>NC_054375.1:50769683-53247183 GCF_017654675.1 Xenopus laevis | reverse complement strand
CCCATAATAAAGAGCACCTGTATGGAATAAGGTAGATTATAATGTAGACAATTGAACCAGCAGAGAGGGTTGGATCCAAACAGTAGCTCCCCCATGAACATGTATAAATGCTAACGCGTTCTGTGCACACAATGACTTATACCCTCATATTTGAAGAAATGAAATACCCTCCACCGATTCCCAAATATATATATGTTTACAGAGTTTCCAAATAATCCAAAATTTTAGCATGAGCAAAAAGGGTTGGAATTGTCAACACCAGGGGAAAAAAATTGCCATGCAAATGGACTATCAGATATTCCAGATAAAAATTAAAGGGGAACTGTTGTCTTTTTATATAATAAAAGAAGTATAAGCAAGTGTCCAGTGTATATTGAATACACATATACAATGCCTTAGAGCTGGATGGCTAGGAATAGGGATGGGCGAATTTACTTGGCAGGCGCGAATTCTCTGCGAATTCCCCCAATTCGTCGGTGTAAAAAAAAAAAATGAAAGCCGGCGCAATTTCGCCAAGCGAAATGCCCCAAATTCGTCCATCACTACCCAGAAACAAAGAAATTTTATATACACACTGAAGGTGGTCCACACTCCATTTCTAGAAATGCTTTATACCATAATTTCCACCAATGTTTCAGCTCCTGCTTGGGGCCTCTTTCAGGGTTACCTATACATGTTATATTGTGAAAAAAGCATGTATTTATCCACATTCAAAATGTGTCGCTGGTCGTTCCTCAAAGAAAAGAGAAAATGGAGAAAGACAATATAGTATAGTGTTCTTTTTTAAGTCACACCTCCATGTGATTGCATTCACACATTTATCAGTGCTATTAACCCCACCTCAACCTTCTTAGGTGCAAGTGAACTATTTATCATGTGTACTCACAACACCATCAATTAAAGTGCTTAAGTATGAAAAGGAATATTAGAGAACAGAGGCAAGTACCCACACGATTGTGGCCCCACTTCTGGTAGTAGATTTTACTCACAGACGGCCCGTATTAAAATCACATATCAGGACATAGACTGCTCTCCGAATAATTCCTTTGGAAAACTAAAGAGTGGCATGTGCGGAGAAACATTTTTAAATACTTTAATAAAAGACGTATTGCACTCACAATGTTTTCGTTTTATAATCACTTTTAAAATCAAAGCAGCATTTCTCTCCTCCGAGCTGAAATCCCCGCAGTGTGTCGTGTAGTATCCACGGTGTATTTCTCTCTACTGGCAATTTGTCAGCTTGGTATATAGAAGTGTCCATGGCGTCCCTCCCAGTCCACTGCGCATGTGCGTTTCACTTCTGCTGACGCGTTTCGCCTAATAGGCTTCCTCCACACGTCATTATAATCAAATCGTCCATAGGAAGCAACGTACCTGCATATAGTAGCACAATGCAACTTTGTCTTTTCTGTCTCTCTCTCTTGCTCCTGTGTTGTGGAGCACCCTGCGCTTTGCGTCATTTCTTGAAACAACGTAGCAGAAGCCAGCTGATTAGCAGACCTATAAAGAAAACTGCATGGCATTGTGGGAATAGGAGTGCCTGGAGGAGAGCTGGCTTCTGCTATAGTGATCAAGGGTACAGAAAGCGACAAGTATTGATTTCAATTGCAAATACATTTAGGGCAAGGTCAGACGTGGCGTTTTTACGTTGCATTTTTAAAAAAGCTGGGGGTGACAAGGAGAGAGCACTAAGCAGACGGTGTCCTGTGTAGCCTAATACCTCAACTCCCAAACTTTCAATTCAATGGCAAACCTTTGGCTTAAAAGAGAAGGAAAGACGTTTACCCCTTGGTGGTGCCAAATGTTATGCACCCCCTACTGAATGTGTTTACTTACCTGAAACCCTGGGCCGGTGCTCCTATCAGCAGAAAACTGCACCGGCCCGGGGTTATACCAGTGAGCACCACAGAACGATACTCTTCCGGCTTCCTACAACTTACTAGCTGCTTTCACAGTAAAACTCCCAAATTGGGTTACCCTTTTATTGGCCACCAGTGGGATCACCCGACTATAACTGGAAAGGGTGGGAACTACAACATGGAGCTTGTCACTGCTCCTGTATAAATTATAACATGCAGAGCTGCCTTTAGGGCTCTTACACACAGGTGGTTTTATCTGTGCTCCCGTGTTGCACTTTCTTCCGTACAGACGGAGGGGAGCGCAGGAGTAGACGCAGGTGGGACGCAGCATGTTGCGTTTTACCTGCGTTCGGCGCATTACATGCTTCTGTGCGAGTACAGCCCCCTTGACAATAATTGAGTGCGTCTACGCCTGTGCTCCCCTGCAGGTGAACAGAAGAAATCACAACGCAGGTAAAACCGCCCGTGTATGAGAGCCCTTAGACTCACAACACATATTCTCTGGGAGAACCACTACCTAGGTGGTTATTTATTAAAGGCCGAGTTATGTTTTCAAGGGTAGTTTCAGTTATAAAAAAAAAATGCCCCGAAGCTGCAAAAAGCTGAAATCCGAAAATACTCCAGCTAAAACCTGTCAAGCTTTATTTCTCCAATAACTTGATCAATTCGAGTTTTTCCCTGAGATTGCATTGATTAAAGTTTTTTACATTCAGGGTTTTTTCATAAATAAGCAAACATTCAAGTTGTGGTTTTATTCCAGGTCGAAAAAACCTCACAAACTCGACTTTTGATAATAAGCCCCTCAAGTGTTTCCCACCCAGCAGTGCCAGTTCCTGCACTATACATTGTATTTCCCATTCAAATAGAAGGGCCGACAGCAGTTCCCTTGAAATGAGTTAGGCCAGCAAGTACCCGCCCTCTGCAGTAGAAGCAACAAATAAGGATAACAATGGACTTTTATAACATAGGGTATTACAGAAATCCAGATACCATTCAATAATAAATGTGCTTCCTGTCCATATCTTTGCAAAAAGGAAATGAAGCACGCCACCATACTTTGCCTCCTGCCTTTTAAAACATTTATTACAGCAGAAATAAATGTTGTTAAAGGTGGGAGCTGAAGTATGGTGGCGTGCTTCATTTCCCTTTGTTTGCTTGTAAGCGGCCTGGGATTGAATGCACCCTGTGAAAACAAGTAAATGGTGTGCCCAAGATAATATAATTTTGAACTATATTTGCTTTCTGTCCATATGACACACCTACATCGTATGACAGCAATAGAAGGTTTCTTATAAGTACAAGAAGTGCACCTTAGTTGCTCAATTCTGGATAACAGGTCCCATACCTGTATAATAACAAATTCCATACATACATATATATATATATATATATATATATATTTTTTTTTTTTAAAGTATAAACACAACAGGCAAATGGTATGTTCGACACAAGCCCTATTCATTGCACTGTTGTTGAGCAAAGAGGTGCACATTTGGGTGTCAGGTCAGAAAGTTTCTCTATATATTTATATCTCATGCAATCTATTTTTCTGAAGGTCTGAATAATTTACAGCACGCACAGAATGTGTGGGTGAACGTCTCATTAAACCCGTACATGCTTGAAATTTTATGATTGCCGTTATTTTAGACGGGCTTACAAAAGGACTTAGTCAGTGTGTTAGCAAAGACCATTGTGAGAAGCTGAAATTGAAGTCTTGGGAGAGAGAGAGAGAGCTGTGCCGACAGGGAATCTGCTGCTACAGTGCCCTCTCCTGGCAACAGTTACAACTAGAATTTACCAGGGGAACACATTTCGGAATGTTTTCAGACAGTTTAAGGTTCCAATAACCCTTTTCAAAGACTAAGCAGAAGCACCCATTGCGATTAGAAGAACGGAGGTTCCATCTAAATATTCGGAAGGGGTTTTTTACAGTGAGAGCTGTGAAGATGTGGAATTCTCTCCCTGAATCAGTTGTACAGGCTGATACATTAGATAGCTTTAAGAAGGGGTTGGATGGCTTTTTAGCAAGTGAGGGAATACAGGGTTATGGGAAATAGCTCATAGTCCAAGTGGATCCAGGGACTGGACTGATTGCTCTTTTGAAGTCAGGAAGGAATTCTTCCCCCTCTGAGGCAAATTGGAGAGGCTTCAGATGGGTTTTTTTGCATTGCTCTGGAACAACTAAGCAGTTAGGCAAGTTAAAATAGAGTTCAAAGGTTGAACTTGATGGACGTGTGTATTTTTTCAACCAAACTGTTAACGACAGACAGAGACAGTATCAAGTAATCCATGAGGCGTCCACTCGGGCCTCAGTGCATTGGCAGACAGAACTCAAACTAGTTATACATGTTCAGATCCTATTGTTTATGCCTCATATTCTGCAAAATCAGATTGTTTTGGCAGTGGATTGTGCAGCCCCAGCAAATGTCAAGTCTGTATGTGAATATAGATTCAAAAACAACTGCAACAATTGTACGTCAGACAGAACATACAATGGGGCATTTAGTGTTACTCCATATGTAAGTGCAAAAGAACAGAGGGGTGAAAATGCACCACACAGGAAAATGGCTCTCGTTTCACCTTGTGCTGGATTAAATCCAATGTCTAACGTAAGGAAGTCCTACTTGGGGCAGAGACTTTTGCCATCTTGTCTGAATAACACACAAGCTAGGGGACATTGCAGGAGAAAACAGGACCCCCCCATAAGTTAAAGGGGTTGTTCAGCTTTAAATTAACTTTTTATTATGATGTAGACTAGAGAGTGACATTCTGAGACAATTTGCAATTGGTTTTCATGTTTTATTTTGTGGTTTTTGAATTATCTAGCTTCTTATTAAGCAGCTCTCCAGTTTGCAGTTTCAGCAATTTGGTTGCTGAGGTCCAACTTACCCTAGCAACCATGCAATTATTTGAATAAGAGACTGCAATATGAATAGAAGAGAACCTGAATAGAACGAGGAGTAATAAAACGTAGCAATAACAATACATGTGTAGCCTTACAGAGCTTTTGGTTATAGATGGGGTCAGTGGTCCCCATTTGAAAGCTAGAAATTGTCAGAAGAGGCAAATAATTAAAAAACTATAAACAATAAAGACCAATTGCAGATTATCTTAGAATTCTACAACATACTAAAAGTTAGCTTAAAGGTAGGGATGCGCCAAATCCAGGTTTCGGCCTTTGACAGCAGGATTCGGATTCGACCGAATCCTTGTGCATGGCTGAACTGAATCTGTAACCTAATTTGCATATGTAAATTAGGTGTGGGAAGGGAAATCGCTTGACTTTTTGTCACAAAACAAAGTAAAAAACTTTTCCCCACCTTTTCCTTTCCCTTCCCTGATTTGCCTATGCAAATTAGGATTCAGTTCAGTATTCGGCCAAATTTTTCATGAAGGATTCGGTCCATCTATACTTAAAGGGATACAGTCATGGGAAAACATGTTTTTTCCAAAACTAATCAGTTAATAGTGCTGCTCCAGCAGAATTCTGCACTGAAATCCATTTTTCAAAAGAGCAAACAGATTTTTTTATATTCAATTTTGAAATCTGACATGGGGTTAGACATATTGTCAATTTCCCAGCTGCCCCCAGTCATATGCTCTGATAAATTTCAATCACTCTTTACTGCTGTACTGCAAATTGGAGTGATATCACCCCCCTCCCCCCTCCAGCAGCCTAACAACAGAACAATGATTTCAGTGCAGAATCCTGCTGGAGCAGCACTATTAACTGATGTGTTTTGGAAAAAAACATGTTTTCCATGACAGTATCCCTTTAAACGTGAACCACCCATTTAACAGGGCCTTCCCTCCAGGACCACAAATATTAACCCATTGGTTTCCTGGGCCCCTTGGGAGAAGAGCCCTGCCAACAAGTAGAATAGGGCCTCAATGGAAAAAAAAAAAAAGCCCACACACTCATGACAAATCCCATTATGCTGAAACCCTGCCCACTCTCTTGCAACCCCACCCCCTTCACTATCCACAAACTACACTTTTATGTCTCTTGGGGCCCATCAGCCACTGGCCCCCTAACAGTTTTCTACCAGTACCTCCAGCCCATTGATATGCAGTGCCAATAAGTACATCATACACAAAAGTAACACTGGGTGCAATGTGAAAAAAAGGAGCAAATGGACATTCTTTTAGCCTGATTGTTTGCACTTAATTATAAATGTGCTCCAGACTGAATAGGGTCAGCAGTACGACTGTGTTCCACGCCTATTTTCAGCGTTTGCCCTAGTTTAATCCTGTTTCCCAAACAAAATACCAATAAATCGATGTCATTGCACAGGATACAAATGGCCATAATACATGTGGCTTTACAAAGCAGAAGACTGTGATATGCTGTCAAACCAATAGCAAACCCATCGGCACTGAAATATAAATGTAACACACACACAGTTACATTCAGGAAGGAAAATAACCAGCAGTAAAGGGAAAAAAAAAAAATCTCACGGCAGGAGGAGGAAAATGTATAATTGCATTTGAAGCATGAATGTGAAGATTACTGGCACGCGGGTAAGTTAAAAAGTGGTATTTTCAACATTTATTAGCAAGTATGATCTGGATGAAGCATTTAGTAGGATGAACACATTTAGAATACACGTCATTGAGTTAGATATGTCCTTATGTGAGAGTCCTCTACAGACGGGGATTTTAAGACCAATCATAGAAAAAAAATAAAAAGGATACAGAAACTGGTCAGCACGGTTTGACTGTATACATGAAATCCAATTATTATTTGTTAAAGGGGTGGTTTACCTGTACATTAACTTTTAGTATGATGCAGAGATTAAAGGGATACTGTTTTTTCCAAAACACATCAGTTAATAGTGCTGCTCCAGCAGAATTTAGCACTGAAATCCATTTCTCAAAAGAGCAAACAGATTTTTTTATATTCAATTTTGAAATTTGACATGGGGTTATACATATTGTCAGTTTCCCAGCTGCCCCCAGTCATGTGACTTGTGCTCTGATAAACTTCAGTCACTCTTTACTGCTGTACTGCAAGTTGGAGTGATATCACCCCTCCCCCAACAAAGAACAATAGGAAAGTAATGAGATAACAGCTCCCTAACACAAGATAACAGCAACCTGGAAGATCTAAGAACAACACTCAACAGTAAAAGCCAAGTCCCACCGAGACTGATTCAGTTACATTAAGTAGGAAAAATAACAGCCTGCCAGAAAGCAGTTCCATCCTAAAGTGCAGGCACAAGTCACATGACTGGGGCAGCTGGGAAACTGACAATATGTCTAGCCCCATGTCAGATTTCAAAATTCAGTCTCAGTGGGACTTGGCTTTTACTATTGAGTGTTGTTCCTAGATCTTCCAGGGAGCTGTTATCTCATTACTTTCCCATTGTTCTTTGTTGGGGGGGGGGAGGGAGGGGGTGATATCACTCCAACTTGCAGTACAGCATTAAAGAGTGATTGGAATTTATCAGAGCACATGTCACATGACTAGGGCAGCTAGGAAAGCACATGACTGGGGGCAGCTGGGAAATTGACAATATGTCTAGCCCATGTCAGATTTCAAAATTGAATATAAAGAAAATCTGTTTGCTCTTTTGAGAAATGGATTTCAGTGCTGAATTCTGCTGGAGCAGCACTATTAACTGGTGCGTTTTGAAAAATGTTTTCCCATGACAGTATCCCTTTAATAATCTGAAACAAACAGCAATTGGCCATTTTTTTTTTTAAACAATTTAGCTTTTTGTCCTGCAGCTCTCCAGTGAGGAATTTCAGCAGCTATCTGGTTGCAAGGGTCCAATTTACTGTAGCAACTGGGCAGTGCTATGAATGAGAGATGAATAGAAATCCTGCATAGATAGAAAAGTATTAAAGGGATACTTTTTTTTTTTTTTTTATAACGCACCAGTTAATAGTACTACTCCAGCAGACTTCTGCACCGAAATCCATTTCTCAAAAGAGCAAACTGATTTTTTTTATATTCAATTTTGAAATCTGACATGGGGCTAGACATTTTGTCAATTTCCCAGCTGCCCCTGGTCATGTGACTTGTGCCTGCACTTTAGGAGAGAAATTCTTTCTGGCAGGCTGCTGTTTTTCCTTCTCAATGTAACTGAATGTGTCTCAGTGGGACATGGGTTTTTACTATTGAGTGTTGTTCTTACATCTACCAGGCAGCTGTTATCTTGTGTTAGGGAGCTGCTATCTGATTACCTATCCATTGTTCTTTTGTTTGGCTGCTGGGGGGGGGGAAAGGGAGGGGGTGATATCACAGAGTGATTGAAGTTTATCAGAGCACAAGTCACATGACTTGGGGCAGCTGGGAAATTGACAATATGTCTAGCCCCATGTCAGATTTCAAAATTGAATATAAAAAAATCTGTTTGCTCTTTTGAGAAATGGATTTCAGTGCAAAATTCTGCTGGAGCAGCACTATTAACTGATCCATTTTGAAAAATTATTTTTTTCCCATGACAGTATCCCTTTAACTGTAGATTTGTGTGTGGCAGGGTCAGTGACCCCCATGCGAAGGCCAGAAAGAGGCAGAAAAAGAAGGCAGATAACTGCAAACGTTATATATATATATATATATATATATATATATATATATATATATATATATATATATATATAAAAAAAAGACATACTGAAGTTACTAGAAATAGGGCAACATACTATAAGTTCATACATACTATAAGTTCATACATACTATAAGCCAACTTAACAGCCCCTTTACTGATCGAAGCCACCTGAAGCAGCATGGGCTCTGCCTAAGCAGACATCATTCTACTGGAACATGCCACATAATGGCCGCTAGCGAATTTCCAATCCACCCATGTCCATTCTTATTCCATTAGTGTCTGATTAGTGCTTATAAAGGGCAAACAAAGATTTCATTAGCAATGACCACCCGTGTGTTAAGCCAAGCGCAGTTTTCTTTCTATAAGGACAGTGAGAATACATAATTACAAATGAGGGTAGATAAACAACTCATTACAAATAAGGGTTGCCTATAAATCATTCCTATAGTTTCAAATGGTGCCAGAGATGCATTGCTTCAATAAATTAAAATCCTTCTGTATGTGCACGAAATGTTGGGATGTTGAAATGCAATAAAAGCACAAAACTGTGACTGTGCCACGAGATTTTCTCTAGGGATGCACCGAATCCACTATTTTGGATTCAGCTGAACCCCGAATCCTTCGTGAAACATTCGGCCAAATACCGAACCAAATTGCAAATGCAAATTAGGGGTGGGAAGGGGATTTTTTTTTAAATTCCTTGTAAGTCACTCAATTTCCCTCCCTGTCCCCAATTTGCATGTGCACATTAGGATTCGAATCCTATATTCAGTGCATCCCTAATTTTCTCTCCCTGGCGCAGGACCAGACATTGAAATAAATTACTGCTTCTCATGATAGTTTCTGAGCATTTCACATTGGGATTTCTGAAATCTAAAACATAGTCATTTAACGTTACATATTATTGCAATAAAAAAAAAAATACACAAAACAAAAAAAAACAGGTGCCAGAAATGAACATAAAAAGGAGGTGGTTCTGTAAAGGAGGAGGGTTCTTAAGCTACATATTTTTTATATATATATAAAAACATTATTTTTTTTTTCATAAACAAAATAAAAACATCTCTTAGCACGTAGGTAAAAAGAAATAACTGAACATCCTCCATAGGGATTTCCACAGACGTGTCCTTCCTGAGAGGCCAATGGAGTCCTATGGCAACAAGGGAAGGCGCTACTATACCTGTGGGACAAGGCACTGGAAATATTTATTCCTATACTGAAAGATGTGACTTTATACATTACTACTGAATCCTTAACTCCTCCAGAGACCCACTGCACTGTGCCAAGCAGCAGCCCCCTTTGAGCAGGGACGGTATATGGCTGTAAATGTGCAAAACATGTAAACTGATCCGTCTTAGTTCGCAGTTCAATTCTGGGGCCCCACTGGGGCTATAAGCGCGTCGGCTCCTCTTCGCTATCGCTGCAATTGCCACAGCAGTCCTGGTTGAAAGAAGAAAATGCAAAGTGATAATGAGTAAGAAAGAAGGGAGAGCGGATCACACAGGTTACCATAACTGATAATCTGCAACAATTAGAGCTGTCACCGGCTGGGAACATTAGAAACCATGAGAGGTCTATTCACAGTAAAGGTCACTGAAAAGGGGATGTGCTGGTGTCTGCACTATATGCCCCCAGACAAGTCTCTCGCTCATTCTACTCGGAACCAAAGTGAGGCCAGAGGCCGTGATTTTATTATAATTATCATGGAGAAAAGTTTCACAAGACTGGCTTCCCAGTGGCTAAAAGCAACACTCTCTTTATGCCACATGGGAGAAGCAAAGTCTGCCGCAGGGAACGGCAAAGTGACTGATATTGTTTGCGTAGGACACGTCTGGTGGCTTTCTTATTAACGTTCTAGTCATCGGCACATAATTGAGTTCTTAGGAAAACCATTACAGCATGGGGGGGATATAAAAAGACACAAAACACGAACATTTTAGTGATTCATTTGAAAATGTGTTCCCTCTAGATGTAGAAGAAATGTTGGTATGGTACATGTGTACTTTTTAACAGATAGTAAATATATAATTTAAAGGGATTCGGTCATGATTTTTATGGTGTACCAGCAAGTGTATTTTCTTTTTAGTTGTAATATCGGTGTGTAGGCAGCCATCTCGGGTCATTTTGCCTGGTCATGTGCTTTCAGAAAGAGCCAGCACTTTAGGGTGGAACTGCTTTCTGGTAGGAATGCACCGAATCCAGGAGTCAGTTCGGGATTCGGATTCAGCCGAATCCTTGTGCCTGGCTGAACCGGATCCGAATTTGCATATGTCAATTTCAGATTCGTCTGAATACCAAATAGTGGATTCGGTGCATCCCTACTTTCTGGCAGGCTGTGGTTTCTCCTACTCAATGTAACTGAATGTGTCACAATGGGACCTGGATTTTACCACCGAGTGCTGTTCTTACAGTAGATCTACCAGGCAGCCGTTATCTTGTATTAGGGAGCTGTTATCTGGTTACCTTCCCATTGTTCTGTTGTTAGGCTGCTGGGGGGGGAAGGGAGGGGGTGATATCACTCCAACTTGCAGTACAGCAGTAAAGTGTGACTGAAGTTTATCAGAGCACATGACTGGAGGCAGTTGGGAAACGGACAATATGTCTAGCCCCATGTCAGATTTCAATATAAAAAAAAAAATCAGTTTGCTCTTTTGAGAAATGGATTCAGTGCAGAATTCTGCTGGAGCAGCACTATTAACTGAAACATTTTCTCCCATGACAGTGTCCCTTTAAATAAAGGCTAATATTTCATTTGATATGGTTGAGGGTGCAATTCCCCCATAAATTGTGCTGTTGCCATGTGGTACCATAGATTTTATTCACACAGTTGTAATATTTGTCTGTATACTGTGACATTCAGAGGCTGGAAGTGGTTTCTTCCTTGTTCCTTTTATTTAATTATCGTACCCTGCCTCTCATACTGCAGGGGAATTATGTGGTGTTCATGCAAATGGCCTGTAGATGTTTTACTGTGCTCATACTTATACTGCGCATACTTCCTGGTAGCTGTTTGAAAATTACATTGTTGCTGCTGACCAAGGGGAGATTTCTGCTGCTAGAAAGTATGCTTTACTTATTCACTGCCTGGGAGCAGAGGGACAGCGGATATTCAATACATTACCATTACCTGATGATAATTATGAAACTGCTCTTACTGCTATAAAGAACTTTTTCATGCCAAGAGTAAATGTGGTTGCTGAAAGATATAAATTCCGCCAACGTGGACAACGTCATGGCGAATCCATAGAACAATTTGTAGCAGCTTTGAGAGAGCTGGTTGTTACTTGTGAATTTGGGAATCTAACAGATGAAATGCTAAGAGACCAAATAGTGGAAAAAACAAACTCACCTCTCATTAGAGAGAGACTGCTCCTAGAGCAGGATTTAACCCTTGCAAAGGCTATTACAGTTGCTAGCCAAATTGAAACAGCAGTGGCAGAGGCTACAGGGAACTGCTGGGAATGTACAGATTGTGAATTCAATACTGTGGCCTAATAATGCACAGTCACAGGCAAAACACAGTGCTAAGGAAAGGGATTCACCTACACTGCAAAACCTTGCCGCAAATACAAATAGAAAATACTGTTTTTGCTGTGGTTCAACACAACACACTGCATATCATGTTACATGTCCTGCAAAAGCTAAACCGTGCCGCAAATGCACAAAAGTAGGAGATTTTGCTAAGATCTGCCGTAGTTCTGCTAAAGAAGTCACTACTACAAATGTTACAGTATTAAGTGTGGATAAAGCTGGTACATTTATTCCAGACAAGTTTATATACACTGTCAGTGTCAGTACTGTTTCTCCTGACAAGGGACACTCCATTAACCTGATGCTTGATACAGGTTCAGCTGTTTCTATTCTACCAAAGGATATTTTCTTGAAATACTTTGCAAAAGATCCGCTTGTTGCACCTGCCCTGAAACTGGTCAGTTACTTATAGGATCCAATCCCTGTGCTTGGTTGCTTGCCAGTGACTGTACAATTTGAATCAAATACTGCAAAATGTGACTTTTACATTGTGAATAAGGGAACTGCTATACTTGGAAGGGATCTCTTTGCTGCATTAAACCTACAATTAGTTGATGGTCTCATTACTACAGCACCAGCGCCTGCCACACAGCCAGTGTCTAAAATTTCACTACAAAGCAAAACTTCACTGGGCTGTGCAAAGAACTTTGTACACAAAGTTCAGTTGAGACCAGATGTAAAACCAGTACGCCAGAAATTGAGGCGATTGCCCTACTCTATAAGGGAGAATGTCTCACGGGAACTAAAGAAACTGGTAGAGCAAGATGTGATTGAAAAATCTGAATCCTCTGAATGGGTTTCACCAATTGTTGTAACAATGAAGAAAACTGGAGGTATTCGATTGTGTGTTGATCTCCGTGAACCTAATAAAGCTGTTGTTATGGATAATCATCCCTTGCCACACATAGAGGAAATATTTTCAGAACTCCAAGGAGCAAAATTATTTTCTTCTTTGGATCTTCAGAGTGCTTATCATCAAGTATTACTGCATGAGGAAAGTAGAGACCTCACTGCATTTATCACCCATGATGGTTTGTTTCGGTTCAAGCGTGTACCTTATGGACTGGCTTCAGCACTGAGTTGTTTTCAAAGAATGATGTCTTCTATACCCCATGGCATACCTGGTGTAGAATGCTACTTGGATGATATAATTGTCTACGCTCCAACTATGGATCTTCATGACAAGTACCTAGAAAAGGTTCTAAAATGCATTGATTCTGCAGGACTAAAACTGAACCTTTCAAAATGCCACTTCAGACAAACTCAGCTGTCATTTCTGGGTCATATAATCTCACAAGATGGATAACTGCCTGACCCTGACCATGTCAACGCTGTTACACAAGCACCTCCCCCATCTGATTTCCAGACCTTACGAGCTTTCTTAGTTCTTACTTAATGGTATTCTAAGTTTGTTCCCAACTATGCTTCAGTTGTGGAGGCACTTAGAGCACTACTACGTGGAACTTAAGTCTGGTGTGGTCAGAGTCTGCTCAACAAAGCTATATGAAATAGTGAAACAGCTAATTGTGAACAGTCCAGTGCTAGCTTTATTTGATCCTGCACTACCCACTATGGTTACTACAGATGCTTCAGACTATGGCGTTGGTGCAGTTCTCACACAGATTCATGCTGATCATACAGCTGTTGCATTTGCATCCAGAACACTTACAGAGACAGAGCGTAAGTATTCCACTGTTGAAAAAGAAGCTCAAACATGTGTGGACAACAGAAAAATGGAGAACCTCCCTATGGGGTAGAGAATTTACCTTATGCACTGATCATAGCCCTTTAACTACACTGCTTACAACAAAGGGACTAGGAAGAGCTGGAATGAGTATAGCTAGATGGTCAGCAAGGCTACTGAATTTCAACTACAAAATGCAATACAAACCAGGTTTGAAAAATCTTACTGCTGATTGTTTGTCACGGTTACCTTTACCTGCAGCTTCTGATACACTGCATGAGGACATAGAAGTTGTAGCATTGACTAATTTACTATCATCTACAGTTACAGCTGCTCATTTTAAGCAAGCTTGCCTCACATGTCCAATTCAAGTAAAACTACAGGACATCTTACAAAGCAAATGGCCAAATGCTGAGAAGAAACTCAGTCCTGATCTTCAACCTTACTACAGGATTAGACACGAACTGTCCTTAGTAGATGGCTATGTTGTCTGTGGAGCTCACTGTTTACTGGTATAAAAGAGACCTTGCAAGAAAAGCTCATACAACTTGCACTACAGAGTCATCAAGGAATTGTATGTACAAAACAAAGACTACAAGAACATATACACCACCACATCAGCCAGTACCATTCCCTGATTCGGCATGGGAAAAACTTGCTATTGATATGGTCGGTCCTTTTACAGATGCTCCTATATATTGTAGATTTGCTATAACCTTGATAGACTATTACAGTAAATGGCCTGAAATTGAATTTGTTTCTCATATAACATCAGCTACAGTAATAACATTTCTGTCTACAGTCTTCAGCAGAGAAGGTAATCCAAAGGAGTTAATATCAGACAACGGACCAGTTTGTCTCATATGAGTTTGAATCCTTTCTGAGAGAGAGGAATATTGTGCTTAGGAAATCTTCAGTGTATTACCCACAAGCAAATGGAGAAATCTAGCAATTCAACAGAAGTCTGAAAGAAGCACTACAGACAGCAAAATCTTGGAAATCTTGGAAAGTATTTACAACAGAGTTCCTACATAACTACAGAGCAACGCACCATGCAACAACTCAATCATCTCCAGCTGAATTATTACATGGCAGACAGATGCGCACTAAGTTACATGTTGCAGACATCAAACTTCCACAAAATACTGTGCCTACAAAATCATCTACTGCTGACATTGTGAAACGTCAACAAGCCAAATGCAAGGCTTATACTGACAGAAAACGTGTCAGAGAAGTATACTTTCAGCCTGGATCTTTAGTCAGAATTAAGAAACCAGGAATACTGAAACAAGGACAATCTAAATTTACTACACCACTTAAAGTGAGACGCCAGCGAGGACCATACACATATGAAATGTCTGATGGTCGCATATGGAATGCAAGTCGTCTTGCTCCTGTTAGATATGACTTTGGAGAAGCTCCATTTGATGAAGGACATTTTCCTACTCTTGATGTCAACAGCAATAGGCCTGAAGAAAGTGAACCTATAAGGCGTACTGAGAGAATCAGAAAACTACCTGCATGGACCCAGGACTATGTGATGAGAATAATGTATATTATTGCTTTAAGATGCGTTGTTGTTTATTACATTTGCCCAAATGCTTTCCTACTATAGGGGGAATATGTGGTGTTCATGCAAATGGCCTGTAGATGTCACTGTGCTCATACTTATACTGTGCATACTTACTGGTAGCTTAAAAGTGAAAGCTTACTGTTGTGTAATGGCTGCATGAGAGCTTGCTGATAAAGCATGGTTATACTCATCCTCGGCTACCCAAAACATAAATTATACTCGCTAGATGTTCACAATGCGTGTAACACTGAAGGAAAGGTCCAGAGCAAATACGTTTTCACACTCAAATCTACTCTGACTGGCAGTCAGACTAGGCATTCCCATCCAATGTTTTGGGTCCCCCTAGAGATCCCAGTACTTTTATTCCCATGGATTATTTTTCCCATATACTATTTAGAGCTACTTTTATCTATGTTTTTTTTTTTAAAAAGCAATTGTTAAAATATTTATAGCTTCTATCTTTTTACCACTCGGTGGATCACGAGAGCACCAGAGAAAACTCTCCACTGATTTGAAAACAGCATTACAGCGAAAGCTCCAGGCATCAATGCAAGTGGCCAATAGTCTAAGCTCAGACTCTCAGCATCACTCTTGGTTTATATCATCTCTAGAGGCCAGTTCCCTGTCTATACAACAAAGGCAGATGCAAACACCTTTGTTTGTGTAAGAGTCCTTAAGTGTCCGTACGCTTTAAAAATCTTATGAAAACAAAACATTTTTCCAAATTGATTAAAAAGGCCCCATTAACATTTAATAAACATGTACATTTTAATGAGGTACTTCTATTGAACAAGCTGTATTTGGCTCTCCTCCCATGCCTTTCTAAACTCTTTCCAGTTCCATACTGTTCTTTTTAAATAGGAAAGATTATGCATACACTGAAAATGTTTTTTTGTGTAACAAACCAAAATCTGATGTAAAAGCAGAAAAGCATGGAAAACACAGGTAACCATTTTAACGGGCTAATATGATGAAGATGTACAAATCTGCAGCTAAAATCATTGGTGCCCAAGGGTTACTCTTAGACTTAAGCCAGTGCCACCATGTTGGCAGCTGAGCATACACAAATATACACTCAACAGTTAAGATGCCAAATATGGGCAAATGCACTGCTGATGGGGAGGATTTCAGGTACAAAAATACCCACCACACACTGCTTTGTATCACTGGAAATTTGCACAAACCTAATGTAGCACCAGGTTAGACTAAAGTAGCACTAGGCTAGACTAAAGTAGCACTAGGCTAGACTAAAGTAGCACTAGGCTAGACTAAAGTAGCACTAGGCTAGACTAAAGTAGCACTAGGCTAGACTAAAGTAGCACTAGGCTAGACTAAAGTAGCACTAGGCTAGACAGTTCAAACTATTTTTCCAGAAATCCCTTTCTCGAGGTTTGACATTCACAGTCGCATTTATCAAACCAACAGCAAAAAATGGGTGTGAATAATCCTGTTTTTTTTCACTTTGCAGAGGTGGACGTCCTTTGCAAAGCACCAGGGAGGGATGTAATTACAAGGTTCTCTTGCTCCTAACAGCACTGAACTCTTCAATTTGCACCTCATTTTATAATCAGATTCAAAGAGGGGAGATTTAGTCTGCACCATACTTTGCCATAGGTGTACTTGGGAGACAAAAAGACCAGATATTTATGGGGCAGGTCAGAAAATCCCACCAAATCAGGACCAAATTGGTCCTGCACATGATCCGATCGTCGGACTTCAGGCTAAATGATTGGATCTTTAAGACTGTTCTTTTGGACAGGGCCCTCTTTGCCTCTTGTACCCGTTATCCATTGCTTTTTTTGTACGTGATCTGTATTTTCATTGTATACATCTTATTATTTTATATAATAATTGGCGCTATGTAAATAATAATTGGCCCCAGGAAGTAGTTTAGATGAAACCATGCTTTTGTTACCTGTCTGCTGAAGAAACGCTGAAGTAGTCCCTTTTTGGGTTGCGGGGATGGCAATCCCCTCCAATCTAGGTCAGGTGGAATGCTTCCATCTGTGGGCAGTGCACTTAGGTCCCAAAAGCAGTCTGTCTCCACCATCTAAATAATGCAATAATGCATAAATATATATTCACTGTACACTGACTGAGCAAAGATTCCCTCCCCCCGTCAATGTCTCTTACACACCTCGTTCTGCCAGGGGATGCAGATGTTGCCTGTGGCAAATTTGTGGTAGAAGTCATTGTCCGTCTGCTCCAGATCAACCCCCTTTACTGTAGAGAACTGCTCTATATCCAAGACATCCTTACAGTAAATAGCTTGAGGCTGAAAATATATTTCAGGTGGTATTACAAATATGACTTTCAGCTGCCCACTCTATATAACAGTCGACTGCACAAATTTGAATGCATCTGGCTAAAGCATCTTGACCCCTTAATGACTGAGAGAAAAAACTCTATGTAAACATTATAGGAATTGTTCAGGGTAAAAAATAAACTGGGTAAATGAAAAAGGATGTGCAAAATAAAAAAGGTTGCTAATATAGTTAGTTCGCCAAAAATGTAATGTATAAAGGCTGGAGTGACTGGATGTCTAACATAATAGCCACAATACAACTTCCTGCTTTTCAGCTCTCTTTGTTTCCACTGATTGGTTACCAGGCTACTTAGTAACCAATCAGTGACTTTAGGGGGGCCATGTGGGTCATAACTCTTGCTTTTGAATCTGAGCTGAATGCTGAGGATCAATTGCAAACTCACTGAACAGTTATGTCCTATGTGGCCCCCTTAAAGTCGTTGACTAACTCAGAGTTAAAGAGCTGAAAAACAGGAAGTAGTGTTCTGGCTATTATATTAGACATCAGATCACTCCAGCCTTTATACATTACATTTTTGGCTAACTAACTATATTAGAAACATTTTTTTACTTTGCACATACTATCTATTGCCCAGTTTTTTTTTTTACTGAACTGTTCCTTTCAACCTGCTTTCCCTTTATATATATATTTGTACTGAGAAATATGTGGTAAGCAACTATCTTACATCAGGTTTAAAGGGAGGCTCCAGTATTCCAGCTTCCAGCCGCTTGAAGTTTATTTGCTTAAACAGGGGATGCTCCTTCACCTCCTGAGCACTTCTTCCTTGGCACCCTAAGCGCTCATTGGGGTCTTTCAAAAGTAACTGTAGAAAGAAACAAACCATTAAATTCAACAAAAAGCAAAGTCTATTTCAGACTATTGGCATGAACTATGTTAGCCAGAAAGCTCAGAAATGTCATTTCCTTGTGTCCTATTAAAACAAATTAATTCTTCATATTTCACTGGTTACTTTTCCTCTGTATGAGTTTAGGTGGACAGACAATTTTCTGAAAATAACCTTGTACCTCCTGTTCACTTCAATGGGAAATGCCTGACAGCCCTTAAAACATACTCCAGTGAGAATTGTTTGGGCCGAAAAGCCCCAGGGTTGGCACAGTGGCCTAATAATAAGATATACCTTGGAGTTTATGATAACTAATATAAATCCATGTCTGTGATAAACTTGTTGGATAAAAAAAACATCTGACAGGAGCAACAGAACTGAGCAGAAGCGAGTCAGAAGACACTTCCTGTGTCCGTAGCTCAACATTCTGGGAGCTGGCCTGAATAACCTGCAGATTTGGCTCCTGTTAAAGACAGCTCCTGGTTAAAACCAGTTTTTTTTAATACAAGTACATTTTCTGCAATATTCAGAATCAGTAACTACATCTTTCTAGAGTAAAGAGTTAGAGATTTTCAAAAAGTTTCTGAAATTAGACTGAACTTTAGAGATGAATTATGTGAAGAACTAATGTGAAGAACAAACACTTTGCATTCTTTAGGATCTTCCAGCTTCTCAACACGCTCATGATAACCTAAAGCTGGCATGTAGAGACTGTGACTGGATATACTACCACATCCAATCACAGTGCAGCGCATCTTGAATGTCTATTTACAGGCAGCTGCTGTTTGTACATAGCCTTGAACTTCAGCATTCAAAAAAATGAAAAAATCTCAGGCCTAGCCAGGAAGACGTGACACTTTTGTATTACTCATCCCATTTTTAGTATGTATGAGAAGCGGGTTACCCCAAAAAAATGTTACGCTCTTTTTCAGCCTATCACCCTGAAAAGGGAAAATACGCTAGCATTTTTTGGGACTTAGAAAAATGTTCAACTACTTTTTTTGGAACTCCTATCTACTCTATTGCACTTTGCCTGGTCGGAGGTGGCGAAAGCAAGTCTGGCGCAAGAGGTAACGTTGAGTAAAAATTGAGATTCATTTGGTCAAACTTGAAAAATAAAATTCTGATCCCAAAAAAGGCATTTGTTTAGCTCCCTGCATATAAAAGCATGTATTGCTTGTTTAATCATACCCATGCGCTCTTGCCAAAAAAAGTATCCAACACAATCTTTCCAGTTTTCTGACAGTTTTTATGGTTCGCATTATAAATATAGATTTATAGTTTAGGTGGTAACAGGGTACGTCATCAACAGGGACTGGACATCCTCATAAAACCATCCTGAACAGTATTTCTACCAAGTATGGACTCAGGGAGGTGAATATACTTTTAATAAAAGAACATTTGGCACCTTCAAATTGTCAAGTGTATTGTGTAAATCCAATGGTTAAAATCCCAATGAAATCAATTGTAATTTCAAGCTATAACACGAGCAAATGTGGAGAATAATTAAGCAAAGGCACAGTATTTAGGATCATCAGCTCCTGAGAGCAAATAAAAAAAACCTACCAAAATCCCATCCATATAAGCATTAAAATCCAGAACGTGTAGAAATCCTACAGAAGATATTTTGTCTCATGACAAAGCTAGTAAGAGGAAATTATAGACTTTTCTCCTGTCTAAACTTGTATTCATTTGCTCGCAGTGCTCATCTGACAATACTGGGTGATTTTCTCTACTTGCTGCCATTGTGTATCAGAGATGGAACGCATTCATGCCAACAAAAACTTGCAGATAAGGAGAAAACAGCAATTACTGACACAAAGTATTTAAGTAACAGGTACGTCTCCATTAAAACGCAGTGAAATACACAGAGGAGATCAAAAATGACATTGGATTATGCTAATTTTTTTTTAAGTTTATGAATGCAGCCTTTTAGTCTTTGTGGTGGGTTAAAACCCAAGGAAGAGTGAATCCCATGAGTCAGTTGCTGTGTAGTCCATGCACTGCTACAAAATTGTTACACTGTATATGAAACTGATGCCGTTTGAACCCCATAGCTACAAGCCCCCAAAATAAGACTGTATTCACTAAAGGAGAACTAAACCCTAAAATGCATATGGCTAAAAATGCCATAATTTATATACTGAACACCAGCCTAAAGTTTCAGCTTGTCAATAGCTGCAATGATCCAGGACTTCAAACTTGTCACAGGGGGTCACCATCTTGGAAAGTGTCAGTGACACTCACATGCTCAGTGGGCTCTGAGCAGCTGTTGAGAAGCTAAGCTTAGGGGTTGTCACTAATTTATAAGTAGAACATTAGGTTTGTCTGTAATATAAGCTGATGCTACAAGGCTGATTATTATATTCTGATGCTAATTGCACTGGTTTTGAAACGGTCATAGTAATTATCTGTATTAAGTACTAATCGGCCTTATATTGTGACATTTCTATTATGTTTATACAGTATATTTTGAGTTGTTTCCTAAGCTCAGTAAGTGACAGCAGCACAGAGCATGTGCAGTGAATCTGCAAAAATGAAGATGGGGAGCTACTGGGGCATCTTTGGAGACACAGATCTTTACTGCTAAAGGGCTATGATTGCTGTTGTCTGATACAGAAGCTTTAGTTTAATGACACACATAGAGAGGTGAAAAGTTTGCTTGAGGATATTTGCGAGGATTTTTTTAGGGGGTCTGTCATCAATCTGTGTGCATCCAAGATGCTTTTCATTCAATAACATGACATGGTAATGGATGATCAGGGGCTGCGCTAGTAACCACATGGCAGCTGCAAACAAAAACTCTCTGCATCCCATTAGTCTTACCCCAAAACTGCAGTAAGACAGCTTCCTTGGCCTCATTTTATACGCCCAGCCTGTTTGTGGAACAGTATCGGTGCTTAGTGGAACCTAAATCTATTACCTAAATCTATCAGCACATTTTTTTTTATAAAACAATTATAGAAGAATGTATTTTAATTATATATATATCTATATCTATATCTATATATATATATATATATAGATACATATCCCTAAATAACATCTCTCAATGAACCGTCAAAATGTCCCTCTCTGTAAATAGGAGGACCACCAGTCAAATTCTGGGTGCAAATATGTTTCCTAAACTCTTTGAAGGTATCTGCACCCCTTGTACAACAGGAGAAGATTTGTGTATTTTATAGCTGTATCTGAGTATACCAGCAGATATATTTCTCTGACCAAGCAGTATGAGAAGGAGGCTCAAGTGATGCTATCACACATTATGATTGGTTTCACTGACTAACAGGACAACGAATGAAAAAACCTTGTACATATATTTATTCATGTGTTCGTCTAAATAGCTATTTATGTATGCAAAGCTGTTCATTTTTACATACTGGTACGGGTAGGTGGTGGGGTGGGTAATCAAAAAGAAAATCACTTAAAATAAAAAAATGTATACTCTGTAGTTACTGTACCAGCCCTATAATAGTAATGACCTATTGCCTTCAAAAATGTCTACAGCAACTCCCCATGGTTGGTTCTTGTTGGGCCATCTTTTTTTTTTGCTCAAAAAAGATTTTATTGAAACAGATTCATTACAGCAACATCATAAGGTTACATCAATCAGAACAGTGTACAAGAAATGTTCCAATGCGTGCAATCATAAATAATGGCAATTATAACAGACGTATTATACAGTCAAGGCCCATACATACCCATCCCCCAAACCGGATCCGTACTCTATGACCCCTCACTATCACGGGCCATTTTCGAGCACTTCAATGTGACTAGACCAATGTCTCCAGATTTGAATGTATTTGAGCAGTTGCCCTCTCTTTGTTGGGCCACCTTTTAAGTGTCAGGGACACTGCACATGCTCCGTGAGCTCTGGGTTTGCTTTTGAAAAGCGAAGCTTAGGGGTTGTGTGAGGTTACATCTGCCATAGAAGTGGACGCTACAGGGTAGCAACTGGGGAGATATCAGGACTCAATACTGTTGAAGGGCTTTGGTGGCAATGGGCTGGAAGAGAATCCCAGTGGGCATTTTTAGCATGATTCTCTGTTGTGTTCTTAAATATACCAGCCAAATTTCCTGACCACATCCTGTATTTTATAGGCTCTTTTACAGTTCCCGGAACTTACAAATATTCCTAATTTTCTGTTAACTCCAAGCAATATACTCACCATTTTGCATAAAGATTGTGCATCAGAAGAAAACTTGGCAGAATACTCTTCTTGCCCTTCCTTTACAAGCCTCTCAACCTCTTCTCGTTTGATCTTTCTTTTTCTTTGCTGGAAAGGAGATTGGCCCTCAATCATCTCGTATAGCAGACACCCAAGGGCCCACCAGTCTGGGCTGAAAGTGTATCTCTCATTTCTTACCACTTCTGGAGCTGGATAAGGAAAAGAAATATGTTTTAGTGGTCAATCTGCTTGTTATTATTTTGGTCCATGTTTAGGAACACTTACCCATATATCCAACAGTCCCTACTCTTCCCTTAATAGTTTGATCTTCTGGAATATGTACTGCAAGTCCAAGATCCGAGATTCTTATATGCCCTGTTTGAGATGTCAAGAGAATTTTAATATCAGTTTAAGAGACAACATGGACCAGTCGCTTGTTTAACAAAACGGTATAACGTGTCACACACACATAAAGAAGAGTAACAGAAGTTCCAAATATTCAATTTTTCATACATTTAAACAATCAGAAAGTAATTCTCTCCCTAAGCCCTAACAGAAAAGGTTAGTGATGAGCATGATGTCAGGCCTTCTATGGAATGCTACAACCCAACTAATTTGTAAAACTTTATGTAAAATTGCTCGGGTGCTTTTTTAAAACACTTTTAATTTAATTTAATTTACATTAATTATTTATTTTCTTATCCGAGCTATTTACGTTTTTATTACCTGCCAAAATAATGAATTTTGCAATGGCACCACCTGCTGGTCCTGTACAGCCAAAGAGATATACCTTCAGAAAGAAAAGCAAGACCTGTTCTGATGTTGCTCTGCTAGGAAGGAGATGGGAAACTGCATCTGAGGCTTCTGATCTCTTTCCTGAGCAGACAGGATAATACTTTTTCCAAGTCTTATGTAGTGCATAATATATATTTGTTTTAATTTAAATGTTAATTGAACAAATAAAGAAAATTGACCTGATTCACCACTGCCCCAAGTACAAAGGGGAGCTTTAGGTCTCATGCCACCTATGTTGTCTCCTCACCGTCAGAGCTACAATAGCACCTGGGCCTGTGTACCACTGCTCTACGGTTATAAGGAAAGTTGTAGTCAGTAAGGCTGAGCCATTGGAATGTCTAAACCTGCCCGTGGAGCCATATTACCTTCATAAAATCTTTTTTTTGGGGGGGGGCTGGTAAGCACAAGAAAATAAATTATAGATTCACTTCTTACCATTTCCAGTATGCAAATAAAAAGGAAAGATAAAAAATAAAGATATAGCAGTTTTTAAAATAAAAAAAAAGACATAATAATTCTGAAGAAGTGTTACTTACGCACAGATGTGAATACATACCATCATCATCAAGCAAAATGTTTTCTGGTTTGAGATCTCTGTTAATAAAGAAAATAAAAACACATCAACATATTTTTTTCTTTTTCTCTTGCAGTGACCTAGCCAATTTCTCACAAACCCCTTATATACCCCCAGGAACCAAACCCCTTTAAAACACTTTGGCCCCTGAGAGGCCTCCCTCCCCACTAATGATGTGGGCTACCAACAAACCCCATTAACAGCCTGCTCCCTTGTACCCATGATGAAAGGCAGATTAGCTCAGCAGGATTAGGGCCACCTTATCTGCTTGCTTGACTTGCTTGCCCTGGTTCTCTGGCAGAAGAGCATGAGCAGTTAAAGGAGAAATCAAAAATCCCCATCCCCTTCTGTTCATTGGCCCCTCACTGCTTTCTCCATTCTTAGTAACTCAGTGGAAAAAGTGTCCCTGTCATGTACCTTGGCATATTCATGCAGAGCAGCGCAGCTCTCCTGCGCCATCTTCTGTATCTTTGGATATTCTTCTTTTCCTTTAGTGAATCTTCTGAGCTTTCCGCGCATTTGCAGTAGGCACGAATACCAGAATGGTCCCAATTGCGCATGCACGAAAAAGCTCAGTGCCAGCGCTCACTTCCGCGAGGAACCAGAAGATGGTGCCGGAGAGCTCCGCTGTGCTACTCTGCATGAATATGCCAAGGTACATGACAGGGACACTTTTTCCACTTACTAAGGAAGGTGAAAACAGTGAGGGGGGCCAATGGATGGAAGGGGATTTTTGATTAACAGGGGCTTTAGTTCTCCTTTAAAGACAAGGCTAGATCAGCTTCAACTGTGCAGAGAGATGGCGGGCACCAACCAGGTTATGCTACTCTGCAATTTAGCATGAAAATTTGGGGGAGTCGGGGAGTATTTAGATGCTTTGCTGGTGCAGTTGGGAGGAAGGCCTTTATAGGGAGCCAAGATTTAATCAAGAGGTTTCTTTCTCTTTTACAGGAAAACCCAAAGTGCCAAGCATTTCAAAAAGTAGACCCATAAGGCATACAAATTGCAAGAGTTTAATAAGTTATTTGACTTTTACCAAGTTATAATACCCACATATATATTCTGAAAACAAAAATGGATGTGTTATTTTTATTATAATTTGTCTAAGGAGAACCAATTTCTTGGGAATGCTATATGGCAGCTCCCACACCTATACATAAAAAATGTAATTAGCTAAGAGGACCGTCTCTGTCCGCATTTTATGGATTCTTTAAGTAAATGAAGATGCTCTTAAAATGCTCTTAAAGCATATGCCAAAGGTTTACTAAGTCTCTTGAAAATAAGTCAAAAGTGTGACATTTGTATTAAAAAAAAACCCCTGCTTTTTGTGCTGGCAGGACTGTTGGGAGCAGGTTATATATTTGTATTATGTAAGGCAAGGGGCACATGTGATTTCTCTGCTGCTGTAGATATGCTACAGGACAAAAAACTTGATCCCTGCTGCCCTATGTCTGCAACTGCACTAACAGGCACGGCATCCACACACACGTGGTGCTTTTAGGCTTATAAGCATATCAGCAGAAAAAAATTGCAAAATTAAAAAAAAAAAAATACATATATAATTGTATAATTAAAGAGATGAGTCACTTCTCCTGTCCGATAGGTCTATTTATCATGCTGTGTAAAAAATGGAGTGATACATTACCGGTGATGTTGCTCATAGTAACCAATCAGATCTTTGCTTTTTTGCTGATGAAATCTAATCTTTGGTTGTTATGAACAACATCACCAGTATTGCTTCACTTCAGTTTTTATACAACATGATAAATAGGCTCCTATGTGCGTGTAAAACATTGGAGGGCTTATAGAATGCAACACAAACTTGCTGGAGAGAAACACACGTTTTTTCAGGATCACTACAAACCTGTAAACTATCCTTTCTTGATGAAGGTGCTCCAGGCCGCAGCAGATTTCTGCTGCATAGAATATAGCTCTCCCCTCCTCGAATCCAGCATCTCCCATGTGGTAAATGTGGAATTTCAGATCTCCTCCGTTCATGAGGGTTAGTACCAGACAGAGAGCATCTTTAGTTTCATAGGCATATGCTAAACTAACCTGCCGGGGTGAAAAGAAAGTGAAAGTCTTTTAGCTGAACAAACCTTCCTCTGAATAGCTTCCTGAAAACTCTGCACTTGCAGTGCTCCTCGTTGTGCATCAAACCCAGAATCCCACATTAGTGACCTTTGTATGAGATAATACAGTACAGGTCTACTTCCCAGTACTAACAGTTCAGCAGCACATAGCATCATGCTCTTGAATCAGTGGCGAGACCAATGAAACATTTTTCTTTCTGACAATGCAAACAATATTACCATATTCTCAACATTACTGAACTATACTGCAACTTATAAAGGATGACATTTAGTCCAGTTGGTTAGAAAACTGGCAAGTCAGTCCATGTATGGGGAATTTCAGTTTAATGTAACCTTTTCAGCTGCCGGACCTCAAGGTAGTAAATATGTCAAATATTTTATGTTATATTAGATACTGATCAGCAAAAATACTAAAATGCTAAATGGATATACATATTTTTTTCTGGTTTGATGGCTAGGTGACTGTCACCTCAAATGAGCCTGGAATAGCTTTCTGCTAGGTACACAATATCCTTACAGGATTACCTGGTATACTACATAGTTGTTTACAACACCAATTAAGGATTTAGCAGATCCACCGACTACTCCTACTTCCTCTTAATTCTCCCAGCCTGTCAAATCCCAAATGACACGCCTGTGTAAAGGTTACGTTTTATGGATAAAAAAACAATAAAGAAATATTTTCAGAATTACACTACCAACTGCTCTGTAAAACAGGATACACAGGTATGGGACCTGTTATCCAGAATGCTCCGGACCTGGGGTTTTCAGGCTAACGGATCTTTCCTTCCAATAAGGATAAATTAAAAGAAAAATAAAATAGTTTTTTTTTTTAAAAAAAAACTGGATTATTTGGATAAAATGGAGTCTATGGGAGATGGCCTTTCCATAATTCAGAGTTTTCGGGTTTCCGGATGACGGATCCCTTACCTGTACTTAATATGTTGAGAAGCTGCGAGTAAAAAATTGTGTAGAGAGTGGCTTGGCTAGTAAACATGTGGACAGTTCTTTTTTACTTTATTCAAGTTAATAAAGACTTGCACTGCTTAATTCCGATACGCTACAATGGACCGGCACAAAATGCTACACCCATGGGCTTCAAGATTATACACTTTTATAAATACTACACCCAGATCCTTTAAGCCAAAGGGGAAGCTTGATGGTATTTTCTACTCCACAGCTAAAAATTAGGTTTTTAATTTGACACCACGTTACCCACATTTTGAAATGTGTATTTAGCAATATTTTATCAACAATCAACTATTTGAGCAGAACAGGAGCAATAGGAAACCACGGGGCAGAATGCACCAAAAATAAGGTGCATAATTAGTTTTTAACCTATTTCTATAATTTTATTTTCTGAAGAAGTTGTTTTATGCGTGCAAACCACATTTTACATACGTTAACGAATTTGGAAAAGGAAATGTGAGTGAAGGGGTGGGGTCTTGTCTGCATGTAAGATATGCAAGACAGGATATTTCATATCCTGTTCTTAAAATCTAAGTCTAACTATGGAAAGAATTACATTTGTAAAAACATTGTACAAGATTAGATAAACAGAGTTTCAGTTTTGTGGCATCTTATTCAGCTAAATGGAAGACAAAGGGTACTGTAGTTCTGTAGCTGGAGGCAGATGTTCTGTATAGTGATTTTCTACACTAATCTAAATTGTTATAAAATAAAACCTGAACCTTTCTCCAGTTGTATGGAGAGCCTACAGCTACATGATCAACCCTTAAGGTGCAATCTAGAATGCTTATGTTCTATGTTCCAGGTTCCTTTTTAATCGATGCATGGTGGTGCGTTTACTAATGCATGGCATGATTGAAGGACATTGAAAGGGTTAAATTAATTCCCCCTAACCCTATGGTAATGAGCAAGGCTTAAGTTCTGTAAAGTGCAGCTGCTGAGGTTTAACATTACTATTCAAACAAAGATTGTGCAAAGTAATGTAATATTGTCTGTCTGCACAGATTAAATACTACTCCGCTAGTGGAACTGAAATAATTCAGCATTTATTACCATTCTGCCACACCGGTAATGTAAATCAAAGGATTATAGCCCAAAAACTGCACTGAGCTTCTAATGAGCAGGATTGTAGGATGCTGAAAAATCTGATCAGAAAACTTTGGGTGGTTTCTTATTTCCACACATTTGGCACTCATGTTTGAGTCTCCTTCGGTTTCCTCCAACAGCTAAAAAAAAAACCTACTGGTTACCTTTACTTAGGCAATATTGACCCCATTCCGTGGTAGGTAGAACTAATTCAAAGTTCCACTTGGGAATGGACCAGTTTGAATAATCGAATTCTGTCTGTCGTACGTCAGCATTTTATAAATAAGACATGATTAAGATGGATGAATAGACTGAATATATTGTATATATATATACAAATACATGACTTTCAGTGGTTCCCTTCACATCCTGCTCAGCAACAGCATAAATACGAGTTGCCCCCCCCAACCCACCCACATATGGAATAGTTATCCCTTTAACCTGCAGGTGGATTTGTACTTACTACAAACCTGCTGTTGACTTTCTCTAAGATCTGCTTCTCATTTAGAGCCATCGATTCCCCTTTCCTTTTCTTGATGCGCTTCTTCTCCAGTTTCTTGCAAGCATACATCTTCCCTGTGGCTCTCACTTGGCAGGCACATACCTGAAATGAAAGAAATTCCTTGTTGGAACAGAACACAACAATTATTTGCCCAGAGAACATAGAGTTTAGCGTGCCCTCAAACAAATCGAAATAATGACATTATGCTTTTTCCCCACAAGCCAAAGGTGCATGCCCCCTAATTAAGAATTATCTTTGAGTGTGTTTTAGAGGGTCCTGTTCTAAGCAAAAAAATTTTAAACAATCTTCATTTTTTTATTGTTATTAGCCTTTCTATTCAAGCTATTTCCTCACCTACCAATGAGTACGGCAACCAAATAAAAGGGAGATTGCAAGGCCTTAGAATACTACTGGCTGCACCTGTAAGCTATGGGTCAAGACCCAACACTGAATCCACATGCTGTTTATAGTGGTTCCCAATGATCCCCTTTGCCTTAACGATAGCAGAATCCGCGGATTAATATGGGACCCATTAAAAGATGGTTAAGAGTTATTTGCAAGTTAATTTTAAAATTAACAGCCTCTATAAGACCTTCTTATTTTGTTGTTTATCAAGTTAGATTACAGAGCAGAAGTTCTCTATATATTATAGGGGGTATGGAAGACTACTTCGCACATGTACCCCATTGCGATAATTACTATTCGGCTGTATATATTTATATATACACACATACATATAAAATATATATACCTACCTACATAAGTCTCCTGCCTATTAAGCCAGTTAATGTGGGACTAACTAATTGGCAAGCTGAGGAGCTAGCCAGTGCCTGACATCTCCATGCCCCCCCTGTGCTTGCAGTTTCTGGGGGTTACACCTCTCTATTATGCAATAAGCAAAGATGTAGTGACATCTCCTCCTAGCTTTCTGAGGATTTTGACATTTTTCAGTTGAGAAAGCTTACAATCTGCATGTATCCATCCTCACATTCACCCTCTTATCCTCAGCAAGACACACTCGAGAGAACGTGCAATAACATACCCTATGTGCTGCTTGTGGCTTGTTTCATCCTTCCAAAAATACGCCTAATCATTCAGGGAAAGTAAGCAATAATATGCAATACCAAACTCTGCAGCTTGGCTGTATTTTGTTTTTTCATTCACAGGGCTTGAGATTTTAATATAGACAAGCCTCTGAAATAAATCAGACAAATTTTCAGCTGCTACATTTTGGCCTATGTTTACAGATCGCGGACCATAAAAGGAAGAATGCAATTAGGCCCTTAAAAGATCAGGCAGAAAAGGTCAGTGAAATCTCTAAGGAGCAAAGTACAACGCAGAACTGTGGATGCCTATGAGGGTTCAAGCAAAGGACAAGTAAAGGCAGATTACACTTAATGAGTAGAGGAATAGATTTGTTTTTAGGGGTCGATTCTTGGCCTGCCTTTAGAATAAGCCGTTGCGCAGGCCTCTGCTCATTCCTATGTATGCACTGCACACAGCTTTATTCACTTATACTAGGTGACAGACATAAGAGACGGCAGAGAACATGGATTACCGCTATGACACTCTGCAGAAAACGTGGAACACCAATAAAACAGTTTTATTATTTTATGTTTATGTTGCCCCTTAAAGTGGTTATTCACCTTTGAGTTAACTTTTAGTATGGTGCTGAGAGTGATATTCTGAGACAATTTGCAATTGGTTTTAATTTTTTATTATTTGTGTTTTTTTTTTAGTTATTTAGCTTTTTATGCAGCAGCTCTCCAGTTTACAATTGAAGCAATCTGATTGCTAGGGTTCAAATTACCCTAGCGACCATGCATTGTTTTACATAAGAGACTGTAATATAGTTAGGATAGGACCTGAATAGATAGACAAGTAATAAAAAGTCGCAATAACAACTGCAGCTTTACAGAGCATTTGTTTTTAGATGGGGTCAGTGACCCTCACTGGAAAGCTGGAGAGAATCACAAGCAAATGGCAAATAATTGAAAAACTAAAAAAAAAAAAAATACAAACCAATTGAAAAGTTGCTTAGAATTTGCCATTCTATAGCATGCTATACTTAAAGGTGAACCGCCCCGTTAGTTTTTTTCCCCCTCACTTAATTTTCTGCATTTCTATATGCATAAATTACAGCGACTACGTTTGTGAGCATCTAAGAACACGGGAAGCCAAGTCAAGGGAGAGTGATTGGGGTCATATCCTTGCAATTAATGCTTTCAAAGTTTGCCTGCCTGTCTAAAAGAAAAACCCCATTTTACGTTTTTCAGGGGAACAGGAAAAAATAAATGGCAAAATCCAGGAAAATGTAAAATAAGGGAAATGTACTATGCATAATATATAGGTGGGACCACAAATAACAATGAGGGAAACCCTAAAATTAGGGGATGTAAAATGGGGGTTCTGCTGTATTATCAAAGGGTCCATAATACAGACATATTTATATTTTTAACTCAACATTTGGTGCTGTGGTGTGTAAATAACCGCTGGTTACAGTTTAACAGATGTTGTATTGCCATAGTACCTACCTTTAGTCAATGACATTTAATCTTATGGGGCTATTTAATAAGAAGGAGCTACGTTTGCGAAATTTCTAATCAGCCTACGATTAAGTGCCAGATGGGCACGAAATGTGTATGGCTGTTTTATTGCATGTTATTTCAACAAAAAATGTTGTACCTTTTTACTGTATGTTTGGAGATTTTATTGAGTTCAAGCATATATGCTGCAATGGAAAACGTGTAATCACCTATAACAACACATCACCAGGTAGCATTTAATAGTTATCTGTAGAAAAGCAAACATCTTATTTGTTGCTATGGGTTATTGCATCACCAGGGCTAATTTAGGGTCTTTTTTTGTTTTATTTAAGACCCAAGGCTTGAAAAGACATTAATGGCTGATAAATTGGGGGAAAAATTAGGATTTATTCTGCATGCGTGAATTGTGGGAAAACATTTGCAACTATCTTTTTTTTTTTTATTTTGCTTTGGGGCTGATAAGCTGTATGCCAAAATCAATGTAAAACCTGGGAAACTAGCAAGCTAACATTCCAGTAGGCAGGGAAGATAAAGATATAAATAGCTCAGTGTGTGTAATTGGATATTGGCATTATTATGGAAGAACAGGTTTACCTGGACACTAATTTCAGTTACACAAACACACCTGGGGGTAAGAATAACTTGTAAAACATTAGCAGTAATGTGGGTTATGCATATAGTGTGTTGTTATATAACAAGTGAAAAGCACAGCTATAGTCCTGTGGGGCTTAGTGTAACAAACAGAAAATTAAGCTGACAAAAAAAATAGTTAGTTATTTTCCCTAATTATTAAAGAATTTTAAAAAGTATTTTCTTAATACTGTTCTGGTGAGGTCTGTGAAGATTGCCTTGCTGTAGAGGCAAAGAGACTTCTAACTGTAAAGTGCTATTAATGTGATACGGACACTAAAAATGACTCGAAAACATTCATGTACAGTAAAATAAGGTCATATTAACATCTCTTTAAATAGTCCTCCATAACATTTCAAGGAGAACTACAGCTTAATTAAAGAAGTAGAATAGAAATGTTGTACGTTATGTTTTGGGCTTCTGTACCCATCCAAGGCAACCACAGAATTGAAGATCTGTGCCCCCAAAGATGCCCCAGTAGCTCCCCATCTTCTTTTCTGCTGATTCACTGCACATGCTCTGTGCTGCTGTTGCTCACCGAGCTTAGGGATGTACTCAAAATATACAGTACACATAGAATACAAAAGCATCAGAATTTAATAATCAGTCCTGTAGCATCACTTTATATTATAGGGCAAACTGATTTTATGCTTGATAATTTGCAACAACCCCTAAGCTTAGCTTCTCAACAGCTGCTCAGAGCCCACTGAGCATGGGAGTGTCACATACACTTTCCAAGAGGGTGACCCCCTGTGACAAGTTTGAAGTCCTGAATCATTACTGCTATTGAGCAGCTGAAACGTTAGGCTTGTGCAATAAGTTCAGTATATAAAATATGGCATTTTTTTTAGCCATATTCATTTTTAGGGTTTTGTTCTCCTTTAGATGGACTAATTACTTGTAGCATGTATTAACATTCTTTGTGAATACTGAGGCCCCAGGCTTTGTCAACAAACAACTTTTATTTAAAATCATTTGACCTTTTTTCTTTACCTCTAATCAGTCGCTGGGAAAATCTATGAAGATCATGTTGCATAGGGTGCTTTGACCACTGCTATTTTCCACCTGATGGCATTGGTGATCAAAATACCTCATGTGACACTAGACTAAAGCCACACATGGGCTGAAATTGCCCTGAAATCTGCCCAAGTAGATTAGCATCCCCTCCTGCCTGCGTCTGGAACCATTGTGTTCCTTCACCGAAATCAGCTGCCTGTGTCTGCCCCTGTGCCCGCCTGTGTAGGGGGCTGATTATTTCAGAAGGCAGATTTCAGCTTCTGGCATTCTTAAAATAGGCCCTGGCATTTCAGCTACACAGAGGCCCAAATAGCCCCACCAGCCCACTAAATACTGACTTTCTATAGCACCTTATAGTAGCCCCTCTGGCATTTGCCAGAACCCACAGATTGCCAGTCCTGGCCTGACTACTAGCTTTAGGAATTACCCATATGGCTGCAGTACAAAGATGAACTGCAGAAAAAAATAACAGGCGCTCACAGAAAAGAGGCAAAGCAAGATTAGGTGCGTGCAGAAGGGTTTTTACATAAACAGGTTAGTTTGAAGCTGAAAATAGAGAACTACTCAGGAAATAGGAGAAGGTTGGACTGGAGTATTCAGAAAGAAATATACCAATTCTGGGCAAAAGACTTGTTTCTCACCTCTCCAAAGCCCCCCTTGCCCAAAACTCTGTACTGTCGGAAAGTGTTCTTTGTAACCGGTTGCCTGGGAATAAGACACACACATGGTCACCCGTGGGTACACAAAGCTGGGGCAATCACATGTAGACCATCCTCCCCTCTCACCTCTCCAGCCATTTCCATTGCAGAAAGCGGTTATAATACAAACTGTCCAAGAAATCCGAAAATGGAGCCATGCTCAGGAAGTCATGAACAAGCCTAAAAGGGGGGGGGGGGGAGAGAGAACAGGTTACTACCGTAAAGAAATAGATAATATTAAATATTCTGCACCACACACGGTTGGATCCAGGTAGTAATCCCCTATCTTTCCACAAAATATATTACATTACATGTAAAACAGCATATACATAATACAGTATATATTTATATTATTAAATACTTACTTTGAGGGTTCATTAAAAAGTTCTTTGCATGGATTTATTTCTAGGCTTTCAGTACAACTGACAACCATGTGCTCAGGGACTTCAGTGATGTAATCTTCACTCTACAAAAAAGAGAAATACACAGCACTAGTAGCACCTTTAATATAGGACAGTGTTCTTTAATGCCATCACACACACAGCACATACGTCTAACCTAGTGACCATCCTCTTTCTGTTTTCAGCACACAAAATTCAACCCCCCCCCCCCTTATAAGACTGAATTTGTTTTCTGCTATACCAGCCCAAAACGTGCAGTAATAGATGATCAGACTACTTCATGTACAAAATTGGATGGCATATGGAAAATAATGCAAATTATATTGAGGCTGTTGCATACAGTTTAAGGGGGTTATTTACTAAACTCCGAATGCAAAAATCCCGAAAAATTTATGATTTTTTTTTTATAAAATCGGACTTTTTAAAAATCACAAATTTTTCAGAATTTATTAAACCCAGAGGATGGAAAAGTCCTGTTGAGGTTGCATATAAGTTAATGGGAGAAGTCCCAATGATTTTTTGATGTGCGCTGGGTTTCGTAAAATACCCCAACGTTTTCAGGCAAAAGCATAAGAAATCTGAGTCATGTGTGCCTGCTATGCTCCAGTCCTGAGTTATTCTAAATCTTTTTCAGGAACCTGAAGTCCCAATTCATTTAATATATTCTCTGGCATGTTGCCAGAAAGTTCATCTTATTAATGGCCCTGGGCTCATGGATGTTTGCATTCCAAGGAAAACCAAGGAAATAATCAAAAGAATTCAATCATTACATAATTTATCCCTACTACTTTTTTTTATATAACTTTTGTTACAAAATGGCTAAATTAGTGCTGAGCCATTTTCATTTATGTAAGAAATCCATTTATATTTTAAGTTTATAAAGTTACTTATTTCAACGAACGTCATATGGCCTGCACTTTTTAAAAAAAAAAAAAGAAAAAAGAAATCCATCTAAGGAAAATGGAATAGAGGGCACTGTCTGTATTTTTATATTTTAATTTCACTTCAAATAAATCAGTTATTGCCTTTGCAACAAATCTGTGAATCACAGAGCAGTGTTTTGTGTGTGTCATAACAACAGCAAATGGTACCTTCTGCAACCCACCAGCTCCTCATGAATACAGTTATGCTTGTCTCTACCCTTCAAATGTCACTCCTGTGACCTAGACAAAAACTCCAGCAGTCAAGACAGAACAGTTCAGTGTAAAGATAACAACTGGATAAATAGATAGGCTGTGCAAAATAAAAAATGTTTCTGATATAGTTATTTAGTCAAAAATTTAATGTATAAAGGTTGGAGTGACTGGATGTCTAACATAATAGCCAGAACACTACTTCCTGCTTTTCAGCTCTATAACTCTGAGTTAGTCAGTGACTTGAAGGGGGGCCAAATGGGACATGACTGTTCAGTGAGTTTGCAACTGATCCTTAGCATTCAGCTCAGATTCAAAAGCAACAGATATGACCCCTGTGCCCCCCCTCAAGTCACTGATTGGTTGCTGCTTGGTAACCAATCAGTGGAAACCAAGAGAGCTGCAAAGCAGGAAGTAGTGTTGTTGCTATTATGTTAGACATCCAGTCACTCCAGCCTTTATAGATTACATTTTTGGCTAACTAACTATATTAGAAACATTTTTTATTTTGCACAGCCTATTAATTTACCCTTTTTTTATTTTTACACGGAACAATTCCTTTAAGGGGTAATTTCTGATTGCAAAGGCAGGGTGATAAGTCTAAAGAAATGGCAGCCTGCAGCTGGTTTTTGCAGCTTGATCCCTTAAGTCTCCACTGCTGGAGTTTTGTCTAGGCCACAGGATTGACAACTGGATAATCTGAATAATGGTGATAGGTCACTAAGCAAACCAACATATGCATGTAACATATCTGACAAAAAATTTAAATTATACTGCAGGACATATTTGGCTAACCCTCAAAATATCATGAAGCCTTAGGGGCAGATTTATTAAGGGTCGAATTGGAAATTCGAATTTAAATTCGAATTTTCTGTTTTTTTTTGGTCAAAACTCAAATTCGAAATTGCGATTTATCCAAACTTGATTTATCAAACCTATACCCTGGGAATAATTTGAATTAGATACCTTAAACCTGCCGAGTTTATATATAAAGTCAATGGGAGAGGTCCAGTGACTAATTTGAAGATGTTATTAGCCTTCCCGACATTCAAGCTTTTTTTCGGAGAAAAAACACGATTTGAATTAAGTCAAATTCGTTTAGAATTTAATTTCGAGTTTTCGGGTCGGTAATATTCGTTTGCGTTTTAGGTGTTCGGTTTTTTTCTTAAATACCCTCCCCAATCGAATTAAGAGTATATTCGAATATTAGAATTAAGAAAAACTCACACAAATTTGAAATGCGCCCCTTTGATAAAAGGGCCTCCCAATATCTCCCCTTGGCTATATGATTACGGAGTTTGACACCCCCAAATGTAATAAATGACTGGCTGTGCTGCATATTGCTTTTGGAAGCTGGTCTATTAAAGGCTTGCAACTAATTATTGGGCCAAAGACTCTTTTAAAAATATTTTTAAATTGATATCAGTGACATCAGTGAGGAGTGTGAAAATGCTGTTCCTCATACTCTAATGTGCCTCTGGCTTTACACAGTACTTAGATGAATGATTATGACTTTTGGTGTTAAATAGCTTTTTCTCAAAAACATTAATTACAAATTTGTTGTGGCTTTTAGCTTGCTTGAGACTATAACTGCTTTTGAAAGCAGTATTTCTGGCACAGCCCATTCTCTGCCCTATTGATTCTAACTTTTGAAACAATATAGTAGAAGCCTGTTGTTTGACAGACCCAGCCAAAGAAAAATGAGAGGCAGACTTCTGCTACACAGTTTACACTGACAATTAGGGTAGGACTATCCAGCGTTTTCTGTGCGATCCGACAATGCATTTACTTACCTTATTTCTGCTGCATGCGATTTGACGCCTGCGTTTTTGCGCAGCGTGTCGGAGAGCACAAAAAACGCCTGTGTAGTCCTACCCTTAGTGGTTAATGCATGACAGTTTAAACATTGCTTTTGAAGAGAAAATATGATTAATAATATTGCAAGCAGTTTTTACTTTCACTTATAATTGAATAAATATTCATATAACATACGGGAATATGTTATGAAGAAAAGAAAACCTGAAGCTGGCCATACACATACTGAAATCACAAAAGGATGTTGGTTAGTTTGAGGATCAGGCAGGTTAGAAAATTTCATCTACCGATAAACTGTGTTGACTAGAGCATGGTGCAGACAGGTAAGGGAGTGAAAAAAGTTCTAATTGTTTGTACTGTTGGAACCAATTAAAGGAAGAATATTAAGGGGACCACACCATGTAGAGACACGTGTATGGTAGTTATATAATTATACAATAGTGTGCAGCTCTGCTCTGTAAACAAAAAAATCTTAAATCCAATTTATATATGAAAATTATACAGTGGTCTCATCCCAGAGAACCCCCAGTCCAAGGGTTCATCAATTGTTTGAGAGAGTAAAGAAAAAAATTCAAAATAGGAAGAGACTCACTACTAGTAAAGCAGTCGCCCAAGTATTAATAAAAAATCTGTTAGGACATGCATTAGCCTAACGCATTTTGTGCCAAAATTACCACTTACTCATAGCCCCATTTTGGCACAAACGCGTTAGGCTAAGGCATGTCCTAATAAATATAATTTTATAAATACTTGGGCTACTGCTTTACAAGTAGTGGATCTCTTCCTATTGCCTGGATACTTGTACAGGATGGGCTAGTGTATGGCCAACTTTACTGAACTTATTTTATAACTTACAAAAGTAATATAGTGTTGAAATCACAGACCAAGGCAGAAAAGCTGCTGTTTTCTTTTTTTATTTTGTTTCCACACAACATGTTTCGGGCATCAAGGGCCCTTTTTTGTGTAGCTTGTGAGCTTGTATTATGCATATGAGCCCTTAGTTCCACTTCCAGAATTCAAGTTATTTATGCGGCTTTATATTTAGGTTTTTACACTTTTTGTTTGTGTGTGCGCATGCAATGTATTTTAGGTCATTCTAAAGTATAACTCATGTATTATTGTTACCGGCCCTTCTAATGTGTCTCCTTGTCGACGGGAAGCAGCTTTTTACAGGCAACGGAAGGTGAGAAAAATAGAAAGGGTTAGCTCTGCTGAATTACAGTGGTGGGGTCCTGAGTTTGTTTAGATCTGGAAAGTATCTGTAAGTGTTTGCAAGTTCTCCCCATGTTTGTGTGGGTTTCCTTCAGGTACTCCAGTTTCCCCCCACACTATGAAAACATGTTACACCTAGCTTCGGATATAATGGACCCTAGTGCGTGTGTTGTGTGAATGCGCTAGGGAAGGCCACAGGGGCAGGGATAGATGTGAATTATGAAAAAATCTCCATAAAACATTGCTCAGCTTCTTAGTGCTATAAATACAGCATAACAGAACAATTTGAGTACTTTGTTTTGGAAAGGAGCTGCTGCAATAGGTGTGTGGGAAACATAGATGCATTGCTTGCTTTCTTCCACCTCCCTGGTATAAATAAAGAAAATCCATGCACTGCATGCCTTACAGCCTTGGGGGTTACATGGCTCAGGGAGGGGGGTTAATATGACCTACTTGTCTTGATCCAAACTCCTGCACAAAACCAGCCTGTCCAGTTCAGGATGTTATGCAGAAGAGTATTTATATGTTAAGAGTTGCAAACATCTGGAAGTGATTAGGCTTACGCTTCTTTCTACATTTGATAAGATATGCACACTTAGATTTTCTGCTTAAAGAAGAAGCACTTCTAAAGAAAAATCTTGCATCATCAACAATAACTATGAAAATGAGCATACTTATGTGGTCATGTACTGTAAACATGAAGAGTCAGCTGTCTGGGCCACATATATATGGCATTTAGCAACCATTTTAGAAAAGTTAATCTTCCTTTAAAGGAGATCTCTGGTACCCCGTTGCTTCTGTTTCCTAAAAACTGCACCAGCCCAGGGAATTCCTGTAGAATTCTGCCGTCACCATCTTCTTCGGCATCTTCTGCCTTCTCTTTGTTTAGATCTGGGAAGGCGCATTAGAATAAAGGCTGAACTCTAGAGTGAAAAAACATGCCTTTTCATTCTACTGTGCATGCGACTGCCCAGGCCCGGAGAAAAGAAGATGAAAATAACAATTGTGGCTAATAAGCTTCTGCAGAAATACCCCAGGCTGATGAAGTTTTCAGGAGAACAGGCTTGGTGTATGCGATAAGTGAATATAATTCCCAGCATTTTGGCATCCACACCAGTGATTATACCTTTAGTTCCCTTTTTAGCAGTGACTCTTAATGTTGAAGGGTAATTGATAAAATGCACACTATCCTGAAACTGTAGGGCCGAGAAAAGAAAAATAAATCTTATTTCTAATTTGCATATTTCCACAGAAAATAACGTATTCTAAATGGATTTTTGCAGTAAACTGCAGCAAAATGGCTAGTGTAAATGACCCCAAAGAAATTAGGCATGATCCTTATTTGACTATAAGGGCAAAGAATCTTAAAATCACTGGTGGGGGGGGAGTTGTTAGGGACCCCCCCTCAGTGTTCCTAGTTGTTCATCTCCTACTGTAAGCCAGCACTCTACTTCTTAAAGGGGTGTTTCACCTTTAAGTTAACTTTTGGTATGTTCTAGAATGACGAATTCTGAGCAACTTTTTAAATTGGTCCTCATTTTTTTTTTTATTGTTTTTGAATTATTGTCCTTCTTCTTTTGACTCTTTCCAGCTTTCAAATGGGGGTCACTGACCCCATCTAAACAACAAATGCTCTTTAAGGCTACAAATGTATTGTTATTGCTGCTTTTTTATTGCTCATCTTTCTATTCAGGCCCTCTCCTATTCAAATCTGTGCATGGTTGCTAGGGTAATTTGGACCCTAGCAACCAGATTATGGAAACTGTAAACTTGAAAATTACAAATAATAAACAATGCAAACCAATTGTAAATGGTCTCAGAATATCACTCTCTACATCATACTAAACACTAACTCAACGGTGAACGACCCCTTTAAAGAAAATGTACCAGCCCGGGTATATAATGCAAAACAAAGCAATTTGCGCAAAAACATGTACAAATAATCAGGGGATTTACTAAAAACAGGACTGCTAGCAGAAGCAGAGGATGACTGGAGGGAAGAATTAGCCAGGAGGTTGTCATTATAGTTAAGCCGAGTCTGGTTAAGGGAGGCTGGTTAAGAAATAGATTGGAAAGAAATAATTAAAATAGTTTAAAGTATTACAGTGATCCCAAATAAGCTTGAGGTACACAGACAGTTGAGTTGTCACTACAGTCTACAAGTAGAAAATGGAATCAGAATAGCTTAACCAGATGGTGAGATTTTTTTTGTTGTAGACACAGCGACAACTGCAAAACTAGTTTTTCTGCATAGCAGCAAGGTTCTGGGAATGTTGATCCCTTTAATGGACACACAGCAGGCTTCTCCAGGACTTTGTAGTCAGTTTTAACATACCCCCAGACATACACATAATTTATATGTGCGTTTGCTTTCACCATTTATAGCATGCAACACACTTTAACATAATCAGAAGTAACAAGTGATTCAGGTTGAGTACCGGAAAGCAACAAATCGGCACTTAGCATTTACTGGCAGTCTGGCTGAAGAGGAAAAGGTAACAAAATGTCTTGTTTCTATTAGTAGCCAAGCCTGGAGCAAACTTTCGCTTGTTACTATACTACCATTTGGAAGTGTTGTCAGCCCTGAGTACTGGATCGCAAGAGATCATAATTGGAGCACCAAAAAGAACAGCTCTGTATCTGTGGGAGATCCCACGGCCTTACTACAAACACCACAGTTTTTCTATTTTAGCCAATTTCTTTCAATGACAGCACGAGTATAAAACAATGCCCAACAGCATGCTCAGAAAACATTCACAGCACTTAACTGTGGACCATTACTTTCTATCACCGCCACAACATATAAAATAAATGATCTTTTTTAACATTTCTTTACCGTAACCGTGAGATATTTTTCTATCAGTTGCTGTCCACATTCTTTACGCTTTTCATCAGGCGATACTTCATATTCAGCCTTCAAACAAAAGAGAAAAGGAGAGGGTAGCAGAGGTAATTCCCAAGTATCGCATTGCCTCTTGCAGCAGCGTGTCACCCGCCCCCTGTCGACTCAATACTTACAACAGCATCAAGAAAACGCACGCATCTCAGTAACTCCGGGCGCGTCTCACAAAACTGGCGGAAGAGAAGGCGTCCTATTGGCTGTCGGTCACAGAGACTGTGGTAATCTCGCTCTACAGCAAGGGAAGACATTGAAGATGAGCAGACTTGAGAATCAGTTAACTTTCAGTATGTATAGAATGGCCAATTCTAAGCAACTTTTCAATTGATCTTCGTAATTTATTTTATATAGTTTTTTTAATTAGTTGCCTTCATCTTCTCACTTTTTCCAGCTTTCAAATGGGAGTCACTGACCCTATCTAAAAAACAAATGCTCTGTAAGGCTACAGATTTATTGTTACTGCTACTTTTTATTACTTATATTTCTATTCAGTCCTATTCATATTCCAGTCTCTTCTTCGAATCAGTGCATGGTTGCCAGGGTAATTTGTACCCTAGCAACCTGGTTGCTGAAATTGCAAACTGGAGAGCTGCTGAATATACAGCTAAATAACTAAAAATGAAAAACAATTGCAAATTGTCTCAGAATATCACTCTATACATCATACTAATAGTTAATTTAAAGGTGAACAACCCCTTTAAAGGGAGAAGGAAAGGTGAAATCACTGGGGGTGCCATCAGGAAAATTATTATTATCACATACCTGGGCTGGTGCTCCTGTTAGCAGAAAAATGCCCTGGCCTGTGGCTCTTCTCAGTGAGTACAACAAAGCAATCCTCTTCTTACACTTCTTTCTTGTCTACCTCGAGGCCAACGCATGAGTAGTAATGTGAAAAAGCCTGTGTTTTTTGTTTAAGTTCGGCTTTTCACTCTAGTGCAAATGTACAGCCCCACCAAGCAGGAAGAGGATTACTCCGAAGTGCTCATGGAGAAGAAACCCGGGCCGGTGCAGTTTTCTGTTAATAGGAGCACCCCCACAGTGATTTCACCTTTCCTTCTCCTTTAATAAAGAAGTCAATATATATATATATATATTTATATAGAAAATGCTACGGTTGATGCTAGCACTGTCTGTGTTCAGGCTGCTGTGTCCATTCCCTTAGTGAGCTATGCCTGACAGAACCAGTACCCTGGGAAACAGCTGCAAGTGTAGAATGTCAGGATTATGCTCACGGGGTTCATTTCTTAAAGGGGTGCTTCACCTTCCAACACTTTTTTTCAGTTCAGTTGTTCACAGATAGTTCACCAGAAATAAAGACTTTTCCAATTATTTTTTATTTGTGACCAGCTTCAAATTTTTATTTTTCATTTTATGTGATTCTGAAGCAGCTCTGAGGGGTAGGGGGGGGTCACTGATCCTTGGCCTAGTTGAGCAGAATCCCTAATTTCCCTTAATTCAGGGGTCCCCAACCACTGGGCCACGGACAGTCCTGAAGTGGGGCGACGAACAATTAACGCAGCGTGCCAAATTGAACTTCGGCGCTCTGAATTGGACGCCGACCCCTCACTGACCCCCCCCCGGTCCCTGCAAAAAATGTTATTTTTTAAAGTTGAATGTCCCTGTTAAAAAAAAACATAAAAACTCTGGTGTTTGTTTAGCTCAGTAATTCAAGTGCACTCTAAACTGTTACAATTTTGCAACATTTAGTTGATACATTTCTCAGCAGCATCTCTGGAGTAGTAACAACTATTGTATCAATTCTAACAGCTGCCTGTAATGAAACCCAGAGATTCTGCTCAGCAGGGACAAAGAGAAGAAATGTATCAATTTAAGTTTACAGGATTGGCGACCCCCCCTCGCAGAGCTGCTTTAGAAAGTTTACACTTTACACTTCAATAGTAGAAAAAAAGCACACATAGAAAATAGAAAGTCATTGGAAAAAGTAGTTATTTCTTGTGATCTATCTGAAAACAACTAGTTGTTTGAAGATGAACAACCCCTTTAAAGGCAGCTGTTCGAATTGATGCAATAATTTCTAATACTCTACAGATGCTGCTGAGAAATGTATCAACTAATGTAGCAAATTTTAACAGTTCAGAATCTGCACCTGAATCAGAGCATTAACCATTAAACTTCTAAGCCTTGTGGCACATGGGGTGTTTTGTTTACAGCCGTCATCCATTCCCTACCTGTCTGTCATTGCTCATGTTGTTATGAAGCAGAAAGTGCCCAGACTGATGCACAGAGTACAGTAATAAAAGATGGATATCAGCACCAACCCCCTTGCTGTTCAGTATAAGGAAGGGAATTTAAGGCTGGGTCAGAGCCACAGAGTCAGATTAGTTTGCACCAGTGAATGTCACCACAAACATTGCTCATGATTATGCAGGGAAGGTTTTTACCAGTGAGAAATGCTGAGCTCCCCACCTGCATTTCCAACAAGGCTATACTGAAGATACAGTGCATAAAGATATTTTGTGGCCTTACAAATGACTATAAAACTCCTTCAAATGACAGCAACGCCCCAGCTTTTTAACAACACTAGAGCTGTTTAGGCACATTTGCAGGAACTATGAAGCAGCCAAAGAAATTCAATGCAGCTATGCAAAAAGCAAACATCATGGCAGCTTTGTGGATGAGCCTTGGTGAAATAAATTAAACAGTCCAGTACCTGTTGCTTTTTATTAAAGGGATGTCTTTTTCAAAATGCATCAGTTAATAGTGGTGTTCCAGCAGACTTCTGCACTGAAATCAGCAAACTGATGTTTTTATATTTAATTTTGAAATCTGACATGGGTTTAGACATATTGCCAGTTTCCCAGGAGCCCCCAGTCATGTGACTTTTACTCTGATAAATTTCAGTCACTCTTTAATGCTGCACTGAAAGTTGGAGTGATATTCCCCCCCCCCACCAGCAGAAAAGCAGGAAGGTAACCCCAAGTTCCCCAACACAAGATAACAGCTGCCTGGTAGATCTAAGAACAGCACTGAATAGTAAAAATCCATGTCCCACTGCAACACATTCAGTTACATTGAGCATTAGAAACAACAGCAGCCTGTCAGAAAGCAGTTCCATAGTGCAGCACTGGCCCTTTCTGAAAGTACATGACCAGGAAAAATGGCTGCCTAATTATAGCTAAAGTTGTTGGGTTAGGAATTACATTTTATATGGTAGAGTGAATTAGTTGCAGTGTAAACTGTGTAATTTAGGAATAAAAACGACACCATAAAAATCATGACAGAATCCCTTTAAATATATGTATAATATAAAGGCATTAGAAAAGAGCTTTCTATTGCTTCTTGTAACTCGCAGCAACTAGATGTTAACTGCTATATTAACTACTAATTGCTGATTGGTTGCTATGCACCAGAACAAAACTCTTCCTATGTATTTTTTGGGTAAAAAGAACAAACCCATAGCCCACACAGAGGCTTTTGCCATTTAAATGCAAATAGAACTGGAAAAGCAAGTTCACTTGGAGCCTGAAGGCTATTTCATGTGAAGCCAGGAGGTCACACGATGGCAAGCTGAGGTCACAGATACAACTATAAGGAGGTGGAGTGGTGTAGCAATGAAATAAGTGGAATATAGTGCCATTGGCCTAATATTTTTGTGCAATAGGAGCAGATAGAAGTGTGCGCCTCTGCACATATACAGGAAGTGGTGAAAGCACCCAGGCCAGAGGAAACGTTGCATACGTTCTTAGCCAACAGTTGTGTGTGGGGCAGGATGTTTCTCATAATGCCAGCGAATACAGGCTTCATCATCAACCGCTTCATACTCACCCAGACTGCGCCTCAGCTCCTCGCAGTCGCTGATATGAGGAAACTGCAGCATCTGACGCCATTTCTTACTTTTGCCTTTTCGGTTGCCCCCGCCACCTGCAAACAAATCATTCACTTGGGTCTGGTTTGGTTGGGAAGGGCACAGAAGGCAAACACGTTGTGCGTATGTGTGTAGGGAAATATCAGTGTGCCAGACACATGGCGACAGTGGGGGAACTTGATTTACATTGCAGGCAAATACATGAAAAGTATTTCTTTTAAGATTTTCTTTTGGTCCTGCTAAATGGTCTGCTCAGGGTATAGGCGACCCTGCAGTGCTCCAAATGTTGCCAAGCAACAACCCCAGCATCTTTTTTAACTGTCAGCATGATGCTGGGAATCATAGTATCTAACCCGTTGCCCATACCTGCTCTAAACCATAACCATAAGTGTTCCCAAAGTGTCCCAGGTCCTACAATTACTGAAGTACTGAGGGCCCTCGGATTTATATCCTATAAAGACCGGCAAAGGTGGGGTTGCTGATCATATATACATTAATAAATGACAGGAAGGAATTTGCACTTAGGATCAGAGTGCAGCGAATGATCCAAGAACCACAGCACTAACATTCATTGATCCTGATTATCAACTGATGCACGTCTGAGTCCTATGAGTGGCTTCCTGCTGGGTAGAATTCAACATACAGGCACACATGCAATTTTAACAGGTCTTGGAACTCCAGCGTGACTTCTAGTATTGTTCATCCCAACAGCAGGGAGTTCATTATTTTTAATATGCAAGTCATGTGGTACAAGCAACATCATTATGTGACAATATGTTGGGCACTCCCCCAACCCAGTTAATTCAGGCATTATTTTTCATCACAGGGCTGGTGCTTCTTTTAGGGAAAAACTGTTCTAGTCCAGGAAGAAACAGCCCAGACCCATCTTGCTTACCTTTCCCTGGTGTCCTAGCACCATCTCAGACTTGTGCATGCACAGTAGATTAAAGTGTTACCTCCATATGTAATAAAAGGCACTAAGTTTGCCCAATAAGCTGTTTGCTTTTAAACAGGCGACTGGTAAATTCTACCTGCTGATTGGTTGCTGTGGGTTACTGCTCCTGGGCAAACTTAGTGCCTTTTATTACATAACCACTTTTGTGTTTAGAAGTCTGCACAAGGTATGACTGGAAAGGTAAAATAAAATTGGTGGCTCTATGCTAATTTTTTTTACCCCTGGACTGGTGCATTTAAAAAAAAAAAAAGCCCCAGGACTGGGAACATAATTTCCATACCCATTAAGCACCAATTAGAAGCAATGACATCACTAATCACCATTTATTATGATATATGTATTTTGCAGGTTATTCTTGGTTCTTGTGTATCACATTTATAGAGGATAATGTACCCCCCTACTGTAATGTATAAAGATATTAAAAGTCACCAAAGAGTTAAGTGACCAGAGAGATCCAGTAACTCCGATGTGACTTTTTATATCTTTATAAATTTTAGCTGGGGGTACATTATTCATTACAATCTACAGTTAAAAGTATATAGGTTAGTCTTGGCTGCAAAAAAATGGTTAGTACAAATGTGGCATAGGGTATACAGAGGAATGATATAAGGTTACCATGCTTGCACACCCTGGCTCTCCTGAAAACGAATACCTGGTGCTCGGTGAAGGAGGCCTCTGCAACCTCAAATTTCATAAGTAGGAAGAATTTCACTGGCACTCAGGTTCAATGGTTTGACCCGAAACCTTGCACCTTCACAAAATAAACTAGGGCTTGTACCTGCTTGAATTGAACCGGAGTGCCAGTGAAATTCTTCTTGCATAGGGTATACAGGTCATGGATCTCCCAGGCGACGTCTAATAGCCTCCTGTTTTGCAACAGGGGGTACATTATTTATTATAATACACAAGTTTCAGTGAGTCACGTGACAGACATGACATCACTAAACTCCGATTATAACCAATGACATCACTAAGCACCTTTTATAAGGATATCATTTACAGGATATTCACGGCTCTTGAGTATTATAAGGATATAATTTACCGTTTGGTCCCATATAAAAAAAATGATAAAACTGCAGATTATATACAAACAAATGTAGCTAGACATTATATTGCAGCCTGGCAGAATAAATGTTTTATAGGCGGAAGACCAGCGGGTGTATTTCTTACATATAGCTCAAGGCACACACCTGCTGCGGTACATATGCCACCTGAACTCTGAGCTTAGATTTTTTTTTTCTATGAGAATTAATAGAGGATGTTATTGACACAGCCCGGAGCGAGACGGAGGCAAATTACTGAAATAAGTGATGTCAAAGCTAAAAGCCACTTAGTCGCCGCCGAGATGCTTAAGTGCACCTGTTGTTATGCTAATTGCCTCCCTAATGATATTTCCCCAGTCTCCGCCATAGCTCCTGTACAAATATGGCAGCAGGGATGGGCAAACAATTACACATTTTTTTACTGTACACGTTTGCGCTTAATTAAAAATATGGCAGTTATTTGGAGGCACTTTAGTGTATAGTTCCACAACACTTAGTGGGCCATATAGCAGCTATATTGTCACAGCAATAACACACACGTTTCATGTACACTCTATGCAATGCAGTAAATACAGGTTTAAATAGTGCTACTGCAGCAACACAGCCGTGTATATGTATCTATGCCCCTACACACACACAGAGCATGCGCTGGACTACAGCTTCCAGCATCCTACGGAAGCCTCGCCAGTCATAGGGTTTCAGTGAAGTGTAGCCCAGCAACAGTGGCCGCAGGTTAAAGCTCCCTGACGTCTATACGTTGCGCTCGTATAGCAGACGCCCCCATTATAACACATATGTAACTTTCCCGACCCGAGCCCACATTTGTGCATGCATTAAACCACGCAGCGTGTTCATACAGACCCTCTCTGGCTTTCAGCAGCACGGTGTTGGCTACTATATTCTCGAGCTCCATAAGTCGGCCTGGCCGTGGGCTCCAAGCCTCAGGCGGCCCCTTCACTTTCTCAGAGACTCTAAGCACCAGACTGCTACTGACAGAACCCCACCCACACCAACCAATCACAAGGCCGCCGCGCCTCCGAGGTGACAGTCCATTGGCTGTTGGGATTTTCACAATCAGTGCAACTTCTTTTCCCTCTGTACCTTACTGCACCTCTAGCGTTGGAGGGCGTGGACACGCGAGTTGATTGAAGGTGGAGTTGGTAGGCGGGGCTTATTGCTTGATCAGGAAACAATTGGATAGTCGGCGTGTCATTTGAAATCTCTCGGTTCTACAGCAATAAAGAAGGGTTTGAGCCTGAGCAAAAGGAGATGCTGCGGAGGAGACGGATAGCGGGTGGGGCCGAGGATTGTTTCTGATGTTGTAATATGCCTATAGAACCTTGCATGTTGTTTAATACGTCACGTGAGAGTGAGTATACTGTGTGGGATCTGTTATCTAGAAACCTGTTTTGTGGAAAGCTCTGAATTTAAGGAAGACCTCTCGTAGAGTCTGTTTTAAGCAAACTACTTTTTTTTAAAAAAAGTTTTTTCCCTGTGGTAATAAAACAGTATCTTGTACTTGATGGTAAAAGCTGCATGAACCCCAAACATCCTAATTGGGTTTATTTACAGGGCTATGGTCATGGAAAAATCGTTTTATTTTTTTTTGCATCAGTTAATAGTGCTGCTCCTGCAGACTTCTGCAGTGAAATCCGATTTTCAAAAGAAAAGAGCAAACAGTATTTTTTATATTTAATTTTGAAATCTGACATGGGGCTAGACATTGTCAGTTTCCCAGCTGCCCCCAGTCATGTGACTTGTGCTCTGATAAACTTCAGTCATTCTTTACTGCTGTACTGCAAGTTGGAGTGATATCACCCCTCCCTTTTCCCCCCAGCAGCCTAACAACAGAACAATGGGAAGGTAACCAGATAGTAGCTCCCTAAAGGTGGGACCGCATCAATGAAAAGATGCTTGCGCGATCCGACAGGAATTTTTACCCTGTCCGATTGGCATCTGGCCGACTTTCGGTCACATATCGATTGGGGACGCCCGTCGGAGGGCCCCACACATGGGCCGATAAGCTGCCGACTCGGTCTGCCAGTCTGTCGGTCTGTGTATGGGGGCCTTAACACAAGATAACAGCTGCCTGGAACATATAAGAACAGCACTCAATAGTAAAATCCAGGTCCCATTGCGACACATTCCGTTACATTGAGTAGAAGAAACAACAGTCTGCCAGAAAGCAGTTCCATCCTAAATTGCTGTCTCGTTCTGAAAGCACATGACCAGGCAAAATGACGTGAGATGGCTGCCTACACACCAGTAATACAACTAGAAAAAAATACACTTGCTGATTCAGGAATTCAATTTTATATTGTAGAGTAAATTATTTGCAATGTAAACAGTGTAATTTAGAAATAAAAACTACATCATAAAAATCATGACAGAATCCCTTTAAAGTTTTAATTGATTTTTAAACAATCCTAAAGTATGGCGATCCGAATTATGGAAAGATCTGTAATCTGCAAAAAAAAATCAGGTCCCAAGCATTCTGGATAATAGATCCAATACCAGTATGTATATATGCATAAAGAGCACAATTTTGCTATTCAGTAAAAAGAGAGTAAAGGAGATACGTAACATCATATTCGTAAGTTTATAAAACTTTATGTACTTGCAAAGAATGAATTACTAGTCTATATGGGGCCAGGGAACACGCATGGATCCGTCCTTTTGTTGTAAGATATGCGAGCTAACAGAATATTATAATCTTTTCTTGTTTGATTGCCAGGAACTACAACTTTTCATATTCAACCTTTTACATTCCCAACGAGATAATCTAAAGAGGAAAAACACTGGCTGATTTAGGTACCAGCTCTAAAAAGTCTACGTTGCACCCTCACATTATATAGTGGATAAAGTACCCCCTCTTGTAAAATATAAGGATATTATAAGTTACCGAGGAGTTTTATGACCATATAAAAACACGAGGCCGAAGGCCGAGTGTTTTTATACAGGTCATGGAACTCCGAGGTAACTTATAATATCCTCATATTTTACAAGAGGGGGTACTTTATTTATTATAATACACAAGTTTCAGTGAGTCATGTGACAGAAATGACATACTACTCACCGTTTATAACTGATGACATCAGAGCTCACCGTTTATAAGGATATAATTTACAAGATATTCATGGCTTTTGTGTATTATATGACCATATACCTCCACTAACAAATAAGAATCATATCTCAGGGATGCTCTCATCATCCACCATCATAGTCAGTCATAAAAATACTATAGGGGATCATTTACTTTTCCCAGAATCTCAATATTATTTCCCTTTATGCTCAATTAACAAGCACTTGTGCCCCAGGGAATGCTGCTCTTTGCACTTTATGCCCCATTAAAAAAGTGCAGAGCAAAGTATCAAGGGGCAGAAGCTAGTCCTGGAAGCAGTAAGAATGGGGTGCCATTGCAAACAGCTTCCTTAGCTGCTCCTTGACTTGTGTGCCTGAACGTTGCAAGTTAGGGGGCAGGAAGGGAACAGCTATGTTCATCCCCCCTCCTGCCCCTCAACAATACAGTGCTGGCGAACAAAGAACTACATAGTTATAGTTACATAGTTAAATCGGGTTCAAAAAAAGACCAAAGTCCATCAAGTTCAACCCCTCCAAATGAAACCCAGCATATACACACTGACCCCTATATACCCTCACATAACTTACAGTATATATACCCATATCTATAGATTTTAGTATCACAATAGCCTTTGATATTATGCTTGTCCAATAAATCATCCATACCACTCTTAAAGGCATTAACAGAATCAGCCATCACAACATCAACCGGCAGTGCATTCCACAACCTCACTGCCCTCATTGTGAAAAACCACCTGCAAAATAAAAAGTTCAAATGAACGTTCTTTACCTCTAGTCTGAAGGGATGGCCTCTCGTGTGGTGAACCACATTATGAGTAAAAAGATCCCCTGCTATTTGCCTATATGTCCTCTAATGTACTTGTAAGTGTAATCATGTCCCCTCACAAGTGTCTTTTTTTTCCAGGGAAAATAACCTCAACCTGGACAGTCTACCCGTATAATTTAAGTCTTGCATCCCTCTAACCAGTTTAGTTTCACATCTCTGCACTCTCTCCGGCTCATTTATATCCCTCTTAAGGACTGGAGTCCAAAACTGCACTGCATACTCCAGGTGAGGCCTCACCAGGGACCTATAAAGAGGCATAATTATGTTTTCATCCCTTGAGTTTATGCCCTTTTTTATGCAAGACAGAACTTTATTTGCTTTAGTGGCCACAGTATGACACTGCCCAGAATTAAACAACTTGTTATACACAAAAACACCTAGATCCTTCTCAGTTAAGTAAACTCCCAACACACTGCCATTTATTGTATAACTTGCATTTATATTATTTTTGCCAAAGTGCATAACCTTGCATTTATCAACATTGAACCTCATTTTCAAGTTTGCTGCCCAGTTTTCCAGTTTAGACAAATCACTCTGCAAAGGGGCAGCATCCTGCATGGAACCTATAGTTCTGCACAATTTAGTATCATCTGCAAAAATAGAAACAGTACTTTCAATGCCCACCTCCAGGTCATTAATAAACAAGTTGAAAAGCAAAGGACCAAGTACAAAGCCCTGTGGTACTCCACTAACAACACTGGTCCAATTAGAAAATGTTCCATTTACCACCACCAGGAACACAAAACAGGAATTCCTATTATCGGGCATGAAAACCCATGACCTGGAAGTCCTTTTATTTTCAAAGTTCGCGCCAGGCGCATGATGTCATCACGCGTGGTTCATAGGCACCACCATCTTGGATAGAACGCCACCGAGACGGGAACACCACCGAGACGGGAACGCCAACTTATCTTAACATGTTCTAGTCTCTTATGAATTTTCTCATGTGTGAACCATGCATCATTAGTTGTACTATTAGAATTGGCACTATTAAGCAGGAAACCTTCATTAACTGGTTCCTCATGTGTGTAGACAGACAAAAAATAGTTCAGAATCTCTGCTTTTTTCTGTTCTGATCAACCAGCTGATCCCCCCCCCCTGATATTAAGGGTCCCACCCCTTCCCGCTTCAATTTTTTTTTACTATTTACATATTTAAAAAACAATTGCTTGCCGCAATACCCTGTTCTATATCGATTTTAGCTTGTCTGATAGCTTTTTTGCATGATTTATTGGCCTCCTTGTACCTTATAAGCGTTTCGGTTCTCCCAGCTTACTTGAAAGCCTTTTTTTCTTACCCACCTCATCACCAACACTTCTTTTGAACCAAAAAGGTTTTGTTTTGCAACAACATACCTTGCTTAGAAAGGGAATATACTGACGTGTATATTTATTAAGCAGCATTTAAAAAACGTTCCATTTTTGTTCTGTGTTTAACTCTGTGAAAAGCATTTCCCACTTAATATGTTACAGAGATGCCCTTATACTGTCAAAGTTTGCACATCAGCCACAGAGATATTGTAGTGTGAAGCTGGATATCAGCAGGATCAGTGCACGGTAATGCTTCTATTTGGCAGGCACCAAAGACCTTATCAACATTTTAAATCTCTTTCTATTTGAATTCAGATCTGTCTAATGATAGTTGTTCAGTGATTTGGTAAATAATATCAAACAACCTAAATAGACTGACAAATACATTGCACATTTTAAATTCAAATCATTACCAACACCATCACAAGTGAGAAAGGGTAGACTGGACAGCAAATATGAATGCAGATGGTAGAGAATTTAAAAGGGCATTTGTGATCAACAAATAATAGCAAATATGCAGATTTTTTGTTACAAAACAAATTACATTGAAAATATATCAGAAACATTAAAGGGGTTATTCACCTTGAAATTACATTTTGGTATAATGTGGTTATTCTGAGACAATTTGCAGTTGGTTTTCATTTTTTATTATTTATGGTTTTTAAGATTTTATTCAGCATCTTTCCAGGATGCAATTTTCAGCAATCTGTTTGCTAGGGCCCAAATCACCCTAGCAACCATGCAATAATTTGAGAATCTGGAATATGAATAGGAGAGGGCCTGAATACAAAGATGAGTAACACTAAGGGGCCGATTCACTAACTTTGAGTGAAGGATTCGAAGTAAAAAAACTTCGAATTATTATGCTCCTCGACTATCGAATTGGTGTAAATTCGCCTGAGTAGAATGATTCGAATAGATCGAGCGGAAAAACATTGCGACTATTCGCCATTCGATAGTTGAAGTACTGGATCGAGCGCAAAAACGCTGCGACTATTCGCCCATTCGATAGTCGAAGTACTGTCTCTGATGAATTTGCCCCTAAGTAGCAATAACAATACATATGTAGCCTTACAGAGCATTTGCTTTTAGATGGGGTCAGTGACCCCCATTTGAAAGCTGGAAAGAGTCAGAAGAAGAAGGAAAATAATTAAAAATCTATAAAAAATAAAGTCAAATCGCAAAGTTGCTTAGAAATAGCCATTCTATAACATACTAAACGTTAAATTAAAAGTGAACTACCCCTTTAAATATATCACAAATATAGCATACACAGCGGCTATGTATTATTATCAAGTATTTATTACAAAAACTGATTTGCATGAATGTCAGACTGCTAATGTTTTGAATGTATTGTATTGGTAATCTATTAAAATGTTCAAAGTTTGCTACTGGTCTAGTCACCTATCACAACCAATCAGCAGGTAGTGTTTACTGTGTCACCACTTGAAAGCAAACTCTGGGTTACTAATCCTAGGAACATTTTGCACCCTTTCTTTAGCTGCCCAGAAAGAAGATGGTTTCCATATAGATCCAAGCAAGGTTATGCCTTTCAGTTGTTATAGTATGGCAGACTTGCAATTTATTCCTCTTAATGAGCTCCATGTGACATATTTTATGCAATCCTATCTGAAAACACTACTTACCTTAAAAAATGCACAACTGTTGCCTATTTTTTTATCACAGCAACTAGGGTTGCCACCTTTTGCAATGGGGAAGTCCAGGTGGGGCAGATGACATCAAGGGTGGGGCGAGTGACATTGGGAGCAGATCGGGTGACAATTCAGGGCAGGTCATAACCAGCTGTGCTATTATCATTAACCCCTAAACAACCCACTCCACAGCTGCAGTCCCATGATACCTACTGGCTTGATTTAGGCCCTCTGTTCTCATTCTTTTGGTTGGGTAGGCTTCATTAACATTCTACCTTGGCCCACTGTGATATGTGGCACCAGTATAATGTGGTGCCCTTTACTATTGAATATTTTTCTGTAGATGATGGTGTCATTGCAGATAGTTTGAGGCTGGAAATCCCCTCTAAGCATTTTTAGAATAATAAAAAAGTCACATGTCTGGCTTTGGGATTATTGATTCAAGTAAAAGGTTGGGATTGATAAAAAGGTTAGATACATAAGATATTAACTTGGTTAAACTTTGTTGGCAGAGCAGACAAAGCTAAGCAGTGCCCTTTTCGGACAGTACTATACTAAAATATTTTTTTTACTACTTGAAAGCAACACAGTAATGTTTCAGTTTGTCTGGAAAAAATTAAAATGGACTCTTGAAAAAAAATGTAAACATAGTATGCATTCACAATATGTTATATTTCATAGTTGAATCCATTTCACAGCTAGTAGAGGTCTCTTCTCAGCTCTGCGTGGCTGGCGTCATTGTCACCAGCCTGAGCATGCTAATGTGTTTGGATAGGAACGTTCTCGCTGCAGGAGCCAACTCCTGAAGCTCATTTAGACCATACAGAACTGAATCTGTGCGAGTGGAATATTAGAGCAAGAATAAGCAATTTCAAGGTTATGCTCCATTAAACTACTGATTTGTCTCTAAATGTATTCTCAACTTGCAGCATATCTGCTCAGACTATAAATCTGGTATGGAGGCAGAGCATTCCAAAGCAGAGGTTCCAAATTATAGAACTTTTTTTTGGGGAGTGTAGGGAGTGGTATAGGCCAAGGAGTACTTTTGGGATTTCTACAATATTGCTTTAATAACATAGCATACATCTCTGCATTAATACCATGAGATCATGGAAGCCAACATCATTAGTGGGATACTATTTCCATTTTTTTTATAAAAAAATTTTGTTTCATATCATAGTGTTTTGCAGCTTATTTGTTACCTAAAATATGCATTTCTTATTGACAAAAAGCATATTCAGTGCAAGGCCTATTCACTGAACTCATGGTGAACATATGGGCAAAGCTGGAATTAGGGGGAGACAGTAGCAGCTGCTACCTAGAGCACAACCATTTTGGAAAGGGGTGGGGCACAGTACAAGAAGTGAGAGGTATCATCATATGGTGTGGGAATAGGCGGACCTGCCCATATAAGGGGTTACTTTCAGCTTAGAGGGTCAGGGGAGGAAGGGATTTATAGGGAGTTCTATATATAGTTACATAGTTAAATTGGGTTGAGAAAAGACAAAGTCCATCAAGTTCAACCCCTCCAAATGAAAACCCAGCATCCATACACACACCCCTACCTACTTTCACATACATTTTATATACCCATACCTATATTAACTATAGAGCTTAGTATCACAATAGCTTTTAATATTATGTCTGTCCAAAAAATCATCCAAGCCACTCTTAAAGGCATTAACTGAATCAGCCATCACACCATCACCCGGCAGTGCACAACCTCACTGTCCTGTGAAGAACCCCCTACGTTGTTTCAAATGAAAGTTCTTTTCTAAAGGGGTGGCCTCTGGTACAGTGATCCTCTTTATGGGTAAAAAGGTCCCCTGCTATTTCTCTATAATGTCCTCTAATGTACTTGTAAAGTGTAATCATGTCCCCTCGCAAGCGCCTTTTTTCCAGCGAAAACAACCCCAACCTTGACAGTCTACCGTCGTAATTTAAGACTTCCATCCCTCTAACCAGTTTAGTTGAACGTCTCTGCACTCTCTCCAGCTCATTTATATCCCTCTTAAGGACTGGAGTCCAAAACTGCACTGCATACTCCAGATGGGCCTTACCAGGGACCTATAAAGAGGCATAATTATGTTTTCATCCCTTGAGTTAATGCCCTTTTTCATGCCAGACAGAACTTTATTTGCTCTAGTAGCCATAGAATGACACTGCCCAGAATTAGAAAACTTGTTATCTATAAAAACCCCTAAATCCTTCCCATTTAAGGAAACTCCCAACACACTGCCATTTAGTGTATATACTAGCAATTACATCGTCGGCGAATTCCTAATTCTGGCAATGTAGTTGCCTTATGCACACAGCACATTAGTAGGCGTATCATTAGACATGTTTTAGAAAGTTCCTTGTCAGGTGGCCTGTGTCTGCCACTATCTCTTGCTGACAAGGGGTAATGACATGGTTGGCCTATTAGGGGGAAAGCATGTAAAGTTCAAATATAAAGTATGGAAGGCTAAGTTCCCTAAACAGAACTTCACTTTATTGTGGCTCAACAGTGTTGAGTTATCACTTCCTACTACTGCCCAACTTTATTTACAACTCGAACAATCAATTTAAACAGATTGCATTAAGGTCCCCATAGACGCGACGATTCTTCTTGCCGAACGACCGATTTTAGGGAAGCCCGACCAATCCTTCGAAATTATCGTGCGGTTAGTGGTATTCGAACGATCGTACATCTTACGATTTTTCGGCCGACATCTGTCGGGAAATTGATCGGCCAGGTCAAAAAATCTTTGTCGGTCCCAGTGCAATCTCTCTATGTTTGCAGGGCCAAGCAGGCAGCTCCCCTTTGTTTTCCTGATAAATTGGTCTTTTTAGTTGATGGTAGATTCGTACGATCGTACGATCGTTCTGAGAAGATCGTGGTCTCACGATCAGGATCTGATCTTTTAAAAATCTCAACATCTATGGCCAGCTTTACACTACCTTACAAGCAGATTGCAACACTTAGGGTGCCCCTTGGCACGCCTCTTGAGGGAAGTTGTATTTCAGGGCACAGGGACGTGTGGTTTAGGATGCCTTGAATGGTTCTTCCTCTATTTACTCTGCAGGGAGAACACAACTTATAGTAGGTAAGAGTTCAGTGTTTGTTTTTTTATAAATCATTCACTTGAAGGTTTCCTGTGCAAATGGCCAGTACTCTGCTAGTGTATGACACAGGGAGTCATAGGTATCAACGATTTATACAAAAAAAACCCTACTTAACTCCTTGGTAGATATGTACTCCATGCAGAATGTATGCAGGAAGACAGAGTAAACCACACAGCCCTGTGTTTTAAAGTTAGATTAAGTGTTGGACTGGGCCTCCTACTGGCCCACCAGAGAACTTGATCCAGGGTGGGTAGGGGTACTTTGCCTAGGGCAGCATCAGACATACATACAGTACTGATCCTCACAACCACTGGCGTAACTACCTATACAGCAGGCCTTGTGGGGGGGGGGGGGGTCCTGGCAGCAGGGGGGCCCGGACTGCGGAGTCTGCTGCATCATAGCCCCCTCCACAACCCATCAATTACCTTTAAAGTATCGTTGCAGTGCCGGCCCGTTGCAGTGCGGCATGGGGGGGTGGGGTGAAGCTACCAAGTTACGCCACTGCTCACAACAATTCTATATTTTCTACAGTCATAAATGTTTCAGGTGCTATATTAAATGGTTGATGAGGATTGTGCTGTGTTGGGGCCAATTAGTTCAGTTGGCAGGCCAGTATACTGTACTATATTTTGAGTTTATGTTTGCATAAAGCTGCCATTGCCAAAGTCCTGAGCAAATAATAATGTTCTATTTTTGTTTATTTAGGTTGCCTCATACAAGTCAGCCAAAGATACACGTTTTTGTGTACAGAAAGCTATACCATTATGCTTTACGGAAAATAAACAGAACATAAACCCTTTTTTATAATTTGTGTTTCTTTCTCCTCCAAAGTTGGAGTAAGAGGAAGCAACTACGTTAATAATAAACCATAATTGCATGAGCTATTGAAACTGGAAGAAAAGACAACAGTCACATGCCTGTTCAAAATGAAACCCAAGAAATATTTACCAACTGTTCGTTGTGAAAAGGAAGTTGTATGTGGTAAATGTGGTATTCTGCCCTTGAAGTCTGAACGAAATGCTCTGGTATTCTGTCTCATAAAGTTCACAATCTGTGCACATAGAAGCATTAAGAACTAACTACCTTACCCATAGAGTAGAAACAACTTTCACATATTCTTTCAATGGTATTAAATAATAGTGGGTGGATATAACCTGTTAAGTGGCTACATTATAATAACTTTAGGGTTTATTTATGAACATAGCTGCAAGTAGGCCACTCTTATATAAACACAACTGTTACTCATACTGATGTTATTCATTAAATGTACTTGCATCTTAACATGCTCCTTGCACTTCTGTACAACTGCGTCATGGGCCATTGTGTCTGTCCTGCCTCTTCTGCTGAATTGTGTGCAAGCCCACCTATTAATGTGAGGCTACCCTGCAGCTACTACCACCCTGAACATGCCAGAAATTCTGGGGTTCCCATATCAAGTCAGTGAAAATCTGGGCCTGATTTATGTATCACTTAATATGTATGATATATGTATATGTATAATATGCCTGATTATGTATCACTTCTTCAGGCATTTGACTTCATCTTATCCTGCTTTGTCTCCCAAACTCTGAAGGCATAGACCCCACAATGTATTTCCCTTTAATATGTAGCTCAGGAGCGCTCCACCGAAGGCCCCACAGAGCTATAGGTGATAACCTTTGCCTAAAATAAAGTTATTGTAAACCTACATGAGTCCTCTAAGCAGTTTACAGCAATACATTTTCTGAGATATTATCAGTTTTGGACTGCTAATACCAGGCATTAAGGGGCGTTATGTAAGTTTGCCCGGGAGCAGTAACTCATAGCAACCAATCAACAGATAGCTTGCTGGTCATCTGTTTAAAAACAAACATCTTATTGGTTGCTATGGATTACTGCCTTTTATAACATATGGGGATTAGACTGCTAATGGCAGGCTTTCAGCAGCTCTCTTTGAAGCTCAGAGTATCAGTAACCCTACATGTCTGTGCACTTTCTATGTACTTCCTATATAGTAAGCTAACCTCGAGGTTGCTGGTCTGGACAGCTCCGCTTTGTGGGCAAGATGGTGGCGCCCATGGCCATGCACTGATGTGAGTTGGGACAAAGCAGCATATAATATAATAACTTGGTTTGTCTGTAAGAAAATGTACAATTAAAGGATGACAGAGACCCGGGTTCGATGACTGAATAAAGGTCTTTGTTGCTAAAGTTCCTGGGTGCTCGTAACTTGCTATTTTGCTTTGGCCATTAGTTCTTGACCTCCTGCCTTGACTCTTTTACCTGGAAAATGACTACGAAATTTCTTAACCCTGTGTATTTGGCATACAGCTTCCTCCTTGGTCGTGACTCCAAATCCAACCAATCACAGCCATTACTGACACTCTATGAGAGCTATTAAGCCAAAACTCTTGTATCAGTAGTCTTAAATTACTAATATCTTAGAAACCTTTAAAAATAGAAGGGCTTTAGATCCCCTTTAAGATCTTTCAGAAATTATGATGCAGCACAAATCCTCAGTATTTATTATTTAATCTTGACACATTCCTTTTTAGAGATTTTTTTCACTGACATCAGTCCTTTATGGATAAACTATTTTTTGGCAATCGGAATAGCCACTGGAGTTCAGGGATACCAAGGATGCCAAGCAGTACCAATGTTTATCCTAACAAAAAAGCTGGGAAAAAAGGATGCTTTTTTGCCAGTGGCACAAATAACATTTATTTGCCGAAACTCTCCATCACTCTTTGTGTCGCCTGTCATTTTAATGACTGAAAACATGCAAATGTGCATTTTTATGTTTGCCATGAGAGATGACAGAGAGTGGTTTCCATTCTTCTAAGTCCATTCTTCTAAACATTTCTATGCTGGTTAAAATACTTGTGCCATTGGTTTTGGGTTTTGTGGCAGTTGCACAACTACCCCCCCCCCACACACACACTTTTTAATGGGAGATTTCAGGAGGTCCTAATTCATCATTTTTATTTCATACTTATAGGGGCATTGTACTGACCAGTTTTGGATTTTTTTGTATAAATAATACTGGGGCACAGTTATCTACACTGGCCAAAATTGCACCAGTCAGTAACCCATGGAAGCTAATGACATTTTTTTTTCATTGCTTTACTTGCAGCTGGTTGAAAAAAAGCAGTGCAGAATAAACCATGCCTTAAAAATCTAGTACAGGTATGAGAGTTGTTATCCAGAATGCTCGGGAACTGGGGTTCTCTGGATAAGGAGTCTTTCTGTAATTTGGATCTCCGTGCCAAAAAAATAATTTGAGCATAATTTCAACCCAATAGGATTATTTTGCCTGTACTGTTTTATTATTACAGAGAAAAGGAAAATCATTTTTAAAAGTTGTAATTATTTGATTAAAATGGGTTTATGGATAATGGATCCCATACCTGTAATAGTATTACTATTCCATTCTTTACATTTATTTGCTGCTTCTGGACCGGCCTGTAACACTAACAACAAGCTAGCATTAGCAGCAGATAATGAAGCAAAACACTATCTTCGCCCACCGAAGTTCAGATTTTTTTTGTATGGATCTCACAGCAGGGTTCTCTATTATTGTTATGATCAAAGAAATGCCATCTGATTAAATTTGAGTTTTGTGATGCCAAGTACTGTTAGTTATAAGACATCACAGGGCTTCTAATTAATGCTCTCTAGCCAAGGGCAAGAGTACAAGGGATGCATTCACAATACAACTATAGATAGATAGCGGAAACCAGACTACTGGGTCACTGTGCAGAGTAACAGTATAGTTATTAATGCGGGTGGTATAATTGCAATGAGAACAACCTCCTGCATGGCAATCTGTAGGAATAAATTTTATAATAATGAAGACCAGGTAGTTCTGCTCAAGGTGCCACCATAGAAACACAAATATAAATTCAGTCATTGCCCTTTGCTGACATGACATAATCCTAATAATTGAAGCATTCAAGTCCAGTTAAAGTTGATTTTAACATCACTACACTGCCAACTTGGCGCTGAAGTGTAAAGCCCAGCTGAAATTCAAGTATTTTAAGTTTTCAAGTATTTTAAGGGTTTTCATGTGGTTGCTTATGGTCTTTTCTCAAACTATAAGGTAAACCACACTTACCAAACCAAACTTATAGTTTTAGATTGCTCTGTCTGTGCTTGGGCAGCATTACAGTGAGAGGAAGCAGGTGGTTGTCATAATAGGGGCTTCCCCATAGGCCCAGATTTATGGAAAGGCCGCCAAGGCCCGGGCCTGGGTAGGCAGGATTTTAGGAGCCCAACCACACCCACATTGGTTCAGAAACACTGGGGATGTGCAGGAGATAAAATATTTTTAACATTTTTAATGCGCTAATCCCCATTGCTCTGGTCCAGATGATGAAAATTTGCACGAATAAAAGGGAGGGGACAGGAGCGACGAACTTCAGCGGCCCTAGGGGTGCTCGCTATGTAAATCCGGCGCTACTTCCCCTGGATTGCCCTAGGTTGCACATCATTTAGTTACCCAGACTATGGAGCACCCATGGGGCTGCAAGGTACAGCAGATACTGGCTATGGCAGGCATTAAGTAAAGAGTTGCTACTGTATGTGCCAGCAGCTTTGTACCTTGCCTCTTGCACTTGCCTCTTGCACTTGCCTCTTGCACTTGCCTCTTGCACTTCAGTGGTAATTATATATGAGCCTTTTTGTGTTATTCTACTTAAATTTTAAGTTTAGATAAATGATGGGGCCCATTTATTGATGCTTGATATTCTTTATTAAGTGGTGAAAATGGCCATGCATCTCAGATTGTGGTGGGGTGGTTCTCCTTTACGTTTACTTTTAGTATGTTGTTGAATGTCCGATTCCCAGCAACTTTGCAATACACTGACTATTATAGATCAAAAATCCACACCAGTACAGGAAAAGCAGCACACTAAACATAAGCATGTTTTAGACTGCAAGGTCACTCCTGCAAGACACCCCTTACAGTAAACTGATACCCCAAAGTATTGAAAGTCCTTGTAGACTTCAACAGTGGTTTCATGTGATAACCAATGAGGTTTTTTTTCATTGAATTGCATATGGCTGTATGGGAAAATCTGAAACTGAATTAGGAGATTTCTCATCTAATTGAATCTGACCCTATATCATTCTATTCCAAAACATCAAAACGCTTAAATAAAGTTAAAATTCTGAATATTGACCTAAAACTTGTGTTGTGCTTAAAATTATAAAACAATATGAATGCCATGAGTAGGGATAAGCCGAATCCATAACATTTGGAATCAGCCGAATACCAATCCAAATTCGGAATTGTTTACATATTTAAATCTGAGAGAGAAAAAACAAATCAATTACATGAAAAAAATGTTGTGCTTAGTTGTCCCGAGCCTCAAAATCACATAACGTTTAGAGGGGTTTTCACTTGGGAAGCACACTTTGAATTCAGCTAAATTCAAAATCTTCAAAAATTACTAATATTTTGACAGAATCCCAAACTAAATTCTGGATTCAGTGTATCCCTAGCCTGGAGTTCACAGCGGTTATAAATCAACCTCAGAATGTGCAACTGAAAATACAAATAAAATCACTAAAAACACAATAAAACTGCTTAGAATAAAATAACATCTCTGAAATAAAAGAAAAAAGTAATATGATTGTTGCCTATTATTCACACTGGACAACAAATAACTTGTCAAACTCAATGATTTACAGAAGGACCTTAAAATAACTGCATCTATTATGCAGAATGCTTGGGACCTGGGTTTTTCAGATGAGGCATTTTTCATACCTTAAATCTCCTATAAAAATGTAAACATTAAATAAAGCAAACAGGATTGTGTTGCCACAAATATGGTTTAGCTACCAGCAAGTACAAGGTATAAGGGGCCATTTACAGTTCCCCAGGGTACAAGTGCTAAAGGACTAAGGGGTGCAAGAGCATGCCTTGTGCTCCAGGGAATGCAGAGTGTACTTATTGCATGTTATTGGGTAGTCCCTTCTTCCACTCCCTAACTTGATAGTCCCGGTGGGGATGACCATGTGCCTCCCCCGCTCACCTTTCTTGAGCAATTCCAAAAGTACCCAAAAAATGGCAGCCTTTTTTTTGCACTTTCACTGTGTTTGCTTCTAACTTCTAAGTTGGAAGCTTTAAACACAAAAAAAGTAAAAATAGTTTAGAAAAATTATATTTGACTGCCCATTACTTGCAAATTTATTTTGATTGTGTAAACATTTTTATGCAGCACTAAACATTGTTTTCATCATTCACATCAGTCCCTGACCCAGGTAAGCTTCAAATATAATATCCATATTATATTAACTAGTATGAGTCAGTTAATCAACCTGTATGGTTTCTGGAGTGTGGGAGGCAGCTAAAATACCTAGAGAATACCTATGTGGGAGTACATACTCCTTGGAGATAGGGCCTCAGAATAAAACACCAACCAAGGCAACCTGTCTCAAAACGCAATGCATCCGTTTTTCTGCAATTACACTGGAATAATGGGGGAAATGTTGCATTATGGGTAGAAAATGCTGATTTTCACCCAGAATTGCACTTTGGACACTGCACATACAATACACTGTAATTTTTCCCTATTTGTTAAAAGATATGGATAACAAATGACTCTTGTTCAACAGCAATTAGCTAGTAAAACCATAGCTAAGCTATTATTTGCAATGTAAAAAATAGAACTTTCTATTCTTCACTACTATAAAGAAACACACACACACGTACTGTGTTTAAAAAAAAAAAAAAAAAAAAAAAAAATATATATATATATATATATATATATATATATATATGTTAATGCACAATTCTTACAAGAGTTGGGTTATATTAATTTTATTTAATGTAGATGAAGCACCTTCATTTTTTTTGTGTTACTGATTCACAATATCACCATTTATTAAAAGTTCTTTTGGCATGTTTTAGTATGTGACTAGGCATGCCTGTAGCCATTAAATGTAAAGATTTGTTTTTATTCTCCATAATACAGAATTCATCACAAACACCTTCTAAAACCCCTGTCTATGGAAATACCACTGCCCCATGTAAAATAATATACACAGAAAGGGACAATGCAAAACCCATTCTACATATAAATCTCACTGTCAATGATACCAGTCACCTTTATCAGTACAAAAATAGTTTTCCCACCCATCTTATAAAACGAGCATTTTGTGACTAGTTACACACCTTCTTTCTGGCCTGCAATAAACACAGTGTTTAAAAGTCAATAAAAAGTAAACAGGCAAATGTATAAAATGTATAAAAATATCACACCCTCAGCAAGAGCACTTCTCTGTAAGCAGAGTTTCTCCAGTAACTTTGTGTGCCACTAGTACATTAGTCAATGATGATTTATTCTAACAGGGCTAATGCTAAAGGGCCATGGCAAAGGTTCTACATTTGAAGAGCTGAATTTGAGTGAAATAAATTATAACATCTAGCATTCTGCTACTATCCTAAGAACTGAATGTTACCAAAAGCCAAGGGCCACAGCTTGTATGACCCTGCACATGGGATTATGTAAATCTTTACTTTTTTTCAAAAGTTCTGATTCCAGATAATGTAGAATACGAAAGAAATGGAGCACTAAAGGAGCCGACATTCAGTCCATTAAAACGTAGCGATTTATTGAAGAATCATTAAAAGCAGTGATGCCTAGGACATATAAAAGGCTGCCCGCTTAACATGTTTCGTGGCTACCAGCCACTTCCCCAAGTGGCTGGTAGCCACAAAATGCGTTAAGCGGGAAGCCTATTATAAGTCCTAGGCATGCGTTCACTACTTTTCATGATTTTTCAGTAAATCGCTACATTTTAATGGACTAAATGTCAGCTCCTTTGGTGCTCCATTTCTTTTGTATTCTACATTGAAAATTGACTGGGTGGGATCACAGTGTGTGTGCAGCACGCTGGAGCTGAATTCCGACCGGTAAGTGCTCCCGCACTTAATTTATTTATTGCTGTACTGTTGTTGATTCCAGATAATGCACCAGGTTTCATTTCGATCTTACAAACGATAATGGAGGAGGAAAATAATTACCACTAGTCCCTTTGGGCATGTGCATGGATTCTTATGTGGACTTTTGATGGGGAGACAATGATGATGATGGTAAAATCTCAAGGGCAAATGTAAAGTAGCACATAGAGGTGGCCTCAGCTTGCATCAACTTAATTGGAATGGAAAGTACTATTCTAACCCCCCCAAAAATAAACCGACATAGGGAGGCTACATATTTTACTGTAAGGCAAAATTATTCATCCATGTAAGGAAGGTTAGCCCCACCTATAGTGGATCAAAATAAGTTTACATATATGTTTATAAAAATTAGGGATGCACCGAATCCAGGATTCGGTTCTGGATTCGGCCAGGATTCGGCCTTTTTCAGCAGGATTCGGCCGAATCCTTCTGCCTGGCCGAACCGAATCCGAATCCTAATTTGCATATGCAAATTAGGGACGGGGAGGGAAATCACGTGACTTTTTTTCAGAAAACAAGGAAGTAAAAAATGTTTTCCCTTCCCACCCCTAATTTGCATATGCAAATTAGGGTTCGGATTCGGTTCGGTATTCGGCCGAATCTTTCGCAAAGGATTCGGGGGTTCGGCCGAATCCAAAAAAGTGGATTCGGTGCATCCCTAATAAAAATATGTTCCTGTACTTCTGTGAAAATCAAAGACCAAAATAATCCTGTTATGACCATGTTTCATCCTAACAAATGTTATGTCAGAATGGGGAAGGTGGTGTGGAGTGCTCTATATATAAAATAGAATGCTGTTCTGGTCCATTATATTATTATACTTAAAAGTAATCTGTGCACCTATTATTTTGTCTGTTTATTCCAGGTAGGACAGGTGCATAACAGAACAGTATTATGGCAGGGACCAAGGATCAGCTGAAAAGCAAGCTCTTACCCACAAGGTAAACCATGTGCCAGGTCAGAGGTGATGGGTGAATGGACTTTCTGTTTGCCATTTACAGCCCAGTCAGTCTTCCTTCCCACATATATAACCTTTGCTCCTTTTAGCTGAGCTGATTGCAGTTTTGTAGTGGACATCATGAAACTGCTTCCTCTTCTCTCCCTCCTTACTTTTCTGGCCATTACTCAGAACAAATCAGTGAGGGCTGATAAGGTGAGTGATTTTTAATATTACATGTGTGTTTGAGCCATAAATTGTGCTGACTGGTCTGGTCTCTATCTCATATTCAGTATGTTTTCTGCCATTCTCGTTTTCCGTCACCTGAAATTCAGGCAGGTGTCTGACAAATGAACAGCACATAATTGTTCAAAACTAGGCATGTGGCAAAAACAGGCATAAATGCAAATGAAAAAAAAAATATTCAGCAAAACATGTTGGGAGCCCATGTTTTTTTTATTATTTGTTTATATTCTTTCACATTGGTTCCCTGCCCAAGTAGAATTTATAATCTAACCTCCCTATAACACACACGAGTTGGGTTTACCAGCCTTTATCTGCATGTGTTTTTGGTGTATGTGAGTTAGCCCAGGTAAACACATGGAGAACTCTGTGTCCTTATTTTAATTGAACCCAAGATACAAGCAATGCCACAATACTAACCACTTAGGTCTTAAAGAGACAACGTTGTTTCTGCTAAGTAGAGATTATTGCTGAAATATTTTGTATGTACACTAGTTAGGGCTATTTTCCATGGCATTTATCCCTTATGATGCAGATGTATACTGGAAAAATAAATTAGAATGACGTTATTATACAAAAAACTGTTTTTGGATGGAGACTTGCTTTAAATGTTTAAATCCAGTCACTCATAGTTGAACTTGTTCATTTCGGTATAATGGCTGACATTTTCCTACGCTACCCCACTTGTCTGTTAGCAAATAAATGTCCCTGTACTAGGGACAAAATTTGTTCGGGGGAGTAGTTCTGCTGTGGGTGTCTTTCTATGATTTACCCTGTTTATTGCTTTACTGGGTTTCTTTTTTGTAACACATTTTATTGAATAAAAAATGTTTTTTGTTTAATAAGCCAACGCAACATACAACTGAAAATGAAACTATGAACAGTGAAATGGCAGATAAAGACCACCTACGTATGCAACATGCAAAGTTCACCTTTAAATTTATGAACCACCCCTATAAATGTTGCATACACAGACGAATGACTCATACATAGGGAGTATTTTATGTAAGCCTCTGTTTTTCTAATTATCCTGACCCATTTTCTCATTGGGTCCCTTTCCAAATTCTTTGTGGCAAATATAATGTCCCATTCATGAAATCCATTTATCCACTCTAGCTGGCAGATAGACTGTCCTTTTTATATAAAGTTAAATTCTTCCATTAAGAAGCTAAATTATACCTGCACAGTCTCTCAGCAGCTGACTTTTAGGTACAAACCCTGACAATTGATGGTGTGTAATGTACATTTAAATTCAGTGCCTTAGAGGGTAATATAATAATATAATAGCAGACGGTGAGTTTGTTTAGAACACAGTAACTGAAAAGCAAGCAGCCTGCTATAATAGCCTCATTTACTAATATACTGCATCAGCCATTAGTTTTTATCAGCTTACTAAGCAAAATGAATGCCAAGAAATGATTCACCATCTATGACAAGTGAAAATTATTTTTCTGTGCAAATGAATGAAAAGCATCTGTCGGGGAAGCATTGTGATAGCTGTGGTCTTCCCAATGAGGACTAAGGGATAAAAAAAAGCATGCTGGCCTATAATTTCTTGTTGTTGGCTAATTAGGAGCACACATAAGTGATGATAACTTATATTCAGTCAATGTTTTGTTCTTTTTCACTTTCTGGAAAATATTAAAACCTCATGATTACAATTTATGTCCATAATGAGAATTGTGCATGGTTGGGTTTCTTTTAGGGATACACCGAACCCACTCTTTTGGATTCGGCCGAACCCCAGAATCCTTTGCAAAAGATTCGACTGAATACATATGCAAATTAGGGGTGGGAAGGGGAAAACATTTTTTACTTCCTTGTTTTGTGACAAAAAGTCATGCGATTTTCCTTCCCACCCCTAATTTGCAAATTCGGATTCGGTTTGGCCGGGCAGAAGGATTCGGCCATATCCGAATCCTGCTGAAAAAGGCTGAATCCTGACCAAATCCCAAACTGAATCCTGGATTCGGTGCATCCCTAATTTCTTTAGAGTCGGCCTTCTACTCCAGCTTTATCCCAGCAGTGGTCTTCCCAGGAAAGTCCAGGTGGGATGAAAGCAGTGTTGGACTGGCCCACCATGATACCAGTAATGCTCCCAGTGGGCCCAGGTGTCAGTGGGCCCTCTTGCTTCTAACCTTTGGCCTATTTCATGGTCTTTCCCTATTTCTCTTTGGGAAAAAAAAGAGGCTTAATAATGGAAGAATAGAGTATAGTATGTAGAGATAAAAGACTAGGAGAATAAAGAGGTTGAGAGAGGAAAGGAGGAATAATAGTTTGGAAAGTGGGCCCACGGTCTAAGTTTTTCTGGTGGGCCCCTGACATCCCAGTCCGACACTGGATGAAAGCCAACCAGTACAGATAAATCGGTGGAGTTTTTTTTCCTACTGCAAACAGCCAGGCCTGAAGAATTTATTCACAGACAAGAAAGCAGTGCCTGAGACTTCTGGCATATTGCAAACATGTCTTAAATCCTTTCACGTAGTTCAGAATCTCACAGCACATATGTGCAATGGCAGGCACTAGGATGGGATCAGTGCCATTGGATGACTTATTTAATGTCCCGTAGGTTTTAATTATAGCTGTTGATGGCCACACTGTGGACAATTCTTCTGGCCATTCATCTGATGGACACCTAAGGCCCTATTCATTAGAAGTGCTGTTTCTGCCGGGAGGCAGGGTGGGACCTGGCACAATGCAGGCTGCACTGGTTTCATTTCCATGCTACACTATATGGATAATCTCTTTTTCCCCTAAAGCTTTTTAGTAAGCTACACAGGCTTGCAGAGACCTTTTTCCTCTTAAAGGGGTGGTTCACCTTTAAGTTAACTTTTAGTATATTATAGAATGGCCAATTCTAAGGAACTTTGCAGTTGGTTTTCATTATTTATTGTTTGTAGTTATTTTCTTTTCATTTCCCCTGACTCTTTCCAACTTTCAAATGGGAGTCACTGACCCCATCTAAAAACAAATGCTACAAATATATTGTTATTGCTACTTTTTATTGCTCATGTTCTATTCAGGGTCTCTCCTATTCATAGTCATGGCTCTTATCCAAATCAAAGCATGGTTGTTTAGGTATTTTGGACCATAGCAACCAGTACAATTGCAAACTGGAGAACTGCTAAATAAAAAGCTAAATAAATAAAAAAACACAAATAATAAAAAATGAAAACCAATTGCCTCGGAATGTTATCATACTAAAAGTTAACGCAAAGGTGAACACCTTTCACATTTCAGCCTTAGTTATTGATGTAATTTTATATTTATATGTGTTATTTATTTGCTCACACTGTTGTTCCCCTTTTTTGTACCACTAATGTATTATAAAAAATGTGCTGCACTGTGCACACAGGCAGTGTACTTAAATAATTCCTTTGTTTTTGATTTCTTTTAATCATTTCTATTTATTTCTATTTTGTATATGTTTCTTTAACCTCCTGGAACGATAAACATTAAGATTTACCAGGCAAAAATCAGGTAATCAGGTGATAAATATAGAGGCAAAAGAACAAGGTGGCGGTGCCATTCTGAGCACCCTACAAAGTCATGCTGCATTCCAGAATTGGCCGTTCCAGAAATCCAGAACAAAATAAATGGCTTTTTTTTCAAGCTTTATTTAGATTTCTTTAGGGGGTAACAATGTCAAAAATGCTGCCAGGTGAGGAGTTATTTTTAGATATGGGGCAACAAGGTAAAGCTAACAAAAGAGATGGAACAAGAAGGCTTTTTAAGTTAATAATTTCCTGAAACTGTACATGAGTGTTGATGTAATGTCTATTGCTTTTCTTCGTTTCACATTCTCATCTGTCAGTAACTGCCTATTGTAAATATGTTCTAAATAGGTATTTTTTGTAATGCAGAAGCACAATGAAAAGAAGAAACACACTCACAAGTCTGGACATGGTAAGTCATAACTTAAAAGTGTTAATATGAATATAGGATTATTTTATTTGTTGCTACGGAGAGAGCTTACTATATGAGGAAACGCTCAAGCACCTCAGATATATTACTTGCAGCTTAACCCCTGAGGAGCACTTGTATTCGTAGTATTGCTCTGCTATAAAAAATGGGGTCTCAGAAACACTGTTCAGGGCCCTAAACCCAAAAGTAACTAAGTAACTATGAATGTTTACATTTTGGGATTTTTCCAGCAAAGCACAAAACTAATTTTTTTAATTTCAGTTTTAACAGAGAATGGGCAACTGTGTCACTTCCCATTTCAATATGGTAGGATGATATACAACTCCTGTATCAAGATAGGCAAGCATGGACCCAGAAAATGGTAAGAAACCATGTCTGTGTACTGTGAACTGTAATGGATACCCCAGGAAGCAAGTAAAAAATTATAGTCAACGATCTTAGAAGGCAAGTTTAGTTATCACTTGTGATTGGGGGCGGGGAGCGTTCCTGTCTGAAACTGAACATCAAGAATGAGGGTTATCTTCATTCAATATTTGCTGCATTTAAATTAATTTCAGAAGGAATTGTGGATTGCATAGTGCAGTTATTAATGGCATGATTGGCTGCAATCTGGATATATGCATATGCAGGGGTACTTTTGCCATGAGGCTAAATGTGTGCACTCCATTTGATAAGGTTACATGCTTGAAATGATAAAATATCTTCTAGCATTTTTTAGTAGCAGTATGCACAAAATGTCTCTGTCTTAAATATATTGATAATGGGTTGAGTGCAGAGGACCTCTTGTAGTTGACTATATGTATTTTGTGGTCACACCCTCATTGCACCCCCGCCTAATGGTTTTAAAAAATAGTGGTGAGCACAACTTTCCCTTGTTTGTTATAGTTACATAGTTAAATTAAATTGGGTTGAAAAAAGACAAAGTCCATCAAGTTCAACCCCTCCAAATGAAAACCCAGCATCCATACACACACCCCTCCCTACTTTTAATTAAAATTCTATATACCCATACCTATATTAACTATAGAGTTTAGTATCACAATAGCCTTTACTATTATGTCTGTCCAGGAGTTATACAGGAGCAGTGACCAGCTCCATGTTGTAGCTCCCACCCTTCCCAGCTATAGTCAGGTGATCCCACTGGTGTCTAATAAAAGGGCAGCCAAGTTTGGGAGTTTTACTTTGAAAGCAGCTAGTAAGCTGCAGGTAAAACTTGGTCCCTTTGTAAAATGTATAATTAAGCAATTGAATTCTTAATGAATCAGATGAAAATTAAGCGTAGGACTGGCCAGATATGGGATGACTTTGACGTAGTTGGCCAGCTTAAATATATTGCAATATATGGACAAACAATCCCTGTGTTGTTTAAAGGGTAAGGCATTTTTTAGTATCAGTATGCACAAAATGTCTCTGTCTTAAATATATTGATAATGGGTTGAGTGCAGAGGACCTCTTGTAGTTGAATATATATATATATATATATATACTTCAAATAATATTAGCACTCAAAGGTCTTAAAAAATGAAGAAAAAATGTATTAATAAAACGACTAATGTTTTGGCTGACTCTAGTCCTCAGCCTTTTTCAAAGTGCCTCAAAACAACCATGAACATGGCTTTATAACTACAAACCACAAACAAATAATGCCTGGGTGCTGGTTAATAAAGAAATCGTATTATACAAAAAATAGACCGCATTTGCAGGGCTTTCATTTCAAAACAAAATAGGTGGTATTTTTTCAACGTTTCAGCTCTTAGACGTGTATATATATATATATATATATATATATATATATATATATATATATATATATATATACATATTAGCCCATACTGTAAGATATAAGGATAATTTTAAATCACAGAGGAGTTAGGCTTTCAGCCTTGTGTTTTTATACAGGCCACAGAACTCTGAGGAGGTACTTTATTTGTTATATTACAAGTCTCTGTGAGTAGTGGCTAAAATTACATCACTAAGCAATGATTATAACTGATGACATCATTAAGCAATGTTTATAAGGACATAATTACAAGATATTTATGACTCTTTTGTGCTATATATAAGTATATATATATATATATATATATAAAATCAGTATCAAACTTTTTCATATTTATGATATTATGTAATTATGTAATGTATTATTTAACAAATCACTTTATTTTAAATGTATTCCCCAAAGAGTCTCTGTTTTTACCTTCATCCCATCGAATATTTTTGAAGAGACATAAATCCTATTATAACACTTTTAAGATGTACAATATATGTCAGTAACATAAAGTCACAATACAAAGATTCATTAGCATCATTCTGTCCAATAGTATCATGTACTGAGGGTATCATACTGTACTTGTTACTGTAATCTTCCTTAGGTGCTCTCTCACCAAGAACTACGATAGAGACCAGAGCTGGTCATACTGTTTAGAGGGACATGAACATAATATACGCGGTGAGTCTTTTTATTTTCTGTAAAAAAAACTCTAGAGGTACCATACTCCACATGTGATATGTAATTTATGCATTATTGTTTTTTTCCCTGTCTTCTTGTATTCTCAGATCACTGTGAGAATGATCCATGTAAGCCGAGGGGTGTATGTGAAAGCACGTTAAAGGGCTATCATTGTGTATGCAAAGAGTCGTATACAGGGAAGCACTGCCAGACAGGTATTGGAAATGCAAAACTTAGGGATGCACTGAATCCAGGATTCAGTTCGGGATTCGGCCTAAAACACTCCAGCACTACTGTTCATAACATCCTCAGCCAGCCATATGTGCTATATTTCTCCTAAACTTTGAGTTTTCAGATTTGACATCCCTACTTAAGGCTTATGCCATTCTGTTTTTCAGTGCAAATCAAACCCTCTGGTATATCTTAGACTGTAACAAATTACCTTTTATGGAGCAAAGTTTGTGAGCCATTGTCAGCTGTAAGATGGCCCCTCGGGAAGGTCACTGGTTATTTTCACTTAAGTATGTCCCATAACATCCTGGCAGTACAGATATGTATGCTGTCATATTCTGACACAAAGCAGTGTGCTACTTGCCTACTTTGGCTAGAACAATGGGAATCGAAGAAGCCTGAGTCCATTCTTCCATGAGCAAGATGAATAGTTCATCTGAGGTGACATTATCCAGCGGGAGGAAAGTGGCCTTTTATTTGTACTGTATGACAAGATTATTGTCTCTTAGCTAATGGAGCTCTGGACTTGAGATCATAAAACACAATTTGACAGATTGTCTTCTTCTTCTTCTAGATAAGTGTTTTGATAAAAAACGCCTTCAGTACTTTGAGCCTAGAGAGGAATGGTTGCGTTACTCACCTCCAGTCCTAGAGAAATGTGGGTGCACAGAAAAGGGAATTGTTTGCAAACATACAACGGGTCATGGTATGTGTGAAAAATATGAGAACTATTTTCCTGTGTCAAGTCCTGTCTGCATTACATTGGTGTTTCTGATCTTGCAGCATGTTCCAAGAATCCATGCCTTCATGGAGGACATTGCATCCAGTACAACAAAATGACGGCATGTGGTTGCAGCCCAGGGTTCATTGGAACCCACTGTGAAATTCGTATGTACTTTAATGACTTTTCAAGGTCTCATACATGCCCATAACCTTATTTCTCTGCATATTTGCACTTAGACATACAAGTTGGTACTCCCACATTGCTTGCTTGGTCAAACCATGTTCCATTTAATTATTTTTTTATTGTTGTGAATGAAGAAGCTAAGGCAAGCATTATGACTTCACCTAGTTAATATTAGTTACTTCTCTTAGTTTTCCCATGTGCCACTATTTCCTAACATTTAGGATGTTTTTCCTACCATGTGATTTGGAAGTAGCATAGGGCAGGAATTCTGTTTCCATTGTCAAGAGGGTTGTCTTGAAGTAGACAAAACAGAGAGTGCTTTGAACCTTTAGTTAATGTCAGTGCTTGCATTAGCATCAAGGACTTTGAAAATGATCATGGCACATCATAAGTGTTCAATTTTTTTATCCTCAAATTAAACCCTTCTTTTCTCAACTCTGCTGCCCATTTTGATATTTACCTATCTAACATATATTTGTTCTCAGCTTCTTTAGTCTTTTTTTACACCTTCTCCCCAATTCATTAAAGCCTAAGTACCGAGCATCTAAATTCAAGCTGCAGTCATAAATGTATAACTAGGATGACTAATGCAAACAAGCGCATATGAGAAAAACAGCACTTTATTGGTACAGGTATTGCAAAATTCAAATGAAGAGTAGGTGTTTGAAGAATTTATTTGAGGAAGCCAGTAGCCCACTACCTTTCTTCACTATGAATACAGTTAAATATAGTTAATAGTTCAAGCATGTACTGAGGTGTAAGTTTTGAGTGCTGCTTAACCTGTCAAACCCTTGGTACACAAGGTGTTCCTGAGGAAGGGAACCCCCCTACAAAATGTTGTGCTGTATATGCGATCAGTGTCGAATAAACTAAAATCCATTTGATTCTTTAACTAAAAGACATCTTCCCAAGTGACCACCTTTAATGGTATCTTAATTGACACTCCTTTACAGTTTCCTCTCCCTCCTACGCATACCACGATTTCTCCTTTTTGGGCAGGCTATTATAAAACAGTGGTAATTAAAATAACCATGGCAGGTTGTGTCACATTGAATGGGAAGTGCGGCAAGGCACCCTGCTTGGACAATTATTTTGAAGAAAACAAGCACAAACATGTCATTGAGCAGTGCCTTTAGTCTACTTTAGTCTACTCATCTTGGGTCACATCCTTTGTTCTCTTATTGTCTACCTTTCTCTGCTTAGGTTTACCTTAGTCCATACTCCCTTAACTACAGGGGTATAACTAGATACACATTGGCCTCAGGACTGTTGTTTTCCGGGCTCCCTCATTAACACTCCCAAAAACCTACAGTATGTCCCAAATGACAACCAGTCGGAAAATTACTGACTTTTACCTGTATGGCCTACATGTGGAGGCTGTCAGTTACCTAACCTAAAAACGTCAAAAATGCAAACATTTATATGCAATTTTAAATGCAATTTTATAGAGGATTTGGCAGTTTGGTGTATACAAAACGCAGTTGTTACTGCAGTCTTTGGATCTCAGCACAGGTAAATACAAGCCTCATAATAAGTGATTTGGATTCTGCTAAATATCACAGGTAGAATAGGCTTCCTGACATTAGAATTGTCCATCGGATGTAGTGCTTTTTAGCCCACCACTAACCTATTATGTTTCCCGTTATCTCTGTTGTACAGTGTTTTGGAGTTGGCGCTTTCTCTGGTGGTCTGTTGGCAGTATTGACAAGAGGAAATGCTATCTGAACTAAGCTCACCATACATTCAGAAATATAATATTAATGACAAACAATCATAGGATCACAAAATATTTCCAAAAAGAGTAAAATCTATTAAATCAAGCAAGGAAGATCATTAGTCAGGTTGGTCATTGGGCATTAATAACTGACCCAGCTGGGTATAGACCCAGCTGTACCCATAGTGATCTATAAAAACAGATAGATAGCTAATTATGCCTGGGCTGTGTTGAACTTAAAAATATAGCAAATAACTGCATAACTTAAAGGGATACTGTCATGGGAAAACATGTTTTTTTCAAAATGCCTCAGTAAATAGTACTGCTCCAGCAGAATTCTGCACTGAAATCTGTTTTTCAAAAGAGCAAATGGATTTTTTTATATTTCATTTTGAAATCTGACATGGTTTGTCAGTTTCCCAGGTGCCTCGAGTCATGTGACTTGAGCTCTGATAAACTTCAGTCACTATTTTCTACTGTACTGCAAGTTAGAGTGATATCACCCTGCCTTTCCCCCTAGAAGCCTAACAATAGAACAATGGGAAGGTAACCACATAACAGCTCCCTGGTAAATATATGAACAGCACTCAATAGTAAAAACCCATGTCCCACTGTGACACCTTCAGTTACATTAAGTAGGAGAAACAATAGCCTGTCAGAAAGCAGTTCCATAGCACAGCACTGGTTCTTTCTGAAAGCACATGTCCAGGAAAAACGACCTGAGATGGCTGCCAATATTACAGCTAAAAAAAATACAATTATTGGTTCAGGAATGAAATCTTATATTGTAGAATGAATTATTTGCAGTGTAAACAGTGGAATTTAGGAATAAAAATACAATTCATGTGAAAAGTCTAATGTTCCCTGTAGTATGTCTTGAGGACTGCTATAGATTACTCTTCTTTTGTACGCATTCAAAGAAAAGATATCATATTATGCTAAGGCTGAATTTATTTTTGCCTCTCATTCATTTCTCAAGCCAAACGTGTAAGAAAATACATTCTTTTTAAATTCAAACATTTTATACTAATTTTCATATTATTTGTTTCATTCATGGAGACCAAAAAGAGACATGCTACACTGGAAAAGGCATTGGATACAGGGGAACAGGAAATACAACATTGTCTGGAGCACCCTGTTTGCACTGGGACTCTGATATCATTGAGCATGAAGTATCCATGTACGGTGGCCATCGAGGAAAAGTTCATGGCATAGGTTCTCATCCATACTGCAGGTGGGGCAAAAAACAGTATTACATTTACAATATACACAGTACTTCTACACAGAAACTGAATGAAAAGGATAATATATAACATAGTGTATGCAGTTAAACATACCAATCTATAGCTGCAGAGCGTAAACAGTAATGCTGAGTTGGACTGCATAAACATTTGAGAAGCATAACTGTGCAGGGTGCTAAGTACAATAGACCAAAATACAGTACATGCACTAAGCTGATAAAATAGACATACCTTGACTACTCTGACAACAATAAGATCTGCCTTGATAATATAGATAACAGAATAGTATACCTGCATTACACAGAAAAGGCCATGCTGATGCGTATTAAGTATATAATAAGCAGACATGCCTTTAGTATGCATACCTGTACCTAAATGGAAGTAGATAATGAATGAGGCTTCTTAATTTAATAATTTTAGTAATTTAGTATGGGACTTTCCCACAATGGGAGTTTCCTTCCTATGTATTTTCCTATGTATTACAAGGCAACAAAGGGTTACTGAGCACCAAAGTCAAACCTACTGAGAATGGAATCCAGGTATTGGTCCTCTGTCTAAAGTCCTCAGACTTTCCTGTAAATTGAAAGCAGGATCTGAACCTATGAGAAAGAGTTAAGGTGGCCATAGCCATTTACTATCTTTCCTGAGACCATTAGTCACAGGAAAGATCTTTCGTTTTCTCAACAAACATTAAGAGCTGAATCGTCAGATATGAAGGTAGAAACAATAAAATTCTACCTCAATCTGATGTTCCAGCATTAACCAACTACTGATATCTGGGCGCCTTCAAAGGCACCTGATAAAACTTTTCCATCCTGTTTGATCTATAAGACGACCGATATCCAAGGCTTTTGACAATAATGGTGGCCTCGTCTTCCTCCAGACACAGACCGAATGTCGTACAAAACTGCATTTCATAAATAATATCTGTGCTGTATGGCCACCTTTAGCATAATCATATAATCCATGTTATTGAAGCAAGTGGTAAAAAGGGCATCAATTCTACAGCATTGCTATAAGTGTGTAATATTGGTATGGATAGTTTTACTTGTGTTTTCCTTTTGTGGCATAGGAATCCTGAGAGGGATACACAACCCTGGTGCTTTGTTATGAAGGAGCAAAGACTGAGCTGGGAGCATTGCCTCATTCCACGTTGCACCCAGCCGCCAGGTATAACACTTTATTCAGTTTAATGAGAAGAACATATCTCATGGTTTATAATGTGAAACTCTACTGACTCTATCAGAAAATCTTCATGTAATTCAGTAAATTATAAAACCACAGCTTTATGGGTCTAACAACTAATAACTATTCAGCAGTTGTTGACTAGTGATAATGGGTTCTGCACCCGTGAATTAAGTTTACAGTGCTGTAATCTATTAGTTGTTACTGGGCTATAAATCTTAATACTTCTCTAAAGCCTAAATTAGCTGCACTCATGGCTTTCTTGAACTACCAGTCACCTAGCCAGTGATGTAACTAGATATTATTGGGTCCCAAAGCAAATTATTTTTCAGGCCCCCCAAAATGTCTAAAGGTTGATCTGTTTTGCCAATATATATTGGCATTGTATATGAATTAGGGCCCTTATAGGGCTCCTATACCTCCTGGGCCCCGTGCAGCGGCTGGGTCTGCTTCCTCTGTAGTTACACCCCTGCACCAAGCCAGTTTTTCTCTGTCTAATGGGAGCTGAGTGGCTACATTGCACAAGGTGTATATATTTTACTACTTTTGAGGGTACCAGTGGTAGAAGGAGCAAACTTGTACAACTGGTGTACAATTTTTTTACTAGTGTAGGAAAGGCTTAGCTTAGTCTGGAACAGTTACTGAATAAACCGGCACCAGAATTGATCAAGTACTCATTACTACTATAAAATGTGTTGGCTAGTGCACAAATACATCATGTTGCAAAGCTTTACAGCTGACAGGAATGCTAGGATTTTCATTTTAGGTACAATTGGTGGGCTGCAGGTTGGACATTCTCTGTATGAATAGAGACACTGGAATTCCAATGCCTGCTTGAAGATATGAGGGCTCATTTACGACCTCCTGTGTGCAAAATGGGTGTAATTGTCCCCTGGTTTTTTAGCACTTTGTACACTGCTATTGCAGAATTCTCTGTGCTTCAATTCATTCACTTTACTCACAAGGGGCAGGTGGGAGGGGGACGTATAAAGGCATCTGCCCTCCCGACCTTAATGTAGCTTTTATTCCCCATATGTCATAAAAGGCAGTAGCCCAGGAGCAGTAACCCATAGAAACCAATAAGATGTTTGCTTTGAAACAAAAGACTGCTATTTACTACATGCTGATCGGTTGCTATAGGTGATTAAACCAATCGCAAACTTTGCACCTTTTATTACATTTTCCATTTTATATATATAAATATATATATATATATATATATATATATATATATATATATATATATATATATATATATATATATATATATACAGTCTGTATTTGTTTTTTCCAGTTTGTGTTGATGTATTGTCAATAACCAACAGACCATCCCCGCCCTTGTTTATCATCGCTACTAAAACATTCCTCTTTTTTTTCTTCCCGCACCATTTCCTGTGCCGTGCCGTCCATTAGAAACCACTGACATTGTTTTCGGCTTCAGCGTAATATTCCTGTGCCGTTTATTACCACATCACATTGCATCTGTTCAGTACAGTAGTTTAATTAACGTAAAATGTTATCACTAAGGAACTTTTTCAGCCAAGCAGCATATATCTATACAAGCCCACTGGACAATTTCTAAACCACATCAGCTTGGTGGTGCCAGCTATAAAACAGCCTTTATTCTGCAAGTTGTAGTGTGGTCGTTGTATTCACACATTTTCAATGCAATCAGCCTAACAGCTGGAGAGAAACAGCTTCTCTTTTCCTGTCAATGCAATGAGTCAGCCTGCTGCTGTCCAAGGCCTCTACAAAATGACAGCGGGTCAAGTCGTGACAATTAGTGCGTTCAACTTTTTCATTTTCGAGGCTAAGACCTGTACACAACTTGTTTTTTTTAATTATAAAAAAACTTCCCTTATCTTTTCTGGGGCTGTCTTCAGTACTATAAGTAGTAGGTTGGTGCTATAATGTGTGTATACAATATGAGTGCAAACAGATGACTGGTCTTCAGTTGCCCCATTTTGTATCACGCAGCTCACGTAGAAACGGAACTGAAGCATGAGTAGCACTGAGTCAGAATCTACCTACGGATGTCAGTTTCACTTTTATTAAAGATTATCAGAGCAGAATAGGATTTCTGAGCAGAGCAAGCTAAGCTATAAGAACACGCTTCACCCAAAAATCATTTCAGATAAGGAGAAAAAAAACTCTCAAAAATAAGCAACCCAATTTATTCTGAAATTATATTTTGCCTCAAAAAAGTACATTTTCAGAGATACCCTTACCGACACCAACAACTAGTATCATAATTAGAAAAGGAACTTAGGCAGAATTAATCACAGATTACGTTTATATAGAAAAGTCATATTGTTACTTTAGTGATATAGTTAGTTAGCCAAAAATGTAATGTATAAAGGCTGGAGTGACTGGATGTCTAACATAATAGCCAGAACACTACTTCCTGCTTTGCAGCTCTCTTGGTTTCCACTGATTGGTTACCAGGCATTAACCAATCAGTTACTTGAGGGGGAGCACAAGGGTCATAACTGTTTGCTTTTGAATCTGAGCTGAATGCTGAGGATCAATTGCAAACTCACTGAACAGTTATGTCCTATGTGGCCCCCCTTAAAGTCACTGAGTTTGAGAGCTGAAAAGCAGGAAGTTGGATTCTGCTCTGTTATGTTAGACATCCAGTCAGTCCTTTATAAATTACATTTTTGGCTAACTATATTAGAACCAGGCATACCTCCCAACTGTCCTGTTTTAAGAGGGACAGTCCCTCTTTTGACAGCTCAACCTGCAGTCCCTCATTTGTACTGGAAAGTTTTCTCTGTACTGAACAGCCAGAAATAGAAACAATGTTTCTAACTTAATTGGCTTTTGGCAGAGAACCGAGCACAGCCACAACAGAAGATAAGATACATTTGTAACAATTTAAGATAACAGGTCCCTTGAGAAGTTAGACTCATAGCTTAAAGGGCAATTCACCTTCATTAGCAAAACTGTAATAAAAAAAAAATAAAAAAACCACAGAAATATGTTCAAACTTTTATAACCTGTGAAATTTTGTAAAATGAACATGGTAATTAGGGGGTGTGGCCACAAAATGGGCGTGGTCAGACAATTTCACCACGCTACCCGCGTCAACTTTTTTGTCCCTCTTTTTATTTCCAAAATGTTGGGAGGTATAGAGCCATTTTTTATTTTGCACAGCCTATCTATTTACCCAGTTTTTACACTGAACTGTTTCTTTTTTGGGCACCCTTAACTCCAATCACAGTTAGAAATACAAAGGAGCACTGTAGATATCCATTATCTTGCAGTAGTATCAAGAATATCTATTGTACATGTTCATACCAGATCTAGCCATAGCTTACCTTTATGCTGATGTTCCATATATATATTGGGGAAAATTCTTTACTTAATTTTCCTACAAGCTGCCTTCCTTCACTGTCAGCTACCAAATTATAGGGCTGGCACCACTAGGGAGTCTTGTATGGAAAGCCCAACCTGCCATTTACTGTAGGATAGATGTGAGGAGAAGGTCTATTTGATTTCCTAGATATTCCTGGATGTCAGTTAGAGCAACACTATGGAACTATAGCAGAATGGCTGCAGTGTTTTCAGTCATGTTATGAGCTAAGGGGTAAGGTGAATTATTTTTATCTCAAAAGGGGTATTAGCCTGATATCAGGCAGGTTTGAAAGTGCAGTCAGGTACGCATTCCTGTAGGCCTGCCCATTAGCCCTAGGCCAATGATTGGTTCTGCCTGATACGGCCCTAGTCATGTGTAGGCAACTGGGCAAAGATCTGCTCATTTCTTCTTAGGACAAGAACAGGTATGGGACTTGTTATCCAGAATGCTTGGGAGCTGAGATTTTCCGGATAAGAGATCTTTCCTTAATTTGGATCCCAAACCTGTATGTACTGTATCAGAAGTTATTTTTTAAAATGTAGCAAAATGTGTCACCAACAAACCAGTAAACTAAGGACATATGGGCTGCTGCAGATGGTAGTCTCTATTTACATGTTCAAAGTAGACCCTGCTAGTGACATAAGGTGACAAAACGTGTGGGTAGACCTTGCCAAACGAGTGGATAATAAAGTGTCTGGGCAGCTTAACATGTCAACTCACAAACCTATTGCCTGTGTTTGCTGTATGTGTCTTTAACTGTCAGTTTGGGCTGTACCTGTTTTGAACAGTTAGTGGCCTATTTATTAAAGGCGAACCAAACCCTAAATTATAAAAACCCCTACCCTACATAGACCCCCCCTTCTCCCCCCCCCCAGCCTAGCTGTTACCTTCAGTAAATGCCCCTAACTCTTTACTCACATCTCTTTGCAAATTCAGCGCAGTGTAGCTCACGGGCGCCATCTTCTTCTCTTTGGTTTTCTTCTGATAGTAAGTGCCGTATCAGTGCATGTGCAGTTGCAGCAGTATTCGTGTTTTTGACAACTGAGCATGCGCAGAAGAAGACGCCCGTGAGCTACGCTGTGCTGAACCTGCAAAGAGAGATAAATAAAGAGTTAGGGGCATTTACTGAAGGTAACAGCTATGCTGGGGGAGTAGGGAGGGGTTCTATATAGGGTAAGGTTTTTTTTAATTAAGGGTATGGTTCTCCTTTAAACCTCTATTTTTTCTGGTTGAGTTTTTAAGGGGAAAACTACAATTTTTTTTTTTTACATTTTTAGATATTTATTATGCCCCAAAGCTGCTAAAAATCCAAATCCAAAAATACTCCAGCTAAAACCTGTCGAGGTCATGTGGAAGTCAATGGCTGAAGATGTTTCTTAACATAATCTGATAAATTTGAGTTGTCACGGCGACAAATGAGTTAAATGCATGCATGGGAGTTAGGTCGACTTTATTTTAATAAAAAGAAATTAGATGAAATCAAGTTTTATTAAATACCCCTCTTAAGCTGGCCCTTCTACCTCTGCTAGTTAGTGCTGTCTCCTGTAGGTTATACTTTCACTCTTGAACTCATATCTTTAAGGTAAAGAACTGGAAAAAAAAATCTATTTCAATAGGGGAACTGAGTAAAAATGATAGTTATATCCATTTGTGTATGCTTATCATATACACCCATCCTAAACAATGATTTCAGTACATACAGTATGTCATCAAAGGCCAGGTTGTAGTATTGCATTTAACTGTGGTAACTATAACAGTGGTTATACCATGTTTTGTATAAAACTGCAATGTGTTATCACAGGCACTGCTGCACCACCAAAAGTCACTGAAACTCCATCTCCAACAAAAAGTTTCAACCAATCAACAAGTAGCCCTAAACCCACAAACAATACACAGGGACCAGTGGATGGGCGCATAGACCTACCTGTGGATTGTGAAAGAAAGTTTCAGAAGACCCCATCTATCATGCCAAGGATTGTCGGGGGCCTAGTAGCTCTGCCTGCATCCCATCCTTACATTGCTGCACTGTACATCAGCAATCATTTTTGTGGAGGGTCTCTTATCTCATCATGCTGGATAGTAACTGCAGCTCACTGCTTAGAGCAACGGTAAGAAGCCTCTATTTTAAATGTGAAACATAACATTGTCGGGATCATTCCATAAATGCTATAACGTATTTATAAGTGATGATATAAACCACAACTGTATCCAACACCATTTCCAAACTAATTTCTCTCTGGCATCTTTTTTCTTTTACAATATGAAAAGTTTAATCAACCATTGCTGGGTTTATGGACATGGTCCAGCACGGCGCTATTAAACGCAGTGGGTTTGTGGGTTGTGGCAATACGTTCATGTTTGGTGTGTTCTATTTTAAATGGCTTTATTAAAAGTTATATTTTAAGTGATGGTGTGGGTCAGAATTGCTACTAGTGAAACTAGCGTGGTTGGTCTGAACTGGGTTGCTGGTAGTAGTAGTACAGGCATTCAGACTTTCTGGGTCCCTGACTTTCACTCCAGCTGTTTTAGAGCTTATTTATTATTACATTTTCCAGAAAATTTGCTTTGCGGGAAAAAAATCCGATTTTCATCAGATTTTCACAATTTCACCCGAAAACTCTGAAAACTTCGGGGTATTGCAGCAGGTTTTCTGATTCTGACTTTTCAAACCTCGGGGTTTAATATATACTCGAAAAATTAGTTATTTTTTAAAAGTCTGATTTTTATTTAAAAAAAAATCATGAAGTTTTCATGATTTTTGCATTCGGAGTTTAATAAATAACCCCCTAAAAGTTAACTTAAAGGTGAACCACCCATTTAAAGTCTTGCGTTTGTTTTGTTAATAACTAGGCAAAACATTTCTCAGTTAAAACTAAAGGTCAGAGAATGAAGAATAGACAAAGAATAGACACTGTGTCTGATTTACTAACACAGGTATGGGATCTGTTATCCAGAATGCTCGGGACCTGGGGGTTTCCAATTAACGGATCTTTAAGTAATTTGGATCTTCATACTTTAAGTCAACTAGAAAATGATGTAAACATTAAATAAACCCAATAAGCTTGTTTTGCTTCCATTAAGGATTAATTACTGTATATCTTAGTTTTGGATCAAGTATAAGGTACTGTTTTATTATTACAGATAGATGGCTGGGATCTTGAATAAAACTACATTTTTATGTTACAGACCAAATGTGACGAAGATCTCTGTGGTGTTAGGACAAAGCCGTTTCAACAGTACAGATCAGCACACAGTTACACTCTCAGCTGAGAAGTATATTTTGCATGAAAACTATTCTGGGGACACCTTGCAAAACGATATCGGTGAGGCTTAAGCACTTTGCTCTGCATAAAGATTTATAATAAAGCGTAATATCATATTTCACCTTGAAAAATCCTGTTTCGTGGGTTCAGATTTACATTTGGCAGCATTTATAAAATTCATCACAGTACAGGAGAGAGGTCACGCACATCGGTAAATGCTAGGAAACATACCAATATACTGTATATCGACAATGTCCAGGCTTGGGAAGACGTGCAAGGCAAAACAGATCACTGAATCGGCTGATCGAAGTAAAAGAAACAGAGACAGGTGGAAAATACATCAGTAGTGTATACAGAGTGTAAGGGCATGGTATCCAAATCAGTCATTTTATGAATGGACACATTCAGACTCATCAGACTAATCAGACTCAATATTCTATACAATCCTTTGAGTGTGGGTCGGTGGGTGTGCATAGATGTTTGTGGGTATGTTGATACAGATATGTAGAGCTGTGATGGCAATGTATTCTCTTTACGCAGCACTGGTGAAGGTGAAGTCTAAAAATGGGCTTTGTGCAGAGTTTTCTCAGTTTGTGCAGCCTATATGCCTCCCTCAACAGTTCAAGATGGCAGAAATTACAAAGCAGTGTGTAGTGGCTGGATGGGGTCATCAATATGAAGGTAAGAAAATAATACCACAATGTAATTTGCATTAATGTAACTGAAATATTGAGCAGTAAATGTAATTTTTTGCAGTTTCAGCCTTGCCATTTTCTCTCATGCTGAATGGCCACAGACTTATTTATTACCATATTTCCTAGGTTCTATAGCCTGTACAGAGAGATTACACACATCCTCCACCATAGGGCTGCCCCATACTAAGCTCAATTCTTTAGGGAAAATGAGAGTATAGTAGCCCTTAAATCAAACTTTTCAGGAAACATTAGATTTAAGAAAAGAAAAGAATGTGCATAAAGCCATAGCGGCCAGTTGAAGTGGTTTGGTACAGTGGTGGCCAAACCTGTTCCCTATAGACAATTAACAACATCACAGTTGGGAAATACTGGCACACATGGATCAACAAGTGGAATGCTAACTCCAGACAGATCGGCGTGTGCTGCTAACTAATCCAACAAGAGACCACGCATTGTTATTAGTGAGCAATTTGTGTGGGAACTTCTGTTCCATTTCATGTTAAGCTGATAAATGCAACTCAAAACCAAAAAGTTATCCCAAAACTCTATATTATATTAAACAGGGGTGATCCGGGCCCCTCCGCCGCTTGAGGCAGAAGCAGTTGCTGCTGCCCCCCTCCCCCGGAAATTCGCTCTTTAAGTACCAGGAGCAGCATTTTTGCTGCCCCTGGTACCTAGTGGGGTGCTGCCGCCTGAGGCGACAGCCTCAACTTGCCTCATTGGCGAAGCACCCCTGATATTAAAAATATGTCTTTATTTTTCTGGGATAAAGCCCCCAGTTCAAAAACCAAAAAAAGTTATCCCAAAACTCTATATTATATTAAAAATATGTCTTTATTTAAAAATCATGTTAAAAAGGTAGGCATACAGACCACATGGTATTTCGCCTTTTGCGTTTCATACCCCCCGGTACTTAGGTAATACCTATGATTAAGTATGACTATGTACCAGGGGGTATGAAACGGGTAAGGTGAAATACCATGTGGTTTGTATTCCTATGTTGTTAACATGATTTTTAGCATTTTTTTTTAGCATCCCACTATATATTTTTTCTATGATAAATGCAACTGCCTATGTTAGGGCTATAGGTAAACTCAGGGTCAGACTGGGCTGGTGGGACACTGGGAAAAAACCTGATGGGCCCCACCTACACCGACCCACTTGAAACCGTGAGCTATTTCCTACAGACATCAGGGAGGAAGGGCGGGAGCATTTGTGCACCCAAGTGGTTTACATGTTTCTATAAAGGTTTTAGGTAAAACAGGGAAAATCTATCTAATCTCTTGAACTGATGAACAAATGTTTTGCTCTTGTAGCGCTATAGTAAACTGACTTCTGCCAGGGCAGTTTTAGCTACTTTCCTTTGTGGGCTGAGACCATGAGCTCTCTTTCTCAGGGGTAAGCCCTCGCAACGCGGTGGATGCAGGGTGTAGTGTAACTGTAACTGTGTGCGATAGCACAATGATGGGCGCCAGTAGTTCTTTAACGGTTGAACAAAGAACTGTGTTTATTGAACAATAGCACATAGATCATTCAGCGCATTGATCCACAATGGAGCATAGAACATACACAGCAGCATAAAGGAAGCATATACTCACAGCACGTATAGGCTGAATCCCCACAGGCTAGGGAATATACAGCAGAGAGTAAGTTGACAGCATGTGATGGGTATTGCCCAGTTTTCCGGATATCTTCCAGTGGCAGACTAGGGGAATTCCTACCATCCCTATCTCAACACTTGGTTCCTTACTCCAGGTCAGTAATACCCTGGGATCTTAATCCCTCTAATCTCCTCGGCGGAGCCTTGAGCTGCTCAACTAAATAACCTCTCTATCACTCCTAGAGTGATCTATAAACGAGTATAAATGAGTATAGCTGTCTAATTACTAGGGCCAAGGCGCCTAGGGTCGACACTACCCATTCCCTTCCAGCCTGCTTGGTTGGGCTAAAGCAATGGACCCAGAACACATGGTTCCTAAACCTTTTATACTCTGGCACAGTGCCATCTGGTGTACACTGTGTGAACTACAAGGGTTACATAAGCACAAGGTCCCCATAAGGACCCACTAAGGTGTCCATATTACTAGGGATGTGCCTGTCTGTAATGTGTAAGGGTGTCTAAGATTTTCACATCCCTACACTCTTATTTACACTGATGGAATATAAAAACATGACATCAATATACTACCAGCTCCATCTAGCCTGTTTAACTACAGTAGTTTCTTTTAGGTTCTTAAAATACCTGTGCTTTTCCCAGGCTTCCAAGAGAAAACGTCAGCTCATGGCCTTGTGTCCCGGTATTTTGCTCACTCCAAAATACATTCCCCTCTTGAACTTTATTGATCTTATCTGTATATTTAGAAGTTTGAGTCACTGAGATTGTTGCAGATGGCAATATACAATTACTCCTACTGGAGATGGTTCTGTCTTAATTTGTATAGTTTGCTGATTCTATAATCCTGCAGAGAAGTCATTTTACCTTTGTTTTCACAGGAGCAGAACGCTATGCATTTTTCCTGCAGGAGGCATCTATGCCTATCATCCCTTACACCCAGTGCCAGTCTCCTAATGTCCATGGTGATAGAATGATGCCAGGGATGCTCTGCGCTGGCATGATGGAGGGAGGAGTTGATGCATGCCAGGTGAGACTATAGGCCCAGTGGTACAGTGATTCTAAAGGTTGAACAAGATAATGTGCTTTGCTGCATGTAGGGAAGTTTCCCTTTTATTACATTGTACATAATTCAGTGGAACAGAATGTACAACATTATTTAGCTGTATGGGAGTAGTAGCATAACTAATTCATCCCTATGCTTTCATGCAAGAGTTGTACAGACCACACATGCATTATATGCTGCATTGCTGGAACTGTCTGTCTTCAGAACCCCGCTTTCCTCTAGCCAAGATCCCCACTTTCCTCAATGATTTGGTTGCTCCCTCTTAGGTCTATTAATAAGCTGCCTTTTGTCATAGTCACAACCAGCACTGCAGAAACTAGCATGGGGCACATAGGCAATTCTTTAAAAGTAATTTTGTTAAACATTTTGTTAAAAAAAAGGGTTTTCAGAATTACAACCCATTTCACTGGGAGGGACTGGCTTGTTATTATCATAAAGAAATATTATGCTTATTGTATCATTAATGGTCTTGGTTCCATTTTAAGGGTCTCTTGTCTGAGTTTTTTTTCACTTATGAAGATTGAGGATATCTCTCAGCCAGTAGGGTTTGCTCATTCAGTGAAGACAATATCTGGTCTCTGACCACATGCATTGTATAATGATATCTAAAACATACTGTATGAGCAGTGTAAGTACAAGCCAATGTAAGTACATGCCAATCACTGTGCTTTCTGCTTCTGAACAGGGGGATTCTGGAGGACCTTTAGTGTGTGAAGTGGATGGACGCATTGAATTGCATGGCGTAGTAAGCTGGGGATCTGGATGTGCTGAAGAGAACAAGCCTGGAGTATATACTGCTGCCACCAGCTACACGGGCTGGATCAGAGCCAACATTAGCTGAGCTGCACAATAACTCAACATCTTTACCTCATAATTATGCCTTGTGTGCCCACCTTCAAAAAACACAGAGACACTTTCAATTTACTAACATTTCACTTCTTAGAATTTGTGCTTAGTGCAATGCATCCAAATTTTCTCTAATAGCTCATAGACTTTGCAAGCAAAAAAAGATCTGCTTTATAATGTATGTGTATAGAAGTTTTCTTTGTGTCCTGGTGTTACATTTGAGCATACACAAGACGAGTGCAGCTTAGAGAGAATATAGTATGTATCCAATACCATACAAGAAACTACACATATGAGCAAATGTATACCGACAAATACAAGAGGTCCTCTGCACTCAACTCATTATCAATATATTAAGGACATTAAGAAAGTTTGTGCCATAAGCTGCTAAAAATGCCCTCCCCTTTAAACAAAACAGGGATTGTTTGTCCATATATTCCAATATATTTAAGCTGGTCATCTACTTCAAAGTCATCCCTGGTTTGGCCAGTTCTACATTTATTTTCATCTAATTTTTTAAGAATTCATTATACATTTTACACAGGGACTTCGTTTACCCGCAACTCCATGTGTAAAGTGTATAATGAAGCAATAGAATTCTTAGTGAACCAGATGAAAGTTGAGTGCAGGGCTGGCCAGACCAGGGACGACATATTTGTCTATATGAATTTTATAGTCACAGCTTAATTGCTCCCCACTTAATGGATTAAAAATTAATGGTGAGCACCCTTTTTATTGCTATGAGTAAATGTATTGCAAATACCTGATAAACTAATGCTCCCTACACCTAGTTACAACATCCAGCTGGCTCTTTGATACAACTAGTCATGCATTAATAAATTTATAGTTTTCATTTGCCTAACCTAATTCATTAATGTATTGCACCTATTAAACTAAAGGTGTGTAATTGGCTTATTATAATTCAGGTTGCAAGCAGACAATTGCAGTCATCCTGCACTATATATTAGAGTGATAGCCTGTGCCAACTTTGGGTACACTGGATAACACATGCAGATGTTTAATCACTATTCAGGAGAAAATGGGTTCAGGTGAGGCTAGAAAAGGATTTATTTAAGGGCTGCACATTATAATCATGAGTCTTTTTTTTTCAAACTCAACAAATGAGTTACTAGTTAATGCTTGTATACATAGAAATAATTGCTGATCTATTCTAAAAAGTAAAATAATTTTAAAAACATAATACAAATGCATGTTTTTAAGTATGTTACATAGTTTTTTAAAGGATGCATTCTATTTATGTATCGTTAATGGAATTCTTCCACTGGCCTTTCCAGCTCTCCAGAATAGGCAGCCTAATCTTAACGACAGATGCAAGAGGATGTTCCACTGGGAATGCTGCCTACCAGCTCTACATTAGTCATTTTGCTGGAGATCAACTTGTAAAAAACATTACTTCTTTTGCATAGTGGACTCCCAGCATGAATGCATGCCAGTGGCGTAATTAGATGTTACTGGGTCCCCCAGTAAATTTAATTTAAGGACCCAAAGCATTGACCTATTCTACCAAGATACAGTATATGGTAACTGCTCATTAATGCCTTACTGTGCCCTTTACATTCCCGGGCCCCTCTGCAAGCGCATGGTCTGCTTCCTTTATAGTTACTCCACTGATGCTTGGTTATAGAGTATGCAGTGAGCATGTCGTTCTAAACCTTTAACATTTAGGAAGCCCTTGACAGAGCAACAGGCTTATAGGGATTATATATAATATTAATAACATTTGATCTACAATTTGTGCATAATGCTATATTTCTAAATACCAATAAAAGATTTTAATTATTTTCTTTAAGTTTAGTCTTATAATTTCCGCTGTGCTATATAATATCATGCCTGTATGTAATTTAAAGACTTTACAATGCTTGGCTCTGCATTGTGCAGCTGGAAAGTGTTATCATTAACCATAAGGCACAACTTCCCATTGGTGATACTGTTTAGTGTATAAGTAACAATTATCCCTTAACAAATCCATATTTTAGGAGGGGAAAGCTGTATATCTGCTAACTGGGATTACACCTTTATTCACATCGTGTGACTATAGCTCTGGGACAGCTGATATATGCTGTTTGCTTACCTAAGCATAGGTGAAATGGACTATACATTGTAGAGTAGTGTTATGGCACCCAGACATTGTTACACTTTGCAAAATAGACAGCACCCAACAGGAATTTTCTTAAAAAGCCTTTATTTAAAGGGCTTTATTCAGACGAAATACAGCAACGTTTCAGGCTTACATTAGCCTTTCCTCAAGCTACTGAGTGCACATGTGGTTACACATTTTATACTGTTTTAAACAGCGCCATCTACTGGCAGCTACATCTTAATTAAACACAGATGAAAATCCTTAATTAAATTGTATACACACTGTTGCAAGTTCAAATGAAAAAACTTTTTACAATTTTGTGATGCATTCTTCTTTTGATACACATTGCTGGATCATGTCCATACAACATATTGTAGTCCAAGAATAAATATCCGAAAAAGATAAAAACATTTAAAACCAACTATTAAACTATTATTATTATTTTAATAGTTGGTTTTAAATGTTTTTATCTTTTTTTTATTTATTCTTGGACTACAATATGTTGTATGGACATGATCCAGCAATGTGTATCGCCCACCCCTTTTGTGATGTCATTGTGATGTCATCTTGGGGCGGGTACTATAAAAGGACCCCCGGAAGCGGCAGCTGCAGGTCGTAGTAGGGCGGGTTAGGGAAACCCTGACCCACACATCACTATAACACTGGTTCCAGTGAATGCTCAAGGGTTGTAGTTCAACAACATCCAGAGGCCCCAAGGTCTAAGTAACTGATAGATGTGAAAGTAATTAAAGTAAATAACATCCAAGATTTTTTTGCATTTTTCCTGTAGTACTAGCTAAGGCACAACTGTTATGAAGAACAGAAAATGTAAAAGCATTAGGCCTTGGTGCAGCCACAAGATGGCAGCAAAGGTTTGAGAATTCGCATTAATGACATCACTACAGCTCAGCATTGTGTTGGGTCTAGGCTCTCTAAATTGTATTACCTAATGAAAGATGCACTTGTATTTGCACCTTAAAGAAGATATAAAGCCAAAACTAAATAATTCACTAATTGTTTTCAATAGCATCTTCATGTACAGATACCTTTATATCCAATGGAAATTATGAAAATAAATGTAAATAAATGTATAGAGAAAAGTTGTTTAGAATTATGTTTTCTTCTACTGGGTAATATTTATTATTGGGTATACAATCCCTTTAAAGTGTTGATTAGATTTGTATTGAAAAAAATTCTAGTTCCTTTTCTATGTGGTAAGTTGACGATTTATTAAACCACAGGCTATTATGCAACAAAATGGAGACAATTCTGAATCCAAAATTACTCCAGCTAAATCGAAATCATGTAGAAGTCAGTGGCAGATGTCCCTCTTACAACTGGAAGATCCTTCTGTGATTAGTGGTTTTAGAGGTTTTCGGGTGTTTTTGACGTGGTCTTTTGTACAACATTACAAAAAAATCATAGTTATTGTGTGAAAAAGTAGCAGTTTTTGTGACTTTTTCAGATCATTCTTTTTCAGTTCAGACCTTTTAATACATTTAATTGACATTCATGGTTTTAGAGAAAGTGAGTTTTGTCGTGGTTTCAAAAACCTCAAAATGAGACTGTTGATAAACAGAGCCGGGAGCTGCGCTGATCCCATTGGACTCTTTTTTAGCTATTCAGACTTTAACAGGTTTTTATATTTTTTCCGCATGTAATTGTCCGAGGTTTTAGAGATATTCATTTTTGTTTAGTGCATCGTTCGGCACCTTTTTATATTTGGATCTTCTAATAACTTTCATGGCAATGGAATCCTGACGATAAGTAGCAGTCATAAAGCCAAGCATGCAATAAAAATTGCTGAAATTCAAGACTGAGGTGCCACAGACTACTTTTTTAGTTTTGTACTTATAAATGTGTACTTATAAATACCTTGTGTAGTCATGGACACTGTGTGAACCCAGCCAAGTTTCTGTTTTATTTTTATCACTGGCCTCTGGTGATTATGTCCCACTTTCAAGGCCAGGGTGGGGATGTAGGGGCAGGACCTGCAAACTGGAGCAGTATACCCCATTGTTCAACATGAGGTCAATGAATAAGGTTTGTGCTGAGCATACTTTTTGCCTATTACAAAAATCCATGGTTTTTGTTATTTCTTGAACTAAACAGGAAACCTAGAATCTGAAGCTATACCGGTTTCCCCTTTAAAGGACAAGGAAAGCCTAAAGACGATATCTTGGGAAGGGAAAGGCGTACCTTCATTTCACTGAAGTATGAAGCTGTTTAGAAAATCTGGAGCTGATAATTACACAAAAGTGCTAAATATAGAAAGAATGTTACATAAAAAAACACCCTCAAGACCAAGGATACATGAACAATAGGTATTCTCCTGATTCGACGAATGCACAGATGGTATGTGTGTTTTCATCTATGGGAGCCGCCTTGCTGTCAGGAATTTTCTCACATGCAGATCATCAGAAAGGACGTGCATGATGATGTATGCGGCTTTAAGATGGCGGATGCCTGAAGGGAAAACTATGAAATAATTGGATTTAAAAACAATATTTGGAATAACAAATTTAGTGATCTGGGAAAGCAAAAGGCTACTAGTTAGATGACGCAGGAAATAAAAAAAAACATCTAAAATATCCAAATTTTAATTGTATGTAGACTTTCAATCTAGAATTTAATTTGAACTAAAAATATTTTAATATGTGTTAAATATTTACATAGTTGAATGCCGTCTTTTATTTTTTCCACTTCGCATTCCAGTTCTTTGTCTGCGTGTTATTTTTGTTTGTGGTTAAATAGCATGCTAGTGCTAAAGAATGTTTGCTCCTTTGCCACAGTTTTCCCCCTGGCCCTCAGTCAGTCACATCTTTTTTTGTTTGATGCATAGAATCATTTACAGGAATGAGTATTATTTTGTGTATTTCATCCATTCGTCTCTGCCTTGTTCTTGAGATGGATGATTCTATAAGGGCTCATACACAGCGCTGAATATATATCTAGCTGCCCTAGTCACCTCTCTAGACTCTAAATCACCTCTAAATCTAAGATAAGAAAAAAAGATCTTAAAATATATAATCTGGCAAAGTGTAATTTTATTTGCACATTGCCACAGATCTGTGTTTTGTTTCATGTGCCCTATGATACAGCAATACCTTCATTCAGACATGCATGTTAGGGAGCAGTGACAGATGCAGACCTCAACAAGACATTGTACTAAGGCAGATGTTAAGGACTGGCTTGCATTTACCAACACAGCACTCTGAACCTCTCTAGATCTGGCAGCAGGTACATCTTGCAGCCAGACCCCAAACAGAAGTCCTTTATGATTGTCCAGGGGCATGCTTTTTTTCCCTCTTAGTATTCATGCATGTCTTTCTGGACTCTTTGTAAACAGGGTCAGACCAGACCAGCTGGATGCCCCAGGCAACCCGGACAGCCCCATCGCCCCGTCCGCACCCCGCACGTATATGAAAACGCGCAAGTGCGTTAGTATGCACACTGATGGGCAGGATCCCCCCCCGCCCGTACACGCATGCAGTCGCGCAAACGATCGCAACTAGCCGGATTTTGCAGACCGGACTAGGGTAGGCAGCAGTGAAAGGTACATGCCTGGCGCCCCCTAAGTTTTGCACCATAGGCACGTACCTACTCTGCCTACCCCTACTTCCGACAATGTTTGTAAATGATCCTTCGTCAGTAAGAAGCAGAAAGCAAAAGTTTATTTACAGTCAACAGTCCATCTTAAATTAAAAGGAGGGCATCAGATGTTGTACACTTTTCCTGCCACACAAACACAGTCCAAGGGAACAAATGAGCAGTTTTATTTTCAACAGTCTCTTCACTAACGCCACATACATCCGCCTTTCACAACAGCATACATTCAACGTTCTGTAAGTCCACACAGGCTTGTCATCTTTCCTTCTTTATCCCAAGCGGTCTCAAACGGATGGCCAAACGGGTACACACTCGTCTCCAGTTCTCAGGAATCCCTGTTCCCCACCTGTCTCAGTAATCCGGTACTCCAGCTACACCCCTTTACTAATCCAACCAGGCTTTTTATTACTGGCCGACCACTGGCCCGAAGCCCATCATACCCTATACTGACCTAAACCCTTCCTCTGGGGTCCCTATCTTGTGGAATATCCACTGGGATACTATCTCCCACCACTCTGCTTGTTGGGGCATTAGGTGGCTCATGCTAGCTGTCCTAACTCAGACACCTAGTGCCTGCTGTACTTCCCCTTACCTAATCTCAGCCTGCTTCTATTTTCTTCCTTTTCAGGTCTCTTTCCTTCCAATCTTCTGCTCTTGACCACTCTCTCCCATCAAACACATAAAAACAAGGGTGTGGCCTCTTTTTATACCTCTTAAAACTCACCAGCTCCCTCTAGTGGTGGGGGTGTATTACATCCCTACTTCTGATATCCTTGTGCACCATCTAGTGGCCATTTTATCACATTACACTTCACACATCACACATTACACATTTACTATCACACTTATTACACATCACACTAAGATTTTTTTTACAAACACACACAAATTAATTAAACTCCTTTTACATATCACTCAGTTATGTTCACTCACCATAACATTCATTATTTTTAAACAACTAAACACACTCTAATATTAACATTTCATACATAACTCGTTCACCCCCTTACAGGTGCTTCATTTTGTATGCACAACACTCTCCTCTGGTTTTGTACCAAAAGGCGTCGCCTGAACACACAAGATTAACTAGGAACTCTCACGCAAATTCCAGTCTCTCACCCAGAGTTCCATCTTCTACCTGCTTATTAATACAATTGGGAGCATCTCCTACCTTTTGCTCAGATTTGGGACCATATGACAGTGTGGTCGGAGTCATGAGAGTCAGAGTCATACCCTATACATTGTCTGGCCAAACAGATATAGATTTCATGCATCCTGTTACAGTCCATTATAATTTTTTGCTCCAGGTGCTTTATCGGCACTGGAAACTCGTTAATGCAATATGCTTTCCACTGTGTTAGCTTGGAGAATATCCAGTTGCTTAAAAACTGATAAATATGATGAAGTGTACACAGTGTAAACTCGGACACATCCAGTTACATTCAAAAATGTCCCTCATCCACCCAGTTCTATTTGATGGATCTCATTTACTACCCCAGTGTAAAGAGAACATTGTGAAATTGTTATTAAATATACATGAACATGAAACTGGTGGTATTGTGACATGGGCAGGGTTGCTGGATTGGGAGCAGACAAGTATTAAGTGCAGCGTTGGAATGTTTTATTCTTCTGCATATGTATGGCAAAGTTAAAATGACAAACAGGAAGCTGATAGACCCCAGTGATTATATAGAGAGAGGTGTCAGCAGCAGCAATCCGTTTCTATCAGCTTTCTGGCACTTGCTAGTTGTCAAACAGCCACAGCTGAAGTGATAAATGGTGCCAGGAATGTGCAAGTTTTGAAGACACCGTCTGTGCATTTCATACAGTGACACCATTAATTGTCATTTATAGAAAATGCTTATTGGTGGCCAAGTGATACATGATTGCAACTTAAAGGAGGAAAGCAGGTGCGCTTTTTCAAAATCAAGGCAAGAGCCTGGCCTCAGGTGGCACTTTTCATACAAAAAGTTCTGTATTTTGGTCAAATTGTGCAGCCCACTTGAGGTCTGAGTTCACTAATTGTTCCTTGGGACTTCAGAACTGAAATAGCTTCTGAATCAATGTGTATGATAGAATGCTCAAGCCTCAAGCATATAATTATAAGACAGAATCATATAAGACTATGGAAGGTCTCATAGTTAGGCCAATGCTGTTGCACTGGGGCCAATGAGCTTTAACTGCCCTTTGAGCCTAAGAAAAGAGTGATTATTGGTTATGGCAAAACTGTGCTATTGGCAAGGCCAATAATTTAGATATAAAAATGTAGAAGCACTTAAGAATGGATTCATTAAAATTCTACTCACAATTGTGATTTTTTAATCTACACTATTGGTGCTTGCCATTTGTTTTTTTTTGTTTTTTTACAGATTATTTGTTATGACTGAGGAAGGTGTGGGGGGGGGGCACAAACCATTGTTCATGTACTGGATTAAATATTGCATTTCCAGTTGGACTAATTTATCTTTTTCCTGTGGAGAAAATGTATTTGCTCTGAAACATGTAACTATAATTGTGATGTTTCACATGGGTGAGACCGGAGTGTTGTCCATGAGTAGGTGACACTTTGGTAAAAAAAGGTCCACCCAAAATCCCTTATTTTAAAGCACTCACTTCCTGCCTCTGCAGTTTGTGGAAGCTGGAGGTCCTAAATTCAATTCACATTTTAAGACACCATTATTTAATCTGTAATGTATGGTATACCAAAACCCAGAGCAAACCTCAAGGTCCTGGTCCCTGCACTTCTGCCTATATTAGCCGCCTTTGGGACAAGCCCTTCGCTACTCAGATGCTGCCAAGACCTAACGTGAGAGGACCAAGGGGGAAGTTGGGCAGTGTAGGGAACCGAAAGTACATGGAAAGGATGTGGGAGCAGTCATGAGATGTGGAACAATCAGGGACAGCATGAACCAGACAGTGTAGTACAGGATCAGGAGCCAGGAGTATAGTCAGGATAAACTGTAGGGAATTTGACCCGCTTCGTTTCGCCAAAAATTAGCCGCGGCAAATTGTCGCAGACGACAATTAAAGTCTATGGGCATCAAAAAAAATTGTCTTTTTTTTTTGACGCACGCCGCCATACAAGTCTATGGGCGTAATTTTTTCGGCGAAACGAGGCGAAAAAATTCGCCCATCCCTAAAAAACAGGCTGGATCAGTACCAGTCAGACAGCGCAGTACAGAATCAGGAACCAGGAGCATAATCAGGATAAACAGGCCGGGTCAAAACCAATCGGTAACATGGTACATGGTCAATATCCAGAAGAGTGTACAAACAGGCATGGGTCAGTCCAGGCAGCTATACAGCAAGGTCAAAACAGGCAAAGGTCAGGAATGGATAATCAGACAGGAATCACACCCAGGAAATAGACCTATGTTGCGTAATGAGTCAGTGCAGTGTAGGCGGTTTTATAGTAATACTAATGGCTTACACAGATCACCTGTGGCCAGATTGGCAACAGGTGAGACAAGCCATGCCTACCTTCATTTACAATCAGATAGGAGTTAACCAGGGCCTTAGCTGTCTGCTGAGCAGTGGTAACACAGACAGCACAGGAACACAAGGTCCCTGGTTCAACTCCAGGCAGGTTATATCACAGTATCATTTATGGAACCCTCCCCAGCCAACTTCCCCTGTGTATCTAAGGAGCTGTCCAGAAGCCATGTTTGGAAGATCTTGGCAACATTTCTATATTTTTATATGAGGTATAGTATAGTATATAGTATAGTTGTAGCATAGTGGAAAGAAGCTTCTCTAACAATATAGGGCAATGCATATACTATTTTAAAAAAAAAATGCCTTATCTGCAATTACATTTGCCTACTCATTGACTGCAGTGAATTTTTGTGAAATTTCAACATTTTTGCAGATATTTCTGCAGAGCAAAACATGCTACTTTCACGCATTACTAGTACTGAAAAAGTATATTTTTGTTCACCTAAACACAAACTATTGGTGCAACAATGTATTTATTCTAACCCCATTAATAGAAAGCTCTCACAGTTCTTTTAAGACACATTCATGGTATCAGACGTGTATCAGGTTGAAAGTGTGGATATACCTTCACAGATGTTGTTGTTAGCAATGTTTCATTTCAAGAGATTATGCTACTGTGGTACAACAGAAATGAAACTAATAAATCACTCAGTGGATATTCAGAGTTGTTATTTGGATAGTTAAAATGTCCCATCTGGTGTTAGGAGCCATATTCTGAGAGATGTTGCCTACATACAATATGCAGCATGTGTAAAAGGCAGTGCATTAAAGGGCAACTGTCACTCTAAACGATGACTCCAAATCCTATTTTACTGTGTTAGTCTAGCAAAATAAACTTTACTTACACTATATACATTATTTAAATTTTGTTTCCTTCAGTCTTTTTGAATCCACAATTACAGCATACAGACAGGTGCCATTTGATGGAAACTGTTATCATGGGTCACTTTGCATTATCCTTTGCATCAAAAAAGAGAACCTGATTTACATGTTCTTGCACAGGCTGAACAACTATAGATACAGAACTTCAGTGTTTTGCTGAAACTCTGGTTCTGACTTACTGACACTTTCTCCCATGGCTGATGTGAGCAAAGGCTGGCACTTAAACTATGATTGTTCAGTTAAAAAATATCATTTGTTTTTTTTTATTCTTCCTCCCTATAAATAGCATTGGCAACAAGCACTATTTTTACAGGCCAGGTGGCCACTCTAACTATAACTCTAGGCAATAATTGAACTTTAAGGATTTCTGTGGGTTGTAGTTCTACAACAGCTGTAGGGATGCATGTTTGACACATCTAGATTGTACTCTGCTATTCAGACTGCACTATGGAACTTTTAGGCCTCCCCCGAGAGATATGTTTATAGTTCCTTGGGGGGACCTACATATTTTCCCTCAAGCTCAAAAAGCTTTATAAATCCCAGCTAGGGTTATGACCCACTAAATAAGTATTTATATTCATTATGAATGTGAGCATCCGGCTCTCAAGGATGTTATTTTCTTCAAATGCAATTCTGCTGTTTCCTACAGACCACTGATTTCTAACACCCCTTCAGAAATATATTTAAAAGGAATTTAGCACTGTTGTTTCATGTTCTGCCATGCTGAGAATAATAGTGGCCTTGTTGCTGCCTTTTTAGGCTCATCAAACGTCAGGGATGTCTCACTAATAAGAATTATTTCTACCAGGCTACAGTAGTCATGTTTCTGTAGGGAGAGCAGCATTGAGAGGGATAGATAAGGGAATGATCCTGTGCTACAGAGTGGACCCATCAGGTAGAGAAAGGAGTGTACCATTGCTGTTACTGAATTATTGAATAAAGAAATTGTATACATCTTAAAGAGTTTTACCATATTTTTTGCAAAGGGCGGTAACAACCCAGATAATACTAAATTGCAAAAAACTACAAGTTCCATGCAGGAAGCTGCCACTTTGATTTGATTAATTTGGAGACCTGGGCAGCATATGACTAAACTAGGGGCAAGGTTATGCACTTTGGTAGAAATAATATAAATGTGTAGTGTGGTAGAGTGCTGGGAGTATCCCTAATTAAGATGGATTTGGCAATTTCTGTGGATAACAAGCTGTGTAACTCTAGGCAGAGTCACTACCATGGCTACTAAACCAACTACTGTACTGCCTTGCACAAATAGGGCATTAACTGGAGGGATGAAAACATAATTGTCCCTCTGTAGAGGAAATTATTGACAGATAGTGGGTGATCTTTTTTTCCATAGAAAAGATCAAAGAATGAGAGACCACCCCTATAGACTTGAGGAACTGAACCTTTATTAAAAGCAGCGTAGATGGTTCTTCACAGTGAGGACAGTGAGGACGTGGAGTTCCTTGCTGGGAGATGTTGATGTGATGGAAGATTATATTAATGCCTTTAAGAGTTGTTTGGTCAGTATAATATCAGTATAATATCCAAGGTTATGATCTTAAAGGGGTAGTTCACCTTTAAATTTTTATGTTTTAGTATAATGTAGACAGTGATATTCTGAGACAATTTTGAGTTGGTCTCAATTTTTTTGTGATTGTTAAATTATTTAGCTTCAGTAAGAGGATCTGTACTGGGGATCATGGGTTGCATGGTTTTGGAAGCAGGGGCTTTGCAGTCTCACTAGTCTTCCCTCTCATGAAACAAGAGAAACATTTATGATGAGAGATGTATGTAAAAAAAATATTGCTGACCTGGTAACTTACGTCCTAATGATTCCGGTTGCTGCAGGACTGTCCCAAAATACTGACCCAAAGGGACAGGGTTTACCAAAAACCCTGTCCTATAAACACATTTCCTTTGCCATCAGCTGTGAGTGAGAATTTTTTGGCTGCAATTTCCCCTGCAGTGTTCAGGATCAGGAGTGCTAAACTGACCGCTGAGTTAAATACTTATGTCAGTTTATTTTTGGATGTTCTGCATGAACTTTTTCCTCCTCTCTCCAGATCACCATTCCCTTTGCTAAGAGGCCTTGCAGTGGAGGGCATGAATTCTGTGCTATGTCAGACATCCAGATCCTGTCTTTTAGGAGATAAGAAGCATTTTCAATGTCACAGGAAAGATTTCCTGTTGGAGATCATGGGGACCTAATATTGCATGGTGCTTTGACATGATTGGACATTCTCTTGGTGATAATTACTGCTTTTATATACTTACTGGTTGAGCATTTACAGTAGAGCATAAATAACAGCGCTTATTCCCCTCCCTATAAGTTTCCCTCCTTGTAAGCTCTTTTTTATTTAGACAAAACTTATCAATTTACATTATAATCATCAAAACTAAATCAAACGATTTTAGACTATTTACCACCAATAAGCAAACCAGAGTCCATGAATCTTTGGCTTGGCTCAGCCATATCTCCCACCACCATACCCTCTCGGAGTCCTTCCTCTGTTCATAATTCCCAAACCAACCCTGGCAAAGTCTTACCCTTTGTCCATGAAAGGGGGTTTAGCTCTACAGGATAGGAACCGCCTTCCTGTTGTAGCACTTAAAGGGCACCTATCATCAAAACATTACCCCCTCACTAGCAGAGTGGGCTATTAGAGGCCATATTTGGTTGGGGGAAACAATAGTCTTTTTTCCAAAGAATGCTATCTCCCCATGAGTGCAAATCAACCCGCATCTGGAGGGAACTTCTGGTGCAGGCGGCCATGTTGGATGACATGCATGAATAAACGACTCTTCTGGCTTACTCATTATGTGTGTGATGTGGGAGTGATGGATGTGCCCCCTATTTATGCTACATGCATGTGCCCCAACATGGTCATCTACACTGGGAGGAATCCGCCGCTCATGTAGTAGGCTGGAAATCCTTATTAATGTATTTCTACTTCTTCTTAGATAAGACCTTAGCTTTCCTGCATTACACTTCCTTACAATTCTTTAATTATCATATGTTTATAGTATGAGTATGCCTAGGTTTTCACCACTTGAGATATGAAGCCCTTTTTGCTCCTCACAGTGCCTCAGTGCGTGGCTTATTAATATGTGCCCTCTTTTGTATTATATGTAATAGTGAGAGTGTGCGAGAACACCAGCTATTGATAAGAGCACTATGGGAATGTATGAAAACACACACTCTTGGGTGGAGCACCAATCTTCACTACAAGGAGATCAAGGTTTCCTCTATGGGCCAGCTGTATAGAAATGACCTCACGCAAGGTTACATGCATCTAAACACAGCACTTCCAGTTCAGTTTATTACTCTACTCAGTGTGGGAAAATCTGTTCTCACAAAGCTAAAAATCAATGCCTATGTACAGTAGGAGCTGTTGCTTGTATATTTTGCTATCTAGGGAGTAAACATGAAATTGTTTAAAAAAAAAAAAAATCAGATAAACTCTTTCTGAGGGGGTTAAACAATCATTTGAAAATGTTCTTGTTTTGTTTCTCTTCTGTTGCCCACCATATGTCCCAGTTCTGGGTCTCTTTGAAAGTAGATGTACCATTTGTGAAATACTCACCCAAGTATATTTTACTGTAACATCTATCTGCAAAAGCTCCCTAAACTTTCCTGCTTCTTGTTAGAGCTCATCTGCTTTTGCAGGCATTAGTATGTTGGTTGTTATATGCTGTACACTTAGCAGTACAATGTTTCAGCACGAAATCTGCAGAAATAACACATTATGATGACATATGTGGTCAATGGCGTAACTATTCACTGGAAGGCCTGGGTGTAGGAAGTGTATCCGGGCCCCTCCGTTGGGCCTTCCCCTCAGCCGGCGTGCTGCCTGTGAGAGGCCTGGCAAATCTCCAGCCAGCCATAATATGACTTATTGTGGCTCCTGCAGGCCCCAAGGGGTTGAAAGTATGGGTGTGACAGCACCCTCTGCACCTCCAATAGTTATGCCACTGTATGTGGTTGCTTAAAGTGGAAGGGTTTGAAGTGTAAATATTGAATATTCCATTCATAAAGTCAGCAATGTGCAGAAGCCCTAAAACTTGTCAGTAAGGCTGCATCAGAATGTGGTAGAAGAATCCACTTTTGGCAGCTCCATGCACTGAGCTTTAGACTGGTTTGATACAGGCAGTTTTGGCTGTTTGTTCTGCTAAATGGAATCTGCTTGTCAGTAGCCCGAAAAGCTTAGCAGCGTCAGGCATATTTGTGCAGAAAACAAATATTTGAGTCATCAGTCACTAGTAGTTTTACCAAAAGACAGGCTGCATGGTAACTTCTTCTCTGGCTGGGGTCTATAGACTTCAGTCAGAGAAGTCTATAGTCTATAGACAAATTTCAACATCCAAATTCTATACAATAATTGCTGAGATATCTGCCGTCCTCAGCCTGCATCCTCCAAACCCCACAATTCCCTGCACAAATGATTTCAATAAGGAAAGGAACATCACAGTGCAATGCATTGTGGGTAATGTAGTTCCTGCATGCTGTCTGTAAATTGTGGAGTAGTTGTTACAATTTGTAACATCAGTGTTTTAGTCCCTACTTCCCTGCCAGGATTTCAAATGATACAGAAAGAGAAGAACTGTTAAACAGCTGGATTTCAGCATAGAAAATGACATTTATTCATACTTCTTAATGTGGTTTTGTGTTATGTGGGCCTCTCTATCAAATTTTGGTTTGGAAACCAAAAAGGTGAACAACCCCTTTTATGTCATAATCTGACCTGATGGAGTCTATGGCAGGAGAATGCAGATGCCTTGTTGCTTCTATACAGGCAAATAGGCTACTGTCTAGGGAAGAACTTACCTACGCTATATGTAACCTAAAGAGGGTTGTTTTTAATACAAGTATATCCTTTTGTTCATGTTAGGTAAAGGCAGAAACCCACAGGACTCATAGGAAGGATAAGTTATGCAAAAAAGAACATACAATAGAGGAAGAAATAAATGAACTCCAGTTTTAAGCATCTTTTGACGGTTCATCAGATTCCCTTTCACTAGTAATCACTGCAGAAATCATATAATTCAAGCATTTAGTAGGTTATGTTTTTGCAGGAGGGAGTGGAACCCTTAACTGGAACTGCATATCTTTCATGCTCTATAAACCATAAATAAGAGCCTAAACCATTTTAGTAAATGATGGCAAAATGCTTGTTGAGTGTGCACCCCCATACATGGCAGTATGTGTTCTTCATTCCTGTGGTGGCAGAGTTTATAGGTAATTAATATGTCATGGGGAGAACATTAAATGTGAAGAGACTCAGAACAGCAGTACATATGCAAAGTAAATGTGTCCTCCCTCCCTCTCACACTGGCGCTCTTCTGATTTATTAGGAATCATCATTAAGATAAGTGTGTCTAGTAACAACAAGGGTTTCTGGTTGCCTGGCCAAGTTATTCTTTGAATACTGCATACAGTACATTACCAAAAATCCATTTATAGATTTTGTCCATTCAGCAAATAACACCTGGCAGCGATGGCCTTATATTGTGTGGGAGTGAGCACGGCCCACTTTACTGCTTGTATTGTCAATATATGTGAATGTGTTTAACTGTTGGTTGTCACTACTAAGTACTAAATCTATTGCATTATAAAAAAATAAATGGTGAATGGGCCTTACGGGGCTTTGCATGACTACTGTACCCCCTGTTACAAAGGTAAAGGCTATTATATTATATAGTGCCAATTCTTCTAAAGCAAAAATGGAACGCATTCCCTTTGAATCTCATTATTAAATAATAAGACCAAAATATTAAGATATCGTGTCAAACCGATCTTTTATTTTTCCAGTGTGCAATAATAGATGGCTATAGTTTATAGTCTTGCCACATTATTTTCCCCTAAATATGTTTATAATGCAAGGGAGAATGATAAACAGGACATCTCTTAGATATACACTACAAAATGCTATTGTTTAGCACACAGCCGGGATCAAATATCTTGAGACACAGCACTCATTGTATCATAATTACAGTTTAGGCTCCCATATTCCTGACCCAGAGATAACTAGCTTTTCCTTGTTCTAAGAGATACTGAGAAAACATTGCTGAGTATCTCTGAATAAGGCTGTCTGTGCTAGAATACTAGTTTTAAATTGTTGAATTCTTGTCTTTAATATGATGTGAAATATATTATTCTACAGAGGCTGACTGAGACTGCTGGGAATTGGAGTGTTAAGGATTTGACATGTCCCTACTGTAGTGCTCCAATACTGGTGGAATAGCAAATCTTTCTTAAAATACTTTATGCTTTTAACGCTGGCCTGAAAGACAACCCAGATAAGAGAGTTCTGGAGATAACCAGGTTGTGGGGGCATATTCTTTCTCCTGGAAGCAATGAGTCTTCATGTTTTAGCTGAGACGTCAGCAAACTTCTAGTCACCCAAGAGATAATCATCCGGCCCTGGTATTTTTAAACAATGTAGCACTAAAGAGCACAATGGTGAATGCCAGGGGAGGAATTTTATAAAAATAGAGTCCAGCAATTTTTGCGAAAGGGTAACTGTGATGAGTGGGGCTTAATTATACACTTTGATGTGAACTGGTGAAAGGCATAATGGAACTGCTGAACAAAATTTCTTTTCATTGACGCCTTTATTTTAAGAGATTGAGCAAACATAAAGAAAACATACTATAAAAGGACTCATTCTCCATTTCATATATTGTGAAATACCATAATGATTTAACTTATTGCAGACATATCTATTATTTGTTTTAGTGTACTCATATTGGTGTGGGCTAGTTGCGGTGGATGATTTGTGGTCCACGGTTACCAACAAATCTCTAGTAATAGTAAATGGATTATATTGTGGATGGGACAGCATCAGGTGAGTTATTTGGATAAAACTGAGTCTTTGGGAGACAGCCTTGGATCTCATATATATATATATATATATATATATATTGCTCTCCCAACCCCTGCCCCTCTAAACACATTCCTACAGATTACTTAAAAGCCCCTAATGCTGAATGTTTCTTTGGAAGGGTCATGCCAAATAAAGAGAGAAGCAGGTATGGTCTTTCTCCTCCCAAAGAAAATGCCCTTTTTTCACTTAGGTAGGACTGATGCATGGACACTGCCTTGGAGGGCGCATCAGCTTATGCATACTTTGTACAAACCATGTAACTAAAAGTGTCTCTTTTTGCCAAATACAGACAAGTTCCCTCTAATCCAATTGTTGTTGAGTTGTATAATGAAAGTGGACCATATGCATTGGGGTTAAGGGTGCACTAAATCTAGGTTTTAACACTTCTGGCAAGATCCTAAAATGATGAATCGGATGAATAAAATCTAAACCTTACAGGGATTTGACTTTAAACCTTTGAATTTATAGATTTTTTTTATACTTCTCAGAGTTTAACATACCAGTTAAGGTTCAGGTTTGCTTTGGTATTTACCCAATATTTTTTTTGCATAATGAGGTGTGCTGCTGAGACATGTTGTAAAGTGTCAGTATTACTTTCAATATAAAAATCATTTGTTTTTAGGGTTTGACAGTTCCAGATTATCAGTTGTGAGAAGGCAAAGAGGTCAACTCGCTGCAGGAATCATGCAACATAAAAGTAATGCTTAGAGTGGACCACTTGAGATGGAAGGTTTGGCAGAGCTGAATCATAAAGAGGGCACTAATATACCACCCTTAATAGATATCTTAGGATCCTTTTGGTGACAAGTAACTTGGGCAATTAGCAGTGGTGTACCTAGACGTTACGTGGGGTGGGGGTCTACGTGGGCTGGGGGTATGGTAAACAGTTGAATTCTCCTTTAATGTTTTAGGTCACTATCACATTCACACCCTATGGTCACTTATATCAGGTAAATCTGATACAAGTGATTTAAATTTTTTTTAAATTCTAATCAAGTTACCACCATCATACATGAATTCAAATTTTGATTAATGTTTTCATTCATGTTATTTGTAAAAGTAATTCCAACTGAAACCGGTATTTGTTTATGCCTTTCACTTCCGTAGGTCCGACTCTTAAAACAATGTAAGAGAAGTCATCGATCAACCCGGGCTATTAATTAACTGGCATACAACATTGTTTCAGGACTCAGAACCAGGAGTGGAGAGAATATAAACAGCCAGCCACATACAACTTTCATTAGCAATTACTTTTACAAGTAACTTTTGCAATGAAGGTATATTGGAAATAAAAAAAACAGTTATTGGGTGGTGGAAGACTTTAAATTTATGTTTGTTTTCTGAGCGCAAGAGGAAACCCACGCAAGTGCAAGTGGAACATAAAAACTCAATGCAGACAGCGGCTGGACCCCAGAGCTGCATTGCAGCAATTTAATTCTTGGCATTAATAAGACTGTTTGGGCTCAATTCAAGTGGACATGGTTTTAAAGAATGGCCACTTTAAATTTCAGATTTTACCAAGGTGATGTAAATGAGCCCTTATGTCTATTCCATTGGTTCATGTAATGTTCTCATGTGGCACGGACAGACTGACAAATCAAGACTTCAATTTCTTTATCATTTCCTGTTCCTTCGTTATTATACACCCAAGAACAGTTTATAGCAGAGCTGTTCTGCAAGGCATTCGTTGCCAAAGCACAATTAATCCTCTTTATGGACAGTCTCAGCATATTTTTATCTGGCTTTGTTAAGTCGAGCCCTTCATTAAATTTGAGGGAGACATATAAACAGGATGTTGCAACTCAGTGGAAGGACATGTTGGGATGGGGGGTCACTGAAAAAAGAGATGATATGGAATTCGGGATCTTCTGCAAATATAGAACATGGGAAAGGGGATGGGCGATGAAGCAGTCAGGTAATCGAATTTAATTTGTTGTTTTCATATAAATGCAAGATACAAGAAGTATTTTGCTTAGAAACAGAATAGAAAAAGGGCTGTGGGGTTGTGGGGAGAAAAATGTAATCCAGCATCTGATGATTCCATCTCATAGATATATACATGGCACAAAAGAACTCCAAAAACTGTAATTAGAAAAAGTATAGAAGAAGAATTATGGCCTAGTTACCTCATGGAAACAGAATGTTGTTTGTGCTGTTTTGTGAGTTACCCACAGTTACAAGTTAAAATCCCTAATCCAAATAATGTTCAACTCATCTACCATATGCTGGTGCCTCCCTTCATGATGTGGCAATATAGGCTCATTTGTTAAAGCAGAATGAATGTCAAGTAGTAGTCAGGTGCCTGCCAACCCAACTGGGCTACTCTGCATTTTGGGAACAGCTAGGGCAAAGGGGCTGTATTGGGGAACATGGCTGTCTCCTGATACCTCCTGAATGCAAAGCCAGGACTGCGGGGGGTTGCAAGACTCTAGGAACTTACTGTCTGCTTATGGCTGGTATTAAGCTCCCCATAGACGCGACGATTCTTCTTGCCGAACGACCGATTTTAGGGAATTCCGACCAATCCTTCGAAATTATCGTGCGGTTAGTGGGATTCGAACGATCGTACATCTTACGATTTTTCGGCCGACATCTGTCAGGAAATTGATACGATCGTTCCGAGAAAATCGTAGTCTCAAGATGAGGATCGGATCTTTTAAAAATCTCAACATCTATGGCCAGCTTAAAGTACTCTTTTGTGCCTGTCAATGTTGTATTCTTTTCTTTGAGCTGCGGGTTCAACTAGAAGTGTATGGAGTCTTTGCATTCTGCTGCTCCATTGTTAGCATTGCCCAGCAACCAGAATGTGTTTGTATTTACTCTGATGGTTAAGGTTATTATTTCTCAATTCTTTTTGATCAGACCCTGTTCACCTTCTAGACAGTCAAACTATTGACTGGCTGCTAGGGTAAGTGGGACAACCATTTAACAAAAAACTGTGGATTGCTGTAGGAAACCTGTATTGCATCATGCTAATAGTTAATACAGGAAAGTTCAGAATTATCAGAAGGTCTCCATTTTAATCACATAATTCAAATTTTGAAAAAAAGATTTCCTTTTTTTCCATAATAATAATAATAATAATCAGTACCTTGTATTTGATCCCAACCAAGATATAATTAATCCTTATTAGAGGCAAAACAATCCTATTTTAAGTTTTAAAGGGGTTGTTCACCTTCAAACAACTAGTTGTTTTCAGATAGATCACCAGAAATAACTTTTTCCAATTACTTTCTAATTTCTACGTGTCACCGTTTTTCTAATATTGAAGTGTAAAGTGTCATTTTCACCTTCTAAAGCAGCTCTGGGAGGGGAGGGGGTCGTCGACCCTGTAAACTGTTCTAAATTGATACATTTAGTTGATACATTTCTTATCTTTGTCACTGACAAGCAGAATCTCTGGGTTTCATTACAGGCAGCTATTAGAATTGATACAATAATTGCTAATACTCCAGAGACGCTGCTGAGAAATGTATCAACTAAATGTTGCAAAATTGTAACAGTTTAGAGTCTGCACATGAATTAATGAGCTCAAACACCAGAGACACGAACATTTAAAGCTTAGATTTTAGAAAAACAGTAAAAAATAAATAATGGAAAGTAATTGAAAAAAGGCTTTATTTCTGCAGAACAATCTGCAAACAACTGAACTGAAAAAACTGTTTGGAAGGTGAACAACCACTTTAAATTACTTTTTAGTAGTATGGAGATCTAAATTACGGAAAGACCCCTTATCCAGAAAACCCCAGGTCCTATTCACTCTGGATAATAGGTTCCATATCTTAAGATGAACCACCTTTAAAGGATCAAATAAACAGAAGGTGCTAATTGCAAGATGCAGCTACACTGATGCAACTTAGTGTCTGTCTCATTGGCCCTGCAATGCGCTTTCAGGTGCAGCCCAGCTCAACAGAAAGGCTTCTGCCAAGTCCCATTGAGAAAGAATAATTTTCCCTAAGGATTCAGATTCAGCACACACGTATGATTTAACTGGATACATATTCACATGTCACAGTCTCTTTGACCACCCATGTCTGAGATGGAGAACAAGTTAAGGGAGTGGGTGGGCACCACCATGATTCCCTTGGATACAATTTAGGGTAGGACTACATGGACGTTTTCGGCCCGATCCGACGCGCTGCGACAAAACGCATGCGACAAATCGCATTCGATTGAAATAAGGTAAGAGATAGAAATGTTGGATGAAGTTGCAGCGTTGATCCGACTGTCAGATGCAGACGCTGCACGCTGCGACTTCATCTGACATTTCTATCTCTTACCTTATTTCCGCTGCATGCGATTGTGTCGGATTGCGCCGAAAACGTCCGTGTAGTCCTACCCTGAATCTGTAACAGGGCAGGTATGGCATCTATATTATCCAGAATGCATGGGACCAGTTAGCCCTGGACTAAGAATCAAAATAGTCCCTGGCATTTCAGGTACACAGAGGCCAAAACACCCCCCACCAGCCCACTAAATAATGACTGTCAATGGCATCTTACAGCAGCCTCTCTGACATTTGCCAGAAACCAGAGATTGCCAGTACTGGCCTGGGGCCAGGGATCATTCTTTGATGCAGAGCACCTTATATAAAGACTCAAAAACTTGCCGTACACATGCAGGGCCGGATTCCATGGTGCGGCGCCCCAAGGCAGCATGGTCCCGGCACCGGGTGCTCGCATGCCCCCACCCCTGCCGAATGGTACTAGTGCCGAATGCGCAACCCCTCCTCCACACGTGAGTGCGCTGTCAAGTACCGGAGCACTGGGGAACTTTGAGTCCCCAGTGCTCCTTTGGCTGCGGCTGGGCGGGACACTGCTCCTAAAATGTTGACGCCCTAGGCCTGGGACTTTGTGGCCTCGCCACAAATCCAGGCCTGTACACATGGTTTGTTTAAATAGGACTGTATGGGATATGACATTGGTATATTAAAGAGCTTTTGTGATGACAGGTTTCTGCAAAATATATTCTATACCTGTATGTAAAGTAGATCTAAACTCCGATATGTTATAAATACCAGATTTTATATATTGCTCTTATTGCACCATTATAAAGGTTTAGCATCTCCTTCCAAGTTGTCACAGAAGCTCACCATCTTAAACTTTGCTAGAGTGTCAGTGACACGCACATGCCCAGTATGCTCTGGGCAGCTGTTGAGGAGCTGAGTTTAGAGATCATTGCAAATAGAAATAGAAACAGAACAGTAATAAACCCTGATAATAATAAGAATCAGTGTGCTTTATGGTTTATGACTTATGCTTAATGGCACTGGCCCCAGTGACAAGTTATTAATATTCAAAATGCAAAAATGACAAACCACTGCATTGTGTCTCAGCATAATAATATCAAAATATTACAAAAAGTTATAACAGCCTCTTAAATATCAAACTTCATTTGTCACAAACGTGACTCTGAAAATGAATCTGGGTCTCATTTAAATTAATAAGAAGCAAGTCATGCCGCACAACGTTGTTTAATAGCAACAATTCAGGATTTTACACCTCAGTGACTAAAAACATTATCTTATTCTCTATCGGATATTTCATGCAAATTGCTAAAAACGTTTCTTATCTGACCTGTCATCTGAACCACAGGAGTTTTTGCATGTTTAAAAATATAATTTTTCCCATACTAAGCCATCAGATAACTACAACACGGCACATCAATAACGCCCTACTGATCAGAACTGCAAGTCAATGGCATGAGATATCATCACTTGGGGTGCAGTCGTGCTTTTGTGTCCTTTGGAAGGAAAATGTAGAATAAAGAAACAGTAAGGCTGACGGCAGGAAAACTTACAGAACATTAAACAGTAATTGACTTTATTATTCTAGCTAGGCTTGCGGTATCCAGAGTGATTAGCTGTCAGTGGGTCACAGTAAGCAGAGAACTCAACACCCACCTGATCTTGGTGCCTGCAGCAATACCAAGTTCCCATACCTGTGGGTGTAACTGAGCCTGACTGAGCGCAGCTGCAAATGGAATACTGATAGCTTCTATGCATAATGAAGAGCCTTTGAATAATAACATACTTTGACTTTATTCCTGACAATTAACAATTGTGGAAAAAAGGGGTTGTGCTAGGGTCTTAAAGGACTCAGGGTACAGGCCTCTAACTAGGTCTATGCATTAATAAATAGGACCAATCTGTATTACCTTAAAAGGGTGTTTCACCTTTAAATAAACTTTTAGTATAATGTCAGAAGAGTGATATTCTGAGACAATTTGCAGTTGATATATATTTTTTTTATTATTTGTGGCTTTTGAGTTATTTAGCTTTTTATTCAGGAGCTCTCCTTTTTGCTAATTTAGCAATCGGGTTGCTAGGGTCCAAATTACCCTAGCAACCATGCCCTGATTTAAATAGGACTGGAATATAAATAGGCGAGGGCCTGAATAAAAAGATGGGTTTAAGATAACAGCAACAACGCTAAAGTTTTAGCCTTACAGGGCATATGTTTTTAGATGGGGTCAATGACCCCCATTTGAAAGCTGGAAAGAGTCAGAAGAGGAAGTCAAATAATTCAAAAACGATAATAAAGAAAAAATGAAGGCCAATGGAAAAAATTGCTTAAAATCAACCGTTCTATAAGATACTGAAAGTTAACTTAAAGGTGAATCACTCCTTTAAGTATCAGAAGAGAATTGCTACATACTGCACACTGGCAGCAAAGTCAGAGCAAATGCTACCAGCTTCCACAATAATAAAAAAACAAACCTAAAATATAGGTAGATAGATGAATACTATATAAATTTCCATTTTAAATGGTTAAAGATCCCGGGGACTCAAACAAATAACCTTAGACACATGCCCCGAGTTTTAAGCCCTAGAAATGTCCCTCATAAAAAGAAAACAAGGGTCTGCAGTCAATACTACGGCCCTTTTTATGGGGTCAGCAGCATGAAAAAAAATCTATCATTTTCTGCAAAGTTGTATTTTCCAGTATTCCGGTGCAGTTTTCTCCTATTAGGTGAACCGACCGTGGGTTTTAGGTAAGTATATGCGATCTCTTGGAGGTTATCTAACTATTGGCACCCGCAAGTAAAAAGACGTTTCCTTCTCCTTTAATCTGTCACACAGGCAGTGTTATTGTGGGAGTTGCAGTCTTTTAACATTAGGGGATTAAAAGGTTTTTTATGCTGCTATAATAGGACATAAATATCAAAGGAAGGGGAAAGGGGCCTCCAAAACATGAATTTTTCAGTTGCAGAATCATCTACATTGCTGGTAGGTATTTTTTTTCAATTTGAGAATCATGTATCAGCTAAGTGGCAACCAGTTGACCCCCCTTTTAAAGACAATTGCAAGTCAATAAATCATGCACCATCCCGAATGGGTGCTGAGTGTTCTGGGCAAACTGCAGCTGAAAGCCGTGTATTTCTTTTATTATCTAATTGGCAAGCTTGTTCCATTGAAGAGACAGCCACCCAAAGTTCATATGAGAGTGCTAAATTTACAAACAGTAAAAGGGAGAGTTTCCCTATGGCCCTTTTATTCTTGCCAGGAAAACAATATTGTTCCTCAGTAACATACTGTGCAAAGGAAAATGTCAAAGGATAAGAATCAAAGCAGATCTTTATATAAAATACATAACATACAGTAAATGCATGTAATCTGCAAGTGATGTGTGCTCAATTTACAAAGCATGCATTAATAACTAAGCAGTGAAAGGGCGCATAGCTACTACATAAAACAGAAGCCACGGACAACTTTAAAAATAAAAGCCAATAGAAACTTTTAGCTTAAATAAGCAGCAGGTAGGATTTCAAACTACTTTCAGACTGTTTGGGGTTAAGATGGCTCAGCAATGTTTTTTGCCAAGAGATCCTGGACAAATTCCTCTTATTTCTGAGAGTCCTGTTTTTATTTCATAAGGGGATTATTGAGCAAAAGGAATATTCCCACCTTCGCTCCCAGTGTGTGTTCCAGATGTATCCACATGAGGTTTAGTTCTTATTTCCAAACAAACAAGTCTACCCATAATCCCAAGACATAAATCTTGTCAGTGGCTTTTTTTTTGACCCATGTTAATTTGGTCTCTTGTTTAAAATTCTTGTTGAATAAAAAAAAAATCCATATTTAGTATATGATATTCAAGGAGGGAGTAAACAGGTGACTCTGTCTGGTCCTAAAATAAATTTCTGCATTTTCTCATGTAGTCCTTCTGGAACCATGAGTGAGGAGTCTTCGGAATGCTTTGCGGAAGTCCCTGTTGAAGACTGTGTATATGATGGGATTCAGGCTGCTGTTGCAGTAGCCAATCCAGAAGAAGAAGTTAAAAAGGGCATCTGAGATTCCACATCTCTTTCTACAAACAGACTCTAGGCTGTAGGTGAAGAAAAATGGAAACCAGCAGATAACGAAGCCACCGATGACCACAGCTAGCACAAAGGTTAGTCTCTTTTCTCGGAGCTGGTTCAGGCGCATCTGGGAGATGCAAATAGATTGGTCCCGGTGTTGTTGCCCGCGGTTTGAGGTCCACGAAAGCCTTTTCGCTTTGGCACTTTTGGGTTTATCTTTTTTTTTGTGATGGTGTTTCTTGGGAAACTTATGCACAGAAGAAGTGCTTTCTTCTAAATCCAGTTCCTCTGCTTCGTGGTTGTTTTGGATGTTATGGTGCGTTTCGCAGGTGCCTGGCGTTGCACTGGCGCAGTCAGAAACCCCATTCCTAAGACTGGACACGCGGTGTTTGGCTACACGGTAGATGCGACAGTAGAGCAAGATCATGATAAGACAAGGGACAAAGAAAGACACAGTACATGAAAACAAGACGTACCATGTGTCGTCGTTTAGGAGGCACTCCCATTCCTTGTGCTTAGACTTGAGAAGTGGCGGGAAAGAAATGATGGCCGACACCACCCATATGATTGCAATGCACCTCTTGATCCTCTTGGGCGTGCGCTTCAGATTGTACTTGACTGCTTTCGTCACCGACCAATATCGGTCAATACTGATGGCACACAGGTGTACAATAGAAGATGTGCAGAATAAGATATCCAAAGCCAGGTACATGCTACACCATACACTTCCAAAATGCCAATAGCCCATAACCTCTCTGGCTAGAGAAAATGGGATGATCAGTGCCCCCACCAGGATGTCAGCAGATGCTAGTGAAACCAAAAACAAGTTCTGCGGGGCCCGCAGGGCCCGGCTGGTAAATATTGCCAAAACAACTAGAATGTTGCCAAGTACTGTAGACAAGATGATGGACACCACTGCTATAATGATTAGAGTGCACTCCAGTGCGGTGTAAGGCCAGGCCTTTAGCTGGGGTTGGCCACTCTCTTCAGATCCATTATAAAATGCAGTTGGGACAAAACTTGTTGCCTCCATCTCAGTTACATGATAAGGGCAGGGGGAGGCATGGAGCAGTCCAGTTTGTCCTAGGGCAGAACAGTGAGGATCATCCACTTGAACAAATCCATGGAAATAGCGAAAGTCCAGTAAAGTCAAGTGAAAGTCAAGTAAGGATCCAGGTGCTGTTACCTGTAGTTGTCCTCACAGACAGAGGCAGCCCATGGGAAGGAGAGCAGCAAAGCCTGTAATCAGATCCCCCTTGCAGAACGGATATCAGATACTTCTCCCCTGCGTGCAGTTTGCTCTTTGCTTGTCTCACTTGGCTGCAGCCTCAGTATATTCCTCTTTCCCAGAGGGGAGGGAACTGCAGCTCCAAGTTTCCACAATCTTTGGGTTTCGGAATACACAGCACCTCCGACTACTTACTACCGCCGTCAGTCGCTGCGGGAGACCTGCCGTCACGCCCCCTGCCCCGCCCATTTTATAGCAATCGCTGATCGATCGCTCTTTGGGGTTTATATACAGAGGGACAAGATAGTGGGTTCCCTGAGGGGACTCGGTCACTGAGAGGAATCCTGTAGTGAGGCTCGGGGTGATTAGGTGCAGCCTGGCGACTTGTAGTAGCATGCTTTTTGCTGCTGCTTATTGTCGGGGCTGCGCTGAGTCCGGTGGATCCCAACCTGTGCTTGTGGTACGGTCCAGCAGCAGGTAGGACTCATCCTCAGCCCCAAGGCTATCTCAGATCTAGGAGGGGGAGCCTATACTCCTGAAATTACTGACACTCAAATATTTTATATCTGTAACAGAACCTTGAACACTAGAGGGGCATTGGGCAAAGTATGGTCATCACAAGGGGCCAGAAACTAAACGAAAAGGGGGGTCATTTATAAACACTGGGCAGTATCCCATAGCAACCAATCAGTGATTAGCCTTTTCCAACCAACTGCAGGTTGATCGCTGAACGCAATCATCTGATTGGTTTCCATGGGAAACTGCCCAGGTGCACATTTGCCCAGTGTTTATAAATAACCCCCAGTTGCTTAGAGTTCTGTTATGTAATCTACAGCAGCAGCCAATGCCCCCAGTTAGCAGATTATACAATAGCAGCCAGTGTCCAAATTATACAGCAGCAGCTAATGTCGCCTTTTTAGCAGATTACAGGAATAAGTAGTTCTAATCAGCAGCTTAGTAAAAAGTTTCATGGGGTGCTGGTAGGGTGCTTGGCATAGCAAGATTCTGTAGCTTGCATATTATACAGTAGTAGCCAGTGCCCCCCAGTTAACATACAGGTCTAAACTGGGAGTCAACATAGGCCCTGGCATTCCAAGTATACACAGTGTCGGACTGGAACACAAGGGGCCCCCGGCCCACCAAAAAACCTTAGACAAGGGGCCCACCAAAAAAACATTGACCAGGGGCTCACAATCAGTACTATTATTCTTCCTCTCCTCACTCAGCCTCTATTCTCCTAGTCTCTTTTCTTTACATACTATAATCTATTATTCCATCTATTTAGCCTCGTTGTTCCCATAGAAATAGGGAATGACCATGACATAGGCCAATTGTTTAGCAGCATGAGGGCCCACTGATACCTGGTCCCACCGGGAGTTTTCCTGGTATCCCGATGGGCCAGTCTGACACTGAGTATACAGAAGCCCAAACAGCTTCCCACCAGCCCACTAAATAGTGACTGTCTATGGGACCTTACAGCAGCCTCTGGCATTTGCCAGAACCCACAGATTGCCAGTCCGGCCCTGTTACCAGTGGCGTAACTACCGGGGGGGAGCAGGGGGTGCGATTGGGCCAGGGCCCGCAACCCCTCAGGGCATCACTGCACACACGCAAAAAACAGGGGGGGGCCGGCAGCGCATCCCGCACCAGGGCCCGTCCCCCTCTAGTTACATTACTGCCTGTTACCATATTATAGCAGCTAATGCCCCAATTAGCAAATGATACAGTAGCAGCCAGTGCCCCCAGTTAGCAAATTACAGGAGAAGTAGTTCTAAACAGCAGCCGAGTAAAAGGTTTCATGGGGTGCTGGTAATGTGCTTTGCATAGCAAGATTCTGTAGCAGTACACTTATATGTTAGTACCACTGTTTCACACAGCCCTGTGACATTCCTTAAATTACTCATGTCCTGTTCCCTTTCACCCTGTATAGCATGCAGCAGCACAGACAGCCTTCCTATGCTGTCCCACTCTTCTCTATGTACAGAGGGCAAAGCCTTTGGGAATAGATGGATTGCTCTGCACAACATATTTATATTTCTCAAATACAAATATATATATATATATATATATATATATATATATATATATATATATATATATATATATATATATATATATATATATGCATTCAATAAGAAGCTGAAAGACAGAAACAAGAGAAAATGAGCAGGGTGCCTGTGATGGGGAAATGTGCCATTATATTGCTGCCTGGGGGAAAGTAGGAACTCTGAATTGTACTATATGCTAATTTGAAGTAGAGCACAAAACAAACTATGAAAATGAAAACAATCAAACCTTAGGGGCAGATTTAACAATTGCTTTTGCCAGGGAAAATTTAGTTTTATCCACAGATGTCGCATTTTTGGGAAAAAAAATTCCAGTGTAAAAACTATTTTTTTCCCCTGCAATAATTTTTAATAGACACACATAGTTAGCGGGACCCTTTCCCCATTGGGCCTGTGATAACAGCCATCTGGGTCCAGTAGGTGATAGGCCCTGCTATTGCTAATGAAGTAAATGGGGTCACAACAAATAATGGACAACTAGTGCCTATGCCTGTCCTCAGTCACCATTTAGTCCAACTACCCCCATTACACCCAGAACATGCCCACATCCTGCACAACCTCCCCACTCTCCCTCAAGTATCTGAAAATGTGTTTGGTATTAGGAGCAATATAAGGGCTCTTACACACGGGCGTTTTTTCCTGCTCTCCCCTGCGTTATGCTTTCTTCCGTTCAGCTGCAGGGTAGCACAGGAGTAGACGCACTCGACTATTGTCAAGGGAGCTGTACTCACACAGAAGCATGTATGCGCCGAACACATACGCATGTATGCGTCCCACCTGAGTTTGGTGCTTACATGCGTCTGTGTGAGTACAGCCCCCTTGACAATAGTTGAGTGCGTCTACTCCTGCGCTACCCTGCGGCTGAATGGAAGAAAGCGCAACGCAGGGGAGTGCAGGAAAAAACGCCTGTGTGTAAGAGCCCTTAGGCTTATTATATTTATTATATTTGCACTGACGAAGGTCAGAATAGAAAGATGAGTAATAAAAAGTAGCAATAACAATACATTTGTAGCCTTACAGACCATTTGTTTTTCAGATGGGGTCAGTGACCCCAAATTGAAAGCTAGAAAGAGTCAGAAGAAGGCAAATTATTAAAAAAACCATAAAAAAATAATTAAAGAAGACCAATTGAAAAGTTGCTTACAATTGGCCAGTCTATAACATACAGGTATGGATTTTTTATACGGAAACCCGTTATCCAGAAAGCTCCGAATTACGGAAATGTAGTCTCCCATAGACTCCATGTTATCAAAATAATCCAAATATTTAAAAAGGATTATCATTTTCTCTGTAATAATAAAATAGTATCTTGTGCTTGATTCGAGGGTCGAATATCGAGGGTTAATTAACCCTCGATATTCGACCAATAGTAAATGTGCCCCTTAATTTTTGCCACACTAGGGTAATGTGAAGACAGCTTCAAAGGTAATGCAAAAGGTTCACGTGTTCCTCTTTGCATTGGGCAAAATGATAACTGACCCAAGCCATTATAAGATAAAGATAATTAATTCTTATTCATAGTAAAACCAGCCCATTGGGATTATTTATTGTTTACATGATTTTCTAGTAGACTTAAGATAGGAATATCCAAATTATGGAAAGATTCGTTATCTGGAAAACCCTAGGTCCCGAGCATTTTGAAAAAGGTCCCATACCTGTTGTAAAAGTTAACCTAAAAAAAGTTAACCTAAGGGTTAGGCCACACAGGGCGTTTTGGGGAGATTTGGTCGCCTGGCGACTAATCGCTTCGTTTGTGCGGTGACCAATATCCCAATATCAGGGAAGGCGTGTGCCCTGTGTGGACTTACCCTAATAATGAACCTCCCTGTTTAAGTTATATTAGTTGTTTTAGCTGTGCCTATACTGGTTCACAATTAAAAAAATATTCTGTGTGGTTTTTCTACCCCTGGGGAGTGTGATAAAGTGATAAAGCATCTGGCGTGCCACTGGCTTAAAGCTGGCCATAGACGCAAAGATCCGATCGTACGAATCAACGTACGATCGGACTTTCCCATCTCCCGACCCTCCACTAACCATTCAGATCAAAGTCTTTACCATTCCGATCAAATAAGAACAGATCACCCAATGTTCTGCCCCTGACAGCAATCGTACGATACTTATGTCTGACAACACTAGTGACAGTCTCCCACTGAAAATCGTACGATCGGCAATACACGCAGAGATATTATCGGCAGGCGACAGAAATTTTCGAACCTGTCCGATCGACCAAACGACCGATCTCCGACGGACGAAAAATGTCTGGACTCTCCACACATGGTCCGAAAATCGTACGAATCCACGATTCGTACGATCGGATCTTTGCGTCTTTGGCCAGCTTAAGAGTAAGGACACACCTGGTGATTCAGAGAGATTTAGTCGCCTGGCGACTAAGCGCCGCTTCATTGGCGATTTCCTCACGAGGAAACTTGAGGCGACTTCGGAAAATGTAGCGCCATGTGTGCCATGCTGCAGGCGACTTTTCATTATAGCTGGCTCAAAACAGGGGGAAGTCGTTCTAATCTGCATTTACAATATGCAATCCAATAATGGTAAATTCTGCAGATGTTTTAAGCATGCTTTACACAGCAAAAACACCAATGTTATTGCAATGTTATGTTTATTGTAGGTAAGTGCTTAAAGCACACATTGTGCAGCCATTGACTTCTAACTTATTAAATGTTGTGTCATGTATTTCTATGTAAACAGACCCTGACTCCATCATGTGCAAGTGCTTCAGTTTCCCCCATGCTGTTCACGTCCCACATGTAATATTTCTAACAATATTGGGTTTGTTGACATCAGCTACTACCTGTGTCCACCTGTGTCCACTTTTCATGTGTGTAGTTGCAACAACTGCTTGCATAATTGTGAGCGATCGCAAGGCTCTTTTGATGTCACACAGGATTATTTTCCTATCCACACTGTCACTCCTGACACTGGGTCATAGGCAGAGGATGATTTTTCTGTTTGGGGATTTTACTGTTGTTGATACTCTACACAGACTCCTTTCCAGATAACTCCATGAATAAATACTGTGCCAGGTTATTATATAACATCCCAGAACACATGTAAGATAAATGCAATATCAGAATATCATTTTTTTTTTTATTACAGAGGGTTTTACTAACTAGGGACCAATACCCATATTAAGAGGCATATTTATCAAAATGTGAGTTTAGAGCTCACCACAGAAAAAACTCACTCACTTTCTATTTATTTCTATGGGTTTTTTAGAAGAATGCACCCAGCAATGGGTGAAACATAGAGTTCACCATTTGATAAACACACTTCTAAAAATGCCATAGGAATGAATAGAAAGTGGGTGAGTTTTTCTGTGGTGAGCTCTAATTTCAATCTTTGATAAATCTGCCCCTCAATGTAGATACATTGCACCCAGCCTGGATGGCTTCCCCTCATGTGGACTCTAAGTACTCTCAACAAGAATTACGCCCCATATGGAAACTCTAACAACATAGAACTCACCCTGGATGTGGTCTGGATGAACATTGGGATCTTCCCAAAGCTCAAAGAGATCCTGATTTGTTTACAATTGTTGCTGACAGACTAGCTAAAGAATTACCAGCTGTCATACATCTAGATCAGGCGGGGTTTGAAGTTGGACAGATGCCATTGATAATATCAGAAGAGGCAATCCACTTCATGTTAATGCTTTAAAGCGATATTTCACTTTTAATTGAACTTGTAGTATGTTGTAGAAAGGCTAATTAAAAAAAAATTCAGTTGGTCTTTTTAATAGTTTTTTTCATAATTTGCCTTTTTCTTCTGACTTTTTCCAGCTTTCAAATGGGGGTCACTGACCCCATCTAAAAAAACAAATGCTCTGTAAAGCTACAAATGTATTGTTATTGCTATTTTTTATTAGTCATCTTTCTATGCAGGTTCTCTCCTATTCACATAACAGTCTCTTGTTTGAAGCAATGCATGGTTGCTAAGGTAATTTGCAGGGGCGTAACTATAGAGGCAGCAGACCCTGTGGCTGCAGGGGGAGCCAGGAGGTATAAATTATACAAAGGAGGTATTTAATTAATACAAAGTTTCAATGAATATTGGTAAAACAAATCATCCGCTAATAATTTTGGGGCCTGAAAAATAATTTGCTGTGGAGCCCAGAAATATCTAGTTACGCCACTGGTAATTTGGATCCTAGCAAGCAGATTGCTGAAAACTGGGGGAGCTGCTGAACAAAAAGCTAAATAACTTAAAAACCACAAGTAACAAAAAATTAAAACCAATTGCAAATTGTCTCAGAATATCACTCGCTACATCATACTAAGGGGCCGATTCACTAAGGGTCGAATTTCGAAGTAAAAAATACTTCGAAATTCGACCCTCGAATTGAAATCCTTCGACTTCGAATATCGAAGTCGAAGGATTTAGCGCTAAACGTTCGTTCGATCGATCGAAGGATTTTTCGTTCGATCGAACGATTAAATCCTTCGAATCGAACGATTCGAAGGATTTTAATCCAACGATCGAAGGAAAATCCTTCGATCAAAAAAAGTTTAGCAAGCCTATGGGGACCTTCCCCATAGGCTAACATTGACTTCGGTAGGTTTTATCTGCCGAAGTAGGGGGTCGAAGTTTTTTTTAAAGGGAAAGTACTTCGACTATCGAATGGTCGAATAGTCGAACGATTTTTACTTCGAATCGTTCGATTTCGTTCGAATTCGAACGAATTTAACCAATTCGATGGTCGAAGTACCCAAAAAATACTTCGAAATTCGAATTTTTTTCATTCAAATCCTTCACTCGAAGTTAGTGAATCTGCCCCTAAATGTTAACCCAAAAGTGAACAACTCCTTAAATAATACAACAGTTATCTTATCTTTATTCACAGAGAAGCCTTAAATATAGAGGCCTGGCAATATCTGGGGTTAGTATTTAACTGTATAGGATATACCCTCTTCCTTGCATAGCAACCCCAATTTGAAAGCTGGAAAAAAAAGAAGGCATATCAATTCAAAAATGAAGGACAACTGAAAAGTTGCTTCTATAATGTACTAAAATGTATCCTTTAGATATGGCACATAAGGAAGCAATATCTCTGCTACTTCTGATATTTAACAGACAGCGATAAATCAACATTATTCTCCAGTTATGTGTGAGATTGTTATGTACTTTTGTCTTGGAAGGAAGAAGGAAGTTAATTGAATTCTTATAGAGGGAAGATTAGTGCTGTATGCTAACAGGAGATTACTGGTCTACTTTACCATATTAACCAATGTTCTTTAATGCTTCTTCCTGCTCATCCTGAATAAAATAGTTTACAGGTTTCTGCTGTAATCCTATTTGTGGTCTGTAATTGGAGTACGTTTGTGTGTATTATAATATACTGTATATATGAAAAAGAATTGGTTTCCACTTTCCAGTGTTAAAATAATGAACACGGTCTCAGCCCTGGAATTTCGAATGAATTGGTTAATTAATCAGTTGATTGTCACAGTCATTGTACAAACTGACACATCATTCATTAAGGGTATTTCATCCAAAGCCACTCCTATTTGAATTCTTTATGATACTAAAGAGTACTTGTCATCGGTTTCTCCTTTACCCGGAGTAGTAGAAGCAGTGTTGCAGCACAGGGGTCTATAGTGGGGCCATTCTTGTTTAATAATGACTTTCAGCAAGTATTCAAAGGGGTATTTCTCTTTTGTTTACTATACAATGTCATTTTCTTAGCAACTTTTCAGTTCATTTCATAAATTGTTTATAATTTTATAATTTTCTACTTTCTCTTCTGCCTCTTTCCAAATTGCAATTGGAACTGTGATTGGGATGTTGGGGGGCACGGACTCCAGCAACCCACAAAACTAATTCTCTGTGAGGCTACAATGTTATTGTTATTGTTCAATCCCTGCCTGACAGTGCACACAAACAAGCTGCCTTTTTTCCTTCATTTCTGTTGGCAGCAGTGGGGGGATAATTGTTGGAAATTGTGGTGTGGGGTTATTAGCAAAGAGACGATGCGGGCAAAAAGCCTGAAACCGCTTTGTATGCCATTGCCTTAATGGGAAGAGAAATCCTGCTTTTATACAATATGTATTTCCCTGTAAGGCAAAAACAACATAACAATAGACCATATAACAGCTAAATAACAGCTAAATAGGATTAAAAATGGAATGTTTATAGCAAGGATTAAAAAGGAATTATGAATGTTGCAATAGTTTCTCCCCGAACTGCCTCCCGCCGGCTAGAATGTAAATCGCCAGCAGGATGGCAATCGGCGATTTAGATTCTAGCCGGTGGGAGGCAGTTCAGGGAGATTAGTTGCCCCGAAGAAGAGTCGATTTATTGCTGGGCGACTAATCTCCCTGAATCTGAGTGTGTGTCTCTGGCCATAAACTGATTCTCATCATTTACAAAGTATTCATTTTATTAGTAATCACACCAGGTTCATGATAAAATGCTTGCTTAAAAATCCATGCAGTCTGCTGCTTTCAAACTTGCTAGTCAAGTTCCTTTATTTTTAAGGGAACATGGAAATTAGTATATTTCTCACCAGGGTGTCCCGTATTTCTAAATCCCTATAACCTGTATCCCATGACTGTAGTGAGCTTTTAATAACACTGGGTTGTGATTCAAGTTAGCTTGAAATTAATTAGCTGCTTCTTATCTCAAAGCCTAACAAACTGTAGCTAGGTGATATGTGAAAACCTCAGACAGTGGCATAATATAACACACAGCCTAGTTTTGTTCCTATGTATTGCTCCCTATAGAATCCTGCCCTAGGTGCATTTGTATTGCATGTCAAGAAACCCGTTCTTCTTACTTCAGGTATGGGACCTGTTATCCAGAATGCTTGGGACCTAGGGTTTTCCGGATTATGGATCTTCGCATTATTTCGATCTTCATACCTTAAGTCTAATAGAAAATCATGTCAACATAAAAAAACATTAGTCTGGTTTTGCTTCCAATAAGGAGTAATTATATTTTAGTTTGGATCAAGTACAATCCACAAAATAAAGTTTTCCAAGGAACGATCCAGACTGCAGGATTAACTGCTCAATTAGGTGTTTATTGTTCAATTAGTGTTGAACAATAAACACCTAATTGAGCAGTTAATCCTGCAGTCTGGATCGTTCCTTGGAAAACTTTATTTTGTGGATTGATACGTTCGTACGCACGGCGGAGGTGCATCACAAGGTTTCGATCGAAAGTTTGGTTTGCATTCGTTTGAGGTAACTAGCAACATTGATTTATTGGATCAAGTACAATGTACTAGTTTTATTACAGAGAAAAGGAAATAATTTTTTAAAATCTGGATTATTTGGATAAAATAAGATTACAGATGCATTACAATAACAGTCACCCTGAACTACTTATTTGAGAACGCCTCACATTCTCAACGAAACCAAAAACAGTATGAAACAAAACAACTGCAATTTGGGGTAAAATACAGTAACCTGTTAGGGTATATAGAAAGTTGGGAATTAGACATGGCCATAATCATACAGTATAAATTTATGGTGAATGTGAATATTTAGCACTTTACAATTAACTCTTCCACTTTTTTTGTTCAGAAGTGTCCTCTATGTAATAAAGATATCATAGGGTATTTTAGTTTTTGATGGTGAACAGAGAAGCTTTGTGCTTCTGGTAAAGATCTAAAACTTTAAACTGATAATGTCGAGTAGTGATTGAAATAATTGTCAATACAAAAATTCTTCAGCATTTTACCATGATCACAATAAGCTTTGTTAGCAGAACCAGGGTCATTCACTTTTCAACAACAGAAACACAAGTAATTATTGTGACTCTTCCCCACCCAAACAGCCAGGAAAGAACCAAGTGAGTGTCAAGGGTTTATTCATGAACTATATCTGGTAGCACCACAGATCCCATAAAGCGTGTGTTGTAATGTTTTGTTTTGATCTAATAGCTGCATATCTACAAAATTGTGAAGGGGTTGTGACTGTGTCTGGGCTTTAGGACCTCTGAGCTCAAAGTATTTTTTTGCCACTTAAGAAAGAACTGTCAAGAAGCCAAACCATGATCCTGTACTCATGAATCTTTAGGAAATATTAGTTAATATAATCTGTTATGGTCAATGAAAAGATGTTACACATAATTACTTTAGATAATAGTTTATTGCATGAAAGTGAAACATAATACGTTGACACTTTATAAACGTTAAGAATATTGTTGCTCCAAGATTCAGGTCCAATATGTTAATAGTCAGTTTTCTTTAATCTGAATTATTTTCCATCACTATGACTTTTCATATATAATGCAGTAAAATGACAGAATAAAGGGCTGAAAATATAAATATTTTATAAATCAGCCAAAATCTTTTGGCTGTAAACTTCAATGTCTTTCCCTGCAGGAAGTTCTCACTGGTAATTCATTCAGGTTTCATAGAATTCATATGGATTCAGTATGTTTTGGCGACTTTCAGAGTTGTTCCCAAGAAGACAGGATACATCATCCACAGAGGTCCATGATTGGCAGTGCTCTGCAGACAATGGGGACTGCACCTCTGGGCCTGGGATTATGTATGGGTTTGTAGGAGACTCCTCTTCTTGTTTGGAAATTTGCCGAATAACAAAGGTCAGGAGATTCAATATCAGTTCCAAGAATTCAGCTACAGTGCAGACAGAAACACCAATCCACAGACCCACCAGGCCTCCAATGCTGGAAAACAAGTCGACCAGCTGTAGGAAAGAGCAGGGTGAGGTACTGTAGCAAAGACACATTTTTATCACAGAAAGGGTAAAAAAAAAACATCTTTGATGCATTGGTTATGCTACCCTATTTTCCCATACCTATTGGATGGACTGGGTTTAAAATCTTCCAGTATATATTTTGTTGACACAACCTTCAACCCACTGGATGCTCTTGCATTAGGCAGTCCTTTCTGGCCAAAGTTCATAATTCTAGTCCCTCATAGATCTTTACTTAGGTTCTGGAACCATGATATCCAGTAAATGAAAGCCCATACTACTGAATATAATTTTGCAATGGTGTAACATTTCCTAAATTCATAGTAGTATAAGAAGAAAAGGACACTCCTTATAGCACTAGACTCACCTGTTGGATACATTTTATCTGTATTATAATGGTGTCACAATGACATTTTTTTCTTAATTTGCATTTTTTTCTGTCCAACTCAATAAAAACTTTTTGTACAGGTATAGGACCTGCTATCCAGAATGCACATTTTTGAAAATTTGGATTATTTGGATAAAATGGAATCTATGGGAGAGCTTTTCTGGATAACGGGTTTCTGGATAACGGATCTCATACATGTACTTTTAAATGACTATGAGTAGATTTAGAACTCATTTATTTAGCAGTTGTGTGGCTATTATTTTGTTGAATGGCAAAAAAACTCACAATAAGGAATGAATGAAACACACGGCATTCTTTAGTATATTCCGGTTTGCACACAAAACGTAATCCATTGAATCATTTGTGTAAACCAGTAACTACTGATTATTGTTTATTTAAACCACAGAATACTATAGACGTGTTAAATAACATAGTTCACAACACAAGTTAATAATATGTAGCAATAGACAGCGCTGGTGTTGGTATATATTTGGGAGTGATCATGGACTGCTTTACCTGCATAGACGGTACTTCCTCGATCAGTTCATAGTTCAACTGCTGGTAATAAACTACCACTTTTACTACATTGTCTCTGAGAAAGAAAATAACGACACACAATTTAGAACTCACAGGGGAATATTTGAAATAAACCTTCCTTTTCAGTTTCTATAACAATACTATCGGGGGAATGTAATAAAAATCGCTAACGGAAAAACTATTCGCAATGCGAAAAGTTATGCCTTTGCGCGAACAAATTTTGCTTTGTGCGAATTTAATATAGCTTTTGCGAGCCCGGAAACTGTTTAGCGACCACTTCCGACAGTGAAAGACCGTTTGCGAATTTTATAGTTTGCGCCAATGCGCAGTCAATGTAATAAAACTTCTTACTGAAAAAGTCGTTATGTTTGCTCCAAAAGATTACGACACTTTCAAGCACTTCTTATGAGTGCGCAATTAAAAGTCGCAATGCGCAATTAAAATTCGCAATGCAATAACAGTTTAACGAACAATATTACATTGCGAGATGTGGATTTTTAGTCTTATTGGTGCGAATTGTTTTGCTCTTTGCGACTTTTATTACATTCCCCTGTAAGTGGTGTAATGTCCCTATACGGGTCCTTGCTTTGGTTGAAAACAAAACCATTACCCTACCCATTGTGTTGGCCCCTCTGAGCTCCTGCTTGATGAGTAGAAATTCATGCATGAGACCCCAAGCTCAGAAAACAAGTTGCACAGATAAGGAGAACCTTTTTATAAGAATTGCTTCACGGATTTGGGGTAAAATAAGGATATTCACCTGCAACCCCAAATGTGATTTCACATCCTGGATAACTGGATTGCTTTTATTTACACATTCCATGGAATCAAGATTATATATTTGTAGCTGGATAAATTATGTACCTGGTTTGCATGAAATCAAAACATTCATTATGGGGTCTATTTATCATGCTGTTTTTAGAGAAACACTACCGGCGATTTTGCTCATAGAAACCAATTAGATCTTTGCTTTTCTTTTGTTACTGAAATCGAATTGCTGATTGGTTGCTCTGGACAACATTACCAGTAATGCTTCACTCTATTTTTTACACAGCGTGATAAATAGGCCCCTATGAGCACAAGGAGACAGGGAGGGTCATACCTAAATATTGCAGGGATGTCACTACAGAATTCCTGTTGTATTTTGCCTGTGCACATTATGGTCTCTAAGATTTTACTCTTATCTGGGAAACAGATATTAGTATGCATGTTTGGTATCCACAGACCATTAGCAGGGATTTAATTCATGCTTTGTTTTACCCTTCAATTTTCTATTCCAGGAGATAAATTATAATTTTGAAGCCTGCCCTTTTCACCCACCATGAGGCCCTATTTAAGCGTACAAAAGCACTAAGCAGGGGATGAGTAATCATGACAGACCCATTTGTGCTACTGTCACATTCCACTATACTTATGCGTGGATTTCCAGAAAACTTCCTCTCTTTGCAGGTCTCATGAGCAGTTCAAAAAAGAAAAAAAAAAGTCATCTAATGGAATCTAAAAGAACAATTTAATAATACAAAACAAAAAGTTTCCAGCAGATTCCAGCAGTGAAATTATGATTATGGTTACTCATCTGACTTTGGTTAACGAGAATGCAGTGTTTAGCAATGTAGAATGTACCTTACCTTGCCACTGCCCTGAATTAGAAAACTTAGGCCACATGGAGTTAAGGTGGCCATACACGGGCCGATAAAAGCTGCCTGTGTATGGGGCCCTCCGACGGGCTTTCCCGATCGATATCTGGCCGAAAGTTGGCCAGATGTTGATCGGACGGGACTAAAAATCCCATCAGATCGCAGCCGCATCTGTAAGTTGATGCGGTCCCACGATCCGACCGCCCGTTAGCCATCGTTAGGATCCGATCAGCCCGATATTGCCCACCTCAAGGTGGTCATATCGGGGAGAGATCCGCTTGTTTGGCGACATTGCCAAACGAACGGATCTCTCCGTGTATAGCCACCTTTAGACTATTCCCTTTGCAAGGATGTTATATAGAGATAAAAAAAACCTGGTTGGGGGAAATATGCAGATGCACAAGTCATGTGGAATAATCCTTTTATTGTGTGATCCTATCCTACCCCGACTGCTGAAAATTATATAATGGATGCCACGCAGTTTCCAAGAAGGCACTGGTGAACCCGTCCCATGGGTATCCATTACATTATCATTTGAGCAGGATTAAAAATTTCAGTCAGTATAATCGGAACAATCATATGACTAATGGAATGTCTAATGTCCATGAATGTACTATAAAAAAGGAAATGACCAATAATACTAACTGTTAATAGTAATACTAACTGCTCATATGGCAAGGGACTGGAAGAAAAGGTGAACTCTGTGTTCATTTCATATTTTTTATAATAATTAAGGGACATTTGCCCTACAGCTCCTTTTCCACATCAGAATTTCTAATGTAATATGAGGATTATGGGCAGCTACTGTACGTGTAAAATGACATTTGGCCTTTGGAATGTGGGGGTTGGAATTATGTTCATGTATTTTCATTATTCTTGCTTATGGTTATGTTAATGGATGAAAGAACGTGCAACCTGCTCTGCGGAACTGTTCCTAGAAGGCAACATGCTTCATGCTTATACTCTCAGCCAATTATGTCTTAACTACGGCCCTGCAACTGTTGAACTTCAACTCACAACACCACACAAACCCACAGATGAAAGCAGCCAGCCGAAGGCTTGTATCTTCATGTCTTGCTGTAAATAACTCTAAAACTAGAAGGCAAGAACAGAAACATGGCTTCTCATTTTTATGACTTATATACTGTATATGCTGTTTTGTATGATGCAATCATCTGCATTATAGGAGACAGTTACATGACTGTAATTATACTGCTTTTGTCTTTTAAGTACTGGCCTTGCACTAGACAGTAATATGTTTTTTATAGACATGATGAGTGTTTGGCAAACTGCATTAAACTTATACATCGTCTGAGAAGTGTTTTGCTACGAGATTGGCTTTTAACTGTAAAAATACATTATTTATTTATTCGCCTTCAGAGTTAGGGGATGAAGACAAACAAGACAGCATTTCTGAGTTGATGTTAGAGCATCTCTTTGTAATCTACATTTTGTCTACAGGTATGGAATACTCCAAATTACGGGATCACCCATAGACTCCATTGTTTTGTCTGTAATAATAAAACAGTAGCTTGTACTTGATCCCAACTAAGATATAATTAATTCTTATTGAAGGCAAAGAAATCCTATTGGGTTTATTTCATGCTTAAATGATTTTTTTTTTTATTAGATTTAAGGCACAGAGATCCAAATTACAGAAAGACCCCTTATTCAGAAAACCATAGGTCCCAAGCATTCTAGATAACATGTACAATACCTGAATTTTGTTTATTTGTTATATTGAAATATTGGGCACGCAGGTGCTTAGGGCAGAGACACACGAAGATTCGGGAAGATTTAGTCACTCAGCGACAAATCAGCTCTTCTTCAGGCAACTAAATCGCCGGTGCCTGAAGTTTTCTCGTGAGGCGACTTCGGAAAACAAAGTGTTTTGAGTGCCATCCCGCCCGCGATTTCGATTCTAGCTGCGGGAAGGCAGTTCGGGGGGATTAGTCGCCGGTCGACTAAATCTCCCCGAAACTTCGCGTGTGTATCTGCCCTTAGAGTATTTGCTGTGTTTAATATTGTAGATACTTATTAAGGTTATGGCATATTGTGGGAGATAGGAATCCTTAGTTAGGGCAGAGAAAAATTACTGGAGAAAGCAAAATACCTAATATATCACATTTTTGCTTTTGAGAAGCCTTTTAGAAGACTGTTTAGTTAACACTGGGTAAAGTTGCTTTAGTGCGATTACCCATAGCAACCAATCAGCTGTTTACTTTCAGTATTCTTCTTGCGGCAGACAGATCAAAGCTAATTGCTGATTGGTTGCTATGGGTTACTGTAAGGAGGCAATTTTGCCCAGTGTTAGTATTCAAGCCCTGCCGAGTTACAGTATATACTGTATATTCTGCCATGACCAATAGGCATGATAGTTATTTTTATGGACTGAAACTTTGCAGACAGCATAAATGTTTAACGTTTATACAGTTTCCCACAGTGTGACCATGTTACCTGATGCTTTGAGCATTGTGAAATCCTTTTTTACTTTGGAGACGTTTGGTGAAGGCATTCTAAGTAACGGAAGAAAGAAATCATTACAAAATAACACTGTCCATTGTCTACTTAGACCAAGTTTGTCTTAATTAAAGCACTTAAATAAAGCCTGGAGCCCTACACACATAATTAGATATTTCTCACATATATAGCAGTCAGCGCCTTTGGTTAAATGATTACTAACACCAGGAAACAATACTGTAATTTATTTTAAGTTATCCAGCAGCCAGTAATTGCATCACACAGAGAACATCTCTCGCCCAAGGTGCTTTTCTATCGGACAAGGGCATTTTCACATTCAGTTTTACTGCTGCCGACTCCCATGTATCAAATGCACTTGGATAGTGGGAGAGTGGCAATGATGTCTGTTACGAAAACAAAATGGGATTTTCCAGAGCATGAACTCATTATACCTATGTTAAAACTGTAAATGATTAAGCCATAATGCCTAGTGGAGGAGAAAAAAAGCTGTATGTTTCAAGACAAATTCATTTTTTTTTATTTTTTGCAAATGCTCATAAACATTTCTCATACTCATAGGTCACCTTAAAATTTACTATTAGTATGATGTAGAGAATGATATTGCAGTTAATTTAATTATTTTTTATTATTTGGTTTTTGATTTATTTAGCTTTTATTGAGCAACTCTCCAGTTGGCAATTTCAGCAATCCGGTTACTAGGGTAGAAATTACCCTAGCAACTATGCACTGATTTGAATAGTAGACTGAAATATGAATAGGAGTGGGCCTGATTAGAAAGATGAGTAATAAAAAGTGGCAATAACAATACATTTGTAGTCTTACAGAACATTTGTTTTTTAGATTGGGTCAGTGACCCCTATTGGAAAGCTGGAAAGAGTCAGACAAAGAAAACAAATATTTAAAAAACGATGAGAAAGAAGTAATGAAGACCAATTGAAAAGTTGCTCAGAATTAGTTATTCTATAACATACAATAAGTTAACTTTGCTCAGGAACCCAAGTAATACAGGTTATGATGGAATAATGCATACCACCCAATGGTCCAGTTTTTTGTGGAACAAACCCAACATGTGAACAGCAAAAGAGGCACCATTTACTGCAAATTTGGAGGGGTAGCCATGGAAGCATGTCCTGAGTTTCCAAGGTGCTAACAAAACTATACAGTCCATAAGGCTTGAATTAACCGTCTTCTCTCTTTTGTTTTTTACTACTTTAAATACTATTCTTTATTTATAGTAAAAGGGCTATGATTTTTTTTTCTTTATTGTAACTGTCCTAACGGGTCATTGCTTTGTTTAAAGCACCATTCCCCTGCAACCCACGGGAGTAGTTAAAAGAGCAATACTGAGTTTTGTAGCAGTTCATTATAGAAATAGGGAGTAACGGAGACTGATTATTTTCTTAACTGCCTTCTCCTCCTACACAATTTTTGCAAAGAATCAAGGAGGTGAATCAAGTGTAACCTGAAAATGTTTAAAAGGCTTGTTTTGCACTGCACAGTCATAGAATACCAGCAATGGTTTATGATTAAATCCGATAGTACTTCTGTACTAATATCACAATGATCCTCACTTATCTGTTCAATGCACAGAATTCTAATAAAATGATGTACAGTATATGCTCAATGAAGAGTGCCTCGTTTAAAAAAAAAAATAATGCTATGAGAAGAATACAGGCATACAGACAGGATTATTGGGGATGTGGGTTTAGGAATATTGAGTTGAAGTCCCACAACTTACCAGGTACATATTGCTTGGCCACTGGGAAGAAGATAGGGTGAGTTCAAAAATCTCATCTCTGCCAAGAAGAATTCAAGATAGTATAAGTATGTTGTATAGTTATGTTATTCAGTCAAAACTTTGCATTGGAGTGTCTTATTAAGAGAATGCTATCCTGTACTATCTGCATTCCCTGCACCAAAGACATCCCCTGTACTAACGGCATCTCCCTGTGTGGAAAAGGCATATGAAATTTGCCAATTGGGAATTCATACTGTAAAGGTGGACATACACTATTAGATCTGTTCGTTTGGCGAGATCGCCACACGAGTGGATCTTAACCTGATATGCCCACTAACAGCTGGGAGACATCAGGTGAATCCGAACATTTGGCCCTGGGGCCAAACAGCCGATACGGTCCTGGATCGTAGAAAAAAAATTAAACTTGACCGATCGATATCTGGCAGATTTTTGGCCTGATATCGATCAGAAGGACCCGTCGGGAGCCTCCACACATGGGCAGATAAGCTGCCGAATCGGTCTAAAGGACCGATAGCAGCTTTAATCTGCCCATGTATGGCCACTTTAAGGGCCCTAAATCCCTAAGTGACAGCTCATGGGTACAGCCTGACTGGTTTTGGAACTGTTTTGGTACCTTCAGGTATCTTGTAATCATACATATGTAATAAATTAAAATATTGTTTAAATAAAGTTTTCACCTGAAATATGATGAAAATAAAACACTATGAAAGCTTGAGTATAAAATAAAATTGTACTATAGTAAACAGGCAGTGATTTCAGGAAGCCAGTATCCCCTTAATAGTGCATGTAACTGTGCTAGTACTTACTCACACTGGAGCGGGCAGTGACATTTCAGCTGATCGTGGGAGAGTTTGTATTCATACATTTCCACACAATGATCTATCATCAAAGTAGAAGCACAGGTTATGTTAGCAATGTACAAAATGGGCACTTTGGGACAAGAAGGCATATACTGGGAATTTCACTTACTGACGGACGGCTCACTGATGTTACACAAAGGAACATTGGACCCTGGGGGCTCTGGGAACTCCCAAATTCTGCAACCACAATTCTTGATCATCTTTGCCTGAGCACAGCTCTTCTTACAAGTCTGGGAAAAGGAAATACTGTAGTCACATCTAATTATATGAACTTTGTGGTTATATTACATTCAGCACGTACAGATGTACAATGACTTTTTTCATCCCTATGTTTATGTTAAGTTTGTGTGTATATATATATATATATATATATATATATATATATATATATATATAGATATAGATATAGATATATATATCTATATATATAGATATATATATATAGATATATAGATATATAGAGATCTATATATATATATATATATATATATATATATATACACACACACACATAGCAACAAAACTAGTAAAATGGGGAAAAAAACATTATTATCTCCCAGCTGTGACATTAATGTGTATAGTAAGGCATATTTTGCTTCTCAATAAAATACTGTGTACTGTATACATGGATATAATACATGGAAAACAAGGAAAGCTATTGAGCTCAGGGAATTATAGGTCCTAAAATATTTCTCTCACTTTATGAACATGTGACATATTGTATAATATACTGTATCATTATATAAATGTGTTTGCTGCTCTTGTAGGACGTTATCCTAAGTCAAACACAGATGCACACCAGAAGTAAATATAACAATTAAAGTAAATAATACTGTTAAATATCATGTCCATGTATGCATTATAATTGAGAAATGATTCCCTAGTGAAACTGATGAAATATATAATAAGTACAAGGTACTGTTTTATTATTATAGAGAAAAAGAAAATAATATTTTAAAATTTGGATAACGGATCCAATACCTGTACAGGATTCTATATAATAATAATTATACACTGTACTTCATACAGTGCAAGTTTAGTGAAGTCCCTTTAAAACTAATAAAGCATATGAGGCATCACCTAAAAGTGGGTATTGTTTGCCTCCATATTCGTCTTAGCCTAATCATTTACAATTGTGGATCCATTCTCCCTTAAAGTGGACCTGTCACCCAGACACAAAAATCTGTATAATAAAAGTCCTTTTCAAATTAAACATGAAATCCAATTTCTATTTTTTATTAAAGCATTCATAGCTGTTGTAAGCTCATGTAATAATCTCAGCTGTCAATCAAATATTGTCTGCCCCTCCTCTATGCCCGTGGCATAGAGGCGGGGCAGACAATTACTTTCACTTTCCATTCAGCACTTCCTACATGTCACTGCTCTCCCCACATTCCCCCCAATCTCTTCACCATTTAATTGTGTAACCAGGACATGGGGATGGACATCAGGTCCCCCATTCTGGTGCACAAACAAGATTCTGAGATGATACAAGACTTGTCTTAATAACAGTGTCCCACAAAATGGCTCCTGCCTGCTTGTTATAATTATGAGTTCCCAGACTAAAGGAAACAAAATTCAAATAATTTATATAGTGTAATTAAAGTTCATTTTCCTTGACTAATCTGATAAAATAGGATTTTGAATAATTTTTTTTGGGTGACGGGTCCCCTTTAAAGGTAGGATTGCATCTATATGCTTTAGAATATAATACATCAGGGAACCATTAAAAAATCAACATGTAGATCTAATAAATGCATAGTTGATATTCATGTGATCAATGAGCTCTCCATTTTAATGCTTTATGGACTTTTTACCTAATAGAGCACCGTGCTTATCTTTATTTTTGATTTGGAGTTTGATATATACACTTTGTAAAATTGTAATATATATTGAATATATATGTGTAAAATACCCTATGATATCTTTATTACATAGAGGAAACTTCTGCACAAAAAAAGTGGAAGAGTTAACTGTAAAGTACTAAAGTCCAGACAGAGGCACGCAGTCAAAAAAAAATTTTGCTTAGCGCTTATGTGGCAATATAGTTAAACACAAGTAAATGGTAATCCCAGCACAAGTAAATTGTATGTAACTACCTCTCGGCTGTAGTCTGTCCCATACACATCTGTGTAGAAATTCCTGATGTTGTTCCCATTGCTGCATTTGCTATTGTACGGCTCTTGCAGACGTTTCACGTGCACCTGTTGGGAATACTTGTATGAGGCTTATTTAGTAATAAAAACTTCAGACAAACTTTGTTTTCATATGTGCTTTTTCTTATTATGACAGAATCAGGGAGAAGGTCTAATGTCTGAGATGGAGAAAATCAGGTCTGGACTGGGAGTCAAAATAGTCCCTGGCATTACAGGTACACAGAGGTCCAAACAGTTCCCCAACAGGCCACAAAATAGTGATTGTCTATGGCATCTTACTGCAGCCCCTCTGGCATTTGCCAGAACCCACAGATTGCCAGTCCGGGCATGGAGAAAATGTTATAGTTTCATGTGACTTATGCTGCACAATGTTTATTATTTTAGTAAAGTTTACTACCCTTGTCCTCTGAGATTAAGAACACCTTTACTCAACATGGGAACATCATTTAACAGCCACAGTTAGTGCCCTCACAAGCTCATTAACTGCTGCCTCCTCAATGGTAGTCCTGTATACTGAGCAACTGTTGTAGATCTGGATTAGCACTTGAAGAATAACGTTTAGGACTTGAGTTCATTATGTTCTTGCCAGCAAATAGCTGAACACCCAATTGTTGATGTAATATATAGAAGACACAAAAAACAAAAAAGTTGAAGTACCTACCATCCAAACAAGAAACAATTGGTGGTGTGCAGGTTCAATTAAATAAGCCATGAAAAGTAAAGAAAGAAAAAGAATGACCCATTGTGTTTATACCTCTCACGATATAGTACTCAATCCTCTATGAAATTAATTAAAACTTAACTTTTAATACCACTGTAAAAAAATGTCCAGATTATTAAAACTACCATAGGCAATGGCATCAAGGGAAATTAATGCTGGGGGGTAGGGTTCACAGCTCACCGGTTAGCTGATGTAGTGCAGTGCTGCCTATGCTGAATTCGCTAATTGTACCGCTCAAGATATCCGGGCAGCATCCGGTAGTCTCAATTGGGAGTCTGCCCCGGCTGCCGCCACAGTCCCCCCCTCTACCTGTAGATTGCCCTCCCATCAATAGGCTTGATAAAGCTCGGGCACATATAGTGAAACGCACGTCAGGTGCAACTCTGTTATTTTAGATCCAATAGGCAGGGCATTGGAACTTTGCACACAATTTGGTTTGATAATTGTTGTTTATTCACTTTTGCATACTCTTGAGACTTTTGTCTGCTTTTTACCTACTGTATATTCTTCAAAATGATGCTTTTAGTTGTCAACATTATAACGTTTGTGCTTGTTTTAATTGAAACCAATGAAAACATTTGAAAAAGAAAAGGCAGTCATGCCTTCTACCTTTACTATGCCAATATCAGATTCCTGTCCAGGGGGAACATTCACACCCTCATCCTCTGGGAAGGGCATCTTTCCTTGGCCATGAAGGACAACTCGGAACCCGGCTGTTGTGCTCAAACTACTGATATACTCACTTTGTTCAATGAAAAGCTCCACTGTGAGACCTGTTAAAAAGGTACAGATACTTGTTGTCCAATAACTAAACAATAGGAGGGACATGCCAGAGGACATTATTATAAATCAAGCAAATGCTGTGGCACAGGGCCACCTGTAATACAATTTATTTGTTCTCCATGCAGATGAACATCTCCTTTCAGCCTAAAGATTAGCTAATCCCAGATGAGATTGTAGTATGGGTTATAGTAAGTATGGTATTGCCAGCGCAATGCACCCCTGGGGTTTGTAAATGACTCCTATTATGTTGGCTAAATCTTCTGTTCTACATAGTTGTCAGTATCACAATAAAATGAGGCATAGTTAATACATCATGAAAAATCTGAAAATTACCATAGCTAAATCCAGCCTTTGTGGCATTAAGGATTTCTTCTTGCTGGATGTTCTGCAACTGAAGACTGGGATGTCTTACTCCATTAAAGGTGTAACAAATTCCAAATTTAGGGTTCAAGAAAGGAGTAAAGTAGCTGTAAAGCAAATGATGAGGAAAATGACACGAGAAAAAGGGTGGGCGTCTGTTTATTATTATTAATATTATTATTAATAATATATATTTGAGTTCATCATTGAGAACACAAGAACATCAACTTAGGAACAGCTTGATTTAAATTATTCTATTAACATATTTATTTTTCTTACTTTCCACAACAATACCACAACATTCAGAAAAGGTTTTATTACAGCTCTGTAAATTAAATTCATGAAATCTTCTCAATACTTAACAATGTAGGTAAGTCAGGCAATCAGAGAACTTAATGCAGCACATAGATGTCCATACATTTCTCAAAATACGACTACTGGTTTTAACAATATCATTTGGTATGGTGCTGTGTTTTTTTTTGCTTTTGGACCCCAGATAACTCATATCATGCTGCAACATAAAATCAATGTTGACTCAAGATCAGGCAAGCGAAGGAACAAAGAAAATGGCTATGATGTTGATGGGAATTTGTTTACAAGTTTGCTTACCTTTCATCACAGACTTCATCATGAAAGACACAGGAGATCAGCATGTTCTCCATTTGGTGACCTAGCTCCATCTGTTCCTGCGCGGTGAGCTGGGATACTGCAAATGTAAAGTTCCTTTCCCTTGCATGGCTGGTAAGATTTTCCTCTGACTCATTTCCAGACAGGTATTCTGTAAGAGACTGATACTTTGATGAATTGAGCTTTGACATGCGAGCACGGTTGAGGTTGCAAAAGGTAATGGCCGGAAATGGAAGCCTAGCGCTATTTACGAGGGTCACCTTCTCCTGAGTTGGGTAACGAAAAAAGGTAGCTATCAGTTGGCTGCATTGCCAAAGCATACACCACAGCACCAACAAGACAAAAGCAGCCCAGCAACAACTTCTCCACTGACCCTTTGAATGAATGATGTTGGGCACACCATGGGCTGAAGTATGACGCAAAGTGTGGCTGCAAATTGAGCGCAAAGATCTTCTCTGTTGGAAGGCCATGGATATTACTAAGAAAAAAAACCCCAATTCTTGAAACTCTTAACAGTTATGTACTGTATATTATTTGACAGCTGCAGCCCTTTTGCCTATATAATACCGATCAGTTGTTTCTGTCCACAGGGCAGTTCTGTAGGTGGAAATATTAGCTTTGGTGCGGAAAGTAAATAAGAGCACATGTATTTATACTCCAATTTATCTCTATTGGCTGGACAGAAAAGACCCATGGGAAGGGATTCTACTGTTAATTAGAAGGTGTAATTAAGACACACACACAAAAAAGCAGATTTAAATGATCTTTTACATTCCCTGGGCAGAGGTCAGCAGTCTGTTACCATGATTTAGTTAACACAGATATCCATCATTAATCCTTTCTCTGCTAAAAGTCCTATTGTGTAAAAGTACTACTACATAATTAGCCAATCTAAAACAACAATTTTTCAAAGTAATACTGTAAATGAATGGACACTGAATGTACAGGAAACTGAAAATATATGCCTAGTGCCATTAACATCATAACAGAAGGAACATCTAAGGGCTTTATGTTTTACTCGGAATCCTGGAGAATATAATTATTTGAGATATCAAGAGTTTGGGGTGGAAAGGGCAACCTATGTGGCTAAAGGTAAGAAGAAAATATGTGTGGACTGATTTACTAACACAAGTGCTAAATTGTATCAGCACACTGAACCAGGGCAACCAATTAGCTCTTCTTCTAACTTGTAATAGTTTGATCGAAATAAATTGTGCTTTAACAAAGAGAATGTTTAAGTGGTTGATGCACGGTTTCAGCAGTTTTATGTTCATTTCAACCACTAAAACCTTGAGGCTAATGCCAGATGTGGTGGACACGTGGCAGATTTTGGCTCCAATAGGTGAAAGTATACAGTGGTTCCGGGTAAAGGCAATGAAGGGCTGATTCTTGGTGTAACTGAAACATCTGGAATCAGACTATAACTTTTTGTGAAATGCCCTACTACTATGCTACTACTGTTTAGATGGTGCCATGTAAACATGGTGCCATGTAAACATCAACACAACATAGATCAAAAACATGACCTGAAAAGTAGAATCTACAGCATTGGCACCATGGTCCTTTAATACCATCGCTTTAGATTCTATGATCCTGGCACTACATACATTAAGCACTAATTAGCCCTGCAGACTATAGATTGCATTTGTAACTGGGTTGAAAGGGGTCGACTGTCATCCCTAGTGAAATTACAGTTGGCAGAAGAACTAGCTAAAGAAAAATCACATATGATAAAGGATGTAATCAAGAGTAATTACCCAACCAATCTCTGCATGAACAAAGTACAATAATGGATGTACAGTAGTTAAAATAACATCAGAAAGGACAACCGTTTTAAAGAAAGGCGTGCTAATGTCTTCATACTAGGTTAGATATTTACGTAGTTAACTTATATTATAAAGATATCTTATTGATTTTTTTCTATGATCGAACAGCTCCAGTAGTAATGAGAAATTCTTCACCAGGCATGGATTTGCAGTGAAATGCCCTACTAACTGCTGCCTAAAAACTCCCATCGACTTCAATGCACTTTGCATAAAAAATAAAAATGCAGCAGAAACAAGGCCATTGACTTCAATGTATTTTGCGAGAAAAAAAACACACTTTGAAATGCATTTTGCTAATTTGTGCCATTTAACAAATTTTTTGGAGTTTTTGCAAATGTTTTGGTGAAGAAAAATGGGACAGATTCACTCATCACTTAAGCACCAGTGATTCATATCCTAAACAAACAAATCCTTCACTGATTTAATTCTGTTCTGTAGATTACACAGTCAATATATTGCACAAAAGACACCTTGGTAAGAGTCACGTAAGTACAATCAATAAAGGAACTAATCCAGCTGTACAGCATCTAATCCCTCTGTGCTAAGGGACAAAGAAGACATTTCAGATTTACACTGTTGCGCATGTCACAAAAAAACTGATCCTTGTCATGCTTAATTCTGCATTCAACTGTGACCCTAGTTTGTATGATCACATCCAAAGGGACATCGGATGACACCAAAATCTATGTTTATCTATGTGAATGAGGAAGTTAAATCAACATTCTGGAACATTGCCACTTCTTATGACTGTACAGTTGGAATAGATCGCACAGCTGTAGTGTACATGGATCCATCTTATTCTTACGTACAACCGATAATCTGTTATCTGAGTAATATAACAGCTGGATCTGTCAACTGCATGTTTTGTTTTGTTTGCTCTTTTAATGAAAAAAGCCATATTTCTTCATTTTAAATCACTTAAGGATCATTGTTTTGTTTTTGCCTCTCCCACCTCCCATCTCCTAACATCAGGGGTTGTGTATAAATATAACTCTTCCTTCCCCCAGTTATTTACTGTGTCACAGACTTATAGATACGGGGAAGTCCATTATGAAAGAGGGTTTTACCGGGAAGGGTGTTTTAAGTAAATGTATTTTTTCATTGCATTGTTTGATTAAATACATTATTTTATAATTAATTTTCAAGACCTATTTATTGTGCTTATGTAGAGCACAGATGTTTATTGCCCCTTTAAAAGAATAAGAAGCTCAATTGCCAAAGCTCGGGCGACAAATGCAAGACCACTAAGGGATAATTATTATTGTTTTGGTAGCCGAGGATGAGTAGAGTATAACAGTGCTTTATTAGCAGGCTCTCATGCAACCATTACACAACAGTAACATTCACTTTTAAGCTGACAGGAAGTATGCACAGTATAAGTCTGAGCACAGTGACATCTACAGGCCATTTAGCACCAGACAGCTGAATATTGAACTTCAACTGTGTAGTTTTTCGATTCTGTATATTGTAGCTAGATTATGAGATAGGCATCTCATCTGGATAAGACATGGCATGGTTTTCATAGCCTGTCTTTGGTTTTCGCTTTGTAAACCTCTCAGAGTCAAATTCAGAGTCAGTTTCCTCATTTGTCTCCGAGCAGGTGCAATGGTCAGTGCAACACGCTTGTTATCATCTTATCCATGGGCTTCAAGGATTGCATCCAAACAGGCAGGAATTCCCATGTCTGTAGCCTTTTTGGCAAGTGCCCTGGGCTGTGGATTTGTAGGATATTTACTAGCCCAATGAAGAACAACAGGGCTAAGAAAAGGGCACCAATGCACACGAGAACTTGCCAACCAGCCATTGAGATGGCGAAGATCAAGGAAGAAAGCAGTAAGAAGCAGACAATAAGAAAGGGAACGGCAAACCATTTGCCATGCGGATTGGGAGCCGTGTAAAGGAAATGGGATATCACAACAATATGCCGGATATATTGAAGAAGAAGTGGCACAGTGCAATCTGGGGAGTAAAGCAAACAGGAAAGCATATCAGATTATAGCAGGGATTAATCATCCAGAAAGAGGTATTTTTTTCAACAACTATTATGTACCGGGAAAGCACTTTCTAGCTTGTCTCCAGGACTTGCCAGGGCTGCCAGGATAGCAGTGGTGGTTGTGCCTATGTTGGAACCCAATGTAAAAGGATATGCTCGTTCAATGCATGTTACTCCAATCCCTGCCAAAAAAAGCACTTTTTTTTTCAAAGCTGTGTGCATAGGTTTTATGCTAGAGAAGGTAATTGTAACATTTAAACAAAATGAAGGTGTTACACAATTTAAAGAAATGAAACAGGCATAATCTGCAAGGCTGCTACATCAGCATTAGGAAGGATTTTCCCCATCTGACAGTGTTGGCTGTGAATTCAGTGTAGGATTTGTCTGCCTTCATCTGGATCAACTTTGCATATTATCAGTATAAGATGAACTACAGAGTGATCTAACTTCTTCCCATCAAAACAATGTTTATGCATCATCAAGGTCTCTTTTAGAACCAGACAGACTATCTTCTAGTCTTGATCCGGTTCTCATGAGCTGGAGGGTCAGAGACTAAATATCCTAATGAAGTTTACATATTAAGTTAGTGCTCCTTGCTCTTTGCTAAGGTCTTCTTGTTCTTGTTATAGGTTATGGTTTTTACCTAAATGTAAAAAGAGAGCATCATAGAGAAATGCTTTCTTGTATTCCGGAAACAACAACGTTGCATTGTGGGAAAAGACATGGCGGATCATTAAGATTTTCCTTTTGCCCTTTTTAAATGAGTTCTAGAAAAGTAGAGGGCTGAGAATAATCTTATTAAAGTTTAGTGGAGCATTACTCAGTTGTGAACAGCAGCCAAAGACATTCACAACATCATAATATTTAGCAGAGGCCCAAGGGCCCAAAAGCAATAACTTTAATGTACAAGCAAGGTAGGCCCAGAGGCATAGCATTTTATCACCATCACTCAAAATACCTCTTCTTTCTAATTTACAGTAACAAACCTTGTAATACACTATTGTGTTGATATGTGTAGTTTAAACGTATTTCCTGCTAATACTGGAACATTGAGCAACCCATATGCTGCTCTTTATTATGCATATATGTGCCCAAAACATTAGGAACACCCATGTGGGTAAATTTAGTCCATGAAATATGATTATAAGGAGACAAATATACTAGTTTGCAATATTACTTCTTCCTTTATTGACATCTGTGTTATGCTTAGTTGGCCGAGATGTTGTTGGCAATTGTAGAATAAATGGATTATAAGTAGTGTGTTACTGTCAATAATAGCCAAATGTTTAAGAAGTGGACAATCCTGTTTGTATTGCAGCAACACTTTGTTTGTTGCACATATCATTCTCAAAATCTTAAAATGATGTTCCGGCAAAGTAAACTAATATATTTTTATTGCTTAAGGCAAACATTGTTTATTGACGTTGGAACAGACAACATATCCTGTTAAACTGGTCCCCCTAATCCCCTTTGGTCTGTGGATGTGTGCCAAGAGAATGCTGGTTCACAATGAGGACAAACCTCAGGTGCCTAAGAGAACTTCCTCTTACAATACCCCGGCAACCATCGTCTCTGAGGGAATACAGCTCTGGCTCAGCATTAATAAGCATAATACATTTATCTGGTATTAGCAAAACATGGGCACTTTCTAATAGCTGCGGGCAATGATGGATAAATCATTTACATTTACTTGTAAATCTCAGAAGTGCACAGAATGGTCAGAAAGTAAAATGGCAGAAGAATGTGCAGTTATAATATCTATCAATAAAATAATTGCCATTGTTGTTGTGGGCTAACTAAAACACAGTAAATAAATGCTCCCTCCTGGTGTGGGCGGCATTATCGCGTACCTCCTCTGGAGGAAACAATTTTTCGATGATACTTTAGGTGCCCTTTAAAGAAGCAGCACAATATGCTTTTTAAAAGGCCCAGACCTACATGTATTGGTTGAATAAACACTATAGGTGTCACCTTTGTTAAAAACAGACAGCCATTTTAGATGTTGTTCTACCAATCATTGGTTCCATTATATACAAATATAGCGTTGTATAGAAAATTCCCAATATTTTAGCATAATTTAACTGATATGCTATTATAGTGTAAATATTGAAGTGGCCAGAGGCCACATGCTGAGTAAGACATGACTAGATCATTACGATTGTATCATACCTGCTATACTTAATGGCCATGGTTATAACACAAGCTTTTTTCAAAACACCACCTTTAGGGCAGAGACACACGTGGAGATTCGGGGAGATTAGTCGCCCAGCAACAAATCGCCTCTTCTTCAGGTGACTAATCTCCCCGCAATGCCTTGCCGACTAGAATCTAAATCGCCAGCCGGATGACACTCGGATCGTTTTGTTTCCGAAGTTGACCGAAGTTTCCTTGTTAGGCAACTTCAGGCGACTTTGGAAAACGAAGCGTTCTGAGTGCCATCGCGCCGAAAATTTCGATTCCAGCTGGCGGGAAGGCAGTTCAGGAAGATTAGTCGTCCAAAGAAGAGGCAATTTGTCACTGGGCGACTAATCTCCCCGAATCTCCACGTGTGTCTCTGCCCTTTAAGTAACACTTGTGTAAATCATAGTAGGGCTGATACATATCTCGGTTGTAATGCAGTTTGGTTGTAAATGATTAGCCCACGTATGATTAGTTATACTATATGTGGTGATATAGACACAGTTATTACCGTTACTCACCAATTAATGGGGTGATTGCAGAGGTAAGAACAGAGCTGCTCTGTACAACAAAAGTCAGGTAAAACATACCCCCATATGTAATAAAATGCACTAAATTTATCCAGGGGCAGTAATTAATAGCAACCAATAAGATGTTTGCTTTTAAACAGGTGACCAGTAAATGCTTCCTGCTGATGGGTTGCTATGGGTTACTGCTCCTAGGCAAACTTAGTGGGAAACATTTATTAACACTGGCCAAATTTGCCCATGGGCAGTTCCCCATGGCAACCAATCAAATTGTTTCATTCTGCCATAAGTCACCTGCAGCTGACTTAAAAAAGCCAAGCACTGATTGGTTGTTATGAATTACTGCCCATGGGCAACTTTGCCCAGTGTTGATAAATGAGCCCCAGTGTCTTTTATTACATAACCCCCTAAATTCATTATATCAGTGATCCCCAACCAGTGGCTTGTGAGCAACATGTTGCTCACCAACCCCTTGTATGTTGCTCCCAGTGGCCTCAAAGCAGGTTCTTATATTTGAATTTATGGTTTGGAGGAAAGTTTTGGTTGCTTAAGAAACAGGTGTACTGCCAAACAGAGCCTCCTGTAGGCTGCCAGTCCACATAGGGGCTACCAAATGGTCAATCACAGCCCTTATTTTGTATCACCCAGGAAAATTTTGTATGCTTGTATTGCTCCCCAACTCTTTTGACATATGTTTGTATCTCATGGTAAAAAGGGTTTGGAGACCCCTGCATTATGTTATGACACACTAAATTATAAAAAGATGTCAAATTCATCGGGTCTGATCTGCTTAATGCTTTAGGTAACTAAATATGCCCAGATATTGACCAACACTGTTGGCATGTATAGAGCTTCAAAGAGCAGTTTTATTAAAATAAACCTACTGGACAGTAGTTGTTCTGTCCAAACAGCAAGTCAATGTTCTTGGTACGGGAAGCCAATGGGGTAAACCAGAAAATGCAATTCTTTAAGTGTCAGGTCTTAAGAAAATCATTTTGCCTCTGCGCCCATCTACTTTTGTCACATAGAGACACCTTCAACTTTTAATTGCTGACTGTACTGTTGAATAGTGATGGGCGAATTTGGGCCGTTTCCTGCGAAAATCGGCGCCAGCGTCTCATTTTTGACACTGGCATCCGTTTTTAGATGCCATAGTTGCAGCTCCCTGGAGTCAGCAGCTCATTTCATGCAAGAGGGTACACTGGACTCACTGTTTTTTTTCTATGTGATTGTTGTTTGAGGCGTTAAACATGTTTCTCTAGCACCAAACATCATTGTCCTCACTTTGGATGTTTGACAACAGTATAATATTAGCAAGCCAAAATTGCACTGTAATCTTTCTATGTTAGCTAGCTACAAGATGAATGATGAAGTGACGGTTGGCAGCATTCTTACTGGAGAGTTGTCAAGGATCTCTATTTAGGTTTTGGCTGCATACTTTGGAGTGCTGTAACTACAATGCCCTTCTTTATTTATGTTAGGTCATATATTGTTTCACTTATTATGATATATGGGTGATATTATTATAAAACAGCAAAAATAAATCATGTTGTTATGATCTTTGTTGACAATATGTCCCATTTATAAACTACTGAGTTTGTTAATTAAATTAATTGTTCAAGGTTCTGGTTTCCCTAGTGATACATAAAAATACATAGACACATACCCATGTTGATCTCTTTCTTTATGGTTTTGGCCACCTGGCCTTTTAAGACAGAATTGAGGATTTTGACTAACATCACCAGGCAGGTGCAAAGTACAACAAGTCAGGTAAGACTGAGTTTACGAATAAGTGATTACCTGGAAAAACCAGAAGTATTGGCATATGTTATTTAAAACCCAATGTGCCATGGAGACTTAACTTAATTAAAGCTCTGTTATTACCCCAAATATGTATTGCTAAGAGCCTTCCACCCTGTACAAATGACGCCTTTGTTGAATAGACAGGTGGCACTTGTGATACAGTCCCATTGAAAGTTGTATTATTACCAAGGAAAGTTTCTGTACTATGTCATGGTTGGCACATACTGTATAAGTGTTGTTATAGAGACCATTCACTTACATTTGTCTACTTCCCCATGGTCTGATGTGTTAACTGCATCCCATGTGGCATTCCTTTCTTGCCAGCATTGCCCCAAGGTTTTACAGTTATGAACATCTTCCAGTGTAGTGTTAGATACAATCTAACAAGAAAGAAACGATAAAAAGAAACACATTACTTAGATATTTTACAGTTATATCATACACAGTTACACTTAGTGACTGACTGTCTACAGCTCAAATTACCTATATATACAGCAAAGTGATATTATCAACTGAAGTACTACATTCTGTACTTAACACACGAGTATGTATCAGGAATAAATCCTACATATGTTTGTGCTCAGGGGAAAAGACATCGCCAAACTGTCAGTTTTACCATAAAGCAGTGATTAATAATGGTTGACGGAAGCCAAAATAGCTAAACATTCTTTGTTGGGTACATATGACTAATCAGATGACAATTCTAAGAGCAGTTTGTCTGGCCCATAAATCATGAAGAATCTAAGATCTATATCTGCTGCATTGGTCATTTATCTGTTTCACATAGCAGGGTCATTTATACCAGGATGCAATTCTTCACTTATTTTTGTTTCATATTTTCTGAACGTTTACTTTACAGCATGTAAATTCTGACCTTATCACTTCAAAACTTCCCCTGTTCAAGAATTCTTGACTAAATGTAGCAAATAGCCTGCTCAAGGAACAGGAGCTAAGTGCCAACTACTACAGGACACAGAATGCAGACAGTTCTCTTTTGTCTCTAGCTAGTTATCCTATTGAGTTATTGCATTCCTTTTATCCAATTTGCCAATTGCTTTTTGCCCCTTATGTTTTATTTATGTCTATTCTCAAGTTTTTTGTTTGTTTTTTTTCACTCAAACTCATCTAATGGTTCATGAAAATCACTTTTAAAGGACAATGGTATTTAAAATCAGTGGGGGCATTGCCAGTGATTTTTATCATGTAGAATCAGGGCCAATGCACCTTTTCCTTTAGGTCACGTTACCTTCTCACGCTTTAAATTGGTATGTGCATAATGTGTCTGTCTGTATGCTTTATAAAGGGGGTTACCCCGAAACGTTGCATGCTGCAAATTATTTAATAAATCAGCAAGGGTTTACCCCGCTAGCAGTACCTGTGTGCCAGTGAATTTCGTTTGATCCTTTTCCTTTTAAAAACATACCAGTCCCAGGTAGGTCCTGCAGAGAGTGCCACCACTATTTTGACCATTTCAAAGATCCCTTGTTGCAAATGAAAGAACCTATATACTGCTCATGGGCTTGCTCAAGATGTAGAGGGCCACTGGGAAGGAGAACTAAAATTGTGATGGCACTCTCTGCAATACCTACCATGGTATATAGAGCTCCGTCCTAGAGTGTCAGATGACAAATTAGAATGAACTGCAGGATGTCTAAGAAATCGCCACCTTCCAGTGATGTGTGGTTTCATTGTCATTAAAAATATTTCCGTCCCTGAGAAATTTACCTTAAAAAGTTGTCTTGGTTGTCTCTTCTCTGGCAGGGTGTTTTACATATCCTTTTGGACTGACCCCTCCTCAGTAGCAATATTTATTTTGAATATTACTGCTGTCACATTAGATTTACCCTTTATCTCAGTCAACCATGGAAGTCCCTCCTGTCCTGAGGAGAAGCCCACCTAAACTTGGTCTGCAAGGAAATCAGCATTCACCAAGCAATAGCTCTATACTTTAGGTGCCCAGAGATATTTATTAGGCATTGGATGTCATTTCTATTTATTTTCTCCCTTCCTTGACTGGAAGGATGTAATCTGTATTTACTTGACTTCCATATCCATACTTACTTCCATATTCTAAACAAAGTGTATCAAATAAAAGAAAACATACACAAAAATATGCATACAGTTGTATCCTAAACAGTTATCCCTTGAACATTATAACATAGAAATGCCAAACGCCTGTCATGATTAATTATATTTACCAGCATTAACAGCTGGTTGAGGAACTTTTAGCTTGCAGCTACTGAAACGGCCCTATATTTACATTACTGCCATATGAAATGAAATACAGTAGTTGTTTATTTAAGATAGTTGGCAGTTAAAGGCTCTAATTTTGCAATAAACTCTAGACCCCAATTCATAATAGGAAAGTTGACAGCAGATTCCATTTTTTAGCGCTAATTAACTTCTGTTCTTTTGTTTTGGGACATTTCATTTAGATGCATCAGTTTCCTTTCATAATGCAAGATCCTGTTTGGTAAGAATGAATCTGACTTGTGTATATATGTGTATTAAACACATATCAGATAAAAGCATGTTAATTCTGGACACCTGACTTACCTAATAGATCATGTGAAAAATCTGGGCCACTTCGAGAAAATACAAACCATGTAGTATATAATAGTATAGACTTTATGTTCAAGTACAGTTTCCCAGTCATTGAATAAAAGTAAATAGGCACAAATGCAATGCAATGAGGGTATACGTTGTTGTTAAATATACAAGTAGTGGTGTATGCCTCTATACTTGAAAGAGAAAATTATCAATCAAAAGTAAGAAGGAAAAAGAAAAATCATAATAAATGGTTCCTCACAGTCCAAGGGTTGTCTGGCAATTTTTCAATCTGTAGAATTCAAAGTGGTGTGAGGTCCATTTACTAGTAAATCAGTAGCTCAGGTTTTCATAAAATAAAAATACATTATTAGGACATACAAGAAGCCTAAGGCATTTCGTGCCTAAATGGGCACTTACTCATAAGTTGTTGTTTTTGTTATGACAGACTAATGAGGTGTTAGTTTCATAGTATCCAGATACATAATTTGGGCAAAATCCAGAGTTCTATAGAATCTCATCAGTAACAACACTTGGGGGCCGATTCACTAAGGGTCGAATATCGAGGGTTAATTAACCCTCGATATTCGACTGGGAACTAAAATCCTTCGGCTTCGAATATCGAAGTCGAAGGATTTAGGGCAGATAGTACGATCGAACAATCGAAGGATTATTCCTTCGATTAAATCCTTCGAATCGAACGATTCGAAGGATTTAAATCCAACGATCGAAGGAATATCCTTCGATCAAAAAAAGTTAGCCAAGCCTATGGGGACCTTCCCCATAGGCTAACATTGACTTCGGTAGCTTTTAGATGGCGAACTAGGGGGTCGAGGTTTTTTTTAAAGAGACAGTACTTCGACTATCGAATGGTCGAATAGTCGAACGATTTTTACTTCGATTAGTTCGATTCAAAGTCGTAGTCGAAGGTCGAAGTAGCCCATTCGATGGTCGAAATAGCCCAAAAAAAACTTAGAAATTCGAAGTTTTTTACCTTAGAATCCTTCACTCGAAGTTAGTGAATCGGCCCCTTAAAGGACAAGGAAAGGCAAAAAAATAAAATCCCATTTTTACTTTCTTTAATGAAAAAGAAACCTATCTCCAATATACTTTAATTAAAAAATGTGTACCGTTTTTATAAGAAACCTGACTGTATGCAGTGAAATTCTCCCTTCATTTACTGCTGTGGATGGGAATTGTCAGATGGTCCCTAACTGCTGAGCAGGGAAACAATCATACTTATGAACAGCAGAGGGAGCTCCCGCCTTACTTCCGAGCCATGCAGAACTCAAGCAGCTTTGTTTATGATGATCCCTAAGCAGCCCAGACCACACTGAGCATGTGCAGGGTCAGGGTCAGGCCAAGATGATTAACAAAGTCACAAGATGACAGCCCCCTGTGGCCAACTTTGAAAGCATAAATCATTTGTTTGGTTAGGCTTTGTGGTGCAGTAAGTTCATGCTTATGTTTAGTAAACAAAATACAGCATTTCTAGCCTTATTCTATTTTAGACTTTCCTTGTCCTTTAATGGTAACTGTCTCTGGAAGCAATGTCAACATAAAGTCATCAGGCACAATGCCAGGCATCACTTGGACCTGTGTAAAAGATGTTACCACTGGACTCTGGAGTGCAAATACATTGTGTGCAGTGATAAATCTTGCTTCACCATGTGGCAGGCTAGTAAACATGTGTGACTTTGGTAGATGACAGGAAAGCATTATGATCCCTTTAAAGCCAGATCTATCCAATCATTAATGCACACACTCTGCCTACAGCTTTTTGTTAATCCAAAATGACAGATGGCTGTTATAGATCTGTTTATCACTGGTTTTCAAGGAAACAGGCCACAAAGCCACAAGTAGTTCTTGTTCTCAGGATATTGTAAAAATAATCAGCAGAGGTGGATCCATTACATTTACTTGTCCACCTACTGAATTTTCAATACCAATTAAAGAATAAACCTACTGGCGGGGATGGAGTTGACTATGAAAATCACTGATGCTGCTGTTTGTTCATAGAATCTTACCTGGTGAATCTTTTCCTTGCAAAAAATGCGGCTCAAACTCTTGTTCCTCATATTTTCATCTCTAGTGGCAATGCCAGTGATCACAGACTTGTCCAACTACATCAAGCAGAATAGAACAAATCATACTTATCTTTAGCACAGACTTTTTAAGCCTCCCCAGATCAATTCAGAACCGGTCTTATTCAATGGCACTATTCACAATTTTCTTCATGTGCTATACTGTAATGTATATCATTCAACAATTTTGTTCCATGTTTAAATGCTGTTTTAAAAAAGATTATATTTTTAATTGAGTGAATGTGCCTCTATTCTGATGCCAGTGGGGCAATATTATTCATCCCTCGGCTTTTGGCTTACCTGAATGATACGTTTAGTAAAAGGTTCAGTTATTATCGTTTGCAGTGCAGGGGCATCTTTGCCATTTTGGATCTTGAAGGTTTCCACCACAAGCTTGGTGACTTGGTGCAAATACCCAGTCATCACCTCCAAGGGCAGGAGAGCCAGGACTGATAACCAGTTAAAACTGTCATGTACGGTAGCACCTGCAAATGCCCTGCAAGACAGCACAGCACACTCATTAGCAGATATTATTCTCTTACTCCTATAAAATCAATTTCCAAATATTGTATGTTCCCGGCTTGATGGTAACTTAAGTAATAACAAAGCCCCAGTATGGGTAATGCAAAGCTGACTTGGATTATTATCCTATTAGTGACTTTTAACCAGCTCAGGTCTATGGCAAGTTGCCTTTTTCTACCTATAGTACCTATAGTACTATAGGTGGTCTTCAACAACTGGCTTTGCTTACTGGAGACTCCAGTGTGGAATGTGATGATTCCTAATAGTTTTTTTGTTAGAAGTTTTTTACAGGCTTTATAGCATGTATCTGTTATATTTGCTTTGTAAACCACAATCCCAAAGAAAAAGGTCTCATTGACTAAGAAGGAAGACAGACTTTTGTTTGGTGTTTTATGAGAACAGTTTCATGGACGTCTGAGAGAATGACATCCTTGAATAGGCATTCTTCTTACCTTTGATGTCTGTGTTCAATATACAAGGCAAATAAGACAAATAAGACAAAAAATGCTAAATGACCTGACTTCCAATATAATCTATATAAGTATAAAAAGCCAATACCATCAAGCACAGACTTGTAGTGTTTCCTTAATGCAGACCTCTTCAGACTTGTATTCATGTCCCAATTTTATGGCCTCCCTTAGCTTAAAACAGTGATCCCCAACCAGTAGCTCGTGAGCAACATGTTGCTCTCCAACCCCTTGGATGTTGCTTCCAGTGGCCTCAAAGCAGGTGCTTATTTTTGAATTCCAGGCTTGGAGGTAAGTTTTGGTTTCATAAAAACCAGGTGTACTGCCAAACAGAGCCTCAATGTAGGTTGACAATCCACATAGAGGCTACCAAATGGCCAATCACAGCACTTATTTGGCACTCCAAGAAAGTTGTTCATGCTAGTGTTGCTCCCCAACTCCTTTTACTTCTGAATGTTGCTCACGGGTTCAAAAGGTTAGGGATCCCTGGCTTAGAGCATGGTTATGGATATGACAGCATAGTCATTCCATGCCCAGTCACGTGTATATAGCTCTAGCAGTATTAGTAAGCTTAGGCCATAATTTTACCCTAAATGTCGGAGTCAGTATCACATTCAACTCCATTGTGCCACCTAGGGCCCAGATTTACAGGTTTGTAAACCATAAAATTATTGTGTGAGCTTGGGGTAATTAATTGCCACTGCGCTACCATTGAAGCAAAAAAAAAAAAAAAAGTCATTAACAGCTACCTTTTCTTTGTTTTTTCCATATAATGGCAGATTTGCATTTTGCCTATTTATGCCTGAAATGTTATTTATAATGCCCCAAATTTATATAACACTTTTTCAGAAAATAAAACCAAAATGACAGCTGTTGCCGCAACAAGAACAGTTAATACCTAGCTAATGAACAACACATGAATAACACATTAGAATAATGAGTCATTTGAGTCAATGAGTTGTTTCATTTGGGGATGATGAATTGATTTATAGTTTTTAAAAGTCAGACTCCATATTTAAACATTAAAAATAGATATATCCCATCCTCCTGGCTTGAAATAAAACAGAAAATAGGGAAATCTGTCCACTTCTTTGTTTTCTCTGAGACGTAAACACAATTATTTTTTTGTACCAAAATAGGTAACTTGTAAACAGACTATTTGTTCCACAGAGTAATACAGGCATAGCAAACCCCCCAGCTTCAGCCTCTAGCTATTGTTGATCTAAAGCTTCCAGTATCTGGAGTCTGTGAGTGACTTACTGTAACTGCTCAGCTAGACGATGCAAACAGAGGAAAAACCACTCTTTTGGAACATTATGGGACATTATTTTCTCTTGTCTATTCCTGCACTTAAAGGCCAATGCCCAAACCTTGTGCACTTCTGCCCTCCAATTTGTGCTTGTATGTTATCCAGCCACTTAGACTGTAAACTCTTTGGGACAGGGACGTCCTTTATATTTAATCTCTGTGTATTTATAATTATTTATTTTATTTAAAATAATACTTGTTCTACTTGTGTGTACTTTTGTATATTGTAAGATTGTACAGCACTGCATATCTTTGTACTGCTTTATAAATAAAGATATACATACATATTCGTGAATAGAGCAGTAATGTTGTGTCAGTTCAAAGACCTTATTAAAGGTTATTTGGGTAAAGGAGAGGAGATAACCCCACCATAAAATAACCTTAAAGGAATAGTTCAGTGTAAAAATAAAAACTGGGTAAATAGACAGGCTGTGCAAAATAAAAAAAAATTCAATATATTCAAAATGTAATGTATAGAGGCTGGAGTGACTTGATGTCTCACATAATGGCCAGAACACTACTTCCTGCTTTACGGTTCTCTTGGTTTCCACTGATTGGTTACCAGTAACCAATCAATGACTTGAGGGGGGCATATGAGTCATAACTCTTTGCTTTTGAATCTGACCTGGATGCCAAGGATCAACTGCAAATTCACTGAACAGTTATGTCCCATGTGGCTCCCCTTAAAGTCGCTGACTAACTCAGAGTTAGAGAGCTGAAAAGCAGGACATTGGGTTTTTATTTTTACACTGTACAGTAAGTTTGTGACCCCTCTAAAGAACTTGACAGTTCATTTTAGAGCTGCCCATTAGACTAGACATTAGGAATAATGAGTCCTTCTACAGTGGTAACCCTATTACTGGTTGATGGCTGCTCTAATGCTGAGGGAGAAAAGAAGAAAGGGTATAGGGCAGACAACAGGACAACAGAAAACAGGGTGGGGACAGAAGAGGGAATTAAAATGGAGAAGAAAAAGGAGAGTCTTGAAACTGAGAAAACACAGCAAGTGATGAAGTAGAGAGCTAAAGGAGAGGATATCAGAGATAAAGAAGGGGAGAAAAGAGGTAGAATAAAGATGAGTAATGCTTAAAAGCCCTAAAAGGGAGAAGAGGAAAAGAAAATGCAAAAAAAAAAAGAAATAAATGTGTAAAAAGTGAAATACAGAACAGGAGAGAAGAATGGAGCAGACAAGAAGAATGGAATAATTAAATGCTGGTTAGTAGTCACTCTATCTGCATGTGGTGGGCTTATAACTCTCCAGTGCTCAAGTGCCCCCAAATATGAAAGTGTATCTTTCTGGTCTTCAGTCATTTTATCTAGGAAATTAAGAATGCCATTTCCGCCAACTTGTACACGTACACTGACAGGGTTTTAGACACTGGAAAAGTGTTAGTATCTCTGGATACTACTTTGAGGGCAAACAATAGCAGACGTTTCAATTAATCCATTTGAAGTTATACCTGTTACATATCCACTGCACTGATGCCCCAGGCTTCCTCTACCCATAACCCATGACATCAGTGGATATGTAACAGGTATACTTCAAATGGATTTATTGAAATGTCTGGTATCATAGTAGCCACACTGTGTACCCATTAAGCAAAACTGCTGAAAATGCATCAAACAGCAAAGCAAAATCAGTCAATAACATAGTTAAAATTTCCTTGTTTACCTAATGGGAGCACCAACATGCAACCTTCAGTCAACAATTGCTGTCATGAGTTAAAACAAGCATTTTTAACATATGAAAGAGTGCTGTTGTTTTGCAGAATAATAGAATAAGAGCAATGGAGTGAATTTATTAGAGTATATTTTCAACATGGAAAATGATTATAAGGAAGGCCTTGTTGATTTGCAGTTGTGACCAGTCATCCTCTAAGGCAGTAACCAAATATAATAAATAATGATTGTTTGGCTGAACTGGAATACAATGATACTGTCATGCCAAAAAAAAGTTATAGTGCCCATGGGCAGTCCCGACAGTCTTAAAAGTTCTATGGAGTGCTGCATCTAGCCAAGTTAGACAACATTGCTCTAGGATAAATGTTTCTGGCTCAAGTTCCCTTTTTCAGGAGCAAAATTTGGTCTGGGAATTTGGTTAGGAAATGGGTAGGGGGCAGAAGGGGATGTCTATGTCCCTCCACCTGCCCACCCGTCTTGGATAGCTCACTGCCTAATGCAGGCAGCAGTAATCGATTCAAACGGAGCTCAAGGCCTGTGACTTTTCGCCAATTGTGGCTTTTTTTGCACTTTGAACACTGTGTTCTGCAATGTAAACCACTCATCATAAAAAAATATTATCTTGGAATTAGGAAATTATTTATGGATCTATATTTGAAAAATGAACAAAGCATTGGTATTTTGGGTTCTGTTAACCTTTTCTGGGATCATTCCTTTCTTATCCATGGGAATACTATTAGGATGATCTTAGCAATTTGCATTTTTAAATGTAGTCGTGACAGTTATTAGTGATTTAATAAAAGTTTGGAGAAGCTTCAGAAGGTTCATGTGAATCATATTAAGTTCTCATCCATCTTTACACAATTAAAATGTAAAAATAATATTTTCACAGCCCATTTATATTTACTTACATACTTATGTATTTCTGTTTCTCAGAAGAATCATTTGTAAAGTCAATCGAGACAAAAGGGATTACACTATAACAATTCTAGCACATTTGTATCTGTGCCAGCTTGCTAACATGTCAATAATAATATAACAAATAATTATTAGACAAAATATAATATTACATAATATTTGCATGAACAATGTTACAATTGTGTATATTTACATTTATTTAAAATGTCTTTTGATGTTGTTGTGCTTACTAAGTTCCTTTTCTGAGCAGAATATCATTAAAAGGTTTTTAATTTTTCATTAACTTAATATTCCATAAACTGTGTCGTTAGCTGAAATGAACAACAGGTTGGTAATGTTGTTTCAATACATTAGCTGTGTCAAAATTGCTTGAATATCTTGAAAAGTAGTGTAAGGCTATGGTAAATGGAGTTACCTAGTCACTGACTCTATTCAGTTAAAGGAGAACCAAACCCTTAATTATAAAAACCCCTACCCCCTACCCTACATAGACCCCCCCTCCCTGCTCCCCCCAGCCTAGCTTTTACCTTCAGTAAATGCCCCTAACTCTTTACTCACCTCTCTTTGCAGATTCAGCACAGTGAAGCTTACAGGCGCCATCTTCCGGCTCTTCGGTAATCTTCGGGTCTTCTTCCAACGCCTTGGCAATTTCTGTCCATTTCGGCGCATGCACAGTTGTCAAAAACCCAAAGACTGCTCCAACTGCGCATGCGCTGATATGGCACTTACTTCTCGAAGAAGACCAAAGAGCTGGATGATGGCGCCTGTGAGCTCCGCTGCGTTGAATCTGCAAAGAGAGGTAAGTAAAGAGTTAGGGGCATTTACCGAAGGTAACAGATAGGCTGGGGGGGGGTGCAGGGAGGGGGTCTATGTAGGGTAGGGGAGTTGTCGTTTTTATAATTAAGGGGTTGGTTCTCCTTTAATCCCTACTTTTTGCAATACTGTACCCAGGACCCAGGAATCCTTCTAATTCTCATTGTTGGAATTTCTGGCTATTTAGCCAGCTAGCCCTTTGCCTATCTATCACTCCTAGAGTGATTTCTGACTGAGTATATCCTACAACTCACTAGGTCTGACTATACTTAGGTTCCACTCTGCTCCCACCTGCCTGCTCAGGACTGCTGAAAAGGGACCCATTGCCCATGTATTTCCCAGCTTATATTTCATAGAACACTGACACTTTTCAGTGGTTTAAATTTCCTTAGAACATTTGTCAATGGTTTCAATGTTATTTGCACATTTCATTGCAGTGAATAATAAGTATTTGTTTATCCCTTTGTGTTCTCTGGTTCTGTGCAGAAGAAGTTAGTTCTCCTCCAGGTCTGAAAATCAGCTGGCTGCTGCTACATTATTTCAGGAATTAATTCCAGTAAATCAGAAACCTATAAAAATACAAAACAAAATTCTTTCACTAAAATTTACATTTACAAATAACCAATTGGAAAGTGGCTTAAAAAGTAAGAATACGTTTCTCAGTGAATCGACCCCGACAACCAGATAGTAAGAAGCAAAATAGAAAGGCAAATTAATAGCTTAGAATAGTATCATCTATCGCATATAAAAATAACATATAAAAATATTTGCAAGGATATTTTAAAACAGAAAGTAATGTATTGAATGATGATGGCAGTTGTGACCAGTCACTTTACTTACCTTTTAAACTTACCTTTTAAACTGTTTGTGACAGAGGTGCCAATGTTGGAGCCCATGATTATGGCTATAGCAGATTTCACTTCAAGCACTGCAATATATAAAAAAAAACTCTTTCCTTTTCTTGTTGTTTCTTTGATTCAGGAGTCTCATTTATATGAATATTTGTGTTTCTTGATATAAATGGCATCAGCCCTTGTTGTTGTATGGTAAAGTAAATGCAATCAAGCAAATCAATGCCCTCTTTATTAAAAAGTACTTCTAGACATGGTTGTGCCCTTCCTCTACTCATCAAGAAATGCTCGGTGAAACAGGAACAAATTTATTATATGAATGTGTTTTTCAAAGTGCTAATGATGCTACAGAACAGAATGGTTTGCAGTGGCACATTGAACTGCTTTATTAAATGTGTCTGTCTTTCCTGGCTGCAGGTAGATCCTTTAGGATTCTGTTAGGATTTCCCTCTTAAAATATTAATTTATATAGTTACATACATAGTTACATAGTTAAGTTGCTTTTTACACCATCCACACCCACTGCACTTGTCTAAAATCTTTCTACCTTGCGGCTCCTTACCTTTGGAATGCTATCCCTCAATTTCCAACTCTCTTCAAAAAGAATCCATATAATACCTTGTGGAGCACTAGAACATATCTTGTCTGATCTGCCCAGACCTCTGTGTACTTTTCCCTTCGATTTGTGTCTGTGTGTTATCCACCCCCTTAGACTGTAAGCTCTACAGGCAGGGGACCTCCTTCCTACTGTGTCTTCAGTGAAACACAATAATCTGATCATCTGAAAAAGATGTGATATGAAGTTGCTGAAAGTTGCTACGAGTATGTCTCAACCAAGGCCATTAAGTAATACCCTATGTGCACAATACAAAAGATCATTTGTCCTTATACTTTGCTAGCTTTATTACAGAAAATATTTGGTGAATAAAATCTGTTTCCTTTGACAGCAGGTTTCTGGGCAGTAAGAGGTTACATGAACGCACTATTTCTTTCTAAGAAAACAATTATACCAGTCTTATTATTACATGACAGACTAATTCAGGCTAATTCAGATGCATATAGTGATGTTGGAATTCATAACAATTCATCAGATATGTGCTTCCATTACAGAGCCAATAAAAGCCACTGGCACAATAGATTGCAATATTATTAGCAATATTAGCAATTGGGCTTCATTTTTTATTATTTGTGGTTTTTAAGTTATTTAGCTTTTAAATCAGCAGCTCTCCAGTTTGCAATTTCAGCAATCTAGTTGCTAGGGTCTAAATTACTCTAGCAACCATGCATTAATTTGAATAGGATACTGGAATATGAATAGGAGAGACCTGAATGGAAAGATGAGTCATAATAGTAACAGTAACAATAACAATAAATGTGTAGCTCTACAGAACATTTGTTTTAAGATGGGGTGACCCCATTTGAAAAGCTGGAAAGCAGCAAATAATTTAAACATTCTAAAAAATAAATAATGAAGACCAACTGAATTTAGAACTGGCCATTCTATAACATACTAAGGGGGTTATTTACTAAACTCTGAATGCCAAAAACGTTAAAAATTTGTGGGGGTTTTTTTGTATTCAATCCAAATTTTTAGTGGAAAAAAAACCCACGAATTTTTCTGGGTTTTATCATACACCGAGGATGGAAAAAGTAAAATCGGAAAATCCGGCATCTCAGACCTGCCGAGGTTGCACATAAGTCAATTGTAGAAGTCCCAAAGATTTTTTGAACTGCGCTGGGTTGGTGAAATAAACCGAAGATTTCTGTGTTTTCAGGCAAAAATCAGAAAAAAATCAGAGTTTTCGGGTGGAAATCAGAAAAATTCCTACAATTCGTATTTGTCATGATTTTTTCAGGTTTTTTACCACCGAAAAGTGCATTAATACATAAGGTGAAAAAACCTGTGCGGATTTATTCAGTTATTTTCAGAAAAAAATTAGATAAATTCAGACTTTGATGAATAACCCCCTAAAAGTTAACATAAAGATAAACCATCCCTTTAATTTACCCAACCATGCCATATGACATTCTCAATCATCATAAAATACCACTGACTTTCAGCCAAGTCCAACCCGAGTGGAATTTGATCTTCCTGACTGTCTTGCCTACAACAATTGCATTTGGAGGTTTGGACTGGTCAATGGTGGATTACTCAGTAAAGGCAAACCTTTCCTGTGTTGCCATAACCCTTGTAACTTGCTTGCACACTCAACGTATGTATCAGAATTTATATTGCACTAACATGTCTAAAAGCAGATTTTATGGTTTTCCCAACCAAATGCACATCAAGGAAAATGTACCTTTAGTCTATACATTGTTCACTCTACTTGGGCTGATTCAAGTACTTACAGCCAAATGAAACCATGCTGACAATGATGGAAATGGAGGTGCTTGAGCTCTGAACAAGAACAGTGACCAAGATTCCTACAACAAGGCCTGCTACAGGCTTCTAAAGGATTGCATTATCTTTGAAGATGTCACCAGCCACTTTACCTGAAAGGCAATTAATTTTTTTGTGTCTCATTAGAATAAACATAAAATGTTTTTTTTTTAAATTCCACCTAACTGTAGTTGTTGATGAAAGGATGACTAAAGTTCCAGCTGAACGTGTATAAATTGTGTTCAAATGAATACAAGTAGCTGCTCTATCACATTCTGGGCAACCTTATAGGACGCAAGATTTCTCAAGTATATGCACATCTAGAGTCATAAAATGTTCTTTAAAAAGAAATCAACAAGGAACAGACGTTGCCTCCGGCTAACTGAAATGTTGAGCTGAGCACATCAATCGAGCAGACAAAGAGATATAAGAATCCACAAAGCACGGGGATCTTTAGAAAAGACTTGCTGAAAGATCTGGCCTTCACCAGTCTTCCACGATCTGCAAGAGAAGCTTGTCATTAAAATCCTTTACACAGGGTATAGGGATTGGCACCTTCCCTTATACCTGACTTGTGTGAATCCTCCAACTCTTGATTTGGATTGTGCCATGGTTTGCTTGGAATAACTTCCAGGTTCCCAGCACTTTCAGGCCATCTCACAGGGGAGCCTGGACCCACACAGCCATGAGTTGTTGCTCCAAAGTTATTGGAAGAATAAATCAGAGGGCCAGGGACTGTGTGGATACCTGTGTGTGTGAATTCAATAAAAATGTTGCCTGGTGCAGACCACAGATGAAAGTGCTTTTTAAATGAGCACCAAGGGTTGCCCCAAGGGGTGTGTCCTGGATAGTAGTAAGTGAACCCTAGATATTATTAAAACCTTCATTTTCCATTGCAGCTCAAAATGTTTTGTGTGGCCCTCCACTTTTTATCAAGCATAAGAAAGCAAAAAAGGTTGGAGATTCCTGTTTTAAAATATACAGATATCTGAAATCTGAACCTCAGATGTAGCAAACAATAGTACAATACTTTTAAAGCTTGTATGAAAAATGTAATATATTATTACAATACATTATTAATATTATATATTATATATTATATTACTGTAATAGGGTGCAATAACAGCATCTCATTAAAAGGGGCACTGTTTATTAAGAAGTTGAAGTGATGAAAATAATAAATAAAGATTGCTACAGGGTGCAATTAGATGTGGCAACATGCTGCTCATATGATTTCTTTTTATAGGGAATCACTAACTCATTATCAGATAGATTCAGGCAGTGACAGAAGACCACAAGAGGTCCCTCATTTGCTGTAGTTTACAAATATAAGTCCGAGGCAATTTTGTCCTCTGGATTCCCTTGTCTCATTGTGACTTCTAGAGGCACCTAGTATCTTAATATAGCAGCAATGAGAGCATTTTTCTTCGATTTTCTATTTGATTTAATTTTTAGGAAGACTACATGGAATTTGGTCAGTAGATTTGGATGGAGCTAATAAAAATGTAATTTCCCACCAGTTAAGCCAGGTAGACATTGGGACGGGACTACTTGTAGTGCTCTGCTAAATCCTCTTTCACCTCCGGGAATGTTTGTTGAACCATATAACCTGTCTTCATAGTACTTCATTACTTCAGAAACCTGCAAAGACAGTCATCCAACATCTCTTCAACATGCTTATTTGACAGATGGGGTTGTAGACAGAGTGCTCATTAGTGAGTGAAGGATTCATTGGACAGACTAATGAGTGAGAAACAGGGTTGTGGGCTGAACACAAACAGCACTGAAATTTAAGGGTTTTATGACACTTCTAACTTTTGCTCATCACATTTGATGACAGTTCATAAGAAGTAGTGACACTGCATAACAAGTTTGAAGTCACAGATAGATATAACTATAACATAAAAAATCCCGCTGCTGCAATTTCTTATGGCAAATTGATGATTTTGGGGTAATGTTAAAATAGGGCTTATAAGGATCGTTCACCAAAGCCACAGGTGCAAGAGTTAGAGTGCTAAGAAGTGTGAAAGTTCTACTTAGTTCCCGTACAGGGAACAATTGCACCAGTGGCATTGGTGGTGCACCTTATGTGCAGAGCACAGCTCTATTATCCACAAGGGAGCCCTGTACATAATGCCTGCCATACATAGGTGTTAAGTAGAGGGCTCATCAGAGCATTGAAGCCACTGGCAATCCCAAGCTTGCACAAACAAATTAGGGGGCACTCAGGGTCCACCTAATGTCTTCCCTGGATCAGAGTAAGGTACAACTTGTCCCACACAATTTTAGCAGCACAAAGCGATAGCACAACTCAATAGACAAGGTTAAAAGGGGCCCATTTTGCAGTATTGGGCAGTATTGGGGATTAAATGGAAACATTTGCCCCTGTACAGTATCACATAGTAACCAGTGTATTATTGCTCTAGAACAGTCAAAGCTAAGTGCATATTGGTAGCAATATGTTATTGGACCAGAGAAATGCTTGTCCATGTTACTGCACAACCTCTTATTGTCTATATAGAACTAATATTCTGGTCAGAATAGATGGAATTTATATGCTGCACAAATGTCTGCCCTGATTCACTGAACTGAAGTATAAGTTGATCCCAGGATATTTATCCAATACAGATACTATGTTTGAAAATAGAGATTTATGGGGACCACTAGCTTATTTTCCCCAAGATCCTGATTTCCCTTTTATGCATTCAGTCTACTGTTTGATGCCAACCCTAACCCATGTCAGTGTGTGTACCTGTGGCCCTTAATTCCACCTCATTCTACCTATATAGATTTAAAACAACTTGTCTATAACCAGTACTATATAGGGCCATATTTACTAAAGGATGAAAGTGAAAATATGGAGTAGTTTCATCACAAATGAAGATTCCCCTCAACTATGCCAATTTACTAAAAGGAGAATGCAACAAGTTTAGTAGAATTAACTTCTCAGTGGTTAAAATTCTCTTGCGTTGGTATAAATTCACCTCTCTTCTCCAGGGGGACTTTCTACAGTGAAAAATCTCCAATTTACTAAGTATAAGAATGTATTTTCACTAAGAGAAATTTCTCCAGGTTCAGGCTGGCAAAATACCATTATAAAGAGAGAGCAGACGCTCTTTCCATGTTAATTTCCTCCATGGTGAAAACTCTCTAGAGAATTTGTCCCACTACTATTGTATGGGAAAAATATACGGGCAAATTTTCACAAAAACTTTATGCCAAATGCACCACATTTCTCTTGAAAAAGTGTACATAGTATTTTTAGTAGAAATGAGATGTGTTGCGAAAATCACCTGGTGAATTCAGTTGAACTTTAGTGATGTTAGATGAAGAAAAACTGTACACTTTAGTAAATGTGCCCCGTAGTCTGGGTACAATTTGAAATGATCTAAGTCATGTATTTTCAATACGGCCTTTGTGGTCTTTACCAAATTCCAGTGCTCCCCCTTTACATCATGCCATTAGTAATGGTTGTTTCTAAATTAGCTAAGTTATAATAACTTGTTAAAAATGCTTAGCTTTGTAGATTTAGGATTATTCCACTCCTTTATCGGGTGGCATCTGTTAACATTTAATTTTAATGCAGTAAAGCCAGAACAAAACAAACAGAAATAGCTTATCAGGGTGAGCGACTTATAAGGGATCCTGGATTTATTTAGACCTTTTTTACACCCATTGTTGAACTTTATCCATCAAGAAGTGTTTTTTTTTTTACTAATAAAATTAGGGACTTTGTTAACTAATAGCGAGAGATTTAACCAAGGTTTGCTATTCTTATTGTTATTAGTCATGGGCGAATTTATTCGCCAGACGCGAATTTGCGGTGAATTCCCGCAATTCACTGCCGGTGAATAAATTTGCGAAACCGCTGTGAAAATTTGCTGGCATCCAAAAAAACAGACGCCGGCGCCGTTTCGCGAATTTTTCGCCATTTTTCGAATTTCACTGGAAATTCACAAAATTTTCAGCGAAGCGAAACAAATTCGCCCATCAATAATTGTCATTTATTGATCTTGTACCCACAATAAGAACACATTCCAGTGTGCATTGCTTTTTTTTTCAGTTAGACAACTACAGAAAACTGAGCATTATCCTATGGTTTTATTATCTTGAATGGCTGATGGGTGCCACTTTTATATATATCATCAATAGTCTCATCCAGTCATCAGTATGTGGCATAAACAGATTATATTTTCAGTCTGGGCAGACTGATAGCTAGAAGGACAGTTGATCAAAATTATCTCGTTGCATATTTTTCCACACAGTAATGCTGGCCATAGATGTTGAGATTTTTAAAAGATCAGATCCTGATCGTGAGACGATCGTATGATCGTACGAATTTACCATAAACTAAAAAGACCAATTTGCCAAGAAAACAAAGGGGAGCTGCCTGCTTGGCCCTGCAAACATAGATACATTGCACTGGGACCGACAAAGATTTTTTTGACCTGGCCGATCAATTCCCTGACAGATGTCGGCCGAAAACTCATAAGATGTACGATCGTACGAATCCCACTAACCGACAATAATTTCGAAGGATTGGTCAGACTTCCCTAAAACCGGTCATTCGGCAAGAAGAATCGTCGCGTCTATGGGGAGCTTTAGACAGTATGGTCAAACTGCCAATCAAACCAGATCATGTACAGTCAGCTTTAAGTTTCCTGTTCTTCTCTTGAACATCTCTGCTGCACTTATTAATGTAAGTCATTCTTTAAAAATGTTTATAGTTAAGGTGCTTATAGGTTTATAGGCATGAATATCAAGGATAGTGTTCCCTTTAGAATTAAAATAATGAGCAATTAAGAGTCTGTGAATGTTTTAACTTGATGGTCTCCGATTAGAATATTTCCAACCTAAATAACAATATAAGGATGTAATGAACACAAGTGAATTGCATAACCCTCTGATTATCTCATCTGTACTAAGGCAAATAAAATATCTCAAATTCCTAGCTTAGAGATATTTGCAGTACTCAGTATCATTTTACAAGCTAATCTTAGTGGGTAAGGTAAGAGTACACATATATATTTTCACGGTGGCTTAGTCATGCTTCTATTCTTTACTTTGGTTTAGCAACCCCACCCTAATAGCATGCATTTACAATGAAGGTGACAGTCACTTAAAGAAGAACTAAAGCTGAACTGAAGTAGTAGCTAGAAATGTTGTACATTATGTTTTGGGCTTCTGTACCAGCTCAAGGCAACCACAGCCCTTTAGCAGTAAAGATCTGTGTTTGCAAAGATGCCCCAGTAGCTCCCTATCTTCTTTTCTGCTGATTCACTGCACATGCTCTGTGCTGCTGTCACTTACTGAGCTTAGGGAACCACTCACAATATACAGTACATATAGAATAGAAATGTCTTCACTGACTATCAATTTTGGTTTACACAAAAGCTGCATGTAGAGCCTACATGTACACGTAGCATGAATGTCCCTTCATACAGCCAGGCAGCAACCAATCAGAGCACACATATAGCCTTTCTACACGTGCCAGAATTTCCAAAAATGTGCTGCTGCGTAAACTGGAGTTGAATGAACAGATGTGCTCTTTCTCTTCCCTCAGCACTGTGCAAGTAACATTCTCCAAAGTCTCACGATCCTTGCCCGAAACAGATCTCCATGTACTGGACTGTATCACATATATATTAACTTCTGTCAGGGCTTGAACGCTTGAACATTTTTGTGTGGATGTCACTGTATACATAAGAGTGTCTTACTCCTAGTTCTATTATATACAAATGATTGTTGCTGATACCATCATCTTGGACATGAAATCATCTAACTAGCCTTTAACCCTCAGAAATATGCCGTTTATTTATCAAAAACCTCCTAAATACATTCAGTCACTTCTCTCTCTCTCTCTCTCTCTCTCTCTCTCTCTCTCTCTCTCTCTCTCTCTCTCAAATATGTAATAAGTGAACACTATTTTACTACTCCGTCACATCATAATGTACATTGTTACTACGAGTTTAATGGTTTTAAATGTTTTTAAATGAAAACTATATTCCTGAATAATGTAGGTCTGTATACAAATATATTGCATAAAACAGCTGATATGTAAAGCCGTGCTTCATGTAAATAAACCAGTTTCATAACAATATACATTTTTTAGTAGTATGTGCCATTGGGTAATCATAAATAGAAAATTACCGTTACAGTTGGAGCTGCATTATTTCTGGTCAGATGGTCTCTGAGACAGCACAAAAATATAAAATGGTGGTACAAAGTAAGAGCTGTGAAAGGGCAATATTTACTTAAACATATTCCAGTTTGGTAAGAAACTGGAACATTTTAAATATGTCACTTACTATGATATATCAGTTGGTTAAGTATTCATTATGGGGGTATATTTTTTACATCCTTTAATTGCACTATGGCAGATGAGCTTACATATTTTGACCAAATTGTGGTAATAATACATCAATTTATGCAAAATGTATTTAAAGGGCTTCACATAGGCTGAATTTAAGCACTGTTTTTTTTCTCTGTTGTGTGTGTGCAGATAATGGCTGGATATCTTTTTGTAGCAGCTGATCAACTCCAGAGTGGAGGTTAGTCCATGAGCCGTATTTACTGACTAATGGACAATAGCACATTACAATATTCTAATTTTGTAACTTAGTGACTATTTAATTACATTCATCCATCAGCATTATATCTTGCTAAAAATACTTCTGTGTAACAAATAGCAGGTGATTATTATATGCACCTTTGGGTGCTCGTAAAATGCCAATCTTTATTAGGCTATATATATGTCAGGATTTAGATGTTCTGCACTGTGGTTCTATTCCACTAAGACAATGTATACAGTATATTAACTAATGTCATATTTTCCTGTGGATCTGTACCCAAGTGAAATACAAGAGTCCTCTGCACTCAACCCATTATCAATATATTTAAGACAGAGACATTTTGTGCATACTGCTACTGAAAAATGCCTTACCCTTTAAACAAAACAGGGATTGTTTGTCCATATATTGCAATATATTTAAGCTGGCCAACTACGTCAAAGTCATCCCATATCTGGCCAGTCCTATGCTCAATTTAAAGGGTAAGGCATTTTTCAGTAGCAGTATGCACAAAATGTCGCTGTCTTAAATAGATTGATAATGGGTTGAATGCAGAGGACTCTTGTATTTGTCTATATGTATTTTGTGGTCACAACCTCATTGCACCCCTGCCTAATGGTTTTAAAAAATAGTGGGAGCACAACTTTCCCTTGTTTGTTATAGTTTACACAGGAGCAGTGACCAGCTCCATGTTGTAGCTCCCACCCTTCCCAGCTATAGTCAGGTGATCCCACTGGTGTCCAATAAAAGGGCAGCCAAGTATGGGGGTTTTACTTTGAAAGCAGCAAGTAAGTTGCAGGTAAAACCTAGTCCCTTTGTAAAATGTATAATGAAGCAATAGAATTCTTAATGAATCAGATAAAATTGAGCATAGGACTGGCCAGATATGGGATGACTTTGACATAGTTGGCCATCTTAAATATATTGCAATATATGGACAAACAATCCCTGTTTTGTTTAAAGGGTAAGGCATTTTTCAGTAGCAGTATGCACAAAATGTCGCTGTCTCGGATATATTGATAATGGGTTGAGTGCAGAGGACTCTTTTATTTGACTATATGTATTTTGTGGTCACAACCTCATTGCACCCCCGCCTAAAGGTTTTAGAAAATAGTGGTGAGCACAACATTCCCTTGTTTGTCTGTACCCAAGTGAGCAATGATCAACAACGAATACAATAAAAATTGGTAGTAGTTTTTGTGAAGTTTCTATAAATCTCTTCAAAGCTTGCATTTTACAGGATCTTATCCTCCACATTTGCTTAGATAGTATGTTAAAGCGTCATAAATATAAATGCCAGGGTGTCCTGAACAGTTTTATACCCAATATTGATAGTGCTTAAGTATATGGAATGTACAAACCCAAAAGGATTATAGTGCATACAGAGGTGTTTCTGATATCGTTCTCCCATCCACTAATTGAAAACGTTGGAATTTGTAATGGTTAATGTGCAACCATCAGACATTGTCTATGTGGCTTTGGTGCTAACCTGGCATAATGCATACAACGACAGCTGTTAATTTTAAGCTGCGCCCCCCCCATATGTATTAAACTATGTTTATTATGATATAATAGTGTCCCTTCCTCCCTTATACACAGGAAGACATTTTGTACAAAACTCTAGAATCAGTAACATTTGCACCAAACGTACAAACATAAAGAAAGCATTCCCAGTACTATGGGGCACCATGTGGGATTCTTTGTCTCAATCCCAATGTTTTTCCAATAATGTAAAATAGATGCTGTCTGCCACAGAGTAAATGCTCCTTATTCTGGTATGAGAGGAAGACGTGCATTCTAGCATATTTATTGAAATTTAAAAAAGTACAGAAAGACGTGCGATTCTGCATATTTTTCTACTTTATAAAATTGAAAAAGTTATACCACCAGATATGCATGTATTAGCTGCTATACTTACCGGAGGGCAAATAAACATGACACTTAATAATTCTAAATTGCTTTCATATGTTTTGCTTGCGCTTCCGTTGGCTTCTTTCCCATGTAGCGGGCACATTGCTTATTATTCCCTCAGTGTATGATTTCTTATCAGTATGTTTTTAATACCTTTAAATACTGCCTAAGTGTTTTTCTTTGTGCTGTTTAAGATCCCCCCCCCCCAGATTTTAAAGGGGTTGCATGTTTTCAGAAGCAACATTGCTCTGACGGTTGTTACATTACATCCTGACTGTGCAGAGAGTTACTAAGTTGTTTTTAATAGCCAGACAGCAACATAAAGACAATGTTTTCATAAAACCACTCTGTTAGTCTAGAGTGCCCTTTCTTTAAAATGTTTTTCTTCCCAGGAGAATGTGTTAGGAACTTGTTGCTTGGCCCTTCCACACTGGTGTTTAGGAGCATAATTATGAAAATATCTGGATACAGTGTAAATAGACCATACTACTCAAATCATTTGTAGGTGCTTGGTATTGTCTTTATCTTTAGCCAGAAATTGCACATAAAAGTAAGCTGCCCACGTGGGGATTGATGATGATGAAAAGGCCTACAAACAGGTGAAAATTCTTGTGAAAGGTTTGTGGTCTGCAATGAGGAATACTGTATAATAATTAACCCTCAATTAATTGTACAAGCCTTTCTTTGTATGTATGGAAAGAGTGTTTGTTAGGAGTAGAAAAAATGTCTTTAAAAATAATTTTTAATTATTGTGATTTTTGGTTCAGCCACCTGGTGGCACTGTTGGGAAAGAGAAGACCCCATAAGAAGCTACACTGTATAAAGGGGAAGTACAGTGAACCACTTCCTCTGTGGCTGATGAAGAAAAGGATGGCACATGGCATCAGGGAGCATAAGGTAGGACTCAGAAGGGAACCAGATAGGAGTAGGTAGGTTAAGTAGTGGTAGGAGAAGAATTGTTGGAGCTCACTGCAGTCAGTGAGAGTTAGTGGCAGGGTAGAGAGATGAGCAGCTAAGGTTCTAAAAAGGACAAAGTGAAGGACCACTGTCCAAGCGCCACTTGCCCAGTTAGGGCCCAGAAGGATAGGGACTAGGGTGTTTAGGGCGTAGTGTATCTGGAACACAAGGCTGAACCCTCTGCTAAAGTCTGCAACAAGGAGCAGCATCCCTGACTGGGTTTGGGACAAGTGGTATGGAGGAACCTTAACTGTCAAGAGTATGTGATGAGGTGAAAATGTGTTAAAGGGGAACTATCACAAAAATGAACATTTAATATAAGCTTCGGCATACTGAAATTAGAAACTTTCTAAATACAATCAATTAAAAATTCTATACTGTTTCTGAAATAATCAAATAATCAAATTTATTCCTCTCTCAGCATCTGTTTCTCTTCATTCTGTCTTCATGCAGGAGTTGGGTGTCTGCTATTAATTGACAGTTAGATCCAATATGTCTTATAGGGGGGCTTTTGCCTAGAAGATGTATTAGAGCTCACTCCTGTCTCTCTACATGCAGAATTTGTGCAAAAGGCAGTTATTCTGTTAGATTTTGTTTGTACTGGAATCTGTTATTTGAGTGAGCTCTACTACATCTGCTAGGAAAGGAAGCCCCCCCCCCTATAAGATATATTGGATCTAACTGTCAATTAATATCTGACACCCAACTCCTGCATGAAGACAGAATGAAGAGAAACAGATGCTGAGAGAGGGATAGTGAACATAAACTTGATTATCCCAGAAACAATGCAGAGTATTTAATTGATTGTATTTCCAAAGTTTCCAAAGCTTTTTGCGATAGTTCCCCTTTAAGTATCTATGCTGAATCATACTGGTGGTTGATAATATATCTGTTCTTGAGTTCATTGCTGTTTTTGAGTTCATCAACTAGACCTCTAGTTTATTTGTTGCTACAGTGTGGTACTGTCAGGACTGCCAGAAGCACCCGACGGCGCTGCTCACCTTCCTGGCGGTCGCAATGAAAATCCAAGATGGCGGCGCCCTTGTTGAACACATGGGTCGCTGCACGATGATGTCATCACTGGTGCCGGGATTTTGTCATAAAAGGGCGCCCTGGACACTGAAACCCTGCCCAATTAAAGGTATTCTTGCCTGCATTGTACCTGGGGGTTTCCTGTGAAGATTTCCTGTTTGTTCCCTGATCTTGATCCCTGCTTGTTCTGGACTTTGAAACTTTGCATGTGACCAGACTATTCTCTTGTTTAACCCTTCGGATACCTTGATCTTGGACTCTTGTTCCTGGCATCCTCCTTGGTCCGTACTACTCCCTTTGGGAGCCGCTAGGTACAGACTTCACTATGAAGGGGACCAGGGTGTGTGCTGTTCAACTAAATATCCCAAAGGCACCACAGAGCACTACAAACCATGTTTATTTAACTCCTGACATAGTCAATTAAATATTAATTGAGCCTAAGAATAATTTGTAAGTTGGCTTATAGTATAGTATCTCTGAAAAAAGTATTAGGTTTTTGAAAATGTTATAGTCCCCTTTTCATTCTGCACCAGCAGTTATATTTCCTCTCAATGAGGAGACACTATATAAGTCCTCTCTGTCACAAAACAACATACGCTATGACTGGAATGATAGCAATTATAAAAGAATGTGAGTCACATGAGTCAAATGAAGAAACTTATCAAATTTGGGAAATTCTTCAAACTATTTTGTGTTCTCAGGCATTTATCATTTGTCACTTGCATGCATGAAAATGTCAGTGAAAAATATTCTCTTTCACATTGCACAAGGTTTCCCCAGACTTAAATGGTAAAGCTGCTTGAAAATTACTCTTGCTCCAGAATTTTTTTGACAAAAATTGGCAGGGAGAACATACAATATAAAAAATGTTAAATATCTAAACATTTTGATCTGCAAGAGAAACCTGTTTTTTTGTTCAGGTCAAAATACAATTTTAGGTTCAACATTAAGGGGGTTATTTACAAAAACTCAAATTAATCAAAATTTTTATTAAGACAAAGTCGACCAAAGACAAATCCATGAATTGAACTCATTTATCAATAATTCTTGGAGTGAAAAAAACATCTTGACAAATTTTTGCGTCAATTTAAATCGTTCCGAAAACTTGATTTTATCAAATTGTCCCAGAAAAAACTCGACTTTATCGTATTATTGGAAGAAATCTTAGACTTTATCAGATTATCCAACTCAGATCATGATGTCAAGAAACAACTTCAAAGGACATCTACATGACTTTGACAGGTCAAAGTGACGTATTTTCAGATTAAGATATTTAGCAGCTTTGGGGTATAATAAATCTCTTAAAATTAGAGTCTTTTTTTCCTCTAAAAGTTTGAGTTTTTCCCTTTAAAACTCGACCAGAAAAATGTGAGGTTTAATAATTGGGACCCTTAATAAATCAGCTACATAAAATGATACTGACATACTCATATAATTGAAAGAAACATGGAGGAAAGCATACTGCAATACTTTTTTTAAATTTCCACCCTGTGCAAAGTCCCTGCTGGCTGGACTGCAGCCCTTTTACAGACTGGAACTATTTGGAGAAGTAGGGAGTGCAATGCGAGAGTTTTATTGGAGGATTCCCTACCATTTATATACAGTATATATGTATATTTTCAATTATCTAGCTCTATATTTAGCACTGCACATTCAATCAGTTCAGACAGGGATCAATACAATAGTACAGTATAAATAAATACAAAAATACATTTACGATTAGGTGTTAAGTGTTAAGAAACAAGAGGAAGGAGGTAGCTATAGAATGCCAATGAATACCTTGCTGTCTCATTTAACAAACCATTTTCTCCACAAATCAATGGACTTGGAAGAAACTTAAAGCATTAAAAAGTTAGCTAACACTACAATAGAAAGGTTTTTATTACCTAGTGCATAAAATATTATCATAGAACAAACCCCTTACATGAATTCATAACATTTACACCATGCAAGATTATTGTATATTTTGGATTAAGTGCCAGCCCCTGGGCAGAAATGCTTATGTATATACTATATAATTACTTAGAAGTGTACATGCCATGTATAATTGTTTCACATGTGTGATATGTCTCAGTGCCTCATGAATAGCATAATTCTCATTTATTAGGTCAGTTAATCATATCAACAAAGTTCTTGGAATCTGAAAAAAATGCCAAAAATAACATACTGTTTCAGTAAATCTTAGCTTCAGCTCCCTTGCACAGGCTTCTTTCTTAATCAGCAGCTATTTCAGTGTACTGTCAACAATGACAGCTCATATGAGCCTTCTCAAGCAGTTAATGATCAGCATGAGCCAAATGGCTGTTTATCAGTATCATTCTTGGAAGGATGAAAGCAGCCAAATGATTTACTAGTAGCCCTTGTGCTTTCCAGTCTTGTAAATTAATCCTGGATTGCTAAACCACAACAGGTCGGTATAATGACCTAAAGCCACTATGGAGACCAAATATCCAGGAGAGAATGCTTAAGGAGGATATTAATAGAAAAAGGTTTTCCACTGGAGGACATATATGTGAATATATAACAGTTTACCACTCTATGGGAAGGCTACGTCCATCTTCATTATTCTAAGTATCTGCTGAAATTCAGTTTAAAATGTGTTTCCTAAATCAGAAGAATTTAAATTATTCAATTTCACTTCAACAAAGGATACCACTTTATTGACCTGGGAGCAGAGGGATTTTATAAATTGCATCCAGTCCTAATGATATGGGATTCAATGAAGAGAAAGCAATTGAAAGAGAGAAACAGGTAGTTGGGATTATTTATATTGTTGTTATTTACATACAGAATTTTCACATTATTCTCAATGTGGCAATTCTACAGTTTCTTATTGTTTTTTTTTTTGTTGTTAAAGTGCAAATTGGTTGTGGCTTCATTATAACCTAGACTTCTTTTTCCTGCAAATGGCACAGTCAGTGATATGGCATATTGACACAGAAGTTGATTGAACCTAGCCTCACTTGACACTATGCTGTAGAGTTTAGAATAGTTTAAATTAGCCCCTGTCTACCTGTGGCAGACACTTCATACACCTAGCAAGAGATAGTGTAGAGCTGGCAAAAAAGGGCTTCCAAGAGCATTGGAAGTAGAAGCCAACATGAATGCCAATGATGGTGAAATTTGAGGGAGAATGCTTATTTACTGTCTTGGATTTACAGAAAACTATAGGAGAAAACTATAGGAGATTAACCATCATTATCATGTGCAGCTTGAGCAAATGTTAAACTTTTAAATGGGACCGATGCAAAAGTCTAAAGGTGTTTGTACTAGAGCATGTTATTTGCTGTTGTTGTTATTCCTGGAACCCCAGCCTTGTGACCACAGTGTAAATATAGGGCTGGAGTTTGTATATGCTATTGCTAGATATTTGTGAAAGCCTAACAGGATGACTAATAAAGGTATGGATAATTTAAAGCTTTGCTTCATTATATATTGCCTTTACACAAAAATAGCCACAACACAACCAGAAAGGAAAGGAAATGAGCACAACTGGCAGTTTTACATACCCAGTGGCTAAGGATGGCAACCAACCACCAGGAGGTGCTGAGTTCAAGTCCCAGCAGAGCCTTACAGGCTGAAACAGAAAGCTACACCAGTAACATGAAGAGAAGCTACATAGAATAAAACAATAGGAGTGTTCTCTTAAAATATAACTCATGCATTAAAAACCTTCTTTGAGAGAGGCTCCTGGGAGCTGTAATCAGCAACAGCTGGAGACTCTTTGGTTGGGCTGTTTTGTTCTAGTATCTCAGATGCCATGGTCTATTTCTGCAGTTTATTATAGTGTAACAGATTATTCATCTGCTCAGCCTTTCCTGCCATCGAGTTCTAGTGTCTTATAAGAATGCAATGGTTTTCAAGAATAAATTGCAGTCGAAATCTTTCTGAAGCTTTTATCATATCTTGAAAATGGAATTGACAAGTGACACTGTTATCATTAGATAATGGGACAGATAAACACCAAATGCCTGCCCATACTTAAATCAGCCATGTGTATATAATAATATACATTATTCTTTGCCAGGTCTGACTTGCCCATTACATAACAACTTTTATTATTTGAAATATTTTATTTGATTTTAGCAGTAAACAATAAAAATCAAAATGACAACAAATAAAATGCAGATTAACATAGCAACCTATTACAGTACAACTTAGCTGTACTTTTTTTTTTTTTACCAGGAAACATTTGCTCTGCGATCGGTCATTAGAGCTTCTTGCCAGCAATGTTGAAAATGAAGTCTCATAAATGACAATGAAAGTATAAAATGCTGCAGGTTCATATTATAAGGAAAATTACATTCTGTATTATTATTATTATTCATTTTAGCACCCTGCAGACTATAAACCCACCATTCTATTTCTATGGAGTAAAGCTAGAACAGAAATCTTATGGGAACATTATACAAATGGAAAGGACGAAAAATACAAAATATGAATACGGATGAAAAGAATCTCTTCCTAAGCAATAATATTAAATGCACATCTTATACAGGTACTAGCTGAATGAAAAAAGAGAATGCATATAGTTACTGCAGTTATTCTTGCACAGATAATGACAAGATAATTAGACTATGACCATCAACTCTTTGGCCAAAACACTACTGGTCTCTACAGATAAACATAAATTTACGTAGTCTTCATTTACCTCCACATTCCGCTAGTGGCTGAAAGGTTGGAGTCTGGTGCTCCTAGTGATTCCCTATTTTGATAAACTGTAGTAGCAGCCCACCACTAAATCAGTTAAAAAAATGGGATAGTGGAGGCAAATAATTCTCGTTCTTAGACTCCTTTATTTAACACATGCCATTCCAAAGGACCTACACATTTATTTTACTTTCCACTTTCCCAAAGAGGTAGGAGAGGTACAAATGTATATTTAACAGTGGAGCAACAGAAGACATTGGCAAATATCCAGCACAATGGACAGCACAATAAACGTTATTTTCTGTTTATTGAAGCTACAATAATTACTCACAACTGATAATGTATGTTGATTGCATTGCTCCTGGTGGGGATATGTACAGGTTTGGGAACATAGACAAAGGTAAAAAAGCACAGTTTGCGTGGCTGTAACTGCTTGTGCATGCTTTCCCCCAAGTGTCATGGCTGTATCACGCCACAGGCAACTCCCTGTTGCAAATCATGACTTTGGACTCATCCAAGTCACATACAGTAAATATGCATTTACATCAAATGATTTTGAAAACGGACAGGCAAACTAAACTTCAAATATGATAGTTATGGTCTGCAGCTGCCCCACAGTCTTCTACATAGACAAACTATTGAGAAAATAACTAAATAAAACAGACACACAGCAAAAACAAAATGCCAGCAATATATGAACCTCCCTGTAAAAATCATTGTGTCAAATCTATAGTCTATAGCAGTGATGCCTAACCAGTAGCTTGGGAGCAACATGTTGCTCTTGGACCCCTTGGCTGTTACTCCCAGTGACCTCAAAACTGATGCTTATTTTGAATTCCAGGCAAGTTTTAGTTGCATAAAAACAAAGTGTACACAAACAGAGCCTCCTGTAAGCTGCCAGTAGTTATGTGCAGTTTGATAACATGCCCTTTCCTAATTTTAATATAATAAACCAAAAGCTACTGTATTTTAGCACTTGCCAGAACTGAGCAGTAAATGATTAGCAGATGAATCAGCTGCGAGAAACTAACGGCATCATTAAAGATTAATTGAGGAAATAGCAAAGCATTCACACAGTGAGGGCATAAGGTTACACTCTAAAGATGATTCTTACATGAAAAGTGTTACAAAGTTTTGAAAATCAGAATGAAACAATATTTTTGGACATGCTTCTTATTTTAAGGATCAGTACAGACGGATTGGAGGGATATCTGTGATGGAACACAAATGGAAGCTCAAGAGGGCCAATAGGGGTGATCTGGTGATGATGAAGAAGCAAGCAACATATAGGTAATATTCAGATAAGTATGGAAAGAAAAACATTCTTAATACCGTCCCTACCTAGCATTTTATTGTACTAGAGAAGAAACAAAGGTGCTTCCTGACATTGATGAGCTGCTGTGACACCCCTTAATAAACATGTCCCTTTGTGCCTGGCACAGCTTATTATTAACTGCCAGAAAATGCTCCTACTTAGCCTTAGACTCTTTGATACAAACTTAGTCTGCTTGCATGTAAAATGACAACAATTAATGCACTCATTAAAGAACATGGGGGAAAAGTATGCACTGAAAGCAAAAGTATTAACAGCACAAGACAATTTACATACCCTATAGGGCACATTTCTAAATATTAAATTGAATTTTATAAGTAGATATTAAGTTGAATTTTTGAGGGTAGAATGTGATTTGAGTGTGTTATAGTTGTGTTTGCACATTTTAAAGCAATTTTTGAGAAATTTGAAAATGAGAATTTTGATAAATCTGTCACTATATGGTCAAAAGTATCTGGCACATTTTTATACAAAAGTATCAAAACAAAAAAATATCCAGGCATTCCGTTAAAATGATGTAGTTAGTTGGAACAGAGTCTCCATAAGCAATGTCAGCAGAAGAACTCTTTGTACAGAGGTTTTTATAGGTGAACAAACAAACTTAACAAAAAAATATGCAATACCTGGGTTTGGCTGAAGTGGTTCAGGGGTCACCACCATTGGACTTTGGAGTAGTGGAAATGTAACCTTTGGAATAAAAGATGCTAGGAGAACACTACCTGCCTGAATATTTAATACCAACGGCAAAGTTTGGTGGAGGACAAAGTAGAGGAACTGCAGACTTTATTTCAGGCAAGGAGTGAATAAACACACAACCTTACATGTTTTGTACATGCAGATACTTAATCATAGGCTTCAATGAGGAGGAATAATAGTCTGAGGCTTTTGTCCACAGTTTAGGGCCTTGGTTCCATTGAAAGCCATCCTAAAGACTATAGCGTATGACATTCTTGACAATTCCATGCCACTTTGTGGCAGCCATTAGGGCAATACTATTTTCTGTTTCAACACAATAGTGTCACCATGAAAAGCAAGCTCTATACATAATGGGTTTGCCAAAATGGGAAGACCTTGAACCCTGACTTCAACCCAACTAAGGCTCTTTTGGCTAAATGGAAGCAAATCCAGCAACAAAATTCCAAAATACATTAAAAAGCCTTCAGAGAAGAGGAGATGATGTTATAGCAGCAAAGAGAGGACCAACTTCATACTTATTCTTTTGGTTTGGAATAATATTTTAGACATGTAGGCATCTGGATATGAGTTTTGACCATACAGTGTAGTTATTCATGTTCTGTTCTGGCCTAGTAATTTATTGTTTAAATGTACAGAACCTTGTGTCCAACTAGCAATATTTCAATAAAAATAAGTGTACACCCAAACACATGTACAATGCATATTGTATCACTGTATAAAACACTAAGCTAATTTTCTGAGAAGGTTAGTCTGTGCCAAATTAGAGAGAGCAGCCATTTCTACAGATACAATGGTAAATATTATATGGGAAAATGAGCCAGATGCCGAGGCCCTGTGCTCGCTAGGATTTAGCACAGCTGCATTTAATTTCTCCTCTGAACTGGTGATTTTCAGAAGGTCGGCCAGATAGTAGCAGAGGATGAGCTATTTTCTCACACTCAAAATGTAACATTAATTCTTTAAATGTGTACAGTAAATAGTTCTCATGTCAAAACACTGCAGACGTGCATGTCTTGATTCCATGGTGTCCCCTTTGCCTGTAGCCTTTGTATACGGGTGGAGCTCTGTTTAATGAAGGGCAGCTACTCCATCCATCTTGTTAATAAGAACAGGAAGAGAGATGTACTATTTAAGTGGATAAATATGTGTATATAAGTACAAATGGCTCATCAATGTATATCGGAAAGTTGCCTGGGTCTTTGGAAAGTTTGCCTTGGCAATAAATATGCTTGTTTTAAACACTACTGATGCTGGTATTATACCTGAATATGTTGTGTGAGCTGTGACTTAGCAACCGTTCTTAAACAAGTTGATGGGTGAGTGAGTAAAGTTGTCAAGTAATAAAATAATCAGCTTACTGCTGAATTGGCGCCAGATATGTAGAACGCTCTGAAATAAACCCTGTCTAATTTTCAACCCTGGCAACGTTGATTCAGATCCAAATCTTTCATGCAAATCAGTGGCACCTAGTTTTACGCGACATTAGGTCTGTCTATAAATGCTGTAAAATGCAGGGATTCTTGTTTGCAAAATGTTCAAGCACGCTCAGTAGCCCATTGAAGTTAACAAGGAGAGGGACAATCTGGGTAAAATAAATTACAGATTTATAGGGGCAAATTCACTAAGATCCGAAGTTGCGCCGGCGATAGCTTCGCCGCACTCCGCCGCACTTCGCCAGGCGTAGTTTCGCCAGCGCTACGCAAATTCACTAAAATGCGAAGTTGCACTCAGTGAGGCGAACGGTAGCGAAGTTGCGCATGCGTTAATTCGTCAAGCAAAGCGCAGTTACACTAGCGATGCCTAATTTGCATACGGTGCCAAGTTAAAGTACAATGGACGTATGTGTAGCAGCAAATACATTATACTACACAAGCCTGGGAAAGCTTCATTAAATAAAAGAGTTGTTATTTTGCCCTATACATGTGCCCACTGTATAGTTTAGGTGCCATATGTTAGGAAATGTAGGGGGGAAGGAGGGTACCCCCAAAAAAATGTACAATCTTTTTCAGCCTATCACCCTTAAAAAGAAAAAGATGCCAGCGTTTTTTGGGACTTAGAAAAAATGTCAACTTTTTTTAAAGCAAGCCATATCTACTCTATTGCACTTCGCCTGGTCTCAGTTGGAGAAGGCAAGTCTGGCGCAAGAGTTAACGTTCATGAAAATCCGCAAGTTAGTGAATTAGTGTAGTTACGTCCCTTCGCCATAGCGCAACTTTGCCTGGCGCAAGGGTGCGAAGTAGCGCTAGAGTAGGTCCACTTCGCTAGCGAATTTACGCCAGCGTCGTTAGTAAATAGGCGAAGTAACGAAATGACGTCACGCTGGCGAATTTGCACTAGCGTGAGCCACTTCGGGCTTTACTGAATTTGCCCCATAGGGTAATGTAATAAAAGACCCAAAGTTTACACCGTCTGGTCTCCTGTGTCAAATCAAAGTCTGATTGGTTAGCTTTTATTATCACTAGGGATGCACCGAAGCCACTATTTTAGAATTTGGCTGAATCCCAAATCTTTTGTGAAAGATTTGACCAAATACCAAACTGAATCCTAATTTGCATATTTTAAATAGGGAAACAAGGGGGAAAGAGAGTAAAAAAGAGTAAAAAAATGTTTACTTCCTTGTTTGTGTGACGAAAAGTGACATGATTTTTTGGATTTGGTTCGGCCAGGCACTTGGATCCTAAACAGAATCCTGGATTCAGTGCATCCCTGTATTATACAGACCTATAAGGGTGGCATGAAGAAACAGTGGCAAGAACTAGTGCTGGAAAGTAGTGATTGGTGAATAAATTCATCTGGTGCTAATTTGTGGTGAATTTCCGCGTTTTGCAAAAACTCCAGCGAAAATTCACCGGCATCAAAACATTTTGGACATGCCAATTGAATTTGACACTAGCGGCTTTTCGGACGTGCATCCAAAATTGACGCGGAAGTAAATTTTCGAGTTTCGTGAATTCTTCTCAGCTTCGCGAATTTTCCGCGAAGCGACATAGGAGAAATTTGTCCATCACTTCTGGAAAGAATTCATTTGCCTGCTGGGCTTATATATTACCCACAGAACTAGTGACTGATGGCTCTAGATTGGGGATTAATATATATCCTTGAAAAGTAACATTGTTCTTTTTAAGCTTTGTGTTGCTGTAATAAAAAGGTGGCCTGACATTACAATTTCATGTAAAATTCTTTAAGGCCAGTTTATAAAGGACTTTCAGCAAGAGCAGGAGCGCATAAAAATGAATTGCGTGAATAACATTTTGGTGCATAGTAAGTAAAGTCTTATACATGGCCCTTCTGGAGCTGCATTTGATCTCAAAACCTTCTAGTGAAATAAAAATTCAGCCTGACGTTAGCAGGAATTAAGTATGGGACTCCCTAGCATCTTGAATTACACAGCAATCCCCAGGGCCACTGACTGAAAAGTAGTGGCAGTAAACTGCTGTGGAACATATCGCCACTATATAAATAAAGGATAATGATTAGTAACTTAAAACAACATGTTTACATTGAGTTCTCCCATGGAATATACAGGAAGCTGCTACAATAAGGCCTGTCTTTCTCCCACTGGAATCTTATTTACGTTCAACGGAAGAAGAACTACTTGAAGGTCAAAGGGTCTTAAAGCATATTGTAAGGCAATTAAATGGCCAAGGATCATTGAGCAGTTTAATATAGTTAAGGATTGCAAGCGCTTTATGGCATTTGTTTGCTGGACTCTTTTATTTGCTGTAATCTTTGTTCCCATTAGAAAATAGATAATAGGAGTTATCTACAATCAAGTGCTGCATCAAAGTATAATGATGCCTGCCTGTTATTTGGTCACAAATCTGATGTGCCTATTGACACAACCTGTAACTGGGAGCTCTGGTAGCTCCACGGACCCCCTGCCTCAATATGTGCATGATTCAGAACAGGAGACGGGACGGACTAGTGCTGGAAGTGAAAAGGGCAGCGATAATGAACTGATACTTATATTTAATGAATGGCATCAATGCATGCAAGGACTGCATCCATTTATGCATGACTGCAACTGTCGTTAGCCCTTAGGGTTGCCACCTTTGAATCCTACACAAAGGTGGCAGGGTCAGTGGAGTCAGAGTTGATAATATTGGGGACAGGCCGGGGAGTTTGTGTGTTCCCCCTGTTCTAGAATAGGTTCCCCAGTTAAAGACTACTACTGATAAAACTGACCATAGTTTGAATACAATAGGAGCCTTAGATGTAAGTTCATCTGGGGCAGAGACTGGTGGAATTGATGTAATACTATATAGATGCATAACCAATAAAGCACTATGGGAAATGGCTTATTCTGGCTTTTTCTTGATAATAGATTTCATAATAGATTATTTTAAATTTTAAGCAAACTATTCAGATATTCACAAAAAAAAAAATACCACGTAGAAACAAATGATCAGTTAAACAAGGCAGCACTGTGTGCTCCTGCAGCATCATTTGTTTTAATGAGCCACAAATTACAGTTAATTGCCATGCTTCAGTCAATTAAATGCTCCAGTGAACAAATGATAATGTGTTCTGTGAACTTAGTACTTTCAGAAGCACCCTGGTCGTTGGCTCTTTATCACGATGCATTGTAAAAATGAATATTCTGTATTGTTTATTGTAGAAAGAGCATAATGCTGAATTGCAGCTGGACCATCATATCAAATGTGTGGGTGTTTATATGCAAAAGCACTGCTGGTTTAAGGTTTATGCACAGTTCCTGGCAGGTAGGGTGTATATATTAGGGTCGGTGCCTGTGTTTAGATATAAGGGTTTTTTCAAATGTTTATTATGAAGAGTTTTAAGGGGGAGGAGAAAGGCAAATTGCAACCTTACTGGGGTTCATCAAAGTAAAGTTTTCTGACAGCATATTAGAGCCAAGGAAGTGACCCATATGAACAGCCAATTTGGAACTCCTTAACTCCCAACTGTCCCATTTTTCGTGGGACAATCCCGGTTTTGACAGCTAATCCCTCAGTCCCAGCTTCTTACTGAAATGTCCCCAGTTTTTCTGCACTGACGCCAGAAAAAGATACAATGTTTCTGAAATATAATTAAATAAGAGGCTTTAGGCAGAGAGTCCAGAATACTCTGCACCTGCACTTTTGTAACTATTTAAGATAAGCAGCTCTCTTGGATTTGCAGCTAAAAAGGCAATTCACCATCATTAGCAAAACTGTAATAACACATAAAACCCAGAAATGTGTTCAAACTTTCCATATCCTGCCAAATTTTGTAAAATGGATGTGGTATTTAGGGGGTGTGGCCATAAAATGGGGGTTGCAGTAGCAGAATAGGGCTACATAAGTTTGATCACAGGTAAGGTGCACGAAAAAAACTCAATAGAGTCAAACCCCGATTTTATGTTTTCCTGGGGACTGGAATGAACTCACAACTCGATTGGTTACTAATTCGAGAAAAAAATTGACTGTCAAAAACTCGAATCACTGAATTTGAGGTGAGAAACTCAAAAACTTATATTGATCAAGTTTGGATTGAAACCCCCCCAAAAAAACCTGAACATCATCATAAAGGCTACAAACACCTTGAAATGTTTTGAGTTACCTCTGCCATTGACTTCTACATGACCTTGACAGGTTTTAGATGGTGTATTTTCAGATTCAAGCTATTTCCACGTTCGAGGTATAATAAATCTAAAAAATGTTAGTTTTTTTAAGAAAATAAGAAAACGAAATAAAAGAATAAAAAAATATATAGATTTTTTTAATTAAAAATACCCTCGAAAACTTGAATTCTTTGTGGAAAAAACTACTTTACCTTTGATAAATAACCCCCTTAAAGTCTAGAAAAACAGCTTTAACGTACAAAGAAATCCTTGGTTGCAGAAATGATGTGAGATATAGCAATTGAAAGGATCATACCTAACTCAGCTGAACTAAAACAAAGGGCAATGGAATGCAGCCTAGAAAATGCTATGCTGGGATATTGTAAACAAGTTGCAGTAGGGAATTTATTAATAATAAAAAGTTAGGGAATATAAGGCTGTAAGCTAGCAATATTAATGGTACAATCTATATATGCCCAGTGGGACAGTACAAGGGAAGTGCTGCCTGTATTAGCAGCATGTATCCTGCTTAAACCAAGATTGTTTCTACTTCTGCCCATAATGGTAACACTGTTTATAGCTTGGTGTGACATCACTTCCTGCCTGAGTCTCTCCCTGCTCACTCAGCTCTGAGCTCAGATTATAGCAGGGAGGGGAGGAAGGAGGGGAAGAGATGCAAACTGAGCATGTTCAAGCCCAAACCCTGGAGATTTAATCTGAAAACAGGAAGTCTGATGCAGAAGGCCATGTGTACACAATAGAAGGAAGGAAATGTGGTGTTTCTTTTGACAGAGGACTCTGAGTAGCATTACTTTGAGGTTTTACTAGTGTATTTATATAGACCTTTCAGATAAAGCTTACTTAGTTTTAACCTTTCCTTCTCCTTTAATTAATCCGCAAAGTCAGGATGAAACCTATTGGTCCGTGAAAATAGCTATCAGTGCAGTAAACAGATGATATTCACATTTTTTAAGTTTTATCTGAGGATCAAGTTATTTACAGAAAGAATAACAATATCTGGAAAGCCGAGAGCTTAACCGAGCCCTTGGTGCCAATTTTATTTGAATAATACACTACTACATTACCACCTACATGGTTTACAACTCCATTAAGGCAGACCTTGGGCAGAGAGAGAAGTGTCAAAGCTGAGATATCTAAATTTAAATTATATGTTGCCAGATCTCCAGGGCTGTGGACATGCAGAATAAAACTGCTCACGACATTAAAAACAAGTGGTACAAAAGCACTGAGAATTTAAATGCAGATTTTTTTTTTCTGTTAGACTGGCTCTGTGAGTCATTTTATACTGGCAGAGAAATATATACGCGCTTGTCTCCTGAAGTTTTTTGCTTTTGAAGAAATATTCTAGTTAGTGTAGTTCATTGTCTCTTCAAGCAGCCAAGACACTAGTTATTCCATAATTTAAGGGTGAATATGCCACCATTATAACTAATATTCTGTAAAAAAAAAAAAAAAACACTCTATCCCATCATCATTCTATCTTTTGTGCATCTACTCTGCGATGCTTGTTGTTCCAGAAATGTAAGCAACAGATCCACAGCAAGGCTATTTTTTTCTACAGCTGTCAAATGATACATTAGAAATATCTAATTATGAGCGAGGCAGTTTGAGCTATTATAGACAATGATGGGGGACACTAGCTGAAACAGAACAATCTAATCTCAATACAGATAATCTGGTGTTGTATAAATGAGAGTGGGCGATAAATCATAGGGTTCTGCAAGTAATGTCTTAGCCAGAAGAAAAAATTATTTTCTTCTTGTTATTATGTTTCTGACCTTCTACCAAGATACCTAGTATTAACTCTGCTAGGCTGTACAGTTAGTGATGGGCGAATTTATTCGCCTGGCGCAAATTCGCGGCGAATTTGCTCGATTCGCCACCAGCGAATAAATTCGCGAAACGCCCACGAAAATTTGCGGCAAAAATTCGCCAGCGTCAAAAAAACGGGCACCGGCGTCAAAAACGAGACGCCGACGCCGTTTCGCAAATTTTTCGCCGTTTCGCGAATTTCGCTAATTTTTCGGCTAAACTAAACGGCGCAAATTCGCCCATCACTATGTACAGTAGGTACAGTAGTATAAATGTGAAACACTCTATAGGGAATGCTAAAAATAAGCTAAGGCTATCCGATGAGTAATAGGGCATTCATTTACTTATAATGGACCTTAAAGAAATAAAAATGAGCTCAGTGTAGCAGATGATTCATAGTATCTGTGATTTATATGGCACCAACACATATACATAGAGATTATATATGATTCACATCAGCCCCTGCCCCAGTGTAGCTTATAGTTTACTGTCCCTATTGCAATCACACACAATAGGGTCAATTTTAGCAGTAGCTGTTTAACCTACCTGCATGTTTTTAGAGTGTGGGGAGAGACCAACTCCTTGCCCAAGCTGGGACCATACTCTGGACCCCAGTATGTTTACTTGCCACCATGGGCACAAGTATCAGGACAGCTGGAAGGATGGTACCATGATATGGTTAGGACTCGTTATCTGAGTTTAGGTCATGAGGGGCTATGGGATGTGTAGTTCTGTTAGTGCCTGGTTGAGGGGTGGGCAAATAAGTGAACAGTGGAACAGATAGCAGGCACTGATTTACCTTAGCAACCTTTGCTCTTCCATTATATCAAGGATGTTTATGAAGGTGTGATTGCAGGTTATGGGGGTATAAAAGTTGCAGCAGGAGGGAATTGCCACAAAAAGGGAAGCTGGTTCACAAGGTCATTGGTCAGAAACACAAGAGAAGCCTTTAGTGCCCAATGGGTGGGGGGCAGTTTGGATAGTGGTTTACTATTGATGTTAACCATATTATGTGTACGCATATAGTTATGTAAAATTATTGGTAATACATTGACTGTGGCCTTTTTATCCCATAGAAGTGTCTGCTATGAGTATTGCAGAAAGGAAGGTAGAGGACGGTTGGGTAGACATGGAAGGGACCACACCATTGATGTTTCCCATGTCAAAATGTTAACCTTTTTACTCTGAAGGGTAAATAATATGAATGCTGAGTCCAACATGGTAGATAGACCAGTACAATATAATACTGACAGAAATACTACATTGGAAGTTGAATAGTGTGAATACTTTGCAGTACTTAGACTAAATGTTATCTAAAGCCAAGATTTGATAATGAAGTAACATAAATTATATTTTATGGCTACATTTTTATTGGTAGAACTGCTCATGAACCAGAAAAAGATAGACACAAAGAATTTCAATGTTATTCCTATGGAAAATAATTTTTTGGTATTTCATGTGGCAAACTCCCCAGTATTAAGTATCTGTAGTATTAGAGACCTGTAGAGACATGCTGGGAGAAGACTGATTTGTACTAATGCATACAATTATTTTCAAAATCATTAAGCCAGGATTGATACACATTGCGTTCAATTTAATGCAATGTAATGCTCATTCAGTTTCAGGGATTAACTATTCAGAGGGGTGTTATAGGTCAGATCTAATACCCAGAGCAAAGAATGGAGACAGCTTGAAGCATTTCTCACATTTCTATAATTCCACATGAACTTTAACCCTCTGTATATGAAACAGAACTGTAACAATCTAAATCTACTACACTTACAGGTTGCCTGTGTGACGACAATGGACTCACATTGTCTATGATTATCTGTCTGCGTACAGATACAGTTATTAAGATATAAATACCATCTTGGTTTAGGTGCCTTTTACAAACTTTTCTCGATAAACATCAACTATTTCTATATATAAAAGGTAAGCAATTGTGAATCGCATTAAATGTTCTTCGACATTCAAGGAAACTCCAGGTGTCCAAAGATCACAATGTGATTCCAAGGGGTAGATTTACTAAAGAGTGAAGTGGACAACGCCAGCGACTTTTCACCAGCGTTGAAACGGGACATTGGCAATTCGCTAGCGAAACAGACCATCGCAAATTCACTAAAGTGCGGATTTTACTGAACGTTACATCTTTCGACAGAGTTGCCTTTGCCACCTCAGACCAGACGAAGTGCTATAAAGCAGCTAGATCTTCCTCAATCTTCTCTCACATCATATCCTGTGTGCCGAAAATGCGTTAAAGTTCAAAAAACGCTGGCGTCCTTTTTTCAGCTTGATTGCCTGCAAAAGTCCTATAAAACTTTTTTTTGGGGAATCGTTTTTTTCCAGACATTTAGAACATTCACAGTGGTCTCATGTGTAGGGCATTATATTAATTCTCTTGCCTTTATTAAGGTTCAGTGACCATATGTAATATAAACCGGTAACTTAAACCATTTGCAGCAACATGTATAATAAAGACATCAATGCAACTTTAAATTTCCTGCTGTATGCAAATAACCTAAGCGCGAAAAGTCGCCAGAGTTCGTCGCCCGGGCCGAAACTCCGCATTTTAGTGAACTAGCTAATCGGTTGCTGGTGGCAATTTGCCCTTTTGTAAATCTGCCCACAAGAGCTTTCCAGTTCACTTTCTTCCTCTTCACATGTGTCAACATGTCCAAAAAACTCAGCATCACTTAAAACTAAGCCATTAACTGCCATTCTATAATCCTTTAATCTGCCGTTTAAAAGTATATGCTATATTCTAAATATACAGGTATGAGATCTGTTATCAACTCCGAATTATGGAAAGGCTGTCTCCCATACTCTCCATTTTATCCAAACCATGTGCTTGAGCCAAACTTAGATATAATTGTGAAGATTCTTATTCATCCAGGTCATGGTATAGCTTTAGAAATGAGTCAAATCAACTGGACTTGCTTTGTTTTTTCTTGAAGATGTTCATTCAACTGGCTTTCTCAATTCAGAATTACTTTTACATATGATCTTTGCAGTGTTGCTCCAATCAGCATAATCTGTTTATTATAATCAGCAAGAATGACATGAATTTAGTTGTTGGTTGTATTAGCATGATTGGAGCTTTGAGGTGTTATTAAACTTTCCAGGGAGAGGTGCCAAAACAGCATTGTATGTCCCCCAGCCTCTATTCAAACTTGGCTTTTCAGTTTTTACATATATGGCTTCTTTAACACCTCTTTTGAACCAGTCGCTCTCCCGGTCTAGAATCTGGACTTGGCAGTTTTCAAACGTGTGTCCTTTTTCTTTTAGATGTATGTAGACTGCTGAGTCCTGACCAGAGGAGCTGGCTCTTCTGTGCTGTGCCATATGCTGGTGTAATCTTATTTACAAGGCATTCTGAATTGAGAAAGCCAGTTGGATGTTTGGTGAAATGTCTTCAAGAAAAAACAAAACAAGTCCAGTTGATTTGACTTAGATATAATTAATCCTTACTGAAGGCAAAACCAGCCTATTGGATTTGTTTAATGTTTAAATGATTTCCTAGTAGACTTAGGCTATGAAGATCCAAATAACAGAAAGATCTGTTATCCAGAAAACCCCAGGTCCCAAGCATTCTGTATAACAGGTCCCATACATGTACCATTTTTGTAACTTTTCCTTTTGTAGGACCAATTCCAATACAAATTTCAGCAGCACTCCGGTATAGTGAAAAATAATTTACGTATTTGTGCAAGTGAAGCAACGTTTTGGGCATAACCAGCCCTTTATCAAGCTTTAAGTTTTCCTTTTGTAGGAGTTTCTTACTGAGCTCTTCAATATGTATTGACTAAAGTTTTGTTCATATGGATTTTATATTTGTTTATTTTCAATAATTATTCTGAAAAGTTCTTTTATATTTGACTGTAAACCAGCTGACTTTTGGCTACTCCCCAACAACATCCAGTAACTCCCCACCAGGGATATAAATAAATGCACAGGGTGTTCTCAACTAGAAATGTTTCATTACACCTGTTTACCAATAAAGGTTTTTCTCATCTTTGTCTTTTCTTACATTATTCTAAATTCTCCTTCCTCCCCAGCTTTTCTGCCATACAAAGCAGTCTAAACCCTATTGAATTCAGCAGTGTTTTCAAGACTATACATCTCTCAATTTATTTTATAACTTTTATAAACACAGAGTTAATTTCAGTTCCATGTACAGTTATTAATATTAATAATTAATTTGTTTTCAATAATATGAATTAGTACACATTGTCACATTTTTAACCAATTACAGGAGATCCACCATACAAGATCCTTCAACTCGGATTCTTCAGCATGCCAGTCCAATTATATTTATTTTTAAGAAGGAATTTTTTTCCTTTTATTGCCACAAGAGAAGAACCTTCACTAAACAAACCATAATATGCTGCGTGGTATTGGGATCTGATGACAATTGTAGGTCATAAATCAACTGAAAGCTAAAGGTGAACATGTGCCTTGGAAGTTCCAAACTCATTGCTGTAACTACTAATACTCATGGAAAAAATCAGGGTGAAATTAAAACTTTTGTGGCACCTTCATTAGGTATATTTTCTAAGGTTCCGTAATTAAAGGGATGCGTAGACATCTATTGTACAGTCATCAATATGATATGATTGCAACTTACGTGAAAAAGACAGCAGGTGCCTTGAACACTTGCAGAAATTTAACAAGGTTCATTTCAATTCCTGCAGCCTTTCAATCAAAATCAGCTGTATCAGTCATGCAGAACATTATTCCTCTTACATATTTCATTCTAACAAGATTACTATATTTATACTATTCTAATATACATAATGATTAATCAGACACTACTTTCTTGTGAATAAAGAATGATACATTCTTTTTCTTCCCAGGGCGAAGAAATAAAAATGAGCACATTTCTGAAATCCTAAATCCTGTTAAATTATTTAATAGCCTTTTAAAGAAGCATAGTAAGAAAAGAAATGCGGATGTTCACATGGGGTGCTATGTGGTTAGTCTCTGTATTAGAGGCCCTAATAAGGCTGCGGCTGATATTTTCTAAAATAAATACATGATGGAGAAAAAAACACAAAGGGAAAAAAGGATTTTTAAATTGAAAAACATAGGATTGTCTGATTTTGTTGTCCATGGCTTTAATGTCACATGACTTTAAAGGGAATCTAAAGGCTGAAAATAATTTTATACTGACCTCTTACAAACTAATTACAATTTTGAGATTCTACATGCTTGTTTGCACTTTCTAGCAAGAGATCTACTGGCTGTGCTGCTCAGCAAAGTTTGCAGTGTACGATTACAGTCGGATCAGCATAAGAGCAGTGTCTGAAATGTTAAGTTACACAGTGATCCCAATAGACTGCTCCTCCAATCTCTACTGTACAGCACAATAATTGGCTTTCTTGCTAGCAAGAAGATCATCCGTGGGCTAAAGAGACTGATAATGTATGAATGGCCATGCAGGTACATGGCCAGTCTTCTATTATTCCATTCATTTGGGCCAACATTTGGCAATATGGTGTGCTGGCAGATGAAATTGTCTAATCAGGTTGGCAGGATGGTTGGTTGAAACAGTCCCCCAACTTTGCATTATACCCAAACAGCCAGGGCATACGGTTGAAATAGGTCAAAATGACTCACCAAAGCTGGGCATTTATGTTTAGTACGGAAAACAAAAGGCAAAAGGCAAGAAAGCAGGAAAGGAACATAGAGAGCTGCTGATAAAAATAAAAAATATGGTTAGAAAGAAAACAAAAAAGATGCAGCAGGAAGTTGTTCGGTCCTTACACCGAAGGGGCATGTGGCAGTTTTAAGACTTATGGAGATGTTTGGCCAGTTCATGAAATTCTCAAAATCACCTCTCCAATGGAAATTGCACCAGTGTTTTTAAACATTTTATAACACTTTCATGAGAATCCCTTTAAATGGACAGATAATTTGGAGAGTTTTGTCCCGTTGAGCTTAAACATATTAATACTTGAGCTGGATGAGGATTTTTTATTTTGACCAGTGACGTTAATGGAGCAGCTAAGGGGCCTGCCCTTAGTCCTTTCGTTTTTAATTTATTCATAAGTTACCTTGAGGCTGGCTTCATAACTACTGTATCTGTGTTGCTTCTGACCTTACACAGCTGAAATATTTTCCAGTTTGCAGAGTGATTTGAATAAAATGGGCAGCAAATTGGCAAATTAGGTTCAACATTGATGAATGTTTAGGTTTTTTATCCAGAAGAAGAATGCTAACTTTACACTTAATGGAATTGGGTGAGGGTCTCCTTAATTAAGAATTTGAAGGTTATTTTGGATATCAGACAGTGTGGCTCTAGGCATTGTTGGTCAAGCCCCCCCTTTTTTTAATAAAAATAGCATTGACTCAATGATTAAATATTTTTTTTTACTCTATATAGTTTGTGCTGTGCAGGGGCCCTGTGTGACAAAATGTTCTCAGTCCTGCCCCAGACCCCTGTACCCCCACACCACACTAAAAAAAAAGCCACACAGACATGAGCACTAAAACATGAACGCTAAAAACCCATTGGTGGCCAAAGTCCCCCCTACAAGGTAAAAAAGCCAATTGGTAGTCAGGCCCTCCCCTTATGAGTTAAAATACCCATTGGTGGCCAGGGTCTGCCCTACAAGTTAAAAAAATAATTGGTGGTTTTCAGCTCTTCAAATCTTCGTCAACGTCCTGCACTCTCTCAAGGGGTCCCATCTAATCCGGAACGTGTAGCACAGCCAGTCCACCCTTTAAACTTTAAATCTACTGGGCGGGGGATGACATCCATGTGCCCCCCTGATGACAGCCCTGGTGCTGCATACAATTAATGCAGCTATATAACAAGATAAAGTTGATGTAGATGACTCCATGGTTTATCACAATTTTGGCCATACTTTATAGAAATATGATTTGAAATTGGCTCCCCTTTGCAGCCCATAACAGGTTCAGTGTTTGCTTTAGACTAAAGAGGATTTATCTGCTCAAGCTTCAGTACAGTGACTCACAGATATTAATAGCAACTTTTAGAAAGAAACACAATCTCTTGTTTATTCATATAATGGAAAACATTCACGTGCAGTCTTTTATATAACATTATAAACAGAACATTATTCTGGGATTAGACCTAAGCAAAGTAACATTGGCAGAACATTAGACTGGCGTGCCCTATCCCTCAAGGACTTGTAAATGCTGAAAACAATAAAATCCTCCCATATCTGGACTGTACTTTTTAAAATGTAGAAAATGTACTTTACATATTGGCTGAAGCAAGATACATGCCTAATACAATTTACTATTTTTAAATAATTCCACCTCAAAGTTTATTAGGGGGTTATTTTCAAAAGCAAGTGCAGTTTGCAAAGTGCAATTTCTGATGTGATTTGTCGTGTTATTTACCCAAAATACAGCATTTCCCATTTAATAAACGACGTCTATACACACAACGATTGCATAATTTTTTGGCAGTTTGTCTAGTTTCCAAATTTGGGATGTAAATAAGCTGATTGCAGGTAAATCTAGTAAATCTAGTAATACCCACTGTGTAACTAACAAGTGCACTTTAATTTTCATCTCTTCGCCATAACTGAGACTTGGCTCTCTCAGGATGACAATGTTATTGAGGCAGCTCTTTCTTATGGTGGTCTCTACTTCTCTACTTCTGTGTAGGGTAAATGGAGGTATCTACTAAATTAATGGAGCCTGAATAAAGACCATTTTTATCTTTTTTTATGACCCTTGTGAAATTTTTTGATTCTTTTTACTCAAGTACATATGCCAAAACCTTTGTTCACTTTTACCCTCCTACTTGTGCCTGTTACGCTAATTAGCCCCCAGTACCATATTTGTCTGTTCCATTTATTTCCCAATACCTGCTTCCTCTTACTGTATGTCCTTCCTAAACCCATCCTGATGGTCATTGTCCCTTATAGTCTATTCAGGCCCTCCTGAAGGCAACGAATCCTTGTTGGGGTTATATTTATAACATTCTCTGCTTTATGTCAATCAGTCAGATTGAGTCCAAATATACATATCTTTCCTTTTAGTCATAAATCCCTAACTGTAAGCACCAATTTCTCCTGGGGTACAGTAGTAAAATATATTGTAAAGGCAAATAAAGCAACTGCCTTACCTAGAATGCATTACATACCTGTTTATAGAAACTAAATAGATAAGTTCTACACAGTGTGTGCTTCATTCAGGTTAGTAGGAACAACTTCTTCGGCAACAGTGTTCAGTGCAATGTGCAGAATCCTGACCCACACAATCTCTATAAGCACGGAGGTAGGAGACTAGAAAGATTTCCATCAGCTAGTAAACTGCTGTATTTTTATGCCACATCTGTCCTTAGGGTCCACAGGTTAGAGGAGCTTTTCTAGGAATGTGTGCCATAACAGTACAAAAACACCTAATAAATCATCTTTAGTTGTAGTGTGATTGTTCTTTTAAATTCTACGTAATTTATCACCTGATAAATTAACAATAATTTCAACGTTGTATCTGCATCACAAGTAATGAACGTTTTATATTGATGACTGCGAGTCAAAAATATGGAGGGCAAATTAGTCTATACTAGCCATAAAAATTTCATATTTTGTTGCTCTTATAATTTACTTGACTGTGACCAGAAAAAACTGTTGAATGGAGTACAGGTGCTATGTATATATTCCAAATGGGGCGGCATAGAGTTTATTCTGCAGTGGTGGCCTCTATGCATTGGGCATTACTGGTATACAATACTAAGTTCAAATCTTCTGTATTTTATCAGATAGAAATCATATTAAATATTTATTTTATATAAAGTTAAACCGGAATATTTGAGACATTTTTCCATTTCAATTAACATACTTTGGTTGTAAAACAGTCATTGCAGTGGTTGGGCATAGAGCATGAATATATTTATCAGTTATTATAAAGCCATTTGTACTTTCATGAGTAAAGTGATGTAGGGTTTTCCAGATCATGGATCTTTCCATAATTTGGATCTTCATACCTTGTCTTCTAGAAAATCATTTAAACACATTAAATAAACCCAATAGACTTGTTTTGTTTTCAATAAGGATTGATAATATCGTAGTTTGGATCAATACAAGGTACTGCTTTATTAGTACAGTGAAAAAGGAAAAGGATTATTTGGATAAAATGGAGTCTATGGAAGATGCCCCTGCCATAATGCGTTCGCTTTCTGGATAATGGGTTTCTGGATAATGGATCCCATACCTGTTTTGCATTAAAAAGGAAAGGAATACATACTGTGTAAAACTTAAATCTGTCCCTCATTGATGTCAAGTTTGGGGGGATTATGCCTTCAAAACCATCAATATTGACTGCAATTTTACAATTCAGTTTTTGCCTCATTTACTTATTTTTTAAAGACAATTTTGGTGAAAGGGGGGAAATTAAAGCGATACTGACACCAGAAATTAAACCTTTTTTCCCCATCTATCATAACATTGTCTTTGCATGCTATTCATAATTTTGCCATAAAAGTATCTGTCCAATGCTTTCACATTACCTAGCTGATTCCCCCATATTCCTCACAGGGGCTGCCATATTTGTGCAGTAGTCCGTTCGCAGTAGAAACTCTAACTGACAGGTAAGAAGGGACAGTCAGGTTGGCAAAACAGTCAGGTTTAGGAACTTCAAGTAAGAATTACTTTATAAACAGACCTACTTTATCAGCAAAAAAATGATTAAACTATTAAAAACCGATTAACGTGACCTACAGTATAGGTAGCTTTTAATGTACGTTAATATTTTAAAGTAGTTTTTAAGTGTCAGCATCACTTTAAGTAGACAACATAGAGGAGATAAAAATCTTGGAAACAGGCTAAAAAAACAAAAAAAACGTATAATAATTCTTAGAGGATTACAGAAACAATCGATAAAGCATAAGGGATTTTAGATAGATGCCTCTCTATTCTTATTAAAATATAATAGCATCATGTCTATCATGTCTACAAACTAGAAGAGGGCTGTACAACTGGAGGCCATATTTGGCCCTCCACAGCATTTATATTGCCCCCAAAGCTTTCAATGTCATAATCATATCATCAATATTGTTGTCCCACTACATATAAAAAGGTGCTTACCACTGCACTAAATAGAAGAAACTCTGCTACTGAAGCATGACAAATAAATGGATCTTTGCTTGGTTCGGCCACCAAAGTATGACCAGTTTTATTTCAATTGGTGAGACTACAAACAGTGAATAAAGTTTCACATTCTCTTATGTGTTTCTTATTGGAAGGGACTATTTAATGGAAATGAAACACAGTACAATTAGCCTCACACACAATGTACATACGGTATATGCCAATCAATACTCCCACTATACACCACCGAGCTCTTTAAGGAATAAAACCACTGTAGGTGGAGCTTGAAACTCTTTTTGCTGCAAACAATTCAAGCCTTTTTTCGATGGCATTGACCTGTAGGATAACGCAGGAGGGATCAGGTGGAAACTCCCATAAGGATATCAACATCATATTTTGTCAGTCTTTTGGGAATCAATATGTAGACAGAGCTAGTACCCTGCACCTTAATTAAATCACTCTGTGTAGAGTCAAAACATATTTTTAGCCATGTTATTCTCTTCAACTTCCTGACCCTAGACACTGTTTTTGTACACAATTCTAGTCTATACCATTTAAAAGGCATCTTTGGTCATGTGCATTTAGAGACAATCAGGCTTTTGGTCATACGCACTGGTTCCTCGTCCAATCGAAAGCCAGTGTTTCCATCATCACCTTGTACAAATTAGAGAGAAAACTGACTTGGCTTGCTTTTCTAAAACTAAAAAAATCCATAAAAAATTGTAATATCATCAAACAAAACAACCAGACCTCATGTTGTGGAACATATCACCTAGCATCTCTTAATATCCATTAGATGGTGGGAGATGATGGCAAATATAGGTGGAACAGTTAGGGTCACTGTTGCATGTAACCATAGATAATTCTCAGTACAAGCTCTTAGTGAAGGTCTACTCTTCATTTGGGTGAATATTCCTTGATGAATTGAAATATCTGTTTCCTTGTTTCATTATTCAAATTATTTGTTCCATTTCTGTATGTGTTGACAAAATAAATGGCTGTTTCTGTTTAGTCAGTTGCAAAATGCCAGCCGTGAGATGACATTGATATAGTCTTGGTAATGAATCTACAGTATGGCAGACACATCATGCCAAAAACAGCAAAGGATGCTAAATAATTAAAAAAAAATCCGTGGGGGCTGAAAAGATCACAAAACGGTAAAGGACTAAAAAGGCTCAATGCTTAATTTTTTGGTGTGGGAATATCTTTCATCACTTATTACAGCAAATTTGAAGACGCAAAAAAATTATATCTGCTCTGATGTCTCTGCCAGAATTATCACAATATTTATACTGTACTCAGACAATAGGACATAAAAGCATACATTCAACCAAACTGCCACCAATAATAAGAAAGATACACACAAAGATGGACGCACAGAGTTCCTCCAAGAACACGTTTTTAAGGAGGCATTCACCTATAAATGGCCTTTTCTGTAACTTTTAAGCAGACATAATCTAAGCAAACTTGTCTCTTCTTTATTTACTGTTTTCTTTTAATGGTGTGCCTTTCTGTTGTGTCTTTCAATAACCTGGAACTTTTACAACAACCTGGTTCCTTAGGACAGTGCCCTAGCACCCAGAGACCAGACTAATTGTGAGGCTAGGTTATTTTTGTATTGAGTACATTGATTTAGTTATTCAATTAATTTCCTGGTTGCTAGTGAGTTTTTAGATGTAACACGGCAAATGATAGAACTGCAGAAAATAACAAATTGTCTTGGAACACTGCTGTTAATTTTAAGGTAAACTTCACATTTTCAGATGTGGCCAGCTGTACAAAGCCCTATTTTTCTTATTAATTTACTGCATAGGGCCGTTGGGCCAAAAAGATATTGCTGAAAGGACTAGAAATGAGGGGATTCTCAGTTAGTCAGTTTTGCATATGCAAATAAGTATTTTAATCAGATCTTTTGAGAAGAATTTGCAGTTGGCCAAATCATAGAAAGATGGGTCGGGGGGGGGGTCCCTACACTCCGAGGTAAAACACAAATTATATGGAACAATCCTAAAACTTGCTTTTGGATACAGTTGGAGACTGAATATTCCATAGTACTAATGCTGTGCCTGATTTTCACATGTCCCCTCCTTCAATGAAGCTTCTTCTGTAGTATCAGCAGACTCCTGTGAAAACAGAGAACCACTGAGATAAACATGATGTAGAAATTATACACACAACTATATGTATGGTTGGTAGACATGTCCATGATTGCTGAATGGGTTTCCTAAAGCTACAAAGTACTGCAAATGGAGCATGATATACTGGAATTATTTTTGGTACATTCCACCCAAATGTTTTTGGACTACAACTTATCCCACATATTGTCAGGGGTTAAACCAAGATGGGAGCTGTAACCCAAGTCCTTATCCTGCATCCGCCAAATCCCCAATTCCCTGCACACGTGATTTCAATAAGGAAAGAACATTACAGTGCAATGCATTGTGGGTTATGTAGTTCCTGCATGCTGTCTGTAAGATAGAAGTTGTTACAATTTGTAACATCAGTGTTTAGTCCCTGCTTCCCTGCCAGGATTTAAAATAGGGATGCACCGAATCCAGGATTCAGTTCGGGATTCGGCCAGGATTCAGCCTTTTTCAGCAGGATTTGGCCAAATTCTTCTGCCCGGCCAAACCGAATCAAAATCCTGATTTGCATATGCAAATTAGGGGCAGGAGGTAAATCAGGTTTTTGTCACAAAACAAGGAAGTAAAAATGTTTTCCCCTTCCACCCCTAATTTGCATATGCAAATTCGGATTCAGTTTGGTATACGGCCGAATCTTTCACAAAGGGTTTGGGGGTTTGGCTGAATCCAAAAAAGTAGATTTCTGTGTTATGTGGGCCTCTTTATCAAATTTTGGTTTGGAACCCAGAGTTCCCCTTTAATTGCACAAAATTTTTTGCACTTTGCAATTCCCTTTACTTAGTAGATGTAATGTCATTGTTATTATAGTAAAGACCTTGTGGATTTCTTGTTGTGTGCTTATTTAGCACCATCACCAGATTATACCAGTACCCCTCTCTCAGGTGAATAGCTGCTACAAAACAGGGGCAGTTAATGGAGATCTGCACAAACCTATGAGGCCAATCCTACATTTCTCCATATATCTATTCTCCCATATCCATATCAATGAGAGCTGTCATGGTGTTTGCCTTCACAAGTGGGACCGGTACCTGTTATTTCTTGAATTTACTGTTTTCGGATATTCCCACAAAAGAGATAAGGAATATTGCAGCTCCAGGTTGTACACCCAAATACACCAGGCAGCATTTTGTGCCCATCATTACATACTGTAGGCTCACAGATATATTGTTAAAACAAAAAACCTGACAATGCACATATATCCTTTTATTTATTATCATAGTTCATTTGTATAGCTAAAACACATTGTCCATGGCTGTATAAGGAATTGAAGAGAACACAAGCAGTATGAAATGACTAAAGCAAAACAATTACAAACAATGCAGCAGGGACATACTGAGACATGAGGTCTTTGAGATCCTATAAAAATGTTTGCTTTTGCAATATATGATTTATAAAGAGATGCTAAAACCTTCCATGCTTACATCTTTAATGAAGCATACTGTATCTACAAATGTGTTTGTTGCAATGTTAAAAACCAGTGTTGCCCTATATGTGCCAAGGAATGAGAAAGGTCCAGGTCAGGAAACTGTTCCAGAGTTTAATGTGTTGATCCAGCTTTCCAAATAGGCCATTTCAAGCATGAAAACAAATGGGTTTCTTTGTACCACCAACAGAAAAAAATAGGTACCGGCACTCAAGGCGATTCAAACAGGGGACAGGCCCCTTGTGTTTATTGCATCACAACATTTCAGGGGCGACAGGTGATACAACCAATTACGTGTACACTGTGTCTACTTTGGAAGTGCCGTCTTCCCAGGGTCTGCGCACCTGGCGGATATCTGTTTTGAAGGGCCCGGGTGTGCACGTGTCTTTCTTGTTGGAGATAAACCAACATCTATTTTGTGCTGAGGACTTGACTTGAGGACAGAAAAACCTTTTTAATGAATTAATGGCATCTTTTTATAGGTGCTATAATCAGGTGGGAATCCTAGCGTAACACGAGGTAAGTCTAAAGGCAACAAATTGCTGCCAAGGTTGAAAGTCACATGTACTTCCAGTGAACACTTGTCATTTTAAGAGCTGAAATTTTGCATTGAAGGTTTTTGAAGCATGTGTGAGTTATAACAAGGTTGCATAAGTCTTACTTGTAGATTGGCTTCTTCTCCTGTATTTGGAAGGGACTTCTGTGGTGTATGAAATGCCTAAGACATAATAAATTGACATTCAAATTATATAGTTACAGAGGCATAAATGTGTTAGCAAAGGCACCAGACAGAAAAACAAAATGTAGGTTTTTTTTAAAAGCATCAATATATCAACACACCTACAGATATGTTAATTTCTCAGTTTAAAAATATCTTTGAAAATGATTTAACTATACAAGTTGATAAATAATTCCATTAAGAAAGATTTATAAGAAGATAATTAAAAACCAAACAATATCACTTAAGAATTACCTAAATGTTTCACAAAGTAAGACCATTCCCGTAACTTTCAACAATAAAATGTAAAAGCTAACAGTTTAGGCCCATTAAAAAAATGGCAACCCTGAAGCTATAACCTGAGCCGTTTCTCCTTTTTTCCAGCTTGAATGGCTGACCCCATGGCTACCCAGCAGCTTATTTATATAAACTATAGTAGTCTTTCTCAATCAAACACACCAGTGCATGCTAACAGTATGGTATATGTTAATTATTTTAAAACTTTCTTTTTTTTAGTGTTACTGTTCCTTTAAATTATGGATCCAATTTAAATAAGAGACATGAGTGAGTAGGACTACAAAGCAGTGATGTAGGGATCTTGACAAACTAGGGCCCATGGGTTTCCAGCTAAACGACTGTTATTGATGATTGTCTGCAGATTGTGATCTCACCTTCTTTGCTTGCTGAACTTCTTCAGTGGATTTAGAACGATTCTTCACAGTATGCTTCTGCGGGGAGGAAGACTGCATGGAAATAGAACAGAAAGTTAAATAATACAGCCCAAGTACCTGACTGCAGAGATGGGCATAGGCGAATTTTTATTAAGGCTTGGGGAGGCTAAGCCTGTTCATTTAACTCTCTGTGCACACATGGCCAACACCCATATACTGAATTCCTTTAAAAGTGACCCTGGCATTCAGGCACTCTGAGATCCAGACAGACCCCCACAGGCCAAAACGAAATCATAGGTCTATGTTAACTTCAGGGCCGGAACTAGGGGTATGCAGGGTAGGCACATGCCTAGGGCGTGAAGCTGGGGGGGCACCAGGCACGTACCTGCTCTGTCATCTACCCCATGTCCGGTCCCGTCTCTCCCCGACTGCCGCTGAGAATCTCTGCCTCATTATGTTTCTGCGCATGCGTGCTCAAGCTCAGTTTCTGTGTTTGCGTGCTTGAGTGCGCACTCAGCCGGCGCCGTGCCTGGCCAGGTTTGCCCGGCTCTGGTTTACTTACATTATTGCCACTGCCGGTTGGCTTCTTTTGAAAACCGCAGTGTGGACCGCGCTGATAATGCTGCAAATATCTGCTTGTGTGTCCAGAGCCTTAGCTGTAAGTCGGTTTAACCACCTTTAGGGAGGTGGCAGATGGGGAGATTAGTCGCCCAGGGACAAATCTTCTCTACTACGGACGATTAATCTCCCCAAATCCCTTCTCGCCTGTGGGATGGCATACGAATTGCTTTGGATTTCCTGAAGTTGCCTCATAAGGAACAAATCTTCCTACGAGGAACAAATTTTCTCTACTTCCTGTTGGCAAGAATACGAATCACCGGTGGGAAGGCATTTTGGGGAGATTAGTCGCCTGAAGTATAGAAGATTTGTCGCTGGGAGATTAATCTCCCCGTCTGCCACCATACTTAGCCTACCCAAACAATCACCCTCCCCCTATGGAGATGGGTATTATACCTTTTGTATACTGTATTTTACAGCTAGTTTATTTTATGTACTATGAATCTTTTTGTAGTTATGTAGCATAGTATGGCAACCAACTAGATGATCGCCTTTATTCTTCTGAATGGAGAAAACCACTGAAAGCTAGGTGCTAAGGATAACTGGATCTGGATTAACTTTACCTTCCACATTATTACCTTACTCTTTAGTGGGCAAATGCCACTGTCATTTTACCTACCCCCCTTGCACAAGTTAATGAACTCTGAGCCAAGTCCCATCTTAGTTCCACTTACAGAAAAACAGCATTCCTTGGCAGGAAGTTATGTTTTGCTTCATCATCTCGAGAAAACCAGCTAACCTCAAATCAGTTTCATGCCTCTAAATAGAAAAAGCCAAGTTTGGGTTTACACCCAAAATATTTATGTTTGAGACAATAAGAGCTTTGACCAGAGCGTCTATCGTCTGATTATATAAAACAGTCTTCCTGGAAAGACAATTTCATTTCCTTCATGTTTTTCCACAACAAACATACAAGACAGGGCTCACTCACCAGGTTTTTGAATTACAGTTAGAATAAGTACTGAATACATTGGCACTACATAGAAGTTTCCATTTTGCTTAGCCCAGAGTTTCTATCCAGATACAAATGAGAGCTTCCATTTACAACGCTCCTCTGTTTTATATGCCTTCCCTATTAATATCTTAGGTATCAATCATATTTTTTCAGCCAGTTGTTAGCTTTATAGGGTATTGATTACAAGTATTTGCGCTTGCATTATAAATTAAGAAAGGAAAATGCCTTTAATCAGCATCTTTGGGGACCTGGAAAAGAACTGCAGTTTACCTTTCGTTTTGCAAGGGCAGAGCTGTGATTGGCTACTTACTTCCTACAGTTCGTATGGGGGGGGCATTTAGGACAGGGATCACAGAGGATATATAGGAAGCTCCACTAAAAGTATAATGCTTAAAGGTATTATGATTATTTTTAGTAGTGATGCACAAAATTCATAATTTTGGGATTAAGTTATATGCCAAATCCTTCACAAAAGATTCAGTCAACTAACAAAACAGATCTGCCCCCAAAATTCAGATTTGACAAAAAGACCTAAATTATGCATGAAAAATATCACTTAAAGCTACATGGCTTTCAAGGTTAAATTTGACTGAATGTTGTGTGTCTGCTTTTAATGATAAGGGTTTTTTGGGCTTTTCTACTAATCCATAGCAACCAATCAGATGTTTGCAGGTGAACGTTACCTGCTTAAAGACTGCTATGACTTACGTGAACTGGCTCAGAGATTGCCCATGAATATACATTTGCAATTATAGAAGTATAATTAAATAAAGATATACATACATTCTCTCCAGTCTCAGCATTTGCTGAGTATCAAAACCTATTTTAAATGCTTGCTAAGTTGCATATTTACAGAAATTATATTTTCCGCAGCATGAAGAGTGCCATATGCAAAGCTATATTATACATAGTCAATGGAGCATGATGAAGCCAACAGATGTACAGTACATGAGGAAGTCACAGATTCAAGTATCATTAAATATTTAAAGCAAATCAGCTGGATTGAAATCTTTCATTAAAAAAGCATTAGTTGGAAAACCATGGGAGGAGGATGAAGCTTTCACATATACTGTATAGCACATAAGGTAAACACCTTAAATCTCTGTAAATGTATAATGAATACGGTTTTCCTCTTGCACCTGAGGAAGGGGTTGACCCGGAAAGCTTGTGCCAACTCTGCTGGAATAGATGTTCTAAAAGGCAAAGCCAAGTGTCTGGTGTGCTTCCTCCCTATGGGAATTCATGTATGAGAAATTGGCTTGGAAGTAGCCTGAGGAGTTGAATGCATCCTATGGAAAGAAAGTAAGTGGTGTGCCGAAGAAAAATGTGTTTTGGTACAGTTTTCCTCTACACAGTAAGTACAGTACAGAGTATCAGTTGTTCAACTTACCTTTGGCTCCATTTCAGCTGTTATAATCCCTCAATCGAACCAATTTAGAAGGTAAGATGGCTGATCCAGAGCAAGTGGTGACGCTGGCAGGAAAATTTGATTTTCACTAAGAGAAAGGAACGGGAAAAGGTCTGTCGGAGATGTACTGTTCAGCTGTGCGAGAATAATTCAAGTAAATTGAAGTCTATTTATCTTGATCAGTATCCACTTGGCAGCCACAGTTGCCTTAACAGGGAAAAAAAAATAGCCCACAGCTCGCTGTTATACAGTATGTGCAACATTCCCAGGCAAAAAATAGAAATCATTTCACTGTATATATTTCTCATTTCAAATCCTAAAATGACAGCAACCCTACGTCATGTTTAATAAGTTATTTAAGACCAGATTAACATTTCTAGAAAACACTTATCATTTATTCAGGATTTGCTTACAGAGTACTGTTTTGAATTATGTATGAGTTTGAGAATTAGTGTTTCCTTTAAAAAAAGAAAAGATTATATAATTCCAATAACTTCATCATGTGCCAGTTATAATCCATTATAAGGGTATGGTCATGTCTGTGTTCCAAGCTTCTGCTAGAAGATATAAAACAAAGCAGCTTCAGGTTGGTGGGTCCATATGCAAAGAGCACCATGGCCTCCTCTTGCTGCCTCTTACATTTATGTCTCCAGCTGAATACCTTCATACAGATTCAGAACATAGAATAACTGTATTTTTGATGGTGCATCCGCTTAGGATCCAGGGCCCATATGCATTCACAAATTCTGCCCTGTTTAGAACATATTAGATGTCCTCTATGCCCATTACATATTGTCCTGTTTTAGTATGAATGTATCTATAAGTGATGGCCTTATTTATTCGCCAGGTGCAAATTCGCGGCGAATTCCCACGATTTGCCGCAGACAAATAAATTAGTGAAACCGCTGCGAAAATTTGCCGGCGTCAAAAAAATGGACGGTGGCGTCCGTTTTTTTGGACGCTGGTCCATTTTCGCCAGTATATATGCACCAGTGTCCGTTTCGCAAATTTTTCGCTGTTTCACGAATTTCAAGGGAAATTCTTGAATTTTCCAGCGAAGAAAAATGCGCCAAATTCGCCCATCACTAGTATCTATGGGTATTGCTATTCATGAAGCTGTCCATATGCATTCATGAAATCTGTGATGAGATGCATTTCATTAATTAATTAATTACTTAATTTTAACATTAATGGGTATACATTGTACAGTAGAGCCAAAATATGAGTGTCAAATTGGCATAAATTCCATAAAAAAGGCCCCAGCACCTTGAAAAACACAAAAACGATGGTGGTGAGATTCTCAATCTGTCATAAAATGTTCACTACTTTTCAAATTAAAGGAAACTACACAGCAGATTTACTAATAGGCTCATGATATATGGGCATTTTTTTTATCACTCTACCCTCTTAGGGAGAACCAAGGTGATTAAAAAGTCTTCCATTGGCTGTTTTGTCTATGGCAGACAGTTTTGCATGTAAACTGTGTTTCAAAGCAATACCTATTTATCTGCACGAGCCTTAACTACAGACACAACCAAGGCTATCTAAGTAAATGGAATGTGTCTGCCAGCAAAAAAGGGCATACTGATTGCCATTGGTCTTAGAGTCAAAATACTGGAAAATGATAACAAAGATTTGACCCACATGCTATCGAGTTTGATATGTTAGATTCCTACTTCCAAATTATTTTTTGCCCTCCATTTGACCAACCATTATTTACAATTTACCGAAAGCTAAAAGTATGGCGAAATACCCCTCTAATGATAGGAACCATCGTTATTGCAAACCATCAAGAAATGCTTCCAGCATCTGCAGAGTAAGTAAGTCTTAAAGGGTGTGAGTGCAACGTTTCTTCTTGAGAGTGAGTTTTGCCTGTGAGCCATGACAATCCAAAAATGTAATATTATGTCACTTCTGGAAGTGAAGGATTGGACTAAACATGGAGAGGAACATGGCATATAAACAGTAAGGAGAAAGCAAAGTAACTGTTTAACTCCTGCAAACAATGGAATCACCAAAACCATTTATGGCAGATACTGGAGCATGTTAGTTATATTGGGATAGGGGTTAATAAAGTTTTCACTTGGCCTTTAAATCACATGCATCATTGCCAACACAGGCACCACTAGGTCATAAAATACTTGACAATTCTGTGCTTCCTACTTTATTATCCTACTTTTATCAGAATAATAATCCTGTCCACAAAGAAAGGTCTATACAGAATTGGAGATGGGAGAAAGAACTTGACTGGCCTGCAGAGAAACCTGAAATCCACACCAAAGTGGACACCTGTAGGATGAACTGGAATATCAATGTGAACCGGGCCTGATCCCAGACATCAGTGTCCAGCCACTTACATATGAGTGGAGCAAATCCCACCAACAACATTCCAACATCTAGTGGAAAGCCTTCCCAGGAGATTACATAGTAAACGATGTTTTATTTGTCATTTGGAATGACATGTTTTTGGAATGACATGTTGGATAGGCTTGTGGTCTTGGCACATGTTGTAGCATTCGGATAACAAAACTTAGTACTAATGGGGCGACTGCAATAAAGTTTGCAATGAAAAAAATATGCACCATGGGAAAAAATATTCCTTTGTGCCGCATTAATGTAGCTATTGCGACCTGGAAAGTATTTTAAGACCCCATGCAGTTGTGTCATAAAAATATGCAACCTTAAAAATATCACAATGTAATAAGTGTCTAGTGAAGACTTTTCTCCTTTGTTCTTCTTTGTGTGATTTTTTTTTACATTTTATTTCATTCCCCCTTAGTATTCTGCACACAATGTTTTACTTTGGAGTATTGATCATTTATGAGTTTAGACTTTTTCTGCATATAGACCTGATTTTTACATCCAAAACTGTGGCACTAATCAATAAATTATATATAGATATATCATAAAACAAATAATGTAGTTTAAAAGATGTGCCTGATGCAAATGAGACATGGCATGGAGTAGTGAGTTGCTCAGAATGTCACCGTTACATATGTTATGCACACTTCTGTATAGATGGAGAAAAATGCTTTCCAGGCCCTGCGAAACCAATGCAATGATAGAATTCTAGGCACATCTACAGCAGACAATCAATGTGAAAGAAAAATGGCAATCTCACATCACAACAGAGAGCTTCAAAAGAGAATTGTCTCTCCATTCAAGGAGCATTCTGTGTGAGTATGTAGAAGGGGTTAAATCCAGAATTGGAGGGAAGCTTACAGCATACTAATTCTTCTTCATCTGCCATCACACCGGAATAACAGCAGGAGAGCCAGGGGTTTCATAAATAATACGCTTGTCTGGATATTGGAATGACACAATGTCTTCCTAATTCACAGGGATGGATAGGATCTTCCGTGACATAAAAAAAAAAATGTAGGAGCAGCGGAGCAGTTTGCTTACACCACAAGATATAAATATATACAGTATATATGCTGTATATACACACACTCCAACATATATGTTGTCCTGTATACATACAAACACACTGGAAACCACAGATGTATGGCACACTTCTGCAAAGGCAAAAAAGTTTGGGATTTTTGAAGAGACACATGGTAAACACTTCTGACATGTCTCTCCCATACTGAGAAGCATAATCAAGCAAGCCTCTGAAATGTTCACATACAGACTATTCTATTCCCGAGTGTGTTCCATTCATAGCCCCAGCGCCCTCTGGGTAACAGACTGTGCATGCATAGGTGCCTCCTTACCTGGCTGCGCTTTCTGAGCTCCTCAGCCGCTCCCCTGTGTTCTCTTTATTTCTCAGAGATTCCAATGCTCACTACCTCGCAGACAGCTCTCAACTGTCACATGGTTCTTCGAGGCAGCCAACAGAATGGCAGTGATGGGCTTTGCTCCTTTTATCTTAACACCTGCACTGCTGGGAGGGCCTGCAAGAATGGGTCACATGTAAAAGCTTATCATGTCTGAAAAAAAACTGTATATTATCCTATTTAAAAATAATATTAAGTGGGTTATTGTTGATGTGTTTATTACTGCAAGTCCATGTTTGCTGCTTAGTGATGCATGTCATTATGCAACTGCTTGGGGCACCCTCTGCACAAAAGCATGTTTCAGTCACATGAAAGATAAGACCAGAATTGTTTTTATTATACAGTAAATTATTATTACTAATTAGTAACACAAAAGACAGAATGAAGCTAAAGATTCATACAGGCACTAATATTCGACCCAAAGCAATGACGTGGCACACAGCAGGCCGTGCAAAGGAGATCCCTCCTCAGATACGTGAAAGGTGTTTGTGATGGGCTCCTACAGACACTGGGCTCAAGGTCAAAGAGAGAGGTTTTAATTACTAAGGTTTAAGCTGCTGGAAAATTTGAGAATATATCATTCAAAGCTGAGATAAATACAGTATATAGCCTGAGCATGATTTATATTCCAACAAGGGTATCAGATCATAGAAAATGTTTTCAGTCTTGAAGTCTGGGGTAATTCAATGTAGCAACATGTTAAAATATGTAAGGTGTCTGCCTTCTTCCCTTCCCATCCCAGCTGGACTCATCTACTATGGAATCCTAGTCTTGGTCTGAGTCTTTACCGTGTACAAGTAAAAGGTAGTTTAACAAGGATGATTGTCTCACTATGGAACCATACTGGATTAGGAATGATCAGCAGCACTTTCGATTTCTATAAAAGTAGGCTAAAAAATTGACCTACTTTTCATCGGTGTTGCCTTGTCCTTTAATCCGTGGATCCACAGTTGGTGAGTTAAACCACTAGGGAGACCTGTAGCCTTCAGCTAGGAACTCCCTTGCATAACTAGAGCTTTTTACTACTGTTTGCCTGAGGGCTAGTTAATCATCTTGCACAATCTGATTGGTTAGTGTATTTTCTTCCCACACAATAGTGTCACTTGATAAAGGGCATGCAGTCCGAAACATGTTGTGTGCATTAAACACAAGTTCACAGGTTCTGCTCTATGGCTTTCTATCAGTAAGTGTTGTCCCTGTGCTTGTGAAAATACTCCTGTGGCAGTGGTGTTCATTAATTGATCCACACTTGGTATCCTTCACGTTTGGTCACTTGCCTTATTGACCAGTTATTAAACTTCTTTTGGATCCAGGCTTGGTTTTTTCTTCTTGGCAGCCAAGCACAAGCTAAATTCCACTCTTGATCTGAGAAAAGTCTGAAGGCCCAAGGGTCATGCAATCAGATCACCATCAGTTGCCTATGGGCTCTGTACCCTAAGCAAGAGACTAAAACCCATAGGTTGACTCTTCAGTTGCACCATGGATCAGATTAAAATCAGAATGTCTAGAAAAACAAGCCACCACCAGTTGCCATGTTCTGCTATATCCAGAGACTAACACAACTACTGCAAGTGGGTTCTCTATGATTATGCTGAATATTTCTGGGTTCAATGGTGCTTTGCAGCGATGATTAATATATGAGGTCATTTACTCTGAAACATCAAATATCTCCTGAAATCCACACCCACAATATTATTTAAAGGGTTTTATGTAATAATAAAGCTTATTTCTACTTACAATATGTTCCTCTTACATAGTAACATTGCTTCAAAAAAAGACACAAGTTCAACCTTTTATGTCTATATAAAATCTGCGGCCTCCCTTTCAGACTAAAACATTTGAAGCAACGTAGGGGGTTCTTCACAGTCAGGACAGTGAGGTTGTGGAATGCACTGCCGGGTGATGTTGTGATGGCTGATTCAGTTAATGCCTTTAAGAACGGCTTGGATGATTTTTTGGACAGACGGAATATCAAAGGCTTTTGTGATACTAAACTCTATAGTTAGGGGCAGATTTATCAAAGGTTGAGTTGAATTTTTCGAATGAAAAAAATTCGTACCTCAACTAGGGAATAGTCCAAATTCGATTGGAATTTGTAAAAAAAAAATTGAAAATTAGAATTTACTGTAGAAATTTATCATGTACTGTCTCTTTAAAAATTCGACCAACTATTCGCCATCTAAAACCTGCTGAATTGCTGTTTTAGCCTATGGGGGACCTCTTAGAACCTATTTGGAGTCAATTGGTAGACTTTGAAAAGTCAGTTTTTTTTGGGGAAAACTTCGAATCGAATTCTATCGAATGCGATATTCCTTCAATTAGTACGATTCCAATTCAACAGAATACGGACCTATTAGATCAAATATGGACCTATTCAGGCAAAAAAAACTTCGACTTATTTTCGAAGTTTTTCCAATTCAAATTCGACCCTTGATAAATATGCCCCTTATTATAGATATGGGTATATATAAAATTTATGTGAAAGTATGGAGGGGTGTGTGTATGGATGCTGGGTTTTCATTTGGAGGGGTTGGACTTGATGAACTATCTCTTTTTTCAACCCAATTTAACTATGTAACTATGTAACTATTAACTTATTTACTTCTGAATTAAGCCACACAGGGTACTTTTAAGGGAATAAATTGACAGTTATTTAGTGTGCACATAACATTTGCAATTTCTGATTTTTGGCATATTTAAAAAGCTTATAGACATTCGCAGTGTAAAAAAAAAAACGCAATTCTGTTTGCACACTCTTATTTAGCTTTATAAACGTAACCATGCGCAGGGCAAATATATTCACTGTGCGAACCAATCTGCCCTGCACGAAGTTTATAAATGAGCCCCCAGAGAGTTTATCCCATTCGCAAAGTGAATTTTAGTGCTAGACCTCCAATCCTTTGTGGAGTTTCACTTTAATCTTTGTGTGAACTCAAAATGCCCTCCCCAGTTTGTTTTACTATAAGTGATTAGTATTGCATATTGACATTCATTATTTTGCAATAAATATAATTCTCTGCAATTTCCATCGGACGTTCATGAAAACTGAAAAACATATTTGCTTAACTTAAGCCAAGCATCTCCCCGACACACACCGGCCTTGTCTAACTCAGCAAGAAAATCTTTGCAAGACAATTTAATTGTGTCTAAATCCACAGTTGGTTGGTATAATGTTATGCACTGGCAGGAGATACAAGTTTAATATTTTTGCTGCAAGGGATTTTAAATCATCATAACAAACAGAGATTTCATGGTAATGGACACCAGTATAACACACAGTTATTTGTTCTTCTGAGTAATCCATCTGGCTTTTTTTTCCATTTTAAGCTGCAGATGATATTTAAGAGTTTACATGAAATGATTTGCTGGTGCTAGTAAAAATCCCTCTCTCTCTGTAAATGCATTTTAAACAGTTTATCAGGGCTAAATATAATTTATGAAAGTCCAGTATCACATAGCTGTCACTACACATCTGAACTAGGATTATAATAATAAATAGGATTATAAAAGGCTTGGATGTAAGCATGAATTCAGTTTGGGGTCCCGGTATAGTACAAGTATGCTTTGAAGTACTTTTTCTTTAAAATGAGTTTTTGTCAGATAGCAAAAACATTGCTATAGATCAAATAGGAATTATATAGGTGAAGGAGAAAAGACTTACTGTAAATGCAACAGGCTTTGAGCTTCTCCAACTGCTTCTATAACAGGTTTAAGTTGAATTTACAGTCATGATAATTAGACATTCCGTGAGCAATAACAGTTTTCAGGCTTTTTTAGTACTGTTTGCATTTTAAATCCCATGAGTGCCACAAACTCTCTTATACATATATACTGTATATCTATCTATCTATCTATATATATATATACTTTGTCTGGAGTGCCCGCACCTCTGACATTTGTTGGTTGGAGGTGGAGTGTGCGGATCCCTTATTCTTGTACTATATATATATATATATATATATATATATATATATATATATATATATATATATATATATATATATATATATATAGACAAATACAAAATTCCTCTGCACTCAACCCATTATCAATATATTTAAGACAGCGACATTTTGTGCATACTGCTACTGAAAAATGCCTTACCCTTTAAACAACACAGGGATTGTTTGTCCATATATTGCAATATATTTAAGCTGGCCAACTACGTCAAAGTCATCCCATATCTGGCCAGTCCTATGCTCAATTTTCATCTGATTCATTAAGAATTCTATGGTTTAATTATACATTTTATAAAAGGGACGAATACGTTTTACCTGCAACTTACTAGCTGCTTTCAAAGTAAAACTCCCAAACTTGGCTGCCCTTTTATTAGACACCAGTGGGATCACCTGACTATAGTTGGAGGGGGTGGGAGCTACAACATGGAGCTGGTCACTGCTCCTGTATAACTATAACAAACAGGGGAAAGTTGTGCTCACCACTAGTTTTTAAAATCATTAGGCGGGGGTGCACACCCTCATTGCACCCCCGCCTAATGATTTTAAAAACTAGTGGTGAGCACAACTTTCCCCTGTTTGATATATATATATATATATATATATATATATATATATATATATATATATATATATATATAATCGTGTAGTAGAACTGGCACTCACCCTCAAAACGTCAAGCCCCGGGTGCTACTTCAGGAATTAGCATATTAGATCATTTAAGAGCACTCACGGGTGTTGTGAAGAATACTTTTTTATTGGAGTGTTACAATCTACCCCACATCAACGCGTTTCGGTTCTCTCTGAACCGTCGTCAGGATGCATCCTGACGACGGTTCAGAGAGAACCGAAACGCGTTGATGTGGGGTAGATTGTAACACTCCAATAAAAAAGTATTCTTCACAACACCCGTGAGTGCTCTTAAATGATCTAATATGCTAATTCCTGAAGTAGCACCCGGGGCTTGACGTTTTAAATGATCTAATATATATATATATATATATAAATCTGTTACTGACGCTTCACATGTAATGCAGCACAGGTATAAGATCCATTATCCGAAAACCAGTTACCCAGAAAGCGAATTACAGAAAGGCCGTCTCCCATGGACAATAATCCAAATTTGTAAAAATTCATTCCTTTTGCTCTGTAATAATAAAACAGTACCTTGTACTTGATCCAAACTAAGATATGATTAATCTTTATTGGAAGCAAACCCAGGTTTTATTTAATGTTTACATGACTTTCTAGTAGACTTAAGGTATAAAGTTCCAAAGTAGGGAAAGATCCTTTATCTGGAAAACCCCAGGACAGTCTGGATAATAGGTCCCATACCTGTATATAAATGGTGAATTAAAATAGGTCAATTAAGGAAAGGTGAAAAGTTTACTACTAATAGCAGTCTTTGCAGATAAAATAAGCTTCTCCCCTTGTATATGGTAAGTAAATATGCAAACATAAATAAAACAATTTCTATTATAATATTATAACAATATCTGCCATGTTTTCCAGGTTGATGTTGTAAAGCTAAGTATTGCTCTAAATATTATTAAGATTATTCCGCCATAGTAGAGGTTGTTGACATTAAACCCATATTATATCTATGCCCTGATTAATCAAATGCTAGAGAAATAATTATTCTTTCCCAAGGGTGAGAATGTTTCATTTATTCTGTTAATAGCTTCCTCCAGGCCGATGCTAGATTACACTTATGACCCCTGACACTCAAGAGTGAGCATTTTGCTTATTTTGTTAGATACAGTCCGGTTCCCAATGTGGTACAAGTTCATAAATTTAAAAAAGCCACTTTGTGTGTGTATGGTATGTTTATTACATGCAGGTGATAATTATAAATGTCTGTAAGTACCCATTGCCCCACACAGGAGGTGGCTACATTATCTATAAAAAGCACGGAAGAATGGCTTTTTAACCCCTTGGTGGAAGACCCCAAACCACACCGTATAGTAATTGCACAAAGGGTTATATATTTCATCCAATTCGAAACTACTACACTATATTGTGTTTGCATTTCTTTTTTATTTTTGTGTCTACCCCTGAGCTTTTAGCGCTGGTATATCTTCATTTGAAGAAAAGGTTGTTTGCATTGTGGTCGATCTGAGGGAGAACAGGTCATATACCGGCAAAGGGAGTGAACTGCAGAACCTTGGGATCTTGCTTTCTACTTACTGTGTATGGTATGTGCCAATTCTCCAAAGACACCTGTCTAGCTCCATTACTGTTAATGGAATCCAGCCAGCCTGATATTAGCAAGTCATTACATAACCTAAGGCAAAAATCGTTAGTGACACATTAAAGAGATTCTTCACCTTTAAATTAATATTTGGTAGGCTGTAGAGAGAGATATTCTAAGACAACTTGCAATTGTTTTCCATTATTTATTAATTGTGTTTTTTTAGTTATTTAGCTTCTTCTTCTGCAGCTCTCTTTTATTACCCTAGCAACCATGAATTTCGACTTCATGGGAGTTATTCAAAACTCCCATAAACTCGAAAATTGACAAATTACAATTTATTAAAAAACATTAACTCCAAATTGATCCTGGGACGTCTTCCGTAGGCTAACACAGCAATTCGGCAGGTTTAAAGTGGCGAATAGTCAAATTTGAGTTCTTAAAGGGCCAGTGTATGATAAATTTTGAAAATCTCATTCGAATTTTAACAATTCCCTAGTCGAATTTGACAGTTTTAGCCATAAAGAACTCGAAAATTTGAATTTTCCCTTCGACGCTTGATAAATCTGCCACTAAATGTGTAGTCTTACAGGGCATTTGGTTTTTAGAAGGGGTTAGAGACTCCCATTTGAAAACTGGAAAGTGTAGGAAGAAAAAGGCAAATAATTCAGAAACTACAAAAAAGAAAAAAGTAAGACTAATTGAAAAGTCGCCATTCCATAACATACTAAAAGTTAAGTTAAAGATGAAACACCCCTTTAATAAAGCAAACAACAATAAAAAGACATTAGACATATCTTGCTTTTATTATAGAAATATATAAATTATTAATATTGCTTATGACTGGGGTTCTGTTCATGAGTCCTATTTGTCCCCTTGGACAAGTACATTTTTCTAACAATTTATATTATATACTCTACGTCTCAAATTAGTACCACTAAATACAAATACAGTATATGTAATAATATTAATAGCAACAAATAAGTTCTTAATTTGCTTTATATGAAGGCTGACCACATTGTACTTTAGGGCAGTGCTTTCTAACTGCATTTAGACATGGGGCCAGTTATTCACTAGGGGGCAGGTTTATCAAGGGTCGAATTTCAAAGTTCGACCATCGAATAGGTTAGTTAGACATTCGAAGTCGAATTTGTAGGATTTTTAACATCATACGATCTTACTACGATCATACTACGATCGTACTTCGAATCGAACGATTAGAACGATTTAATCGTACAATCGTTCGTTTTGACTTCGACTTCTAAAAACTTAGCCAAATGTTGGCTATATGTTCTAGGAGGTCCCCATAGGCTAACATAGCAATTCGGCAGGTTTAAGGTGGCGAAGTCGAAGTTTTTTAAAGAGACAGTACTTTGATTATCAAATAGTCAAAGCATTTTCACTTTGAATCAGTTTTTGAATTTGAATATTCACTCCGAATTCACTTCGACCCTTAGTAAATCTGCCCCTAGATGTTCGAAGTTCATATTATAAAAAAATATAATGTTAACCAATGAGATCCACAGAGCACTTGAGAAGTCTGAGGTCTATGCAAATCTCTTGAAGGGCCATATCAGGCACATGGATCTCCAGTTGGACAGCCCTGCTCATGGGCAAATGCATTCTATAAGGATCTTCTCCTGAGCACATTGGTTCAGCCTCTTTGTCAGATTGCACACACTAGTGATTGGACCAATAGGAGATGTTTACCTACTTATCATTAAAGCTTACTAAGGGGCCCATTTATTAAACCTCAATTTTTTCTGGTCAAGGTTTTTTGGGGAAAAACTTAAATTTTTTGTGGGGAAAAAACTTTCATTTTTAGAGATTATACGCCATCTCAAACCTGTCGAGGTCATGTAGACATCAATGGCAGATGTCCCTTAAGTTATTTCTTGACATTGTGCTGGATAATACCAAAGATTCTAGGTTTTCGTTTTGTTTTTCGAAATGTCAATCATATGATACGAATTGACACTTGATTGTAACGCGTTGTTTTGTTGCTCAGAGTTTTAGTTTTAGCAAATTAGAAACATGAAATATGATAATGCACTTCAGGGGTAATGGTAATTCAAGACTGATTGTAGGGTAAAGCAGTGAGGGCATTTCAACAGGTCCCCAGAATGTCATGAGCCTCTTTGCTATGAGGGGGGATGCTAGGGGTTTTAGTTAATTTATATAATTATATATAATCTAATATAATATATAATTTCTTAATTTGTTTTAAACTTCATCTTAACCTACTAGCAATGCCCAGGATCCCCTCACTCCTAATATAGCCCTGGAAAACTTTTCTAACATGAGAAAAATTTTAGATTTGGCAAATTTCTACACAACACACCTTTACACTTTTTTTTTTAATTTACTACTTTATAACGAGGGTTTTTTTTTCCTGTGTGAATGACTCTTTACAATTCTAAGGATTTTTCCTTGTCATAAAAAAAATGTTTTTTGATCCACTGATGTGCAAGATATTTTGGCAATAGGCTATAATAGCTTTCAATTCCTCAGAGCTGCTGAACAGTGAACACATTTAGGTGAAAAACTCTAAGGGAAAGTTGAATATACTTTAGAAAACACACAAATTATTTGAAAAAAAATTGTCACACACAAATAAATATAAAAAAAATAGGCTAATGTGACTTTTCATAAATGAGAAACTTATTATTAGAAATGCAACCCTTATTTTAACTTCTGTCACATATGTAGTCTCAGGTACGTCTTTAAATCCTGTGTGCTCTGTGTAGTCTTGTTGAATGAGTTTATACAGACAATTAGATTTATGTCTTTTGATTAAACCAAACAGTATCTTATTGCAATACACTACTTGGCTTCTTTGCTGAAGTATAATGTGAACAGGTAGAATCCGAAACAATAACCTCTGGTATCCTTTCTGAGTTTCGATGTGTCCCAGCATGAAGGGGTGCTACGCCTTTTGCAGTGTTTGCCTGTGACTCTGCTAAACACTCCTTTTTAAATGCTGATGATATGGAGTTTGTGGAACAGTTGCGTTCACTGCAACTTTCAGAAGCTTGTGACAGATCCAGGCTGCACACTACATTCGTAATGATAACTGCCGATTCATCAGCATTGGCCATGCTGCAGTGACTACATTCCTTGTCTGTAGGAACCTTCAAGAATTCTGGTAGGACCAAGTCTTCTTTACAGAGCAATCCACGCTGGTCATCTGCTCGAGAGCTCTGGACTTTGTTAAGCAACTCAACCAATCCTGTTAGGGAAAGTTATAACTTTATTATAGGTATATTTAAAATGTCTATCCATAGCTATCTATTTATATCTAATTATTTATGGTCTCCCATATATACAGTATGTCTTATATTTATTCTATAAGTTCTGTTGTGATTATTTAAGAAATAGGTTTGAGGTTGAGATTATATTAAAATTGTGATGTGTCATGCAAAGGACGACTATGAAGTTCACAATTAGGACAGGTGGTCATAAATATCCATTGAAGGGCCATATCTGTTGGCCGGACTCTGTTGGACAAAGCTGGTCTGTGTGCTGTATATGTATATTAGAAAGCGAAGACCTTTGTATCTAGAGACTTTAGGCTGAATGCACCTCAAGGAAGCAGAAGTAGCATACCTTCAATATCATATTTATGCCGATGAGGCTTATGTTTCCCATGTGGAGCCTCTGCATGCCTGTGTTCTGATGAGACTTGGTTCCCATTATGAGGCTCATTTTTTGCCCTGTGGTAAGGTTCTGTCATTGGAATGCCTTTGTCTTCTCTGTGTTCCTTTGTAGAGTGTTTCTACAAAGAGATTAGGAATAATTAAATTCAATAGTTGTCAGGAAAACAGACAGAATGTAGAAAAATCTCTGAAGACAAATCTACTGGGCGGTGCCTAGGCATGTGTATGTTTTAACAAGTTTGTTTACAGTTGAGCTGGCTCACTATCCATTGAAGGCTCACTAAATGCTACTGTTTTCTAACAGCTAGGATAGGAATGTCATTGAACTACAACATTGCACTACAATAGAAGCCAGTGTAAGGCAATGAATACCATTCACTGAGCTCCACACAATTTTGTTACCTGAGGCACAGGGTGAGCATGCACACTTTCCATGGTAACAAGGTTATTATAATGAAATTACTTCATTATACTGAGTGTGATGGGTCTTTTTTGGGCTACTGATTTAGTAGTACAATTAAAGCATCCAACACAGCCTTTCATGGACTTTACTGCAATTACCTGGTGGCAAGAGTGGGTACCAGAAATGCAATGTAAGGCTATGGAGGGCACTTGAAAACCTGGAACAGCTCAGTGTGCCGTCACCTTTACACATTCCTGAGCACAACAAGCTCACATTTATATTTCCATTTTGTGCCAGAGTGTCCATCGCAAATTCGCCAGCGTCATGTAATTTCATTATTTCACCGATTTACTAACGGGCGCTGGTGTAAATTCGCTAGTGAAGTGGACTTACTCTAGCGCTACTTCGCACCTTTACGTCAGACGAAGTTGCGCTTTGGCGAAGGGTCAATGTAACTACGCTAATTCACTAACTTGCACATTTTACTGAACGTTACCTCTCGCGCCAGACTTTCCTTCGCCACCTCAGACGAGGCGAAGTGCAATAGAGTAGATAGGGCTTGCTTCAAAAATAGTTGAAATTTTTCCCAAAAAACGCTGGTGTTTTTTTCCTTTTTTAAGGGTGATAGGCTGAAAAATATCGTAAATTTTTTTGGGGGTACCCTCCTTCCCCCCTACATTTCCTAACATATGGCACCTAAACTATACAGTGGGCACATGTGTAGGGCAAAATAACAACTCTATTTTATTTTATGAAGCTTTCCCAGCCTTGTGTAGTGTAATGTATTTGCTGCTGCATATACGTCCATTCAACTTTAACTTGGCGCCGTATGCAAATTAGGCATCGCTAGCGTAACTTTGCTTTGCTTGACGAATTAACGCTTGCGCAAATTCGCTACCTATCGCCTCCCTGAGAGCAACTTCGGATTTTAGTGAATTAGCGGCGCCCTGGCGAAAATTCGCCTGGCGAAGTTCGGCAAAGGCGTCGCTAGCGTATTTTCGCTGCTTAGTGAATGTGCCCCTTAAAGTTAAATCTCAAACTAGAGACCTTGTATTAAAAATCGGTGGCATTTATTTGTTAGCCTGTACGAGACAACAGCTGTCCAAATATTTAGTGCCCCATGATGATTTACTTGATTGCTGTTAAACTTATAAAATACTTTGAGCCCTCTTGCGAAAAAAGTTTACCTTTGTAAGATGCTCAGCTGTAGTGCCCATAGCTTTCTTAGGATCACTGAAATCTGCAAGTGAATGGTGCATAGAATTAATTTTAATGAATTTGTTTTTATCATTACAAGAGCATATGCTGTAATTACTTCCTCCAGACCTTATATACACTTTTTATCATGGTACCTGGGGGTGGGCAAGGTCCTACAAATATTTTCTTTGGTGGAAAAATTCTAAATTATTTTGTCTTTACAGAAGAGCGGAAGACAACAATTCCTCAACGAGGGCCTCACCTGCTTTATTTCTGCAGAGAAGCTGTAGCTTTTCCTACTGTGGGACTGTTAAATAGCCCACCACTATTTGGAAGTGACAGGATGTTTGGGAAAGATCATTTTAGGGGTCCTCCTAGAGATTCCTTAGCACAAAGGCTACACCAGAATGCACAGAATTACCTGAAAGCACTTGCACAAGCCCTTGTAGCTGGTGAATCTCAAATACAGACTTACTACCCCCCCCCCCAAAGCTACTAAAAATGTTCCAAGTGCCACAGCTCTTAGGAAACTAAGACAATACTGCAAGTGGGTACGGAAACAGGAAGGGGACAACACTGACGTTATGAAACTCTGCTTTCAGTAGGGTGCATATGCTGTGTTCTGAATTGCTCTTACATTAATTTTCTCTTCTCTGCAATTAGAGATTACAGTGTCATTGCAGATATATACTGTATAGTTGTACCAACAAGCAATGTATTTTCTTTACGAAAATAGAGCTGGTTGACGGCTTTCTACCATGGTGCAAATTTGGTCCAAGCATATAAATAAACCCCTATGGTTATTCTTTTGACACAAGACATTTCCATTTTTTAAATTGTGCTAAGGATAATAGTTACATGACATTCTAAAACGAATGTCGGTTTCATGCACTTCTTTTAATGAGAACATTATTTGATATGACTTACTGACAACTTCCAAATTGAGTTTCTGCCCTGCCACTTCATTCACAGAGCTCTTTTGATCTAATGCATGGGACTGTCCAGCCTGTACAAACAAAAAATAATAGTCAGTGATACATTTCCAAGATAACTATGAAAAACATGAAATTAGTTTTACTGTTTTTCCCTGGTATACATAAAACTGTGGGTTAATCTCTCAGGTGCTGGCATAGGACCCAATATAATATGATTGATGCAGTGCAGTTCCCATCGCAATGAGCTAAACTCATTATATTTAGGAAATTAGTTATTTCAGTATGATGAAGCTTCTATTACATTTACATTTTTTTTTCAAGCACCTGAAACAGCACTCAGAAGACTCCCTAAATGAAAGACTAATTTATGGTACAACACAGGTGCTTGGAGATGCATATGACTGATTTCACTGAGAGTGGAAAAGAAAAGAAGAAATGTTTGTTGAGGCAATGCAGTAAATATATGCAACAGAACACCTGTGGCTGAAATTATGAAATAATAGAATAATTGAAAGAAAACAATGGGCAAGTATACAAAGACAATATGAAGGTTTTATTTTATATGGCCACAATTGTTCTGGTTTGAATATGGGCACACAGAATAAGCTGCACAAGGAAACACATTTTCAAGGTCTTTGGATTAGGTTGGTTGCGAAGACTGATTTGTCAGTGAAGTGGCAAGGAGAGACAATAGAGCACTGCTCATACCAAAGGTCTTAACTTACAATATTCTCTATTTACAGACAATAACAAGCCTCAGGCATGGGCTAGCAAACTCTTTATTCTGCTGATCTACTGTGTCTGTGAATAATATTTTTGCAATGTATGCATTCTGTTCCAGTGACCCCTGCAGAACTCTGTATCATGCATTTGTTCTATGGCTGTTTCTGTCCGTGCTCTGTATATGTGTATTACACGATAAAGCAGAAAGTTTTAACTGCCATTGAATTCCACATTTCAGTTGTTATTAAAGTATTGCCCTCCATAGAACTAATGTGCAGATTATGTGGTTATCTTTAGAGACAAAGAGACATTGATTAAACATAAGGAAGGGGAGCATCTCTGTTATCCCAGGTTCTTTAGCAATCTTAGATGCTGCCATTTGTATAATTATTATTATTAGTAAAAAGTAACTATGCCCTAGCTAATTCCATTCATTGGAGGTCTCTATAAAAAATATATTGCATAAAACATCTCATATGCAAAACCCTGCTTCATGTAAATAAACCATTTTCATTATAATATACTTTTTTAGCATTATGTGCCATTGGGTAATTATAAATATAGAATATTGCTATTTTAAAAATAAGGGCCGCCCCTTGTATTGATGTGCGGGTTGGTTTTTTCCTGACCCGCACCTGCCCAAATCTGCCGGCATTGCAACGTGGCGGATGAGAGGGCAGGAGAAGAGCTCAACCCGCCCGCCACCCATGAAGATCGGCCCGAACCCGCCCGACCCACGGGTAAACCCGCGGGTCCCGCAGGTATCGGGCCGGTCTGCACATCACTAGCCCCTTGGGATCGTAGGATTCACGGTCACACAAACAAACCAGAAATGTTAAGTCACATGAGCCAATTAACAGACAAATGATTCCAACAGACAAATGTCTTTTGATTCCATACTTCGTCCTGTTACAATTAGAGTTGTAGTATTTCTGGTCAGGTGATCTCTGAGGCAGTACACAGACAATCTCGAAAGGTTGGTTTAAGGCAAGAGATTTAAAAGGGCAATATTTACCTAAATATATATGTATCAGTTCGTTTAGATTCTTTAAAATGTCTTATTAACTTTATATAATCTATCTGTTGCTTTAGTATTAATTTTGGGAGTATAGTTTTCCTTTAAAGATTGCATTTATATGCCCATGTTAATAAGAATCTACACACTCCAAGCACAGTGGATTATGACTGGATCTATGCCTATGCATAACCTGTCACCCCTTATTTAACCTCCCAGCTAATTCAATATAAAATGAAAAGATCTTTATCAGGTCCTATATGTGCAAAACATATTTCTAATAATGTAAGCTTGTCTGAATGGATATATGGAGGACTGCATTGTATTGAGAATAAGGACAGACTGGCCCTTAGAATGGTCTAAAATTTAATGAATGTGGAGAACACACATAGTCCTGCCAGATGATGAGCTTCCACCCTAGTATAAGACACAAGAGTGCTAATTTTCTATGGTGCCATTATCTCACTTCCATACATGAAGCTTGTGTGAAAGTTTGCTGGCATGAAGAGTAGTCTGAATTAGTGGTTTTGGTTGAAAATCTTTCCAAAATGGTTATAGGTTTAACCACACTGAGACGTGACCTGAGATGAGTCCCATGTGTTTTGATAACCCATAAATATACTTGTAATAATATCATGTTATACTCTGTAAGAAAGCTGTTGCCTGTTGTACAACTCCTCCAGGATATTGTCTCTGTATTGCTATGGTTTAAGGCAGTGATCCCCAACCAGAAGCACGTGAGCAACATGTTGCTCCCCAACCCCTTGGATGTTGCTCTCAGTGGCCTCGAAGCAGTTGCTTATTTTTCAATTCCTGGCTTGGAGGCAAGATTTGGTTGCATAAAAACCAGGTGTACTGCCAAACAGAGCCTCTTGTAGGCTGCCAGTCCACATAGGGGCTACCAATAGCCAATCACATCCCTTATTTGGCACCACCCAGGAACATTTTTCATGTTGCTTCCCAACTTTTTTTACATCTGGATGTTGCTCACAGGTGAAAAAGGTTGGGGACCCCTGGTTTAAGGGGTTCAGGGAGAGAGGAGTTTGTGGTTGCATTTAATGGGAGACTTTCATCTTGACCTTGGCCTAGTCTAGTGCTACCATTAATCTTTTTTTGCAAAAATCATGTTAATTGATATACAGAGTTTCTTGTTGCCTCCAGTGAGGAATTAAAATGGCTGGTGTACTTTAGTTATACTGATTTTTATTGTAGGGTTTCAATATTTTTTTTTTTCATGATTCTATTCTTGTCTGTTAGGGGTTTACCCATTAAGGAACTGCTAATTATCAATTAGGGTACCAAAATAAACATTTCTGACAAGTGGATGCTCTGCTTATGCTACATTAAGGAGATATGTGGGCTGCTGCTACTCCCTAAATCCTAGAAAACAGGCATTTAAACAGACATAGAAAAATTGACAGCTTCCAAAGCAACACTGATTGCCAAATGCACTGAGCAATAATCTGAAACATTCTTGCAATAGTAATTCAGAGTGGATGCCCTTGAGCTGCATCTGGAAAGATTTGCTTCTGAAATACAGCTGAGCTTTTACGTTTACTTCCACTTCTTTGGCCACAGCAACTGCTTTTTTTGCCAAATGTATTTCTAGCTATTTATACATAATGATAGATAAGGCAAACACAATAATCTCAGGCTCTGGTGCTACATTTTAGGCTACAAGCTTCCCAGGCTAAATTAGTACAACAGATTGGCATCTACATGAAAGCGGCACTTTAAAAGTGTACATAGTATACCAGTGTATGGTATTGCTCATATTGCAGCTGCAACCACCATGTTAGCCCAGGCAAGTTGTTACCGTATTATGTTTGTTTTTATAAGCACCATTGTTATATTTATCATACGAATGCCTTCAATTGCTAGCCTGTCCCAAACAAAAATGACGCACTCCTCCTTTGACTGGTATGGTATATAAAAGTAATATATATATAAATACAGTATATATATATATATATATATATATAGATATATATATATATATATATATATATATATATATATATATATCTCGTAATTTCCCCAGAGCCTCCCACTGTGCTATAATGTCAGAAACTGACCCCTGTGGCTGAGACCTTCTGCTGTTAAACTTCTGTGATATCAAATGAGGCATAAACCGTAATTTTGCTGCTTCACTTGGTAGGGCTTATGTGTGTCATGGGAGCAATAAACCATAGCCTCATAGCAATCACCTCTTCTGGACTAATATTCACACTAGGGGTCTCTTTACTAAAGTACACAACAATTCTTGGCACAATTTATGATTAAAAAAATTAATGGTTTTATGTGGTGATAATAATGCAAGGATAAGTGCTCCAAATTTTTTAAAATTTTGCTGGGGCTTTGGGGGCAAGCAAATTTTCTGTCAATAACTGGCAGATTTCTTGTAGCAACCCTTAGTATATAATATAATAATAATATTATTATTATAATATAAATAAGCTCCTTGCAAATCCATGGTATTCATTGATAAAAGGGGGGTTTGTAGTTGTGATCTTCCTGTGATATCACCTCTTTTAATGGCATCTACACAGCATGGAGCTTCTCTAAGTGCTTACTGAGCATGCTCAATAGATGGCCAACACACTCTGTGTATGCCAATAATATAATATGCTGGTTATTAAGCTGGCTATTAAGCTATAGGGGGCACATCTGGCATCAGACTGGCATATCAGCATCAAAGTCAATGTGCATAGGTATATTTACCCTTTCTTATATTGTTCAGGTATCAGGAACCCTTGCCTCCATCCAGAGCAATGTAGTCAATAATTCAGTAGATGGGTAATGATACCTCTAGGCGCAGTGATTCTGCTGCCAAACGACATGTTTCGAGCTTAACAGCTCTTTATCACTTCATAAAGAGCTGTTAAACTCGAAACATGTCGTTTTGCTAATAAAGGCACCTTGCAGCAGAATCAATGCACCTAGTGGTATCATTACCCATCTACTGAATTATATCAGCATCAAACATAAGCTGTATTTCTTTGAAAAGACTTCTGAGGTGTATCAATATGTCACACATATATTCTTGAAACAGCAAGTTTGTGTTGCTTAGTTTTATCGATTTATCTATTGAAAAGGTACTTTATATCATAAACAGTAATAATACTATTCTAAGTGTAAAATACTCTTTTAAATTGCTTCAATGCATACTCCTATTAATTCAAGCATTGTAAAAATGTATATTAATGTTATTTCTGTGTTGTGTCAATTCTCTGGGTTGAGATCCTGACTTTTTTTTTAACACCATCTCAAATTAAATCCATTCCACGTTATATTAAGGTTCTGTAGCCCCATGTCAAGGCAGAGAAATGTCTTTCACAGCTGTCAGCAGGACAATGCTAAATAGAAGGCACACAGTTCTTGGAAATATGTGTTTCGCATGCACAGACAACACCTGGAGGCATGAACACTATGAATAAAGAGGAATTAATTTAGCCCATGTAACGTCTAGTCTTTAGGGAAATGTACATTTACATGACAAAGGGAAAATGGCAATGCCATGCAGATAGATCTCTAAATCTGTTGTTGTTTTTAATGTGTAATGCAAAGAATAAAAAACTTAATGCAGTACATCAAAAAAGGTAAAGACCAAAATCCTAATAATAAAGATGACAGCCTTGTGGCTTTCATGCACATCAGCAACTTGCTATTGTTATCCTAATAAATCAAACCTTGCACATTTCTTGTTGATCTTATTCACATGTTTAGAAGTTAAAGGAACCTTTGACCTACATGGGTTCTTCCAAACTACTTTGTGTGTAGGTGGGTTAAGGCATGTACCTTACGCATAAAACTGCAGTTGTTGAGTCCCCAGCATGAACAATACACCACGGATGGGTAATTACCTGGGTTCAGGAAAGTCAGAGAATGATAATATGGTTGTTTTGAGCATATTTGTGACAATGTGTTGTTCACAGTTGATGCAATTTAAATTTTGGGTGGACAAGGACCTTTATCCTTCTATGTCTCTTACCACATGGCACATAATACCTCAGTGTTGGACTGGCCCATCGGTAGGATTGCCACCTTTACTAAAAAATATTACCGGCCAGTGGGGGGCGGGCACCAAAAGGGGGCGGTCCGTGATGCAAAAGGGGCTACGTGGTGTGCCAAAAAAGGGGCGGAGCAACATCGCAGAGATGTCCACAGCGCTGGAAAAAAGGTAAGTTCTGTGCGAATTGGTGGCAGGCCAGGGGCTTTTTTTAAAGGGTATTACAAATTACCGGCAAATTTGTAATACTGGCCCCGGCCTTCGCAGGTGTTTTACCGGCTAAGCCGGTAAAATACCGGCCGGGTGGCAACTCTACCCATCCGGATACCAGGAAAAGTCCCGGTAGGCCCAGGTGTCAGTGGGCCCTTGTGCTGCTAAACATTTGGCCTATTTCTTGCTCATACCCTATTTATCTGAGAAAAAGAGGCTAAATGGATGGAATAATCGATTATAATATGAAAATAAAAGAGACTAGGAGAATAGAGTTTGTGTGACGAGAGGAAGAATAGTAGTACTGACAGTGGGCCCCTGGTCTAAGGTTTTTGGGTGGGCCCCTGGTGTCCCAGTCCAACACTGTAATACCTTTATATTATATTATTACAGTGTTTGTCCTCTATGTTTGCACATTTGTATATAGTAAAATTGCATACCACTGTGTATCTCTGTAGCTTTGTAAATACATGCATGTCCAGTAAAATCTTGGGCCAGTCTACAAACACGCCATCCTTCTACACTATATCCCTAAATTACACAGCAATTACTTACTCCACCCAAACATTTTTTTGCATATTGAAAGAAAATGTAAGCAACTTTCCTAAATATATTGATTAAAATGAATTATATTAAGTTGTAATGTTATATTTGTATTTCATTTTTAATATCCCCTGTTCTCTTTTATTCTTATGTTGTTACTGGTCCATATGAAATGTCCATTTAAAGACATATTTTTCTTTCCTAGTTTCCTAGTTTTGAAAGGTGTTTTGACTTTGAAAACACTGACTCCCACTCTATCCATTAGAGCTGGTATCTGTGATTGTCCCTAGCAGTGCATGGCTGCTAATTGGTCACAGCTTGATTGTATAATACAGTTCCCCTTACACCAGCTACAGCTAAACAATAAAACCTTCAGTTTCAAGCAACATTAAATTTGGATTTCTTATCTTCCATGAAACCCATGTGATTTCTGTATGACTAACAGATGTGTATAGCCATTGTTATTTACTTCTTGAACGTATCCTTAAATACCCTTGGTGCCCATGTCAAATTCTGTCTTAATGAGCCTACTGCAAAAATGTTTAGTGGTCAAAATCTTTGCATTCAAGTGGATAAAATCCAATGTACTGAAACAATAACCTCCCGATAAGATTGTATGATCAGCACTAATTCCTCCACAACACATTATATTCCTTGATACACAGATAATTATGTTGGCAAGAGAGTAATTATCGCTGTAAGAAACAAACCAAAGCAGCAGAATCATAATTTTATATTTTTTTCAGTCCTTAAAAGGGAAATGAAAGCTGATTATTTTAGATAGTAATTGTTTTGCATTGAAATATTCAATTATAGCTTTTTATTCTGCAATTATTTGTTGACCTTTTTGGGAAATGTGGCAGATTATATAAGCAAGCTGAAAAGCCATTTCAAGCAAATAGGTGTTTATTTTTGGATTAATAGCTGCGCACAATAAAGACAAGAACTCTAAAGTCAAGTACTGACTCAGTTCCGCCTTTTGTTATTCTACTTGTTTCAGATACTGTAACTGATGAGCAATGTGTTCCTGTACATTTGATTGCAAGCTCTTCAGGGCAAGAACCACTATCAAATTCCAATTTGTCTTATTTTGTATATTGTTATAATCCTTATGTTCATGGTCTTTAGGCTTGCCTGTCATTACTAGACACCTATAAAATACATACTGCATTTTTTATTTGTTATTAGATACAGTACATGCATTCATTTCTAAGCAACCTTGTCAAACACAACTGAAAGGAAAACTATATCCCCGAACAATGTAAGTCTTAATAAACATATATCACAAAACAATCATATGTAAAATCCTGCTTCATCTAAATAAAGCTTGTTATAATAATATACTTTTTAGTAGTATGTGACATTGGGTAATACTAAATAGAATAGCTATTTTTAAGGGGTTGTTCACCTTCCAAACACTTTTTCAGTTGAGTTGTTGTCAGTTTGTTCTCCAGAAATAAAGACTTTTTTCAATTACTTTCCTGTTTTTATTTTTTACTCCAAAATCTAAGTTTAAAGTGTAATGTTCCTGTTTCTGGTGTTTGAGTCTGGTAACTCAGTAATTCAGGTGTAGCGATAGGCAAATTTATTCGCCAGGCGCGAATTCGCTACGAATTCCCACGATTTGGCGCTGGCGAATAAATACGCAAAAACCACCGCAAAAAAAATAGACGCAGGCGTCAAAAACGCTGGTGCCGTTTCACGAATTTTCACCGTTTCACAAATTTCGCGGGGAATTCGATAATTTTTCGGCAAAGCAAAATGCCCCAAATTCGCCCATCACTATTCAGGTGCAGACTATGAACTGTTACAATTTTGCAACATTTAGTTTATACATTTCTCAGCAGCATCTGTGGAGTTTTAGCAACTATTGTATCAATTCTAACAGCTGCCTGTAATGAAACTCAGGGATACAAAAGTTAAGAAATATATCAACTAAATTTATCAATTTAGAACAGTTTATAGGGTCGGCAACACCCCCCCCCCCGAGTTGCTTTAGAGAAGTCTAAAATTAGATTTTACACTTCAATATTAGAAAAACGGTCACAAATAGAAGATGTTTGGAAAACGTGTTTATTTCTGATGCATTATCTAAAACCAACTGAACGGAAAAAGTGTTGGAAGATAAATAACTTAAAGGGATACTGTCATGGGAAAAAAAAATTTTTTCAAAATTAATCAGTTAATAGTGCTGCTCCAGCAGAATTCTGCACTGAAATCCATTTCTCAAAAGAGCAAACAGATTTTTTTATATTCAATTTTGAAATCTGACACGGGGCTAGACATTTTGTCAATTTCCCAGCTGCCCCTGGTCATGTGACTTGTGCCTGCACTTCAGGAGAGTAATGCTTTTTGGCAGGCTGCTGTTTCTCCTTCTCAATGTAACTGAAGGAGTCTCAGTGGGACATGGGTTTTTATGATTGAGTGTTGTTCTTAGATCTACCAGGCAGCTGTTATCTTGTGTTAGGGAGCTGTTATCTGGTTACCTTCCCATTGTTCTTTTGTTTGGCTGCTGGGGGGAAAAGGGAGGGGGTGATAATCACTCCAACTTGCAGTACAGCAGTAAAGAGTGATTGAAGTTTATCAGAGCACAAGTCACATGACATGGGGCAGCTGGGAAATTGACAAAATGTCTAGCCCCATGTCAGATTTCAAAATTGAATATAAAAAAATCTGTTTGCTCTTTTGAGAAATGGATTTCAGTGCAGAATTCTGCTGGAGCAGCACTATTAACTGATTCATTTTGAAAAAAATTTTTTTTCCCATGACAGTATCCCTTTAAGATCTAAGCCCCCCCGGGATCATACGATTCACGGTGCACACAAACAAACCAAGGGCACATATACATGTTAGGTCACATGAGCCAATTAACAGACACATCTCTGTCCTTTACTCAGAAATTTTACCCACACTTCTTCCTGTTACAGTTGGATCTGCAGTATTTCCTGACAGGTCATCTCACAAAATGGTTTTTCAAGGTAAATTTAAAAGAACAATAGTTATTGATATATATATATATAAACTGTATGTTGGTTAAGTAGTCATTCTGGGGGTATCTTTTTCCCTTTAATTAGTTGCTGAACAGCCCTGCAGCATGAGCATTATTATTATAGGTGACCACTATTACTTATTACAGGGGGCAACATCCATGGCCTGGCTGATAAAATATAATGTACATTGTAAATAAGCATATTTTGGAAATACATATCTTCATGCTTTACTAATGTAAGTATGGGTTCAACCTGGCATGTAATTTCACTGTCCATTTCCAGTCTTGCTCACAGAAAGCCCTTACCACTAACATCTGCAAAAAAATTGGCTATACACTTTTTCCTAACTTTTAGCTTTTTGGCGCCCAAAAAAAAACTCTATAAAGCTTATTTACTGTCACTTTCAAATACTTTGATTGAAATTAAACCTGGGCTGTATCCACCCATATGTACTGATATTTCATTAAATGCCCTTCATCTGGATATAATCAATTTGTCATGCCAAATTAAACATCACCGTGATTAGACAGTCCGTTTGGTAACACAAATTGAGAGGTTTTCCCCCTATTTGATTACACTGTCACTGGAATAATCCTGCACTTAATGTAATAAAGTTATGCAATTTAATATGTTCAAATGTTTGTCTAAACGGTTCACCAAAACCTTTAGCAGAGATTCACGAAGCAATAAGTTAAAGAGCATTGCTTCTATTGAAAACAAGTGTTGGCTTAATCCAACTTTTCTGACAATGTGGCCCTATTGAGTAATGTGTCAGTTTGTTTGCATTTTAGTTTAAAGGGGATCTAAGCACTAAACCCTCAAAACAAATAAATGAAAGCAATTTAAAATTGCTCACAGTGCTCTTCTTGCTCACAAAAGATGTCGTTTTATTGCTTGCTAAAGACTTGTGTGTGTTAAACATATTTCCATCATTGTCAGAGGGAGATATAAACCCTTAAAACAAATTAAAGGGGTGGTTTACCTTTAAGTTCACGTTTAGAATTTTATAGTTATTCTGACGCCCATTGACTCTCATGCATTTAATGCGCCTATAAAAATTGTTGCTTGTGTCAAAATTGCTCGTGTCAAAAATATTTTGACGCCTATTTACTTCAATGCAGATTTTTCGACGTTTAGAGAATTTCACGGTAAACTGCACAGATTCGCCTATCACTAGTTTTGAGGGCTTATATCTCCCCTTTAAACTATAATGGAAATATAAGTCTAACATATAAGTCTTTGGTGACCAAAAGTTGCAATTCCTCCATCACGCAAGGCATTGGCGCTCCCTTGCTTGCTTAAAGGAACAGTAACACCAAAAAATTAAAGTGTTTTAAAGTAATGAAAATATCATGTAGTGTTGCCCTACACTGGTAAAAATGATCTGTTTGCTTCAGAAACACTACTATAGTTCATATAAACCAGCTGCTGTGGAGCAATGGCGGAAATTGAAAAATGGCATATAGGCACAGGTTTACAAATGGATAACAGATAACACCATTAGACAGACAGAGCTTATTTGCTATCTACTGTGTAACTTGAGCTTTTTCTCCTTTGAATGGCTGCCCCCATTGCTACACAGCAGCTTATTTATATAAACAATTGTAGTGTTTCTGAAGCAAACACAGCAGTTTTACCAGTGCAGGGCAATACTGCTCTATATTTTCATTACTTTAAAACGCTTTTATTTTTTGACGTTACTGTTCCTTTAAAGCAGTCATCAGAACAACCACTACCTGCCCAATGATCACCTGATAACATTCACAGTAAATAGTAGCAATCAAAAAACCCATGAGGCACAGCCCACCCATCAAAAGAATTTCTGAACGTCCACGTTACAGAAGTAGCAAATCATGCTTATATATTTCTAAAATTACAAAGTGCTAAGTTATGCAACGTTATATTTGCTGCATAGTACAGATTCTGTAGCAATTGCATCACAATCACAAAACAAACACATGTACTAGCATAGGGATAAGAAAAGGCTGATAAACTGATATTACATTAAAAAAACAAAACAAATGAATTGTTACAAGCTTTCAGCATTTTTTTTAACATCATTACAAACCTTCTGCATAGCATGAAACAGGTCAGGCATTCCACAATACCTCTGACAGATCAGCAATACAGTCTGTCTACAACCTCTGAACCTCTACACTACAAAGTACATCAATGCATTGCAAGAGATGGACAGTATACTGTATATGTATGCTATGAAGATCCTGACATTTTGATCTCTGCGATCACTTTATTTCAAATCACTGAAACTCAAAGTTGTATATTTCAATCCAATATCATTGTACCGTATATACTCGAGTATAAGCCGAGTTTTTCAGCCCCCAAAATATGCTGAAAAACTCTACCTCGGCTTATACTCGGGTCAAGCTCAAAAACGGTCGCCGGCGCCTAAGAATAGTCGCCAACGTCCAAGAATAGTCGCCAGCGTCCAAGAATAGTCTCCAAGAATAGTCGCCGCCATCCAAGAATGGCATCCAAAAAAGAGACGACGACACCTCCAATGGGAGCAGAAACCCTCAATTTTTTGATTGAAACTTACCAGAAGCTGCTGCATTTCTCACCCTAGGCTTATACTCGAGTCAATAAGCTTTCCCAGTTTTTGGAGGTAAATAAAATTAGGTACATCGGCTTATACTCGGGACGGCTTATACTCGAGTATATATGGTATGTTGTATTTAATTTTATATTTATAAAACTTCTTATGTCATTTTAAATTGCATATGCTGTTGGCATAAGTAATTCATCCCATACATAATAAAATTGTTGGACAATCTTTGGCAGCAATCACAGCTTCCATTTTTGCGGGGCAATTATGAAGCAGCTTTTCACAGTGTCAGATCACTATATAACCAATGGATAGACCGGCAGAACAGGACAATAAAATGGAGCAAGAAGCTGAGTGGAGGCCCCAGTGACATAGTATTAGCCAGGCTACTAACTGCATCACAAGAAAGGAAATACAACCATTGAACATTTCTACACTAACCTTAGTGAGAACAATCTCGTGGTTCTCCAGTCCATATTTCTTTAGTATTGAGTATAGGGCCTCTCCGATGGTCTTAGTGGGTTTTGACACAACTCGAATACTTTTATTCATTGGGTTCATCTGTAAGCTGCACATAGACAGAGTAAAGGTTTAAGAATTGTGATTCACCAATAAACATCTTTCAAATTGCCTTACAGTTTAAATTTGAGTTTATCAAGCTATAGGCCTGTTCAGCATTAGAGGATGAACCCAAAAGAATGGATACAATGAGGGGCATGGCTGGCAGGTAGTTTAAGGTGAGATGTGAAATGAATTCAGATTTGGTCGCCTAAATACTACTGAAAGACCAGCCTAAAGGCTTATATAATGGTGTGATCTGCTGTGAACACCCATGTAATGCCTAATATATTTTGGAAAGGCGTCTGGTGTAACAAAGTCTCTTTTGCCTCTTTTCAGATTTCAAATGCTGGAACAGTCATAAAACTTGCTCTGTGAGGTTATGCGTTTATATTTTTTATACTTCTCTAATATAGGTATTTGAAATATGGAACTATGCATACATCTCCAGAGTGAAATCATCATTAAGCCAAAAAGAAAAAGGCAGAGACTCACTCGAAGCTTATCCTGTTTTCCAGTCTCACTTCCTGATCTGTTAGTACCAAACACTCCTGATCCAGGGCCAAGGCCTTCTGTGATGGAGAGAATAGAAACAGAGGAATAAGCTTAGGCTTTGCAGTATTAAAATCATTAATCTGTTATGGCTAATGCAGAACATACTGTAAGTAAAATAATCACAAAGCTGACCTTGCTATTGGGCACCTGTTATCAAAGAACAATCATCTGGAATCCCTAGTGATCCTTATATCATTGCCCTGTGTATGGTGGGGATGTGGGGGAGAGAAAACACAAGGGTGATTGGAAGGCATGATATCGCCTTCGCTCTGCCCTTCTGCCAGCAGGGTTTAGTAATGCAGAGGAAAAAGCAGCGGGCAGTGAATAATGGAAAGACCCCTGCAGACATATATTCATTTATGTCTGAAAAGTTTCCAGTAGAAATCTGCCCAATATTAACCTCTCCAAACAAAAAGGTCACTCTGATTCTCTAAAGGAGGGATGAAAGCCAATAAACCTAAAGCTGTATCTTTAGATCCACCACCTTCTTTTCTCATTGGGGGAGGGAGGGGAAAGAATTTAGTGGTGGTGAGGGTCATCCAACTCAGATACGCCACACTTGCACAAAGGCAGTAGAGTGGATCAGTACAGAAGATGGCAGACAGAAGATTTAGGAAGTCATGAAACAAACATCACGGCAATATGGAATGAAGGATGAATTGCAAGCTGCAGTTCAGCAGATTTATTTAGTAAATGTATTATTTCTTTAAAGGTGTAAGGAATACGAGACTGATGTCATTGGATGTGGAAACAGTGCCATCATGTGGTTTTGTGATGTCACTGAAACAATAGACATTTCCATAAGATACAGAATCGTAACTTCATGTCAATGTGACAGCAAGCCTAAAGCAACCAAATATTTACTGTTGTTGCTTATATGGCAGCTAACTGATCAAAGCTAATTGCTGATTAGTTGCAATGGGTTATTACATTTGTGATCATTTACAATGTTAATAAATGAGCCTCATAATTATTAATCATGTAGTCTTATGGCTACTGGATAGATATACGGTATACCCACAGAAGAAGCTGATACCAAATGTATTATTATGCATCACTGCTAAACGTAGGCAGTGCCAAATACATAGAACGCACTCTTTGGGCTCTAGGAGTGTAATAAGTTTGCAACCTGCAAATTGCTTTGCACCTGTATTTTGCTCCTTGCATCTTGCCACATTTTTGTAAAGGAATCACACCGTGTTACTTCCACTGGGTTGTTATACTGTCAGTAGTTAAAGCAAGGGGACTAAATAATGCAACTCCCCCACCGCTGTGGTAATCTGTCACCTGTATGAGCTCCAGCTGGTAACACAGTTATACCTGAAACAGCAATTAAATGGGTCATCTTTTAAAACTGGCTAACCCCCCTATAAACACTACGATGTTTATCTCTTAGTGCCAAATATAGCACTTCAGCCCCCCACCAACTGCATTGCCGACATCAGGGTCCCTAGTACATTTTACTTATACAGGTATGGGATCCGTTATCCGGAAACCCGCTTTCAGAAAGCTCTGAATTACAGAAAGCCCATTTCCCATATACTCCATTTTATCCAAATAATCCAGCTGTCCCTTTTTTCTGTAATAATAAAACAGTACCTTGTACTTGATCTAAACGAAGATATAATAAATCCTTATTGGAAGCAAAATCAGCCTATTGGGTTTATTTAATGTTTACATGATTTTCTAGTAGATTAAGGTATGAAGATCCAAACTACAGAAAGATCCATTATCCAGAAAATTCCAGGTCGCAAGTATCCTGGATAATAGATCCCATACCAAAAAATTTATAGCAGCAGCATTGGAAACTGATTTGGTCCTGCCTTTGCATTTTCTTTTCTTTGTAGTCAAGTGCTATTGCTATGCAGTTAGATGTCCTGATAGCATTGTATATATTGTACTTAAGCAATCTCATACTTTATGAACTACAGTGATCTAAGCAGTGACGTAACTAGAGTGCGCCTTTCCCCCTGCAAAAACATTTTCAGAGGGGCCCGGCGCTCTCCGATCCCCATCCTCCCGCCTACTTCCCACCCTGCCTTTGTATATAACTTAAAGGGGGTGTTCAGCTTTGAGTTACCTTTTTAATATGGTGTAGAGAGTGATATTCTGAGACAATTTGCAATAGGTATTCATTTTCTATTAACTGTGGTTTTTTTAGTTATTTAGCTTTTTATTCCGCAGCTCACCAGTTTGCAATGTCAGCAATCTGGTTGCTAGGGTCCTAATTACCCTAGCAACCACACATTGATTTAAACAAAGATTGGAATATAAAAAGGCAGACAGAGGAGTAATAAAAAGTAGAAATAACTATACATTAGGGGACCCATTTACTAAGGGTCGAAGTGAATTTTCAAATTCAAAAACTTCAAATTTCAAAGTAATTTTTGGGTACTTCGACCATTGAATAGGCCAAAATTAGATTTTAATTGAAAATATTTCACAAATTCGACCATTCGAAAATGGAATGGTCGAAAAAACTTTGACTTCGACACTTCGCCATCTTAAACTTGCCGAAATGCTGTTTAGTGTATGGGGGAACCTCCTATAACCTATATGAGCCGTTGGCTAAGTTTTGAGAAATCAAAGTTTTTTTTGTAAAATCGTATGATCGTACGATTAAATCGTACAAATTGAACGATTCAAAGCATTTTATCGTGCGATTGAACGATTTTAATTTTAAGGAAAAACCTTTGACTTCGACTATCTTACTACACCTATCCGATGGTCGAATTTCAACGTTTTTTCACTTTGAAATTCGACCCTTGATAAATCTGCCCCTTGTAGACTTACAGAGCATTTGTTTCCCCAATGACCCCCATTTGAAAGCAGGAAAGAGTCAGAAGAAGAAAAATCATTTAAAAGCTATAAAAAAATAAAAATTAATAAACATTAAAGACCAACTGAAAAGGTTCTTAGACTTGACCATTCTATAACACTAAGGGGCAGATTTGTCAAGGCCGAAGGTTTTTTTCCTTAAAATTAAAATCATTCGAGCGCACAATGAAATCCTTCGAATCGTAAGACCGTACGATTTTACAAAAAAACCTTCGACTTCTCAAAACTTATAGGTTATAGGACCCCCATAGGCTAAACAGCAATTCAGCAGGTTTAAGGTGGCGAAGTGTCGTAGTCAAAGTTCTTTAAAGAGACAGTACTTAGATTTTCGAATGGTCGAATTGATGACTTTTTTTCAATTTGGATCGAATTTTGGCCTATTCGAAGTACCCAAAAATTACTTTGAAATTCGAAGTTTTTGAATTCGAAAATTCACTTCAACCCATAGTAAATGGGCCCCTAAAAGTTAATTGAAAAATAAACCACGCCTTTAAAAGCATGTAAGTTCTGTTTCCTATGTTTTGCTGCACTTTCCTCTTTTATTCACAATTAATCCTGTTATGGAAATCCATATCTTAGCAAAAGTACATAAAGTCCATTCTTCATATATCAAAATATATTTGTTTAGCAGCAAGAATACATTAGGAAAACAGCCAAGTCTATTGGAGGCAGGGCATTAATAATGAAGAGCATCTCTGGCCATACAAGCACACTGTGGCACAGTACCTCTTCATTTCCTACTAAGAACACTTTCACATCGGTGAGACAGTATCCACGTTTTTCGCAAACCCCGACCAACATGTCCCGAATGGTTAAACCTGGTTTGACAGCTGTGAGTGAGGCGGTGCCATCAGGGAGATAGACACAACAATATTTTATTGATTTGATATCTGCTTCCGGGTCTGTGCTGCCTGTGCTCCCACCTTCATTCTGAAAATAAATTAAGAAGTAACAGGTTATTATTGAATGCTGAATAAATTAATGATAATTATTACTACATACTATCCTTAAAATATATAATATTAAAGGAAAATAAAAGATAGAAAATGTTGGGCACCTTTCAGTGATTATTATCACTTACTGGAGACCCCAGGCCAGTGCTTTTGTTTGCTGAAAGCAGCAGCTTTTTGCTACCCCAGGTAACTTGAGGGACGAGTTTCTCAATTTGCGTCATGACTGAAGTGCCCTGCGCAACACCAATTTACAATCTTCTTCCTCTTCTTTGATCCTCTCCATGGCCTCTCCAGTTGAGTGAAAAAGTTGGCTTTTTTACTTCTAAGTTCTACTTTTAGCTCTACTGCACATATGAATCTGGATCAGGCTGCAGTGAGAGGATCTGTGTATTGTGCTCTTATAAAGGAACCCTGAGTTAATTTTCAGAGCACAGGGGCACCTGTCCTGGGTCTTAAGTAAGTGATAATGGCAAAGGGAAAACAGCTGACTTTACAGTTGATAAATACATTGAAGTGATAGAGAGTTATTGATTCCTTAAATCAATTATTAACAACAAATGATCCTATTTTTCTCATATATATATACATCTAATGGCTGCCACCATTGGCGTGGTCCCCTATTTGCCTATAGTAAAACAGAACTAGGAATGGCATTGATTAAATAGAAGTCCTCTGAGCTCAACCCATTATCAATATATTTATACAGGAGCAGTGACTAGCTCCATGTTGTAGCTCCCACCCATCCCAGCTATAGTCAGGTGATCCCAGTGGTGGCCAATAAAAGGGCAGCCAAGTTTGGGAGTTTTAACCTTGAAATCAGCAAGTAAGTTGCAGGTAAAACTTAGTCCCTGTGTAAAATGTATAATGAAGCAATAGAATTCTTAATGAATCAGATGAAAATTGAGCGTAGGACTGGCCAGATAAGGGATGACTGACGTAGTTGGCCAGCCAGGGCCGGAACTAGGGGTAGGCAGAGTAGGCACGTGCCTAGGGCATAAAGCTGGGGGGGCACCAGGCACGTACCTGCTCTGACGCCTACCCCATTGTCCGTTCCCGTCTCTCCCCGACTGCCATGAATATTTTTTGGTAATAATGCACTTCTGCGCATACGCGCTCAAGCGTACTTTGGCGCATGCGTGCTCGAGCACGCACTCAGCCGGCGCCGTGCCCAGCCAGGTTGCCTAGGGCGCCTGGCTGGGTTGGCCCGGCTCTGTGGCCAGCTTAAATATATTGCAATATATGGACAAACAATCCCTGTTTTGTTTAAATGTTAAGGCATTTTTTAGTAGCTCTATGCACAAAATGTCTCAATGTCTTAAATATATTGATACTGAGTTGCGTGCAGAGGACTCTTGTATTTGTCTACATGTATTTTGTGGTCACAGCCTCATTGCATCCCCTGCCTAATGGTTTTAAAAATTAGAGGTGAGAACAACTTTCCCTTGTTTGTTATTGATCAAATAAAAACCCCAAGCCATATATTCTATGGCATCACTGCTTTAGTCATTGTATGCAAGTATTGTACATCAGACAGCACTAAAGGGCTTAAGTATACAGTGGAGAGTAAGGAAAACAAATAAAATCATACCCAAATAAATCATATCTGACCTTCCACTTGAAGCACAAAGGACCAGATTAAGCTGTCAACCAGATGGATGGATCCAATCCCACAATTAACTTTATAGAAATTATTTATAATAATACAACCCAATAAGTAGCTACCATGGTTATTTAAGTTATTTTAAAAACAAAGGAGTATGCACATGGTGCACAATGGCAGCAAACATCGGTGCATATGCTACCTGCTCTCTGAAGAGTTCATAAAAATACTACTGTAGCTATTTCAGTTAAGGGGTTAATACGAATTGGACATTGGCCACATGACCCAGGGTTTTTGACCTAGGACCCTCTGGTAATATATGTATGCATACTTATTCATTCAATATAAACTGATTCTAATTCAAAAGGACATAAGTGTATTGAATTCTTGGCATTTCCTTTTTTCAAACAGTTTCAGTTCTCTTAATTCAGAAATAATATCATGCACTTTTCTGTTACATAAGAGAGCATCTTTTAGTCCATTTTTTAAAATAACACAGTATTATCAGCTGTGCCTGTGTTTCTAATCTCACTCACTTGTCTGATTTGTTCTGTTGAGCCCTCTCTAAAGGCTGCAAGGGATCAGTCAGTCTGTTTTGTAAATCTTTCTCATTTTTGACATACTCTGCAGAATACACATAGTCCTCCAACAATGAGCACCTGGCCGACAGAGGTAATAATAAAAATATTGATACAAGAGGAGCAGGAACAAAGGAGTTTGCCCAGGGCCACAAGGAGTTGACACAAGAGTATTTAATCACTCCTGCTTTCTGTGAACAATCTTCAGTATATGCCATATATCATTGTGTATGGCATAAATGGAGAAGAAGCAGTAACTAACACGAAATACAACTTGTCTTGCAGCCATAAAATGCATCTAACCTTTTGACTAATATTAAAATATTCAATAATAGTTATAGACACAACTTAGAGTTTCTCTTTAAATTGCTGTTTCTCATACTGTGCAGTGACACTGTTGTAGTTGACACAAGAGTTGTGGTTGTGGTTCTCCTTGCAGATTTGAGGTGGCCCAACTAAGAGAAATTCAGCTAGTTCCTACCTTCAGACATACAATAGGCTGTAAGTTCCATATTTTGCAGAAAATCTATGTTTAGATTCCATGGATCAAACAATATCAGCAATAGAATCAAAGTATAGTGTTTCTGCAGTGTGAGAAATGTGGTCCGAGTAGCATGAACTTCTGCATCTGAAGTTTCCAAAGCTATTGAAAGCATGGTGCTTTCCTTTCCCTATTTCATCTTTAGTTTTTAGTTATCATCTACAATTGCCTGGCCCTTCACAATTTACTTTAACGTAACGATATCAGAAGCCATCTGGCATACTCAATCACAAAATGACTAACTCTTAGTAGCTACAGAACCCCACTGATTATGGTCTTTCATCTTAAATTCTGGGACCACAGGCGGACAGAGATTTTAGAAACATTTATATTATGCATCTCACCAACCAATTTGGAAAATAACCCCCATGTGCCCCACAAAACAATACTCATATATGTAAAATACTGAGCTTGAGAGCTCTAGTTATCAGAAACCATGACCCATTGTGCTACACGGATATCAGATAGGGATTTATTCCAAGCCTCTACCATTTATATTCTATCCCCCCAGTTCTTTGGAGTCACCTTTCTGTCTGTTATTCAAATTGACAAACAGAGTCTGCTCCATACTAGCTTGCCAAAGTAATCATTTGGGAAAATCGTCTCCAAGTGGACCATATTAGAGAGGAGCAGATATTGTGGCATGTCCATTCATTCAAGTACGATTAGATTTTCTCATGTCCCATCAAACGTTTAAACACACCTTTCTATGCAATTAAATAAAAAATCCTCAGAGCCCAATACTCCTGATATAGGAATCCACGAAAACATAGTACCATTTTTACAACAGTTATACAAAAAGTATAATGATACCGTCCAATATTGTATGGAATACAAGTGAATATTATTATTACAAATATAGTTTTATGTGAACAAGCTGATACATAATGTTTGTGAAGGTTCTCATTTATCCAGGTCATGGTATATCTATAGTAATAAGTCAAATCAACTGGAGGGCTGTACCATGGGATAACCAGTTTCACCAGTTGAGGCAAGGAGGAAGTGGAAAGAAAGGCTCTGGATACTTTCAAAAGGGTCCTTAAAACTTGGTGGTAGCCAGATAGGGCCTTTGTTAAAACTGGAAGAAGGAGAAACAATAACACCAAAACTACCAGTGAAGGTGGAAAGCAAAAGAATTTGGTCCTCGCATGTAGCTGGGGTGTCTGAAAACTTAGAAGGATTTTTAGTAAACACTGTATCCTGGTCTGCTTTAAACTCAGCAACACTGAGGCCAAGTTCATGTTCTGGACAGTTAAGAGGTCTGGTTTAAAAGAGGGGTCAAAGAAGCTATTAAATGTGAGAACTGAAAAAACAAGTTTGAACAGAGGCGGGGGGGGGGGAGGTGCGATATCTATTGTCTGACACATACAATGTAGTTTGGCACCTCTCCCTGGACAGTTTAATAACACCTCATAGCCTCAATCACTAATGCAAACAACACCTTGCCTCATGAGGTCTCTGACCCCAGATTATGCTGATTGGAGCAAGATTCCAGGGTATTTAACCACAGAAAACTCTTCGTACACGTCATTCTGAACTCACATTGCCAGGTGGATGACTAGCAAAATGACTTCAAGAGAAAAAACACAGCAGAGATAGGTGCGAATGGTGGGGTTGGTTGTGAGTAGTTCGGGGGGGGGGGTTGGGTCTGAGTAGTTGGAGGGCCTAGCAGTGCAGAACTTTAAATCTGGCACTGCTTATAAACGGACGCTTCAATTTGTGTTTCCCTGTGGTGGATCTCTTGATGCATGTCACCTTCGTTTGGGGCTTGCATGGGCCTACATGAGTACAGACAGATCTGGAAGATCCCTAAGACTGTAATCTTTAAGATGCATCATGCTACTAAAAACTGTAGTTTTATGGTATTCAAGAAGTAAATATAATTATATACCTCAGATTTGCTTGTCAGTGAAGAGTTGAGACTCAGCTCCAGACTGTTATTGGAGTTAAGTGATACCCATGATTCCCGGCGAGATGAGAGTTCGCGGCTGTCTAAAGTTTCTGTGAAAGAGCATGCAGACAAATGAATAGAAATCCAACAGAATTGGGGCAGGCCCGGACTGGCAATCTGTGGGCTGCTGTAAATTGCCATAGAAAGTCAGTATTTAGTGGGCTGGTGGGAGCTGTTTGGGCCTCTATGTGAGCTGATGATTGGGCCTCTGTGTACCTGAAATGCCAGGGCCTATTTTAATTCTCAGTCCGGACCTGAATTGGGGTACATATTTATTGCATGTTGAATTCAGCACATGATGTATAGAAAGCCTCATTAGCTTATAGGGTACACATAGAGCAGTACATATTTATATATACTAGTACCACAATGCCATTCTCAATTATGTAGCCACCAGGGAAAAGGTCCGTCCTGGACCCATAAAATTCCCTTGGAGTGCTTAATATTCAGCTGCTTTGACTGCATAAGGAGTGCACATGCATTTGTGGACACTATAAAAGAAAACTAGATATCATAATACCACTCATTAGGGACAGCATGTTTTTCTTTTGTTAAGTTAGCAATGCATTCTGCTGCAATTTTTAAATATAATTGTGATCCTGTCAGTGCTTCCACTGACTGTAAAGGAAATCACAAAAGCTATATACTGAGGCAATCCAGGTAAAAGCTCTAGGCATAACTCCACCAGACTTCTCAGTACACATTGCATTTATAGAAATGTCACCCACACTATGAAGATATGGACAATAATTGCCACAAACAAAACATGCAGCCAAAAAAGTCAGAAGCTCGATAAATGCTTTACAATTATTCAAGGGCAAAGTGTATCTTGTTCTACTAAAAATATATAGCTGTCATAAAAAAATAAGATATGCAGAGTAGTGGGGGAACATATTTGTCATCCCCAATGATTTTAAGGACCAGTAACATAAAACAAAAAAATCGTAATAAAATTCAGATATACTGAATACATCTGTATGCTTACATGTATGTTTATAGACCTTATATTGTGTATGGAATATGACCCAATTCTAGTTTTGTTTGGGCTATTTGGGAAAATTTACAAAAATTTTGTACGTTTTACTCACTTATTTTGTGAATTGCCCTCCAGAACTGCACACTGTTATATATTTTAGACTTCCCTGTGTGGTTTGGGACGAGTACTTAGGCTAATGCTAGACATGGCTGTTTCTTGGCTTGCGTAAATGGAGCAAGTTTCGGTGGGAAAATACGAGAGTATGATTTTTGTGCTGAAATCCACAAAACTTTAAAGCACAGTTCTTTACTGTTCTTTACTGTTCTTTAACAGGGGCCTGATTTCACATCTGACCCCTCACCATATTGGAAAATGGGTGAAATCATTTTGTTTATTTTAGGGGATGATTAACAACAGAAAGCAAAACCCTTGGGTTCTCTTAGGTATTTCCTGCATTTCAATCACAATCAACATGCATAGTTGTTAGTTAAATTAGGTTACCTTTGCAATGTCCTTTTCTGTCCTTCTTCTTAAAAGATCTGCGATGTAATTTGTCTGCTACAGTTTCTAAGCTTGCCCCTTCAATTCCAACTGGCAGAGACTTTCCAGCCCTCAGTTTATTTTTCTAAGTATAGAAAGCATGTTTATTTATTAACATTAAAAGCATGCTCTATGCCGATATTACAGGAAATCATGTTCAGATAAGAATCTGCATTTACCCATGTGAACATTTTCTTACTAAATGAAAAAGGAACATATTTTTGGCAACTTTTCGACTACAAACATTGTATTCACTCAAAAAAATCACCTTCAGTTATTTAGTGCTTTAAAGTCACATGGGAACACTAAGGAGTTTGCCGATCCAAAGCCTAAAAATGAGTCCTAGGATATGTACACTAACAGCCTTTGTGCCACCAAGCAAATTTGATATAGTAGGAAAAAAGATTATTCCTGAAAATGTATTAGGTTGACATTTTGGTCTAGCCAGGGACCTTTCTCAAGACCTACATACCAATATCAGTGCAAGAGGCCATCAAATGCAAACAGCTGTGACATCATTGTAAACAGAGTGTGTGAAAAGAGGTCAAAACCAACAATATAATCATAGTAAAGTGAAAGAAGGATTCTTATATTAACTTGTCTATTTATGTATAAAATATATATATATGTGAAGTCGTAAAAAAATTAGTAACTATACTTTCTTACATTTTTTAACCTCTCAGTTTTTCATTTTCACTTTTAAACATGCACATTAATTATATACACGTATTTACCTTTACTGCTCCAGAAGCATGAACATGGCAGCTTGCAACTGGATTGGTTGTTGAGAAGTTGGGCAAAGGTCGACCCTCCACTTCTGCCAGCATGCAGTCCTGGTACAATGGAGATTTGACAAAGCGGGCATAGCTGTCGAACTTCATTAAGTTGAAAATCTACAGATTGGAAAGTGAGTAATGTTAGTGAATCTGAACGAGAGTGGAAATGTTTTCATATTAATGTTTATGTTGTTACAAGGGCGGATATAGAGCATAATATATAGCAGATGGGACTGCAGGGATACACAAAGGAAAACAGGGGCCCACAGAAGCTTATACAAATCAGCCTTGTTTCTGTTAAATATTGGTAACTAAAAGTCAACTCCAATCCCCACCAAGCAAGGTCAGCAAGGTAGTTTGTGGCTAGTTAATAGAGGACCCCTAATAATATTAATGCACAGGGGTCTGCTGACTAGTCCAGCTATACCTTTTTGTGTAGGGAAGAAGCACGCCATTTAGAATTTCTGCTGGAATAAAAAACAAGGGAGTGCTTGTAACTGTAGTCAACAAAAGAACTGAATTCTTATAGTAACATTGGTAGGAACGGTTCTCATTAGTGAATCCTCTTGCACCTGCAATTAAGTGTACGCAGCCTACTTTAAACAAGGACATGCAATTTCCTTTAATTACTAGGTAGACACTGCACTGGACCAGTGGATTCTGGAAAATGAATTCTTGGGCATAATTTTGGTGTTAACTTGTGACCAAGCAAAACGTATCTAACGACAGAGACTAGAATAATTACATTCTCATTCTTTTCTTCTGTTCATCTATATCTACTCTAATGTCATGTTACAGCTATTTAGACACATTCTACAGAACCATACATTAGACAACAAGCTTTAGGGCAATGACACCCATTTCCTGATATTTCTGTGCCATTTAACACATGGAAACTGCCTGTCACCACCCTTTTGTGGTGTTTTTGTTCATCTGGATGACAACACAGAGGGGCGTTGAGTGTTTTTTGCTGCCTGAAATATGCTAATGGAGAAACACTCCCACCCTCAATAGGGAGGCAAAATCAGGCATCTTAGTGCTTATTCAGAAAGCACTTGCTTTGCATTCGTCATATTTACTTTTTTTTTGTTCTCATGTTCCAAAGTTCATGAAATAAAATGTAACTGTGCCTTAATATTATTTATATGATGTTTTTGTATCAGTAGCTCTGACCATGACATTCATGTACTTTATTTATTGGTTTGTTTTGGCATTGGGTAGGTATGAAAACTTCATCTGCTGATGTACCAAGTCCACCATTGTATGGTGCCTGGCAGATGAAGAAGTGAGGAGGAACCCCAGCTCCTCTTTACTGCAATGTATTACCCATCATGTGCTTTCCATCCATTGGGCCCATGGGCCACACAGTCAGAGAGCATACCCGATTTAGATATTTGCTTCCTTGTTAGTTCACATTGTTCAGTACCATACCGTGAGTTCAACAAGTGTTTAGCACAAAGTAAATTAAACATACAGTATAATGATAGCAATAACAATGCTGCCCTGCAAAGCTTTATTTATATTCCATGATGTCCCATGTGCCCACCTGCCCACTCCCTCTCTCCTGATAAGTTGCAGTGACTTGTTTGGGCTATGTAGATGCTCATCAGAGGTGAACAGGTCTAACCTGCAGTTGCTGTGCATTAAACAGATCCGGGGAGGGCGTTTCCAGCATGTCCTCTGTAATAAGAGCCTGCTGATCAACATTGACTGGACACTGGGAGCTGCTGGAAAGATATTCATTGTAGATCTTGCGCGATTCTTGCAAAAGCTGCCATAAAAGGACAAGAGAAATTACATTTACATATTCTGCATCAGAGCTACAGCCCTCCAGCTGTTATGAACAGCTATATATTGGTCCCACCAATGTATACTATATAAAATACATAATGGATTTAATCCATGTATGCCATTTTGTTCTGGTTCCTCTGAAGAAGTTGATCTGCTTGTTGACATATGGAGTAGATGGTTAACAGACCAACTTCTATTCCTGCTACAAAGGGCTTCTTAGCAGAGGTTTGAGCAGCTGTACCAGCAAAATTGTCTTTCCCAGGAAATCAGATTATAGGCGTTATAGATGAACATAAATCCTCCGAATGCCAGGATCCCTTAACAGATCTGAACAAAGCAGCCTCTGTTGGCTTTCGCCTACACTTATCTGTTTGCACCTAGAGTCTGGAAAATGAATTGAATGCACTGATGTCTAAAAATACTTCCATTTAACTACTACGGTATTGTTCCCAGGTAAGATCTCCATAGTCAGCACTTGATGACAATTTCTGTTTTTGCCTCAGGTTTATACTTCCTGTCAACAGTAAGCTTGCTGGTTTGTTTTGCCATGCTTCTCTAACCAATACACGGACATCACCAGGCCCGGACTAGCAATCTGTGAGTTCTGGCAAATGCCAGAGGGGCTGCTGCAAGATGCCATAGAAAGTGACTATAAAGTGGGCTGGTGGGGCCTCTATGTACTAGCAATGTCAGGGCCTATTTTGAATCCCAGTCCAGTCCCGGACATCACGGTTGAGAAGTAGGTGATGTAAAATAAATATGAGAAAAATAACCCCCGTCTATAACTAAAAATGATAGAAATCTTGCTTGACACAAATTAGAATAAGGTAATTATTTATATAGGTACCCATTTATAGTACCGTTAAAAATTAAATATACCATAAATTAAATGATCTCTGAATTAATACAATATGGATTTTTAAAAACCAGGTAGAGCAAGTGTTAATACATTAATAAAAAATACTCAATTATGAATAGACTGATTGTGCAAAGTTTATAAATTACAATATAAATTCATGTGATGTTCAAAGAAATAAATTAATCAATAAGTAAATAAATAAATCACCTATCTGTAGAGTTCATTCACATATTTTTGAGTACAATTCATGCAATTATAAAGTGCTAGTGCAATAAATAAGTGATTGTTCTTGAAGTTACTCAGACAGTAAATTAATTAATTAAAAAAATCAAATAGCCATGTATGAAAGTGAGTTAAAAAACAAACGGCTAAAATCCTTAGAGTAGTCAGGAAAATTGGAAAAATTGGATAGAGGGTGGAGTTGTCCCGTAAGCTAACTGCCTGGTATTTTTCTAATCTGGGACACCACAAAGTTGTAGGCAGGACAGGGTAACCGGGACTGTGGCCTCGTAAATTAAACTTGCCCTATTCTCGAGAGAGGCTAGATATACCCTAAAAAGCCACAAACCGAAGGCCCCTTAGAATGGAAAGAAGATTGTAAGGTTATAGAAGGAAGGATTGTGCCAGAGGACCCCACACCCACAGTTAACCACGACCAAACTGATAAACTGAAAAGGTTGTTTTAAAAGGTTGTTTTAAAAAACAGAAGTTTAAAAAAAAAGCGCGTTTCGCTTAAAAGCTTTCTCAAGGCGTGAATGGTGATTCACACCTTCAGAAAGCTTTTAAGTGAAACGCATTGGCGTTCCTTTCCTTTTAAACTTCTATTTTTTAAAACAACATTTCATATCAGTTTGGTCGGGGTCAATTGTGGGGTTGGAGTTGCTTCCAAAGAGGCAAACATTCCTCAGCAGCTTGAAAGCATCAAGTTCTGTTTTAGATCAGAAAACATCACTTTGGCAAATTCACAGATGAACTCCAAGGGTACTGGCCACACAGCCAGCATGCTTGAAAAGTGGGAGGACACAGCTATGTCGGATAGGGGGGCAACTGCCTCATGGTCAGTCCCACCATGGGGCCCACTGGAGATATTGGGGCATGCTAAGGATGGCAAGTGCTGGTACACATATGGGTATGGTCGAAGGGGAAATTAGCTGATATTTTCACTATAATAATCTAAAGAAAATCTAAAGGGTGCAGCTATAATTAATAAATTAAAAGCCCTTCAATCCATTACTTAATTCTAGAAAACTGCAGTTGTTTATTGGGTAAAACAGAAAAAACACTACTGGAATAATCTGCTAGAATGAAAAGGATAGCTTTGCATTTAACTGAAAATTTCCATTAGTTGACATGCATAAACCAAAATCCAGCAGACTTGATGCTATTCATGGTATTTAAAATAATAATATTTTAGTCTTTTTTGAAGCCATGTTACATCTATAGTCAATATTACACATAATACAGTGAAAGGGTGCAATATTTTAAAGTCAATTCTATTTTTAAAGAAACTACTTTCATGGTGGCATATGCAGAGGCTTTGACATTCTGGAGATTTTTGTTTCTATTTTTGGATTAACAGAAGGGTAAGCTGAAATGTGAATAGATGGAGACATGTGTATAAATCAACTATAAAGCTTTTCTGGCATTTGCTGTCAGACATGGCACTGAGGTTAACCACACCACTTAAACTGGCCGCAGCGAGGAAACAATGAATAACAGAGGCAGAAATGATCAGATCAGACAGAAGAAGAGCATTTAGCAAAATGCATGTCCGAGGCAGATTTGTTCATTCACTCTTATGTTGTTTTTTTTTTATTCATTCTTCCCTTTGGCACATGCCATTAGTAGTGATGATATACAGCAAACCCTTAGCATAATGTCCAGTACAGTGTTTCTTAAAAAGTCTACACAAGCTAGTTTTTTCCCCTTAAAAGGGGGGTTGAGATGCAAAAAAAAGTCTGACAAACACTTCAGAGGGGCTTGGATGTCTTCTTGGACATCTATCACATTCACATCTATCAGATGAAAATACAGAATATATAGTATTGTAGAAGGGTGATACTGTTATCAAGCAAGGCTGTGACCAGTGAGTCAGTAAGTTTCATAGTCAAAAACAAAACAAATGAAAAATAATGACAATTATATTCAATATATCAATATTTAAAAGAGATAATTACAAAGGGAAAAAAAAATTAAGGTGTAGTCACATTAAACATTTTGCCCAGTTTCCCTCTGAGCCCGCAGTGTACTGTGATATTAGCATAACTGCTTACCAGTACTTATACAACTGCAATAAACGCATTTAAAAATATATTTTATATGATTTTTTTTGAGAATATAAATTTACCTTTGCCGAATCATCATTAGAGATGGCATGGAATTTCTCACACGCCTTCCAGAAATTTATATTCTCTTCACTGTATTCCTTCTTTAGGAATTCCTGCAGGCGATATTTATATATGAATGCACGTTTCCCATCTGTCAATCAATAAACTATTTACATCATGCAATCACATAAGATGATTTTGGAGAAAAACATTATTAATAAAAATGTTTTTTTCAGTGCTCAGATTAGATCATGGCACATACATGGTTATATCTACACTGTGTAAGATTTTCCATGCTAAGGCATCAAATGCATCAAATGCTTTGTTTCAGGAAGTGCATTTTATTGAAAAGCATCATAATTATCATCATGAGGAGTTTCCTTATGGCTACACCATAGGTCAGATTAATATCCTTTAATTAAGGTTATCTTCTGCATTTGCTAATTAGAGTGAGGAATTACTATTTTTTTCTGCCATACCGTGAAATACTCCACCCCAAGTGGATCCTGAAGAAGCCTCTCAAATGATACAGCCCAGCTGGCCACTGATTTCTCTGAAGCAAGGCCACAAATCTGTGAACTGGGCAGGCTGTTGAGACTGTGGTTGCTTCCTCGTCCATCGTGAATTGAATTATTTAACTCTATAAAACACAACGGTCACTGTCATACAACAGCTACAGAATCTGCTATTGTTAAAATAGATTTCCAATACTTGACCACTGTCCCCAAACAAGCTGCTGAACATATCAATACACCTGTCTCTGCACCTAAAAGATGCTAGTATTTCAATAGGTTTCAGCTTCAGTATGTGTACTGTGATATCCTTACCTTTGTGGTGGTGGTGGTGATGGTGGTGGAGGTGGAGATGAAGATGGTGATGCAAAACATCTTTCCAGAAACTTTGGAGGTGCTTGATGAAGGCACCATGCCCATGCAAATCATGCCCAAACTCAGACATTGTATTACATTAGCAGGAGGTAAGGGTATGACCTGACTCCTCAGGTTTATTCATACAACTACAAACCAGAGTATCTCAAACAAGACAAAACATGAGGGAAAAGGCAGTCTTCTAAGTTTTGTAGGCTGTCTTTATCTCCAAAACACTGTCAACATTGCTTTAAATACAATCGTTTCTGTTTTAGTGTGAAGTTGCTGAGGGATCATTATTCAGCTATTGTTCTTTTTGGCCCTAGGCACTGAATGCACTTTTAAAATGGACCTTTAAATACTTTTCTCTAATTGCCTACTTGACACTTATTATTACATCAATTTGGTTTGACTGCACGGAGAAGCCTTTGCCCTTATGCAATTGCTTTAATGACATTGCAATGTACAATAAGTCCTACCCACTGATTATGTTTATGCACTGTAACGTTACATACATAAGGGCTGCACTACATGAATATAGAATAACTTTTTTCTGTTTTTTTTTTCAGTAACATGTTATGTCAAGATTCAAATGTATAATGTGGTTTTATTTGGAGCCAGAGGTTCGATGCCTGTGGACATACCAGGTTGGTCTAAGCTTTTTAGGAATTCATAATATATTAGCAATTGGGTGATAATGATGTAAAATTACTGTGCTAAATATGGAGATCAGGCTTTATAAAGAAAATACACAGTTTTATAAATTCACTATTTATTTTACACTGCTTTATACACCATTTTTCCAATGGTGTACAATACAGAATGATCAATAGACCCTGTAGTGTCCAATAATGCACTTTATTGGGGGGTCCAGGGCCCACCATGGTTGTCGTCTCATGGGCCTGCCCACTTCCCGGGCCCCCAGCCACAATCCCCCTCTGCCCCTCAGGCCCACACCAGCTGCAACCTCCTGCACATACCTTCATTTCTCTTCTTGCAGCTATTATCTAGGCTAGGGTCGTGGAGGAGGTCAGGGTGCAACACTCAGGGTTTAAGGTGGGGAGTGGGTCTTGAGGACCTGGGCCAACTCATTTTTGTCCCAGTATCCCACCAGCCCAGTGCAACCCTGGTTAATTTATGAGGGCCAGGGCCCACATGTTTTTTTGATGGTAACCTAGTCCAACCATGGTTAATTCAGACAATGCATGCAAGTGATGCAGGAACCTGATAACTTTACAACTGTCTGTGCAACTCACCTCCATCAGAAACTGCCAGCACCTGAAAGAAAAGACAATATATGGTCAAATATCTGCATATGCTCCTGCAGGTATTTGCTTTTGCTCCCTGCTATTAAAGGGTAATTTGGCAATACTATTGTCCATAAAAATAAGACTACTTGCCAAACATTACAGTAGGAACAGAACCATCTTTTCATGACTAAGCACAACCTCAATCAATATGGAAGCTCTCACTGTTATCTATAATACATAAATATGATTGGAACTAAGGGTCTTGCCCTTGCATTGCATTGAATAAATAGAAGGTAAAAAAAAAAAAAGTATATTGCACCTCCTATACCCTCTAATGATATCAATTTATAAGATTTTAGACTACTGACTTTTTGGGGGTTATTTATCAAAGGTCGAATTTTAGAGCTTTATGAGGTTTTTTATAGGTATGGGATCCATTATCCAGAAACCCAATTATTTCCTTTTTATCTGTAGTAATAAAACATTACCTTGTACTCTATCCAAACTAAGATTTAATCAATCCTTATTGGAAGCAAAACCAAACTATTGGGTTTATTTCGTGTTTACAAGATTTTCTAGTAGACTTAAGGTATGTAGATCCAGATTGCGGAAAGATCCATTATCCAGAAAACCCCAGGTCCTGAGAATTCTGGATAGCAGGCCCTATACCTGTACCTTGAATGAACTCACAACTCGCATGTTAGCAAAAAAAAAACACCAAAAAAACTCAAACATCATGAAGGCTACAAACATCTTCAAATGGTTCAAGGGACCTCTGCCATTGACCTCTACATAACCTTGACAGGTTTTATATGGTGTATTTTCGGATTAAATCTATTTCCAGGGTTGTGAGTAAAAAAAACCCTCATAAAACTCAAATGTTTTGGGTAAAATACAACTCAACGTTTTATAAATAACCCCCTTAAACTAATGGCATACAGAAAACAGATGATTAATCGTTGCAACAAAAATCCTGTCTACCATTAACCATATTGGTGACAAAAGTCCTGTCTGCCATTATCCATACTGATGAGACTGATCTAATATGCCAAAGAAGGACATTTTTAGTGTGTACCAGGTCATCAGCAAGCACAAAGGTGGATATAATGTTATAGGATATAAGAGTGGATATGGTAGGATATTAGCACCCCTATAATGGTAGAAAGAGCATTCTACAGCACTCAACCTACCTCTACTATACTTACTAGCCTGTGAATGGCATCTGCTTAATATTGGCCAAGGTAAGTAGAATGTATACCTGGCCATTTAAAACACAAGGCTGGAGGCTAAGTACTTTTATATTTTATACAAAGCACAGATCCCCCAAATTACTTCTGGTATCTAAAAAGGTACTTCACTCTTGGAGCTTTTAAGAGAAAATGACAACAGGTTTATTTAAAGAGTAGTGTATGAGTACCCATATTAAATTTCAGTTTACAGTGGGACACAGATGACTCCAAATGTCAACAAGGTAGTTGTAAAACAGTAAACACATGGAGGAAGCAATTACTGATACATGTCCATGACTTGCACATTTGATTTAGATCAATGTTCCTAAATCTGAGATGTTTACTACACGTTTTGGGAGGTCTATGTGGACTCCTTGCTCCCTGTACTTCATACTGTACTGAGAAGTCTCTGCAAACAAAAATTAGGTAATAATACTGGGGTCAACAAAGGCATTCTTTTGTGTTTGTAAAATTAAACATCACTATATTTAAAATAGATGAATGTTGGGTAAGCCCTCCTATGTAAACTGGTGTTCACTGCAAATTATTTGATCTGCTCTGCATAGAAGAAAACTCTATTTCTGGGCTACGGTGACATCACAAACTTGTTCTGCAAGTTTTAAATCTCCTTTCGCAATCATTTCCTCCGTTAAGATGCTCCTCCTGTGATGTGGCACCAGCATATTGGTCTCTGGCAGCAAAAACACAGACCCTGGATTGACATTTAAGTTGTCTTAATGAACCACCACCACTGACCTTGTGAGAACAAGACACTCAAAACAGTCAAGTGCTACATACAAACAGTTACCTTCTCACTATCAACACCGGAAAACCACAACGTAAAGGAACACCCCATTCATTTCAGACCACCCAGTCTAATTGCATACATGAACTGTAATCCTATGATTAAATACAATCATGTAATCCGGTAACACAAAGTGCAGTAAGTATACTCACTTAAAACCATTTTAGCTTTTCAGCAGTAAAAAAAAAACACTTGTTATCAATAAAATTACAAACAAATATTTAAAGTTGTACATAATATTTATATGAAAACCATTAGTGTGGAATCTCTCAAGCCCATCACATAACATGACAGGAAAACAGAACTACAAATTCATACTACAACATGTCCAACAATTATGCTTTGCTTTAAGTAGCTTGTTGTGCTCAGGAGAGTTGCTTGTTGCACAGCACAAAAAACAAGTTAGTATCAGATGAACACCTGCACGCAAGCTTGCTACCAGCAGGACTCCTTTAACTACTCACCATCCTTCCATTAGGAACATCCAGGTGCTTTATTTTCCCCAGCATTCCGGCATGTGTTAATCACAATTGTTCATCATTGGGATCAGAGCATTTCTGTACAAATGCAGAAACTCGATGAAAATGACACCACCACCCAACTCTAGCAAATGTCATCCTCAAAAGCCACACTACCTCTTTCCTTCAAAGCCACAGGAAGCGTTGCCATGGGTACCGTACCACAGCAGGAAGATGGGTTACCAGCTGAAAAAAAACACTCTTCCTCCTCTCGCATAAAAATTACAATTGTCGTAACTAATAGGCCATGATTAACCCAGCTTAACACTGAAATGAAATACGCATCAGTGAGCTGTCATCATTCTTTGGAAATAACATTGCTTCAGCCACTTTCATCTGTAGCAATGAATGCCTTATATATTGCTATAAAACAATTGAGTGTAGTAAAACAGTATACAAAAATAACATTATTTTGTGTCATGGAATATCAAAGACCAATATTCTTGCCTTAAACTGGGTACACATGGGTCATGTTCCTGGAGACCCACTGATCATCCTCCATGACCAGTCAGATTTTGGAACAATTGTCAACAAATATTGGTTGCCAAATTGCACTTATGCAAGATTTGGCCCCTGTGTAAATTGCTCAAAGTGCAGAAAAAAGTCTTTGGGGTAGATTAACTAAAGAGCAAAGTGGCTAACGCTAGAGACTTTTCTTTACTAAAGAGCGAAGTGGCTAATGCTAGAGACTTTTCTTACAAAAGAGCGAAGTGGCTAACGCTAGAGACTTTTCGCCATCGTTGCCATCAGCAGGGACATCAGCAATTTACTAACAGGCGCCAAGTCACTAGCGAACGGGACCGTTGCAGATTTTACTGAACGTCACCTCTTTCGCCAGAGTTGCCTTCGCCACCTCAGAACTGGTGAAGTGCTATAAAGCAGCTAGATCTTCCCCTCACTTACATCATATCCTGTGAGCCGTAAATCCATCAAAGTTCAAAAAACTCTGGCGATATTCCTTTTTTGCAGTGGAATTGCCTGCAAAAGTCCTGACAAACTTTTTTGGCTGACAAACTTTTTTTAGGTAACTGGTTTTCTCCAGACATTTCATAACATATGGAACATTAATTTTACAGTTGGCTAATGTGTAGGGCATTATATTAACTCTCTTGTCTTTATTAAGGTTCATTGGACATATATTTGAAAAAGTGGTAACTTCAAGCATTTGCAGCAACATTTATAATAAAGATGTCCATACAACTTTAAATTACCCACCGTATGCAAATTGACTTAAGCGCAAGATCACTAGCGAATTTTCAGTAGGCAGAAATGAATGCTACCGCATCTTCGCTTTGAAATGCTTCCACTTCCGAAGTAATTGATATTACTTGCTAGCGAAAAGTCGCCAGCGTGCGTCGCCAAGGACGAAACTCCGCATATGAGTGAATCGGTGTCGTCTGAGAGCATTTTGCACCTGGTGAAGTGTTGTGATGGGTGTGAAATGGACGCTGGCGAAAATTCGCCAGTTAGTGAATCTGTCCCTATGATGGAGTTTGAGTGCACGTATAGTGGCCATATAGACCATGAGATAGAGCACATTGATCATAGATGTGTTTCATTAACATAAGTAATGACATCAGTGCTGCTGCTGACTACAGAAACCAATCAGATTTTTGCTTTCATTTTCTAATTTGTAGGTGGCATTTGCGCATTGGTTGCTCTGGGCAGCTTCACAGGTGATATTAAACCACGTTGGGACAAATACTAAAGGGGTTGAAAGCACTATATTATTTGATATCATTTCCAAATATGATACATCGCATTATGAATATCATGATTTCTAGATGTATAAAATGAAAAGAGAACATGGAGGTTATGTAATAAAAGTGTATAATAAAATGAGTATTTATCAATGGGTGAAAGTGAAAGTTCACCCTTTGATAAAAACGCCTTTATAAATCCCATAGAAATGAATGGAGAGTGGCAGTATTTCACTCTAGAGGACTGTGGCGATCTCTAACTTTACTATTTGATAAATATACCCCTAGGTTGTTTTGTGGAAAAAGCCACCAAAATGCTTTTTTTCTTTAAAAATCAACCCTGGCTGGCAAGTCAGACGAATAATTATTTATACATCAAGGGTGCAATGATACCAAATAATTCACACAGACATAGAATAGATCATCTCCACTCATATTAAAGGGAATGTAAGGTGACCTATAAACTTTATGATTTTGACCAAAATGCCTTTTATATTTATTTTACAGAAAAAAAGAGTCAAATACATGTGATGGTAAAAAACATTACATTCTGTGGGCACAAATTTTGAAAAATCTTTGGTCCCAAGTGATACTGTAAGTGCCAGAATATCTGTGTTGCACTTATCTTCTCACAATGGATGCCTGGGGGAAGTTAAAGCAGGCTAATAATAGCAATTGCGTGTTAAAAAAAAAAAAATCTGCTGACCAGAAAAAGAAAGGTACATTCTTATGTAAATTTTTAATAAATCTGACACTTAATAGCAAAAAATGGGTCCATTATGTAGACAGTATTGATCATCATTGATCTATGTTGAATGACCAAATGTTATTATTTCTGGGTGTTACTTATACTGAGCTAAATAACAGTACAATACATTTAATGAGAACTGATGACTCAGGCCTTGTGCAGAACGAGCTTACTTGGTTCTCTATCATTCCTTGTAAGAAGTTGGCAGAGATAGAAGCGCCTTTGCTCAGGGTTCCTCTCTTTAGGATCTCTTTTAAAATAAAATTCGATTCTGGTTTAATGTAGAAATTATTAACATTTAGCTGTGTATAGGACAACCAGGAATTTCACAGTCCCAGCCAGGAGGACCTTATGCAGAGAAGGTCCACCAAACCTTGCAAATTCAGAAAGGGTGCTTTGTGTTTAATAAGGACCATGTTGCAAAAGTCAGCACCTCATGCTGTATGCATTATCATTACATCTGATCCTGCAGTATGTGCGCACCTCTTCTTGTAACTGACCATAAAAAAGGTAGCCATAATGGAAGCTACAGTGAATTATCTTGCAGAGTCCAGCAGCTTAGAACAATGCTCCCCAAACGATGGCTCGTGAGTAACATGTTGCTCACCAAACCCTTGAATGTTGCTCCCAGTGGCCTCAAAGCAGGTGCTTATGTTTGAATTCCTACTTTGGAGCCAAGTTTTGGTTGCATAAAAAACAAGTGTACTGCCAAACAGAGCCTCCTATAGGCTGCCAGTCCACATAGGGCTACCAAATGGCTAATCACAGCCCTTATTTGGCACCACCCAGGAACATTTTTCATGCTTGCATTGCTCCCCAACTCTTTTTACATCTGAATGTGGCTCACGGTTAGAAAAGATTGGAGACCTCTGGCTTAGAACAATGTACTGATATTACAGATTAAGATAACTTTCTACACATGATCTTAGTGACTCAGACTACACACAGACCTTCAGGTTACAACTTACCTCTCGTGTATCTAGGGAGCGATTGATATAGATTGACTTTGAAGTTTTGAACTTGTTCCTCAGTGTAGACAGTTGATTTCTAGTCTTTTTGACCTCCCAGAAAGAAAACTCCAGGAACTGCAAGGAGCGCTATGACAAAAAAAGTAAAGGAAAGGAACAGAAAATGGTTACTTCAGATATTAAACCTAGTTGAACATAAGACTCCAGAAAGCTCATGGCATGCATTCAAACTGGCATTCAGGTATTGCAGGGTTTGCAAGGCTTTTCCTTTTCCCCCAAAGAGTCATTATATAGTGAAAAGTGATTTTTCTTAAGTAAAATTAGTATACTACTACATAGCAGATAAATATATTTCAATGCAAAATGTAGTTTAAGCCTTACTTTGCCAGAAATTACTTTAACTGTTTCCTCATCTAATTTCCTACTAGACCTTTAAGGGCACTACAACATTCAAGAATATCAGGCAGTATAGCATTACATTAGTCATTATCCTTGTACCTAACATAGGAAGAGCATTGGTGATTCTTGGGTCCAGGCCGGACTAAAACAGCCTTCTCAAAGACTCTTGATGTGGGAGAAGGGGGACGCAAAGGTGATGAAGAGAGGACAATTGCACTCTCTGCAACAGAAAAGATGAATCTTGGCTTTTGCAGTTATCAGGAACACCTTTTTGCTGCCCATGGTAACATGACACACACTGCCTGAAACACAGTTCACACTTTGGCTTATGGCTGGAGTGGCCCTGAAAGAGCCACCATTGCCCTCTTACCTAACTTGCCCGGGTGACTGGGAGCAGGTGGATATGGCTGGGCACATGGGCTAGCAGGTCGAGGGACGACTGGGTAGGTGCACACTGGGCTCCTCTAAAGAGTGTCGGCGTACCACTGTCATACCACTGTTTATCATTTATGGCTAGCATTTTCTCTTAAGTCACAGTTTTTACATAAATCTGATATATTTCCCTCACGGGAATTTAGCATTGGTCATATATGAAGCAAACTTGGGTGATTTTGGCCCCTAGAATAAAGAGTTTTTGGTTTATATACAACCACTTGCATACAGCAGACCCTTTATTCAGTTTGAACTCTCCGTCAATCACAAATGAGAAAGCAGGATGGGGAAGCTGAGAAGGGACTGACTGAGGGTGTGCGCATTGAACCCCTGCAAAAACAATTCATGGGGGGAGCATCACAAGGGTAGAGAGTGCACTTGTGCTATCTGCACTACAAGAGCCGCATTTGCGGTTTAAAAACTGGAAATTTGGCTCTTACAGTTACAAGGAGTGGCTTTTTTGTCGCCCTGGGAACTTTTAGGTTGCTGCCAATGCACCTGCAACAGATTCCCTGCCCACCACTTTTAAAACAGATATAACCATCCACCATTTCTCAAGCCCCCTTTTTGGGCTCACAGTGTAAAGCAACAGTCCTTCACCTTGTTTCATTGGGAAGTGATGGATTCTGGGACTTCAAGTCCCTCTGCTGACCATGGTAGGTGGAGCACACATTCTTTGTCAGAGGGATTTCAAGTGCCAGAATCCATTACTTCACAATGAAACAAGGTGAGAGAGGGGATGAATAATTAAGTGGGGTTAGCTAATGGTCCCCAAAGTCCCAGCAAGTAGAGGCAGCCTGTTGGTTGGAGCAATACTGCTATGGAAGGTTAATATCATGTTTAAAAGACAATCATGTAGCTTGATTAAATCTTGCAGAAAACTTTAACCCTTGTTTAAATATGCTGGGGCAGCGACATTTAAGTAATTTTTTTAGGTAGCATATATTTTGCTTTCTATGCCTTATCACTCTCCTCAGCTTACCTTTAGCATTTTCTTCCTATTACCCATGTACACACTTGTCATTTAGATGATGGGATGTTTACTAGTTGCCTATTATTTGTTCAGGAAAATTACTATGACAACTCCTTCTTCCACATCTCACGTCAGAATGTCAGGGCTCTCAGTCATCTCTTAGAGACGGCCCTCAATTTTCTGTGCACATGGAAACACACTTCAGTGACATTACTACAGTGCAGCGTGAAAAGCCACAGGCGTATAATTCTGCCACCAATGGACCATGCTAAATACAAATGTAAATGCTAATGAATCCAAAAATAAAATATTTAAAAAAGAAATTGCCATTCTAAGCAACTTTTCAATATACACAAGTTAAACATTTTCAATGTGTATATATATATAATTTATTTGTACATGTAACTGCAGTATCTGCTGGTGCCTTTATATTCTCTGCTTTGGTGCTTCTGATTCTGACTTATAATAATGATTTCAAAAAATATTTTTTGTGACCTGTGAAGAAGCTTGGCTGATTTCTGCTATTATGTTTCAAGAAAGAAAGCCAGCAGTGGCCAAGGGACAGAGAAATACAGCTTTCAATATGCTTAGAATTAAATTAGAAAATATTTAGAGTTGTATTTTTCAATTTATTACCCCTTTAAGGCTGTGAATCAAGTCATTATTTTTTCTCCCAATTTTGATACAGCTCCCCTCCTCACATTCCTTCTGCCCTGTATAGCTTACAAAGTTGTGCCTTGATGCCCAGTGGTAAATTGCCAAAGACATAACACAGAAATAGAGTCCAATGATGGGCTTATTCAGAGCCGCTTAAACTACTAATTGGCCAAGGGCCCCATAGCTGCCCCATGATTCCCCCTTAAAAGTGAACCTGAATACAATGAGACATTTACTTAAAGGGATTCTGTCATGATTTTTATGATGTAGTTTTTATTTCTAAACTTCATTGTTTACACTACAAATAATTCATTCAACAATATAAAATTGAATCTCGGGTAATTTTGCCTGGTCATGTGCTTTCAGAAAGAGCCAGCAATTTAGGATGGAAGTGCTTTCAGCAGGCTGTTGTTTCTTCTATTCAATGTAACGGAATGTGTCTCAGTGGGACCTGGTTTTTACTATTGAGTGCTGTTCTTAGATCTACCAGGCAGCTGTTATCTTGTGTTAGGGAGCTGTTATCTGGTTACCTTCCCATTGTTCTTTTGTTTGGCTGCTGGGGGGGAAAAGGGAGGTGGTGATATCACTCTAACTTGCAGTACAGCAGTAAAGAGTGAAATTTATCAGAGCATAAGTCACATGACCGGGGCAGCTGGGAAACTGACAATATGCCTAGCCCCATGTCAGATTTCAAAATTAAATATAAAAAATCTGTTTGCTCTTTTGAGAAACGTATTTCAGGGCAGAATAGTGCATTAACTGATGTATTTTGAAAAAAACATGTTTTCCAATGAGAGTATCCCTTTAAGCAATTTAAAATTTTCTCAGAATTCCAGCAGAATTGAGGCTATATGGGGAATGCAGCGATTTGTGAAAACAAAAATGAAGTTTGATGGTGATTTTTATGTTTTAAATCTGTTACATGTATTGACACAACCGTCTATGGAAGTCTGGAATTACTGTCATGATCAGGGCCAAAAGACATGATGGTGCTTAGGGTAACTCTATGGAAATGCATAGAGCGTTGGATGCAAGTACCTTTAATGAATGCCGTTGATAAGCTAAGCTACTTTAGCAGGACTGCACTTGCACTTGCATTAGTAAAAGAGCCGTACAGTCTACAGAAATAGATGTGGGGTCAGAGTGGCTCTATGAATCAACAGCAGTGGGAGCGGATAAATTATGATAACAGAATGCGGGCACACAAAATAATAAGTGGAAAAGCAGCTGCAACCCTGGCACATTCCCAGTCTGAAAGGGGCTTTTTAGCTTTTTTTTCCTCATGTGCCCATTTTGTGATTGGTACATGAGGAATAACCTGACTCCATGGAACATCCAGGTTTGCTTTAAGAATCAGTACTGTTCTGAGTTCTTTCTTCTTCATTATTGCTATTACAGAATCACCATCATATGTTTATTTTGATAGAGAGAGAGTAGCAAATCCTTTATAAAGAAGTATATATATATATATGTATCCATTGAGAGTTTTGCATGTGCTTTTTGTAGATTTGAATGATGATAGGGCTGAGACTGGTGCTGTGAGCTTCCTGTTTATAGTTCTGTGGTACCTGTGTATATAGACTGTACTGCTATTATAGGCATTGTATTATTTTATTAAAATAATATCCATGTTGTATGGAGTAAACTCTGCATCATTTGAATGGCCATGTGTTTCTTCTACACTGGGTATGAGAAAGCAGTCCAGAGATTACACCTTGTTCTCATTGATGTAAGACAGGCAGAACCACACAGCCCAACTCTATATGGAATAAGAACAAACATCTTCTAAAGATATCAGGTATTTATTACATTATGAACATGTGATACAATAAAAAATTGAAAGTGGAAAAAAATCTAGCAGTTCATTAACACTAGGGTTCTGACATTTCTGGGGGATACCAAGGTATAGTACATAAAAGGTTGGACTGGGCCTCTTAGGGTAAGGCCAGACGAGGAGATTCGGGGAGATTTTGTCGCCTGGCGACTTATCACCACGTCTTTTGCGCGACTATCTCCCTGAACTGCCTCAGCGTCTTTTCCCCATAGGCTACAGCACAAAATCGCCTGCGCTAATGCACACGCGGCGATGCGTTTTCAATAGTCGCCCAAAGTTGCAGAGGCAACAAAATCTCCCCGGATCTCCTCGTCTGGCCTTACCCATAGGGCTAAATGTAATACTTTAGATATTATATACACTGTTGGAAATAATAAGGGGCTGATAGAAATTGATCTTGACTATGACCCACGGGGAATCCTTTGCTATTCTGGAATGCCATAGTCACCTCCTTGCCTGGTATCCTGGGCAAATTCACCTTTTGCCAGTGTATGAATATAGCCTTGGGGCGATTTGCATTAGGAACCAGTTTAAAATAGTATCAGGATCAAATTTTCTCAGAATGTCATACCCCCAGATCTTTTTTTAATTTTAATGTTTAAATGTGCGCTACCCTACCTTAACCCAACATTGTCTCTAACCAATTGTTTGTCTCCCCTTTAACATATTCAAACAATATCCATCTGCTGATTATAGGACAACACAAACATTCAAAATGGCAGAAATTCAGTGGAATATGATAGTATAGAAATAAAACTGGGGAAAATGTATTGTATTTTACCTTTCGCTCAGGCTCTGAGAACATCCTGTGTATCGGTAGGAAGAACGGAGATGAAGCTGAGCATTAGGACAGTGCTATCAGTGAGCGCAAAGAGAGGCAGAGACAGACTTTGGAACTATGGAAAAAAAGCCCACAGATGCTGACGTCTATAATAAGCGTGCAACCTCTCGCTCTGTCAGTAAAGTAAACAAGAATGTGATTATGGAAGGAAAGTACATTGGACCAAAACAAGCACTGTGCATGCGACTAATGCAGTGAGACCTATTAAGTGTTTTGTAAGTGCCCTGAATACTAAACACAAGAAGGCACCTTGCTGCTATAGAGAGAATCATGGTCAAGCAGGTTTTGGGCAAAGAGGATGGGTTGGGCCAAACTCTGTAATACTTAGTTACATCCATCATTTAATCAAGTTATTTTCCTTTTTAAAGAATAAGTAAACCTTAAAAATAAGTGAATGTAAAATTGATGAGAGTGGTTTTCTTTGCAATGTACATTCATTATTTATTTATTTTTAATTCCAAGATATTAAAGGATGCACATACTGTTAACATGAATGCATTATGTTACAACAGCGCCACCTGCTGGTCATTTTCCAACCAGTCTGACCACCAAGTAGTCAAGGAAGTTGCTAGGAGAAAGAAAGAGGCTGCTCTGTTGTTCTTCTGCTTAGGAAAGATTTGAGAAAGGTTTCTAATTGGAAAATGACCAGCAGGTGGCACTGTTGTAACATAATTCATTCATGTTAACAGTATATGTATCCTTTAATATCTTGGAATTAAAAATAAATAAATAATGAATGTACATTGCAAAAGTGCCTAGAATAGCACTCTCATCAATTCTAAAATTACTTATTTTCAAGGTTTACTAATCCTTTAAATATGCATGCTGAAGAATGATATTATGACTTTTTATGCGTACAAAGAGAACCCTGTTTTCTGTAAGTGGTGCAGTCAAGGACCTGTTACTGTTTACTCCCTTTTAGAGGTCTGGTGTACTGTATAATGTATAATGATGGTGCCTTCATTGCCCCTCTGTGCATTTAATGAGCTTTATGAGAAACCTTTCTAACTAACAAGGTATGCTATCTTATAACCACTATCCCATTTCTTCCATGGAATGAAAAATATACAGTATAACAAAGGGCAAGGCTATAACCCAGGTCCAGACTGGCAATCTGGACATTCTGGCAAATTCCAGAGATGCTACTGACCAGTGATTCCAGAGATGCTACTGACCAGTGTTGCTTGCGAGCAACATGTTGCTCACCAATCCCACCAATCTCAGTGGCCTCAAAGCAGGTGCTTATGTTTGAAATTCTGTTTTTGAGGAAGTTTTGGTTGCATAAAAACCAGGTGTACTGCCAAACAGAGCCTCAATCATGCTTTCTGTTCTCATTGGTCTTGCAGTTGGAAGCTTTAAAGTGATACTGACACTGACACTAAAAAACTACTTTTTAAAATATGAATATACATTAAAAGTTACCTATAGGTCATGCTGATTTTTTTTGCTGAGAGGTTTGTTTATGTAAATTGTTAGTTGTAGTTTCTAAACCGGACTGTTTTGCCAACCTGACTGTCCCATCTCAGCCTGTCAGTAAGGGCAGAACTACACGGGCGATTTCCCAGCGATCCGTCGCGCAGCGTAAAATCGCAGGCATCACGTCAGATGCGACGGAAATAAGGAAAGTAATTCAATTGTCGCATCGTGTCACGTTGTTGATGCGGCGACACGACTGTCGGATGCAGACGCTGCACGCTGCATCTGCATCCGACAGTCGTGTCGCATCAACAATGCGACATGATCTGACACTGCCATTACTTACCTTGTTTCCGTCGCATCTGACGTGACGCCTGCGATTTTGCGCAGCGCGTCGGATCGATTCGAAATCGGCTGTGTAGTCGGCCTGACTGGTGTCAGTGGGGCTCATTTATAAACTTCACACAGGGCAGATTGGTTCGCACAGTGAATATATTTGCCTGCACATGGTTACAAAAAAATAAAAATAAAAAAATAAAAGTGTGCAAACAGAATTTTGAATTTTTTTTTTCACACTGTGAATGTCTTTAAAGGAGAACTAAAGGTTAAATCAGAAGTCTGCTGCACTCATAACTTACATAGCGTTGCGAATGCTTTCTCCCTGGTGTCTAGAAGAAGGAACACCGCTCTGCAGAGAATGTAGCGTTGGACTAATTTTCAAGGCAGCTTCCTCCCTGCTGCCCGAGGCAGCCTTGAGACACATTGGGCTCAATTCTTCTTTAATGTTCATGTCTCAGAGGTGCAGCCTTTTTTTTTTCTCCTTTTTTTCGCGCATGCGCATTACTGATGTAGAGGCGAATCCTTTAGTAAGATGGCCGCCGCGTTGTACAGAAGCAGGCGGAACATCAACCATTATTTTCTGCTTTGTATTTGCAATGGTGAGCAGAAAATATAGCGATCATGGTCATCAATGTGAGTACTTTAGAAGGAGGTAGAACATGAATTTTGCCTTTCCTTCTCCTTTAAGAGCTTTTTAAATATGGCAAATATTCCATATTGCGAATATTATGTGCACACTCTGTGTCTGAATTATGCCACAACTTTGGTGGCGGAGAAAATATTTGCAAAACAATTTTGCAAATTGCAAACTTAAGCTATTTTCGTGCACAACATCCTCGCACAGTGGGTTCACTCACGCAAACAAGCCATTTGCGAAAATGTATTCTCAATGCGAATTTGCAAAAACCAGAAAGACAGGCACAGCACTGCAATATTTTAGCATTCAGGAAAAAACATGGGCAATACAACCATTTACGAATAAAAATGCACTGCACGAACTATTAAAAATGACCCCCAGTATCTCTTTAAACGCTGCTTTTCTATTGCTAAAGAGCAGTGTATCCTCCCTCCTGATGTTTGATTACGCTGTAATATCATGAAATCAAAATGACACAATAATCTTCATATGTAAGATAACAGCAAGATCACTGCTATAGTTCTGGTAAACAGCAATCTCTGCATGCTTAATGTACACACGCTTCTATTGTACTGTATAGCGCTGTAGAATATGTGGATGCTCTATACTGTAAGTACTTCATAATAATAATAATCTATCATTAATCTATAGTATCTATCATATATTGAACTGGATGTCTATAATAAGCCATTATATAATAGCTCGAAAGGGAAGTTCTCTTTAAAATAACTTTTTGGCATGTTGGAGACGGTAATATTCGAAGGCAAAACAAGACTTTTAAGCACACACATCCCAGTCCACACCATACATCTTGCTGAACCAGGACCACGTTCTGGTAAACTCCATTCCTTTTGAGGTCGATGATACTAATCTGTCCTGTGAAAATGGGGCCAGTATGATTTTCTTTTGCAGTATATATTTTTATGTTAGTTATTTAACCCCTTTTCTGAAGATCTCCAGTCTGGAATTTAATCTACTACTATCTATAGAAAAACATGGAAATGCATAAAAATGTGGCCAATATAACCAGACAATCTAACACTGAGTATCACAACAGGGGACACAACTGTAGTCCATAATGCCCCAAACAGCAGGTCAGTACCATAAGTGTGGCCCTGATTTGGCTACATAGCAATATATATACAATATAGAGAGAAAAAAGTGCCCCCTCTTGTAAAGGATATTATAAGTTACCAAGGAGTTTCATGACCATATAAAATGGTTTCATGACCATATAAAAACACAAGGCTGTCATGTGACAGAAATGACATCACTGCTCACTGTTTATAACTGAGTACATCCGTACTCACTGTTTATCCTATATAATAAAGTTGAAGTGTCTCTGCGTCCAGTCCCTGTGTCCGTGGGATTGCGCTACTGCACATGTGCCCCACGGACCGTCTAGCGCCGGTTAATTTAACGGTCTTAATGTCTAGTAAGGATATAATTTACAAGACCAATCCATACCTCCCAACATTCGAAAAGTGGAAAGAGGGACAAAAATATCTGCTCCCCGTAATCCGCAAAACATTTTTTGACTATGCCCATTGTATGGCCACATCCCCTTGTTCATTTTACAAAATTTGGCAGGTTGTGACTTTTAGGGCAATGTTTAATGTGTTATAACAGTTTTGCTAATAAAGGTGAATTGTCCTTTAAGCTGAGTCTCAGTTCTCCCAAGAGACCTGTGTTATAATGCTTAGCTTAAATTGTTACAAATGTATTTTAGTGCTGGTGCTGAGTGGTCTGGACTCTCTACTAAAAAGCCTCTTTTTAAATTAAGTTTCTAAAACTTTGTATCTGCAACAATGCATGAGATCAAAGTGAAACTCTGTACTTTTAAATAACAATCAGGGACTGCAGGCTGAGCTGTCAAAATCAGGTATGACCAAAGCAACACGACAGTAAAGCATATTAGGTATTTAAAGTATGATTTGCAACATGAAACATAAGGCCTGGCCACAATAAATAAATAAGGAAACACAATTTGTGAAGTATCAGTCTTATAAATACTTTGCACCAGCAGCACCATAATAGCCTCAAACATATCTCGTCCCTGTTTGTTAACTGCTGTATAATATGCTTTAAGTTACATAATTCAGAAATGTCAAAAAAGATAAAAAATATCCTGTTTGAATGTGCTTCAGTTTATTAAATGATGGCCACTGAGCACCTTGTCATGTGGCCAGTAGAAGGCAGGTTTAGTAAACTCAATAATACAGTATTTATAAAGGTGTTTGCCTTTCCAACTGTTGTCTGCTCCATTCTGTAAGAATGGTTTAGCCTAATTTAGAAAGGTTTTTGTTTTATTATTTGCAAAGCGGTTCTCCCAGGGGCAGATTTAATTTTGTTGCCTCCCTAGGCCTAGCTCCTGTGATGCCCCCCCCCAAAACAAAATAAATATTGGAGACAAAACCCTCTGAATCCAATCAAGATATTTAAGCAAAATAAAAGGACACAGGCAAGAGATGCATTGTAATGAAATATACTATACTGTGACTGATAAACATTTATAAGATTAATGCTGACAATGTCATGTATTGCTGCAGGTGGCTTGGGTTATCCTTACACAAATCCAGACCTGAGTGCTCCTAGGTTCTATAGCAGCCAGGGCACTATCTCTGAGGATTTTATATGTTCTCGCCATGCTTGTGTGTGTTCATTGGCTCCAGGTATAACTGACCATATTGTGTGTGAATGTGATAGTGGCTTTAGACTGTTAGCTCCACTGGGGCAGGGACTGATATAAATGTATAATCTCTGTAAATGCTGCAGAATATATCAGCACTATATAAATATACTATAAATATAGTATACATAATATAAATATACTATATATATATATATATTTGTGAAATGTGAAGCAATAGAATTCTTACTTACTGGCCAGATATGGGATGACTTTGACGTAGTTGGCCAGTTTAAATATATTGCAATATATGTACAAACAATCCCTGTTTTGTTTAAAGGGTAAGGCATTTTTCAGTAGCAGTATGCACAAAATGTCTCTGTCTTAAATATATTGGTAATGGGTTGAGTGCAGAGGAACTCTTGTATTTGTGTGTGTATGTATATATATATATAAATGCTACTTTACTAAACAGATTAATGGTACAAAAAAAGGAAATAACAATCGCTGGCACAATAAATATTTCATGAACATTACATGATCATAGGAAAATCTGTACTCCAGAGCACAGCATTCAGTTCTTCCCCTTTTAAGAACAATTCCGTTCAGTAACAAAACGATGAATGGCTAGAGTGAGGGTTGTACCATTCCACCCACTTTTTTTAAAACAAAAGGCAGAAGAGGGAGTGTTAGTTTGAGGACAGGTTCCCATAGTAACAAAATCAGGAAGCACAACACTTGTCCCAAACACAAATATACAAAATAAGTAGTAGATAAGTAACTAGGGAAACCTGTGCAAGGATGGAAAGAGGAATGGAGCATTCTGTAACTCACTCCTACTGATTCAGGTAACACACTGCTACTGACTGACATGCTACAACTCACACCAACAGTATTATTTCTAGTGACTCAGGGAACCGTCTTTACATGTACAAGTATGGGACCTGTTATCCAGAATGTTCGGGACCTGGGATTGTACGGGTTGAGGGGTCTTTCTGTAATTTGGAACTCCATAACTTAATTCTGCTTAAAAATCATTTAAATATTGAATAAACCTAATAGGATTGTTTGAGCTTCAGTATGGATTAATTATATCTTAGTTGGGATCAAGTACAAGCTACTGTTTTATTATTACAGAGAAATGAGAAATAATTTTTAAAAATGTAAATTAAAATGGTGTCTATCGGAGATGTCCTTTCTGTAATTTGGAGCTTTCTGGATAACAGGTTTGCGGATAACAGATTCTATATCTGTACTACTGTGCATTCATGCAGGGCAGCCATTGGAGTAATGAACTGCAGTAGTTTTCTCTCAGTAATATTTCATCAGTAAGATTAAAGAAGAAATTTGCAATTTCACTTTACAGTGTGCCCAGAAGCTGCCTATTCTAATGTATCAATGCAGCAGAACAGGTTGTGCTATCGATTTCTGATGAAGGGTGCCCCCTAGTGCATCTGTAGGTAAAATACTGTGTATGAAATAAAGTGGAAGTTTCAAATAACAGGGCTTACCGTATATATACTAAAATACCATTACCTGTACATTTGCACTGTTGTTATAACCCATGGTGGCATAGATATTGACTATTACTGATCAAAGCTAATTGCTGATTGCTTGCAGTTTGTAGCAGCACAATTACACACATATGCTAAAAAACAAGCTTGTAGTATTCTAGGAGCAGATATGCTGCTGATATAACATATTGAGTTGTGTAATATTGTTTAAAACTGTGCAGGTATCAGCTTTCTGGTCAGGGCACACAGGCAGATTCGGGGAGATTAGTCGCCCGGCGACAAATCTTTTCTTCTTCGGGGTGACTAATCTCCCCGAACTGCCTCCCCTGCCTTCCCACCGGATAAAATGTTAACTCGGCACGATTTGTTTTCAGAAGTCGCCCAAAGTTGCCTCACGAGGAAACGGCCATCCCGCCGGGGATTTACATTGTAGCAGGCGGGAAGGCATAGGAGTCAGTTCAGGGAGATTAGTCGCCTCGAAGAAGAGGAGATTTGTCGTTGCGCGACTTATCTCCCTGAATCTGCCTGTGTGCCCTGACCCTACAGCAAAGTAGTGGCTGTCAACACCTCCCCTACTCCATGTGACATCAACCTTAAACAAACATAATGCTGTCAAGTTCCTTACAGTTGGATTAAAGGGGTAGTTCATCTGTAAATTAACATTCGGTATGATGTAGACAGTTATATATAGTAAGGTCAATTGCATTAGGTCTTCATTTTAGATTTTCCGTGAATTTTAAATGATTTAACTTTTTGTTTAGCATCACTCCATTCAGCAATTCAGCAGCTATCTGGTTGCTAGGTTCCAATGAATAGGAGACAGAAGATCAATAGGGGAGGGCCTGAATAAAGAGATAGGTAAGAAATGGTAACAATAAATATGCAGCCTCACAGAACAATAGTTCTTTTTGGCTGTCAGGTCAGTGACCCCCCCCCCATTTGAAAGCTGTAAAGGGGCAGAAGAGGAAGGCAGTTAAAAGCCAGGAAAAAAAATAGTTGCTAAGAATAAGTAACTCTATAACATATAATACAAATGAAACTGCATATTTTTACAGGCCCTGGGGCTAGACTGGAGGGTTGGGTGAAACTGTTTATATCTTGCTAGCAGCTAAGCTACTTGCCTTGGGGTATGCTGGTAAAGTGCCAGGCTCTCACTTGTGATTATTTGTAGCTATTATTTAAAACCTGAATCTTATTATACTTCTTTGTTAAAAGAACCTTCTGCTTAGGTGTTCTGCACTATTTTTGAAATAAAGATCCATGAGAAAGTGCATCTAACATAAACAAACATCCAGTGACCAAACAGCACATGAGACCATGGCAATGCAGAAACATCTGAGCATCCGGGATTGCCACCAGCGTGACATTACAGAACTTGGCTTCCACACGGCAAGGAGGGAGTTTCTGACCGGATATGAGGGTATGACTAAATGTTGTCGCCAATTCTGATTTATACTAATAATAGCATTATAAACATCTCCTGAAGGGGGAAACAATCTGCTAGTCAAGCAACTGCACTGTAGATAAGGGCAAAAGCACATCAGGAAATTAATCGCTAGCAATAAATCTCTGCTTCTGCGGACAACTAATCTCCAGTAATCTTCAGTAAAAGCTTTCCCATAGGTAATAATGTGAATCGCTGTTGGTAAACCCCATGTGTTGCTTCAGTCTCCCAAAATCACTTGAAGTTTCCTCTTGTAGCAACTTCAAGCGATTTTGGGGTTAAGCAATTAATCTCATGGTGTGCCATTGCCCTTAGAGTCAGGGCACATGTTCAGATTCGCCCGGCGACAACTCTCCTCTTCTTCGGGGCGACTAATCTCCTCGAACTGGCTCCCGCCGGCTAGAATGTAAATCACCGGCGGGAAGGCACTCAGAGCTAATTGTTTTCCGAAGTTGTCCAAAGTTTCCTCATGAGGCAAGGGTCTAAGTTCCATGGCCATTAAATCACTTTTTTAAAAGATACAGTCAGCATCAATGAACAGTTTAGGGTGTCTGCCATGTTTGTGCCAGCTGTGCCAGCCACAGTCCCGAAGTCTGGGTGTCCACATAGGCCATGTACCAACCAGCAGAATCAGCAAACACAATAATAAAGCATGCAAGAGCTTCAAACAGTTTAGCACTGTCTCCAAAACTGAGAAACAAAAGGAGCTCCACTCTGCAGGCTCACAATTAAAAGTAACTTTTAGTATAGTATGGAGCGTAGTAATAATAATAAGTTGCAGTGGTTTTTCATTTTTATTATTTGCGGTTTTTGAGTTATTTAGCTTTTTATTCAGCAGCTCTCCAGTTTGCAATTTCAGCAATCTGGTTGCTAGGGTCCAAAATACACTAGCAACCATGCATTGACTGGAATATGAATATGAAGTGGAGAGGGCCTAAATAGAAAGATGAGTAATAAAAAGTAGCAATAACAATAACTCTGTATCCTTACAGAGCATTTGTTTCTTTTAGATGGGGTCAGTGACCCTCATTTGAAAGCTTGAAAGATTCAATAGAAAGCAAATAATTCAAAAACTATACATAATAAAAAATGAAGTCCAAACGAAAAGTTGCTTAGAATTAATCATTCTATAACAAACTAAAAGTTGAACTGAAGGTGAAGCACCCCTTTAACAGTGCACCATTGGTTTTTAGGCTTCAACCCGTTTCTAGCTCAAACAATTATTCAGGGCCACCACCTTAGTTTGAGGTTCAGGTTAAAGGCTGATAGGTGTAGGTGAGATTGGGGCAGACTTCTTTCACTTATTCTGGTTTTGAGTTGACCAATAATTATCAGGAACGGACAAGAAGTCTAAATTTGATGGAAAAGATCATATCCTGCCCAATAGCAATGGACCCCAAAATGAGACGTCTTGGGCTGTTAGACACTATTCTCTACTCTAAAAGAAATACTAAATATGAAAAACATAGTAGTCTGCTGTAAGAATCTTATAGTATTGCCCGCAGTTTCTTAAACTACTGGAAATTTGCACAAAACCTGGTACATTAGTTTCACAAGGAATTTTAGCCAGATATCAGTATGCTGTCATGGGTGCAATCAAAGGTAGACACATAAATACAATATAAATACAGTATATATACCAAAACTAATTTTTCACAAGCATTTGGCATTTCAAACATTTTAAGGTTAATGTTTCTATGTCCCATTTCTTATCACACAGTCCTCTCTCTGTACCTGACAACATTCATGACAATTTATTTATACAAATACATTTACTACTATTGAAGAGGAACTTAAGTGTTTTGTACAAGGGATGCACCGAATCCAGAATTCGGTTTAGGATTCTAACAGGATTCGGTTTAGGATTCGAACAGGATTCGGATTCAGCCAGGATTCGGCTGAATCCTTTTGCCTTTGACTTTTTCCTTTGCTGACCCTAATTTGTACATCACAGGACCACTGCAGAGTTCCCTCTCCAAAACTGCACCATCCAAATACTCAGTGCTGTAATTATTGATGACTGTTAAACACTGGGTCACTCTGTAGAATAAAGTCCTATGTTCTCTTTATCTATAGATGGAATGATAAAATGGTGGGACCTGGAAAGTGGGTGTCTGTCTCAAACTGCTGCTGAGCACTCTGGGATGATCACTAATTTGATGTACTGGCCAGATACCAAGCTGATGTTCTCCTCTTCAAATGATGGCATGTTGATTGTCTGGACCAATGGGGCTGTGGTATATGACAAGATAAAGGTAGAATTAATATCTGGAGATCAGAACACATATGCATGAACATATGGACACGTTATATATATATATATATATATATATATATATATATATATATATATATATATATATATATATATATATATATATATATATATATATATATATATATATATATATAAATATATATGAAACATTAATGTTTTCAAATGTGTTCTATTTTTTTCTGATAAAAATGGTACCCCCCATTATCTAGAAAGCTGTTATCCAGAAAGATCCAAATTACAGGAAGGTCTTCCATAGACTCAATTTTAATCAAATAATGAAAATTTTTCTCTGTAGTAATAAAATAGTACCATGTACTTTATCCCAACTAAGATATAATTCATCCTTATTACAAGCAAAGCAAGCCTATTGGGTTTAATTAATGATGTACTTCTTACTTAGTTATGTAGGGAATAGAGGGGTTGCCTTACAAAAGGGCAAATAAGGCCAAAGGCTTTTTATACTGGTCATGGATCACCTAGTTTTTAATAAAAAAATCAGGACATAACCTATAAAATAAAAATGCATCCTAATATATATGTGTCATCAGTTTTACATGGTACTTACTGGTGGCATTTGTCATATGTCAACTGTAACATCTGTTTTAAGCAATAATAATAATAATAATAATAATAATAACCTTATATCTTTAATTGGTCATGGAAATCCTTAAGTAGTTTATTTTTAACAGCAAGCAGCCCTTTATTCCTTTATTTTATTTGAGGTACATTATACAAAATGACTTACCCTCCTAATGCACCTGTTATGCTACTGTAAATGTATACTGAAAATGATTACTGTTGATGTTTATCTCTCATGCAGTTGGGAAGACCAATCTTCAGTATTGCAATCAACTACAGGAGACAACTGCTGGTGTGTGGGTTCAAGAAGCTGGTTTCTGTCTACCCTCTGGATGAGAAAAAGACATGCGGACATGTAGTAAACTTTAAAAGAAGTGTCTCGGCTCACAGACATACAGACATTGTATCATGTATCGTGTGCCTAGACAGTCAGATTTACACAGTTGGGTATGTAAATGACTAATAAAATACTAGCACAGGAAAAATGCATAAGAAATTGTATATGACTCATTAAATCTGTAGATTAAGTATCTTCTAAAAAGCATTTTATTAGTATCTAAGTACAGGTATGGGATCTGTTATCCGGAAACCTGTTATCCAGAAAGCTCCAAATTATGGAAAGGCTCAATAGACACTATTTTATCCAAATAATCAAAATTTAAAAAAATGATTTCCCTTTTCTCTGTAATAATAAAACAGTAGCTTGCACTTGATCCAAACTAAGATATAATTAATCCTTATTGGAAGAAAAATCAGCCTATTGGGTTTATTTAATGTTTACATGACATTCTAGTAAACTTAAGGTATGAAAATCCAAATTATAGAAAGATCCCTTATCTGGAAGACCCCAGGTCCCAAGCATTCTGGATAACAGGTTCCATACCTGTATTAATTTGCTAGATGCTTTTATATAGCATTTATAGGGAACAACATAAGCTCCATATTGCCTTATCCTCAAATCTATCTGTATCTATCTATCTATCTATCTATCTATCTATCTATCATCTATCTATCTATCTATCTATCATCTGTCTATATTTAGATGTTACCTCTATAGGCAACCTGATTTCCAATGAAAAATTTGTCCATTCTTTAAATTTTTTAATGTTAAGATTATTATGTTAAGATTATTGTAAATATACACTGTATAATCAGTACACATTCCTAATACCAATTTACCCATTACTTACAGTATCACTTGCAAACATTTAAATGATCTACCCACCAGACCAAGAATTTTGGCTACTATTTTGTCCAATAGGATTCCACCACCACTATAGGTCAGATCAGTTAAAGGTGGTATTTAGCCATAAACCGACTGGATATATTTAGTTATTAATGTTGAGTTCTTAGTTAATATATGTAACGGGGCTCTGTGTTGTGTTGCTTTTTTTCCCTGCTATTCACATTTTTCCATATTTGTCACCCATACATGTCTTTAACCATGATGACTGATTTAGAAACATAGCTTTGATGGGGCTACTACAAATCAGAAAATTAAAGCAAAATCTGTTTGTTTACTCTTACTCACAGGTTTTATATTCATCTATAAGCATTATACACACAAGCAGTTACATATCTAACCCACAAGGAGAAGGGTTATTTACTGCTACTGGCTGCTGCAACCAAAATAATCTTGGACAGCAAACGTTTAGTAAATACTCCATGTTGTGATTAAAAGTTTAGCTATGCCTGGGCACTGTTGCTAGAATAATGGAAATTTGGTTTTGTGTTAATAAAAATTTCTGTTCAGTTATGATAGGAAATTTGTCATATTTGACACATACCACACTCCTGATAAAACCAGTCTCATTGTGGTGCACTGCAACTCTCATGCACATGAAGCAGCCATTACCCACCTCCTTCTTGTCCGGGAGCCTGAAAGCACAAGGTAAAAATGCTCTTTTTTTCCCCTTTATATTATTTTGCTTCTTGCATCCTAGTCATGTATCTCTGCAATTTCATAACACCTTATTAGTCCTGCTAGGTCTAGGATAAACATTATGCTTTGTGATACAGTCTGACTTTGGAGAGCAGCAAAGCTCATATAAACATATTTACCTTGCCTTACAGCATTGATAATATTTTGCAGGATGAGATTGAATCAAAATTGGTTAAATTCAGATCCTCACTGCTTTTCAATTTGTATCAGGTTTCTGACGGGATCCTTTGACCGAACGATTGCGGTGTGGTCTCAAGATGGACAGTTAATCCAAAGGCTCCACCAGTGCACAGGTGACATCACTGGAATGTGCTACGTAGCCTCAGTCAAATACATTTGGATTGCTTCTAGTACTGGTCACCCTGTACTTCTGGACCCACGTTCTGGAGACTTTGTAAGTTACTTCTGTATAAAACAAACAGCTTTAGAATATAATGGCAGATCCTATAAAAATGATAGGTGCAAGTGTGCTAAATCTTAAGGTGCTTTTTAAATCAGTATACCAATGGGCAATGTAGGAGTCACATACAATGAGGGGTCTTACATGGAACCTAAGCTGACATCTAATTATTTATGTAAGTGCACAGGTTAAAATTGTACACTTGCCATTTTTTCAATTTTTGTGAAAAAAGACAAGAAAATTCTTGCAAATAAAAAGGCAATCAGATCAGACCCTGGATCAACATTTTAAAGTTCATTTAAAAGGAGTAACCTTGTGGATACTCACTTGCTAAAACAACCCTTGATATTGTCTTTTGTCAGTATAACTACTTTCCAACTGTACAGTTCTCACTGTCAATAAAATCTGCACCTTAACATTCCTTTATGTTTATTGGTCAATAAAGCATCAGTTTATTATATGGCCCCTTTATATATTTACCGCTGTTATATCCCCCGCTAAGCACCTATGCTCTGGTGTAAACAAATATATACTAAGGGGGATAGTTATCATGCTGTGTACAAAGTGGAGTGAAGCATTAAGGATGATTTGCACAGAGCAGCCAAGCAACAATAAGATTTCAACCAATAGAAAACAAAAGCAAAGATCTCATTGGTTGCTTCAGGCAACATCACTGGTATGTTTCAATGTTTCACTCCACTTTTTACACAGCATGATAAATAGACCCCTAAGTGTAAGATGGCACACATTCAGTTGCCTTCTATAGTTTGGTGTCTTTGCCAAGCACACAATTGGCCATGTTATAGCATACTAGATTAACTTGAAGGTGAACTTCTCCTTTAAGTTAACCTCTAGAATGTTATAGAAGAGTGACAACAGCTAACCTGCCTCATTGATCAATAGGATAATTGTTATTTAGCCACTGACATGGTGAGGAAATAGCAGCCAGACAGTTGACAATGAGATTGCATAGGAGGATTTTAGTGTGTAAATTATAGTTGCATGCTCTCTACTGTCTGGTATAGGGTGAGAGAATGCTGGTACACTACTTGGCTATAACATGTGTCTGTTGCTGTACAGGCATCATTTTCTCACTGAGACTCAATGTACAATTTTGAGCATAAGTTGCAATGATTGTTACCCACAATACAGCTGCCCCCACACACAATTCCATCAAAATTGCAACTTGATGCGAATTGCTAAATCAATGTGTTTAACATGCCTTTACACAATATTGTTTTTTCATGCAACGACTGCACTTGCAAACAATCTTTTATGATTTTCTACTTTCTCTTTTTTTTTTAAGATATCTGACTTTGTAGAAACCTTTCAAGACCCAGACGAATGTCAACAAATACAACAATTAGCATGTAATCCTGAATCCACTCATGTGATTGGTAAGTTATGATCTAGATTATAGGTAAACATAAAGGCGGCACTAAAGTGTCTTAAGTGGCTTATAAATTCAGTTGCTCTAACTCCTGTCTTCCTTAACCCTTTAGTGCCAGCATATCTGACACAAACAAGAGAAAAACTATATATAAGTGTGGGGACTTATCAAGGTTGTTTTACAAATAAGAGTTAAATATAAATATAATTAGTGCAAGAACCAGCATTTCAGCCTCACATGCCCCACTCTATAAATGATTTCTTTATATTCTTAGGAACAAGCAAGAATAACCAAGTAGCAGTCTGGAAGTATAACAAGATGGGCTGTGTCACTGTTCTACAATCAAAAAACCCACTGGAGTGCCTCTCATATAGTGAGTATGGGTTCAGAAGTGCAGCACTACAGAATTAGGGATTTCCGCTTGATAAAGGAATACTTATAGAAAAAAGGACATCATGCAGACCAAGCCTCTAAAAATATAGAACAATGTCTCATACTGTAATACAGTAAATGTTATGGAGCACACATTTGGGGCTCATTTATAAACACTGGGCAAATTTGCACCTAAGCAGTAACCCATACAACAAATCAAAAATAGTATTTGCTTTCATTGTTCAACCTGCAGGTGGCTAAAAAAGGCCAGTCACTGATTGGTTGATATGGTTTTAGGCATATTTGCCCAGTGTTTATAAATAAGTCCCCTTATCCTCAACAGTGTCTTTTGAATGATAAGCTGTGACAAGTGGGAAGGCTGCTTCTCCCTGTGCCATAGCCCTAACATAGGTTATACCAGTGCCTTCTTCACAAGATCCACAAATTCACTCCAAATAAATGTTCATTAATCTTAGACTCCCAGGTAATGCTTTCAGTGCCTAGTGTTCATAGCTATGTCTAATTGAGATGGTAGATATATTTGATCACACTATGGGCCAGATTCAATTTATTTAAAAAAAAAAAAAAAATCAGAGAGAAATAGGGTTTATCACGTGAAATCTCTATTGAAGTACAGTACAGTATATGGGAAAAAAACTGGAGAACCATTTTTTCTCCTCGAATTGAATCTCGTCCATGAGTTTTCACGTGATAAACCATGAGATAACTATTTCTCTCTGAATTTAATCTGGTCCTATATCTGCCAAGCAGCCAAAAAAAAAAGGTTTATCACATGAAAACTCATAGATGAGATTCAATTTGAAATGCAATTCAATTCAGAAAACCCTGGGAAAAACTGGAACTGAATTTGGAGAAAGGTTATACCTCCTTGAATTGAATCTCGTCCATGAGTTTTCACGTGATAAAACATGAGATGAACTTTTTCTCACTGAATTGAATCTGGCCCAGTTTGAGAAATCAGCAATAGGAGAGACGTCTAATCCTACTCAGCACGTCAGACTAGAAGCCATTGAATTTAGAATTATTCTGAGCTCACCAGATATGTTACAATGTACATGGAGTACTCTATTTGTTTTATTCCTTGAGTCATCACATTCAGAAGGGTATTGATAAGATTACCAATACAGATTATTCATAGAACAACTTCCTTACTCTAAAGCTGGCCATAGATGTTGAGATTTTTAAAAGATCAGATCCTCATCGTGAGACCATGATCTTCTCGGAACGATCGTACGATCGTACGAATTTACCATCAAATAAAAAGACCAATTTGCCAGGAAAACAAAGGGGAGCTGCCTGCTTGGCCCTGCAAACATAGATAGATTGCACTGGGACTGACAAAGATTTTTTGCCCTGGCCGATCAATTTCCTGACAGATGTCGGCCGAAAAATCGTAGGGTGTACGATCGTTCGAATCCCACTAACCGCACAATAATTTCGAAGGATTGGTCGGACTTCCCTAAAATCGGTCGTTCGGCAAGAAGAATCGTCGCGTCTATGGGGACCTTAAACCACTGTAGTAATGTAGAATATGTAAGGCATATCATTAGCATTATAACTATTATGCATAGTCTCAATAGCATTTTAATTCAACTCTAGTTGAGCTTAAGGGAGTTATAGATATACCTGTAACTATAGATACATATATGCAAATAATTATTCATTTTTAAATTGTATGTTTGATTTTCTAGCTGGAAAGAAATTTTTTCTGCTCTTCACTGGGGATAACAAAGGAGTACTTACAAAGTGGAAAAGAAATGATTTGTCTACATTTACTTACAGGTATTGTGTTACATGCTCGAATCACAAACATATATATTCATAGTATATACAGCCTCTGACTGCTTTCCAAAATAGACATGTAAAACTAAATTATAGGTATAAATTGAATCTTCAGAAAGTATTGCAATTTTCCTACAAAGAGGGACTAACTGCAGCTGCGTAATATTATTATTAAAGGGCTTGGTGTCAGAATTGTTCCAAGACATGTGGAATATAACAGATATGTTATCAGCCTTAATCTAGCTCAGTCATAAATAGTACAGAGTATATTTATTACAGGGAAAGCCTAGAGGGAAATGATAATAAAGGATGGTATTAAAATATTGATAATAAGGCTTATTCACACATGCACACACTTTTTAAACAGGGATTTAAAACAATAAATGGAATTTCGTTGTACAGCAGTTGGTTCTTTTTTATGTAACTCTATATTTTCCTCCAAAACATCAGTATTATGTATGTCATTTTAACCATTAACATATATTTTTAGTAAAGAAACATATAACATAGAAGACACAGCGGCAACACGGAAGGGACTTCAAAGCCTGCAAAAGGAGAAAGCTGACCAAAAGAGCAGACCCATCTCTAGACTTCAGCGAGCCAGAACTGCCGGAACCACGAGAAAGGCTCTCACTTTAAATAATCAGATGTCAAACTACACACAGAAAAAACATTATGGATACACAAAGTAAGAATGATGTCCTATTAATACTGCACATTGCCTTGAATGACATCTCCTACTGTTATTCTTCACCACCTGCCTCTAATGGCTGTTTCATTCATGAGGCAAGGTGAGAATACCCAAAATGAAAGTATTTCTTTGCTGTCAATTGTCCTGCTTTAAGGCAATGTAAGTAATTTGCCAAGCTGGTGAGATTCAAGGGGACACAAAATGCCATATGAATAGCATAATATCACACATTTCTAAAGCAAGAAAAATTAAAGGAAAAAAAGGCATAGCAAGGCAATTTATACAGTATTTCTCATACCAATGGATATTATTTTTTCTGCAAATACAGCCATTTATTTATAAGACAGACCACTGAACACTTTAATATTTGGCAGGTCATTGTTCACTGATGAATTGGACATCCTGGTTATGGCTACCGACAATGGTGATATTCAACTGTGGGAGTTTGATGATCCTGTCACAGGTTCAATTCCTAATGAGATGCCATTTTCAGGTGAAGAGCAACTAGAGGTAAAGCTACAGGTTTTTAAAAGAACTGCAAATACATATATTAAAAAGAATTGGACTTTGGACTAAGGGTGCAATGTGGGGCATTCAAAAGTGTAATATTTGCTCTTTTTATGCCAGCTTTACTCCATTAATATTTCTAATTCCAATTTTATTTTACTCCATCTTTGTAAATAACTGCATTATTAGTTTGCTATATTTTGGCATCCTGATTGAAAAGACATATTATGGGGCTGAATTATTAAAATTTGAGATTGCAGTTTTCCGTGATTGAGATTATTATTAATCTGAATTTCCAAACTCAAGATTTGATTAAATAACATTTGGCAGCTTAAAGATGGTGAACTTCTGCAGAACTTAATGGGAGGTGTATTTTCAAAATTCATGCTATTTTAAAAATAGAGTTATCGAGAAAAAAAAAATAATGATGATGCAGACTCATTGAAAAGAAAGAGTACAATGTGATTTTAGTGCAATCTAGTTCAGGGGACTGGCTTTTTGAGATTCAAATTTTGATAGCAATCAAGAAATTACAATTTTTTTTTGTTTTCTTAAATTTTAAATAAACTTGAGAATATTCAAATACATCGGCTTCCAAGGGGCCCATTTATGATCGCTGAACTAATCCAACATGTTCTTTTACATTACAGAAATATGATCGTTTCTTGGCTCAGGAAGCAGAGAATATTTATGAAGCAAACAGAAACAGTGTTTCGGTGAACAAGTTTCTCTCAGGTAGGAAATGAATGTTACTGTTTCTGTAGGGAAGGTCAGCTGTGCTTAATTAAATGGTTACCATCTCTCCCCCGATTGGTGTAAATTTGGCTACATTTTCTTTGTACCTGCACCTGCAGCATGATTATGGTTGTAATCCAAATACAAAATGGTACATAATGAAGTTAAATATCATGCAAATAAACTTTGCAAACAACATTAATTACACATTTTCAGCGACAGTACTATTATTTGTAAATGTAATTGCTATTGATATCAGTGCTTGTCAAGGTATACAAATTTTACGGGGCAGATGTATTAAGGATCGAATATCGAGGGTTAATTAACCCTCGATATTCGACTGCCGAATTAAAATCCTTCGACTTCGAATATCGAAGTCGAAGGATTTTGCGCAATTCGTTCGATCTAAGGAATAATCGTTCGGTCGAACGATTAAATCCTTCGAATCGGATGATTCGAAGGATTTTAATCCATCGATCGAAGGATTATCCTTCTATCAGAAAAAACTTGGAAAGCCTATGGGGGCCTTCCCCATAGGCTAACATGGACTTCAGTAGCTTTTAGGTGGCGAACTAGGGGGTCGAAGTTTTTTCTTAAAGAGACAGTTCTTCGACTATCGAATGGTCGAATAGTCAAATGATTTTTAGTTCAAATCGTTTGATTCGAAGTCGAAGTCGAAGTAGCCCATTCGATGGTCGAAGTAGCCAAAAAAATACTTAGAAATTCGAAGTATTTTTTATTCTATTCCTTCACTCGAACTTAGTGAATGGGCCCCTACGTCTATAGTGGGCTGCTTCTGGTACTTTGGTGCTGCTTTTTCAACCTATTAAAAAGCAGTGTTTAAAGTGCCACACGTAGGTCTATTGCCCTAACCCTATTATCCCTTGCTAAAAACTCCTGGGGTAAACTATAATTGAGCAACTGTATTCACTACCCCTCTCAATTTCTTCAGATGTTTCTTTCACACAAAAAAAAGTGGACACAAAGTAAACATATACGTAGGAAGATTGCTTTTCCAGGCAGAAAATTAGTATTAGTATTTTATGTATAGTTTTTGGTGTAAATTTGGCTACATTTTCTTTGTACCTTCACCTGCAGCATGATTATGGTTGTAATCCAAATACGAAATGTTGTTACTAGTTTTTAGGGCAGATTGCTAATTTATTTACAACTGTTGTATGACATGGCCTTTTATTTTGTGTTTTATGCCTTGCTGATGGGATAGGTTTCACGTGTAAGAAGGTATTGTCAGCTCATGTTAAAGCTGTGTCAGCCTTGGCCATTGTTGGAAGAGAAAGTGGATTCAATACGGTCTATCTGGTGCGTATGAACACTTGGGTAAAACAGAGACTAGTGCACATTAAACATAAAAAGAAGCTCTGGTTAAAACCAGTGACATTTCTGGAAAGAATTGATAGCATTGATGCAAGGATTGCATTGCTTTTTATACTGTCCCTACTGCCAACACAATTCCTATGTTAATGGCACAAAAGGTAATTCCTGCTTGTTAGTAGTTTCATGATCAGGTAGTTTATATTCATTTTTCTAGTAGCTGAGCGGTGGCTGGGACCGCAGACTTTGTGTTTGGGATCTGCACACCGGCTCACTAATAGAGACTTTCTCCAAGCCTGAAGTGGATCGCTGGAGTGAAGACAGGGATGTCGCTTGTGATGGAGCCATTATGGACATGTGCTATTCTCCAAAGAGGTAATCAGCTGCTTGTTATTCATTTCTGTTTCTGTCATTGATTTCTGTTTATAACATTGAACTGATCCTTTAATTTGGCTCGTCCCATAAAAAACAAAACAGCAAGACAGAATTAAGCTCAGCAAATAAATCATCATATACAAGCCAATGTCCATTGGTTTGACTATACTGATTTGTTAATCAAATGAAATACTTTGTTCCAATGAATAAAAGAAAAACATGATGGTAAGCATGTACCGTTTCCGTTCATATATCCCATGAGTATGTACATTTTCCCTGAAACTTCCTGAAACAAAAAAAACAAAATTAATTTACCTAAATTCATCCCAAAACCCTCTTTACTCCCAGTTCAAGAATAAAAGCCTCCAACAAAAGATTATAATATATAAATATATAGGTTGCATTGTTAAAGAAGTGCTTATGTGATAATTTCTCAGGTTTTCATTTTACTGTATATACTGTTTCTTACAGAAAGGAGTTTGCATATTCATCAAGTGATGGTAAAATCTACATTCGGAGCTTTTCCACTGTCAGCTCTCAGATGACCCTAGTGAATATTCTAATTGCACATGAAGCAGAGGTTACTTCAGTTGTGTGGCACAATCACATAGACAAATGGATTAGTGGGTCTGAAGATGGAACCATCCGAATTTGGGTAATATCTCTGTAGCAGTTATTTATGATGGTAGGATTAGCATGGGTCTGTACTAAATACTCCATTACTCTCAACCATCAAGTTCAGAAGTGAACATTTACCATTTATTTGGGTGGAATACCCAAGTCCCAACTACAGCCTTTATGTGTCCCATTACTGCTTGTGCCCTCAGTGCATGTGGTGTATATGCATCTTTTGTTACAGTTGTTTATTTGTGATTTACATAAAGCTGATTTAAATGTATTCCCAGGCTGAGGATGGGTCGCAATGTCAGAGCATCTTGGTTACTAAAGAAGTAGTCACTTGCATTTGCATTGACCAACTGAATGGATGCATTGTTGCAGGGGTGCAGGACACAGTTAGGTAAGAGAAATACAGTTCTATGGGCCATTGCAGATGGCTAGTAACATTAATAAATAAAAATGTCCTATATGTAGCTACAAATAGGAACAATGCTGTACAATAGTTTAAGCAAATTTAGCTGGACTATTTATACCAGCAAACTCCAACGAATCAATGGTTAAAACATGCTGGGAGCCATAATCCTAGGTTGTATTTTCAATGTAATATTGCTTAATAAAATGTAATTCCATACATTATATAATAGCAAATTGACTAAGACTGCGCTGGTAAGTAAAATCTCATTGGTGCACCCTTTTGTAATAGTTATGGGACATATTTATAAGGCTGTGTTAAATATTTTACAAAGGTGTAATTTGTTGTAGTCCTTATATAAGACTAAAAATCTAACAAATGGGGCCCTACTTTTAGGGGCAAAGGGGTACAGTATACTATAGAAAAAACTCTGGGCAAAAATTAAAGAGTCTGCAGTGTTTTCAATCCTATCATGCAGCTTTCATGGATATTTTCTCAATGCAATCTGTAATTTAGTGATAATTTATACTGTATTTCAAATATTTCTGCCTTTCCTTTTATTTTATTGCCCATAGCACATTTGCAACTCGCTTAAAATGAGAACTTTTTACAAAAAGAGACTTTAAAAGACTCCATTTCTTTGTTTCCTCCTGCAGCAGTCCAAGGTCACTGCAAGGAGGGTGGTTTAGGGGTTTTATTCTCTATGCAGGCAGCCTCTCCAATGAGCAGTTTCCTGCATTGTGTGCCGCCTTTCATTTCGCAGTTCTGGAGGAATGAAAAAAACATCTCTAAGTCCAGTGCTGTGTTTTATGTTGGAAAATTAACTTGACATATTTCACTGTGCAAACTTTTTTCTAATGTCATCTCAGGGTTTATGATCCAGAGTCGTTGTTACAGGTGCAGTGTAACTTGGGGCACACAGATCTCATTCGATCACTTGTCCACATTCCAGAGTTAAAACAGGTACAGTTTTTATGAAATTGACATACAATTAGCCATCAAGGATATGAATTATATTGTAGTAACCAATGTATTATTAATATTATTAATCAATTATTAAATAGTAGCCATCTTTGAAGAAAGTACCAAGCAAATTAATATTTACATGTTTGGAACCTGGATCAGAGATTATTTACTTAAAATGCTATTCTACCATATGAAGAGCAGCACCCATTTGAATTGTGACTCCTCAAAGCTCATCATTTGTGGAGAGAAAGCAATTAGACAATTATTTTACAAGTTGGATCCAATCGTTCCTGCTTGGAATAAAACTGTTACAGCTTCTTCATGAACGGTATCCACCGGAGGTGCTTGAAAAGAATTAACAATAGATAATAAATCAGTTCTTAAGTGTAAAGAGCATCCTTAGCATTTTTAAAGGGCATGTAAAGGCAAAAAAAGAATTCTTTTACTTTCTCCAACATACTTTAATTAAAAAATGTGTACCGTTTTTATAAGAAACCTGACTGTATACAGTGAAATTCTCCCTTCATTTACTGCTGTGGATAGGAATTGTCAGATGGTCCCTAACTGCTGAGCAGGGAAACAATCATACTTATGAACAGCAGGGGGAACCGCCGCCTTACTTACCAGCCATGCAGAACTCAAGCAGCTTTGTTTATGACGATCCCAAAGCAGCCCAGACCACACTGAGCATGTGCACAGTCTTAGTCTTGCAAAGAAGTTTAACAAAGTTACAAGATGGTGACCCCCTGTAGCCAACTTTGAAAGTATAAATTATTTGTTTGATTAGGCTTGTGGTGCGGTAAGTTCATGTTTATATTTAGTATACAAAATACAGCATTTCTAGCCTTATTCTATTTTAGACTTTACATGCCCTTTAAGCACATAAAGCACCAAATAAAATGAACTATTTTTTTCTTTAAAGTAAATTTTATAACCTATTTCAATATGAAAAGTATTATAGTAAATATAAGGCAAAAAATATCACAAATGGTTATCTGGCTAGAGATACTGCCCTGTGAAAATAATCTATGAAGCACTGTATTGATGAAATGAGATGAGATATGACCCCCTATTTTAGATGATAATAAATGTATTTCATATCTAATTAAGTGAATAGACCCCTATGTTTTAGAACCTGAGAGCTCATTATTCTTTCTCTTTAGTATGTTTCAGCTTCGTGGGATAAAACAGTGAGAATATGGAAGGCATACTACAAAGCAAAGAACAATAGCAGCAAAAATCAGGATCATAAGTAGCACTGTCTTAATGGAACAGAAACAGACTTCATGGGATTAGTGCTACTTGACTATGCTCAAGCCCATGCGGCTATTGCTTTCAGCCTGCACTTCATTCATATTGAACATTTTAAAATTAACTCAGTTTTCCTAAAACTTCTTTGACGCCCAACCACTCAGCTCTCCAAATTTGGCAAGTGAAATATGCAAGAGAAGTGTGACTATGATAAGAATTAACCCTACTAGTAGTCAGTCATCTCATATCTAAAATATTGCTGCAAATGTTGTTTGAATGCTTTTCAAAAATGTTTCATTATTTGCATTTTAACTGTATGTGTCGTTATATTATGAAACATAAACAATATGCTTGATATCTATAGAGAACAGGCTGCTAGGCATATTGTGCTTGGTGCCAAGAAAATGTAAACAGCAGCAGGATTATGGTAACAAGTGGTGTGGTCATAAGTGGTCATAAGTTCCACTCATGAATATAAGGATCAACCAGATGACTGTCTATCAATCTTCTCACCATAGCAGTTTCAATATAGGGATAGACTCATAATACAGAGTATGGGATCTATTATCTGGAAAACTTGGGACCTGGAGTTTTCTGGATAAAGGGTCTATCTGTAATTAGGATCTCCATATCCTAAGTCTACTAAAAAACACAGGCAGGCGTCTTTTCTATTTTTAAAGCGGATTGCCTTTAAAAGTCTGAACTATTAAAGATTTTTGTGTGAACATTTTGTTTGATGGGCCTGCCACATATATTTTAGGGTGGGCTCATGTCTAGGGCATTAGAGGAGCTTTATTAAGCTCCCTTGGACATTTGTAATAAAAAGTGGCCACTTCAAGCAACTCTAAAAAAAAGACATGTATACGACTTTTAGTTGCCTCATTATTCAAATTGACCTACAGTAAGCATAACATTACTAGCAAATTTTCGATAGGCACAAACGTACGCTAGTGAATCTTCACTATGAAATGCTCGCACTGAAGAAGTATCACTAGCAAAAAGTCGCCAGCGTTCAGCGCACAAGATGCAACTTTGCAATTTAGTGAATTAGCGTAGTGGTAATGAAGTTGCGCCTGGCGAAGTGTTTCGAAGTGTGTGAATCGGTCGCTGGCGACAATTCGCCCTTCAGTGAATCTGCCCCTATGGCTGTGGCCTTTCTGTAATTCAGAGCTTTTTGGATAACGTTTTCGGGATAACAGATTCCGTACCTGTATTTTTTCATTAGTATTTGGCACCATGAGTAAAGACTCACTAGCGCAGAATTAAATGCATTGCCTTACTGTGGAATGTGAATATTGCAATGCATGGCATATTCTGCTTAATCTCTGTGACAGAAATATGATAATACAAGGAGATATAAATTTGGTATAAACTTGCATACCAAATGTCTGTTCTTTACAACTTGATCTGAAAAGAGGGAAACTATACTAAAATACCATAAATCAAATGTCACTAGTTGGCCTGGATTGAGTTGACACCTCTTATAATGCTACAGAGATAAAATGGGGACAGGAGACCGGTAACAGACAGCTTATGTGAGATTAACCTTCTTTTCCTGGGTCAGCATATAAATAATTACACACTGTATGGACAAAAAAAACAAACAAATATCCTTAGCAGCAATGTTAACTACTGACCTCTAGCTATCTTTAAAAAGCTGTATTTGTCCATTTCTGCATTGCTGGTTCTGACCCTTGAAACAATATTGAAGTTAGCTCTCTTCACCGCCAGTGTTGGACTGGGGTGTCTGGGGCCCACTGAGGCCCACGGGCTCCAACTCCTCCAAATGCTGCCACCCCATCCCCTGTCACATACTAATTACCTTACTTCCCTCTTACAACCACAATTGGGGTGGGGGTAGCTGGTGCACGCAGTTCCTGCCAGGCTTAGAGTGTCTGCATTGGAGGGGGCTGCAGTGTCCAACCCTGATGACTGCAATGCTTTACATGCTTCTTCCCAGCTCTGGTAATTGCCTTGTTTCTGCAAGTAAATAAGTAAGTTTTTATGAATCTTCATCACAATGTTGATTAGAACTACATTTCATTCAAATGGGTAAAGTTTAATCAAAAAATGCTCAGAGATTTTTAAGTTACTTTTAATTGTAACTACTATTTAAAGCAGAATCTTTCATTACTACACACTATTCCCTCCACTGCTTGCTCCAATTACTCATATCATTAAAATACTGTATTGGTAGTCAGTTCTCCTCCAACCGTAAATCCATTTCCCACAATGCTTTGCATATCCTGTAATTAAAGGAGAATTCAACCTTTAATAAAAAAAAAACCCTCCCCCTACCCTGGGTAGACCCCCCCTCCTCACCCCAGCCTACCTGCCCCCAGGCCAAATGCCCCTAATTTTTTACTCAACCCTCCGTGCAGATTCAGACCTCTTCTTCTTCTCTGGTAATCTTCGTGTTTTGATGGAAGTTTCGCGCATGCGCAGTAAAGGAGTAAATTTCCGGTCCCGAACCACTGTGCGTGGGCAAAAGTATCCAGACACTATTAACAATGGAGTGTGGGGTGTTTATGGGTGATCAGAGCAAACAAACCTGACATCATCATGTGTAATGTAAACCACTGAGAGGTGTAAAGGTCACCAACATTGGGCTCTGAAGCTATGGAAATGTGGGGGCTGCAGAGGTCTTAATTAAGATGCATTCTCTGTCAATGTTAATGGCTGTTGTAAAATATTTGGTTCCTTGTCTTGAGCTCATATCAAATTATTTTGCTTTGGTTGCTTATAGATACATTTTCATCTGTTAATACATTTTGATCTAAAGTTGGTGTCAGTCTCATTGTTGAATGATGTAGGAAAAGGGTTGCAGAGAGGAAACTGTAAGGTTTGGACTCTCCATGGAATGTTTTGTTTTTTATCTGCTGTAGTATGTTATTACAGGTATGGGACCTGTTATTTAGAATGCTCGAAACCTGGGCTTTTCTGGATAACAGATCTTTCCATACCTTAATTCTACTAACAAATTATGTAAAGATTAAATAAATCCAATAGGCTGGTTTTGAGAAAAAGGAAATTAATTCTAATGATGTTATGCTGACTATTTTTATGTACATTTTGCTTTTGTTTCCTCTTCTTCTCATACAGTATCTACATTTTATTATTATACTTTTGTAACAAGAAGCTGTACAAATGGTGATATGGTCACAAGGAAAATAAACAACTGATCAGCCTCCATGTTAAAGGGGTGGTTCACCTTTAAGTTAATATTAAGGGGCACATTTACTAAGCTCGAGTGAAGGATTAGAATGAAAAAAACTTAGAATTTCGAAGGTTTTTTTGGCTACTTCGACCTTCGACTACGACTTTGAATCGAACGATTTGAACTAAAAATCGTTTGACTATTCGACCATTAGATAGTCGAAGTACTGTCTCTTTAAAAAAAACTTTGACTACCTACTTCGCCACCTAAAACCTACCGAGCACCAATGTTAGCCTACGGGACCTTCCCCATAAGCTTTCTATGCAATTTCTGATTGAAGGAAAAAAGTTTGATCGATGGATATAAATCTTCGATTTAATCGTTCGATCGAAGGATTTTTCCTTCGATCGTCAGATCGAAGTAAATGTGGTAAATCCTTCGACTTCGATATTCGAAGTCTTAGGATTTTACTTCGATGGTACAATATCGAGGGTTAATTAACCCTTGATATTCGACCCATAGTAAATATGCCCCTTAGTATGTTATAGAACGGATAATTCAAAGCAACTTTTCAACTGGCCTTATTTTTTAGTTCTTGAATCATTTGCCTTCTTCTACTGACTCTTTCCAGCTTTCAAATGGGGGTCACGGACCCCATCTAAAAACAAATGCTTTGTAAGGCTACAAATGTATTGTTATTGATACTTTGATTTACCCATCTTTCATATTCCATTCTCTAATTCAAATCAATGCATGGTTGTAAGGGTAATTTAGAACCTAGCAACCAGATTGCTGAAATTGCAAACTGGAGAGCTGCTGAATAAAAAGCTACATTATTCAAAAACCACAAATAATAAGAACTGAAAACCAATTGCAAATTGTCTCAGAATATCACTCTCTACATCATACTAAAAGTTAACTGAATGGAGAACAAACCCTTTAAGATTTTAATAAGGGATAATATTACATTTCTAAATGCTAACAAGGTAATTTATTATAAAATCTGAAATGGTAGATGTGCAATGCCAAAAAAAGCTTCTGAAGCCAGGGCTCTGGATATGATATCTGGCTTCTCCCATTACATTAAATTGAAATAAGACTTCTGGGTATCTCTGCAGTGTTAGCTTTAAACAAAAGACACACCCTGCCCCTGTATTATGGTGAGTGCAGGAAATTGCATGTTGTGCTGGATCATACCTGTCTAGTGTTCTCTGCTTATGAAATAAATATAAGGAGTATGCAGAGTGGCCAAAGCTTGGGCTTAGATGTATTTCATATGTTTGTAGTGGCAGAAAGAATGGTTGTTGCCGAATGAACCCTTGAAAGGTGGCAGATGGCTGAGGGATTACCCAGGTAATTATTTAATGCTGATCAAAAAAAAAAGAGCAGCTAAACCTGGCTGCCTAATCCCTTCTGCATGCCTCCCCCTTGGAAATGTGCTACACACAAAGTAAACTGTGTAGACAAAGGAAGGATCAGCCCAACGTCCTCTGCCATCAGAGACTCGTTACTGCTTTGGGGCAATTACTTTTCGTTACAGGAATACGCCTACAGAGAATGCAGAAGTATGGGTGAAGTCCAAAAGGTATGTTTGGTAGACAGAAGTGTTGAGCATAGGCAAACAGTACCATGGTAATAGACCTTTCACATACCTTACTGCATAAACTCATAAGATCATTACAGGGAATAAAATGGTCTTGTTTACTGAATTCAAACTATAAGGTTTATAATACATAAAGCACATGTAAGGCACAAGTTGCATGTATGGGTGCATATACCTTTGTGAACTACATTTGGATGGACGCAATTTAGCGTCTATATTTAACATTGTATTGAACCTGATCATAAATGAACCCTGTAGTCATCATAATTTGTTTTTTTAGCTAAAAGAAAAAGTGCTAGAAATCCAAAATATTCTAAATTAGAATAGAGAGAATCCCTATCAAACACATTATCGTGTGGGATTCCGGCTTCTTGTTTCTCTTGTGCCTGTCCTCATTATCACTCTCCTACCACATTCTGCATAATCTCTGGCCATATTTTTCCAAGTATTCTGGTCACCTCTGTAAGCACTGTGCTGATCTTTAAATGTCCCCAATAATACCATGCAAATCCAGTGTTTCTTAATCTTTATCTTGAGTAATAGTATGTAAATCAGTTGCCCAACCCAAGATTTGCTTTTAATGTAATAAAACACTTTGTTTTAATGTAACGGTCTGTTCTGTGGTACACAGTGACCTATAGGTTACACTATTCTAAAATAAAGTGTGTTTTTAATTTGCCTCTTAAGCAAGTTCTTGTTACAACATAAGAACCCTTATTCATGCATCTAGTTTTGTTTATCGTGGAGTGAAAATATTTTGAGTTGCTAAAGAGATTATACTGCAGGATGAGGCATGTATTTAATCCATGTGCTGGAATCAAGAAACTGATCTCCATTCTTGTCAGGCCATTATAATCCCATTTAACGGAGTTAAATATCCCTAACATAACAGAGTAGGAAAATCTTAAACATGCCAAGAAACCCTGTTGGGGAGCTACATTTCTCATTGGCAGCCAAAAATTAGACTCTGTCCACCACAGTGTGTAAGCATAGACTGGAGTTAAACTTTACCCCTGGGATACTGTGGCCCAGAATTAAGATCAGTAATCATACTACTAAGTATTAGTAGTCCATTAGTCACCTAGGGGGCAGCCCAATTAAAATGGGTATCCAATGAAAAATTACCCCATATATGTCATGCCCTTAATCTACCCGAGCCTCTCTCCAGTTATGTCAATGCTCTGTCCACAATGTAACCAAACACTACCAACTCCCTGCAATTCTGCCCCTTTAACTAGTGGCCAATTATTATTTTCCATTTCTGTGTCCCCTCTACCATGGGGTATTGGGGTACCCCCTGATCGCAGCCCTGCTTTGGTCTCTGTATCTTGGGGTACACTGACCTCTATATCTGTACAACTGTAATAGCTTTATCTGTACTTCTGGGATGTTGAGGGCTCTTATAATGGTGGGATATTGGGGGTGCCTGAACTATACTGATTGTTAGCTGCTAGGGGGAGAAGTCTAAAGGCCAGTCAGGGTTAGATTTCGGTGCTAATTTTCTATCCTAGATAACCTTTAAACTATACCAAGGTGTCTGTTATGTCATTGTTTTCATATAACCTTTTTAGAAGCTAAGGTGGCCAAATAAAGTTTGGGAAAACGAGAATTCTTAAAGTATCTAAAAAAAACTGACCTATAAATCAAGTGGCAGGCAATATAATAAAATGGTAGAATCCTTGCTCGGCTTTACAATAACATCCTCTGCATGGCTTACCTTGCCTGTAAATCATCAGGACTCTCATGTGAAAAGCGAATTCAAAGTTATAGCTTAGTAATTGGCAGGAAGGAATTCAGCTATTTTAAATATTAATTTGATTACAGAAGGAAATTGTTACTGGAAACTCTGCATGGAAAAAATACAAATATGACTCTCTGACCATAAATATAATGGCAATATTTCTTTATGTGCATTTGTTAGAGAAAATTATCAACTAATCAAACTAATTAATATTATGCACTTAGGGTTTGCTGTCACTTGTACAAGAACTGAAGTCATTAAACAGTTTTGATGAAAACGGAATAAGAATTGTTTTGCTGGGACTGGACAATGCAGGCAAAACCACCATTCTGACCAAGCTTGCCTTGGAGGAAGTCAGCAGTATCACTCCCACCCAGGTACTGTTTTGGGGTAGAAATGCATTTTATTTGGGTGCACCAGAATGTGCTTAGGGTTAGCTTGGGCTCATCAATCTTACTTGTAATGGAACAATAACATAAACTCAGAATTTATTTTCAGTTTCACAGCTCAACTACACAATTCCCTGTCTATACATATCGTTATAGCATTTTCAGGGCCACAGGGTCATCAGAATCAGGTTATAAAGGCTTAGGAAAAAGCTAAATACTGGGGTAGTAGAACTTACTTCACTAGTGAGAAGCCATCATGGTCAGATAAGATCTGAAGAAGGCAGGGCAAGCAGCCAGCCTATATAGAATTAGAGGGCACTCAGGAACTCAGCAGAATGAGACCTGCAATTGGACAGTCACAATTTGGCCCAATTCTAGCACTTTTTGCCGGTTTTGGTTGAGTCTTTAGAATTCAAGTTTGGTTCACTTTAAAGCTCTGGGAAAATGCACTGTATTTTTTTGTTCGCAAATAATGCAATTTAGTACGTATCTCATATATGAATAAGCAAATTAGGGGTTAGCATTAGTTCTTTATTTAGCCAATCATTTCTTGCAAATTCGTTATTCAGCCAAATCCAAAAATGATGCATTTCTATCATCAACTTTAATATTTAACTATACATATGACTCAGTACTCTTTGTAATGCCTTTTGCAGAAGGGCTGTTATTTTATCTTTATGTCTCTATAACATGCAGTTAAAGCCGGTTACTTCTCATTTCAGGGATTTAACATCAAAAGTGTCCAATCCCAGGGTCTGAAGCTAACGGTCTGGGACATTGGGGGTCAAAGGGCAATACGCACGCATTGGAAAAAGTACCTCAGCAGCACTGATCTATTGGTGAGAGGCTTGTTCCGTTGGTCTATGAAAAAGTAATAAAGCAAATGTCCCCTGTTAGAAATAACAGGAAACCCGCTGCTGTGTGCATAGGAAAAGCTATGCCTGAGGTAGCTATGGTAATAGTCAAGCCAACTATGAAAGCATTTTGTTTATGACCACTAAAGGTTTAAGGTTCATTTGGTAACCATAGAAGTATTGCATAGTTTACAATTTAATAAACACATTTATATAATGTGTGTGTGTGTATATATATATATATATATATAAACTTTATGGCACATTGGCCAATTGTGAGCATTTGGCAAATAAACTGTAGTTAAGTTTTATTAAGTGTGGTGTGTTCAAATCATTGCAAAAGAATGCAGTTAGGTGTATTTGGGGCAAGGATGCCAAGGGCAGCTCACTAAATCTCACTTTTTATTGCAGATCTATGTAGTGGACAGTGCAGATCGAAAACGCTTTGAGGAAACAGGACAGGTAAAGTTTAATTATAATCTATTAACATATATGTAACTAGGGATTCACCAAATCCAGGATTCAGTTCGGGATTCAGCCAGGATTCTGCCTTTTTCAGCAGGATTCGGATTTTTTCATCCGGATTCGGATTAAAACTTTTTGTCACAAAATAAGGAAGTAAAACATGTTTTCCCCTTCACACCCCTAAGGATTCAGATTCAGTTCGGTATTTGGCCCGAGAAGGCTTCGGGGGTTCGGCCGAATCCAAAATAGTAGATTCAGTGCATCCCTATATGTAACCTTAAAAGACTGGATTTATTAGGTGCATCCCTAACATAAAAACAGTGCAGTGAGCAATTCAAACTATTTAGTAGATAAATTTGCATAATTGCTTTATTGGCAACAAATGCATGTGCCTCTGTGACATGAAATGAGATACAATGGGAAGTGACTGACAGTGTTTTTTTTTGTCACATATTGTACCGTGGCCCTTCCGTATATAAAGTTCCTGATGTTACTGCAATGTCCTTATCTTAATCACCCATGTAGCAGAACAATTACGTTTATTGTTTTACCCTGTACGGGACGCATCACATCACCTTTAACTACAGAAGAACAACGTACAACAAATATAGTGCACTGTGCAAACTCATCCCTCTCATGTGGCTATGTAAAGGAAGGCAGACAGGACTGTTTTTGAGGTCTTTATTTTGTTATAACAATGGCCAATGTAAACAATATACAGTTATGGGATCAGTTATCCATAAACCCGTTATCCAGAAAGCTCTAAATTAAGGAGGGCATCTCCCATTGACTATATTTTATCCAAAATGGCCTTTTTCTCTGTAATAATAAAACAGTACCTTGTACTTGATCCCAACTAAGATATAATTCATCTTTATTGGAAGCATAACCAGCCTATTGGGTTTATTTAAAGTTTAAAATTATGTTTTAGTAGACTTAAAGGAGAAGGAAAGTCCTTTTACACTTGGAGGTGTATTGCAGTATTTTAATAGGATCTATTATGGGGTTATTCCCCACCAGTTGGTGTTTAGTGCAGGGGTGAAAAGAGCTTGGGTGTTGACAAGTGTTCTGGCATTAGGGAAGACTATGTGGTGTACAGAGCAGTGCAGTGGCCTCAGGAGTTATTGGACAAACCTGGAATACCTGCACCGAAAAATATTGTGTTTCTCCCATTTAATTTTACCAAAGTCTGAAAGGTTTACTTACTGAACTGTACAAAAACAGTATAACCTATAACAACAGATAGATATACAGTGAATAAAGTACCCCCTCTTATAAAATATAAGGATATTATAAGATAGCAAGGAGTTTCATGACCATATAAAAACATGAGGCCGAAGGCCGAGTGTTTTTATACAGGTCATGGAACTCCGAGGTAACTTCTAATATCCTCATATTTTGCAACAGGGGGTACTTTATATATTATCATCATCATTTATTTATATAGCGCTGTCAAGATACGCAGTGCTTATTATAACACAAGTTTCAGTGAGTCATGTAGCAGAAATGACATCAGAACTCACCGTTTATAACTGATGACATCAGAACTCACCGTTTATAAGGATATACTTTACAGGATATTCATGGCTTTTGTGTATTATAATAGATATAATGAGTGCCAGGGTATACTATTGCCATGGTGTTTCATTCACAACAAATGTAAAAGCTTTTGAGAAGAATACTGTCATCTAGGAAAAGCTTGGTTTGCTAATCCTGTGAATTGCCTTCTAGGAACTGGCAGAATTAATAGAAGATGACAGCCTCTTGGGGGTTCCTTTGCTGGTGTTTGCCAATAAGCAGGATTTGCTGACCGCAGCCCCTGCAGCTGATATTGCTGCGGGACTAAATTTACACACGTACCGAGACCGAACTTGGCAGATCCAAGCATGCTCAGCCATCTCAGGAGAAGGCATCCAGGTAATAAGTCTTCATTTAAACGAAAGACATAATTAAATACAATCTGCACCTGTGTGAGAGGCATATATATTGTTAGTGGCCAGAAAGTTAAAAAATAGTATACATATTGTGTATTTTTAAGCTAGGTTAAATAAAGTCAGATCCTGCAGTTTAGGTTCTTAGAGCTTCCCTTCAGCTAGCTTTGGGAGTAACTGATTTCACTGTGAGTTCAGCTGGGGATTAGGAATTTTAAAGCATACTTTTACTGATTCTAATACATAGCAAGAAAGGTTGTAAGTGCCCCGCAAAATGTTTTTTTTTCTTTCTCTACAACAAATATACTCATACAAGGTGGAGAGGAGACGTTTTCCTGACAAACTGGCACATTTAACAAAGTTGTATAGCTTTTTAAATGTGCTAATTCATCAGAACTGACGGTATTGCTTTGCGTAGTTAGAAATACTTTTCTATGTGTCATTTAATTTCAATAAGAGCACTGAACTATAACACACAACTGAAAAAAAAGATGGGCGTTAGTTTAAATGTAATGCAAGGCAAAAGTTGTTGAAACTTGCTGAACTTGTAGAAATCGCATTCAGTGTTGAGTTGTGATGGGGGAATCTGACCCGCTTTGCCAAACATTTGCAAAATGGCAAAAAAAAAAATCACCAAATGCATTGAAGATAATTGGTGGTTTCTCACGCTATATTTTTCAAACCACGCTACTTTTTCTTTATTATATATTTGAGTCTATGTGTGCTTTTTCACTGTGAAACACGGCAAAATATTTAGCGTATCCCTAGTTATGAGCTGTTAGTAATGCAGAAATAAATTTTTAAATAGGAACCAACAGATAAATAAGTAGAGTATAATAAATATTCTGTATCTACTAGAGCATAATGGAAAAGAGAGCACTTCATTTTGCTTTGTTATTATGCTAAAATACCAGTTATATTACTTGGGCAGACAGACCACAATCCTGAATGTATTAGCCATATTAAACTTAAAATTGGACACTCAACTTGGACATATAGTGATAGGTTATTGCCTTAACAAGCTTTTCACGGCAGAGAGGGTTACTTAAATAAGCTTTGGGTAACACAACCCTTACTCAGGGTCGGACTGGGTAACATAACACTAGGGTAACACAACTCTTGCTCAGGGTCTGACTGGGGAAAAATCCCGGTGGGCCTGGCTCTCGTGGGTCCCGCCAGCCCAGACCTGCTCCCTGCTTAAAGCAATGCTGCTCTCCCAACTTCTCTCTCTGGCCTCGTCTGGTCACTGGCCCGACTTCTCTCCCTGGCCCTGGTCACTGCAGAGTGAAGAAGGTACATGCATGGGGCCAGGGGGTTGCGGCTGGGATGGGAAGACCAGAAGGGCAGAGTCTAACACTGCCCTTAATCAGGTATACACTGAATTTAAATAAATACTAAACAGGGTGCCAAGATTCATTGTGAGCAAAAATAGTGCTTTGAACCTTTTTTGGGGGGCTTTGAACTTTGTTAACCCTTACTAAATTAACTGTTCTTGGGTATAACTCAACAGTTTATAAAGTACCCTTTTATAAAGTATAACTTGGATTAGGATTACTAACCCATAGCAACCAAATGTTTGATTTTATACAACTGTAACAGAAATAGCTACTTGCTTGTTGCTTCCTGTTGCCAGACCAAACTATTGTGACTTTTATTACAGTGCACCGTTTGTCGCTAATTAGATTTATTATAAATCTATTTGCTGATTTTAATATGTGTAATATTGCCTTCTATTTAGGATGGGATGAACTGGATATGCAAGAATATTGTTGCAAAGAAAAAGTGAAAATCATGCTGGAGGTTTTGAGGCATCTTCTGCTTACCAACTGTCGCCTAAATAAGTCTTTGTAAGCGTCATTATTAAATGATGCAATTTGAAAATGAGACATATATGCAATAAAAAACCCAAGAAACTCCAGTTGTCCTAGAGTTTTCTTTTCCTAAGTCTACCCCACAGCAATTCAAACCAAAAATACACACTATTAACATTTCTGGCAAAATAATAATAGTCACCCAAAATGAAATATGTATTTAAAGGCAAAAAAAAAAACATGTGCAAAGAGCAATATTTACCAAGGTGCATGAATGGGGTGCTCAAGTAGAATTGAAAGCAAGTAATACAGAAAACCTTAAACTGCAGGTCCACTCATCACACTATTCCTCCACTCCAGTCTTCACTCAACTGTTATACAGTATTCATCTACAATGTATTCTCCTCTCTTTGCATACTATGATCTATCTTTTCCTCCATTGCTCCTCTTTGTTCTCACAAAAATGTGGATTGGCCATGGTGTAGGCATACAAAGCCAAATAGTTGGGTGAGAGCACAATGAAAATCTGGGCACACGAGATGTTTTCCAGGTGACGGGTCAGGCCAAGATTGTATTGACGGGCTTTATATCAATTAAATGCACAGTACAAAATAGTTTGGGTTTCTTTGATCAGACCACTGATCAGTGGCTTTATGCCAGTGTTTCACTAGAATATAAAGGGGCAATGCACTTTGAATAAATATTCAGTGTAATATAGACAGTTATATATGCAGTAATATGGATTGAAATTTAAACTAGCTGCTTAACAACCAGGTATTGTCAAGAAGAAATATGAGTGATAAATATATTTATAACAATAAAAATCTATCTTTAAAAATCTAGCTTCAGGATTAATTTGCTTCTTGGCTGCCATGTTCAGTGACAACAGAAGTTGAAACTTGAGCTGCATTGACTCTTCCTTTTCTCAACTTAGAAAGAATGAAGACCTGTTACAACAAAGTGGATTTCCGTTTAAAGTAGCTAGGGTCAGGTGGGAAACCAATATGAGGCAGTCTCTCCACTATGAACAGCAGCATAAGGAAATCCAATATGAAAGGTATGCTTAGAGACTGGACCAAGTAAAGTACAGAATCTGATGGTATTCTTAGTTTCTGTACAGTCACTGCACAGATTTAATATATAGATTAGATGTGAAGGTTTCTTTAACAAGAAAATTCACTATGCACAGAAACTGAACTGCGAGCTTCTGTGAACTAGTGTTCTTCCCTACAGTTTTGTAAACAGTTTGGCTGAGTGTATTTTAAGAAAGTGTCCCTCAGCTGTTGGCACTGAGATTCAGCTGATGAGAATGGTAAGAACTAGTGCTTTGGTCAGCAAACATTTGTCCAAAGAAAACGCAAACAATCAGGGAAGTGGCAGGCAATACAAAATAAGGAACACAACTTGGATATAGTTGCTTAGTTAATTTTATTGTTATAAATAATAGGCACTTTCGTTTTTCTCCCACAAAAGCCATTTTTGCCAGGGCGGCATATAGAGAGATCACATAAAGCTTTGGCAGCAAAGGTATTCCCCTGTATAAAAAACTTTTTTTATCCATGTAAATGATGACAGAGGTGTCAAATAATCACATGTCATTTGGGAGTTACTGATCTACTCAGGGAATATTTGAGGTCTTACTTGTTATTACAATTTGGTGTAAAGTAGAATTAGGTTTAACGAATCCTGGCCTGTCTCATCTTCTTGATTGATGACTTTGGTTACTTGACTTCAAGAACAAGAAAATATATTCATGAATCTTTCCTCCTCTGGTTGCCGTGATTTGGGAATTCAAAACTGAATGCTCTGGTAACCGATTGGTTTTAGTCCTGCCTACCAGAAGAAATACAAATTAAAACAAATTACAAATGGTACTGGAGCCCTTGTAAAATATTGTACCATTCCTAGTATTCTTAGTTTAATGTTGCCCATCAAACAAATACACCTCAAGAAAAAATATGCGTGAAGGTAATGTTTAGAGATGGTTATTTGCAACCGTATTAAAACAAGAATATTAAAAATACCCAATGCACAGGTGTGATAGTCTTAATAGAGGAGCATAGGCCCATGTGCATAAGCTGGACCTGCAACTACCACTTCTTTTTTTTGCTCAAAACTCCCATGGTCCCAAACATCACCAAATCTCTTTTTTCACGACAAATACAGAACCAGTCTCTCTGACAGTGTCAGAAATGTCAAGCAACCCCATGTCATGATGGTGATAATGATCCACTCTGGGACTTTCAAGACCTTGTTTCATATTACCATTTTGTATAAAGATGCATTAAGGTTTAAAATAATCCAGGATCAGCAGTGATGTTCCAAGACAATTATTAACTGGTCTTCAGTATGTATTTCTTTGGATGTTTTTATTTAGTTTTTTTGTATTCTTTGCCTTCATATTCTGCCTTGTCCAGGACATTTAAAATAATTCCTGTTTGCCAGATACAGAGTCCTGATTTTTATTGTTATTTTAATGTTATGGTTTATATTAAGGATGCACCGATTCAGTTTGGGATTCGACCAGGATTTGGCCTTTTTCAGCAGGATTCAGATTCAAATCTGAATTTGCATATGCAAATTAGGGGCAGGGAGGGAAATCGAGTGACTTTTTGTCACAAAACAAGGAAGTAAAAAATGTTTTCCTCTTCCCATCACTAATTTGCATATGTAAATTATATATAAATTAAGGTTTGGAATTCGGCCAAATCTTTTGTGATGGATTAGGGGGTTCGGCCGAATCCAAAATAGCGGATTCGGTGCATCCCTAGTTTATATTTCTTCCCACCCCAACTCTGTAAATCCTCTGATAAGCAGCAAGTAAGTTGCAGCACCTGAGAAGGAACTTGTGGTAGAAAGAAAGGCCAGCATTTAATCTTTAACTTCACCGCTAGAGGATCCAAACCAGTAGACTTGAGTGATTGACTGCATTGACAAGGATTGTTTGTAAATGCAATACTTTTTTAAGCTTGTTAATAAAGAAGTGTTTTTATAGTAATGGACACTTCTATATTTGTTAGTGATATTTTCAGTGTAGAGATCAGCAGAGTATTTTGGGTGGAAAGAGAAATTCTGATACACTAACACCCAAGTGGGGGGTCTGTGAGTACCCATCTAAATAAGCTTAATGGATTTGGGTTGCAGTCATTTGATCTAAAAATGTTTTAACCCTTGAAGTCCCCTGGGACAACTGCCAATCAATTTTGTGCACGTCTTCTTAAGTCATATATAACTCACACATATATGGTGTATAGCAGGGATCCCCAACCTTTTTTACCCATGAGCCAAATTTAAAAGTAAAAGAAGTTGGAGAGCAACATAGTCATGCAAAAAGTTCCTGGTGGTGCCAAATAAGGGTGATTGGCCATTTTGTAGCCCCTATGTGGACTGGCAGCCTACAGAAGGCTATGTTTGACACTACACTTGGTTTTCGTGCACCCAAAAATTCAAAAATAAGCACCTGCATTAAGGCCACTGGGAGCAACATCAAATGAGCTGGTGAGCAACATGTTGGTTGAGGATCACTGCTGTATAGGGTTGCCACCTGGCTGGTAATTTACTGGCCTGGCCGGTAAAAATTATGGTTGATCCCAATGATATTAATAGGGAAAAAAGATAAATATAGGAAGGTCAGTATTTTTTTCTAGAAAAGGAGGCAACCCTGCTGGCCTGGCCTGTAAAAATGATGGTTGATCCCAATGTTATTAATAGGGAAAAAGGATAAATATATAGGAAGCCCAGTATTTTTTCGGAAAAGGTGGCAAACCTAAGTATATAATTGAAGCACTAAATACTACAATATTTGGGATTTCTTTATCATTTGTGTAATCATTTAGTCTGCCATTTACTTTTGAAAGGCTTGATTTATTTAAGGACAGAATAAAAGGAGGAAAAAGGGGGAGAGCCGCCCTTGGTCTTCATAATCTTCTCCAGTTTGTTATTCTGATTGCTAAGGTAAATAGGGTTGCCACCTTTTCTGGAAAAAAATACCGTCCTTTGGGATCAACCATCATTTTTACCAGCCAGGTTACCACCTGGCAAGTATTTTACAGGCATAGCCGGTAAAAATGATGCTTAATCCCAATGTTATTAAAAGGGAAAAACAGCAAAAATATAGGAAGGCCAGTATTTTTTTCCTGCAAAGGTGACAACCCTAAGGTTAAATGGAGCCCTAGCAAACCAGATACTTAAAATAACAAGAGATCTCAAAACAGATTTTTATAGAAAAAAAAAATAAATAAATAAAAGACTAACTGAAAAAAGATTTAGAATAATAGTCTACATCAAACATGTTCTCTTGAATTTGCGTTTCCCTGTTGAACCAATTGCTAGCTGAATGTATTTATTTTATCTTTTCCTATTTTTATTTATTCATAGCTTGCTTTTAAAAACAGCATATACATATATTTTGCAGTTTTTCTCTGCACCACAAACAAACCAAACTAGCAAAATAAGAAGAGGGGAGGTGAAAACATACGGCAAATCGTAATCAAACACTACATTACCCAGAATCCATCTAGATCCTGTGACGCCATCAGTGAAGGGCTTCCGCCTTCCGTCCCCCTCGTGTTCCTGTGGACTGCGCCGATTCTTGTTTATGATCACAGTGTGCCAGTAATATGGGCAAAGTCAAGAAGAAGCGTGGGAATACATTTAATTACAACGTGAATAGGAAAAAACTCAAGCGGAAAGCGAGAAAGAAGCATGCTCCCAGAATTCCCTGGTACGGAAGTGGCTGATACTTACAGCATACTCTTAACCTCGAGGCATTAGTGGCTTTCATTAGAGAGCTCAGTGGAGATATGATTTTAGGCTTGATAATAACAGTGAGGGTTCAGGTGACGGGGTTGGACATCTCTTGTGTGGTGTCCTGGGTTGGTTTATTGTAGTATAGTGTTAGCCAATAGAATGACAGCTCTTTATATCTTGGAACTGTGCTTATATGTTTATAAACTGCAAGTCACGTGGCAATGACAAACCTCATCTTACCTTGTTTTTTTTTTTAAAATCTTCTTCAAGTGAACAAATTAGAAATGCCTGGAATGATGGAAAGTCTGTTGCCAAAAACTTGGCAGAAATGGGCCTGGCAGCTGATCCCAATAAGGTCCTTCCTGTGCGTCCCGGCAAGGTAAGCGATGATCAGATGCCGCAATTTACACAAATAAATGTCTTATGTGGATATTGGTGTTGGGTATGATAATCTGTGTGTGTTAAAGGATGAGTAAACCTTTAAAATAAGTGTACAATTGATGCACTTTTGCAATGTACATTCATTATTTATTTTCTTTTAATTCCAAGATATTAAGGGATACGTGTGCTGTTAAAGGAAATGCAACACTAAAATTTTTCATTAAAAAATCTATTCTACCCTGCAGTAATAATGTAGCCTGCATAACGTTTAGTATTATCAATGCTTTATTAAAAAATACTGAGAAAACGCTGCTACTGAAAAAAGGAAAAAGGCCGCTCACTCTTCAGGATCTGTGCTCCACATCTTCTAATCTGACTTCTGCCAAACAGGAATTTAAGTGATACGGCTCTACAGAGGATTTTTCAGCCACCTTTTAGTATATATGTTATATATATATATATATATATATATATATATATATATATAACATATATACTAAAAGGTGGCTGAAAAATCCTCTGTAGAGCCGTATCACTTAAATTCCTGTTTGGCAGAAGTCAGATTAGAAGATGTGGAGCACAGATATATATATATATATATATATATATATATATATATATATATATATATACAGACAAATACAAGAGTCCTCTGCACTCAACCCATTATCAACAACCCATTATCAATCTATTTAAGACAGAGACATTTTGTGCATACTGCTACTGAAAAATGCCTTACCCTTTAAACAAAACAGGGATTGTTTGTCCATATATTGCAATATATTTAAGCTGGCCAACTACGTCAAAGTCATCCCATATCTGGCCAGTCCTACACTAAAATTGCAACTGATTCATTAAGAATTCTATTGCTTCATTATACATTTTACAAAGGGACTAAGTTTTACCTGCAACTTAGTCCCTTTGCTTAAATATATTGCAATATATGGCAAACAATCCCTGTTTTGTTTAAAGGGTAAGGATTTTTCAGTAGCAGTATGCACAACATGTCTCTGTCTTAAATATATTGATAATGGGTTGAGTGCAGAGGACTCTTGTATTTGTATATATGTATTTTGTGGTCACAGCTTCATTGCACCCCCGCCTAATGGTTTTAAAAATTAGTGGTGAGCACAACTTTCCCTTGTTTGTTTTATTTATGTATATTCTGTCTTCATTTAATGTAGCTACTGGCTGTAGAGCTCCTGGGCTGCATGACTTAGGTGTAATTTATGTCTGTAAGTGCTGCGAGCAGTGAAGATCGGCTCCTAAGATTTGTAGCTCATCGGTGTGCTACCCTTACTGCTCACAGCACATACAGTAATCTGCTCTGAAGAAGCAGCTGCTCTGATGTTCTTCTGCTTAGGAAAAAAATTAGAAACCTTTCTCAAATCTTTCCTAAGCAGAAGAACATCAGAGCAGCCTCTTTCACTTGACAACTTCGTTGACTACTTGGTGGAAAATGACCAGCAGGTGGCGCTGTTGTAACAAAATTAATTCATTTTAACAGTATATGCATCCTTTAATATCTTGGAATTAAAAAAGAATAAATAATGAATGTACATTGCAAAAGTGCTTAGAATAGCACTCTCATCATCTTTACATTCACTTATTTTTAAGATTTACTTATCTTTAAAGGCTACAAATGTATTGTTATTGCTACTTTTTATTACTCCTCTTTCTATGCTGGCCCTCTCCTATTCATATTCCAGTCTCTTCAAATGAATGCATGGTTGCCAGGGTAATTTGGACCCTGGCAGCCAAATTGCATTATGTATAGTTGCTGAATACAAAGCTAAATAACTCAAAAACCACACAAAAATAATATCGAATTACAAATCTTCTCTACATCATACTAAAAGTTAACTGAAAGGTGAACATCTCCTTTTAAGCCATTTTATATAACACATACATTCTATCAGTTCCACATTACAATCTTGTATTATGTGATGAAAACCTTGCATGGGTGACAGATATACGTTTATTTTCTTTATAACTTTACTCCAGGTGAACGATGAAGCAGAACAGGCTAAAGTAATAAAGAAACCATATGTTCTAGAAGGTAAGAACAATTAGTTTGTTACATTGTGTGATTTTTACAGTCTAGAAGACATGGGGCAGTAGGGAATTTTTTAAGAACTGGTGGTGATTGTCTGCTAAAAAAAGTACACATTACAGAGTGACTTGGCAGGACAGACCTCATGTTTTATCATCTGTTTTAAACATGAAATGCAGTAAATCCAATAATATTAATTGTTCTGTGTAAGCTTAACTTTATTTTTCATTTGACAGGGCTCCAAGCCTTAGCCAGCCTGCCTTCCAAACAGACTATGGGCGTTTCTTCTGACATGATTCTTTATGTCCGGCACATGGTTGATAATTATGGCGAAGACTACAAGGTAAATGTGCTGTGGTGTATCTATTAGGAGAGAGGGAAAGTGGATTATACAATAGCTACCTTATCTACAGAGAGCTCTACTGAGACTCTGAAGTGTTAGTGACGTTCAACCGTGTTGAGGCTCTGTAGGGCAGTACACAGTAAGGACTGGACTGTAGCATGGGAGTTTTAATATGTTGGTTAGATTATTGTTAAGAGATTAAAACTTGTATTCGAGACTCCCACCAGTGTAAATATGAGAGATATGTCAACAGCAGAACCTAATCTGTCTAAACAGACATTTAATTATGAGGGGTAAACACTAATGAAAGGATTTAGGGATTCAAATTTTAAAAAAAACACAAAACCCTTTTGACATGAGATTATTCGGATGAGCTATCTGACCTTTCATACATGATTCTACAGATTGAAAGGAAACCATGATACTGTTTTTGATCTAGCTCATTAAGCTTTGTTCTGTGCAGGCAATGGCCCGGGATGAGAAGAATTATTATCAAGATACACCAAAACAGATCCAGCGCAAAGTCAACTTGTACAAGCGACATCACCCACAAGAATACCAGGCTCTAATTGAGTCCCGTATAATGCAATAGAACATTCCATTGTGAGGAGGACAGTCCATCTGACAGAGCCAATTGGAGGAGGATCTCAGACCAGATCTCATGACACCTCAGTACATACCAGCATTCAGTCCTGGTATTTATGTACTGCTTACACCTGGATCATATGCCATCCAGCTGGGAATATTTGTATGCAGGGGCATACTGTTATGATTATATGTTAAGACATTCAAAAGTTAGCACCAACTCATTTTATTATATATCATTTTAACACATTTCTCTTCCTCATCATTTATAGCTTTATTTTCTTAACAGTACTGATTAATTTATAACTAGAACCCTGAAGGCATGTGTGGACCAGCACACACTGAGTGTAAACTATTCCGCTAAGTGTCCATCTTTTTGGCACACAGTTTGTCAGACCATCTTCTTACAAATCATGTATTTGTCAGTGCTGCAACAAGAATAGATCTCCAGAAAGCCTGATCAGTAAAAATGTCACTGTAAACATATGTAGATGTCCATAAGGCACTCGTATCAACCATCCCTTTGAAGGGATGTGTGGCACTGGGTGGTTTGAGGATGATTAGAACCATTTTGTGCTGTCCCTTTAAGACTCTGTAGTCTTTCCTCTAACAATGTCTTTACAGTCTGTAGTCTGGTGCTGTGGGCAGCTCCATCTGATATTGCACTAGTTCCCAGCAAGGTCACCTCCCTTTCGCTAGTAATCCGGTGAAGTGACAGTTCTGAGTGGATTTCAGGGAGGCAGAGTGCAGTTGTCCGATCCTGGAAGGAAAGGGAGGGCGAGAAAATTAGAATACCAAACTACAGCCAGAGCATAAAAAATTTTACCCTTAGAAACGTATTCTGCTATTGATGGATTTTTTTTCAAGGTAAATACTGATCTTCTAAAGTAGTCTTTCTATTCGATTTATTTTGCTAAGGGTGGCCCTGAGGTTATTGGAGGAATGGATGAAAAACCACGGCAGCAATCTTGAAAAAAGTAATTTGGCGTGCAGCAATTTTCCTGGAAGATGCACATTGATCCAGGCCAAAAGGTTAGCGATCTGGAAAGGTTCCAAGCATATGAGCAGCCCCCCCCCCCCTTGTTTATACCTTAAGTTTTACTTTAAATTAGAGAGAACCTGTAGAACTTGCATTTCTCCACTGGCAGAGAATCTGGCATTAACATTAGGGACACTGTGTCAGGAGGTGTAAATTCCCGATGAGTGGGGATACATTAGATCTGTCTTCCTGCTTTTTTGTACTTTGCCCCGTCACCTAAGCACTACTGAGACAGTGTTTGTAGAAATTGTGTGGCTGACAACAAAGATCAGGGCCGAGGAGAAAAATTGGGTCACTTTAGGATTTCTATTTTTAAAACACGACATGTCATTATCCCTTTTCCTGTTGTGCTGTCAAACAGAAGGCCCCAAGGAAACATGTAACCTTCTAAAGGTTTGTCTTTTTTCCTGATTCAGTGGTATACCGTTTGTTCCCACTACATCAATTAATTTCAATAGCTCTGAATATGCCATTAATACTAAAGGGATTATTTGAGCATTCTGGCTTGTGTATTTGTACCTGCTTATTTGCCAGAACCATAAGAGGAAGATCTGGCTCTTCATGAAGAAGCTGGTGCAGTTCTTGCCTAGCAAGGTGGATGCGCCTGCTGTCTGTCGAGTCCACTACAAAGACTATAATGTGGGCATTCTTCAGATATTGCTTCCAGTACGTCCGAAGATTGTGGCTGCCTCCAACTATGAAATAAAATAATTTGTCATCAAACATAAGCAACTCATAAACAACACCTCTAATAAACAGTAAATGAACTGTACTTTTCTGTAACTGTTGATATAATAATGCAAGAGTGAGCCTTCCCCTTACTGCCTTGTGCTTTAACTACTATCTTCCATACACTTCAGCTCCAATCAAGAGTGGTCTGCTCTGCTGCTGGGGGTAATTTCTCAGATAGGTGCATTGGCAAAATAAATAATTGTGGTGGAGTAACTGAATGTGGTTTCCAACAATTCCAGCAGTTACGTTTCAGTAGCAAAGTGGTGCTGGCAAACAATTATCCTGTACATACCAAACCTGTACTCCTGGTTGATGTGAGGACAATTGAAGCCTACCAACAATATTCTCACAGGGGTACAGCTACAAGGACAATACATATCTTGCTCTGCTGGTAGTTGTTTGATTCACACAAAAATGTACCTGCCATTTCCCCCAACTCAAAGTGACTACAGCCTAGTGAATGTCCCTCGCACTCTGGCCACAAAAACAATGCAAAGTTTCCATACCTTCTAATAATTCAATCCGCAGTCCTTGGTGGAGAATCTGAGCAGAGTTAAATCCATGAGTTGGTGCAGAACTGGACCTTGTGGTATCTGTGCTAAGGGCATGAATAATGCTGCTTTTGCCAGCTCCATCCAAACCCAGTACTAATATCTGCCTATCCAAATACTTCACCTGAAACACAAACATATGAAACAAATAGAAGTGCTGAAAGAAAGGGATGTAATGCAAGTACCTCTGCAATAGAAAAGAATTTAGAGGAGCAGTAATGCAGCACATCCCTTGTTTTGGTGGAACAATAAAACTATCAAGGTAAGAACTTTTGCACATAAATGCAGTGTGTTATTGAACAGTGTGCATGGATAGAGACAGCTGGAACTATAAAAAATACACAGTTTACTATTGCTTTTAGAATTAGTTTTACTTGGGGTGCAGTACATTTGAATGGCAAAGAAATAATCACAACCAAGAAGCACCCCATGTGTAAGTCGAGGATGTGGTTATAAATTGCTGACCACTCCATTCAGGATAAAGCGCTATAAAACAGGCTCACAATTGTTGCCACTGTATAAAATATAATATTCTAGCTATAGACACCAGGAGGACACATAAGTGCAGTGATGACTCCTGTCCTCCGTGGTATATTCCAATGGTCGCCCAGCATTGTGTTTATAGACGGGACCAGGGCTAAAAGAAAGTGACAGCTGTGCATAATGAAAACAACAGTAAATCCTGCTGTGCCCTGCCCCCGCTGAGAATGTAGTTACTGACTGGAACATGTATTGCCCTACAGCAATTGCAACTCCAGTCTCATAAATGCCTGACCTATATCTGCTCATGTGGGAAACCCAGCATTAGTGAATCCAAAATGCATGAATTCAGCCTTGTGCCCATTCTGCATGAGCAATAATGTATCATTTCTGATATATATATATATATATATATATATATATATATATATATACACACACCACAGTGCTTCTCTATCAATCCCTTCTTTCAGTGTATGTCTGCACCATAACTCCATATGAGCTACATGGATCTTATGCATAGTACTTCTGAAATTTAAATTGTGGGCTTTTACATGCCTAAGGTGGCCATAGACAACAGATCCTATAGTTTCGGATTGTGTGTGGCGTGTGCCGACATCTTTCGTCCGGCGGAGATCGGTCGTTTGGTCGATCGGTCAGGTTTGATTTTGACCCTACCGATCCCGCCGGAGCCCATGGCACATCGTAATCGGATCGTTCAGCCATACGGCCGAACAATCAGATTACCCCCGATATAGCCATGCTCATTAATGGCATATCGGGGAAAGATGAACTTGTTTGGCAATGTTGCCAAACGAGCGGATCTTTGCATCTATGGCCACCTAACATCCACCCCAAGCCAAAAACAATCAATAACTAAATTGCTTTCCTTTTAAATAGGTTAACCCTTTGCTTTGAGTTGATGTCTGTGACTTGAGGTACTCCAAAATTGTTCCTTTCCTTGTGTTTCCCAAATGTATGTTCAAGTGGGATTATATATCATCCATTTCATATATAATGCTTATATATCATTCCCATTAGTTCCTACCCCCGTATGTCTCTCTTTTTAAGGAATGATGAAGCCATCTGCCCCATAGGCCAGTTATTTGGCTCCTGACCAGGAGTACATAAGGCTTCTAGTAGTAAAGTTACCCAGAGTAAAATAATTGTAGAAATCTCAGCCTAAATACAAAACCCACACAGTGGCTTGGTCTGCAGACTCTCCTGCTGGAAACTGGACTATACCACTAAGATTCTAATCAACATGCCCAGTATCAGCCCCTACCAACCTGCTCTGTGGCTGGGCTGCATTCCAGGTACCGCCTCCTTCTCCTCTGGACTGGGAAGAAACGGCTCCAAGCGATGAACAGAACCGAACCCAAAGCCGCCACCGCCGCCCCAATGAGGCTCCTCAGAGCAGCCATCTGTTGGCATAGCCGGCCGTGATGTCACTCCAAAGATAAAAATCGCGTGTAAATCTTAAAAAAAAATTGAGCACAGCTGCTCACTTCCTGACCACAATGCGCATGCGTGCAATAGGCGGTGTCCACTGCTGTAACCCCTCCCCCGAGAGTAAATAAAGGCGCTCCCTTTGTGCTTGTTCGTTTGCTACACAGTATCGCGTCACAACAAGCCGCCATTTGATAGAATCAATACAGTTCTCTCCTGTGGGGGCTGAACTCACTAGTTGGGGGTTCATTTATCAATACTGGGCAAATGTGCACATAGGTAGTAACGTTCTGCAACCAATTACTGATAAGCATTTTTTTCAGGCAAAAATCACTTAATTAGATTATAAACTCTATGGGGCAGGGAGCTCCTTCCTATTGTGTCTTATCACATCACACTTAAACTCTGTGTACTTTGTGTATATGTAGTATGTTACTTGTCTTCCCTGTGTGTAGTGAAATGTACAGTGTTGCTCCTCCCTACACAGCTTTACAAATAAAGTTATACATACATACAAAAGTTGTTTGGTTGCCATGGGATACTGCCCAGGAGCAAATTTGATAAGTGTTGATAATAGGGTTGCCACCTTTTCTGGAAAAAAATACCGGCCTTCCTATTCCTATATATTTATCTTTTTCCCTATTAATAACATTGGGATCAACTATCATTTTTACCGGTCAGGCCTGTAAAATACAGACCAGGTGGCAACCCTAATTGATAAATGAGTCGTAAAGAGTTGGTGCTAGGGTTGCCAACTGGATGGTATTTTACCGGTCTGGCCGGTAAAAATGATGGTTGATCCCAATGTTATTAATAGGGGAAAAAAGATAAATATATAGGAAGGCAGAGATCAGTTTAAGACAGTGGCTTCCCAGATGGAAAGTGCACAGAGTGATTTATTATTGTATTACTTCTAGGGTTGCCACCTTTTCCGGAAAAAAATACTGGCCTTCCTATATATTTATAATTTTTCCCTATTAATAACATTGGGATTAACCATCATTTTTACTGGCCAGGCCGGTAAAATACTGGAAATACTTCGGAATAAAGATATTTTGTTTGATATTGATATTTTGTTTGATAGTAGGGCTTGCTCCCTACTAAGCACACATGTAATTTAGTACTTGACTGTTCCAAAACCCACACAAAATATTAGTTTACCACTCATGGGTGGTGTGGGTTTGAGAAGATACAATGGCAGTGGGAAGGTGGTGAGGACTTATTATAGTTATTTGCCCCCATTGTGACATCACTGCACATATCATGGCTCCTTTAGTAATATCACCAGGCATATCCCACGTCCAATAATGATGTTTGCGCCTGTATAACACCTCTATAGAAGGCTGGATGTTGGTATAAAAGCCAAAGGTTTGGGCAGGGCTGGAGATCACAAAAGGGCAGATTTAGAGTACACATAATTCTGTCCACAAAATGTTTTTTTGCCCACACACCTAGCAAGGATTTAGAGGGAATTTGAAATATTACTGTTGCCATCTTGCCCTCTTATCTTCATTTCCAAAAGTTATCCTCCTCCACTGCTATAGGAATTGTCTGCTATAGCTGCTGAGAAAGTAAGTTGCTCTTTCTTTCTCCCCATGTTCAGTACTTTTGGAAACTCCTGTGTTTTCCATGTATATTATCCTTCTTTGCTTCAGGAGATAGAGAACAAAGAAAACGGACCGCTACTGCTCACCGCTATTCCTGACCAGGTGCTCTGTCGAACAGTGTCCCCACTGCGAACATCCAATGAACTCGAAACAGGCAGACGGCACTTCTGGAAAGGGTTTTATTGGGGTTACTGCTGTAGAACCTTACGCGTTTCGGTAGTAAATCCCTTAATCATAGGTCCTTCTTTGCTTCAGCCTCCTTGTTTCCATTTGTGAGAACCCTTCAAAAAATAATATGCTCAATGTGACATCTGTCATTCACTCAATTGCAGAAGCTTTCCAGCCTATGTGCTGCTGCTGGACTGCAAAATCCCTCTTACATCAGATGTGGTCCAACCTACAGCCCTCGAGATGGTGTGCCAATTGTAAATAACTACTTTTGTATAATACAAACACCTGGAGGGTCCTGGGCGACCACCCCTGTACTTAATTGAGGATAAGTAAGTGTATTTGCTTAGCCTCACATGGTCCTTATAATCATGCATGAGAAGCAGAAACAAATGTCACATTTTAAGCATTTTATTATTCTCTGTTCTGTTTCACTCATTTATTCCTGTGTCTTTACACAGGAACATGAGTCACAGTGCTGGTTATTCCTTTCTTTAATGAACATTTTGAAACTGTGTGTTGTTGCATTAAACATACTGAATATTAAAAGAGCAATATGACAAAGTTAGGCACAGTATAACAGGATTATACCAAAAACCTTCAGATTAATTTATGTGGTTTGCAGATAAAACAAATTCTTAAAAGGTCAATAGATATGGAATATATTTAGCTATTTAGCTCCACATCCGTTAGAAGGAAGCTTTTCATTAAATGAACTTTACATTTATTACCATTTAGCAACCTTTTCAGTTGGTTCTGATATTATTTTCAAATTGTTTGATTAGGGATAAGGATAACAAACAATTGTATTTCCTGTGCAATGCTGTGCATTCTAATATTAATATTCCATTTGCACTAATGCTGGAAATGTTTTCATCCTCAGTCTATCTACTTCACTTCTCAGCTCATGGATCTCTTGGGCTTGAATCTTGGCAAGATCTACTAGTTTGCGCCGTTGAATAATCTCCATATATCTTTCCTTTGCAGCTTTCTCAGTGCTTTGTTCTACACCTGTTTAAATAAAAAGAGGTTATCAGAATGGAGTGAATATTTTTCACTAGCAAAGTTAAATATATATAGAAATAGTAAGGTAAACTGGCTATAATGCATGAAGAGGCTAGATTGGCCTGCACCAAACTCAGGTTGAGAGGTACTAGCTAGCTTTTCTCCTTTTTATTAACTTGGTACAACTAATGCTTACAGATAAAAGTATCTACACAGTGGGCTTGCACAAATAATGTGTACGCCCAGTCCTCTGGGTTCCCCGTAATTCTGGATCTATACCTCGCTGACTAGAGTCTACTAGTTTAAAGAGGTAGCTCAAAAGTAAGTTAACCTTTAATACATTAAATAATTAGTCTTCTTTTTTTATAGTGTTAAAATCATTTCCCTTCATTTTCTAACACTTTTCAGCTGTCTGGTTATCTGGTTGCTGGCACTGGTACCCAAAAACTATTATTCTGTGTGTCTACAATTTTTTTGTTACTTATGTTTTTATATAGTCCTTTTTAATTTTAAGCCTGTGATTCAAACCAGTGGCTGGTCGCTAAGATATAGCAACCAGATAACTAATGAAATTTAAAACTAGAGAGCTGCTGAGCACAACATTTGAAAAAAAACAAAAAAAACTAAACAATAGAAAACCCACAAACAATAAATAAATAAATAAGACCAAGGGCAGACTGTCTTAGAATATAAATGTGCCTTCATTTTTCAGGTCTGTTCTACATGTATGTTCTACATAGTGTCTATTAAATTAAAACTGCATACAAAGTCTTTATTCATTGAGTAGATAATGCAAAATGTACACTTTATATTTTACTCACCAACTACATCATAAATATGCTTTCTTTCAGAAAAAGAAACCAGCAATTCCTGCAGATCTTTGTCAAGCTCTAGGTTAGCGATTATCTTTTTATTTATATGTGTTTCTAGGTCCTTCAGAATTTTTTTGTAGGTCTTCACATTTTTGCCATGTTGCTGGAAAGAGAAAAGTAATGATATGTAGCTTCTGCTGCATTTAAAGAGCATGACACAGTTCAGTAAACAGAAGGCCTAATTCCTTTAGCTTTGCTTGTGGCTATTGCTGAACTGAAGGTGTTTTCTTGTTTTTTAGAGAGGAGATACAATTCTCAGTGGTGACTCATTTTGCACCTACAATGCAGTTTTGGGCCATCTGCACTGGACAACTATGGGTTGAAATGGGACGGTTTTATTTTTCAAACAATGCTTTAACAGGTTCTGTGTATTTTGGGAATCTTCCGTGACATGAAACATTTTGCCCTTGCTTTAATGGAAAACATTGCTATATAAAAGTATTTTCATCCTAGATCTTTCTTTGGAGATACAGGAATATTGGTGATCTAGTTAAATAATTGATGGTGATTGTAAATAACTGTTGCTGCTGGAGCTCAAAATCTAAGACTTGTGATTCTGAGAAAATACTGCATTTTATATTATCAACTGGTATCCAAGCCTTGTTTTCATATCTCTTTCGATAAACATCAAAACATGGGGAGGCCCATTTATCAAAGATCGAATTTCAGGTGAATTTTTTTTAATTCGATTATACTCACAATTTGACTCAGAGGTTTTAGGTGGTGAATATTCAAATTAGGACTGTTTCCATGGTCGAGATGTGATACATCTCACATTAGAATAGGGGATTAAAATTAAAGTGTGTGAATTTTGACATTCGAAAATTCGAATTCACTATTCGACCCTTGATAAATCTGCCCCTTCATTTTGGTTTTATAACAATTCAGCTCAAATATCAGTATGCATATTAGATCTCTGCTTCAGTTCTGCATTTGGTCAGCCTTTTATTTACAACTCAGCAATAAGCAATTCCATGCATCTGTGTTGGCGCAACCTCTTCCATTTATAATATGCAGAGATACTCTGAGGCAAATTGGGTAGTCACCAAATATGTATACTGCTTCTTTAATAAGGAGTAACAGGAAAACTTGTGCTTTTGTCATTCACAATGGCTAATATACTTCTACTTACTTTTTCTTGAGCATTGATAGTTTCCTCTAGGACTTGTATCTGATCAGACATGCGCTTGTCATAATTCTGCTCATTGAGGAACTAAGTTAGAATGAAGAGAGAATTACAGTTACCAGAGCACAGACCTAAGACAGTACAAGTGCATGAGGAATGGAACTGCAGAAGCGAGTGAATGTAAGGTTCCATCATGGAGAGTTGCCTTGTGGGAAACTAATTTGCGGGGATCCACAGAGTCCCAGTTATGCCAATCCCAAATAATGTCACTGCAGTCCTGTGTGTATTTGAGCTATATTTGTATTAGCATTGTGACATAATGAGTAAATTTATTCTTTTTTGAAGCTTAGTAAAATATAGTCCCACCACATTTAACAGTTGACCCTTTTCTTTGAAAATAGCATTTGTACATTATTTGAACACGCTTTTAACATTTAAAAAAAAGATTAAATACCTCCAATAACATACTATTAGATCATTTTACTCATCCTGTGTAGCAAATAGTTAAAGGTAATATAAACCCTATAAACAAATAAGGGTAACATTTTTCTGAACTCTCCTCTAAGCACTTTTGCAAGATACTTTTTTTTTCACTTTCAAGATATGAGACAGTTTTAAACTGATTATGTAATGACTTTGTAAAAACAGAGCCACCTGCTGGTAATTTTGGCAGACTGTGTACAGTCGGAAAAAATACAGTAAGTCCCCCGACACTGCTTGCTACAGCACTTTACAACACTAATAACAACTTACTACTTGGAACTCTTTTGAGACGTGAAGCAAGCTAATGTCCCTAGATTTCTTTTCCAAATCTTCCATTTCCATACGTATTTTCCTATGCTCCCATTCCAGCTGAAAAATCCCTTTTCGGAAATCTTTACTTTCAACCATGCTTGCAATTTTCTGTTCCCCCAAGCCCTGAAAAGACATAAAATATAGAAAGATAAACATAGGTAAAGGTAAACATAAAGTAGAAAACATCTGTCAACTTTGTTTTAAAGTCTAAAAACCTAAACAGTATATATATATATATATATATATATATATATATATATATATATATATATATATATATATATATATATATATATAATTTTTTTTATATAATTATGCTCAAAGGTATGTAAAATCTATTACTGATAGATTACTGTTACATCAAATTTCTTAATTATTCCTCAAAAGATATTGCTGTCTTCATATTCTAGCTACAGTTTCATAAAGCTCAGATGCTAATGAATGTACGGTAATGCAGTTCACTTGTAACAACAGGAGACATTGTTGTGTGGTGTGATCATAGAATTCTTCACCTTTCTTGCCTGTCCCTTCCTGGGGTGTCCCCAGGTGCTAGCTAGCTTGTATCTTTGCACTAACACTCACCTTCTACACATATTCCACTGTGTTGCATGAGGTGTGTGAATACCTTGTGTTTTAGGAAGGCTTTTAATGTATTTAAACCACTTTCTTTTTCTTTCCATTTCATGTCATGTTTCAGGGTCTGCTCCTTAGAAGCCATGTTCTAACATCTTGCAATGATAAGATGTTACAAGATTGAAACAGGCTGTTTGGAAGTCTTATTGTTTTTGGCCCTCGATTTGATACCGTGACAGAACCCAATACATAAATTGAAGTCTTCAGTGCAGTGCTCTTCAGTAAGGGAATGTACAGTGCAGCAGCTGTTCACATTACAGTCAACAGAGCAAAGCAGTTGTTATAGAGGCACACACCTTTTTTTTCATTACAAGATTTTAATTGTGGTCACTGGCCATTATTGTCTTTATCTTATCTTTTTTCTTGCCATCAACCATGCTGCTCCAATAAAAACTCATCAGCCTTGTGACTTTCCATTCTAGCAGCATTGGTATGAATAGTTATTTTTAAACATTTAACTGACCTTTATGGTGCTGTTTAAATCTTCAATAACACTTCTATGAAGAAGAATGGCGTCTTCGAAACTGGGAATTAAATCTGTGTTCTCCAGCTCAACTTGGCCTTGTTTAAGAAGGAACTGGACAGTCAAGTCTAGCTGAAACTTCATTTTTTCATTCCGCAGCCTAAATCAAGAGAGTTTTATTAAAATATAGTAATTAACAGCACTGGGCAATATATATATGGTTCACATATATTTTTTCTAGCATTTAGTATTAGGCCAAGATCAACTTAAGCTGTCATTTTGTTGCATCAGGGCTACTACTACAGACAATAAAAATATATAGTTATTATATTGCAGAATTAATGTCACTCAGCATTCTCGTTTTGTAATGACTGTTTAAACAAAATAGAGATTTGCCAAATACAGTATATAGAATAATATAATTAGAAATGTATAATGTATTTTACACATTGAGTTCCTGCATGAAATTCTCAATATCCTGACGCATCTTCTCATCTTCTTCTATCCTCTTATCTAGGAATGCCTGCATTTCCGCTAAGACAAGGGCTTTGATCTTCACCTAAATAAATAAAGCTAGTAAGTAACATAAACATTTTCTTAAATAGTTGATACAAATCTTGGTCAGGTAAAGTTTTGCTACACAAAGTAATGTGAAATTGACATGGGCAATGCTTATATTTTATTCTGACTGCTGTAATGTGTAGGTATTTATATAAGTAAGGAGCACAGACTGGTCAAAGGAAATGGGTGCAGAAAAGCATAAGGGGCTGTACTATACCATCAGGGGGAATATATATAAATAACACTTTACCATGAGGTGGTATATCCTGTGAATTGATTGATTTAGGTATATTTTCTAGCATGTTTGGGGGCTTTTTGTGTAGGCATGCAAGTGGCCATACCAGATCAAAGCAGCTGGGGTTTGATTAGTCTTACTGATAAAAATGGCCTTACATGGGCCGACCTCAAGGTTATCTGTGGGCTAAACAGATGGATATTACTAACTAGATATCCATGATAGATAGCCACAGGACATTGCTTTGTGTATCAAAGGAATCAATAACATGAGAAGCGAGGAGGAGCTGCAACTCTCACTCCCTCATCTGCCCATCTGCCTGCTCAGAAGTCTCATGATTTCAGCAGATTCAATTTTTAGAACAACTTTTTTCTCCTTATAGGGAGAAATAATGGTCTACTATAACTGACCAGGTACCCTACATGGTCCTGCCTTGTGTCTTTTTGGACACATGTCCACGAGTCTACACCTAGAATCCTTGCCATAAAGCAAAACAGGACTGCATTTTTTTCTGAAAAAAATAGAGACCATTACATTTGTACACTGTACCAGGAAAATAACTAGCTTCCTGTAAAAACACAAAGTGACTATACAAAGTAAAGTTAAACACATTTTTTACCCAAACTACAATTCTTTACCCATTGATTTAAGCTGTACACAAACACTGTTTATTCTGACAATAGTATTATTTAAGTTGAAACAGACCACAAGTCATCAGCACAACAAAAAAAACATAAATAAAAACATATAGGGCAAAAAAAAACCAGACATGCGCTTCATACCTGCTGCTCATACTCTATCTTTGATCGTCTTGCAAGACAGAAACGCTGCCACACTGGCAATTCCACTCCTTCAGGCACATTTTCTGGGGTGTCAAGTTCATCCATAGCATGCATTAGCAAAGCAATTGAATCCTTATATGCTTTAGCTGATCCTGGTCGCTCACCAAAAGGAGCTGTACTGTCTGCTTGAGTCCTTAAGCGCTGAACTCTGGAAAACCAAATAAAGAAAATGAGAAGCCTGCCCTGTAATCCTGCATTTCACAACGAATAAAGATGAATATTTCTATATTCTACAAATACACAGTTGGAGATCTATCTTTTCCATCCAAAGGCAGATTGTTGACCAGTCTGACTACACACAGTGAGACAAATTAGCCAGTAAAGGCACTCCATTAGGCCAGTTATCATAAGTATGATCAGTTGAATTAATATGTAATAAATGTCTTTTTAAAATCTGCACAAATCCAAACAGCTATTCTCGTTGGCCATCTATGGCTGCACAAAGTATATAGGGACAGTGTAACTATATGTCCAAGAAACTGAAACGGACAATAAAACCAAGGTTTCTAGCTTGAGATTCAGTGTCAGGTGATGCATGTTTTACTTAAGGTGGCCATACACGGGCAGATAAAGCTGCCGATATCGGTCGTTTGGACCAATTTGACAGCTTATCTGCCTGTGTATGGGGGCTTCCGACGGGTCTTCCCAATCGATATCTGGCCACGATATCAATCGGGAAGGTTTGATTTTTAACCGACCGACCCGTCGGAGCCCCTTGGCGTATTGTAATTCGATCGTTCAGCCATACGACCGTACGTTTGAATTACCCCCGATATAGCCATGCCATTAGTGGCATATTGGGGAAAGATCTGCTCGTTTGGCGATGTCGCCAAACGAGTGGATTTTTGAGTCTATGGCCAACTTTACACCCCAACATATATTGAATATATGAGAATTTGTCATACAGAAGCCAGTAGGATTGCCCACTGCAGAAGGGAACACTGCTAATACTATTTAGAACAGGAAAAACATATTTAACATATTATTTTTCCCCACATGCTCCCACTGTACTAGAGGTAACACTTTTATTATTTTTTTTAAGCTGAATTAGCAATTCTGACATATAGTCCAGCATTTCAGACTGGATGGTCAGTAACATCCAGTAGGAAATGGCATTTAAAATGTCTCAGTTACATTCAATTAAATACAAATTATTCTCTAAGCAGAAAATCGTGCAATAAAAATAAGGACACTTAATTACCTTGGTCTTCGTTTGTAAAGTTTATAAAGTTGATCAACTTGGTAAGATGTAATGTCAGAAAACTCCTTCTTAAATCCACGGTCCAAAAGCTAAAACCAAAGTTAACAGACACATATAACACACAGCTAGTGTTATAAATCTTCAAACAGTAAAAAGAAACAAGCAGCACCTTTACCTTATCCTCAGCTACCAGATTGTCATAGGACTCCCTAAATGCCATTACTTGCGATTTAAAAGACTTGACTATTTCTGCTGTTTGATTCTAAAAATGCAACATAGGAAAGAGAGAGAGGTAATTAATACAAATGGAATTAATGTACTTAGCATACTATCATAGTATACTAACATAGCATATAGTGACAACCTTTTAAACAGTCAATAAATTATGACGGTATGACATGTGAAATGTGAGTTACTATTTAACAAGGGCAATCTTCATTGGCATTACTAGAAAAACACATCATATGATAGAAAATTGAGATTAAATGTAGCAAATTAAGTTGGCATTAAATTCTAAGAAAGTACAACATGCAGTAAAGGTTTTACCTATAGGCTGGGTCTTCTTTGAAGGATACACCCATTTTATTGTAAAGGAAATCATAGCCCAACACGCACCTTTTGTTTGCGCTTCTTATCCAGAATATAAGCTAAGTGTGCTACTCTTGTGTTTATCTCCTCTTCAATGAGAAGCGAGAAAAGGAGATTATTAATTTTCAGTTCCTCCTGAGGGAAACAATATTTACAAAGTCAACAAATTTACAAAAACCATCATAGTGTAATTTACAAAGGGCTATGCAAAGAAAACATCCTCAGCATACTATACATATGTCTCTGTATTCCATATACATGACAATATTTGATCCACCAGTCTATAAACAGCACCAGGCCGTTTTGGCCACTGAAAGTAGATTCCCAAAAGTTTAGTAAATCCATGATAGTTTGCTTTTTGCGGTGTAAATATGACTGGCAGTGTTGCTGGCATCACAATAGAAGAGCCAATGGTGCATTGAACAAACTGTGCATATATATATATATATATATATATATATATATATATTCTGTAGGTTTGTCTATTGCAAAAGATCTATTTCTGAGGAGTTAACCTGAAAAAGATAGCTTTAAACACCCATGAGATTATGAGAATACCCTCACGGGTCTTTTAATTTAACAAAGGTGCACAGTTACATTTAATTCTGACAACAATATCAGATATTTTATGTATTCAAGCCACCCACTTTTCACAAATGAAAGTGCTGTTCCTGTGTGGGCAGCCAGGCATTAAATATAATTCTAATTATTACACATTACCTGGTAAATTGTCATCTCTGATTTCACCTTCTTTTCAAACAGTCTGGCCAAGACATCATCAAAACTCTGGGTGGTTTCAATTACAGATAATTGCATTTTTTTCATTTCTGCCTCCAGAACCTATAAAAAAGAAAGATTTTCTCTTGAGAACAGAAAGAAGAACCCCATGAACACACCCACAAGAAAGAGTAAAGTAGAATTGAAACACACACTTCTAGCCTTAAAGGGATACTATCATGGGAAAAATTTTTTTTTTTCAAAACGCATCAGTTAATAGTGCTGCTCCAGCAGAAATCCATTTCTCAAAAGAGCAAAAAGATTTTTTTATATTCAATTTTGAAATCTGACATGGGGCTAGACATATTGTCAATTTCCCAGCTGCCCCAAGTCATGTGACTTGTGCTCTGATAAACTTCAATCACTCTTTACTGCTGTACTGCAAGTTGGAGTGATATCACCCCCCTCCCTTTTCCCCACCAGCAGCCAAACGACAGAACAATGGGAAGGTAACCAGATAACAGCTCCCTAACAAAAGATAACAGCTGCCTGGTAGATCTAAGAACAACACTCAATAATAAAAACCCATGTCCCACTGAGACACATTCAGTTACATTGAGAAGGGAAAAACAGCAGCCTGCCAGAAAGCATTTCTCTCCTAAAGTGCAGACACAAGTCACATGACCAGGGGCAGCTGGGAAATTGACAAAATGTCTAGCCCCATGTCAGATTTCAAAATTGAATATAAAAAAATCTGTTTGCTCTTTTGAGAAATGGATTTCAGTGCAGAATTCTGCTGGAGTAGCACTATTAACTGATACGTTTTGAAAAAAACATGTTTTCCGATGACAGGATCCCTTTAATATTACTACTTTCTTAGTTAGCTAGACCCTGCAATATTAATTATTTCACATAGCGAAAGCAACAAATACAGTATTTTTTATGAAATATATATATATGATTATATGAATTCATATAAACTTGCCATGATAGTCGCTTCTTTAAACATATGTTCACTATTTCTCCAGGATTTCTGGAGTTACTGTATGTGTATTTTGTAATTAAGGATGCTTTACATTTTACATAAAACAGAAAATATTACTATTTTTAACTAGCACATGGTCTTTACCTTACTGTACTTCTCCTTTTCTTCACTGAGGTCCTTACATTTTTTCTCATACTCTTTGAATTGCTTCTTTTCCTCTTCAGTCCATTCAGCTTCAGTTCGAGCTAGGAAAACTGGTTGTGGAACTTCCTGGAAGAGGGAATTGATCAAGAAGTCCTTACTATACATATAGAAAGGGTAGATATGTATATACACATAATGATCCTTGGGTCACTACAGGAGATAGCAGAGCAAAAGATGCACCAATAGTCTTTCCTAAAAAACAGTGCTTTAAACAACTAAAGTAAACCGCAAAACCACCCAGGGGAGAAATTTCTGCATATTTATTTTCATTTGTTTTACAATCCTTCAGCTGCAGCTGTCCTGAAACGCTACGACCTCTGTAATAAATATAGCTTTTGTAATTCTGTTACAGATGCTACAGAAGAAGACATTATAAGAGGTAAAGCCTTACCCCCATATGTAATAAAAGGCATTAAGTTTGCCCAGGAGCAGTAAACCATAGCAACCAATAAGATGTTTGCTTTAAAACAGGTGACCAGTAAATCCTACCTGCCGACTGGTTGCTATGGGTTACTGCTCCTGGGCAAACTTAGCACCTTTTATTACATAACCCCTTAGTGTACTTACCATTCGAAGAATATCTTCTTTCTTTACCTCTAGGACACCTCCCATCATGTCATCCAAAGCCCGCTGCTTAGCATTGTCTTCCTGAAATAGTTAAAGATACTAGCAGTTAAGAATTATTTGCCCTTACAGACAACCAACCTTTGCCTGTCTGGGGATGATTGGAACTCCAGTTTCTGTTAGTTGTAGAGATAAACATTTGCAGTAATCTAAAAATCCCACAGGAACATCTCTCTTTTTCAGTGTTTCACAGTTTATGGAGATGCTGCTTTAGTACAGTGATAGCCAAGTAGATTTTTAAAGTAGTGAGATATGAAGGGATAACAGTACAAATATATATGATATTTTGATACGTGAATTATAAAGTGTAGCATTTTTTACACCACAATATATACAAGCACCGTAGGGTCAATTTATACCAGGACATGAACTTCTCAACAGATATCACTCACTTGCTTCCCAAGATCTTATTCTTAAAAATATGTTTTCTAAAGATATAAAATCATTATTTTTTGTGAATTTTTAACCCTCTAGGTAATAACAACTACATTGTGGATCTCACAACATTGTGAGATCCACATCCTACCATATTTCCACAGTAGTAACTAGTAATTTGTGTATTTAAATTTGACAGACATTTTAAAAATTGCTTGACATTTAGGTTCTTGAATATTTAGAGGTTGAACATTTTGGATTCAGTCAAATCTGAATCCTGCAAAAAGTGCTAAGATCTGGCTAAGTTCCAAAGCAGATTCTGCATTGCACTGTGTACTAAGCTGGAGATCCATTAACTTTAATGGTTCCTTCAATCCAATAAAAAGAGAGGAATGAGTTTGTATGTACCTGTGCAGCAAGGCGCTTTGCCTCTTCCACTTTTGCTAGATGCTCTGCCTTTGCTTTCTGTTCAGGTGTTAGATACCGTTCTACTTTTACCTGCCAAAGGAGAAAGATGTTATCTGTAATTGACAGGGTAGCGCAGTAAAGATCTAATAGTTATTATGGTGTATCAGATCTCATTTATATACAACAATTAAAGGGATACTGTCATGGGAAAACATGTTTTTTGTACAAAATGCATCAGTTAATAGTGCAGACTTCTGCACTGATATCCTTTTTTCAAAAGAGCCAATGTATTTTTTTATATTTCATTTTGAAATCTGACATGAGGCTAAACATATTGTCAGTTTCCCAGGTTCCCCCTGTCATGTGATTTGTGATCTGATAAACTACAGTTACTCTTTACTGTTGTGCTGCAAGCTGGAGTGATATCAGCCCCCTCTCTTCTCCCCCCAGCAGTTTATCATCAGAACAATGGGAAGGAAACCAGATAACAGCTCCCTGGTAGATATAAGAACAAAACTCAATTGTAAAAATCCATGTCCCATTGCGACTCCTTCAGTTACATTGAGTAGGAGAAACAAGAGCCTGCCTGAAAGCAGTTCCATCCTGAAGTGCTGCGTCTTTCTGAGAGCACATGACCAGGCAAAATGACCTGAGAATGCTGCCTACACACCAATATTACAACTAAAAAAATACACTTGTTGGGTTAGGAATTACATCTTACACGATAGAGTGAATTATTTGCAGCGTGTAATTTAGGAATAAAAACTACACCATAAAAATCATGACAGTATCCCTTTAAGTAAAAACAAGGGTGTGTCACACAAAGTGTTCTAATGACATCTATCCTGGCCTACAATGGCCTAATAACTGTATTGTGATCTGCCATGAAAGTGCAATCAATGATTTGCTGTTTTGGGTGTGCTCTGCTGAACCCTATTTACACAGATACAACTGCATTCAGAGAACACAATTGGTCTGACCCTTGCTGTTGGGCCTGTGATTTGTGGTTGTTTAGCATACTTGTTTTGACATTTATAATTTACACCATTACTGGAGTCCAGTTGTACCTATAATGTAGGCTTTAGAGGCGTTACCCAGTGCAGTAAATGTCTAAACTGCAAAATTTTGCTTCTGCAGTGAAATATCTTAGTCCTCTGCCTTTCCTGCAGAATGGCTTACTGACTAAAGGGGCATTATTCCCCCTTTTATTCTTTCAATAAATATCATCATCATCATCATTTATTTATATAGCATCACTAAATACTTTTGTTTCTATTGTTTCAATTGGGAAAGAAAGAAAACTGACTCAGGTGGTTAAAACAAGTCATTAGTCCTGTCCACCAAGAAGCCCTCTGTACAAACCATACCAACCTTTCTCCCAGCTGAAGCAGTTGTTAGGCTCTAGATAAGGAGCAATTCAATATACAGAGGACTCTGTGGCTGGTAATCTGTTTTAACATCTAAACTAGGAATTTAAACAGTGACTTACTAGCAGTAATTATTTCCATTTTAACTGTTAGATCTGTGATCCAAGTCATGCATATTTGTATCAGTATGTTACTGCCTGTTGTGAATGTTGAACCAATACAGAGAATACATGATAAAATATTTAATTTCATCTTTTCCCAGTTTATTAAAAGCATTAGAAAGTTTCAGCCTCACTGAAAATGAATTCAACAATGTGATTTCCGTTACTGTGCAACTTTCTTTCGTGACGAAACGTGACTATTCTGTCCATGTTTTTTCTTACATATACTAGTGTTCGAAAAGACACAGTAGCAGAAAAGAAGTCATGTGTGTTTTAAAGGGATCGTGTTTTTTCCCGCTCAAATAAAAAAATCATAAATATGCCTCCAAGTCTTAATGGTTAAGAGTACAAGATTAGGCAAAAAACACAACATCTTCTGGAAGAAGCTCAAGATGTTTATGTTTATTACACAGTTCTGCCTTGCTCCTGATGCTTGTGTGATCAATCTATAATATATTATATTTTCTAAAAGGGGTGGTTCAGCTTTAAAATAACGTTTAGTATGCTATAGAAGGGTTACTTAGTTCTAAGCAACTTTGCAATTGGACTTCATTCGTTATTTTTTATAGGTTTTTAACTATTTGCCTTTTTCTTCTGGCTCTTTCCAGTTTTCAAATGGGGGGTCATTGACCTCATATAGAAAACAAATGCTCTGTAAATTGCTACTTTTTATTACTCATCTTTCTATTCAGACCCTCGTCTATTCATATTCCAGGCTCTTCAAATCAAATCAGTGCATGGTTGCTAGGGTAATCTGGACCCTACCAACCAGATTGCTGAATTTGCAAACAGGAGAACTGCTGAATAAAAAGCTAAATAACTCAAAAACCACACATGATAAAAAATAAAAAAAAATTGCAAATTGTCTCAGAATATCACTCTCTAGCTCATACTAAAAGTTAAGTCAAAGGTAAACAACCCCTTTAAGCTGCATATAACATCAACGATTTTATAGGTTATACAGTCATGGAAACACATTTGCAGTTCTTATGTATAGAGGTATGTGAATATAATCTCGTACCTCTGAATCATCCACAGTCAGTGCTCTCTCTGGCTTCTCATTATCAGTAAATGTAGGCTCCAAGAGTTTCTCTTGCAGATTAAGTTCAACCATGATCTCCTGAATGCGATTATTTCTTTCCATTACACGAGTGATCTCTTGCTCTTTTTGACGACACACCGTATCAAAGTCTTTGTTGAAGGCATTCTTGATATTCTGAATGATGTCCTGTGTTGGCAACATGCATTTTTGTCAATCAATAACCCTCTTCTATTATTTATTTATATTTTGTGTTGTCATCATATTAACAGTCCCTGCAACAGTGAAGCTTACAATCTATGGTCCCTATACATACAAGAGTTATAGGATTTCAAGAGCTACATTAATAGAGTTTCTGGATTATACAGTCATGGAAACACATTTGCAGTTCTTATGTATAGAGGTATGTGAATATAATCTCGTACCTCTGAATCATCCACAGTCAGTGCTCTCTCTGGCTTCTCATTATCAGTAAATGTAGGCTCCAAGAGTTTCTCTTGCAGATTAAGTTCAACCATGATCTCCTGAATGCGATTATTTCTTTCCATTACACGAGTGATCTCTTGCTCTTTTTGACGACACACCGTATCAAAGTCTTTGTTGAAGGCATTCTTGATATTCTGAATGATGTCCTGTGTTGGCAACATGCATTTTTGTCAATCAATAACCCTCTTCTATTATTTATTTATATTTTGTGTTGTCATCATATTAACAGTCCCTGCAACAGTGAAGCTTACAATCTATGGTCCCTATACATACAAGAGTTAATTTTATCAAGAACCAATTAACCAGTATGAGTAGTGTTCGCAGTAAGATAGGTCTTTGCTTTGGATATCTATTAATAGGTGAGAAAAAACAAACCGTAATCTTTACATTTCAATAGGAGTTAACTGCTCTTTGTTGAATTAAAAACACATTCTGAAAATTAAAATATAAATGTAAATAGTCCCAGTAATCACATGATTAACATAAAAAGGCTTATAAGAAACATAGCTGCTGAACTAACAAGCCAGTAGATAGCAGGAGAAGAAGATGCAGTTTAGCTATGTTTGTTGGGTAAATATTTATACCACAATTTCCATAGGGTAAATTTATTTTTAGCTGATGGAAACTGTGAGGGAAATATTCTTAATTATTTACAATAATACAGCTGCAGTGTTAAGATGCCAAATCTAACATACATCTAACATATATTAATGTTGATAACTGGGGCACTTTACTTATGTTTGGAGTAAAAGTCTTACTTGCAATAGTATGATTTGGTTAATCTTCTCTTCCCTAGAATGAAGAATTAGCTGGCTGTACAAGCAACTAGTATCCCCACCATAATGATCACTCAGGCTGCCAACCAAAGATGAGCTGTCTTGACACTTCATTAGTTCCTCTTCCACTTCCTCTTCATCATCTGGCCCAATCTTTGGCTGAGTCTCAACAATTTCCTTTCGAACCTTACAATATCATAATAATAATTTGTTATTGCAGTTCTATACTTATGATTTCTGCTTGGTAATATAAGAATGTTCTTACAGATGAACAAAATGTGCTAATTCCTAGTTCTAAGCAACTCAGAGCGCACAAGTTCCTTGTATCATTTACTTCTATACCACAAGTGTTTCGCAAGTGATCACTAGGGGCATGCACTTGCACCCCATGGTAAGGTAAATGACCCTTAGAATCTCTCTAATAAACACTATATTGTAATGTTATTGACTATCACTGTTTTGTATTTGTTATAGGGACAATGGTTAATGTAGCAGATGGTAATAGAGATAAATCCGTCTGGTTTCTACATGTTCAATCTAGTAAGGGTCTTGCATCCTTTCTTTATTTATTACATTAGAAATGCCTGACTTGCAGACAGTACATTCAGCTGTGATTAAAGTACAGCTCTCATTATCCACTAAAACCTTGTCAATTGTGGGAGTACTTTTCATTCTCTAAATAGTTAGCTCTATGGAGTAACATTGATGCACTAATCTGTATGTGAATTAAAAGTAAATCTACTTGTCATTTTAACTGCTTGCTTTCCGTAATCATAATTATTTATTTTTATAAGCTGTAAATAACATCTTATAGGTTATTTACATTCATATGATTTGTATGAAAGGCCAGAACATGCATTTTGTTTCCATTACCTTGAGATCAACAGCTTCAATTTTCATGAGATTTAGCACTCTAGCAAACTTTTCCAGTTCCTTTGGTGTTCGTTCTTTCATTGGATAATTCATAACTTCATAACCTGTATGGAAAGCCTTCAATAATACCAAGGTAAAATAACAAACACTGATTAGCCTTGCTCTTTCACATTAAAATTTACATAGTTGTACATAACATGCATGGATAAAAGACAGATGTCCAGTTTTATACTTTTCATTGGTAATTACACTTTCAGTACACATGGCCAAAACTGGTTTGCTCATTGTAGTGTCATTCTGCAAAATCCTATTATCATTATTTCTGAAATATATTCACCGTAACAGAACGTCCCTTTACAGCCATGGAGTCCCAGCATTCCTGCTTTATAACTTCCCGAAGGTATTGTTTGGACAAATTTTCTAACTCAATCTCTTGTCGCACCTTCCAGATACCAAAAGAAAGTGTAGTTAAATTACTGTTGTAAAATATACTATATGCTCATTCCATATTAACAATAGTAACATAAAAAATCTTAAATGAAGTTTGTAATAAGATGACATAACTATTTATAATGCACAAGGTGGTCTTTGCGATACAAGGATATCGTGAAAGGGGTGCTGAGAAAGGGTTATGTAATGCATCTAACAAAATAGTATTTCTAGGTGACATGCCTGCAGTATTCTGTTTATGGGGCCGATTCAAAAGGATTGTCAGCAATTCAGTCTATTATCCAATTTATCAATATTTTCCTAAAAGTCAACAGCACTGAAAACTAACATCAGGTTCAGATTAAGATTCAAATTAGGCCCTAGCATTTTAAGTACTCAAAGGCCCAAACATCTCCCTACAGGTCTAATTAATGTCTATGGCATCTTATAGCAGCCCTCTGGCAGAATGCCTTCCGAATCTGCATCAGAGATACATTGGACTGTAATTCACTATGCTGCAACAAATCATTCCAAAATGGATAATCCAGCATGGATAATATACTGTTAAATAGGAAAACAATGTTTTTTTCTGTGGAATGTAAAACATATTACTTACTCGTGCCACTTCCTTCTCACTGTCTAAATACAGTCTCTCCTGCTCCTCAGTATCCAAGTTAAACTCCTGCTGGTCCAGCTTTTCTATGTCTGGTAATGATTCATTCTCTCGCATCATTGCTTGTATCTGCAGTAATGTTTTACAGTGTCTTAAATGTACATAGTGTTGTTTATTGTGCTAACATATTTAAGGAGCAATATACCTCTTGTTCAACATGAATTCAATAAATAGGGCTTGTTCTGAACATACTTATTGCCTATTGTTTCACGAAAAAGCTTTGGTTTTTGTAATTTCATGTTTGGCTATGGAGAAATAGATCATTAGATTTTCAGTTCAAAGATAAACCCCCACATAAAGAACTTCTGCTTATCTGTAATCCTAACAGTCGCAACACAACAAATGTTTGTGATACTAAGCTCTATAGTTAGTATAGGTATATAGAATTTAATTAAAAGTAGAGAGGGGTGTATGTATGGATGCTGGGTTTTCATTTGGAGGGGTTGAACTTGATGGACTTTGTCTTTTTTCAACCCAATTTAACTATGTAACTATGTAACAAAGGGTGAAGGGAGGAAGCTCATTTTCTTAAATTTGCAGTGTTTTAATTAAAAAAATAGATAGAATGTATTACAACACAAGCTCAGTTTATTTTATGTACGACCCGTGGGCCATCCATGATGTCTAAAAGTTTTCTGCTATATTTACAAATACTAAATTCCAAGACAGTCTATTTTATGTATCCATCTAAAAATACAGCCCTGCAGTGAGGACAGGAGTGCTACAAACACACTTTGTATTTTTACACAGAATAAATAGAATAAATATTACTTACAGTTTTGCGGAGTTTTTTAATGCCAGTTTTAATGACTTCCTTCTCTGCTGCATATTTCTCTGTTTCTTTCTTTTCAGCCTTTAAAGCAAACATTGTGGTTTTTAGACCATTAACAATATTGTTTTAAATAGTTTGCAAGGGAAGCAGTATAAAAAGCTACAGGCATAGAAACTAATGCTTATAGCTCATTCAAATGGGCCCAGCCAAATTATCAGATCATATATAGGGTCCACGCAGATCACACTTGAGAAAGGGTCCTTGCTGACTCAAAACATGTTGTGTATTTTGGAATAAAAGTTTTGCAGCACAGTACTGTGGATGCTTTGTGGCCTCCTTCATACAACGTATATTGATGAATCTTCTGGTCTTTACGGTGTGACCCAATTAAGAAGGTGAGCCCACTTAATAAAAGTTAAGGGAAGCACTGGGAAAATTGCATAGGATTGATCCAAGGACTAATGTGGTGCTTGCCTGATGGAATTTTACAGCCTTTATTGATATCTAAGGTCTAATCAGAAACATAGTAGAGAAGCCATGCTTTTGGTCCCATACATGAACCAATAAGCTGTCAATTCAATAATATCAAAAGCCCGTATCTGGTGGGGGAGACATTAAATATGTCAATGATTGTTTATACCTGTTATTGTGATCAATGGCCCAACAGATTTACCAAGGTCTACAATCAAAATGTTCTTAGTTCTGAACAGATTCTAACATGACATTACAATATTTTTAGGCAATGGTGTGATATGTGTACTCTACACAACTAAGCCAACCTATACCCTCCTCATATTCTCATCAGTTGTCAGGAATTTTTTTTCTCTCTTCTAACTGTGTGTTTAGCTCTCCTCCACTGATGCCCAGCCCTCCTCCATTCTCCCAAACTTCTCAGACTTCTCCTGTATGTACAGCCTGTATGGCTCTAAAACATAGCCCTAGGACTGCTGAAATGGATGAAGAACAGGAAATAAGTACAGAGGAGGCGGAGAACCAATGAAGAAAGGAACTGACTGCTTGAACGTATTTGAGGGAGGCTGTCCTAATATGTAACCCATAAAGGCACTGATAGATGGGGAGCATTATCACCCACTGTAACTTTCCTCTGCCGCAGGTGACAAAGTATCCAAAAATACCTGGTCAACTAAAGAGCAACAGTAGTGTTTAACACATAACCATTGTGTTCATCTATTTGTGCACATATTCTGGAATAAATACAAAGGTTTCTTTGCCTTACCTCTTCCAGCTTCCTCTTAATCCAGGTGACATCATTAGCAGAAGTGTTTGGAAAGCTGTCCTGCTCAGTTACGTCCACACTTAGCTGACTGTACTGATATAGTACAAATATGTTAATAATACAATATCATGTTCAAACTATTTTAAAAAATATAGCACAATCTAGTAGTTTATGGATATAGTTTCAGACCATCTAAATTCTCGGTAACATGAAGGCCCAGTCTGGGCCAAATAAGTACCATTTGTACAACAAAATGCTCCGGTCTGTATATACATCTCAGACACTAACAAGAGATGGTGTTCAGTAGACAGAGGAGTGGCTTTCACTTTTCATTGCATAGTGGCTCCTTATTTCTGTGTGTGTAAATATGTACATTGAATTATATATCAAAGCATCTACTGAGATTTCTTGATTTTTTCCCTTTTTGTGATACACTCTGAAGAAACTGCACATGGGATTATTAAAATCAGCATCACACAGTCAATAGTAATGTATTACAACACAGGAGATTGTAATATCATGATTCCTTAATACATAGTATGTACATGCGTACTTTGCAGCTCCTTCTCTGTATTTTCAGGCTAAGTTTAATAACAGTTAAATCTGGTAAATGCATTCCTTTTGTTAGGAAAATCATAATGAATGGAAATCAATAAGATGTCTACTGGTTTAGGTCATTGCCCTGCTCACTATAACTATGACATAAATGTACGGTGTGTTTAGTTTTGTTTTAGCAAGAATTATTATTATTATCATGTGTTTAGTATTTAGTATTTAGAGCGCCAACATATTACCCAGCGCTGGAATGTAATTTACGGTATATATATTTAAACCTCTTTTCCTTTCCTTTCCACACCCAAGGAATCTGCATCTGCTGTCCATACTGGCATTCTGCTTAAAGCCTGATCTTCTTCCTTCATTGCAGCTTGAAGAGAAAGTGCAAGATCCTTTCCATACTCCCCAGCCAAACCCAGTCTGCTACTGCTCCTTCCGGATGATCTGTGAACAAACAATATATCTGTCTGGCATACTCTAAGACTAATGAAAGGACTGTCCTCTATGGCACAGTAAGATTTGAATCAATAAAATATTGGATATCAATGTGTGTTGCAAGAAACTGACTTCAGTGCTTAATGGTGAGCTCCCACAAAATATAATTAAATAGAGGATAGGGCTTAATATTCATTTATAGTATTGTCACTGTCCCAAAAATATAATTGTGTAGGCTTAATCATGCCTTTGTTATGTAAGTAAAAAGAATCCATATGGAGCTGGACATTTTAAAGGCATAACAACACAATTTTGATATTTCTGCTGGCCACTATTCGGGGGGCAAGCAATTATTAACAAATAACTATATTTTGTGAGATATAGAATTAGGGTCATATCTGAAACCCTACTCTTTACAGCATAATTGTAGTTAATAATATACTGAAATTAACAGGTTGGGAATTAATGCATTAAAGAGCTGCATCTAGCCCCATACCGACTCAACATAAGGCACTGGTCTATGACAGTTTACAGAAGCCCCTTTGGCATTAAGCAGAGTCTCCATATTGCCATTCTTGGCTTATTTCCTTAACACAGAGGAAGAGAAATTCCAATTGTGCCAGTTTTCAATATTTTATTATATAAAAACCACATATGTAAGCGAAAACTCAACTTAACAAATTTCATTTAGAGAGCTAGCAAATGAAGCACCAGAACTAGCACCTGCTGGGGAAGCAGGGAAGGTTAATTTATACTCAATTATCTGAACATTTTTTGAAAAAAAAATGACAAATACACATATCATCCATTTTAAAGTTTACAAGAACCAAAAGTAAATTATCTGCAATTTTTGATTATCTTCCCAAAGGCAGGTGGCTTACTTACAAAGAGTTTGATGGTTGAGCACAGTAATTACGGTACACCATTGTCAGTGAATGTTACAAGTAAAAGTAATATTAAAAATTATATTATGCAGTTATAGTACAGGTATCACTTAATATTTGTTGCATTATTTCTACTCACTTCCATTGTAGGCACACAAGGGCTCCATCACAAGTTCCTGTAGTGACAATACTTTGACCATCCAAGGAAAATGCTAACGAGTTGATACCGCCATTGTGGTAGGAATGACACTGTAATTGTGCCATAGTTTCCTGGAAAAAGAAGCAAAGTAGTTAGTTTCATTAAAAAAAAATAACGTATTTGCACAAAGCTATATTAATGTTTGATAAATGCTATCTTTAAATAGGCACATCTTGGCACCAATGTCACAGACCTGTCTGAAACATCTCTATAGTACAATTGGCTGTTCTATGTTCCTGTCTAACCAAGCAACAAATAAAAGATAATTACAAGAATTCATCGTGGGAAAAAACAATGCATCTTATTTTACAGTCAGAGTTTATGAGCCTAATGGATATATACATAGTAGGTCCCTGAATTATTTACATTTTAGACTAAAAATTTGAAAAAATAAATTGATGATGAACTTCCTTCTTTACCCTTCCCTGCCTTTTTTTTTTAGCTGAAAGAGAGGGAGAGAGAGAGAGATAGAGAGTGATTATACATCTTAAGTGAAGCAGACTTATATTATTATGGGTAATTCCGTATAGGCTTGGATGAATTAAACTGTACAAAAAATGTTTTACTAACGATAATATTTAAAATAAATACCACAACTACCTAAGAAGGCCTCTTAAAAAATTAGGTTCACCAGACTAAATTCTGACAATAGACTTCTATACTGTTTGATTTTTAATACTGTAGATCATTGCAAAGAAGTAATTAAAAAATGTAAATACACTTACCATATTCAGTAAGTCCTTCACATACACAATTCCATCTCTCCCAGATACTGCCATCCACTTGAGATGAGGAGACAAGCAAAGAACTCCAGGCCCAAGTTGGCTTCCCCGCACCACCTTCTCTGCAACAAGTGCAGTTACAGGACTTCCAGATATATCCTGAGGAAAAGCAAAGGTACAGTTTAATAAACATACCATACAATCACAAAAGTCTACACTAATGTATTTTCAGGCACAGGATAGCACTAGTTGTTAGCCCTAGATTGGCATGCCAATGCAGCCACATGAAAAGCTTACAGGCATAAGTGGCTTAGTCATAAAACAACAAGAAAAGTATTTTTGCAATGCTATAGTCAAGTGTAAAATTTTAAATACATTTAAAATTAAAATAAGAGATAATATAAAGTAAACCAGTGCTATATTTACTGCAATTTACATTACATACATATCTTTTCTTTACATTTACATTGCAGAAAAACTGCATATATTTTGATTTCAATGGTCTATGCCAAATCTTATCTGTTGATTTCAATGGTCTATGCCAAATCTAGAGTGGTGAAAATGTGAGTGCTATTTTTTTGGTATTTTGGCATACACATTTTTTGTAAATTACATTATACAAAAGAAGAGGAAGCTTGGTGTAAAAGTTTTGACAGACACTGGCTTTTGTTGTGACCTAAAGTACTACTCTGCCTCAAGTGATGCTACAGTAAACTCTTCTATCTGAGCAGTATCACAAAATGTTTGAACAGTAGAGGAGCCAGGTCAGTTTTTATGCACTGACCAAATGCTTTGAGAAACAAATACTTGCCTTATACAGTGCAATTATGTTTACTACCAATCATTTGTTTAATGCCAGAACTAGAGTATTTGCTTAAACCCCAACTTTGCCTGGTGCTTTCAACCTAAATAACCAAAAAAGTTTTCATGTAACTGAATTACTGTTTATATTACTGTTCATGTAACTGAACGATGCTGTTTACATAAAATTATGTTTTAAATGTTTAATTGCACTGGTCTTATCAGCTCTGCTTTTTTCTGCCAGCTTTTATTTGCTGCTTAAACAAAGTCTCACCCAACACTGGGCGATACTCTTTGGTACCCAACTGTTTTGCCATCAGAATGTATCAGCTACTAAAGTCTACATAAAGGTCATACTGCAGTAGAGCATGCTCAGTAAAAGTTTGTCTCCTTGATATTACAGCTTTTACATTAACGCAGTAATGCATCTACTGTACCTTGTGGATCACGTATTTTAAAAGGATTGTTTCATTGCTGCTGTATCCAAACACAGAGCTGGAATTGTAACCCATAACTGCAGAAAACAGAGGCTGATCCACATCATAAGAAATCTTCTGAATCATCGTATCCTTAAACATTCCTCTCTCGTCAATATATTCAGATGGACCTATGAGGAAGCAGTTCATTAATAACTGGCTTCTGGAATTATTTTGTCTAAATTAAAGAACAAAAATCATTTCTTAAAGGGGAACTCCACAAAAACATAACAAGATTTTTGAAAAGTAAACATAATTTCAAGCAACTTTGCAATATACATCAGTTAAAAAATATGATATAATTTCATGATTTTTAATATTTTCTGACAGTTCCTAAGCCTAGCCTCCTGCTGATCATTCTGACTACTTTGCTGAGCTGGCTGACTACTGTTACTTTGTATCAGCAGCCAGCAGTCCTTAGACAGCATCCTCCAAACCCCACAATTCCCTGCACACATGATTTGAATAAAGAATGGAAAATCATAGTGCAGTGAATTGTGGGTTATGTAGTTCCTACATGCTGTCTGTAAGCTGTGGAGAAGTTGTTACAGTTTGTAACATCAGTGTTTTAGTCCCCTGCCAGGATTTCAAATGATGCAGAAAGAGAAGAACTGTTAACTAGCTGGATTTCAGCATAGAAAATGGCATTTATTCATACTTTTTGAAGAAACAGGTAACTGTGATGGGTATATTAGGGGTTTCTGTGTTAAGTGGGTCTCTTTACCAAATTTTGGTTTGGAAGCTGGAGTTCCCCTTTAAAATTAGATCCTTATAGGTTTTAACATAGTTAGATGCTCAAGTTTTAACAACACTCATTCAATAGATAGTTAATGGATCCTGAATGATGTAAAATATTTTATGGGAAAAGGGTTCAAAAACAGGCATTTGTTCAATATAAGCTGATTTACTATTGCAACCGTAAGTGCAAGGCACAAAAATGTTCACAAAATTAAGCAGCATTGGCTCATGGTCCTAGCAACTTCCTGACAATGTCCACAACCGTGCCTAGCTTGCTCTATGGATGCATTGATGCAAGTGAACCTTACCTCCAGCTTGGATTGTGGTGGAGGTTGTTCTGTGTTTGCACTTTCATGTTGTGCAAATAGCCACTACAGCACCAAGCAAATCAGATGCTAATGCTGTTATTAATACTGCCTGCATTGGTGTGACTGAAGTGGCACCAAACCCATAATGTTTGCCAAAACTGTGGGAATTCCATCTGTGTGGGAAGCATGTGAGAAGCTCATGCATCATTGCTGACCCTTAACTACTAACATCAACATTTTACTGTGCACTATAACATTTACCAATATGATAGCCTATGCGAAATGTGAAGCATTATGACTGATTCACATTAATATTATTCAGTTGGCCACAGTAGAAGTTGGACCCTAAGAATCAAAGATTGCAGTTGCAACTGCTATGCTACATAACAAATAACAGCTGTTGTTCTTTAATAATTTATCACAGGGCTAAATAAAATGCAATGGAAAGGCTAAATTTGATTACTTGATAACATTTGAAGTGGTAATGAAAACATCTCCAATTGTGTTCCTCCTTTCTCTTCTTTCCTTTCATCCACAGGACAAACAAGTGCCATAACTTTTGTTTGCTGTGTATCCGCAGAACTCAGTGATGACAAGGTGAGAATCTCTCCGCAAACCACTGGATGAGAAATCAGGGTGCATTTTATTATATGTTATTCTCAAAGTGTTAATTTAAAGCAAGCACATTTGCATTTATACATCTCTGAGGGGCCTGCCAAACCATTACCAACCCTTAGGCAATCTCAACTGATAGCTGGTATTTTGATACCTATGGAGAGTAATGTAGCATAAATAAATATGTTTATATATTAAAATCCTTTTATAGAACCAAACATTTAAAATAAATTACATTAGTATTATACAATATTATACAATGTATTAAAGGGGTGGTTAACTTTTAAATATAATAAAGATTGGTAAGTTTTCATTTGGTATTTTTTAAAAAGCTTTTGAATTTTCATCCTTTTCTTTTTTTTTTCAGCTTGCGATTTAATATTATCTGGTTTTGGTTCAATGACATAGCAACCTAAACCACAAGGCTACAATTTTATTGTTATTTATTTATTTTTTATTGCTTAATTTTCTATTCAAACCTTGTGTAATTTATCCACTTTGTAATTCAGATTACTGACAGGTTGTAAGGGAAAACTGGACCCTAACAACCAGATAGTCGCTAAACAGAAAAGCTGCTAAACAAAAAGTTCTCCGTACTCAGAAACAGAAAAAAAATACTGCAAATTGTCCTAGCATCATAATAAAAGTGACTTTTAATGTGAGCTTTCACTTTAATAAACTGCAACACGAACAGTAATTCATTTGAATAAACACAAACACTCTGAATAAATGTAAGCAAAGTTACCTATGTATCCAAGAACCTGAAATGAATATGAAGGTCTAGCATCCAAAATAAAAATGTGCCTGTCAGCTGCTCCAGTGAGAAGAAAATTGCCCCTTGGATCAAAACTAGAAGACAAAATGGCGTCATTGTGACAAAATACATTTTTGTTTTTGTAAGTGAGTTAATTTAGACAGGCAGACAGACAGACAGACAGACATATAGGCAGATAGATACAAGCCCATGTGAAACATGCTCAGTCCCAATGTTTTTGTATTCATCTTACAGTGTTCCTACTGTTTTGGAAATGTAGATGTACATGAAGCATGAAAGCACTTTTTGGGCTTTACCACCCCCCCCCCCCCATCAATCTCAGTTATCTGAAAGAGACTTCAATAACCACAATACTAAGGGGACTGAGTGAAGTTAGATGAAGAGAAAATCCACACTTTAGTAAATGTGCCCCAAAGTTGAAATACCAATTTCAATTACATATAACTTTAAAACCACTGAAAATTATTAATGACAAATATCGGAAAATTACTTAAATTAGAATCTTTTGCCCAAAATGTCTTTTCTGTGTTTAAAACTGGTTAAAGAATAAGCTAAAAAACTTTATTGCATGTGGCAATCAATAGGTTATATGAATACTGGTTTCTGAGATAGAAGCTGTCTCTTCTGGCAACTGAGAATCCCACTGTTTGGAAAAAATATATTTAAAGGGGAAGGAAACCTAGTTGGCGCAAAAACCCTCCCCCCCTCCCGTGTGTTGCCCACCCTCCCTCCTCCCCCCTGGCCTACCTGGCCCGCTGGGCAAATGCCCCTAACTTGTTACTTACCCTTCTGCGCAGATCCAGTCCAGGGAGTTCACAGACGACATCTTCTTCCTCGCGATCTTCTTCCTGCGTTGAACGGCGTTTTGCCGCATGTGCAGTAGGAGCATTTCTCCGGTACGGATCTACTGCGCATGCACCAAAAGTCACAAAGGCATGCGCCGTTCAACGCAGGAAGAAGATCGCGTGGAAGAAGATGTCGTCTGTGAACTCCCTGGACTGGACCTGCGCAAAAGGGTAAGTAACAAGTTAGGGGCATTTGCCCAGCGGGACGGTAGGCCAGGGGGGAGGAGGGAGGGTGGGCAACACACGGGAGGGGGGGAGGGTTTTTGCGCCAACTAGGTTTTCTTCCCCTTTAAGGCTAATTGCATACTGGGAGTTTAGCAGCATTTTGTTGCCCCATCCATTTATCTTCTTAAGGGAAGATGACGAAAACACTGCAACTCTCTCCACCCCCTTTGAAAGTGAAAGGAGAAGCCGGCAACCACACCTTGATGGCTTAGTGACAAGCACATATTTTGTATAGTGTGCTGTTTCCCATTTACTTAAAATGGGGGGAAAGATTTATAGGAGTATATTTATCAAAGAGTGAAGTTAATAGTGAAGTTCCGCCACTAGAGTGAAATTCCGCCACTCTCCATTCATTTCTATGGGATTTTTAAAGGCGTATTTATCAAAGGGTGAACTTTCACTTTCACCCATTGATAAATACGCCTTTCAAAATCCCATAGAAATGAATTGAGAGCTGCGGAATTTCACTTCAGTGGCGGAACTTAACTCTTTGATAAATTTACCCCATAGTGTGTTGTCTCCTTATTTCTGACCAATAATCAGTTGCTGGGGTGACAAAACATTGTAAACTATTGCTAGGGATGCATCCAGGATTCGGTTCGGAATTTTTCAGCAGGATTCGGATTCGCCCGAATCCTTGTGCCTGACCGAACTGAATCCAAATTTACATATGCAAATTATGGGCAGGGCGGGATTTGACATGACTTTTCGTCACAAAACAAGGAAGTAAACCAATTTTTCCACTTTTTCCTTCCCCGCCCCTAATTTGCATATCCAATTTAGGATTCGTATTCAGTTCGGTATTCGGCCGAATCTTCCACAAAGGATTTAGGGATTCGGCCGAATCTAAAATAGTGTATTCGGTGCATCCCTAGCTATTACATTATTATAAATATTATTATAAATATGCTGATTATGTTTCTTAGTTGGGAATACTGTATGTTATGTGAACATATACAGAAAAGTAAAGGTAATATAGATAATACAATCCTACATAAAATAGGCTATATTTCCTCTTTTAAGGGATATTCATAAGGCTGATATACTGCAAGCAATTTTTGAAGTAATATCAGATACTTTGATTAAAAAAAAAGTTTACATTCAAATAAACCTTCAGTTAAAGAGATGCAATTTAAGACAATTTGCAGTTGGTATTCATTTCATATATTTGTGGTCTTTGGACTAGACCATCTATATATATTTTGTACAATATCAGGGTTTTGATTTAGTAAAATCTTGCCAAAGCTGTACCACTCCCCAAATAAGATATTGGAACTTGTACACCACTAGGACTTACTGCATGTGTTGCACAGGAACACAATAAAGTCTTGTTCTCTGAACAATTCGTGGAGCTTCTGTTTTGACAGCATCAATAAAATAGATATGCCCAGTGCTGCTACCTACAGCTGCATAGTTAGATGAGGGGCAGCATGCCATGGCAGTGGCCTTAAGGGAAAAAAACATTAAAAATACGTTTCAATTGCAGAAACCTAGCAATAAATACACAAATTTTATCAATGTTAACAATAGCTTAGATACCACCCCATCAAAAGTCCAAGCCACACAGACATTTATATTAGCTAAAGATGCAATTTTTTGCTCTGTCTTAAATCTGAACGTTGATTAAGGTTTCAGTTTGGTTTGGTATTCGCTCAAATCTGTTATGGAGGATTTAGTATTTGACTGAATCAAAAAATTATGGATTTTTTTTTTTAATTGAAAAAAACTGTCTTAATACAGAATTGTTCATTTCATTACATATTTTTCACAAGTTTATTCAACCATGAGAACAAAAAGCAGGTGCTTGAGAAGACCCATAGAGCGGACCAACCACACAGTAAAATAAGTAAGATTCAAAAATTTGTTAAGTGGAATAGAACTGGTTATGATTATATATTTTTAACTACGGCGTTAGACAAAAATTCAAGATTAAGGGGGGGGGTTTACTAGAACTCGAATTTATCTAATATTTTTACCCATTGACTTCCCAACCCGTTGACTTCTACATGAACTCGACATGTTTTAGCTGGAGTATTTTCGGACTCAGATTGTTTAGCAGCTTTGGGGTATAATAATTCTATAAAAATTCGGGTTTTTCTTTTTTCCTCTAAAATTTGAGTTTCCCCCTTTAAAAATTCGACCAGAAAAAAAATGAGGTTTAATAAATAGGCCCCTAAGGGGCCTATTAATCAAGGGTCAAATTTCTGATTTGAAAAAACTTCGAAATTCGATTTCAAAAAGACCAACCGAAATGAAGTCAAAGTATTTTTTAGGTTGAATAGGACAGTTTTAGATCTAATAGGTCCATATTCGCCGAATTCGAATCGTTCAAATCTAATTAATAGCACAATCGATCGAATTTGATTCAAAGTTTTTCCCAAAAAAACTTTGATTTTTCAAAGTCCACCAATTGACTCCAAATAGGTTCTAGGAGGTCCCCCATAGGCTAAAACAGCAATTTGGTAGGTTTTAGATGGCAATTGGTTGAAGTCGAATTTTTAATGGGACAGTACATGACAAATTTCTATATTCTAATTTTTTTCAAATTCAAATCGAATTAGGACTATTCCCTAGTCGAAGTACACAAAAAATAGCTCGAAAATTCACCTCGACCTTTGATAAATCTGCCCCTAAGTGTTCACACTGACATACAGAGACTGATTAGGAAATATATGTGTAAAATTTAGAAGCATGGATTTGCAACTCCTAAAAAAATCAAATTAAAGCTTTGATGGGCCTATTTAATTATTTTTGAGGCCTAATCCAAGCCTCCTATGACAAGTAGAAACCTATTCATAATATGGATCACTGCAGTAACAGTTTCCTTTCCATTAAAAGCAATGTATAGTGTTATGTTATAACAGTGCTTTATTAGCAGAGTCATGCAGGCATAACACAACAGTAAGCTTTCACTTTTAAGATACCAGGAAGTATGCACAGTATGTCTGAGCACAGTGACATCTACAGGCCATTTGTATAAACACCAGATATAGCACCAAAAGTAACACTGAACTAAGGTGTTTACACAATGACCCAGGATCATGGCTATTTGTGGTGCTTTGCATTTCTTTATGAGCCATCATCTTAATCTTTTAGTGGTTGCTAGTGATGGAGGAATTTCTCCCGCAAAATTTGCGAAACGGCAAAAAATTTGTGAAAATCGTGAAATAGGAAAGGTCACAAAAAAATTTGTGAATTTCGAACGTTTTCACGAAAAAATAGTGAAATTCGAATGTTTTCACGAAAAAATAGTGAACTTCAAACGTTTTCACAAAAAAATTGTGAAATTCAAACGGTTTCACAAAACATTTGTGAAATTTGAAGGTTTTCACAAAAAAATTGTGAAAATCGGAAAATGACGCAGACGAATTTTAACCGGCGAATTTTCGAGAATTTATTAGCCGACGGTGAAACGCGGAAATTCGCCACAAATTTGTGCCAGCCGAATTTATTTGCCCATCACTAGTGGTTGCCCATACAGTAGTGTAAAGTGAGAACTAGTGTACTAATCCTTTAGATGTATTTATATTAGTGTTTCTTTGGAAGTTATGAGAAAAAAATGTTCCCCCCTAAAAGAATTACATTATAAATACCTGTATATTAAGGTTGAGAGAGCTTACGCTTTTTCCATCCTCCACTGACCATAACTGCACATGTCCTGATATGTCTGTGCCCTATAGAAAAACATACAAAGTAACAATCACTTTCTTGGAGTCCAATTACTTTACAGAAACTGCATATATCTATATTTAGTGACATTCCGCAAAAGCAGATACTTTATCCTGAGTCAAGTTTTGTGAGTTTGTTGTTTACAGTACGACTTCTAACACATCTTATTCAATTCAAAGTACAGTATACAGTACACAAGGGAAAAAGTGCTATACATCTAAAGTACTATACATATATTATTATTATTATTGATTGTTTTAATTACATTATAAATATTATTTTCAGATTTATTCCCTGTGAGCATTTGTCAGTAGGAGAGGCCATGACCCTCACATTTCTGTCTGAGTAATGACACAGTCATATTCAAAGAGAACAAAGTGTAAATCGCATACTAAGCAGTATTTGTTGCCAAAGGTCAAGAAATCAGCAGCAAGCAAGTCTCGACTGTACACATTTAATAGTTTATATGTTTCTTCAGGATTTCTTTGATTGTAGAGATATAAGGATCCCTAAAAAAGAAAGGAAAAAACAAAATTGCAAATTACAATCAAAAATATTTTTTGGACCAATTGTAAATAATTGGCAATATTCAGAAACTTACAAGCACACCAAGATAAAAAAGTGTATATACTCTTTTTACGGAATATGAAATATACTATCTCACTTAGGGGCAGATTTTTCAAAATGTAACATTAGAGCTTACGACAGAAAAACTCACGCAATGTCTATTTATTCCTATGGAATTCTTAGAAGTCTATTTAATAACATGTGAAAGTTCACCATTTGATAAATACACTTCTAAAAATCCCAAAGTAATGAAAAGAAAGTGAGTTTTTCTGTGGTGAGCTCTAATCTCACATTTTGATAAAACTGCCCTTAGAGTATAAAACTGCAATAAAGCACTATAGCAACGTAGGGCTATTCAAGGAAACATTCGTTTTTATAACAGTTTTTTTGTCTGTTGCTAGCACTATATTGACAAACTATAGGACTAACATGTGCCTGCCATTTTTTTCTTTAATTTAACGTTATTACAGCAGATTTCTAATCAACAGATATATTATGTGCAGATCATTATATTGTGTTTCATTAAATATAAACTTCATCAATAATAATGGCTTAAGTACCGGCTCAAGACCCAGATAAAGAAATTTAAACCCCCTATTTTATGGTGTTTACAAACCTTTGAACTCTAATACTACCGGTTCCTTAAACTCATCCCCTCCAACAGGGTTCTGTGTACTGGCCTGTTCACAATGAAATTTGCTTCAGTTCGTTAGTAAATCATCTCATATTTGTGCCCTAAATTTTGAGCTCCTACCTTACTGGTTGTAATGGAGAGCGTCTTGTAACTGGGAGAGAAACTGATGCTGTCGATTGGTTCCTGCGCATTCCAGCTGTCTTCAAGTTTTACTTCTGAACCTTTTATTGTAAATAAATGCAACACGCCATCCTAGAATATGAAACACCAGCAACAAATAGGTCACAGACTCACAGTGGAGGGAGCAACTACTACAGAGCCCATAGCCCATACAAATGCATGGGGACCAAGGAAACCATTGTATACCCCAGAAACAGATGTATTTTTAAATTTAAATCTACAACCACTATTGAACACAATAGTGCAGTAGACAAAAGAAGACATTGGCTTTGATCAGTCTACTTCATACAGGTAGAATAATGAAAGCAAATATTTGGCTGCAAAATATATATATATATATATATATATATATATATATATATATATATATATATATATATACATATATATATAGTTAGTCAATAGAGGAGTGAGGAGTCGGCACTCACGTCATAAAGTTCACAAATGCCTGGGTGCAGTGTCCAAAATAAGATTCAATATTGTACAATTCAGGTCCGCACTCTCAGGACTTATTATCAGGAAAAATTAAGAAACTTTTTATTCACATAGGAGACATAGGGGCACATTTACGAAGGGTCGAATATCGAGGGTTAACCCTCGAAATAAAATCCTTACCGCAAATACTTCAAGTGAACGATCAAAGGATTTTAATCCATTGATTGAAGGATTTTCCTTCGATCAGAAAAAGCTTAGAAAACTTATGGGGAAGGTCCCCATAGGCTAATATTGTAGCTCGGTAGGTTTAAAGTGGCGAAGTAGGTAGTCAAAGTTTTTTTAAAGAGACAGTACTTCGACTATCGAATGGTTGAATAGTCGAACGATTTTTAGTTCGAATCATTCTAATGGAATTCGTAGTCGAAGGTCGTAGTAGCCTATTCGATGGTCGAAGTACCCAAAATAATACTTCGAAATTCGAAGTTTTTTAACTTCGAATCCTTCACTCGAGCTAAGTAAATGTGCCCCTTAGTCTCCTATGGGAATAAAAAGTTTCTTAAAGAATTGCTCTCTTATTCAAACAAAACACAGGACAACTTTGTCCGCACATGGTCGACATGGATCGTATTTAGAGAATCCCCTGAATATACTGCTATGCTTGTCAGTTGAATGTGTAATCTGTTTCTCTGTCCCTCTCTCTGTATGCCCAGGACAGCACAGGGTGACCTTGAGATAATTCATAGGATGTTACATGTTCGGGTTTAGCATACCCCCTCGTTTGCTGAGAGGGAAACCAATGGTATTGTATTGGAACTGTGTCCCCCCCCCTCCCCTTGTTATTGATGCATAGCGTGCATACATACCTCTACTTAAAGGAATATGGTTAAAACTTTCTGTACTCATTACTATGGAAATTGTATAAGTGATTATGGCTACACTTAGATTTTTACCTTGCAAAATGTGATAATGCATGATTGATACACTCAAGTTATGTATGCATGTAACTCTTACATACCAATCTTGATGTTCTTTGTGTGTACTTTGTATTTCAAAAACGGAAAATAAAGAATATATATATAAAAAAAGTTTCTTAAATTTTCCTAAGCCCTGAGAGTGCGGACCTGATTTGTACAATATATATATATATATATATATATATATATATATATATATATATATATATATATATATATATATAATATATATATATATATATATATATATATATATGTAGAAAGGCTGTGGCACACACTTGGATCCAAATAAAATAAGTTTTTATTTTTGATAAATCCCAGTGTTGCGTCAGCTTTCTGTATGGTTATATATATATATATATATATATATATATATATACCCACGCAAGTTTATTTCTATACCCACACACGTTTATTATATCTATACAATTCATTATCTTACTGACGACAATGATGCTTGTATCTGAGAGCCCTTAATTTTGTTTCTGCTTTATCAGACTGGTGTTGGGAAACTACAGATCAACATGCCCAGTTCAACCTTGAGCAGCAGCATGTTATATGGGACGCAATATTGTGAGCAGTGAGTCACTGCACAATAAATTCACGATATAGTGAACAAAACAAGTGCATGTCAAGGTTGTTATGTGCAATGTTCTCAAAGGTAACAAACAGAAAACAAGTTCACAGGGGTAGGAGAAAAACATTACTACTGAGCAGCCCTATCTCTGCCACATCTCTGGACTGTTATTTGTTTGCTTGACTTTTGCCTGCAACAGTATAATGAAAACAACATTCTTTGGATGATTTGAATGCATGGGTTTCCCAAGCACTTCCCACAGTATGATTATAATTAAGTATGAAAGTCATGCCAGACTGTCATGCAACGCAAAAGAAAAGGACAACTATTCTGAGAAATTCTATTTAGAGTGAAGCATATGTGATTGTCAGATTCATTAGCTCCCTATCCAAAGCTGACAGGTGACTGTGTTCTTTTATCTGTGCAATGAACTGTGGCCACTCACAAAAGAAAGGTTACATTTAAAAAGTTGTAGATAGATCTAAATTTAGCACTTTATAAAGAGTGGGGCGGCAGGACCATTACTGTGGCCAGTCCTTCTACAGAATGTAGAATCATATATTTATGATTAAGTTATGATTATGTTATGACCTATGTCCCTATTATTTACATTTTTCACTGATTCATAAAGACTGTTTTTCATTAATAACTATTTAAAGGGGATGTCCGCTCAAATTTTTTTTTTGCATGATAAAAGATGTAAGTTGAAGCAACTTTACAAAAACATTTATATAAAAATGCAATGGCTTTAAAGAAGTTCTATGTAATCATTATTGAAAGTAGGGGCGTTTTTACAAATAGGCACACGAGGGCTTGTGTCTAGGGCAGCTGCTTTAAAGGGATGCCCATATGGTATATAAAATTAATAAAGAAAAAACCCTCTTCCCCTGCTGCTGGATACTTTCCCTCGAAATCCGGCGGCAGATGTACCCGGTGCTGAAGGAGAGGAAGTGACATCATGTCGTGATGTCACATCAGCTGATGTCACAGCACATGTACCACCAGGTGTGAAGAGGTTTCAAAAGAGGAGCAAAATGCAGCGTTGATTAAAAGTAGTTCTAGCATTTGGTTATGACTGCAAGATCTGAGAACTGACTTCTGCTACATCCAGATGTGGATTTAGAAATAGAGAACAGAAAAGAATAAACAAATACTGATTTCACTTGAAACTGTAAATACCAATAATATTGGTAATTTGGGAGACAATCTCTATTAAATATGGCCATGTATCTTTTTCATTAATAGAGGCCAGGGGTCTCTGAACGGTGCAAAGCTGGAGATGGAGCTGATCAAATTAAAACCTGTGAGTATAAATTGCTTGATAAAGCCTATCACTGATTAGATTGATTCATGGAATGTAAATTGTGGTATTATCTACAGAATATTAACTTACATTCCCAGCTACATAGAGTCCTTCTTTGTGAAACGCCATTGTCTTTATGTTTCCCTCTAGAAGAGTAGTCCGAGACAAATGATCTGAAAAAAAAACTTGATACATTTGACCAGAGAAAAGAGATGCTTAAGAATAATGGATTAAATATATGGCAAAACAACATAATAAACCCCTTTGTCCTTCTATAATACTCAGTTTGATGGTATAATTCAAACAGAACCTTCTTTACAGGTCAGGAAACAAAGTAACTACATGACAAACCACTATTGTTAAGACATAAACTTGGGTGTAGCAATGTAATAAAGCTTAGTGAAGGTGAATAGAGTGAAGGATATAAAATCCATTACACAACTCTTTACATGACTTGACTTGACTGCATCCATATTGTTTTTCTCAGCCCTATTCAGGTCAAATACATATAGATACAAATATTGAGGCAGTAAAAAATGAATAAGGATGCTAAATAGTGTGGGTTTCATCCTTATTTAAGCAAAAATTAATTTTTACTAACTTAATCAATTATATATAATGTCTACATAGTTATATATATATATATATATATATATATATATATATATATATATATATATATATAGTTTTATTACCTGCGCTTTGGTCTTTTTGGGCCAGTATAGTGACTTTCTGTGTCTCAGCGCTGATGGATAGTATCTGTCCTCCCGCACAACCCACATACAAATCAGAGGTGGCATTCCAGCAATGGAAACTTGGCTGGACAGAGTGTTTTCTTTGTTCTTTAGGCTAAAAATCCATAAGACAATTGGTGGACAATTTTTTTTATAACCAACATGCTGACTTAAACATACAGTACCCATCATTTCATGTATGTATGGGACTATTTGGGAACTGCTTGTTTAAAGAAAATAAAAATTTTATTTGTGTATAAACACGGTATTTATTATTATTATTATTATTATTAACATGTATTTATATAGCGGCAACATATTTCGTAGTGCTGTAGACTAAATGTGTTTATACAACTAAGTCACATTAATTACATACATAGAACAAACAGTTACATACATCACAACCAATACTGGTACAAAAGGTGAGGAAGGCCCTGTGCAAAAAGAGCTTACAATCTAAAGGGAATAAGACACAAGGTGTGGGAGTGGGCAAGATCAGAATTAAATGGGTGAGAGATGTAGTACTGTATGTGGTATTGCATTTGGTAGTTAAGCAGAGTGAGGGTAGGCTTCTGACTAGTTTTAAGAGATCTTTTGAAAGCAGAAAGGTTGGGAGAAAGTTGGACAGACCATGGGAGAGAATTCCAGACGAGGGGTGCAGCCCTTGCAAAGTCTTGAACGAGCATGTGAGAAGAGAATGAGAGAAGAATTGAGTATTAGGTCAGTAGAGGAGCGTAGTAAGTGGTTGGGTGAGTATAAATAGATGAGTTCAAAGATGTGGGTGGGGCAGAGTTATGAATTATAAATGTCAGGGTCATTAATTTGAATTTTATTCTGAAAGGTAGTGGAAGCCAGTGTAGGGATTGGCAGAGTGGCATGGCAGAGGAGGAGCGGTTGATGAGGTTTATGAGCCTAACGTCAGTGTTCATTATGGATTGAAGAGGTGACAGTCTCTGGCGGTCGAAGGCCAATTAAAAGAGAGTTACAGTAGTCTAGACGTGATATAACGAGAGAGTGAATAAGAATTTTGGCAGCATCTTGGGTGATAAATTGTCGCATTTTGGATATCTTACTTAGATAGAAGTGACATGATTTAATAAGTGACTGGATATGAGGAGTGAAGGACAGGGCAGAACCTAGGATAACCCCAAGGCACCGGGCCTGGGGAGATGGGGTGATAGTGGAATTGTTAGCTATGATGGAAACTTCCAGGATGTTACTGGTGTTAGTTGAGGAAAGAGAACCATTTCAGTTTTAGAGAGGTTTATTTAAGGTAGCGTTGCGACATCCAAGTAGAGATGGTGGACAGGCAGGAGGAGACCCGAGTTAGGAGTTCTGGGTTGAGATCAGGAGAGGAGAGATATCCTGAGTAGCTGAGTATCGTCAAAATAGAGGTGGTATTGGAAACAATAAGAGTTGATTAGTTTGCTGAGGGAGAATAATAAGGGGCCTTGGACAGAGCCTTGAGGAACCCCAACAAAAAGAGGTAGGGGAGAAAATGCTTCTCCATTGTAGGAAACACTGATGGAACGATTAGTGAGGTAAGAAGAGAACCAGAACAGGGCCGTGTCACAAAGGCCAAGCGAATGGAGGCACTGGAGGAGGAGAAGGTGATCTACAGTGTCAAATGCAGCTGAAATGTGAGTTTTTGCCCCAAAAGGCCTAACCAGAAAAATTAGAGGTTTAGTAAATAACCTCCCTTGTGTCTGCACCTAGGCCAACAGAGGGCTTGTGAGTGCAGACACAAAAGCGGGCTGAGTGCAATAGATCAGCTGTTTCTAGAGTGCCCATAGCCTTAAAAACGTGTGAAAATAGCCCCTTGTAGTTTCATTCAGGCAGAAGCTATACTTTTAAGTGCAGATAGCGGAAGCTGCTAAATTGAGCTGAAACGTTCCTCTAGCCTCCACTGGCTGCTGTGTCTGCACCAAGAGGTGCTGCACTAAGTGTAGATACATGGAAAGAGAAGCCTAAGAACACTGTTGTTTAGTACTTTCTCTTATTAGTGGGAGCTGTCCTACCACTTGCAAAATGTGTGTTTGTTGTGTTCCACATAAATTCAGCAACAAAAGGAGCAGGAACCCACAGAGATCAATCAGCAAATAGTTTTGTTCTGGTGGAAATCTGGGTTCTATAGGTTTCTTATTGGCATATATGCAGATATGTTATACCCCCGACTACTTAATACTTGTGGAAAAATTCAAGGTAGCTTATTACTACTTATAAACCTGGCACAAATGCATTTCACTTGGTGAAAGAGCAAGGTCATCTTGGCAGCTATACTCTACCCTACACAAATATTCAGTTCTTGGGAACAACCGTTGTCTGTGGAGCTGGCAGCTACACAAAGGACCCATGCCTCAGTGATTTAACTTGCTGTGGTATTTTCAAAACAAGGTCAAACTCATTTAGAAACAAGGAGAAACTTCTTCTGGGATTTAAGCAAGTAGGCACTACATTGAATCTGTTTTGAAAGATGCTCCAGTGCTCTGTATTATAATTCACAGTGACACCAAAAAACTGAATACCCCTCATACATTGTTTACAACACAGCCTAACATAACTAGCACTTAAAGGGCATGTAAAGGAAAAAAAATAAAATCCCATTTTTACTTTTCTTTAATGAAAAAGAAACCTATCTCCAATATACTTTGATTAAAAATTGTGTACCGTTTTTATAAGAAACCTGACTGTATGCAGTAAAATTCTCCCATCATTTACTGTTGTGGATAGGAATTGTCAGACGGTCCCTAACTGCTCTGCAGGGAAGCAATCATACTTATGAATAGCAGGGGCAGCCAGCCTCCCTGTAGAGCAGTCTGCGACTATGTAGAGATTTGTATTGGATTTTATTTTTGCCTTTAGATCCCCTTTAGGACAGAGACACACGCTGCTATTTCGGTAGATTAGTCGCCCAGCGACAAACCGCTTCTTCTTTGGACGACTAATCTACTACCTCACGAGGAAACATTGGGCGTCTTCAGAAAGCTGAAGCAATCCGAGTGCCAGTTCGCGGCAGTTCGAGGAGATTAGTCGCCCGAAATAGCAGCATGTGTCTCTGCCCTTACTGTTTTCAACTCCAGATGCAGGGGCAAAGATTATGGAGCCAGATTTAAACAGATAAACTGAGATTTTATTTGGAGGATTATTTTCCTGCAGCCACTGGTTCTGTAGAGTTGGAGAAAGTTTGTATTAAACAATACAAAAACCATAAAATCCACATTAGATTACATGACAACACAGGACCCAATGCAGTCTGTATATTCTGATTATTAATCAGTTATGCTGTATCGGCTTCTGGCAGATATTATTCGACTTTTGATAATTTACGATGATCCCTAGGCAGCCCAGACCACACTGAGCATGTGCACAGTCTTGGTCTTGCAAAGATGTTTAATAAAGTTACAAGATGGTGACCCCCTGTGGCCAACTTTGAAAGCATAAACCATTTGTCTGATTAGGCTTATGGTGCAGTAAGTTTATGTTTAGTATACAAAATACAGCATTTCTAGTCTTATTCTATTTTAAACTTTACTAAAATCAAAAGAATATTTGCCAGTCTACTATAACTGAAATGTTCTGACAGCTTGTTGTGATTATCATCTTAATTAACTTAAAGTATCAACTTTATACCACTTGCTATATTTAATATCAGAAGTTTTTGGATTGGCTAATACGGCACAACACCTCTACCTGGAAGGCACTACATTGTAATTGACATAGCTCTGCCCACAAGCCAGAGTAATGGATTTTAATACTTAAAATGGCAGTGTTTAATTTTGGCATGATCCAATGGTATATAGCATTTGAATATTTTAAATAAAAATGCTTTATTTATATGAGTGTTATATCAGAAATTTTTGTGATACATATTAAAGTGACCTGCAATATTGAGGTGATAGTTTTTTATTAAAGATACAATGGGAGTAATTTAGAAACACTGAGCAAATTTGCACCTGGGCAGTAACCCAAGGCAACCAATCAGATGATTGCTTTCAGTGCTCAACCTGCAGCTGGCTGAAAAAAACTGATCAATAATTGGTTTCCATGGGTTACTGCCCAGGTGCAAATTTGCCCAGAGTTTAGAATTTTTTTTTTGATTCAGCCCGGCCAGGTACTTGGATTCTTCCGAATGTGAATCCTGCTGAAGAAGGTGAAATCTTGGCAGAATGCTGGATTCGGTGCATCCCTATATATAACTGAGCAAAGCATTAAAAACCTTTGGCATCTAATTTGTTTGTTCCAGATAATCAGGGGGGTTATAATTTGGCTAGACTCAGGAAATGGAGATTTTAACTCACAATAAAGATCTCCGCTTCATCACCCACTAATCCAGCAACTGCAGATGTTGGCATTAGAGGCCCATAATAGGACACGCTGTTGGATGTATGAGAATTGAGATTCTCCTCCTCTATGTCAGTTGTACCATCCTCACTGGGAAGTTTGACTGGCCTGTAGATAGAAAGAGTATTTGGTTTTGATTTTTCATCTATCATTAAACACATTATTGCTTTAATGTATTTCTTAGTTGTTCAGACTTAATCGTATGCACCCCAACAATTTAAAAAATAAATAAAAGGTAGAACGTGCAGGGACAGACATAGCAGAAGTCTACTGTGCAGAAATAGTGTAGGATGCTCCTAACAGCACTAGTGCTAAAGAGCACAGTGCTCTGACCTTACTATTTCACAAAGCCCTTTTCTGCTGCTCAAGAAAACATTTCTTATCCAGCATGGCTGCAAACAGATCACGGATGGCGGAAAGGATGTTTGGTACTTACATTGCTTTCAGCTGGTATTGGTTGTCACATATTTCAATGTTCCACACAGTAAGAGATCTCTCACTGGACAAACAAAGTTGGTGCCAATTCATAGGATTAAAGGTCAAGGTAGTATATGTAGTTTGGGAGTCTGACTTGCTGCATAGAGGAATACTTTCCTGCCAGTTCCTGCACATATAAAGAAAAAAATACATTTATGAATAAAAATGAAATATGAATGACATCAATATGCATATTTGTACTGTTTTTTTATATACTAAATGATGACTACAAGGCATAGTCACAGAGACAAAATGTTAAAAACTGTCTCTGAGAAAAAGATGCAACAAATGTTTCTTATAGTATCTCTGATTCTACTCTGAGAATATCTACCAATTATACCGATTGTCCCTTATTCTTTCTTGTTATTAATACAAAGTAAACATGCTGAAGATGGTCCTATGTAGAGATGTCGCGAACTGTTCGCCGGCGAACTTGTTCGCGCGAACATCGGGTGTTCGCGCTCGCCGGAAGTTCGCGAACGTCGCGCGACGTTCGCCATTTTGGGTTCGCCATTGTTGGCGCTTTTTTTTGCCCTCTCACCCCAGACCAGCAGGTACATGGCAGCCAATCAGGAAGCTCTCCCCTGGACCACTCCCCTTCCCTATAAAAACCGAAGCCCTGCAGCGTTTTTTCACTCTGCCTGTGTGTGCTGAAGAGATAGTGTAGGGAGAGAGCTGCTGCCTGTTAGTGATTTCAGGGACAGTTGAAAGTTTGCTGGCTAGTAATCGTTTTGATACTGCTCTGTTATTGGAGGGACAGAAGTCTGCAGGGGTTTGAGGGACATTTTAGCTTAGGTAGCTTTGCTGGCTAGTAATCTACCTTCTACTGCAGTGCTCTGTATGTAGCTGCAGTGGGCAGCTGTCCTGCTTCTGATCTCATCTGCTGACTGCTGCAATAACAGTAGTCCTTGTAAGGACTGCTTTTATTTATTTTTTTGTTGTTTTACTACTACTACTACTACTACTACTATAAGAGCCCAGTGCTATTAGTCTAGCAGTGTTGGGGAGTGGGACTGGTGTGCTAATCTGCTGCTCCTAGTAGTTCAGCAGCACCAACTTTAATTTTTTTTTTTTAATATTCATTTTTTTTTATTTTACTTTTTTTTATTTTACTACCGCTGTAGTAGTGTATAAGTTGACCTTTTAGGCATTATTTGCCCTGTAGGCATTATTTGCACACTGTTTTCTTCAACCCGCCATCGAGCTGTGTGACCTTGTTCACATTCTGTCTAAATATCCATAATATTACCGTCTCCAGAAAAAACACCGGAGTCACTTTTTTCAAGCAGCCATAATATATTTTACGTAATCCGTATCCACCGCTGTAGTAGTGTATACGTTGGCCTTGTAGGCATTATTTGCACACTGTTTTCTTCAACCCGCCATCGAGCTGTGTGACCTTGTTCCCATTCTGTCTAAATATCCATAATATTACCGTCTCCAGAAAAAACACCGGAGTCACTTTTTTCAAGCAGCATTCATATATTTTACGTAATCCGTATCCACCGCTGTAGTAGTGTATACGTTGGCCTTGTAGGCATTATTTGCACACTGTTTTCTTCAACCCGCCATCGAGCTGTGTGACCTTGTTCCCATTCTGTCTAAATATCCATAATATTACCGTCTCCAGAAAAAAACACCGGAGTCACTTTTTTCAAGCAGCATTCATATATTTTACGTAATCCGTATCCACCGCTGTAGTAGTGTATACGTTGGCCTTGTAGGCATTATTTGCACACTGTTTTCTTCAACCCGCCATCGAGCTGTGTGACCTTGTTCACATTCTGTCTAAATATCCATAATATTACCGTCTCCAGAAAAAACACCGGAGTCACTTTTTTCAAGCAGCATTCATATATTTTACGTAATCCGTATCCACCGCTGTAGTAGTGTATACGTTGGCCTTGTAGGCATTATTTGCACACTGTTTTCTTCAACCCGCCATCGAGCTGTGTGACCTTGTTCCCATTCTGTCTAAATATCCATAATATTACCGTCTCCAGAAAAAACACCGGAGTCACTTTTTTCAAGCAGCATTCATATATTTTACGTAATCCGTATCCACCGCTGTAGTAGTGTATACGTTGGCCTTGTAGGCATTATTTGCACACTGTTTTCTTCAACCCGCCATCGAGCTGTGTGACCTTGTTCCCATTCTGTCTAAATATCCATAATATTACCGTCTCCAGAAAAAACACCGGAGTCACTTTTTTCAAGCAGCATTCATATATTTTACGTAATCCGTATCCACCGCTGTAGTAGTGTATACGTTGGCCTTGTAGGCATTATTTGCACACTGTTTTCTTCAACCCGCCATCGAGCTGTGTGACCTTGTTCCCATTCTGTCTAAATATCCATAATATTACCGTCTCCAGAAAAAACACCGGAGTCACTTTTTTCAAGCAGCCATAATATATTTTACGTAATCCGTATCCACCGCTGTAGTAGTGTATACGTTGGCCTTGTAGGCATTATTTGCACACTGTTTTCTTCAACCCGCCATCGAGCTGTGTGACCTTGTTCCCATTCTGTCTAAATATCCATAATATTACCGTCTCCAGAAAAAACACCGGAGTCACTTTTTTCAAGCAGCCATAATATATTTTACGTAATCCGTATCCACCGCTGTAGTAGTGTATACGTTGGCCTTGTAGGCATTATTTGCACACTGTTTTCTTCAACCCGCCATCGAGCTGTGTGACCTTGTTCACATTTTGTCTAAATATTGATAATATTATCGTCTCTAGAAAAACCACTTGAGTTACTTTTTTTCAAGCAGCATTCATATATTTTACGTAATCCGTATCCACCGCTGTAGTAGTGTATACGTTGACCTTGTAGGCATTATTTGCACACTGTTTTCTTCAACCCGCCATCGAGCTGTGTGACCTTGTTCACATTTTGTCTAAATATTGATAATATTATCGTCTCTAGAAAAACCACTTGAGTTACTTTTTTTCAAGCAGCATTCATATATTTTACGTAATCCGTATCCACCGCTGTAGTAGTGTATACGTTGACCTTGTAGGCATTATTTGCACACTGTTTTCTTCAACCCGCCATCGAGCTGTGTGACCTTGTTCACATTTTGTCTAAATATTGATAATATTATCGTCTCTAGAAAAACCACTTGAGTTACTTTTTTTCAAGCAGCATTCATATATTTTACGTAATCCGTATCCACCGCTGTAGTAGTGTATACGTTGACTTTGTAGGCATTATTTGCACACTGTTTTCTTCAACCCGCCATCGAGCTGTGTGACCTTGTTCACATTTTGTCTAAATATTGATAATATTATCGTCTCTAGAAAAACCACTTGAGTTACTTTTTTCAAGCAGCATTCATATATTTTACGTAATCCGTATCCACCGCTGTAGTAGTGTATACGTTGACCTTGTAGGCATTATTTGCACACTGTTTTCTTCAACCCGCCATCGAGCTGTGTGACCTTGTTCACATTTTGTCTAAATATTGATAATATTATCGTCTCTAGAAAAACCACTTGAGTTACTTTTTTTCAAGCAGCATTCATATATTTTACGTAATCCGTATCCACCGCTGTAGTAGTGTATACGTTGACTTTGTAGGCATTATTTGCACAGTGTTTTCTTCAACCCGCCATCTAGCTGTGTGTATTATCGTTTCCAGAAAAACCAACTGAGTTTTTGTTGTTGTTGTTGTTTTTTTAAAAATAATGCCAGGCAAAGGCAGGCCGCCACGCAGAGGCCGTGCTAGGGGCCGTGCTGCTATGCAATCCTGTGGCCCTAGCAAATTGCCCAGTTTTAAAAAGCCAATGACCCTGAACTCCCAAAATGCTGAAGAGGTAGTTGACTGGCTTACACAGCACACCCCATCCTCTACCGTTTCTAACTTTACCACAACATCCTCCTCATCCTCCACTGCTATGGCCACCCCACGTAACACTTCCTCCACCACCGGTGCCCCTTCTTCACTGGGGTCAGAGGAGTTATTTTCCAATGAGTTTCTTGAACTGAGTAATGCGCAACCATTATTGCCAGAAGAAGATGAAGGAGATGAGGACCTTACACCAGATTTAATTCTGGCAGAGAACACGATAGAGATGGACATAATGAGTGATGAGGAGGAGGTCCCCGCTGCTGCTTCCTTCTGTGATGTGTCAGAAGAAATTGATGCATCTGAGGAGAATGATGATGAGGAGATTGATGTTTTGTGGGTGCCTAGTAGAAGAGAGCAAGAGGAGGGTAGTTCAGATGGAGAGACGGAGAGTCAGAGAGGCAGTAGGAGAATAAGACTTAGAAGAAGCAGGGAGGACAGCCCGCAGGGATCAGTAGGGCAACAACATGTATCGGCACCTGTGTTCAGCCGGCCAACGCACCCGCCATTGCCGCCAATACCGCCAACTCCGCCAACTCCGCCAACTTCTACTGTTACCGCCAGATCGCACACTTCCAAAAAGTCAGCAGTGTGGGATTTTTTTAATGTGTGTGCCTCTGACAAAAGCATTGTAATTTGCAATGAGTGCAGTCAGAAACTGAGCCTTGGTAAGCCCAACAGCCACATAGGTACAACTTCTATGCGAAGGCACATGAGCGGCAAGCACAAAGCACTTTGGGAGCAACACCTCAAAGGCAACAGGCAAACTAAAAGCCACACTCCTTCTGGTCCAGCATCTTACTGCTCTACCTCTGCTCTCCTTGACCCGTCTGAACCACCCTCCACTCCGCCTTCCACCTTGACCACCTGTTCCCATTCCCAGTCATCTGCCACCAGCCAAGTTTCTGTGAAGGCCATGTTTGAGCGTAAGAAGCCAATGTCTGACTGTCACCCCCTTGCCCGGCGTCTGACAGCTGGCTTGTCTGCACTCTTAGCCCGCCAGCTTTTACCATACCAGCTGGTGGACTCTGAGGCCTTCCGCAAATTTGTAGCAATTGGGACACCGCAGTGGAAGGTACCCAGCCGCAATTTTTTTCTAAAAAGGGAATACCACACCTGTACCAACATGTGCAGAGCCAAGTTACCGCATCTCTGTCACTTAGTGTTGGGCCAAAGGTCCATATGACTACTGACGCATGGTCCTCCAAGCATGGTCAGGGCAGGTATGTCACCTACACTGCCCACTGGGTGAACTTGGTAATGGCTGGGAAGCAGGGAATGGGTAGCTCAACAACAACAGTGGAGTTGGTGTCACCGCCACGGATTGCACGCGGTTCTGCCACCACCTCTACTCCTCCATCGCTCTCTACCTCGTCTTCTTCTTCTTCTTACTCTGCTGCTGGGTCCTCCTTCTCCTCCTCCACACCTGTGCACCCCCAGCTCCCCCTAGGCTATTCGACGTGCCAGGTACGCCGTTGTCACGCTGTCTTGGGGATGACGTGCCTGGAAAGCAAAAACCATACCGGATCTGTACTCCTGTCATCTCTGCAGTCACAGGCCGATCGGTGGCTGACCCCACACCAACTGCAGATCGGAAAAGTGGTGTGTGACAATGGAAGCAATCTGTTGGCAGCGTTGAGACTAGGCAATTTAACACATGTGCCCTGCATGGCACATGTGTTAAATTTAATAGTCCAACGTTTTGTCTCCAAGTACCCAGGATTCCAGGACGTTCTCACCCAGTCCAGAAAGGTGTCGGCCCATTTCAGACGTTCCTACACAGCCATGGCACGCCTTGCTGACATTCAGCAGCGCTACAACATGCCAGTCAGGCGTTTGATTTCTGACAGCCAGACTCGCTGGAATTCAACGCTCCTTATGTTGGAACGTCTGCTGCAACAACAAAGGGCCGTCAACGAGTACCTTTTTGAACTGGGTGGTAGGACTGGATCTGCACAGCTGGGGATTTTTTTCCCCCGTTACTGGGTGCTTATGCGCGATGCCTGCAGGCTCATGCGACCTTTTGAAGAGGTGACAAATATGGTCAGTCGCACCGAAGGCACCATCAGCGACCTAATACCCTTCGCTTTCTTCCTGGAGCGTGCCGTGCGACGAGTGACAGATGAGGCTGTAGACCAGCGTGACGAGGAGCTGGAAGCGCACGATTTCTGGTCGGAATCACCAGAACGAACCCAGGCACCTGCTGCAACGCAGGGAGAGGTGCCAGAAGTGGAGTCAGAGGAGGAAGGTGGCTTTGTGGAGGAGGAGGAGGAGGACCAACAGGAGCAGGCTTCCCAGGGGGCTAGTGGTGACCTTTTGGGGACCCCTGGTCTTGTACGTGGCTGGGGGGAGGAGACCGTGGATGATGCAGTCCTTGATAATGAGGAAGCGGAGATGGATAGCTCTGCATCCAACCTTGTGAGAATGGGGTCTTTCATGCTGTCATGCCTGTTGAAGGACCCCCGTATCAAGAGGCTTAAGGAGAAGGACCTGTACTGGGTCGCAACGCTACTAGACCCTCGGTACAAGCATAAAGTGTCAGAAATGTTACCAACATACCACAAGTCCGAAAAGATGCGGCATTTACAAACCAGCCTGCAAAACATGTTGTACAATGCTTTTAAGGGTGATGTCACTTCAGGAACTCATCAACATTCCAGGGGCAGAGGTGCCAGTAATCCTGCCACGAGCACACCTGCAAGGACAAAGCCCTTTGGCCAGTCTGTAACGTCAGACATGCAAATGTTTTTCTGTCCAAGGCAGCGCCACAACCCTTCTGGATCCACCCTCAAAGAACGCCTCGACCGGCAGGTAGCGGACTACCTGGCATTAACTGCAGATATCGACACTCTGAGGAGCGATGAACCCCTGGACTACTGGGTGCGCAGGCTTGATCTGTGGCCAGAGCTGTCACAATTTGCCATGAACCTCTTGTCTTGCCCAGCCTCAAGTGTGCTCTCAGAAAGGACCTTCAGTGCAGCAGGAGGGATTGTAACTGAGAAGAGAACTCGCCTAGGTCACAAAAGTGTCGATTACCTGACCTTTATTAAAATGAATGAGGGGTGGATCTCGGAGGGTTACTGCACGCCGGAAGACTTGTTCTGACTTCTATGCAGCTGTCCTTCTCTTCAAGCCTCATGACTCCACACACAGCTGTCCTTTAGCGTCCTCCTCCTCCCTCCGCCACCGTTACAAACTAGGGTGCAAACCCTACTGGTTTAATTTTTTCTGGCCTCTGTGCTTCAGTGGCTGCGACCAAAAAAATGCCTATTTCTGCATTTATATGACATAATTTTTCTGGCCTCTGTGCTTCAGTGGCTGCAACCAAAAAATTTATATTTTCAGCATTTATATGGCATAATTTTTCTGTCAACTGTGCTTCAGTGGCTGCGACCAAACAAATGCATATTTTCAGCATTTATATGGCATAATTTTTCTGGCCTCTGTGCTTCAGTGGCTGCAACCAAAAAAATTACTATTTTCAGCATTTATATGGCATAATTTTTCTGGCAACTGTGCTTCAGTGGCTGCGACCAAAAAAATGCATATTTTCTGCATTTATATGGCATAATTTTTCTGGCCTCTGTGCTTCAGTGGCTGCAACCAAAAAAATTTATATTTTCAGCATTTATATGGCATAATTTTTCTGTCAACTGTGCTTCAGTGGCTGCGACCAAAAAAATGCATATTTTCTGCATTTATATGGCATAATTTTTCTGGCCTCTGTGCTTCAGTGGCTGCAACCAAAAAAATTTATATTTTCAGCATTTATATGGCATAATTTTTCTGGCAACTGTGCTTCAGTGGCTGCGACCAAAAAAATGACTATTTTCAGCATTTATATGGCATATTTTTTCTGGCCTCTGTGCTTCAGTGGCTGTGGCCAAAAAAACTGGGCAAACAATGCCTACAAGGTCAACGACGTTGACCTTGTAGGCATTGTTTGCCCAGTTTTTTTGGCCACAGCCACTGAAGCACAGAGGCCAGAAAAAATATGCCATATAAATGCTGAAAATAGTCATTTTTTGCCATACGTTGACTCAACGTATATGGCAAAAAATGACTATTTTCAGCATTTATGTGGCATATTTTTTCTGGCAACTGTGCTTCAGTGGCTGCAACCAAAAAAACTGGGCAAACAATGTCTACAAGGTCAACGTATGGCGAAAAATTACTATTTTCAGCATTTATATGGCATATTTTTTCTGGCAACTGTGCTTCAGTGGCTGCGTCCAAAAAAACTGGGCAAACAATGTCTACAAGGTCAACGTATGGCGAAAATGACTATTTTCAGCATTTATATGGCATATTTTTTCTGGCAACTGTGCTTCAGTGGCTGCGTCCAAAAAAACTGGGCAAACAATGCCTACAAGGTCAACGTATGGCAGTTGTTTAAAGAGAACAGTAGATTACTAGCCAGCAAAGCTACCTAAGCTAAAATGTCCCTCAAATCCCTGCAGACTTCTGTCCCTCCAATACAGAGCAGTATGAAGCAGATTACTAGCCAGCAAACTTACTATCATCTGTCCCTGAAATCACTAACAGCTCTCCCCCTACACTATCTCTTCCAAGCACACACAGGCAGATTTTTCAGATACATTTTTGCCCTTGATCCCCCTCTGGCATGCCACTGTCCAGGTCGTTGCACCCTTTAAACAACTTTAAAATCATTTTTCTGGCCAGAAATGTCTTTTCTAGATGTTAAAGTTCGCCTTCCCATTGAAGTCTATGGGGTTCGCGAACCGTTCGCGAACCGCTCGCATTTTTGCGCAAGTTCGCGAATATGTTCGCGAACTTTTTTTCCGACGTTCGCTACATCCCTAGTCCTATGTAATCTATGTCTTTCCCTAATCAAGAACATTATAGATCCTTTGCCTGCTACAAGTCATTTCTATTCGGTTACTGGAAAAATTGTGCCATTTTATAAATAAAACACTGATTTCTATGATCAAAACCATTTCTATGATCAAAACCATTTTGCCATTTTCTAGTTCTTACCAGATTGTAAGTACATGGTCAGGAATGGAGGAATAACTAGCCAAATAAGGTGCAGCATGGCTAAATGCAATTAAAGAATAATCCAGTTGTGCTCCATCTGGAAAAGGCATAAATATAAAAAAAAATAATTATAACTAATTCAGACCATTTATTCTAAAATCTGATTTCATTAGGCCAAATGGCTAAAATGTCATACATTAGAAAAAGTGTTACCTTTAAGTTCAGCTCGTTTAACAAATCCAGGAAATGTGTAAACATAAATAGTGGGATGAAGCTTCTGATCTGAAAAAGCAACCACTTCACTGTAGGTGTTAACTGCAAATGCTCCTGTGCTTCCCGTCGTGCACTGCAAAAAGGACCACTTCCCCGTGTTTGTGTCATGAAACACAATAAAGTTCCCACATGGATAGCATACTGTGTGGTCATTGATGAATGTTACTTTCTTCTTGTTAATTCCTTGTACCCATCTGAAATTATAAGACATAGAATAGTAAAGGCAGAAGAGCTGTATTAAAAATGAAAACAAGAAATTGCTAATATAAATAGTTAGGACATATGAAGGCTATTTATAAAAAGTGTTTATTTAAGCAATTCTGTACATGTCCTTTCTCTTATTTAGTAAAGTCAGATTATTGGAATAAACAGCTTCAAAGCAGTATTTTCAAACTGCGTGTGTTTTATTAGCAGTGCAACACACTACATGTTTCGGGTGAAACCCTTTTTCAAGTGTATACACTTGAAAAAGGGTTTCACCCGAAACATGTAGTGTGTTGCACTGCTAATAAAACACACGCAGTTTGAAAATACTGCTTTGAAGCTGTTTATTCCAATAATCTGACTTTACCGTATACCTTTGGGAGTGTGGCACAGGCTCCTAGGAATTCACAGCAATACAACTCTTGAATTTATACGCTGGGACCAGTAATTTGTTTGTTTTGAAGCTTTCTCTTATTTACTCTTCCACAACATTAATCATATTAAAGGGGACCCGTCACCCAAAAAAATTATTCAAAATCCTATTTTATCACATTAGTCAAGCAAAATGAACTTTAATTACACTGTTTTAAATGATTTGAATCTTGTTTCCTTCAGTCTGGGAATTCAAAATGATAGCAAGCAGGCAGCAGCCATTTTGTGGACACTGTTTTTAAGGAAAACCTTGCATCATCTCAGAATCTTGTTTGTGCAGCAGAATGGGGGACCTGATGTCCATCCCCATGTCCTGGCTACACAATTAATTGGTAAAGAGAACGGGGGAATATGTGGAGAGCAGTGACATGTAGGAAGTGCTGAATGGAAAGTGAAAGTAATTGTCTGCCCGGCCTCTATGCCCAGGGCATAGAGGAGGGGCAGACAATATTTGATTGACATCTGAGATTTTTAAATGAGCTTACAGCAGCTATGAATGCTTTAATAAAAAAAAGAAATTGGATTTCATGTTTAATTTGAAAAGGACTTTTATTATACAGATTTTTATGTCTGGGTGACAGGTCCACTATAAAGGCCCAGTATTAAATGAAACTAATCTGTTTGCTTCAGAAACACTACTATTGTGTATATAAACAAGCTGCTGTGTGGCAATGTAGGCTACTGAAATAGGCCTAAATGGCACAGGTTAAATAGTGGCTAACAGATAGGTTCTATTGATTACCATTAAATTATATTGACCTTAACTTCAATCTGCTATATGACCTAAGGCTTTTCTACTTTGAATGTCTGTCCCAATGGGTACACAGCTTATTTATATAAAAAATAGTAGTGTTTCTGAAGCAAATACACCAGTTTTACCAGTGCATGGCAACAGTACATAATATTTTAATTACTTTAAACACTTTATATTTTTTTTGGTGTTACTGTTCCTTTAACACTTGAACCCATGCTGTCCTGAACAGTCCTCACTTCCCTTTGTCAAACTCTGCATTTGCAATGAGCCTGTTAATCAGATTTCTTTGCTTAGTAATATCATATTTAACATAACTTAAGCTTTAGGAAAGTAAACTTCAAATTTTAATTTCAAGCAACTTTGAAATATACATCAATTAAAAAATATGCAGACATTTTCATGATTGGTTTGGAACAGCTCCCTAAGCCTAGCCCCCTACTCTCCTGCTGATCCGTCTGACTACTTTGCTGAGCTGGTTAACTACTGTTACTTTATATCAACAGCCAGCTGTCCTTATCCTGCATCCTCCAAACCCCACAATTATCTGCACATGTGACTTCAATAAGGAACGGAACATCACAGTGCAATGCATTATGGGTTATGTAGTTCCTGCATGCTGTCTGTAAGCTTTGGAGAAGTTGTTACATCAGTGTTTAGTCCCTCCTTCCCTGCCAGGATTTCAAATGATGCAGAAAAAGAGAAGAACTGTTAGCAAGATTTCAGCATAGAAAATGGCAATTATTCATACTTTTTGAGGAAACAAGTAACTGTGATGGGTAAATTAGGGGTTTCTGAGTTATGTGGGCCTCTTTATCAAATTTTGGTTTTGAAGCGGAGTTCCCCTTTAAGGTTGAACTTCAGTTAATTAATTGCATTTGGAAAATGTTTTTCTGCTAAGTACTGGTAGTAAATATCCCCTTTAAGGCACTGTGGTTTATCAGTTTAAAACAGTCTACTGCAGGTCAGACAGCCAATGCAAATATTTGGTTTGTAGAGATTGTAATGGACAAATATAAATTGCACCTATGTTTTGCAAACACTGGTTCCTAATATTTTGAAAGCTTCATAACTGCCTTTGTTGTAAAAACATACATGCAATAAATTGCCCTAATTTTGTTTACACTATTTTTTCAGCACAGCCAATTCATTATTGGCTACATTTCAAATATTCAAGTAGTTAAATGGCTGTTTTTCTCTAGTGTTCTAGTTTTAGGGGCAGTATGGGGTTCCATTTATTATTTAGAATCCATTAATTATACTTTTTTTCAATAAATTACTGCAGCCTCACATTATTTACCAAAGGTTATTTATCAAAGGTCAAATGTTAGCGCTTTTTATACCTCGAATGAAATCGAATGAACTCACAACTTGAATGGTTTCTAATTTAATAAAAAAACTCAAATCAGCGAGCTCGGGGTTAACAACCTGAAAACTCGAATTGAATCGGCCGAAGTAATCAAATTTTCGTCAGGAAAAAACTCAAATTGCTCGAATTGATTTGAAAAAAACTCGAACATCATGAAGCCTCTTAACATTCTAAAATGGTTCAAGGGACCTCTGCAATGGACTCCTACATGACCTCCACAGGTTTTACATGGTGTTTTTTCAGATTCAAGCTGTTTACAGGGTCGGTGTATAATAAATCTCAAAAATATGAGTTTTTTTTAACCAGAAAAATAGATTTTTGACCAAAAAAATAACCTTGAAAACTTGAATTTTAGTGGAAAACACAACTGAATCCTTAATAAATCTGCCCCTAAGTATCCATCCATATGGCATTACAGTACCATTTACTAGGTGTGTTTGCAAGTGCAAATTGTAAGAAGCATATATGTTTTTATTGTGTGCACTGTGCGTGTGAATTTGCACTTCTACTGGAGCGTCCTTATGCTGTGGTAAAATTTATGCTATGCTTGCATTGACCCATGAAAAGGAAGAAGTGAAAGGGAGGGGGTGGTGTTTTCTAGAAGGGTAGCAAGGCAAAATCTAGATATCAGTGGGTGTGCCTTGCTGCACCCAATGCTATCCACAAGTCCAGTGGCTATGTACTATACAAAGTAACTTATAAGGTTTCATTTATGAAGCATTAGGCAATGTGCAAAAAATGGCACAAAGTTCTGTTTATTGACATGCAGCCCTAAAGCAAAACTTTTTGCATGGCTTAAAGGGCTGGTTCTTCTTTAAGATAACTTTTAGTACATTATAGAATGGACAATTGTAACAACATTTCAATTGGCCTTCCTTTTTTTCTTTTTTTTATAGTTTTTTAATTATCTCCTGACTCTTTCCAGCTTTCAAATGGGAGTCACCGAGCCAATCTAAAAAAAAATGCTCTGTAAGGCTACACATTTATTGTTATTGCTACGTTTGATTACTTATTGCTACGTTGTATTACTTGTCTTTCTAGTCAGGCCTCTCCGATTCATATTCCAGTCTCTTGTTTAAATCAATATATGGTTGCTAGGGTAATTTTGACCCTAGCAACCAGATTGCTGAAATTGTAAACTGGAGAACTGCTGAATAAAAAGTTATATAACTCAAAAACCACAAATAGTAAAAAATGAAAACTATATGGGAGATTTTGCTCACATTTTGTAGGTCAGATTTTATCTGATCTTGCCATGCACTGTGGTGCAACTGCCGGAGGTGCAATCGCCAGAGCAGTGATAACTGTTTTAAGGGGTGGCAGGGCAATTTGTGGGAGACCCTGACAGGGTGGCCCGGGTGCACATCTGAGTAGTTACCCCACTGGCCATGCTACACAACAGAACAGCACAGGATTTTGTAGGATCCTATGAAAATATAATAACCCTATAGCTAGAATGTAAAGTCAGATTAGATAAAGTATTATGGTGTAGTTTGTTCATGCATCTATAACTGATCTATTTCTATTTCAATTGAAAAAAAGTTGGTCAGACCCCATCAGATTTTATCTCTTCAAATAAAGATGCAGCATTTTCCACGTAGTTTACACATCAGATTTTTGACTGAGGATGCGTTTTGTCGATCCAACGCCATCCGACAAAAACTCCCATGGAGTTTAGCCCTTCCAGAGCATTGCTTTTTTAGATGGGGTCAGTGACCCCAATTTGGAAGCTCGAAAGAATCAGAAGAAGACAAATAATTCGAAAACTTTTAAAGAAGATACGATGAAGGCCACTTGAAAAGTTGCTTAGAATTAGCCATTCTTCTATAACACACTTGGCCAAAGGAGAAGTTGACTATTGATACAATATTTCAGTGATGTGAGCAGTCAGGACAAACAATGGAGAGAATAGCAACATAGAAACAAATCAGTGAATTATGTTTACTACTTCTACACCGATGATAATATTACTTTAGTCTGCCGGTTTACCTAACTTCCAGAGCACAGCCGGAGTTTTCCATCGTTTTTCTACGGAAGCTCTGCTAATTTCCCGGCTCCAGGCGCTATAACGCGTTGCTAGGATACGACAAACACCATGGCCACTGAGGCATTCCTAGGTAACTAGTAACCGGGAGAAAACTGCGCATGATCAGTTTCTTTTCCCCACAGTAAAATGGCGGAAAAGGAATCAGCGAGCAGCGGCGCGCCTCGAGAACAGAATCCATTGGCACGGGAATGGAACGCGCGTGCGCCGGCCCTGCCCCTACGCACACGCACGCGCCTCTCTTTTCATTCCAGGTCGCCATTCTGCAATTGATGATGGGTTGGTGTCTCGTTTTCATTACCGAACCTAATCGACTCCGTTTCGGGGTTCAACACGGAAGAAGGAAGGACGAGTTGTAGTTAAGCGACAGCTGGGAGGGAGGACTGAGGACCGATTGGTCTTACAGGTAAAATCCATCTGCGGACTGGTGTAGGTGGTATGGCCGGATTAAACCATGACTGGGGGAGGGGCGATTTTTGTGTTTTATTCTCTCCAGCGAGAAGCCATTTATATAATATTTCTATCATTATACATATAAAAAACGTAGAAGAACGCCCATAGCATAGGAGTCATGGTAGCATAATACGTCCCAAATTGAAATGGATGATGTCTGTTCCCTGCACATGTTCCTAGTTTCTGGGTGCCATTACACATATTGGTGTGACTGTAGAGTTACCACCTTATCTGAAAAACGCACTCATTATTGTGTTTTGAATCTTCCTTCTTAATGACATTGCCATATAATATACTGGCTACCAGTGAGGCTACAATCTCTCATACAGCTGAGGATTTGGAGCCTGCTGACGTTACATTTTAGCCCATTTGTGTGCTGGAACATATGCTTTTTCCTTAGCAGAAGCTAATTAGGCTCTCTCTGGCTGCAATAAACTACATATCCCAGCATCCCCTAATAGCTGAAGCATGCTGGAAGTTGTGTACAATCTGGAAACCTTCCTGTGTTTTTCTTCCTTACAAAAGAACAAAAAAAAAAAAATAAACTACTGTTCTTTTGAAAAGGCAAAGATTATTGGTTTTTGTTTATTTTTATGCATTTTTTTTCCTCTTTGCATGAGGAATATTGTATAGTTGTAACAAATTGTATGTGTTGCAACATATTTTGCCTGTAATGGAACTGCAACATAAATAAACTCGCTGCACCACGGAACGCTGTGATTGGCTGTCGGAGACACACCTCGACCATGATCTTTTGGCTTGCCCAGAAGTTCCTTCAATCCTGCTGACTCAAAATGCTATATCCAAAGCAACAGCAGAGGAATGTTCCCTGATGGGCCCCCGGCGGGCCTTCTGATTGGTTGTCGGAGACACACCTCAAAATGTACTGTGCTGGCTGCTGCAGAAACTTCTATCTGTCCCTCAGTCAAATGCAGGATTTTCAGCCAGCGAGACACCAGCAGGGATGTCCTAAGTAAGTTAAGAAAAGAGTGGTTGTTGTTCTCTGACTTCATACTCATTTCTTTTTAACGTTAAATATTCTTATTGATTTGCAAAAGCTGCCAGTTACATATATATTGCCTTTTTTTATGTGGCTTAGGTAGACATTAACTTGTTTCTGCTGATATGTGTTTTATCCATAAGGATGTTAAGTAAGCATGCTTAATGTCTCTTCTTCACGCATCATTTGTTTGCCTTGCCTTTAGGCACCCTGCATGGACCACTTCTGGAGTATTTTCCACTGTTTCAACGTTATTTGCACAATGTACCGCTTTGACTTCATTCGTTCCAATTAACTTTCCGGAACCCAGTTGCTTGGTGAGACACTTAATAACTCTTCCCTTTATACGCAGTGTTTGTTCTTTCTGTATAAATGTGTCAACATTGCTGACTCATGACTTGCTTAATGTTCTGGTCAATATTACTGTCCCTATTTGTGTTGTCTGAGTGTTTTGTTTGCATATCCTATGACACTGTGGTTTGCTTGGGCAATGAATAGTTGCTTGTCTTTGCCAGGTGACAATTTCTGGAATACCATAGAGAAAAAAAGAGAGCAACTCTATTGTAATGGCATCAAGACAGCCTGATGTGCCTGGTAAAGTTTTAGTATTGTTTTTTTTTTTTTCTTGATAAATCGCATACCTACATGTGTTTTGAGCTCAGACCGTTTTTGGATGCTTTTAGCTCATCTTGTTTAAGAAACAATTTTACAGGTGTTAATTGGTTTCTTGTGAAACTGCCAGTTAAGGATTTGCAGTGCATTACTGCTTGTGTCCTTAAAATTATACGCTTTCTTTGAACACCGGTCTTGTCCAGCTGTGGCTGAAGTGCAGCATTTCTTTCTTTTATCACTTCAGTATTTTAATCTGTGCAAATAAGCTTGAAATTAATAAAATATTGTTGGTTTATGAGGCTGAATACAATTCATAAAAAAAAAATAAATCGATAACATTGAACAAGTGCCTTCAGATTGATTAAATTCTATATATCGGTAGTAAAGAAGGTGGTGATTTTACTGGGGTAAATTTTATAGGCAGAGAAATTTACCACTAAAGGGCTGTGGTTGCCTTGGACTGATACAGAACCCTAAAATGGAATGTGTAGTATTTCTACCATAGTCTTTAAAGCTTTATTTCTCCTTTTAAATGGATGGTTCACCTTCAATTGGTCTTCATTATTTATTTTTTTAATGGTTTTGAATGGATTGCCTTCTTATTCTGACTCTCCATCTTTCAAATGGGGGTCCCTGACCCCATCTAAAAAACAAATGCTCTGTAAGGCTAGAAATGTATTGTTCTTCTTTTTATTACCCCTCTTTCTATTCAGGCCTCTCCTATTCATATTCCAGTCTCTTATTTAAATCAATGGTTGCTAGGGTTTATTTGGACCCTAGGAACCAGCTGAAATTGCAAACTAGAGAGCTGCTTCATAAAAAGCTAAACGCAAAAGCCACGAATAATAATAAATGAAAACCAATTGCAAATTGGCTTTGAATATTACTCTCTACATCATACTAAAACTTAATTTAAAGGTAAACCACAACCTTCTAAAGATCGCAGGTTGGATAATTCTGTGCTAACCATACCTAACCTGACTGATCTGAAGACCTGGTGCCAAGCCGTAGGGTGCCTCTCATAACATTCTGCTATTTATAGGTCATGTTAGTGTCTGGCAGAATCACAAATACATGTACTTTCAACCTGGTGTCCTTTCAGCTACTGCTGCCTACTCAAGGCCATTCAAATAGAAATGTTGTCATTACTGAATAAATTTCCTCGTGGTTGTCTAGAATGCACCGCTATTTCTAAGTCACAGTTATCAAATAGATTTTTTTTAATTGTGTTTGCTTGTGGAGACCCATAGCTTCTACGTAGACACACTCCTGGTACTTGTGTTAATAAAGTATTAAAGATTTGAGTAGAATTTCTTGAAGTAAGCTGTGGGCTCTTTGTCTTCAGCCATTGAGCACGGTTCAAGTGGGCTGCTGGGAAAGATGTCCCTCCCAGTTGGGATGCACCGTCGAGCTTTCAGCTATGACGATGCGCTGGATGATACAGCACCGATGACACCACCTCCCTCAGACATGTGCAGTAACACCATGTGGCGAAAACCTATAATTCCAGAGCGTAAATACAAGTTACTATCCAAGGTATGCTGTGGAGAACATATCTCTCGGTACCCCCTTACTTTCAATTTGCATTTTGACTCCCACATAATCACTTGATCACAGAAATGGTTTGCTTCAGATTAATAACTATAAAAATGCAACCCTCCATTTTTTTTTTCTTTTTATATAAAAAGGCACAATTTAGAGATCCAAAATAAGTTTAAAGATGGCCAGACATTATGGGGTCATTGTCCATTTCCCTCGTATTGTGGGACTGGAAAGATTTTGAATGCAGTTCAAAACAAGTAAATCTGTTTCAACATCCTGACACCGCATGCTAGACTTTTTAATTTGGGGAGGATTGTATATTCGCTAGGTCGTACCATGGTCCACATACCTGGGCTGCCATTGTCAATTAAGGGCCACATATTAGGAAGGCTTTTCCCCCTGGGGTCACTGGGTTATTCATCCACTTCCTGCCTAGAACATATCTGGCCTGACTCTTATAATTTCTTTTGACTTTTGTGCATTGTCTCTGCACATTTTGGACTAATGCATTTGTGCTTCTTTAATGTGGGGTTTTTAGAACTGAGCTCATTATTTTGACACCCGAATGTCCTGCTGACGTAGATTATTTTTGTGGCCATCTTCTACTACCAGCAAAACTATTGTTTCCCTTTTTTTGTTTCAATAGGATTATTAACCTGAAGCATAGCATAGTTGTGCTTATCCTATTCATGGCACCGTGAATGATTGTGCGGTGTAGGAAAAGCTTCACAAAGTGATTTCCCTGTGTCGTAGTGAACAAAAACTATAGTGTATTTTGTGAGAGTATATTGTAACATTCACAGATGCTTGACGAAATCACACTTTGTTTTTAACCGTCTTACGTGGAAACAATCGTTTCTTAGGCTGACACTCCAACTCTGGGTAATTTGCTGTTCTGTCTTATAGTAAGTGTAATGCCAACATACAGTACACACCATATATGTTTTTGGTCTGTGTAACAAGCCTTAGACCATTAATATATTATTGAGAAAACTCCTTATTAAAACGCTTGGGTATGGTACACATTACGATTTACTGTGATGTAGGGGAATGCAAATAAAGGCCCTTAGATCAGATATGTCTATGGGTCTTGAGCTGCCTCAGAGACTTGACTGGTATTGCCAAGTTATACTGATGTCTTCAACTTGCACTCCTCCTGCTGTTACACTGCAGTAACGAAGTTGGTTTTCTGGGAGTCGCTGTAGCTTGAAGACTAACAGGTTGCCCATTGGTCATAGCAGATATGTCCTCTGCATATTTCATGATAGTCTGGAGGAAGCATTTTGCAAATATAATGTTAAGGAGGACTTTTTTTCAAATCTTCTGGCTCCTGAGACAATAATGTAAAATATTCTTATAATACATTTCTCACAAACAAGTCTATGAATGTCACAAAATGCTCTTACAAGTATAATTAGCATATATGTATTAATGCCACTTTCAATTTACTGAACCTAACTTCTATTTGTCATTTTTTTCCCCCCTGCCCCAACACTTGTCGACCTGTTTTTCCACCCCCTTTGAGCAGATTGAGGATGGGGATAGTAATATTCCTCCGCCTTCTTTGCCCCCTTCCTCTTCCACTGAGAAAGTCCCTGTGGTGAAAGCTAAAGCCACTTCTATCATCATGAACTCTCTTATGACAAGTAAGGATGCCACTTCATTGATAACCTGTTATATATTTCATCTATAAGGTAGAGTAACCGTTCCCAGATAGCATTATTAGCAGGCAGAAGAATACTGGGGTTGGATCTTTGTATCTTGTATTTTGCACAAAATTGTCACTGACTTTCCACAGTTGTTCATCTTATGAACTGCTGTTGGTAAATGCTGGGCGTATTGTCTCAACAAATGAAGTGCCGTAGGCTAGCTGTCCCTGATCTTTGCATATGTTTCCTTTGGTACATATTCTAATTATGAGGCAGTTCCCTTAATAATACAGGCTGTTCCATTTGGAGAATAGAAATGGACCAGTCTTGGCCTGTTAATCTGCTTGTTGCTTGACTTAATGAATCTTTAAATCATTCGCTGTCATGGACTGTTCCTCCTAGTTGCTGGCATGCTACCAACTGAGGTTTAATTGCAGTTTGCTAGTTGTTTGTTTAGCTTTCTTTTTTTTTAAAGAACAAGTCAACCCTAAAATAAAAATTTGCTTAATAAAAGAAATAAAGAATAAAATCTAATATACATTTATGAAATATTTTTCAGTTTACAAAGCTTGTTTGTGAAAACAATTGCTATTGATAGCGGCATTTGCTTAATTCCCCAGCAAAGACAAGTCTGTTAATCTGCATTTTGTCTTACGTTGTATCAACCGTCTGAGCCATCAGGACAGAAAATAAAAAGGGACAAACTCTGCTTTCAATAGTATTACAAATAACTTAAAAACCACAGAAAATTTGTAATGAATGTATATCGCAAAGTTGCTTAGATTGTTTTCTTTTATTAGGCAAAATATTATATATTTTTTGGGTTGACATTCCCTGTAAAGGGAATAGTAAAGAATCATATTGACAATATGTAGGTAAAACTGTTTTGCCAAATGGATTAGTAATATATTTATGAATTGTATATTATTTGGTTGTTCCTATCCAAACTGATGTTCATTAGGAAACGGTCTACTCCATCATTGGCACATAATTAGGGATTCATGAGAATTCGGCCAAACCCTGAATCCTTCTTGAATACTGAACCAATTTGAACCCTAATTTGCATATTTATATGCAAATTAGGGGCAGGCAAGGTGAAAGAGAATCGCGTGATTCAGCCAGGCACATGGATTCGTCCAAATCCTGCTGAAAAAGGCAGAATCCTGGCTCAATACCGGAATCCTGAATGCTGTGCATCCCTACAGAAGGTCTAATATACTAGTAAAATTTAATAGAATTTCCTAGCTGTTCCCCATATTTCTTGTATATAACTTTTTCCTAGAACAAATATAATTGTCTAGTTGGGGGTCCACATGAGTGTTGCATTTACATATAATAATACCCTATAATGTAGCCAGCATGTTGTTGTAGTTGAACTAAGTTGCTGTGTGAGGCATTTATTAGATGGAAGTGCTAGTTTGGATACTGTTGGTAAATGTCTATGTAGTTATACAAACCACGATCTAAAACATAAATGTATATCTTGCAATTCCTTTCTTTTTGCATGATGATAGAATGGAGAACCATTCTTTAAGGCTAATTGGTTTGTATGGCATGATTTACATAGCAATAGTCTGTGCAGTCTAATAACTGTATTTTGAGCAGTGGCTAAGGCAGTCCTTTTTATGACCAAGTTACTATAAAGTGCAGACTTAAAGGGCTCCATTAATACATTCATCATCTAACTTGGGACCAGTTTAACAATTAGGAACCCAGAACTCCAGCTAAGTGTATAAACACTGTGTGCCATTTAGTCTCTTGGGGGAGTACGTGATGCATTTGTAACTTTCTGCACTCCAGCATTTGAGCTGCTGGCAAAATGCTGAGAGTTTTAATTGTGTAACATGTGTAGTACCAATGAATATCCATCCCTAAATTTGAGCCTAGAGCAGGTTGTATTTGGAACTTGCAGTTCCTGGCATTGCAGGAATACTGGGAGTTTAAAGTTCTGCAACAGCTGCAGTGCAAACAGATTCTTGTTCTTGACCTGAAGGCTTCCATGGCTATGCAAAGTAGCCATAATAGAGTTCTCTCCTCTTCTAGGAAACTTCATCATGTCAATGTTCCAAAAAGTGTTTCACTGACTGCTTTTTTTGTCTTTCTCTGTAGGGTTGCTACTTTAGGGAGATAGATAGATAGATAGATAGATAGATACTTGGTAAGGACTAGCACTCTCCTGTATTTATTTTAAAACCAAAAACTCTTTATTTTACATACCACTTGTGTACAACAATTCTATCCACATTAGGACCTTTATCAAGGATAACAAATCGTGACTTAAGCAAATCTTAAATACCCATAACCATTGTGAAAATGGAGCCAAAACGAGATCAAACCATCAATTAATTCATGCCTCAATGAATTTAATTTGAATATGAAAATTAGCAAACCTATTGGAGTGCATATCACTGGTCTATCCACTAGGTGTTGGCTCCATTTTCACAATGGTTATGGGTACTTAAAGGGGACCCGTCTCCCCAAAAAAATATTTAAAATCCTATTTTATCACATTGGTCAAGCCAAATTAACTTTTAATTACACAATATAAATTATTTGAATCTTGTTTCCTTCAGTCTGGAAATTCATAATCATAGCAAGCAGGTAGGAGCCATTTTCTGGACACTGTTATTAAGACAAGCCTTGCATCATCTCAGAATCTTGTTTGTGCACCAGAATGGGGGACCTAATGCCCATCCCCATGCACGGGATACACAATTAAATGATGAAGAGAATGGGGGAATGTGTGGAGAGCAGTGACATCCAGGAAGTGCTGAATGGAAAGTGAAAGTAATTGTTTGCCACATCCACATGTAAGGCATAGAGGAGGGGCAGACAATATTTGATTGACAACTGAGATTTTTAAAACTGCTATGATGCTTTAATAAAAAATAGAAATTGGATTTCATGTTTAATTTGAAAAGGACTTTTAATATACAGTTTTTTTTTTTTGTGTATGGGTGACGGGTCCACTTTAAGATTTGCACTGTATGGCCACTGGGGTTATATACATAATACCTTGGAAATGACAAATAAAAAGATTTTGGCTTGTTCTCTCTCCTGTTGCTACATAATTAGGTGGAAGTATTATTGCCAGTGTGTGAAGAGATGCAAAAAAGGGGTTCCATGTCACACATTGGTGGGAACTAGACAATCTTCTCTTTTTTAGAGGGTTTACAGAAATTTGATAACTTTACAAATAATTTAGAAATAACTAAGCTTTACCAACATTCCATCAGTACCTGAAATGTAAGGAGCATATAATGCGCATGCACCTGTTGTCTCCCCCAGTGTCCATCCCCTACAATGATTTACAGATTTTTGAATCTTTTTGATTGCACATTGGAAATGTGTTCAGTGTCCGTGCCTCGTTCTGTGTTGTGACATTAGTTGGTATAGTACAAATCTCTGGCTTCCATGCCTGCTTGAAAGCTGTGTGTGCGAATGTCTCCTTTTCCAGAGCATACACAGGAGAGCATTCAACGCTTCGAACAGCAGGCGGGCCTCAGAGATGCTGGGTATACGCCACACAAGGGCCTCACTTCTGAAGAGACCAAATACCACCGCGTGGCAGAAGCCCTGCATGTAAGATTCTCTCCAGTTTCCCTTATCATCATGTGCCTGAATCTTCTTACAAGCGGGTTAGGTGCATGGTTATAAAGTACTGATGTAATACTTTTTTTCTTTTCTCGCCTACATTATGTACTAATGTCCACGTTGATCCTATTGGATTTTTTTTTTTTTTACTATATAGATTGTGTAAAAAATAACTTCCAATAAATTCTTATGGAAATGTAAGTGGTAGTTTACCTTTTTAAACTCGTTTTTCAGATAGTACACTGCTTTCTATTTTTTATTTTTGACTGTTTTTCTAATTTTGCACTTCGGAGATAAATTTTTTTCACCTTCTGGAGGATCTCTGCAGGGGGGGGTCACTGACTCTGTATACTGTTCTAATCACGTTACATTAGCTGACACATTTCTTGTGTTTGGCCTTTCTGAAAATAAACCCTGAGTTTCATTACAGGCAGCTGTTAGAATTGATACAATAGTTGCTAATACTCCAGAGATGCTGCTGAGAAATGTATCGGCTAATGTAGCAAATTGTAACCGTGAATCTGCACCTGGATCACTGAGCTGCCAAACATTAAGTTGTAAAGTCTTTAAGGGGTTGTTCACCTTCCAAACACCTTTTTTCAGTTAAATTTTTAGATTGTTCACCAGAAATAAAGACTTAAATTTTCAATTACTTTCCATTTTTTATTTTTAACTGTTTTTTCAAAATCAAAGTTTTAAAGTTAAATGTTTCTGGTGTTTGAGTCTGGCAGCTCAGTAATTCAGGTGCAGATTTTTCGCTTTTACAATTTTGCAATATTTCATGATACATTTCTCAGCCGCATCAATTCTAACAGCTGCCTTTAATGAAACTCAGGAATTCTGCTCCGCTGGGCCAAAGATAAGAAATGTATCCACTAAATGTTTCAATTTAGAACAGTTTACAGGGTCGGCGACCCCCTCTCCCAGAGCAGAAGGTGAAAAGTGATACTACACTTCAATATTAGAAAAATAATCACACATAGAAAATAGAAAGTAATTTGAAAAAGCCTATATTTCTGGTGAACAATGTGAAACCAACTGAGCTGAAAAAAAGTGTTGGAAGGTGAACAACCCCTTTAATATCTAAAATCAGTTGAACAGAACGAGTGTTGGGGAAGGTGAACAACCCCTTTTAATATCTTTTATTTCGTTTCCTGTGCTGCTCCTGGCTTTCAGATCCAGAAGTAGAGAATTACACAGCTATGATTATCCATGTAAAAGGTTCAGTTGGTACAAACTGTGACCGTATTCAACATTTTTTTCAACATGGTGTTGGTGTTTTTGCTGAACATACTTTCTGCCTATTCCTTTAAGAAATGTTTTTGTTATTTTCAAAGGCTGCAGTTCAAGGTCTGTTTATATGGAGCTTACTATCTTTTCTATTTATCTATCTATCTATCTATAGATAGATAACCCCCCCCCCCATCCATCCAGTGGCTCTTGACTGGAACATGATTGTATCCCTTTAAATCACACTTTCACTCTGCTCTATGGTCATTGCACAGGGAAAAACATTGTTCTCTTTTTAGCCACATGTGCTGAGTTTGCAGGGAAATTCTTTGTTCTGCTCTTTTTATTTGTTAGCTTGGCATTTCTGTATTGATAGGTCTAACCATACCGTGTAAATTATAGTTATCCAAGCCATCTCTAATAGAAATAAAATTGTAGATAGGGCTATTCAACTGGAGAGGGGTTTTTAGTTGTTGTCTATTGGCTTTGTAGGCTTATTTGTATGGCATCATTTTTACATTTTGTTGTAGTTTTATTTTTAATTATTTAGCATTTTGTTCAGCAGCTGCACTCACAATTTCAGCAGTTATCTGTTGCTAGAATCCAAAGTACCCTAGCAACCAGATGTTTGAGTGAAAGATTTTAAATAGGAATTGGAGAGGGCCAAAAGAGAAAGATAAGTAATAAATAATACTAATTTGTAACGTCACAGAGCAATAGCTTTTATTGGTTTCCAGAGTTACCAATATTTAAAAACTAGAGGAAGGTAAATAAATAAAAACTGTAAAATTTAAGAAATGAAAATGTACAGGTACAAGACCTGTTATCCAGAATGCTCGGGACCTGGAATATTCCAGATAACGGATCTTTCCATAATTTGGATCTTCATACCTTGTCTACTAGAAAATCATTTTTTAAACATTAAATAAACCCAATAGGCTGTTTCTGCTTCCAATAAGGATTAATTATATCTTAATTTGGTTCAAGTACAAGGTACTGTTTTATTATTCCAGAGGAAAAGGAAATCATTTTTAAATATTTGGATAAAATGGAATTTATTGGAGATGGCCTTACTATAATTCAGAGCTTTCTGGATAACTTTTTTTACAGATAATGGGTTCATACCTGTACTAACAATATGGACTTGTATAATAATCTAAAAGTTAATGAGCCAGATATTCCTTCTTTACAATTTCTATAACGGAGATGTTGATGTGCATTTTTGTGGCTTGATATTTAAGTAACCAGCTTTTAGCGAAGGCCCTTTCCTCCTATAGTACCACATTGTATTACATGTTTATGCTAATATTACTTTTTAAAATTTTAAATACTACCTACCCTTTCTTTATTCTTATTGAAAAGAGGGCAGAGAGGAATGTGCGTATAAGAGGGCACAACGCAATCAGGGAACATGTAGGCAAATGTTAAAGGAGGAAATAAAAAGGCACCTATTATACATCTATTAATTCTTAAAGGAACAGTTCTGTATAAAAATAAAAACTGGGTAAATAAATAGGCTGTGCAAAATAAAAAAAATGTTTCTAATATAGTTAGTTAGCCAAAAATGTAATGTATAAAGGCTGGAGTGACTGGATGTCTAACATAATAGCCAGAACACTACTTCCTGCTTTTCAGCTCTCTTAACTCTGTGTTAGTCAGCGACTTGAAGGGGGGCCACATGGGACATAACTGTTCAGTGAGTTTGCAATTGATCCTTAGCGTTCAGCTCAGATTCAAAAGCAAATAGATATGACCCCGCAAGCCTCTCAAGAGAGCTGCAAAGCAGGAAGTAGTGTTCTGGCTATTATGTTAGACATCCAGTCACTCCGGCCTTTATACATTACATTTTTGGCTAACGAACTATATTAGAAACTTTGTTGTTTTTTTTTTTTTTTGCACATACGATCTATTTACTTAGTTTTTATGTTTTTACTGAACAATTCCTTTAAATGTTTTTTGTTTTTTTTTTTGGTTGAAGCATTTATAGTTCAGTAAAATTAGACAGCCCATCTGCCTGGCCACATCTTTCTCCTAATTGTTCCAGCTGCTGGTAATTCCCCTGATAGTGTTAATACAGGCATGTAGGTTTACCATGTGTACTATGTGGACATGCCTGCATTAACAGCAGCATCAGACTGGGGAGCCCACCAGGCATGTAGCCTCAAGGCCTTTACACCATCCCCCAGGACCCCAGCTGCAAGGTCTTCTCTCCCACTAACACCTCCCCCCGCCAGATACATTAGATATATATTGCAAAATAGGTGCATGCTATGTAGAATGCAAATAATTAAAATTACAAATGTAAAATAGTTTGCCTTTAGAACCCCTTTAAGCCTAGTTCTGTGCCACCACCCAACATCTAAATTCTGCTCTCTACTGTCTGTATAGGCTTAAAGGAACAGTAACACCAAAAAATGAGGGTTTTTTTTAACATATACTATATAGTTAACATGCACTGGTAAAACTGCTGTTTGCTTCAGAAAGACAACTTTAGTTTATATAAATGAGCTGCTGTGTAGCAAAGGGCAGCCATTCAAATTGGGGGGAAAAAAGGAGAAAAGGCACAGGTTACATAGCAGATAAGATAACCCTCTGTTCAATACAATAGTGTTTTATCTGTTTATCTGCTATGTGACCCTGTGCCTTTTCTCCTTTTCCAGCTTGAATGGCTGCCCCCATGGCTACACAGCATCTTGTTTATATATACTGTACCTATAGTAGTATTTCTGAAGCAAACATACCAGTTTTACTAGTGCAGAGCATCAGTACATTATATTTAATTACTTTGAAACAATTTGTTTGATGTGTTACTGTTCCTTTCAATATTCCTGGCCCAATTACTCTCCTTTGAATGTGTCACATAGTGTAGCTGGATGAGTAAAATGCATTCCTATTACCTAGCAAGGGTAGGAGGCCACATGTCGACTAACATTCTTGGTAATTAGATAAACTGATATTTTGCTTAGTAATGTGGATTTCTATGCTTTTTATATAAAAAAAATAATTTTTGCATTGCACAGGCCCCAGATTGCCTTTTTGCCATTACTTGTAGTTACTCCGATGTTATTGAACCTAAACAAAGCTGCAGTAATGTCTTGCTTGTATCCTTGCTCATCCACAAGTGCATCCTCTGTCGCAACTTTTCTCTTGGCAGCTTTTCTTCATGGCAGCCGAATGTGCATGGAGTTCTGTCCAGCCATTTTAAATCTTTTTCTTGTCCTTTGCTAGAAACTTAATATGCACATTGGAGAATCCACTGAAGAGAAACAAAGTTCATCTGCCCAGTCAACTCCTTGCAGCACTCCCAGCTCTTCTCCTAAGCAAATGCGCAGGTAATTATTCTGATATTCCTTTGGGACTACCACGTCAGATTTAATGTTGGAGGATTGTTTGCCTGATACTGGTTAACGTAGATACTTTCCAAGTTACAGTTATCATATTTTCACCTTCTACATTGTAGGTTACAATTTCCATGGTATTTCACCCAAATGTGTGTACTGCTATTATCTAGTGGTGCTGGAGCTTCCTTGACCTTTGTTTTCTTCCGCAGATCGTGGTTCAGTCAGGGATCCACCAGCTCTCTCCCAGCTGGGGATTTAAGCAACTCTGATGGAGGAGTGGATAAATGGAGTATGTTTGGCCCTCGTGCTGTACAGAAATCCACCACAGATCCAGGTAAATATTGTTCCTGAGGTCTACTATATATGTTACATTCAAATCAGTGTGGGTACATCTGAGTAAATATAGCTTAAAAAGGAGGAAATAACATCTTGAAATATGAATATTAAAATGCATTCAAGAAACAGTTCAACGTAAAAATAAAAAACTGGGTAAATAGATAGTATGTGAAAAATAAAAAAAATGTTTCTAATATAGTTAGCCAGAAATGTAATGTATAAAGGCTGGAGTTACCGAATGTCTAACCTAATAGTCAAAACCCAACTTCCTGCTTTTCAGCTCTCTAGCTGTGAGTTAGTCAGCGACTTTAAGGAGGCCACATGGGACAACTTTTCAGTGAGTTTGCTTCAGTTAATGCCTTTAAGAGTTGCTTGGATGATTTTTTGGACAGACATAATCTCAAAGGCTATTGTGATACTAAACTCTATAGTTAGTATAGATATGGGTATATAGAATTTGTGAAAGTGGGGGGGGGGGTGTATGGATGCTGGGTTTTTATATGGAGGGGTTGAACTTGATGGACTTTTGTCTTTTTTCAACCTGATTTAACTATGTAACAGTTATGACTTGTGTGCCCCTCCCCTCAAGTTACTGCCTGGTAACCAGTCAGTGGAAACCAAGAGAGCTGAAAAGCAGGAAGTAGTGTTCTGACTTATGTTAGACATCCAGTCACTTTTTTTTTTTTTTATTTTGCACAGCCTATATATTTACCCAGTTTATTTTTACCATAAACAATTCCTTTAAACTGGTAATTCTCATGTAGCTGTGTGGCTACCAATGGTCAGGGGGAGTAAAAACAAATGACTGTATAAAGATGTAGGCTACTACACTTGGACCTGTTGTCAGTTCTGTGGGCCGCAGGAAAATTTCAGATAAAAATTGTTCTAATCTAAATCTTTTCACTAAGAACACGTGTACAAAGTGATATTGACATGTTCCAGATTTTTATACAAACGCAAAGACTTCCTGCCACCAGTATGATAGTAGTATGCTCTTACCTTCCAGTTGTTCCTTACCCGTCATGGTGATATACTCATTCAAGTGTAACAGGATTAATCCCAACCCGCACACCCTGGCCTTCAAGGAATTGAGAGCCCGGTGCTCAATGATTGAGGGATCGGCACCCTCCCAATCTTAGACGATGCAGAAAATTCACTGGCACACGTAGCGAATGCAAGCAGGGCCAAGCCCTTGTGTGTTTATTTGTGAGTGCAAAGTTTCTGGGTAGCAACCCCTTTGTCAAGCGTACAGATCAGTAAATGTGACAATTAATCTAATTAGCATACACAACAAGCAATTGCTAGCACAAAAAAGCAGTACAGCTTGAAGTGAACTTATACAATAAGGGGCCGATTCATGAAGCTCGAGTGAAGGATTCGAATTAAAAAAACTTCGAATTTCGAAGTATTTTTTGGGTACTTCGACCATCGAATTGGTTAAATTCGATCGAATTCGAACGATTCGAAGTACAAATCGTTCGACCATTCGATAATTCGATTTTAGTTCCCAGTCGAATATCGAGGGTTAATTAACCCTCGATATTCGACTCTTGATGAATCGGCCCCTAAATGTTTACATTTTGTACAATGTAATACAATCGAGGTTGCTACCCCGAAACGTTGCACTCCCAAATAAACACTCAAGGGCTTGGCCCTGCTTGCATTCGCCACACGTGCCAGTGAATTTTTTTCATATTATAATCCCATTTTAGCCAGCAGCATTGGGGTTAACTCTGTGCTGTCAACTAATAGGGATTCTTTTTTCCCATAGCTTTACTTTCTCTGCAGTTTCAGCTGTTCCACTACTTATGTGAAAGTGCTGTCACTAGTGATTACTATAGTTAACCTGTGTTAGTATTTGTATTATCTGTTTGTTCTGTCTTACCTGCTCTCCAGTTATTGGAATCCATCCCTCTGAGCATTAGTAGTGCTTGGATGAAGGTCACTGTTAGCCGTGACTGCAGCTCTGATGTTGGGCTTTGTTGTGTGGCAAAAACTAGTTCTTGCTTGACACAAATTATTCTCAAAATAACACTTTGAACACCCACCCGTGCTGGCCCACAACGCCTCTTCAGCCATGGCCTGGGAACAGGTCAAAGACCCCAGTGGGCTGGAGCACAGATTTGCCTGTTATCACAGCTGCAGCAGCCATAATTTAAGACATGTGGCTGGCTGAAACAGGTAAAATTGGGGAGGCAAGGTGATGTGGAATGTCCGTATCATTTTATGGTCCATTAACAAACTGTTTACTACAGTGAGTATATTTTAATAGTCGTTAATGAGTATTCCAGGCATCTTAAAAATAAACACGCCCTGTAAAGTCTGTGCCAGCAGAACTGCCCCTTGAACAAAAGCCTATCCTGCTGGAAATTAGTATATGTTTGATGTGCTGTGTTTTTTCTTAATCAGGAGGTTTCACTGTCCAGCCTTATAAAGGTGCTCAGAAGCCAACCCCTATGGAGCTGATGCGAGCACAAGCTTCGAGGATATCTGATGATCCTGCTGCTTTGAAACCCCCCAAGATGGAAATGCCTTCATTGGTTTCAGGAACTAAGAACATTCCCCGTGGCCACAATCTAAAACCTCGTGACATGAACATACTAACTCCAACAGGATTCTAACTATCTAGCTGATCTGGTCTATTGCCCTCCTGCAGCTTTTCATTAAAGGGAGACTAGCAACACCTTTTCTATGGCTTCTCCTCTCTGAAGATGACTAGTGATATACATCTGGCATTAACTCTTACTTTCTGGACTCGAGCTTTCCATCTTGATGAGGATTTTATTTGTAAGCCTTTAGCACTCTGTATACATGTGTAAACAAAAAACTCTCTAAAATGTCCTCTATGCTAGAGCATTAGACTGCCAGGTAAACCACTGTATAACTACGAACACGCTGGTAGTTGGTAGCCAATACCACATCTTTCGGTATTATTCACCTTAAACAACCACTTTTTCCAGTTAGATCAGAAATTGATACTTGCTGCACCTTTCATCAGGGTAGTTATCAACAGACCTATTCTGTTCAAGTAACCTCATTGTTTATTTTATTTAGGCCACCATCTCAAAAGATACCACAGATTTTTTTTATTTTATGTAGATATGTAATTATAGTGGACTTTTTCATTTTTGTGGACTGCTTCCTTGCCTAGAGCATATCTTAAAACATTTAGGTTATCGAGTCTACATTTCACTACATACCGCAATAACAGGATCCTGGGGTTCTGGTAGAAGCATGATTGTGTTGGTTCTTGTTCATAGGTATAATCATTAAATTGTGACATCAAATATACTTAAAGCAAGTAACCCTACACCTGACTCAGGAAAAAAGGTTTCATTTCTTCTCCCTTAATGTACTGTTGAATACAAAGGACGTTGTAGCTTTATTCCAGTTTCGAAACTTGCACTCGGTTCTCTAAGAACTAATTTATTAATTTTTTTTCGTGCTTATGTGTATTTTTTTTAATTGTGCCTAATTTTATGCTTCACAATAAAAAAAACAAACATTTTGTTTGAGTTATGAGCGATACCCAGCATTTGAATTTAGGGGTGCCACCGGGCCAGCATCGAATCAGCCTAGATAAGGCTGGCGCTGGCATTAAACATTTACCAGCAATGTACTTGCCAGTGTCATTTTTCCCCACTTCCTTGAACTGCTACACCACTCAAATGTCCATTTAAGCCTTCCAACCCCACTCCCAACATATCTCTTCCCCACTACTGCATATCAATACCATTACCCTGAAAAGGTAGCCACCCTAACAGAATGCAAGGACAAAGTTTGGCCCCCAACATGATGTGCAGGGCTGAACCCACCCAACCCATGGGTTTCAGCAAAAACAAAACTACTTGTATGCACCCAGGCAGATGACTGTGCCCTTCCTCAATTTTGCCACTCTGTCAGGCTTATTTCAGTGTTTTACATTGTGTTATATCCACACAACCCCAAACCATGTGTCTTTCATGCTTGAATGCACAATGTAACATACTGCTGATTTGCTCAACAAAACCATGTGTGGTAAACTATCAAATAAGAGTTTAAAAAAAAAAAACAAACAAAACAATCTTGACTATTTACATTTATAAAGTGCTTTACAGTAGCTTCACATAAAGGTAAGCCACATTAGTATAAAAAAATAATGGCCCGCATTATAAATCTGTAAATAGTGCTTGTTCCTTAAAAGAAAGCCATAAAATATATACTACTATTTTAGATAAGCTTGCATCTATAGATAGTGGTATTTTACCGAGCCGTTATAAAGTGTGCTTCTTAAGACAAGGGCACATCACTTAATATCTACAGTTTTTTTTTTTTTTTTGTAGCTCAGATGCAGCTACCTCAAATACCTGCTATTGCAATCAAACAAAAGTAACATATCACTAAAAATCACTTCATGTGTAATATATCCTCAAATGGAGAGCAATACTTACTGGAGCTTGGTCTCTACATGTGGCTTATTTCAGTGTTTTAAATTGTGTTATATCCACAACGCAACTTTCTTTGCTTTAAGTCTTTTTAAGAACTGCTGTACAAAGTAAGGTATGTAGCATATGAAGTCTCTCTGTTAGTGCTGGTGGTGTATCATTCTCAAGAAATCTGAGCTTTTTAAATGTGTCCAGTTGAGCGTCAATATCTCTCTCTGTAATGTCATCGTCCGGATTCACAGCCCTCTGTACACGTGCAAGCTCATCAATTCGGTCTAATATTCGGGTCAGTAAATTCTCTAGGAAAGGAAAATTTGTCAATTTCCACCTGCTTTCTACCTTAAGTACTGCATTCACCAATGTCAGTATTAAACTATTTGTTTTTCTTAATCCTTTATCCACACCAATACCTGTGAGCCTAAGTTACTATATTTCTTGCTTAAGCAAGGCATTACCCATAGTTTTCTATTAAATCTTACTTCAGTGGAGATGGTAAGTTGTGGGTTTTATAGGTTTGCTCTTAATATAATATTTCATAGTGCCAGTAACCTCTTACCTGATTTTATTTGTTGGTAACTAAGAAACAGCACAATCAGTAAATGAAGGAACTCATCCGACCTCTGCCACTTGCTTTCGGGATCCTTCGAATAAGACAACATCTGCATTAGTGGCAGAAAAATGTTAGTTACTGAGGGCTCTTGCACAGACGCATTTTTCCTGTGGTGGATTTTATCATGCATTCCATCACATGGGAACACAATTTAACACCGCCTGTTCTTTTCAATTACTTTATTTTCACCTTCCCGTAGAGAAGCATCGAACACAAATGGAATGCATCACGTTGCGTTGCACCTGTGTTCGGCCCTTTCCTGCAGTAGAGTACTGGAATTTGAGTGAAAGTTATACTGGCAGTATATAAATGAGCTAAGTATTTAAATTGTGACTTTCGTTGCCCTTTTCACTGCCAGCCGATTTGGTACTTTTCTTGCCAGACCATTTTGGTCTCTTTTACTTTAGGGCCTGAAAGCACCAATACCAAATATACACTGTATAGTTTTATGGAGATTTCTCACTTGTATAGGTCAAAAAAACTCCAAGCAGTACCAAATTTCCAAAGCACCGCTCCACATAACTGCATTCTTTATGATTTCAAGGCCAAACATTCCACTAACAGTAGGTTTACCCTAGAAAACTACACATTAATATAGCTTTGTACTCCAAACTACCAAGTTGCAATTCTTTCCTAAAGTTACACTTTTTTTTATAAAAATTTGTGAAATTTTTGAAAAATGACCTCAAAGCTTCCAGTCTACAGCGTCATATTTCCCACAGATTATTAGGTAACCAGATAAAACACCCTCAATATGAATGCTTGGGGTCCGATGAATAGTTTTATGTCCGTTTACTCCAAAGTACCAAGCCGCAAAGCTTTCCTAAATTTGGTGATTTTGGTGACATTTCCAAAACTCACCTCAAAGCTTCCAAAATTGCACAGTTTGATGCCCAATGTGTATTCGTTTACCTAAGTATGTAGCATATAGGGGCCCCAAAATTAAGACACCTCATACAAACGATCAGTTCTGTAATTTCAGATACAGCAAAATCACAACATTTACAGCATTTTAGGAAGGGACAAAAGTGCAAAAATAAGTGCCATATATATTTGGAAAATTCACATTCCCCTGAGTCCAAAATGGGTACATGTGTCTGTTTACTCCTAAGTACCAAGCCGCAAAGCTTTCCTAAATTTGGCAATTTTGGTAAAAGCTACAAAAAGTATGGTGACCCATTGGAAAGTGCACATTCTGACTAATCCAAAATGGGTAATTATGTCTTTCTACTCCAAATTAAACTGCAAAGCTACGCTAAAGGAAGAGATTTTCATGACATTTCTGAAAATCGCCTAAAAATATTGCAAATTGCCGCATTTATCTCACAAAATTTCTTACATACCATTGGAAAACCCTAAATACTGACACCAAGGGTCTACTGAACAGTTTGATGCCCAATATGCATAGATATACCAAAGCAGGTGGCATGTGCGGACCCCAATTGAAAATAGTTCATATGAATTTTCTCAGATGCCAATTTGCCTTCTTTGAACATAGCCCCCTGACTGCGTATTATGGGTCGCAAGACCCCCTAACAATACCAAGACCCAATAAAACCATACATTTTACACAGTCTAACGAATACTAAATTGCTAAAAATGTGTTTCTACTCCAAATGATCAAACTGCAAAACGACACTAAGGGGCAGATTTATCAAAGGTCGAAGCTTGAAGTTAAAAGAACTTCAAATTCAAAAAGACCAACTGGTCGAAGGTTTTTGGGGGTCGAAGTGGTCCATATTCGAATCGTATGATCGAAGGAATAGCGCCTTCGATCTACTTCGATTCAAAGTTTTTTTTAACTTCGATCTCCCAAATTCCCCCAATTGCCTCCATACAGGTGCTAGGAGGTCCCCCATAGGCTAAAACAGTACTTCGGCAGCTTTTAGGTGGCGAATGGTCAAAGTTTCAAAGAGACAGTACATTTCGATATTCAAATTTTGAAGTTTTTTTCAACTTCGAATCGAAGTTGGACTATTCGATCATCGAAGTACCCAAAAATTACTTTGAAATTCAAAGTTTTTTACTTTGAAAATTCACTTCAACCGTTGATAAATCTGCCCCTAAGTAAACTGTAAGGAACAACAATGCAAGCATAAAACCACAATAACTTCGCTAAAATCAGGTCAGGTCAGAATGCTTGATACAAAAGTCACGCTGTGAAATCAACAGTTTTTAGGGGAATGACAAGAGGAAAATGATAAAAATAAAGTACTAAAAAAAGTATGTGTGTGTTTGTGTAAGCATGTGTGTTTGTGTATGCATGTGTGTACAGCACTAAAAAGTGTGTATATGTGTATGCGAGTGTGTAAATATATGCAGAAGAAACCGAGGTGGCAGCCCCTTTGGCTCGTTACCTAGTGGGCGCATCAGACTTCCTTACACAACGGCAAAAGCCACCAGGGCACCAAGGGAGCCCTTTACTGTGCAGAACGTATGTACTATGTGCTCGGCCGTCAGAGCATTTTCCTGCCAGCACGTAGTACCTTCATGCTTGGGGTTAGATAGATCCTTTTTCAGTGACATGAAATTACATCATGCAAAAAAGGATAATATCCCTCACACAAAACTCAACAAATATTTTGTGTGGTAACTCCTCAAGATGCCTGGCAGGGCATCACAATGCATGAGCAAACATCTGAATGAGAAGCCACAAACACAATGAGGTTCATTTATAAACACTAGCCTAATTTGCAACTGGCAAGTAACCCATAGCAACCAATCAACGAGTGGCTTTTTTCAGCCACCTGCAGGTTGAGCAATGAAAGCAAACCTCTGATTAGTTGCCATGGGTTACTGCCCAGGTGCAAATTTGCCCAGTGTTTATAAATGAGCCCCAATGAGCTGTTTAACCCATTTATTTCTGTGACAATGATAGCATTCCTTGATGAGAGATACAGTATGTTTCCCTTACTTCTTACCTGCTCTTCTAGGAAAAGTGTGGAGTGCAAAAGAAAGTACAAGATCTTTGCTGCAGACAGTGGAGGTTCTTTACTCTCTGGACAGCTGTGCTGAAGGATAACTTCGATAACTCTGGCTCGTAGGAGGGCACTCTCTATGCTGCTTAAAAACATCTCCCTGAATTGGAGGAAGTGGAAAACACTCCTTGAAAGTTTGGTACAAGTCTTAAATTTTAAAATGTAAACCCTTGAAAGAAATAAATGTAAAAGTGCTCCTCTCAGCACTTTTGCAATTTACATTTTTCTGCTTTTCAATATATCAGTTTTTATACTACTATAAATAACCCACTTAGACTGTAAGCTGTACAGTACAGGGGCCTCCATTCTGATGTGTCTTTTAACACATGGCACTTTATCTCTCCAGTTGATTTTTTATGGTGTATTTTTTTTTATTTCTAAATTACACTGTTCAGACTGCAAATAATTCACTCTTACCATATAAAATATTATTCCTGCGCCAACAAGTGTTTTTATTTTTAGTTGTATTATTGGGTGTGTAGGCAGCCATCTCCGCTCATTTAGCCTGATCCTGTGCTTTCAGAAAGAACTAACACTTAACAATGGAACAGCTTTCTTAAAGGCTATTGTTTCTCCTACTCAATGTTAAAGGTTTTTTTTTTTTTACTATAGAGTGCTATTCTCATATCTACCAGGGAGCTATTATCTTGTGTTAGGGAGCTGTTCTCCAGTTACCTTCCCATTATTCTGTTCAAAGGGCGGGGGTGATATCACTCTAACTTGCAGTGCAGCAGAGTGACTGAAGTTTATCAGAGCACAAGTCATGTGACTTTTGAAAAATGGATTTCAGTGCTGAAGTCTGCTAGAGAAGCAGCAGCAACAAATCTCCCCAAATGCCTTTCCGCCAGCAAGAATACGAATCGCTGGTGGGATGGCATACATTTCCGAAGTTGCCTCACGGGGAAACTTTGGACAACTTCGGAAATCCGAAGCGATTTGTATTCTTGTCGGCTGGAAGGCATTTCGGGGAGATTAGTTGCCTGAAGAAGAGAAGACCCTTTTGCTTTATAAAATTGTGCCTGGCCAGGTAGTCTTTCATTCAGCAGCATGTGTGCAACCACAATGCAGAGTCTAGCAGACATTGCATAGCCATTAGTACCAGCAGGGTAAAAGGAGACTTCCCAACCACAAGTATTACTATATCACTATTAGTGTATTACTATCTCACTCTACTATGCATACAATGGTCACTGAAGGCATTAAAATATCCTTCCTAGCAGTGAACTCCTATGTTTGAGCAGCAATATGCTTGCTCTTCTGATGTTTGTGTACAATGCAAGCTAAGGGGTAGATTTACTAAACGGCGAAGTGGCAAACGCTCTATCACTCTATCACTCTATCGCCAGACGACAATTCGCTCTGGCGAATGGACGTCACTCCGCAAATTCACTAAAATGCGGATTTGAATGAATGTTGCCTCTTTCGCCAGACTTGCCTTCGCCAGCTCAGACCAGGCGAAGTGCAATGGAGTACATAGATCTTCCTCAATCTTCTGTCATTTAGATCATATTCTGAGTGGAAAATGCATCAATGTTCAAAAAATGCTTGCGACTTTTACTTTTTCAGAGTGATAGGCTGCAAAAGTCCTAATTTTTTTTTGTAACCAGTTTTCTCCATACATTTTCTAACATTAACTTCACAGTGGGCTCATATATCATTAGAACAACTCTATTGGCTTGATTAAGGTTCTCTGGACATGTGTAATGAACAGTGTAAATGTAAAGTACTTGCTCATACAACTTTAAATTTCCCCCATTTGCAAATTAACCTGAGAGCAAGATCTCTAGCAACTTTTCTCTAGGCAGAAATTAACGCTAGCGTATCTTCACTTTGAAATGCTCGCATTGCCAAGTACAGCTAGTGAAAAGCCGACAGCGTTCGATGCCCGGGACGAAACTCCGCATTTTAGTGAACTAGCGTTGTCTGAGCGAATTTTCGCCTGGCGAAGTGTAGCGATGGGTACAAAGCAGTCGCTGGCAACTTTTTAGCTATTAGTGCTAACCCCCAACCTCCCTCCTGGCCCTCGTAGCGGGCGCCAGCAGGATAAAAGGTAGGCGCGGAGAGGGGTTGCGTCTGAGGTGCGTGAACTGACACACTACTGATAGCTACAATTCCATAAAAAGCATATAGGGAGCAGTTTACCTTTCATGGCGGGTGGTTAAGCAGATCACATAAGGAAATACAAAGACTGCAATCTTAGTTGAAGTGCAAAAGGGTGACAAGTCCACTTCCACAGCAATGGAAAGCATGCGCTGCAGAAGACATATAATCCTGGAAAAGAACAAGGAAAGATATCAGTTTTACTTTGCTATGCTTACAGTAAAGATATAAGTACTGCAGCCTCCCCTAGTTTTTACCTTTGGTTATCACAGTCAGCACCATTGTTCCCTTCCAGGCCGATTTGAGAGTCATTTATTGTTTTTATCAGCCATTTAATTACATCTCTGCAACAAAAAAAAATAGTCAATACAAATTTAGTAAAGGAGATAGTAATTTGTTAAACACAGACCTGTTTAATTTCAGAGAGACCCACCTTCAGCACTTTTAAGGGTCAGTGTCACAGGACAGAAAGATATTTAATCTCCCTCCCAGTTAAAGTCACCAGATAGGGGACTATTTTTGGATTATCAAATCTAATGAGTCATGGGACAAATGGTTCCATATCCATTTGGAGACATCGCTACATGCGAAGCTGTGCACGGCAAGAAGCTGGCATGTTGTCACCCCTAATTTTTACAATTTCCCTGACAGTATCAAGTGATTATCAGAGCTTTAAAATGAAAAATACACTTGCCTGATGTGAGAGACGTTCTTGTCCCAAGATAACATTACTTTAGACAAGCAAGTATGTAGACACCGTCGTTGTAAACAGAGTTGGAAATCATCTTCTAGTGTCTGGACCACGTACTGAAGAAATAGGCACAACACTGGCTGCTCCTGAAGAGGAAGAGCCACACTGTAGCACCATTTAAAGATTGTGGTTTACATATATCCCTTAAAGAACAAAACATTCATACCTTGTTTTCCACGACATTACTAAGTAAATCCCAGTACCAGGTTACTGCATCTTGGTTAGCTGGGTGTAGCCTGAAAGTAAAAGTTGCGGTTACCTTTGCAAACCAATAACACATTCACAAATCTCTATAGCATGCATCAATATAAATGAAGACATGTTGCTAAAATACAAACACAGGGCACTACAATATATGGTTAAATAAGGAATACAGATGAGGAGAAGGCCTCCTTGAAAAAAACAATTGTCTTAGAATGTTGTTCTTTTCAATTCTTGCAATACATTTACCTCTGCACTTTCATAAGAAGAGTGTAAGCATCATTTCTAATGCCCGATTCTTCTGACTCAAGCAAGACTGAGACAACGTGGCAAAGGACTGTGGTCGGTGGATAATAATGCATGGATACAAACTCATTGAGAAAGTGCAACGTGCCCTGCGGAAAGTTCTCTTCCATAGTAGATTCCACAAAGTTCATACGACGTAAAGGAATTTGCTGTGGTTTCATTTTCAGCTTCTAGAAGGCAGTAAAAGCAGAAGACAATATAATGCATAACTAAGGGAACAGGTCTTCTTTTTTCTATACTTTAATTTTCAGGGATGAAATTAACCCTTTAAATCTATGAGCACTAGTGTCCAACAGCTCTGGACACAGTACTGTGAAAGAGCATTAACCTGGGTCCCTACGCTATGTATCTATACCACATGAAGGAGTGAGAAAATAAGGATAGCTGCACATGGGTACTGGTATAGCAGAAACAGGTACATTTAATTAAAGGAGAAGGAAAGTCTGTTTAGACTAGGGAGTGCCAAATGTTAGGCACCCCCAAGTGATTGTATTGACTTAACTGAAACCCAGGGCCGGTGCTCCTATCGGCAGAAAACTGCACCAGCCCGGGGTTATACCAGTGAGCACCACTGAGATATCTGCTTGCTTTTTCTTCACGTGGTTGTGCATGCGCAGTAGAATGGAAAGCACAACTTTACCTAAAAGTCACCTATTTCGTTCTACTGTGCATACGTCTGCCCAGGGAAATTTGAAAAAAGAAGAAGCCAGAAGAAGATCTCTCCATGGTGCTCACTAGAAAAACCCTGGGCCGGTGTAGTTTCCTGCTGATAGAAGCACCTGCCCGGGTTTTCAGCTAAGTCAAACTTGGGGGTGCATGACATTTGGCACCCCGAAGTGCAAACAGACTTTCCTTCTCCTTTAAAGCATTTTTTAAGTCTTCGGTTGTTCTTTGACATTCTTGGATGAGGCACGGGAAAGGCCAGCTCCATTTTTTACTGGTGGTACCTCTCTGAACAACTGAATAACATTAACATTTCTTTTAAATGCTAAACGGCCTATAGCATCAGCACTGAGGAATTTAGGACCATTTCCCATATACAACAGTTATAACAATGCTTCCTGACTTCCCAGAACAGTTCAGTAGGTTTTAAAGCAGAAAACTGCACAGCCCTAGCAAGTGAGCGATCCTTCCTTCTTTCTTTGCATATGTGAGCATATGCAGTAAAAAAAAAACCGTCTGTCTCTATTGTGCATGCATTAGCTGCTGGATTTTGAAGAAGGAAGGAGGGAGGAAGAGGACTTCCGCAGGCCGGTGCAGTTTTCTGCTAAAAGGAGCACAGGCCCAGGATATCAGGTAAGATTAAACTTGATGGACGTGTGTCCTTTTTTCAACCTAACTTACTATGTTACTAAATCAATACAATCCTTTGAGTGACCTAATATTTACCACCCCCCCCATTTATTGTGGTTTTCATTCTACTATGAGGGGAACTATAACGAAAACGAAGATTTTATATATGCTTCCTAATACTGAAGTAAGCCACTTTCTAAATACAATCAATTAAAAATTCTGTACCATTTCTAAAATAATCAAGTTTATCTTCAAGTCAAGTCTATATTAAATTTTAATTTTTGCTATAGTTTCCCTTTAACCTTAAGCACATTCATCTCCTGTCACATAAACACTAAAGGCCATAGCACATTTGCAAACAGATAGGTAGTCAATAGAGATATGCCATAAAAAGGTGGTCCATAATAATAAGAAAATTAGGTGACCTGAATTCTGTTCATTTAGGCAGCTAGAAAACCTTCTGGTGTGACTTTGGACAAAGAAAGAAAGGGTTACTGTATATCATCCCATTTAGCTACAGCCCAAGTGCATCAGAAAAGACTTTGAGTCCAACTCATTGCTAGCATCTAACGCAGAGGTCCCCAACCTTTTTTACTCGTGAGCCACATTTAAATGTAAAAAAGAGTTGGAGAGCAACACAAACATGAAAAAGTCCACGGGGATGCCAAATAAGGGCTGTGATTGGCTATTTGGTCGCCCCTAGGTGTACTGGCAGCCTAAAGGAGGGTCCGTTTGGCAGTACACCTGGTTTTTATGCAACCAAAACTTGCCTCCAAGCCTGGAATTCCAAAATAAGCGCCTGCTTTGAGGCCACTGGGAGCAACATCCAAGGGGTTGGAGAGCAACATGTTGCTCGAGAGCTACTGGTTGGGGACCACTGATCTAACGCATCAAATCATCAAGCACATTCAAAGTAACTTGGTTCATGTTAAGCTTGGGTAAAAACTGAGCTTTTGAAATAGGCTATGTGTGACACATTTCTGTTCAACTTTACCTTTCTGGTCTCTTCATTCTGTTTCAGTCTGTGGCAAAATAAGTGATGTATAGGGGGATTCCTATAGCATCTCAGTTTGTACAGCCAAGCCTTGTCGAATGTAGACTCCTCTTTAGAGACCAGGTCCTTATGTTGTGTATTAACAGTAGGTCCTAATGAGGAATTGGCGTTGTCTGCAGGATTCCTCTGAGAATCTGCTGCAGAACATTTTGCGGAAAAGTCTGATAGCGGTGTGTTGTTTAAAGTTGAAATTACGGAACGCAATATAGGTACTGGCACAGGAAGTTCAACGTTGTTGCTTTCACTCGATACTTTACGTCCTCTAGGAGATTCGCTTTGATCGACCAATAGAGCTTTTAAACTATCCAAGGAGTCTATGCCACTATTAACATAAGTGCTGCTACTTGAAACTGACTTGGGTCCAGTATCGAAGTCCTCATGGTCTATTGTGAGATACCCAATGAGTTTCTTATTCGAACTGAATAATTCTTTTGCACTCACCAGCTCTGAATCGGAGTCAGAGCTGCTATAGTTGCACTCAAAACTGACAGGAGAAGTTTTAATCACAGGTTCCCTCATGTCCTCCGTCAAGTCGATGACCTCACTCTCCGATCCTGAAATATTACCCAGGTCACAGCTATTTGCTGTCAAATCGATGATGTCCTAGAGTTCAGAAAATAAGACAGTGTCGATGCACAATGCACATTTCACTTAGGTCTAACATGTAATAATTTGTTAATACTTATCTGTAATAAAAATGATAAAGGCTTAAGCCAGTGTAATCAGTGTGCTTCTTCCCTATCTAGAATTGTGAAACACTGAAAGAATCCTTTGAGAATTATATGTTTTTACCTATTACTCTTGGTCTTTTTCCCTGTAGGGGCACAATTTATCACTAATTGCAATTTCAAAGGGAAGCTATTGTGAAAAAGAAAATGTTATATTTGCTTTATCTCATGGCAATAATATTTGTGAATGCCTTCAATTAAAGGAAAACTATACCCCCCAAACAATGTAGGTCTCTATTAAAAGATACTGAGTAAAACAGCTCATGTGTAAAACCCTGCTTCATGTAAATGAAACATTATCATAATAATATACTTTTTTAGTAGTATGTGCCATTGGGTAATCATAAATAGAAAATTGCCATTTTAAAAAATAAGGGCCGCCTCCTGAAATCGTACGATTCACTGTGCATACATACAAACCACATGTTAGGTCACATGAGCCAATTAAAAGACAGAGTTCTGCCTTTTGCTTCCACACTTCTTCCTGTTACAGTTAGTGTTGTAGCATTTCTGGTCAGGTGATCTCTGAGACAGCACAGAGACCATCATGAAATGGGGGTTCAAGGCAAGAGATGTAAAAGGGCAATATTTACTTAAATATATATTCCAGTTTGGTAAGATTCTTTAATATGTCATTCAATTTGATATAAACTATCTGTTGCTTAAAGGAGAAGGAAAGCTACAGAGGCATTTATTGCCAATAGATTAGTTGCAATAGTGCAAGCTAGAATGCTATATTTATTCTGTAGAATGTTTTACCATACCTGAGTAAAAAGCTCTAGAAACTCTCTGTTTGTTTAGAATAGGAGCTGCAGTATTAATGTGGTGTGACATCACTTCCTGCCTGAGTCTCTCCCTGCTCTGGGCTCAGATTACAGTAGAGAAGGGAGGGGGGCGGGGGAAGAGGAGCAAACTGAGCATGCTCTTGCCCAGGGCAATGAGGTTTAAGCTGAAGGCAGGAAGTCTGATACAGAAGCCCATGTGTACACAATAGAAGGAAAGAAATGTGGTGTTTCTTTTGACAGGGGACTCAGAGCAACATTACTTTAGGGGTTTACTGGTATATTTAGATGGACCTTTCTGATAAGGCTAAATTAGTTTGAACCTTTCCTTCTCCTTTAAGTATTCATTTTGGGGGTATAGTTTTCCTTTAAAAGCTCTTACCACAATCACAAAATTTTTTCTCTATTAATTTATTTCAGTCACTTATTATTCACAACTATTTTTAAAGCGCAAACATATTCCGCAGTGCTGTGTAAGAAATGGGTGTATAAACTTAGCATACAGTTTACTAACCAAAAATAACAACAAAGTGAAGAGGGTGCAGAGACACACATTCAGATTCGGGGAGATTAGTCGACTGGTGACAAAACTCTTCTTTGGGGCGACTAATCTCCCCGAACTGCCTTCCCGCCGGCTAGAATGAAAATCGCCGGCGGAATGGCACTCGGAGCGCTTCGTTTTCCGAAGTCGCCACAAGAGGAAACTTCGGGCGTCTTTGGAAAACGAATGGATTCGATTGGCGTCCCGCCGTCAATTCTCATTTTAGTAAGTGGGAAGGCAGTTCGGGGAGATTAGTCGCCCCCGAAGAAGAGGATATTTGTTGCTGGGTGACTAATCTCCCCGAATCTGTCCGTGTGTCTCTGCCCTTAAAGGTGAACCACCTCTTTAATACAACAGAATTTATTTTTACCACAATACAGTAGAACCGCCATTTTATGTTTTTCAGCGGACCATAGAGTATATTACAGTACACATACTGTATATCCTGAGCTGGATGTATGACAACAAGAGATACAGTAAGGTAAAACCCAATAAGGACAGCTATAGTGTCTCTAGGCAAACAACATTAAAAATTGCCACAAAAAAGGTAACATTTTGTTTACATTGACCCTTCCTGACAGAAGTAGTTCCTCGGTCACATGACAGTACGCGCACTACTTTGCTAAGCTACGTCTCCTGCTGCCAATCAGTACAAGATGCTCAAAATGGGACAAGCTCCTGCCAAACTGACAGAGGTGCTAGGGCAGTGAGAGGGCACTTTACCTGCGGAGAGCTCTTCTTTTTTTGCGTGGAAGAGTCTTCGCTGTGCAAAACGAAATCCCTCAGTTTTTGCCGCCGCAGCCCATGCCACCATACTGTAGGGATATCCGCCTCCTTGTTATCCGAATCGGATTCATCCGATATAATTATGGTACTATCCATACTCAAGCGTCGGTACCGAGCAGAACAAAACGTGACCGGAGTGAATAGCCAAACGTTACATGATGTACCTACAGCTAGGCTCCAGACATATAAGCCACGCCCCTACACCTTCAGGCATGCCTAGTGGAACGCCGAGCAATCACATTGAGGAAAAGCGGGGACTTGCTTCCAGCACTGACGACAGAAATAGCTAGATCCTACAGGGAACTCAGTTTCCGGGATCAGCCAAAAAAAAAAAAATAACCTCTTCAAGTCTTTATTTTACAATTTATGGGAGAGGGGTTATGCAAGAATGTGTCATTTTTTTCTAGTATAAATGAATTATAATAAAGGTTAATTGTAAATTGTGATTCCTGAACCATTTTAGCAGACGTCAGCTGATGATGAAACGAAACTAAAACTGGCCACAGACGTGCAGATTCTATTCTTTGTACCAGGAACTTTGGGATATCAAACATTATCGTACCAATCTACAACGAACCATTCAGATTCAATAAGTAGGAAAAATAACAAGTCACATTATGGTCTGGCCAATAAATGACAGCCAGCAGCAACCAAATAAATGACTGATCACCATGGTATAAAACATTTCCTACAGACGGTTAGGGTTGCCACCTTTTCCGGAAAAAATAACAGCCTTCCTATATATTTATATTTTTTCCCTATTAATAACATTGGGATCAACTATTATTTTTACCGGCCAGGCCAGTAAAATACCGGCAAGTGGCAACCCTACAGATGGTCCAAAAGTCAGGTTTCATAATATTTTTTTTTGTTTTGCTAGGGTCAGTGAGTGACCCCCGGGCCCCGACAGCCAGGCTGGAGTGGGCGGGGCCCAGAAAATGTTATACTATTGTAGTTATCTAAACTGGTTTAGAATGTATGACTCTGACAGAGCGTTAACCCGCAGCATTGTGCCCCCCTTAAAGGAAAACTATACCCCCAAAATGAATATTTAAAGGGGCAAAAAATAAAATCCCGTTTTTACTTTCTTTGATGAAAAAGAAATCTATCTCCAATATACTTTAGTTATAAAATGTCTACCATTTTTATAATAAACCTGACTGTATGCAGTGAAATTTCCCCTTCGTTTTACAGCTGCAGATAGGACACTTCAGACGGTCCCTAACTGCTCTGCAGGAAAACGATCATACTTTCAAACAACTTAAGCAGCTTTATTCCTTTCCCTGTAGAACAGCAGGCGACCGTGTCGAGATTTGTATCAGTAGACCCAGTGCAGTCTGAATATTCTGATTATTAATCAGTCTTGCTATATCAGCTTCTATATTAGATATTGTTTGACTTGTGCTATTTTGATAATTTATCACAATCCCTACATTTACCCTCCCAACAGAAGCCCAGACCACACTGAGCATGTGCGTAGTCTTGGTCTTGCAACGATGTTCAACAGTTATAAGATGACAGCCCCCTTCGGCCAACTTTGAAAGCATAAATCATTTGTTTAATTAGGCTTCTGGTGCAGTAAGTTCATGTTTATATATAGTATAAAAATACAGCATTTCTAGCATTATTCTATTTTAGACTTTAGTTTCCCTTTAAGCAACAGTTTATATCAAATTAAGTGGCATATTAAAGAATCTTACAAAAACTAGTACATATATTTAAGTAAATATTGCCCTTATACTAGGGGTGCACAATATCCACTATTTTGGATTCGGCCGAACCCCCCGAATCCATCGCGAAAGATTCGGCCGAATACTGAACCGAATCCGAATCCTGGGGAAGGGGAAAACATTTTTACTTACTGGTTTTGTGACTAAAAGTCACGCAATTTCCCTTCCCTAATTTGCATATGCAGGATTCGGTTTGGCCGGGCAGAAGGATTCAGCCGAATCCGAATCCTGCTGAAAAAGGCTGAATCCTGGCCGAATCCCGAACCGAATCCTGGATTCCAGGCATCCCTACCGTATACATCTTTTCTCTTGACCAATCATTTTGTGATGGACTCTGTGCTACCACAGAGATCACCTGACCAGAAATAGAACTGTAAAAGGAAGAAGTGTGGAAACAAAAGCCAGAACTTAGTTGGCTCATGTGACCTAACATGTATGGAATGTTTGTTTTCTTTGTGTGCACCATGAATCCTAGGATCCCAGCGGTCGACCCTTATATTTTAAAATGCAGAAACGTAACTAGAGGGGGGCGGCCCTGGCGCAGGACGCGCAGCCGGGCCCCCCGCCCCCCTCCGTACGCCCGGAACTGCCCGGGAATAAGCGGCGCGCAAACTGCCACACCCCCTGCTCCCCATGAATTTTTCTCAAATTATGTGCCTATAGCATACCTCCCAACATTTTGGAAGTAAAAAGAGGGAGAAAAAATTTTTTCCGCACATTTTTGTAGCCACACCCCCTAACTACCATGTTTGTTTTACAAAATTTGGCAGGTTATGAAAGTTTGAAAATATTTCTCCTTATCTAAACTGTGTTTTTGTGTCTCAAAATTGTTACAAAGTATCTTATTTGCACCTGCTAGCTGTTCTGGGCTCTCTGCTAAAAGCCAATTAAGTGAGAAACTTTGTTTCTTTTTCTGGCTGTTCAGTGCACAGAAAAGAGGGACTTTCCAGTACAAATGAGGGACTGTGGGTTGAGCTGTCAAAAGAGGGACTGTCCCTCCGAAAAAGGGACAGTTGGGAGGTATGCTATAGGGTTGCCATCTGGCCAGTAAAAATGATGGTTGATCCCAATCTTATTAATAGGGAAAAAAAGATAAATATATTTTATTCCAGAAAGGGTGGCAAACCTAGTTGCCTATAAAATATTAAATTTTGCAATATTTTGCCACTGGATATTTATACCAGGGTTCTTTCCTTGCAGCTGGACTAGAACTTGCTAAACCCTCCTTTCTTATTAAAGTAGCAATCATTCCTCAATAATAAGAGGTTTTGTATGTATGTAAATATTACATAATGTTACAGTGGTTACACTGGTGTGTTTCCTTCAGAAGTTCTACTACAGTTTTAATGCCACTGACATTGGGCTACAGTGCACATTTGCAAAGCAGATTAAAGAAAAGATGTGGAGAATAAAATGTTCTTGCACAAAGAAAACAAACAAAAGTTTGCCTGTCAAATGTCATTCCTGGCTCTCTGTGGAACAAGAAAATAGATATAATTCTCATACATAATGGCATTTTTTTTTTTGCCAACATACAGTTTATTTGTACGTGCTGGACAAACGTATCACAACCATAAATGTAAACAAAACAGTCACTTTATTGAGATATCGGGACTATAAGTATAACAGATGCGTAGATCTTCTAATCCGGAAGTTAACGCTATATCGCTAAGGTAACGCGGAGCCGGAAGTCTGCTCTGGTCGTGTCTTCCGGTTGAGTACAATGTCCGCGCAGGAGATTCAAGAGTATTTTAAAACCAATAATAAGACCCGAGAGTTCTCGGCGCACAGTGCAAAGGTTCATTCGGTTGCTTGGAGTTGCGATGGGAGGCGACTGGCATCGGGATCCTTCGACAAGACCGCGAGCGTGTTTGTCCTAGAGAAGGACCGGCTGGTGAGTAATAGGTGCAGTTCGAAGAGACGGAGATCACGGAGCACAGCATTGGAACCAGGCGTATTTCGGGGATTGTTTTCCCTATAACAGACCTTAATGTAGCGCTGCTTAGCATAGGGCCAGTGAATTGTATTCCCACGTTTAGTTTAGCATCCAGGGATTTTGCTGCATTTAATAACTGTACAATCACTGATTTAATGTGAAGTACAGGCAGAGACTGGCATGGCCATTCATTATGCAGATCACCCTGTGTCCCCTGCTGTTGGCAACTACTGTCTCCATGTGCAGGGACTTTGTATATCTTAGGGGTCCATTTACTAAAGTGCAGTAAATCTGACTTTAAGTTTCTGTATGTTATCGCTGAGAATACTTTTCCGCCAGAATATTTTATAGTTTACTAAACAGCGATGCGCTCAGAAGTCGTTGCAATCACTTGCGGTGACTACGTTAACGAACCATCTTACGTTAGCGGTAATTTTAGCGAGTTGCAAATTTTCTGGTGACAAATTACGTTTTTGCGAATATTTATGCTATAAAATAGTCTTGTTTTATGGCGGTTATCATGGCAATTTTTAATGTGACCAGAAATGCATCTTCAAAACTCATAAACTTTATTGACTGATGATTATACCATCCAACAACATTACCAGAGTAACACCAATCAAACATGTATGCATCATATAAACCCAAGAGAATCATATGAGAATCACACCAGTCAATCTCTTTGCTTCATAGAAATGCACAGTTTAATGTAGCCAATCACAATGAAACCAAAAAAGCGTAGAGGCTGACGAATCCTTGGACTGTGATGCTCGCTGCCAATAATACGCCTCTGAGCTTAAACTGCTGCTGTTGCAACAGATAGAAGCAGAAGCCAAAACATCCTGTCAGCAATAACTACAGATCTCTCTCCTGTCAGCAAAGAATGATGGGTAAAAAAAAAAAAGTATTATGGGATATTTCATGCCCTTTGATAATTTTCTGGCGAAAAAATACTTAATAATTTAGTCTTTTGCACATTTCGCTGTTTCGCATAATGTGTACGTAGCATTATTTTCAGGGAATGCGATAACTGGCAAAAACATTTTTGCGCAAGAAAATTCACAAATTTATATTTACCGCAGGTTAGTAAACTGGCGAAAACATATTTGGTGACAAATTTGTCTATATTTTGTGCACATATTGGACCCCTTAGATTGTTAACGTCACTGGGTTAGAGACTGACACAAATGATCTCTTATTAAGGACGATGAAATGTGTTGTTGCTATATAAATAACGGAGAAGTGGAATATTGAATTACATAAAGGTTACCCACACTGTTGGATTAATCTTTCATTGAAATTGGGGATTGAACTAGTGAGAGTCAGAGAAGTTCATATTGCAGTAACCTTTTACCTGTACCTGTCTTTAAGCATTGTTAGGAGGTCCAGGGATTAGGGGACTATTGTGTTCTTTCAGGGGCTGCAGCTCACAACATTTAATAGCTTTATTTAAGATAATACATGGTCCAATATTAGCAGCACTCCAAAAGTTTACTATGAGAATCTAAATAACTGGAAATTAGGTTAATATCCTAAAGGGGGAAGACCCATAATCATCCCCAGCTACAATAATCGGAAAACAAAGATCTGAACACTCCAAAATTATTGTAATAAAGAGCAGATACAGGTATGTCATATACAGCCGTCCAATGGATATCCAATGAGGTGTTTTTTATTCATGCCAAGATTGTAAAAAAAGGCCCCTTATGAAGACCCCATCATGAGGTTAAAAATGTGTCATTCAATTATGTCATTCCTCTATTTTCTATATTTCTGTCATGTGCAAATACATCTCTTTGTTTTCTACTGACTTGACACTCCAGTCATTATTGGCCTGTGTCTGGGGGCTTTCCAACAGCCCGCTCAATATCTGGAGGATCAACCAGATACATGTTGGACAGGTTTGAGCTTAGGCATGTTGATGTACTCCTCACCCAATGGGTCTGTGTAGGCTTGCAGTATGATCAGATTGTTGCCCCTTGAGACAACATTAGAATTGACCCAATCTGGTGGGTGGGCAGTTGGGCAGAGAGCTACTCTTTTGGCCACCCTGTGAGATAAGCAGATCTCGAATTTTATGGCCAAGTTTATGCCTACTTAGACCATAACGTCTTTTAATAGAAATCATTAGGGGGCAGGGCCAATTTGAATGCTGTGCTAATCAATAAAACAGACTAATAATTATACAAAAGAATGACAGTATTCCCTACATTCCGTCTCACCTGGTTATGGAGCAATGAAATCACAATATTTATCTGTGCCCCTTTAGGTGCTTATCACTAATGTATAATTTCTCATGAACCGTGCAGTAAAAAGTCTGTTGTTGGAGGTGCAAGTTTGCATGTTCAATCATCATGGAGAATAGTGGCAATAAAGGTAAACCAAAAAAACATACGCACAGCAGGGACTTCCTTATAACAATGTTTTCTGCGTTGCCCCAAGTGTCACAAGATGCAGAATCGGGAATCTAAAAAAGCTTTCCCCATTTTGGTAAACACTGTGCTACCCAACTCACCATGCATTTCTGCTTTCATTCTGTATTTATTTTTACTTCTAGACCAAAGAAAATAACTACCGTGGGCATGGGGACAGTGTAGACCAACTCTGCTGGCATCCTTACAATCCAGACTTGTTTGTCACCGCATCTGGAGATAAGACCATACGCATTTGGGATGTTAGAAATGGAAAATGCATCTCAACTATTAGTACTAAGGGTATGTATTGTCCATTGCAATCGGTTCATTTCCCTTCATATTTGAAACATTTTTTAACAAGTCACATGTTGGAAGTCTTCTATGCAAACAAGCAGAATGTGTATTCATGGATATCACTGCAGCCACAGGATAACACCAACATCCTAAAACTGACCCATCACTCTGAACAAATTATTATGCTCGATACTTCATAACTTGAGAGACTTGCAATCTTTTCTTTCACTGAGGGGGGGAGCATGGTGCAGGAGAGAGTCTGTTGAATGAGTGGCACTGCAGTATGAAGTCACAGTGAGTTCATATCACAGTTTGCCCATGTATTTACAACCCCTTAGTCCTTTAGTACCTGTGAGCCACATTCAAAAATATAGAGTTAGGGAGCAACACAGGCATGCAAAAACTTCTTGGAGAGCCAAATAAGGACTGATTGGCTATTTGGTAGCCTCTATGTGGACTGGGAGCCTACAGGAGACTGTTTGGCAGTATAACTGGTTTATATGCAACCAAAACTTGCCTCCAAGCCTGGAATTCAAAAATAAGCACCTGGTTTGAGGCCACTGGAAGCAACATCCAAGGGTTTGGGATCACTGCCTTAGTCATTCGTGACCAGTAGTAATTGATTGAGTTTACAATCACTTTTGAGTTAACTTCTAGTATGATGTAGAATGATATTCTTTAGACAATTTGCAATTGTCATATTTGTGGTTTTTAAATGTTTCTGCTTTTTCAGCAGCTCTCCTATTTACACTTTCTGCAGTCTGGTTGCTATGGTCCAAATAACCCTAGATAGACCATACATTGACTGGAATATGTATAGGAGAGGCCTGAATAAAAGGATGAGTAATATGAAGCAGCAATAACAATACATTTGTATTGAGATGGGGTCAGTGACCCCCATTTGAATTGGAAAGAGTCCAAAAAAGGCATATAATTCAAAAACGGATAATTGGAATTTAAAACTTACTAAAAGTTAACTTAAAGGTTAACCACACCTTTAGAACAGAAAATTAATGTAAATTTCAAAACTGTTCAGGGAAGCGGATATAATGTACATCAAATGATTTTTTGAGGTTAGCACACCTTTAATATAGCATTTCAAGCATTGCTTTTTAAAACTATATTGCAGGGGAAAATATTAACATCTGCTGGAGCCCAGATGGACAGACAATTGCAGTGGGCAACAAAGATGACGTGGTCACCTTCATAGATGCAAAAACTCACCGTGTAAAAGGAGAAGAGCAGTTCAAGTTTGAGGTCAATGAAATCTCCTGGAACAATGACAATAATATGTTCTTTCTCACTAATGGGATTGGCTGCATCAGCATTCTGAGGTAAAATCTTATTGGCTTTGCATGCAATGACTTCACTGAGTTGATTTAGGTTACTGGAGAGAAATAAAATGAATTTTATCTTTTAAAATGCGTGGGTATGTGTGAATGTGCATTTGTTCAGCTATTAAACAAATGTCCTCACAAACGTTAAACTGGCTGTACATACACCTTAATGCAGTGATCCCCAACCAGTAGCTCGTGAGCAACATGTTGCTCTCCAACCCCCTTGGATGTTGCTCCCAGTGGCCTCAAAGCAGGAGCTTATTTTGGAATTCCAGGCTTGGAGGCAAGGTTTGGTTGTATAAAAAAGCAGGGGTTCTTCCAAACAGAGCCTCCTGTAGGCTGCCAGTCCACATAGGGGCTACCAAATGGCCAATCACAGCACTAATTTGGCGCCCCAAGAACATTTTTCATGCTTGTGTTGCTCTTCAACTAGTTTTATTTCTGAATGTTGCTCACGGATTCAAAAGGTTGGGGATCCCTGCCTTAATGTAACAAAGAATCATATGTGGTTACAAAAGACACCATAGAGAACTGCACCAATCCATTGGTAAACAGGCTAGAGGATAAGCCAATTCAAGGTAAAACCTTTAATTCATATCTTTAAAATCAAGTTGTACCAAAAATATGAATAAAAATAGCATGCTTATTCCATAGTAGGAAGCAAGTAGAGATGATGGGGTAGTAAGAAAATAATGCTATCCCTGCCTATTGATTATTAAAGACACTTGGCACCTCTCTGTCCCTCGTATTGGTTACAGGTTATATCAAACTTCAAAGACCCCATCCACTGCTTGTAACAGTTTTACCTTCACAGTACACAATGAGTTTATACAATGGAAGAAGTCACAGGATATAAAAAATCTATAATCCTGTCAATTCAAAGAGGCTCAGCACCTCACTATCCCTTCTCGTTAATCCGAGTACTGAAGGTTAAGATAGGTTCTTGTGATCTGGCCCAAACCTGGTATTTTACAAATACACTATTTTTGAAATATACTCAAAGCAAATAAAATATTTCTAATTGAGCATTGAGATAGATATGTGCTTTAAATCCTTGCCTGTGGGGTGGGTTTTCTAACTGCCTTTAATATTTTGCATCTGTGATATTGTATCACTACCACTCATGTATATTGCCTAGAACAGGGATCCCCAACCTTTTTATTTTTTTTATCAGTGAGCCATATTAAAATATAAAAAAGTTGGGGAGCAACGCAACATGAAAAAGTTGCTAGGGGATACCCAATAAGGACTGTGATAGGCTATTTGGTAGCCCCTATGTGGACTGGCAGCCCATATGAGGGTCTGTTTGGCAGTACATCTGTTTTTTATGCAAATAAAACCTGCCTCCAAGCCAGGAATTCAAAAAGAAGCACCTGCTTTGAGGCCACTGGGAGCAACAGCCAAGGGATTGGTGAGCAACATGTTGCTCCTGAGCCACTGGTTGGGGATCACTGGCCTAGAATATCTTTAAACTGTGTAATTTATTATTTCTTTGTAATGACAACATTAAATGCTATAATACTGTTATGTGGTTGTATAGGATCTTATGTGCACCCTTCTTGAATTATGTATTTTACTGATTACATCAGACATCCATTTCACTTTCAGTTACCCTGAGCTGAAGCCTATACAATCAATCAATGCTCATCCTTCCAATTGCATCTGCATAAAGTTTGACCCCACAGGAAAGTATTTTGCCACAGGCAGTGCGGATGCTTTGGTCAGTCTTTGGGATGTAGATGAGCTGGTGTGTGTTCGCTGTTTCTCCAGGTAAGATCTGGTCACATTACCTACTCCTAGTTGCAAGTTGCACAGAGTTACTGAAGGGGTGGTTCACCTTTAAGTTAATGTGTTGTATGTAATAGAACAGCCAATTCTAAGCAACTTTTCAGTTTGTCTTCATTATTTATTCTTTATAGTTTCTGAATTATTTGCTGTTTTATTCTGACTACTTTTCAGCTTTCAAATGAGGTCACTGAGTCCATCTAAAAACATATGCTCTTAGGGTGGTGACAGACAGGGAAATTAGTCGGCCAGTGACAAATCTTCTCTACTGCAGGCAACAAATCTCCCGACATGCCTGCCCGCTGCAAGAATAGGAGTCACCGACAGAATGGCATACAAATCGCTTCAGATTTCCGAAGTTGCCTCACAAGGAAACTTTGGGTGACTTTGGTAATCCGAATTGATTCGTATGCCATCCTGCCGGCAATTCGTATTCTTGCAGCGGGAAGGCATTTTGGGGAGATTAGTCACCAGCAGTAGAGATTTTTCATTGGGAGACTAATCTCAATGTCTGCCACCACCCTTAAAGTTAACATAGTTATTGTTATTGCTACATTTTATTACTCTTTCTATTAAGGCCCTCTCCTATTCATATTCCGATATTTTATTCAAATCAGTGCAAGGTTGATTGGGTAATTTGGGCCCTAGCAACAAACATGCTGAAATTGCAAACTGGAAAACTGCTGAGTAAAAATCTAAATAACTGACAAACCACTCGTCACAGGTCAAAATTAAAACTAATTGCAGATTGGCTTTGAATGTCACTTTCTACTTCATACTAAAAGTTAGCTCCAACATGAACAACCCCTTTAATGAATAGATCGTTACATGCACAATATGTTATGTCAGAGTAGGCAGACCAGCCATGTTTAGTCTGCTATTTATTAAGTATATTGCTACACTTGTGTCAAGAACTGTTATGTGACAGTTGGTTATTATGGGAACAGTGCTGTTCCTAACATTTTATCTGCACTTTGTCCTTCTAATACAGTTATGCTATTATAAGAAGAGCTTTTTTATGGAAACACAATAAAGTTTAGCAATGCCTAAACTTTAGTTTTAGCCATGACGACTTTACTATTATATGGGTTTTTAGTCATTATGATTTTTATGTTCACATCATTTGATATATATAATGGACATATTTATTATGCATGTATTTAGCTGAATTTGTGCTTGTTTTAACTTGTAAACACAATCATGGCACAGCCAGCTTTTAGATGATGGAAGCACGTTAAAGTAAGAAGTAATGCAAATTGGTTGCTTGCAGGTAGCAAAAACACTAGACATGTATAGCAAGCAGCAATAAGGAACGCTTTTCTGATGCAGTTTTTTTTAATCCTGTCATTTTTCTCAACAGATTGGACTGGCCTGTCAGGACTCTGAGCTTCAGCTATGATGGTAAAATGCTAGCCTCTGCATCTGAAGATCATTTTATTGACATTGCACATGTAGAGACTGGTAAGAATCCATTTTTGGGTTTAGTTGTAAGCTAATACAAGAGGTCCTCTGCACTCAACCCATTATCAATATATTTAAGACAGAGACATTTTGTGAATACTGCTACTGATAATGGGTTGAGTGCAGAGGACCTCTTGTATTTGTCTATATGTATTTTGTGGTCACAGCCTCATTGCACCCTCACCTAATGGTTTTAAAAATTAGTGGTGAGCACAACTTTCCCTTGTTTGTTTTAGTTGTAAGCTGCCTTTTGAATAAGTTGGTTGGTTATATGAGATATGAGAAATTAAGGGGGTTATTTATTAAGGTTCGAGTTATCTTGACCCTGGAAATAGCTTGAATCCAAAAATACACCATCTAAAACCTGTCACGGTCATGTAGGAGTCAATGGCAGACGTCCCTTGAACCATTTGAAGATGTTAATAGCCTTCATGATGTTCGCGTTATGTTCTGAGGGTTTTGCCCGATTCAAGTTTTTTTTCTCCCGAATACTTGCTTAATTGGAGCTTTCAGGTTTTTTCCATTCAAGTTTTTTTCTTAAATAAGAAACCTTTCGAGTTGTGAGTTCATTCAGGGTATAAAAAACGAACATTCGACCTTTGCTAAATAACCCTCTAAGTGTTTTAAAGTCCAACTTATTGGTCTTCCTTCTTAAAGGGACATTTCCGTTATACAGATTTGTTTTTCCTTTTGAACAAAAAGGGGGTGATTTTATTAAACTCAGGCTGAAAATATTATTTTGTTCACAGGAGGAGATCAAACCTGGCAAGTTCCATTAAAACTTATGTGCATCATTATTTGATTAGAAAGAAAGTGTTTAAAAAAGAAATGGAATTTTGTTAGATCTCATGCAGGACTAGCTGGTGGTTTAAGCTAGTGGTTTATATGTGATTAAATAGGCATTAACTAGGTTCTATTACATGCTGAATCTGTGTTACTAATGAAAAATAAATGGGAGAGCCTTAACAAGATAACACCTAACATTTATTGTTGTACTAAACAGCCACATAGTCTTCGGTGGGGGGGTCCCTAAATTCTTCAAACCATTGTGCGGTACTCTTCTTTTTAATTTTTTTTTTGAAGAACTAAACCCAAAAAATAAATCTGGCTAGAAATGCCATTTTATCTATTGAATGTATTGTACCAGCCTACGGGTCGAGCATCTCTGTTGTAATAATGATCAAGACATTACAGTTGTCACAGCAGTTAGAAGTGTCCCCAACATGCTCAGATCATACATGTTCAGGCTAAGATCTTCATCTTTACTGCTAAAGGGCTATTGTTGCATTGGGCTGTTGCATTTCTGCCCTGTTAAACTTAGTTTTCCATTTTATTTATTTTTTAAAACTTGATTTCTACTTTTCTACATTTGTGTTGCATGCATGATGATGCATGATCTCATTGTTTCTTTTTAAATGCTTAGAATTCGAATATATATATATATATATATATATATATAGATATATATATTTATATATATATATATATATACATACATACATACATTTATTGACGAGTTGTGAACTAATATTGCTATTCCTGAGGAAATGTATGCTCTGCAAATTTGTCTCGTATGCATTCCTGCCTTAAAATACTGATTAGCGTTTTATTTTTCAGGAGAACGGATTTGTGAAGTCCAGTGTGAGTCTCCTACATTCACAGTGGCCTGGCATCCTAAAAAATATCTACTAGCTTTTGCCTGTGACGATAAAGATGGAAAATATGACAACAGCCGTGAAGCAGGGACTGTGAAGCTTTTTGGCTTATCAAATGAATGTTAAGACAAATAAATCTGTTTGAAATTGTTTGGTTGCACCTATGCAGGTGTTTGATGGACTTGTATTTTTGGGCATTGTGTGCCTGGAAACACACTGTGTGAGCCCATGGTAGTCGAGATGCACAATATCATTAGTTCAAGATGTCTGAAAGTATTGCCATCATGTCAAACCGGAAAGAAACCCATTGCGGAATTGTCCTCATTACATTTTCTATTGAACTTTTTTTTTTTTTTTTTTAAATAAAAGGTCATTTAAAGTGGTTGCTTAAAGTATTTCCATTCAATATAACTGGTGCCTTACTGATTAAGAAGTATCAGGATTTTTATTTATTTATTTTTTAATCAGTCTTCAGCTTTTGCTGCTTTGTCCAACCAGCCTCCAGAACAGCAGTGGGTGATCAAATTTCATATTCATGAAATGAGTATATCCATTGCTACTATAATGAAAGCAAAGAGTATATCTATCTATCTATCTATATCTATATCTATATCTAATCTATCTATATCTAATCTATCTATATAAAAATGCAATACACAGAAAAGACTACCATTGGCTACCTTCTTGCTTTAGATGGATTTAGATAATGTGCCATTTAAACTGGTTCCTATTAATGCCAGTGAAAGAGCCCCCAAACTGCACTGTAAAGCTACCCATACATGTTGATATAGGCTGGTTTGGAGAGGTCACCAAGTGAGCAGATCCCCCGTTTGATTTGGCCGCCCACAAGGTGGACTGATCCGACTGTTGGCCTGGTGAGAACCCATCAAGTGACACCTACCTCTACGCTAAAATGGCCAATGTCCAACGGGATTTTCAAACTTGTTTGATATCTGGCTAATTTTCCTTCTGAGGGTCTCATACACAAGCAAGTACTCTAGTGTACAGAGCCAAATTTCATGATTTTTAATGCTGTGTATGAATGCAAAAAAAATCTTATTTAAAGGGATTCTCATGTGAAAACATGACATCAGTCAGTAGTGCTGCTGCAGCAGAATTCTGGACTGAAATCCATTTTTCAAAAAACTAAAAAAAAATTTATATTTAATTTTGAAATCTGACACGGGGCTGGACATGTTAGTTAGTTAGTTAGTTAGTTATGTGATTGTTCTAATAAACTTCAATCACTCTTTACTGCTGTACTTCAAGTTAAAGTGATGTTACCCATCTCCCTTTCCCTCCCAGCAGCCTATCAACAGAACAATGGGAAGGTAACAGGATAACAGAAAATCTTAACATACTTACCGTGATTTTCGTTTCCTGGACTGGAGCATGGCAGTGGGCCAATAAGGGGCTAAATCCTCTGCCGGAAGGCGGCACAGGAATTTCAATAAAAGCACTTCCGGGTCCTCCCTGCACCCATCTCAAAGACTGGAGCCAAAACCCCCTAAGAGGGAGGGAAACCCCTGCCCACTGCCATGCTCCAGTCTGCGAAACGAAAATCATGGTAAGTATGTTAAGATTTTTTGTTTTCCTGTCCTTATACAATGGCAGTGGGCCAATAAGGGGATTTACAAAGCAATACACATAGGGAGGGATTACTGAGAAACTTTTATTTGTAGCTGCTGAAAGGACACTGTGCCCAAATCCAGCTAGGTTTTTAGAATAGACGTCAAAACAGTGTTTTGAAAAGATGTGTAGGTTTTTCTAAGTTGCTGCTTTGCAGATTCCATCCTCTGGTACTTGGGCATGGAGGGCCCAAGACGCCACTATACCTCTGGTGAAGTGTGCTTTGACTGAAGATGGCCCAGGTACTGTCTGAGAGGAGTAGGCCATTTAGATGCATTCCATGAAGAGACCACTTTTTTGGAAGCCCCCATACATCTTCTGGGACATCCGAAGAGGAGAAGATTTTCAGATTTCCTGAAGCTTGATACCTTTTGGAAATAGAACTTTAAGCATCGCACCACGTCAAGGTTATGGAGTTTTCTCTCTTCTTCATTCTTGGGATCTTCAAAGAAGGAAGGTAGCATTATGTCTTGAGATGTGAAATTTAGTGGCTACTTTTGGAACGAAGTTGTCTTGAGTTTTCAGAGTGACTTTATCATGGAAGAATTTGATTTTGTTTTCTTTAGATGAGAGAGCATGAAGTTCTCCAACTCTTTTAGCCGAGGATATAGCAAGTAGACAAACTGTTTTTAGTGTTAGGATCTTGAGCGGGATGTCCTCCAAAGGTTCGAAAGAGCTTTAGTTAGTGCGTCCAACACTAGGGATAGGTCCCACGGAGAGGACAAATTCTGTTTAGGGCCTTGAAAAATTTCTTGATCAAGGGAGAAGATGATCACTGTGTATCTGTGTAAGTGGAAATCGCCGATATCTGACATTTCAGAGTAGAGGTACTGAGGCTTGCCTCCAGTCTCGACTGGAGGAATTCTAAAATGGTAACTTCAGTTATAGAGAAAGAAGATCCGAACTTCTCAGACCTCCAGCTGGAAAATTTATACCCAGATTTTGTTGTATTTGGAATAGGTGGACATCTTTCTGGATGATAGTGTGTTGATTGCTCCCTCTGATAGTCCTTCTTTTCTGAGTTTTATCCTTTGTTTCCATGCAGTCAGGGCCAAGAAACCTGGATCTGGATGCAGTAGAGATCCCTGGTGTAAAAGGTTTCGGAGTTACTGGGAGTCTGTAGGGTTCCTCTTGAGACATTTGGAGCAGGAGGGGGAATCAGAGTCTCCTCGGCCACCAGGGTACTATGAGGATAACCTGGGCTTTGTTCTCATGGATTGGGGGGGAATATGTAGGCTTGTTGAAAGTTCCATTGGAAGGAGAAAGCATCCCAGAAGGTCGCTCTGGGGTCCTTGTCCCATGAACAGAACACTGGATTCTTCTTGCTCTGAAAAGTCGCCATCAGGTCTATAGACATACGGCCCCACCTTAGGCATATTCGATCGTAAGCCTGTTGATTCAACTCCCATTCCCCTAATGTCTGAAATTTTCTGCTGAGGTGATCGGATAGGGAGTTGGTGGGGCCTGGGATTTAGGAAGCTCTGATGTTGTCCACATTGTTCTGTGCGCAATCGAAAATAGTTGTGGTCAAGATCAATAATTGTTTGGATCTGGTTCCCCCCTGGTTGTTTATGTAGCTCACTGTGATTAGGTTGTCTGATTTTATCAGGATAGATTTTTCCCTGAGGTGTTTCTGAAAGTGTAGTATTGCTAGCAGAACAGCCTTTAATTCCCTCCAGTTGGGTGATTTTTTGCTTTCCAGGGGTGTCGACTTCCCTTGTATTTAAAGTTGTTTGAAGTGTGCTCCCCACCCCGTTCGGCTTGCATCTGTAGTCAGGGTTCCCCAGACTAGGGATGCGATGGATACTGGGACTTCTAGGTTCTGTCTCTTGAGCCACGATGAGAGAAGAGCGGTAGTGTTCGGAGATAAGTGTATCAGCTGGGAACTTTCCTGGTGGTTCCTGTTCCATTGATCTAGGAATTCTATCTGGAGAGGTATTGCGTGGATTCGGGCCCATTTTACTGTGGACATGGGTTTCCCCAAGATTTGTTGACATATCTTGACTGTCAAGGTTGGGTGAAGTGACAGGTATTTTGCTTGCTGTTGGATGTCTAGTATCTTTTCCTCTGTAAGGTTTACCTGAAGTTTTTTGGAGTTGATAATTACTCCTAGAAATTGAATCTGTTGAGTTGGTTCTAACATGGATTTTTCCCACTTGACAAGCCATCCCCATTCTTCCGGAGCATGCAGAACTATCTTTAAGAGGGTCCCCTTGATTCTTAGGAAGGCCATCATGGGGGCTAGCATCTTGGTGAAGACTCTTGGGGCTGATGCTAGTCCGAACTGGAGGGATTGGTATTGATAGTGCTTGCCAAGGATCAAGAACCTTAGGAATCTTTTGTGTGATTCCTCTGGTGCCTCTGGTGACCTTGGTTTTTCTGAAGACACAGTCGGATGTTTTTGAAGGTCCAAGGCATAAACCTCGCTTAGGGTTTTTAGAACCCACTGATCTGAAACATGTTGAGCCCACACTGTCATGAAGGTCTGAAGTCTTCCTGGGGGCCAGAGCCGCAGCCCCCACGTGTAGCGCATGGGCGTCGCCATCTTTAATTCATCGCGACCGCCGGTCCTGACACTATCCAAATGTGATTGGCTCTGGTGAGGGTGGTAATGGCTATAGACGCTTGGTTAGCTATTCCGCATGTTAAGTAGGATTTTTTAAAGGTCATGTCTTGTCTTCTTTCCATGGCATCTTTTAACAAGACCCCCTTCACCCACTGGTAGGGTGGTACGTTGAGCCACTCTGGTAATGGCTGCATCAACTTTTGGGGAGGCTTGCCAGAATTTTGAGTCCTCTTCCTCAAACGGATACATCTTTTTGATCATTCTAGGGAAGTTACATTTTTTGTCTGGCATCTTCCATTCTTCCATAATGGTATCTTTAATTACCCTGTGAACTGGGAATTTTCCCCCTTTCTTGACAGATCTAAACATCTTGTCGTGTTTGGGTGTATCCTCTGTTTTGTCGGGTTCCAGGTATTCAAGGTTAAAGGAACAGGTGTCTTCTATCTGTTCTTCTTCTTGATCTGACAGAGATAGTTCCCCTTCAGAAACACTAGAGTATTGAGTGTATCTATGAGCTCTGCTGCTAGTATCTGCAGTGGAGGAAGGAGACTTGTATCTATCCTCTATATTGTGTTGAACTTTTTCGGTGGCTACATTAACCATGTCACTCATGGATTGCTTGATAGTAGTCTGCATCCCATCCTTAATAGTATGCAGCTGTTCGGAGGAGGGGCCAGCCACTTCATGGAGGCACTTCTCACAAAGCCTTATGCCCTGAATAGCTGCTTCTCTGCAGGCAATGCAGTCGGTTCTGGGTGTTTTTCTTCTCTGTGATTCCTCTCTTAAAGAAGGACTCCTGAAAAAATAAAGCAGTATAATTACTCTTTCCCACTTTTCCAATTTTTCAGATCAATCCAGTAAAAGAGCTCTTTTAGTGCCTTACTCCCTGGAGCCTAAGCGTCTGCAGCATCATTAATTGCATCTTCTCTGTGATTCCTCTCTTAAAGAAGGACTCCTGAAAAAATAAAGCAGTATAATTACTCTTTCCCACTTTTCCAATTTTTCAGATCAATCCAGTAAAAGAGCTCTTTTAGTGCCTTACTCCCTGGAGCCTAAGCGTCTGCAGCATCATTAATTACATTAGTCAATAGAGTTAGAAGAAAGAATGAGGCTCCCAGCGTTTTTTGATTTCCAGATAACTTTCACCTGGGACCAGTTTTGTATTCAGGGGCACACAATCCTCTGCCTCCTGATGATTACTCGCCAGAGAAAAAACGCCAGCTTGTGTGTCTGGATTCAGTGAGAGACTAACCTGGTCTGGCGTGCGTTTTTAACTTAGCGCGAAAACGTGCCTGCGCCATTAGGTAGATGGGCGCTCTGCATCTTATCGCGCATGTGATACCTCCGAATATGGCAGCATTGCAGCTGATTGCACCGAAGGCAACAAAAGGCCTGAAGCTGGCTTCCCCTGGAGCACTCACAAGGTAAGGACCTCGGCCCCAGGCGCTTCAGAGGGAGTGAGCAGCACCTCTGGTATAAGGGGTATCTTCGACAGGAGAAATGAGATGGGCGCAGGGAGGACCCGGAAGATCTTTTATTGAAATTCCTGTGCGGCCTTTCAGCGGGGCATTTAACCCCTTATTGGTCCACTGCCATGAGTAAGGACAGGAAAGCCGCTGACACCTGCATTGCTAGGTGTAGACATGAGGATAGCACCACGACTACGAAACAATAGCCTATCTGAAAGCAGTTACATTATGAAGTGTTGGTCTTTCTGAAACCACATGACCAGGCAAAATGAACAGGGATGGTTGCCTTCACACAAATATAACCGTTAAAAAAAAAAAAACTACTATTATGCAGGAATAAAATTTTGTAAGGTAAAGAATTATTTGCAGTGTAATTTAGAAATAAAAACGACCTTAAAAATCATGACAGAATCCCTATAAAGCTATCTTGAAAGGAGTAAAAATACACATGTTGAAATAGTGTTCGTATTTCCATTATGGTTTTGACCGGATTCATATTTTATGGTGGTGAGTTCAGTTATTACAACTCATACTAAAAGGTTTATAAACATATTTTTTTCTTTAATAAGCAGTTATGACATGAATAAAGCATTCCTCATTCACTATTTTAAATGTTTACTTACCTTATGTACACAATTACCACATAACCATGAGAGGGCAGTGGAGGAAAAGGCATAAAACAACAACTGATGTGTGTGTCTCTAATTATATACACATTTGGTTTTTTAATAACTGTGCAGCAGCTTTTCGGTGTACTTCATTTAACCTTTTCAGTGCTAGCTGTTTTTTGTTATGTTTTCTTGTTTCCAAGCATATTCCTCTTTCACTTTAGGGGCATACCCTAAGGGAAACATATATAGATTTTTTATTTTCATCATTATGTGCTTGTTGTGGTCCACCCATGCATAAAATAGCATACTGTACATCTTCATTGGATTCGTGCTGAAAACAAATGCCTATATAGTCTGTAGGTAAGCACAGTAGGTTTCATATGGTACATTACCTTTACCATCAAGTGCAAAAGTGCTGTGCTCAGTATAACATACCCTTGAATATAAAATGAAAAAGGTATAACGTAGCCAAAGTGCAGAAAATCAGCAAAAAACTATTTCTTGGTAGGAGTCAAAGCTCCACTGCTTTATAAGAGATAACTACTGAACCAAAGCATAAACTTGCTGATGACCACCAGGATTTGAATCATCCCACCAGGTGTATTGTACATGACCGACTTATAATGTACAAAAATATGAAATAAAATGTGTGAAATATGTACCAGCCCCTACCAGAAGGGGTACTTACAGGGCATATGGTGGTAGAAGTGTTGTATATGTATTTTTTCCATAATAACAGCTAAATTCCATGTGAACCTGCCATGCAGCCTCAGGAACAAAAAGGGCTGTCCCCCTAAAGCTGCTGCCCTTGGCACTGGCCCTAAGGTGCTAATATATAAATCAGGGGTTGGTGGAAACTGGAAAGTTTTTTATTTCCTCTTTATATAGCCTTCTGAATTTCCCCATGTGCTGTACTAAAACTAGTAGTATAGTGTATATATTTATCTAGTTAGACTATTGCCTACATTGCATGTAACCCATCCTAATGCCTTAAGCAGGAGACAGCAGTTAAATGATTTAGTAGAATGGCAATGGCAAAAGTCCAACTGGAAACAATAAAACAAATGTGACCACTAATGATAATTATATGCTGTACCACAGGTTTTTGTATGCAGCTGATTCATAAAGTACTGCGCCATTCTAGTACCATGCATGAATCATCTCTTCATAATAAAATAAGAAGTAATAAATGTGTAAGAACACTCACACACACACATATAAATATACTTGCACCTTTACTTCATCCTTTTTTATTTTGTACAGATGATTCATATCTCTGATTAGAATATATTTGTATATATATGGAATGGAATAACTGCATGGATTATGATTTATTCTTATTAACATTAATAACAATATCGTTAAAGTACCATAAACTATATGAATCCAAGAGATAGATTCATTACTTGTGTTATATTAGAACTATAAACTATAGAAGAAATTCATTTGGTCCGAGTGAAGTATCAAGGCAATGAAAAAATACAAGGCAGCTGGCATTATTTATGCGAAAAATGATATACAGGTATGAGATACCTGTAATCCAGAATGCTCGGGACCTGGGGTTTTCCAGATAAGGATCTTTCCACAATTTGGATCTTCATGCCTTAATTTTTTTCTGGACAAACAGAGGGGCACATTTGTAAAGCAAAGTCTGTGGGGCAGAAGGTCGCGGTACAAGGCGTTAAACAGAATCTTAGTCAGATCAGGCCGGGTCGGGGCATGCAGAGTACAAACAAAGTCAGGCAGGCAGGGGTCAAACCAGGAAGTCAATCAGATGGGTTAAGCAGAAGAGGTAGTCGAATATCAGGCAGGGGTCAGGATACAGAAGGTAGAGTCATCAAAAGCCAGGCAGAGTTCAAAACAGGAATCAGATCAAATTCAGAATCAGATAGCTCAAAGCTTAAACACCACCAGGATAAACCTATAATGGGCAATGATCATAAGCCCCAGTGACCTTTTTATACCTTTAAATTTTCATCCCAATGCGCCTATAAAATGCATCGAGGCGGGTCCCCACTGTTGGCGCGTGTCCCCGCCGCACCACTGGACCACCAGGGTGAGTGTTTTTTATTAGAAATGGTAAGGGACAGGCAGACAAAGGTTTTAATAGCAATACCTTTTAAACCACTGAAAATGTTTAATTAATGTATAATGGGCTACATACTTTAGAGAACTGGGGGTACAATGGGGGTTTTGCATCCCTTTCTGTAATAACCACCTTTGTGGTGATCCATAACACTGGAGAACAAATTATGGAATTTTCAAGCCTATCAGATAATACATGTCATGTAAAAAGATTAAACACAAAAATCCATTAACAACCCTATTCTTTTTTTGTCTCTTTAAATGTAATTAATAGTCTGCTGAATTAGAAATGTGTTGAACTGGTTGGAAAATGACATTCATAATTCAAGGTTAAGACAGAGCAGAAAACATCTCACATTGATAGATGTCCCATTGCAATTCACATTAATTTAGGTTTTTCAAATGTAAAGTTAATCAATTCAGGTTCACATAAAAACGCCACATAAATATGCCAGTTTTCTTTTCACGTACTGTAGGGTAGATGCTGGTTGTCAGGGAAACGAAGGGAAAGTTCAGAGAAACTCACAATAACTATTTTCCAGGTTATTATTATTATTTTTTTAAACATGCGTGTTAAACATATATATTATAATGGTCATCAATAATTACTGGAGTAAAGGGATGTCTTTTTTATTACTATTATTAGTGGGAGAAAAGCTTGATAATGCATCTATCACTCAATATGCCTTTTTCTTCTTTGCATTTCCCTAATGTCAGGTATCTCTTACATAATGGCTGGTTGGAAATAAAGGGTATAACATGTTCAGTCTCATTAAATAGCTTAAAGGGATACACTTTTTCTCAAATATAATACTATAGTAGGAATTGGTGTTGTATGGGTTTCTGGTACTTAAAGGGGACCTGTCACCCAGATATAAAGAGCTGTATAATAAGTCCTTTGCAAATTAAACATTAAATTAAATTAAACAAATTATTTTTTATTAAAATATCCATACCTGTTATAAATGTATTTTAAAATTGGAGCTGTCAATCATATTTTGACTGCCCCGCCTCTTTGCCTCAGGCGTAGAGGCGGGGCAGTCACTTACTTGCACTTTCCACTCTGCACCTTCAAGATGTCACTGCATTCCTGGCATCCCCTCCCCTTCTCCCAGACCGATCTGGGCCAGTCTGGCCAAGCACGCACATGCTTGAACTGGTACTTCTGTGTGCAAGCGCGAGTTGATGCTTGCGCACAATAAACTCATTCTCTTGACTCTTATCCATGCGCGGAAGAGTGATGCAACCGGACATGGGGTAGGCGACAGAGCAGGTACGTGCCAGGTGCTACCCCAGCTTTGCCCCCCTAGGCACATGCCTACTCTGCCTACCCCTTGGCCCGGGCCTGTTCCCAGACTTTAATTGTGTAGCCTGTGCATGAGTATGAATATCAGGTCTCCCATTCTGGCACATAAACAAGATTTTGGGGTGATACAAAACTTGCCATAATAATATGGTCCACAAAATAGTCTTTATGCTATGACTGTGAATTCCAAAACTGAAGGGAACAACATCGAAATGATTTATATAGTGTAAGTATAGTTTATTTTGCCTCACTAACATGTTAGAAAAGGATTTGGAATTATTTCTTAATCACAAAATTAAAAATATTTTAAACATTGGTTTCGTTTGATTTGATTTTACTCTATACATTTAACTTATACAAATAAATGTGGATCATTGTCCATGCAAAGGCGTCCGCAGAAAATTTTGCAAGCGGGGGGGCAAGTAGGTAAAGTATTAATAAAAGTATTGCTATAAATATTTCTACCAATATTATGGTGGCAAAGACACAAAGCTTAAGTGTTAGCCTGCATTATTTCTAGGAGACCTTCATTGAATTCAGCAGTAGTGTTGGGGGTTCCTTGTAGAAGGAAGGGGCAGAAGGCCAGTGCCATACCTCACATTCACTTTGATACATCCTTTACTTCCATGTCCCCTGTTTCTTTCTCATAGCTTCTTAGCTCATTCAGTTCAGTTTTACCCCCTTACCCTTTTTTTAGTCAGTTCTTTTTCTGTCCCCATGTCACCCACCCACCAACTGCTACCCACTTCACTTTCACTATTTTTTATCTTCTTCTCCCCTCTCCTGCATTACATTCTCTTCAATTGCCAACTCAGTTCTTGCATATTGATGAATAAGCTTTGGTGAACTGACAGGTAGATTATTAACTTATTAAAGGGGTCCACATACACATTGAGGGTCATGTTATTTAGTCAAGACCGATCAAACTGCATAAAAAATGTTTTCACTGTTTTACACAGAACTGGGGAAAGGGTCTCCTCGTTCCTATATACTGTACATTACGGGGGTATTTATGAAAACTCAAATGTTCCCCCCCTTTTTTTTTTAATTAAAACAAAGTCGACCTAAATTTACCCCATTTATACCTCAGTTACCTCATAAGTCTTGTAAAAATCATGCAACAATTCAAATCGTATGACTTTTTCAAATTTGATGCTCGAATCATATGACTTTTTCAAGTTGTTGCCCAAAAACCCTTTTCGGATCATTGTACGAAAACAGAGCAGGTTATAATATCAAGAAACATCTCCAAATTGTAAAAGCAACATTTGCCATTGACTTCTACATGACCTCGATGGGTTTTACCTGGAATATTTTCGAATTCGTAGTTTTTAGCAGCTTTAGGGTATAATAAATCTCTAAAATTTTGAGTTTTTTTCCTCTAAAAATTCAAGTTTTCCCCCTAAAAACTGACCTCTATTTGTTCTACCAGATCAGTTCAGTTGTTTTTCAGCAGATGGCAGTGTGCCTACAAATATAGCAGGGTTTGTTACAATAGCTTTAAAACTTTTTTGGCAAACTGCAAATTCAGTTTAAGGAGAAGGAAGATGGTGTTCATATTGCTGTACAATATTAGTTTATACTAGTGTTATACATGTTCTTCATCAAGTATGTACACATTTCCAAGCATAATGTGTATCTACCCCTGTATGTAGACATTGTGGATAAAATACGCTTTCTTCACTCAGTATTCCTGGATTTCTTTGAAATAGTAGAAACTTGAATTCTTATACAATAAAAATAACAGGAAATGACATTTTTTTTTTATTTCAATTGCCCAATGCAAACGTTTATTCGTATGATCTTTTAAAAAGCTCTGCCTTCTTATGAATGATTCTGTTTGCATAAAAGCTTGGAATACATTCATCTCTGAGGAGGGATGCCCTTTTGCAAATATTCTTTACAACACAAAAGCACATACAACATAGATTTTTCTTAAAAACAGAGGTGAGGTTCTTGAAACATTAATGTGCACCATGTGTTTCCACTTGGAATAGTACTACTATTCGAAGGGATGTTACACGTTAAGTTGCCTTATATGAAAATAAGCACAATGTTTTAAGCCTTCTTCATGTGTACAACCATCTTTGTAAACTAATGTTCTGCTGCATTCAAGTTGCTCTTTGATGTCTTTCTCTAGAAAGTGCTGAATTTGAGCATATTAAATTATTAATTCAAATCAGAGTGATGTACATGTGTTTGTTGATATGGTGTAAGACGTTTAGCCAGAATAGTAACATAATCCCAATATTTCAATATGCATTCAACAAATTTATCATCAAAATTACCACTGGGTAGTAAAATATTGGTGACTTCTGTAATCAGTTCTATCTTCTATTATAATATCCTAGTAAATACTAAATAAAGCATAAAGGGATGGCCTCATGTACTTTTGCCTTTTCTATGTGAAAAAAAACCCAGCTACCTGTCTATAATGTCTTCTCATGTACTTGTAAAGAGTAATCATGTCCCTTCACTGACACCTCTTCTCTAGAGAAAACAACCCCAACCATGACAACCTTTCCTCGTGGTTTTATTGCTCCACCTCACTTAACAGTTTATTTTAACATCTCTGCATTCAATAATCTCCTTCAAAAGCACTGGTACCCAATACTGACCTTCATATTTAAAGGGATCCTGTCATCGGAAAACATGTTTTTTTCAAAATGCATCAGTTAATAGTGCTACTCCAGGCGAATTCTGCACTGAAATCCATTTCTCAAAAGAGCAAACAGATTTTTTTATATTCAATTTTGAAATCTGACATGGAGCTAGACATTTTGTCAATTTCCCAGCAGCTCCTGGTCATGTGACTTGTGCCTGCACTTTAGGAGAGAAATACTTTCTGGCAGGCTGCTGTTTTTCCTTCTCAATGTAACTGAAGGAGTCTCAGTGGGACATTTTTTTTTTTTAGTTTTTACTATTGAGTGCTGTTATTAGATCTACCAGGCAGCTGTTATCTTGTGTTAGGGAGCTGCTATCTGGTTACCTTCCATTGTTCTTTTGTTTGGCTGCTGGGGGGAAAGGGAGGGGGTGATATCACTCCAATTTGCAGTACAGCAGTAAAGAGTGATTGAAGTTTATCAGAGCACAAGTCACATGACTGGGGCAGCTGGGAAATTGACAATATGCCTAGCCCCATGTCAGATTTCAAAATTGACTATAAAAAAATCTTTTTGCTCTTTTGAGAATGGATTTCAGTGCATAATTCTGCTGGCGCAGCACTATTAACCGATTCATTTTAAAGAAAAATGTTTTTCCCATGACAGTATCCCTTTAAGGTAAGGCCTTGCCAGGAATCTATAAAGAGATAAACATATAATTAGCTTTTTTCTGCCTCCTCTTTACACTGAGACATTGTTTTTGCTCATGTGACCGTCACACATTATGTGTGAACATATCATATCAATATAGGAACATATAATATACGAAATGCATAGTTTACTGACTTTTTATGTTAAGAGTTGCAAAGATGCCTTGTGCTTTACAGCAACCTAGAACTAGTGTAAAACAACTATATCATGTTATTTTACACAATCTAGATACAGCAATTGGCATGCATTGCCCTGTTAGATTTTTCACTCTTTAAGTAGAATTTCTGCTTAAAAAGCATTGCACAAGGAATTGGTCATCCATCTAAAGATTTGTGTTTGCCTGTGCATGTATAATGCACTTAGTGATGTCTGCTCCAATATATTAAAAGGCTTTGTGTCATTAGGAAATGTAGAATTCTTCAAATATTTATTCCTAAATTTAATTGTTGTTAAGGGACAAAAAAAAAATATTTGGTTTTGTTGTGTGGTTCAGTGCTCCTGAGTTGTCAGGGTCATTAAAATCTCTCTAATTGTATTTCATCAGCAATAAAACATGGGCGCTCATCCATGCATTTCAAACTGTACCAGTTGAATCCTATACAAAAATGCCAAATGTGTTTAATAGGTTGGCATATTCAAGTATAAACAGGATCTTTTTATGTGTTTTTTTTTGTCTAGCTAGAGTCATGATTGGGTTTATGAAAATGCTTTAACAAACTCAAAACTTTTTTATTTAGGCACAAATACTTAATTACTAATTAATTATTATTATTAATATTTATTGCACAAATAGCGATAAATTAATAACCGATAACCAGAAATAATTAGAAAAAAAAGATATAAAGAGAAGTAGCAAAAGTAGGAAAAGAAAAAATAGGGAATGAATGTACATAAAAAGAAAAAAAGGGCAACTTTTATGAAATAAATCACATGGGATATACACATTAGGGGGCTGGAGGGGGAACATTTATTTATCACCCTCCACCCACCCCATATTAATAAAATGACCACAGCATTACCAAACACAGGCAGCATTGTATTCATGGTTGAAGCATAGGTCTTTGCTCTGTTCTGGGGCATAAAGACCTGCGACCAAGGCAATAAGAACAGGGCATTGTTCAAAAGTACAAAAAACATGGTGTATTGTGGCAGTTATTTCAACCCTTCCCTGCACGTGTAAATTATCCCTACAGTGTTTAACCCATACATGTATAACAATCTTAGATTATAAACTCTACGGGCCAAGGACCTCCATCATCTTGTCTCTTTAACACTCAGTCCTTTATCTTTAATGTACTTGTATTTTGTATATATTTTTATGTATTTATTCTTTTATTGGCTCCTGCTGGTTCTATTAGTTTCTTATTCTGCTATAGCAGTCACATCTCAAATAGTAGCGCTATATAAATACATGTATACATACATACAAAATCACTGCATGCAATACGACAGATGGACCATAAGCTAACATTCAAGTACAAAACACTATATTATAATGGATGAAGTGACTGTCTACACCAATAAACAACATTCAAGAACAAGTATGAAAGTTTTGGAATTTCTAACATGCATGGCAGATAACAGCAAGAGTCTCAAGGGAAAAATGTATTGGATCTGATATTAAATTGGAACATCTGTTGTGAAGTTCCCTTTAAATGAGGGCAGAATAAAACATAAGCTAAAAGGGTCATTTACGATCCACCAGTGCAGCTATGGTCGCAGTTTGCGTCATATAGTTCTACTCAGTGTTGCTTTTTGTCTGTTACAATGCATAAAAGTGCATCAGTTTTTCTTGAGCTAAAATATATGTACACATGTAAACATAGGGTTGCCATTTGTCCAGTATCTTACCACCCAACTGGTATAAATGATGCTTTATGCCAATGTTATTATTATGGAATTTAAAAAACAGAAATAGGAAGAGTGGTAATTTTTTACAGAAAAAAAAGGTGTCAAATCTATGTACATGAAAATATTCATCTGGTGCAAAGGGGTTAATCACACCGATGCCAACATTTACTGTCTTATTCCTGAGAAAGCAGCACCTGCCACTCTCTTTCACAGTACAGCACAGTAAAAGGTCATTTTCTTTTCTATGAAAAATTACAGGCCTGCAGGGTTAGCGTGGGAAAGTCAAAGGCCTGAGCTCCGTCAGGCCTCAATTATCTTCAAAAACCTCTCACTTTGAGGCAGCAGTCAAGCTTTTCTGAGTTGCAAAAAGCCGTCTGCCTCTTAGCGATCCACTACTGTTAAGCTAATAACAGGTTGTGCTTATATACGCACACATACACACTTACGCACGTGTGCCAACAGAAAAGCACAGTCAGGTGCTGACTAATGTAGTCATTATGGTGAAGAACATAGCTGGGATCAGGTAACGGTCCAGCAGGAGTCAGACAAAGAGCAACTTTGCTTCCAAGAAAATAATTAAAATTAGGAGGGAAGCTAATCTCTCTGCACTTGTAAAATGCTCGCCTTGGATTAGATGCCTTTTTATAGGCTGCTGCTGGGAGGGAAAATGGTTATAAAATAATGCATATGCCCTTTATCATGAAAGGTACATTTTTGCTATTAATAAAAGCACTAACCACAATCTAAATTGGGATAAAAAGAATGTATAAACAAGAGAAGAATAGACATTCACTTTGTGGCGCCCACTGGGCGTATAACAAGATTCTATAATACATATAATATTGCTATAACAGTACTGTTTGATCCCTCTGGCATATATGTAGGTACATTAAAGCAGGGAAAGGCTCATGTGAAGAAGGCAATGGCCAGCACTATAAAATTTATAGGCACATTTTTTCATGCTTTAAATAAAAGGGGCACTCGAAACAGTTACCTATATATGGCTACTTTTCTCATGGATAATTGCGGCTTATTAGAAATGGCACATAATTATAATAATAAAACTTCTTTGGGAGTCATAACAAGGTTCAACATAAGGGGTTGCCACTACTACCTTTAGGCAGTTACACCTTACATTATTCTAACTTTGCTTCACCTGCAAAAAATGTCCTTGATGCAGCTGCCAAATTCATATATTGAGCAAATCTTCCCTCCCAGGGATGGCAGCCCACTTAATGCAATAGAATCCTCCAATAAGAATTATATAATCCTCCAATAAGAATCCTATCTCTGGGCACACCTAGCTCCCTTTGTACATGGGGGTTTGCACAAAAATTTGATAACACATATGGCATATAGGACAATTTTAATACCAATTACCCACCTTCTGATGTTTTATTACAGTGTAATATGGTTGGTGAGTGCAGCAGGAGGCTTATAGGTGAAGTATTAATGCCTCCTTTAATCCCATTGTTTTCTAGCAATGACTGCATAAGCAGCACTGATGTTTGATTGAAATGTAATATTAGGAAGACAAAATGTTATCCTTATCACCTTATGCCTCATCTAGAATTAGTGATTCATCCATAAAAGTGTCTTGTGAATGTTTTGTGTCTGACTTTCAAAGAGATGAGACCATTCTTCAAGAAAGCTATTCAAAATAAAGTGGTTGATTTATTTAGAAACATGAGAAACAACAAAAAGGCAATTTATTTATACCTTTATGGGAGAAAATCTTTGAGGTCTGGAGAATCCTTTGCTACCTATTTCGAACTTGAATGCACCATTCACATGTTATATTGGAGAAAATGTTTGCTGTGTTTTTAAATGTGTTGAGCAAACAGATGAAGTAGATACCTGTATCTGGTCACTTGGTAGTTAATTTATTTGGATGATTCACATAGAATCTTGCCAAATATTGTTAGTTTGAAATTTTGCTGCTGGATTATTAAAAATTCAATAAAGAGAATTTGAAAGAGTCAAGGATATAAAAAAGTAATATTACTATTACTGGTGAGATCCTTCAAACTATCATTTTCCAGTGGGTCCTGATCTTTGGTCTGAACAAGCTGACAGCCAACCTATACATAATTAAAACATGTACAACTGTTAGCATTTGTAAGACTGTAGTATTCCTGTAAAATATCCCAACGAGAGCTCAGAGCCAAGTTTTGAAAAGCTTTAATACCGAAACTGCCTCCATGTTAACAAACATTATTTGCTTGAGTGTAGAAACACTGGAAAATGTTTACATGAAGGAATCAGTAACAAAAACCACCAAATAATATTGGTCTGTTGGGCATGCTCAGTCAGTTTTTATGAAGAGTGATGCATTAAAGTTAGACAGCAATAACTCGGAAACAGTCTCATTAGAGCTGCAGTGATGAGAGCTATGCTGGAAACAAGTAGCAGGATTAAAATAGAAGTCAGTGAACCACTGAAGCAACAGATTATGAGGGCAAAAGTAATTTTATTGCATTTTTTTCTGAGGAAGAAAGTTTTTTTGCACAACTAAGCATGTCTTGCGAGGTATAGAGCTAGAGTTACTAATGCCTTGTCAAGTGTCCTTCCAGGTTGGAAATGAGGGACAATGGGATTGGGTTATTTTTCACTAATTTTCTATTAGCTATATCAGTGTTATGGGCCAAATTTTTGATAATATAAAGCAAATAAGTCTGTGGAGCCCTATGGGATAATACTGCAAAATTGTTTTCTCCACCAAAGGTATGGACTAAAAGCCAGCACATCGGTTGGGGGTAACAATACCATTTTGTGCCAAAAATGTTCATTACAAGCAGTATGCCACCCACACCAGGAGGTTGCTTGCTCATTCATGTGATGTTATACACTAAGCATCATTTGCATACTTGTGTCCCAACATGGCCCTATGAAAAGCATATGTCACCTTCAAGGCTGGCACACTGCATGGAAACCATTTTGGAAATGGAAACCATTTTGTGCAGTGGAAACAAAAAAGTTTGCAAATGGTTTGGTTCTTGTTTAGGTTTTTCCCTTAACTCTTCATTTTAAGCTCCTACAGCAGAATTTCAGTTACATTAAGGCTGTCCCCAAAAGGTATATAAAAGTTGACCTTTATCCATACAGGTAATGGGTACTGATTTGCAGCATAATATCTTGAATGGAGCACCAGGAGACTCACTGTATATGTATATTTACCCGTTAAAAGCATGGAAAGGTGTGGAGTGTGACAGGACCATATTTGATAGATTTTGCGGTGTCTCTCCACTTTTTCAGAGGCAATGGTTACTGATTTGACCAGTCTTGATGAAACTAGCAGCATGTTGATCCCAATGTGTGGCCCAAATCATTGGCTTTTCAATCTATCAATGGGTGATCAGTTAGGTTTTATTTACCAAGGACTGCATAACCTCATGGATTAGGGCACTTCACTGTCCCAATTGTTGTCCCTTAGGGTGAACCTTCCAATCATCCAAATGCATCCAAGTATGTGGGTAGCTGAATCAAGCAAAATTTAGCAGAGTTGGTGTTTGACCACATGAACAGATCTTCACAGGCATGGCCATGACTTTCTAAGTTCAGGTCCACTTTTGTTGTCCAGCACTTGATCAGTCCCCTAAAATCATAATAAAGTACCAGTAAAAGTTCATGTAACTACCTTGTTTTTAAATGCCCACTTAATTATGATTTGGTAAGAATGAACACACGCTGAACTACAGTGGTGGACTGGAACTCAATCTGAAAACCTTTCCTTTTCCTAGGAAGCAATATTATGTCATAAGATATTTCAAATTTTGAAGAGAATTTTATCACTAAAGGTAGTAGTTAATTTATGAAAAAACTTTTTGTATGTGGTTTTGATGTAAAAAAGTTATATTAATATTGTTCACATTTGGAAAGGTTAGCTTAGTCTTATAAATAAGGAAAAAAATATAGGTGTCAGTGTAGTTCAATCAGTTTCCTATGTATTTTCTTTGAGGAACAATCAGTTGTATTTCTTAAAATACCAAAGGTTGCTAAGAGTTGTGGGATGCAAATTATGTATGAGGAGAAGAGTAGCTGACATATGAGAATTTCTATATCTCTTTATAGATAGAGTGCATGCATGACGTACATAAGATTGAGTCATGTTTCAAAGAGGATCTCAAGGCGTAGAGAAAGTTTTCTTGCTAATGAGATCTTAAAACACAAAGCCTTTTCAGGGAACTTTGTGAGAGCAGGTTGACAGGTTCAGCTAAACACTGTTTCCAGCTGTACCAGGTACATATTCTACTTGCTCAGAGTTATAGACAAGCTTTGTTAAGCTCTGGGTCTTCGGGTATATACTTTCTCGACAAAATGACAAAATGGAGATGTCATTTGGATAGATCTCCAACAGAGAGTGCTAAAAACTGAAAAAAAATGTTGTTTACTGTTTAAAAAGGAACACAACCCATAACAGAGGGATTGCCTAATGGCCAACAAGGGCAAGATATGGAGTGAATACTGAAAGTTCTTATACACAGGCATTCTGGGTAACATGCCAAGTGCTGTTGAGCTATTCACAGCTAAAAAAAAATATTTTCAGTGCTCACTGTGAAAGGTCATGTTGGAGAGTTCAGGATAATCAGACAGGCTAGGGTCAGGATACAGAGTTCACAATAGTCAGGCAAACAGGCAAGGGTCAAATAACAGAAGATCAAGCAGGATTCATGTAGAAATACACACCCAGGGACTAGCTTATAGAACCTAACAACGGGCAATGAGTTTTCATTCTAAGCCCCTAAAAATGCTTAGAATTGAATAATGTCATCACTATGGCGCATAAACCCGGAATCGCACGGCCGCGCACGTCATAGGAGAAACCGGCGCATGTGGCAGCTTCCCTGCCGGCCACTAGACCACCAGGGTAAACTATTGTCGTTCGTCGTTACACTACTGAGCAAGCCACACACAAATCTCTCTTTCCCTGTTAGGTACCCATGACAACTGGGGCATGCTTCACCATATACACAGTTCATACAGCATACATTGACAAAACAAAAAAATTCATTCTCACATTTTCTATTTTTTCTTGTTTCTTTACTGCTCTTTTAGTTTGGTTTTATTCTACCTTTGCTCTTCCCTTGCAGTTTTTGTTTTTCTTCAGAATCATCCGACCCACCTCCTCTTCTTTCTCTACCCATCTCATTATTTCCTTTGCTATCCCCCTTTGCTTTATTCATGTACCCCCACCAACCAAATTTGTATGTACTACATACATGTTGACTGTTAAACTGAGGTTTCTTGATACTGGTGATGGTCTTGTTAGAAAACTGGCTAAAATATCATGTACAGAGCAAAGCACCATGTTGTTGGCTGTGTGGAGAACTAGCAGATGACTGACTGCAGCTCTTCTTCTCTGCCTGCAGTTCTGATTGTTTGTAAGGGCATATTAATAGAATACAGGCATTTATATAAGTCACCGGTCTTTCATTTTCTGTTGACAGTTTGGTATTAGATTCACTTTTATTTGTCTTTACCAATAACACAGAACTACATGCGACAATTCAGTTCATCCATTGTGGATCATCAACATGACCTATAGGTAACATTTAATGCTGTACATTCATATTTTAAAAAGTAGTTTTTTAGTGTCATTATCACTTGAATGTCACCAGTATAAGAGAGCTGTCTGCGTCAATCACACAGGACTGGAGACTGCTTTCATTCATATTCTATCCTACAGAAAGATTGCTCCACTTCCCTGCCTATTATGACCAGAGGAAGAACTCGTGTTGTTGCCCATTCCAATTGTGTAAGAAGTGCTGCTGGGCTGGGACTGTTCTGGGGGAACTTTTGTCAGGAGAAAAGCAGTGCATGTTGTTTTCTAGCAATAATAGGACACACTCATATGGCTTTTCATGCCACATGATCAGATTGCAAAAGAAACATGGTGCATTCAACCACTGTGAGCACTACTAAAGTATTTTTAAAAAGTATATGAGTTAGGAGGACATACTCACAGTTCACCCCAGTCCAAGGGTGCATATACTTAGAACCAATACCAAAAATGTGAGCTCCTCCAAAACAGTGTTCAAGCAGCTAGTAAAAAAATACAAACAGTTATTAATGCACATTAGGACATGGGCTGATGCGTTTTGTGCCTGTTGTGGCACTTACTCATAGGCTTATACTCATGTCCTAATATGCTTTAATAAATGTTTGTATTTATTTACTCGCTGCTTTAACACTTTTTTGGAGGAACTCACATTTTTGGTACATGAACAGATTGCCCAGATTGGGCACCAACATGCTTTGTCAAATGGGATGGGTTGAGATAGGATGATCTTATTATTAGGTTCCTGGGCCAAGAACAAATCATATTGGGGGCCTACCGACAAGACTTGGAAGAGGTCAGCACGAATGAGGTTCTCATCAGACAGGATTTTCCAACTTCCTTAACTAAATCCTAACGCTTTAAGGAGATTTAACTATATAACTAATAATAATAATAACTGCTGACGTCTTATTCACTAGCTGATCCTTCTATGGCATCTTGACAGGTTTTAAAAAAAGTTATAACTGTTATAAAAATTATAACAGCAAAAAAGCCATAAACAAAACACACTGAGATCTTAATATTACTGTGTTCATGGGATCATTTGTAAAAAGAAATGTGTAGGCTGCCATGCCAGCTTATGAACTATATTAGCTCGATGTGATTTATATAACTGTAGAGTTTTGTCAAATAATCCTTTATGTTGATTAAATCATGTCCTCAATTTTTCAAGATACTTTAGAGCATATTAAATAAGGAAAAGCCTTTCTGCACAAAGAATTATTCCTCTTTATTTCTATATTTCCATATATATTTTCATTTAGATTTAATGTACAATTTGATTACATGGTAAAAATGGCTCTGTATATTACAGTATATTTATTGTAAAAACTGTCTGAAAACCACTACGAGTTTTAAAAACGGAATATACTACAGCAGGTTTTACTTGTAAACTGCACTTTCTACCTACCTTTAATCCATTCAACCGCAGGAGAGGGCAGGCCCAGGCACACGCAATCTTTTTCTATGGTCCCGTTCTTACAATGACGCATTAAAGTGCCGAACGCAGGTGAGTGCAGCCCAAAATGCTTGTGTGTAAGAGCCCTGAAGGTGGCCATATACTATAAGATTCACTCATTTGGAGAGGTCATCAAACCAGAGAATCTTTCCCCCTATATGTGCACCAAAGGCGAGTGATATCAAGCTAATCTGATTGGATTACAATGATGGGGACTGCATAAACTGATGCGTGTCAAGATCTGTAACCCAAAACCCAGAACCATTGCCAAGATCCCAGCTCACACTTCTGACTATAACAGCCACCTTTGACTCTGAGTAAAGCCCTCTGCTACTCGGGTGTCACCAGGTCTTAAAATGAGAGGGTCAGGGCAAAGGTTCTGAGCAAGCAAGGGAACCAGATTGTATAATGAGGACTGCTGTAGCTTGCAAGAATCAGGGTCAGGCAGGCCAGATCAAAACCAATTGGTAACCTGGTACAAAATCAGAATCCAGAAGAAAAGTCAGACAGTCAAAGAAGATTGGTCCAGGCAGAGTTCTGCCAAAGTCAGAATACAGACAGGGATCAGAATCAGATTAGCAGAATAGAATCACTCCAAAAACTATACTAGATAGACCTATAACGGGGGTGGAAGGAACTGAGAGGTAGGGATGTATAGGCTGAATAATTAGATATATAGAACAGGTGTGGGTTAATATAACCCACTTATCGCCATCATTCCTGCCTGAAAAACGTAGAATATTATTGAAATGAACCAGGAACCCAGCAGTGTGCTCAGATAATTGAGTGATAAGGAGACCACACAGCAAGCAGTGTGTCCCCGGTTCAAATCCAGGCAGGCTGTCACAATGTGTTTCTTGATTAGTTGGGAAAATCAAACCGCCAAACAACATCTGCTAGATGTTGGTCAGAAGGCCTGTTGGAGGGGCCCATAAATGGCCGGATAAGCTGCTGAACAGGTCTAAAGACCCAATTCGGACCATGTATGGCCACCTTTAGCAGTCATCAATAGAGCAAGACGTAGTGCTGTTTAGGCATCTGTGATAGAAAATATGATTAATGGTTCCAACTCTGATTGTAGAAGCAGAATCAGGGAACCATGTGAATATAAAACGAGCACATTTCTTACTGAAGGATTGAATTACATTCATAACAGTATTCCTCCATCCAAATATAGTTTATAGCTTCCACTATCAAGACTTTAGGGCTATGTCACATAATATGTTTTCTATAAAATGACAGGTGCCATTCATGTGGTATAATGGTTAACCATTAGAGGTTTTGGCCGGTGAATTCCAAGAAAGTATGTGGTTATCAGTCAACACACAGTGGGTATTATATGTAGGGATCAGGACGGGGGGAATTCACAAAAGTGGTTTTCATCATCAAATGATAATTCTTGATTTTCTGTTTTTTTTACACCATCCTTTGTCAAAACCTGTCATTCCAGAGGTGTTCTGGAATGACGATTTAACGGCATGTAAAACTTTCACACCTATGAAATTGATTAACACGTTTGTGATTTTGATGTTCTTTTAACTCCACTTTAGTTCCCGTAATATTTCTTTATATAGAGGCACCTGGCATCTGGAGTACTAATAAATGTACTGAGTGTTGCAGAGTGAAACTCTGGAGTCTCCAATAGCTGATAAAATTGTACCAAACAAAGCAATGTATTTCATGAAAAAAACAGCTTGGAAAAATGAAATATTCAGAAAATACATTTGCAAAGATACAGCCATAGTAAACTTTTCCCATTACTCCATTTGATCAGCTACATTGTCTGACTAATTAAGGACTAGTGTCTCATTTACATAAGATATTTTCTCTTAGGCAGACTGGCTCTCAATCATCAGATTCTGCTTCAAAGACTAGAGATGAAAGAGCAGGATACATTAACCCCTTTTTTGCTGCTATGTTGCCAACTCATTAGTGATGCTTTTTGGAAAAAGCTGGCTTATAGAAAAAACATGAATTTTCTGCAGACAATCATACTGTCAAAGGTCTACATGAATACACCGTAGTGAATTACTGAAGTGAAGCAAGTTACGAACTTCACTCTAAAACTGGGGTGTCCATGTATATATAAATACACACTATAACATTGAAAACAGCATAAGTGAGATACATGGAGAGCTGCAAAGCAAACACACATCTGCACTGGAAGGTGACTCATGATCCTGGGCTAGTGCTCAGTCACCTGGTCACAGATTACAGAAATTCAAGCCTGGAAGTGAAGTGACGTAGACCAAGATTTAATGGCACAGCTCTGCATATCTCTTGGCAAAATATGGGCAAATTAAGATTCTAGACAGTTCTCAATGTTGCTGTTCAGGTGGCAGCCTCGGTGGAATCTAATGGTGCTTAAAGGGGAACTATCGCGAAAATGAAAATTTAATATAAGCTTCCTCATAATGAAGTAAGAAACTATAAATATAATCAAATAAAAATTCTGTACATTTTCTGAAATAATCAAGTTTACATTCACTATCCCTCTCTCAGCATCTGTTTCTCTTCATTCTGTTTTCATGCAGCAGTTGGGTGCTAGATGAATGACCCAATATATTTTTTAGGGGGGTTCCCTTTCCTAGCAGATATATTAGAGCTCACTCAAATAACTGGTTCCAGTACAAACTAAATCTAACAAAATAATTGCCTTTTGCACAAATTCTGCATGTAGAGAGACAGGATTTATGGTGATTTTGATAGAGTGAGCTCTAATACATCTTCTAGGCAAAATAAGCCCCCTATAAGATATATTGGATCACTCATCTGAATGAGGAGAAACAGAATCTGAGAGAGGAATAGTAAAGATTAACTTGATTATTTCAGAAATGGTACAGAATTTGTAATTGTTTGTATTTAGAAAGTTTCTTATTTCAGTATGCTGAAACTAATATTACATTTTCATTTCCGCGATAGTTCCCCCTTCAAACGGATTCTGTCAAGGGAGAACATGTTTTTTTTTTTTAAATGCATCAGTTCAAAGCACTCCTCCAGCGGAATCCTGCTTCGAAATCCATTTTTAAAAGAGCAAACACATTTTTTAATATTTATTTCTGAAATCTGACATGGGGCTAGATATGTTGTTATTTTCCCAGGTGACCTCAATCATGTCAGTTGTGCTCTGATAAACTTCTGTCAATCTTTACTGCTGCCCTGGAGTGCTATCAACCTCCCCCCCAACAGCCTATAAACAGAATAATGGGAAGGTAACCAGATAACAGTCCCCTGGTAACACAAGATAATAGCTCCCTGGTAGATATGAGAATAGCACTCAATAGTAAAAATCCAAGTCCCTCTGTGACTACTCCAATTAAATTAAGTAGGAGAAACAATAGCTGACAATAGTTTCATAATGAACTTGTGCACTCTCTTCATAAGTTGGGTCAAAACTTGCTATAAAGTGCAGCTTTAGCCTGACTGTCTGAACCTCAGTTTTTTGTTGTTTATGTTCCAATGAACTTTGTTGTAGTTAGTCAGTAACAGTGTTCATTCATGCACAGATTCTTTACAGCCCAGTCTTATTTCTTCAACCCATGCTTGTGTGTGAGTCTCCCAAAGCAATGATATTGGTTGATCAACATCTTATGTTTTATTTATCCAATTAAAAGCTCTGGAATTTACAAACGATTATCATTTCTCAAACCACATGCTTCACATGTTTCATAACCATCATGATGACTGCGAATGCTAGATATGATAATTGCTTGTACATTTTCATTCTTTTAATTGGATAAATAAAGGATGCGTTTTTAATCCAGCATTATGCTCCGTGGTGCTCCATGATATACTCTTTTCTATTGGATAATGATGCCTTTTGACATTTGGGGTCATCAGTCTACATGAAACTAAATGGAACTATTTTACAGAATAGCTTTTAAGATGGGCAGTTTTAGACCTAAATGTGTATAGCCAAAGTATATCGATATCTGACATGTAAAGATTGCTTTTTGCCCAGAGTTTTTCAAATCTGTGTGTGCTGATGATTTACCTGACTCTACTCCACCTTGATATCGTGAGATAATATTTTATAGATGAAAATATGATATTTATTTGTTCTGGTCTGATTCTCAGCTGAATGCACTGCAATTTTCAAATGCTGATCTTGAATAATACATATTTTGGATTGAATAAACAAAGGTTAGGGACAGTTTTAGAAAAGAGGAAAAAGGAGAAAACCTTTGGCCTCTTAAATTTGCAATGCACTTATAATAGCACATGGGGATAATTACTGTCTGAGAGCAGCACATTTCTGTCCCTGTCACTTCAAATATAAGATGTTCTTCAAGGTCACATATTCTATTTAGTTGGAGCTCATGGAAATGCTTAGGTTGTGTGCCTTTGTTGGAAGATATTTTTGCTCAGCATTTGTGTTGTTGGTTGTACAACTTTTCAAATTATACATATGACTTGTCTATATTTTCCAATGCATGATTGGCAGGGCAGTCATCAGACAAGTGCCCTGGGCCTGGGGGGGGGCTCGGCAGTGCTGCAGTTTAGAAAGAGCCAGGCCCCCCTTGCTAGCGCTGAAGAGCTGCAACCAGCCGAACAGCGAAAATGCGGAAGTGCCGAAAAGCCGAACTCCCAAAGCGCCGAAAAGACCCGAAGCCACGAAAAAAGCCCAAGTCCTGAAGTGCCGAAAAGACTCGAAGTCACGAAAATAGCCGAAGTCCCGATGCGGCGAAAAGACACAGTCACGAAAACAGCCGGAATTGAAGTCCCGAAGCGGCAAAAAGACCCAGAGCCATTAAAGGAGGCGAAGTTGAAGTCCTGAAGCCACAAGTTCAATTCTACTGAACACCAATTTGTGTTTTTTTTTTAATTCCCTGGCCACCAATATATTATTTTAATATTCTATAGGCCCCTGCCACAAATGTTTTTTTTTTAAAAAAAATTTTTTGGGGCCCCAATTTTTTTTTAACTTGTAAGGGGGGCCCTGGCACCAATGTTTTTTTAAAAAAAATAGTTTTTTGGGGCCCCAATTTTTTTAACTTGTAAGGGGGGCCCTGGCGCCAATGTTTTTTAAAAAAAATTTTTGGGGGTCCCAATTTTTTCAACTTGTAAGGGGGGCCCTGGCACCAATGTTTTTTTAAAAAAATTGTTTTTTGGGGCCCCAATTTTTTTAACTTGTAAGGGGGGCCCTGGCACCAATGTTTGGGGCTTAGGCACCATTGGGGCCCAGGGGGGGTTGGTGGTGTTGTTGTACGGGGCCCTGTGATTTCTAATGGTGGCCCTGATGATGGGTATTTGACACAGAAGAAATTCCATCATAATGGCCATTTACCCTGGGGAAAAATCTGGTATTGCTTAACCTTGCTTTATTCAAACATATTATCAACGTATAATGAATGTATTCTTAGAACTGTAGTCTAGTCTAGCCAAGTTTGTATTTGTAGAGCTAAAAATTGCAAATAAAGATTTTCACATACGTTTTACATTCACTTTAATAAGGATTTACACACCTGTTTGGAAAGGCTAATGTTGCAAATTAAGTGGATATATTGAACACGGAGCACCAGCAGTAGTTAAAATCCATATTTTATTGAATCTTCATTAAAAGGGTAAGCAGGGCCTAAAATTTAAGATCACGTAAAAAAAGAACTCAAAGAAAAAAAAACCCCAGCAATGTAGCAAAGCAGAATAAAAAAGGGTTAGTTGAAAGGAATATATACTGTAATAAATGTCCAAAAGAGGAATGGAAAACAAGAAGAAGGAGAGGAAGAAGGAGAAAAGAGAAGTGGAAACTAAATTAGTTTTTTCACATGAAAAAAGAACTCAAAGCAAAAGAAAAACAGCAACGGGGCAAAGCAGAATAAAAAGAGGGTTAGTTGAAAGGAATATATAATTTCTCCAAAAGAGGAACGGAAAACAAGAAGTGGAGGAAGAAGTAGAAAAGAAAAGTGGAAACTAAATAGGTATGAAAAAAAAAAATATATATATATATATATATATATATATATATTAAAAAAAAAAAAAACAAGTAAAAAAAAGGAAAGCCTAGAAGAAGGGGAAATGGAAGGTGGAAGGAGAGGAGGGCAAGAACAATAAACACATACATTTAGAAAAATTAGGTGGAAGGCATAAAAACATAAGAAAACTATTAAAGATAGCATGTAGTTAAGAAGCCATGTACTGGTGGTTCCAGTGTCGGACTGGGACACCAGGGGCCCACCAAAAAACCTTAGACCAGGGGCCCACCCTCAGCACTATTATTCATCCTCTCCTCACTCAACCTCTATTCTCGTAGTGTCTTTTCTTACATACTATAATTTATTATTCCACCTATTTAGCCTCTTTGTTCTCATATAAATAAGGAATGGCCATGAAATAGGCCAAAAGTTTAGCAGCATGAGGGCCCACTGACCCCTTGGCCCACATGGAGTTTTCCTGGTATCCCGGTGGGCCAGTCCGACAGTTCATAGAAAGTGGAAAGTGGATTTTGGTTTTATGGTATTTGATGTCCCCTTTAAAAAGTTGAGAAAAAGATCTATAGTTAACATAAGGAATTTAATAAAATGTGACAAATCACCCCAGAAAAAATTTCCGTTAGAAAGAGCTACATTGCTTTCCCTGATAATACTTTTCTGCAGGCACCATAATGAAAGATATATACGTGCTAACCAGCAACATCATTTTTACACATTACTGGCCTTGCTGGTAACAGTCCTATTTATGCTTTGATTAATTATGCCTTTGGTAATAAAATTTGGAAGTTTTCAACCATTGTACCAGACTCATATTTTTTGGAAAATGTTCTGCTTTATCTTAATTATCTTTCAGCTCCCTGTATATCATGTAGGAATTGAATTCCCTTCAGCAATGAATATTGCTGTCTGCAGTTTCTTTTCCTTTCTCAATTAGATTTTGTGCTGCTAACTTGAATTCTCTTTCCTCCCAACTTCTGTTCTAGCTGAAGGACGAAAGATGTACACCACGGTGCTCCTTTACAGCTGTTAAAAATTCTCAGCACCCCTCAATGGTGTAGCTCAACAACAAATGAAAGAGAGACTCTGGGGCACATTAATGTGTAAAGAATGGAGATAGAGATCGCCACACTGCATTCCCCAGAACATCCCATGGCTCTATTTACCACTAGTGGTGGGCAAATAAATTCGGCAGACAGTAATTTGTGGCAAATTTCCGCGTTTTGCCACTAGCGAATTCATTTGCGAAAATGTGGCTACAATTCGCTGCTGAAAGATTTATTCGGACACATATTGACTTTAATGCATTTGGACCATATAGTCGCGCATATAAAAATTGACGTGCGTCAAAATGAATGATGCCAATTTTCGCCGAAGCTCGTGACTATTTACTACTAAATATTTAGCAGATTTGTCTTCACCCATTGATAAATATGCTCCAAAGTGACTCCTGGTCTAATCAGACCTGGCCCTGTTTCTGATTTTGAAAACTCATTTGTGAGGAGTGAAACTTGCCGATTTCACTTTGCCAATTTACAGTATTCAAGAAACCGTGGAAACATTTTTATAATGGTAAAATTTTGCTGAAAATTCAGTAAATGCAATGGAGTCAATGGGAAGTTGACATTACATTGCAGTTAAGGCATTTTTTAGCTCTGCAATAGCATGTACATTGCCCTACCTTGTTAGAGAAGCTCCACTATGCTACTGTTCTTCATAGGAAATACCGGTTCCCACGTTACCACTTTCTTCCAAACATGGCACCTGGACAGCTCCTTAGACAGATGTGGAAGGCAGGGGCTGTAGTGCGTAAATGCGTAAGACTGTAGATTGTGGGGTTGGTACATATATTTATTCTCTGACGTAATAATGTTTTTTCTTTTTTCTTTTTTTAAGAGAAACTTTTTGGAATACGGAATGCTTATTGTAGCTATAGCACATTATCCCTCTTTTTGCAACATTTATTAAAACATACTTGGACTTTCGTATAATTCCTTAGAAGCACACTTCAGTGAGGAGTATGCCTTTTTAACCAAAGTTTAATAAATAGGACTTGTGCTGAACATTATTTTAATTTTGATAAATCTATAGTTTTTTTGTGATTTCTTATGTTGAGGAAAACTGCCACAAATCAGACAGGATTCTCATTGGATGATCCTGTTGCAGAATCCATTTCTAGGATTTCCATTTTTCTGGAGGTTTCACTGGAGGATATCCAGGTCCATTAAAGAAGCTACAGAAGTGAAGTGGGATCTTGCCAAGTCTGTCCTCAGAGAGGAGTGTTAGTATGTTATGTGCTTTACAATTGTATATTGCTGCGACCACTTTATCTCAAGTCAATCATTCGTACTATGTGACTACTTTATTTTGTGTGCTATATAAATATCTGTTATTGGTTCAGAAATGCTGTTTTGCAACACCTCTCCTTCCTGCACACATGCATGTGAGGGCCCAGCTAAAGGTAAGAGTCTGATGTAACCATTGTTTTACATAAGAAGAAAGGAAAGAAATACAATTACATACATGTCAATGATCAGGTTAAAAGATCACAAGATACATTGGGGACAGTTATTGCAATTAACAGGACTGCAGTGATTGCAGATTGATTACATATACATTAAATTCAATCGATTTGCAGTCAGTACTGCTCTGTTAATTATATTTTTTATACTGGGACTTCTATTTATCAGATGATCTGGAAACTTTTTCCTTAGGGGATACTCAAGGATCGCAGCCTCTGCTAATCCCACCCACGATCATCAAAAATAATCCATCCTGCTAGTTCTAGCGCATGTAAAAAGGAAAAGTGTCCTTGCCAATAAATAGCTGTGAAATGTATTCCCTTTTAAAGTGCTAAGTGAAAAGGGTACATATGGTTGCGAAGGAAGATACATATTTATAGATTTATACCGTGGGGGGATTTTAGGCGACATTCCTGGATACAGGGATATAATGAATGGAGACTGAACTGTAACAAACATCCAAGAACATTTTACTACTTCTATTTTTGTATAGTGCCTCTGCAGGCATTTTAAGTAGATCCAGGGACTATAATAATAATCAATAATCACAAATTTGGAAACTTACCCTAGCAACCATGCATGGATCTGAATAAGAGATTGAAATATGAATAAGAGAGGTCATGAATAGCAAGATATTTGTAGCTTTACAGGGAATCTGTTTTTTAGATGCAGGTCAGTGACCCCCATTCAAAGCTGGAAAGATTCAGAAGAAGAAGGCAAATATTTAAAAAGCTAAAAAAAACTTTAGAATTGGCAATTCTATTATATACTAAAAGTTAACTTAAAGTGGACCTGTCACCCAGACATAAAAAAAATGTATAATAAAAATTATTTTTCAAATTAAACATGAAATCCAAATTCTTTTCTTTTATTAAAGTGTACATACTGTAGCTGTTAACTCGTTTAAAAATCTCAACTGTCAATCAAATATTTGACAGTTGAAGTTGTGGTTAATAATAGTTTCAATACGCAGAACTTTGCTGCAAAACTCAAGTGCTTTATTGTGTCACGACATGTTTCGAGCTGAGCTCTTTCTCAAGTGATAACAACAGTGTGTCTCCATTACATTCTTAAAGGGTAAACTCCATCCCTATTTAGTGGTAATTAAGTGACAACTCCCACCCCCACACCTTTGTAGTCCAAGACTAGTGATATAAAACACTGGGAATCCCAATTGCCAATGCCCTGGGGGTACATGTTAAGGGCCTAGCTCTTGGGGGTCCAAGAGATAAAAAGTCCAAACAATTCATTGTGATACATCCAAATATTAATATAAGTAAGTATAAAAGTCCAATAGCCATTCAAGTCCTGATGACCTTAGATGACCCCAACATTGCTCATAGGCCTGCCAAGAGCTCAAAAGTTGCTTCAGGACAGGAAAATTACATCTGTGATAAATAACATTGCCGTATTTTAGATATCTAATATATAGACAAAATATGTACTGCCAGTATTTAAATCTTGTAGAAACATTCATAGTTTTCAAATGTACTGTAATTTCTATGGCAGCATTAATATCTGGTGAGAAAAGAGTTCAAAATTAAATGTTAGAAAAAGGTTGATCATATTCCACAGGAAACTGCTAATGCTCCAATATTCGTTTAGACCATCTGGTTGTAAGCTGTTAAGCTTTCTGATCCATTTGGTTTCTTGCTGTAGCAATAACCGGGTAAAATCACCACCCCGCATTGGTTTTCGTACTACTTCTAACACTTGCCATTTTAGTTGTGACTGGCTATGTTTGTGGGAGAAGAAGTGTCGTGCTACTGAAGTGTCAGTTTGTGTGCCGGCTTTAAAAGTGTGGATGTCTGATTTGTGTTCTTTGATTCTCTCCTTCACAGAACGTGAAGTTTGGCCTACATAGACCATCCCGCAGGGACATTTTAAAAGACAAATTACACCGGCTGTTTCGCAAGTTGCATAGTAATTAAGTGGTAGTTTTTTACCATTGATAGGATGGTTCACCACTTCCCCTTTAATAATAGCTGAACAACAGATACAACCAAGGCAAGGGAAGGTCCCTTTCTTAGGTTTGCCCTGAAATAATGTTATAGATTTAGCAATTTTACTTATTTCCGCTGGGCAAAGTTTATCCCTAAGCGTCTGTCCCCTAGTGTAACAAAACATGGGTGTGTTTGTACATATCTCTCGTAATGACTTATCCTGTTGTAAGATGGGCCAAAATCGTTTAACTACCTTTTCTATTTTATTAATCACATGGATATATTTACTTACAAACAGGGTACTGGTCCTCTCCTGTAGTAATGACTCTCTAGGTAACGTGCCAACTTCCGTTGCAATTTTAGACAAGTGGTTTATCTTATAGCCTTTCTCCTTAAATCTTTTTGAAAGGGGGCCCACAGCTTCCCAGTAACGATTGTCATCTGAAGCTATTCTTCTGCTATTCTGCTATTAATTAACCCTCGATATTCAACTGTCGAAGTTAAATCCTTCGATTCTTCCTTCGACTGCAATTCGTTTGAACGATTGTAGGAAAATCAGTCGATCGAACGATTAAATCCTTTGAATCAAACGATTCGAAGGATTTTAATTCATCGATTAAACGATTTTTCTACGACCAAAAAATTGTTAGAAAGCCTATGGGGACCTTCCCCATAGGCTAACATTGCACCTCGGTAGGTTTTACTTGCCGAAGTAGGGGGTTGAATTTTTTTTAAAGAGACAGTACTTCCATTATCGAATGGTCGAATAGTCAAATGATTTTTAGTTCGAATCGTTCGATTCGAAGTCGTAGTCGAAGGTCGAAGTAGCCAATTCGAACGTCGAAGTAGCCAAAAAAATCATTCGAAATTCGAACTTTTTTTATTCTAATCCTTCACTTGAACTAAGTAAAAGTGCCCCTTAGGGTTGCAAAAGCTGGAAAATCTCAGCTGTCAATCAAATGTTGTCTGCCCCTCCTCTATGCCTTAGGCATAGAGGCGGGCAAGAAATTACTTTCACTTTCCATTCAGCACTTCCTCGATGTCACTGCTTTCCACACGGCCCCCCGTTCACTTCACTGTTTAATTGTGTAGCCAGTGTCTGGGGATAGACATTGAGTCCCCCATTCTGGTGCACAAACAAGATTCTGAGATGGTACAAGGCTTGCCTTAATAACAGTGTCCACAAAATGGCTCCTGCCTGCTTGCAATAATTATAAGTTCCCAGACTGATAGAAACAAGATTCATATAATTTATACAGTGTAATTAAAGTTCATTTTGCTTGACTAACATGATAAAATAAGATTTGGAATAATTTTTTTGGGTGATGGGTCCCCTTTAAAGGTGAACTACCCCTTTGACAGTATTAGCAGGCATATTTTGTGAGCAGCCTATAGTTATTGGGTTAGAATCTTGACATTCTGCAGCACTTAGCTGGCAGGGCAAGAAGTCTGCCCCCCATAGGATGGTGCACTATTATATAAATCAGTCCATCTTTATCTCCTATAACACTCCCATATGCTGGACGTTGTAGCAATTGAAGGGCTACAAAATTAGGAAAGCACCGAATCCAGGATTCGGTTCGGGATTCGGCCAAGTTTGGGCCTTTTCCAGCAGGATTCGGATTCAGCCAAATCCTTCTGCCCAGCCGAACCCGGATCCTAATTTGCATATGCACATTAGGGACAGGGAGGGAAATTGTGTGACTTTTTGTCACAAAACAAGGAAGTAAAAAAAATGTCCCCCTCCCACCCCTAATTTGCATATGCAGATTAGGATTGGATTTGGTTCGGTAATTGGCCAAAGGATTCAGGGGTTCGGCCGAATCCAAAATAGTGGATTCAGTGCATCCCTATGCAAAATACAATACAATATAAAATGCTGTTGTATTTTCACTTATCTTCTTGACCCCAAGGGGATCCTCTGATCTCAGCACCTGAAGACAAATGAACTTATCGCCTTGGCCTAAAACCGGTCAGGCATTTAGCAATATACATTGAAGTACATTCTGGGCACAGTTGGACAGAGGTCTTACGTAATTGCATTGTGGGTCTTTCTGGAGGTCAGGGGGAAATACTGTATCTAGCAGGCTGCTGCTGAGAAGGCACGTGGCACTTTGCTCTATAGCTTTCTGTGAGATTATTGTATAACCCAGCAAGTTATTCTTTACAACCCAGTGAAATATGTTATATCTGCTCTGTCAGCAAAGAGGTTAATCTACCCCAATTCTTTCCTTTTCTTTTCCTGTATGGATGTAATGAAGCTTCCCAAATGTGACAAGATAATAAGTACTCGGTTGTGACGGGGGAGAATCATCATCAGTACGCCCCTGTCAAGCTGTCATCCTGATAGAGAGCTTTACTTGGCTTCCAAAAAAAAATAAAGAAATAAAGAAATAAAATAAAGCCCTGTGTTTGATATAAGGAAAAAAAGGAATCTTCAGTTATGCAAAATATTGGCTTCTGCTATGCATAGAATCTCTACTTGATATATTTGCCATTCAAAACCAGGGGTATGAAAGAGACCAGAATTTCAATGGATAGAATAGATAGAGTCATGCCTTTTGGGAAATACAGTATAATAAAAGTAGTAAATAGAATGCAATGCAAAGTTTTCCTTTGTACGTATTTGATATAAGTTTTGTGAACCCATAATGTCTTTTTAGCAGTGGGAAAAGATCATGCATATTATAGTCTATGCCAGTATTTAGTATATATCATACATCATTATTTGTGTGCCAAATATATTGAACAGGTCTTAGAAAATGCTCTATGCACAAAAAATATTTGAAGAACTAGTGAATATTATTATGGTGAAATGCTAATTTTAACATGTGCTGGATAACTATGGTCCTCATGAAAGTTGAAAGAGTTCAACATACTGACACACAGTATATCCATGACCAGGTTTAGGCGAAAACAAAAAGTGCAATGGTCCTAGGCCCCTTTTCCGATGGGAAATACACTGAAGTATTGCCCTGCCATCTTTATACTGGGGGTCGTAACTGATTTTCATGCCCACACTACTAACACTATTCCTTATTGAAACTTATTGGGCAGGTGTTGGACATGGAGCCCATTTAAATTAGCCAGTAAGCAACTAGCCGAGCAATGCAGTGTGTAAAATCAGGAAAGGCAAAGGTAGGAGCTGGGAATTAGATATAGAGAAGTACTAGTGCCATCCATTCATGCATAGTGCATATGGGAGCAGAACAAAATGTTTAATCCTTATTGGTACAGCACTTTGCTCTGTCAGTTGTGCCACATGATAATTCATCAACAAAAATGTTTCATTCAGTCTGACATTACTAACTGTCAGCCGCACAAGCCCCAAGCAATTAATCAAAGGTTGTTTTGTGGTCATGCAAACTCGTTCTTAATATAAGAAAATGAAAATTAGCTTATCTCAGTTATGAAAAAAGGAATTGAGTGTTTTAGAAGCCCACTCAAATCACATATATTATAATACACCACCGAACATGTATTATAAGAGGTAACCATTGATAGATATTATCATTATGTATATGTGATACCTAGCTTGCAGCAGTTATAGTATGAGCAGATTGGACAACCCAGATTTAAAGTTTCTACAAGCCCAGATGAGGGTCCTTCCTGTATTTCCCTTTTCCATAACTCAAGCCCTGTAAATATGTATGTGTCAATAGAAATGCAGGAGTTTATCCCCTTCATACATTCCATAGGCGGAGAGTTCCAAGCCTTAAGTCTAGGTTAACCCAAATCCCACAGTAACCTATTGAGTTGACCTCTGGTTGGGTGGGTTTTGGTTGAAATTTGGCCAACCATTGTGGATTAGGTTTGTGTGTGTGTGAGACAGGGGAAATACACTCCTCTACTATTCCCAAAGATTCCCTGTCTTGGAACCAGAGGTGAGCACAGAAGCACCATACAGAGCAAGATGACATGGGTATGGAAACGGGTCCTACAATGGCAACATTTTGCGGGTAAAGGGTCGGGTGCGGGTTAAGGTTTTGTGGGTTAGGATCAGGTGTGGGTTAAGTTTTGCCTGACCCACACACCACCACTACTTCAGTCCCCATGTTGAGCCATATTTGCTGGTTCATTAGCAACCAGATAAACTCTAATTTCAGGTTGCAGCTAAGCCGGGCCAGGCAGGCCAGATGCCCTAGGCAACCTGGCTGGTCGTAGTGCCGGCTGGGAGCACACATGCACACTCGAGCTGAAGTTTGTGCACGCACGCTCCTAGCCGTGAACTTCCGCTCATGCACATGAGCGAACTGCCACTCGTGCACATGCGTGGAAGCCCAAAACGACAGGGCAATAGAACAGAGGGTTGGGAGAGAGGGGACCGGACATCGGGTAGGCGACAGAGATGGTACGTGCCTGGCACCCCCCCCAGCTTAGGCACGTGCACCCTAGGAACATGCCTACTCTGCCTACCCCTAGTTCCAGCCCTGGATTGCAGAAAGTTCCAGTCAAAAAAAACCCTAGAAGGAGAATGGATGTTGAGAGCCTACCAGGAAAGCTAGGGGAGCGGGCAGATAAGAAGTAAAGTTGCTGTTTGGGTCCCAATCAAACCCAGGGTCTACAGTACCGCAACAGACATGCCTTTTTGGAAGCAGAGGAAGACTGTCCAGGATGGGCGAATTTGACCCGTTTCGTTTTGAAAAAAATTCGCTGCCAGCGAATTGACGTAGACACCTATTAAAGTTTATGGGCATCAAAAACATTTTGTTGCGCGACTTTTTGACGCATACCGCCATACAAGTCTATGGGCGTAATTTTTCCGGCGAAACAAGGCGAAAAAATTCAACCATCCCTATCCAGGATGTATGAGATGCTCTGAGAGAGTTCAGCTAGAGGAACCTGAACATTTAGGGAGAGTCCATACTTAATGAGGCTGGTAGTTGCATTGATTGTCCTGTTAGTGCTGTGCAGTGCCTGCTTAAACAGTGATGCCAGAAGACAGCTAAAGTTTCGGTACTGATGCTGCAGGCTAATTAGAGCAAAAGAGCAGCCAAAGATTTAGAGAGATTATTTTTTCAGATAATTTGTTAGAGTGTTAAGAGATTCTGCAATGGGATTGGGCTGTTTGGGATTCAATGGACTAAGTCTGAGTTGTTTCCTAGATAAAGAGAGTTTTGTAATTTGTGCATTTCAAGTCTTTATATATAGTAGGGCTCCCCAACCTTTTGTACCCATGAGCCACATTCAAATGTAAAAAGAGTTGAGGAACAACACAAGCATTCCTGGGGGTACCAAATAAGGGTTGTGGTTGGCTATTGGTAGCCCCTATGTGGCCTGGCAGCCTACAGGAGGCTCAGTTTGGCAGTACACCTGGTTTTTATGCGACAAAGACTTGCCTCCAATCAGTGCAATTGCACAAGTTGAACAACACAAATGCCAGCCATATTTGCAAACAGTGTTACACATATGTTATCCACTAAGGTTAGAGTGTCCTTCCAGGTAGGTCCAAGCCCTAGGTGGCTCCAACAAGGACATTTCCTCTCAGTCCTTTCTTATATTTACTGTAGACCTTTATATCTATCACAAATATAATTTAATATGTATATATGTATCTACATACAAGCATATGTGCCTTTTGTTCCTGATCTTATATGTTTATCACATGTGGATTGATATGGCACTATAGCAAGAACAATATACATATCCTCCATGCATCAGAGGACTCTGTGTTTGTGTATGCCATTAGGTTTAACTGAGCTGTTCATTTCTGTTACCAGAAAAGCAACAACTATACGGAGACAAACAGATTCTGCATACATTGTGAATATGCTACTGGTGTGGACTGATGCCTTCTGACAGCTCATTATACTCCTGTGTAGACAGAGGGGAGGGAGGGGCAGAGCCCCTACCATCTTCAAGGGAATACAGAGAGAAAAAACAAATGAAATGGAAAATCTGATCCCTATTTGCAGCGATTTGGTAGCGTGAGGAGATTTAAAGAGCACAGTGAACGGCGCTGCATTTCCTATTAACCCCAATGACATCTGAGAGTGAAGCTGTCATTCACTGTATTTGATGCAGATGCATGCTCAGGTACCCATGTCAAGTAATGTATATAAACAACATTTAGTTTCCATCTGGGAAACAAAAAGGGACAGCATAATGACTTCTGCCTTGTACACACTCCCACCACACACACAGACTATGCATTCACATCCCCCAGATTGTATCTATGACATCTCAACTATGAAAGAGACCTGTCCATATATGATAAATAGTCTCTATATTAAACACAAAAAAGGACAGAGCACTGACATGTAACAGACATTCGTATTTAGAAACTTACTGTATCACCAGAGACAGATAATAAGCTCTAAAAACCAGCACCATCAAAGGTCAAAAAACATGTTAAAGGTACATGTGACTCCAGTGATACTTCAACACTGTAAATCCAATATCGTAGTATAGAGAGAAAAATGCCCAGGTAAGCAATCACACAGAATGGTCCTAAAATGATCCAACCTAGCAATTACAATTCCAATAACAATTGTGCAGAATTGTTTAAAAGTCTGTCTGGCATAATTTTTGATGTTTGCCCTGCAAGAAATGTCAGCCTGATTCTTTAGGCACAGGTTTGCTACGTTTATTGACCCAGGATGCAAAGGGAACCCTGGGCTACTGTCATGTCAGGTAGTGGCAGTAGCTTCAGGGGTCCCCTGTGTCAATGGCTTAGCAGCGACTGATTCAGAATGGAAGGCAGGAAGGACTGCACAGCTCACAGTGCAAATTTATGGAAGTGCAAGTGCAATGCGGTGCAATTGCCCATTGTGCTTGCGGACGTAAATAAGCCCTAGTATATAAAAGGATAAATATTGTCCACTGTCCTGCTGCTGAGCCTGCTTTTGTTCTAATTATAAATTTTATTGCAATTAACCATTTTTGTGTTAAGGGTGAAGGAACTACGATGCTGGCTTTCAACTTGGCTGCAAATAAGGCTTGAGTTATTTTTCTTGTCTATTCTAAACTCACATTTACTCATTGTGGGGTAACAGGTACAATTTGTGTTTTTTGCAGTGTGCACCCTGTACACTAAATTAGCTCAGGTCTCTCCTCACCAAAATGGGACTGGTAAGAGTGGCTTGGGAAGGCATAAGTCTTACATTAGTGAATACACTAAAATAACTAAGTTCAAGTGCATGATTTCAGACACTTTTCTAAAGTACTTAACCAAGAGATGGTCAATGGCATTCTTGTTGTTCAAGATCTAGCTCCTCATTGTCGAAGGGCCCAATGATGGCATTCTTAAACTAAAACCCAATGAAAGCTAAGCAGGGTCAGTAGTGGAAAGAAAATAGACTCTACACAAATAGGAATATGTGACCCCTTTTGACTGACACAGCTTGTTTTGCTGTCATGAGCTCCCCGATTTGTCAGTGAATCCTGCAAAGAAATATAGAAAATGCTGAACCGTGAGAAGTTAGATGGACAGTGATGTTTTTCAAAGCATAAACTCTGCCCTATTTTGGTAAATAAATCCACAGTATCTATAGCTAAAAACCTAAATGTAATAATAAACGTTCATTCTGGAAACTAAACAGCAGCAAATTCACTAGTGTGAAAAAGATTTATTACACACTGGCAAGAAGATTAGCATATAGCCCCTCAGAATAATCATTGAGAGAAACGTGATCATTGCTCTTTAGCACCACAAATATTCTGACAAAAGGCAGAGAACTGCATTAAATTGGTCATTTTATTTACCACTTGCTTAGATTACATGCACAAAATCTAATCATTGCTAAAAGAAATGGACCAGACAGCAATTTTTCATTGTGACGTAAAAACAGGTTTACTTATTATCTACAGTAACAGTAAAGCTATTTTAGCGTATAATGCATAATATTTAACTTGCCTCAATTTGATGAGTTATGAAAATAACGATTTCGTTGCCTAAATATTTAAAGGGAAATGTGCCTAATGCAAAAGTAGGATTATATTTATTTTCTTACCAAACAACAAGGAACTTCACATGTGCAACATGTATATTTTACATGTTAGTAAAAACCTCCAAAACTACAAGGAAGCGCACACTAGACAAAAACCATACAGCGTAATAAGTTAATACAAATTGTGTATATACAAAAAGATATGTTAAAAATGACCAATAAGATCCACTTAAAGTGACTTGTGCACTTGTGTGGTCTCTACTTTACCGCACACCCAGTGAGTCCGCCTACTCACCAGATATAGAGCAGTATTAAAGTGATACTGACTCTAAAAAACAACTTTCAAAATATTAATGTACACAAAATATTACCTATGGGTCACGTTGACTGTTTTTCGCAATTATGTTTGCTTTTGTAAGTATTTGTTACTTGAAGTTCCTAAACCTGGCTTTTTTGCCAACCTGACTGTCTCTTCTCATCATGTCAGAGTTTCTAATGCTAACCAACTACTGTTGCACAAAAATGGCAACACCCTCATAGAGAAACATAGAGGATCAGAAAAGGTAATGTAAAATCATCAGTAAAACTGTTATGGCAAAATTCTAAAAAGCATGCAAAGACAATGTTATGATAGATGTAAAAAAAGGTTTAATTTCAGGTGTTAGTATCCCTTTAAGCCGAATGGAAAGGGATAAAGGTGCATATGGTCCTATAGCAGATCTACAAACGCCCCAGCAGTGAAAAAATGTTCCAATGCTCCACAGGTTGGACATAAAACACAGAAGCCAGTATATAGTGTAGCAAATTTTAATAAATGAATAAAACACAAAAAATTGGCTACTTAAAAAATATCCAATATAGGTACAACACATAGAAGAACAGATTAATACAATTCAGTCCAACGCGTTTCACGTCTGACACGATCATGCACATTGACACCATCCAAATCACCATATTGGCGCATGTTTACTAAAGGGGGGCTCTCCCAAAACAAACTTGCTGATACCAACATCTCCATCATTTATGCAACTACCCAGAATGCCCTGCATTACTAAAGATATGCAAAGATATTCAAAAATATTCAAATGTAGTCCCATTTGAATCACATACTTAAAATACATTAACTACTTATAAAAAAATCAAAAGAGCACTATGAGGTCTTGTTGGCTTTGATGTTCGGCAATCCTTGTTCCAACTGCCCTGATGGTCCTGCCTACACAGAACTTATTATATGGACATATGAGTGATTAAACAACATATATAGACCGGCAGTTAAGTACTCAGGTTTTTTTTTTAAGGATTTTGTCCCCTTTAATAGTCCATCACACTGCAAGAGTTCTGTTGTATTATACGTGTATACCTTTCGAATAATTATAATATACAGAGTGACAAAAGATGACAAATAGATACCGACACTAATGATATTCTGTCATGGGAAATGTAACTACTAATGTGCAGTTGGTCACTTGAGTCCAAGGAGAGTGTCAAAATCTACAGACAGTACAAACTGCCGCTTCCACTACACAAATCCCTCTTTATGTGATGTATTTGATATTCTGGTGGTGTAAGGATGATTTCTAAGTTTTGCTGCATCAGTGCCGCAGTATTACAGAACCTCTGAGCAGTGTAAAATAATAATAAGGAAAGGAAAAATGACAGAGCGGTGAAGGAGAGATAGAGATCAACTCTAGGGGCTTTGCCGTGACATTGTATAACAAATGGAAAATTCTATCATAACAGAGCATGAGTTGAGCTTCTTATGACTGAGACAAGGCAATTTGCAATTTAATAACAAATTAAATGAATTAGACAAGGTCTTTCCCTTAAATAGTGTCCCTCTGATTTTGCTCTTATAAAGGCTGACCATTATCATCAAATTAAAGGAATGAAGTTATTTGATCGAAAAAGAACAGTACAAATTCAATGCTGGTAATATTATTGCACCAGCTAAAAATAAGTTTCAATAGTTTTTCTAGTGAGCAGATGTCCATCAAGACTGGGGCTGGGAAAGCCATGCTATAAATAAATGATCCAAAATACAGCTCGAGAAAAAGACAGCAAGAAAAATTATATATATATATATATATATATATATATATATATATATATATATTGTAAGGGTTTGGGTAGCTGGGATCAGTTTTCCTGGGGTAACACAGCCCACGGCACAAGCACCACTCATGTGAGTATAGTCTCTTTTTGGCAGTTTATTGTCTCTTGCAGCAAAAATAAACAAAACAAACAATTCAAAATAAAATCCTTGCCACTTAATGGGCTTCTAACTAATACAGGTCAGTTTTCCTAACTACCAGGAGAAGGCCTACCGCCTGTCTCCCCAAAACAAAGAACATACAGGAATATACAAAATCCCAAACCTTTTGGTGATTTCAATCCCTCTCACACAGGCAGCTTTCCTGTGTATTTTTCCAGGCCAGGAACTCTCCACTCTGGCTTGAGATGCCTTTTTAATTAACCACCTGAGATACCTCAGGACAACTCAAAACACCCGGGCTGGACTAGCAGTCCCGGAACCACTCTGTTAGGAACCTGGGGCATAAATAAGCTCCGTCCTGGACTTTCCCAGGTATCCTAGTAATGACCTCACCACAGTATATATATAGTATATAGTGCAGTATTTTTTTACTTTCTTTGTAACATCTTTTTCTGCTCCTCTTTCATTATTTGCTCAAAAATAACGTGATTTTTTTTTTCCTTTTCACCAGTGCCTTTTTCATAAATAGCGAGATAGGGTTAAGTTCCCCTTTAATTCATCTTAGACCCACTTGTGAATAGTGAGATTGGGTTAACTTCCCCTTTAAATCCACTTCAATTCACTCGCACACCAAAGGAGGGTGGGTAATCACAAACTTTTAGATAAGTGTATGGCTTTCAACAAAACATCTGTCTCCTGATGTTTATCCACTGTAGTTTCTTCTGTGACAACAAGGCTGATAGCAGAAGTCTCAGTGTAGCAAACCAGAATCTCTTTGAAGATCACAAGGAAGTAAGAAACATTTTTGATGAAGTCAGATTCTTGTCAGTTGTCTGCGAACAAAATGTGTCTGTTTGCAAAAAGCCATCGTGTAATCGGCTTGCCAGCTGCCGTGCGACAGGCGTCAGAGCTTCATGGCAGATTACCAAGATCTACACATAGGGGGACAATGAGACTCCACCAAGGTCCGATAGTTCCGCTTAACTTGTCGGGTTCCTAGAGTTGTGGGCAACAACAGATTCTGCAAAGGGGTCCTTCTACTGAGCAGGCACTACAACTATGAACTAGGAGGAAGTTCAACACAGGGCGTGGCGCCACCACTAGGAACACGGCAAGCTAAGTGGAACCTCGGTGGAGTCTCATTGTCCTCAATTTATTTTTGAGCAAATAATGAAAGGGGAGCACAAAAAGTTGTTACAAAGACAGTAAAAAAGGACTGCACTATATATATAATCATTTTTCTTGCTGTCTTTTCTCGAGATTCTTAGGGAGGGCTCTTTCATTATTTTGGATCATTTATCTGGCTAACTAGCAACATAGTCCTTTAACTAAATAAGAGGCAAAGTTCCTTCAAGTGCCATGAGAAAATTGGCATATCTATCATCCCCAAAATATTTTTTGAGTAATGGAAGGCACTCCAAGAAATTTTCAGGCTGGTGGTCAGAGAAAAATCTGTAGTAACATTGATTTTTTAGACAGAGACCTGGCTCTTGAGCTCCTGCTAAACATGAATGGGGACTACTGCCTCATTGAATGCTTTGAACAGTATAGCTACTGAAGGAGGTCATGATGTCTCTCCTCTGTTCTGTGCTACAACTTGGGCCCTTCTCTCTGTCTATCAAGCCATCCTTCATGGCTTTAAAAGGCAATGCATCTGATGAATTATAGCACTTCCATGCTGGTGACACCTTCTGACGATAGGACATGTATAGAAAATATCAACACAACATTAGCAATTTAAGATATATGATTATATGTATGTTTTGGTGTATTAACTTTGAATTGACGCACATTCGTTTCTTTTTGCCAGTGTCAGGGAGCCGGGATGCTCCCACCAGGGAGGTTGTCAGGATCAAGGAGGAAGCCCACAAGGGAATCAAGGTCGTGGTGTCCAAAAGGGGTTAACCAGAAGATTTATCAGAGTCCATGCAAGAGTTCAAGGGCAGGCAGAATAATAAGCAAAGTCCAAAGTCCAGGCAAGAGGTCAGTCAACAAACGGGAACAAGATTTGGTCTCAAATTAGCAGACAGGAAACCCAGGAAACACACTGTAAAGAATCCTATACTTGGGCGCCATTCTGGCATCTTGGTAGGGTTTTTATATTTGAATTTGGCGCCATAGTGACGTCATCGGCGTCCTTGCGCCGATGTCGACGTGCTGACGTCATCGCAACAGCGCCGCTACCCACGTGGCGGCCATGGGCGCCGCCATTTTGGGAGCGACGCCGGCAGGGGAGGACACGCCGCCCGGAGCTCCTGGAACTGCTCCGGGCGGCGATCGTGACAGTCAGGCCTTATTACACATTTCAACACTTTTAAAGCCAACTCATTAAGAACGCTGATGCATTTTGTCATCAAACATAATTACCGCTCACAGGAAAAAACCCAAGCAGTGAAAAAAATGAGCACTATATGATATTCAATTGGATGCACCCCCACTAACCAACTGTCAGGGTTAATTCTGGGTTAATGATTTCTTGAGTTCTCTGACCTTGGAATGTTATATGCTGAGGACTAATATGCCATTAATCGAGTTATAACCTGAATGCATGAATTTGAGATTAAAGAGTTAACTTTATCCATACAACATTTTTTTTAACATGTGGGAGGATCGATAAAAACTTTTTGCTGCTTGCCTACAGATTATACTCTTTAATCAGAACAAAGCCCCCACATAGCATGAAATTATCTGTCAGTTCTTCATTTACATTAATATGTCAACAGGTTACCAGCTGTGCATTTAAAGTAATGATTTGCTATATATTTACTAAGCATGGCCCCGAAGGTTATCTAGTTCCTATGGCATCTGGTCATATCTATGTATCATTAATGATAGAGATAGATGACTGCCAAAATTTCAAAACCTTTTCACCCCACAAAGTGCACAAAGAGTTATGCTTAATGGCCCTATATTAATTTTCTGAAAGACAAGCAACATTCACATTGGTGCTGATTGGTTGCTATGGGTAACTACACATGTGCAATTTGAAAACTATGTCTGCACATGGGCCCTACTGCCTCATGCTACCAATAGAGGATATACAGTATACATCTGCCACCTTGCTATTATCTAACATACAGAAAAACTGTGATTGATGCCTCCAGCTCCAATAAAAGCCTCTGAACAAGATTAACACAGATGAGGTAGAATTGGACTGGAGGATTCCCTTGCATTCTTTGGGGCTCGATACCCCCCCCCACAAACACTTGCTTTCCCTGTGCAAATGGAGCTGTATTTCCAGTAAGTCAGCTTTTATATTTACCAGGGGTTGGTTTTTTACCATCCCTAGTAAAGGACGGCCTGAGGTAAGGCTCTTATCTTGCCTCATGGTAAAAGCACCCCTGCAATTATGTATATTTATTCTGTATGCTATAGCCACAATTTTAGCCTGTATTTATAGGGTTTATTTTACATTTTCAATTATTTTGTTTATCCAGAAAACTCCAAATTACAAGAAGGCCATCTCCCATAGATTCCATTTTAAACCAATAATTCTAATTTATTTAAAGGGATTCTTTCATGATTTTTATGGAGTAGTTTTCATTTAGTTTACACTGCAAATAATTCACTCTACCATACAAAATGTCATTACTGAACCAATAAGTGTATTTTGTTTTAGTTGTAATATTAGTGTGTAGGCAGCCATCTCAGATCATTTTGCCTGGTCATGTGCTTTGAGAAAGAGCCAGTACTGCACTGTGGAACTGATTTCTGACATGCTATTGTTTCTCCTACTCTGTATCTGAAGGTGGGGCAGCGGGACATGGATTTTTACTATTGAGTGCTGTTCTTAGATCTTCCAGGGAGCTGTTATCTTGTGTTTTAGGGAGCTGCTATTTGGTTACCATTATTCTGTTGTTAGGCTGCTGGGGGGGTGTAATATCACTCAAATTTGCAGTGCAACAGTAAAGAGTAACTAAAGTTTATCAGAGCACAAGTCACATGGCTGGGGACACCAGAGAAACTGACAATTTGTTTAGCCCCATGTCAGGTTTTAAAATTAAATTAAAAAAAATCTGTTTGCTTTTTTAAGAAACGGATTTCAGTGTAGAATTCTGCTGGAGCAGCACTTTACCTGCGTTAAAAAAAATAAATCTATGACAGTATCCATTTAAATAAACATACAGTGTTTTACTCGAATTATTATTTATTCTTAAGATGCACAGACCTTTGCTTGCCAATAAAGACTTCTGTTTGCTTTTTTGAAAAATGGATTTCCGTGCAGAAGTCTGCTTGAGCAACACTATTAACTGATTTGTTTTGAAAAAAAAACATGTTTTCCCACAACAGTATCTCTTTAAACACTTTCCTTTTTTCTGCAATAATATAACAGTGCCTTGTACTTGATGGTAATTAAGCTGCGTCCATACTGGTGCAAAATAATCCTATTTGGTTTATTTAATGTTTGAATGCGTTTTTAATACCTCGAGTGAACTCAAATAAACTTCTTATTTAAGAAAAAATCGAATGGAAAAAAACTAGATTCTGCGAATCAAATCAAATTATTGTATATGAGTTTTCCGCAGGAATCACTGTAATTATTTGTGTTTTTGGACAAAACTCTCCTTAATAAACTTGAACATCACGGAGGCTATTAATATCTTCAGATTCAAGCGATTTCCAGGGTTTTGGTAAAATGAAACTCAAAAATTAGTTTTACCCAAAGAGTTTTGGCCTAAAAAAATCAACTCAAAAACGTTATTTTCCTGAAAAACACAACTCAACCCTTAATAAATAACTCCCTTAAGGTAGGGTCTTCCAAGTAACGGAAAGATCCTTTACTTGGTGGGTACTGACTATGTGCAGGTCTAGGGACAAGCTTTAGTCTGTGGGCCAGTCTGCCAATGGCTACTTTGTATGGCATCATCATTATGTTATTATGATTTGTTCCCTGAACTTCTGGTATAGGGGAAATTCAGCCAGCTACAGTATGTGCAAACAGCTAGATAGACGCCTACTTACTAATATGCCTTTCAGACTTTGAACAGAGGGTGGGGATATAGCTCCTTCCTTTCAGATTATTTGCACAGTTGGGTACCAGGTTTATGCAAGAAGGCATACTGCAATGGTACTTCCCCTTCACAATTACTATTGATTAGTCATTGCTAATAATATTATATGGAGCAGTGTCTGTTACAGGAGAGGAAAGACAGAACATATAAGATAATCAGACAGTTAAGTATGAGCCCACAGGCTATGGTTGCAGACAGCCCTGGTTTTCTATACAGTGTGCAGAAATATTACCTTTAAATACAATTTCCTGTTTTAAGGGATGAACTCTATATACACCCTGTCTTAAAGTACAATTAACTTGGAGGTATGGCCCTGTGTGTCACATACCATTATATACACCATAACCAATAAACTATACATCCCACCATCTAACCTAATAAAATATAATCACACTAACAACGGCATATATATATATATATATATATATATATATATATATATATATATATATATATATATATATATATATATATATATATATATATATATATATATATATAAAACGCACAAAAGAACCGCACACACAGGACTTTATAGTGAAAAACAAAAATTGTTGGCTTTATTACGACGTTTCGGCTCCTAAACTCGAGCCGTCATCATCGAGTTTAGGAGCCGAAACGTCGTAATAAAGCCAACAATTTTTGTTTTTCACTATAAAGTCCAATGTGTGCGGTTCTTTTGTGCGTTACAGATTACTGCTGCTTCTGAATAAGTATATATATATATATATATATATATATATATATATATATATATATATATATATAACACAATCCATTATTTATTAGAGCCTCCTCAGCTGCAATACATTTAGTCCTCGCACTTACTATACAAGGCACCTGTTTCAGTTGTTGAAGGATGAGTTTTAAATAAAGAATATTCCAATTAATCTTTATATTTTGAGTCACATATTCTAAAATGCAACTCAGCTCATACCTATCTCTATTAATATCATATTTTCTTTTCTACTTTACCTTTCCATCTTATGTTCTTCACTTCTGCTTCTTTAAAACTGTTAAGGGCTTGTGTAATAAAAGCTTGCAAAGCTTGCAATTCGTCTAATCGTCAATAGCAACCAAACCAGCAGGCAGCATTTACTGGTCACCTGTTTTAAACCATACACCTTATTGGTTGCCATGGGTTATTGCACTTGGGCAAACCTAGTGCCTTTTATTACATATGGGAGTTAAAGTTCTGCTGTGCTGACCTATATCTTGTTGTTTATCGCTGTTTCTTCACCCTATCTTGCCTATTCTATAAATGCATTATACTCTAGACAGTTTCAGTATATTCTAACCAGTTAAGCATGTGTGTCCTGGATGGTTCATAGTGAAAATAGTATTTGATGTTATCCCTTTCCTATTAAATTTGTATATAGAATCCACAACATGGTTAGGGACAAAAAAATTAAAAGACTGACCCCTATATTGCACAGTAAGCTTAATATCATAGGGATTATTAGTAATGTAATATTTAAAGTCATCAATTCATTTGTAGAACCCTCCTATATCACAAGGATGTCATTGATATATTGGGGCAGATTTACTAAAGGGTGAAGTGGCCATCGCTAGCGACAATTTGCCAGAAATCCCATCCTCAGGGACATCGCCAATTTACTAACAGGCGTATAGTATAATTCCCTAGCTAGTGTATGTTCGTACCCTATCACCAGGCGACTGTCGCTGCTCCGCAAATTCACTAAAGTACAAATTTTACAGAACGTTGCCTCTTTCGCCAGAGTTTCCTTCACCACCTTAGACCAGGCAAACTGATAAAACAAAGCTGCATCTTTCTCAATCTTATCACATCATATCCTGTACGCCAGAAATTCAAAAAAGTTGTAGAAACCGCTGGCGACTTTTATTTTTTTAAAGCGGGATTGCCTTCAAGTCCAAAACCATTCAAGATTTTTGTGTTAACATTTTTTCCAGACATTTGAGGGGCATGTTACATTTGTTTTAGGGTGGGCTCATGTCTAAGGCATTAGAGGATCTTTTATGTCGTAATTATGGTTCTTTGGACATTTGTAATAAAAAGTGGCCACTTCAAGCATTTGCTCCAACATCAGACGTCCATACGACTTTTATGTACTTGCCCTATTCAAATTGACCTGCGGGTAAGAGTACTAACGAAGTTTTGCTGGGCAGAAAGGAACCATTGTGAAACTTCGCTATGAAATGCTTGCACTGCTGAAGTAACGCTAGCGAAAAATTTGCCTGTGTTTGCTGCTGAGACACAATTTAGGGAATTAGCATAGTGGCAAATTTTTGCCTGGTGAAGTCGTGTGAATTGTGGTGAGCGGTCACTGGTGAAAATTTGCCCTTTAGTGAATTTGCCCCATTGTTTCCATCTTACTAAGATGATATGGGTGAGCATCCAAAGATATATTGCTCTACCAACATTGTCATGAAGTGACTCCCAAATGAAGGTGCAGTTTTCTCTCCAAATCACTGATAGTAACTTAATAGGAAGCATTCCTAGGGCTCTGCAGCTTTTCTATGGGGGCATGTTGTATACATGCCCCCATAAATACATACATTAGCATTAATATGTATGCAATAGTAGCTTGGGCTAAGTGAACTCTTGGTACAGTCTGGATAGTAGTGTCTATGAAGCAGAGCCATCAAATGTAAAATATAAGAACTGGTGTAAGATAAAGCTATTATGGCCCTTATTTACTAACATGCCAATTGGTGCAATAATTCATGGCAATATATACAGTAAATTCTATCTTTATGTACACTAGAAGAAAACGGTTTCCTTGCTAGTGTATACAGTTTTGTTAAACATATTTGCATGCCGCATAAACCCCCCTTTCTACTATGTGGTGCACAAATGTCTTTCTTTCTATTTGTCACTGGGACATTGCTAGTAGCCTGGCTTGTTCTACTTTTCTGAGTATTTATTACACAGGTGTGCATCTTGTAATAAAATCTTGTTTTAGAAGAATATGAGAGCATAGATAGCACGTGTGTCATTCTATAAAATAACTGTATGGAAAGTTGTATCATATTTATAAGCAGACTTTTTCTTCAATTTACATTCCTTTAAGTTGACAGTAAACTATGAGGGTTAGCTTAGACCTTATTGGATTGTGTTTTTAACTTGAAAAAAAATCTTCCCTTAGACTCTATCATGGATTCTATCATGACTTTTATGGTATAGTTTTTATTACTAAATGACACTGTGTACATTGCACATAATTCATTCAACCATTTAAAATTTCATTCCTCAACCAATAAATGCATTTTTTTAGCAATATTGATTTGTAGGCAGCCATCTCGGGTCATTTTGCCTGACCTTGTGCTTTCTGAAAGAGCCAACACTTCACAATGGAACTATTTTCAGACAGGCTATTTTTATTTCAACTCAATGTAACTGAAAAAGTCGGATTTGGATTTTTAATATTGAGTGCTGTTCTTATATCTACCACTAGGTGGGGAACATTATTTAGCAATGCATGTGCCAGGGAGCCTTGGTTGCCTTGGTTGCCTTCCCATTGTTCTGCTAATGGGCTGTTGCAGGGGAAAGGGAGGGGATGATATCACTCCAACTTGCAGTAAAGCAGTAACAAGTGACTGACCTTTATTAAGTCTCATGGTTGGGGGCACCTAAGAAATTGACGTTATGTCTAGCTCCATGCCAAATTTCAAAATCTGTTTGTGCTTTCGAAAAATTGATTGCAACGCAGAATTCTGCTGGAGGAGTGATATTAACTAATATGTCTTGTAAAAATTATTATTAATTTTCCCATGACAGAATTCCTTTAATTTTTCTGTGGCTGTTGCCATCTAATCAGGTGTCATATTGTTTATTTTCAGACAAATTATCTTTATTTACAAATACATATTAATAGATAACTGGCAATTTTTACTGAAATTCATATTAAACACATGTAGAATCATTATTCATTAAATGTATGTATTTTACCATATACATAAAGACAAATTCATTTCCATTTGATGTATGGATGAACCGCTGGGTGCATACAATATACTGATTTTGCACAGACACACAGGCACACATTATAGGGGCCACAGGTTATCTTCAGATATTAAAGGCTCCTGCCGAGTGCTGAATATACATCATTTCACAGTAATTTCTACACAGAGCTACACTATGCATTTTCTTTGACTGTTTAGCTAAAAGACAGAGTCTGGTATTGCAACCATATGCATATTTATTTAAAATGAATGTCTGCGGCATTACAACTTCCACTTTGGCTTAATACATGCTCACTAGGCACAGTCTTGGTCTAAAATGCAGAAAAAACACACACAGCTCATAATTTCTTACAGGAACATTCTTAAAAATTAAAGGGGTCCTCAACCCAGAAACTAGTTTTTGTATAGTGAAAGAAAATGTAATCAAAGCAACTTTGCAATATAAATTCATTACATATTTTCATTGGTTTCTATTTGTTATTGAAAGCTGTCTTGTTATTAAAAGCCTGAAGTCGCACGAAGTTTCCTCGTGAGGCAACTTTGGAAAATGAAGAGCTCCGAGTGCCATCCCGCTGGTGAGATTCTAGCATGTGGGAAGGCTTTTAGGGGAGATTAGTCGCCCGAAGAAGAGGCGATTTGTCTAATCTTCCTGTATCTTCACGTGTGTCTCTGCCCTTACAATTATCTTTGGAACCACTGGATAATTCGAATGAATGTATAGTGTTAAGTTGATTAGAATAAGATTGTTGTTCAAGAATATTTTTTTAAAAACAGCTATCGCTCTCTCCTGACAACATTGTGGCCCAGTGCACACAAATTTGCACCTAGGCTGTAAAGTAGAGCAACCAATCAGTGATAAGATTTTTTTCAGCCAACTGCAGGCAAAACAATGGAAAACAAATCTGAATGGTTGCCATGGGTTACTGCCTGGGTGCAAATTTGCCCAATGTTTATAAATGACCCCCAGTGTAGCTAATTTAACAGGGCACTATCTAATACAAGCACCATTTAAAATTGAGCAGTGTGGGGAATAAGCCATTATAATTATGTGAGTCTGTAGGATATTATTGCTTTAAAACAATACGGTGCCTGGGGATAAAAAAATAAATAAACGAAAATGGCAGTAATATATTTTATTTATTAATATCATAGTAAATTATCCACAAATATACTCACAGAACAAGTGTTTTTTACATCACACAGTGTGCCACACCATGAAATGCAACATTTTTCATTCCAGTTGAAAAAGGTGTCAAATGGGAGGCTTAGTAATTACTTGGAGATCCTAGAATATGGAGGTTCTAACAGAGGGTGGAGAAATGTAAGTGCTAAAAATTATTATGCTGTCAGACTCAGAAATTTGCAATTATGCCACTGAAGCATTAAGTACTTTCTAGATTGCAGATGTTATTTGTGGTATACTATTTGAAAATATAACATTTTGTGAAAATATGGAACCTGGAAATGAATCCACATGACTTAGTATTTGACAACCAGTGCACTAACTTCTGAGATCTACAGCAGGTAAGTGGCTAAAGATGATGACTACAGTCATGACTGATCCTTGAGACTCATTATTAGGAGGCCAATTAGATTCTAACAAATGGAATGCAGTAGATACCCCCACAAGAGAAGCAGAAATGTTTATATTTTACAGTATATATAGATATATATATATATATATATATATATATATATATATATATATATATATATATAACAAGGGAACATTGTGCTCACCACTAATTTTTAAAACCATTAGGCGGGGGTGCAATGAGGCTGTGACCACAAAATACATATAGACAAATACAAGAGTCCTCTGCACTCAACCCATTATCAATATATTATGGACATTGAAACATTAAAGGGGTGGTTCACCTTTAGGTTACCTGTTAGTATGTTATAGAATTGCAAATTCTAAATAACATTTGAATTGGTTTTCATTATTTATCGTTTACCGTTTTTTTAAAATGTTTGCCTATTTCTTCTGACTCTTCCCAGCTTTCAAATGGGGGTCACTGACCCCTTCTAAAAACAAATTCTCTGTAAGGCTACATGTTTTTTGTATTGGTACTTTTTATCACTCAGATTTCTATTCAGGCCTCTCCTATTCATACTCCAGTCTCTTATTCAAATCAGTGCATGGTTGCTAGGGTAATTTGGACCCTATGCTACCAGATTGCTGAAACTGCAAAACTGCAAACTGGAGAATGAATAAAAAGCTAAATAACTAAAAAAAAAACAAATAAATAATGAAAACCAATTGCAAATTGTCTCAGATTATCACTCTCTACATCATACTAAAAGTTAACCAAAGGTGAACAAAACCTTTAAGCTACTAAAAATGGCTTATCCTTTAAACAAAATAGGGATTGTTTTTCCATATATTGCAATATATTTAAGATGGACAACTACTTCAAAGTCATCCCCAGTGTATATAAATACTATATATATATATATATATATATATATATATATATATATATATATATATATATATATATATATATATATATATATATATATATATTTTATTTTTATTTTATTCTTACTAAACAATATACAGCTTTCAGGCAAAGCACTATGGCATGCCCCTAATATAAGAAGAGCATGCTGGCCTACATGAGCATAAATAGCAACCAACCAGCATGTAGCATTAACTGGTCACCTGTGTCAAAGCAAAACTTTTATTGGTTGCTGTGGGATTTTGCACATGGGCAAACTTGGTGCCTTTTATTACGTATCAGTGTTGTGCGGTAACCCATAGCAGTGGCAAAAAATTTTTTATTGGTGTTTAAACAATGTTGCGTTGCATATCTATGTTTTGTGGGTTTTTTTTTTTATTCTTGTTCAGAATAAAATCGCTGGTTAGGTTTTTTATGTCATATTTGCCATCTGAGCAAGTTAGAACTCAGACAACACTTTGCATAGTTTGTGAATAGAATGCTAGATCAGTAAAGGGGGATAGGGCATTTTGGACTTTTCCATGAGTGGGAGCTGTACATCTACTCTTGCACATAATATAATGGTGAATTCCAGAGTGCACCTGCTTTTGGGAGCAAGAAAAGTCCTGTAATTACTATTTGCTGCATACAGGTGATAATTATTGGGGACTTTTATTCAAATCCTGGCCTGAAAATGCTCATGTGTCAAGTAAGCAAATAAGATCACTTGGGAGTGCCTAATTTTTGGCACCCCCAAGTAAAAATTACATTTCTTCTCCTTTAAAACCTTAATAAACTTTCTCTAAACTGATTTGTGCAGCCTAGCTCTAAGTAAGTATCCCAAAATTACTAAATTACTAATTATTAAAATTGAACATGTCAGTATTACTAGTAACAATGGATCATAATCTTATTATTTTTTGCGTGTTATAAAATGCACCCTAAGCTAACTCCCTCTCCCTCTTCCAAAGTTCTAAACTGGCTTAAGATGCTTGATTGTGGAGAGCTACTTCTGTCGCTCATTCTAGACTTGGGGTTGGCATGATCCTTCAATTGGTTGGTGTACTGGTTACAGTGATTCTCAGGTCTCATCGCACTTGGAACGCCATGAGTTGTTAGAAGATTATTGTCTGTAATTTTTATTAACACTGACACATTCATATCAATTATAGAAATATGTCAGTATCAAGTATCTCAGTATCAATTTAATTATAGTTGCAAAGGGATTCTCAAATAAGTGTCATACTAGCACTACATCATCAAGAGAGCAAGATTACTGTAAAATTTGTTTTTATGTCAATATTACAATGTAATTAAATGTCATGTTAATTGGGTTATTGTGTCCATAAGTGGTTCAGAACTAAAAGCTAAATGTTAGCATGCTTCCAGACGTAATCATATAAACAGGACTGAGTGTTTACAAAACAGACAGGTGTCTTAGTAAAGAACTGGACCTTATTTCAGAAATCTGACCATTAGCCACAGAGAACTTGGAAAATTGTTATTGTGTAGTGTTGCTTAATATTTTCATCCATGGTGGACTATAGCTCATAGCCTGCTACAGATGGTTTATTTCCCATAATCTTGCCTAGGTTAAAATAAATACTGCACCTGTTCAACTATAAATTCCAGTAATAACTTGGATTCTTGGTTCTTAAATCTTCTTGTATAAGAACAATATTGGTCAGCTATAGCTGCCATTTTTTTCATCTTTGCCTTTTATTTGCCTTTTATCCGATTTTCCTCCAGGGTGTCTTTATGGTGTCATGAATTTCTGTTACATAAAATCTTTATAGTAATTTAGAATTCCAAAGCTGCTGTCACTAAAGTCTCACAGAACTTATGTCATGCACTCCCTGGTCCCACTGATTGCGATGGGGGTGAACTTTGACTACCAGAACTATGACTGACAGTCCTTTCCCAAAAATCAACTTTAGCCCTTATATGATTCTTGACACCTTTATAAAGCTGAAGATCTTGTGCATTACAGCTTCTCATAATTGGATGCCATCCTATTATCATCTTGTCTTACACTCTGCCTGTTGACTACCTCCTACTTAATGAGATTTCCTTTCAAGGTATTCTGTGCAATTTGAAAGACTGTCTAATACTCACTGGTATTACCGTCTATTCCGCTCTGCATTCGCGTACGGAAAAAAAGCAAAGAATTGTGTTTAATGACTGCAGTAAGTTATATGAAGTAAGATATATCAGGCTATGGATTAGTGACAGACTGTTGATCTGAACTATGAAGTATGACTCCAGACAGTCCAAATTCCTTTCTTAAGAGCAGTAAAAATGGATATTTGAAAAAAATTGTTGCAAGTTACTCATACTTTGATATACTGCATACAAAATATATAAACTCAGATTTACTTTTCCTATGTATTCATTTTTTGAAAAAACGTATAGACGGATTTCAAGCTATATTTCTTTGATAGGGTTACTAACCAATGGAGGAATCTAATAAACAGAATTAACTTTAAAAATACATGCAATGCAAATGACCAATTCTAGTTAATAGGTGTTTATCAATAAGTACTGTAGCTACTCAACAGAGCCTCCTGGATGGTGTTTGCCACTTTCATTCATTAGAAGTAAAGTATTATATTATATGGGCCATGCATACATTCTAATTTTATATTAACCACATTGTAATATAACTAGTTTCTAGGGAGAGGTGTAGGAGTCACTACTGTGTGACTGTGTTTAGATGGCAGGGATTTTATCAACATCTCACCTACCTTCCCTTCCACAAATTATCACCTATGCAAGGGCCATCCAAATGGAGTACCATGAAGGACATTTTCGTTTCTTGAATAAACAGTCTATTGCATTTTCACAAATGATATAAACACAGTTTTTAGAAATGTTCAGGTAAAATATAATACACTGAGGACACTGTATCAAAAATGAAATGTCCTCAGTTGGAATACTAACTGCTGCGTTCTCTGAAAGCAAGAACTGTCTATGAAAGCATAAGAACTATTCTTAGGAGCATAGAGTTTTTATGGGTGGTCAGAGGCAAGCAAACCTAACATCACAGTATTAAAGGAGAACTAAACTCTAAAAACAAATATGACTAAAATGGCATGTTTTATATACTGAACTTACTTATTGCACCGGCCTAAAGTTTCAGCTTCTCAATAGCAGTAATGATCCAGGACTTAAATCTTGTCACAGGGGGTCACCATCTTGGAAAGTGTCTGTGACACTCACATGCTCAGTGGGCTCTGAGCAGCTGTTGAGAAGCTAAGCTTAGGGGTTGTCAGAAATTATCAAGCAGAAAATGAGGTTTGTCTGTAATATAAGCTGATGCTACAAAGCTGATTATTAAATTCTGATGCTAATTGTATTGGTTTCTGTGCTGCCATGTAGTAATTTCTGTATTAAATACTAATCAGTCGGATAATGTAACATTTCTATTCTATATGTAAAGTAAAGCTTGAGTTTGTCCTTAAGCTCAGTAAGTGACAGCAGCACAGAACATGTGCAGTGAATCAGCAGAAAAAAATATGGGGAGCTACTAAAGGCCACTTTGGAGACATAAATCGTCCCTGCTAAAGGGCTGTGGTTCCCCTGGGCTTGTACAAAAGCCCAAAACATAATGTACAGCATTTCTAGCCTACTTCTTTATCTAAGCTTTAGTTCTCCTTTAAATAGCAGATGTCAGCTGGAGCGGGGTAAAGATATCTTCCACTGGATTCTACAGCACTGGAAAGATGTCATTCAGGGGGATAGATGCCCTTTTACCATCTGTTGGTCTGGTAGGAAAGCCTGAGTTTGGCAGATACAAGGATATCACTACCGGTCTGAATGCATAATGCCACTGGCAACATTTAGAGTAGGAATATTGTCCTAAGCTGTTTCTTTGTGCTGTTTTCTATGGTTTCAATAATGGTCCCTGGTTCCACTGAAAACAAATCTTGTGCCTATAGTGTACAATTTCATTCTTATGCTTCCTACTTTGTGACAAAAATTTGGGGAAGGCTCTTTTAGCACAATAACAACCCCAAGTACAAAACAAGGTTGGTACAGAATTGGTTTGTTAAGATAGGACTAGAACTTGGCTGGTCTGCACAGTCCTGGCCTCAACCCAACTAAACCATTGACATGGTTTGGAAAGTTGGTTATAAGCCACACCTAATCCTCAACATCAGTGCCCGAACTCACTAATACTTTTGTGCCTTAATGAAAACAAAGCCCACCAATTTTGTTCCATCCATGGCACTAGGAGAATTTATGTTCTCCCTATGTCTGTGTGGGTTTCCTCCCACACTTGAAAAACATACAGACAGGTTAACTGGCTCCTGGTTAAACTGACCATAGTGTGTATTAAAGTGATAGGGACTGTAAGCTCCGCTGGAGCAGGGACTGATGTGAATGACGTATAATCTATGTAAAAATGGCAGTATATGTTTCCGCTATATAAATTAATTACAATAATAATGATGTACTCATTTGCTATTTTTACCTTGGATATTTTCTGACATCTAATTGGTGCAGGTTGTAAACCAAAAAGCTCAAAGAATGAGGTTTGTGATAAACTTTTTGGCTCTTCTTTTAACTTATATTTTAGTTATTTCTTGCACTAATCAAGAAATTGCAAACAATTTCACCTCCTGTCTCAATCTCTGGTTCTGATTAAGCAACAGTAGCTAGTAAACAAGATATAATGTAAAATGAACTGCACCTTATATCAAGGCCAAACAAAAAAGATTTAACTTGTGGGGATAGTCTATACAGAGCTCATTAGCTTCACTCAAATAAGTTATTGCGTATATAGGTGTACCCTGCCCTTTTAAGTGCTTGGATTCCTTGGATGTTAATTGTTGTAAGGATTTCCCCAGAGCACCACCATTGGAGTTATTCCATAAGAAAATGCTATTGAAAGGCTCTTACACTATAGTCTCTATGTGTATATTGACACATCTTTTCAGAATAAAACATAGCATCTTCATGGTTGCTTCTTCTGCAGTCATCCCATACAGTAAGAATTGTGGTTTGTTCCCCTTTGAGGTAGTAGAAGGATTTTCCAAGCAGCATCTCATTAGCTGATCTGCAACATGTTTTGCATATAGCATTCTCACACTTAACATCTTTATCTTTTTCATATCCATCCTCCCTTTATTCCTGACCTCATTCTCCATCTTTGACCCACCCTATAGATCACAAACTCTCCAAAGCACCTGCCTCAGCACCAATGAAACTGTTTGATGCTAATCTTTAAGATTCAAACCTCTGCAGTCTTCTAAGGTCACAGAAAGGTTGGAGTGAAAAAAAAAACCCTTTGCTTTGCTCAATCCTTCAGTTGTCTTGCCCCAGAGAATTGACAGTAGTGTCAATCCAACAGAGTCAATTGATCACTTTCTTTGAATTTCCTGTAGCTTGGGATGGAAGGGGGAAGGATGTTAAGTCAAGAAAGAAAAAAAAATAATCAGGTATATGAGGACATAAAGAGAAAGTCTAATGCATGTCATGCCTGTTGGGACACTTAATATTATACTTGTACTTATAGTTCCTGTAGTCAGGTGTCAGTTTCTAAGAAAATGGTACAAATATGGATATACTGCTATTTGAAGGAAAGATTCCTCACCATTGTGGATGCTTATGAAACAACTTATAACTGTAGCCAAGTAAATCCTAAGTACTTCTGGTTATGTTCAACCTTCTCCTGCTAATGACTCATGACTAAATGCCCTTTAGGGGTGTTAAACGCGTAGGGTAGATGGAGATGCAGGTGTATTTTTAATTTTTCTATAAATCAAATAATTTTTTAACTGAACTCCTTTGGTCATGTGGATCCGTTTGAATGCCGGTCAGCTCTGTTTCTGTGCCGTTTGCTGTACCGCTCCCTAAAGCTGGGGGTCTAGGGCTGGTGCACCCGGACCTCTTTCACTGTTTGGTGAGTCACTCTACATTTCATTCTGAAGCACCTTGTTCTCTTCTAACTATTTAAATTCATAGTAATTGTAAACCTACTCACAGCACCATGCCCAAACACCTATAAGAAATTTCCCAGAAGGCCTTAAAGATTGCTTCACCTTTAAGTTAACTTTTAGTATGTTATAGAACAGCCAATTCTAATTTACATTTCAATTGGCCTTCAATATTTTATTATTCTCCAATGGTCAATTAATTACCATTAAAAAAGTTATAATCCTTTCAGCCCTAAGGTCAAAATTAACATATTAAAAATACATATTTCAAGACTTTTTATTTCAGTTTATTTTCTGTATTATAATCAACTATTCCCATTTTTCTGTCTCCTACTCCATTTTATTACTAAGCATTTGTAAATCTTTTATTAATTATTTATACCAGTCCACCATTGTAGGTGCTCTAGTATTTTCTGCTTCCCCATCTGCCCAGAGACTATTTACTCAGCCATGAAATACTTCCTTTATCCACAGGGCTTAGAACCAAATACATATTTTATCATTATCCTTTAGCTGTGCCAGCTGCTTATATTATCCCTGCCACTTTTAGAAAGTAATCATATATGGATAAAAGTATGTTGATAAGACCAAATAATAATTTAGATATAAGTGGATTGTATATCAGTACACAACAATACATTGTCCACAATTTGCTGGTTTACTGTCAAGCTTGCAGAAATCTGAATCAGTGAAGATGAGTAGCTATTCTTACACCTCCCACATAAGGAATAGCACCCAAGGGTTGAAAACAGATCTAGTGGAGGAGTGAGTGATACCAAGACCGGAAAGAGGGTTGAACTGCAAAGCCCAAAGGAGCATGCCTGGTAGGAACTGTAGTGCAGCAATCTCAAGGAAGGATTATTAAAGCAACATTGCTCACAGTAAAATCTGCAGGATCAGTGGCCCATTGAATTCAATGAAAATATCACCTCAAAACCAGCTTAATTATGTTATTTCCGGGAATTGGAGCTGAACGGTTTTCTACCATGATGCAACTAAATAGCACCGTGTCCGTTCTTTGGTATATTGGGAAGACAAAATTTGCACAGTAATCTCTAAATGTTAGATAAAAGCATGATGATATGCTGTTCATTTAAATGTGTAATTAGTTTCATGAAATGTGGTAGCCATTTAGGAAGGTTCTTGCACAAACTAGGAACTGTTGCTCCCCTCATATTTCATTAAAGGGAGAAGTAAACCCTATAAACAAATAAGTTTACAAATACCATATTTTATATACTGAGCCTATAGCACCAGCATAATGGTTCAACATCTCTATGCCATTAATGTTCCAGGCCTTCAAAGTCATCACAGGAGCTCCCCATCTTGTATTTTGTTCAGACTGTCAGCAACATTGCACATGGTCAGTGTGTTCTGATGAGAAGATAGATTTAGGGCCATTGAAAGCAGAAAATGAGGTTTATCTGTCATAGAAGCTGATACTACTAGGTTAATTATTAAATTATTATGCTAATTTCACTAGTTTTTCATAGAAGCTGATACTACTAGGTTAATTATTAAATTAATATGCTAATTTCACTAGTTTTTGAGCTGCCCATGCAATGAGAATACAAAGGCACAGATCTTCAGCGCTAAATGGCTGTGGATGCATTGGGCTGGTATAGAACCCCAAACATAATGGGCAGCATTTTTAGCCCACGTCTGTGTTAAGCTTTAGATTAGGTTTAAGAACCAAGTTTTGCTTCAACATAAAAAGAAAATATGATCTAACATTGTATTGTTGCAATAGGCATCCAAATAATTTTGTTTGGGTTTTTAAAGGGTATAGCAAGGCCAGGATAAACAAATTGGTAATTTCAGAGTCCTATTTCTTTTTATTATTTGCAGATTTGCACTGCAAATACTTTAGGCAGATCAGCTCCCATCTAAAGCAAACTAGCTGTCAGAGGATAAAATTACCAAATCAGGCAAGAATATCTTTTGGCCTTTTTTAGGCTCTAACCCCTTTAAGATAAAACAATATAATACATTTGCTCTGGTTATGATATTTGCTTGTGGAGGCAACTATGTCTCAAGTAGGGGAGACCTGGAGAAAATAACTTGAAAATGCCCGTTCTTGGCAATAAATTAAAAAAAAATCTCATGTCAGACTTCTGTACAAAACCAAATTAATTTTGTCATTTTAAGGGGATCTAAACCTTCAAAACAAATCAAAAAATAGTTTATTTGGCTTAAACATTCTTAGCTAGGTCGTATCACGAGTGTGGAGACCAAATTATAAAATGGATTTAATTGAAAAAAAAAAATGAAACCAAAACACTGACATATTAAATTGTCAGAGATCACAAACATCTGAATTATGGCCATCTTTATACAAATAACCTCTGCACAGGCAAACCTCAGATAAAAACATTGGCAGAAAATTCTTTATATTCATTTCCTTTCTAACGGCTATCTGTTTGCAAGATAGATATCACCTGCCCCAACCTGTTGAGCGGCATTGGAGTTTTATTAAAAATTGTTATTGACTTTGACCTTACTGGGTCTCATGGCTGCATAATTCCTGCAGTATTAGACTGAAATGAGTCTCATCTAAGTTATCTAGAGTTAAGATTTAGTCATCTGTGTTATGGTACATAGCAAAGAAAGTACAAATGTAGAACTTTTATCCCTGTGTATATGTATGTGCATTTTTGTGTGCATGCAGGTTTATACTTATATTGCATTAATGTCTAAGTCATATTGTATTTTTCATACTTTGCTTAGCAAATTATATTTATATCCATCTTGTAAAGGTATTTTTAGAAATATTTGCTTGAGGGGTTTTATGTTGTACAGCACTTAGTGCAGCACCAAAAAAAACTTTTAAGGTTTCTAAAGCTATTTGTTTTAGAAAGTCCAGACTTTTGACCTCATCCCCCCATACAGATTTGTCATATGCATAATTATGTGAGCCGACGACTCGGTCACAGTGGAAAGCACGTTTAGAATTATTTACCCAGAGGCTAAAAGCTGTTGGAACCTACTTGTTCCCAGCAACAAAGTGAAATTAAATTCTGAAAGCAAAGTATGCCATTAGCTGGAGGTTGGGAAAGGGTACATTAAGCTACCGACCTTTGGCTTCATGATTTAATGTACTGCTAGCATCTTTGCAAATGCCAGTTATTGATGTAATTCATTCTGTTTTTATGCTATTGCCTTTATGGACCCTATATTCTTACATAACAAGAGATCTTTGACCAAAATATTGCATGATTCACGCTTTATAGTAAAAAAAACATTTATTTTAAGAATATCAGAGAGCTTGCAGGCTTACTGCCAATCAAAGCACATGTATCCATGCCATACAGTAGGTTTTACGTTTAAACACACTCAATGCTGGTCATTGAAAGCTAATACTAAAATAAAAATGTATTTTGATACCTTGCCATGTATATACATTTTATAATGTATATGTATGTATGTAATGTATATAATAGTGCAATATACTGATTGAGAACCAAATTTTTCAGCATTTGTTAAAGTTGGGCTTCAAATAACAGATATATAGAAGTCGTGGAAAGCCTGCGATAGGAATAGAGAACATTCAACAAAGAAGGTCATGTGAACCAGCAGGCACTCTTTTAGAAAAAATAAATATATTTATAAAAAATAAAAAGCAGATAAAGTGTTATTTAGGGGTTTCTAATTAGAAGACCAGTTATTAGTTACCTTCAACAGTTATTGTAATTAATTAAAAAGAGAAGGCCAATTCCACTTGAATTAAATGGATCCAGTTGCACAACCTGGTTTGCAGTAGACCCATATCTACAGCTACAGAGGGAGCATGGACCCAGCACAAGGAACAGGATGAGGGGTTGACAAATTCTTTAGTATAAAGAGTGCAGTGTTCTTTACACTAATGGAATCCCATTATCAGAAATTAGTCTCTTTAAGTGGAGCCAGCTTTTTGCATACCTGTTAACTTGCTGCATGAAGCCTCTTGGCAGAATGTAAAAGGACAGAAACAGCTGTGAAAATAAATTATATATAATATGCTAAAAGGATTTCAGTTTATTTTCAGGGTACATTTTCCCTGCAGAAAATATAATCAATATAATCCTTGCCCTACTAATAAAATTTCAAAATTATATTGCCCCAGGCCTTATAATTCGTATTCTGTCAGCAGTGACATGCCTCAGTTGTAGGGCATAGTCATTATCTTAATAAGTCATACCCTGAACCGATGCTTCACGACGAGGGTGATCTGATATTTTTAGAGGTAGAATGCTATTTGAGTGAAGGAAACCCAATATTGGTGCCAACCACATTATCTTTGCTACTGTGCAACTAGAAAAGATACTGATAGTTGCCTTGAGGAATAGAAAAAAAGGTATAATCAACCTTCCTCATATACTTCCTATGTACGTAATGTTGCCAAATGTGTCTGAACACCCCTTATGAATTTTTGCATTTCCCCATTTGGTACAGTAAATGCCAGTTCCTAACTGTCTTCAAGAAATAGAGACAGCACAGAAACTATATGGACTTTGTTTTATGGATGAACAGCCACAAACAAGCCTAACATCATCATGCACAATGGCTATTGGTTATAGTAGTAGTGTAAATGTTGCAGCCATTGGAGTCATTGGACGTATTCTCGGGAGTGCTTCAACATTTGGTACTTTGACCATATGGTCTGGGTTCTGGGGATGCCAGGAGAACACTACTCATGTGAATGCCAGTTGTGAAGTTTGGTGGAGGAGGAATAATGGCCTGTTGACTTAGCTGAGAATTATAATGGACCCATTCTCTACACTTTGCATACACATACACACTGAAAAACATATAATACATAATAGTATTGGCATAGGCTTGTTGCTTGTACCTGCAACTTTTAGAAATTAATCATGGGCCTATTTTTTCAGAGGAGCCTGGAGTTGCATCTCCATCTTCCCCCTTGGATAATCTAGTGTTATACTCAGAGCCACCATAATCTTAAAATTCAATAAATGTTGGTAGGGAAAAACTATTTGCATGTTTTTAAATACTGCTCAGTCTTAATTTGTAAATAGTGTAATTTGTAAATAAAGAAATGGGTGACAAATATTCACTTACCTACCATTATACCATACAATTTATTGTCATTTCTGCATTTTTTTTTAATTTTCAAGCAAGAAATGAAATGAAGGAGGAAATAGAGGAAAAATGGCAAACCGCTGGAAGGTGAAACCACAATTTAAACTACACACTTGCAGATGAAGTGAGCTGAGAGAAATGTGCGTGGGAGACAGAATAGGGATGGGCTTGAATCATTCATCATAACATAAAAATAGATTATAATAAACTGTGGCAACTCTGGAACATTCCATTGGCTGACTATTATGCTAATCATATAGCTCAGCAGCATGTATGCTTATGCTGTGATGGATTGCATAGGTACAGATCTAAGTCACGTTACTAAATATATTTGCAAATTTAATATTTTATCCATATTATTGAAGGGTGGCAATTTATAATAACCTACAGTCTATAGCACTGGCTTTCAATTACGGCACCATACATTTGCAATAAGCATTTAAATACACAAATTAGGAGTGGGATTGCAGAGTGAATAGGGTATATTCAGAGTGGGTATATTTCTTTGGGGGTGTAGCCAGCTGAAAGTGTATAGTAATGGAATACTCATGTCATGGCAGCAACATTCTCCTTAGCGTGGACCATACTCTTTAAAGAGATAAATTACAATACTATGCCAAATATTCCCCTGTAATAAGCACAATTAATCAGGGTTTTTAAGACTTCAATGGCCTTTAAATTGTTGCAGTTTGCTACAATGTGGAAAGGGACTGTTGAGACCTATAGACCTATATAGACTATATAGACCTAGAGCACTTAACAACCCATTATCCAGAAAGCTCAGAATTATGGGAAGGCCATCTCCCTCTCAACAATCCTATTGGGTTTAATTCATGTTTAACCATGAATTAAAGCATTTTTAAATGATTTTTTTGTAGAATGAAGGTACAGAGACCCAAATTAAGGAAAGGCTCCATATCTGGAAAACTCCAGGTCCCGAGCATTCTGGATAATATACCTGTATGCATCCAAATGGCTTAAATAAAACACTGAAAAATTGGGGCAATAATTCCTTGTTTTTAGACTGTACAGATGAAAATACACGTGGAGGGACACAATTCCATTGGGATTCTAAAGAGGAATATTACTTTGTGGGTACACAAGCTGCATTTTTTTTGCACACACTACTTTACTAACTGAGCCTTATAGTGACTGATTCCAGCTAGAAGAAATAATATACTAAAAGGTCTGCCAGAGATAAAGATATTGTTTTATGTTTCTGTATAGAGATGTCAGTATTGATTTGGGGTATTCATATTTTATGATGCTCTCTCAATCATTGTAGGTATTGGGTTTCCTCAACCAGAATGTCTTAAAGTTGCACTGAATGATGATTAGTAAACCTAAATAGTGAACCAGGTTCTTTCTTTAAAACGCCTTCAAAATACTCAATTCCCATTTGAGACTATTAAATTACTGGTATCTGCTAAAATAACAAAAAGTATCTTTGGGGATGGGATAACTATTCAAATAAATCTAGACTACATAACTGCTACTACATAACTTTTATCAGGTCCATTTTGTTGTAGTCATTACCTGAGCAGGAAGGAAGGGTCTTGCGGAACCTAGGTAGGTCAGATCTAGTTAGTGGTAGTATATACTCTTTATTAGGTAGCTCTAGTTGTGACGGATAGGAATAGAGCTATTTATCAGAGCAGCCTGAAGCTCCACCAAGGAGTAATAGTAGGAGGTGCACTACTGCCCAAAAGGATGGAACTAAGTATACAGACTCAGGGACTAGAAAGATATCAACTAGGCTAGGGCCGAAAAGCTGGGGTGCCCCTTTGTGTAAGCTGCTCTGTTCTCATAGATTACCCTGCTGGAATGTATGCTGACCAATATTGCATTCTATGAGTATATATTTTACTACCACCCTCTATATTCTATCCTGTATTTCTCTTATGGAACACCTTTGTGGATATTGTTCAATAAATCTGTTCATGGTTAAGTTATAAGAACAACTGGTGTCCATTTACTGTGTACTACCCGATACATGTAGTTCAACAATACCCTGACTCCAGAACAAGTGAGGGCTCATGTCTGGGAAAAAGGGAATCTCATCCAGAGCAATTATCAGTAAGCTAATGGTTTTCGGAGCCTTGGGTAGTCCCATTTTACTATAGGCTTACAACATTATCCTTATAATGCCTGCAAGATGGTGCTCATGTACCTTGTAGGGCAGTTGCTGCTTAAAGGGTTAAAGCAGCAAAAGGGCTGCACATTTGAAATCCATCTTCAGTATGTTTGTCTGATGTGCTTTCAAATGGAAGAAGCAACTGTAAAATATATATTTATGATATACTATACTAATTGAGCTGGTAATATAAAGACACTGTTCCATTTATAGTTTCTAAATGGTCTCCCTGAAGTTAAAAGCTTCTTAACTAACATAAACATTTATGTCCTGGGGATATACAGCTCTTTAGCTCAATCTCGACCCCTCTGGGATTTTAAAAGATGATTGGTGGGTCACAGACCACTAATATAAAATGTGTTATGCAGGAAGCTCTGAATGCATTGAGATGCAGAATAGACAATATTTATTTGATATAAAAAGGTTGTGTGAAACTGTAGTGTACAGAAAGAAAATCTGTTTTACAATAAGTCATTCATGTGGAGTACACCACAACTAGAACTAAAAAGATTTTTCTTCATCTTATATTACAAATAAAAATAATAAGGAAAGCAAATATTTGGGTTCATATTTATAGGCTGGGTCCAATAATACAGTGTCAGTGTAGCTGTAAGTGATAATCATACTGGATATTCTCATTGCATAGCAATACATAAGCTTAATTAGCTTGGGTTTTATAGTTAATAAAGAAAATGACAAAGCTTCATTTTTTTAATTACCAATAATACACTGCATTAAATACACTAGATTAGCAACCGGTAAAGTAGTTTTATTTCAAGCAGCAAAAAATCCATTCTTATATTCCTCTTTAGATCAGCTCTGCAACAGTGCATATAACTTGCTTCCAGGCCTGTCAGGTTCATGCAGGCCCACATTCCTATAAAGAAATTACACATCATGTCAGAATGCACTGCAAAAGCAGCCAATCAAACATTTAATCACTGACCATGTTAAAGGAATGTTCAGTGGTTCCGCTAGATAGTGGTCTCTGTACCAAGGTAATGCATTGCTTTGATGCTTGTCATCCTCTGCCATAAAAAGGTTTCTTCAAGTACCCCAAGTTTTAACTTATAGTCTTGTGCAATCACAACTGTCCTTTATTGTGTTGTTTCTAGCAGTCATTAGGGACATTTACCAAAGCAGTCCATAGTGCAAAGTATACTTTCAAGATCCAATATGGCATGCGCTTTCCTCACAATGCAACATTATTTTTCAGAAGTCCAGTGTAACTGTAGGTGCATACAAGATGGCATCCATTGCATACAATGGACCAATATGGGGGAAAATTTCGCATATATTGGCAAATCACTCGCAAATTGGACAAAATTTATGTAGGACTTGTGTTAAGGTAGCCATACACGGAGAGATCCGTTTGTTTGGCGATGTTGCCAAACGAGCAGATCTCTCCCCGATATGCCCACCTTGAGGTGGGCAATATTGGGCTTATCCGATCGTTGGGCCCTAAGCCTAACGATGGGTAACGGACGGTAGGATCGTGGGACCGCATCAACAAACAAATGCAGCCACAATCCGACGGGATTTATAGTCCCTTCCGTTTGACATCTGCCCGACTTTCGGACAGATACCGATCGGGGAAGCCCGTCAGAGGGCCCCATACATGGGCCAATAAGCTGCCGACTCGGTCTGTCGGCAGCTTTTATCGGCCCATGTATGACCACCTTTAGAATAGTGTCAATTCCAGTTAAAGGTTTTATTAACAGCATTAGGGTGTTCACTTGGTACAATTCATTTGTGGCTATTGATGCAAGATGCTAAGGGAACCTTCAGAACTGCAGTAATTCCAGGTTTCTTGTACACTGTTCTACACATCCAACAGGCAAGGTGCTGTGACAATCCTTGCAACTGGTTACATGTACAAGTTGTATGTATAGGTTCAAGAACATTTTATATATGGTGCAAACAAGTGCTCAATTTTGGCTCCATTTTAGCATATTGCAATTGTGGTTAAATAGTACATGTTAGAGGGGACAGACACATTAGTTAGGACCTCTACAGATTAAGACAAGTGTTGTAAAGCAGCAATACACAGAAATATGCCAAAACTGAAAATCAGGAACTGATTGCTCCACTTGCAAAGATCAATCCCAAAAGTTTCCAATATATCAGTGGTAGAAGATGTTGGCAGAGAGTATAAGTGCATTAAAATGGAATTATTTTGTTTGCAGGTGACTCAGGAAAAATAAATGCCAGAGACGTTGACTTAGAGATCGTTTAAATATTGCATAAAAGCCAATAATAAATATGAATTTTTCAGTTGTGAAGAAAGGATGCTAAAGCTGGGATTTTTGTTTACATAACTCCCTTAGTATTAGGGCCCCAATCTTTATTATTCAGCTAGAAACACATTCAAGCTCATGTATCAACAATGTACATATTTGCACCTGGGCAATAATCCACGGCAGTGAATCAAATGTTTCATTTCTGTTGGTCATTTAAAGGAACAGTAACACCAAAAAATGAGTATTTTAAATTAATGAAAATACCATGCTCTGTACTGGTAAAACTGATGTGTTTGTTTCAGAAACACTACTAGAGTTCATATAAACAAGATGCTGTGTAGCAATAGCAGACATTGAAAAAAGGCTATGTGGCACAGGTTAACTAGTGGATAACAGATAACACCATTATATCCTACAGAGCTTATCTGCTATAAGCAAAAACAGCAGTTTTACCAGTGCAGGGCAACACTGCATTATATTTTTACTACTTTAAAACACTTTTATTTTTCGATGTCACTGTTCCTTTAACAAAACTGTTCACTGATTGGCTGTTATGGGTTACTGAAGTAAGTAAATGAGTCCAACAAACACTTTTGGAAAGAAGCTGATTGTCTTTGCTTGTCATTTACAAAATATGAGACTTATGGCATTAATAGTATTCTGTATCTAAATGTTCACATTTTTTAACTAGCCTTGTATCGTTTTCAACTTCTATTATAATTATTATGTAAAATGATGTAGTGTATGTAACAGCTTATTATATACACAAAACATGATAAATTTACTCTTGAATTACAGCTGATATAAACATTTCTGCATTATACTAATAAATTATTAAAGCAATATTATTATCAATAATTACACAATAACCTCATGCTATGGTTATCTAGGTCTAAGCTATAGCAGTGATTTAAATGAAATTATGAAACAATAATAAAGCAAAACAAAATAGTTTTTTTTTTTGCAGACCAACATTCTGTTACTGGCTGGACAGGCTTACTTTCTGAACGTCACATCACCATTTTAGGTTAAAATATGGATGTTTTTTTGTGGGATGGGAAGCAAGAAGCCTTATTCTCAAACTGCTTATGTTGCAAAGAAATACAAAGCTATTTCAGAGCACCTTCCATAGCATCTTTGAGTCACAAGGGATGCAACCAATTAATGCAGCATGAAATAGTGATGTCCATGGACCACATAGGGGTATATTTATCAAAGAGTGAAGTTAGAGTCCACTAGTGTGAAATTCCACCACTCTCCATTCATTTTTATGGGATTTTTAAAAGAGTATTTATCAGTGGGTGAAAGTGAAAGTTCACCATTTGATAAAGACACCTTTAAAAATCCCATAAAAATTAATGGAGAATGGCGGAATTTCACTCTGCGGACTGTGGTGATCTCTAACTTCACTCTTTGATAAATATACCCCCTTTGGCATTGTCTGCCCAGCTTGGTAAACATGGTTTACAGCATTAATAAGGTTATAGTGTTTGAACTGCTGTGTTTAAATAAACTACAGACTTAAAATAAAACTATATTATCAGCTGTTATTTAAGTAGGTGAAGGGAAGGTAGAGTAGAAAGTATAACCATTACAACCCTTCCGATGTTCTATTTTTCTCTGCTCCTTGTTCCCACACTTTCTATTCTCCTATATTTTTGACAAGAAATGTCTGTTTTAAATAAGGAAAAATCCTTGCTTGCTGTTTGATGAAAAACCCTCCAAAGACACAGAACCTGTATGGTATTTGAACAGCCCCGTCCAGCCTTTTCAAAGTCTTTTAGGGAAATCTCTGCTTCTATAGAAACACTAAACCCGTTACAGCAATGTTCACCTTTTGCTAATATGGAAAAACAACCAAAATTCCCTAGTGAATTTTATCATTTGTTTGTCTGTAAGAGGCATACTTGAAAGTAAAGGCAATCTTGCTCTTATAGTAAAGGCATCTATAGTAAATTCCCCGTAGGCAATACATTGCTGATAGCAGCATTTCCTATGGGATGTGTCCTCAGAATTTGAAGGAACTGTTCCACAGATGAAAAATTTAAAATGCAGACAGGATATTTATGCATAGTTTAGCAACGAGAGGTTATTCCCATGAGCTTTGCAAGTGAACCTAGGTAAGGACTAAATCTTCTCATCTTATTTCTCTGAGGCTCTTCTTCAGCCTAAGAGACATAACATTAAAAGCAGTGCATAATGGATGGGGCACTAATACAAATTGGGATAATTCAAATAAGCTCTGCTTCATTTAGCAATACAGTGCTGAGTTTAATTCAACTAAATATAGTTCTGTAACTCATTTCATGTCTTTTTACTTCTGTAGGTCCTTTATTATGCATTCTAGAGTTGTTTCATACAATAAAACAAACTAGATTAATAGTATTTCATACTGTGATCATTATTACTGACCACATGCAACAACAATGGGACATTGACCCCCTTCTCCTGGTCTTTTTAACATTTAGCGCCTAATCTTGAATGTAGCTGTACTTTGTATTTATTTGTTTTTATTACTGTATTGATCCCTCTTTGTTCTGTTAATGCATTTTTGTGGTAAAAAGAGTTGCGTGCACAAGTAACCTTATAGAAATCAAAATATACACATACAAACATACATACATATTATTTGTGTCTTGTTTAAATATTTATATCTATCTATCTATCTATCTATCATCTATCTAAAAATTCACGAAAATATTTGCGAAACTGAGAAAAATTTTATGAAATGCATTGAAGTCAATAGGCAACAAAAAAATCATTTTCTTATGGCGACTTTTTTGTCCTAATGCATTAAAGTCAATGGGCATTTTTTCTTATGGTAACGTTTATTGTCTTGGTGAATCTTTCCACAACAAAATTTTGCCACAATTTCGCATAAATAAAATTTGCAGATGCCGAAATGCGGAATTTTGCAGCCAATCCATGGCTGGCAAAAAAATTTGCTCATCGCTAACAATAAAATTATGGCCCCCTAGTTCAAGATAACAAAAATAAAAGTGTATCTATGGTCGAAATCTATAATGTTTCCTAGGCTTTGGGGAATGATTATATTATATTACTGTACGGTAATTTCATTGATTGTGCTAGACTTCCCCCTCCCTCTCGAGTCTCCCCCTCAGCTGTGTGAGTGTCTGAAAATGTAATCTGTAAAAAATAACCGCCTACTGTTTTTTTCATTGGTGGGTTGGCGGGTTAGGCAGATGAGACGGCCACTGGCCGTGAGGTTTTCTTTGCAAGTGAACTGAGCTGATTCTGGGGAAATACACAGACAGGTAAGGTATTGGCTATTATATATATAATATATTATATAATATATTATATATAATCAAAATGTAAAAAAAATAAATAATGCATTGCAATTACAAATAGCCTTATAATCATTCCCCAAAGCCTAGGAAAGATTATAGATTTTGACCATAGATACCATTTAAAGCTGCTACTTAATAAAAAAATAGCAACCCCTTTTATTAAAAAAACATTTATTTAGTGCTGGGTTAAATGGACGATAAGCCCTTTATATTCCATTTAATACAGCTTTTATTCTTCTCCTCATATGCTTTCTGTAATCCTATGAAAATATCTTCTTTTTTTTTTCCTGATTACAGTAAAAATGCTCTAGAGAATCCTGCAATTGCTTTCTATAGAACTCCCAGATAGAGTACTGACATCTTTAGACCATAGTATATAACTCATTAACAATGGCATTGCTTCATTACTATTCCATTACCTTGTAACAGCTCCGTGGACCCTCTCTTGATAGCCTGTGACAAGCAGGCATCTGATTTGCTAATGTTTTTTTATCTCATTCACAAGAAATAAGACTTACAGAAGTCTCTTTATTGGCAAGTAAAGGTCTGTGCATCTAGAAAATAAATAATAATTTGAGTAAAACACTGTATGTTTATTTAAAGGGACACTGTCATAGTATTTTTTTTTCCAAAACGAAGTTAATAGTGCTGCTCCAGCAGAATTCTGCACTGAAATCCGTTTCTTAAAAGATCAAACAGATTTTTTTATATTTAATTTTGAAATCCGACGTATTGGGGCTAGACGTATTGTCAGTTTCCCAGCTGCCCCAGTCATGTGACTTGTGCTCTGATAAACTTCAGTCACTCTTTACTGCTGGAGTGATATCACCCCCTCCCTTTCCCCCCCAGCAGCCTAACAACAGAACAATGGGAAGGTAATGAGATAGCGGCTCCCTAACACAACAGCTGTCTGGTAGATCAAAGAACAGCACTCAATAGTAAAATCCAGGTCCCACTTCGACACATTCAGTTACATTGAGTAGGAGCCAGTAACGGCCTGCCAGAAAGCAGTTCCATCCTAAAGTGCTGGCTCTTTCTGAAAGCACATGACCAGGCAAAATGACCCGAGATGGCTGCCTACACACCAATATTATAACTAAAAAAATACACTTGTTGGTTCAGGAATTAAATTTTATATTGTAGAGTGAATTATTTGCAGTGTAAACAGTATAATTTAGAAATAAAAATGACTTCATAATAATCATGACAGAATGCCTTTAACTTTATTCTATTACTTTATTTTGAAGTGTAAATACATTTGTAATGCTTGTCAAAGGATAGGGGCTAGCAGCAGATACAATAATGGAGATGATTGGCATGCTTTAAACCAAATTAGGCACGTGTCCTGCATCAATGTGCAAGCTTCCAGTGGTCCAGTCTGGTTAAAAGTATCCCAGGAAACCCTAAATTGTGCTCTAGCACAATAGTAATTTCAACAGCATAGAAAAAAGAAAAGACACAGAAACATGTAGTGGCACCTTAATATATATATATCTACTTGCAATGTATTTCTGCTATGAGTACTGTCTGGCATCAATATACATGTGTAATTTGGTGTGAATTTATAAATGCTAACCTCAGACTGTAGGCTTGAAAACACACTGGCCTGGGGTTCTATTCTATTGAGCACCACATTTCCATCTTGTGGACTCTCTATTGGTCTGTGCAAAAAGTAAAAGAACTTAGATATAAAAAGCTGAAGTTTTTCTCTTCTGTATACAGTATGTGTACTGCTCAGTGCAGCAGCAAGGATCCCTGGGACAGGAAACAAGATGCAGGCACGGCGCTCTCTAGAGTAGTACCCCAAAACTGTGATTTTTTTTTTTTAGAGAATAGTAGTGCTGGCTTGAATCCGAAAATACACCATCTAAAACCTGTTGAGGTCATGTATAAGTCAATGACAGAGGTCCCTTGAACCATTTGAAGATGCCTTCATAAGAACAGGATTCTCGCTCGAAAACTCAAGCAATTCGAGTGATTCGAGTTTTTTTTCACTGAAAATTCAATCAATGCGAGTTTTAGGTTATTAACCATGAACTTGCTGATTCGAGTTTTTTCCATTCAAGTTTTTTTCTTAAATTAGAAACCACATGCGTTGTGAGTTATTGTGTATAAAAAACTCTAACATTCGACCTTTGATAAATAACCCCGTAAATGTACTGCTAAAATGTGCAATGCCATGTATACTATACTATACTATACAACTTAAGTTATACATACATACATTTTATCAACACACAAATTATTTTGAATAAATCTGAAGAGACAGAATAGATCAGCCCCTTTTGCTACCTTGCCTCCATGAAGCTCCACATGTTTAATAGTATCAGGGAGCTCGGAGATAAAACAATGCACTCTGCTTATGGCAAGTCCCAACCTTTCGATGCTCTCAAGTGACATGAAAAAACATTGCTTGATTTTCAAATTCTCTGAAAACAGGGTATATGTATTTAATAAATATATTATACTTCCTCACCTTTTTTGGCTTCTTTGTTTCTCAGGCTCTTCAGGCGATTTGAGTTATTCTTTTAGACATTGTGCTCTGGGGAGGAGCAGGCGAGCATAAAGAGAATTACCAATGACTTCCTTTAATGTGCCTTCTGCACATAACTGTTTATCCTGCTTTACAATCTTCTGGCATAATTCTCTAATTCACACAGTCCATCAGTACACTGTAACAATTTTATTCCTATTAACTCATCTCTATTCTAGCATCATTTTTTCAACTCTTGCTGTCTTTAAAAGAATTATTCATCATCTCTCCTTATACAAAATTCATTTTATCTCGTCTCCACTGTCATCATAATTCTTGCTCTTCACGTCCCCTCAGAGTAACAAAACAAAATTGCTAGTGTGCTTGGTATTTGGGTTTACAGTAGTCAGAATTCCACAAGTAGAACAACATACTATGTAAGGAGTTATATAAAGAGAGATATATTGTGAGAGTATCAGATAGAAAGCAAAATATATAGAGGCAGCGGCCTGCTTCCTCAGTAGTATGTGCAACTGGCAGGGACCATACAGGTCTTCTGCTTTTTTAACTCTGAGTGCCTCGCTGCCTTTACTAATAAAAAAAGAAAAAAAAAGACTGAGGGGGTGGTGACCTGCGTGATCTCAATTCAGCTATACAATGTCCAATGGAAGGCAGGGAAAAGGGCGCCTGTATTGTTAAGTTGAACTGTCCAGGACTCTGCTGACAAACAGGATGGATAGTCGTTCCCTACTCTAAAGATAGCCATATACACGGAGAAACACTCGACTGTTGATGCTGCCAAACGAGCGGATTTCTTCCTGATATGCCCACATTGAGGTGGGCGATATCAGGCTAATCCAAAGATCGGATCAGAATGGAGGCAATGCGGACTGTCAGATCACAGGACCATATCAACAAACAGATGCGACCATGATCCGTCTGGATTTTTCACCCAGATATTGATCGAGGGAGCCCCTCGGAGGGCCCCACACACAGGCCAATAAGCTGCAGACGTTGTCTGCCATCTGTATACCCTTCTGTTCTGATAGTCTGTCGTCACTGGTTACGTTTTGTTGTTTAAATTTATGTAATTCTGTCATGTATACTGATGGGTGAATCTGTGCTGTGAAACACATTGAAGTGAATGGGCTTCAAAATAATTTTGACGTCCCAATGTTAAAGCCTATTATATTGCCACTATATTGGAATCAGTTGTCCGATTGCATGTGGAGAAGGGCTACAGAGCATGGGTGCATATGGAAGCTCAAATGACGGGAGAAAATACTATAATTCACCTTTTCTGGATGCCCAAACATACCAGACCACCAATGGACTGTCTTTTACCCACCACTAAACTGTCCATAAAAATCTGGGACTCTATGCAAGCAAAGCTTAAGTTTGGTACCTTTCCCTCCCCTTTATTGCCTTTGAAAGCGCTGAAATATTTCATCCCACAGATAAACCTTAACAGTTGGACTACTGCTGGAATTTCCCACCTAGCAAACCTTTACCAGATATCAACACTGCGTCTGTTTGAGGACCTGGTGCAAACCTATGGTTTACAACAACATCAAATGTATACTTATGGACAAATCACTCATTTTCTGCGTACCGCTGCTGTGGATTACAAAACTTTACACACTAAGACATTGATGGAGTGCCTCTGTAGTAAATTCTGGAACGGTAAAGCGAATTGCTATACAATGCAACTATTACGTGAGGAGTCTCAAAAACTTCCTTACATGGATAAATGGGAACAAGAGCTTCAGCTACAGTTCTCTCCAGCTCAGTGGCCCACATGCATCAATAGTCCTAAAGGCGCTACCCACTGCACCAACCACCTGGAATCTCACATTAAAGTGGTTGGCAGATGGTACCTAACACCCTCCAGGATTGCAAAAATTTCCCCAAATTACCCAAACATGTGTTGGAGACAATGTGGACAACCAGGTACAATGCTCCACATGTGGTGGCAGTGTGTAAAAGTCACAGCTTTCTGGACAGAGATTTTAGATTTAATAAAGGAGATACTCCACAGGGAAATACCTCAACTGCCCCAGATAGCACTACTCCAAATTTACCCAGTACAAATTTCAAAAGCTGAAAGGCGCCTTCTGTTTCAGATACTCAATGCAGCACTAACTCTTATAGCGAGTACATGGAAGACACCAACTACTCCTTCGATACAGCAGTTAACCAAATGGATAGAATCAAGGAAATGTATGGAATTTTTGGCAGAAACCAACCCGGAAAAGAATCTTAAAATCATACAGACATGGGAACCATGGACTTCCTATCAGCTTTCCATATCCACCTAGAATGTTCAGCCCATTCCTATAGTCGAGAAGGCCAACTCGCATCCTCTGAGGTCCACGCATAAGTGTTACAACGTGTCTGTAACTAATACACTGTGGGTCAACCTTTGATGCCACTTTGTTTTGTCATCTCCCTCATTGTAGTGGGGGGGGTGTGTCTGTGAGGCGAACCTGTTTTTGTTGGCTGCGAAGTGTGCAGCAGGGTGGCTTTAAATGTGGGTCTGTGACCTTGATTAACGCTTGTACACTCAGTGACACAGTTCTCACCTGTCTCCCCTTCCAGTGAACTGGGAGGGTTGAATTGGGATTGGAGGGGTGGTTGGGTAACTGAGGCAGTTACTCAATACGGATTGGGCATTCTACCCACTGCCTCTCAGTTTAATTGTTAAACTATCCTCATTCCTACCCCGTGGTCATCCCAAGACCTATCCATTGGTCTATCTTCTACCTCACTGCCCGCATATATCGCTCATTTCTACTTTAGTCCAGTTTTTCCCCCTGACCTTAACAACTTTTTAATGTTTTCCTGGACTTTTAATTTTATGTGAATTACCAATAAAAGTTAAGTTTTAAGTTTCGATTCGTTCTGTGAGCCATCGGATCCAATGGTGGGGAGGTGCACTACGGAGGGTTAACTTTCTATTTTTCTTTTTCTTTACATTACTGTTTTACCCTGCACACCACCTTACTGTCTCTCATTTGTGATGGATGGTGCTCCCTAAAACCTGCATTTATTTCTAAGTGTTACGCTAGCCATTTCTAATTCAAGATCTAAATGTTCATAAGGAGTAAGGGGAGTGCTGGTATTATAATCACTGTATATTGATGCATAAAAACCAATATTATGTACTTGCTCATTGTACCTTGCAAATGTCACTGTATGCCACTACTTTTTCTTTCTGCTTGTCTTTATGCCAATAAAAGCAGTATTGAATTTCAAAAAAAAAATAATTTTGACGCAAATGACAATTTATAGATGCAAGACATTTGGTCCAAATGCACAGTGCAATGGGCGCCCGAATAATTTAGATTTTTCGTAGGTAAATTTTCGCCGCAGTTTTGTGAGTAAATATGCGCCAAAATTCGCTGCAAATTTGTGTCTGCCAAATTTATTCGCCCATCACACTCATCATCGTGTAGTGAGAGAGTTGTTGTTGGAGTCTGTCAAGTCACTTGGTATCCCTATCTGTTGTGAGTGTTTGTAAGTGTGCTGATTCAAATGTTACTATTTCATTGCAGGTTACTGTAAGGTTTTTGGAAACCTCCTAAATTACTAGGAGTATCAAGTGCATGGAACATTTATTCAGTATTTGGCACCACTTTTTGCAAAAGTCAATATTGTTTCGTCCAATAGTCAGGATGTTCCTATTTCATAATCCACGAGGGATGTGTTGTCTTTTATATGTCAGAGAGGTATATTCCATGAAGCTTAAGGTCTTTTTTGCATTCCCGTAGTCTCAGCAAGCCATGGAACAAATTATTATTAGATGCTGTTGGTATGACCCTGTCAGCTGTTTCTGTGAATAGGATTTCTGCGGCCTCTGCATCTGAGAACCGGTATCCCACCAAGGGAACATCAATCACTTCTCGGCCGTCAGGGTTTGCCATAACAGGTACAGAGTACCAGCACTCACGATAAATCCAAATGATAGTGCCTGGGTGCAGCCCACGTAGTAGATAGATAAGAAGCATTTAAAGAGGTCGCACTCACAGGTCTTAAAGTGAAATACAGATTTTTATTGTGAAGATGCCTAACGTTTCGGCTGTAACACCAGCCTTTTTCATAGTGAAACAGAAGCAACAACAACCGGCTTAAAAACACCGTTTAGCGGGAAGCCACTGTGACTTGTGGGTAATCGTGACATGTTGCCGGTGTAGAAATATCTAAACACCAACCCCTAGAACATGTATAGTGATTCTACTAGAAAGCCCAGCACACCATCATTAGTGATTATCATGATTTATTAAATGTCACAGTGCATATATATATATATATATATATATATATATATATATATATATATATATATAATCTTAAAAATGGATCCGCACTCCAAATAGTTTTAGTGAATTTTATTGAACCATCACGTGTCCAACTTTTCGGCCCACATTAGGGCCTTTATCAAGGATTTGTCATGTTCAAAAGCTGCATGATAATTATTATATATGAGGAAGAAATCAGGAGAATTTTTCCTTGAATTGTTTTCGTATATTCCTTTTATTTTTATCTAAACACAAAGCAAAGGGAAGGCCCTGCAAATGCTGCAAGATGTGCCCTCCCACGACAAGCAAACACTTCATTTCTTAATTCTGGCATTTCACTATTGCAGTAATTACCAGTGTTATTCTAATTTCATTATACTAAGGGATTTTCTTCTTACTTTCTTGGGTCCTCTAGACCCCCCACCCACTCATGTCCATGTTGCAGCTCTAAATACAGCTTTTGCCATTTTATTGCCTACCAGTAATCAGGCTGCTTTGTTTCACAAATTCTCTTTTGTCCTCTCAGAATATAAAGCTGGCTGAGCGCCTGGTGTCATTTTCCTTTGTGTTTCCAGATGGTGAGATAGATCACGGAAATCAAGAGTATAATTTGCAGTGTAAGAGACTGGTGCTCATGTGCTGTCTGTGCCTCTGCATTTTACTCTTAGGGCTAAAAGAGAAGCTTCATGTGAGGGACCATGTAAGTGTATCTATTTTAATATATGAGTCAGCAGCTAACTCTAGATTGTGATAGAGGAACTTATATTTAGGCAAATTATATATCGTAGGTAATTAAAAATGAATTCTTTATATAATTAATAGTTTAATGCATATTATTACAGCTATGGTATCCATTATCTGTAAACCCGCTATCCATAAAACACCGAATTATGATAGGTCGTCTGCCATAGACTCCATTGTATACAAATAATCCAAATTTTTTAAAAAATATTCCCTTTGCTTTCCTTTTTGTACTTGATGCCAACTAAGATATCATTAATCCTTATTGGGAGCAAAAGCAGCCTATTGCGGAAATTACAGAGAGATCTGTTATCTGGAACACTCCAGGTCCTGAGCATTTTGCATAATAAGACCCATAACTAAATTAATATTATAATTAGAGCTAAAGGGTACATGGGGAAAAATGGGGTCATAAAGATATTTTACCCTGGCAACTAAATCCAATGTAATGTTAGACATGCATATAAAAGAGGGGTTGATTAATGCGCATTCCCAGGTCTCCTGTTTCATTAGTAATTTAGTATCCTTGGAAGAGATGGAAGAGATCTTTAAGACCAACACCCATATTTAAATGCATGAGATCATCATTAAAGGGACAGGTGTGGGGGTGCTGCAACCACATGGAAGTGTGGCCATTTTTCCTGCAGAATAACTTCCTGCTAAATTCAGAAATACCCAAAGGGGGTTTGGAAATAGCAAATGGCCGAGCAAAATATACAGCATAGCTAAATTACAATGTAAGTGTAAGTGATGTGGCCAAATTGGCCTGTGAGGCCAACTCTTCAGTTAGGAGACAATTGTCCCAAGAAATACAACCATGCAGGAAGGTGCCAGTCTATGAAAAGTATGACTAGTGGTAAATAGATTGGGCCACAATATGGGGTTTACCTTGACTTGGTATGGTAGCTTGGTCCTATTAGTATTATATGCCCAATGGGCTTTTATTTGACCTGATTTGTGTAGTGCCACACTTGGAGGGGTGGGGGCAACAATATTTGCAGCAGAGCCTGCACTTCTATCCCTAACCCATGCCCTCGCTACCCAACCCAGCATGGCCACTCTATTTAAAGGTCTGCACCTCATTCACCCATCTCTGATGTCACAAAAGGGGGTGGGCAGATGAGCATCTATAAATAGAGAGGCTGCCGGTGGTGGGAGCCGACAGAGAAAGGTTGTGGGAGTGGAGAGTGGAGGGAAGAGCTCAACCCAAACCCAACAATTTTGTGTGGAATCAGCCTGAACCCGCCCAATCCTGAAGTCCCCTAATGTCCAGCAATAGTCTGTGTTTGGTTCAATTAAACTAATTACAGATGGTGGATATTTGGTTCCATAGAACTCATTTACCAGTGATATAGACTGAAGTGTTGGACTGTGCTCTTTGCACTTTGCACCATGCCTCATTTTTTGTAAATGAGCCTTAATGTGGGTAGGTTCTTTAAAATATGACCTCCTATTATACACACAGGCACACACAGAATGGGGACATTCCCCATAGGCTAACATTGATGCTCGATAGGTTTTAGGTGGCAAAGTAGGTGGTCAAAGTTTTTTTTAAAGAGACAGTACTTCGACTATCGAATGGTCGAATATTCAAACGTTTTTTTAGTACGCATCGTTCGATTTGAAGTCGAAGTCGTAGTTGAAGGTCGAAGTAGCCAATTCGATGGTCGAAGTAGCCAAAAAAAAACTTCAAAATTCAAAGTCTTTTTTATTCTATTCCTTCACTTGAGCTAAGTAAATGTGCCCCTTCATGTAGATTAATATTTTGAAAATAAAGTTTTAGTGTCAGTTTCACAAGATTAGTTCCAAACCGAAACTGGAATTCTGTAGGTTGAAGTGGTTTTCTGCAGATATCCCAGAAACTGGGAGAACTAAGTACCATTAACAGGGAATATAATACATACCAAACCCTGACAGAGATTGAATATTGAAATATAGATTTAAAGGAGTTATTTTGCCTGAAATGCACTTACCATATTATAAAAACTGTAGTTGACCTAATCTGGATTCCTATACCAGATAGTTAATCTATGTGCAGCTCCTAAGATTGTCCTCCTGCAGAGGATGATGGGAGCTAGATTTATACATCTGCCACAGCTTTAGAATCCCTATACAGATATGTCTGCTTCAGATAAGAATTTACTCTATGTGAACGATGTCTCTTACTGATAATAGCATGACAAAATGTAATGATTTTCCACACCAATCTGTAACCTCATTAATTCAGTAAATGAAGTGCCTTAGATAACCAGTGTTCTTTTGGACCTCCCTGAAATGAAATGCATTTCACAGTTGATTGAAAGTCAGAATCAGATCATTCAACCTTGCAAAAAAAAAAATCATCTCTAGCTTTCTCTCTTATTCCTTATTAAGAAATGGCTTGTGATGACCATCCTTTATCATCAACTATCCAAAGCCAGCTGGGGTGGAAACACAGCCAATGATAGAATCAGGATTAACACACTACAGAGACAACCTGAATATATTTTTCTAGCAAAATAGAGAGCTGAACAGATTTTGATATCTATGGGCAGTTGATAACTTTATTATCATTTAAACTGCCATTTCGCTCCATGTTCAGTTCATTTCCCATTGTATTCGTCTTATCATTTCTGAATTCCTATGAATTTCTCAGCAAGTCTCTTACTATATCGATACAATTTAATATTGTTGTGTCAGGAATAACTCAATGTCAGAATCTGTAAGGGATTTCTATAGAGAAAAGAGGGAGTCCTTAAGGCAAGAGCTGTTAACAACCCAGAGGAACTGAGAAAGGAGGCTGAAGAACAGGAATAGAGTGGGCAAAGACACAAGGGCAGGCTGAAGCGGGTGAAGGCATAATCTAGATACATAGGTTCAGGACTAGATATGGATAGGTTCAGAGCATAGCAGAAAAGAACTGGATACAAGAAGCAGGACCAGCCAGGGCAGGAAGCAAGAAACAGGAGAGCGAGAGCACAGGAGCTGGAGCTAGGGTCAGGCCACAGTGCTCCAACAGCAGCTAATGCTGAAGCAATGACTGTTAGTAGGGTTGGGCTATATAAAGGGTAGAGTCAGCCCTGATTGGCTGACTCCACCCAACCAATAAGGTTGCTGGGAAGGGATGGTAAAGGCCAGGTGAAAGATAGCCAGTATGCCTGCTAGCTGCTCACCTGGCCCAGTGGAAAAGACACAGAGACAGAAACCCAAAGGTTCCTGGCTAGAATCCCAGCTGAACCTTACACGCAAGCTTAATTGTTTTCTAAGAAAGGGTCATTGAATATACATTAGGGTTGTTCAGTAGGGGTTTCTGATCATACAGTATCTTGCAGAAAGAAAGGATGACAGTGCAATTACTGTTACTATATCAATGCTTTGTGTTTTAATATATTTCAAAGAATTTAAGACAACTTTTTTATTAACATATCCCAGGCTATTTCACCTATTATTTTCTATAGATACATATGTATAGCTGCTGGGATCTAAAATCACCCCCCCCCACCACCACCAAAATAAAAACTTCAAAAGAAAATGATGTTGTGTTTGGTTGGGATATCACTCACTGAAGTGCAAAAAATAAAAGAATCATGTGAATTGAAACATCCAATGACAATTCTACTGGTTTCATTGATTAAAAATGAAAACGAATCATTTACAGTATGGAGCTGCTAACAACAGACAGAAGAAAGTACTGAAATGATGAGATCTTTTTATTCTGATTTATATCCATTCAGAACGTATTTAGCGCACAGTTAGCCAGAAACCAAATAAGGATCATGCAGTGTTTACAGATTCTCTTTAAATCTCGGCGCGCATAGGGACTCCTGCCCCCGCTCGCTGAGGCGAGAGCTCATCCATTTCAAGAAAAAGAAAGGAGGGAGGATTTCAACATTACAGAGGAAACAAAACCTGTGGGCCAGGCCCCCTCTTCCCCCCTGCTACCGTGGGGTCTGCTTCCTCTATAGTTATGCCAGTGTGTTCAATAGGTATGCTGTACAGCAGTATCATTAAACTTACTGCAAGTGCAGCATAAATGCATGTGGGTAAGTATCTTTGTTGTTAACAATACTGTATGTACTTGTTTTGTTTGGGGCAGGTTCATGCCTTACACCTGTGCTCTGTTAGTATTTATAGTTTTCTGATGACCCGTGTCATTTTATATATGTTGTAGTTAACATAAACTAAAATTGAGGCAGAATAAGCGACAAATGGAGCTCTTTGGAATTTGTTGGCTCCTCTTACCTTATATGGGCAAAAATGACCAAAATAATTCTGCCCTTGTGTTTGCTACTGCTACCATTTTTTTTACCCCATTGACCTTTGTTAGTTTATGACAGAAAAAGCACAACAATAGACCCAATAAATCCATTGACTTTAACTATCGTTATTTTAATTCTTTATTTATATAGCGCCGGCATGATACACAGCACTTTACAGAGATTTTCAGCATTCACTCCAGTCCTTGCCCCAGTGGAGCTTACAAACTAAGGTTCCTATCACATTCATACACACTAGGGCCAATATGCTCAGGAGTCAATTAAATTGTCTGCATGTTTTTGAATTGTGGCCGGTAACCCCATGCAGACCTAGGAAGAGTGCACAAACTTCTTGCTGATACCAGAATTCACTCAAATTAGGCATTTTGGTGCTACAGCAGTTGTCAACAATCCAAGACCAAATTAGGATAGATTTATATAGATGACAGGGGTGGTGCGTTCATAGCACAAACTTCTTAAATGGTCTCCAGACTTTAAATAAATGTTTGAAAATGAGACTTCATAGAAATGAATTTTAAATCATTTAAAGTTATATCATAGTAGTGAAGCACAACAAAGTCATTCCATGGTCAGAAGCACTGGGGTATTCATTTACAAATATCTAATACTAAGTGACTGATTTCCTTTAGTGTTTATAAAATTATTTCATAATATATGTTAAGCTTTTCAAGAAGGACATGGTATACCATATTTAACAATATCTAAGTTGGGGTGAGAAAACGCTCTAATGAAATACTGTAGAACAGTTTTTTATTTAGTGGGTAGATTAGTGGGACTCTGAGGAAGTGCCAAGTTTGTAGGCATGAAACGCCTTAGTTTATCTGTACACCCACTGCCACCATTTTTCACATGTTTTTCAATAAAGCCGCATTGATATTTATAGCAGTGACGAAGTTGAATATGTTGGTCAACAGCAGCTGTGGATTGAAGATGCTGAACTCCGGCTAGAGTAGCAATTGACTAGGAGATGCTACTACACAAAGGTGAGCTCTGCCATCTACATATCCTTAATTTGTGCAGATTATGTCATACATATGACAAATGCTGCAAGGCTGGATTATATTAAAATTAAAATGTAATTTAAAGTCCTTGGGCAGGTTGGGCACAAAGAAGTTTCCTCTTAGAGGTCCTTCAAGTGGACATGCCTGCTTTAGAGAAGCTCTCTAATAAGGGCAGATATCTTGTTAAAAACCCAGTTGTAACATTTTTTTTCACTTTATATAAATCACTAATTAGCCATACTATTATTGTCATAGTTTGGGCATCTCTTGGATGTTTTAAGTACTGAGCATTTACCTGCTGGGCTATTGCACTACTAAGTAACAATTATGTTCCCAAAATGCCATTTCATTGGAAAATAACAAAGAAATCAATCGAGTTGTTTATCGATATACATTGTGTGTTATTTTTTTTACAAAGCGTGTGCTAACACTTGCTGTAGCATATCAGCAGCTCTTCTTATTAAGGTAAATATGAAGTTGATTGCTTGTAGCATTCTAGCTCTAGTACATGAATCTTTTAAAGCTCATGTAGAACGTGAACATGAATTTGCAAATGAAGAACACACTTTACAAGATGGCAAATAATGACTTTATGGCTTTATCTCCTACAGAAGCTCCATGGCTTCAATGACTGGTCATTGCTGGTCATTCCCAGTCATGTGACCTGGGCAGCTTGGTGTTTTGTGATTACTATGTGAAAAGAGCATGCATGAAACAAAGACTGCATGTGACATAAAGGAACAATAATATTCTTGATAACATGTAACATCAACACAATTATACACAAAGGACACACACACATATATATATGTATATACAGTACATATTAGATCAGTCATTTAATTATTGTGAGGAATATCCTAAGCTCTTGGATAACATCATAAAAAAATAAAAAAAAAGGCACAACTCACTTTGCCCACCCATAAAAAAAGCAAGTTGTAATGTTCACAGACACATATGGAAACATTTCTATAATTTTGAAACAACTATAGATAAATTAGGCTTTAGTGAAATCAGTCTGCATCTGTGAGAAATTGTGCTAATAATAGAAAAGCTAGTAAAATATAGGATAAAAACTGGGGCACAAAGAAATCCGAGTGGTAATATTTTCTTTATATACCGAGGAGCCATTCCTCAATATCAAGACCCGTTGAGTTAAAAATGGAATGATTTAAGTTTTGGTTTCCTAACTGCAAACACAGGCAGGAGGTAGATCTCTTGAAGGCTGAATTTATGAATTAAACATCCATATTGCACCATGCATTTCTGTTCATGATGTCCTTAATTATGTATTTCACTGGCTTACGTTTAAATTAAAACAACCTTACCACCTAGCCACTAGCTAGAATAGCAAACTGTCCATGAAATTACAAATATGTAATAATACGTTGTGAAAATAGCCAGTTAATTTATCATATTTCATGAAATATGCATTGTCCATAGCTTATGCACATTCTTTGTATCACAGAGAAAGCTTTGTGGTGTAATTATACACAGTGTCTACTTATACTGCAATAATGCCCAAAAGCAGTTCACAGATGAAGTTATCTTCATTAAATTAGGGCAGGACACAGTTACCTTCAGGCTGATGGCTTCTCTCTATCCTGTCCTAATGCAATAATGACTGTTTTTTTTATCTATAAAGTACTCAATGAACTTCCATTGGCTAAATGATATCCACTGAACAGAGGGGTTGATGCCTCATAAGTATTCATTTCAACAAAATGATAAGTACTTCACATAAAAAGGCCCAGTGAGACTCTGTGGGTGGTTCAAAAAAAAAAAAAAATTCTCAGTTTTCAGCTGGTTGCCAAATTGGAATATTAAGTAAAAATGTTTGTTCAGGACCCAAGCTTGATACAAATCATTTCTGTAAATGTCTTCCCTAGCTGCGGCACTCAAATGTAATTGCTATGAATGCACATGAAACATACAGTGTACAGTATGTTTATTGGAGCATAAATTATCCACTAAAGGTTCAATTACATAGCACGTAATTTTTTTAAAGGGTCATTCCCTGAAAACACTTGCCAAATCTAGCTCAATTTAAACTCATTTTATTTCCTAAAAAAAGAAATTTTTTCTTAAATGCATTTTACTGCCGGTTGCCTGTATCAAGATGTTTAGGTTTCAAATTTGAACAAACCTGACCCCTGTTTTGATACTCCATTAAGAAACACTTTTCCATAGGTAAAAACCTAGCTAATGGAGCCAAATAAATAATTTGCAATGGTTCCACGTGAAGAATGAATTTAACTATGGCCTACAACATTTCCCAGTTAGTCTCTGGGTAGGAATACTTAATAGTCATAGACTGACTACTCGTGACTGCAGAGTGGATATTAAAGATACCCAAATCTCATACAAAAATAGGTTATTTTAATTATATTTTCTGTCACAGGTCTGTTGTGCCTCTTTCCACAGGCAGCAGCTCTAAGTCACTTAGGATAGAACCCATTTAGTTTCTGGTGTCCATGGCCACATTACTTCTTCTCCTTCTCTTTTAGGGTAGAGAATGTTTTCGATGAGAACATCACATAGGAAGTGAGCTAATCTGTGGTACAAACTATGACTCTACTTGTGCATTTATTACCTGGAATAGCTTATGAGAGGGCTTCATCGTATGTAGTATAATGCTGTGGGATACAGCACAGCAGCCCTATATCATAAAACATATTAAAATAACAGCTTTCTAATGGAATATAGCTGTTCCTTAATGTTCATTACATATACTCATACATTACCTTCTGGAATGTCTCAGTAGTAAAAAATTAATCATTCAAGGAAAAAAAGTATAATTTTTTTTATCTACTGTTTGGTCCATGACAACCAAATCAATTATCTGTGTGGCAGTGAAACAAGATAAAATGTGAAGATCACAACAATACGAGGACACATTAAGTGACATATCACTTTGGTTTGATCACAGAAAATAAAATTGTGGTCACTGCCCCATGTTTGAGTGACAGGAACAACAAACAAAGAAAGAAGCGGGTATGTACAGACATATACTGTACATGAATGAATATACTGAAACAAAGTTCTAGTCAAGTTCTTATGTTACGAATGTAAACAGTTAAATGTGTGCTTTGACATAGAACAAAGACAGACAGTGCTCGCAATTTCCAAAAAAGAAAAAAGGCATCAAACCCATTTATATTTTCCCCCTAAGCATGCAATCAGCATTACAGTCATAAAAATCTAAAAGAGAAGTCTCTTGGTCCATATCAGAGGATGAGCTCAAGGCCTCAATAACTCTGTTTCATTGTTGTCTTATAAAGGGCAACCACTGATAAAAGATGTACGGTTTAGATTGGTCTGTGATATGTCACACCATTGGTCATTTAATAGTGTGTAGGAATGCACAATATTTCCATCTCTTTAGGCAAAGGCGTCAAAAAGATCTAGTGCAGGTTTTGATAGTTTGGCCAAGACAAGGAAAGGTGAGTAAAAAGTGACATAAATCCAACATGCTGAGTAAAGGACCAATGGAAATACAACTGGGTTTCTCCATAGGCTTTTCCCCAAGATCCCAAACTCCTATGACAAGAGAGTGGACTTGTGGATCTACAGCTGAACTCGGGAGGCATGTTTTGAGCACTCACTCTTTCTTATTAGATAGATTAGATTATAGTGATCAAGCTATTTAAACCAGTTATTATTTAGCAAATAAATGAAGGGTGACGTTAACCCCTTGTTCCCTTTGTAATAGTAATCCTGCACTTTGTGCATTTTTCTTTTAGCTACAAAGTGGGCAGGTTTGTAAACCTTGTCACTGCTGAATTTTTAAATATCAGTGACAAATTTTGGTCCATACAACATAATATAGGCAGTATAGAGTTGTTTCTAAAAAAAGAGAAAATGTCAATAAGAGAAATAGTTTTTTTTTTGCATCTGTAAACGTATGTGGGCCAATGCATCTGTATGCAGAGATTTGTCTGTGTGTGGTCGGTCATTTATTAAGTGTGTGCTTTTGTGAGAGAATTTCTTTCTTAGTCAAGGATTGATTGGCTATCCTTTTGCTTATAGCAGAACATGAGTTTGGCTGGAGCAGAAGTCCCAAAATGTTGTCATGGTTACTTTTTGAACATGTCCTGAAGTGGTCCTGGGAGGTACTTGAGTACAGTGTCCAAAATACTTTCTTCTTCTTCCTCATCATCATCTCCACATCCAGCAGGAATAGCTTTCTTAGGACGTGTCAAACTGCCCTCACAGGGCTGTTCCAGGGCTGCTTTCTCTTCTGCTTCTTTCTCTTCCTTCTTCTTCAGACCATACTGCAACATAAATGAAAGCTTTTTAGAGGGACTATAGGGGTAAATACATGCACTGAGAGCAAGATACACAAAAAAACCCAAAACAGGCTTAAAGATTTTTGTACTTTGCACCTTATCGATTGCCACAAGTGTTACTTTTATTGGCCATAGTCATTTCCACAGACAGTACTGCAAATGCATACAGGTCAAGTGGTACATGGACATCTACAGGCATGCCCTATCTTATGTGTCATTCATTATATGGGTATTCAAGTTGCAAGAGAGCCCTGTGTGCAGGTATAGGGCTTGCTTGTGCCTAATAGTGTTTTGCACTGAACCATACTTATAAATGGAAGAGCTAGAGTGGTTAGAGCTAAAAGGAGGCAAAAGCCCACCGCTGTACATAAATACAGTGAAAGAAGTTATGTTCTAATATGTTGAACTGCTGAATTCTAAAAACAATGATACAGATGTCTGCAAGTTAATGTTGTATCTGCATTATTAAATCAGCAGCTCATAGTTGGCCAATAGGACCTAATGGAGTAATTTGTATGTGTCTACCTTAAATTCCAAAAGTAAAAATCTTAAATATTTTGTCTTACACCAAAAACAATGTCAAAGTTGGTGCAACATATATGAAGCATTTATTGAGCTCAGTTGTTGCTTTAATGCGTGAATTAATATCATACATTGGGATGACCTAAATAATCCATCATTTCATTTCCATATTTAGAAATGCAAGCATTTTTTTTTTAAAACCAGACTAACGTCACATATGATGTCATTGTCTAACACTATCTCAGACCTGACGTAACCCATTAACGTCAATGGGAAATATTGAAGCAGCAAAAAAAGCAGTGTTAATAATAATATAAAAGGCTTTTAAAAAGTGGTCTTGTCTTCATTTCAGAATTTTACACTTAGCTACACATACACATCAATAAAGCACAAGTGTGTAATTCATATGCTTTAATGAGCCATAAATCTGGATAGGAAGTATATTTGTTCCCTTTACTATGAGTTTGCATGCATGTGTGTATATGTGAGTGTGTTTGTTTATATGTTAAACAGCTGGAACACGAGTTGTCATTCATTTAAAGAATGAAGACATCAAAATAGGAATTTGCTTGAATGACCTTGTTTCATTTCAAATGTGTGACTAGAAAATGACAAGCAAAATTTCACTCAACCTTTATATTTCTGGTCTTTAATACAATTTACAAATATGTCATAGAGGCCTTGACCTTTGTTTCACTATGAGCATAAGTATTGTACTTCAAGCTCAAGCTAATATATTGCTCAACTACACCTATCAAATGATGCATTTCATTTGTTTTATAATATAACGTCTTCCAGCCATGACATAGCCGAGTATCTAACTGCAGCCTGGGGGCATATACCATTTTGGACTTTTGGAAGCCACAACTTATACACTTTTGTTCCAAACAGAAAGGGGCATATTAATCATAGGAAAAAGAGAAAGTTCTTTGTACATACTCTATAAAAAAAAGTCTAAAACATTCAAATGATATTTAAAATATTTTCTGAGATTTAAACATTTTAATTTCAGATTTGGAATTTTTACCTGACCTGAGTTTGCAGAACTTCCCACACTATCAACATCTGGTTTCATTGTTGTTGCCAATCCAATATCGTTACAAATACGTATTCCTCAGCTTTCTACTTTTTATAGATTTGTTACTCATATTTAAAAATTCCCATAAAATCTGCAATTCAGCGCAGAACCCTCCGCTTTCTGTTTTTTGTTGTATGAATAAAGAGAAAGCACACTGTATCTTGTTTTCTCACGTGGAAAGATTTGTCATGGTTTATCTTACTCATTTCCCTGAAAGGATATTAAATATCAGTGCCCTTCTGTAGACCTTGTGGTCAGAAGGGGCATGGGCAGATGGAATGAGCTGCCACAGGGACATCAGATACAGAGATATGGCTTGGTTCTTTAATATTAACAGATTACCTGATAGCAACAATCCACTTCAGGGAGTAAACATCTAGCAATTTTACAGCACAAGGTCATGCACAAACTTCCTAACCATATTAAATCTCTTGGAGTTTTCAGCTCTCTGTTTAAAGCATCACACATCTGAGTGTCAATCAAAGCTTCAAGGCAATGCTTTTGTGAAGAATACACATTCTTAAATGAATCTAAAGGCATATTATGATATTCCATGATAGGCACTTAGGCAGCTTCAGTGCCACCGACCATAATACAAAAACAGGAAGTATCAGCAGAAATAACTGCAGGGAATAAGCCAAGGCAATGAATCGAAGGGATAAGAAAGAATGCTGGGACCTTGATAGAGAAGTGAATGAATTTATATTGCATCTTCTCTTTTTCTAAAGACTTGATTAGGTGCTGAGCAATAGGATTTTTTTTTAGCATTCCTGAAATAAAAAAATAAAAATAAAGCTCAACTGCTGTGAATGCTGTTCAAAGCCAGGCAGGTATAAGAGGTGACTCTTCCTTATGTAGAAATCCCACCAACTGAATACACATTTAAGTAAAAGAGCAGATCTGTAACTGGTCTATAGACTGTGACATCAGTTCAAGACATAATATGCTTTTTCCCCAGTTCACAATGGATACTTAGAAGTTGGGTTTCTGCATGTTTACATATAGGGAAGGAGACAGCAACTTGACTTCCAGAATGTCTTAGTGAGTTAGGCCAACTTGGGGTTCCTGTGTAATTGGACTTGTGAAACTGAGAATGTAATAGAAACCTGGTTGGTTCTGTGTAAACCATGATGCATTGCTCTCAAAATGTCTTGAAACTTTCTGTAATCACTTTTTAAAGAAGCCTCACTGAGTTAAAAAAAGCCCCACATATCCTGCAATGGTGAGGAAATTAAAGCCTAAGTGCTTCTTCTTTGGAATAATTAAATAAAAATATTTGCCTTGTACTCTTGTTTGTATCTAACTCATACTAATAAATGCCCAACATACCGGTAAGTATTGTTTTTGAATGGGATTATATATGCTGATATCAGTAATGTTACATTTTAGAAAACATTGGAAATTTGCTCTGAGCCCTGAGATGTAATGCATCCCTTTTTATTTATTTATGTGCCTATCTCATTGAATTATGGCAAAATTGCCTATGACAACATGTTTCAGATCTTTCTATTACCTTTCTTCTGTGACAGCAAAAACATATGGGTGTTGCTACCTCTTTTCCTAATAGGTTTCTAGAACGTATCTGCTAAGCAGAAGAGCTCAGCATGCACATACATTTTTTAGAAGAAACGAATGGGAAGTCACTAAATTTATGAAGTGCTTAGATTGAGCTCCTGCTGTTAGTAAGTGCACAATTAAGTTGTTAAAGGGGAACATGCGTCCTGAATGCTATAGAACCAAACCCTTTGCTGTAAAAGCCATGTTTTTCTTTAGGATGGCCAATTAGTGCTTTCGTTATATTTAGAAATGAGATTCATATTAAGAAAGCACACTTTTGAGTCCTTCTGGCAAAGTCCAAAGGGCAGTAGTTTTGTATGCTCCACTGAGTTGATCAGTGCTACCCAAACCATGAGGCTAGCCTTAACTGTAAGACATACTTGTAAATTCAGTGAGCCCCAGATTGAACCTAAGGTCAATATATGGAAGCATCTGTAGTTGCTACTTCATGGAGCCTATTTAAAGTGTCAGTCCTTTCTTTCATACTGGAACCTAAATCTGATTAAATACTAAGATATTTTGATTGCATTACTAAATTATTAAAACATTGCATTTATGTTCTCCTTATGACATATTCTACAGATGCATTTAAAAATATAAAAGGGTTAGAATTAATATTCATTATAGTAGGCAGAGCAGATAATGCTTTTATATAGAGTCATGTGATAAGTGTTAGATCTGTACACATAGTCAAAGGCTGGTGTTTGGCTCACTTCTGTAAATGCTGGAACTTGTGTAAATGCCGGAACAATTATGTGTGTGCACTATTTTTAATTCAATCACTTCCTCAACATAGAAAATGTAATACCTTTATTGCTTGTGATTTTTTTTTGTTTTGATTTATATATATGCTGGTGATCATTTGGAGGGGTTGAACTTGATAGACTGTTGTCTGTTGTCAACTTAAATTAACAATGTAAAATGAAAGTACAACTTTAAAGGAGCCATGGCAAATGGCTTCATGAATATATTTTTGTGGTTAAGTGTTGCACTATACATGACACCATTTTTCCAATCAAACTTTTTACCAAAACAAATTAAAAGATATTAAAAGATATCAGGCTTATATGAGCCTAAAATAGCATTTCACAATGTTATGTACACTGGCCTATGCATTATAGATTTATATGTACTTTATGATAAACGGCCTTTTAAGAAGATGTCCTAGGACATTAGAATGCCAGATCAATTTAAGCAAAATAATGGCCTTTACAGAAAAAGGATGAAAGTGATCCTTCACCATTCCTTGAAAGAAGATATTTTAGCTGTTTTAAAAAAAGTTAATTGATAATTGACCAAGCCTATGTATAATCCTGCAAACACATTAGAGAATTCATTTACCTACTGCACCTTAAAACCATAACCAACGTCTCACATTGTACAGTTTATTAAAGAGATACCTCAATGGTAAATCAATAGTATTAAATTCCAACTTTAATGCTGAGCTCTGCAATCTATTCCATTTATATATAGGCATACTTTATATTGATGTTGATACTCTCAAAGGTTGCAGCCAACCATTTCAATGTCCAAAGCGCATCTGTTAACCTATATAAATGAATATGTAGGACAGAGCGAAAGACAATGATAAATACCTAAAACAAACAGTGTACAGCTTCCCTTCTATTTAAGTTATTAGCAAAACAATCTAATTCTGGAAGGAACTGGAGTGTTAAAAAAGGCTGATGTCTCTTCTCAAGGTCACCTTAGAGTAAATGAACCAACTTGAAGGAGAGATCCACAGACCATTGATTCTGTCTCTTCCACTGTTGGGAGACATGTTGGATGATAAATTAAGGAATTAATAGCTCAATGATTTCATCCCACCCCCTCTCAAGAATAAACATGAGAGGACTATAACTGTATATTTTCAAAATATCTTCATCATATATGAGAAGGAAAGCTTGAAGGACATGGCTTTCTGTTTTATGTGCCTTATATAGTTCTCTTTGCTTCCTTGTAAAGTACAGTATTAGTGTAAGTTATACCTGAACATTACAAATGGATAATTTGTGTACAGTGAATATTAGCACAGCTCAATTTTTTTCTCGCTAAGATATACAGGTATGTGATCTGTTAGCCGCAACCTGTTATCCAGAAAGCTCAGAATTATGCGACGTCCATCTGCCTTAATATTTAAATACATTTTTTAGTAGACTTAAGTTACAGAAAGATTCCTTTTAAGGAAAACTCCAGGTCCAGAGCATTCTGGATAACAGGTCCCATACCTGTACTTAAATTTGCTCGATTTCATTTCATTGATATCATTCCATTTCCAATCACAATCTACTACATGGCTTGAGAAAAATATAAACATCTCAGATATAATAGAATTTAAAAATATTTGCTGTAGGTCTTGTTAAGGCATTTTTGCCATCAAAAATGGTTGCTATAATAACGAATTTTTTTTCTTTATATCACTGATATTGCTATTTTTATCAAATGTTGTCAAGAACTCTTGGGTTGCAAAAAAAATTGAAAATAATATAAAAATTTGACAAATCAAATGTCAATTTATCCTTTGTCACCAAAACATCAACAATGCATTGCCTTCCACCAACAAACAGTAGTATATTTTAAAATTAAATGAAATATTATTTTGTACTATGTTTGTTACAAAAAGCACCTTCTCAATACATAAGCTGGAGCATTAAAAGCCCAATATAAAAATATTTCCCCAATGAGATTTGTATGGCTGCTATATACATTTGCAAGTTTGTAAGTGTTTGTATATACGAGTGCAAGCAAGTGCCAAAATTGGAAATCTATAAGATGTCAAAGTGTTGGAACATAAGAAGTCATTTGTGTGAGAGGTGTAGACATCAGGAATAGGAGTTTATTTGTATGACCCTGTTTCATTTTCAGTGTGTGAATAGAAAATGTCAGTAGAAAGTGATTTTTCACTCAAGTTCTATATTCCTGGTTTGACAACTTGTAATGCAATTTACAAATGATCTGTCATAGAGATCTTGATCTATTCTTTAACCCTGCCTGATGCTTGTGAGGCTTGAAAAACATCTGAGCAATGCTCTTTAAGATTGAGCAAAATTAAATACAAATAAACCATCTAAAATATCACTGCAAAGATACAGCTTCTTCCACCTCACCAAGTTGTGTTATGCATATTTATGTACACAAAGATGTTCCATTCTGTAAGCTCTTCAGAGTTTCTGTTACACTCTTAAAGCCATCTGACTTCTAAAATCCTTACAACACATCTAGAGAGTTTATTGGTGTATCAACTCTATTGATATTTTATCACACATACAGTTTGATTATTTGGTGACGGCAGTAAAATCTCCCACAAACATTTCCCTCTTGACAAATCTGACCACTTCGATTCCTGTTGGGCCATTATTGCTGCTGATTTAGGGTGCCAATACTAGTTTGAAACATCTCTTGTGAGCAGATGTATTATGTTTTAAAGGGTTCATCCAATGGATGATTTATAAATCTCAGTACCATAGAATTCTAACTAAACATTTCTATTAATTTATGATGAAAAAAAAGGTAATTTGTGAATTAACATGATTGAAAATGTGTGTGTTCAAATACAACTAAATATCTAACATAATCTTTAATATTCATTATAAACTTGCTGTTACCTTTTTTATTTATTAATTTATTAATGCGTGGAAGTGTCCATATTAAGCTGTTTAAAAATATATACATTATAGGGAGGCCTCCTACCAACAAATGGTTTTGATAAGCCAGTCACAGAGAATCTGACTCATTTCCTATTTGAAAGCATTTTATCATCATTAACAGCAACAGTGTGTTGATTTTACAGTATGAATACATGTTCATACAGAACATACTGTACTATCTTAAATTATAGCATTTTCTTATACTGCCCTGTATCTATCTATCTATCTATCTATCTATCTATCTATCTATCTATCTATCTATCTATCTATCTATCTATCTATCTATCTATCCATCCATCCATCCATCCATCCATCCATCCATCCATCCATCATTGATGATTTATACATGATGTTTTACACACCATCATAAATAGGCTCCTCCATGTGTGTACCCACATGCAGTAAATCATAGCAACCAACCTGCTATTTGTTTGCTATAGGTTGATAAACATGTAGCAATATTTGCACATTTTATTGCATGAACCTCTATGTGTTTATGAAATGCTCCTGTAGGGAATAACTACCAGACTAAGGTCTGTATTTCCAGGCTGCTAAAGCTCGAAGAATATAGTTATTCCAACAAAATATTGGCACTCTCAGGATAAGGAAAATTTTTGGGTAGTACAATGTATCCAATTTCATTAATTATTTGGCTCATCGGTATGTTATAATATGTTCTTTTAGGGAATTTTGGACTGAGTTGAGCATTTATATAAAGTTATAGTATGCATGTTTTTCCAGCATGTATCCTATATCTCTGAATCACTTGTTTTACTTAATCTGAATACACCCATTAGGTGTATATTTTGTTTATTGCTTAAAGTTACATTTCATACCTTGTCTCTTATTTGTTGTCGGATTTTTTCTCTCTCTGCTTCCATTTTGGCATACTTAGCCTTCCGTTCTTCCTCTTGCTGCCGAAGAGCTTCTTGCCTCTCCTCTTCCTTTTTCTGAGCATCAGGATCCTTTTCCTCTTCTCCTCCCAGCATCTTCCCCATGTCCTTTGTGGCCCCTACACACAGTGTAAGACAGTTCATAATTAGAAACAAAGTACTAAAGAAAGAAAAAGAGGACAAGCCAAGTCATAAGTCAGTAGAAGCATGGTTATTTAATACTGGGACTGTTGGCATTAATGTCTTTTCTAGAAGTCCCTATGCTGGCAACCTTGGCTGGCTTATCAGGACAGCACAGATGAATGGATATTCCCAACTTCATATGACCATCTGCTCACTGTTTATCAACTGACAGGAAAGAACTCACAAAGTTAAAGCATGGGTCAAAGAATCAGCAACCAGGAACAATTGTTATCCTTAGTATCTCTGTTATCTATAACAACCACTTCGATCTACCCTTATGTATCAGCCACTTAGCTTATCTCTTCCTCACTTGTTTGTCAACCAGCTTCTTCACTTTCACCTCTCTCATCACCCTTCCACAAATCCATTCCTTGCTGGTACTCAATTTTCCAATAAAATTTAAATACATATTTCACCCACATCACCTCTCTTTCTCTGGCCATCTACAGATCTGTTCCTGTTGTGTCATTTCTTCCTTCATCGTATATATTACTTGTTGACCCCAAACTATAAAAAAAATCATTCTGCCTATCATTAAACAACATCCATGAAAACCTTTTTGAGATAAGCAATATTGCACATGGGGCACATTTACTAAGCTCGAGTGAAGGATTCGAAGTAAAAAAACTTCGAATTTCAAAGTTTTTTTGGGGTACTTTGACCATCGAATAGGCTACTTCGACTTAGATTCGAACGATTTGAACGAAAAATCGTTTGACTATTCGATAGTCAAACTACTGTCTCTTTAAAAAAAAACTTTGACTACCTACTTCGCCACTTTAAACCTACCGAGCTACAATGTTAGCCTATGGGGACCTTCCCCATAAGTTTGCTAAGCTTTTTCTGATTGAAGGAAAATCCTGCCGTAAATCCTTCGACTTCGATATTAGAAGTCTAAGGATTTTACTTCGAGGGTCTATTATCGAGGGTTAATTATTATTAACCCTGGATTTTCGACCCTTAGTAAATGTGCCCCTAAGTATTTTGATCCTCATGAATAGAGGCACCAGCGGCTGCTTCCTGTTAATATCAAAGACAGCAATGCAGGAGTAACTCTCGGCCAATGTTGATTGGAAAAAACATACACTTGCTTCCAGTGCACTCCATTGATGCCAGGGAAAAGCAAAGCAATGCATATGGCAACAGCCAGTTTGATACCAGTAGTGATAACTTTTGTTGTACAAGAACTAAATTAAACTGACTAGCTTCATGTGATTTGACCTGGACCAAGAAGCGTTTTAGATAAAAAAAAATGCCTTTGCTGAAATTGAAATGATAAAGACTTTCCTAGGGCAGAGACACACGTGGAGATTCGGAAAGATTCAGTCGCCCGGCAACAAATCTCCTCTTCTTTGGGTGACTAATCTCCACGTGTGTCTCTGCTCTTAAGCTCCAGGGAGGGGAGGTTGTAGCAATTGCAGTCACCTGCAACTGCCAGAAACTAATTATTATTTGTAATAATAATCATATAATATGGATAAGTAATATTGTGCTATGCGTTACTGATTGTAATATAAAATGTTATGCAAAATAGCTGAATATATTCATTCTCTACACCACATTCAGTTAAAAAGCACACCCCGATCTGTGCCTTAAATATACTTATTTGGTGATAAGGTGGCAGTGCTAATGTGTGATGTTTCCATGCTGAAAATGCACCTCCTGAGGCTAAACATTGACAACATCTGTTAATGTTTATTCTCAGCTGGCAAACTGTTTAACTGATATGCAAACACAGGGGCTAAGATCTTTTTTAGAACAGACAGTAAGCAGCTGAGCATATGTAGAACAAATTACAGAGGAGAAATGGAACAGAACCTAACACACACGGCGATTTGGTTTTACGAAGTCGCCCGAAGTTTCCATGAGCCAGTGCAAGAGTGAGGGAAGGAGTTCGGGGATATTGGTCCGCGCAAAGACGAGGGGATTAGTCACCAGGCGACTAAATCTCCCGAAACGTCCAGTGTGACCTTACCCTTAGGGTCAGGGCACACGCTCATATTCAGGGAGATTAGTCACCCGATGAAAAATCTCCTCTTCTTCGGATGACTAATTTCCCCCCTGAACTGCCTCCCGCTGGTTAGAATGTAAATCGCAGGCGGGATGGCACTCAGAGCGCTTCATTTTACGAAGTCGCCCGAAGGAAACTTGGGGCGACTTCAGAAAACGAATAGCTCTGAGTGCCATCCCGCCGGCGATTTACATTCTAGTCGTGAGGCAGTTCGGGGAGATTAGTCGCCCCGAAGAGGAGGAGATTTGTCGCCCGTCAACTAATCTCCCTGAATCTGAGCGTGTGCCCTGACCCTTAACTGTTGTGTATTGTTTTAACAATAACACCAAACAGCAAAACATATAAACTATATGAAAAGGCTGCCCTACTGAAGTGGGAAAAAGGTTATTAGTACATAGTGACTAAGAAAGCAATATTACTCCCCAAGAGCAGCATATTACAGGCCAAATTTAAAACCTAACTAACATGCATCCTGTGAGTTGTATTCTTTCTTGCACAGTCCATACTACAACCATGGATATTCCAAACATCCATTGCTAACAATAAACAAATTATGCATGAATAAAATGTGTACAGTGGGGCTCAATAAAACGCTGCAAATTGGTCACAGTATAGTTACCTATAGCAAACAATCAGCGTTAGAACTCATCATTCTGTGGCAGAATACCGAAAGCAAACAAGGAAAATGTTTCCATTAGATAAAACACAGTATTTTGCTTAAAAGTATTGGATGTATATCATTCATATATATGGGTCAGTTTAGAAAGGCATAGGATAAATACAACACATTAAACACAGATACCTCATTGTAATCACAATGCATTCTTTTGTATGGTCAATTACAAGGAGGCACAAAAGTGAACACCCAGAACACATGACGCCCCAATTAATATCATCCATTCTAAATTTGATTGGGCCCTGTACATTATTCCATGGCATGCCCCATGCAGCTTTAAAGTATCAATTCAACATAATACATTATTGACCATCATTTTCAATTGTTCCATTCACTGTATCCTGTGCTTATGTAAATGTGTCTAATAATAAAATGGCTGTTAACTTCAATGTTTCTGTTAAAATTAGACTCAGATAGTGTTACTGAGATGAAAAGAATAGCCGTAGTTACATGTTGATTTCTATAGCCGACAGCACAAATCTGGAACTAGTGCAGCTTTCTAACAATGCCTAGATGTCGAGCTGAGACTCTCTCAATGGCAGATTCCCACTGAGCAATCTGTGCTTCTCCCTGGCTATTCTACTCCAGTTTCATAAAATGAGTGTTAGCACAAGAAAACAACTCAAAGCAAGGTTTCCATGAAAGCATTGAACTACATTTTTTTTTGGGATTGTTGATTGTCTTTATTTACTGAAATGTTCTGGTTTATTACAGCTGTAAATGTGTTTGTTTGCTGAGATATATGTGTGTTTGTGTAAATACTTGAATACAAGTATATCTATCTGTGGGTATAAGTCTGTTTTGGTGTGACAAGTAGCTGGAAAGGAATCAGAGCAGTTTAATTTAATTAAAATGATGGCGCAACAGTTAGGGTTGCAAGCATATGAATATGTGTAGCACGGGATGAAACTATATGACTACATTAGATATAGGGAAAAAGGTAGTTTAGGAATACATCTGCATAGTGGTATATGAGGTAGAAAATGGCATAACAGGGAAAACAGGTAGTGTCATGAAGTGTTAGAGCAGGCCCGGACTGGCAATCTGTGGGTTCTGGCAAATGCCAGAGGGGCTGCTTTAAGTTGCCATAGACAGTCATTATATATTGGGCTGGTGGGGGCTGTTTGGGCTGCTGTGTGGCCTGTTTGGGCCTCTTTGTACCTGAAATTATAGGGCCTATTTTGAACCTCAGTCTGGACCTGTGTAAAGCTGGCCACAGACGCAAAGATCCGATCATACGAATCAATGTTCGATCGGACTTTCCCATCTCCCGACCTGCCACTAACCATTCAGATCAAAGTCTTACCATTCCGACCAAATAAAGTAGTTAAAGAACAGATCAGCCAATGTTCTGCCTCTGACAGCAATCGTACGATAGACAAAGCTAGTGACAGTCTCCCACGTACGATTGGCAATACATCCAGAGATATTACCCGCAGCCGACAGAAATTTTCTAACCTGTCCGATCGACCAAACGACCGATCTCCGCCGGACGAAAAATGTCGGGACTCTCCACACACGGTTCGAAAATCGTAAGAATCCACAATTCGTACGATGAGATCTTTGCGTCTATGGCCAGCTTTAGAATATTATCTAGTTAACTATACATTAGTGGACTGTGCCAGTGCTACATCTATCCCATGACCCAAAATTGCCACCTCCTTCTCATGGGAGCCATTTTGCCAGTCTGCACCATTACTTCAGGGTTAATACCTTGATGTGAGAAGTGTGAAAACCCTATTGACCCAGGGTGGCAGTGGGGTCTAGGCCTCTCTCAAGCCTTTCCATGGTGGGAAGTTAATAGTGCCACTGAGCCTTAAAGGGGAAGGAAACCTCGTCGGCGCTAACCCCCCTCCCCCCCTCCCGTGTATTGCCCCCCCTCCCTCCTCCCCCCTGGCCTACCCCTCCCGCTGGGCAAATGCCCATAACTTGTTACTTACCCTTCTGCGCAGGTCCAGTCCAGGGAGTTCACAGGCGACATCTTCTTCCACGCGATCTTCTTCCTCCTTTGACCGGCGCATGCGCAGTAGGATCGTTTCGCCGGTACGATCTACTGCGCATGCGCGTGACTTTTGGCGCATGCGCAGTAGATCCGTACCGGCGAACCGATCCTACTGCGCATGCGCCAAAACGCCGGTCAAAGGAGGAAGAAGATCGCGTGGAAGAAGATGTCGCCTGTGAACTCCCTGGACTGGACCTGCGCAGAAGGGTAAGTAACAAGTTAGGGGCATTCAATTTACTCAATTTACTCACAAAGCATATCTAGAGTACAGGAATGGGATCCATTATCCAGAAACCAATTATCCAGAAAGCTCCGAATTATGGGAAGGCCTTTTTCCATAGACTCCATTTTATCCAAATAATCCAATTTCTAAAAAGGATTTTTTTTTCTCTGTAATAATAAAACAGTAGCTTGTATTTGATCAAAACTAGGATATAATTAATCCTTATTGGAAGCAAACAAGCCTATTGGGTTTATCTAAAGTTTACATGGTTTTTAGTAGGGTGGTTAGTTTTGATAAATTTGTAAAGTTTTAAAACCTACTGTATTATTCCCAATCCTAAATGCATGATGCTTTTAAAAAGCAATTCTTCCCAGATGGGTAGTTTGAAGTATGACTTTGCATTTACAATAAGAAACCTAGAGTTAACTTGGAGATTATACATCCGTTAGGGGTTTTGAATACACAAAAGTGATGTATAATTTATTACAACAACGCTTAATTTCTTTCATCTTCTGGGCAGCATTAGCTTCATTTTGTGTGTTTAGAGTTTGCACATCTAACAATTCTGAAAATGCGCTGCAGGTCAATAATGTTCTGGAACAGTAATTAGCGTGAATGGTTATCAATACAGGAAAAAAGAAAAGTCATTTCAGTTCAGGGATAAGGGAAAAGGTTACAGAATATATTTCTTACCCCCTAAGGCCTGTTTCATTACAAAATCCATTTTCGCTCTTGGAGTTAGATCCTACTGTCACAGGGAAATTCGCATCCAGTACAGCTAGAAGAGTAATGCTGTGGATAATATGAGAAAAAAAACATGTCAAAATGGACCAAATAACTGAAAAATGAAAAAAATTGTGTTATTCCAAGTACCAACAGTTTTATATAAAGTAAAAAATGTAATGATTTTCATTGTCAGGTACACCATGTATATCTTCCGGTTACCTAAATACACCAGTATATACAGTGAGTGTTGCTACTGTATGATCTTCACTAAGCTGCTTCATTTAGTGCAAATGGGAAACCTCAAACTTTTGCAGGCAATAAATGATATACTGTACATGACTGTTCTTAATTTAGTTATTACTCAGTAAATTTAAGCATGACAATTAATAGACTGGAGGCTGCTGTTTCAGTGGTGCATGAGATGAGGTATGTGATCCATCCATTATCCATATAAATTACACATATATGCACATAAATATGTCTCTCTCTATGCAAAATATGGTGCCCACATTTTCAGAGGTCCAACATAAAGAATGGGGATATGCTTGTATTAAATTTATACATATCACTTATTATGTACTTATTATGTCTCATTCAAGCTGAAGAATGGGTATATGTTACTATAAAGACAAATCATCCCTTTCTTGATTTGACAGTTATTGATTTTGTGCACAAATTCCAAAATTATTACAGTTGGAAGTCTGACAACTACACTGTAATGAATAAGGAATATACAGTACATTTCATTTAAAATCATTTTCAACTGAGCAGTAGTTACAGGTAGAGTACGAAAGGAAAGCTATCACCAAACAATCTCCCTTTTTCATTATAATGCCATTTTTTACATTAGCTTTAAAAGTTTTGCCAGGGGCATTTTTTTTGCCAAGAAGCAAGGTGACAACTTTGCCGTGTCAATTTTCTCCAATAAAGTTATTTTAATATTAATGCAAGTCCTGTCCATTTGAATTATATTCCCTAGATAACTTTGCTTCAGGCAACACTTTACGGATTTCAGTACAAGATTCTGCTAGAGGAGCGCTATCAACTGATGCATTTTGGAAAAAAACATGCTTAACAATCACAGAATAAATAAGCACACATTTGAGTTTGGTGAGTTTCTGAGTTTTTCAAATAAAAAAAAAAAACACTACAATATTACCAAATTGGAGTTTTGATTAGAATTTTCAACTGCAGACGTAGAGATTTCCTACACCTGTATTTAAATATTTTTTATACATTTTCTTATCTCTTCCACTTTCACTGCTAAGTATGACACTGGCATCTCCAGGCAGCATTGTGGAAAATGTTTAATAAGCCTTTCAGAAATTGGAAATTGATCCTTCATTGTCTTGTAGGACTGTGGCTCTTGAGTGTTTATCTAGAACCCCTGCCATAAAACAAGAGAGGCTGCTGTTATTTGCTAAAAACAAAACATAGTCATTAGGGGTACACATATATTTACAAAAGTATATTTATCAAAAAAGCACAGCATAGACCAACACATTTTGGCCGCTCGTCAAGAGATGTTTGGTTATCTTGTTTTTTTTTTGTAAATATATTTTGCAAACATATAAGTGCCTTGCTATGTCTTATTTTTACAATAATGGGTATTTACAGGTAATGCCTTAGCAGGAAGAACCATCCACAATATGTTGGTCTGCTATTCCTACCTATACAGTATATCTATATCTATTTATGGCTCCCCTTGCAAGCTCAAAAAGGACTATACCATTTATAAAAAATGGGTAGAGAGAGAAGGTGCGCTAAAAAACCCGTGCTTCTGTCATAGAAACCTAATAAAGACAAAAAACAATCCCAATGGTGTAGTAGTCCCTTATTAAGTTAAAATGTTGAACTAATCAGATCTACTCACAAAGGTCTTGTAATAAAAAATGGATCGTAAGTTGGTAACGAAAGGTATCCGTTTTCTTATGTCCACACCTAGGGAATAAGTTAAAGATAGTGCAGTATTGTTGTGTTCCCTCTTTTTGTATAGTAATTGTCCGCACTTACCAATGGGACGCGTTAAAGGAGCGGGTATTGTATCTGCCAACAAAAACAAGTTGTATCTTTACTAGGAACGTGCTTCCTGATTCGGATAAGGTGCTATTTGATCTGGCCTCTTATTCATGAACGGTACGCCTGCTGTGGGTAAAAGCCGTAATAGTGTAACACTGTGTGGATAGAGATGGATACTGCGGTCAGACCGCGCTTACCCCTGTTTGCCGATTGTGAGCGTAGAGTTGTTCTTTAGGAGCAGGCAATCTTCACTTTCATTCATTCGGCAGCTTACGTTCAGAAGGGCGAAGGGGCGCTTGTGATGCAAATGGCTACTTCAGCGGTTCAGTCCACGTGGCGGACGCCAAGGGGAAAATAGGTATACAATACTGGCTGTCAATTTGTCTTAGGTTAGGATGAATTCAACACGGGGAAGGTTGAAACATTAGATATCTTTTATTTGTAAGGCCCAACGCGTTTCGTATATACAAATACTTCATCAGGGGCAAGAGACATTACCCACAATACATCATAATGGTTTAAATCATGTCGGTGGGTGACTCTCTCAATTTAGTTAATTGATGTAAAATATCATACTAAATTAATTTTATTAGTTTAAAATTTACATTTTTAATGCAAGATAATGATTTAATTTAGTATGATATTTTACATCAATTAACTAAATTGAGAGAGACACCCACCGACATGATTTAAACCATTATGATGTATTGTGGGTAATGTCTCTTGCCCCTGATGAAGTATTTGTATATACGAAACGCGTTGGGCCTTACAAATAAAAGATATCTAATGTTTCAACCTTCCCCGTGTTGAATTCATCCTAACCTAAGACAAATTGACAGCCAGTATTGTATACCTATTTTCCCCTTGGCGTCCGCCACGTGGACTGAACCGCTGAAGTAGCCATTTGCATCACAAGCGCCCCTTCGCCCTTCTGAACGTAAGCTGCCGAATGAATGAAAGTGAAGATTGCCTGCTCCTAAAGAACAACTCTACGCTCACAATCGGCAAACAGGGGTAAGCGCGGTCTGACCGCAGTATCCATCTCTATCCACACAGTGTTACACTATTACGGCTTTTACCCACAGCAGGCGTACCGTTCATGAATAAGAGGCCAGATCAAATAGCACCTTATCCGAATCAGGAAGCACGTTCCTAGTAAAGATACAACTTGTTTTTGTTGGCAGATACAATACCCGCTCCTTTAACGCGTCCCATTGGTAAGTGCGGACAATTACTATACAAAAAGAGGGAACACAACAATACTGCACTATCTTTAACTTATTCCCTAGGTGTGGACATAAGAAAACGGATACCTTTCGTTACCAACTTACGATCCATTTTTTATTACAAGACCTTTGTGAGTAGATCTGATTAGTTCAACATTTTAACTTAATAAGGGACTACTACACCATTGGGATTGTTTTTTGTCTTTATTAGGTTTCTATGACAGAAGCACGGGTTTTTTAGCGCACCTTCTCTCTCTACCCATTTTTTATTCCACGTGGACAAGTGGATCCACTTCAAACAGGTGCAGCTGACAATTTCCTTTGATTCAAGCGCGACCTCACCCCTATTTTTTTTACTTTATTTTGATATACCATTTATAGTCATGCAATATATAGTCATGTAATAGTCGTGTAATAGTCATGTATAGTCATGTAATAATCATGTATAGTGATGGGCTAATTTGCGCCATTTCGCCGGAAAAATTCGTGAAACGGCGTCGGTGTCTCGTTTTTTGATGCCGGCGCCCGTTTTTTTTATGCCGGCGGCTGTTTTTGACGTTTCGCGAATTTCATTCACTGAGGGCGAATCGCGCAAATTCGCCGCAAATTTGCGTCTGGCGAATAAATTCGCCCATCACTAGTCATGTATAGTCATGTAATAGTCGTGTAATAGTCATGTAATAGTCATGTATAGTCATGTAAGCTCTTTTATGAGGGACCTCTTTACCTTTTGTTTTGGTTTTTGGTAGTTTGTGTATGCTTTCATGTATGTTTAATGTATACACTCATTTATTGTACAATGCTGAGGATTATGTTGGTGTTTTATATATACACGCTGCTACATTAATAATAATGTAAAATTTTACACCCGAATGACATTCATTTATAAAATATTACACATTGCTTAAAGCAATAACAAAGCACTTTTTTGCACTGGTGACAGAATCCAATTAAATATTTTATCACATATAAATATTTTATAACACATCGTAAAGCCCAATGCATTTCTGCTCACCAGCTCTCTGCAACAGAAGCTTAATTACATGCAGTCAAGGCGCAAGGGGATGTGACTGTTTTTTTTTTCTCTGACTAAAACAGAAACTGGGACTATTTTTCGCCACCAGCTATTAGGTGTTATAAAAAGCAACACAAGTTGCTCCAATTTACCAACATGATGATACATCAAATCGAGGAAATGCAGAGGAAACTATAAGCCAAATGTATTCATGCGACTATAAAGAGATTAGACAAGAACTGCAGGAGAGACTATCCTTGTTTTTAAAAAGGACCTGACAGCTCATCTCCGCAAAAAGCAGCAAGAGCAGAGCAGCAGCTGAGATCATACACAAGCAGACATTTTCATAAATATATAGGACTGAGAGATGCTATTTAATATTGGATGTTGTTTTAGCTTCTGCATAGGTGTTTACCAATAGCGATCATGACCCTGACATTTTCTCACTCTGGCAAAATGCTTTTGACCATAAAACAAAAGGAACTACCTTGCTCAAATCAATTACTATTATTGTTCAAAACACCCAATATAATATAATTAAATCTTGCATTGAGTGAAATGAATGAACTTTAATGAGCATGTTTTGGCTTTGGCTCAGAAGTGTACAAGCAAGAGAATTGAAAATACTGTGCAAGAGAATGAAAAATGACTAATATATTATAAAACAGTTACTGACATGTTAATGTGTTTGCATTTAGGTGTGTTACTGTATGAAGTTGGCATCTTTAACACAATGGTTAGCTTTAATTCTAAGGGGGTGGAATAAAGCCTTAAAGAGTGACAAAAAGAGTTGTACCTTGGCCAATGAAATGGTAACCTAGAAAAATACTATCCCCACTCAAAGCCAGAACCCAACAGGCAGCAAATATTAAAGATGCAGAAGCTGAATTGTGCATGAGGGCTGGCTACAATGTTACTGAAAGATCCTTGCCAATATCTTAAAAACAAAATCTTGGAGAGCAATGCTCATCTAAGCCAAGTACATTAACAAACCCAATAAAAAACAACTGTAGATCACTGGGTGCATGAGTTACATATTCTAGTTCCAGTTCTAGTATTTTTTTTACCAAAAACCACCAAGTGAAATGGGATCTGCTGCAGGATCAGGGGAACTGATGGGAAGGAACCCTGTTGTGGGCAGGAAGGTAGAATTACTGATAATTACTGAAACCCCCCAGCCAGCAGTCTATGGACACATATCATCACTTATTTTAGTCATGGGACTGCAGTGCTAGCCTACAGATACAGCATGCATATAATTTTCCTGAATAGGTCCTTGGAGCACCAGCCATTTTTTATTCATCCTCATGTACTTTGCTTCAGTAGCTGCCTAATGTACACATACTTGAGTTCATGATATGGCAACAACGTGCTATTAAAAACATTAACACACACAGAGATCAATTCTCTTTGGGAAGAGATAACAGCTCCATCGTTAAGGGCCATTTGTTTAACATGTGATGCACCAGCTGTTCCACAAAATGCATTTAGAAAGTTTCTAATATTGGTCACTATGGCATCACTCAATTACAGCACTGCAAAAAATTATGGTGCTTTATAAATACTTGTTAATCATATCAATGAATTACTGAAATAAGAGCAAATTTGCTCCAGTGCAGAATTCCATTGCTTCTCATCCGATTTCCAGCTCCTATGGGTGTCTGCAACTTGATGAGACATTTGCAACTACTGTCCTAAACCAGTCCTTCATTTTACATTTGGGCATGGAGAATAAACTTGGAAAAAATGGAGCACATGATTTTATTTTTAGTGCAGGACCTCTTGGCACTGTTAATGCGTGTGCGCTCCCTTTTTTTTGTCTATGGATTTTAAAATATTTAATAAGGACTCCGAAAATGAGTTTACCACTAAACAAAATATGCTTGCTTGTCTCTAATAATCTAGGTCTGGTCTGTTACCTCATCAACAAATCAAGTTTCTCAAATGAGCACACAAAAAAAAAAGAAATTGCACCAGATGCACCAATGATGCTCCATTAATTGCTTCAATTGAATTTGTTTTTCTCCTACATCTGTAGCCCTTTTGCGTAAAAGATAAAAAGCATCTTTTTATTTTGGCAGTTTTACTAGAAAAGCAAAATGGGGATTGTGTCGGAGCTTTGCAAGTCCAAGATTGTAATTAAATTACACTATTGTTACGGAGGCCCAGACCGGGCTGTTTAATGTCTTGTTAGCTCAGTAGTCACAGCTTCCAGGCAGCAACATCAAGAAGCAGCTACTACTTACTACTGTTTAAATGATGACTGAAGGCTAATTTGTCAGTGATTTGCAATCTTCTCTGTCATGTAATTAACAATATGACGGAATCCTGCTTTGAAGTGAAATTCTGTATAATCTGCAAGGGTTAGAATTTGCTATGCCTCTACAGCACAGGCAAGGCGAATCTTATCAAAGCTAAAACCAACAGGGTAAGGGTTTTTTTTTTGTCACAGCATAATCACTGCCACATTGTACACCAAATGGGAACCATTGAACCCTGTGGGGAAATAGACATCGGTGACTGGGAAGGATTCCCTCATCTAGAATTGCTTTCATCTGATTTCAGTGCATTTTCTAATAAAATTAAATAAAAGGAAAATGGAAACAGTGCGGACATATAGATTAATATAAACATGAACTGAAAGAGAAAAAAAACTTTCCTTTTCATCATTTATCCATAAACCTTAGCATCCAGCTAAGGTCTTTGAAATGAAATTTTACCTAACACATTTTAAGTATTTCTATCAGATTTTGCTGCAGTGGGACTGCAATTGCTTTTGTTTGCACGTGAGGAGGAAGTGACCTCACTTCCTTGATTTTTTGTAAAGATGACTTCCTGAAATGAACTGAGCTTAGTAAAAACCAAACACATGGCAAATGAACTCCTCAGAGAAAACAGAGCAAAAGTCAGTATCTTTAATGTATATACAGACTTATATTTTATATTATTATATTTTGCTGGGTTTCATCACGAAAAAACACTCCTAGACTTTAAAAAAAAGGTTGCGTGGTTTCATAAAATGTTGCATGACCACCGCCCATTGACTTCAATGTATTTTGTGAATTTTTTGCTGTTTCATGAATGAGGATGGATTTCCATGCTGTTGATGATGGGTCTACATGCTGTTGAGTATGAGTCTCTACACTGCTTAGGATGTGTCTCCTTGATCCACCTAAATAATTGTTTATCTACTATTGCATATAGTTATGAAACCAAGATGAATTGGCCCTAAACCAATTGTTTTTGGTGTTGGAGATGATTCTATAACATAGTGAAGTTTTAAGAAAGGTGTAGAATGGTCTTAATCTGTGGAGTCACACTATGAAATATATTTTTTATGATGTGTGAAATGAAATTTGTCAAAAAAATGGTGTAAAAAGCTGTGTAAAATAAATGGCGAGTGTGTTTTATTTTACGCCATGTGAACACCAGATTTGCTACCATTACTTACTTCTGATGTAAGTAAGTTCATGTGGAAGAAAAAACAAATTAAAAAATTGCGTCATTTTATGCCATTTTTTACACAGCGAAGCCTGGTGATGGGTTGTGACTTATACTGACGTTTTTTACACCTTACTGTGGCTTTTCAGGTTTTACTTTTCATGTAATTCTGCAGCAAACAGGAAACACATGTTGTAATTCACCAGGCAGCAGTCTCTCTTACTAGTGCTGTGTTAGTTATCTTGCTAAAAGGGTGAGATTACTGTGCTATGCACTACTCATTATACATTGTCCTTATTGTGTGTGTGTGTGGGGGGGGGGTTTAAAGTAGGTTCCAGACTTTTTAATCTGCGTGTCTCAGATTTGAAAATTCTATAAATCCTTCTCTGTTTCAATATGCCTGATACAATCAATTTTTTCCACTGGTTTGGCCCCCAATCTTTTAACTTCTGTTTGCAATGACCGGTCAATATTGAAGGTCATCTTGCCCTTCCATCCATCTCTCACTACCACAGAGCTCCATATTGCAGCTCCTCTTTGAAGCAGCCATTTCTGGTGAGTAGTGCATATGTGCATCTAAATTAAAAAGAAAGTACTGCAACATTTTACGGTGTATATGTTGAGGTGTTTACTCCCATCTTAGTATTAGTGCATTTTATTTAGTTCAACACATCTAAAAAGATCACAGCAAACCATTCGAGTAGCTAAGTCATTCACAAAGATCATTCATTTCCCCAAGTGGAAGTTTTGCAATATTTTAATCTAGAAAAGACACACAGTAGGATTTTAATGCTTTTGGAATGACATCTAACAAAACAATCCCAATTATGTGAATCTGACTGCTAGTTAATGTAAATGAGTTTATGGGATTAAAAAACATCTGAAATTCAGGCAGATGAAGCCTAGAGAGAGATTAGCTCCTCATCAGTAACAGAATGGCTTAAGCCCCACAGTGTGGGTATTTGTCACAGACAGGGCCAGGAGAAAGGTATCTAATAAAGATGTGCTACTCAGCCATTTGGAATTGCTGGCGTGTTCATGTTTTGCAGTCATCTGTCATGGTTAGATATGGGTCAGTGGCAGTGCTTCTTAGGATTTGTTTGCAAAAAGAATTTCACAATTTGTCAGCTCCCAGGCTTTACCCTCCAAATTTATTGTGGCCTGTACCAGATGGAAAAACACAGATCATATAATATTAGATGATATTTGTTACAAAGGCCAAGGTCGATTTCATGCCACAGTCTTTACAATAAAATTCTATTTAAGACCTTATGCACAATGGTGTTTGTAGCATTATGTTTAAGACTAGCAGGATCCTGCCTGTCAATGTATTCTTATGGGGGTCATAGTGATGAGTCATAGTGAATCTGCAGAGAAACAGACAAAATGTAACCAGTCCAATAAAATATTACCTACCATTTTAGTAAATTAAATGTAGTTTGAACAACAGCTGTCCATATCTACGCCCACATAAGAAATAACTTGTTGCATAAGCCCATAAGCAAAACAACAACTGCTCAATGTGTAGTCACTGATCTACTTGTGCTATGAAGATATCTATCCTAAATCAATTGGATGGTCTGGCTTATCCAAAATCTGTCAAAGGGAAGCTAAAGCCTTTGTAATGCTTCTAGTGGCTATAAGTATAGCCATTAAAATTAGAACTGAAACATGCAACAATTGTCAGACAAACCCATTCGCAACCCATTGACACTGCACCTTCCCATTTGTTCCCAGTTGACAATCCTGTGGCTTTATATTTACAGACACCTGCATTATACGGCTTAGTTTAAATATTTATTTTACTTTACTATTTTTTTTATTTTTTAATCTCTAATAAAATTTATGTTTTACAGATTAGTTCATGTTACATTGTTCAGGTAACGTAAATGGTAAGGTGTAATGTTATTGGCTTGGTAAAAGGAGTCCCTTTTTTCTCATTATTAAAAACAACTCATAGTTTTCTTAAATCCACTAGCAGAAACTATCCTGTGTTTATGGCACAAGGGATGGCTCCAAAGATATCAAGAAGAATGAAAACAAGATATCCCACATCACAGTAACACGCAGGGTTACTAGTATAAGAAAGCAGAATAACTACCCTTGAATCACTAGAACTATGTGATTTATCTAATCTAAGAGTTTATGCCATGATTTCAGTGACCATAAATAAAGGCTCCAGACTTTGGAATGCTTGGAATATGAAAAGACCACAGAATTTATCACTTACAGGAAAAATTGTGAAGTACAGATGGAGCACAGTTTGCTATACCGCTGGGAGCTTGCCAGTGTGCCATGTTATTCAACCCCTATGTGCCTAATGATGTCAATCTAAATAATGGAACTAATTGTACTGCAACAAACTGTGCTCCATCTGTGGCAGTATATTAAGTCCAGATATCAACTTATATACAGAATGAAAATCAGAAGGCTATAAAAGAGACACACACATTCAATTGCTGTACTACAACACAAGCAATCTTTAATGAAACCCCACGTGAGTTTACAAATCATGCAGGGTATTGTGCCAAAAAAAAAGCTGAATTATCATTTTAATTTTTTTTTGGAGACAACATAGCAGTGATTATCCCTGGATGTTTTCTTTAGATAAATAAATCAAAGACAATAGGGGTGTTATGTAATAAAAGGCACTACATTTGCACAGGAGCAGTAACCCAGAGCAATCAAGCAGCAGGAAACATTTACTGGTCACCTGTTTAAAAGCAAACATCTTACTGGTTGATATGGGTTACTGCTCCTGGGCAAACTTAGTGCCTTATGGAAGGTGCAGGGGAACCTGGTTGACTAGGTGTTGCATGTTGTATTCATTAGGCTTCCAAAATGCTGTGCAATTGAGGGGCATGCACACCAGTGTCGGACTGGGATGCCAGGGGCCCACCAGAAAACCTTAGACCATGGGCCCACTTTCCAAACTATTATTCCTCCTCTCCTCACTTAACCTCTTTTATATCTACTTACTATATTCTTCCATTATTAAGCATTTTTTCCCCATAAAGAACTTGGGAATTACCATGAAATATGCTAAATGGTTAGAAGCAAGAGGGCCCAGTGACACCTGGGAGTTTTCCTGGTATCCCAGTGGGCCAGTCCGACACTGATGCACACATTGTCCCAAGTGCAACTTAAATGCCGTTTACTATGAACAGATTGCTGTATAGCTTGTACCTTATGGTATGTGGAAAATGTTTAGGATGAGTGCCATTTTGCTGGTAATCTGAAAAAAACTGTGCTGATGTTTTGCTACTAGATCTTTGATAAGTGAATGCATCTGAGCAATATTAAATCAGATTCAGGATTTCACCATATTTCTCACTTCTAGGCTTTAGTAGTTTAATCCAGTATTGTATTGTTGCGTTTTACTGTTTAAAATAAAAATTCAATCCAGAAAATGGATTCTTGTGAAATTTATGGAAAACCCCACCGGGTCAAAGTGTCAGATGGTGTGGCATGTGTGCCTGCTGAATATCAATATTTCTGTGCTGCAATTGGCCCTATGCTTAAAAACTGCATTCAAGTCATTCCGTACAATAAATTACATGGAAGAGCAATGTGATAGACACAGCCAGAGCTTTTATTCATTCTATTCCATCTCTAGCTGTTTAGTTGGATCAGATATTTGCATTCGCAAAATGCCAAATTTTCTACTTATGTAAACAATGAGTTTAGCACTTTTCCTCTTTTCCTTGCACCATATACCAAATACGGGTTGGAAAAAGGCTTTGTCACGAGTGGAGTTCTTTTTTTCCTAGATAAACCCAATAGGCTGGTTTTGCCTCCAATAAGGATCAATTATATTTTAGTTGGGATCAAATACTAGGTACTGTTTTATTATTACAGAGAAAAAGGAAATAATTTAATTTTTTTGGATAATTTGGATAAAATGGAGTCTATGGGAGACGGCCATTCTAGAATTCTGAGCTTTCTGAATAATGGTTTTCCGGATAATGATCCCATCCCTGTATTTCTTCATTGTCATTGAATGCTGCCAGATTTGTTTCATTGATAGTGATCTATTGTTAATCCTCACATCCATTATAATCTGGTAAAACTGAAAACACAAGTTTCTACATCCTGCCCACCATATGTCTGAACTTTTTGTATCTGGGTTAATTGTCTGCCTTTGTTATTCAACAGTATGACTGAATGCTCAGCCATAAACCTATTTATACAGAACCATTGACTTGCTAACTGTATTCATGTTGCCTGTAGGACATTAGGATATTATTCCTCAGGGAGATCCCCTCTCTTTTGTGATAGTGAAGTGGCCCTTACTATTGGTATAGTAATATACATTATAAACTGTGTGAATACATTTTCCCATTCTCATGTTCTAGCTTTAGCCCTAAATCTGTTTGATGAGTCTGTTTCTATAGTCATGGGATTATGTAACCATTTGTGGGGTTGGAACTGTTGCATTGACTTTCTCTGAAATTCTGTAGCACCTCTCATAGATAATGGTCCTACCTCTGGTTCAGTATAATTCATGTTCTACTGCTTATTCCGTGTCTCATCTACTATAGTAATAAATAATGCATTACATTGTAAAGACCATACACACAAAAATAGTCTAGTGCAGTATTTTCACAATGACTACTATTGCTTTTTACAGAAATTACTTGCAGCAAATATCTAGTCATGGTAACAATCTACTTAACCTTATACAACACCAAGCTACAGAATTAAGGGACACAGATTTTAGTACCATAGTGCTCAGTTAATGTCCAAGGTATAGCTGCCTTCAGGAACAGGTGCAGAGTGTGGTGCTGTGCAAAGGCTCTGTTGCCCCTTGCAACATGCAGGCAACTTGAAAAGACATACATGGTGGGGCCATAAAATGAATTTTAAATAGCTGTACCAAGCTAACAGCAAGCTGTTATTCTGCCTAAATGATGGAGAGAATTAAATGAGATGGGATCACCAATGTAGTGATAAATTGTACTTCTATGAAGAATGAATAGTAAATGTGTTGTGTGTAAAAAAGGGACCATAAAGCCACCCCAGCTGCTCCACAGTAAAGCATAACTTACAGTCAGAATGATTACACTCTAATAAGGCTCTCTTCCAACAATGGAATATTTTGTGCATCTTTTGCTTAGAATAGGAAACTGATGGGTCCCTTGGCTTAGTAAGCAGAAACACTTTACTGAACATCTTTAAGGGTAAATGTTTTCATAAATGTAATAAACAAAGCAAGTTCTGTTTCAAAATTGCATGCTGTTTATTGTTTGCCCTGTTGCACACAGACTGATTCTATACCACATGATCACAGTAATACACTACTTTGTTGTTGCTTGTTGTACAAGTGACTTGGGACCCTTTCAGTCTTAGCAGTGTTCCCAGTATGCTGTGTCCTTAGGAGGAATACACAGACTTGTTTCTTGCTGATTTTCAGTGATTTTTTCAGCAGGCGTTTAATCATTTGAGATTCAGCTTGGGGTCAATTCAATTAAATCTGTACAATATGCTAACATGCAGATTATTGTGATATTGGGTAAAATCATTTTATGGGCATTATATCCTCTTAAAATCGATACAGAAAAAGATTGCTTTGATTTGTTATTTCATACTTTCCTTCATAAGTTGTTTAGACAACTGCAACAGTTGTACAGTACCTGTGCAACTATCAACCCTTAAGGATCTGCCAGTATCTACTAGCGTGTGTTCTGATTCTACTATTTTTTGTTGCAGCCCCTGATTATCTAGAAGTATTAAGTATAATAGCCAACTGGGCATTTTGCCTCCCATACAAAACAATTATCCCACTTGAATATACCTTTCTATGGGAATTGCTGTCTGATGGAAAGTTCAACAGTGTAACTGGGTAAAAAGCAGAACACCCCATCGGCCATTACTCTCATTCTATACAATTTCTTAGTTAATACATTTCACTGATATATAAGAGGAGAATTATCGAGTATTATTCACTTGTAATATATAATGAGGACCCTTAATGGCGTATGTCATAATCAGTAAGATCAGCAGGAGATAAGTGCTGCACGTAAATACTGTGGGCGCACAATGTGTTCATTAATGCAGCACCACTTATACTACGGCAGGTTCATGGCAAAGTGCATGTCACGGTATCTTACAAAAATGTCACAGTACATAGAAAAGTCATTCCGTGACTTTCACTTGCTCGAAAAATCACTCTTTGTGTTAATTAAAACTTAAATATACAAGGCAATCACAATTTTCGCTTAAACAGAAGCATGATTCTAAATATAAATACCTTCTGCATTGACATTTGAGAAAACTAAATAAAGATACCAAGAACAAGGCCCACAAAACCCCTGATACTTTTTTATACCATACTCTAATAACTAAGGATGCTTGAAATTGCAAGAATATTATGGTTTGCCTTTAACCATAAACGCCTTCAAAATCCCATTCAATAAGTTAGAAATGCTTCTTTAGTTTTGAATTGCAAAATTTGAAAAGTCTAGTTGGACTCCATCACTCCAAACATGGCCATATTTTCAAAACACCTTCTTTCACTGCACTTGTTTCCCTTGAGTTCTGTCCAGTGCATGCCTTTTCAGTGTTAATGAAACGTGCACTTTGTAGTGCTTGTCTAATTTCAATGCAGTTCAACATTAGATATAGTTCATTAATCTCACTCTACCAAGAGGAATATGGGAAGGGACAAACCTGGGGTGCTACAGATATTTCAACACAAGTCTGCTTTCATAGGTGTCCCTATTTAGAGGAAAATAATATGGGAGTGTATGTGCTGTCATGTAGAACATTCATGTATAAGGTTGTGATTGAATGCTGGAGATGAAATAAAATACTAATGAAATGCCTGTAAAAATGGAGTATTTATAGATTGCCAAGGAATTGAATTAATTTGATGATGGGTTTTGGTGTTTTTTAATTGTTTTTTAAATGCAGATTAATGTTATTTTTAACATGTCTTATAAATCTCTATGTTTATGTCTATTAATTAAGATGCTGAGACATTTGTTATCTAATTTATATTTGGTAATAAAATGTCACGAAAAAAGGGAAGTGCCCCATAATGAATATCTTATTGATCCACATCCAGAAGGGAAGAGTTTTGTATTACAAGCTTTTGCGTTAGTTCTCTATGATTAAGGCAATGGATAAACAGGAAACTTTGTTGTGGGAGTAGCTGAGACACTCCTTAGAAAATTCTGTAGTAGGCAGTGACTCCCAAGGGTCACTTTCTTATCACTGTCGGAAGACTGAGCTCCACAACCTCAACTACTGCCTATAAACCTGTACTGGAGACAGGCAAAACAATTTTGAACATTATGACTTTGAAGGGTTTCTGCTTCCTAAAGCTCATTTTGCTAAAACAGCTCTTGTGCCCCTTACTTACCCCAGATGCAAACTTGCAAACTTACCCCAGATGCATCCCTCTACCTTTATTCTCTAACATGTTTCCAACTACAGTAGGTTACATGAGGCAAGGTAAACACACTTATAGATTGTTTGAAGGTATTGTTTGCTCCTGGAGATCCCAGCAGCAAGGAGGTAGCAAATGCTCCTAATTATAAGAGTCTGTATAAGCAAAATAACAGTGGAACTCCCAGTAGAGTGGAATGAACCTATAAATGGTTGTCACAGTCATCCCTGGAACTTGCATGATTCTAGGGAGACAAAGGTCTCTGTGCACTGGTATGATTTCAATCATTATTAGTTATCTAAGATATACCAATAAAATACTGCTGTACTAGGCGGAATTACAAGTGACATTGATCTACGGTGCAAACTAATGCAAAATGGAGAGGCCTCTGCTTGACACTGCTTACAACCTTCTGGATCTGGATGATAAGGTGAATGGGTTAGGGCAGTTTTACCTAGTCACTCTTAATTAATGGGAATGATATAAATCAGACACAAGCAAGTCCAATCTATGAAACACAAATACGATTTCTCCTGTTACTCCAGAGTATAAAAGGTCAGTATATTATGGGTAAGCATCTATCTGATCTATAGAAAAGATATTTGTAACTTATACTGAATCAGATCGATTGGTTTTCTTGAGCAAATGGAGTCTGGTGGTTTAGAAGATTTCTACAGGAATCAAGGAGGGTAACAGGGAGAACAGTATGAGATGTGATGCAACTAGAGGCCCCTGGGGTGACATAATAACTAAATCCCGGTAAGTGCAGCACTGGATAAGCATTTCCTACAAACTGTGTTACTCCCCAAGGCACCAGTCACTGACATACAATCATTTTAACTCCTTCATACTTGGGACTCAAACATCCCTACAGTACCCATTTTGTGTCAAGATTGCTCAAAACTGTGTATCTGTCTATGAGTGACACTGAACTTATAGGAATATGACAAGTAGGTCATATATACTGTAGATTGAGATAAGGGCTGTAAAGTTGTATTTTTTTAATATGACATTGAACTGCCAAAGGTATTTGTTGCTAGGGACTATATTCAGCATATGGAATACATATCTACAGTTAATGGTCTTACAGCCAATGAAGGATAATTCACGACTAGAAAAACATATCTAGGAGTTTATGAAGCCCAGGAGAAAAAGATTAATTGGGCACAAGATCCCCTGTTTACTTCCATGCTATTCAAATCTGAGCTGTTTTAGACAATATAATGAAATTTTTGGACTCGTATCAAGAGCTGGAAGCTGGGGCTTATGTATCTTTCAAATGACTGAAAAAAGACAGAAAGGTACATAGTAGGTTAATCCTGTTGCAGGCGTCAAATTGATCGTGTCAGTACAGGTACTGAGGGGTTAATCCTTTTTCAATAGACTCATTGAAAAGAGAAACCTGCAGTTTGAGGTGGAGTAAAGAAGAATCTGAGAGCAGATATATACAGATAGATAGATAGATAGATAGATAGATAGATAGATAGATAGATAGATAATAGATGATAGATAGATAGATAGATAGATAGATAGATAGATAGATAGGCAAGAAAAAACAGCCATTATTGCAGATGCTCTTTTTTAAAGAGGATGTGATAAAATAATATCAGATGGTTTACACTTTTTTCACATTTAATCATGTTTCACATACGATCTTGTACTTGCACATTTTAAGCCCTATTCTTTCATTTGCACCATGTGTTCATGTTGGCCCATATGTTTTACTTAATTGTATATAAATATTTATCTGCCAAATGGAAGCAAGGACATACACATATGCAAAGAAGTGTATGCTTCAGATCTCCAGTTGATCTTGGGAAAGAATTGTAAAACCCCATTTTATTAATTTAATAATAATCCATTGATAATCTACACCACTGCTACAGCCAGTATACAGATCATATATATATATATATATACTGTGCACACATAAAATGTTATCTCTGAATACTTGTTTTCATAAAGAGGAGTGTTAGATGCCATGTGTCTTGCCCCCCCGGGAAGACAGATTTATTATAGGAGGTGTAGCATACCTCATTATAAATTTTACACTAAAATAATCAAAGTTTTGATCAAGTCAGACCCTACTCAACATAGTGTGGCCACAATGTCTGCTTGTAGTGCAGTAAACAAAGAGACTTCTAGGAGTGCCAGGTAAACTGACTGTTATATTGGGAAATGTATTTTGCAATTTGCAGTTGAACACATTAGCTTCATAATGTCAAATACTCAATTGGACCTAATGACATAGGAATCAAAATAAACAATATTGGTCTATAGAGAGAAAACGAATGCAAAATTGCAGCAGTCTGGACACTAAAATATCAAGATGGATGACTTGTGTACAGAATATTCTTTATTATTTCTATATTGTTAAAATAAATGAATGTATACCCTATTAATAAATAAGGCATATCTTGACCTTTTGCTTTAACAAAATGTAATGATAACCTTAAATATTTTTAAAATATAACACCCCAAGTGAACATCAGATTTGCCATAATTATACAGTATTTTAAGTAGGAGCAGATCGCATCTAAAGATATATGTCCTTCTATTTCTCTTAAACCGATGAGATCTGCTGGCTTTTGGGAAGTGGGACTAAATATGCACCCTGCAAAACATTTTAGCTATTGTATGTTATTTTATCCTGGTTTAAATGCAATTCCCAAGTCACTCTAAGGTTTACAGTAGAAACTAATTTCCTGCAGCTGAAAGGCACACTATCTATACAGAATATCACTTTGATATCCGCATTGCTCAGCTCAGCACACACAAACACTGGGTTTATTACACCACAAATAATAAAGGAAGGTAAAGGAGCAATGTCTGTCCAATCTAACTGTTCGTGGACAGGAGAAACTAGGGAAACATTGCAAACAGTGTGCAGACATCACAGAAGAAAGGAGAAGTCACTTTGTGATAACAACATGTGTCTTAAGGCTTTTGAACCCAGTGTAAATGTGCTGTGTGACCTTAAGCAGACTGTATAACTTATAGCATCTCTAGAATAAAATGGATTGGTCACACAGCGGGCTGGTATACATACTGTAGTTGTTCAGTTCAAACAAAATGTTTATTAATCTAAATCTTTGCAGAAGACATAACAATACTTCACTAGTCGCCTGCAGACTCAGATACATATTTACTATGTCAATACCAAAGACTAAACATATTTTCTAATCTATGGTACTAATGTTTGCTTTCTTGTGTGTGCAAACAATGCGTCTTTTTATTACTGAATGTGGAGCGCCTGCCAGCTGTTGCCAAATAGAAAAGTAAAGGTTGGGATGAGCTATCCTTTCAGCACCGGAAAGGTGTGCGTGTGCGAAATGCATTCACTGCTCACAGCATGCTGTGCACTTAAACTGTGAATAGAAACCCAACATCCAATTACTTCTTGCTTTTATCATACAATCATCATCAGGCCAGAGTGACTTATGCATTTACAAAAATATTCTGTTGTTTACTACCATTGGAAAAAAAAGGCGTCAGAGCAATCTCCATAATTTTGTAAGCATCCAAACACATGCATGCAAGTTACCTGGCTCCTCTGAGTAAAGATGTGAAAGGGACTTAGATGGTAAGCTCAATTGGAGCTGGGAAGTGAATGCTATATATTTGTAAAGTGCTATTGTATATGTTGATATAAAATATCAAACAATGCTGCATGTTAGTGTTAAAAGAATGTTGGAACCATTGAAAAATTACAGATGTGCATTAAACATAATTTGCTACAGTTACTTTAAACTGTTGCCAGAACTTATATTTGATCTAATTAAAGATATATGTTTTCAGGAATCTACACCACCAAGAACATCTGTCATCTTAGATTTTAATCAGGAAACACAACATCCTAAACGTAATGTTCTTTTAACTACATATGGCAAATGGGTGAATGCATCAACATTAAGGTTAAAACACCTGTCAAGTTATTTCTTTTACTTTGCAAACAGGAGACCCAACTCCTATATTTCCATTCACTATGAATCTATTGCTTAGGACCTGAAAGGGTAGTCACCAAAGCCTACAGAAGTTTGTATAGCATACCGACAGTGGGAAAAGTTTAAGCTGTCACATGCTGTTATGTAGAATGTTCCACTAATTTGCAGCATTTTATCACTGTAGCAAAAAGAACTTTAGTAGTAGAGAATGAACTTAAAGCATTCATTTATGGCAATACTAATACAAAGCATCTATCTATCTATCTATCTATCTATCTATCTATCTATCTATCTATCTATCTATCTATCTATCTATCTATCTATCTATCTATCTATAAGTCTATCTTTTTATTTATTATATCTTTCTGTTTATTATCTATCTATCTATCTATCTATCTATCTATCTATCTATCTATCATCTATCTATTATATTTTTGATTGCACTTTGTATTGAGCAAGATCCTCTTTGCAGTGGTCAGTATTTCTATGTTACTTATATGTTTGATGTGACACTATTCTATTGTACAACACTTCAGAATATGATGTTGCTTTAAAAATACTCATCAATGATATTACTTTTATTAGACTTATTTATTTATTTATTTATTTATTTATGTATTTGGTCTCTTCCAAAAGGGCAGCCAAACTGAAAAAATAAATACTTCAATGAAATAGTATATTGTACAATATCTACAGCAAAATATATCCCATAGACTAAATAGGCTCTGCCAATGAAAATGTTACCATTTAAAATAATCAGACTTCTGTTTAGTGTTCGTTTTAAAGTTTCTGCATAGTGAGTCTAGTGACCCAAGGCTATGTATAATCAACCATCTATCTGTCTATCTTTCTATTTATTATCTATGTATCTGTCTTTCACATCTATCTATCTATCTATCTATCTATCTATCTATCTATCTATCTATCTATCTATCTATCTATCTATCTATCTATCTATCTATCTATCTGTGTCTCTCTACAAACATTGAGCACACTGTCATCAAATCATTAGGGCGATCTAAGCAAATAACAATAATGGAGCCAGGCAGTGTGGAAACATACTGTAGATGTGAGCGGGTTTTCTTTACGGCTAGCATCGTGAATGCTTTCCCGCTACTGCCAGTTACGGTGAAGAAGTAACAAAGCAAACCAAACGGGTTCGGAGATATTGCGAGGGGTCGTTCAGTCCATGAGATTAGATAGTATCGGACGAGGCCGGCTTCGTGTGACTGAGCTGCAGCTGGAGGGAAGGAGCTGTCCGTTCAGCACCGCCGGATTCTATTCAGTAGCCCTGGAGCTCTGTGTAAGAGGCCGATGTTATAAAGGCCACATGCTCCTGTCGCTGCGACATGGAGGGAATCACACTAACCTGTGTTTCTCTGCCGAAATATTGGAGACAACAGTAAAACGCTTCCAGGATACGGAGCGGCGTCCCCAGCTCTTCAACTGCTCGCTCTGTATCTCAGAGTAACTCTCACCGCCTGTGTGCTCTGACTGATGACTCCAAACAGACACTCCCTTCCCTCACTGATGCTCCATCTCCCCTCCTCCTTCCTCCTCCTTCCTCTTCCTCACCCCCCTTCTCCTCAGCTAACTAGTGTTTCTTGCCTATTGATTGATAATGATTGCTTTCAAGACTCCTCTGGACAATCACCATCATTCACTCTCCTAATAAAATGGCACATGCTACTAAGCTCTTTCTTAGTTAAATGGGGGTGGGGGCCAGGATGACCTTGTCAGGGGCAAACAAGGGGATTTCACAGGGGGATTCTGTTTCCACTTTTCCTGTCACACTGTGCAACCAGCTTATCACATGTAAGCAGATCCACCAGCAATCCATAATTGCCAGCAAATATATTCATTCAAAAAGCTACACACTCAGAATATATATGAACAACACATACTTTAAAGCAGCCCATAGACGCAAAGATAAAGTTAGACGCAAAATCGTGCTTCATACGATTTTCAGCCCGTGTGTGGAGTCAGAGTAATTTTCCAGAGAATAGTCGATCAGACAGGTTAGAAAGTTTGTGTAACATAAAGATAATATATTTGCATTTATTGCCTATCTGGCAACAGGCGTGTTTCAGGGGCTCCCACTCCGCGCTTCTAACTTGTTGAGTCGAAGTGGGTCGAGGAGGGGCCGCATAGCCAGTGCAATGAGTGATATTGCGCTCGCTGCACTACAAGAGTTTTAAAAAATGGAAATTCAGCTCTTAAAGTTACCAGAGGCGGCTTTTTGCAGGGCCATACCTAGCGTTGCCACATTTTCCGGAAAAAAAATACCGGCCTTCCTATATATTTATCTTTTTTCCCTATTAATAACATTGGGATCAACTGTCATTTTTACCGGCCAGGCCGGTAAAATACCGGCCATGTGGCAACCACACCAGAGCTGCCCCTGGTAACTGGCTACTCCGTGCCACCTGAGGCAAGATTCTCACCTTGCTTCGTGGCTGGAGCGGCCCTGTCTGGCGATATCCATGGGTGACTGTCACTACTATTTCCAGGACATAACTTTCATACGATTGTTGTCTGTCAATTAAAGGCCAGATCATTGTCAGATTTGTTACTTATTGGTCTGTGACCAATAAGGGAAAGGAATGGGCCTGGCTAATCAAGTAAGTGCGTCGTGGCCGGGCCCCCCACACCCTCCGGGCCCCCTATAACTCTCCCCCTGTCCCCTCCTGATGGCGGCCCTGCTGGAGAGCAACAGGTTAAAACCTCAGTTTCGGAAACACATATTTTTAAATGCTCTATAATTGCCTACATACACACCAGGACAGTAGGTGCACAACTGAAGACTTATAAAATGCATACTCCTCTTAACAGTTTTGGCTTAGATATGACATGGGAGTGTTTTTTTGGAATGTAAGTGTTAATATCTTATATAAGTACAATTTTTTGGCTTTTCCTAAAGTTTTAGATAATGGGGTGCTAAACTTAAATGCAAGTCAGCATAATAGGTAGAATTCAGGCCAAGGGCAGGCAAAAGAAACAGTAAGGGGGAGCTAGGACCTTAAGAACATACCTCTTTTGCTTCCAGTAACACCGGTCTTGTGAATAGAGCAAACTATGAGCTAGCATACGAGGAGGCATTGGCAGGGGGGGTGGTCTGTGGCAGGGGTAGTTAGGTCGCGGGCGTAGGAGTGTATGATGCCTTGAGTGCCCTTACTCTATAGCCCTGCTCTGGTAAAATGAATGATGATATCTCTGCTATATTAGATAGTCTTGGAGCACCATAGGATAATGGCATGACACTATGTTGTTGCCTTGATCACATGTTGGACTATAAAGAGGGGCTTAGAACCAAAATGTCTGAATACCTCTATTCTACCCTGACTTCATTTTCACAGTAACAATATGAGCTCTAGAGACTTCCCCGCAGAATCCAACCCACATTTGACCTTCTTGTAAGAATCGTAATGGGATACTTCATTATTGCTGTCATCTGTGCTTCATCGGGCTCTCTAATATTAATCATGCCTGACTGCAAAGAAAATAGACCTGAGAGCCGTTCTCTAACTTTTCCCAGCATCCTTCTTGAAAGTTTATGAATTAGACATGGCAATAACAGAAAGCCAACTGTGCTGGCATTGGTTAATCCTTTGGCATAAATATTGTTGTCAGGGAATCACTGGCGCATTATCTAGGTTTTACTATACGAATAAAAATGCCTGATTTCACAGCATATGAGGAAAAGCACTTGTCTGCATAAAGCAGTGCTTACATTTAAAAGAAAATAATGGAATTTGCTTTTACATGTTGCATATTTAAAAGGAAACTTTATACAAATGTGTATTGTTTATTATATAAAAAATAAAAATACAGGGAAAGGCATGCTGTAGTGTGCCAATGGTTTCAGATTTACAGCTGTTCACTTACTTACACCTACTGCTTGCTTAGCTCACCGGCACGTGCTGGGCGTTGGGCTCCTCAACAGCTGAAGTGGCACCTGTTATTGGATCCTGAACTCGTTTTTAGCAAGCTCTTATTATTAGAGGTTCAGTGACAGTGAATACTAAAAGTTTCACAACTACAGTATATTGTATGCGTCCTTTCCTGGTAACCAAATTTATTTTCCCAAGTTTTTATCCTCTTTAGCAGGAGACCCCACATTTCATAATGTAACACGACTTTAAATTAAAGCAAGGTATTAGATTAATAGCAAGTTTTTAGTGACATTATATTATATACAAATATGACCACTGCTAAATTTGACCATACATGCTATGGTGACTGAGCACTGCTTCATGTGTTGGCGAGTCATGGTGGTCTCACAAGATCACTGCAATGTGAATGCAATGTATGTGATCATTCAAAAGTTAGTTAATGACATGCTATAGTATTTATTTTTTCCTCCTGCAAAACGAATTGCAACGCAAAATTCTAGTGAGGATTCATAAAATTTTTTGCTACAGTCGGAAATGCAAATTTCGCCCCCACACTGTACCAGACGTAAAAATATTCACATTTCAATTAAAGAACAATGTTCCCAGCAAAGGCATTCAATCTTCAAACTGTTCTTTGGGGGTCATGTCTGTATTTTATTCATTAACTATACCTCTCTATACTTCTCTTTTTACTCCTCTTAAATTACAGTGCTTCCCTAGGAAGGGTAACATTGATATTTATTGGGGACCCCCCCATTATCTCTTGTGGTCAAGCACATAACAACGCTTCTTGAAAGAGACAAGTTAATATAACTTGGGAAATGCCAGAGCATGCCTTAGAGGGTATCTTGGCTAACACACCTGTCTCGTGACAGCATATAGGTGAGCACTGCAGAGTACCTTAAAGGGACACTGTCATGGAAACTATTTTTTTTTTTCAAAACGCATCAGTTAATAGTGCTGCTCCAGCAGAATTCTGCACTGAAATCTGTTTCTCAAAAGAGCAAACAGATTTTTTTATATTTAATTTTGAATTCTGACATGCTAGACATATTGTCAGTTTCCCAGCTGCCCCCAGTCATGTGACTTGTGCTCTGATAAACTTCAGTCACTCTTTACTGCTGTACTGCAAGTTGGAGTGATACCCCCCCCCCCAGTAGCCTAACAACAGAGCAATGGGAAGGTAACCAGATAGCAGCTCCCTAACACAAGATAACAGCTCATTGGTAGATCTAAGAAGCCAGGTCCCACTGTGTCACATTCAATTACATTGAGTAGGAGAAACAACAGCCTGCCAGAAAGCAGTTCCATCCTAAAGTGCTGGCTCTTTCTGAAAGCACATGACCAGGCAAAATGACCTGAGATGGCTGCCTACACACCAATATTACAGCTAAATACACTTACTGGTTCTGGAATTAAACTTTATATTGTAGAGTGAATTATTTGCAGTGTTAACAGTGTAATTTAGAAAAAAGTAATACATCATAAAAACCATGACAGAATCCCTTTAAGAGTTAAACATTAGATGAATATCTAACATCTGATTCATGTCTAAAGCATCACTGGGATATGCTACATAATATAAATGAACATTATACAGGGATGTATGATCAGAGAATTCTCTAAATGGGAAGATACGAAATTGTGTAGGATGCCTAATTTTAAAGTAAGATTTAGATATAATAATCCAGCTGTGCAGCTGTCCAGATGGGTTGGGCGGAGTAGATTGTTTCCCATAATAGTAATTTCAAAGCTAACTGGCTGACCTGTCATGCTAACCAAAAGAATAATGCAATGGGTTTTTTTTTAATGAGAATAAAAAAAAAATCTGCAAATGTTTACAAAAGTCATGTTTTGCAGTCCAATAACCATCATTATTACAGTGAAAAACAAAAGTACCTAAGGATCAGACAGAAGACAAATGGTGCAATTATGCATGTATCAAGCATTTGTGTGTCTAAATACAATACAATAAGTGTATGACTTCAGCTACAGCCACCCACATACTGACTTTCAAGATATCTGAATGATTGTGGAATACATTAGTCTGTGTATCTATGTATACTAGCTTCAAAATATATTACGGTTTGCTGACAAAATATAATAGTCTTCCCGTTTTTATATATGTAAGTGTTTATTTAAGGAATGTGATCTATTGGTGGCTTTGGGCAGTTTTAATGTTTGAGTACATACGGCGGAAAATAAGTGTCTCAATGGTGTGCAAAGGACCATCTCATACCTACTATACACAAAGGTGTAAGAATTAATGTGAGTTGTTCCCCAGATACTATTTTCATCTTTTTGGCTTTGTTCCCTTGGGAAATTATTATGAATGTAATTCAAATTATGGTTGTGGTTTTTCAGGACCCACAGCTTAAAAATGTGATAAGTTTCCTTCATGCAAGTTTTTACCCATTTCCTCATTCCTTGATAGGAGAGAATGATGTTAAATGTGATCCTAGTCCTCAGATTCAGGGACTCCCAGGCTTTCAGTTGGGGGGTAATAAATAACAAAACTCCCTAGGATCTATGATTCGAGGGCTTTATCAGTTTTGGCTTGTACTGCTACGTGACCAAATATTTTTAGCACAAATAGAAATGGGGGGATTAAGGTGGGTGGATAAAATGACCAACACTTTGTGGAATGTGACAATAAAATCATGAACATACTGAGAGTAGGAGAGATCCCTAGTGGGAGTTTTCACCTTATAATATTCTGTATGTAAGTCACATAGTCTAAAAATGTATTCCTTTTACACTTCTATGCAATACATTTTCTGCTCCTGAAATTGTATTTTTTTTCCCTTGCTGACATTGAGGAAGTTTCTCCGCACAGATTGTGAACATTTAATACAGAAATGAGTGCAGTCAATGAATAATTGTCTTATTTGTTTCCATTGACAATGTTTAATCACCAGGGATTTTATGTCATCACTCTCCTTTCAGTGACCTCCATCCCACCCACCCCTACAAACTGAAGGTCCAAAACAAATGATATTGCTGCTTGTGACTCCTAGTGCCTCAGTATATAGGAAAGCAACAATGAATCTGCAGCTCACACCATGTGAGGGGTAAGATAGAAAATAAGAGGTATATACATTTATAGGTAAAACATTATAGACAGCTGACAGCTCTGGTTGTAGTACAGGATGTTACAACCTATTACTGTGCCTGGGGTGTGATCTCTGGGGTTGACTCGACATATGATTAGCTAATCTGTAGCTAATGAAATAAGTGGTAAAATGGCAAAAAACCCATCTTTAGCAAAGCCCTCCAGTTGAGCCAAACATGCAATCAGGTGTAGTTGCTATCATGAATAGTCAGTTTACTGACAACAGAGGATAATAAGGACATGCACATGAAATAATGGAGGGTCGGACTTGGGGCTTACGGGGTCTGTTGTCTCAGGGGCACTCCACCCCTGCCACAAAGCCCCCAACAAGCCCCCCGCCCTTGCCGCAACCCGACTCCAACCCCCTCCCCCTGTGCTCGTACTTGTACCTTTTTCTTGTGCCGATTGTGGCAGGAGAGGGTGGATGGGGTGGGGAGCAGTGACAGGATTCAGGCAGGGAGTGGGGAACACGAGAGCCGGGGCCCATCGTGTTATTTATGAAATAATGCCAGAGCAGTTTACTAAACTACAATCACCGCTGTAATTGCAGACTGTTTGTTGGACATTATTGCATGCACACTACTTACTGTAAGTTGTTCCATAAGGTTTACTTAAGCCTGGGCTACTCCACCAAAATCCAGGGCAACTGCTGTGTAAATAACTAGGGTTGAATATTTTGACTAAAACAGAGCTGCGTCATAACAAATATTTTTAACTCCGTTGACTCCAATGCATTTAGCACAAGAAAAAACACAGGGAAAATTGCCCATTGACCATTTTGGTCACAAATCACACATTTTTCTACTTTGTGTAATGGTGCAGTTCCACTTATCACTAGAAATATCTCCCCAAAATTTTAATGTGGGGGAGATGTGACATGGGAAGCATATATAACACAAAGAGGAGTGCTTGCACACCCTTACCTTCCCACAAGGTAGGTGGAGCCTAGAGCAACGATAGAGGCATCTGCTCCCTTAACACATTCAACACATAGACTTTCACTGGTATACAATGCAAAACTGCAGGGTAAACCCTTGTGCAAGAGTTTTTCCATAATCCAATTAAATCAAGTTTTTTTGTTAATAAATAAGTTAAAATCTAGATGGGAGTTTTTTTGAGGTTTTTTAAAAAAATAAAATATGCAAAAAATTTTGATTTTAGTAAACAGCCCCCTCAATCTCTAGAAATCACTAGTAAACAAAGGAACTATATTAAGTTTGAGCAATGAGTTATAGCCAATTTTAATGAATTTTAATAGCATCTACTATTTTTTTTTTTAATCTTGGGGGCATTTAGTACAAACCATTGACATTATCCTCGGTTTCTGCCACAGTCTCTAAAACACAAGAGAGAGCTCCCTCCCCCCCATCCCGTGCAATTGAATTAAATCCAATGCTTCTTCCTGTAATGGGTTGACAGGCTGTATTTGTTAAAAACCACAGTAAGTGAAAAATTGCAAACTCATTAAAAATACAGCCAGTCTGACAATCTTGCATTGCTTATCTTATTAAAAAAACAAATAATATATATATATATGCTTCTGGGCTTACAAATTGTCATTCACACTGGTTATTGTTCATTTAAATTCCAAAAATGTATTAAAGGTTTGGAAGTTGTTCAATTTTGTGTACCATTCCCTGTTGTGGCACATTCAGAGAGGTTTCCATTCCAGACTTTGTTTTACTAACTCACTTCATCATTCACATCATTCAGATTTCACATGTAAATTTAGATATTGTCAGGAGAATGGCAAATAGAATTGTTATGCCCTGAAACCATCCAGCCTGCCTTGTTAGGGGAAAATCATTCTAGACGGGGTTCTAGGTATAAAGCCCATTTTCTATATTGACAAATAAATGTTTGCTTCATAAAGTAACACAAAAAGGGAACTACGGGTATCCAGAATCCTGTTATCCAGATTGATCAGGACCAGGTTTTTTTTGGAAAAGGAGCCTTGTCATAATTTGGATGACCATACTTTAAGGGGTCCAAATTTATCTGGTTGTGTTTTTAAAGAGGGAAACTCGAAATGTTTGAGGAAAATAAAACTCAAATTGTTAGAGATTTATTATACCCCAAAGCTGTTAAAAATCTGAATTTGAAAATACTCCATCTCAAACCTGTCGAGGTCATGTAGAAGTCAATGGCAGATGTCACTTAAGTTGTTTCCTGACATTGTGATCTGCTCTGGATAATACAATAAAGTTGGGGTTTTCATCTGATAATCTGAAAAAGTCAAGTTTTGCAGTGACAATTCGATAAAGACGAGTTTTCAGAGCGTCAATCGTACAATTCGAATTGTAGCTTGATTTTGTTTCAATCTTTTTTGCTCTGACTTTTTCGAGAAGAATTATTGATAAATGAGTTCAATTCGTGGATGGGAGTTTGGTCGGCTTTATTTTAATAAAAAAACTGAGATAAACTGAAGTTTTAGTAAATAACCCGCTAAGTGTACGAAAAATCATTTAAACATGAATTAAATCCAATAGGATGGTTTTGCCTCAAGAAAGGATTAATTATCTCTTAGTTAGAGATCAAGTAAAAGGTACTGTTTTATTATTACAGAGAAAAAGGAAATCATTTTATAATAATTATATTACGGGTATGGGATCCGTTATCTGGAAACCTGTTATCCAGAAAGTCCCAAATTACAGAAAGGCTGTCTCCCATAGACTCCATTATAATCAAATAATCCAAATCTTTAGAAATTATTACCTTTTTCTCTGTATTAATAAAACAGTACCTTGTACTTGATCCAAATTAAGATATAATTAATCCTTATTGTAAGCAGAACCAGCCTATTGGGTTTATTTAATGTCTACATGATTTTCTAGTAGACTTAAGGTATGAAGACCCAAATTACAGAAAGATCCGTTATCTGAAAACCCCTGGATAACAGGTACCATACCTGTACTAACATTGAGTCTATGGGAGATAATAGGGAATGGTTAATGTGTGGGAGTGGGTCAACTACATTCCCTCCACCTCCTGCCCCTGATGAATACAGTGATGATGAACACAGGCAGTGCTGTATTCATGAGGCCACTGCTGTTTTCTGTGCTCTGAAACTCAGTGCAGAGACTTACGAAAATTCTTTAAAGAAGGAAGGTAGTGTGGAAAGAGCAAAAAACTGGTGATCTGCACATGTTTTTTTAAACTTTGCACATTCCGTCCCTACTAAGAATTATTAAAGATTTATTGATTTATATTACCAATTTTTTAACAACATATTATATTCTAGCCTTGAGGAACCAAAGGGGAATAATGAAGTGAAGTGTTAACAAGAGCGCTGCTTGTGTATCCTGTATAGTAACTCTAGCAATGGGCAGAACTAGAGCTTGCATTTGTTTCATCTTGTGATATCTAGTAGATGAAAGGAAAAAAAAGCACTTTAGAATTATTGATTACATGCTATGTGCCTGCTCTGAAGAATGTTTCTCTTATTCTAATGCCTGTTTTTACTAGTGTGAGATGAAAAACGAAGACACCAGCATAATATATTGCTCAAATGCCAAGACAGAATTTAACTCAAAATATAAATAATATATAATATAATAATATGATATTTATTACAATTTTAGCATGCCTGGAAAATGCCCCCAGGGAAATTCAGGCATACATGTTTTGCTAATTGCTAAATTAATAATTAGTCATTGACTTGATTTACTGTGATTTATGATAAGGATTCAAGCAGTTTAATACTCCAGGGGCCATATGTTTTCCAAATGTAAGTAATTATTTGTACCCCCCCCCGATATTGATAAAATATGCAAGGAAAGGATATTTAAATGGGTATCTGGCACACAAGGGTTAAAAGTGACTCTTTGTTATGGCACAAAAAAAGTCCCATGCTTGCCCCCAGGTGTGCTGTCAGTGTGGCCTTCGTATCATATGTGATGTGAGCAGACAGCACTGTCGAATGTACTTCTTTACAAGTTCTACATCTGTGTCACAGAAAATGGTGATTTGTTTTTTGATGTAGCAATAGTTCCTGCAGCTCAAAGGGTAGGGCTGGCATTTAGCTCATTGCTCTTATGTGTGTTTTGCTGGCCTGTGGCTGCCCAGGAAGCGACAAGTGTCACAGTGAAGTTGATAAAAGCAAATGTTCATGAGCTCAACTGACACTTTTCTTGTGTGCCTGATCCCATAGGATGTCATTTGATCTCTAGATAGCAAATGTATTGCACACCTTTTATTAAGGGGTGGTTATTCTAACTGTACAAGCAGTGTCGGACTGGGAGGCCCAGGACCCACCTGGCCTGCAGCCTCAGGGGCCACCACACCATCCCCTGGGCCCCCCTGTCACAGAGCCTCTTCTCCTCCCATCCCATCCCAGCCGCACCTGCACCTCCCCCACCTTGTGCGCGGACGCACGTGCGTACTTTTTCCTGCGAGCTGTGGCCGGAGTCAGGGAGGAAACTAAGCAGTGGCAGTCCAGGGAGCAGTTCTGAGCCAGCAGGGGCCAAAAAGAGCCAGGGCCCATTGGGTTTTTTCCTGGTGTCCCGCCAGCCCAGTCCAACCCTATGTACAAGAGTGATATATAAAATAAAGTTGCAGAGTTGTTCTTGACAATTTAAAAGCAGGACATGGCTCAAATTGCAAAGGCAATAACAAATGTGCCCATTTTTTTGCATTTTTTACCCGCCCTGTACTTTGTACCTGTTAACAACCTCTGCTAATTGCAATTGCTGGTGTATATCAGCAATGGACAGTGGTTAAGCTAGTAATAGAAAACATCACAAGCGCTCATGGTATACAATAGTATCCTAAGCCTACATGGACATCAGCAGTAATGTCTCTGGGTAGGGATGAATGAAACTGCCCCATTTTGCTTGGCCGGAAAAATGAGCAAAACTGAGGAAAAAATGCTGCCAAATTTGAATACATATATTGGAGTCAATGGCCATTTTTCACACACATTGAAGTCAGTGGGCAAATGTTCTAGCATTCCTAACATGCAAAAAAAACTAAGATTTTTCCCACATTCAGCAACTATCTGGTTGCTAGGGTCTTATTTATTCCAGCAACCAGCCAGTGGTTTGAATGAGAGACAGGAATATGAATAGAAGAGGCCTGAATAGAAAGATAAGTAATAAAAAGTAACAATAACAATAAAATTGTAGCCTCACAGAGCAATCGTTTTGGCTGCCAGGGTCAGTGACCTCCCTTTGAAAGCTGGAAAGCTATTCTTTAGTGTTTCAACTGACCTTATAGAGTTTTTAATTATGTCTGTGTACTACAAAACTTAACATGCTTGGCGTATTTTAATGAGCAAAAACCTCTTAAGAATGCTTTCACCGATTGAAATTTTCAATGTTTATTAATCTGCAAGGCTGGCATAGAGCCTACATCATTTCAGTTTTTATTTATTCATTCATTTATTTATTAATTCATGGTTTAAATGTGCTGCATAAGTGCACAGTGTATGACCTTATACAGGCGCCACCCCAACAGCAGACCTGCAACAGCACCTGGGGCTCCTTCCACCAATCCAATATCAAAAAAAAAACCTTTAGTTCTGAAAAGAATGCTTGCACACCTTAGCTCAGCAATTCACAATGGACAGTTATCCGGCTGACTTCGAAAACTAATCAGGAAAGCTAATGACACTATTTTGTTTGAAGAGCTCAAACAATTTGGAAAGAATTAAAATGTCAACCAAGGCAAATATCTGTCAACTTCAATTGAACTTCCGAGCAGAGCAGCTGTGTCACCAAATGCCAGCTCATTAGCATCGAGAAATCTGATTGAAAGAGATCAGATACATTAGAAATGTGAATGGGAGGTTTGGAAGTAACCTTTGTACTCAGCAGAGAAGATAAAAATGTTTATTTTGCTGGTTGCTAAGGGACCAAGCAACAACTGAATGGCAAGGACATGTGCAAAAGATGCCTATAGATCAACAGAATTTAAAAGGAAATATGACTTGTTTATAAATAGGCTTTGCAGTGACTTTATTTTCTTATCTATGTTTACTAAAGCATAGGCATAACATATAGGCATCACATGGCAAAGAACATAGCATAGAACACTAAAGGGTTAATAACATGTGCAATGTTTGCATCAAATCTAGAATCTCATTAGCAACCAATCAGGGATGATTTACTGGTCAACTTTGCCACCTGGTGCAAACTTTGTTCCTACTATTAAATTCCAATATGTATACCTTATAGAGGTGATAATTGGAACCAGTTCCAGTTTTTATTGGAATAATTCCATTTAATAAATATTCAGTGCACTGTCCTTGGTCTTGTTGTGCCAAATTTAGACAGCATCTATGGTGGCAGCATTGGATGCAGTTTAAAGAACTAGGACCAATATAAACAATCTCAATTATCAGTTTTTTACAAAGGCTTAGATTTAACACTAAGAAAACCTCCCCTGAAGGTAGTAGTATTGACGTGTTCCGAAGAATCATTTGCCCAAACGTTGATGGGCAAAGATTCATAAATGTGTCTGTAGGGGTTCAGCCAAACCAAATTTAAACCCTTAAAGTCATGTGAGTTTGTAGTGCTGAAAAACTGAACATGGGATTTTTCTTCTTTACAATAGATACCATTTTCAATTTTTTTCTCAAATAACAATTGATTCAGTTTGGGCTTTGTTTTTGTGGTTGCTTCATGCATGGTTATTCTAACACCCTTTCCTTTAGCATGCTGTTTTGTGCTATGGGAGGTCAAACCCAACTTTGCTCCAACTAGGAGTCTATTCAAGTTTCATTCAAATAACAAGTAATATGTATATTATTATCACCAGAGAGAAATATTAGGGATTTCTTCTGACACATCTGAAGAGGAACTCTTGATTAATGTCTGGGCGCGTCACATTTGTATTGGTACGCATGCTTTGTTGCATATGGGTGCGCTAACTTCAAAGCAGCTTCAAAAACATCTAAGGGGCAAATTCATCAAGGGTCGAATATCGAGGGTTAATTAACCCTCAATATTTGACTGGGAATGAAAATCCTTCGACTCCGAATATCAAAGTCAAAGGATTTTGCGCAAATACTTCGATCGAACTATTAAATCCTTCGAATCGAACGATTCGAAGGATTTTAATCCAACGATCGAAGGATTATCCTTCGAACAAAAAAAGTTAGGCAAGCCTATGGGGACCTTCCCCATAGGCTAACATTGTGTTCGGTAAGTTTTAGGTGGCGAACTAGGGGGTCGAAGTTTTTTCTTAAAGAGACAGTACTTCGACTATCGAATGGTCGAATAGTCGAACGATATTTAGTTCGAATCCTTCGATTCGAAGGTCGAAGTAGCCCATTCGATGGTCGAAGTAGCCAAAAAAAAACTTCGAAATTCGAAGTTTTTTTACTTCTATTCCTTCACTCGAAGTTAATGAATTGGCCCCTAAGTGTGCACACATTGACGCATTTGTACGTACAACCAGCACATGTACACAGTGTGCAATTAGGTGCCAATGTGAGGTGATCATCCTTACTGGCTGACTCTGAGCATTCCTTTCCTTGTGACTACCTGGTTTTGACTTTGGCTTTAAGTAACCTATGCTCCAGTTTGCTGCCTACTCCAAACTCTTCTACAACTCCCTTTGCTAAAATGTTGGCTCCTGATGCCCAACCTGCTGCAGGATTACATATTGGCATCTCTGCTACTCCTTACCTGAGCTCACACTGTTCTCATCCTAGGCCATGAGAACTCAGTAGGAGGTGTAGAGGAAGGCTTGTTACTCCAGAATCTCCAGGCTTTCTGTCTAACATTGAGGTAAAGCCTTACATCTGTCTTGTTTTGGTCCACAAATCTGGGTATTGTACTCAAAAACAGGATGTCAGGATGCCAGCTAACATGCATAGGAATATTGCCTCTATGCTCACATTTATCTTCTACTTCTTTCTGAAGAAGACTACAGGAGATTACACATATCATAGAGATAGCACTTTTGCATACACCTACACGCATTATATCATACACACCACGTGTTCACATAGAAATCAATCATGGACATTTTATATAAATACTCATTTTTTGTAGCTCAATGTACAGAAGTGGCTTTTTTATGCTGATACTGAGACTAGTTTGCTGAATTTAATAGGTGTGTATGTGTGTGTTTAGATCTCTCAGCTTTTTGGAGGGATATTGTTACACCTGTCTTCTTGATAACTCTATGCAAATTGCAGCATTTACAGATGTGATAAATGCATAATGCATGTGAATAGCATCACGCAAGAACAAATTCCTTTGAGATTTCACATGGAAATATGCCTTGGTTTCAATGATCAAACGCAATGATGAGAATTGTTGGACCGATATCCAAACGTAGGAGCTAAAGTGAAGCAGTGCAGGTACCAATAACAACCAATCAACTCTTTGCATTCCTTTTCTAATATGCTGACTGATTACTATGGGTTCTTATTCCCACTGTATGTCTCTTTTCTCAATGCAGAACAGGGCATATTATGACATAATTGCACAGATGCAAACTGTGCATTGCTTACAAACCGGTGCACATTTTGGGGCAGATTCACTTAGCACCGAATTTGCGCTAACGTCCGTTTCGCTCACATTGCAACACTTCTCCAGACATAGATTCACCAGGACAACAATAATTCACTAAAATCCGAAGTTGCGTCCAGGGCGCCAAATGCTGGCGAAGTTGCGCTAGAGTTACTGCGGCAAGCGATGCTTGCTCTAGTATTGCCTAATTTGCATACAGCGGGAAGTTAAAGTTGAATGGACATATATGTTGCAGCCAATACATTACACTACAAAAGCCTGGGAAACCTCAATAAAATAGATGATATATTGCCCTACACATGAGACCATTGTATAATTTATGTACCATCTGTTAGGAAATGTAGGGGGGAAGGTGGGTACCCCAGAAAAAATTACTATCTTGTGCAGCCTATCACCCTTAAAAAAACAAAAGTCGCCAGTGTTTTTTTTGGAAATTAGAAAAATGTTCAACTATTTTTTGAGGAACTCCTATCTACTCTATTGCACTTTGCTTCATCTGAGGTGGCAAAGGCAAGTCTGGCACAAGAGTTAACGTTCAGTAAAATCCACATCTTAGTGAATTTGTCTAGTTACATCCTTTCACCAGAATGCAACTTTGCCAGGCACAAGGGAGCGTCTATCTCCTTCGCTAGCGAAGTTACGCCTGCACCATTAGTAAATCAGCGAAGTAACAAAATGACGCCCTGCTAGCAAATTTTCGCTAACGTTAGTCACTTCGCCCTTTAGTAAATCTGCCCCTTTGTGTTTGTATTCCAATATAAATTCATTTGCCCCACAGTTTGGGAACCATTGCCTTAAAAGTAAGTAATCATAACATTTTTTATCAGTTTTAAGAGTACATCCTTGAGTGGGGAATGGTCTTTGAACAAGCCAAAACTACTAATTGTGTTTCCCTTTTCCTAGATTAATAGAGTTTGCAAAATAATCTAATGCTTTTGACCCCAACTGTAGATCAAAGGTGCACTGCTATAAATATTATTACTATACTATACTACTATATATATTTACTCACTTTTTAGGGTTTTTCATGTATCTAGGCCATGGGCAATTTAAAACACAAATCTCAAGCTGAGCCTGTAATTATCATGCAGCAGCATTGCCATATTTTGTAACTATGGATTTGTTTCTCATGGCAAAGCTTCATAACAAAGCCTACTCCCCTACAGGGAATTCTAATGATTCAAGATAATCCACACAGTATTCAGGAGATGAAAATCTTATTCCTGTTATGTGATGCTTACAGACATACCTAAAACTGGCCACATATACTGTAAGCTGAATTTTGGGCCATTCAGCCCTTTGGCCAATTAGATATTGTGCAGTTTATACAAAATCAACTGATCTTCCATATTTATTGAATAACTATAGGAAAATATGTTCCAACCTCTTGCAACTTGTACAGTAACTCCTCAAATGTACAATAAGGGTTATTGTATTTTTTTTTTGGCTGATCTACTAAATAAGGGACCAGTGATTGATCTGCAATGATGAGGTTGCACTGGCATTTTCTATTATCCCAAAGGGACTTTGCCAGTAGTAGGACTTTTGGATCATGCATGGCAATAGGCTTTAGCAGCAGATGTTATGGCAAGAATGCCTCTTTAACGAACATGAATGAAGAGATTAGATCCCTTTGTCCTCAAATAACCAGGGGTCAGTGATTGGGAAGGGCAAAGAAAGCCTTTCCCCTGGGCTCCACAATTTCAATGGGGTCCTCACTATCTACTACTAAAAGTGGTTAAAATAAGCTTGATTAGTCAATAAAAATACCATGTATCCTGACAAGTATCACGTAATACAATTATGCTTTTCATCATCCTGTCCAAAGTTTTATGTTTTCCCTTTTGTAGCTGCCTGGTACAACATTTACTGGATACCCACATCCGGTCTAGGATGGACACAAGTGCTAGAACAGTCACCAACTGGGTGACCTAAACCTAATAACCTCCCTTCCATTCCATTAGAATTGATGTTTGCCTATCAGGTAACCCAATCTGCCCCTTATATTTCATTTACAGCAGTAGGTACATGTCCCAACAATATATATCATATATCTGGGTGGGGGTTATACTGGATGCAACGTGCAAGCAGTGAATAAAGTAAGGAAGGTCTCCACAGATGAAAGCAAGGGCCTTATCTGTGATTACTGGCCACAGCCATAACTGAAATAAAACTAGTCCTGATGGTATTATCATAAACTGCTGAAAATGTAATTGTATCATGTACAGTAGTGGCATCTGTGTTAACTATTATGGGTGTTGTCAACTGCACTTATTAGAAGGGGTGTCCACATACTTTTGGCCATATAATCTAAATGCTAATATGTGTAAAAAACATTTGTTCATTCCTTGTGCTTTTTTGCATTCATTTAATTAATAACATTTAAGTTAAAAGTATTGTACATGTATGGGATCCATTATCCAGAAACCTGTTAGACTATCCCATAGACTCCATTTTATCCAAATAATTAATTTTTTTAAGAATGATGTCCTTTTTCTTTCTAATAAGAAAACAGTATCTTGTACTTGATCCAAAACCAGCCTGTTGGGTTAAATAATTTTGTAGTAGACCTAAGATATGAAGATCCAAATTACAGAAAGATCCATTATCCGGTAAACCACAGGTCCCAAGTACTCTGGATAATAAGTTCCATATGTGTACTGCAGAATCCTAAAAGAAATAATGTGTTACAAGGAAATTGTATATTTGCATAACCAATTTAACACAGGCGGTGGCTGTCTATGCATTTTATTTATGTGCTGCTTCCTATTCCTTGTGCTAACTCATAAATTATGTGTTTGCTGTTATTCTCTTACAAACTCTTACAAGAGTTTCAGGAATGAATTATAGCATATTATATTACTGCAAAGCTCTGCAAAACTTGTAGGCTCAACAAAAGTAAAATATAATGACTGCGTTTGAACAAACCCACCCAAGGTATTAAGCTCTTTCAAACTCTATCCATATCCCATGGTCCCTTGCTTGGAGTACAGAATCCCACTGAGTTACTGTAGCCTTATGCTCATGCATACAGCAGTGACAGATACATAAAATCCCCAGGATTAAAGAGCCTTGGGGATAACAGGAGTACATATAATTACATTTCTGTTTAATAAGCAATGTCAATCATGGGCTGTGGTAATGGCTGTAGAAATGAGTGATGCATATGATGGATGGCAACAACGCAATATTTGTCTGAAATTTAGGTTGCTGCCAGTAATTGTATTTTTGAAGTCGTCTTGCTTTGTGATTGTGTCTGCTGCAAACTTGCACTTGTAATTTATTTTTATGCTGGAAATATATTCAGTTTAGAATAGGTGCATTGTCAGTGCTTTTATTTACTTGACTATAGGAAAAGACATTTATTTTTCTAACTCACACAAAAAACTTTGTTTTGATAAAAAACAAAACTCCTTTGTGGAATTGTGTGTATATATATATATATATATATCTAATGTCTATACAGTGAGCGCACTCTTTCCGGATTTAAGATATAGAGATGGGTGTGTTGGTCAAATCTTGTAATACATCGTAGTGAATGGACCCGCACTCCTTATTTATAGTGAAGAAAATTGATGTGCTTTATTCACAAATGCATTTTCAATGTTTTGGTCCTCTCTGGGACCTCATTTATGCTTGAAAAAGGTCCCAGAGAGGACCAAAACGTTGGAAATGCATTTCTGACTATATATACATATATTTGAGAAAGGCCTTTGATAGCGCCGAAACTGAAGTTCTGTAAATTAAAGACCAATTTTATTCATGTATAAGTCCTGAGAGTTTGGATTCTTTTGGAGGTATTCTGGAAATTTTGTCGTTTCTGCACCCAGGCATACTTACTAACTTTGTCGTGAGTGCTGGTAGCCCCATGGTGTGTGTGTGTGTGTGTGTGTGTGTGTATATATATATATATATATATATATATATATATATATATATATATATATATATATATATATATAATCAGGGTCGGACTGGACATCGAGGGGGCCCACCAGGTTACAAACCTCCGGGCCCCCCCCCGTGCATGTGCGTGAACGCTGGTGTGCATGTGTGTGGGGGGCTGGAGATTGGTGGAGGTGGGCTGGGCCGGCGGGGGCCCATGAGAGCTGCGGCCCACTGGGTTTTTTCCCATGACTCACTGAAACCTGTGTATTATAATAAATAATGTACCCGTGTTGTAAATTATGAGGGTATGGAACACCTTGGTGACTTATAATACAGTATTCCTGTATTTTACATTAGGGTGTACATTATTCACTATATATATAAGATACTGTTTCTGTAAATTTGGTCACTTTAGCAGCATATATTTCTAATTGTATTTTGCTAGGTGGGCCTCATTTAATTGGTAACCAAGCCTTACTGTGGCTTTTAGCATCACATCCCTACTGGTTAACTAAATTAGGAATGCTCATCTATAGAATACAAGTTCAAAGCACAAAATTGAGTGTTATTTAGCGCCCATTTAAACACTAGTTACAAAGGTACTTGCCTATACGTGCGCCATTCAACCCCTGCCTATGGTAAGTGCACAAGTTCAGCCTACAGATGCACAGTATAGGACCCAGAATCCAAGGGAGCCATGTAATTAATATCTACCTTAAAGAAGGTGTTATTCTCAGGTTTCCCTTAGTTTGTTGTGTCTACACAAACAAGTGACTTGCACCTAGTAAATCACACAAACAATATTAACGATACTGCACTAAGATGTCTAAGAACAACTTGAACTGCAGCCTAAACTGAATTATGCTTGAACTGGCAACTCAATGGCAAGTTGTGGCACATGCTATTTAGCAAGCATCAGCTATTGCTCTTTAATTCTGGGGGAAAAAATGACATTGGTAAAACAATGGTGATTTGTGTGTATGTTGTGCTTTTTTTTATTGCACTAGCTTTCATAAATGAAGCTAAATTATTGTTTCATGACTCTCCTGCCAAAGGTTATATGGGGTTATATAATAAAAGACTCACTTATATTTACCATGCCCCAGGTACAGGCCACACTTTGCAAGTTGCTTTTCAGATTGCAGAGTTGGCAGATGCAGGCCAGTCCTGTTCTTACATTGGCTTAAGGCTTTAATTTTAATATAGTTTATAGTTTTTTATAGTTTTTAAATTGTCTTTTTTTTTCTCTTGTCTTTTTCCAGCTTTCAAAGGGGGGGGGTCACTGAACCCATCAGCCAAAAAACTATTGCTGTGTACAATTGTATTGTTAGGGTTATCTTTTATTGCTTATCTTTCTATTCAGGTCTCTCCTATTCATAGTCCAGTCTCTCATTCAAACTACTGCCTGGTTGCTAATATAAACCCGACATTAGCAACCAGATAGCTGCTGAAATTCCAAACTGGAGAGTGCTGAACAAAAAGCTAAATATTTTAAAAAACACTATAAAAAATGAAAACCAATTGCAAGTAGTCTTAGAATAATAATGTCTACATCATACAGGTATGGGATCCGTTATCCGGAAACCCGTTATGCAGAAAGCTCCAAATTATGGAAAGGCCATCTCCCATAGACTCTATTTTACATTTTTTTCTCTGTAATAATAAAACAGTACATTGCCCTTGATCCAAACTTAGATATAATGAATCAAAACCGGCCTACCGGCCTATTGGGTTTATTTAAGGTTTACATGATGTTCTAGTAGACTTACGGTATAAAGATCCAAATTACAGAAAGATCAGGTCCCCAGCATTCTGTATAACAGGTCCCATACCTGTACCAAAAGTGTTTTAAAGGTGCAACTCCCCTTCAAATAGCAGGGCATCCACTGCTGCTTTATAATATGTGTGTATGAATGATGTGCAAGAAAGGGGACTGGCAGGGAGCGGGGAGTCGCCTATTTCTGGCTACCCCTTTTGAATAAGGCACTGCTAAACAAAGATAGAACTGTATTCATGGGGGTATCTACAGGTCTCTGTGTTCTGAAATTAAGTGCCGAGACCTTCAGTAATTTGTTAAGGGAGGAAGTTTGGGTGCAATGAGCTATTGGTTATTGTGCCTTTTATTAAATATGGGGGGAGCATAAACAGTGTATCAACAGCAACAAAATCAAAGTGAAACAGAAAAAAACCTACAATACATGCAACAAGATGGCAATGATTGGTAGTTCTGCATACAAATAGCACACATGCTGTAGGATTTACAGCAACCTTTGCATACCATGCCTAGCACATTTTCAAATGTATCACTGACATTAGACAAGCATATGTAATATTAATTTTGCTGGATTTTCTCTAGCAGATTACAAGGTGCTGTAGCCGAGGGATTCAATAGAAAAAAACTACTGCTATCATGTAGTGCTGCATGTAAAAGTCTGAGACAGATGGTGTAAATAGCACAGCACAATAAAGCAGAGCTTTATTATATACCTGGCTTTATACAGCTACAGGTGCTACGATAATGGATTTTCTGTGGATGTAAGTTACAAAGCCCCTTAATCAAAACAGCATCCTTGCACTTATTTTACAGTGTATACACACACAGTGTTTACACTGTATATATGTATATTTGCAGCACTGCATATAAGCATAAACAGGCCTTTTAAAATCTTGGTTTTTAGGAGACTTCTTGAAAATTATAGATGGCATAAAACTTCCATAGATGTATTGCTTAGCCCACAACTCTCTGCATCTAACATTTTGGCATCAATGATTTAAGGTCTTAAAGGGTAACTTTTAGTATGCTTTAAAATGGGTAATTCTTTTTTTTATTTATTTGTATTCTTCTGACTCTTTCCATCTTTCAAATAGGGGTCACTGACCCAATATAAAAAACAAATGCTCTGTAAGGCTACAAATAATTTTATAATAATTTTATAACTCATCTTTCTATTCAGGCCCTCTCCTATTCATATTCCATTCTCTTGTTCACATGACATCAATGCATAGTTCCTATGGTAATTTGAACCTTAGCAACCAGATTGGTGAAATTGAAAACTCAAGCTGCTGCTGAGTAAAAATCGTGATAACTCTAAAACCACAAATAATAAAAAATGAAAACCAATTGGAAATTGTCTAGAATATCACTCGCTAAAAGTTAATTTAATGAACAACCCACACCCCATTGCTATGCATGTCCTAAGGGGCCAACCCCACAGTCTGGAACTAACTTTTGCTGCCTGTGCCTCTTGATTTGCTAAGCAGGTGTGGAATAGTGATGTGCGGACAGGCCGGATAACCGTGGGACCCGCGGGTCAGGCGGGTTTTGACCGACCTTGCACTCGTCTTCGCAGGTGGCCACCGTCAAATATTAGCTTCCGACTTCCGGGTTCTTCTTTTATAGATGCTGCACCTGCTCACCCCGCCCCTTTTGTGATGTCATCAGTGGAGCAGGTCGGTGGGGGTCTATAAAAAGGAAACCAGAGGAGGTCAAGATGGCGGGCGGGCAGGGAAATCACTAGTTTGGAATGCTAAATTCACTCTCTGCACATTGTAAATTTTGCTTCCTTGAGGATGATTTAAGCCTTCTCCATCAAGGAAATATTTGACTATTACTATCATGAGTCTAAGGGGTTATTTGCTAAAACTCGATTTTATCTTATTGTTTCAATGAAAAAATCCCAACCAAACTCCCTTCCCCAATTTTGCCTTATTTATTAATAAAATAACTGAAATCAATAAAACTCAAACAAAAACCCGAATTGTACGATTTTTTTTACTTTTCTCCTGAATCCCTAGATTTTTTTCAGGTTTCTGCCCGAAAACCCCCAATTTTTCGGAATATCTGTCTAATCCCAAAGTAAACCACAATATGATAAAATAAGTATAGGGACGTCTTCCATTGACCTCAACAGGTCTGAGGTGGCGGCTTTTCCGATTCAGGCTCTTTGCAGCATCGGGGTATGAGAAATCTTGAAATATAAAGTTTTTTTCCACAAAAAGATTTAGTTTTTGCCCCCAAAAAAAATCCGAGGTTTAGTAAATAACCACCTGTGTTTAGGGAAGGGGTACATTATGATGTCATTGGTAATACCTGCCCTGCTTTAGTAACTCACAGCAATAATCACTTTTAGTATTCCAAGAGTAAAACAAAATGCTGTTTGCCATTGGTTATTTGAGTATAACTTTGCCCCCTTAAAGTGAGGGGTGTCCATCTTGTACGCCTCTTTACTCAAACACTATGGACATCACCAGTTCATCTCCTTCAACTCAGAGCTGCTGGTACTTCAGATGAGGTTAAATTGGATATAGTTGCACACTGCAAAATTGCTAATGCATAAAAACAGTGCATTAAAGCTGTCTTTTTTCTCCTGATCAAAATTTTTTTTTCACTCCCACACGCTAATCAAAATTAGTTAACAAAATCTTTTAACATTGTTCATATAGTGCGACCCCTCACAGAACCCTGCAAGGGTTTAATTATTTCAACTAATTATTAGCCAAGGACAGAGGCATGACAGCAACCTGTATTATACAGTATCTGCCCCCAGTGTTTGGTCAGTATTAGCAATTTATTTTTAGTTTTCTAACACCAACATGTACGGCCAAAGGCTGATTATTTCTGCTTGCTAATTAATCTGGAAAAAAGCAAATTTCTCTATGTTTCACTAATAAGTAATAGCCATATAGTTTAAGCTAGTTCTCAAAAATACCCTTGACAATTAGCTAAATAACAAAGTGGGTTTATAGCAAAAATAATAGTTGGCTTACGTGCTCAGATTATATATTCACAAATATTGTAACCTCATTTTTAATCAGAACTGCAGGTGGCCCCTTTTCTAGACTACTGAAATTCTGTACTTGGAAAATAGATTCATATTTAAAAAAAAAATTGCAAGTTTGTTGTGAGTGGGCCGATTTCGTGTATTAGCAATAACCCATTAAGTAGAAAAATATGTTGTTTGGCAATTCATAATATAGCCTTCTCTCCCACACATGGAGGCCTCCCTACGCAGAGAGTCTGCTTCATGTTCTTTTGTATCCTATAGGGTGTAAACATCTACAGACATCCAAAAAAGTAATACGAATAAACAGCGAGCTGCCTCTATTCCCAAGATGATTTCTGCATTGTTGCGGAGGTATTTTATAGAGATTTATATACAGAACTAAAACTAATCAGAAGTTTGGAAACAAAGTAAAATTGGGAGCATTTGCTATTTCTCAATCAATGCAAGATGGTCTGTTAATTAGTGTTTAGATCTGTGACAGATTGCGGCTTTTCTTATCTCTAGGGTACTGTACTCTTGGTATGGAAAAGTACTAATTTACGTTCAGTTGTAAAATATTGGCTATAAATTCAGTGTCCTGGAACAGTATCAATAGAGATATTGTGGTGCCAAGAAATACTGCAATAAAGATAATATATACAAACCTAAAACAAATAAAACTAGAAAAACGAATCTATGAATTCATTTAGCCAGTATGCTTGGAAGATACCACCAACATCTGATTCTTGATAAGCAGCCAAGCTCTTGCAGTTGCATAACTACAGTTTATCGAACTCCCCCAATAGCTGGGTTGGCATAATAATGCTGAGAGTTGTAGCACTTCATCTTCCAGTATCCCAAAAGATTCAGAGCAATACATCACACCCCCATCTGTGTATGGTATGTTTTAAACACCTACAGGGGAATGTAATAAAAGTCGCAAAGAGCAAAACAATTCGCACCAATAAGACTAAAAATCCACATCTCGCAATGTAATATTGTTCCTTAAACTGTTATTTTATTGCGAATTTTAATTGCGCATTGAGAATTTTAATTGCGCACTCATAAGAAGTGCTTGAAGGTGTCGTAATCTTTTGGAGCAAACATAACGACTTTTTCAGTAAGAAGTTTTATTACATTGACTGCGCATTGGCGCAAACTATAAAATTCGCAAACGGTCTTTCACTGTCGGAAGTGGTCGCTAAACAGTTTCCGGGTTCGCAAAAGCTATATTAAATTCGCACAAAGCAAAATTTGTTCGCGCAAAGGTATAACTTTTCGCATTGCAAATAGTTTTTCCATTAGCAATTTTTATTACATTCCCCCGCTAATTTGTTGAGTTAGAGGTTTCTGCAGTCTAAAATATTGGATTTGAAGCTGACACCATGGAGGAATTAGACAGATAGATAGATAGATAGATAGATAGATAGATAGATAGATAGATAGATAGACCTAGTATGATGCAGAGTTCATACATATTGCTAGTAATCAGTTAATAACAGTTTCTAAACATATGATGTCTTTTTTATGGGCAGTAATTTGAAAACCCCTGTGTAGAATTGCCTTATGTAAAATGTAAAATCCTTTTTGGAATATTCTATAAATCTGTGTATGGGTTCTACTAGGCACTTCTTTGTCTAATGTACTTAAAATGTTAGGCACCCCCAAGTGAATGTATTGACTTACCTGAAACCCCCGGGTTGGTGCTCCTATCCGCAGAAAACGGCACCGGCCCGGGGTTATTCCAGTGAGTACCACGGAGCGATCCTCTTCCAGGTTCTTCTTGCTTCTCGCGGCTGCGCATGCGCATTAGAGTAAAAAGCCAAACTAAAAAGTCGGCTATTTTGTTCTACTGCGCATGTTTCTGCCCCTGGAAATTTGAATAAAGAAGAAGCCGGTAGAGGGTCGCTCCGTGGTGCCCGCTGGAATAACCCCAGGCTGATGCAGTTTTCTGCTGATAGGAGGGGTTTCAAGTAAGTAAATACATTCACTTGGGGGGTGCCTAACATTTGGCACCCCCAAGTGTGAAACAACTTTCCTTTTCCTTTAAGAGATCATTAAGAATCTTAACGCACAATCACACATATCTTTGGAGTAGCAAGAATAATACAGGTATGGAACCTGTTCCTTCTCCTTGCTCCTAATGCATGAGAATCCACACAAACTTTATTGTTGCAGCTACTAACGTGGTCTGCCTTTATACAGTACATAGGATCATGACAGCCCTATAATTTCTTTCTAGCTAAAGTGCACATGTAGAGACCTGCGACATTTGAATCCAACGCTGACTGACTTGTGTGCCCTTTAGTGCTCTTGCACTTGTGTCCCAGGGGTCTCAAATGACCATTATTTAATTTTCTATATATTTTCACAATGATCGTCTGAATCAAGATACTAACAATCGCAAAGGTCTAGTTTGTAGGTATTGCAGGTTCATTTTCATACTAAAGAAAGGAAAACATCTCATTTCTTTATTAATGCCTTTACTAACACCTTCTTGTCTCATGGATATAAAAACACCATTTTACTCAAATCCATATCCCAATTTTTTTTTTATTTAAACAGCGCCTTCGTTTTTGTATATTAAATTAGACAATTTTGTATATGGCCTTTTTGTGTGTACCATCAGAGAAATTTAGTTACAACAGAGACATTTTGCTTCCAGAGGATTTCATGTTGCTTATCAGCACTTTTAAACATCAGCATTTCCTGTTCTGTATAAAAATCTGGCATACTATCTGTTTTTTTGATTGAATTTATCAATTTCTTCTTTTATTACATTTTAGCGTATCACTTTAAAATCTGATCACAAAAGAAAACATTGTTTTGGGGTTACTTTCGAAGAGTTCCTCTTTTAGCTACATGGGGAAATATTCAAGTCACTGGTAGAGATGCTTTTACAGACTTCAAGTTGGATACTGGTTCTGGCAAAAATAAGACGTTATCATGGACAAGTATATACAGTCTATCTAAAGATATAAAGGGAATAATCAATCATGTCCAAATTCACCTGTTGTTTTTTACAGTGTACAGTTAGGAAACCCAGGCAACTGCTTGCTGTTTCTTTTTAAAAAAAAAAAAAAAAACAAAGCTGTGAAGTCACTACTGCCTGCATAGATATTTCTGATTTTCCTAGCTTTTTTCTGATTTTCCTAGATTTTACAAGATTGCTTTATTTAAGATCATGCACAGAATACGAGGAGTAGCACTGCCAAAATCACCACATTGCATGCTTAACAAGTGATTGCACAGTGAATACACTTCAACATCACTGAACTGAGCTAAATAGATTATCTCCAGGTCTCCATGACCAGCAACGCAGTGAATGCAACAACACTCTACTCCTTGTTTTTTTGTAATAGTTGCCAAAGCCATGAAACATTTCACTTCTAGCACATAATGCCTAAGTAGTAATATGTCTACCCTCCAGATGTTTGATTTCAGAGTCATTTGACAAGAATACAGATGCAATGTTGGTATCCTAATTTGGAAAGCTAGTAGATGCAGATGGTAGGGATGGTTTTTATTAACTTTAAGTATCATTCCTATTGGAGAATTCCCTTGCATTCTTTCCCATAAGAACTTTAGAAATATTTCATTGATCAATGTTGCTGATAATGTTTGATGGGCCAATCTTTCCCATTTCGCTTCACTGAAAAATTCACGAAACTGCGAAAAATTTGCGAAACACATTGAAGTCAATGGGCATCAAAATAATTTTGACGTGCAACAATCTTGACAAGAGCAACAAATTTTATACACGTGACTATTTTGTCCAAATACATTAAAGTCAACGGGCATCCATCGTCAATTTTTTTTTCAAGCCGAATTTTTAACTGTGAATTTTCCCTGCAGTTTCGAGAAGACATTTGCGGGTGGCGAAATGCGGAAATTCGCCACAAATCCATAACTGCCGAATAAATTCGCCCATCACTATGTTTGATTACAGCTCCCATTATGCTTTACCCCTTGATAATATGTTGAAGTATTCTGGGATTTTTACTTCAGCAAAGTATGGCTTTGCTTATCATTTTTAATACTCATGATCCTGTTTGCAGGGATTCATTCTTTTCTTTCTTTCTTTCTTTCTTTCTTTCTTTCTTTCTTTCTTTCTTTCTTTCTTTCTTTCTTTCTTTCTTTCTTTCTTTCTTTCTTTCTTTCTTTCCTCTTTCTTTTGCTTCACTCTAGTCAAAAATTTGGGATCCTAGCAGCCAGAACACAACTTTCCAACTTTAGAAAACCTTAGCACATAACAGTAAATAATAGCAAAAAATAGAAAAAATGAAATGCAATACTGCTGTCTACATCATGCTTCAGTTAATTTCAAGGTAAACGTTGACTTTAAAGGGGATGCAAACACTGTTGCTCCACAATGACTAGTGTTTAGGATAGAAATCCCAGAACATACATTTTTAAGCCCCAAACACACAAGTATCACCCAAATGAAGGTTGGACTGTCTAGTTTGAATAGCTGTTCGCGTCCGCCGCAAGTTCGTGAACGTCGCGCGACGTTCGCCAATAGGCGTTCGCGTCAAAATCGTTCGACCATTCGACCAATCGATCGCTAAAATCGAACGATTTTCGTTCGATTCGAACGAAAATCGTTCGATCGAACGATTAAAATGCTTCGATCGTTCGAATCGAACGATTTTCGGATGTTCGAAGTTCGCGAACAGTTCGCGAACTGTTCGCATTTTTTGCCGGTGTTTGCGAACGGCGTTCGCGAACACATACTCGGCGGTTTGCTACATCCCTAAAGAAAACCTACTCATCTCTTTCTGTCCATATACAAGCTCCTGTAACAATACAAATATGTATATTTCCTTGATCCTTCTATGCTCTAACCGTATTAAAAAAAGTAGGACATTTAGACAAGGCATCTCAAGAATACTTCCACAGTTTGTGCACCTCATTATGCCACCTTTTTGTTATTGCCAGTGTTTGCTAGCTGACATACACCTCTGCCTCCTTCCTCTAGTGCAGCAATGTTTTATTGTATTATTTTTACTTTGAAAGAAAGATGACATAAAACATTTCCAGTTTCTAGGTTGAAGTATATATTTTAGTGCAGTTATTTTATGAGAGGTGGTAAGGTGGTGATGTGACAGTGTTGATTTTTTGCAGAAAGAATGTGTGAGCAATAATAGAAGAGAGCAAGGACCTCAATAATAAAAAGACTCCTGGCTCTGCAGATGCATCCAGAGAATGTGAATCTAAGTGCTCTCTGGGTACCTCATTTTGAAAAGTGAAAGATGCCAATGAACTCTCTGGAGGAGTCTTTGCTGAGGTGACAGTTCTGAATTTTGTTGCTGATATTTTGTCTCACTGACAGGAGAAAAAGGGTTGGCTAGGTCAACAAGGACCATTAGGTTTTGTTGAATAGAGAACAGCAATTCTTATTTTTGTGTGCAGTGGTATTATATGTGCTAAATGCCTTTCAGAAAAAAAGAATTTAAACTCATAATCTGCATGTGTTTAGGGGTACATTTCAGAGAGGGGAGATAATGAAGAGCAACCTAGATTATTCTGAATTTTCATTTCCATATTACTTATATTTGTAAATGATTTACTCTCTTATTATATGTGTAACAATGAAATCTGTTAAACACGGGAAATCACATTTATGTCAATAACAATATATTGAATTATTGGATTACTGCCATAGACGTCCTCAGCCGCAGAGAACATATTCGCATGACCTTCCTTAAAACAAAGTTCCAATCTAAAGGTTTTTTCCTTTACCCTAGACACAGAGGCTTCCTATTTACAAGATGTTGTGGGAATAGCCCTGGAGAAATTTCAAACAAACTTCAGATATCTGACAAGTGAGATTACAGGCATAAGGAAAATGAAATAGCTGATTTGGATGACAGAATGACATATTTCCTAATGGGGCAAATATCTGCAAGTACTGAGCAGAAACAAGAAACGGAATTCAAACAAAAGAAACTAACCATATTGCCAGGACTATTTTATTACAAATGAATTGTAAATGCTAAAAAAAATATTTTGTCAAATGAAAGAAAGTGTTATTCTAAGATTTCTGTTTATAAAAAGTGATGAACGAAATTTTTCACCAAGTTTCACTGCGGAAATTAATCCCATGCACTCCAACGGGTGAAAGAAAATTGTCGCTTGTCCAAAAAAATGTTGTGCTCCAAAAAAAATCTGACTTCAATGTATTTTGGTGAATTTTCGTTGTTTCCTGAATTTTCGGTGAAGTGAGGTAAGATTCGCTCATTACTATTTATAATGCAATACTTTGTGAGTAACACTGCATGTATTTCTTTAATAATGCTTTCACCACATCTAAATTATAATGGAAGTCTTTCTGTTTAATTTTGGCCCAATTCATTCTAACCTTATTATTACACTCTATGGTTGCTATTTTAAGTATGTCACCCATGTTCCTATAATTTGCTATGATGATACATAAGAGCAAGGCACAGTTCAGAGCGTTTAGTTGCCTGAATGATTTTCAATAGGAAGGCAACAAAATGTTTGGAACTTCCCTTTATTAAGTTCAACGGCAATCACTGACATGTGGAGGCCTATTTATCTAAGGTTGGATTTTAGTGGCTTTAGAGGTTTTTGAAACCACAACTAAACTCACTTTCTCTAAAACCATGAATCTTATGATGGAAAAAATACAAAAACCTCTAGAAGTCTGAATTGACGTAAAGCGGACCAATAGGATCAGCGCAGCCCCATTCTATTGGATGTCAACAACTTTTACCTGACAAAGTTTTGTATTAGTGGCTTTCATGTTATTTACACTTAATAAATCTTGAATTTTAAAGATTTTAAACAAAATAGGCTAGCCACAAATGTTGTGAGATTAGTGGAAAAAAACTAAACGGGATTGTTAGTCAATGGGCACCATGAGTGTGCTCAACCAATAACTGTTGCTAGAAAACACCAACTTACACATTTTAGAATGACAGATGATTGGCTTGTAATTGCACACAAGAGTTCAGGTAATTGTGAATTAAATTAATAAGGGAGGGGTTTGAGTATTTTGTCACCTACCTTGAGTTTTTTCTTTTTCCTAACAGGAGCACCGGCCCAGAGAACATTGATTTCTAACTTTTTGGCAACCCTCATTAAATAGGTCCTTTGTTGACCTTTATGCGAGGGGCACTTTTGTTATTGGCGAAATGCAGTCTGTATTGCAAGATATACAGTATAGAAAAAAATAAAATAATCTTATTTATTACAAATGTACTGTATAGACAAGTTAATTATAATGTAATACTGTGATTAAAAGAGGCAGTTGGTAAAAACATGACACTTTTCATGATACACTGCATTAGGAAATGCTTTCAAATGTAGAACTTTCCATTTATAAGACCAGTGAGCTGCCTGGTACCACATTTACTGTAAATCGCCATCAAACATGGATATACAGTATAAAAAACCTTATCATCAAGAATAATTTCATCAAGAAACCTTAAGACACTACTCAGTACTAACGCGAAGATCAGTAATGAGCAAATACATTGACCAATGAAAGAAGCCTGAAGGCGCTACAGTAACAGTGGTGGTCAAGTCTGTGATAATGCCTGATTACCCAAATATCTTCTGCAGCCCTGATCCGCTAATTCTCCAACTCATTCTTTCTTTTCCATTCTGACCTCATTTTTATTGTTCAGTTGCCTTAAAGCAAATAACCAAATCTTCACGGAATGCCTGTATCTACTTGCATCAACACTTGAACTCGAATAAACAAACAGCTTTTAGAATATATTCTAAGGAAGCACCCAATAAACATAATGTTGTCGTCTGCACGTAGCTGACACTCTTCCACCTCAGTAACCTTTCAAAACATACAGCAACATGACAAGTATGACTCTTCATATTGAAAAGATCGTTGGTTTCAAACTGGAAAAGAAGATTTAGAATGTGGCTTGAGTTATTTTTAGAGACTTTAATCATTTATTTATCTTTGCATTAAAAATGTATTTGACAGATTGCAACTAAAGACCTTTATTCTTATCCCCATGGATATTTTGAAGATAAGATATACTATATCCTGTGCACAAGTAACTCTTCACACACACACAATAATTGAATGCGTATACAAAATGAAGCTTGTTCTGCTGCCCTCCGTTTATATTAAATAAGTTATTTTTATCCTTTTTCAATTGCTGAAATATTCCACAACAGATTATACATCATACACAACAGTCCCTGACCTGGTGGAGCTTACAATCTAAGGTCCCTATCACATACACTAGAGTAAATTTTATCAGCATGTAGAGAATAGATAAACTCAAAAGAAAGGGGTGCAATCAACCATTCTTTTGCTTTGTGCAAATAGCCAAAGGCTTCAGTGTTCTTTTGGGCCATGCTTGATTCTAAAGGGGTGGGCAAGCATTAAGGCACCCCCCCTTCCACCCGTCATTTGCACATGAAAGTTAGTGAGCGGAATGAGGTGCATGCCCATAGGCAGGTGGTAAGGACAAGGCTGGGCTGCGTCTTCAGACTCTCCTCTCTGCAAATAGAACTAGATTTTTAATAAAGAGCTCCATGCAGAGAGCAACAACCACAGGTTGGGGGGGGGGGCACAAGTGCTGTTAAATGAGAATTAATGGGCACTCCTTAGAGCTCTTGAAATTGTGCCGACCTGGGGTAAATAATGAAATACTGTCTGGAAGTCTGTACCACAAATGTGGGTGAAATAACCACTTTGAATTTTTTTTTTAAACATCCAGATAAATATATTTTCCCCTGCCTTACCTCTTTGAATCTGAATTTGTGCTCAGCTTCTACGGAAAAAAAAACAACTGCAGGAATATAAAGCTAAGGTATGAGCCAGACCACTGTTGGTTGTTATAGTTTATTCTATTGGCCAGCAGAGCCATTCCTACATCTGTAGATATATTATACCCATAGAAATATATAGCCTAACTTTAAATTTTCAAACTGAAAACATCAATTATTATATCATGTTTCACTCGGCTATCTCTCTTTTGCTGAGTAGGAACTTCAAACCTTTCAGCTGTGCTTAAGGTTTGTATTTAGCTTGGTGCATTACAGGCAACATAGACTATAGGGATCAATCACTGCAATGGCAGTGGGCACAGTGCAATTTTACACATAAAACTCATGTTTTTCCCACAATGCAGCTTTTTTCCCCCGATCCCTATGTAATTGCGGCTGTGCGTGGATTTGGACCCACTTGTTGTGGCCAAAGTATTAAAATGCACACATGTTTGCGCATGCATTTTTGGAAGCTGTCATAGGGGAGACTACAACATTTTAGTCATGTGGTGTTAAAACATCATTGGCATGTGAGTCTGTTGCATCTAATAAAGCAACCTGCTATGTGAATCCTGGAATAACCACAGGGTGTAGATAACTAACTGACTGGCGGGCACATTGTTGCTTGGCACAAATATGCAGAAGTGCAAGGAATGTATTTTGGCTCAAGTTAATTTAATGAATGACATTGATATGTGCATGCTTTTGCACAATCACAACCACAGCTGCATTCATAAAGTAGCCTAAGCAAACGTATTACTTTACCATGACGGTTTGTAAAGGGAGCCATCAATGTGTAGTTTTATTGGCCTGGGATCTTGAATAAAACTACTCACTGATTGCATGTTGCAGTGTCATGTGAGTGCCATTTGGAAATATTGGGATTTATGTATATATTACCTCCATAAGAGACAGGGGTTACAAAAATGGGTACCACCTACATACAAATCCTACATCAGCTCCACACATGGATTCAAGTTTTCTACTGTAAAGGGAGCCAAACAAGGGCTGAAGTTGGAATATCCTATGATCTTCCTGAAGGTGAATTGGCTGTATATTCATACAGACTGATCACACACGTGGATGGCTAAATTGCACTAATCTGACCAACTGGATCACTCACCAAGGTGTTGAATAATAATAAGTGTGTGTTGTGCATTCCAGAACCTAAGACCTGAATTATTTGCTGAATCAGACTTCAGCATGCCTGTAAGATTCAAAAGCACGGTTACAATTCATATGGTCCCCCTCAAGAGTCACTGATTGAAGAAGATGGGGGCATTCATAATACTAGTGTAAATATTAATTGTGACCCAAAGCACAACTCAATAATATGAAGCTATGAACATCTAATCACTCGCTCCATGTGTGTATAACAGTTGTGACATTACCTGAGGATTACATTAAAATATTTCCCAAGTATTTACTGAAAGAGCAGCCTTTATGCAGAAGTTGTGATTCACAGACAAAGGGCCTCTCCAAATAGCTTTAGGAAGTTTCTTAGTTTGAGGACTTTTAGTGGGGAAGGTTAAACCATCTAAGAACTGTTCCCGGTAGTATTGCTACTGCTACAATATTGATCAGTTACTGCTATTTCCCTGCATAAGAAATGACATTAATGCTGTCAGACTGTCAGGAAGTGATTTCAGTGTAGATAAAGATTTATAAGGGAGATGAGGCGAACACAACAGTTTCAAAGCTGCACATAACAATGTCTCTGGTCATATCTAGCCGTGTGATTTATTTTCATTGTATTGTGCAAGGGGACGGTACAGCAAATGATGCACTGTGACTCTGCAAGAGTCGGGGAAGAGCTGTTCTTTCAGGCATGGTGCTGAACCTGAACGTTGGTAGGATTGCTTGCTTGACCTGCAGTCTTCTCATCACTGCCCAGAGTCGTATTATTTTTTTGATAAATAACGGAGAAGGGTGTTATCTCACTAAATGAAGCAATACTATCATCCAAATGTTCCTTGGCCTAGTCTGTTTATATCGAAACCACAGGGAACAGCCATCGTGTGGAAAAATCATTATTAAAAAAGAACTAAGCAGAAATCGACCTACCTTGTGTTCTTCTGAAGGGCTGCAGCTTTCATGCAGTGCTTGGATTCTGCTTTTCCTCTTTCTGTGTTTTATATTTTCCGGGTTTTCTCCCTTTTCCTTTTTGTCACTGTATTTCACTGTCTCTCTTTACCACTTTGCAGCTCTCCCACTCCTGCTCTGCAATAAGAAAAAACGCTTCTAAAAATAGCAGCCTCACGCCTGGCAGTGAATCTTGCACATCCTATATACATTGGGTGAATTTCCAGCTGGCTTTCCATTCAGTGTTGTGCTGTCTCTTCTATAGTCCCTTACAGATTCCAACAGTGACGAGCCTGACACCATCCTTATCCTTTGCTATGGCAAGGTAAGAGATACAATAAGGATTGTACAGCTGCAAGACACCTTGTGCAAGGATATTAGGTAGTTAAGCAGAATCATTAGAACTGTAGTTCTTAGAGTATCACCAGATTAAACTGATTTTTTAAAGCACAATGTGCACACACTCTTTATCTATATATACATGTATAGACAGATGCTCAGAACCACATGCTCAGTACGTTGCTGTTTAGTTCCAGGTGTCTTTGTTCATGCCAATTACTAAACCTAATGGTAGTACTGGATCATTTATTTTTATGCTGAAATAAAAACATAAAATTATTGCATTCAATAAGGGTCATTTACTTTCCCTAGGGTGCTTACTCCCTTAACGCTCATTAACTTGCACTCTTGGAAATGATGCACTCTGTCCTTCATGCTGGAATCTGGCGCTAGCTGCAGAGCACAGAAGGGGTGCAGGCCAGCCCTGTTCTTAGAGCCTCACATAATTATGTTGGGGTAATTTACATCTTCAGTGAGTAAATTGCAATTTTGAACGCAATTTTTTTTCCCAATATTAATGCAAATGCTCTTCACTTAACCATAAATCGAACACAATTATTATGAAAGTATTCCAGGTCCTATTGGCATCATCTCTGGTGTTCCACATAAGTGATATGTGCACCTGATTCTTCAGATGCAAGTGATCTGTTCCTATTGATGCACAGTGCTGAAGGACCCTGGAACTGCTGTCTGGTCTGTAGTTCTAAGGTTCCTCTGTGTCAATAGGTGCAACTGAACTTGATTTGAAATGGACGGTAGGAAGGGAACTTATGCAGAAGTGTAAAGAGTACCTTCACTCAATAGGGTTTGCATGCAACTGACTGTAGGGAAATTTGAGCAAGCATAATTGCATTTGCAGATCTAAATGATCCCTCATGTCCTTAGGCTACAGTTTGACCAAGTGAATGTATGTGTATCTGAATCTTAGATTGGACGAAGAACTGATTTCTTAACATTGGGATGAAGAGAAGCATTAAACCAATTGGATATATCTAGAGGCCTATTTATCAAAATTCAAATTTGTGAATTTGTTTTTGTTTTTTTTTAGTTGAAAAAACTCGAAAACTCACCAAACTCAAATGTGTGCTTAAAAACTAGAATCTCAAAGAGATTAAAAAACTAGAATCTCAAAGAGATTAAAAAAGGCTAAATAAACCCCACAAACAAAGCAAAATCACATTCTACTCATTATTTTCAGTAGACCTAATAAAGTTTAAAAAAAAATTTGAAGAACTCAAATTGGAAAAAAAATCTTTTAATTTTCATAGTACAAATTCCATTGACTTCTACAAGAACTCAGCAGCATTTAGATGCATTTTTTTACATTCAATTATTTTCTGTTTTTGCATGTAATACATCTAGAAATTTTGAGTTTCCCAAATCTAATTTGAGTTTGTCAAAAAAAACTTGAATTGAGGTAAAAGTTTGATAAATCATAGGTTACCACTGTATGGTCTTTGTATGTGCTTATTGTCCTGTGTAGGTTTCCTTCCAAACTGTAAAAATATTGAGGTAAGTGAATTGGCTCCTGATGAAACAGAACAAAGCGCATGTGCATGGAATGGACCTTTGATTGTAAGCTTTACAGATGTGAATGTTAAACATCTATAGTAAAATAATAATGTTAAGTATATGAATAAAGAATAACAGTCTATAAGAAGAACCAAATCATAGCCTATGATTAAGTGTTTATGGCACGAAACGCGTACGGCTGTGGACACAATAAACTTTTTTCACTTTGAACTATTGCCTGGTGGAAGTTTGCCTTCATTGAGTGCCTGCTCCTTATTGGTTTTTCGGTTTGTCCGCTCCCCGTGCTGAGGGCTCAGGGCGGTGCACCTGGGCCACTTCCCCCGTTTGGTGAGTAATCATTATACTGTTTGGAGACCCCAATATCACAGATGTATTTTCGAGTCTATAAGAAGAGCCTGCAAGTGGGAAGGCATAATCAAAAGGCTTGGTAATTATTTGTATGGTTACATTGTCAATTAAAAGCAAAATATTGCTTAGACCTCTTCTGACCGCTTTATTAGGTATGCAGAAGGAATTTTCTAATGGTAATTGTCATTACCAGTGCTATAGCAGTCATCTTGTTGTTAACTGATATCTGGATCACTGTACAACATTTGCTTGATTGGTATATGCTTCAATTAAACATAATAAGGGCTGATAAAGTGCAGTGCAGATGGGCAGAGCTAGGAAAAAATTTAATGCTTTGGGGCAATAATTATATGAAACCAAAAACAGAAAGTCGAGATTAAACAGAGCAGGCGTTATTCTCGTATCATTGATTTGTTTTCTTTGTCCATCACCTTCCACAGGTCATTGCTTACCTTTCTGTTTGTAATGTTAATTTACAGTGCATGGCCAAATAAAATGTTCCTTAAGAGCATGTATCATCTAATCTCTGACTTTCATGCATTCATCTAAATGGGTCTTAGGCCTCTCATAGCCACTGAGCTGCTATTATGGAAAGCTGCTTTTGCGCTACCAGATCAGATTACAAGCTATTAAACTGGATAGGTCAAAGAGACGATGCAACCACCAGGTTTTAAAGGTCTGTAAGCTGCGGTTTAAACCTGTTATTAGTGGGAAGTTTATTCACTCTGATAACAGATGTTGCTGAGTTTCCAAGAAATAATGTAAAAAACTGCTCATGAAATCAAGTGAAGCAGAATCTCTAAAGAGCAACCAAACAAGGCTGATGTATAAACCAGCATATTTATAGATTGAGATCACCTGAACGTTGTATTATTTTTTTTTACAAGATAACTTGTATGGCAGTGTAGAATCTCAAATACAGAAGAGAAAAGGGGAGAGAAAATGAGAGGGACGTAAAAGAAAGACCAAAGGAGGCAGCGAAAAGGGAAGAAGAAATGGATGGGTACCGTAAATTGGAATGGAGAAGTGAGGAAGAAGCAACTTTTATTTCCCCATGAAATGGAATGCTAGGTACAGGTATCAAGCAAATGGCACATTATACAGCTGTTCCTCTGCAAGGGATGTCGTTTTTATTTTGTATCCATCAAGATTTCTGTGTTTATCCATATCAATGCTGTACAAAAGTATTCTGCGTGGGGGCTACAATACACTATTATACTTGCTACATGTATCCTTGCTGAAGCACAATTGGAGCGATATGAGGCATCCTATTCTCTATGGTCTATGAGACAGTTTAATCTTTAACCCTTTTATTCCTGTCATTCCTTTTCCCTTAAACAACCATCTTGTCATATACAGGGGACTAGCAATCCGGAGGGCTCAATGCAAATCCTCAGTTTAATGGAACGACGTAAAGTTCTAACATAGGACATTGTTTAAGTTTCCTTCAGATATGTGTCAGAATAAGTAATCCCAGGTACCTGGTCACTCTTTGTGTTATATAATGCACATGGGTGCAAAATTCTGTGCAGTATTCCATCATTTTCACCTTGCCCAAAGATTATACACATCAATGGCTTAACACAAACTGCAAATAGAGAAATGTAGGTGGTGAGGAGGTAATAAAACATAACTAACGTATCATGTCTGCCAGAGACTGTTTATTCAGTGACACCAAATTGCTGTATTAAGGGTAGAACGATATTTAGCACATAAATATATTTTAAAAAGGAAACACAAATAGTATGTCTCCACGATGAGCTACCCAAATGGCAAAACTCCCTCCTTACTGTATCATACTGTTTAAAATGTTGGGATCTGCAGTCTAGTAACATCAGGGATGGATTATTTGGGGCATATGGATATAGTCCAGTAACATGGGTAGAACTACACTGTTATGAAAGGTTCTCTTTAATCATTCCATCTCATACGTTCAGTTGATTATCAGATCTCTCCCCAGGCATATTTGTAAGAGAGAGACCTTGAAGACCAAAAGCCATCCAATCACACATCGGGCGTACCACCCACATAGCTATACAATCACTAGTGTACAACAAGGACATAGCATATACATCTGCAGAAAATATTTCCCAGTGCTGCATTAGTTTGTGCCTGCTCTGTGTTGACCTGGCCTCCATGTTCTCAGTTCAGGCAAATGTCTCTGTATTAAAAATACTATGGGGGTTATATAATATCAGAAGCAAAGTTTGCTTCACTTCTTATCAGCCATATCAACCAATCAGCAGGAAGCATTTACTGGCCATCTGTTTAAAAGGAAGCATCTTATTGGTTGCTATTGGTTACTGCTCCTGGGCAAACGTTGTGCCTTTCATTACAAATGTCCTATAGCACTAAACACCTAAAGAGCTCTAGATCTGACCTTCTGATGTCTTATTACAGTGTAATATCAGCAACCAAACATTCCTCAATACTGTCACTATGGGGCATATTTATTTATTTATTAATTTTAGGTATACTAGTCAAATATGGAAATTCACCCCAACATCAGCAAGTACAACAAGTTTTGGCATTTGCACCTTTTTGCCAGGAATAATTAAAAATAAGCCAATTCTTCAAGTGTCCAATGTGGTTTTTTTTCTGCAGAAGGCATTTCACCATGTCCAGTTATTAAACTACCATTATAAACATACAGCAGACATGTTAGTATCACATGATCAGTGTAATTTTTTTATGAGGTTGATTTGCCAACCAGGGTCAGTCTGGGAAAAAAACAAGTTCATTCCCTCTCCTACCCTCTCCTTCCCTCCCTGAACCCAGTCGTGCTGACGTGCTTACACGCTGGAAAGAGGTACACAAGTGTGCGCACGTTCTGGGGGGTGGGAATGCAGATAGGACTTTGTAGATGGGGGCCTGGGGAATGGTCTGGGAGGCCCTGCTGCAGGCTTAGTGGGCCAATGGCCGCCAGTTCGACGCTGTTGTCAACTTATTTACTCATTACAGCTGTATAGTAGATCTGTGCTGGTTTTCGTATGATAATGTAAGGCCCAAAGGCTTCAGGAGTAGTGAGGACCAGAGGAGGAGGTAGCAATGTCCAAGTTCGCAGTACAGATAAGGATGAGACGAGAGAATGGTCAAACAGGCAACAAGATCAGTCCAGGCAGAAGAGGTTCAAGGTCGAGGAATTCAGGCAAAGGTCGGTACACAATAGCAAAGTTTCATAAGATCACACCCAGGAGTAGCAAGCTAAAACCTATAATTGGGCACTGATGAATTTCCAGAGCTCCTTAATATAGGCCTAGATTTGGCGCCAATTTTGGACGCATCGGCGTCATGACGTGTGCGCGGACGCGCTGGCGTCAGCGACCGACGCGCTGGCGTTAGCGACCGACGCCGGCGCACATTATTGACGCCGACGTCCGTTCCGTCGCCGGCGACCAATCAGAGTGCGGGAAGAGGCAGGCATCATCCGGCTGCGTCCGTGAGGAACCAGGGAGCCACCATCTTGGACGCCATCTTGGCCACCATTTTGGGAACTGATCTCGGATTCCATTACAGATAATTCGGAAAAGTCAAGGTTATCGGACGTAAATTTGAAATAGCCATAAGATTCGAACGAGTAATCAAAAAAGTTATTCGATTTGACTCACGATTTTGTAGTGACTTTTTCCTGCACCAACTTTTTCGATCGAATTTTTTGATAACTTAGATAAATTCATGGATACGGGTTAGGTCAACTTTGTTTTAATTTAAAAAAATGGGAAAAATTTGAGCCTTAGCAAATACCCCCCTGATATTTTCCCTATATCTGTAGCCATTTCATGAGCTATGAGTGGCCCTGACTTAGAGGCCTATTTACTAACATTCACATTTTTTTTTCTCTAAAAATTCGTTTTTTAAGTAATTCTAAAAATTCAAGATTTATAAAGTGTAAAAACCATGAAAACCTCTAATACAAAACTTCGACAAGTAAAAGCAGTCCAAGTCCTATAGAAGTCAATGGGAAACACACTGATCCTAATGGACCTTTTGTTAGCCATCAGACGTTTAGAAGTTTCCTCTAGTAAACCCATTTCTATTTAAGTTTGTGCTTTTTATATTCTTTTAATAAATTACACAGTATCTGTGGTTTTAAAGAAAATGAGCTATAGAAAGTCCTTTTATCTGGAAAACCCCAGGTCCCACCCATTCCACATATCCTACACCCATACCAAGTATTGTCTGTGGTACTGTATATCTCTCTACCGTAAAACACTCAATTGGTCAGTGAAGTAGAAACAAACTATTGGTGGACCAGCCTCAATACTATCTTCATAGCATTTCTCTTTATTGAGTTTACTAATTCAACTCCCTGGAGGAAAAAAAAACAAAGAAATCCATAAATATTTACCTTGGTGTCACAGCAGCCCTTCTCTAAATCAAATGTTCAGCAGCCGGCAGCTGGCGAGTCCTCAATAAAAATGGTAATCTTTGCAGATTGATTCCGTAACATCGGGGCGACAGTGACCTGCCGAGTGACCTTATGTCAGAGTAGTAAATATTAATATCAGAGTAAAATAGAAATTGTATTTGGAAACATATTGCTTTCAAAATTTTGCCTGGATCTAATCCTGCTATATGTTATATTTTGGGTTTCTAAATACTGCATCTTGCCAAGTATCACCCTGTTTATTTTTTTAACAAAATCAGCTTCTCTGACCTAGAAGAAAAAATCAATGAAAGTTAGTTGTCTTGCTTTTAATTGTTTAATATTGCCACGACACTAAAGCATTCTTGACATCCCAATGAAATGGCAGTAGAACAGATGCACTTAAGACCTTTACATCAATGGAAATGCCAATCTCCTTAAACAAAATCCCAAACGCTTGCTTATTTGTCCTTGCTTCACTTCAGTGTAAACTGGGGAATCACAGGCTGTAGCTTCCTTTATTACAATCCATTCCTTACATGTACAAGTATTTAGACAGTTTGACCATAATTTATTCATGACATGAAGTCTTATCATTCTGAAAAATATGTACGGTGCCAGTTTATTTGGGCATGCAATCCCTTTTCTCATCAGCAAATGTTAAACTTGTGTGACAGTGCCTAATGCTATTGGATCTGTAATGTTCATATTTAATAAACCCTGTCAGTCATGGGACCACGACTAAGTGAGCTGGCAAATCAAACTGCTAAGAAATTTTATCTGGGCTGCTGTGCACCATGGGAATATCGTTCGTGCCTGGCTTGATGTTGTTTAGCTCAATCTTTTTTATTCAAAGAATTAGTATCTTTTCATGTGTAAGAGCATATTCTATACGTTTGCATTGTCACGGGAAAATAAGAAGATCCTTTTTGTTGTTATAGAGCTAAAACCTACGCAAAGACATCTAAACCAAAGTGCTTGTTTTACAACAGGCAGTATAAGAAGCATGATACAAATGGAACGTATGTATAATTTGTTCACACAATATAAAAAATTCTCATCTATTTTTAACACTGATTTTTTGTGTACCTCGTTTACTCCCCAAGCCTTGGTACGAAGCAAATAGTCACACTAGCGTTTGTCTAGGGGGCGGCATGGTGGCTCAGTGGGTAGCAGCTGCCTTTCAGCTCTGGGGTCCTGAGCCCGATCCCAAACAAGGCACCATCTACAATGAGTTTGTATGTTCTTCCTGTGTCTTTGTTGGTTTCTTCAAGCAGGTTAATTGGCTTCTGACTAAATTGACCATAGTGTGTGTGAATGTGATAGGGAGCTTAGATTGTAAAATCCTCTGGGACTGGTGTGAATGATGTTTAATCTCTGTAAAGTGCTGTGGAAATATGTTGGGGCTATATAAATAACAGGAAATAAATATGCAGCAGTTGAATACTTAGGCCTAAGACATTTCAGCGAAATTTTGGTGAAGTGAAGGACATATTCAATCATCACTACTAGGAAGCCATAGTATGTGAGAATGTTTGGAACATTAGTTAGTTGATGCCTAGGGGTATATTTATCTAGAGGACAGACCCCCTCTCCTGATCTGCTGGCCCTAACAAAAAAAACAAGTTGCAGCTCTGTGCAGCCACAAGGGCCCCCGGGGTCTGTTGCGGCATGTGCAGCATCGCAGTAGGGGGGCCGGAGGGGGCCCTGGATAGCAGTCCCGGTGGGCCTCGGGGCCCCCCAGTCCGACCCTGTATTTATCAAAGACTGAAGTTAGTGATCACCACAGTCCTCATTTCTATGGGATCATGGGCGGAGATATGCAAATCACTCCTTCATGTCTCTGCCTATGATGCCTTATGGGAGAATTAAACTCTCCTTTTTGGTATCTAGGCAGTGCTGTGTGTATGGCATGAGACAAGTAAATACCTTCTGATTTCAGAAGGCTTTACTTTGCATGTAATGTCTTGTGAACGGCTTTTTGGCTACTTTCAGCCCTTACTTACTTTCTGGCCATAGATGCAAAGATCTGATTGTACGAATCAAGGATTCGTACGATTTTTGGACCGTGTGTGGAGAGTCCCGTCATTTTTCGTCCGGCGGAGATCGGTCATTTGGTTGATCGGACAGGTTAAAAGATTTCTGTCGGCTGCGGGTAATATCTCTGCGTGTATTGCTGATCTTACGATCTTCAGAGGGAGACTCTCACTAGCTTTGGTTCGACATAACTTTCATACGATTGTTGTCAGGGGCAGAACATCGGCTGATCTGTCCTTTTGTACTTTATTTGATCGGAATGGTTAGTGGCAGGTCGGGAGATGGGAAAGTCCGATCGTACGATGATTCGCACGATCGATCTTTGCCTCTATGGCCAGCTTAACTTTCAGAGTGGCGGACTTTCACGCTAGCAGACTGTGGTGATACCCCCTAGTCTCATGTTGGGAAAATCAGGTTATATGCGCCTTGCGTAATTATTTTAAATTTTTTAAATATCATCTGGGTGGTTAATAATAAATATGTTTGTTTTTTGTTGTTATTTACAATACGTGTTAATAATTCAAGTGGTGGCCTTTCCACCGAAAATAAGCATTGTCAGTGTGAGTTACTTGGCAGGAGGTTGAAGGGGGCTCAGATTTGAGTCTCCGCAACCAATGGTAAAAATTACCCACAATGGCCATTACTGAGCTGTGAGATTCCAATAAAATTCTAGCCTAAAGCTAATTTAAAGCTAGCAAAAGCAACCATAAAGAAATTGGAGCTAAATTATTTTTATTACAATCACGTTTGTTCCATTTACCATGTCTAACCAATACACAACACTTGTCTAGTTGCATTCACACTGGGTTTTATGAGTTGCTGTTCTAACTTTTATTTAACATGCTACAGGTATGGAACCTGTTATCCAGAATGCTCAGGACCTGGGGTTTTCCCAATAAGGGATCTTTCCATAAACTGGATCTCTATACCTTGAGTCTAGTAGATAAAACTTAAACATTAAATAAACCCAATAGGATTGTTTTGCCTCCAATAAGGATTCATTTTATCTCAGTTAGGATGAAGTAAAAGGTACTCTTTTATTATTACAGAGAAAAAGGAAATCATTTTTAAAAATTAGAAATATTTGATTAAAATGGAGTCTATGGGAGATGGACTTTTCATAATTCAGATCTTTCTGGATAATGGGATTATATACCAGTAGTGATGGGCGAATTTGTGGCGTTTGGTTTGCTGAAAAATTCCCGAATTTCCAGCGAAATTCACGAAATGGCGGTTTCGCTAATTTATTCTCCTGCGGTTAATCGCGGGAATTCAATGAGAATTCGCGCCTGGCGAATAAAATCACCCATCACTATATATCAGCATATCATAATAAATGGTGTGATTCATTTCATAGGTAAATCAAATATGTTTTTTCCTTGGAATGGCATCACAGAAGAAAATAAGCATTTGATCTATTATGCAGCATATCAACTCAGATGAGATTCCAGAAATAGCTAGCAAAGGGGGGTGATTTGTTTCCTCATGCAGTGCATATATTAATTGAAAATCTTTGTTATCTCAGTCAAACGCATCATTTATTCACCTGGTCTGCAAGAGCAACTCTGCAGTATAGGATCACAGTGTTGGGCTTATTCAATAGAATTATATATTTGCAATCCATTTACATAACGTTTGTTTAAAATGTCAGAGAGCCGGGGGCCTTTCCGTAGCAAAAAGTGGACAAAAAGCCCCATTAAATCTACTTGCTTTTATGCTTATAGTTACATTTCATCATTTATTTTGGAGAATAAACAGAATTACAGTCTAAATATTAGTTTATGTTGGGAAAAAGACATAAAGACATACACAATGAGGGTGCTACAAGATTAATATGTATAGCTTCAAACCAAGGCAACTTTATGAGTGTCGGCAACACACGCCTTTTTCTAATGTTCAGATCGAAGACTGCCAACAGCTAAATACAGTTTTAAATTGGCCCCCAGAGTTTCATTAAAGAAGTGCAGAAATAAATATTTGTGTGTCATACAAAGTCTTTCAAGAGACTGAGCATTCTAGACATGGACACTCTCCAGCTTCCCCACAATAGAAATAACAAAAAAAAAAACCTGGATACTTTTTAGCTTGTGAGTAACCTATACTTATGTAGTTACAGTAATTCTTCAGTAAAAACTGATGTCATTGATCTACCGATTCTTGGAAAAACTCATACTCCCTCCCTGAGATGATGTAGAGACACATTAGATCAGGGCAAATTCTATTCTCCACCTATAACTACTTTGCACACTGCATTGGGTATTGTAAATTACCCCTTATAACTTGACCTATTTGTAAAATAGAAAATGCTTATCCAGGACTATCTAAGGGGCAGATTTATCAAGGATTGAAGTGAAAATTCAAATTTCAAATTTAAATATTCAAAATTTTGAGTTTATTAAGGGGCCCATTTACTTAGTTTGAGTGAAGGAATAGAGGAAAAAAAGAATTTCAAATGGTCGAATATGGCTGTTTCAACCAATGAATGGGCTACTTCGACCTTCGACTACAACCTTCGACTTCAAATAGAACGATTCGAACTAAAAATCGACTATTCAACCATTCGATAGTTGAAAATATTCGATTGTTCGCCACCTAAAACCTACCGAGGCCAATGTTAGCCTATGGGGAAGGTCCCCATAGGATTCCTAACAATTTCCTGACCGAAGGAATATCCTTCGATCGATGGATTAAAATCCTTTGAATCGTTCGATTCGAATGATTTAATCGTTCGATCGAACAATTATTCCTTCGATCGTGGTAATAGCGCAAAATCCTTCGACTTTGATATTCGAATTATGACATTTATCATGTACTGGCCCTTCCAATTCGAATTGAACTATTCGGCACCTTGAACCTGCCAAATTAGTAATTTGGAATTGTCTGGAGACATCCTGAAAATCTAGTTTTTTTTGGTAAAAAAACTGGAATTGAATTAGATTTGAATTAGATTCGAATTAGATTCAAATTAGATTCAAATTAGAATCAAGTTTGCAGGTTGATCCCATTCACCCAAATTTGAAAAATGATTTTTTTTTTTGATAAATTTTGATTGGTGTTTTTTCGAATTTTGAATTCATGGAAGTTTATGTGAGTTTTTACAAACTCTCATGAACTCGAAATTCGACCCTTGATAAATCTGCCCCCAATAGTAACATACATGTTTATTTTACATTAAAAAAACACTAAATTAATTAATGTTTAGAAAATTGCAATTAGCAGCATAAACTTTATTACTGATGAAGGAGGATGACAATTTTGCCTATCACAGCTATAGAATATGTAAAATCATCCTGCCTTTAACTTAAATGTGTACTGTTTAGATTTGGTTTTATGATATAATAGTCTAATCAAAAAGTGCATATAAATAAATTCACAGCGAAATTCCCAGATTTTTTTGTGAAACTGCAAAAAAAATTTGGCCTAGAAAAAATACGCCAAGAGAAAATGCCCATTTATTTCAATGCATTTGCAGTGAGAAAAAACGCCCATTGACAATGCATTTGGAGTGAGAAAGAAGTTGAGGAAACAAACGTTATTAAATAACTAGTTAATTCCAGTGAAACATCATTGTTATGAAATATTAACCACTATCAATTTGTTCAACAGATCTTTTGCTTTTCTCATAAATAATAAACAATATGAAATCAAGATTTTAGTATATGGTCAAAAGATGTGAAAATATTGGGAAATAACAAATAAAGATGAATGAACTTTTTTTGCCCAGTACAGAGAGTAGCCCAGGTACCCTACCCTTTTTGAATGGCTGAGCTTTGTCACACTCTTAAATAAGGTTAGGCCTCTTTCCACAGAAAATGTATAAGATGATAAATTGACTTTATTGTCCCATGAAGGCTTTATTTTTCACCATTCTGTTGCACTGTATGCAGTTAGTAAGCAAAACAATGAGCATTATCTGAATGAGTGAGAACAGACACATGCAAGTCTGTTCAGTATATACTGTATATAGGCATACGTACAGTGTAGAAAAGCCTACCCCACTGTGTCTGGTACACAGCCAGCTCATTAAAAATTACAAAAAAATCTTGGAGCTTTAAATAATTGCAAGGTTTCCCTCTGTTGTACTGGCACTGATCTGCAATCAGTGTCCAACAGAAACACAATAAAGGGAACAAGAAAAAGAGAAAGCAAATTAAACCGATACTCAAATCAAATTAGGACCCTATGCAACCTAACAATAACCTCAGGCACACATACAATAAAATACAATGTAGCTAGGAGGCACACAAAACTTCATGAATTAAATCAATTAGAGCTGGAGAAAGACAAAACAAATCAATACATTAGTAAAGTACATATGGATTGGCTGAATACTGGTAAATTATTAAATTGCAAAGAGCGCTAACAGTCTATGTAAGCCCCAGATGCACCAGTATTCCTATTTATGTGCTTATAATGGAGTGTGTCATTTGATTTTATAATGTTCTGTTGTTTAAACAGGCTTTATATATTCCTGTTGTGTGAAACTCGAAGCTCTACATAGATGCTACATTAATGCTTCTTACAGTATCCTCTTTGACTAGAAATGGGTATATTTATATACAAGCTCATGACATATCCTCTTAAATAGTCTCAGTTCTAAATTTAGCAGATCCCTTCTCCCATATCGACCAGATTCAAGAGATACGTGTATACTAAATAGGGAAAATGACTATGGAAAGGATTATGATCTGTCCCGAGTGCTTTGTGTACTTTTTGTAATTTGATTTCTTCTATGCATTTAAGTATTTTTAAAGATTTGATGGTGCAAAATAACCTTTTTAATGGTTTCTGTTTCATTGTATTAGATGGTCTATATTTCAGAGCAAGGTGGTACCTTATAAATACTTTTCAGCAAAAACAGCTTAAGTTATTTATTGCCAATTTTATTTCTATTAAATCTGTTCAGTTATAGGGATGAATCAGTAGTTGATGTACTGCCAGATATACTAATAGTGGGGGCACAATGAAGTCATGTAAAATATCTCAGTTCTGAGATGAAATTATGGTGACTCATTTTCAGTGAAGAAAACTGTAAATAATCAAAATATTAAAATATAGGTTATCGCATGGCAACAGCATTTTATCAGTTGTTTGACTGGTATCCAAACTAAAGCTAGCCATACATGGTAAAATCTTCTAATTTGGCAATCTTTACCCAGTTTGGGATGATAATTGTAAAGTCACTGGACTAATGATCAAATTGAAACAAATTGAGACTTGTCTGGAAAGAACTGTGTCAATGCACCAAAGTAGACAGGATTTTTAAACTTGCCTGATTGATATCTGGCTGATTTTGTTCAGATATCGATAAGACAGGACCTCTTGAGCGCCCCAAAATTGCCAACTTGGTCTGGAGAGGTCAAATCGCCAGCTTTTATCAACCAATGCATGGCCATCTTAAAAAGATTTATTGTATAGTTGTCTGGTATATCTAATTAACTGAACATCTATAGTATATATGTTTACAACTGATAGCCTAGTGGCCTCTGATTGAGATTTAGGGCTCTTACAGACGAGCGTTTTTACCTGCTCTCCCCTGTGTTCCGTTTTTCTGCGTTCAGCCGCAGGGGAGCGCAGGAATAGACGCATTACATTTTTTCCAAGCGGGCTGTACTCACACAGGCACGTGTAGGCGCTGAATGCAGGTTGAGACACAACATGCTGCATTTTTCCTGCGTTCGGCGCCTACACGCATAGGGCCTTCCTCACCTCTTTGTACCTGTATTGATTGTGATGTTTGTTACTCCATATATTCTATATATGTAATTCATGTGATGTCGTTTTATAATCACATTTACTTTACAGTGCTACGCAATATGTTGGCGCTATATAAATACATGTTAATAATAATAATAATAATAATAATAATAATTTACACTGAAAAGATAAAGAAACAAACAATAATCTAAATGTCTTAAAATTTATGTTACTTATTCACATCTACATATTCAATTAAGACTCTCCATTAATGTTGGCTTCTCCCAATGTAAATTAGGTCTCCCCTAAGGTTAGAATAATAGTTAAGTGGTCTAGCTATCATCTTAAGATGCTATAGAGAATAAAAAATTGATATTATATGGACAAGCTTTCGGTTGAGTTATTCAAAGAGAAGGAGATAAAGGCATTGTCTGGTGGCAGAGACCATAAATACATCTATAAATGTGCATATTTGTTAGTACATGTGCTAATATTTGGTTTATTAAGGTTATTTTAATGTACTTCTATAAGAGCGAAAAAGTGGGACCAATAAGATTGGGTATTGGGTAATATTGTTCAGGGTATTATGACACTGAAATATCATAAAGAAGCAGTCCTCTCTGTAGACCAAAGACCTTGCTTTCTTGTTTTCATTATAGAACAGTCTAATGCCATATATTTCTGTGCAGAAATTACTTTTGAAATAAAATTCAATGCGTAGATTGACTCCATAACCAATATTCTAGACAGATAACCAACATAAATGAGAACTTTTCATTATAAGCAAAAAACACTTGTAATTATACTGAAGTGGGAAAAAACTGCTTCATGTGCAGTGACCATATTTAATGTAAAAGAAGAAGAAATGATCTGGAGTGAGATGAAGCTTTGGCAGAGCAAAGTGACCTTTTATGTCAATAAACAATCACTATGAGTAGAAGCAGTGACCGGTCAAAGCCTTTAGTATCCCAGGAGGCTAGAAGGTTTATATGAAGGGTGGGTGAAGGTTATAGTTTTTTTTCACAGAATGGGGTCACTTTCAATTTTCATTCTGAGACTCCCTCTCTATATGTGTTTCAGCCAATTTCACAGCAATAGACTAAGGTAAAAACTGTAGAACAGTAATGATGTTGAGTTGTTATGATGTTTTTGCCTGTTTTACTTTGAGAGTCCTTTGCAGTAAAAGCACACTGTAGAAGCCGCAGTCCAGAGCTCTTCAAGTGCCTTGTTTTTCATTCTAGGCACACAAATCAGAAGATGTAAGAATCATCTTTAAATGCTCATCCTGCTCCATTTCTCACAAATTGTTCACAGAACACCCAATGCCGGAAAAATCAATGAATGTTTATTAAGTGAGTGCAGGGAATAAGGATTTAAATCATTCAAATTCAAGGTCTTGTGAATATTAAAACAAACTCATTTGCCACTTTAAAAGGTTGATGGTTTCTAGCACAGATCTAAAAACCTCCCCCAGTATTCCCTGTTGTGAATATTGCTGCAGGATATAAATGAGGGCATAACCTGCAGGATGGGTGATGGAGATGTGTTCCTTATGTGAACCTATTTTGTATATTTATGCATGGGTAACAGTTTGCATTGCTCTGTTTCTTTTTTGTCCACTGATGACTGATGGATTTGAAAACAGGGACACACTGTTTGGGGGTCTTTATTCTAATTAATTATCTACCAATGTGGAAATTATTAACACAAAGCTACTTGAGGGCAGATTTCCTGAGTGGTATTTGAGACCACAACAAAATACACAGAATGTTATATAAAAATATATATATATTCAGTAATCTGAAAAATAATTTTACATATTATATTGACTATTTAGTGTCTTTTAGCTCAGGGGTTCAATGCATACCCATGAAAAGATCATACAATATATTAATATTATATCAATTGAAGTACATAGAAGACCACAATGAAGACCACAGAGATGGCAAAATAATTTAGGGCTTAATACAGGGGTCCTCAACCTTTTTACCCATGAGCCACATTCAGATATTTAAGGAGTTGGGGAGCAATGCAGGCATGAAAAATGTTCGTGGGGTGCCAAATATGTGTGGTTATTGGCCATTTGGTATCCCCTATGTGTACTGGCAGCCTACTTGAGGCCACTGGGAGAAACATCCAAGGGATTGGTGAGAAAAATGTTGTTCACAAGCCACTGGTTGGGGATCACAGGCTTAATACAAAGGCTATTTAAAGGGTAGAACACCTTTGAATGTAATTTTAGTATGTAGCCTTGCAGACCAGTAGTTTTTTGGCTGCTGGGGTTCATGACCACTATTTGAAAGCTGGAAAGAGGCAGCAGAAAGCAGCAAATAATTCAAAAACTATAACAATAAAAAAAGAAAGGGAGAAGTTGTTCAGAGTAGGACATTCTACATTGTATAACATACTAAAATTTAAATGAAAGATTAACTATCCCTGCTAAATACATATGGTTAGTACTACAAAAAGCTGCCTATTGAAAGCAGGGTGTGTACTGATAGCTTTGCAAAACACAAGGGACTGATTATCTGCAATCTGCCATTAGTGTTACTATTTCTTTAAATAAATAAAATGTGTTTATTTTATCTCCAGTGCAGAGTCCACATTTGATATCAGGAATGAATGTTTGTCTTATGTGCTAGAACTTATTGTATATCTGTATTATCTGCCTTGCAGCAATGGGGTCCTAGGTTCAGTTCCAGCCAGGAGTTGTATGTTCTTCTTTATAAAAATTGTAAAATCCACTGCAGCAGGGACTAATTATACATAATCTCTGTAAAGCACTGTGGAATATGTTGGTGCTACATAAATAAAGGATAATAAAATTTCATTTTAATTGTTTATGCTGAAATTCATTATTTGTTGTGTATTATATAGTGCTGACTTCAGTTCATTTAATGGGCATGTAGGGCCTGGTGTATGATCTGATCATTGGCCCTCATCCTAATGATTGGATCAGCCGAATTGGGCCACCCTTTGTGGGTGTCAATACCAGGCCCAGGTCAACTTGCTTGGCAGCTTCTCTTATCTGAAGGACCAGATCTGGTAGTTTATAAAGACCAAGTAATGATAAACCATCTACCATATGTAGCCAAGTGTAACTGTTTCATCTGTAGGCCAAGTAATGTAGTTTAGAATTGCTAGAATTGGTTCTTCTGTGCTGTCCCTCTGCCATAACCATTTCTTCATTATCTTTCAAAGCCCCGTGCTTACACCTGTCCATTAACTGCTGTACACTGTCATTGACAGTTCTCTGATTGGGAAGACCCTTCTCTAATCAGCAAACTGACAGTAATAGAGTAACTGCAACTCTAAGACAACATGCAATTATCAAAAGAAAAGTCTGCCACTTTAGCACCCATTCTGTCAACTTCAAGATTACAGGTATGCCTTTGAAATACACATCTAAGACACAAAAGGCTGTGGTCAAAAATAAATTCCTATTCACGCCCCTGTTCATATCACAACCAGCAATACAGTTTTTCCCTACATATTAAAGGACATATATACATTTACAGAATTACTATTATTAACTCAAGACAAATGCTGCTTATTAAAAGCCTCTGCATTAAAGTGTAATATTCTTTATGAATTATTCTGCAGCAGATTTTAGACAGCTCATTGACCCACCTCTCGTTTCACTCACCTAATTGCCCAGCTATCTGGTCTTCTGGAAAGAAGAAGTTACACGTTTAATTACAGTCATTTTCTTGTTGCTCAGGACAATGACATTTCATGTAAGAATGAGGGTTGTGGGCAACAGCACTCACATGCATCAACCCAAGTAATTATCTTCTGATGTGTGCTGTATTAGCGCTAAACTCCATAGGAGATTTTCATCAGATTTTATGGGTCGGATTTTATTGTGTTTTGTCTTTCCACGCAACAGCATAAGATTTTGTTGGATCCTACAAAATCTTGTCCCAATAGCTATAATGTCAGGTGGCGTCGTTTGTTCATGCATTTACACCCAACAGCCAATGTATTTCAATTGAGAACAAAAAATCGTTCAGACAACATCAGATTTTAGCTTGTGGAGTGAAGAAGCAGCATGCATCATTTTTACATGCCATGATTTAATGAAACCATGCATGGAACATGTGGGCCAGCAGAAAAGTATTAAAGGGTGACATGTCTGTAATAAACTTCAGTAGGTTGGATCTTGATTGATCTCAACCCTGCTGTTGCAAATTAGAGAACTAAGAACCTTGCAAAGCTTTGGTCCTGACCATTAAGCACATTTCTTAGGGCTCTTACACACGGCCGTTTTTACTTGTGCTCCCCTGCATTGCGCTTTCTTCCATTCAGCTGCAGGGAAATGCAGGAGTAGACACAGTCAATTATTTTGAAGGGAGCTGTACTCACACAGACGCATGTAAGCACCAAACACAGGTTGGGACGCAGCCTGTTGCATTTCACCTGTGTTTGGTGCTTACATGTGTCTGTGTTAGTACAGCTCCCTTCAAAATAATTGACTACTCCTTCGCTCCCCTGCTGCTGAACGGAAGAAAGTGCAATGCAGGGGAGCTAAGGTAAAAACGGCAGTGTGTGAGAGCCCTTGAGAACTGATTAGAAAAACTATTTATTAAGAACAGGCTGAAGGTCATTTGGAGTGTAAGTTCAAGAGCCATATTTCATATACAATGATCCGTTTTATTTCTTATTTCCAGCGCATTTATTGCACCAGTGCACTGATCAGTAGGAATGTTGCTTTTGGGGTGATCTACTTAAATCTCTTAACAGTTTTAGGGCCATCCAAGTGTAAATTATTATAAGATGACAAGCAAGGTAGCTATCTAAGAGCCTATATAAAATACCCCTCTGTGTAAAATGTATTTCATCCATTCATATTGCTAAAGCTATGAGCAAGGCTGATCTTTTCTTGTCAAAAACCTTTTTCTATGTCACCCTCACTAGCTCCAGTTTTGTCAGTCAGAATATATCAATAAGCTTTGTCTACAATAAGATCTATTTATAAATACTTTTTAAAATAATGCTAAAACTAATTAACACCATAGAAATACCATAGAAAATATTCATATTCATATTTTCTCTTATATCAGAATCATTGCCCATGTATTCCTAAGAACCAATATAAATAATTTCTAAGCGAGAGAAGATGCCTAGTTATTGAAGGTTCACAGTTCTTTCAAGTGCTCCAGTCAAGTACAGCATGAAATCAGCTACTTTATCTGCTAATCCATCCATAATTACACTTTACTGAACTGTGATTTTGGTTGAACTAATGGAAGGGCTTATCTACTGCACCCACATCATAATTTATTGTGCATGAAATGTGCATTTTACTTTACAGCTATAGTGACAAACGTATTGCAAGCACAGATATGGGCTTTATTATACAGAATGCTTGGGACCTGGGTTTTTTTAGCTAAAGGATCTTTCCATAATTTTGATCACCATACCTTAAGTCTACAATGTGTATTTACATAGTAACATTATTTAAGTTAATTTGAGTTGAGAAATGGCAAAAGTCTATCAAGTTCCACCCCTCCAAGTAAAACCCAGTGCACATATACACTGTACCTTAAGTCCAGATGAAATCTCTAACCATAGTGCTTCCACAGCCCTGCAGTGCCATCCTTTGCAATATTTTCAATGCATGGCTTTAATTCTGGTTTTACATAAAGGCAAACCCCTCTGCCTGTTTTATTCCCTATGCCACCCTGTAACTATCTCAGTTTACTGCCCAGTCATATGTTCACAGTGATACAAATTATACAGATACTATATATACTCGAGTATAAGCCGAGTTTTTCAGCCCCCAAAATATGCTGAAAAACTCTAACTCGGCTTATACTCAGGTCAAGCGCAAAAACGGTCGCCTAAGAATAGTCGCCATCGCTTAAGAATAGTTGCCGGCGCCTAAGAATAGTCTCCAAGAATATTCGCCGGCATCCAAAAACGAGATGCCGGCACCTCCGATGGGAGCAGAAACCCTAAATTTTTTGATTGAAACTTACCAGAAGCTGCTGCATTTCTCACCCTAGGCTTATACTCGAGTCAATAAGCTTTCCCAGTTTTTGGAGGTATAATTAGGTACCTCGGCTTATTCTCGGGATGGCTTATACTCGAGTATATACGGTAATCTCCAGCTCTCCCATTTTACCTGACAAGCTCTGCACATTTCCAAGCAGACAGTGGCAATTAGTACTTTTCCCTCTGATATTTATATTATTCAGAGTATACACATAGTATAATATGTGCTCGCCTCACTCCCCTGATCTCTATCTAATCCCAATGCCCTAGCTACACTAGCTTCCACATAATGTTCTATTTCACCAACTACAATTTACAAAAAAAGAAATTTTCTTGATGTTAGTGCCTATATCCCTGAATTTACCCATTAAGATCCTCCACCTACCATTACATTGTCATTAGTACCAATATGTAAAAAGACAACTACGTTTACAACTAATTTGTTTTCCCAGTCAGCACATGTACCAGGGAAATAGCAAACTGCTCAGTTGTAGTGACAACTGATTACCCTCTATGCTTTCCTATTAATTAAGTCCCCTGTAACCTCAGACTTGCCATGCTCTCCTCCTCTGTTGAAAGATCAGTCCCATCTAGAATTGCCATTCCTGAGATCATACTCCCATCTTCTTTGCATTAAAAAATAAAGAATTATTTGCTTAAAATTGGTGCTATGGGAGATGGCTTTCCCATTATTTGGAGCTTTCTCTACATTGGGTTTCCTTTACCTGTGTACTGTCATATAAAGTAACACATAGGGGGTTAATTATTAAGAGTTAATTATTGAGTTGTGTTTTCCACTAAAATTCGAGTTTTTGGGTTGATTTTTTTGGTCAAAACTCACATTTTCAGGTTAAAAAAACAAATTTTTTCTAGATTTATTTTACCCTGACACTGGCAATAGCTTGAATGTGAAAATACACCATCCTAAACCTGTCAAGGTCATGTAGGAGTCAATGGCAGAGGTCTATGATGCATGTGTTGATTCTGCAGACTGACAGGTATATCTTCCCTACCCCTCATCCTCTGTCACTGTTTCTGCAATTATTCATTCCATGGTTCCCTTTCTCAGTATCAGGGTCTAAAAGGAACAGTCGCACCAAAAATGAGAATGTTGTTATAAAGTAATGAAAATTAATGAAAATATAATGCACTGTTGCTTTGTAATGGCACTGGTAGGTCTGCTTCAGAAACTCGACAATAATTTGTATAAACAAGCTGCTGTGTAGCCATGGGGGCAACTAGTCAAAACTGATAAAGGAGGAAAGGCACAGGATACACTGTAGATAACAGATAAGCTCTGTAGTATACGATGAGATTCTTCAGTACGTATCTCTTATCTACTGTGTATCCTATGCTTGAATAGCTGCCCCCATGGCTACAGAGCAGCTTGTTTATATAAACTAGAATAGTGTTCCTGAAGTGCAGGGCAACAGCACATTATATTTAGGGATGTAGCGAACGTCGGAAAAAATGTTCGCGAACATATTCGCGAACTTGCGTCAAAAATGCGAACGGTTCGCGAACGTCGCGAACCCCATAGACTTCAATGGGAAGGCGAATTTTAAAAGCTAGAAAAGACATTTCTGGCCAGAAAAATGATTTTAAAGTTGTTTAAAGGGTGCAACGACCTGGACAGTGCCATGCCAGAGGGGGATCAAGGGCAAAAATGTTTCTAAAAAATCCATTGTTGACACAGCGCTGCATTTTGTGCTGTAAAGGGCAGAAATCACACTACATTTCTAAACCTGTGTAATAAAATGCTTTAAAACGTCCGGCGTCTACATGCCAATCAAGTCGTGTAAAGGTTACAGCCTGTTCACACGCAAAGACGAAACGCGGTGCTTACTGCAACGCAAAAAGACGCAAAGAGCTTTAATGAATGATACCGTCAAGTGAGCAAATAATAGTTTTTAATTACTAGTTGCTTGTCACCTCCAGGATGTTCGTCCTGTTGGTGGCAATATTTCTGTAGTGGTGTGTTTAGCAGTCACCGTGCTTGTGCGCACGTGCACGGTCAGGCAGAGGTAATTCAATGTACAGTGAAGTGAACCAAAAAACACTGATTCTGCAGTGTGGGCCCAGTTTTGGTCTACTTTATTGATCACCTGCGGTGACCATAAAAGATGCGATTTTGCCACTGTTGCAGAACCCTGAAAAATTAGGCATGTGTACTTTCCTGAAAAATTATGTTTTTTTTGTCGCAGCCACTGAACCAGAAGTCCAGAAACAATATGCCATATAAATGCTGAAAATATTAATTTTTTTTTGTGGCAGCCACTGCAGCACAGAGGCCAGAAAAAATATGCCATATAAATGCAAACAATATTAATTTTTTTTTGTTGCAGCCACTGCAGCACAGAGGCCAGAAAAAATATGCCATATAAATGCAAACAATATTAATTTTTTTTTGTCGCAGCCACTGCAGCACAGAGGCCAGGAAAAATATGCCATATAAATGCTAACAATATAAATTTTTTTTGTCGCAGACACTGAAGCACAGAGGCCAGAAAAAATATGCCATATAAATGCTGAAAATATTCTGTTTTTTTTGGCCACAGCCACTGAAGCACAGAGGCCAGAAAAAATATGCCATATAAATGCTGAAAATATTCATTTATTTTTGTCGCAGCCACTGAAGCACAGAGGCCGAAACAATATGCCATATAAATGCTGAAAATATTAATTTTTTTGTCACAGCCACTGAAACACAGAGGCCAGAAAAAATATGCCATATAAATGCTGAAAATATTCTGTTTTTTTTGGTCGCAGCCACTGAAGCACAGAGGCCAGAAAAAATATGCCATATAAATGCTGAAAATATTCATTTATTTTTGTCGCAGCCACTGAAGCACAGAGGCCGAAACAATATGCCATATAAATGCTGAAAATATTCATTTTTTTGTCACAGCCACTGAAGCACAGAGGCCAGAAAAAATATGCCATATAAATGCTGAAAATATTCTGTTTTTTTGGTCGCAGCCACTGCAGCACAGAGGCCAGAAAAAATATGCCATATAAATGCAAACAATATTAATTTTTTTTGTCGCAGCCACTGCAGCACAGAGGCCAGAAAAAATATGCCATATAAATGCTGAAAATATTCTGTTTTTTTTGGTCGCAGCCACTGAAGCACAGAGGCCAGAAAAATTCAGGATTTACCTGGATTCAAATTAAACCAGTAGGGTTTGCACCCTAGTTTGTAACGGTGGTGGAGGGAGGAGGACGCTAAAGGACAGCTGTATGTGGAGTCATGAGGCGTGCAGAGAAGGACAGCTGCATGGGGAGTCAGAATCAGAAACTCAGAACAAGTCTTCCGGCGTGCAGTAACCCTCCGAGATCCACCCCTCATTCATTTTAATAAAGGTCAGGTAATCCACACTTTTGTGACCTAGGCGAGTTCTCTTCTCAGTTACAATCCCTCCTGCTGCACTGAAGGTCCTTTCTGAGAGGACACTTGAGGCGGGGCAAGACAAGAGGTTCATGGCAAATTGTGACAGCTCTGGCCACAGATCAAGCCTGCGCACCCAGTAGTCCAGGGGTTCATCGCTCCTCAGAGTGTCGATATCTGCAGTTAATGCCAGGTAGTCCGCTACCAGCCGGTCGAGGCGTTCTTTGAGGGTGGATCCCGAAGGGTTCTGCCGCTGCCTTGGACTGAAAAACATTTGCATGTCTGACGTTACAGAGTGGCCAAAGTGCTTTGTCCTTGCAGGTGCGCTCGTGGCAGGATTACTGGCACCTCTGCCCCTGGAATGTTGATGAGTTCCTGAAGTGACATCACCCTTAAAAGCATTGTACAACATGTTTTGCAGGCTGGTTTGTAAATGCAGCATCCTTTCAGACTTGTGGTATGTTGGTAACATTTCTGCCACTTTATGCTTGTACCGAGGGTCTAGTAGAGTCGCGACCCAGTACAGGTCCTTCTCCTTAAGCCTCTTGATACGGGGGTCCTTCAACAGGCATGACAGCATGAAAGACCCCATTCTCACAAGGTTGGATGCAGAGGTATCCATCTCCGCTTCCTCGTTATCAAGGACTGCATCATCCACGGTCTCCTCCCCCCAGCCACGTACAAGACCAGGGGTCCCCAAAAGGTCACCACTAGCCCCCTGGGAAGCCTGCTCCTGTTGGTCCTCCTCCTCCACAAAGCCACCTTCCTCCTCTGACTCCACTTCTGACACCTCTCCCTGCGTTGCAGCAGGTGCCTGGGTTCGTTCTGGTGATTCCGACCAGAAATCGTGCGCTTCCTGCTCCTCGTCACGCTGGTCTACAGCCTCATCTGTCACTCGTCGCACGGCACGCTCCAGGAAGAAAGCAAAGGGTATTAGGTCGCTGATGGTGCCTTCGGTGCGACTGACCATATTTGTAACCTCTTCAAAAGGGCGCATGAGCCTGCAGGCATCGCGCATAAGCACCCAGTAACGGGGGAAAAAAATCCCCAGCTCTGCAGATCCAGTCCTACCACCCAGTTCAAACAGGTATTCGTTGACGGCTCTTTGTTGTTGCAGCAGACGTTCCAACATGAGGAGCGTTGAATTCCAGCGAGTCTGGCTGTCGCAAATCAAACGCCTGACTGGCATGTTGTACCGCTGCTGAATGTCAGCAAGGCGTGCCATGGCTGTATAGGAACGTCTGAAATGGGCCGACACCTTCCTGGACTGCCTGAGAACGTCCTGGAATCCTGGGTACTTTGAGACAAAACGTTGTACTATTAAATTCAGAACATGTGCCATGCAGGGCACATGTGTTAAATTGCCCAGTCTCAGTGCTGCCAACAGATTGCTTCCATTGTCACACACCACTTTTCCGATCTTCAGTTGGTGTGGGGTCAGCCACCGATCGGCCTGTGACTGCAGAGATGACAGGAGTACAGATCCGGTATGGTTTTTGCTTTCCAGGCACGTCATCCCCAAGACAGCATGACAACGGCGTACCTGGCACGTCGAATAGCCTAGGGGGAGCTGGGGGTGCACAGGTGTGGAGGAGGAGGAGGACCCAGCAGCAGAGGACGAAGAAGAGGAAGAAGACGAGGTAGAGAGCGAAGGAGGAGTAGAGGTGGTGGCAGAACCGCGTGCAATCCGTGGCGGTGACACCAACTCCACTGTCGTTGTTGAGCCACACATTTCCTGCTTCCCAGCCATGACCAAGTTCACCCAGTGGGCAGTGTAGGTGACATACCTGCCCGACCATGCTTGGAGGACCATGCGTCAGTAGTCATATGGACCTTTGGCCCAACACTAAGTGACAGAGATGCGGTGACTTGGCTCTGCACATGGTGGTACAGGTGTGGTATTCCCTTTTTTGAAAAAAAATTGCGGCTGGGTACCTTCCACTGCGGTGTCCCAATTGCTACAAATTTGCGGAAGGCCTCAGAGTCCACCAGCTGGTATGGTAAAAGCTGGCGGGCTAAGAGTGCAGACAAGCCAGCTGTCAGACGCCGGGCAAGGGGGTGACTCGCAGACATTGGCTTCTTACGCTCAAACATGGCCCTCACAGAAACTTGGCTGGGGGCAGATGACTGGGAATGGGAACTGGTGGTCAAGGTAGAAGGCGGAGTGGAGGGTGGTTCAGACGGGTCAAGGACAGCAGAGGTAGAGCAGTAAGATGCTGGACCAGAAGGAGGGTGGCTTTTAGTTTGCCTGTTGCCTTTGAGGTGAAGTGCTTTGTGCTTGCCGTTCATGTGCCTTCGCATAGAAGTTGTACCTATGTGGCTGTTGGGCTTCCCAAGACTCAGTTTCTGACTGCACTCATTGCAAATTACAACGCTTTTGTCAGAGGCACACACATTAAAAAAATCCCACACTGCTGACCTTTTTGAGGCTGGCAATCTGGGGGTAAAAGTAGAAGTCGGCGGCGTTGGCGGCAATGGCGGGTGCGTTGGCCGGCTGACCACAGGTGCCGATACATGTTGTTGCCCTACTGTTCCCTGCGAGCTGTCCTCCCTGCTTCTTCTAAGTCTTATTCTCCTCCTGCCTCTCTGACTCTCCGTCTCTCCATCTGAACTATCCTCCTCTTGCTCTCTTCTCCTTGGCACCCACAAAACATCAATCTCCTCATCATCATTCTCCTCAGATGCATCAATTTCTTCTAACAGCTCACAGAAGGAAGCAGCAGCGGGGACCTCCTCGTCATCACTCATTATGTCCATCTCTGTTGTGTTCTCTGCCAGAATTAAATCTGGTGTAACGTCCTCATCTCCTTCATCTTCTTCTGCCAATAATGGTTGCGCATCACTCAGTTCAAGAAACTCATGTGAAAATAACTCCTCTGACTCCAGTGAAGAAGGGGCGCCGGTGGTGGAGGAAGTGTTACGTGGGGTGCCCATAGCAGTGGAGGATGAGGATGTTGTGGTAAAGTTAGAAACGGTAGAGGATGGGGTGTGCTGTGTAAGCCAGTCAACTACCTCTTCAGCATTTTGGGAGTTCAGGGTCATTGCCTTTTTAAAACTGGGCAATTTCCTAGGGCCACAGGATAGCATAGCAGCACGGCCCCTAGTGCCTCTGCGTGGCGGCCTGCCTTTGCCTGGCATTATTTTTAAAACAAAAACAACAACAACTCAGGTGGTGTTTCTGGAGACGGTATTATTATTGATATTTAGACAGAATGTGAACAAGCTCACACAGCTAAGTGGCAGTGGTTTGAAAATGAAGAACACACTGGGCAAATAATGCCTACAAGGTCAACGTATACACTACAGCAGTGGTGGATACGGAATATATTATTGCTGCTTGAAAAACGTCACTCAGGTGGTGTTTCTGGAGACGGTATTATTATTGATATTTAGACAGAATGTGAACAAGCTCACACAGCTAAGTGGCAGTGGTTTGAAAATGAAGAACACACTGGGCAAATAATGCCTACAAGGTCAACGTATACACTACAGCAGTGGTGGATACGGAATATATTATTGCTGCTTGAAAAACGTCACTCAGGTGGTGTTTCTGGAGACGGTATTATTATTGATATTTAGACAGAATGTGAACAAGCTCACACAGCTAAGTGGCAGTGGTTTGAAAATGAAGAACACACTGGGCAAATAATGCCTACAAGGTCAACGTATACACTACAGCAGTGGTGGATACGGAATATATTATTGCTGCTTGAAAAACGTCACTCAGGTGGTGTTTCTGGAGACGGTATTATTATTGATATTTAGACAGAATGTGAACAAGCTCACACAGCTAAGTGGCAGTGGTTTGAAAATGAAGAACACACTGGGCAAATAATGCCTACAAGGTCAACGTATACACTACAGCAGTGGTGGATACGGAATATATTATTGCTGCTTGAAAAACGTCACTCAGGTGGTGTTTCTGGAGACGGTATTATTATTGATATTTAGACAGAATGTGAACAAGCTCACACAGCTAAGTGGCAGTGGTTTGAAAATGAAGAACACACTGGGCAAATAATGCCTACAAGGTCAACGTATACACTACAGCAGTGGTGGATACGGAATATATTATTGCTGCTTGAAAAACGTCACTCAGGTGGTGTTTCTGGAGACGGTATTATTATTGATATTTAGACAGAATGTGAACAAGCTCACACAGCTAGATGGCCACTGGGCAAATAATGCCTGCAAGTGCACTACTATTGGTGCACTACTATGAAGAACAGCAAACAGCACTGGACACCTTAAAGAACAGTAAGATAAGTAAAATAAAAAAAAAAATTATATGTATATTAAAAAAAAAAATATTCTCGGGTTGGTGCTGCTGAACTACTAGGAGCAGCACAGTAGCACACCAGTCCCACTCCCCAACACTGCTAGACTAATAGCACTTGGCTGTTAAAGTAGCAAAGTAAAACAACAAAAAAGAAAATAAAAGCAGTCCTTACAAGGACTATTGGGTTATTACAGCAGTCAGCAGATGAGATCAGAAGAGATCAGTGCCCACAGCAGGCAGCTACATACAGAGCACTGCAGTAGAAGGTAGATTACTAGCCAGCAAAGCTACCCTAAAATGTCCCTCAAATCCCTGCAGACTTCTGTCCCTCCAATACAGAGCAGTATCAAGTAGATTACTAGCCAGCAAACTTACTATCAACTGTCCCTCAAATCAGTGAAATCACTAGCAGCTCTCTCCCTACACTAGCTCTTCCAAGCACACACAGGCAGAATGAAAAAACGCTGCAGGGCTTCAGTTTATATATGGAAGGGGAGTGGTCCAGGGGGTGTGGGGGTGGTCCAGGAGGGAGAGCTTCCTGATTGGCTGCCATGTATCTGCTGGTCTGGGGTGAGAGGTCAAAAAAAAGCGCCAGGTAAGGCGAACCCAAAATGGCGAACGTCGCGCGACGTTCGCGAACTTGCGGCGGACGCGAACAGCCGATGTTCGCGCGAACAAGTTCGCCGGCGAACAGTCCGCGACATCCCTAATTATATTGTCATTCCTTTAAAACACTTTAGTTTTTGGTGTTACGGTTCCATTAAAGTAACCCTTAAAAAATAAATAAAATTACTTTTTATTGCAATGTATTGCAATTTACATTTAATTTTATTTAAATCTCAGAGCTATTTAAGTTTTTAACTGCCTTTAAAATAAACTTTGTAACAGCTCCACTTGTTAGTTCCTGTAACTGTACAACTGGAAAGACAAAGAGAGATAGTGAGAGATAGACATTCAAAAAGACAACTTTTTTGAGGTTGTTCAACTCAGGAAAAAGATCAGGAACCTCAGAAGACCTTTTCCATCTCTTCCTGATCAAAGCAACATCAGAAGAGTTCTCTGTAGCCTATGATTAAAGGAGAATTCCACCCCCTAATTTGCATCCCCTTCCCCCTACCCTAAATAGGCTCTCTCCCTCCTCCCCCCTAGCCTGCCTGGCACCCTGGGCAAATGCCCCTAACTTTCTACTTACCTCTCCTTGCAGGTCCTGTCCAGCAGAGTACACAGCAGCCATCTTGTCTTCTTTGGTCAGAGGGGGGAGGGTTGAATTCTCCTTTAATTTCCTTCCTACACTATTAGCATTTTAACTTTGTAGTGCAAATTTAAAAGCTCCCAGCTTTCCCACTAGAGCTTGTGAGCTAAGGGTACGTGTGCAATGGTCTTACTAGTACTTTATTTTAAATGCACTACAAACTTAGAATGCTCACAAACAGTGTAGGACTCACGTACAATGAGGGGCCTTGACGTGGCACGTGAGCTTATATATTTTGGCCAAAGTGTGGTACTAACACCTATTTTTTTGGAATTATTTTTTAAAGGCAAAGCAAGCACTGGCAAATTTTCTGTTACTCTTTGTGTACAAATATTGGCTTTTTATCGTTTATGGCAGGTGTTCAACCCCAGAATGTGGGTTAGACCGAGCGCTTGGACAATGGTGTCTACGGTAGTTAGACAGGACTGTATGAATAAAAGCAAGGTAGGTCATCTACAATGCCTAAACCCTATGTCTGATTTGAGGGGGTAGTGGGTAGTAGAAATGCTGGGGTACCCCCAATCTGTTAACAGGTAGCATTTTCATTACCTTTCATTAATTTTCCAATAGTAGATCACAAAATGATTCCTCTGTAGAGATACTTTGTAACCCTACCCCATTAAATAAGGCTATGTGGTGATTCTAATATAAATTAAAATACTCTCTATACAGTACCTCCTGTCAACAGGGCCGCCATCAGGGGGGGACAGGGGGGACAAGCGTACCGGGCCCGGGCATGAAGGGGGGCCCGGCAGCGCTGCATTTTTTTGAAGATCCGGGCCCCCCTTACGAGCGCCCGAGCCGTACGTCTTGCCTCTTCAGTGCCGAATGCGGAAGTGCCGAAAAGCCGAAGCCGATGCGACGAAAAGACCCGAAGTCACGGAAAAAGCCGAAGTCCCGAAGTCACGAAGCGCCGAAAAGACCCGAAGTCACGAAAACAGCCGAAGCCGAAGTCCTGAAGCAGCGCAAAGACCCGAAGTCACGAAAACAGCCGAAGCCGAAGTCCTGAAGCGGTGAAAAGACCCGAAGTCACGAAAGGAGGCGAAGTTGAAGTACTGAAGCCATGAGTTCAATTCTACTGAACACCAGTTTGTGTTTTTTTTTTTTTTAATCCCCTGGCCACCAATTTATTATTTTAATATTCTATAGGCCCCTGCCACCAATCTTTTTTTTAAAACTTTTGTTTTTGGGGCCCCAATTTTTTTTTTAACTCGTAAGGGGCCCCTTGCCACCATTGTTTTTTTTTGGTTTTTTTTTTTAAAAAAAAAATTAATTTTCTTTTTGGTGGCCCCAAATTTTTTTAACTTGTAAGGGGGCCCCTGCCACCAGTTTTTTTTTTTTTCAAAAAAAAATTATTTTTTTTTTTTAATTTTTTTTGGGGCCCCAATTTGTTTTTAACTTGTAAGGGGGCCCCTGCCACCATTTTTTTTTTTTTTCAAAAAAATTTTTTTTTCAAAAAAAATTTTTTTTGGGGCCCCAATTTGTTTTTAACTTATAAGGGGGCCCCTGCCGCCAATGTTTTTTTTTTTTTTCCAAAAAAAATTAATTTTTTTTCAAATTTTTTTTTGGGGCCCCAATTTGTTTTTAATTTATAAGGGGGCCCCTGCCGCCAATGTTTTTTTTTTTTTTCAAAAAAAAATTAATTTTTTTTCAAATTTTTTTTTGGGGCCCCAATTTGTTTTTAACTTAGAAGGGGGCCCCTGCCACCAATGTTTGTTTATTTTTTAGTTTTTTTTACATTTTTTTTTGTTGGGGCCCCAAGTTTTTTTTAACAGGGGGCCCCTGCCACCAATGTTTTTAAAAAAAAAAAAAATTTTAATTTTTTTTTTTGGGGGCCCCAATTTTTTTTATAAGGGGGCCCTGACCATCAATAGCTTTTTACAACTTGTGTGGGGGGGGGGGTTACTTTTTTAGCGCTGATGTCTGTGTGGTCTTTTAACTGCGATGTGGGCAGGATATGGGGCGGAGCTTGGTCGTCAGTGTGGGCGGGGCCCAGGGGGCCCCAAAAATTTTGTTGTACGGGGCCCCGTGATTTCTAATGGCGGCCCTGCCTGTCAACCTCTTACCACCCATTGGAGGTAAGAAAAGGGATCTCCGTCTCATAATTCTTGAAGTCAGGGTCAATTAGTGAATCCCCAAACTCGCTTTATATATAAAGAAGAAAAATAGTTCATTTGGTTGTTTTGTGTATGACAGTATGACAAGTACTTTTTGTTCGACAAGGAGGCCAGCAAGTACTTTTAGTTCAAAAAGCACTGGTCCCTTGTTTACACCAGACCAATCAGAATTCAGCATTTTGTAGGGTAGGACAGTACAGAGCAGCCATTGCTGCAAAAGAGCAACCATACTTTGTTATATGGTCTATCATCTTTCAAACCTGACTTTTTTTTTATCAGCCAATGCAGTGTAAAGTTCCTCCTACATATATATTATCAATGACCTTTTGGAATTACAATGCACTAGAGAACTGTAAATGTTTGTTAGTGTTTTTTTTTTTTTACTTATTTTTAAATGTAACATCAATTTTCCTGGGCAAGACCAGGTTCCTCAATTATTTATATATGTGTATTTACATATTTAAGAATGTTTGTTTCTTTCCAGCCCTCCTCCCGCTCATTACATCCTTTCAGACATTTTCATGTTGACTTTACACAGCCAAAATAATTTGCCTTAGCTAAATATATTTATCAGTTTAATTTGCAGAGATTGACATCTGGGAAAATGATACTGCTTAGAAATTCCTAACCACCAATTAGTGTACTCATTTTATTTGTGCTATTCTGAATCCAATTAAATATTAAACTTTGCAACTTTTGTCTTGTTCATAACTAAATGTAGAAGAAGTGATTGTTCATATGATTAAAACATTTTTTTTACTCACATTCAAAGTTTAAATATAATAAACTAGGTGCATGATATAATCTGACCTTCATAAGATAGAGGTAGTGGGGTATGTATTTGCAAAGGGGGTTCATTGCAGTTTTTAGAGGTGCAGATCAAACATACTGTATATCTGTGCATTAATTATTAGCAAGTGCCTTCTTCCTTCCCTCTTTCACTTGTATCCAGTTTATGCAACTGGAACCATTTTCACATTCTATTAGCGATAGAAGACATTATATCGAGATATACAGTAAGTGCAAAATAAGCAGAAAAGGATTTAATTCCTTTATATTTCCATAAGTACTTGTGGGCTCTAGAGACCATCTTAGCCTGAATACCTTATAAAATATTTAGCCTCTGCATTATTCATTCCCATAGAGGCAGTTTTAGTTTTTAAATGTAAAACAATGGAAATGACCCTCATGGACCTTTCAGATGGATACCTGGATTACAAAGAAAAATTAATAGAATCAACTGAAATAGCATTCTTTTGGGATCATGCTGTCAGATGCATCAACGGTGTTTGGCAAGGAAATAAATTCCATAAGGATTTTTCGACATTACTAGAATCCCTGTTGCGTGTAGTGCAGTTTACAGAATACACACATAGGGAGTCATGCTGTATAGCACAAATGCCACATATATTGCCATCTGTAAGACTGGCCTTCCCAGTTTATAACAATACATGGCAAGATGTAGTTATAGCAGCAACATACATGGGTCAAAACGCGTGGCATGCTTCATTTATAGGGAACAAGGTGCTGTTTTCATGGATGTCCCTTAGTTAAAAAGCCTAATCCATCATCTGACTTAACATAAGGTGCAACACCAAAGAGCACCAGGCAGTTAGTCTTGAAATTGTCACCTGCTGAAAGGCAGAAGTTTATTAAAGTATTAATGTACTCCCTGCGAGGGTGCAGATATTCAATGTCTTTTTTAATTTGTGACCCTTTAATAAAGTATCTTACTAGAAAATAACTAGGCATCACCACTTTATAGACATTGGTTTGAAATGCTACCAAACAATCAGCTGTTCTGGTAATGTTGATAAGCTCTGGTATTCCAGTCCTGTAGACCTCACTCAGATTTATGATTGGTCGTTGTTTACAGAGCTGACTGCTACAAGGCAACATTGATTTCTCCAAAGAAAAAAAACGAGTGGCTTCATTCACTCTACAAATAGGTGACAGATGGTTATTGACCAATATAAAATAAAAGTCTATTTTATGTGGTGGAAAATGGATATCGGTGCGGGGGAGAATAGGCTCTTTGTTAACCCTTTCCTGTCTGCACTTTTTCCCCAACCACATCACTCTCCCCATACATATGATATCCACCTGCACTGAGAAGAGGCAGTGGCACCCAGTGTAAATTGAAGCAGGGAAGTGCCTGTGTTTTATTTACAGCAGGGGTTTCCCCACAAGACAAGGCACTTTTCAAATTCACACAACATATGCAAAACTGACTATTCATGGAAAATTGTTTTTTCTACAATGCCTCGACCACTATATGTACAATTCAGACCAACTAAATATTTTACTTATACTTTTACTTACTGTATACTTACATTCAGGACCGCCATCAGAAATCGCAGGGCCCCGTACGACAACATTTCCTGGGCTGCGCCCACCGCAAACCCCACCTACAGGTCCGCCCCCCACCACACAGTAAAAAAAACAAAATAAATATTGGTGGCTAGGGTTCCCACATGTTAATAAAAAATAAAAAGATATTGGTGGTCAGGGCCCCCCCATTAAAAAATATTGGTGGCTAGGACTCCACATGAGAAAAAAGAATTGGTGGCCAAAATTGGTGGCCAGGCCCCCCCCCCCCACATTATAAGAAAATTGGTGGCCAGGGCCCCTTAAACACCCATGCCTTCCCGAAGTCAGCAGCTCTCAGAAAGATGGGGGGCCCGGATAATCAAGTAAGTGTGGCGTGGACGGGCCCCCCTTACCCTCGGGCCCCCTACAATTCTCCCCCCTGTCCCCCCCTGATGGCTGCCCTGCTTACAGTCTTATATTGCTTTCTTTATTCAGTTCTCCCAGCAGCAACAACGAGTCTTCCAACTTCCGGATAGCGCTCTCTCCAAGCCCCACTCTCTTTTCACAGTTGGTGACTTGTGATGGGCGAATAAATTCGCCAGGCACAAATTTACGGCAGATTTCCACGTTTCACCGCTGGCGAATAAATTTGCGAAACTGCTGCGAAAATTCGCTGGCGAAAAATTCTCTGCATCAAAAAAAATTGGGCGCGCTTCAGGATAGTTGCGCGCATAAACATTGTCGCGCATCAAAATTATTCAACACCCATTGACTTAAATGCATTTGGCCAAAATAAGCGCACATATAACAATTGTTGCAGGTGCCGCAATTGACGCTCGTCAAAGTAATTTTGACATTGATTGACTTTAATGTGTATTGCAAATGTTTCACCATCACTATTGGTGACTTAATTTCAGCACCTGCACCTGTCTCTTCAGCTTAGGTGAACACAGCCCCTGTTATTCTTCACCATTGTATTTTCTCATAGAGCATTTTGTAAGAGACACCTACCCTTTAGGGTTTTTCAGTTACAGTACCAAAAAACATAAACTGTCCTGGGTGGACATTTTATAAACATTAGTAATTTTGCAGGAATTTTCTGTAGGATTTTTCGTTAAGAGCCCTTTAGTGTTGTAAGGTTATGCACTGGATAAGTTGTTACTCATCAGAAGTTCCAGGGTTGAACGCAGTTATTTAGAATGAGCTGGGTTACAGTACAGTACAAATGGTCATATGATGCTGTAGTCTGGTAATTAAAAGGAAATGCATACATACATTGTTTTACTGATTGTTTTCATTACTTCTTAAAGACTGTTCCTAAGGGTACTTTTCTCTTATAAGCCGATCTACAGGATGAGACCTCACAATCAACATTTTTTGAGTACTCTGCTATTTGCACAACATTTCAGCATTTTACAACAGAGATCCCCATCCCGCCCTGCTCTAACTATCCTGCTGGATGCAAATGAATAATTGTATATTCAAGGCAGGGATTGCTGCATCTCTATACGCTTTCAGAGTTTACCATAAATCTGTTGCCCATATGTTTGCATGAATCTCAGATAATTTTTAATCCTATTTCAAAGTGCTCTATGTATCAACAACAACAACAATGGAACCAGTTTATTTACTCATCTCTTTTGGATTAGAACTGTGCAACATTAATATTACTATGTTTACTTTTTACTTCTCTCTATCACTAAGGGGTACTTCTCCAAACAAAGGCATGGGATATTCCCTGAGCATTTCGATAATCTGTGTGCCTTTAAGATACATGTTTTTATGGTTCACTTGTCACATTGTTGTGCATTGTTTTAATATCACAATTCCAATATTTCTTTGATGTCAGGCCTGCAGAGAGCTAAAGAATGAAAGAAAGAATGGAGGCATTGTTAAAGCTTTCTTATGTATATATATATATATATATATATATATATATATATATATATATATATAAGATATGTGGAGAGAGAAAGAGAGAGAGAGAGAGAGAGAGAGAGAGAGAGAGAGAGGATGTGTGTGTGTATAGGTATGGAACCTGATTAGTGATGGGCAAATTTATTCGCCAGGCGCGAGTTCGCGGTGAATTCCCGCGATTCGCCGCCAGCGAATAAATTCACGAAAGCGCCATTTTTTTTAATGCCGGCACATTTTCGCGGATGCTGGTGCCATTTTGCAAATTTTTCGCTGTTTCACGAATTTCGCAGGAAATTCGCAAATTTTTAGACGAAGCAAACGCCCTAAATTTGCCCATCACTAAATCTGATATCCAGAATGCTTCCAATAAGGATTAATTATAAACCAAGCACAAGCTACTACTTATTAAAAAGAATATTATTAAGAAATATTATAAAGAAAAAGGAAATCATTTTTAAAAAATTGCATTATTTGGGTAAAATGGATTCTATGGGAGATGGTCTTTCCGTAATTCGGAGCTTTCTGGATAACAGGTTTCCAGATAACAGATCTCATACATCTGCATACATTTACACTATAATTTCAATTTCAACTATGAAGGCTGTTACCCACTTTTTATCTTTTGCAGACAGCCATGGATATTGTCATGCAGAAATAGCAATCAACTGAAGAGAATATACCTGTCCCTATTCAAACATGGGTTAATAGTTTGCATTTCAATAAAGTATAAATGAATGCAAATATATAAGTAGGAATCTAATCAATAAGTATGAATGGAATCAGTATCCCTAAGATCCTATTTTCAAAAAGTCAGAAGGGGCATGGCTTTGCAGTGGGTGCTCATGTAACATCGTGTAACTGCTACCAAGGGAGTGCAGGATCCATTTTCTAGTTATTATGTGGTTGATAGGGATGCCAGCAAAAACATTTTTAGAATTTCAGTGCAGTAGCTACAATATAAATACAACTTTTTAAATATAGGAAACAACATAGGATTATTTGGACTGTGTATATATGCAACAAACCAAGTTGTTACCGCTTTTACTATCCCAGTCCTCTTTCTTTAGCCATGGCAGCACAGAATATTGGGCAGCTCAAGTATTTGGCTGTCACCTATAAGCATCGCCTTTTGGATGATACATCTATAAATATGATTTACAAGTTTTTATTGATCTTAAAAGATAATTCAATTTTATTAATATCCTGCTGCTAGTATATCCTGGTTTAACGTATCTGCTGCTTCAATGTTTACAGCAGATGATCCATACCAACAGCTCGGAAATGCTCTAAAACATAATGGCTTTTAGTGAATTGACATATGGCACCTTGCTGAACGGTTGCTACTCCGGGCAGACTACAAATGAATCCATAAAGCACTCACGTTGCTGGTTTAAGTTTAATTGATTGAGTTGAACTATAGTTACAGTTGCGTGGTGCATCACTTTCTAGGCAACAAAATGTTGATGCTGTGCTTTACTTAGGGGCAGATGTATGAAGGGTCGAATATCGAGGGTTAATTAACCCTCGATATTCGACTAGGAACTAAAATCCTTCGACTTCGAATATCGAAGTCGAAGGATTTAGCGCAAATCCTACGATCGTACGATCGAAGGATTATTCCTTCGATCGAACGATTAAATCCTTTGAATCGAACGATTCGAAGGATTTTAATCCAACGATCGAAGGAATATCCTTCGATCAAAAAAACTCAGGCAAGCCTATGGGGACCTTCCCCATAGGCTAACATTGACTTCGGTAGCTTTTAGCTGCCGAAGTAGGGGGTCGAAGTTTTTTTTAAAGAGACAGTACTTCGACTATCGAATGGTCGAATAGTCGAACGATTTTTAGTTCGAATCGTTCGATTCGTAGTCGTAGTCGTAGTCGAAGGTCGAAGTAGCCCAAAAAACACTTCGAAATTCGAAGTTTTTTTAATTCGAATCCTTCACTCGAGCTTCATGAATCGGCCCCTTACAGTTTTAACGTGTCACGCAGAAGTGTGTGTGTGTGTGGGGGGAAGAACAGACCCAGACAGATGGAAAGACTGATAGAGTACAGAGTTTGGAGTTGTTGTGTTCTCCACGTGTTAGCATAGACTTGAGAGAGAGAGCGTATATTTTAAAGTGTATTTTAGCTCTGATGAATTATTATATAGTTTAGAACATGAGACATGATTAGGGTTTTGTAATAAAAGGTTCACAGTTTTCATCTTTGGCAACCAACCAGCAGGTAGGTTGCCAAAGCTTCTTTGCTGCTATGGGGTACCTGTGCAAACTTTGTACCTTTAATTCCATATGGGTTCTATAGAAGTAGCCAATGCTATGGAATTTCAGACCTCAAAATGTTATCACTTAGGGGCAGATTTACTAAGCTCGAGTGAATTTTCGAAGTTCGAATTTCAAATTAATTTTTTGAATACTTCCACCATCGAATAGGATACTACGACTTCAAATTTACTTCGACTTCGATTCGAAGTAAAAATCGTTCGAATATTCGACCATTCGATAATCGAAGTACTGTCTCTTTAAAAAAAACTTGGACTTCATACTTTGCCAAATTAAAGCTACCGAAGTGCAATGTTAGCCTATATGCGAATACGCTAAAAATCCTTCGACTTCGATATTCGAAGTCGAATGATTTCAATTCAAGGGTCGAATTTCGATGTTTTTTTAACTTCGAAATTCGACCCTTAGTAAATCTGCCCCTTAATCTTACTATCAAGTTACAGTTTAGTCCAATATTTATGTCCAACATTTTTCTATTTGATTAGCTTTTAGATGAGTTGGTTGAATTGTTTATCATATTTAATTCATTAATGACATGTGCCTGAAGCACTTTCCCATAATTGCGCTGAGAGCTTCTTTGGCCATTCTGAAAACCGTGCACAAGCGTGCCTAATGATGAAGGAGAACCCAGACTTTTTTCAGTCTCCAGAAAGGATCAATTACTATTCATTTAAGACTGACTTTTAACATATGGCACACCTTCTTAAAAGTATCAATTACTTTTAACTTTTAACAATTGACTTTTATTAAATAGTGGTAAAATTAAATTAAAAAATTTAAAAACTGGCTTCAATCTTAATTTTCTGTGATTCTTTTGTGATTTTGTAATTCTTCTTAGCTTTACCACTTAGGACGGCTCAAGTGACTGGGCCGAAACGTTGAATAAACGACATTTCTTCTTTTTCACCTAAGTCCTGTGTGTGCGGACCTTTTTTGATACTTGTATATGATTGTTTTCTATGTTCCAGCACCGAGGCATCCATTTTGTGTTCTGGGTGCACCGACCCCACGCTGTTTATATATATATATATATATATATATATATATATATATATATATATATATATATATATATATATATATATATATATATATATATATATATATATATATATATATATATATAAATATATATATATATATATATATATATAAATATATATCTGTACTTGTGCATTTTTTTATTTTATTTTTTGAATACCCATTGCAGTGATTATTATGCATTGCTGAATGCATCTGAGTTGATCAATGTTAACTTTTGTGATTTAGAGTGGTTTAGAGTGCTATGCTACCACATTAAAACTGAACACCTGTCAATACATGTGTTTCATGGTCTATTGTTAGTAAACAAGTCACATACATGCTACAAATTAGATTGATTTCTAAGCAACCATTTTGTATGCCACTAAATTAGCAACTAGTATATAGAAAATATGCATTTATCAGTGCTCTGTTTAGAGGGCATAATCTAAGGAGCCCAGTGGTGCTATATCCTCTGTTAACCATAAGACCTCTCTTAACTGGGAAGTCAAAGAGAACAGCACAGAAAAAGAAAGCATTTTTTGAACATTGTCAAGATTTTCATGTAATACCTATAAAAGTAGACCCATAAATATTGCTCAGTATTTCGATGAATACCACAAATAAAATCCATTACAGTCAGCGAAATTAAATTGCTAATTAGGCTTAAATGTCTGGATGTTATATGTCTTATTGGTAAAATATGCAGGATATGCTCCCTATAACAGTTCAGTGGAGATGCATGGTCTTGGTAGTTGAAGAACGGGCACAAGAATCCTTCTAGCAATATCTCTCTCACTCCTCCTCCTCCATTCTTAAAGTATAATGTTGCTCTGTACGTAACTGTCAAGGCCCTTATGAGGTTGGAGTCCTGACCAAGGAGGAAGTTGTATACAGAAAGTTGTGGTATCCGAAGGGTTAAGGAAAGTCTGTAGTCATAGCCAGGCAGAGGTTAGGGCAGGCAGCAATTAGTGAAGTCAGGAGTCAAAGCAAGAAGGTTAGGATCAATAAAGAACTGTAGCGCACCTAGGAACACACAGGAGTTGAACATATATTCAGGCATTGAACCTGGGTCTCTGGTGTTCTTTTATTTTGAATATTTTTGATGAGGGCAGTAATTTGTCCTTGCCTGGGCCATGTTGTAGTTTCAGTGGAAGCAATCACAGCTTTTGTTGCAACGTCTTTGTTTCACAGGGTTAGGGGGATATAATCCATCTATGCAAATGGCACCTAGGTATGCAAGACATGAAATAGCAACCTGATACCAACAGATAACAACCTCACAGAAAACGAGAAAGCAAACAGTGATGAACGAGCTATAACAGAAATGAAGCCTACCAACGTGAAATAAAAACCCGAGGCTTTATTTATTTCTGTTTATTTGTGTTTTTAGCATTTTTATCTGAGTTCAGATTTACATTGACTCATAAAACAAGAGGTTCCGCTCTAGAATGGGAAAGAAATGGGCTATAAATGTGACATTTTCAGGTAGGAGCGCAGCCACCAGCTGGGAAGCTTGTGTCTAGGAAACATAACTATGTAATGCATGAGCCCAGAGTTAGCCAGCATGAGCACTAGTTAGTGAGTGTTCTAGGAAAGCTCACAGTAGACGGTGTAGATCTTTTCAGAACTGTAAATGTAGTCTGCGGCATATTCGTTTTCTTGCTATGTGTTCAATGTGTTATTCATCAGCCTGGGTTCCTCATGCTGTGCCATTCATTTCTAGGAAAAGAAGCAGTAAAACTAAAATATGACCCATTACTTATAACAAATGAGACATTTTGCCCAGTTGCCTAGGGCTAGAGAGGCCTATATACCTTTTCTTCCTGCTGTGCTTCTGGAATTGCCAGACAGAAACAGAGATGATGAGGTATGCTCTGCGCCACCCTTAAATCAACAGCTGCCGAGGGAAAAAAAACAATCAATTCACCTTCTCTTTAAATTCTTACTGAAAAGAAGAAATAACTACAGATTATTTTGGGCATCTAACATTGGCAGTGCTCTGTAAGAGTTGGAATATCAACCATAGTAATAAAAACTAGTAATCCCAAAAACTTCTGGGGCGGTCAGGAACAGGTTCTGAAAGGCTGATGATGGTCATACAGGGCAGATTTACTACAGGGCAGAGTGCAAATGCTGGCGATAATTCGCCAGCATTACTGCCCGCAGGGACATCACCAATTTGCTAATGGGCACAGGCCCCAATTCGCTAGCGAAAGAGATGGGCGCTAGCGCTCATTCACACTCTATCTCCAGGCAACAATTCGCTCTGGCGAATGGACGTTACTCTGCAAATTCACTAAAATTTGCTAGACTTGCATTCACCAGCTCAGACCAGACTAAGTGCACTGGAGTGCATAGATTAACAGTAATTAACAGTATGTAATGTATTTGCTGCAACATATAACGTAAAGATGTCCATTCAACTTAAAATTTCCACCGTATGCAAATCAACCTGAGTGCAGTTAGCAAAAACATTAGCAAATTCCTGCCTGGCGAATTTATTTGCCCATCACTACATGGGAATTTTTTGTTTGTTTCTAAATTTTTAAAAAATATTTTAACAGCAAAATTCAGTGTGTAACATTTTCAGCCAAATGTGTTCCATCAGTATTGCAGTATTGACACTATGGGCTGATTTAAGCTGATAAAGGTTTTCCTAATAACACTTTCAGACTTTCCTTCATGTCCTCCACATACCCTTGGGCCTTACAGCTGGCAAATGTCTTCTGCAGTGATCAGGGAATAGCTTATATTTTGTGAAAAAAGTAGCCGATGAGGAACCCTGGGTTATAATAATACAGGTATGGGACCTGTTATCCAGAATGCTAAGCACCAGGAGTTTTCTGGATAAGGGGTCTTTCTGTAATTTGGATCTTCATATCTTTTGTCTATTAAAAAATCCTTTAGACATTAAATACAACCAATAGGATAATTTTGCCTCTAATTAGTATTATTTATATCTTTGCCCTGATAAAGTACAAGGTACTGTTTTATTATTACAGAGAATATTGATTAAAATGGAGTCTTTGGGAGAAGGCCATCCCAGAATTTGGAGCTTTCTGGACAATGCGTTTCCAGATAAGGGATTTCATACCTGTACCAAATAACAGTGCACCAAGGATATACTTTTAATCAACAGATTTTCTGTGTGATTTTGCTCATAGAGGGAAAACATTTTTAAGTTACTTTTCTAGCAATTGTGTCTCCATGGAAGCTGGATAAAGAACTAATTAGAGAGACATACAAACAGAGCAGGACAACTAAAAAGTATATGTCCAGAAAATTGGCAAAGGCAATTTGTTCATGTTGGTCATAGATAATTCAAAAGTACAAACTGTTATCCAACAGGTAAAAAAAATAACACAGACAATACATCCCTAAAGCAAACAACAGCTACAGGTGAAGGAGTTGCTCATGATAATACACTGAGAAACTATACAGTAGAGCTAAGAAGAAGTTTACATTTGTTCGCAATCAACTTTTTGTGACTTTGTACAAATACCTTTATCACCCATCACTTTAGCCACGAGTCAAAAATGAGATTTGTGCTCAGACTTGTTGTGTTTGAAACGCATCTTTCAAGTTAATGGAAAGGCAATCAATAAAAATGAGAATAGGTGTAACATTATAGCATAGCCTGAGATTTGTCCCCAGTAGGTGCTAATTAGTATAACACTGACATGTGCCCTCTGCTACAGACATAACACAATATTTCTCCGTTTTTTAAAGTGCCAAAGCCAACATAATGTGTGTTCGTTCTACATCTAATACAGCTGTATGAGTTTTATGACTAGGGATGTAGCGAACTGTTCGCCGGCGAACTAGTTCGCGCGAACTTCGACTGTTCGCGTCCGCCGCAAGTTCGCGAACGTCGCGCGACGTTCGCCAATAGGCGTTCGCGTCAAAATCGGTCGCCCATTCGACCATTCGATCGCTAAAATCGAACGATTTTCGTTCGATTCGAACGAAAATCGTTCGATCGAACGATTAAAATCCTTCGATCGTTCGAATCGAACGATTTTCGGATGATCGAAGTTCGCGAACAGTTCGCGAACAGTTCGCAAATTATGCCGGTGTTCGCGAACGGCGTTCGCGAACACATCGGCGGCGGTTCGCTACATCCCTATTTATGACCTTCTCATAGCTATCAATAGCTTTATTTGCAGCCACTAATTGGCAAGGACAGAATTGCCACCCAATCCTTTTTGTCACCTTCTCTGCAGCACCCAATGCTCTCCATTTATTTACTTATCTAAGTTCATAGTAAGGTCATATTTCATAATGTGAACCTACTACATGCAGTGCAGTCAACATGCCATAAAATAGAAACTACAATATATGGAGTTTTATTACTTTTTATAGCTATTTATAGGTGTGTGTGTGTATGCAAGAATGATGGACACAGTTTTACCAAACCACTCAAGAACTTGCAAAGGCCATTTGATCAGTGGGAACAAAGCAGCAATAAGCTGTAAGTATAAAAAAATGGTGATGGGACCCAATAGAATAATATTGATATAAATTCTCTAATCAGATGCAGTAATTTGATCATTTTGAAACAATAGATATACTTACCCAACGTTAAGTAGACCTCCTTAGTGATGAACCTAGGAAACAAACAATAAAACAATGTAAGAAATAAAAAACCAAGGACTAGGAAAATTGACTTGTTATATGTTATAATTTTAAAGTTAACACTGATGTATAATACGTAAATAATATGCATACTAGATTTATCTTGAAATGTGAACATCAAGATATTATATGTTGAAATGTATACATTTTAATAATGTACAAAGCAACAACGTTGTAAGCCGATTATATTATATTTACATAGTTACATAGTTAAATCGGGGTGAAAAAAGACCATCAAGTTCAACCCCTCCAAATGAAAATCCAGCATCCATACACACTCCCCTCCCTACTTTCACATTAATTCTATATACCCATATCTATACTAACTATAGAGTTTAGTATCACAATAGCCTTTGATATTATGTCTGTCCAAAAAATCATCCAAGCCATTCTTAAAGGCATTAACAGAATCAGCCATCACAACATCACCCGGCAGTGCATTCCACAACCTCACTGTCCTGACTGTGCAGAACCCCCTACGTTGCTTCAAATGAAAGTTCTTTTCTTCTAGTCTCAAGGAGTGGTACGGTGATCCACTTTATGGGTAAAAAGGTCCCCTGCCATTTGTCTATAATGTCCTTCAATACAAAAGAATACAAAAAAATGGTAATGGAAAATAAATTCTGCACCCTGTTTCTACACCACTTTGTAAATATATCACTTAGGGGCCAATTTACTAAAATGTGGACTTTTTTTCACAAATTGTATTTTCTCTCTAAAATGTTGTTTTTTTTTAATTTCTCTAAAACCCTAAAAATTTATAAATTTAAATTTATTACACATTTAAAAACCATGAATACAAAACTTCTCCAAATAAAAGCAGCTGATACCCTTTATAAGTCAATGGGACCTGCGCATATCCTATTGGACCTTTTATAACCATTCAGACTTTTAGAGGTTTTCAGAAATTTTTTTGCTAGTAACTGTCCGAAAAACTAAAATTGTAGAGATATTTAGGGTTGTAGAGATATTTACAATTTTTCGAGCATCATTCAGTGTTTTTTTCCATTCGTACTTTTTTATATTCGGATCTTTTAATAACTTTCATATTGATATTGCAGTTTAGAGGCAAGTCTTATGGGTAGAAGAGAAACAGGGTGATACAATAGTTCCACTGTGGCCTTTTAAAGAATAGGCATGCCACAAGTATATACAGTAAAACAGTAAGGCTTAACATCTGATGATATCCATAACAATTCAACACACAGTTGTTGGCTTAATGTATTACAAGATCTATGGAGTAAGTCATAGCAAACCCCACCCACTGCTAATCAATCTATTATTCCACCAGAAAGAGGGGTTGATGTTCCTCTGCATAGTTACCAGCATTAGAAATTCCTTAGAAAATGCTTAGAAAATGAACTTCACAATATGTTTCTAGAAAAATAAACTTAGTTTTATGTGAAAGTTGCCTTTTTAAATATATAATTGAGTTTGATGAATGAGAATTCCCTGGAGCTAATGAAGGCTAATTTGTCAAAGTCGTGTTCTTGCCCTGGAATGAAATTATTAGAGTCATTCTGATTTACAGATTGATGAATTGCTGTGATTCTCATCGGGTTTTGGGTGTCAGAGATTTGTGGGATTATTTGCAGGAACATGAAAGGGGCAGGATCTAGTTGACTTACTTCAGGTATATTATAGCCTGCATATTTAATCTTCACTTGTCTGTGTATCTGCTAAACTCTAGGTGCTCTGTGAAAGTAATTTCTGCGTTTTTAACTGCTTTTGTTGTCCAGACTTTGCTCCCGAATGTGACAATCTAGATGGCTTGACTTGGTTCGCTTTTCTATAGCTTGTGTCTGCCTTAATAGTATGGGACATTAGAAGGAGATTTAACCATAATGAGAAAGTTCACAAACAAGCTACAGGTACAACTTTGTACCATTGCAGTACCTTATCAGCAGTTAACTCTGAGTGGTTTGTTTCGAGAGAGAATTTGAAACAATTTAAGTCTTTTTCTACAGCATTAAAACCACAACCCTAATACGCATATAAAATTGGGCTACTGTGTACATATGCTGGTTTCATTTTTCTGCAGAAAATGTGCATATATGAACTGTCTTTCAGAAACCAAACACTTCGGGGCAGATTTACATAGGGTCGAATATGGAGGGTTAATTAACCCTCCATATTCGACTGCCAAATGTAAATCTTCGAGCTCGAATATCGAAGTCGAAGGATTTACCGCAAATAGTTTGATCGAACGATTAAATCCTTCAAATCGATTTTAATCCATCCATCGAACGATTTTTCTTCAACCAAAAAATTGATAGAAAGCCTATGGGGACCTTCCCCATAGGCTGATATGGCACCTCGGTAGGTTTTAGGTGGCGAAGTAGGTGGTCGAAGTTTTTTTTAAAAAGACAGTACTTCGACTATCGAATGGTCCAATAGTTGAACGATTTTTAGTTTGAATCGTTTGATTCAAAGTCAAAGTCATAGTCAAAGATCGAAGTAGCCAATTCGATGGTCGAAGTAGCCATATTCGAAATACACTATTATTATTAACATTATAACACATTTATAATATATATATATATATATATATGTAGATATATATATATATATATAGATATATATATATAGATAGATATATATATACTGCTTTACTGTACAATAGAACAATAGAAGGGTGTATACACTGAACCTATAGTACATATACAATATGCTTGTCTTAGTGACTGCCTTTTCACTCTGTGAACCAAGCAAAGCATTAGAGCCTTCCCAGAGCTGAAACATCTAACCATTAGAGCTTTAGAATGGCCTTACTTCAAATATTAACAAAACCAACTTCAAAAGTGATAAACATAACTTATGCATAAACATGTATTCATTTATGTAAATAGACCCTTTGCTTTGCCTGCAATGCCTGTGATGCATAATGTAACACATTTAAGGATGTATTTTGCCAAAACCAACCTGAAATCGATTTCAGAATAAATCCACTTATACTGTAATTAACCGGCTTGGTTTCTCCGTATACATGATTTTTATAAGTTAATATAACATCAAGCATCTCTCTGCATGTGTCATTCAAGTTAAAGTAGTTCTAACTAGCCTCTTTATGGAATGATTTAGGATCTGTCATGATTAAATCTAAATTTAATGGGGCAGGCAGTTTTGACCTGGACAGCCCGATCAAAACTGGGCAGGATGCAACCCTAGTTATTACCTGCACCAGACCATGCAGTTAGCCCTGTTCTTACCACTTTTCGTTAGTCTGAATGATGCACAAGGTTGGGATGGTAGAGGAGATGCCTCCCCCTCACCCATCCCATTTGATTCGAGTGTGGCCTGTTAGAGCAGTCAGATTGCGGACCTGGATAACGTGTTTTTTCCCCCAAAATTTGGATCTTCATACTTTGTCTACTATAAAATCATGAAAACCTTAAATAAATCCAATAGGCTGGTTCTGCTTCGAATAAGGATTAATTATATATTAGTATGGATCAGGTACAAGGAACTGTTGTATTATTACAGAGAAAAAGGAAAGCATTTTTAAAAATATGGATTATTGTGATAAAATGGAGTCTATGGAAGATGGTCTTCCTGTAATTTGGAGCATTCTGGATAAAGTGTTTTTCGGATAATGGATCCCATGTTATTAAAGAAGATCAGCAACACCAGGACTTTTGTTCAAAAATAAAAATACTATATTTATGTGAGCATATACAGCCAACGTGATGTTTCAGTCCACTCTGGGACATTTCTCAAGGCAACCACACCTCACTAGATATAAATAGCCAATGATCGCCAACCAATTAAGGACATGACATCACCATAGTAAAGTGACTTGTGCAATATAAGTTACAATAAAATTCATACATAAAAATTCTGATTAGGACAAAGTGTAGCATTGCTCAAAAAAATTCAATCTCATCTATAAACAATTGCAACATTTCTATGCAATAAGTAAAACCAATAAAACATATTTCAACCTCAAAACGAATAAGAATATCAGTTACATTTTGGCTCTCTAGCTCAATGTTTGGGGGCCCCCTAATCTAAGCTCAGCTGGTTATCAATTAGCCTGCATGTAATGAAACATTCATTTAATATCTATATCTACTAACATATCAAAAAAACCTCCATATCAAAATAATCATAAGCACATAATAACAGATATTAAGGCTCAAATATTGAGCAAGCTAAATAAAAGGGTAAATATAACACCCCTCTCCATTTGTGTATATATATATATATATATATATATATATATATATATATATATATATATATATATATATATATATATATATATATATATATATATATATACGAAATCCAAAGGTGCACTCCGTTAACTCAGTGAAGTCCTGGGTGCCAGCCAAAGTGGGTAAATATTTGCGAAAAAGAGCGACACTCACAGGTTGTTTTCAATGCAGATAAGTTGTGCTTTATTCCACTCAACGTTTCGATCCCTCACAGGGATCTTCGTCAGGAGATTACAAAAAATCTGTTGACGAAGATCCCTGTGAGGGATCGAAACGTTGAGTGGAATAAAGCACAACTTATCTGCATTGAAAACAACCTGTGAGTGTCGCTCTTTTTCGCATATATATATATATATATATATATATATATATATATATATATATATATATATATATATGCGAAATATATATATATACCCCTCTGGGGTGGGACAGAGACTGAGCTTTGCACGTTCATTGAGACTCTTAACTCCTTTGACTCTCCTATAAAACTTACAATGACCTATGACAAACAAAGCGTTAATTATCTAGACGTAACCATTTTTAGAGTAGGAGAAGGGGTTGGCACCACGCTATATAAGAAAACTACAGACAGAAATAGCTTGATACAGGCAGGTTCACACCACCCCCCACACATGTCCCGAGGGGTTCTTCATTCCCAGTTCCTGCGAGTTATTAGGAACAACACCAATACAGAGACTGCAAATAAACAACTGGATGATTTGGCCTCCCAGTTTGAATCCAGGGGTTATTCGCCTAGGCTCATACAAGAACAGCTACAGAAAGCAAAGGGGAAGTCCCAAGAGGAACTATTGGCAATGAATAGAGTAAAGAAACCAACACCAGACATAATCTTCACAACCACATGGACCACTAGTAGTGGACAACTGAAGGACTCTTTGACTAAGAGGTGGGAAATTGTCAACTCAGATCCACATCTCCCCTTTTTAAATAAAAAAAGACCGTTGTTGGCCTACAGACGGGGACGAAACTTGGGGGATTTGCTAGTAGTCAAGGATGTACTCCCAGAACGGAAAGCCAGGGGTACGTGGCTGGATAGACCTCGGAAGGATGGCTGTTACAGATGTGCAGGATGCCTTACCTGCAGTGGGATGTTACAGGGAACCTCCTTTACCCATCCAAGGACAGGAAAAAAGTTTCTTATTAAACATAGATTATCATGCCTTTCAGATCATGTAATTTATTTAGCTTGGTGCCCTTGTGGCCTATACTATGTAGGCAAAGCCTCAACGACATATAGGGAATGCATGAATAATCACAGGTGTGCTATTCGAGCTGCCCTTTCTACAGGCAGAGCGGACCAACCAGTGGCGAAACATTGGTTAAAACTGGGACACTCGCTGCCCCAGTTCAGACACATGTTAATTGACCATGTACCAGTCCCTAGAAGAGGGGGCAATAGAGGTTTACTATTGTTGCAAAGGGAATCCAGATGGATTTACAAATTGGATGTTTTAGCGCCAAAAGGACTAAATGAAACGCTTCCGATGTCTCCATTTTTATAATTTGTTTTTCTCTAGAGAACACAATCTGAAGGGCCTTGGCAAGATGGATCGCCTGGCATATCCAACAAACTCTCACTTCCCTAGAAGCCCCTTTCTTTCTCTAAACCCCCCCCTTTCCCCCCCTCCCCTTTTTTTACGTAACCAGGCAAGCCAATAAGGACAGGAGAATGAGTCTGGACTGTGAAATCGGAATTTATTGTTCTACATACCAGGGAAAGAACTTCACAATTTTTTGTGTTCTTGCAGTTAGCAAAATGATACAATGACATTACGGAGCCTGTTATCTCTTCATTCTAGAGACTATGTATACAATTGGTTGCAACATTTATGTAAAAGTATCTTGTAGATATACCCATAAGAAAGACATTCTCGATTTCCTGATAATAGGTTAAATAACAAGAAGAGCAGTAGACTGTTCACGACCTTGCTGAACTTCCATTTTTCTGACAATACTGTTACTAATCAGTTTACATTATTTTTTATTTTTTCCTTTATAATTTTTTTTCCCAATATTGATTTCAGTTCATTTTTCTTCAGGCTGTGTGATACCGTTGGCTGGGGGAATATTCCTGGCGCTAGGTAGGCTGCGGGCCTCTTGCAGAAGTTCGGGTGGTGTGTGGCAGTACCTGTGAGGAGTAAGATCAACATATTTCACCTGAAGCTTAGACCATATGCGCTAAGACACGAACGGAGACCACCCCCTAGATCCATCTACACACCAGGGACAAGTAAACCCGAGGGGACTCTGTATGGCCGCATAACAGATGGAACATTGCCGAATAACCTGCTGACTGGTCTCCCCCGATGGTGTGAGGCTGGCTAAGCGGTTCGGGCATTTAATAACCCAGTAAGGGTTAAGATGGGAGAATGGAAAGGCCGGTCCAATTAGTAACGTACCTGTCCGGTGCGGTCCAATAGGGGGTCGGTGCTCTGTGTGCGGCTGGTGCCGCAAGCGCCGAAGTGTTGGGCTTGCGACAGGTGGGTAGGCACGGATGGAGATCGAGAATACTCCACACTCTCTACACCTCCCGTATCTGCACTAAGAGGCGACAGAGAATAAGGTAAGCGCCTAACGGATGTCGAACAGCCCGGTATATAGTGAATGCCTCGCTTTCCCAGCTGGGGACAGTGGGGGCATATGATGTTTTTAGTTGATGTAATTATATTTTTTAATTTTTGCTACACGGCAGCACAAACAAATATCACTTGGAGAATGCGGGGATTCCCCGCTCACATTAGTTCACTCTGCTCTGCAAGGGAGTGGACTATGGTGGATAAGGGATTATTGTCTAGAAAAAGAAAAAAAGGGCAACTAAGACGTCACTAAAGGGGGTTGCCACGAATTTACACGTCACTTTCACTTTTGGCGGGCTTAGGGGGGATTTAAATATGTGTGTTTGTATACCACTCTTTGTTTCCTGAAGACGGCTCAAGCTTTGGAGCCGAAACGTCGATAATAAATTTGATTTTTTGATTTTGTATATCAAGACCTGGTTGGTGCGGTTTGTTTTCTAATATACTATATATAAATATATATATATATACACACAGTAACATAGTTTCTGTACCATCTATTACTCTATCAGAAAAAAAGCACAATGAAATTAAATCTTTTTGCAATTCTTTCTCTTTAAATATGTGAGATACTAATTATATATTATGTAGAACTTCCCAAGAGAGTCATGCACTTAACATATTGCTCATAAGGGTAGCAGCTCATATAGGAAGAGTGCTGATAATACTAATGGTAATGTTCTTGTGCTAATTACTAAAGGCTCTTTCTCATGTGGAGGACAGAGCTTTTGTTAAGCCACTAAAGCTGAAAAATAAAGAATCCTCTCTTTATTGATTTTTTTTTTCAGGCATGGTTCAGGCATGGTTAAATAAATAAATCTTTTTTCAGACATCTGATGGTGCGCCCCTTGATGTTCTCTGACATTTGACCCTACACTAAATCACCTACTTCTGTATCTTCTGTTTTAATTTCCCATTCCAGTTCTACAGGAGCTGTGAAATGGTTAACAGCAATCATTTGCAGAAAGTCTTTGAAGATAACAGTGACAAATGTGATGTCTCATAGGGGGAGATCCACAGCAGGAAAAATTCATGCAGTTCCCAAAAAAAAAGACTTATTTCCCTTGAAGGGAATGTAAAGGCAAAAAAATAAAATCCCATTTTTACTTTCTTTAATGAAAAAGAAACCAATATGCTTTAATTAAAAAAAATGTGTACTGTTTTTATAAGAAACCTGACTGTATGCAGTGAAACTCTCCCTTCATTTACTGCTGTGGATAGGAATTCTCAGATGGTCCCTAACTGCTGAGCAGGGAAACAATCATACTTATGAACAGCAGGGGGAGCCCCCGCCTTACTTTCCAGCCATGCAGAACTCAAGCAGCTTTGTTTATGACGATCCCTAAGCAGCCCAGACCACACTGAGCATGTGCACAGTCTTAGTCTTGCAAAGATGTTTAACAAAGTTACAAGATGGTGACCCCCTGTAGCCAACTTTGAAAGCAAAAATTATTTGTTTGATTAGGCTTGTGGTGCAGTAAGTTCATGTTTATATTTAGTATACAAAATACAGCATTTCTAGCCTTATTCTATTTTAGACTTTACATGCCCTTTAAAACCAACCATTTTCTTCAAGGTTTCTATGGGAATGAATCATTTCTGAAACAAATATTACAGTTTATATACAAAAATGGCATTGATGTTCCATCTATACTAATTTGAGGTGCTTTAATTGGGAAGTTAGGGCAAAACTTTTACTGGCTTGAAGCAGCCCCATGTGCCAGTGATTTCCAGGCTAGATAATAACACATTTCCAACCTGGAGAAAATACTTTCCTTTCTGCCACATCCATGGCTATAAACAAAAGTTTACAAATATAACATATAGCTATTTTAGTGTGTGTACACTACATTGCTATTTTTTCCATTTTATAGAGAAATGTATACTGCTTTGTATGCAAGGACCTGCATCATGCTGGTGTATGTGTTTGTTTGTCTGTTTTATCTTGGTTTCAATATTTAGCACAGCGTGAAGTAGTGGGCCAACTTTAAAGCAAGCTCCATGGATAATTCTTTTTATCTTAATACAGGAATGTCAAATTCAGAAAACTCCAGCAATGGGACAGCATGTTTGATATTCCTTTTTTAATATAGTATGCACAGCTCTGAGGGGAGAAGGGAGATAGGTTGTATGATACATATCAGTAAATCCATTTCTCAATTCTTCCAGATGATGGCTTTTTTATTTAAAGAAAAACAGAACTAAAACAAGAAGCCATCATCTGAAAATGGAAGGGAGAACTTTTAGGGAGAAGGGATGTGGGATTTTTCATTACGAAACAATAAATTGCCGTTCATTGTTCTATCTGGGAACTGTCTGAAGTACAAGCAAACTTGTTGTGAGTAGAGAAATACATAATAAATTGCTTTTGTTTGTATTTTCAAGCAGTTCCCATTTAAAGCATTGTAGGGTGGAGGGGGGGGGTTGTGGATTTTTTGACACTGCGTTTTTAGTGGCATGCAAAGCAATAGAAATTGTTCCATATACCATTGGTCTTAGGAGATTTATAGTTTTTGCTACCTTAAATAATGTGTAGATATTGAATAGAACATCTTAACAAAAGTAAAGGATGGAGCAGTAATCTAAAGGAATTCAAAACTTAAATTAGATTGCACAGGCCAGTAGTAGCTGCCATCTTGGCATTTTATCATACCTAGGGGGTACGCAGCTTGGAAGCCCAGTAGCCATGGGTGCTCCCGTTACACACAGAATTCACTGAAACTTTGTATTATCCATTCTTTGGAATCAGATATAAACCTTCGGTCTTTGGAGACATATCAAAATGTATAATATACAGATGCACAGGCACACTATATTACCAATACTATATGGACATCCAGATATCCAACATGTCATTTCATAATCATTTTACATTTTCTGTTTGACGATTAATGCTTGCTGGGTAAGATTACTGTTTGAAGAAGGGATTCAAGATGTGTTTGGACTGCAAAGGGAGAAGGCAATTCGTATGCAGAAACCACTGAATTGGAAATCGTTTTATTTGCCTTTTGAACAAGAAGAGATGTGTGAAATAATTTGTGCAAGGTAAAAGGATTTGGGAAACAAGAATTTTTCAAGGATACTGTTTCAAATGCCTTGTTTGAGCAAGAGGTTTGAGAAACCAGACCTCTGTGTCCAATCAGAATCTGTCGATTATAAAGGAGATTGGCAGAATATCAAAGAAAATATTTGTTTTATGGAGTCAATTATCTATTTAGTGCAGAATATTCAGCTGAGGAAAGTGTTATAATGTGTTATTATTATCGAGAAGGTGAAAGTGTTTTGGAGGGATATGTCCAGAAAAAAGCTTTAAAAATACAAATATATGTATATAACTGCTTTTTTAAGGCATTTTGAAAAAATGTTTGGCCAGATCCCCACCCATTCCTCTTTCTTTCTTTCTTTCTTTCTTTCTTTCTTTCTTTCTTTCTTTCTTTCTTTCTTTCTTTCTTTCTTTCTTTCTTTCTTTCTTACTTTCTTTCTTTCTTTCTTTCTTTCTTCACAGGACAATATAAAAATCAGTAATCAGTAATAGAATTACAGGGTATTCTAATTAGTTCCTATTGTTCTGAATGTGTGTGTGGGTGTGAAGAAAAGAGAGAAAAAAGTTACTGTCCCTGGAATCTTAATTAGAGGGGCCAAGGATCGCAGAATAAGGGAACATTAGGTAACAGAACTACACCGAATGCATAAATTATACATGGGTTTAAGCTAATTCCTAGTGTATTGTCAGTAGACAGCAGCTGGATGCCACAGGTTGCCTACAGTTGGCTTGAATGAAGAGAACCACACAATTATTTTAATGAGGGACATGAAGCTTTACCTGATGAGAAAGAAGAAAAGTGCTATATTTTTCTGTGCTGTTGCATTTCCCAATATTATGTGCTATGTGCTGCATAGAAATTGTACAGACAGAGCTGTGATGTGCATAATAATTTGCCAAGAAAAAAAAAAGCTGAAGATGAAAAAGACAACACAGGAATATAGAAATGGGAAAATGAATGGTAGATTACTCTGTTCTCCTTGTGAATGTGCCTCAGGGGATCAGGAATGCTGAGTGTTCTGTACAAAAGTGACTTAATGTAATAAATTGTTTTATTTTCCAATTTCTTTCTTTCCTGAATGTCTCTTAATATTATAGGCAAACACAGCACTTCATTATGGATTGTGTGATTGGTAAAGTTTCCTATTTTATTCCTGAATCTGTAACTATCTTGCCAAAAGGAGAGCTTCTCTTCCACTGGGCTTCAAATTATTCTCATTATTATAAAGCTCAGAAAGAGCTGCAATCTAGGAGAATGATATCATGGTAAAACACTGCCCCCATGTGGCTCCTTTCATAATAATAAGTAAGAGCTGAAACTTACTTTAAAAGGGGTTGTTCACCTTGCAAAACTTTTTTCAGTTGAGTTCTTTTAAAGATTGTTCACCAGAGACAGACTTTTTTCAATTACTTTTCATTTTTTTTTATTTCTTTACTGTTTTTCAAAAAATTTAAGTCTTAAAGTGATACTGACCCTAGAAAACTACTTTTTAAAATGTGAATGTACATTAAAAGTTACCTATAGGTCATGTTGATCATTTTTTGCTGAGAGGTTTGTTTATCGAAGTTATTGTTAGTTGAAGTTTCTAAACCTGACTGTTTTGCCAACCTGACTGTCCCATCTCAGCCTGTCAGTTAAAGTTTCTAATGATAACGGACTCCTGCTGCACAAATATGGTAGCCCCCTCATACAGGAATATAGGGCATCAGACAGGTAATGTAAAAGCATTCCAGCAAAGTGTTTGAGTCAGCACACACTCATTCGGGTTTTCATGTGCACGTTCCGATAGTGGCCACAATCCACCTGGTACAGCAAAGTTTCGATAATGGACAGCACCGTTTTTATAAATAAAAAGCCTTTATTGTTACTTGGCTATGACCAAAAGATAGAGTTACGTTTCAAGCCACATCCTGGCTCTTTATCAAACTAACTGATACGATTATCCAGCTTCCTTTTAAGGCACTCAATAAAGCGCCCTCTAGTGTTCTTTAGCTAATATAGGTCACATTATATTTAAAACAAATAGCATACAATTTAACCAATTTTATACAGTGTAACAATTTGTGTATAGACATTGTATCTTATTGCCACTGGCACTTATCTGTTCCTGTCTTCCGCACTGTTCGCATAATTGTGTATAATTTAATCTGTAAAAAATAAATATTAAAATCGTGATTAAAAACAACATTTTAGAAAATTGCTTGTAGGTCGTATTCCTTATTGAGGCCATTAGGGGCTAAAGTTTCTAAATGGCGGATCCAGTATGCTTCCCTTTTTAAAAGTTTTTTTACTCTGTCACCCCCTCGTCTGGGGCGGGATATCATTTCTATCACCTGGAACCGTTGTTGTTGTACCCCGTGGCCCATCTCTTCAAAATGTCCCGCTACAGCTTGCTCTATTTTTTCCGTTTTAATGGCCGATTTATGTTCCCGTATCCTTTCACGCACTTGACGGGTAGTTTGTCCCACGTAAAGGAATCCACATGGGCATTTTATCACATAAACTGCAAATGTGGTTAAACAAGTGTGGTAACCTTTAATATTAATTGGGGTTCCTTTACGAGGATGATAGACATTCGGGCCCTTTAAACAATGTAAAAGCATTGTGCAAATACTTTATGGCAAAATTATAAGTAGCTTTCATACGCAATATAATCATAGATGTAAAAAAAAGTTTTATATTCTGGTGTCAGTATCTCTTTAAGGTTACTGTTCCTGTCCCTGGTATTTCAATCAGGCAGCTCATTAATCCAGGCGCAGATTCTGAACTGTTACATTTAATTGTAACGATTGTTACAAGTTGCTACATTTAATTGCTACATTTCTCGGCTGCATCTGTGGAGTATTAGCAACTATTGTATTAATTCTAACAGCTGCCTGTAATGAAACCCAAGGATTCTGCTCAGCAGGGACAAAGATAAGAAATGTATCAACTTAATGTATCGTTTAGAACAATTACCATCGACGACCCCCTCTCCCAGAGCTGCTTCAAAAAGACATAAGAAGCGGAAAAATGTACTCTTAAACTTTATTAGAAAAATTATTGCAAATAGAACATAGAAAGTAATTGAATGTTTTTATTTATGTTGAACTATCTGAAACTAACTGATCTGAAAAAAGGGTGTTGGAAGGTGAACAACCTAGGGTTGCCATCTCACCCCTTTAAAACCGAACACACCTGGACTACATAGTCTGCATGGCTAATTAGCAATTCATTTAGATGCATGCTGCAGACTGAACTGATTTATGTGCAGCCATGCATCATGTATCTAAATGAATTACTCCTTGTTGGTTCCACGGCAGAAAGCCCCGCCCCCAAAAGGGCATCGATGAACACCGGAATCCACAGGGGTCCACAGGGGTCTCCTGTCAGTGTTGGAACTACCGGGAGAGCAGCGGGTGGGATTGGGCCAGGGTCCGCACCCCCTCAGGGCCCCCTGGCAGCTTGCGTACTGGCGATTTCCACCCGCAGCGGCCAATTTCCACCCAGATAATCTTGTATGGAGGGGGCGGGGGGCCCAGCTGCACGTCCCGCACCAGGGCCCGCCCCCCTCCAGTTACGTTACTGTCTCCTGTGCATCTGCTACACTGCTTCTAAGGTTCCTAATAGATGAGTACGTTACACACTGCCATCCCAGAATCGAAATCCCCGTTTACCTTCTCATAAAAAGAAATTAAGTTAGTCTGGCAAGATCTAGTATGCATAAAACCATGCTGGCACAAACTCATAGTATTATGATTTGCTATGAAGTCCAGTATCTTATCCTTTATGAACCCTGCAAAAAGCTTTTCTACCACTGACATCAGACTAACTGGCCTATAGTTTTGAGAACGGGATCCCTTTCTGAATAGCGGCACCACTTCAATCCTGAAAATATAAGTAAAGAGGTTTGGCAATCACAGAGCTAAGCTTGCTAAATACCCTTTGATGAATACCATCTGGCCCTGGACCTTTGTTTATCTAAACATGTTCTAGTCTCTTTTGAATTTCCACATGTGTGAACCATGCATCATTAGTTGTATTGTTAGAATTGTGACTATTAAGAAGAAAACCTTCATTAACTGGTTCCTTATTTGTATAGACAGAGGAAATCTGAGCTGACCGCCCTCTGATATTAAAGGTCCCACCCCTTCTTGCTTCATTTTTTTACTATTAACATATTTAAAAAATAATTTTGGATTAATTTTACTGCTTGCTGCAATATACTTTTCTATATCTTTTTTAGCTTGCCTGATAGCTTTTTTGCATGATTTATTGGGCCGTAGAGCAAACCCTTTATTGACAACAACCCTAGTCAAATGGAATGCATCCTACCTGGTGCCACATGGGTAAAGAAGCAAACCATGGGCAGACCATGGGCAGTACCTTAAATAGTAGATTATAAACTACTTTAAAGGCACAACCATGCTGTATATCTTAGTCCTTGTTTCTAGCTTTGTCTCTGAAGGATAGTCCCTTGTGAGCTGATGAATTTCTGTCAATATGGTGAAGGTCAATAAAACAAACCTCCATGGACCCGTTGAACTACAGAAATGTGGGAAGAACAATATCCCCTACCTTTAAACAAGGAGAGAAATATTTTCACCTTCAAAACTAAAAGACAGCTTTGTTTTTTTTTCTGAGTAAGAATAATATCATGGGTTCTGTAGCTTATGTTAAAGGACAAGGCAGACCCCCTTTACAACATTTCACCAGATCATTTTAGCCCATTGTGACTTAAGAATCATTACCTTTATTATGCGCTATAGGTCTTACTTTATTAAAAATCCAATTTGTAAAACTTGCGACTGCTTCCTTAATTGCGGTTGCCATATTCAATCTGACGAAGAAGTAGAAGATTGTTTCACATCATTGATTTTGCTACTGAGAAACCATGCCAGAATGAGCAGACTCTTCAGTGCTACTGACCTCAGTCAAAGTAGATTTATACTTTGAGATAAAAAACTTTATTTGGGGTTTCCTTATCCTTCAAGGGTTATAACTAGGAACATGCAAATCATTTTTGTCTGGTATGGATTCATAGAGCAATTTTCTTTTTCAGGAGAATTTTTTTCATTTCTGAACTAGAATTTTGCCATATGTTTTGTTTCGTTGCAAAAAGACTTCAATGCTACTCAGCGCCGTTTCAGGGGAAGGAGCCGCCTGAGATTTTTATTTTGCTTGAAGGCTCTTCCTGAGATCTGAAAGAGATAAACAAGCATGCAATGCAATAAACACGACAATCCAATGTCCTGGGTAGGTTATTAGTGTAAATCAGTAGGAGTCTCTTGCTTTAGATGCTGAAGAAGCAAAGAGTTCAATCCCCAAAGGGTAAGAGAAACACAAGTTTAGTGATAGATTTAATAAAGGTCTTTGTACCATCCTTGGCAACTGTCAAAAACAATGTGGTGGGGCTATGAAACCTTGAAATAGCACAGTTAAGTCTTGTTCACGTAGAGAATTGTTTAAATAGTTGGTAACCCAAGTCAAGTTCTTGGTCAGCTTTTGTTACAAGGGTTTAAACTTCACGACTAATCTCAGGGTCTCTGTCAGGATCCAGTAGGCTGAAGACATCTGAAGAAGCTGTAGGTTCTGAGCGATCCAGCAAGAATTCAGGACCTGTTAACCAAGAAGTACCTGCAAAGATAGCTGTGGGCAAAGGCCTGGTTGCATGATCTGCAGGGTTAATTTCAGATGGAACATAATGCCACTGTACTCGGTTGCTAACATACACATAAAAGTATCTTGTCTGATTGTATATGTAGCCTATAACAAAGTTACTGTCTGTGTAGAATTTGACAACATCAATTTGAATATCCAGCTCACACTAGTGTTGGACTGGGATGCCAAGGGCCCACCAGAAAATCTTAGACTGTGGGCCCACTTTCCAAACCCTTATCCCTCCTCTCCTCACTCAACCTTTTTATTCTCCTAGTCTTTTCTACTTACTATATTCTTCCATTATTAAGCATTGTTTTCCCAAAAAGAAATAAGGAATGACCATGAAATAGACTAAATGGTTGGAAACAAGAGGGCCCACTGATACCTGGGCCCACCGGGAGTTTTCCTGGTATCCGAGTGGGCCAGTCCGACACTGGCTCACACAAAATAAAGTCTGCAATTTCTACTGCTAGTACAGCTCCACAAAGTTCGAGCCTTGGTATTGTGTGCTCAGGCCTTGGTGCTAGCTTGGCCTTACCAAACAGAAAACCTACATGAGGTTGGCCACAAATGTCTCTTACCTTTAGGTATGCCACAGCTGCTATGGCTTCAATAGATGCATCTGAGAAAACATGGATCTCTCTCCTCTGACTTGAAGCAAGAGAGGTTGAAGTATAGCACCTAGGTATGTGAAGCTCTTCTAGGGCCTTTAGAGAGTGCTTCCATGACTCCCATTTTGATTGCTTATTAATTGGTAAGGGCTTATTCCTGATAGGGTAAGATAGAACCTAATTATAGAGGTAAAATAAAATAAAATATGTAAAATATGTCTTAATACTGTTCAAATTTTTTTTCCTATGAGCATGTAGCAGATTTGAAACAAAGTATTTTAAATATTTGTGACACCTTGTTAAACATTATATTGATACATTTTGTACTAAATGGTTGTTATCTTTACTGCACTGGACACTTTATACTTGTTGTTATTCATTAATTTTTGTTGGACACAGTTTTAACTTTATCAAAAAAACGCAAGTGGCAAAAGAATGGACTGAAATATATTTTTATTCGTTTTTACTCATTTTTACACAACGGACACTGTAATTTTTTCTTCACATTCCAAAATTATTTTTTTTGGGGATTTTTATGAAAGATCTTTTTTCTTAATATGGACTATTTATTTTTCTTTATTGGCCTATATTTATGCATATGTACTTTTTACCGTCAATTTATTCTTTGATATTGTAACACCTTTTCACTAATTAGCTTAATTGCTATGCTTTTAAATTCTATGTGCACTAATATCCGAAACATTGCATCCGCAATAAACGAGCAAGGTTATACCTGCTAGCAGTACCCATGTTGTGCCGGTGTGTTCTGTTTCCACCTTATCCCAGTCTTTAACAGTCGCTGATAGCTGTCTTAGTAGAGATTTACCATGTATGGTGATGGGTGCTACAAACCTCAGTGGATCATACATGCTGTTCACTATATAAGATAAGATGATAAGATACCACGTCTGGTAAATGGTTTGTCTGCAGTGGCAACCTGGAAGCTAAATGTGTCATGCTATAAGTCCCATCTTAAGCCAAGGCTTCTCTGAATGGGCAGCTTGTCTGTTCCCAAGTTTAAGTCTTTAAATTCTGTGACAAACCATTACAGCAGTCTGGTTTGAAGCAATCTTGTGGAGTGTGAGGATAGCTTCAGAAAGCATACCCTGTGTCCTTCTGAGCAGGTCAATGGCCTCTTCACCTGTAGTTAAAGATTCTAGGCCATCATCCACGTAGAAGTATCTTTCTACAAAGTGTCATGCGTCTGCACCATATTCACTTTCACCTTTATAAGCAGTCCTTCTTAGGCCATATGTTGCAACAGCAGGTGATGGACTGTTACAGAAGACATGCACTTTCATGCAATATTCTATGACTTCATTGTTGATGCCGTTGTTGCAATACAGGAGGAATCTGAGAACATTTCTGTGGTCCTCTTGTACAATAAAGCAATGGGACATCTGCTGGATTTTGGCTGTGATTGCAACTGCCACCCTTCTGAACCTCATGAGTAATCCAACAAGGTTGTTAGTTAGGTTGTGACCAGTGAGAAGAACATCATTGAGAGACATACCTTGATACATGGAACTTGAGTAAAATACCACCCTGATTTGTTTTGGTTTGCGTGGGTGATACATGCCAAAGAAGGTAATTACCAGCATTCATCATGTTTTTGTAGTGGTGGGGTTGATTCAGCATGATCATTGTTAAATATTTTCTTCATAAAGGCAACAAAATTATCTTTCTTTTCAGGCTTGCTTTTAAGGGTTCTCTGCAGTGAGGCAAATATGGACATAGCTTGCTCATGATTGTTTGGAAGTTTGGCTCTTGTACTACAGAATGGCAAGAGTGCAACCCTACTGTTAGAGTTGTCTTTAAAGAATTTGTTGTCCATTATTCTGATGAACTCCTTGTTCTCCACAGAAGGTGCAATTTTGTTGTTATCATTTGTAGTATGAAATACTGTATTCCCAAAGTTGTCATCAATAGGAGTGACACTGGCTGCTGGGATGATATCTTTAAGATTCTCCTTTACCTCAAAATGATGAGGTCATGGTCTGAAGCGAGTTGCTCGTCAATTTCTCAATACATGAGTATTGAGGAGTCAACTTTAGATGGTCTGCGCATTTTGTATAGGCAAATATCAACCACTATTACCCAGCCTAAGTCAAGTCTTTGTGCATAGGGAGCATCATGAGGACCATTGCACTGTTGACAAACCTTATGGAATCTCCTCCCTGTTATTAGGTATCTCATCACAATAAATTAGTGTAGTTAAATGCAGGTGAATGTTACTTTTGATTGAGGAGACAATGTACCCATTAGCTCTTCTGGCAAGGGTCTCTATATGACCAGCACAGGTACTGAGTATTGAGAGAGTTCTGCGTCACTTTTGATGTTGAACATCTCAAAGAACTGTAGCATTGCCAGAGAACTGTTGCTTTGTTCATCAAGCATAGCGTAAGTCTTTATTGCTTTCTCTGGTTGACCTTCAGGATATACTTGAACTAGGCATACCTTGGCACAGCACTTGGGACTATAGCCTTTGCCACAGACTTCAGTGCATGAAGTTGAAATCTTTGTTGAAGCCGGAACACATCCTTGTTCCTCTTCACCATGCTTTGAGACAGACATTGGAGCCTGGATTGTCAGGAAGAGGAGTTGGATACATTGCCGCAATATGTCTGTAACTGTTGCACTCTGTACACTTAACAGTCTTACAGTCCTTAGCAAAATGGTCTGAGGAGGCACGGCTCTTATATCAAACCCCAAACTTCTGGAGAAGCTCCTTGCACTCCTGTAAAGACTTTGCGCTGAACCCACAACATTCCTTAAGTGGGTGTGATTTCTTGTGAATTGGACACTGAAGGTTGGATGCCCTGCAAGTCTCTGTGTTTAGTAACCGTGTTGTCATGCCTTACAGACCAATCCAGGCATGGTCACTGATGAATTTGCAGAAGTATGAGAATGGAGGGATGTATAGGTTATATAGTATTTTGTACCTCGAAACCGATGTGGCCCACTTCTCTTGCTACCTGTATGGTAGCTTCAATACTACTGGGTTCACACCGTGAGCAGTATCCAAGTAGCTGAGTCCTGGGAGGCAAGGATCTGTCTCAACTAACTCCAGCTCCACCAGAAGGTCACTGAGTTCCTGCAGCTTTTGATTGTCTTTGTTGGTTTTTTTGGGAAGGTCTGTAGTCTCTTAAAAAAGGCACTTTCTATGGCTTGAGAGCTACCATGAGTTTTTTCAAGTCTGCCCCAAGCGGCAGCAAGACCTGCATATGGGTAGTCAACGTAGTCTCTCAACACGATCTGCAGACTCTGGACCTAGCCATTTGATGAGTAAATCAAGTTCCTCTTTGGCTGTGAGGTTGAGGTCAGCAATTTCAGCTTTAAAGGTAGATCTCCTAGCTCTGTAATTCTCTGGGCAGTCATCAAGCCATGAGAGACTAGCTTTTTTGAGCTCATGACCTATCATGTACCTGGTGAAGTCAAATTTCAATGGAGGAATACGTATCAGCACTACAAATGGCTAGAAAACCTTCAAAACATCAAATAAAAATTTTATTTTGCCCTACACATGTGCCCACTGTCTAGGTAAGTTTCCATGAGTCAGGAAATGTAGGGGGGAAGGAGGGGAGCACCAAAAAAATTTTCAATCTTTTTCAGCCTATCACCCATAATGTAGAAAACACGCCAGCTTTTTTGGGACTTAGAAAAATTGTTGACTTTTTTTGAAACAATCCCTATCTACTCTATTGCGCTTCGCCAGGTCTGAGGTGGCAAAGGAAGTCTAGCGTAAAAGGTAGCGTTCAGTACACTGCGCGCGTTAGTGAATTTGCGTAGTTACGTCGCTAGCGAAACTTCGCCAGGCGTAAGGGTGCGAAGTAACACTAGCGAAACTACACCAGCGTTCGTTAGTGAATTTGCGCAGTAACGAAAATGACAAACGCTAGCGAAGTAACGCTAGCGTTCGGCGCTTCGGCGCTTAGTGAATTTGCCCCAAAGTATAGAGATCCAAATTACAGAAATTTATCCAGAAAGCCCCAAATCTTGAGCATTCTGGATAACAGGTCTCATACCTGCATATACTATGTACAGAATGCTAAAGAATAAAAAAAATAAACCTAGGCAGAGGTTGCATAATATTAATCTAAGGGGAAGTAAGGGTTTTAAGCAGCAAAGTAATTATTTTTCCTTTTATAAGCTCCTCTGGTTATTTTCCTTATGATATACTTTTTGCTCCATTTTAGTCTGGCCATGCATTTTTCATCTAACAATTTTGACAGCTTATCACTAAAATGATAGAAAATGGTACAGCAAAAGACAGGGAAACGGGGAAATAATTCACAGCTTCTTGTAATCAAAGGCTGCAAGTACCATAACAAGCTCCTGCTGAAAAGGCAGGTGTCTCCCAGGATCAGCAGATGCACGGGACACAATTATATTTTCTGAAATGACTGTTTGGATATAACAGATGAGAAACGTTATATATTTAAATTATGTGATTAATTTGCTTTATGCCCCCCTACCTCAAAATAGTTTTCTTTAAATTGCCACAGCAATTTAAAGTATGTGTTTATATCCATGGAATGTACATGTCTTCTTAAAACGGGCTTGTCTCTGGATAATGTCACAGCTAAGCTCTTAAGAGCATTTGTCATACATTCTAAAGAGTATTATATTTCTTGTTAATGTATGTATACTTGTATAGACGGAGCAAGTTCATGTTGTCACCTGCAGTCAAAATTTTCAAGATTCGGCATTACAATTTAGCCACGTTTTGTTTGGTCAGGAAAAAATTGGGTGGTTTGCACTGGAAAAAACAGTAAAAACACAGTGTTTTGTCTCAGCAAATAAAGCTTGCAAGTTTATGCACTGAAAAGAATGCAAATGCCATGCTAGAATTTCTCCATATGGATTTTTTTTTGCAGAAAACGAAATACAGTTTTTTTTGCTGCATAAAAAAGCACTAATGTCATCATAATATGTCTTTGCAATCCACATCAATGAGGACTGGAAAGGAAACCTCCTCCTATCTGTGTAACACGCTATTTGGGCACCATATTTGGAAGCAGTTGGCAATGTGGGAACTAGTGGCAGTCACACTCAAAGTCTGCTCCATCTATATGTATTCATATTTTATATTTGTTATCATAAATATAATAAACATTGCAACAAATGTTCATACAGATGATACAAACATACCAAAACTTGCATTTTGCAACGTGCCATTCTTTATTAGGCAGTTGGTACATTGTGAGTTTTTAGTGTTACCACCTTCTACCCCTATGCAGACCGGGCAGGGGGATGGTCTAGTAACTTTGGGGATGGGCAGATGATGTCAGGGGGTGGGGTGAGTTGTGGTCTGGGGTGTGCCTGTGATGTCAGGGGCGGGGTAATTATGTGGTGTTCGCCAGACCATTTTAAAGCCCTGTCCTGATTTCCTAATTCAGATAGCCATGCTGAAAACTGGGCTGTCCTGGTAAAACTTGGCAACCGCAATTAACCATTTTCTGCACTAATATTGGTTCAGTAAGAATTGGTATAAGATATAGTTTGTTACTGAATATAACATCCTCTGCTTCTCTCCATACAATAGACTCTACATCTCACCTGCCTTCAAACACAATTGCCTTTGCCTTTCACAGTTTTATCAGTTTTTGCCCACTCTCTACTCCAAATAATTAACTCAACTTAACCTTTCTCTGGTCGAAACACTGCCTCGAACCCTATACAGTATCTCTTCATCACCCCAGTGAAGCTTGTGTTTGCTCTCACCATCTTCAATTATATCAACCGCAATATTTTTGTGTCCATCAGTCTTGTCATTTGTGAGATTCAGAATAGACACTCTCTACATCTGACAAGTTACAGTGGGTATCCCTCAAAAATGTATCTGAAAGTTTTTCCCATTTTTTGGACATCATATTTTATGGTCAAGCTGTCTGCCTTTTAACTTTTATCATGCCTACATATTCCCTCATATTATTCATTTCAATGATAGTTTGCATGATTGTCTTCTGGCTGATTTTGTTGCATGAGCTCTGGAAAGAACACTAGTAACCAAGTCCTATATAGATTAGGGATATCAGCAAAAGCCATAACAGACAACAGCTGGAAGGCGATTGGTTCACTATTCCCAGGAAATCAGAAAAGAACAGCATTCTCTGAGCATAAACTGTACAAATAAGTCATGAGCAAACTATTACATTAAATGACTGAAACTATGGAACAATTGATAATAAAAAAGGACAGGAGAACTGGAAATGGTATATCACTTGCAAGTGAAATAGTTCCTTGGGAAACATGAACACCATGCACAAAGACATGGACAAAATGGCTGTGGCTTGAGCAGGTGTCCTAAGACATTTTTAGGGATCAATTAAATAAATAAAACTGAATTTTATGCTGGTTTTAAAAAATTGGATCTTACATTTTTGCACTAGCATTTTTGCCAGAAGGCCCACTAGGATTAATGAATTTAAAGGGTGATTTAACATTTCCTGCACTTGGATTCTCTGTCCTCTTGTTCTCTGTACTAATAACTGCCATCTGCACATACATATGTATATTTTATTATATGACAATCCTAGCAAAAATGCATTAACAAGTCTTATTTTCCACTCTCTGGCTTTTTTCTTTCTAAAGAACTGTACATTTGTCAGCAGAGGGAAACCATATATAGTGCAATAACAATATAACCCGTTGTATTTGTCTGTGTATTCTTTTACAAACATACAGCGGGGTCAGAAGTCAATATTCTTATAAGACAGCACACAATATATTGCCGAAACAAAGACAAAATAGCTGACTGCACATATAAAATGTAACATAAAACTGACTTTTGTTCTGTTCTTCATTGGTATTACTTATATACACCAGGTCTAATTTATATCTTTCATTTTGTTTTGAAATAAACTTGTGGAGTGTGTTGTACCAGCTTCTTGGTGTCTGTAAAGAGGCTGGGGAGGCTTCCGACAAGGTTATTTAATCTCCATGTGCTTAAGGTAATAAAGCTGAACAGATTTCCACTTGATTTCCTCCAACTGTCAACTGAGTAACTGGTGACTGATCCAGGGATGATTTTCCAAGTGACACAGAAAACATGTTACAATAATGTATATTAGTTGCAGCCTACTGCTTCCCAAGAATATTAGCTATAAGTGAAGTGATTTAAAAGGATAGACAGAGTCATTTAAGGCAGCTCAGGCACCCAGATTGCCATTGTCTATAGTCATAGGCTTAAGGGTAATAGAATGAGGGGAACTTTTATTGTTTGCAAGAAATCACACTCCCCCTTCAGATACCTTTCCATGGCATTGAATGAGAAACTCCACAAGTAAAAGATTTGAATCCTGCAATTGAAATGTTTTGCCTGTGGGGATTCCTGTACCGTGACGTGGAAAGGTATTTTGGAGTGCTTTGTGTCAACCATCGGAATTCATGTTCCCTGCAGGCAACAAAGTGCCTTAAGGTGCTACAATTAATGCTGTCATATAAAGAATATAGGTTGTGATTATCTAGTTAAATTATAAGTATATAAATGGTGAGCATGATATCTCTACCTTAGGGTTGCCATCTGTTTGGTTTTGACCCAAATATTTTGGTTTTTCTTAGGGCTGGTTGGGTCACAACTGACTGTTTGGGTTTCAGCCTCATGAAATCCAAACAATAATCTTGCCGATAACCACCTCTGATATAAAAATCCCACCTACGTGAGGCACAAACATGCCCCCAAATGTCATAATCCCACCCTCTTATGTCACTGCCCCCCCCTGGTGCCATCGCCGTACCCCCTTGTTCTAACAAAAGTCAAAGGTGGCAACCCTACTCTACCTCTTTCCTTTCACAATTAGGGCCACCAGTTGAAAAAAATTGGAGACTTCAAGAATCTTGAACTTATGCAAATGGTTTTATTTAATCAGATATTATTATAGTTCCCCTAAGCAAATCTGCATTTTTTTGAGTTTGAGTTTAGTATTCATCAGAAAATCACTTTTGCTTGGTGGGCATAATTAGAATTCTGCTGCTAACTAGAAATGTAGAAAATTTAAAAAAAATATCAAATGAACACATTTGTATAGACTTCTAAATTATATAACCAAAAATTACTTCTCATAATTTACATGAAAACAAAGCAGTTCAATCTGCATCGTTTCTGGTTTATGCTGTGTAAAGGAAACTATTATAAAAAGTCATAGCTGTGCAAATATGATAATATAAAACATAATTTGAGCTTTCTTTAGTTAAACAACATTCATTGTAATTTGAAAAAAGGTCATTAGACTGTGAAATATCCACCTGTCCTTTGTCTTTACTGCATTTAAACAATTATTGCAGAATAATCCCAGATCAGCAAGAAGCACTTTAGGGGCTTTCTCCATACAATCTACATTTCGCAAGAGAGGAAACTGCAACATTTAGCTTTTTTCAACATTTTAATTAGAAGACATTTGAATTTTTAAATACATTGGTTCAAAGTAAGTTTCAAGTGCAAAATGTCATTACCCAATTCTAATAAGAGTTGATTAAGATACCTTTTGCATTTAAAAGATTAGGTGGAGGGAATATTGAGTGACAAAGACAGAATCTTGGATATGTTATTCATAGAACCCCTCCGCTAACCCTATGCCAAGAGAGTCAATAAAAAAGGAAAAAATAAATGGGGTTTACCTTCCTGGTGCAAATTAATTAACTCCAATGAACTCACAATTTGGATGGTTTCTAATTTAATAAAAAACTCAAATCAGCAAGTTCAGGGTTAATAACCCAAAAACTCGAATTGATAGAATTTTCAGTCGTTTTCGAGCTAAACCCACAGAAAAAACTCGAACATCATCAAGGGCTATTAACATCTTCAAATGTCTCAACGGACATTCTACATAACCTTGACAGTTTGGGAGAAAATGGAATCTTGAAAAATTCAAGTTTAAAAAAAACAATCCGAAATATTTGAGGGTTTTTTTTAAACCTGAAAAATCAATTTTTGATCAAAAAATAACCTCAAAAACTGGAATTTTTCATGGAAAACACAACTCAACCTTGTTGATATGGCAGTCAGCGATTGTGATCTAGAGTTGCCTGATGCGATTCCAGACAGATTCATAAAGGGTATAGTAGACCTTTAAAAGGGAAAAGATTATAGGCATTTTGCCTACTGAGTTATTAATGGTGCAAGTGAGAAAATGCATGAAATCGCTACATGCTCCATTTACCCTTAATTTGTGCTTCTCATGCAGTCTTTTTGTAGACACACTTTCTTTTATTGGTTTTAGCCTCCTGCACAGATTTTCACTGTAAATTAAGATGTCGTCAGGAAAATGATCATTCACAATTTAATTGCCCCATAGAATGTAATTATTCGCTTGTAGCCTGACTAGATGCTGGTTATCAGATTGATTTGTAGAACCCATGTATAGTCTACTGAAGATATGTGCTGCCTCTAATAGCAGATGCTGGCAGTTTATCAGGTACTACTAAATCTCTTGCAGTATCACTTTAGATCAGGGTTTCTTAGCATTTATCTCCAGGGACCAAGAAATCAACTTTCAAAACGTGGTTTAGAATTAAGTTTAAGTTTAATTGTAGCATTAAGTTGTAGTATATTAAGGGAGATCCTGGAGACCAATCTTTAGTACCACCACAATGTGAGTGCTGCATAGAATAAAAATCACTGCTTAAGATACACTCTTTAGTGGTACAGTAACAATTCATGATTAGGTCTCACTCGTTTCAAACCATCTCTTGGCATTTATACCCATGTGTTGGCATTTTTACAGTCTTCGTGTATCTGTTGGGTGTGCCATCCTCCTACTGCTAAACACCAGAGACAACCTATTCAGAGAGAACAGGCAGTTGTGCTGAAAATCTCTTACAATCTGATATGAAAATTCTGGGGGAATTACAAGTGTCTGAAGACCCAAATGAGAAATATGGATTTCACTGTCTAAAATATGACAGCTTGGTTTCTTTGTGACATTTTCTAGCACAAGCTCATGAGCACTGACTCCTGTTTGTAGGGCAGATTTCACAGAAGTGAAATTGGCTATAGATGTTAATGTGAGAAGTCATTAGAGGCTGCATAAAGTATTTATGTAACACATATCCATGGAAGACAGGATTTTAAGTAATAAGTATTTTTATTGTGTCATTGTTCTTGCAATGTAGACCACCAAATCATCCTCAGGAGAGGATCCTGGAATTAAGAAAGTAAAGTAAACAAACAATATATACAGTTCATCTGAAACAGTCTCCAAACTTCCTGGAAAGCCTCTTAAGTCCATGGCAAATTGATGTAGAAGATACACTCAGCCGGAATGCATTATTTAAAAAACATCAACATCAACAAAAACAAAATAATATAAACTTCCTATGCACATGGAAAGTATAAGTATCATTATAATTTATTATCCTATTTTGTCTTTTTTTTTTTTTTCTACTGTTTATATATGGTACACAGAATTTTTCCAACACAGTGAGTCCCTGTTCTACAGAGCTTTCAGTCTGTGTCTGGTGCCTTGGAAACAGGGCAATTAATTGCCTTGGCTGAAGAACTGACAAGGTAGAATGACATCAGCACCAGCTACAATAGAAAGGACATTTTTTTAATTATATTTATTTGCTTTCTCTTATTATTTCTGTTCTGGAAGACAGTCCTCATGGACTTGGCAGAGCAACTTTGAGAAATACAGCATTTATTTATATTTATATTATATTTATATTATATTATTATTATTATATTATTAGTTATATTATACATAATGGATGGACACAATTGCACTGAGGATGAAATTTGCATTTAAATATGACATCTCCTCCCACAGTTACTTTTAAAATGGGGGGGGGATGGGAAAGAAGCGCTATATATATGTTATTGCCCATCTCCACTTTTACATAAATACATAAATACATAAATATTAAGATATACTGTACTGTAAATTAAAAGAACAAGAAGAACATATTTCCAACACAACATGCACAGTACGGTGTGAAAAAAGCACTCAATTCCTGCCTGTGGCATCATTTGTTCCTGATTAGCATGTTATGCATTGCTTTACAATAATATCATATACAGAATGAAACAGCAGAGATTAACAATATTTGGCACATCATTTATGAATATAAATGTGGGTGTTGTGTCACTTCTGGAGTGAGCATTTAAAATGTCATTTGCATCTGATTCACCAAATGCAAGTCTGGTGCGTCTATTGACACAACCCACTTTTGGAACAATGGAGCTACCAATAGCTCCAGGGGTTCCCCCACATCGAGAGGCACAGAAGAGGCAGGATGGAAGTTTTGGCAAACAAATAAAAGTGCAGGAGCACATATTGATGCAGATTAACGAATTGCATCAATGTGTGCTTCCATCAAGTTTATTTAATTGCCCCAGTATTTATGGCTGAATTATTGCTAATGATTCTACATGGTAAACTGACAATAATTTAGGGTGTGTCAAATGGGATATGAGGCCACACAGTACTTTGTGAAACATTCTAAAAAATATATTTTAACTACATTTATGACAAAATCTCAAATTTTTAAGAAAGTTTACTCTGCTGTGTTCTGGATGAAACTAATCTATATGTGAAGTATGCAACTCAAGGACAGCTCTGATTCAGCTGAATTGAATAAGGCTTTGGTGACCAGAAACTACTATACATTGTATAAAACACTAATCAGGGAAGCAGATGCATCCATACATCAATTAATGGAAAGCAGGAATTGGATTATGCTGAGAGTATTCCCACACTGTAGTCTCACAGATGGTGTAGAGGTTTGGCACATTCCTCTTGTGTAAAACTAATATTTATGCTTTTGCTTATGTACCCCAAGATCTCCAACATTGGCCACAGTAACCAAGAAAAGTATCCAGATCTCTTACAGAAAGATGCATCAGGCAGGATGTATATACAAAATTCTATTTAGCTTTACATAATGCATTTCACTCTTCTTAAGAGGAGTGATAGTAAGCTAGAGAGTAGTATGTTTTCCGGTTGTTTATATATTATCTAAACAACATTGCATCCTTCTGACAACCAGCTTAATTGCCTAATATTATCTGTTTGCTTTTTACCCTGGGTCTGTTTTAGTAGGATTCATAAACTTCTCTTTTTGTCATTGATCATCCTTCCATCACGTGATTGCTCTGTATTGTTTCTAGGGAGAAAGTATGCTTTATATGGGCTAATAGTTATGTTTATATATTGTGAGCATGTAATATTTTTCCTGCAAATGATATGCCTGGGGTAAAATAATATCAGCCATTTTTGTCCTGACAGATCACCCCATAAAATCAGATCAGCTCCATAGAGTAAATATGCGGATTATGCTGGTAATTACAGTGATAAGGAAGGTTGTGGCCAGCCAGTTTGAGATTAATGTAGACTAGGTCAAAACTAAAACTATAAGCCGGGCCATTATTTCCTACAAGGAAGCTAGAGAAACAAAGAAACAGGGAAGTAATTATACAACTGGTTCTTTATTTTGAAGCTAATACTTGTAATGATCTTTTACACAACCTCAGTCATATTTTTGGAGTAATTTACCCCAATCAAAACAATTATTGGATACAACAAATTTAACTCTGAAGCCTATTCATAGAATAGGATATTTGGAATGTTTTAAGTTCCATGTTACACTTTTTTTTTTTTTTTTTTTGTAACTTAAAATTTTTATTGTTTTCCTCAGTACAGTACAAGTAAAGTAATCGATACATTATGTTGCTTGTCTTCGTACAACAGTCACAGCAGTTATTAAAACAATACAGCCGGAGACTATTATCACAATACTGTAACAGTAATGAGAGAAAAGATAGGAAAGAACCATAAAGAGATCAAAGGAAAAAGAAAAAAGAAGAGAAAAGGAAAGGAAACAAAACAAAATAAAATAAAATAAAATAAAATATGGAGACCAGTAATGGAATAACCATGCCCAGTGGAAAAAACCAAGAGCGGGGAAACTAGGTCACATCAGCTATTGTGGTTTTGTAGTACTCCCAGTTCCCCCAGACATCATTGTGTTGTTGCAGGGTATCGGTTATTCGAGCTGTCATTTCCTCGAACTTCCTATTTATATCGAGTCTGGAGATGACCTCCTGAATCGTAGGGACCGTTGGCGATTTCCATTTGGAAGTAATAGCCAACCGTGCTACAGTGGCTACTTGGTTGATCCATTTTTGGACCGCATTCGACAATTTCGGAACTGGGAGTGCTAACAATAAATTGGGCATCTCAATAGTAATGGGAGTTCTCAAGACCGAGGATATTAACCCGGAAACCGCCACCCAAAATTCAGACAGTTTCGGGCAAGTCCACATAATATGGTGAAGTGTGCCCCTAAATTGACAATCTCTCCAGCACATAGGACTGGATTGTGGATAGATTCTGGAGAGTCTGTCAGGTGTAAGATACCACTTCATCATAGTCTTGTATACACTCTCTTTTTGTTGAGTGCAAACTACTATTTTACGTGCATTCTCCCAAATTTTACCCCATTGATTCAGGGACAGTTCCCTAACCCATTCAGATTCCCAGTACCGCATATAAGAATGTTTGGGAAAAGGGTCCTCCGGCAGCATATTCATTAATCCGTATAATTGAGAGATGAGACCTTTACAGGGGAAATCCCCCCCTAACACCCTCTCAAATGGGGTCAACTGAAGGTTTGGTGTCTGCCCAAGTAGCGTCGTTATGTAATGTTTAACTTGCAGATAGGCCATCGTTTTATCTAGGCCCCAGTTACATCTCGATTGAAGTTCGTCATACGTATACAGTTTTTTCCCCACAGGGCTAAAAAAATCTTTAACTCTAATTAGAGAATAAGAATTCCAATCTTTATGGAAAGCTTTACGTTGTCCCGGGGGAAAATCCGGATTAGCGGAAAGTATAGTTAAAATAGAAGGGAATTTACAAATCCGATATAGTTTAAGACAACGTCTCCAAATAAATTGAGTGAATTGTATTGGTTTCGGCGCCATGGCCGGTATTTGTAGATTAGGTTTAGTGCTCAAAATCAGATTACTGATATGGAAAGGAGCCAACCATTCAGATTCTAGCGTGGCCCACCTAGTGGGAGGATTCGGTTGCAGCCAAGCTAGCGTTTGGCGTAAATGAGATGCCTCATAATATTTCCGAATGTTCGGCACTGCTAGGCCCCCCTGGTTTCTTCCCGCTAACAGCACGGAGCGAGGTAATCTAGCCTTAGTGGATCCCCAGATATAACTAAATATCGTTTTTTGAATCTGGCCTAGAGTGGAAGAGGGAATTTGAACTGGAATAGTTTCAAAGAGATACAGCAGTTTGGGAAGAACAGACATCTTAACCGCAGTTATACGGCCCAACCATGAGATGTTATATTGTTTCCAATCTGACATATCTGACGTGATCTGTTTCACTACAGGGGTAAAATTTGTTCGGTAAAGTTGATGATAGTGCGGAGTTAGTTTAATTCCCAGATATTGTATGTGAGAAGTCTGCCATTTATAATGAAAATCGGCTTGCAGGGCTGTTTTAGAAGACCCTTCTAAGTGAAAGGAGAGGGCCTCAGACTTTGCCCAATTAATTTTATATCCAGCCACTGTACTATAAAGTCGTAGAAGACCATGTAAGTTGGGCAGGGAAATAAAAGGGTTACTAAGAGTCAACAAAATGTCGTCTGCGAAAAGTGAAATTTTATATTCCTCCCTGCCAACGGTTATACCTGAAATATCTGGGTGTGCTCTAATTTTAGCAGCTAAAGGCTCTATGCTGAGAGCGTAAAGCAGGGGAGAAAGAGGGCAGCCCTGTCTCGTACCATTTCTAATGTGTATTGGGGTTCCACCATCTCCATTCATCTTCAAGTAGGCTGACGGGGTCGTATATAATACATGTTACACTTTAAAATACATTTTTTTAAAAATTACTCAGATTCAAGAAGGTGAAGTCAAGAAGCATATAGGCCTGGCCTGTCCAACCAGATTCTCACTGTGGATTTTTATTGGCCGAGCAAGCTCAAGATCTACATAGACCTCTTTGTATGGCAGTTGTTTTGTCATGTTGTCTTTAAATTCCTACTAGGAAAAACATGCAATATATTCTTTATTTTTTTACAAAATAAAAACAAAAAATATAAATTTTGCTGTTTTTTCTTTGGCTCTTGCATTAGGATCTAATGGGGAATATGTTTCGTTAGAGCAAAAAATGACGATTGCAAATGTTAGCGACCATGTTTGCATCTTTTATGACCAATTACAGATTTCCTGCACCTTCTTTGCAAAGTGTCAGACCAAATGGCTTTTGCGAACATGCACAGTGTATGTAATAAAATTAAGCAATCTCATATCATAATTTGGAACAAAATTTTTTTAACCTCCAGAGCAGGTGGTGACGCTAACCTTTGTACAGCGATAATGAGTGATGTAATATTCACCAGTGAATGATTTTATATTGCAAAAAGACATTTTAATGCTTGCAATTTTAAATTACATTCCCCTATAACAGTTTGAATGTCATTTGAGTTCTGAAATTCTGAAAATGATCACAGCTATATTTTAACTGATCCATAAGCTGAATTTAAACAGGGCGATAATGTCAGTCCACTTGGCTATTACATACTAATTTCTACAAACCCGACTTGCATTTAGACATTCATTTAGGTTCAGAGGAATGATTTCTAATTGGAATCTTCCCAGAATGGATATGCAGGCAAATCCATTAAGAGAATAAGTATATGCGATTTTTAGGCATAATAGATTAATATGATAGGTGTAATGGGTTAATATGCTAACCACCAGTGAGTAATGTCCTGTTGGGGAAAATCAGTTACCACAGACCGCTTAAGGTGAAACAAAGTTTATTTAACAAGAGCTCCATGAATTCTCACAAAGAGTCAGAACCCTGAACAAAGGAATCACAGAGTTTTTATAGACTTGTAAAAAGGGAGCTACTGTGGGACAGCATGGAGATGTTGCTCCACAGCACAGAAAAACAAAGAACTGCTCTTACTGTCAAACAGGTAGTTCTGCCCTGAAGGCCAGGGTACTAGTGACCAAGGCTATCTTAAGAACAGACTTTATCCAAGATACAGGGAATCATGGGAGAATCTGCATACACAGAATTTTATTCTTCGTCCAACCAATCACATTAGCTGATTTACAGACATAGGTAGTAACTTGTACAAGTGCAGTTTCCATTAGCAACCAAACAACGCTAGAACAAATAGGAAAATTAAAACAAGTCCTGATTAGTTACTACTGGCAACAGTTCATGGGCAACTTAGCACCTATGTTAGAAAATAAGGCCTTTATGTCACATTTAAAAGAACAGCCTGACCCAAAATCATTGACATCAATGAGTTTTTTTTTCTTAAATAATTCATTTATTTTATTCTTGAAAAGGAAACACTTCTCCCTGTATAATCCTGGTACAAAATCTATTCTTACCATTAGGTTCATACATTTGGTTTCCACTTTATTTAAACTTTACCTTTTATTGTATCCTATGAGCAATTTATTCAGCAAGACTTGAAGTTTTAAAATTTTAAAAAACATGTTGTCTATTTAGTCAAGTGTATTGCTTCCGTTTCCAGATGACAAGAGGTGAACTGCCAAGCAGAATGTCTGTATAACCCCCTTATATGTTCAGATACATGCATAAGCTATAAACCACAATCTACAGTTTGCCACTCTGAGCTGTTTGAGAAAAATTGTGGGTGCTTCTTTGTGCCTTATTTTTTTTTAAACAAAGTACCAGATACAAAGTACAGGATACACACAGGAAGGGGTCCCTGGATTAACAGCAGCCTTGAGAAGATGTCACCTGGAAGGTTATCTTCGTGTGTTGCCCCTACTCATACAACTGGTTGTACCTGAATGTTCAAAATGTAAAGCAATTGATGCATGGATGCAAGGAAAATGCAAATTTAACATGCTTTAGGGTAGTGGATGTTAAGTAACATTGGCATTGGAAAAGCATGCTCAAGAGCAAGTTATTTAGAAAGATGTCTGACATTAAAGGAACAGTAACACCAAAAAATGAAAGTGGCTTAAAGTAGTGAAAATATTGTATAATGTACTGTTGCGTTGCACTGGTAAAAGTTGGCTGTTTGCTTCAGAAACACAACTATAGTTTATATAAAGAGCTGCTGAGTAGACATGGGGGCAGCCATTCAAAGCTGAAAAAGGAGAAAAGGCACAGGACACACAGCAGATAGCAGATAAGCTCTTCAGTATACAATAGGATTCTTCAGAAGTTACCTACTTTATAGCCTATGCTTGAATGGATGCCCCCATGACTACACAGCAGCTTGTTTATATAAACTATAGTTGTGTTTCTGAAGCAAACACCCCCGTTTTTGCAATATAAAATGACATCTGTTCTTGTGCATTCCTCCTTTAAACAGGCAGTTACTCTAATCATAAGGCTTTAAATTACTGTGAGCACAGGACATTCCTTCTCTTAAAAACTGGTTGTAATATGTGTGTCAGCTTTGATGGTGCTTGTTTACCTGAGGTAAGCTGTAAAGTATTTCAAAATAACAAACAGTAGAACCCCCATTTTACCCAGAAAAAAATGGCGTAAAATCCAGGAAAATGTAAAATCAGGGAAAAGTATTATGCATAATATATAGATGGGACCAAAAACAACAATGTATGAGGGAAACTTAAAATCAGGGGATGTAAAATTGAGGCTCCACTGTATGCAGAACGCTGCTAGATCATACTTTTATTACTGTCATAATTAGTTATTCCTTAATTGACACATTTCAATATGGCAGTTCCTGCTCATCTAATGTATATAAAAGCAAATGTGCTTCAAAGAACAAGTCAGTGAATGAAAAATGATACAGCATCACAACTGACTATGGGGAAATGAATGTAAGATAAAACCAACTTACATTTCCTTTGATTGCAAAATGGGTAGCATCTCACTGGCTGACTGGAAATAATTATGTTGCAAGTGAGTGACTTAAGCAGGAACAGATGTCCAGTGCAGATAGGCAGTTGTTTTTGGCACAATGCTAGAGATGGCATACACTAAGCTCTTTATTGCCAAAAGAATGTGTTGATAGGTGCTAACATAGGTGTTGCCCCAGTACTGTAAAGACAAAATGGCTCATTTACTCAAACCTTGGGAAGAAGTGCAAGAGCCAAGAGGGGCCAAGCTCTTTCCCAAGTCTGGTTGTGCTCTGCACCCAATGGCAGATAAATATAACCTGGTTGCAGGTTTCTGTGCTTTGAAATGGAACATAGAGATGGGCAGCATTTTTTTAAAGCAGAAATGCAGTGTGTAAAGTGGAAAAAATTGTGGATTCCTTCCCATAAATGACCCTAGTTCTATCGGATATTTTCTTTTATTGTTGTATAACTTGTAGTAGATGGATCTATATGAACTACTGAGGCAGTCACCTAGTTTAGTAAATGAGCTCCTATGCGGAAGGTACTGAGACTGCCACCAGGGGGCAAATGGCTGTGTGCGATCTGACACGTCACATGACTGTGACTACATGTATACCACCTGAGCGTAATCATAATGACAGATATAAAGTGCCATACCAGGTCAATGTATTACAATATTGCCTAATATGAAGCTTGTGTTTCCCATAGTAAATTGCTTTATTTTACGTTGCCTTTTTTTTTTTTTTTAGCAAGTTTAAAAAAAAAAGGTTACAATCACTCCATTTGTGTCTATTTGATGATTACCATTCACAGTGATGAGCAAATTTCCATCAAAAGAAAACCAGTTTGTACAAGATGTTTCTGTATTAAGCATCATCCCAGTAACTGTTCCCAAGAATGCCCATCCTGCAGCATCTTAAGCTGAGGTACCTGGAGGTGGGAGTTGTCCTGTGTTCATATTCCGGGACTGCCATAGATAAAAATCCTGTATAAACATTTCTTCCCCTGATGATTGTCATAGGTTCCATTGACTTAGATACAAGTCTTAAAATAGATGTCCTTGGACTAAGATTTTTCTTGTGCAACTGCACAAATACTTACAAAATTGTGTGTATTAAAGGGGTAGTTCACTTTCAAATCAACAGTTCATAAGGGCAATTGGCAATCGTTTCTGTACATATGTCAGGTTTGTGATTTGAACATTGGGCTTAATAATTACTCCAGCAACCAGGCAACAATTGGAAAGAAATAAATGGAAGATGAATAGTATAGGACTGAATCAAAAATATGAGCAAATATAAGTTCTAAGGGTCAGTGATGGTATTTCCATTTGCAGGTCAAAAAGAGCCATAATAGGAAGGAAAAATGAACCAGTGTTATGAGCTAAGAGGCATCCTGACCAAAGGTTAAACTTCTAACATGGGCATGAACTGAAAAAGGTCCAACAACCATTCTTCTATAACAGATTAAAACCTTTTTAAAGGTGAACTTCTGCTTTAGAATAAACATTGTGTCCTTAAGCTGTGAAGGTAAAAGGTTCCAGGGTCTGTCATTTGTGTTCCATGTGAAGACAATCTGAAGACAATCACAATCAGCGCTCTCATCTAGGTCAGAAAATCCACACATTTACTGCACAGTCTGGATTGTTCTCTGCAAAAATAGGAGGGCGGGGGGTAAAAAAAAAGATATTTTAATAAACAGCATAAATTCCATTAGAGTATGCTATACTGTACAGGGCAGTCACATAAATACTAATACCTTGATCTTCTCCTCCAGTGTAATGGGTTCTATTTTTTTGTATAACAAAAGATTGACCAGAAATTGTTTTATTAGAAGCCTGGCACCTCAAAGAGGACTAAATATGAAATATAGAAGTAGAGTTGAAATGCCTGTCAGTGAATTTACATTCATTAGTTTTATATCAGTTCAGAACTACTTTAAGTATAGTGTTTTCTAACAACAGAAAGCTATGTCTAGTAAATTATAACTTATTTCTTTTACTGTAAAAAAAATGAATAAAGAATAAAATTATAATCCAGCCTACTTATTTTCTTTATAGAGGAAGAAAAGAAAATGTTATGCTTTGGAGGATTAATATGTTTTCTGAGAAGCATAACAGCACCTAATTTAGCTTTTGCAATTGGTTTGGGAATTAAAGGAATAATATGCCAAGTTGGAGAGAAACTTCCCTTACTCTGTTAGCACTATGATCTTCAGACTGGGGCAGCGGTGCTATTTATTAAGTAACTCAGGTGGCTGAGCAAATGGAATTGGTTTTCCTTAAAAAACTGCATATTGTGCCATGATTCTTAGATCATCCTTTACTTTGAAAGCTGTTATCCAGACAGATATCTTTCATCCTTAGAAAGGGAATTATTGGTCTAGGAACATAGATTGGTAGTCATTAGGAAGCAGGCTGCTCCTTAGATCATTTCACTGGTTGCTTGTAGGGTTTGCTTTTGGTTACAATATATATATATATATATATATATATATATATATATATATATATATATATATAAAAGCATCTGTGTAACCCATTCAACAAAGATTCATTAACATATTGCAAAAGTTTGCCATTGTCTGAACCCTTGGCATAACACTGTGTTCAATATGATTGTAAATCTCTTTATCTAAGCATCTGCATTTGTCATAGATCTCTTAGCCTTAGTCAGTGATGTAAAAGCGAGTTATTGTAGCACAAACAGCCCTTATGAATCACTAGAAAAAAAGGATAACAGCAGAGTGGTTATGTGGCAAACTTTGGAAAGCGTTTTAGTTTTATTACTTTCTTTCGCTTTCTGTGCTGCCCTGCAAAGTCAACATTACTCTTCCACATTTAAAGGGAACTATGCTCCTGAACATTTCAGGTCTCTATAGCCATATATCAAGTTAAACAACCCATACTGTATGTAAACTGATGCAAATAATTAAAGCTAATTGCATGATAAATACTTGAGTAGCAGTATTTGCCACTGGATTATCCCATATAGTAGAAAACAGCATTTAAAGAAATAAAGTCAATTTTTCTCTGGCTCGTATGAGGCATTCTGCCTAAACACAAACCAAGAGCATGCATAGCCAATGAATGGACCTTTTACTCTCACACCTCTGTCTGTTATAATTGGAATCTGCATCATTTCCTGTCAGGTGACCACTGAGTGATACACAGGTAATCACAAAATGGTGGCTCAAGGTCAGAGATTAAAATGGCAATATATGTCAACTTGCTAAGATTTGTTGGTTAAATATTTGTTCTCAAGTTGAAACTGAGCCTTATATGTAGCGCTGCTAAATATATTGGCGCTATATAAATACCTGTTCAATTATAAATTTATACCAGTTTTAAACACATTTAAAAATCACAGCTTTCAATCATATTTGCTTTTCCCTGTCTTTATGCCTAAGACACATCAATCACTTTACTTTATTTCAGAACTCCTCACATGCCCCTGTCCTCCTCACTGTCTATAATTGCATAGCCTGCACATGGACATGGGCACCAGGGCTTCCGATCTTATACATACATTTAATTTTGGGATGATACATAGCTTGACTTGATAACAGTTTCCACAAAATGGTGCCTGCCTGTACGCTCTAACTGTGTATTCCCAAAGCATGAAGGAAACAAGATTTATATCATTTATATTAAGGTTGCCAACTTTTTATATATATAAATTCAGCAGGGGCCAAGTGGGTAACATCAGGGGGTGAGACTGTCCAGGTCAAAACCGAACAGATGGTAACCTTAATTTATATTGTGTAAGTAAAGTTTATTTTTTACATTCACATATAATTTTAGTTGTGCTGCTCAAGAAATTTGTGATATCACATGTTTAATACATGTTTGTTATTGTGCATATATAGATTTTGTTATGATGCCATCTAGTGACAAAAGTCAGATATGCACCTGATGCATTACCTTGTATCAATAAACCCTAATTTATTTTGTGTAATGTAAGTTCCTTCAACTCTGTGTTTGTGTCTTTTATGTGTAAAGATGTGCTAAAGTATCCAGCTAGAATTTGCAAAGGACCAGCACACTGTTTTTTAAAAGTGTTTTATTTTTCACATCACAGTGCCTCCAACGTTTCGGCCTGCCCTGGAAATATAGTGATCAATGGGTGGGCCGAAACGTTGGAGGCACTGTGATGTGAAAAATAAAACACTTTTGATATTTGAAAAACAGTGTGCTGGTCCTTTGCAAATTTGTTTATATATATCGTTTTGACCAAGCACCTGGAAAGTGGATCATGTGACGGAGTGCGGGTATCACCTATATTGTCTTATTGTAAGGTAACTACATTTGTGGATTGTGTCTTAGAGAGTTCAACTATCTGGAAAAGAATGTCCTCAATGGTTGTTGAGCTCCATTATTGCCAGACAGGGAAGCCTCAGAGAAAAATAAACCACTTTTTCAATAATCAGAATCAAGTCAAATAGAGCTTTTTATAGAAGAAGCATATACCAAACAATAGGTGCATCATATGGTGTCTGCTCTTGATTGTACATAATATATTTTAACTCTAAGGTCCAAATTTGGGAGGGTGCCCGTCTCATTATGCCTTGAGGGCATGTCCTGCAGCTTCAATTATGTACATGAGACAATCAGGAAGTAAAGGACAGGTTGGAGTGTGAGGTTGATGGTACGCATATATAAGTGAACAATAGAACAAATAACACCTCCATGTATCCAGCCTTAAAGTCAAAGAGACAAACAGGGCAATGATTATAATGTCCATCACAGGTAACAGGTCAGAATCTTTTTTTTTTGTAAAGATAACTTCCAAGATAAGTGTGAAAAATATTATGTGGAATGATAGGAATGAAGCATTATTGAGATTAAATGTGAAAACATTAACAAATTAAATCAGTGAGAAAATATACACATTTACATGTCACATTACAATGCTGTATTGTACAAAAACAAACATACAGAAAATATGTACCCTTCCATATGCTAACCATCAATATCCTCTAGCTCTACCCCTCCTTAGGAGATATACCCCCTGTGTGCAACCTTCACTAGTACAGAGTGACCATTTACAAGAGGACCACCAACACGTTTAGGAAGTTGACACCAGCCTGTCCATAAATGGTGACCCAATTTAGGGATGACAAGGACCCACTCCAACTGTGACAACTAGGAAGTCACTTGAATGCCCTATACATTTTACTAAAACCAGACCACATAAGTAACATCTACTAATACAATAAACCCACCTCCTTTTCGAGGGATGGGAGGTTGGGACCTTACTTTCTGCTGGTCTCTATAAAAAGGTAGCCTTCTGATGCTCTCCTAATGTAACTCTAAATATAAAAAACTCCAACCCCCAATATTATCCCCAGCATCACAATCAAACAAACCTATAGCACGTGTTGTAGGGCTGAGTCGTGTCATGCAGCCTGTCATCTAAAGGTACATATTAATGCAACATTGTAGGCTTTCATCATTTTCTGACCCCCCTTATCATTTTACAGCAGCTTGTGCAACAATGTAAAAATGTTTCAACAACATATACACTGCATTGGTAGCAAACACAATTTAGAAGGAAGACAGAATGGCAAAAAGGCCATATGCTAATTCTTTGCATATTAAAAGTGGAACGATGCTAAAAATGCAGATAACGTAATTTACTGACAATTCTCATGTTAATGAGATAATGGAATGTGGAATGTAGCCGTGTGTGATTAGCATAATAAAGGACACATAAGGCCAAGGTATTTAGCAATGTACTGTTTAGATTTTTAAGACTTAAGGTGGCCATACACGGGCCGATAAAAGATGCCGACAGACTGTGTCGGCAGCTTATTGGCCCGTGTATGGGGGCCCCCGACGGTCTTCCCTGATCGAGATCTGGCCGAAAGTCGGCCAGATCTCGATCGGATGGGACAGAAAATCCCGTTGGATCGCGGCCGCATCTGTTCGTTGATGCGGTCCCGCGATCCGACCGCCCGTTTGCCGAATGCTAGGATCCGATCGTTGGGCCCTAGGGCCCACGATCGGATATGCCCGATATTGCCCACCTCAAGGTGGGCATATCGGAGGGAGATCCGCTCGTTTGGCGACATCGCCAAACGAGCGGATCTATCCATGTATGGCCACCTTAAGTCTAACTTGGTACACTCAGGTCACACTGTTATTTGCCTAATGTAGTCCAGTTTTCTTTGATATAAATGCTGTAGGCCTGCTTTAGAGCTTTTTTTGTGTAGGACTGAATAAAAAAACTGCCTTTGGGCTATAGGACAAAGGGTGTCTTTTTTGCAAAAACAACAATAGTTGTGAGTCCCTCTAAAAATCATTAAATGTAGTTAAAAGTACAAACATACTTATTAAACACCTTATTAGGACACAGTAGACAACGGCATAAAGAATTTTGTGCCTGTTGGGGCACTTACTCATAGGCTGATCTATGCCTATGAGTAAGTGCCCCAACAGACACAAAACGCATTATGCCGTTGTCTACTATGTCCTAATAAATATTTTTGTACTTTTAACTGATTTTTGGAGAGTTTTCATGGATATGCACCTGTGGACTGGGGTGAACTGTGAGTATATCCTCCTTCTAATGCTCATTTTTGTTTGTTTGCATATTTTATTGGTGTCAGGTGGTTTCTATTAAAGTTATTAGGATTTCAAAAAGAGGGTTCTTGGGTGCTTCTACCCAATGTGCCATCTGCCTTAGTAGGGGTGTTGATGAGCCTGGAATTTAAGCATTTAAGGGGCTTTATATTATTTATGATGACCCACCCCAGGTTTAATGAGGTACCCAGTAACTTCTTGGAAGACTTATTGTGTCTAAACAACCATTATCACACAGAGGACTTCTAGTACACATTTTAGAAATTAATAAACTGGAGGTTCACATGTTGTTGCAAAAGGACTCAGGAACATTTTATTCAGTCACCAGTCACATTTCCTCATCTCAGCAAACAAAAGGTGAAGTGGATACATAGCACACCCTCTCAATATAAATACTCTCAATACAATTTTAGAGAAAATGCAGCAACATTGAGTCTGCAAAATATTTAAAATCAACCATCAGCAGAGAACATGTTTTTCTGCTCATTTTGTGTAAAAGATTACAGGTTTGCAGGATTTGAGGCATGAGGCTGTTTATTTAAGATTCTGAATCTACCAGGCACACAGCAGAGATTATAATATGATTTCTGAACCGCATTGGAGAGAATCCTACAGCAGAAAACAAGTTCTACATGTAACACGAGAATGTAAATATATCAATAATTTTCGTAACCGCCAGCATATAACACCCTTAATTGCACTGATCTCTGCAGCAATAAAGGGTAACCGATAACATTGCATAAGTTAACCCTTTCCAGGCTTGCTTGATACATGAAAAGTAAATGGCAAATTCTATACTCACCCAATTGTTTTTGATACACTTTGCTTGTCTCCAGGGAAACCTGACCTAGTCTCTTGGTGCTGGTGGGCTCAGCAGAGGGCAGCCAGGAGTAAAAGTTTGTGGAAGAGGACCCTGAACCGGGCTACAGATCATGGACATCAGGAGACCTATGATCTTCAGCTGGAAAGGGTTAAATTATATAAAAAAATAATAAACGTGCAATCATGTTTATTCATTCATGTAAATTAGAGGTAGATTTGAGTTTAATTTGTTGTGCACACTAAGCAGGAGAAATACAGAGAAATAATGAATATAACCTGTGCTGAGGAGATAACACTGCTACATTATGAGTTTTCTATGGCTCCACAGCAAAGTTATACAGCAAAAAAGCTGTTTATATTACTGAAGACACATAAAAAACTGCAAATTGGGAGATCATCAATATAGAGTAAGTGCTCAAATTGGATTTTTTTGGTATTTTGATGTCTCTGGCAGATGAATACAAGTCACTATAACTATAAGAAGTATGGAGTCAGGCCAGGGATAAAGTGAGCATGCACGAGTCAACGGAAAGGAGAATCAGCCTGCCTTTACCCAAGTCATTACAACCCTTCTGCTATCAGGGACACTGCCAGTTATAATATAAAACCAAAAGTACAGGTTGTATATTGTTATATTAAATCTCACGGCTGACTACATAACCCTTTGGCTTTATAAGAATGGACATAACAGTAACCTGTGATAGCAACATTACAAGAAATCAATACTTCTTTGCCTAGAGTTTCAGCAGTAAATGAGCACTTTGAAAACGATTTGGATGAATTGCTTGTGTATGTCTCATAAATTTCCAACTCAAGGCCAGGCGCACTGTACATTGTTCTTCTGAGAATAACTGCGCAGCCTGTCAATTTCCTGCCTGCCAGTGTATCACAGTCAATGCACAAAGGTATTGATTCCCTGGAAGGCTCATATAATCCTAAAACATGTTTTTTTGATCCAATTGTTCTATTGATTTGATTGAACTGAGTGGATAATTTGATCTTTTTTGTCAATATTCCTACAAAGTTAAAAAGAAATAAAGAGAAAGTTGTGTAACCTCATACAACACAGACCGAACCACTAAAAAGAGGAGTACAGGAAAACCCTCAGGATTTGTTAATTACTGGGCTCAATTACCAATTGCATCAAGGAACACAAAGGCAATAAACAGGTGCACAAATCTTTGCACCTCTGGCAGTGAATTGTATTCTAGAATAGAGTATATTCCATCTGGTGCAATGTACGGAACACAGTGCTTAGCATATGACAGAAATTTTAAGTCCCTTACCCATTGAGCACCGTCTAGTGCTACAACAGTTACAAAAAAAAATTTTTTTCTTGGCAATACTTTTATTTTACAAGGCAAAGTTTTTATGTCTATGTGTGTAAATAAAAACAAAACTGCATTTAACCCTTTAAGTACCAATACATTTTTATTCTATATTTTATCTGTTAAAGGAGAACTTAGGTTTAACTAAAGAAGTAGCTAGAAATGGTGCACATTATGTTTCGGTATTCTGTGCCAACCTACGGCAACCATAGCCCTTTAGCAGTAAAGATCTGTGTCTCCAAAGATGCCCCAGTAGCTTCTCATCTTCTTTTCTGCTGATTTACTGCACATGCTCTGTGCTGCTGTCACTTACTGAGCTTATGAACCGACAACTATACAGTACACATAGGGGCATATTTACTAAGGGTCGAATATCAAGGGTTAATAAAACCTCGAATTCGACCCTCGAAGTAAAATCCTTCGATCGAACGATCGATTTTAAGCGATCGATCAAAGGATTTTTCTTCGATCAAAAAAAGCTTAGAAAAGTGCTGGGGAAGGTCCCCATAGGCTAACATTGTACCTCGACAGGTTTAAACTGGCGAAGTAGGTAGTCAAAGTATTTTTTAAAGAGACAGTACTTCGACTATCAAATGGTCGAATAGTCGAACGATTTTTAGTTCGAATCGTTCGAATTGAAGTCGAAGGTCGTAGTAGCCTATTCGATGGTCGAAGTACCCAAAAAAATACTTCGAAATTCGAAGTTTTTTTCATTCGAATCCTTCACTCGAGCTTAGTAAATGTGCCCCATAGAATATAAATGTCACAATATAAAGCTAATTTGTAATTAATACTGATAATTACTACATGGCAGCACAGAAACCAGTTCAACTTGCGTCAGAATATAATAATCAGCCTTGTACGTTTCATCTTATATTACGGGCCAACCTCATTTTCTGCTTGAAAATTTGCAAAAGCCCCTAAGCTTAGCTTCTCAACAGCTGCTCAGAGTCCACTGAGCATGTGATGGACAGTGGTCCAATATTTTACACGTAATGGGATGATTATTTGCCATACGTTATATTCAAAAGGGCCAAATATATAACTAAAACTACAGTATGACACAAAGAATTCTGTAGAGCACCTGAGTAGACTGGGGGCCATTACAATCTATTTGTGGGCAATGTTAAGCCCACAGCCTTCAGTTGAATAGCCCTACACGACACAAAAGGGACACATGCCCCCCAACCCTTACCAATGTAGAACGTGCCTAAATATGTAACAAATTAGAAATATTAACAAAACAAAAGAGGAGAATGTAAAACATAGTTTATATAAGAATCTTATCCATAAATACTCAGAACACAAGATATATACAATTAGAAAGAGAAAATAAGCTTAACCATGTGTACAACGAGGGTGTAAGGTAGATGCAAAGCACTTAGAGTTTATGTTATCATAGAGTCTCAGGAGAAATGCCAGCACATAACTTATATGGGTTATGAATAAAAGATTCATGAGAAAACTCAAAACTGCCTCAGAGAGTAAATAAGATACTAGCACAAATGTAGTAAAAGCCTCATTGGACGCAGATGACAAAATGCAGACTTAGCGTGGAGCAATCGAAATGTAGCAAGAGAAATAGCAGCACCAAACTCTTATGGATTCAGAATGAAAGATTAATGAGAAGAGAGCAAGCCAAGAGAGTAAAACAGGTGGTGACACTCAAATCTCAGTAGATCATGAGATTTACTAATCTGGAGAGAGAACAAGGTAAATACTGTATATGAAAGTACTTCTGTAGAATCTGAGGCATCTACTGAGAAGTACATGAAAAATCTATAGGGTGAAAAGTGCAAAAAACAGGTGCAAACTGCCATGGTGTCCACACTTTGCACATCCCTTGTCATTAGCAGCTTCAGAATGGAGTATAAGGACCTGCACTTTCTGCAATGTCAGCATTAGTTTGTGTTATATTCATAGGGAGTGGCCTGAAGGAAGTACATGGATGTTCCACATACTGTTCCGTACCACTCCCCTAATGGAATGCACAAGGTACAAATGAGCTCAATACTTACTGTCTGCCATATGGATTAATCAGAAGATATGGAAACCCTGGAAAGTATATATTTAGTCTCTTCAAACCAACAAACACAAACCACTCAAATTTTTTACTGTACAATATCTAATTTATGTGAAATACAGAGAAACACCCATAAAAGACAGATCGAATCTTGGTAGCTGTAAATGCAAACCGAATATAAAATGTCCAAATATGTAATAAGTGGAGAATATTATGTATGATATATTCTAAATGGCTTCAGTCTCCTGTTTAAGCCTACAACTTTAATTGCTGGGTCCAAACTCCACTTTCCTCTGCAGAAGTAACAAGGAGTAAATGTCATATTTGCAAAGTAAATACTATGTCGCTAAACCGTTAAGGTAATGTGGAAAATGAGGAAATGACATTCAGTCCATTTTAAAAGGATATCTACTAAATGGCTTCAATTTATCACAAAGGCCAAATGACTGCATTCAGCAGAGGTAATTGTTAAATATGAAGCAGAATAGGACCCAAATGAGGAAAAAATTACATATGCCAATACTGCTTAGAATAAGATCTAACTGCTAGCTGCAACAGAGCAGGCATATTGGCTGAATAACACAGGGGTTGATCTTAAAATATACCTGTAATTCCGTTTGGCTTATAGCATTTCAAGAAACATAAAAGTGTCAGATCATTAAGCCAACATCACAGCAAATGCATAATAAATTCAGTTTGGTAGCTTCTTTTTAAGTTGCTGCTTTTTAAGCAAGTTTGTTGCCAACCCACTGAGCCATTGCAAGACACAGTGGAGCACATTTAATTTGCCTGCAGCTGTCTACTAGACTTCAGAACTACAGCAATGGAGAGCAGAATAAGTTAGCTTGGCTGCTGCCCTCCCAGTAAGTGTATTCCTAAGCCTTTAAGTCAATGCATTACACTGTAGGCAACACATGGTTGCTGATTCCAAGCTTTAAGCATAATCGAATATATTCCATTTGATTGAAGACTTTTAAGCTGCAAGATACCAAAACCATAGCTTTAAGACTTTAATCTCCTAAAACCAAAGTTAAAAAAAGAGTGTATTGCACTCATTGCTCTTTGCCCTGCAGATAATAAATGACCCTATTTTGTATATGTATAAGAAAAAGTACTGTTTTCATATTTTGTATGCTGATAACCATATTTAGACTCAAAGCATTTGTATTATTGGAAATAAACACAGCAAAAAGCAGTTATGAAGAATAACCTGTTTTGCACAAAGTTTCTATAAAGGGAGTCTTTTTTTTTTTTTTGCATTTTAGTTTGTATGTCATTTTTTTGGATCAGTAGACAATTTATATAACACAATGTTTCTACCTGCTTCCAAAATTATTTGTGTTTTTTTTTTATTTTCTAACCTAAAATATACAATGCCTTGGTAGACTATTTTCTCAGCTTTAAAAATGGGAAAGGACATTTTTATTCTTTGAAAGATTGGACACGTACTGCCTTCTGTAACTGCCTGGCTAACATGTTCAGTTGCATGTTTGTACTACTCCAAAATCAATGGAGGAATCTGAAGAGTCCGTTTAATTGGTTGGAAAACTCATCCATTTCCTGCTGATTTTATCTTATCTGAGAGATGTATCTGAGAGATGTTATGCTTTATTTAACTCTCCCTTTTTATTTTAAAGAAAAAAATCCTGTTAAAAAACATACTATTTAAAGAAATCAATTCCAGAACCTTGTTGTGTATATCTTAAGATGAGTGGTTTGATGAGAAAGCGAGCACTCTCCATTCATTCTGCCAGTCTGCACTTTATCTGGCCTTATGTGTCATTATAACCACTCCAGCCTTGTACAATAAAAGTGTATTAAAAGATTCTTTAAAGCAAAATCTTCTACTCAAGGGAAATGTCATAAAATGACAAATGCTAAAGACGAACAATTTGCAGTGATACAGAGGTTTACAAAGTACATGACCCGCTAAGTACAAAGCTAACAAAAAAAACAGCATATCAGTTGTGATTTTAAAGAATTTCTTTCTGCAAATGTATATAACTGCGTTGTTTAAACAACAAATGCTGCTAGAGGCTCTGAAGGTCATTTGTCATTTGGTAACAGAATAGAAAATGCTAATCTTATGCAGTCCATATGATTTATCTTGCTAGTAGTGATTAGGTAAGAGGTTCTTTACTTTGTCCATTTATAGTTAAGTTTTAAACCTATAAGCTCATTTACAGAATTGTACAAATGAAATATATGTATTTAAAAAAAAAATAACAAAATCCCCTAAACACTTCTGTTATCGTTATTATCTAATAAGATGTGTGGATAAATAGGATAGGAGGCTGGGTAGGAGCGATCCAGCAATGCTCTACCAAAGTTATAATATGTTTATAACATGGGGTTAAAAAAGGAGGCAACATGTAAAGGGTAGATTACATAAAGAAATAAATAATCTGAAAATCAAAACTTTAGTCTAAAACAACATTATAGGTGACCCAAAAAAAGGTGTTGTGGTAGAGGTGCCTTGGCAAAATAATTGAAGAATGGCAAAGTTTAGCTTCTAGTACACACAAGTCTGATATCCAAATAACTTGTAGGCTGCAGAGTCACATTTATAGCATATACAGTAATTCAGCTTTTTCTAAATGATTTCCTTTTTCTCTGTGAAAAAAGTAATGTTTAAATTTAATGTTTAAATTATTTTTAGCATTATTTTGTTTAGTTTTTTCTTAGTGTTGTTCATATCACAACTGTCTGTTCAGCCTTGTAAACCCAAATAATAATCTTTCCAATAACCACCTTTGATGTCATGGCCCCCATAAAGCACATATCTGCCCTAAGATATCATGACCCCACCCCCATATGTCCATGCTCTGTCCCAATGTCATCATCCCACCCTTTTGTTTTTTTTTTTTTGTTTTTTGCTGAGTTCAAAGCTGGCAGCCCCAGTCCTATTCTTACTGCCTGTCCCTATTGTATATTTATTCCCGAATTTCCTTTTAAGGTTGCTCCCTCCACTGCTGTATTACATGTGAGGGGTTTAGAATAGAATAGAGTTTTACTATAAAGTCACATAAAAAAGATTAGTAGACTATCTGTTACAAGTAACAAGCTAACGTTCTTTGCAGTTGTGGAAAGAAGGTTTAACCTGAAGCATCATTTGAAACTTTTTTGGATGTTTGGGTGAGCTACTGTAGGTCCTGTTCTGAGATAGTCAGGATGTACAGGTTTAGTACTGGTGGGTTGGTAAGAAAGCCAGTAACAATCTCTATAAATTAGAGTTTACATTTCTTTTGAAGGTAATTATTATAGACTAACAGAGTTATGCAATAAGGTGCAAAGTCTGCTACAAGTTTAGTCAGCAACCAATCAACAGGTTGCATTTACGGGTCACCTGTTTAAAAGCAAACATATTTTTGATTGCTATGGGTGACTGCACCTGGGCAAACTGCATGCCTTTATTTACACAAAAGGGAATTTCTGCTATAAAAAAAGTTACAAGACACTGTTTTAGAGAACAAAAAAATTAAGAAGGGTAATAGATTTATATAAGTATCACATTTGATTCTTTCAAAATGTCTATAATTGAATATTAATCATTAATCTTATTATTTCATCGAAATTAAAGTGCTGACCTTACAATGATTAACTGAATAATTCTACAAATAGCTTTTTTTACCTTCTCAGCACTAAATTGCAAAAAAGCCCTAAAGCAAATAACTACAAAAAATAAAGGACATGCAATATTGTCAGTTAATTATTAGTGCAAAACATGGATTTGAACAACAATGATCAGCATGTTTTTGTCTTAGTAAACACATTTCTTGGAAATGTTGCAGATGAATGGGTAAGTAATAGGAAAATATTCTACTTAATACATGAATTCACTTTACATATAGATACACATTGCTATAAAAAAAAAAACGGCTGGGTTTGAACTAGATTGAAAAAAAACTCTTTTGAATTATTCTTTAAAAACATATCAAATGCTGTGTGTTATGTGAAATAGAAACCTAAAAAAATGAATATAAGAAAATAAAATAAAAAAATGCAAATTAAAAAAAAAATTAATAAATGAAGGCCAGACACAAATTGAACAGAATACCACTACTATAAATCAAACTTTGTTTGGGCTCTGCTTCTGTACTACTATACTGTGAGACCTGTAACAGTGGCTACTTTGTTGTATACGTAAATGAAAATAATTCAACTATGTTAAATTTATTTAACTGTATCCAAATATTTTATTTTTATTGTCCACTCTTAGCTGCCACCTTTTTGCTACGGATATACATAAGAAGAACAGCTTTGGAACTGATGTTTGCAAGTGAAAGTACCTCCAAAGGAAGCGGGTGAAGACACCCTATAAATGTGAGCTCACAAAGTATAGAGGATAGACATGCAATAAAAAAATATTTAAAGAGGTTTTAGAAGGCCTTAGGCATAGAGGCGGGCAGGCAATTACTTTTACTTTTCTTTCAGCATTTCCTACATGTTGCTGCACTTCCCACATCGACTCTCCCTGTTCACAGGTTCACAGCCTATAATTGTGCAACCAATGCAATGGCATGGGCACCAGGACCCCCATTCTGGTGCATAAACAAGATTTTGAGGTGTTACAATGCTTGTCTTAATAACAGTGCCCACAAAATGGCTGCTGCCAGCTTGCTGTGGTGGTGAATTCCAAGGCTGACTGCAACCAAGATTTAAATAATTTATATAGTGTAAGTAAAGTTTATTTTGATTAACAAGCACAATAGATAAGAATTTGGAATTATTTCTTAGGGTGACAGGTCCCCTTTAAACTACAAAAGGGTTTTTTAAAATGGGAACAGTGAGGTGATGTAATTGTTTTCCTGAAGTGGTTCTATTGACAGACATTAAAAAGAGCAAATGAGAAAACACAGAGCTACTGATAATAAAATCCTTAGGACAATGTTAATCTAAGTAGCGGCCCTATTGCCCTATTGTTGGAGACAGGAAGATGGTTTTTTTCATCCGTGAATTTTTGAATTGGCCTTACAGAGCCAATAGCAAAAGTGTTTTTATATTATTATACTTCATGCACTTTCTTGAAGAAATGTATTTTTTTGCAATGATTAGTAAATACAAATGGCATTTATCCTGCTTGCTTGATAGAACATGAGTCTGGGGGTTTAAAGTTTATCTTTTACTGGTTCAACAAACTTGAGCCTTTTGTGCTTATCAAGCACATTAAAGTGCAACTATGCATATAATAGGCATTTTTGTACGTTGTCCAATCAGTAATTACATGTAAAACATTTCTAAGTAGTTTCACTAGACAGAAAAGCATAGATTACATCTAGTTTCCGGAGTCCTACTAGAATTTTTTTTAATAATGTTATGGAACCTATTATCCAAAATGCTTGGATCACCATGCTATACGTCTACTAAAAAACATTTAAACCCAATAGGATTGTTTGCACCCAATGTGGATTCATGTGGAAATTATTGAAAAAAATGAGTTATTTGCTTATAATGGAATCTATGGAAGATGGACCAATTTGGAGCTTTATCAATATTGAGTTACAGGATAAGAGAGAAATATCTATTGTTTTGTTGTTCATCCAAATTTTTTTGTTGTCGTTTGCTGCTGAATAGGCTTGAGCAAAACACAGACAAATCACCCAGTGTTATCTTTGAATCTTTCCCCTTGACCTGAAGTCATGGACTTTGTAATATCCATTTAGATTCTTTTGCTTTTATATTATGTATTAACTTCCTTACAGTCTTGCGGTTTTCAAGGCACAAATGTTTTTACAGATTTACTTCACAGTACATCTCAGAAAATCCGGCATTGCTTTATTGCAGCAGTGGATGCCAAAATGTACTGTAACTGGTCAGGCCTTCCAAGTCATCACATTGTAGCATCTCATTTGGGCTCAAATTATAAAAATTTAATTAATTCCCAATAGTTTACCCTCTTGATTGAGCATATACCATGTTCCCATTTCATTTCTAATGGTTGTCAGGCTCTATGCCCTGTTCATTAGGTAGTCACCAACCTTAGCAATGTCATGGTGCATTCCGATGGCACCAACAGTCCTATGCGGCAGTACCCATCACCCCTGCTCTTAATGATACACTAGTACAAATTTAAAAATAATAAATTTGTAATATAAAACCCTCCCTCAAGAGTCTGAGCCCACTTACAGTTGTAACTCTTTCTACTACTAAATGTTGTTTAATGATTTAAATGTGAATGGGATTGAAATGTTCCTGCTTTTATTGTTGGAAATAATGCACTTCATGATTGAATGGACTCCAACTTTGGATATATAATGCTAGTTTTAGAAACCTGTGGAAATGAAAAACATGCTTTGGAATTGAATATCAACTGAAATGGTATAGGAGAAATGTACATAGTATGGAGCACATACAGACACACACATGAATGGTATGAATGAGCTAAATAGAGTGTCATAAGAAAGAAATATAAAAGTAAAAACACCATATGGGGCAAAACTTACAGCCAAGAACTTATTGGCAACTTCAGCTCCCAGAATAATTAAAGAATTCTAAGAGTGGTCATTTACAGCAGCTGGAGAGCCCTTCATTTAACTTACCAGCTCTAAGTAAATCTACATAGTGAAAAAAAGAAATAATTGAAACTAAATCATGCTAGAGAAATTACAGAAGGTAGGATTACTTGGATTTATTTATTTGTTATTTGGTTTTCTTTCCTCTGGATTGAAATTACACAGAGAAAGAATGATTATTGTATTCAATTCCTTTCAAATTGGTTAAACTTGATGGATAGAAGAGTTTTATCAGCATCATTTGCTCCATAATTGAGTTTTTGTTCAGAATTGATTTTCTTTGATAAATCCAATGCAGTCTTGTCAGGTTCAATATATAGAGAACATTTTTAATACTGATAAATTGCTTGTGCCTTCTGGGAGCCAAAAGGTAATTTTCTATAAGATAGCATTTGAAGGACACCTTTTAATATTATGAATATTTTAAGATGAACATTGAAAATTGTACTGAAGCAGCAACAGCTCTACAAGGAAAAAAGATCAAACAGTTACACGGGGTTTCCATATGGTGTGTTTCCAGCATTGTGATATCTAGGGCTAATTCAGGCTGGTTATAGCTTGAACTGTATTGAAAAAGGGATTGGAATATAGCCCATTTATATTCTCTTGAGGTGATAATGACATTTAAGGGAAGATGAAGAGAAGTGAGCTGTGCATGTTGGCACTCAGCACATGCTGACCTATAGGAATAGATCAAAAGACAGCTGCTGATGTTGGCATAATAGTGCACCCTGACCTATTGGAATGCGGCAAAAAGGCAAATACTGATGATTACACTAAGCTGCCTCATTCTATTTGACCAACAAGATTGACTAGGTCAGAACATATTATGCTGAGGGGGCAAGTTAGAAAGAAAAAGCCTAAGTGTAACCAAAAAGTTAAAGGATATCAGCATCACTGTAATGTGACAGTAAAAATGAGTCTCATTTACTAATGCCCTGGTTGTAAGTGCAAGAGCTCTAAGGGACGCCCAAGTCCCATGCACAAAGCACATGAGCCTGGGGCAGTATTTTTGCAAGCTGTACTTTGTACCTTGTGCAGGATCAAGGAATCCATTGTCAATTATTAAGAATAGGGTTCTCATGTGCATTGTGGCACCTATAACTCTTGGTATGTGCATCTGAATGACACATGTTAGGTTGCATTCACTGGGATGCCCACTTGCCATCCACTACCTACTTCCAGTGAATGCAGCTCTCCCAAATGCTCAACATGGCACTGAGTTGAGTGCCTTTCAGTAAAGTGTGTCTTTATTATACTTGCACAGTGCACAATATGCTGATGCAGAATAAAGCACAAGAGAGCCTTTCCATGGAATTTGCCATGAGCTTATGGTAAGTACAGTGCTTTCTTTGAGTGTTTTTGTGACATGCAATTAAGTAGGAATTCTGAGAGATAATGCTGCATTATGCTTAAGGAAGGTGAATTCACTTTTTTGCATTATTTGTTTAGGAAATCTGCCCTTAGTAGATACTGTATTTACAAACAGATGGGCAAAGAAGAAGATTTTCTTGCGTGCTAGCTTGAGCTTGGTATGGCCATGCTAATAATGAATTCTGAAGCCAACAGCTGCTGACTCCATGCCACAAATTATTTTTCCTTGTATTGGGGCTCAAACTTATTGAAAAGCAAGGGCCCTGACTGTTTGAGGAGAGGTTGGCAGGAAACCAAAGGTGGGAACAATGAAGGGTTGAGGTTAGGCAGCTGGAGAGGAAGAGCTGGAGCGGGGGGGTAGTGAGATACAAGGGAGAGCAGGAAAGGAAGTACCTGCCTTTTCCGGGACAGCAAGGGACAAGCAAAATCCCATCCACCAACCCTGTAAGTTATGGGGAGGGATGAAGTTCATTAGGGGTCAAATTCTTTGAGGAATGCTTACCAGAGTTTTACGCACAAGCGTGCCAAGGTGATTATGGTCTCCTCTGACAAGGGTCCCAGGACAGTGGTTTTATGGTTGCCTGCTCCCACTTGCCCGCCTATCACTCATAAGACAGGTGGCCAGTGTGGCAGGTAGCCCAGTTGGTGGTGTTTTCTGGAGGGCAAGCATTCCATGTGGTATGTACATAATGTTCTTGTATAATGCTCTATATATTAGATTACTGTTAATCTAAAATTATTATTTTGTTAAAATGTAATGTTTAATAACAATTTTGTTAATAAAGCTGTGGCATGTTACATTCCAAACAGGTTGTCCTCATTGTCTGTGGATGCTAGCGAATAGTTTGAGGGTTAAAAGGGTCAGTCTACCAGCTTCATGATGAACAGTCAGGGGAAAATATATGAACAATATCTGAATACTGTATTTATTAAATCAATTTAGATATCTTGATGTGCAAGAACAGCATAATTTATACCTTGTATAGGGAAGAAGCACACCAATACACACTAGTCATTTTTGTAGCAAATTGCTATTTAGGTGCAGTTGCTATTTTTTTGTTGTATTAAATATAACGGATGCAAAACTATTTCTACCTGCTGTTTTTAGACAACCAATTAAGATATTGATACATTCTAGTATATTTTACCCATATCCTATCAGAACAAAATGTCTTGACTAATTGTCATAGGCAGTGGACAGACATTTGGAAGCCCATTTTGCCTATACATTAAATGGCTGTACCACTATACAAGTACCTGTACCACTTAAACACTTTTTTCTTTTTTAAGAAAAGAAAGTGACCTTCTAATTCATACAAACATACAATGATTGAAATAACAAAAACTTTTATTCTATTTAAGTTATAATTAACAAAGTCTAAGGAACTCTAGTATCTATAAACCTTTGAGGAAAAAACATACATTAATATTAATAATTTATTTGAATGTAAGGCCCCAAGACTCGAGGCAAACCCCTGAGAATTCTCAAATATACTTAAATAGAGTTATAAAACTTCAGCTCAGTGGTCAGAAAGAATGAATATTTTGTTGTGCCTTTGAATCTACAGAAGGACATGCTATCAAATGGAAATTCCGATTGGACCTTATCAGGATTGTAGATATTGGGTATCTTAATTCTACCGACAGAATGTCTGCTGACTGTTTTCTCAGATTTGTTCCTACTGATTTCCTAGGTGCATTCATATTAACCTAAAGAAAAATGTATAGCAAAAATGTCTCATATAACTATTAGATTTATTTTATGCACTTGTATTATGTGTTGTTTGTTGTCAGTTTACATAAACTTGTATAGCTTTAATTGTTGAAGTTTCTCTTCATAACATTCTTTGTTTGATGTTCTTATCAATTTCAGCTGCCTGTTCTTCTTAAGATAAAGAAACTCTTTGTACTTACATACATTAACATGCATGTATGCGAAAATGTACATATCTTGATGTGCATGAAAGAGTAAATACGCTGTTTATAAAAGTTTTTTATACTATGGAATAATACCATTTTAGTGCATGTTTGTGTAGAGAATATTTACTCTATGCATTTGTATGCACATATTTGATTTGGAACTGTAATAGAGCATTGCTTAAGCTATGGTTACAATTGGTTTCAGACAAGACAAATATTATGGGAGTTTAAACGCTTACAAAAATATGTTATGTGCACAAAGTAAGCTACTTTTTAACTTGTTACCAGGTGCAGTGAAAGATTAATTAAACAAACTGGTAATTTTTCCTTATTCATTTTCAGACCGGTCCTCTCACAGAGAACCTGAAATTGAGGCCCATTCTAACAATGAGCTGTAGACAGAGCTAAAATAAATAAATGTCATATAGGCCCATGGTAGATATAAAATAAGAACTGATAGGAATGGCCCTCAACTGGAGTCACACTGGAGATGCTCTGGTGCTCTAACCAGCCAGTCCAACCCGTCTCCACCAACAAATATCACACACTGGTGGGTCAGTAAGTTATCTGCATTGCTTTTGTATCTACCTTCATTCTACAGGCTCAAGGTACAGTGGCAAAAGCTTGAACTTGATTTTTCTCTTTGTTAACATGTTCTATATGACAACTAGGCTCACAACAATCCCACCACAGTGGTACCCCTTTAAGCAAATGTTCAGATTGTACCTCTCAGGGCAGAGACACATGCTGCTTCTTCTTCAGGCAACTAATCTCCTCAAACTGCTTTCCCACCGGCTAGAATGTAAATCGCCAGCAAGATTGGCACTCAGAAACTATCCAAGTGCCATCCCGCCAGTGATTTACATTCTAGCCAGCGGGAAGGCAATTCGGGAGATTAGTCGCCTGAAAAAAAAGTGATTTGTTGCTGGGAGACTAATCTCCCGAAATAGCATCGTGTGTCTCTGCCCTTAGAATAGTTTCCAAGTGACAAGATTTAGTTAAAGCCATTTTAATTAAAAATAAAAATGTTAACTGTCAGATAACACTTTGTAGTCCTTCTATCAACATGCTGTGTAAACGTAAGCTCATATGTCGTTTCATTTGCTGCTTTGTGTCCTCGGTGTTCTTGAGATCACCTTCCCTGACGTCTTTATCATAACCCTATCTAAGGAATGCTTTTTCATATTTTGAACACACTAGTAAAGTAAACAGTCTGCCTGAAAAGCAAAGTGTTCACGCTATGAATTTAGCAGATTCTTTTAACTTCCTGGTTAGTGGCTAAAGAATAACAGAGGATAAAGAAGGAGGAAAGTGTAGACTAAAGGTTTTTAAACTTTTCTGCTCAGGCCCCAATTTGATGCACATAATTTTGCTCCCCCACTCCCACCCCACAGCCAACACACAGATACACTGTTTTACATTTTGCCTTATATATGCTATTGTTATTACCTGTTTTTATCTGACAATACATTTGCAATAATTTATTAACTTTCAGCCTGGCCATCACTATTTTATATTAACATCTGATTCTGCTTTTGTGCCTTGCATTTTTCCAATTTCGATCCCACACTTCCATCCCTTCTCTTGCAAACTTTTTTTCTTTTACCATTTCGTTTTAATGTGTTTTCCCATTACGTTGACAAGACTTTTTTCCTATTCTATACTGCCATTCCCAATTGTGTTTGATCTTCTATTTTCTTACCACTTTCATTAATTACTTTCCCTTGAATACTCATTTCTATTCCTTCTGGTTTTCCTTTATCTGATTTCTTTTTCTTAAAGTGGACCTCTCACCCAAATCTGTATAATAAAAGTCCTTTTCAAATTAAACATGAAATCCAGTTTCTATTTTTTATTACACCATTCATAGCTGTTGTAAGCTCATTTAAAAATCTTAGCTGTCTCAGCTGCATCTCCTCTATGCCTTAGGCATAGAGGCGGGCAGGGAATTACTTCCCAGATGTCACTGCTCTCCACACATTCCCCTGTTCTCTTCAATGTTTAATTGTGTAGCCAGTGCATGGGGATGGACATTGGGTCCCCCATTCTGGTGCACCAACAAGATTCTGAGATGAGGCAAGTCTTGCCTTAATAACAGTGTCCACAAAATGGCTCCTGCCTGCTTGTTATAATTATGAATTCTCAGACTGAAGGAAACAACATTCAAATAATTTATATTGTGTAATTAAAGTTCATTTTGCTTGACTAATGTGATAAAATAGGATTTTTAATTATATGTTTTGGGTGACGGGTGGCCTTTAAGTACTTTATAATCTGTTATGCCCCTTTTCTCTCCCATTCCTCTTCTATGTTTATATTCTTTTCCATGTATCTTCTGTTTCCTCTTTCTGTCCAACCCTCTTTCCTATTCTCTCTATTTTCCACATTCCTATTCTGTATCTCCCCTCCATGTGCATTTTCTTCAGCTTTTTTTACTCTTTCATTATATCTTCCTTTTTCTTCTCTATTGCTTTTCTTTTCTACTTAGTTGTCAAACCTACCTGCACTGCACACTGCTCACTTTTTTCACGAGAGCTCACACTCTGATAATAGGAAGTGCGATTGGATAGAATTGCAGGATATCCATCTACATATTATCAGGCATTTGAAATTCAGAGAAATATATGCTGATTTCACAGCAGGAGCAGTATAATTACAGAATGAATGATAAACTAGCTACTACTGTATACACAAGCAAGTGATCTATCAGAATTGAATAAACATCCTGTAATGTTTCTAGGAAGCAAATTAAGGCTATGATTTAGATCATAATGGTGAGGAAACCAATACTCTTTCAAACCAACAGGTGTGAAATTCCTGTCAAAAATCCTTATTTAATTGTGGGTGGCAGGACTCAGAACTCATACTCAAAAAACTCTTTCAGAATATACTGAGGTTATTATACTATATAAAGTTTCAGTACAATGGGGGAACAATTGCTCTAGTTGATTAAACCATAGGAAACAATCAGCATTTAGTTTCAACTTGTATAGTACATTTAGGGGTATTTATCAAAGAGTGAAGTTAGAGATCACCACAGTCCTCTAGAGTGAAATTCTGCTACTCTCCATTTATTTCTATAGGATTCTTAAATGAGTATTTATCAATGGGTAAAGGGAAAGTTCATACTTTGATAAATACAACGTTCAAAATCCCATTGAAATGAATGGAGAGTGGTGGAATTTCTAGCAGACTGTGGCGATCTTTAACTTCACTCTTTGATAAATATACCCCGATGAATTATGAAGGCAATTATCTCAATGGTTGTCATGGATGATCAATCATGGCAACATTGTAGACAAAATTTTTAATAGATGCGATGGGCACTTACACTGACTTAACGACATAAAGAGCGCTTCCCATAAAGAAGTCATTTTAGAAGTCATGGTTACCTTTCCATTGTGTTCGTGATAAATAGCCTTCCATCTTTTCCATTCGTATCATGGACCATGTTTAGTTTTTCTTCTTGTGTATTTTGCATAATTTGATGTGTCCTGTCCTCAGAACGACGAATGTGAAGTAATGTCAGTTGGGTTTCATGGTTTTGAGGCCCAACTCTCCGACAGTGTAATAATCGCTGGTATGCAGTGCGAAAATCCCTATTCAGAGCAGCATATAATATTGGATTGAGTGCTGAGTTAGCATAACCCAACCACAATACTATTAAGGAAGCTGTCTCATCTACATCAGTTTCGTTCACCCCTTGATAAGTGAAGACAGTAAAATAAGGAAACCAACAAATGATAAAAGCCCCCATGACAGCTGCCAAAGTAACAGTAGCTTTATGTTCTCGAACAGTAGGTAATGTGGGGCTTAGTGCATTGCAACAGTTGGCATGATTAATCCTTTTGGCTTGCTCCCTAGCGATTTTGAAGATTCTGTAGTACATGAGACACATGATGCTTAATGGGAGGTAGAATGTTAGCAGACCATCAACTAAGACATACTCTTTGTTCAGTTCCAATTTACATTCCTTGTCATTGCTGTCTCTGTAGTTCTGGATAGATTTATCTTTTGTATTCCAGCCTAGGTGAATGGGGAGAAAAGATACCATGAGGGAAACCACCCATATCACACACATAGCTATGGCCACACGAAAGGGTGTCACGTGCATGGAATAACGAAGTGGGGCAGTGACCCCATAGTATCGATCTAAACTGATCATGAAAAGGTTAAGAATTGAGGCTGTACACAGCATGACATCCAGGCTTGTGTAAATGTTGCAAAAAGTAGCCCCAAAAGGCCATTCTTCGTGTAAGAGGTTTAAGGCAGAAAATGGTAGTACCAAAATACCCAACAAAAGGTCTGTTATAGCCAATGACACAATAAAACAATTTGTCATGCTGCGCAGCTTGCGGTCCAGGCCCACAGCTAGACATACCACCACATTACCACATATGGTGATGATGATGATCAGAACAAGCACTGCACCGATAAGCACATTGTAGAGAACGCTCTTCCAACATGTAACTACAGAATCCTTAATGCCATCACCTATGTCAGAAGAGCACATGGCTCTAGATATTCAGTTCCACTCTGAAGATTCCAAAATTATTTAATTTTCTAATAATCTTCTTTTTAAATGTAGACCATTTCAAGGGGTTGGAATATGACAAGAATAAATGCAAGGAGGGGTCCAGCAATGCACAATTTTGCTCTACATTGCTGGACCCCTGAAACAATTGAAGGATAATCTTACGGCGTCTCTGTTATTATTATTTAGACTTCTGATGTGAGTATAAAGCAGGCAGCACTGCATCCAGAAACACACTTCAGTGAATATTTCCTCTTAAGTTTCTGTTTTCTCTTTTGCTCAAAGATGGAGTCTAGAGAAATAAACTCCTTTAAGTCACTGTCCTCCTTCTATGAAGCGTTTTCATTATCCTGTCATTCTTGAAGCATATACTGCTTTGTAATAGATTTTCCATAGCTGGTAGCATCAATGTTGTGCATGTGCATGACAGAGCTTGAATCTTGCAGAATGACTTCCTGCCAGGAGACTCTTTTAAGACCCCTTTGCTGAGAATATCTGTAAAAACAGATACAAAAAAGTAATTGTTATATTAAGATAAAAGAGTGAAGCAGAGCATATAATGTTATTCATGTAGTATGATGTTGTTCCAGTAGGTCACATTTTTTGTCTTTTATTCATAAGATAGCCCCTGTTCATTTTTATGAGTAATTAGTTCATTTAATAAATCAGACAATTAGGGGCACATTTACTAAGGGTCGAATTTCAAAGTGGTAAAACATCGAAATTCGACCATCGAATTGTAGAAATTTGATAGTCGAAGGTTTTCTTTGAGTGAATTTAGCTGTTTTCGATCGAATTCAAAACATTCGATCGATCGTAGAAATCGTTCGAATCAAACGATTTGAACGATTTAATCGAACGATCAATTTTTTTTAAAAAAATAACTTTAGGTTCTAGGAGGTCCCCATAGGCTAACATAGCAATTCGGCAGGTTTAAGGTGGCGAAGTGTTGAAGTCAACATTTTTTAAAGAGACAGTACTTTGATTTTCGAATGGTCGAATATTCGAAGTTTTTTCAATTTGAATCGAATTTTGGCCTATTCGATGGTCGAAGTACCCAAAAATTACTTCGAAATTCGAAGTTTTTGAATTCGAAAATTCACTTCATACTCGTACTTCATACTCGTAACAGGGCAAGGGTCGAAGTGAAAATTCGAAGTAAAAAAAATTATTATATAATCTCAAGCTATTTTTGTGTACTTCGACTAGGGAATAGTCCAAATTCAATGCAAATTTATCATGTACTGTCTCTTTAAAACTTTGACTTAGACCATTCACTATCTAAAACCTGCCGAAATGCTGTTTTAGCCTATGGGGGACCTTCTAGAACCTATATGGAGTCAATTGGTGGAATTTGATCGAAGTCAATCTTACTTCGATTCGAACAATCAAATACAGTCTATTCACCCACAAAACAACTTTGATTTTTTTACATTTCAGGTGGTCTTTTTTATTCGAATTTCGAAGTTATGGTAGTTCAAAAAATACTCCCATTACTTTGAAATCTGACCCTTGAAAAATCTGCCATGTAATGTATATTTTTAGTTTCCAGCCTAGCCTTAAAACACAGTCTACAATGAAGGGTTTCAAACAACCATTTATTTATTAAGACATAGATCACTCCTCCCTCTTATATGACTAGTTAACTTTGCACCTTAAATCGATTGTACATGTGTATTTCTTCCTTGTCTCTTGTGATGGGCGAATCTGACCCTTTTTGCTTCACCAAAACAATGACCATTGTGACCATTGTGCTCCAAATAGTGCCATGTTTTCTAAATTGGATTGAGGTCAAGGCTTCAGCCAGATCATTGTCCTGCTGAAAGATGAGCTCTCTCACAACAATCAGTTTTTAAAGATTTAAAATTCAGATTGCTAATGAATACATCAACAAAGAATGAATCTACCAGTGGAGGGAAATGATCCTAAACACAAGGCCAAAGTAACATTGAACAAAAAGCAAAAAATGCTCTACAATGGCCCAGTTAAAATGCTGTTTTCAGTGACAATCTGTGGCATTATGTCCTGTAAAATGGGCCATAATAGTACATTCTTACTCCAAAAGCTGTTTGCATTTCTTTTGATAAAAAGGTTACATAGAAAAAAAACTAACTTGGAGCTTCAGAGCTTTAAAATAAAAATATAAAAGAGAACAACATTTCTAGGGTAGGCTTTGTAATTTTATAAAATGAGAGACTTGTGTCCAAGGTCTCAATATGTACATTGTATATTATTATGTGAAAATGCATCTCCAATTTTACAGAAAATGACAGAAATTTAAACATAAACGATGTAACAGGAATGCTAAAATGAACGTTTTGCAATTATTACAGGCAAAACTGAAAAGTATTGAGAAAGTACTTAGCAATATGTATTTTCAAATTAAGAAAGAACATCAGATTTAAAAAAAAGTCATTCTGCATTGTATTTTTCCCTGGCACCTTTGAGAGGTTAAATTGTTTGTCTTACATCAAGCAATGCCTGGAATACTCACTACACCCCTCATTTAATTGATTTGAAACAGACCTTATAATTTAACAGGTACTGAAGTAGGCCCCCCTGTGTGCTTATCATCAGATGAAATTGGAGACATAGATGAGTGTATATGAAGACTCTACTATCACAGGTGCCCAAGATATGCGCTAGAATAACCAGGATTTTGCTTCCCACAGACTAAGATTATTATACTACATCTATCTTGTAATTTATAGTAAAGGTATTAGTTTGATGATATCGATGAACGTATGAATTGTCTTTCTTTTCTGCTGATTTTATCAGATCTTAAAAATGTTGAAATCCAACATGTCACCACCAATATTGAAAGGTCAATGCAGCAGATGTACAATATAGTAAGGAGTATTGGGGAGCACCTCCCATCAAATAGAAAACAACCGATGGTGTACAAGGTCAAATAATTAAACCAATATAGAAAAGAAAAAGAATTGACCTATTGCTTTGCACCTTCCCATCCCTCTTAGTCCAAAAACACAGTCATATGTATACCCCACAACATGTGTTAAAACATAACGTTTAATAAATATCATTAAGAAAGAGAAAGAAGTCCAGATTAACACCGTTAAAAATACGTTAGGTACAGGGAGGTGAGATAACACAGGATAGTGGGTTTAAAACAAATCTCTGCGGCAATATATATGCCAAACAATCCCACAAAATAATATGGTGGCAATGTTGTTGTGTACTGGTATCAGCCTTATATACATAGACAATGGTAATCCACCATGCATGCCCGGCCTAACGAAATTAAAATCGTGAAAGAGTATGCGCATACTCTTTCACGATTTTAATTTCGCTAGGCAGGGTGTCGCAAGATACCTGAAAGAAATGGGATAATTATCACCACTGGGAGGTTGTTACACTGTGGGTGAAGGGGTCGGTGTTGCTGTGATGCTGGGACCGGCTTCTTTTATATCCTACAACACAATTAATGTTTTTACCATCGAGTACATTTCTTGCTCCTATTTAACGACCGGGAGGGTGTTCACTGCGGGAGAAGGGGTTGGCTTGGCAACAGTGGGTAAATGGAATCATAAGTTCATCGCCGCAGCAAGCTTACAGCTGCACTTATTTATTACCTCTTTCAGTACCTGGGAGGGTTTATACTGTGGGTGAAGGGGTTGGTTCGGAATGGTTGGGAAACGGAACCTACTTCTGCTACCGCTGCAAAAAAATCTAAGAGTCACACCTAGATAGTGCCTCTTTCGGTCTAAATGCAGCAGTATGCTATGATATTAATACTTTAGAAGTTATATGCTGCGGTAATATCAAATTAAATGTATAAGATGCTATGCATGGTGGATTACCATTGTCTATGTATATAAGGCTGATACCAGTACACAACAACACGCCACCAGCACTGAGCACTGAGATGTATAGTCACAAACACAACATTCAAGTTGGGTTTCCTCTCATTCATTTACATGCATAATAATATAAATCAGGATATAAATAAATAAATATATATATATATATATATATATACAGTATATATATATATATATATATATATATATATATATATATATATATATATATATATATATATATATATATATATATATATATATATATATATATATAGGCAAAATGATGACCGATCCTATAAATTCAAGAATAGTTTACTGATTGATTTCTCACTCAGAGGTTAATAATGATGTGCCAAAGGATGAGACAAATAAGCAATTGGCTTCATTGTAAAACTGCAAATTGAAGGAAGTCAAATAGTTCCTTCCTTCCCTTCTTACTTTCTTCCTTCCCTCCATCTAAAAATAAGACATGGCAGTTAGATGTGGCTTTAGCAAAGGTTATACATTTTAGACAAAACTCTGAACCATGATTTACCAGCCCTTGACTACCCTGGTTTCACAGGCACCTGCTATGAATCCCAGATGACCAGACCAAAAAAAAACAATACAACAAACATTAGTCTTCAAACAACTCATTATAATGAACTTGCATCCTTCTTTACTGGCAGATGTATGTATGCCAATGGCTGATTTGGATCAGACACAAATCCTAAAAGTAGCGGCACACTTTCCTGTAACATGGGAGGATAACACCAGCTGGCTGTTTAGTAATAACCAACGCATAAAAACGGAATTCAGGGGAGCGCAGCTTCAAACGTTCGTCTGTAAGAGCCCTAATAGAAAATTATGCTCCATCAATGTTTCTATTAAAGAACAAGCATAGTAAAGGCCATATCAGAAGTTTTCTGTGCCATGGTTCTTATATAAAATGTACCCAGTACAGAATAAGGACAGCTTTTGTGACTGTAATTAAATAGGTAACTTCAGAATGATTTGATGTTCCATGTGAAAGTTAAATGGAATTTTGGGAAGGTTTACAGTTTTCAAGACAATTGTTGGTTTTGCTACATGAACTTAAATAACAAGTGCAGTAGAAAGCTGCAACAAATATGAAGCAATCGTAAAGGATTATAAATATATGACTAGCACCAACAATAAAATAAAAATAAATCTAAATAATTATCAATTAATTATGGGAAACATGCTGGTGCTTGATTGGTAACTGAAAACAAATGCATAGAAATCGATTGATCATTATTGGTAAACTAAAAAATTTCCATTCCTTTTGGATGTGCCAATTTTTTTTTCCATGTTGAAATGATCTGTTTCACTTTTACAAATATGTATATCCAAATCATTACTTTTCACATACAAAAAGGAGCAAAGATTTGGACAGATGATAGTATTGTTATTTATATAGTAATAACATATCCTGCAGAAATTATTCTTGATTTACATCCCTCTACCAGTGGAGCTTACAATCTAAAGCTGGCCATATACATTCAGATTGTAATTTGTTGTATTGCAAATAGTCAGATAATGATTGTTAGTTTTAATGCAACATTTAAACTAACCATTCAGATTTAAATTGTAGGATTAAATTAGGAAAAATAATTGTTCATTGACATATAACAATTGTACAAAAGTTATGAGAACAGAAGAACATCTTGCAAAGGATCAGAGCTAACAACTTTGTCACTGAATTGCCTCTGCCTTGGAATTTTCCTCATATATTTAATTCCTTGTGCTCTCCCACTTGCAGGGCACACTTGCTCTAAGTAATTTAATACCAAAACATTTGGGTGAACAACTTGTAGACTGAGATCAGATTTAGATATTGCTACTGATCAGCGCTGAAGACTATCACCCCATATATCAAAGCAGTTGCATGCATTCTGACATTTGACACAGATATCAGGTAGTTAAAGATTTCCTTTAGTTTAAAATGCTCCTGACTAGCAGGAAAATGTTTCTGAAATTTTGCAAATATTTTGATATTTTTTACCAGGCTCTTTTTTTCTGAGTAAAACAAAGGGGCACATATGTAGGAGAGACTCTATCATTTTTTGCTAAACCCAAACAATCATCCCCATATATTTCATAAGCATCTGGCTACTTGAAGCAATGCTTCCTCAGAGTAATAAGTTGAGGCTAACTCTTCAGAGCAATCATTGCTTTTTAGGGAGGTATACATAAACACAAATAAACGCAAATAAACAATGAACTCTGTGAAAAATGTTGAACATTTATAGAGAAATGAATAAACTTTGTTACCATAACTTGTGTGTTGTAAAATCTGTTCTGATTCATAACAAAATACTTTTTTAGTTTCTGCAGGATCCTTTTTCTATATTTTATTTCCACTGGTAGAGTTTTAGCTCAACAACAACCAGATACAATCTTACAGCTGAAGGTTATTTAAAAAATATAACACCTAGTTATTTATTTAGTTATTTATCGCCAAGTGTATGTGTTGATAGTTTATATTTAATAGGATGCTAGAAGCAATTTGCTGGAGAAAAAAAGACAAATTCTTGGCATATTTATTAGAAGAAGGCATAGCGAAGAGGCTAAAAAATGAGGACAGCATGTTTTTATTCATTCATTTCCCTTTTTGTACATCCCTGAATATTACTAACTACAGTATAAATAGTTTGATATTGATTACTTGCATGTATAAGAACATTTTTGGTGGACCTGAAGCATGAAGCATGAGTTACTGTCTATTTGAAATTTTGCCCACTGTTTATAAATGAGCCCCAGTGTCTTTTATTACAAAAATGTCTTAAAACGTTTCTTAAAACAGAAAATAATGCCTTTTTATTCTTCTCCTTTTTTTTCCACTTTTTAAGTACTGGATAACTCATGAATAACACTGGAGCATTGACTTTCCTGGTATGACTTAGTTGTAATTCAAATGTACCACTTTCACCTTAGATTTGTTGTGTTTTCTCGAAGGACTACCATAATAGAGTTCAGTATTTAAAACAGAATCAATCACAAAGTTAAAACAAATGCAAATGAGCTGTTATAATTAGCTCATTTCCAGTCTTTACACAGTTGAAACTGATCTCTTTAATCATGAGTGTCTGGACTGGAACACAATGTCAGCATTAATAACAATGAGCTATTGCAGCTATGAGCTACTGTAAAATAGTCAGCTCTCCTTGGTTGGGTAGCACTGGGATGTATAGTCACAAACACAACATTCAAGTTGGGTTTCCTCTCATTCATTTACATGCATAATAATATAAATCAGGATATAAATAAATAAATAAATAAATAAATAAATGTAGATATATATATATATATATATATATATATATATATATATATATATATATATATATATATATATATATATATATATATATATTGGCAAAATGATGACCGATCCTATAAATTCAAGAATAGTTTACTGATTGATTTCTCACTCAGAGGTTAATAATGATGTGCCAAAGGATGAGACAAATAAGCAATTGGCTTCATTGTAAAACTGCAAATTGAAGGAAGTCAAATAGTTCCTTCCTTTCCTTCTTACTTTCTTCCTTCCCTCCATCTAAAAATAAGACATGGCAGTTAGATGTGGCTTTAGCAAAGGTTATACATTTTAGACAAAACTCTGAACCATGATCTACCAGCCCTTGACTACCCTGGTTTCACAGGCACCTGCTATGAATCCCAGATGACCAGACCAAAAAAAACAATCCAACAAACATTAGTCTTTAAACAACTCATTATAATGAACTTGCATCCTTCTTTACTGGCAGATGTATGTATGCCAATGGCTGATTTGGATCAGACACAAATCCTAAAAGTAGCGGCACACTTTCCTGTAACATGGGAGGATAACACCAGCTGGCTGTTTAGTAATAACCAACATAAGTCTAGCAAAAAGCAAGAGTGCTGCAAAATTAGGAGTGAATGCAGAATAGGTATAACTTTTTTTTTTTTGTGGGAAAGTAGAAAATAGTGTTATTCCGCATTAAATGTAGCATGCAGAAAATGTTGACTCAACAAGAGACTAAATACAATATTCATTGCAATTAATGCTCCTGCACTCTTCTTCATCAATAACTTAAGATACACTTAAAAAGCAGCTCTAATAAGATTTTAGGAATCTGCTACCTTCACCTTTGTAAACTAGACTGGGATAATTCACAGTAGACTTCTATCAGAATGTTCTGTACAGCAAGTGCAGTATCAAAGTAGACGTGTCTGGGAACTAATCCATGCACAATTTCTTGTTAGATATGAGGACAACATCCGCACTTGGGGTTAATATTATGGTTAGTTTAATTAAATAACACTGAGGCAAAGAAATACACGTTTCAGTTTAAATTGATGGTAATGAAACATTTCCACAATATAACTTGAACTCTTTTCTGTTAAAACTGATGCAAAGCAGAAGGCTCATCTGTATGGAAAAGGCATTAAATCATTCTAATAAATGTGCCATCCTGCCCAAATCTGCTACAGGCTCCAAACTAAATCCTTTGTTACTGCACAGCACATATTGGAGGAGGGGTAGGGGATAATAGTAGCTTGATTGTAGAGAATAGATACATTAGATGCACACAGACCATATCCCCGTAGCTTAAAAGTGGGAAAAGGGATTTGTGTGCTTTTAAAACTTAATCTTTAAGCTCCAAAGTGGCAAAAAGTTCAAGAAGGCTTACAGTATGGGTATTATTTAAAAATAAAAATGTAAATCATGACTTGGAATTTATCTGAATTCTATAGTTCAGATTTTAAAATAAAGTCAACCTCCCTCACCCAAGGATTAATTTGCATGTTTCTAATTGCAATGACATAGCCTTACCATCCTTGTTCTTCGTACTGCCTTACTGGCAGGCCTTGTTAAAGTAACACCCCCACCCTTTGCACACACTAAAATATTGTGGCTAAATCATGTTTTTAATGAAGAATATGTTTCTGTATTATTTTTCATCTTATCTATTTTAAATGCTCTTCTTCCCCCTAAAAACAGTGTCTGTGTCTTTAACAGGTCATTGGACAAAGCAGTGCAAAAGTTAAAATTTTCAGGCCTGGAATTGCTTATGCAGGAATCAGTACTTGCTATTTAGTGGGATCCTAGATGAAATTGACTGTTAAAAATGAAACCTTACGAATCATTGAGTTCCAAATGCTGACATTTTAATTAACTTAAAAGACAGTTAGCTCAGTAAAGGGAAGAACTGTTGAACTCTCTCTATCATTCCAACAAGAATACTACATAGTTTGATATATAGTATTCTGTTTTTGAAAGATTAGCTGGAGAAACCTGGGAAAAGTTAGTTATAATATATGACAGTGACAGTTCCAATTCATAAAAAAAGAAAGGGATCAATGTGAATTAAAGGATACAGCTACTAGTTAAGGACAATCCCATTAAGTTCAAGTGCCACTAAACAATTCATAACTTAGAGTGATTAAGACAATGAATTAGTTTATTGGTGGCAATTCAAGGAACTAATTATTTTGACTGTTCTAGCAGTGGTGCTTTTACTGAAATACTAAGCATTTTAGGCTGGAGAGTGCCAGTACTGGCGGTGGAGGAATATTATCTGTAAATCAATGTCAATGAAATGATTTAATGTGCCATTATATAACATGACCCAGCTTGTTTTTGCTCACATATACAAGGTTGTAACTATTTATTGATCAATTAATTTTTATTGGACTCAGAGGCACTTTGCACCAAAAAGAAGAAAAAACTCCAGGATCATCACTAGGAAATTGTAGACTGATAAACCTTATATTAGTTGCACAACACGGTAAATAACCCTCTGTTTTACATAAATTTTACAAAGTTGGCCCGATTGCACATTTTCTCCTTATGAGACATACAGTAAAAGAGATTGATTCCAAAGGGGTTTTTAGCACTTTAATCTAGGCCAGATAGAAGTAGGGCGTGTTAATTTCAGCAACATCTCTACCTTTAGAGATGTTATACTAGTATTGCTAGTACTCTGTTCACTTGGGCAAGAGCTTGATGTGCTGTGCATTGCCACTATGTAATATTACTCCATCTTACTTTAAGTCCCACAACCCGTCAAATGTAATGTTACAAATGATATTACATTGAGTAAAAATTATTAAAAATGATTAAGTTAGGAAAAGGTTTGTATTTGGGCAAAACCATTTTGTTTAAAACTCATATTAGAGTACAGTATACAGTGGTTAGTATATATTTAATATCTTCACACTGCATATGGCCATAAAAAGATGTTGATATTTCCAAATGACAATTGACAGTTCACAATTCAAAATATTTACAGACTAATTTCTGAATAAATGCAAGAGGACTGGGGTAAAGTCAATAACACTACTAAAATCTGAAAGCAGAACAAGTGCACAGGAAATTAGACCAGTAAGCACACTTTGAAGGAATATTAACAATTGCTCCTTTATTGAGGAATAGGTTATAGACCATTGACTTTTTACAGAGCGTCAACTTGTGAAGAATTTATTGTGGCAAAAAATCCAATTAGCTTATACAAAGTCTAAATAATAAACTGTGAAAGTGCAGGGCAGTCAATTTTCCTAGAGGGCTTGATATTCTTTTACAGATTTGTGCATAGAAAAACAATATGCTATAATAATAGGAAATGCAAATCCACAATCAATCTTTAGAAAAACTTTAAAAAAGTAGATAAATAACACAAGGGTTCCAATAAAAACTTCAGTGTTGCTCTTTAGATGACTACCCTCATCCTACATGCTTGAGTCCCTATGCTTGCTGTGGGTTATTTACTCAGGGAACTTACACTAACACATCTATATGGAGCTATAGGTTATTCACTAAACAAGCCTTTGTTATCTTGTGCTCTTAGAGTGTCTGAACAAGACACTACTCTTTGCAAGTCCTTGTGCATAATGTTCCCTTGCTTTCAAAGACCTCCTCCAAGGGATTCTATAGAGCATGAGGCCTTCAGGTGAGAACTGGTATTGTGCACTAAGGAGACATAGGATCAGGGTGACAAGGGTGTAAAGTCAGGGTCTGGCAGAACAAGGACGAAGTAGACAATGGGAACAGGACTAGACAAAACAGTTGGGCAACCAGTGACTGGTAGAGACACAACTGGAACAGGACTGGAACAGGGGAAGATCGGAGCAACGATAGAACAAGAGCTGGACTAAGAACGAGACTAGGTACAGGGAAAAAGAACAGAACAGGAATAAGACAAGGTTGTGACAGGAGCTACAGCAAGGAACAGAGCTAGGGACATGCCACTGTACAAAAGCCAATGCTCAGACACTGGCTTTGAGGAGTGCTGGGCTTTTATAAGAATAATTGGCTGACCCCACCCAACCAATAACGCTGCTGCGATGATACAATGAAACTAGGGAAATAGGTGTAAGGGAGATGAGTGTGTGCCATCTGGCCTATTGGTTAGAGAGAGCAGCCAACAACCAAGAACCTAGTCCTGGGTTTGAGCCCAAGCAGCACCTCACACACTGAGGCATCCTGATTCAGTCCCTCCTGTGTCTCTAGATGACATCCTCTTACCTTCACTTAGGAGTTCAGAAGGGCAGCTCTGAGGTCCTGAGTTTGATTCTGGCTTGGACACTGCAATGAGTTTATATGATGCCTGCATGGGTTTCCTTTGGGTATTCTGGTCTCCTCCAATACTTCAAAATACAGTATACTGGAAGGTTGATTGCCTTCTGAATGCATTTAATTGAATGGACATTGAATGTGTTAAGTATTGCAAAACTTAAGACTTACAATGCCAAATATACCTAGCAGCTATATTTACATGCAGTAGACAAAAAAAAAATACAATGACCAAATTAAGGAATTAGAAATTTTCAGGCTTTATTTCAGTCAGCTAAGTACACATACCAATTGATGTTTTAAACAGCACCAGGGAAAACATTTTGGTCTTTCTGATAAATGCAAACTATACACAAAGCCAATATTGTTTACAGTGATCAGAAACGTTTCAGAGAAATTTGAAATCCAAGTGTTTTGTTTGTTATATGGCATGCCCAGATGATATAATATTGCTTTATTTATTTTGATTAGCATTCAGCAAACCATCTGTCATCCAAAACACTAATGGAAACATTAGCATCTAAGCTTGTCATTTATTTGCTTATCAGCAGGGGGGGGCTTCACCTTATATTTCACCTTGTAGTGTTTATTCCAAGAAGTTTTGAGAACACAGCAAGAGATTGATTGGTAACCTAGAAAATGATTGATATCTCCTGTGCACATATTTTCATTTGAGAAACTAAAAAAACACGAACAAACGTGTTACCTATAAAACTGTGTTTTGTTTCTGTCTGCTTATTATGGACTTGAGAAAGAGTTTTGCTTGCTGTTGTATTGTAAGGAAAGGGCTGTACATATAGAGCATCATATGCTATTATGGCTTTAAAGTAATGAGAAGCCTCTAGAATATATTGATAAATTGCTAGTATCTGTTTATTCTCAATTTGTTATTTTTGAGCAAGCATTAAGTTCTAACATGTTTGTCTGCATGGGAAAAACCTGTTGTGACTGCTGGAATCCTACTGATTTACAGCCACATTGTCTCCCAGGATGAGTGCTCTGCCTCCTGTTCCTAAACATTGCTAGCTGTCAGTTACTGTGTCTGTGTTTTCTTGCTGCAGAATGGCTTTAAATCTTTTGGGCTCAATAAACAATGATGTACACTTGACCTGAGCTACCCTGCGGAAAGAGCTGCAGTAAAAAGAGAAATACAAGTTACAGGTTAAAATCATCAATGCACATAAAAACTCTGCTTGGAATAGCAGATACTGTATTGTACTGTACTGTATATTCAAACATAGTCTGGAAATGGAATTTTAATGCCCCATAAGTGATCACCTTTTATCAGCATTTGAAATGCATATGTTTTTGGTAATAATTCATTTTAGAGCTAGTGCAGAGCACTCAGGAATATATCCATCACTTATATTGCTAGGGGTTGAATAAAACAAAGTAACCCTTGTTAAATCATGTTGAATCTCAGGGTTTTTTTATAAAACTGGAAATGAAAATAATCTAGAGGGATGAAATTGAGAACCTCTCACATTCTCTTATATAGGGCAAAGCCTAATTGTGTAGTATGTGGCTTATTCAGCACAGGGATATGGTGGAGAAGACTGTTGCATGATTAAGGGCTCTATGTTTCCCCTTTATAATTAAAGTTTGCTGTTCTTTAACACGGTTCTGGCAATATGTAAATGCTAAGGACTCAGGTGCTTATTTCTAGTCATGTAGTGAAACATATCTGTCCTGCGCACTCCTCTCATGCTGTTTTTCAACATGCCATTTATTTCTGGGCAGCTGGAACTTTTTTGATCTTGCCAGCAGTAAAGGCTTCTGCCATTTGAAAATCCCCCAAGAACACTCCTTCAAACTCATGCTCCAATATAAGGGCAAGAGCAGATTGTGCATTTTATTCTAGTCACCATGATAGCAATGGGATTTGAGAGAGAAATCCGAAAATTGTTTTTCCCCCTCACAGGATAACGCCTGAAGGGATCTGTATATTGTGGCAAGTGAGGCTTGAAAAGCTCAGTCTTCACACTGTTTGCATTTCACGGCTATGTGCAACTGTGGAGCTATATAAAGTGTCTGCTTCAAAAATACAAAAAAAAGGGAAATGGAAACTATCAAATAACATCAGACTAGTTTATATCCCAGGATGAGTACATATAGCAGTATGACATGGGCAGCCTAAACACATTAAATGGGTGTGTTATTGCATCCTCAAGCTATCCAGAGGAGTAAGCTTGAACTTTAGAAGCAAATCAGTAATCTTGCCCATATTCAACATAAAATGTAGATTGGGTTTGCCAGTATTAAACTGCAAATGAATAGAAAGCTGTTAAGGGGTGGTGATGCTAGAGAATAAACATTTGAAGGCCCACCAAAAAATTATAATAAACATGCATCGGGACCATGTCATATTGCTGACAGGACCCGATATTAAGCTTGTGTCAGAATTAGAAACCTATGCTGAGCTGAAGAGAACCAGGTGCTTTTCTCTAGCTGCCAGCATAATGCCAAAGTCATTGGAAGAAGATATACAGAATGTCGCCTGATTGGTCAAGTTGCCTCCATATTACAGTCTGCTGCCTCTGAACAACAGCTCTGAGACTGAATTGCTGAGCCAACCAGCAGATATTACCATCATGTAACCAGCATAAAACTGCTAATATCTATAATATGGGTGAGAAAACAATTAATCAAACAGCAAGAGGACAGAGGGGGGGGGGACTTTATAGCCACTTTACACAAATAAAGTACACAAATAGCAGGGAGAATTACCATAACACAATCCTTTAGAATTAAAAGTGCTTCTGGACCTGCACAAAAATGTGTATCAAACATTGCTACTTTGAAGAATACATGTCTGTTGCTGCAGGAGTGTAGCTCCCAGCATGCTTTTAGCTATAATAATATCCTTGGATAAGACAGAAATAATAATAAGCAACATTTAGGCAGTGTATGGTACCTATACTGTTCAAATTACAGAATGTTTGTAAATATATTGTAAATACAACATTTGTAACATACATTACAATCAAGCACATGATAACATAAAAATATATGTTTTTGATTAAGCAATATATATATAAAACTTATACATGAAGATGGAGAAAAGATGTCACAGGCGTGTGATTTATCTGATATTTTGGCAAAACCTATAGTTAAAATTTTAACCATGTTATTGTACTGCTTCTATTACAATAAAAAAAAAGTATAGTTCAGACCAGCACTGTTACATGGTGGCACAATTAGGGATAAAAAAGATAAAAAGAATTTAGAGGAAGGAAACTACATTTATGCACAGGATTTGATGCATGGCTTAGCCCAACACATTGCATTATAAGCTTAATATCTTTCCTGTGTTTTGGATTGTGTTTAACAGAAAATGCCGTTAAGGATATTTATATACCTATTCGTAAGTCAATACCATAAAAATTTTACATGACAAATTTTGGTTTATAGCGCAACATTTCTACTTCATTATTCATTTTCACTACCTAAACATTTACAGCTATTACACTGAACTTTTCCATTATAGAAGATCGGATGATGGGGCAAATGTTTTTTTCAAGAAGCAAAGAAGCAATAAGTCTTTGCTCTGACATGGAGATCCAGATGAAATACAGGAGCAAGTTGGTTGCTGGCAGTGATTTCATGCAATAAGCAATTGTATTATTCACTTTGGGGTGCACAGGGTACAATTGTGAATTGTACCCTGTGCACCCCAAAGTGAATAATACAATTGCTTATTGCATCAGATGGATACAGGATAGATAGCTGTAGGGTACTGTCATTGCCAGGGTCCAGAAATCCAATATACAGTTGTGGCACAAGGAAGCCTTATCAATTTCCTTCCCCCCCAACCTCACAGATTTACAAAATGATACGGTTGAACTTTGAATGATTATTTGGCAAACTGACTCTTTCAAAGTACTTGATCACCAAGAGAAATGCCTAATCTCTGGGAAATATCATCATCCCTTAAGTGATATTGAGGCAGTTTGTATCACTGTTTGGTACTAAGGCCCTATTTGGGGGTGTCTAGCTTTGTAGCATTAATAGACTGCACCCCAGTGGTTCAAATTATCCCTTTTCTGTGGAGGCGTTATAAGAATTTAATGTAAAGTTGAAAGTACACCACTATGATTTGTAATCTAGGGAGTTAAAGATAACCTAATCCTCAATATTTAGGAAACTGAATAATAGTCAAAAGGAATATCCCAGGCCTCAACTTAAGGTACCAACACTATTATTCTAACTTGGGTACAAAATGCAACTTGCTAAATGGCACTAGAACCTCCTACATTTTATGATAGTCACCACAAAACAACCACAACTATAAGAAAACATGGAATTTTTCTGATGCACAGCATTATCTGCATTTATTTTAAATCTCAGAAGCAATTCATTTCTATACAAAGCTTGACAATTTAATTACATACCAAGTTGTTTTCCCAGCCTGAAAAAGATACATCATTCCAGACTGGGTGCAATGGGTGTTTTTATTAGCTTTTGTCTAAGATTTTATAATTTTAGCTGAATTTGATTTCTGTGTGTTTTAGTAAAGTTTCATTCAGATTCCAGCAAGACTTGTTGTAAGTGCCTTCTTAAAACAAAATGTGTTGATTTGCCTCTTGCAACAGCTGTGGAGTTTCAATAATAAACAGAAAAGGGGAATATTCCTCGCATAATTATTGAATTATGTATAAAGAAAACTCAAAAACCTCAGGCTGCAAGTGCAACTGCAACCAAATAGTAGTTAGCATTGATGAGTCAGTTTAATTTGGAAAATGAAAGAAAAGACCTGCTTGGTGGCTAATTGAACCTTCACAACGTAGGACCAATGTTTGTATATACCCTGGAGAGTAATGAAATATTGAAGTCAGTAAGGTACTGTGAATAGGGCTAAGTAGACCCAACACCTGTAATACAAGTATTGGATTCTATATCTGGAAACTGGTTAGCCAGGAAAGCTCTGATTTATATGAAGGTCATCTCCCATAGCCTCAATTTTAATCAAATAATTAAATTTTTTTTAAACTATTTTCCCTGGAATAATACCAATACCTTGTACTTTATCCCAACTAAGATAACATTAATCTTTATTGGAGGCAAAACAATCCTTAATGTTTAAATGATTTTTTGTATGGTGATCTAAATTATTGAAAGACGGAAAACTCCAGGTCCCAAGAATTCTGGATAATAGGTCCGATACTTGTATAATATAGGGATCTAATATCAGGATGCATGGGACCTGGGGTTTTCAGATTCGGTTTCCCTATTAAGTATGTCTCATGCTGTACAAATAGCATTTTTTTTCAAACCAGATGATGAGAGAAGAACTTTGTGTCCATTTTATTATTTTCGTTTTTTTAAGTAAATTGGACTGTATATGTGCCATACACTCTTGCGTTCTGAGATAACTTTTAATGTAACTATGGCAACATCATCTCGTAGTTTTCTCAGAAAGCCTGAAAGGCAAATACAAACACCATTTTTAGCTTGCCCCCTGAACTTTATGGGAATTTGCTCCATTCCAGAAGAATAGGAGCAAAAAAAAGCTAATTTTAAGTGACTGCATATATTGCATAAGATATTTTAGTTCACAAGACATACAGAGTTGCCTTTTTAGGGCAAAGACAGATGAAGTGCTTTGTCAAATCCCGGAAATGTCCTTTCCCAAAGTTGACAAAGCCTGTTAATATCTTCCCCTCTTGATCCGTTAGAATTGCCACATGAAAAACACTTTACATGTGGCAATCCAGGGTATTTAAGCAAAAAACTGCACTTGTGACCAGATATAGGCTAATACAATGGGGCTCAGGTATTAACACTGGGCAAATTGTTACCTGGATTGTAACCCATGGTGCTGATTGGTTGCTAATGATTACTGCTTAGGTGCACATTTTTACAGAGTTGGTAAATGAGTCCCCATGTTATTTACATTATTCTTTTTTTTACCCAAGTATGCCAGAAAGCTCTCAAAATTATATAAAATTTACAAGTGCTGTGTAAAACAAAATTTGCTGTGTAAAAAAGCTGTGCAAAATAAATAGCGAATTTATCAAGGTATGTGTAATTTTACGCCATGCGATCGCCAGATTTGCTGCCATTATTTTACGCTGTTTTTTACACAGCGAAGGCTGGCGATGTGTGGTGTATTATCCTAATGTTTTTTATACCGCATAATAAATATGCACCAAAGTCTGCTACTTGTCTAGGTATCCATAACAACTTAAAAGCAACTAGCATTTACTGGTTGGCTGTATAAAAATCATTTGATGCTATGGGTGACTACACCTGAACAAACTTTGTACCTGTTATTACATTATCTTACATTTTGTTCCTTACCCCCAGTTTTTTCATGTTAATAAAAATGAATCAAAAGGGCAAGAAAATATATTGGAACCAGCATTCGAACAAGTGGAACTAGGCAATTAACACCCTATCATAATTCTAGATATGCACAGAAATACTTTGCAGACCCAGGTGCCAAGTATACAGGCTGTATGACTTTAAAAGCCACCACAAGAGAACACAAGAACCATGAATATTCTACCATGTTTATTCTTATAAATTGTGCTTAGAGATGCCATTGGTTATAATTGGGGCTCAGAGATGTAATTTGTGTTACATGACTCACTTAAATTTGTATGTTATAAAAAATAATTTGCCCCCTGCTGTAAAATATAAACATAGTAGAAGTTCCTGCTTATATATATATATATATATACATATATATATATATATATATATATATATATATATATATATATATATATATATTATTCAGAAGATAATGAATACATTTAAAGATTATACAGATAACAAAAACTCTTCCATCTAGAACTGCAGCTCATGAGCAAACCTCTAAATCATCCTGATTTATAACCTTGTATACTATTACACTGTAAGGTTATTTTTCAACATTTGCACAGTCACCATTTGACCATGAATTCCAGTGATTTTTAGGCCAGCCCCATGTCAAGTGCAGGGTACTTCACTAGGAGAGCAGACTGATTGTCAATTAAGATCTAACTAGGTGTTACAATCTAGTTCATTATTAAATGCCACTCATAATTGCCAGAATCAGATCAATTGTGTCCCACAGGCAGCTTCTGCAGGGGTCAGACACAGACTAAAGAACATACAATTACAAATGTGAAGAGAACTAAAAATTGTAGTGAGGATGAGCTACTCTTACACTTAAAAGGCAATTTCTGCATTCAGCTTTTGTAAATATATATATTATATTCATCATGGGGAATGCACATTGGAACATTTGTTCTTTTGTACATTTGTTGTTTTGTTTTTTTTAAGTTTACACAATGGCAGGTAATATACTACATTCATACATCACCAAACATTTCAGCTCTTTAAACCATATACCCTCAAGGTGTATTTATTTTTCTTTTTATTTGGTACCTGGTGTTGACTAAAATGCTAAATTATCAGTTTAATATATAAACTTTTTTTTGGAAATGATTGACAATGTACCAACATTTCTCCTTTGTTCTGCTATACATGAAATACTCTTTGATTTTACAGTGAATGACTACATTTAAGTTTAGTAGGACACATAGAAGGCTAGATATGCTGTCTAGCAATGCCTACTGTTGCTAATTGACATAAATACATAGGGAAAGGGTTATGTTCAAAGAAAAAGCTTGTACTCCATTTATATCAAAACACATGGCATCAATAGTGCCCAAACTGTCCCTTTTATGTTATAATTACCCTTTGTAACTGAAATACACATGCATTTCAATCAAAATAGGCCACACCATTTTTAATATAAACTCTTCAAATATTAACACATACAAATTAACTAACAGATAACTTCTTCATAAAACTATTCCATCCCTCTGTGGATGGCCCATGGAGAGCACCATTTTCGGTTAGATTTTGATCCTCCTTGGTTTTTTCATGAACCGACAGAGTCAACTGACAGCTGCTAACACTCTGGATGTATTCCAGTACACAATGAAGCTCACAAAACAATTGTTAACCTCACAAATGAGCTGTTATCATGACCCACCACCCCCTTTCCTAGCTGTGAAAACCTTTGGCCTGCCCACTCCTAACACCAAAGAATATTATATCTCAATCCATTGACGCAGGATATAGGTTTTTCAAGGTCTGCTGTGCTAATTAAAATGGCACCTAAATAGTAGATTTTGCAGTTTATTCCACCACCCATGCTCCCAATCCCCTTAGTTTTCCTAGCAAAGCCCGCCACCACCCCACAAACAATTGGTTGTCTCACCTTTTTTGCCATGCCTTCCTGCCACCCTATTCCTCTGGGAAGCCAATTGCATCAATTTTAATACATCAGATGCAATTGTGATGGCCACAATTAACCGAATTATTGGATAAATGTTGTTTTAAAAATAAAAGACTTGTTTAGGTGTAGAACAACAGTCAAAGAAAGGACATATATATAGGACATATAGAAATAGACATACCTACTATACATCCAAATGACAAAAGCTTATAAGAAAGTTATCACCAGGGCACTATTTTATGTGTATGTACGTGTGGTCAGAAATTCTAGTCAGTAAGTTGCTCTAGTAGAAAGTTTTCCATGTTGATAGAATATTTCTGTAGAAAAATGCAAAATTAATTGTTGTTTAGGTGTCTCATACTCCCATACTCTCGTACATCCATGATGTGCTCCTGCACGTAGGATGCGATACAACAGTGAGTAGACTAGTCTTTATGAGGCTATCTGAATCTTTTGTTTGAAGCAGAGTTAAGGTGTGGGCCAGGCTCTATCGCTCAAAGACCATCAAATTCAACTCCTTTAAATGAAACCCAGCGCATATACCGACACATACTCACAACTGCCCCTCCATACACTCACATAAACTATATAGTTACATAGTTAAGTTGGGTTGAATAAAGACCAAATCTTGTAAACACTCTTGTGAAAGGCTTGTATCCCTCAAATAACAGAAAATGAAACATGCTAATCATTGGTGGTCATGTGGAATTAAAATCCAATAAGTTGGGTGTGACCATTCTTTTATAATTTTTTATTTGCAGCAAAGTATGCATTTTTGCTGTAATGGTAGTTGCAAATTTAAACTAAAAATACTGGTAACAGGTTATTTATGCAGCGTGCAATATATTTTCCACAGTAAGTAAATTCAACACTTTTAATTCATCTCTATAAAAGGAGTGAGCCATATTCATCGCAAATGCAGCAAGTCATTGCAATAGCAACACAGGTAGGGGCACATTTACTTAGCTCGAGTGAAGGATTAGAAGGAAAAAAACTTGGAATTTCGAAGTTTTTTTTGGCTACTTCGACCATCGAATTGGCTACTTCGACCTTTGACTACGGCTTCGACTTCGAATCGAACGATTCGAACTAAAAATCGTTTGACTATTCGACCATTCGATAGTCGAAGTACTGTCTCTTTAAAAAAGACTTTGACCATCTACTAAAACCTACCGAGCACCAATGCTAGCCTACGGGGAAGGTCCCCATAGACTTTCCTAGCAATATGTGATCGAAGGAAAATCTTTCTATTGATGAATTAAAATCCTTCGAATCATTCGATTTGAAGGATTTAATCGTTCGATCGAACTAATTTTCCTTCGATCGTTCGATCGAATGAATATCGGTAAATCCTTTAACTTCGATGGTCGAATATCGAGGGTTAATTAACCCTCGATATTGGACTCATAGTATATGTGCCCCTTAATGTTAATTGTTTGCAAAACATTATTAAGACATACTGTATGGCTCAGATGGCTGACCATGTCCCATCATGTCAAACAGATCTTTATCACCCTTTTGCTATTTAAATTAATGTTGCACCATGGTGCTGTAAAAACAAGGTTTGATGTGTGCTTCACCTGTAGCTTGAACCAACACTTTCATAACAGTTTCAGAACTAATAAAAATGTGCTTGCTTCTATGTCCATTGAAAGTACTCTGTTAAGAGTTAGTTGGCAATAATGAGTTACATGATCTGTTTGTGTATGTTAAGCCTGCCAACATTTTTGTACAACTGTCATCTGATAAAAATAATTGAGAATCGGTTGACCCTTGCTTTCAAAGCACTTACCTAATTAATATTCATATTGTATGTTTATTGAGCATGAAAACTTGCTGATTTTGCAATGACTTTTCAGCAAGAATTAGTCAAGCTACATTGCAGGCACGCTTCTTGCCTTTTGACTTGGGTTTTTTTGAGTAATATTTAAGTTTCAAACTGCATAATGAAATGTGTTATCATCCCATTAGATGACACACCATCTTCTGATGGATTTATTTTACACATTAAAGAAATTAAAGTGCAAAAACACAGATTCAAGTGTGTGTGAGAGAGGTGGATGGTATGTTGGAGCCCTTAGCACAACCCTTACCTGGTATTTTATTTAGAACATGCTGGGCAAGGAAGCTAGAGGATACTAGGAGAAATGGAACACTATACCTTACACCCAAGCAAAATCTGCTCTGCACTCTCAGCCCAGCACAGCATACACAGAGGATGATCAGAGGCACAAGTGGTAAGTGAATAGGCTCTAAGAGATGCAAATTTGTGTCCCTTAGCACTCCAGAAATTGTACACTCACCTATCATAAATAAGCCCTATAATGATTAGTTAATTAGCCTAATGCTGATTTCAGAATCACACATAATACATGAGAATTAAGAGATTTCAGACCACCGACTCTTTTTTTTTGGTGAGCATCATATGACTAGAAACAATACTATAGACCCATATTAAAAATAAAACTTAGGCTAATATGAAAATGGAAATATGCAAACAAATAAGTGTCTATAACTTTTTCAGAACTAAAGTGAACCCAACTTTTCCATTGTTACTGAACAATGTACAATGTTTCAGACACAAACAGTGTTGCTGAGCTGAGTGTACAATCAGCCACACGTTTTTCTAGTGTTCCAATTATTCATGCAAAGAGCATGAGGAGTAAAAAATATTTTCAAACATGTACATGGATATTGTTTGGGATTGGTGGGCCACCATACATACAAATACAAATAATTGTAGAAAACGTTTCTGACAATAATAAGTAAAGTATAGTAAATACATGGACAGCTTAACAACAGATCTTAAGTTATTAACAAGTAGATCAGGACAATGACTTCATGTCTAGAGATAAGTAAAACTGTCGCATTCTCACTTCCACTGTATTTCATTTTTCAATTTGATGCTATTTCATGAGTTGTCAGTAAAGTCTGGTTAAGATCTAGCCCTCAGACTGAAACCAAGGTTCAGGAAACACTTATCCCAAGTAATGCTACTATACAGAGAGGTATAAGCCTTTTTATACTATGGCTGGAGGAAAATAAGTTAGGGACCACCGTAAGGGTTTGGCCTTGTTTCAAATACTACAGTAACATCCACCATGTCTGTTATTTCCATGCATTGCAGCCATGTATAGTTGGCCACCCCACCAGTGATATCTATATAATACTGTTGTATTATAAACACAATACAAGGCCTGCATACTGTGATAATTGGGCTTATGGTCAACCTACCAGAAGAATAATGGTGCTTAAGAAAGGCTAAAACTGCAAGCTGAGCAACTTATAGTGTACCTTCACAAAAATTTTGAGAAATAAAGCGATAGGAAAATGAATAGAAATGCAGGTTTTTTTACTTCTATTAGGCAAATCCATAGGAAATAAGGATGTCACTGAGAATTTAAAAAAAAAAACAGATTAGCAAAATATTTGAGAATATTAAGTCTATATGTTACAGAAGCTGTTACTAAATCTGACTGAAATCCAAAAATCAACATAGCATATTCAGCAAAATTCAGTCAAATATTGTATAATATCTCTATTTCAGTTCAATTTCAGTATGCTATCAGTGGTAGTTATTATATCTAAGCACAAATGGAGACATGTCAGCGTTAACCTCTTATACTGACAGTAGACACAGCTTGAGAAAAACACCAGAATCCTGTTTCTATTTTTATAGATCAGGTCTCCATTTTTTAACAGCAACAGCCCTTGCTGCATGCAGTGTTATTTGCACAACCTTTGTCTAATTCCGAAAAAAGAGTGATGCGGTACAGGATGTATTGTGAGTGCACTGCTTACCCCTCCCACTCTCATTTCCCTTTCCACTGAACAAAAGTGATATGACACTCCATGGATATCTCTTGCCAAATGTGACAGAACTCTGTTTCCTGGGTTGTCAAATCGACATATTCCATGCCGAATGACAGCTGTTGCACATAGCACCCCTGGTGGCATAGGTCACTGCTAGACAGGGTGCCAAACTAATAGGTGTGTTGCAATACACCACAGGAATGTGTAATGGTGTTCACTTAGCTATTATACAAAAGAAAGTATGAAAATCACTGTTGAAGAAAGATTTGGTAGCACTTTTTTTACATGACAATATTAGTACTGTAGGGCTCATTTACTAGAAGTACTTTTATGCAAAGTAAATCTCTTAGGGTCAATACACTGTAAGTAGCACATCTGTTCCACTAGCCATTGCAAATTTCATATTGAACCTTGCACTGGGTATTTAATGAAGAGTAAGATGTCTAGCACAGCTAAAGGCAACTCTGTACTTAACCTTCCAGCTCCCCATTGTGTTGCACAAGTCCTGCCCCTTCAGCACTTCTGAGCACAGGTAGCACTGTATACAAAGTGAAGTGAAGGGCAAGTTTTAAGAGCAAAATAGAGGGCACTTTGTCTTATTCGGAACTATACATGGCCAAGGATGTCTCCTGTTATTTGACAAAGTTGGTAGCTGTAAGGATCTGCTGGGGCTTACACCCAGGACCTCCTGATTGTCGGCTGCTCTCCCTAACCACTGGGCCAGGAGAGCAGTCAATGAAGCTCATCCCTTATCAACTGTTCCCCTGTGTAAATTACTTCACCCCAGTAACCTTATTGGTTGGATACGGTTGGACAATTGTTTTACCAGTGTAGTGTTAAGATCTATGATTGTTGTTTTTTTTTTTTTTTGCATTACCACTGCATGGTGGCAGTGAAGGCCAAACTATTGATATAGTAAACACTTTATGATAAATAAATGATGTATGTTGCACTCACATGCAGTCACATAACCATATCACTTCTCTGAGGAAATGTTCTATCATGAAACACGTCAGACCTCAGACTCTATATATGATTAATACGATGTTTAAATAAAGTATATAATTTTACGTTTTGGTCTGGAGACGAGCGATTTATCTGGAAACCCAGGAGTGCGCTGCCTCTATATTACAGATTTGGTGTTAAAAAGGCTAAATTTTGGAATTTCTGGGTTACCACATATTTTGAAGTGTGTCTATGAGCCATTATTGTATTGTCTTGATTTATAATTTTGATTGATTCTGTCTTAAAAAGTGGTTAATTGAAACAGGTACGCCATTGTGGTGTATCCAAACTTTCTCCTTCTAGGTTTTGTTGATGAACTTTCCCTGTTAAGGTCATAGCCTAGTAGGGATGGGTGAATTTGCCCCGTTTCGTTTCACCCAAAATTCGCCGCCAGTGAAATGTCGCCAACGCCCATTAAAGACTATGGGCGCCAAAAAATTTTTTGTTGTGCGTCTTTTTTTTTGTCGCACTACACCATACAAGTCTATGGGCGTCAATTCCACGGCGAAACAAGGCAAAAAAATTCGCCCATCCCTATAGCCTATAGTACTGTAACATGTTTTCTGCCTAGGCTCCATGTGAACTGTATTTTATACTCATGTATATGATGTATCCATTTGCTGCATCTCTATTTCTGATGTTGTGTCTTGTTGTCCCCACATCGTTTTCTGTGTTCATTGGTCAGTTTTAAGTTGTTTATAATTACACTTTTTGGATACTTCAGTAAAAACATACTTTTAGACTTTCTAATTCACTACTTGTATGTACCTCTTTATGTATGTGTGTAAATTAATGCTGATTGCTCATCTGTGTCTTCAATGTGCTACATGGGTGCACCCTCTAGAGAAGTCTGGAGAAGTCTGGTGATTTTCTGATGACTGACAGCTGTGCTCTTTAACATACTGGGTGCTCCATGTGTGTGTGAAGTTGTAGAGGTCAGCTCAATGTGATCTTGGGTATAAAGGGAGATAGATATTAATCATTACTGTATAATTTATTAACCCTAGGTGAGATCAAACATTGGCATTGCTACCCAGCTGTGGGAACCAGATCACATGCATTATGCAAGTGAAGATTTTGAAAATTGGCATAAATATGAAAAATGGATGTTCCTTCAAATATACAGGGGCCAGCAGTAGTTTACATTAAAAAAGTTCCCAAGTGAACCAATAATGCACACTTTAATCCTGAAAGATTATAATGAAATCCTATGTTTTAAAACAGGAAATGCTTTATTAATGGTTATTAGTTAGACTTTATGATATATTAATTTATTTTGTCAAAAGAACAAGACAGGGAAAAAGACCTCAGCATTTGATAGTAATAGGCAATTTGTCCACCAGAAACACTGTAAAATGAATTCCCTCAAAATATTGTAAAAGTCCTTATATAAATCATATGTAGTCAAGCACAGTTATACCAAACTTTAAACAAAGTTTCTGAATTTTAGTTACTACCCAAGAACCATTGGAAGTGTTCCATTATTCTTATATCAAATGGGACTTACACCAATGGCTTCAATAGCTAAACTGACCCGAAAATTTTGCAAGCTTGCAGGATTTTGCATTGTTTTCTTCAGGATGTGTAGTCATGTCTGAAGATGGGCATTATGGCTGGCTAGCCAAGCATGGAAAAAGGCCTCAGATTTATGAAAGCTTGCAACTTCAAATACCATATATGTATTGATTGAAGGCACTATTATCTCATAATGCCACTGTGATAATATCTGCTAGAAATTAAGAAAACAATGTTGCTACACATCTTTTCAACCTTCACGAATGAATTCAAAAGCATATTTTATATAGGACAAATACTGTATTTGGATAGACACATATACTCCAGTCAGGACAATTACAGGGCTTTCCAAAATGAAGTTCCATTAACCACAAAAATAAAAGTAAATAATTCTATTGATATTGATTTACATATTTTTCCTGTATACTTACACAGAGGTCACTCTGTACCAAGTCTACATCCACTCTCATAAATACCACAGAGCAAGGGGTCCTCAACATTTTTTACCTGTGAGCAACATTCAGATGTACAGGTAAAAAGAGTTGGGGAGCAACACAAGCATGACAAACGTTTCAAAATAAGTACTTTCATTGGCCATTTAGTAGCCCCTATGTGGACTTGCAGCCTACTAGGGGCTCTGTCTGTCAGTGCACCTGGTTTTATGCAACCAAAATTTGCCTCCAAGCCAGAAATTCAAAAATAAGCTCCTGCTTTGGGGCCACTGGGAGCAACATTCGAAGGTTTGGTGAGCAACATGTTGCCTGTGAGACACTGGTTGGGGATCACTGGTATATAGCAATGACACCCAATGGTAGCCTCTAATAAAACTTAAACTATGTACATCAGGTTATTCATAACTTACAGTAGCAACTATGTACATCACAAAAACAGAGAGACAAGGAAAAATAAATGTTAGAATCTTCAAATAAAACAGTAATAAAAATTAATTTCATATACTGGTGTAATTTTAGACACCATACAACATCACTGTACCATAATGATTAAGCTTTGTTTGCTCTGCTAAGTTGTTGTTAATGTCACAATCCATTAAACTCTATTGAACAAATACCATAGTCACATCTAGGTTTGTGTTTAATGGAATGAAATAGATTGGCTGCGTGTAGCATTTGAGAATTTAAGGCTGGTGTTTGGTTAGAGAAGAACTAACAACATCACACTTTAATACACATTCAAACCTGGAAGTCATCTAACCATTATATTTATGTAATGAAAATGTAATTTGCGAATTAAAGATTTTTTTCAAATACTAGGAAAAAGGCTGCATTTTTAAAACTATTATTATGAGTTCGGAAATTAGTTTGCACATGATTTTGAAATGTAACCATATTTGTCAACTATTTTACTGATGAGTTCTTAATCAGCTTATTCTGTATAGGTTTAATTTGGGTACAACCCAAAACTTGAGCACTAAACAGCATTGTATTTTAGATACTTACAATATAAACCCTTTGAGATTGAGACATGTAGTGTCTGAAAACCTACTGCATTGAATTTGAATGGCTACATATTAATAGTGATAATAACAGCAGCGCTAATGAAAATATAGAGGTGTGTTTATGGTTTTATGAAATGTTAAAGTGCAAAACCTTAAGGAAATTACATGCAGGGGTGAAAATGTACTTAACTAGAGTCACCCCCCCTCCCCAAACCATAAATATGTAGACAAGAAATTGTGGAAAATATTAAGAATTTTTCATTTTTATGAGTTTACATGATTATAATTTATGTCTCTTTCTTTGGTACAGTTTTATAAAAATTGCAATTTAATAGATAATTCATTATAAGTTTCAACACAGAAACCTTAATGAATGACCCATAAATATTTCATGAAATTAAAAAACTTAAATTTCCTGTATGATTGCGAGCCATTGTAATTGGAAAAATTACAAGGGATATAAAATTTAATTGAAGTTTTTAAGGCAGACTATCCTTTTATTCTTTTTACGAGCCATTGTAATTGGCTTCAATGATGTAGCAAGTAAACACATAGAGGTTTGTTAAGAGAAGTGCCTACCAGAGAATCAACGAGTGAATAAAAACTGTGGCTTCAGCAGGTACTTGGAATGATCCAGGCTCCTTGACTTCCCATTTCTTGTTCTCTTCCAAGAATATCACATCCAAGCTCTTGTCATTGCACCCAGAACTAGTGTACTGCTAGCATTCAATGCAGCTCCTTCTGTTACAAAGGCATGCAAGCATTACTCTGAATATAGAGTGACTCACACAGGCAGAAAAGAGAGGTGGGAGGGATTATGCTCTGTAATCTCACAGCAAACTACATTATTCGGCAACCCTCTACAGAAGTGCATAGCAGTGGCTCTGTATTTAATAATCTATTAACTCTCTTAAATGCATCACTGCATCTGTCACGGATGCCGTAGCCTCATAAAGAATTACAATTTTGGCATCCTGATCCAAAAGTGACCCTTCTGTGTTTCATTCACAGCTTTCGTGGAAGCTGCAGAAAACACAAGATCCTTTTGTTAATGAGTGAAGCTCAACTGAAGTTAAGAAATAACTGCGAACAAAAATCATTTTAAGGGTCAAGAAGAGATGCAAACATCTGTATAGCAGTGTAGATATACTGCTATAGCAATTGCTATAAACAAAATATAAATGTTTACCTTCTATCCATACAGAAATCATCTACACTGACAGCTTTAAAGAGTTGGTCCTGGCATGCTTACATGCTTACCTTCTACATTAACATTTTTGTAACACTTAAAACATTAATTTAAGTTGATGTGGGTGGGTGAAGGTTGAAGATGGATATGTGTTTACACTTGCTATTATCGCTTTATTGAGCTGTAAAAACTGGACCTGGAGTGTTGAGGTGTAAAGTAGAAACTAGTTGTTTTCTTATTCTATAAAGTTTAAAACAAACAAAATGTATAAAAGGCAGGTGTTGTTCCTCTTCAGTATAATGACATTATTTTTGCTGTGTTTATTGGCACAGCCAGTAATATATTTGGTGTATCAGAAGTCGATGGCCACCTTTTTGGTAAGGAGACATCACTGAGTAAGTGGGAAGGATTTAGATACACACCTTTTGGAATGAGCAAATGATCTTGAGCAGCTCTAAAAGCAGGTGATATTCCAAATCAGGAATTAAAAAATACATGTCTAGAGTACAGTATAACATATTTCTGCGGAACAATTATGACCTAAAGGTAATGGAGTCCGAACAGATTTGTGCCAACTTCTCCCTTTTGTATATACTGTAGATGTGATATGGAAGATTCTGTCTAAACTTTGGTAGGTCCTACATGACTTTTTGGTCTTACAATAAATCTTATGCATTCAATGATTGTTAGTGGCTAAACAAAGTAAAACATTTGTGGGATCTGCTGGTTAGAAGCCAATTATGAAGAACCTCAAAAACGTGCTACAGTTTTATGGGAACTTTCCTTTGTAACATTCACTCTTTGATCAACCAGTACAAGAGTGTATGGGATAGTACACTCTTTAAGGAATTTAAACTGAATGAGTTAATTAACAATGGGAGCTGCTGGTTTCCCCATGATCTGATGACCAAGCACTAATTGGTTATTTAGGAGGTTCAAACAGGAGCACATTTGTGGGGCCTAACAGAGCAGTGACCGTTGGTATAGTGAACAGCCAATTTTAGGTATAGCAAGTATGTAAAAATGCAGACAGTAGTACTTTTTTCACTCTGTTGCCCAACCTGCACATGAATTTTGTCAGGCGGTTGTTGTAAGTTTAATGGTAGTTTAACAGCTGTTTAACATCAGTAGAAAGGTTATACGGTCAGTGCAACTACATAAAAACAACATGTTTTGTCCAGGATGGTCTCTACATAGTGAAAACCTGACTACCTAAAGACCTAAACCTCATGACAATCAGCAACAAAATTAAAACTTTGTGACACATAGATAGTGCCTCACCAAATTACTTTTTATTTCTTTTTTAGAAAAAGGGGCTACCCAAACTACATATATACATGCATAGTGAAGTCATAGGTCATACTGACGGGTGGATTCTCTATTAGCCAGAGTCTACGGTTTACAGTATATAGTAAAGCTACAGTTTAGAAACAGTTTAGATATCTTTCCAAAAAGAAATTAGATCAAAATGTTTTCATTATAGGATTATTGTTGAGAACATGTGAATCGATACATTTCACATATATTTCCATATGGCCTTGGAGTTAATTTATCAGATCACTATGTGATACTTCAGTTTTACTGTTATACTTATCTACAGGTATAGGATCCATTATCTGGAAAACCATTATCCAGAAAGCTCTGAATTATGGGATGGCCATCTCCCATAGACTCCATTTTAATCAAATAATTCAAATTTTAAAACCCGATTTGCCCTTTTTCTGTAATAACAAAACAGTACCTTGTATGTGATCCCAACTAAGTTATAATTAATCCTTATTGGAGCTAAAACAATCCTATTGGGTTTAAGTAATGTTTAAATGTAATGTTTAAAATGTTTAGTAGACTTAAGATATAGAGATCCAAATTATGCAAAGATCCCTTCTCCAGAAAACCGTAGGTCCCAAGCATTCTGGACAGCACTTTTCATACACGTACAACAGAAATGGTGATAGTGTTCGCCAGTCTGTTTTTTTGTTTTGGTCATATGTTCATGTAAAACACACATTTGGGGGGTTATTTACTATATCTAATTTTTTTATTAAACAAAGCTTGACCAAACTCCCATCCACAATTTTGCCTTATTTATCATTTAAATAACTAGAATAAATCAGAATGTGGAAAGACTCGATAAAACCTGAAGTGTATGATTTTTTTTTGGACTTCTCTCCCGAATCGCTTAATTTTTTCGGGTTGTTGCCCGAAAACCCCATATTTTTTGGATTTTCAGGCTTAACCCAGCACAGACCACAATATCTTATTGAGGATATCAAATTCTATCAATCTTATCAAATTTGGATAGGGACATCTGCCATTGACTTATACATGACCTTGACAGGTTTTGGATTTTTGCATTCAGGTTTTTGCTGCATCGGGGTATAATAAATCTATAAAAATTCAAGTTTTTGCCCCAAAAAGAAAAATGTGAGTTTTAGTTAAACACCCCCTAGATCAGTGTTGTCTAACACCATCATAAAGATGGTGAACTGATAACAGCCTGTTTGCATTACTGGGATATAATAATGGTGACATCTGAACCCTCTGTGCATCCCCCTGAAAAGTTTCTGCAGCACCCAGGAGAGCCTGCAGTGTCTTGGGATCTCTGGTATGAACAGTTTTCTATATACTTACTGGCATCTGGCCTGGTGAGACTTCCCCTGAGAGGAAAAGGGCCCTGTTACTTCACTTCCTGGGCTCTGAAGCATACCGCATTTTCACAACTCTGGGAGCAGATTCACCATACACTGCCATACTACAGGCTCTGGAGAATTACTTTAAACCTGCCCCAAATGCTTTAGTGGCCAGAGTTCAGTTTCACAGGCACTGTCAGGCTGAAGGGGAACTTATATGTCACTATATTGCAGAGCTGAGGCGGCTAGAAGTCCCCTGCAAATTTGGTTCCTTGCATGATGAAATGATTAGAGACCAACTTATTGAAAAAACTACAAATGCTAAACTTAGAGAGAGGTTGCTTATAGAACCAGATACACTTACTTGTGGAGCTGGGGTTCCAAATGGAAATGGCTTTGCTGGAGGCCAGGAATATGCTGCCCCCTTCAGGAGGGAGTGAGGTCCCTGTTCATGTATACAAGCTGACTGCCAAGAAACATGTTTATTAAGTTATATTAAGACATAGAGTATGTCACACACATGGAGCATAGGACAGGCAGAGTATGAGGCACACACAGGTATCATAGGGCAGGCAGAGCCTGGCACACACAGGGAGCATAAGGCAGGCAGAGTATGGCACACAAAAGGAACATAGGGCAGACAGAGTATATCACACACAAGGAACATAGGGCAGGCAGAGTATGGCACACACAGTGAGCATAGGGCAGGCAGAGTATGGCAGAAAACAGCAGGAGACAAGAAAACTTATAAGGACCAATCTAAGATGAACTTTTAATACCATGCTACATACAGTTACACAATGCTGGTGCCCCTTCAGCAGTTTTTATGAGAACAGATGAAAAATGTAGGCACTTTCAGTCTGGTGTCACAGGTATGATTAATGCAAGGGATATTACAAGTGTGAAGCTTACTGTCTGAATTCTAGGTGTAAAAAATGCATGGGCCAGTTAATGTCAGTACTGATACATTTTAAAGCTTACACAAGGTAAGCAAGCACAACAGGCAGACTTTCATGTGGGGGCCACACAAGGGGGGGCACGGGCAGGCAGTTGGACACCAATGCCCTAGATGTCTAACCATGGACTGATGTTCATCACATTTACTTAGAAACGTGAAAACTTTACAGCATGGCACTAGAAACAGTTAAATGTCCAGACCAGTTAGATTTCAAACATAGGAATAACACTAACAAAATCAAAATTCTATGCATTTTTATATGATGTCGATAACATCTGACTATTCCATCTACTCCAGGTACTGAAATAATGTTTAAATCAATCCTACTTTGCCTTCCATTCTTTGAAAATGGATGCTGCTTCACAATTAGCATAGAGAGATTGTGTATTTGTTACAAAAAAAAGATAAATGTTACAGAACCACTTAAACTGCATGCACAAATATAGATCATTTGCATCTGTCAGCCTGGTAAGAAGCCTGTTGGAAATAAGTCAATCTATTCTGCATTTACAGTTTCTTTGAAAAACCGCAAGTTCCCCTAAACTGTATTAATAATGTATTGTGCCAACATGAATATAATGATTGCAGTGCCCAAATAAATTAAGATTTTCTAAAACAAATCCAAACTACTGTGTGACTATGTCATAATAAACGTATCCCGCGGTTGGAGTAAAAACAAGGGTAATCTTGAGCTGGCATGTTTGCTTGCTCACAACTATCTTGAATCAACAAAGAAAAATTTGGCAAGTACAAAGATAATCTGTTTGTAATTTTGTAACTTTTACCTGATCTACCTAATTTTACCTGATACCAATCCCTGATTAACAATAAATCAGCCTTTAAGTCTCCTGGAGAAAGAATATCTTTATTCTCTTTATAGGATCAGCAAACAAAAAACATCTACAGCCAAAGAGAGACCCCGCAAGGTAAGTCACAATCGGGGGACTGTAATAAAAGTCGGTGACGGAAAAACTATTCGCAATGTGAAAAGTTATGCCTTTGCACGAATAAATTTTGCTTTGCGCAAATTTAATATAGCTTTTGCTAACCCGGAAACTGTTTAGTGACCACTTCCGAAAGTGGAAGACCGTTTGCGAATCTTATAGTTTGCTCCAATGCACAGTCAATGTAATAAAACTTCTTACTGAAAAAGTCGTTATGTTTGCTCTTAAAGATTACGACACCTTCAAGCACTTCTTGAATTAAAATTCTCAATGCATAATTAAAATTCACAATGCAATAACTGTTTAAGGGACAATATTGCATTGCGAGATGTGGATTTTTAGTCTTATTGGTGTGAATTGTTTTGGTCTTTGCGACTTTAATTACATTCCCCCGATTCTGTGTTCTAATTTGTCCCTGACAGGTAAATAGTAACTTGTAGAAAGCTAGTCAGTGGACAGAGAGCTGAAAATGAAACAGCAGGTAAATTGTAAACTGAGGGGCCGATTTATCAAGGGTCGAATTTCGAGGGTTAATAAACCCTCGAATTCGACCCTCGAAGTAAAATCCTTCGAATTCAAATATCGAATTCGAAGGATTTTAGCGCAAATACTTTGATCGATCAATCGATTGAATAAAAATAGTTAGATCGAACGATAAAATCCTTCGAAGGATTTTAATCGATCCATCGAACGATTTTTATTCGATCAAAAAAAAAACTTAGAAAATTGCTGGGGAAGGTCCCCATAGGCTAACATTGAACCTCGGTAAGTTTAAACTACCAAAGTATGTAGTCAAGGTATTTTTTAAAGAGACATTACTTCGACTATCGAATGGTCAAATAGTCGAACTATCTTTAGTTCGAATCGAAGGTCGTAGTAGCCTATTCGATGGTCGAAGTACCCAAAAAAATACTTTGAAATTCAAAGTTTTTTTACTTCGAATCCTTCACTCGAGCTTAGTAAATGTGCCCCCTCAGTTGTTAAGATATTAAAAGGGAGGTTCACGTTCAGACTGATGTCTGAATATTATCAGCCTATATAACTGAAACATTTTTCCAATTAAACTTGTTTTTTTAAAATAAACCCAAATATTAGCAAGATAACCTCCTCTGAAGCTCTCATAGTTCCTCAGTTTGGTGGTTTCTTCTAAGTCTGCCACTCTTGGGACAAATAAGCCTGAATCACTATGGTTGCATGTCTCTTCAAGTTAATTTGCATACGCTTGATAAGAGTGGGTGTCCCAATAATGATGTGCACATAAAACAGGAAAGAAAGGTAAGCACAAGCAAAGCAAGAGGACCTGAACCAGGGGTAGGCAGCACAGACAGCAGTTTAGGGTGCAAGAGGGGAGGGGGTAGTTGTGAGTGTAGTAGCACAAGTGTGCAGGAATTGTGTGAGAGTGTCAGTAGCAGGTGGGACAGGGGGAGATAGCATGAGTAGCAGTGCCTGGATAAGGAGTATTGCCTATGGTCCAAATACTACTTGGCACGAGCAAAGCCAGGTCATAGGATATACACAATTTGGCAAACAAGCAAAGATCCTGAATGTCAGTCAAGAATAGAGAAAGGGCAGCACACAACTACTGGGCCAGACCATGTCAAGAACATACAAGTTTCCTGACACCACTGAAATAAAAATTGAGAACTTTTTCGAGTTGGCGTCATACAAATGCCCAGGATATAATGCTCTTGATTTTATCTAAATGTTCTTAGTTGTCATTATGTTATTATTGCTACAATTTGTTAAGTTGTATTTTAAGGTAAGCTATTGTAACGCCCACTTGGCCAATCCCCCGGTGCCAAGGTCGTGCCTGCTTACCAACTGGAGTCCTGAGTCCCCTTTGCGAGGTGAAAGGGTACTGGGAATGCTTCTCTGGCAGTGTCTCCACCTAATGGGATCCAAGCATACACCTGTGGTGGCCCCATTAGGACAACAAATAAATCACACACTTGATTATATAACAAATATAACTTTTATGCAAATTTAAAAGGGAAGTAAAACTTTACATTCTCATTTATAAAAATGCCCACTACCCTAGGCACCTGTAGCAGTCCAGTCCTGTAAATTCCCTGCCAGGAAAAGTCCCGCACTACTCCATTTTGGCAGCCAAAGAGTCTCAATCCCTTGTCCCCAAAAGAGTACCAGTCCTAGGTAGCGCTACCTGCACACATAATTTCCCGCTGGAAAGTATTTGCTCCCACTTGGCAGGCTCACAAACAGCCTGTTTCTCAAAACAGGAGATCGCTGGATCCTCATCCTTTCCTATCCCTTCCCTCAGGTAACACTCACCCCAAAGGAGTCACACAGACGGGTAGTCTCACACAGAGCTGACAAGCATCCACAGCGATGAAATCTTTATAGGCTCCAGACACTCCCAATCCAGCACATCACTTGCTTGATCCATTTGCTGAACTGTAGCTCCCAGTACTGTCTATAGAACAAGCCTTTAAAGTCCAGTGTCTGGCATCAATCTTCCGGAACATCAGGGTCCAGTTATCCCTGAGCCCACACAGGGCATAGCAGCCATATGGTGTGTCTCCATAGCCTGAGGTCTGCCACTGCAGCACCCCAGCCAACTATCACTCCATCCTTCATCCAAATCAAGATCCAAATCAAAATGGATGTTGGAGCACATGGCAATCTCCTTTTATATTGGTGCACAGCGACATCTTGTGTCTTCCTTTGGGATCAGCCATGCTGCACCAATCTAAGAGCTCTGCCCCTGGAAACTCTCAGCCATGAGGCTCCGACCAAAACTGAAATGAACCGTTTGGGTCCCTACACTATATTTAATTTAGGAAAAGAATGGGAACCAGACATTTTTGCCAGTGTTTCGTTACCTTCTTGGGAGGGAGAACTATGCTCTGAAACAGCCTGGTCTTTGTGTAAAGAGTGAACACTGCTGAGGGAAATCCTAAAATGAGACATGCCACTTAATTTACTATTGTTTAATAAAGCAAAGATTTTTTTTTAGGCAAAGAAGTTCTTTCATTTTATACCTGTTACAGCACTCTAAAGCCAGGAAACACTTAACTACAAAAACAACAAATGGAAATAGAATGACTAAGGCATGGATACAATACGAATTCAAATTCAAAAAACCTATACATATGCTATCACTAATAAAACCGGTTCATTTGGATAATTAAAATTACTTCCTGCTATCCTGCTAACTTATTGTCTGTAGTAGTTAATGTAACCAAAAATTGGGATGTGAAATTACTTAAAATGCTTCATAATTAAAAAAAACTTTTCTGCAGAAAAAGGTTCAGTCAGTTATATACCCATAAAGAAACACAAGCAAAGAAGCAATGTATTGCCATCTTCCCTGCAGCATGACAAGGTTGAATGCCAAAAGTTGTTGATTTTGAGTTGAAATATTTTCCTCACCAAGTGCACATTTCAGAGTTTACCTGCATTACAAAATACAATTAGAAAAATAGGTTTCCCCAAGACCAAGTGCCAGATCATATTCTGGTTAAACTAATGACCCTTCTTTATTCAGAATGAGGAATCCAAATGATTTTCAGCTTTAAAGTAAGTTCAGAAGCACCCATACTTTTGGCTGAATTTCAAAACTGGTTTATCGTTACTAGAATTACATTGTCCCTATAAAAGACATACACAACAGAGAACCAGATCCTTTTAGTTTGATGGATCAACACCACGCATGGAGGAGAAAAGCTAAATCCAAAACTAATTGTTTAATTCCATTTATCAAAGACACAACCAAACCTTCATGTACAGTATTTTTAAAATAACTACTCTTATGGCTCTGAAAATTAGTAGTTCTATAGAGCAGATTAATATTGGTATAGGAAATACTGGTGTTATTGATGACATTTTCCATAAATGATCATTGAAAGAACTGGTAAACACTTAAGGAATTGGTCTCCTTGTAATGTAATGGAGTCTGCTAATATTGAGACCCATGCAACTAAAAAAATGAGTATTGTTTTTAGGTTAGCCCATGATCCTTGCCTGAACTACTGCTATCACTAAACTCAATGGAAGCTTTTGCTTCAAACAATGGGTCAAATTCAAGTTGGTGAGAAAAGCCTAGCTCCTAATTTAATTACAGATTTCCCCATAGAGCGAGATGCAATTAATGAGAAAAAAACGTATCTCACTGTTTATCACATGACAACTCTATTGAAGTCTGGATAACACCGGAATTGAATTATGAGAAAAGTTATACACATGATAAAGCACAAAAATAATGTTTTCTCATTGATTATAGTTAGAATAGGTATGAGTATATATAATTTATGTGAAAGTATGGAGGGGTGTGTGTATGGATGCTGGGTTTTCATTTGGAGGGGATGAACTTGATGGACTTTGTCTTTTTTCAACATGATTTAACTATGTAACTATGTAACTACAGTATGTATCTGGCCCATTTTCAATTAAATTAAAAAACTTTTGGTTTTTCTCACTTGTGAAAACTCATGTGAAAACTCCATTGATGCATAAGTCTGGAATTGAATTAGGACAAAAGGTTTTCTCCTTAAATTGGATTTGGCCCATTGTCTTTTACATATTTTGTTTCTAATTATTATACCCTGTTATTTCTATCAACTCTATTGTTGGGTTTCCAGACTTGACAGCCTTCATCTATTTTCTTAATCGAAGAAATCATTTACTTTTGGATCATTACATTTATCTTCCTGCTTACTGCTTTTAACCAGGACAAATGTGATTAACAAAGTTTTCAAATGTCCAAATAAAAAAATAAAAAAAGATTATGGAAAAAAAGTTTAGTATTTAAAGCACAGCAGTAAGCTTGGTGAGTGCATTGAATTGAACTCCAGTATGGCACCAGGTCCCAAAGTGCAGTAAAATGTAATACTTATAGGGAAAATGTAATATGTCACAGAGTTTTTCTTTTGTTTAGTAACTCATGGGAACCAATAAAAAGTGGCATTTACTGGTAGCTATGCAACCACTGTGACTTTGAAAACATTAATTATAGCTAAATTGAAAGGGTCATAATAGTTTGATAATGCTCTTGGACTTGTAGCTGACTGATACAGCCCTCACTTCTAATCAAAACTCACCCTCCTTGTATCTAAGGATTCATTCTACATGTCACTTTACTGTATATCCCTCTTCTCCTGCTACTCTTTTAACATTTTCTTTGAAGAGCGTGGTTTCTCTTTGCTCTCAGCTGGAGTACCTAAGGCATATGTTTCAGCTTCTCTAGCATTTTTGTAATTTTAGAAATTGCTTTCAGTGGTGTTTTTATGTTTATGATACCCAGTGACCTTTAATGTAGCTAACTGATAAGTTGGATGCACATATGCTTTTAACAATAAATTATACTTTATAAGAAATATCACAACTGCAATGAGTGTATTTAAATATGCTGTATACTTGCCTAAAGTGAGGTACATTTTATCAGTCATATTGGAAATGATGGTGTTTAGTAAATGCTTTAAATGTGTGTTGTAAATTGCCATGTGGTAAATACAGTCATTTGTAATTATTATAGAGTTATTACCTGCACTGGGAAGTTAGCTGGAACTTAAAGAGATTAAAGTATAGGAACAAGACATTTTTTCTAAGCTACAGGTCTTTAGCAAGTTTAGACTGCGCCTCCATGATGATGATGAAGAAGTTTTGAAGGAGAGTATTGCTAGACATTTTGAAAAGATTTTAATCTACTGTAGATGTGGGTTTGAAGGATTTTGTATGTAATTTCAAAAGTTATAAACAGGTTACAATCTGAAACTAGCAATTCTAGAAATGTAACTTTGAGAAGTGTAGAGAGCGACTTATTTTAAGGATCGTTAAGAGACCACACTAGAAATTATGCTCTGTTAGTCATTTTGCTGTTATCGAATGTGGATTTTTGGGTAATATTGTCCAGCTGAAAACAGGGACATCCTATTACTAATTTATTATACTGCTCTACTAATGTAAGCTTTTTCAATTTCCAAAAAACTTAAGAGAAGGTTAAAGTAGTCTTGGTTTGCAAATAGTAAACGGGTGAGTATGAATGATGTGTTTATCTCTACTTATTCATTACAGAGACCGCTCACCTGAACATGGTGTTCATCTGCCTGGATTGCTTTTGTGTCAGGGCATTCAGATCAATTGTTCTTTACATGAAAGGACTTGATGCATTAAAAAGAAGCTTCTAACATTAAACTGCATTTTTGTAGACCAATATCTCTGTATTGATTGGGCCATCTTTTTACCTTCACTGTTTAAATGTTCCATTTCTCTCTTGTCAATATTATAGCGGTTTTTGTGGTTATTATGCAGGCTGTTTGCTAATATGTATCACAATTTTTCTGTAACTCTCCATAGTGTAGCACACAATCAGTATTTACTGTATTGTCTTAATATTTCTGTGTTTTTATGTTTTTTATGAACTATTTAAACTATCCTTTAAATATGCACTTACATTTCCACATATGATGGCCATGCATGTTGATTTTGTCCTGCCTTTAAGAAGTGTACACCACATAAAAGGGGCAACTGATTTATATCTATATATATATATATATATATATATATATATATATATATATATATATATATATATATATATATATATATATATATATTTGAAAGATGAGTAGAAGCACTAACCCTAATTAAGTGCACTAGGTGTAGGAACCAGACATGACATCAGCTCTGCCAGAGATAACATGACACTACCTGCCCAGTAGGTTCATCTGTGTTACAAATGCTCCCCAAGCAAAATATCAGGGCTCTTGGATATTTTTTCTACCAAAACAAATATTTTGAGAAAACAAAGCAGTTTGCTTATCTGTACTGGAAGTATGAAAGCAAATAACTTGTGCTTTTCAATTACTTACAGGCTCACTGACTTGAAAAGGAAAATTGCCCCTTTTTTGTCTACCCCCTTCCATCCTGTTCAGCTTTTTAATATATTTCACATACTGTACAAGCAGCAGTGCAACAGTGTTACCATTAAAGACTTCAATCTTTCAGTTTATTTTCACTCTGCGAACAGCTACAGCAACTTAAATAATTTTACTGTACTTTGCCACTGTTAAAATAAAAAAATAAAAAAAACATTCTAAAGAGGAAACAACACTATACATTCTAATGATACCACAGGACTGTAGTATTTGTATGTATTGCACCTACTTTTTTCAATATCTAGTTTAATTTCAAGGTATTTTGTTCTATTTTGTCCAGTCTGATGCCTAGAGGCCCATTTATCAAAGGTTATTGGTGGGAAAACAATCCTATTGAGTTTATTTAATGTTTATACAATTTTCAGAAGGCTTATGGAGATACACCTTACAGAAAGATTCCTTATCTGGAAAGCTTCAGGTCCCGAGAATTCTAGATAAAAGGTTCTATATGTGTACCTGCATCATCTTCTTCTTCCCAGCTCTCCAAAGCTAGAAGCCTACTTACTACAAGAGGATACACCAGTGCTTAGGTGAGGATCCTGCCTGCTCTGTTTACATTAGACTTTTTGTTCTTGGTGATACACTAGTGTCACTGAAAGCTCTCATATTTCTACCACTAAACTTACCAGATCCACCCTTCCAAAGTTAGAGAGTAATATCTGAATGGTAATCTATGTATGTTACGATAATAGTAGGTTAATGTATGTAGTGCTAGGAATGTCAGGAGAAACCACTTGAATCTGTAGCAAAGTTTGGCAAACATACTTAAACTTTCTTCCTTAAAGAAAACGTAATTTTAAGGAAGATTTTGCTCTTTAAATATCTAAAGCATCCTGTAGTGAGACTTATCTGTGTTCTGATGTTCTCTATTTATACATTAATCACTAGAGACTCTTTAAAGAATCAAGCCTCTATAAAGCAGTAAAGGGGGGATGTAATATGTTTCGCTAGCTGAAAAAATCTGCGCAAAGACGCGTGCAAATGTAAGCGACCATGTTTGCATTCCTTTTTTAATGATTAAAGACCTCAACAATGTCATTGCAAAGTTTGCAAACAAACAGTTTTTGTGAATGTTCACAGTGGATGCAATAAAATTTCCCAATCCCAAAATTTTTTTTTGCGACAAAATATTTAACAAAACTCCAGAGCAGGTGATAAGCGAAACCTTTGCCAAAATGTGTAATGTAATATTCATCAGCTACTGATTTTACATTGTGAGCAGTGTTAAACATTCATAAAGAAGCCATTAGAAATAACGCCTGTGACTTTTAATTACATTTCCCCCTCTGTGTGCACTTTGGTAGTTTCATTTCAAATAAATATTGACTAGACAAAACAACAACTTAATCCTACTATATTACAAGATGCCAGGCATAGCACTGATAGTAACTGGTAATATTCTTTTTTTTATATATGACTTCCTATAATTAAATTTGGGATGTTTTCTTTGAAGAGGTAGGGGTGTGATGAAATGGAAGGTTTATGCTCCATTTAACAGAACCAGGAATAGTTTGCAGATTTAATGTGGTTCCTGAATGACACTTACAAATCAAATTACACATTATGCTCTGACATAAACTCCTAAAGTGAATTTACTATTAGAAAAATCCCATTAGCTGGTGTTAACAGCAGGTGATAACTCATTACCAGGTGCTTAAAAGAGATGATTACTCAAAATGCATCAAGTACAGTATCTCATGACAATTTATATAACACATTTTAGTGATTGTGTGTAAATGAATAAATGAATACTTTAAATTAGAAACTGCAATTTGATATTCTTTCTAATGCAATTTGAGCTTGCTGAAGTTATTATTAAGAAAATAAATTAGAATCAATTGAAAATGGAATGATCATCCTACTAATATTTTTACATGGAATACCGCAGATTAGCTGCAGACTAATAAAATACATTATTCTTATAGGAGTTAAACAGTGGAACAAATCAAGCCTATTTAACACACACACACACACACACACACTGTCATATTTGGAATTTATTTTAGTGTAATTTGGCTAGGGAATAGTGCTTTTAAAAATTCAATTTCGATGATTCCCCATCTAAAACCTGCCAAATTGGTGATTTAGCCTATGGGGGTTATTTGGTGGACTTTTGAAAAAATTAAAAAAAAATGTAAAATAAAATTATTGGTGAAAAAATTCAAATCGAATTTGCAGCTCGATCATATTCACCCGTTTTTAGAAAAAAATCTATTTTTTAATGAATTTTGATTGGTCATTTTTTTTTCGAATTTCAAGTTTATGGAAGTTCATAGGAGTTTTTAGAGACTCCCATAAATTTGCCACTAAATGTTGCATTTATAAGAAGTATTTGCTGAAAAAATGACACCCATAGACTTGAATGGCGTTGTGTGTCCAAAAAAAAAGACGCGCGTCAAAGAAATTTCTGGTGCGCGACAACATTTTTTTGACGCCCATAGACTGTCATGGGCATCTGCAACATTTCGGGAAATTTTTGCCGAAACAAAATGGGTCAAATTCGCCTATCCCTAGTAACCAGACTATCTTGTTTTTACTTTGGTTTATGCATGTCGGCTGTTGTCAGGGCCCCCCAGAGGGGTCAAGTCACATGGGCCACTAGTTCTCCTCTAGGTGTGGGAGAACAAAAGGATAATAAAGGAGTGGTTTTAAGGCAATGACACAAAGTGCTACTTGTCGCCCATGATTTGTTGTGGCTACAAGATGCCAGAAAATACTCTGCCATAGACAATACAGAGAATTGTCTCTGCTAAGACTCTCCCCCTGTTCCCTTTAGCTTTCTAAGGTAAGTAGTCCAATATTAATTAGTGATGCAAATAGATTTAATAAAGGGGATCACCCATTTAACTGTGTCATGTCAGTCAATTTGCTGCTATTGTACAGTTACAACTGTGCAATTTTAGCTTATCAACATTATACTGAAAACAGACGGGTGTGTTTTATGCTAAAAATACTGGGGGTCATTTATAAGCTTCGCGCAGGGCAGATTGGTTCGCAAAGTGAATATATTTGCCCTGTGCATGGTTATATTTATAAAACTGAATAAGAGGATGCAAACAGAATTGCAAATTTATTTTCACAATGCGAATGTATATAGGAGCTTTTTATATATGGCACAATTCGCAAATTAGGAATATTTATGCGCACACTCTATGACTCAATTACGCCACAACTTTGGTGGCGGATAAAATATTCGCAAAACAGTTTCGCAAACTGCGAATTTAGGTTACTGTCAATGCTATTTTCGCACACAACAACCTCGCACATTGGGTGCGCTCGCGCAAAACTCCCGTCTCATTTACGCGCCATTTGCGAAAATTTATTCACAATGCAAATTCGCAAAAACTGGAAAGACCGGCAGGGCAGTGCAATATATTTGCGTTCAGGAAAAAACATGCGCAATACAACTATTTGCGAAAAATATGCGCTGCGTGAACTTTATAAACGACCCCCACAGTGTTAAATGCATATTAATACTTCAAAAGTCAACTGCAGGAAGTGATAACAAGGAACCAGATTTACACTGATCAAGCAGATCCTCATTGGAGAAGAATTTTAACTGCCTAAAACAAGCAGTATAAGTTCTCACAATGCACATGTATAAGCAGAATTATTTCTATGGCACACTTCTGAAACATTCTAACTATATGATCTTAGACCTGGCATTGAAGGATTTACCTCCATACTTCTTTTTTTTAACCCAAAAAAACTTGTTTTCACCAAAAAACCCTCAAAAACTCGATTTTTTTGTGTGGAAAACACAACTCATTCCTTAAAAAAATCTGCTCCATATGTACAGTATGATAAAGAGTCCTATTAAATAATGATTATTAAAGTGACAGGTGAAGATTATTTGTACACTAATGTGTTGGATGTTTGTATTTTGTACTGAAAACCTGTTACCCATCTTTGAATCTGGAAGATGCCAGCAGAGAAAATGCCAATCTGCACTGAACCCAGCAAACAGTAAGCACTGACAAAAATGGCATCCACCTAAGCGGCACACTGAGCAGAATATGGCTTGTGTTTATTTGGGCCCTCCCGAGACTGCTTGAGTCCTTTGTATTCCTATATTTACAGAATGGACAAAACTACAGTATTGTAAGAAGTTAGGCTATAGAAGACTATACTGTGTGATTTCTGGCCCAGATTAAATATTTATCATATAGTTAAACATTTTGGGCAGGAGATCATAAAACTGCATTAGGGATTGGCAACAAAACATAAAAGGTCACAAAATTAATAAAGAGCATGCAGGAATCAAATGAAAAAAGCCAAATTGAATTTGTTTATTTTTGGGGAAAAAAGGCATCTTATACCTGATCTAATTACAACACTGAAGTTATATTCAAGGTCAAAGCAAAATCTTACTTTCTTATAATTCCCTAAATTTCATAAATAACAAATGCATTGTAAAGTGAAACAGTATTCCACAAGTAGGCAAAACTTAAGAAATTTCTTTGGTTTACATTTCATCCTGTTAAAAAATTATTGTTTTTTTTCAGTTGATCTAAAATTGCTTATTTGCATGAAATAATGTAAGGGGCATCCACCACAAATTAGTTTTTATTTCTTTATATAATAAAATAAAATGAAAACTACAATACTGAGTAAATTTTAGGATAATTCTAGTTATTTGTTTATGAGATTGCTGCAAATGTAGTTTGTCCTATTGCTTTCTCAGTGTTGGCTGCAGGAAAATCAGAAATCAATTGTGCCCTCTGTGTGGCTCCTTCTCAGGTCTATTAATCATACAACAGTCAAAGCATTGTGGGAATTGGTTGATTGTTACAGTACTTTAATGGTATGAGTAGTTGGAAAGTCTGCTTTTGTTCCAGAAGAATTTAGCAACATTATCAGGTGACAGGAAACAATAATGATGAATGTACATCTGTCATGGTCTCAGATTGTAATAGTCACTCCTTCACATAGTGAAAAGCAAGTATTTGTCGTTTCACAAATTTTTTTGCAGTTTCACAAATTTCTCAGCAATGTGAAAAAAGGGCAGCATAATCAAGGGTTTTAAAAAACTCCCATAAACTCCCACGAACTCCAAATTTCGACCAACTACAATTTATCAAAAAATTCTAATTTTACAAACTTGGGTGATTGGGATCGACAAGCAAACTGGAATCGAATTCAAATTCGATTCCCTAAAAAAACTTGATTTTAAAGAAGGCTGCAAGCAACTCCAAACTGATCCCAGGACCAGGGCAGCCATCAGGGGGGGACAGGGGGGAGAGTTGTAGGGGGCCCGAGGGTAAGGGGGGGCCCGGCCACATCGCACTTTCTTGATTAGCCAGGCCCCCCTGCTTTCTGAGAGCTGCTGACTCTGGGAAGGCAGGGCGGGAGCACAAGGGGAGGAATCTTCTATCCATTACTTACCCTTATTGGTCACTGAGTTTAAGTCCCGGTTGAGCTGCTCAGGTATTGGATAGCTTTTTTTCCCCATGTGGGGTCCTAGCCACCAATATTTTTTAATGGGGGGCCCGGAACACAAATGTTTTTTATTTAATGGGGGGGGCCCTGACCACAAATGTTTTTTTTAATGGGGGGCCCTGACCACCAATATTTTTTTAATTAACATGTGGGAACCATAGCCACCAATATTTGTTTTTTTTTAGTGTGTGGTGGACCTGTGGGGTGGGGAGGGCAGACCTGTAGGTGGGGCTTGTGGTGGGCGCAGCCCAGGGGGCCCAGGAAATTTTTCTTATGGGGCCCTGCTATTTCTGATGGCGGCCCTGCCCAGGACATTCCCCATAAACTAAAACAACAATTCGGAAAGTTTAAGGTGGCGAATAGTCAAATTTGAATTCTTAAAGGCACAGTACATGATAAAATTTGAATTTTGAATTATTTAAAAAACTCGAATAGAATTTCAACCAAAATAAAGTCAATTTCAAAATTCAAATTTCACTTTGACCCTTGATAAATCTGCGCCATGTGTTTTTTTAATGCAAAATTCATTACAGTTAATTAGTCAATTCTTTGCACCATTTTTTCACGTAAAATATATTAAAGTAAATAGCTGCTTATTTTAATGCTAAATGCATTGAAGCCAATGGGCAGTTTTTCTTGGTGTTTTTTTGAGCAAAATGCATTAAAGTCAATAGGCGTTTTTCACATCGAAAATGTTTGCCAAATTTAGCAGATAGTGAAATATGGAATTTCCCAGTCAATCCATGCCTGATGAAAAATTCCCATCATCACTAATAATTATGTGATTAAATATATACAGAAGTGGCATATTTATCAAGGGTCGAATTTCGAATTAAAAAAACTTTGAAATTTTAATTAAAAAAAGTCAGTTTTCGATCAAATAGGTCCATATTCAGCTGAATTCAAATCGTACGAATCGAAGGAATAGCGAAATCGATCGAATTTGATTCAAAGTTTTTCCCCAAAAAACAGTAGATTTCACCTATTGACTTCAAATGGATTCTAGGAGGTCTCACATAGGCTAAAACAGCAATTCGGCAGGTTTTAGATGGCGAAAAGTCAAAGTCTAATCTTTAAAGAGACAGTACATGATACATTTTCGATATCTGAATTTTTTTCAAATTCGAATCTTCTTTGGACTATTCCCTAGTCGAAGTACACAAAAAATAGCTTGAAATTCAATATTTTTTCATTCGAAAATTCACCTCGACCATTGATAAATCTGCCCCTTAGGGTCAAGTATACGGTACTGTTTTATTATTACAGAAAAAAAGGAAATCATTTTTCAAATTTTGAATTATTTTGTTAAAATGGAGTCCATGGGAGATGGCCTTCCCGTAATTTGGAGCTTTCTGGATAATGAGCTTCTGGATAATGGATCCTATACAGGTAAAAGCATTACAAAATACAAATTGAGGCATGCCAAAAAATTACAATGCATCATGTTGGCCTCCAGATAATAGCACCACCAGGGAAATTTCATTATGTTGTAATTGTGTGTCTGAGAGATATTCAGACATTTTATATCATAATTTAGGGGATGCACTGTCTGAAATGCACCTAAAATTGTCATTTGTGTATAATAATGATTTTTTCCACAACCATTTCAAAAAGCAGTTGACCACAAGATTTGTTGTAATACATCTGGTTTTAACTGGTCTGTCAGTGAATGGAATCTCATTATTTTTTCACAGAACTTTGCAATCAAATTTCCTATCTGCATCTGAACAAGTCCTTTCCCTATCTCATATCACTTAAGAAAATATCTTTTGGGACATCAGAGTAGGAAGCATGCAGCCAGGACCTCAATTCTGTAAATCCATTTTAGGCTGAAATGCAATGTAATAAATATAAACATTCTGCAGGCCTTTAGAACTTGGATTTCTATTATTCAGTAGAGAATAAATATTGTTCAAAAGAAAAGAGGTTTTATTTCTTTAGTTTAGTGATCAGGTAATACTTTAATGTAAATACTAATATATATATATATGTATATATATATATATTAGTATTTACATTAAAGTATTTGCATTTAATTGTATATTTTTTGTGTCGGACTGGGGCGTTCCGCCAGCCCAGTCTAACCGTTAATAGTATTTTAACTAGTGAAGATTTGGGGAACCACATATAATTCACTTCTCTATATTTGTTTTAATTCACCAGTATGTATCATAGGAACCAATGGCATGTTGTGTTGCAGTGCCCATGGAAGCATTGTACTGTTAATAATCTCTCAGGCAAGAGAGATACACATTTAATCATTTGTATGTCACACATGCCTCACAAATTATTACAAATATTTACAAATATCTTCTTATGATTCCTGTTAAGGTTGACGGTGTACATACTGTACAATAAGAACCATGGACAAATTGCAGTATACTGCCTAGAACCCAGTGTAAGACTAATCCATTATTCCATGATGTAATAATACATGATGTATTTTAATATTACAATGTTATAATTAATACATAATTTTGTACCAACAATATGTTCCCATACATACAGAGCCACTTAGTGGCTTAGTCTGCAGATTACATAACTATTAAGACTGCCTGCCTGAAAGCACCCAATCAGCCCATAACAATATTTGACTGTTGATGTCTTTCACAAGCTATTTTTGCCTTCTGCCTGCCTTCTGACTACTGGATCAGAGGTGTAACTATTGTGCATCGAGCCCCCCCACACAAAAACATTTTAGGACAGGACTGTCCCTCCCCATGCCGGACTCTCCCACTCGTTTTCAGCTATAGAGTGCCCGTTTACATCTCTTACCAAGAACCACCATTTTGTGATTGTCTGTGTGCAACCTTAGAGATCACCTGAACAGAAATAATGCAGCTCTAATTGTAACAGGAAGAAGTGTGGGAAGCAAAAAACAGAACTCTGTCTTTAAATTGGCTCCTGTGACCTAACATGTATGTTTTGTTTGTGTGCACCGTGAATCCTAGGATCCTGGGAGTGGGCCTTTATTTTTTTAAAGGAGAATTAAAGCCTAAAAATTAATATGGCTAAAAATGCCATATTTTATATAATGAACTTATTGTACCAGCCTGAAGTTTCAGCTTCTCAATAGCAAAAATGATCCAGGACTTCAAACTTGTCACAGGGGGCTGTCACCATCTTGGATATGTCTGTGACACTCACTGTGACACTCACATGCTCAATGGGCTCTGAGCAGCTGTTGAGAAGCTAAGCTTAAAGGGCATGTAAAGTCTAAAATAGAATAAGGCTAGAAATGCTGTATTTTGTATACTAAATATAAACATGAACTTACTGCACCACAAGCCTAATCAAACAAATAATTTATGCTTTCAACGTTGGCTACATGGGGTCACCATCTTGTAACTTTGTTAAACATCTTTGCAAGACTAAGACTGTTCACATGCTCAGTGTGGTCTGGGCTGCTTAGGGATTGTCATAAACAAAGCTGCTCCACCTGCTGTTCATAAGTATGTTTGTTTCCCTGCTCAGCAGTTAGGGACCATCTGACAATTATCCACAGCAGTAAATAAAGGGAGAATTTCACTGCATACAGTCAGGTTTCTTATAAAAATGGTACACATTTTTTAATTAAAGTATATTGGAGATAGGTTTCTTTTTCATTAAAGAAAGTAAAAATGGGATTTTATTTTTTCACTTAACATGCCTTTTAAGGGTCGTGGCAAATTATCAAGCAGAAAATTAGGTTGCTGTCATATAAGCTGATGCTACATTATTAAATCATGATGCTAGTTGCACTGGTTTCTGTGCTTCCATCTAGTAATTATCCATATTAATTAATAATCATCATGTCATACTGTGACATTTATATTCCATGTAGAACTGTATATTTTCAGTCAGTCCCTAAGCTCAGTAAGTGACAGCAGCACAGAGCATGTGCAGTGAATCAGCAGAAAAGCAGATGGGGAGCTACTGGGGCATAGATGTAGACACAATCTTTACTGCTAAAGGGCTATGGTTGCCTTCAGCTGGTACAGAAGCCAAAAACATAAAGTACAACATGTCTTCTTTAGGTTCCTTGTCCTTTAAATGGCAATTTTCTATTTAGGATTACCCAATGGCACACACTACTAAAAAAGTATATTATTTTGAAAATGGTTTATTTACATGAAGCCGTATTGTGCCTAGACTGGTGGGTAAACCACCATAATGGCTTCACCAAATTATTAGGTCTAGTATGTTTTTTTGTGCCTAAGGTATTGTAGCTGCAAAGCTTGGCAGGTAGCACTAAGGACGTCTCATTCTAACAAATGTAATAAAACTTCTTACTGAAAAAGTTGTTATGTCTGCTCCAAATGATTAAGACACCTTCAAGCACTTCTTAAGAGTGCACAATTAAAATTTGCAACGCGCAATTAAAATTCGCAATGCTGTAAAAGGTTAACAATATTACATTGCGAGATGTGGATTTTTAGTCTTATTGGTGCGAATTGTTTCGACTTTAATTACATTCCCCCACTGTCAAGCCTGGGTTAGCGAGTCCAGATGTGAGGAGGCAAGGAATGGCCAAAACAGTCCCAGATGAAGCCAGAAGCGGGGTACCAAGGAGTAAGCAGAAGAATCGTCGGAGCAGGCCAAGGTCGGGGCAGGCAGAGTTCGTGCGTAACCAAAAACAAGCCGGGTCGGGGGCAGGCAGATAGCAAGCGAAGTCCAGTAACAGGCAAGGGGTCAAGCAGGTAGAAGTCAATCAGAAGTCCGAGGAAACAAGCCGAAGGTCAAACCGAGATCAGGAATCAAGTCACATCCAAGAGCTAGGATTATAACCAAGCAAGGATCCTTTTCCAGAGCGTCCTTTTAAAGGCAGTGTCTTGGCGCCAAACGTAAAGACGCCAGCGTCATCAGCGTCATCACGCCGCACGCCGTTGTGTCAGCGGACGTTTCGTCGCCCGCGTCCACTTCGGCGCGCGACAGTTTCCGACGCGCTCGCGTCCGCGTCCATGTTGACGCTCGTGCGCGAATAGACCTTACATTGCCCCCCCCTGAGGGGTGGCCTCCGGACACCTCTGGATGGTTTCTCAGGATGACTCTTGTGGAAAGCTTTGATGAGCCTCGGAGCATGGATGTTTCCTACCGGTTCCCAGGAATTCTCTTCAACAGAAAACCCCTTCCACTTGACCAAATACTGCAACTTCCCCCAACGAAGCCGAGAATCCAAAATTTGTTCCACTTCGAACTCAATCCCTTCTTGACAAACGACAGGGGGGAACAGGAACAGGATGCTGGCAGGAGAAAGGACTAGAATAACATTTCTTCAATAAGGAAGCATGGAAAACTGGATGGATCTTCATGGACCCCGGAAGTTCTAATTCAAAGGTAACTGAATTAACACACCTTTTAATTGAAAAAGGCCCAACAAATCTTGGGGCAAACTTCTTTGACGGATGAGGAAGGCGAAGATTGGTAGAAGCTAACCAGACCTTGTCTCCGACTTGAAAGTTTGGGTCTGCTCCTCGTCTTCGATCCGCAAAAACTTTAAATTGGAGTTGAGCCTTGCGAATCATGTGTTGGAGCATCTCAACATTCTCCCTCAGAAATGTAAGTCTATCCTGGACCGAAGGAAGAGAAACTTCTGGAAAAAGGCCAGGAAACATGGTAGGGTGAAATGCAAAATTAGAAAAGAAAGGCGTCTGTTTCGTGGATGAATGAATGGTGTTGTTGTAAGAAAATTCAGCCAGAGGAAGAATTGAAACCCAATTGTCCTGCAAATAGGAAGAGAAAGATCGAATGTATTGTTCTAAAGTCTGATTCGTTCTTTCTGTTTGTCCATTAGTCTGAGGATGGTATGCAGAGGATTTAATTAACACTATTCCCAGAGCTTTACAGAGAGCAGACCAGAATTTGGATGTAAATTGCGTGCCTCGATCCGAAATGATTTCTCGAGACAATCCATGAAGCCGAACAATCTCTTTGATGAAAACATCCGCAGTCTCAGAAGCCGAAGGAAGATGAGGGAGAGGAATGAAATGAGCCATCTTTGTGAGACGATCCACCACCACAAAAATGGTATTATGTTTATTGGAAAGAGGAAGTTCCACAATAAAATCCATGGAAATGGAACTCCAAGGTGCCTCTGGAGGTGGTAGTGGTTTCAAAAGACCCATTGGTTTAGAGTGAGAAATCTTAGACCTGGCACAACTCTCACATGAACGAACGTAAGAAATACAGTCTTTCACTACAGATGGCCACCAGAAGAACCGCCTCACCAAATCTAACGTCTTCCTTATTCCAGAATGACCTGCTAAAGGATGATCGTGCATAAAACTCAATGCTTCCGCTCGAAGTGAAGGAGGAACCACGATTCGTTGGTTAAACAAAAGGACACCATCCTTTACATGTAATGACTTAGAATCAGGATAATCTTCAACAGATTGCTGGGTCTCCTCCACCTTCTTAAGAAAAGAAGTTTGAAGTAGCAGAAAGTTCTTTGAATGAAGAATGGTAGCTGGAGGAGTCGTTGATTCAACTTCAGAAAATTGACGGGACAGCGCCCAACAGGGCCCAACGAGCTTGGCGAGGATTTAGGCGTTTGGCTGATCTTAAATACTCAAGATTCTTATGATCCGTAAAAATTAAAATTGGATGTAACGCACCTTCCAATAAGTGTCTCCATTCCTCTAAAGCATACTTAATGGCCAATAACTCTCGATCACCCACACCATAATTTCTTTCAGTGGGACTGAGCTTCTTAGAGAAAAAGGCAACTGGATGAACACTGTCCTTATCTCCAGATCTTTGGGAAATAATTGCCCCAACCGCATCTTCAGAGGCGTCAACTTCGAGTAAGAAAGGCTTAGAAGATTCAGGATGAATGAGAATTGGAGCGGAAATAAAGAGTGTTTTCAATTTCTCAAAAGCTTCTTGGGATTCAGAAGACCAGAAAAATTTTCTCTTGAGACTAGTTAAGTCCGTGATTGGTCTGATTATAGAAGAAAAATTTTTGATGAATCTTCTATAAAAATTAGCAAAGCCCACGAACCTTTGCACCCCCTTTCGATCCTTAGGAGGTGGCCACTTAAGAATTGCATCCACCTTGCTTACATCCATGCAGACCCCAGAAGCAGACACAACGAAACCCAGGAATTCAATGGAGGATTTTTCAAACTCACATTTGGGGGCCTTCGCATAAAGCTTATGTTTCCTTAAGCGTGAAAGAACCTCTTTGACATGTACACGATGTTGTTCCAGAGAAGAAGAGAAAATCAAAATATCGTCCAAATAAACGACAACAAATTGATCAAGCAGATCGCGGAAAATATCGTTCACGAAATGTTGGAACGTAGCGGGGGCATTGCAAAGACCAAATGGCATAACCGTATATTCAAAATGCCCATAACGTGAACGAAAAGCTGTCTTCCACTCATCTCCCTTGCGGATTCGAATCAAATTGTAGGCCCCTCTCAAATCCAACTTTGAAAAAATCTTAGCTTGACTCAGCCTCTGGAAAAGTTCTGAAATAAGGGGTAAAGGATATCGGTTCTTGACCGTGATTTTGTTAAGATCTCTGTAGTCAATGCAGGGTCTTAAGGAATGATCCTTTTTCTCCACAAAGAATATTCCTGCACCAGCGGGAGATGTAGAAGCTCGGATAAACCCCTTTTCCAAATTCTCGTCAATGTATTTCTTCAAAGTCTGAAGTTCAGGCTCAGAGAGCGGATAAATTCTGCCAAACGGGATAGGAGCTCCAGGAAGAAGATCTATAGGACAGTCATAGTCCCTATGAGGAGGAAGAGAATCAGCTCCCTTTTCATTGAAGACATCTAAAAACTCATGGTAAACAGGAGGAACTGCTTGAAGTTCACCTTTATCCAGAAGAATGAACTCCTTCAAACAGAGACTTGAATGACAGTTTAGTAGACAAAAGGAAGAGTTAAATATCAGAGAACCAGTGTGCCAGTCAATAGAAGGATTATGAAGTTTCAACCAGGGCAAACCCAGGATCACAGGAAACAACAAGGAATCCATCACATCAAACTTTATTTCCTCATAATGTTTAACATGGGAAGCAACAAAAAGTGGAGTCTCATAAAGAATTGAGCTAGAAGACATCAAAGAACCATCCGCCAATTTAATACTGAGTGGCTGGGATTTGGGAAGTAACGGAAAATTGTGCAGTGTAGCAAAAGTCTTGTTCATGAAGCAGCCACAAGCCCCAGAGTCCACAATGGCGTCAACCTCAATCTTTCTTGAACCCATCTGTAAAGAAAGATGAATAGTCACAAAAGAGTTCATTGGAATTGAGGAATTATAAACTGAAGATGATTTAACAGACGTACTACCCTTAGGGCGAGTTGGGCAGACTCGAAGGAAGTGACCAGATTGGCCACAATACAGGCACGGATTTAAACGTCTGCGGCGAAGTCTCTCCTCAGCTGACAAAGCTCCCCGGGCCACACCAATCTGCATAGGTTCGGACTCTGATGAGACAGCGGAGGGGGCTGATTGATGGATGGGAGGCAGAGCTACAGGAATGATCCATGAAGGAGACGATGAAGAATTAACTGGCACCTTCTCAAGCTGCCTCTCTCGCAGTCTTCGGTCAATTTGAACCGCCAGCTGAAACAACTCTTCCAAGGTATCTGGAATACCTACTCGAGCCAACTCATCTCTAAGACCGTCGGACAGCCCAATGCGGAATTGTCTCTTTAAAGCTCTGTCGTTCCACTCAGTGTCTGGGGCCCAACTCCGAAATTCGGCAATATAATCCTCCACCGGTCTCTGCTTTTGGCGAAGAGCTCCCAAAGCAATTTCTGCAGTGTCAATGCGGTGAGGATCCTCATAGATTGCGCCCAAAGCCTGAATGAAAGTCTCAGTAGTAGCTAGGACAGGACTGTCCTGTTCCATCAAGCGGTGGGCCCACGCTTGGGGTTGTCCTTGTAGAAGGGTGATCATGGTTCCCACACGAGCCTGCTGAGTAGCATATGTTCTAGGCTTCAAAGAGAACAAGAGTTTGCACCCATTAATAAAAGTCCTGTATGTGCTTCTATCCCCCGAAAACTTGTCAGGTAGAGCCACTTTGGGTTCAGAGAAGGATCCAGAGCCGGCCCCAGAATCCTCAGGAGACAAGAAGGAAGGACCCGAAGCAGAACGCGGATGAGTCACTGGTTCTTGCAGAGCCTGTAGCTGATCTTGCATAACTTGATAGCCGCCTTGTAACTCATGGACAGCTTGAGCTAGACCAGCGATCTGCTGAGAAATAGTCTTCAAAACCGACCTCTCCTCTTTGGACTCCATTGGCTTGGTTATACTGTCAAGCCTCGGTTAGCGAGTCAAGATGTGAGGAGGCAAGGAATGGCCAAAACAGTCCCAGATGAAGCCAGAAGCGGGGTACCAAGGAGTAAGCAGAAGAATCGTCGGAGCAGGCCAAGGTCGGGGCAGGCAGAGACCGTGCGTAACCAAAAACAAGCCGGGTCGGGGGCAGGCAGATAGCAAGCGAAGTCCAGTAACAGGCAAGGGGTCAAGCAGGTAGAAGTCAATCAGAAGTCCGAGGAAACAAGCCGAAGGTCAAACCGAGATCAGGAATCAAGTCACATCCAAGAGCTAGGATTATAACCAAGCAAGGATCCTTTTCCAGAGCGTCCTTTTAAAGGCAGTGTCTTGGCGCCAAACGTAAAGACGCCAGCGTCATCAGCGTCATCACGCCGCACGCCGTTGCGTCAGCGGACGTTTCGTCACCCGCGTCCACTTCGGCGCGCGACAGTTTCCGACGCGCTCGCGTCCGCGTCCATGTTGACGCTCGTGCGCGAATAGACCTTACACCCACAAAGACTTTTGGTTTGTTCTTTTTCTTTAATTCATTTTGTAATATTGTATGGTTCAGAGGTATGTTTACATCAACATACGTGTCTCTGTGTCTCATGGATATGATGTCACAATTATATCATAAATGTATTTTTGCGGCAACTAGAGGTTTATTTGTTTTGGTATAACATTTGAAAAATCGTTATGCATTAAGGCCTTGTGACTACTATGGGTGACTTATGGGTACTACTATGGTCAGTTTACTACATTTTGCACTTGATTTTGCTTTTTTCCTTTGTAATGAAAACATTTCCTCTTTGTTATCCAGAAAACCCCCAGGTCCCAAGCATGTTGGATAACAGATCCCATGCCTGTATTCACATGCTGGTAAAGGTTTGTAGCCCTCATATCTTGTCCATGCCACTAACAATGGACTGGTATTCAGATGTTCAAGGGTGACTAGTCATATCCATGAGTTTTTGAATATTTCTCTCTATAAATATGCCATATTTGTTTGTAAATCTGTCAGTGTGACTTTACATGCAGGTTTAGACAAGTAAAATATTATCCTCTGTTTAGACAAATGCTAATCATATTGCTTTGTGCAACAACAATTGATAGATTGTTGCCTTCTCTAGCTTTGAGACAGCTATTAAATAGGCCTGTCATACATTTCTTAGCTCGAGAATTATGAAGAAAATAGCTGTCACACACCAGAATTCAAATTTAATGCTTTATTAAAATCATGTAACAGCACAAAACAAAAATATTCACTGGAAAAAAATGAGGAGTAAGAGCTTGTTTTACATGCCCGACACCATAGGTGCCTTCAACCAGAAATACCACAATCTTGCAACCTTGGTGGAAATAAAAGTGCACACATAAACACAACATAACTAGTCATGCATGAATCTGTCCCATTTCGCTTTGCCGTAACATTCGACAAACTCCGGAAAAACTTGCAAAACGCAGAAAATTTTGCAAAAAGGTAAAAAACGCATTTAAGTCTATTGGCAAAAGTATTTTGACAGGTGCCAATTTTGACATGAGCAACAATTTTTATACGTGCGACTCTTCTGTCCAAATGCATTAAAGTTAATGAGCGTCCGAATAATTTTGATGCGCAACAATTTTTATGCAAATTTTTTTTCAAAGTAAATTTTTCCACAGTGAATTTTCGCAGCAGTTTCATGAAAACATTTGTGGGTGGCGAAGTGCGCAAATTCCATGCCTGGCAAATACATTTGCCCATCACTAAATACAACAAATCAGTTTGAAGGGGAACTCCACAAATTATGCTTTTTGAAAAGTAAACATAATTTCAAGTAACTTTGCAATAACATCAATTAAAAAATATGCAGACTTTTCGTGATTTTTAATGTTTTGGAACAGTTCCCTAAGCCTAGCCCCCTGCTCTCCTGCTGATCTGTCTGACTACTTTGCTGAGCTGGCTGACTACTGTTACTTTGTATCAGCAACCAGCTGTCCTTAGCCTGCATCCTCCAAACCCCACGATTCCCTGCACACAAGGGAACGAAACATCACAGTGCAATGCATTGTGGGTTATGTAGTTCCTGCATGCTGTCTGTAAGCTGTGGAGAAGTTGTTACATCAGTGTTTAGTCCCTCCTTCCCTGCCAGGATTTCAAATGATGCAGAAAGAGAAGAACTGTTAAACAGCTGCATTTCAGCATAGACAATGGCATTTATTCATACATTTTGAAGAAACAGGTAACTGTGATTGGTATATTAGGGGTTTCTGTGTTATGTGAGCCTCTCTATCAAATCTTGGTTTGGAAGCCGGAGTTCCCCTTTAAGTTGTACCAAATAATCAACATGCACAGAAATGTTAAAGGGAGGCTAAACCCTTTTTGGAACAGGCACACTGCACTCCCTAGCTCTATAAATTTAGGTGGTCAAAACCTTATTACAAATTCAAGAAGATCCATTAGTGAGCATTCTGCTCATTGGCACTGTAGTATATCAGGACTACACTTTCCACCATAAATGTAAACCATGAATTATGCTGGAGAACTATGCTATATTTTGTTTAACATTTTCAGCCTAAGTAGCCCCATGAGACAAACTGGCATCCATAGTGAAATCACAACAGGCCTCTTTCTGTAGTATAAAAGGTTGAACTTGATGGACGTGTGTCTTTTTTCAGCCTTACTTACTATGTTACTATGTTATCCCTGTCTCCCAGGTGTTTCAGAAAGGGGTGCTGGGCACCAGTGCTCCTAAAATCAGCACAGCTCGTGCCCTTGCACCCTGCATGGTCAAAGAATAACCCCAAATGTCATCCATTAAAATAAGAAAACTGTATCTGCAATATGCAGTGTATTTTTGGTCTCAATTGTTTTAAAGGTATTGTTGTTTATAGTATATGAAATATGACTATTTACCACAGCCAAGTTAATGGATACAACAATGGTTCTACTCCAGAGATGAAGGACTACTGTATATACTTGAGTATAAGCCTAGACACAACTACAACTACAAAAACTACATTCCGCCAAAGCAACCCCCCCAGCGATCAACCAGACTTTTTTGCAAAGTTGATGGTGACAGAGAATTGCCAAACGGATTACTGTGTGCATTGTCCCACTGTCCCACTACCATGTGCAGAGGGTGCTGTGTGATATTGCCATCACTGTTAATCCTTCATATAACCAACAGAGGGAGCTGTGTGATATTGCAGTCACTGTTATTCTTTCATATAACCAACAGAGGGCGCTGTGTGATATTGCAGTCACTGTTAATCTTTCATATAACCAGCAGATGGCGCTGTGTGATATTGCAGTCACTGTTATTATTTCATATAACCAACAGAGGGCGCTGTGTGATATTGCAGTCACTGTTAATCTTTCATATAACCAACAGATGGCGCTGTGTGATATTGCAGTCACTGTTATTCTTTCATATAACCAACAGAGGGCGCTGTGTGATATTGCAGTCTCTCCCCAAGTGAACTGTTGGTATAGGAATGATTAAAAGTGACTGCAATCTCAGCTACTGCCCACTGACTCGAGTATAAGCCGAGGTAGACTTTTTCAGCACATTTTGGATGCTGAAAAACTCGGCTTATACTCGAGTATATATGGTATATTTTAGATTTTCCAGCCCAGAGAAAGCAAATGATATAATGTTTCAGAGTATGCCCACAGTTTATATTGTATAGGCTGAGTAGGGAGGACCCAGGATGGAAGTGCGACTGCAACCTTTCAGGACGGGTGAGAGAAAAAGCAGGTGATGCTGCATTCCTCTACCTTAGGAGATTGTATGCAGGAGAGCGGTTTCCCCTAAGGATGTCCTAAAATGCTTTCTGTAAGACTGTGCAGAAATTAGTTTTATTACAGAGCTTCTCTAACATGTGCTCTCCTATGTGGGCATGTCCAGATTCACCTCATTACTTCCTATTACATCACTAGCTAGTCCAGTGCTGCTGCTACAGGTGCTGACATAGTCCAATATACAATTAGGCAGGATTTAAAAGCTCATATAAAGGAGGAGGTTATGTTAGAAAATGAGGGGGTAGAAGTCATATGGGTGGAGTTCTTCACCAATTGTAAAGAATCCAGCAAATTAATTGTAGGAGTATGCTATAGACCCCTTAATGTAAGTGAGGAGGAAGAGACAAAGCTCCTAATGCAAATAGAAAAGGCTGCTAGTTTGGGTAAAGTAATGATAATGGGGGATTTTAATTACCCAGATATTGACTGGAGCAACAGTATTGCTAGATCAGTTAATGGGAACGAGTTTATAAACTTATTGCACGACAATTTTTTAGCACAGGTTGTTGAGGAGCCTACCAGAAAAAATGCTATTCTTGATTTAGTGATCTCAAATGACCCAGAACTTATAGCAAATGTGCAAGTCATTGAACCCTTGGGTAATAGTGACCATAATGGTATATCTTTTAATGTCTGGTGCAAAAAACAAAAATATACTGGGGCAACAAAAACCATGAATTTTGGAAAAGCTAATTTTAGTGTCTTGAGGGCTGCCCTACAGAGCATTGATTGGGGCATTAGGTTTTCAGCTAAAAACACAGAACAGAAATGGTTGTCCTTTAAAATGATATTAAATCATTACTGTTCTCAATTTATTCCCTTAAGGACGACATGTAGATGCTCTAAGAATCATCCTGTGTGGCTTAATACAGAAGTAAAGAAGTTAATGGGAAAGAAGAGAAAGGCATTTAAAAACTACAAATCTGTAGGGACAGAAGCTGCATTTAATGAATATAAACACTGTAATAAATGTTGTAAATCAGCAATCCGGAAGGCTAAGAAAAGAAATGAAGAGTTAATTGCGGTGGAGGTGAAAACTAACCCTAAAAAGTTTTTTAAATATATTAATAGTAAAAAGATGCAGGTTGAGAGTGTTGCTCCATTAAATAATGGTACCAGTATGGTTGTAACAGATACAGATAAGGCAAATGTGTTAAATCAGTTCTTTTCTTCAGTGTATACAATAGAGGAGTCTGGGTTCACAGGCTCACTTAATAACTGCATGAATGGTTCAGCTCAATCTAGTCAGTGGCTGACTCAAGATATGATTCAAAAAGCTTTAATACAAATTAATGTAAACAAGGCTCCAGGGCCTGATGGCATACACCCCGGGTTCTAAGAGAGCTTAGTTCAGTTTTAGACCAGCCCTTATTTCTGATTTTCTCAGATTCACTGTCATCTGGTATGGTTCCTATGGATATGAGAAAAGCTGATGTTATTCCAATATTTAAAAAGGGATTACGATCTCAGTCTGGCAATTATAGGCCAGTAAGCTTGACATCTGTGGTGGGCAAATTATTTGAAGGCTTGTTAAGGGATCACATTCAAAATTTTGTCCTAATGAATGGCATTATGAGCAACAATCAGCATGGCTTTATGAAGGATAGGTCATGTCAGACAAATTTGATTGCATTTTATGATGTGGTAAGTAAGATTCTGGAAAGTGGGGGGCAGTAGATGTGATCTATTTAGATTTTGCCAAAGCATTTGATACTGTGCCCCACAAATGACTGCTTTCTAAACTAAGGTCTGTTGGGCTTAATGAAGTCGTTTGCACATGGATAGGAAACTGGCTACAGGATCTGGTACAGAGGGTGGTTGTTAATGGGACATTCTCTACTTGGAGTAAGGTTCTTAGTGAGGTCCCCCAGGGCTCAGTATTGGGTCCACTTTTATTTAACTTGCTCATTAATGACTTAGGGGAGGGTGTTGTAAGTAATGTATCAGTGTTTGCAGATGACACAAAATTATCCAGCCCAATTAATTCCATCCAGGATGTGGCATCCTTGCAACAGGATCTTGACAAACTGGCAATCTGGGCAGCTAAGTGGCAAATGAGATTCAATGTTGATAAATATAAAGTCATGCACCTGGGATGTAAAAATATCCAAGCCACTTATACCCTTAATGGGACTGCACTAGGCAAATCCATTATGGAAAAGGACCTTGGAGTTCTTGTAGATGATAAACTTGGCTGTAGCAAGCAATGCCAGACGGCAGCATCAAGGGCAAATAAGGTCTTGAGCTGTATTAAAAGGGGCATAGAGTCAAGGGAGGAGGGGGTAATTTTTTCACTGTATAGAGCACTTGTAAGGCCGCATCTAGAATATGCCGTACAGTTTTGGTCTCCATCACTCAAACAGGACATTATTGTATTAGAGAGGGTACAGAGAAGGGCAACTAAGCTGGTAAAAGATATTGAAAATCTTAGCTATGAGGAAAGACTGGCCAAATTGGGGATGTTCACGCTGGAGAAGAGGCGCTTAAGGGGTGATATGATGACTACGTATAAATATATAAGGGGATCATATAATAATCTCTCTAATGCTTTATTTACCAGTAGGTCTTTCCAGCTGACACGAGGTCACCCATTCCGATTAGAAGAAAAGAGGTTCCGCCTAAATATTCGGAAGGGGTTTTTTACAGTGAGAGCTGTGAAGATGTGGAATTCTCTCCCTGAATCAGTTGTACAGGCTGATACATAAGATAGCTTTAAGAAGGGGTTGGATAGCTTTTTAGCAAGTAAGGGAATACAGGGTTATGGGAAATAGCTCATAGTCCAAGTTGATCCAGGGACTAGTCCGATTGCCCTTTTGGAGTCGGGAAGGAATTTTTCCCCCTCTAAGGCAAATTGGAGAGGCTTCAGATGGGTTTTTTTTGCCTTCCTCTGGATCAAATGGCAGATAGGTAGTTAATAAAATAAAAAAAAATAAAAAAAAGGTTGAACTCGATGGACATGTGTCTTTTTTCAACCTTACTTACCATGTTACTATGTTACTATGTTATAATTACAGTGTGGAAATGTGATCAGTGAATTTTAGCTCTAAATTATAAATTTAACTGTTTTCCAGGTAAACCTCCACACCCCAAGCACTCTGTATAATAGATCCTATGCCTACAGTTTAAAATGGAAATTTACAAAAATATGCATATACAAAAAAAGTGTGTATATGTTTTTTCTTCTAAAAGCATAAAATTAGGTAAAGTGAAATATAAATTGTTGGATGCTGATTTTGCTTTATACAAAATGTGCTTTCTCCCTTTCTCCCAAATATAAATAGTCTAATAATCCCTTATTACTTTTAAAAGGCTGCAATATTATACACTGGGTAAGTATTAGAACCTTCTCACCCCTGTAAAAAAAAATAAGGAAAGAAACTTTTATTAAAAACAATTCACACATTTTATCTGAGGGATTTTGCTAAACTGAAGAATCTCAATATTGAATTCACAAATACAGTTGCAATAGATCTATATACAGCTAATCCAGGTCATTTAAACATAAGCAAGAGGCAACTAGCAGCTTTAAAATGATAACATGTGCCCTGTTGATGCAACATTAGCCAAAACCCAATTATTTTTATTCACAAATTTGAATCTTTAATTTTTACATCATTATGATCAGGGAAAGACATGGTAGAGATTTTGTGTAATGATTATATTTAGTTGAGTAGTGATTATTAAAGCTCCTGCATTGGAAACAGTAAACAGTTCACTGTCTACCCTCCTCATTGAGAAACACCTTATTTCAGAGCAGAGGTTATTAGGTTATTAGTGACAAACAAAAAGGTAATAAACATGCACAGGTAACTTTTATTTTAAAAACTTCCCATTGCTTTTTGAACTCTCTTTATTTTTCTTTGGGACCTATCTATAAAACTGTGAATAAGCGACACACAATTAAAATTGACATTGCTGCTATTTACACCACAGTTCACACCGCTGAAATGCAATTAGTTATAAAGCGTAATGATTTTCTGCCATGGTATAGGTGAAAGTAAAAACTTGAATAAGAAAATCGCAAAACTCTAAAAACCTGCACAGAAACTTTGTGTAAGAAACTTATGCAGCTTTTTACACCTTTTGGCTTTTGGTATCTTTGGTTCTATTGATCTCCCAGTTCAGAACAGTTTGGTGTTAAATTAAACTGCTAAATTCTCCTCCTTTTGCTCTAGATTTACTTCTACTAGATACTCCTGTAATCATTTTTCAAGAATTTCATATCCATTAGTCCAGTTGATAAAAGAACATCCTCAAATATAAGAAGGACAACTTTCCCTTGAACTGCATCAGCACAGTGCTTACCAGTAGCGATGAGCAAATCTGTCCCATTTCGACAATTTTATCCGTGCACATTTTTCATTTTCTCACTCCAAATGCATTAAAGTCAATGGCCGTTTTTTCTTGTGTTGAGTTTTTTGTCTTGGTGACTTTTTGTCCAAATGCATTAAAGTCAATGGGCGGGTTATTTTTGGGCTGACTTTTTTTGGCTTGGCGACTTTTTGTCCAACTGCGTTAAAGTCAATGGGTGTTTTTTTCTTGCAGTGTCTTTTTTTGTCTCTTCGACGTTTTGGTCACAATTTCTCGAAAAAATTTGCAGATGGTGGAATGCGGAATTGCCCATTTTTTCCCAAAGTGTGTCTCACATCCTTCCACTGCTGTTTGCAATCATATACATATTTTTCACGAGTCATTATCAAATTTCCCCCTTCTACTTGCCTTTTATCAAATAGAAGCATATTTCCATCTGCATTCATTGTACAACATCATGGCCAAACTCATATTCTCCACAACCTGGAAAAGCAATTTGTAAGGAACATACCTGGTGGTCTAGTGGGGGGACGGCAGGGACGCCTGCCACCCCCTCGGCGGGGACGCCCGCCGTGACGAGCGGCTTCCATTAGGCCGCAGGCACCGGCATCTTAGGGCGCGCGCAGCGCGCTATTGTGTAATTTAAAGGCGCAGGCGTGCTGACGTAATGACGTCAGCGCGCAATGGCGCGAAATTCAAACACTATTTAAAGCCCATTAGGGCTGTGGGACCTTGCCCTTGATAGGATTGTGTTTCCTGGTGCTTCTGAGCCTTGTGCTATTCGTTGCTATATCCTGAACCTGTTTGATTCCTGTTTTGACCCCTGCCTGGCTATTTTGACTATTCTGACTTCTGGATTCTGACCCTTGCCTGATTACCGACTACCTCTTCTGATTAACCCTCTGATTGACTTCCTGGTTTGACCCTTGCCTGCCTGACAAAGTTTATTCTCTGCCTGCCTCGACCCGGCCTGATCTGACTACTCTTTTGCCTAACGCCTTGAACTACGATCTTCTGTCCAAAGACTTTGCTTTACAGTCGTGCCCCTCTGCCTATCCAGAACCCTCATCTTGCACCTCTCGTTTAAGTCCAGGTGGCATCCAAGTAAGCCGAGGGCTCCTCCCGAGGCCCAAAGGCGGTCACACTACTGGTGAAGCACGAGCCGAGACCAGGGTGCCTGGTGTTTGTTCTGGTGTTGGGTGCCGACCGTTAGGGATGTAGCGAACGTCGGAAAAAAAGTTTGCGAACATATTCGCGAACTTGCGTCAAAAATGCGAACGGTTCGCGAACGTCGCAAACCCCATAGACTTCAATGGGAAGGCGAATTTTAAAAGCTAAAAAAGACATTTCTGGCCAGAAAAATGATTTTAAAGTTGTTTAAAGGGTGCAATGACCTGGACAGTGGCATGCCAGAGGGGGATCAAGGGCAAAAATGTATCTGAAAAATACATTGTTGACACAGCGCTGCGTTTTGTGCTGTAAAGGGCAGAAATCACACTACATTTCTAAACCTGTGTAATAAACTGCTTTAAAACGTCCAGCGTCTACATGTAAAGGTTACAGCCTGTTCACACGCAAAGACGAAACGCGGCGCTTACTGCAACGCAAAAAAACGCAAAGAGCTTTAATGAATGATACCGTCAAGTGAGCAAATAATAGTTGTTAATTACTAGTTGAGCTTGTCACCTCCAGGATGTTCGTCCTGTTGGTGGCAATATTTCTGTAGTGGTGTGTTTAGCAGTCACCGTGCTTGTGCGCACATGCACGGTCAGGCAGAGGTAATTCAATGTACAGTGAAGTGAACCAAAAAACACTGATTCTGCAGTGTGGGCCCAGTTTTGGTCTACTTTATTGATCACCTGCGGTGACCATAAAAGATGCGATTTTGCCACTGTTGCAGAACCCTGAAAAATTAGGCATGTGTACTTTCCTGAAAAATTATGTTTTTTTTGTCGCAGCTACTGAAGCACAGAGGCCAGAAAAAATATGCCATATAAATGCTGAAAATATTCATTTTTTTTTGTCGCAGCCACTGCAGCACAGAGGCCAGAAAAAATATGCCATATAAATGCTGAAAATATAAAAAAATTTGTCGCAGCCACTGAAGCACAGAGGCCAGAAAAAATATGCCATATAAATGCTGAAAATATTCTTTTTTTTTTGTCACAGCCACTGAAGCACAGAGGCCAGAAAAAATATGCCATATAAATGCTGAAAATATTCTTTTTTTTTTGTCGCAGCCACTGAAGCACAGAGGCCAGAAAAAATATGCCATATAAATGCTGAAAATAGCCTTTTTTTTTTGTCACAGCCACTGAAGCACAGAGGCCAGAAAAAATATGCCATATAAATGCTGAAAATATTCATTTTTTTTTGTCGCAGCCACTGCAGCACAGAGGCCAGAAAAAATATGCCATATAAATGCTGAAAATATTCATTTTTTTTTGTCACAGCCACTGAAGCACAGAGGCCAGAAAAAATATGCCATATAAATGCTGAAAATATTCATTTTTTTTGGACGCAGCCACTGAAGCACAGAGGCCAGAAACAATATGCCATATAAATGCTGAAAATATTCTTTTTTTTTTGTCACAGCCACTGAAGCACAGAGGCCAGAAAAAATATGCCATATAAATGCTGAAAATATTCATTTTTTTTTGTCGCAGCCACTGAAGCACAGAGGCCAGAAACAATATGCCATATAAATGCTGAAAATATTCATTTTTTTTGTCGCAGCCACTGAAGCACAGAGGCCAGAAACAATATGCCATATAAATGCTGAAAATATTCATTTTTTTTGTCACAGCCACTGAAGCACAGAGGCCAGAAACAATATGCCATATAAATGCTGAAAATATTCATTTTTTTTGTCGCAGCCACTGAAGCACAGAGGCCAGAAAAAATATGCCATATAAATGCTGAAAATATTCATTTATTTTTGTCGCAGCCACTGAAGCACAGAGGCCAGAAAAATATGCCATATAAATGCTGAAAATATTAATTTTTTTTTGTCAGAGCCACTGAAGCACAGAGGCCAGAAAAAATATGCCATATAAATGCTGAAAATATTCATTTTTTTGGTTGCAGCCACTGAAGCACAGAGGCCAGAAAAACTCAGGATTTACCTGGATTCAAATGAAACCAGTAGGGTTTGCACCCTAGTTTGTAACGGTGGCGGAGGGAGGTGGACGCTAAAGGACAGCTGTGTGTGGAGTCATGAGGCGTGCAGAGAAGGACAGCTGCATGGGGAGTCAGAAACTCAGAACAAGTCTTCCGGCGTGCAGTAACCCTCCGAGATCCACCCCTCATTCATTTTAATAAAGGTCAGGTAATCCACACTTTTGTGACCTAGGCGAGTTCTCTTCTCAGTTACAATCCCTCCTGCTGCACTGAAGGTCCTTTCTGAGAGGACACTTGAGGCGGGGCAAGACAAGAGGTTCATGGCAAATTGTGACAGCTCTGGCCACAGATCAAGCCTGCGCACCCAGTAGTCCAGGGGTTCATCGCTCCTCAGAGTGTCGATATCTGCAGTTAATGCCAGGTAGTCCGCTACCTGCCGGTCGAGGCGTTCTTTGAGGGTGGATCCAGAAGGGTTCTGGCGCTGCCTTGGACTGAAAAACATTTGCATGTCTGACGTTACAGAGTGGCCAAAGTGCTTTGTCCTTGCAGGTGCGCTCGTGGCAGGATTACTGGCACCTCTGCCCCTGGAATGTTGATGAGTTCCTGAAGTGACATCACCCTTAAAAGCATTGTACAACATGTTTTGCAGGCTGGTTTGTAAATGCAGCATCCTTTCGGACTTGTGGTACGTTGGTAACATTTCTGCCACTTTATGCTTGTACCGAGGGTCTAGTAGCGTTGCAACCCAGTACAGGTCCTTCTCCTTAAGCCTCTTGATACGGGGGTCCTTCAACAGGCATGACAGCATGAAAGACCCCATTCTCACAAGGTTGGATGCAGAGGTATCCATCTCCGCTTCCTCGTTATCAAGGACTGCATCATCCACGGTCTCCTCCCCCCAGCCACGTACAAGACCAGGGGTCCCCAAAAGGTCACCACCAGCCCCCTGGGAAGCCTGCTCCTGTTGGTCCTCCTCCTCCACAAAGCCACCTTCCTCCTCTGACTCCACTTCTGACACCTCTCCCTGCATTGCAGCAGGTGCCTGGGTTCGTTCTGGTGATTCCGACCAGAAATCGTGCGCTTCCTGCTCCTCGTCACGCTGGTCTACAGCCTCATCTGTCACTCGTCGCACGGCAAGCTCAAGGAAGAAAGCAAAGGGTATTAGGTCGCTGATGGTGCCTTCGGTGCGACTGACCATATTTGTAACCTCTTCAAAAGGGCGCATGAGCCTGCAGGCATCGCGCATAAGCACCCAGTAACGGGGGAAAAAAATCCCCAGCTCTGCAGATCCAGTCCTACCACCCAGTTCAAACAGGTATTCGTTGACGGCTCTTTGTTGTTGCAGCAGACGTTCCAACATGAGGAGCGTTGAATTCCAGCGAGTCTGGCTGTCGCAAATCAAACGCCTGACTGGCATGTTGTACCGCTGCTGAATGTCAGCAAGGCGTGCCATGGCTGTGTAGGAACGTCTGAAATGGGCCGACACCTTCTTGGACTGCCTGAGAATGTCCTGGAATCATGGGTACTTCGAGACAAAACGTTGGACTATTAAATTCAGAACATGTGCCATGCAGGGCACATGTGTTAAATTGCCCAGTCTCAGTGCTGCCAACAGATTGCTTCCATTGTCACACACCACTTTTCCTATCTTCAGCTGGTGTGGGGTCAGCCACCGATCGGCCTGTGACTGCAGAGATGACAGGAGTACAGATCCGGTATGGTTTCTGCTTTCCAGGCACGTCATCCCCAAGACAGCATGACAACAGCGTACCTGGCACGTCGAATAGCCTAGGGGGAGCTGGGGGTGCACAGGTGTGGAGGAGGAGGACCCAGCAGCAGAGGAGGAAGAAGAGGAAGAAGACGAGGTAGAGAGCGAAGGAGGAGTAGAGGTGGTGGCAGAACCGCGTGCAATCCGTGGCGGTGACACCAACTCCACTGTCGTTGTTGAGCCACACATTCCCTGCTTCCCAGCCATTACCAAGTTCACCCAGTGGGCAGTGTAGGTGACATACCTGCCCTGACCATGCTTGGAGGACCATGCGTCAGTAGTCATATGGACCTTTGGCCCAACACTAAGTGACAGAGATGCGGTGACTTGGCTCTGCACATGGTGGTACAGGTGTGGTATTCCCTTTTTTGAAAAAAAATTGCGGCTGGGTACCTTCCACTGCGGTGTCCCAATTGCTACAAATTTGCGGAAGGCCTCAGAGTCCACCAGCTGGTATGGTAAAAGCTGGCGGGCTAAGAGTGCAGACAAGCCAGCTGTCAGACGCCGGGCAAGGGGGTGACTCGCAGACATTGGCTTCTTACGCTCAAACATGGCCCTCACAGAAACTTGGCTGGGGGCAGATGACTGGGAATGGGAACTGGTGGTCAAGGTGGAAGGCGGAGTGGAGGGTGGTTCAGACGGGTCAAGGACAGCAGAGGTAGAGCAGTAAGATGCTGGACCAGAAGGAGGGTGGCTTTTAGTTTGCCTGTTGCCTTTGAGGTGTTGCTCCCAAAGTGCTTTGTGCTTGCCGTTCATGTGCCTTCGCATAGAAGTTGTACCTATGTGGCTGTTGGGCTTCCCAAGACTCAGTTTCTGACTGCACTCATTGCAAATTACAACACTTTTGTCAGAGGCACACACATTAAAAAAATCCCACACTGCTGACCTTTTTGAAGCTGGCAATCTGGCGGTAACAGTAGAAGTTGGCGGCATTGGCGGCAATGGCGGGTGCGTTGGCCGGCTGACCACAGGTGCCGATACATGTTGTTGCCCTACTGTTCCCTGCGAGCTGTCCTCCCTGCTTCTTCTAAGTCTTATTCTCCTCCTGCCTCTCTGACTCTCCGTCTCTCCATCTGAACTATCCTCCTCTTGCTCTCTCCTACTGGGCACCCACAAAACATCAATCTCCTCATCATCATTCTCCTCAGATGCATCAATTTCTTCTGACAGCTCACAGAAGGAAGCAGCAGCGGGGACCTCCTCATCACTCATTATGTCCATCTCTGTTGTGTTCTCTGCCAGAATTAAATCTGGTGTAACGTCCTCATCTCCTTCATCTTCTTCTGCCAATAATGGTTGTGCATCACTCAGTTCAAGAAACTCATGTGAAAATAACTCCTCTGACTCCAGTGAAGAAGGGGCGCCGGTGGTGGAGGAAGTGTTACGTGGGGTGGCCATAGCAGTGGAGGATGAGGATGTTGTGGTAAAGTAGAAACTTTACCACAAAGTAGAAACGGTAGAGGATGGGGTGTGCTGTGTAAGCCAGTCAACTACCTCTTCAGCATTTTGGGAGTTCAGGGTCATTGCCTTTTTAAAACTGGGCAATTTCCTAGGGCCACAGGATAGCATAGCAGCACGGCCCCTAGTGCCTCTGCGTGGCGGCCTGCCTTTGCCTGGCATTATTTTTAAAACAACAACAACAACTCAGGTGGTGTTTCTGGAGACGGTATTATTATTGATATTTAGACATTATGTGAACAAGCTCACACAGCTAGGTGGCAGTTGTTTGAAAATGAAGAACACACTGGGCAAACAAATTGAAACAATGCCTGCAAGGTCAACGTATACACTACTACAGCAGTGGATACGGAATATATTATTGCTGCTTGAAAAACGTCACTCAGGTGGTGTTTCTGGAGACGGTATTATTATTGATATTTAGACAGAATGTGAACAAGCTCACACAGCTAGATGGCAGTTGTTTGAAAATGAAGAACACACTGGGCAAACAATGCCTACAAGGCCAATGTATACACTACTACAGCAGTGGATACGGAATATATTATTGCTGCTTGAAAAACGTCACTCAGGTGGTGTTTCTGGAGACGGTATTATTATTGATATTTAGACAGAATGTGAACAAGCTCACACAGCTAGATGGCAGTTGTTTGAAAATGAAGAACACACTGGGCAAACAATGCCTACAAGGTCAACGTATACACTACTACAGCAGTGGATACGGAATATATTATTGCTGCTTGAAAAACGTCACTCAGGTGGTGGTTCTGGAGACGGTATTATTATTGATATTTAGACAGAATGTGAACAAGCTCACACAGCTAGATGGCAGTTGTTTGAAAATGAAGAACACACTGGGCAAACAATGCCTACAAGGTCAACGTATACACTACTACAGCAGTGGATACGGAATATATTATTGCTGCTTGAAAAACGTCACTCAGGTGGTGTTTCTGGAGACGGTATTATTATTGATATTTAGACAGAATGTGAACAAGCTCACACAGCTAGATGGCAGTTGTTTGAAAATGAAGAACACACTGGGCAAACAATGCCTACAAGGTCAACGTATACACTACTACAGCAGTGGATACGGAATATATTATTGCTGCTTGAAAAACGTCACTCAGGTGGTGGTTCTGGAGATGGTATTATTATTGATATTTAGACAGAATGTGAACAAGCTCACACAGCTAGATGGCAGTTGTTTGAAAATGAAGAACACACTGGGCAAACAATGCCTACAAGGTCAACGTATACACTACTACAGCAGTGGATACGGAATATATTATTGCTGCTTGAAAAACGTCACTCAGGTGGTGGTTCTGGAGACAGTATTATTATTGATATTTAGACAGAATGTGAACAAGCTCACACAGCTAGATGGCAGTTGTTTGAAGAACACACTGGGCAAATAATGCCTGCAAGTGCACTACTATTGGTGCACTACTATGAAGAACAGCAAACAGCACTGTACATGTTAAAGAACAGTAAGATAAGTAAAATAAAAAAAAAATGATATGTATATTAAAAAAAAAAAAAATTCTCGGGTTGGTGCTGCTGAACTACTAGGAGCAGCACAGTAGCACACCAGTCCCACTCCCCAACACTGCTAGGCTAATAGCACTGGGCTCTTATAGTAGCAACTAGCAAAGTAAAAAAACAAAAAAGAAAATAAAAGCAGTCCTTACAAGGACTATTGGGTTATTACAGCAGTCAGCAGATGAGATCAGAAGAGATCAGTGCCCACAGCAGGCAGCTACATACAGAGCACTGCAGTAGAAGGTAGATTACTAACCTAAAATGTCCCTCAAATCCCTGCAGACTTCTGTCCCTCCAATACAGAGCAGTATCAAGTAGATTACTAGCCAGCAAACTTACTATCAACTGTCCCTCAAATCAGTGAAATCACTAACAGCTCTCTCCCTACACTAGCTCTTCCAAGCACACACAGGCAGAATGAAAAAACGCTGCAGGGCTTCAGTTTATATATGGAAGGGGAGTGGTCCAGGGGGTGTGGGGGTGGTCCAGGAGGGAGAGCTTCCTGATTGGCTGCCATGTATCTGCTGGTCTGGGGTGAGAGGTAAAAAAAAAGCGCCAGGTAAGGCGAACCCAAAATGGCGAACGTCGCGCGACGTTCGCGAACATTCGGCGAGCGCGAACAGTCGATGTTCGCGCGAACAAGTTCGCCGGCAAACAGTCCGCGACATCCCTACCGACCGTGACATTATCACAGGCCCAAGATGGACGAAGAAGGTCGAGCTGCTGCTACTACTGTTCCTTCCACCACTGAAGCGCTACTTACCACACTGTTACAGCGCCTGGAAGAACATGAGCAGAGGCAAGATTTCCTGATGCAAGGTTTCCACAATTTGACCCGTCGACTGGATGCTTCTGTTCAGTCTCCAGCTCCAGTAGTCACCCCTCCTGTGGCCACTCCTGCGGGTTCTCCTGCTTTGTTGGGTAATGTATCCAAAACCCATGAACCCAAGATTGTGTTTCCTGATAAATTCAATGGGGACAGGTCAAAATTTTTCGTGTTCCAAGAGGCATGTAAATTATACCTCAGCTTTTCCCCCCACTCTTTTGTTACTGGCAAGGAAAAAGTGAGGTTCGTAATGACCCTATTACAGGGTGATCCCCAAATTTGGGCTCTCAGATCGCCCCTCTTAGATCCTGCCAGTTTTTCCCTTGATTAATTTTTTAAAACCATGGCAGTACTTTATGATGACCCGGATCGTGCATCTTCTGCCCACTCCGCAATTCGTAAATTGCACCAGGGAAAACGGGATGCGGAGGTGTGGCAGTGTAGACTGGGTGCAACGACATGGCGCTTCGCAGCCAGTTCCGTATTGGGCTGTCTGATTCTGTCAAAGATAGCTTGGTAAATTATCCTTTATCTTCCAACCTGGATGATCTCATGTCACTTGCCATCCAGGTAGATAGGAGGCAGAGGGAAAGAAGGGGTGAAAGATGTTCTTCTTTGCATTCTGAATTACAGTATGTCCTAAGAGGCCGGGAAATTTACGAGCCTAAATGGAGAAGGGGAGCTCCATTTGGGTGCAGAAGTTTCCTCTCCCCAGTCTACCTCTAGGATTTTGATACCTGTTAAACTCACTTGGCCTACGGTCTCTATCAACATAGACATAGAACAGCCATGTGAGGGAGCTGGTTTTGCCGTCTCCAAAGTAGCAGTTGCACTTGAACACAGTCTGAACAAAATGCCACCGGCGTGCTACATGTAATAAAGGGTTCTGTGCAGGCTGGAAGTCCATCTTCTGCTTAATAAAGTCAATACCAACCTGATGCCAGATCTTATAGGAGCCTGCCTAAATAGCTCAGTTGGTAGAGCACACAGCTCTGGATGACAACCTGGTCCAAAGGATTGTGGGTTCAATTCCCACCTCTGACAAAAAATCATCTCTAGAGAAGGGTTGGTCCGCTGTGCCCTTACCTTTGCATCAACTTGGGTATTTTTTCCCCATACAGATCCTTTTTTGGGGTATGCCTAGCATTTGTGCTTTAACAAATGTGAAATAGTGGTTACTCATTAAAGTAGCCCGAGAAAAGCACCTTTCCCTGAAATGCACCCCTGGAACTCGCACGCTGGGCCCTTTGGGTAAAGAAATCAGGTGATTTGCTGCATGCGACATAGAACAGCCATGTGGGGGAGCTGGTTTTGCCGTCTCCAAAGTAGCAGTTGCTCTTGAATGCAGCCTGAACAAAATGCCACCGGCGTGCTACATGTAATAAAGGGTTCTGTACAGGCATAAAGAACCCTGAATGGTCACCCACCCAGGATTTGAACTCAAGACACCACGGGCAGAAACAGGCACTTTAACCATTTCAACACAGGAACCAAGATGCTTTTGAAATGGTTCCGGATGACTGTAATAACCCATTGTCTCCTTGTGCCTCTGCAGTGTCTGGCAGGCCGGAAGTCCATCTTCTGCTTAATAAAGTCAATACCAACCTGAGGCCAGTTCTTATAGGAGCCTGCCTAAATAGCTCAGTCGGCAGAGCGCGCAGCTTTGGACGATAACCTGGTCCAAAAGTTTGTGGGTTCGTTTCCCACATCTGCCAAAAACTCAGCTCCAGAGCAGGCTTGGTCCGCTGTGCCCTAACCAACCCTCAAGAGTAATGGAAGGGCAAGTGCCAGAAGTCCATCAACCGCCTTCTATTTGGCTGCCGCTTTTCCCAACTGGAGGTCTCCATCTAAGCTATGCCGGAATGTACATCTTCTTCAGGCCAGGGTTTCCCCATCTAGCACCTTGCCCTTACCTTTGCATCAACTTGGGTATTTTTTCCCCATACAGATCCCTTTTTGGGGTATGCCTAGCATTTGTGCTTTAACAAATGTGAAATATTGGTTACTCATTAAAGTAGCCCGAGAAAAGCACCTTTCCCTGAAATGCACCCCTGGGACTCGTACACTGGGCCCTTTGGGGAAAGAAATCAGGTGATTTGCTGCATGCGACATAGAACAGCCATGTGGGGGAGCTGGTTTTGCCGTCTCCAAAGTAGCAGTTACTCTTGAATGCAGCCTGAACAAAATGCCACCGGTGTGCTACATGTAATAAAGGGTTCTGTACAGGCATAAAGAACCCTGAATGGTCACCCACCCAGGATTTGAACTCAAGACAACACGGGCAGAAACAGGCACTTTAAACATTTCACCACAGGAACCTAGATGCTTTTGAAATGGTTTCGGATGACTGTAATAACCCATTGTCTCTTGTGCCTCTGCAGTGTTTGGCAGGCCAGAAGTCCATCTTCTGCTTAATAAAGTCAATACCAACCTGAGGCCAGTTCTTATAAGAGCCTGCCTAAATAGCTCAGTCAGTAGAGCGCACAGCTCTGGATGATAACCTGGTCCAAAAGATTGTGGGTTCGATTCCCACCTCTGCCAAAAACTCAGCTCCAGAGCAGGTTTGGTCTGCTGTCCCTGAAGCTATGCCGGAATGTACATCTTCTTCAGGCCAGGATTTCCCCATCTAGCACCTTACCTTTGCATCAACTTGGGTATTTTTTCCCCATACAGATCCCTTTTTGGGGTATGCCTAGCATTTTTGCTTTAACAAATGTGAAATATTGGTTACTCAATAAAGTAGCCCGTAAAAGGCACCTTTCCCTTAAATGCTTCCATGGGACTCGCACGCTGGGCCCTTTGGGGAAAGAAACCAGGTAATTTGCTGCATGCGACATAGAACAGCCATGTGGGGGAGCTGGTTTTGCCGTCTCCAAAGTAGCAGTTGCTCTTGAATGCAGCCTGAACAAAATGCCACCGGTGTGCTACATGTAATAAAGGGTTCTGTACAGGCATAAAGAACCCTGAATGGTCACCCACCCGGGATTTGAAGTCAAGACAACACGGGCAGAAACAGGCACTTTAATCATTTCACCACAGGAACCTAGATGCTTTTGAAATGGTTTCAGATGACTGTAATAACCCATTGTCTCTTGTGCCTCTGCAGTGTCTGGCAGGCCAGAAGTCCATATTCTGCTTAATAAAGTCAATACCAACCTGAGGCCAGTTCTTATAAGAGCCTGCCTAAATAGCTCAGTCGGTAGAGCGCACAGCTCTTGACGATAACCTGGTCCAAAAGTTTGTGGGTTCGATTCCCACCTCTGCCAAAAACTCAGCTCTAGAGCTGGCTTGGTCCGCTATGCCCGAAGCTATGCCAGAATGTACATCTTCTTCAGGCCAGGGTTTCCCCATCTAGCACCTTTGCATCAACTTGGGTATTTTTTCCCCATACAGATCCCTTTTTGGGGTATGCCTAGCATTTTTGCTTTAACAAATGTGAAATATTGGTTACTCATTAAAGTAGCCCGTAAAAAGCACCTTTCCCTGAAATGCTTCCATGGGACTCGTACACTGGGCCCTTTGGGGAAAGAAACCAGGTGATTTGCTGCATGCGACATAGAACAGCCATGTGGGGGAGCTGGTTTTGCCGTCTCCAAAGTAGCAGTTGCTCTTGAATGCAGCCTGAACAAAATGCCACCGGTGTGCTACATGTAATAAAGGGTTCTGTACAGGCATAAAGAACCCTGAATGGTCACCCACCCTGGATTTGACCTCAAGACACCACGGGCAGAAACAGGCACTTTAACCATTTCACCACAGGAACCTAGATGCTTTTGAAATGGTTTCGGATGACTGTAATAACCCATTGTCTCTTGTGCCTCTGCAGTGTCTGGCAGGCCAGAAGTCCATATTCTGCTTAATAAAGTCAATACCAACCTGAGGCCAGTTCTAATAAGAGCCTGCCTAAATAGCTCAGTCGGTAGAGCGCACAGCTCTGGACGTTAACCTGGTCCAAAAGATTGTGGGTTCGATTCCCACCTCTGCCAAAAACTCAGCTCCAGAGCAGGCTTGGTCCACTGTGCCCTAACCAAACCTCCCTCAAGAGTGATGGAAGGGCAAGTGCCAGAAGTCTATCACCCGCCTTCTATTTGGCTGACCCTTTTCCCAACTGGGGGTCTCCTTCTAAGCTATGCCGGAATGTACATCTTCTTCAGGCCAGGGTTTCCCCATCTAGCACCTTTCCCTTAACTTTGCATCAACTTGGGTATTTTTTCCCCATACAGATCCCTTTTTGGGGTATGCCTAGCATTTTTGCTTTAACAAATGTGAAATATTTGGAAATGGTTCCGGATGACTGTAATAACCCATTGTCTCTTGTGCCTCTGCAGTGTCTGGCAGGCCAGAAGTCCATATTCTGCTTAATAAAGTCAATACCAACCTGAGGCCAGTTTTTATAAGAGCCTGCCTAAATAGCTCAGTCGGTAGAGCACACAGCTCTGGACGATAACCTGGTCCAAAAGATTGTGGGTTCGATTCCCACCTCTGCCAAAAATTCAGCTCCAGAGCAGGCTTGGTCCGCTGTGCCCGAAGCTATGCCGGAATGTACATCTTCTTCAGGCCAGAGTGTCCCCATCTAGCACCTTTCCCTTACCTTTGCATCAACTTGGGTATTTTTTCCCCATACAGATCCCTTTTTGGGGTATGCCTAGCATTTTTGCTTTAACAAATGTGAAATATTGGTTACTCATTAAAGTAGCCCGTAAAAAGGCACCTTTCCCTGAAATGCTTCCATGGGACTCGTACACTGGGCCCTTTGGGGAAAGAAACCAGGTGATTTGCTGCATGCGACATAGAACAGCCATGTGGGGGAGCTGGTTTTGCCATCTCCAAAGTAGCAGTTGCTCTTGAATGCAGCCTGAACAAAATGCCACCGGTGTGCTACATGTAATAAAGGGTTCTGTACAGGCATAAAGAACCCTGAATGGTCACCCACCCTGGATTTGAACTCAAGACACCACGGGCAGAAACAGGTACTTTAACCATTTCACCACAGGAACCTAGATGCTTTTGAAATGGTTTCGGATGACTGTAATAAAACATAGTCTCTTGTGCCTCTGCAGTGTCTGGCAGGCCAGAAGTCCATATTCTGCTTAATAAAGTCAATACCAACCTGAGGCCAGTTCTTATAATAGCCTGCCTAAATAGCTCAGTCGGTAGAGCGCACAGCTCTGGACGATAACCTGGTCCAAAAGATTGTGGGTTCGATTCCCACCTCTGCCAAAAACTCAGCTCCAGAGCAGGCTTGGTCCGCTGTGCCCGAAGCTATGCCGGAATGTAAATCTTCTTCAGGCCAGGGTTTCCCCATCTAGCACCTTTGAATCAACTTGGGTATTTTTTCCCCATACAGATCCCTTTTTGGGGTATGCCTAGCATTTTTGCTTTAACAAATGTGAAATATTGGTTACTAATTAAAGTAGCCTGTAAAAAGCACCTTTCCCTGAAATGCTTCCATGGGACTCGCACGCTGGGCCCTTTGGGGAAAGAAACCAGGTGATTTGCTGCATGCGACATAGAACAGCCATTTTGGGGGGAGCTGGTTTTGCCATCTCCAAAGTAGCAGTTGCTCTTGAATGCAGCCTGAACAAAATGCCACCGGTGTGCTACATGTAATAAAGGGTTCTGTACAGGCATAAAGAACCCTGAATGGTCACCCACCCTGGATTTGAACTCAAGACACCACGGGCAGAAACAGACACTTTAACCATTTCACCACAGGAACCCAGATGCTTTTGAAATGGTTTCGGATGACTGTAATAAACATAGTCTCTTGTGCCTCTGCAGTGTCTGGCAGGCCAGAAGTCGTTATTCTGCTTAATAAAGTCAATACCAACCTGAGGCCAGTTCCTATATGAGCCTGCCTAAATAGCTCAGTTGGTAGAGCACACAGCTCTGGATTATAACCTGGTCCAAAAGATTGTGGGTTCAATTCCCACCTCTGCCAAAAACTCAGCTCCAGAGCAGGCTTGGTCCGCTGTGCCCTAAGGTATGCTGGAATGTATATCTTCTTCAGGCCAGGGTTTCCCCATCTAGCACCTTTCCCTTACCTTTGCATCAACTTGGGTATTTTTTCCCCATACAGATCCCTTTTTGGGGTATGCCTAGCATTTTTGCTTTTACAAATGTGAAATATTGGTTACTCATTAAAGTAGCCCATGAAAAGCACCTTTCCCTGAAATGCACCCCTGGGACACGCACGCTGGGCCCTTTGGGGAAAGAAACCAGGTGATTTGCTGCATGCGACATAGAACAGCCATGTGGGGGAGCTGGTTTTGCCGTCTCCAAAGTAGCAGTTGCTCTTGAATGCAGCCTGAACAAAATTCCACCGGCGTGCTACATGTAATAAAGGGTTCTGTGCAGGCATAAAGAACCCTGAATGGTCACCCTCCCGGGATTTAAACTCAAGACACCACGGGCAGAAACAGACACTTTAACCATTTCACCACAGGAAACTAGATGCTTTTGAAATGGTTCCTGATGACTGTAATAACCCATTGTCTCTTGTGCCTCTGCAGTGTTTGGCAGGCCAGAAGTCCATCTTCTGCTTAATAAAGTCAATACCAACCTGAGGCCAAATCTTATAAGAGCCTGCCTAAATAGCTCAGTCGGTAGAGCGCACAGCTCTGGACGATAACCTGGTCCAAAAGATTGTGGGTTCGATTCCCACCTCTTCCAAAAACTCAGCTCCAGAGGAGGCTTGGTCCGCTGTGCTCTAACCAACCCTCAAGAGTGATGGAAGGGCAAGTGCCAGAAATCCATTACCAGCCTTCTATTTGGCTGACCCTTTTCCCAACTGGGGGTCTCCTTCTAAGCTATGCCGGAATGTACATCTTCTTCAGGCCAGGGTGTCCCCATCTAGCACCTTGCCCTTACCTTTGCATCAACTTTGGTATTTTTTCCCCATACAGATCCCTTTTGGGGTATGCCTAGCATTTTTGCTTTAACAAATGTGAAATATTTGGAAATGGTTCCGGATGACTGTAATAACCCATTGTCTCTTGTGCCTCTGCAGTGTCTGGCAGGCCAGAAGTCCATATTCTGCTTAATAAAGTCAATACCAACCTGAGGCCAGTTTTTATAAGAGCCTGCCTAAATAGCTCAGTCGGTAGAGCACACAGCTCTGGACGATAACCTGGTCCAAAAGATTGTGGGTTCGATTCCCACCTCTGCCAAAAACTCAGCTCCAGAGCAGGCTTGGTCCGCTGTGCCCGAAGCTATGCCGGAATGTACATCTTCTTCAGGCCAGGGTTTCCCCATCTAGCACCTTTCCCTTAACTTTGCATCAACTTGGGTATTTTTCCCCATACAGATCCCTTTTTGGGGTATGCCTAGCATTTTTGCTTTAACAAATTTGAAATATTGGTTACTCAATAAAGTAGCCTGTAAAAAGCACCTTTCCCTGAAATGCTTGCATGGGACTCGTACACTGGGCCCTTTGGGGAAAGAAACCAGGTGATTTGTTGCATGCGACATAGAACAGCCATGTGGGGGAGCTGGTTTTGCTGTCTCCAAAGTAGCAGTTGCTCTTGAATGCAGCCTGAACAAAATGCCACCGGTGTGCTACATGTAATAAAGGGTTCTGTACAGGCATAAAGAACCCTGAATAGTCACCCACCCGGGATTTGAAATCAAGACACCACAGGCAGAAACAGGCACTTTTACCATTTCACCACAGGAACCTAGATGCTTTTGAAATGGTTTCGGATAACTGTAATAACCCATTGTCTCTTGTGCCTCTGCAGTGTCTGGCAGGCCAGAAGTCCATCTTCTGCTTAATAAAGTCAATACCAACCTGAGGCCAGTTCTTATAAGAGCCTGCCTAAATAGCTCAGTCGGTAGTGCGCACAGCTCTGGACGATAACCTGGTCCAAAAGATTGTGGGTTCGATTCCCACCTCTGCCAAAAACTCAGCTCCAGAGCAGGCTTGGTCCGCTGTGCCCGAAGCTATGCCGGAATGTACATCTTCTTCAGGCCAGGGTTTCCCCATCTAGCACCTTTCCCTTAACTTTGCATCAACTTGGGTATTTTTTCCCCATACAGATCCCTTTTTGGGGTATGCCTAGCATTTTTGCTTTAACAAATTTGAAATATTGGTTACTCAATAAAGTAGCCTGTAAAAAGCACCTTTCCCTGAAATGCTTCCATGGGACTCGTACACTGGGCCCTTTGGGGAAAGAAACCAGGTGATTTGTTGCATGCGACATAGAACAGCCATGTGGGGGAGCTGGTTTTGCTGTCTCCAAAGTAGCAGTTGCTCTTGAATGCAGCCTGAACAAAATGCCACCGGTGTGCTACATGTAATAAAGGGTTCTGTACAGGCATAAAGAACCCTGAATGGTCACCCACCCTGGATTTGAACTCAAGACACCACGGGCAGAAACAGGTACTTTAACCATTTCACCACAGGAACCTAGATGCTTTTGAAATGGTTTCGGATGACTGTAATAAAACATAGTCTCTTGTGCCTCTGCAGTGTCTGGCAGGCCAGAAGTCCATATTCTGCTTAATAAAGTCAATACCAACCTGAGGCCAGTTCTTATAATAGCCTGCCTAAATAGCTCAGTCGGTAGAGCGCACAGCTCTGGACGATAACCTGGTCCAAAAGATTGTGGGTTCGATTCCCACCTCTGCCAAAAACTCAGCTCCAGAGCAGGCTTGGTCCGCTGTGCCCGAAGCTATGCCGGAATGTAAATCTTCTTCAGGCCAGGGTTTCCCCATCTAGCACCTTTGAATCAACTTGGGTATTTTTTCCCCATACAGATCCCTTTTTGGGGTATGCCTAGCATTTTTGCTTTAACAAATGTGAAATATTGGTTACTAATTAAAGTAGCCTGTAAAAAGCACCTTTCCCTGAAATGCTTCCATGGGACTCGCACGCTGGGCCCTTTGGGGAAAGAAACCAGGTGATTTGCTGCATGCGACATAGAACAGCCATTTTGGGGGGAGCTGGTTTTGCCATCTCCAAAGTAGCAGTTGCTCTTGAATGCAGCCTGAACAAAATGCCACCGGTGTGCTACATGTAATAAAGGGTTCTGTACAGGCATAAAGAACCCTGAATGGTCACCCACCCTGGATTTGAACTCAAGACACCACGGGCAGAAACAGACACTTTAACCATTTCACCACAGGAACCCAGATGCTTTTGAAATGGTTTCGGATGACTGTAATAAAACATAGTCTCTTGTGCCTCTGCAGTGTCTGGCAGGCCAGAAGTCGTTATTCTGCTTAATAAAGTCAATACCAACCTGAGGCCAGTTCCTATATGAGCCTGCCTAAATAGCTCAGTTGGTAGAGCACACAGCTCTGGATTATAACCTGGTCCAAAAGATTGTGGGTTCAATTCCCACCTCTGCCAAAAACTCAGCTCCAGAGCAGGCTTGGTCCGCTGTGCCCTAAGGTATGCTGGAATGTATATCTTCTTCAGGCCAGGGTTTCCCCATCTAGCACCTTTCCCTTACCTTTGCATCAACTTGGGTATTTTTTCCCCATACAGATCCCTTTTTGGGGTATGCCTAGCATTTTTGCTTTTACAAATGTGAAATATTGGTTACTCATTAAAGTAGCCCATGAAAAGCACCTTTCCCTGAAATGCACCCCTGGGACACGCACGCTGGGCCCTTTGGGGAAAGAAACCAGGTGATTTGCTGCATGCGACATAGAACAGCCATGTGGGGGAGCTGGTTTTGCCGTCTCCAAAGTAGCAGTTGCTCTTGAATGCAGCCTGAACAAAATTCCACCGGCGTGCTACATGTAATAAAGGGTTCTGTGCAGGCATAAAGAACCCTGAATGGTCACCCTCCCGGGATTTAAACTCAAGACACCACGGGCAGAAACAGACACTTTAACCATTTCACCACAGGAAACTAGATGCTTTTGAAATGGTTCCTGATGACTGTAATAACCCATTGTCTCTTGTGCCTCTGCAGTGTTTGGCAGGCCAGAAGTCCATCTTCTGCTTAATAAAGTCAATACCAACCTGAGGCCAAATCTTATAAGAGCCTGCCTAAATAGCTCAGTCGGTAGAGCGCACAGCTCTGGACGATAACCTGGTCCAAAAGATTGTGGGTTCGATTCCCACCTCTTCCAAAAACTCAGCTCCAGAGGAGGCTTGGTCCGCTGTGCTCTAACCAACCCTCAAGAGTGATGGAAGGGCAAGTGCCAGAAATCCATTACCAGCCTTCTATTTGGCTGACCCTTTTCCCAACTGGGGGTCTCCTTCTAAGCTATGCCGGAATGTACATCTTCTTCAGGCCAGGGTGTCCCCATCTAGCACCTTGCCCTTACCTTTGCATCAACTTTGGTATTTTTTCCCCATACAGATCCCTTTTTGGGGTATGCCTAGCATTTTTGCTTTAACAAATGTGAAATATTTGGAAATGGTTCCGGATGACTGTAATAACCCATTGTCTCTTGTGCCTCTGCAGTGTCTGGCAGGCCAGAAGTCCATATTCTGCTTAATAAAGTCAATACCAACCTGAGGCCAGTTTTTATAAGAGCCTGCCTAAATAGCTCAGTCGGTAGAGCACACAGCTCTGGACGATAACCTGGTCCAAAAGATTGTGGGTTCGATTCCCACCTCTGCCAAAAACTCAGCTCCAGAGCAGGCTTGGTCCGCTGTGCCCGAAGCTATGCCGGAATGTACATCTTCTTCAGGCCAGGGTTTCCCCATCTAGCACCTTTCCCTTAACTTTGCATCAACTTGGGTATTTTTTCCCCATACAGATCCCTTTTTGGGGTATGCCTAGCATTTTTGCTTTAACAAATTTGAAATATTGGTTACTCAATAAAGTAGCCTGTAAAAAGCACCTTTCCCTGAAATGCTTGCATGGGACTCGTACACTGGGCCCTTTGGGGAAAGAAACCAGGTGATTTGTTGCATGCGACATAGAACAGCCATGTGGGGGAGCTGGTTTTGCTGTCTCCAAAGTAGCAGTTGCTCTTGAATGCAGCCTGAACAAAATGCCACCGGTGTGCTACATGTAATAAAGGGTTCTGTACAGGCATAAAGAACCCTGAATAGTCACCCACCCGGGATTTGAAATCAAGACACCACAGGCAGAAACAGGCACTTTTACCATTTCACCACAGGAACCTAGATGCTTTTTGAAATGGTTTCGGATAACTGTAATAACCCATTGTCTCTTGTGCCTCTGCAGTGTCTGGCAGGCCAGAAGTCCATCTTCTGCTTAATAAAGTCAATACCAACCTGAGGCCAGTTCTTATAAGAGCCTGCCTAAATAGCTCAGTCGGTAGTGCGCACAGCTCTGGACGATAACCTGGTCCAAAAGATTGTGGGTTCGATTCCCACCTCTGCCAAAAACTCAGCTCCAGAGCAGGCTTGGTCCGCTGTGCCCGAAGCTATGCCGGAATGTACATCTTCTTCAGGCCAGGGTTTCCCCATCTAGCACCTTTCCCTTAACTTTGCATCAACTTGGGTATTTTTTCCCCATACAGATCCCTTTTTGGGGTATGCCTAGCATTTTTGCTTTAACAAATTTGAAATATTGGTTACTCAATAAAGTAGCCTGTAAAAAGCACCTTTCCCTGAAATGCTTCCATGGGACTCGTACACTGGGCCCTTTGGGGAAAGAAACCAGGTGATTTGTTGCATGCGACATAGAACAGCCATGTGGGGGAGCTGGTTTTGCTGTCTCCAAAGTAGCAGTTGCTCTTGAATGCAGCCTGAACAAAATGCCACCGGTGTGCTACATGTAATAAAGGGTTCTGTACAGGCATAAAGAACCCTGAATGGTCACCCACCCTGGATTTGAACTCAAGACACCACGGGCAGAAACAGGTACTTTAACCATTTCACCACAGGAACCTAGATGCTTTTGAAATGGTTTCGGATGACTGTAATAAAACATAGTCTCTTGTGCCTCTGCAGTGTCTGGCAGGCCAGAAGTCCATATTCTGCTTAATAAAGTCAATACCAACCTGAGGCCAGTTCTTATAATAGCCTGCCTAAATAGCTCAGTCGGTAGAGCGCACAGCTCTGGACGATAACCTGGTCCAAAAGATTGTGGGTTCGATTCCCACCTCTGCCAAAAACTCAGCTCCAGAGCAGGCTTGGTCCGCTGTGCCCGAAGCTATGCCGGAATGTAAATCTTCTTCAGGCGAGGGTTTCCCCATCTAGCACCTTTGAATCAACTTGGGTATTTTTCCCCATACAGATCCCTTTTTGGGGTATGCCTAGCATTTTTGCTTTAACAAATGTGAAATATTGGTTACTAATTAAAGTAGCCTGTAAAAAGCACCTTTCCCTGAAATGCTTCCATGGGACTCGCACGCTGGGCCCTTTGGGGAAAGAAACCAGGTGATTTGCTGCATGCGACATAGAACAGCCATTTTGGGGGGAGCTGGTTTTGCCATCTCCAAAGTAGCAGTTGCTCTTGAATGCAGCCTGAACAAAATGCCACCGGTGTGCTACATGTAATAAAGGGTTCTGTACAGGCATAAAGAACCCTGAATGGTCACCCACCCTGGATTTGAACTCAAGACACCACGGGCAGAAACAGACACTTTAACCATTTCACCACAGGAACCCAGATGCTTTTGAAATGGTTTCGGATGACTGTAATAAAACATAGTCTCTTGTGCCTCTGCAGTGTCTGGCAGGCCAGAAGTCGTTATTCTGCTTAATAAAGTCAATACCAACCTGAGGCCAGTTCCTATATGAGCCTGCCTAAATAGCTCAGTTGGTAGAGCACACAGCTCTGGATTATAACCTGGTCCAAAAGATTGTGGGTTCAATTCCCACCTCTGCCAAAAACTCAGCTCCAGAGCAGGCTTGGTCCGCTGTGCCCTAAGGTATGCTGGAATGTATATCTTCTTCAGGCCAGGGTTTCCCCATCTAGCACCTTTCCCTTACCTTTGCATCAACTTGGGTATTTTTTCCCATACAGATCCCTTTTTGGGGTATGCCTAGCATTTTTGCTTTTACAAATGTGAAATATTGGTTACTCATTAAAGTAGCCCATGAAAAGCACCTTTCCCTGAAATGCACCCCTGGGACACGCACGCTGGGCCCTTTGGGGAAAGAAACCAGGTGATTTGCTGCATGCGACATAGAACAGCCATGTGGGGGAGCTGGTTTTGCCGTCTCCAAAGTAGCAGTTGCTCTTGAATGCAGCCTGAACAAAATTCCACCGGCGTGCTACATGTAATAAAGGGTTCTGTGCAGGCATAAAGAACCCTGAATGGTCACCCTCCCGGGATTTAAACTCAAGACACCACGGGCAGAAACAGACACTTTAACCATTTCACCACAGGAAACTAGATGCTTTTGAAATGGTTCCTGATGACTGTAATAACCCATTGTCTCTTGTGCCTCTGCAGTGTTTGGCAGGCCAGAAGTCCATCTTCTGCTTAATAAAGTCAATACCAACCTGAGGCCAAATCTTATAAGAGCCTGCCTAAATAGCTCAGTCGGTAGAGCGCACAGCTCTGGACGATAACCTGGTCCAAAAGATTGTGGGTTCGATTCCCACCTCTTCCAAAAACTCAGCTCCAGAGGAGGCTTGGTCCGCTGTGCTCTAACCAACCCTCAAGAGTGATGGAAGGGCAAGTGCCAGAAATCCATTACCAGCCTTCTATTTGGCTGACCCTTTTCCCAACTGGGGGTCTCCTTCTAAGCTATGCCGGAATGTACATCTTCTTCAGGCCAGGGTGTCCCCATCTAGCACCTTGCCCTTACCTTTGCATCAACTTTGGTATTTTTTTCCCCATACAGATCCCTTTTTGGGGTATGCTAGCATTTTTGCTTTAACAAATGTGAAATATTTGGAAATGGTTCCGGATGACTGTAATAACCCATTGTCTCTTGTGCCTCTGCAGTGTCTGGCAGGCCAGAAGTCCATATTCTGCTTAATAAAGTCAATACCAACCTGAGGCCAGTTTTTATAAGAGCCTGCCTAAATAGCTCAGTCGGTAGAGCACACAGCTCTGGACGATAACCTGGTCCAAAAGATTGTGGGTTCGATTCCCACCTCTGCCAAAAACTCAGCTCCAGAGCAGGCTTGGTCCGCTGTGCCCGAAGCTATGCCGGAATGTACATCTTCTTCAGGCCAGGGTTTCCCCATCTAGCACCTTTCCCTTAACTTTGCATCAACTTGGGTATTTTTTCCCCATACAGATCCCTTTTTGGGTATGCCTAGCATTTTTGCTTTAACAAATTTGAAATATTGGTTACTCAATAAAGTAGCCTGTAAAAGCACCTTTCCCTGAAATGCTTGCATGGGACTCGTACACTGGGCCCTTTGGGAAAGAAACCAGGTGATTTGTTGCATGCGACATAGAACAGCCATGTGGGGGAGCTGGTTTTGCTGTCTCCAAAGTAGCAGTTGCTCTTGAATGCAGCCTGAACAAAATGCCACCGGTGTGCTACATGTAATAAAGGGTTCTGTACAGGCATAAAGAACCCTGAATAGTCACCCACCCGGGATTTGAAATCAAGACACCACAGGCAGAAACAGGCACTTTTACCATTTCACCACAGGAACCTAGATGCTTTTGAAATGGTTTCGGATAACTGTAATAACCCATTGTCTCTTGTGCCTCTGCAGTGTCTGGCAGGCCAGAAGTCCATCTTCTGCTTAATAAAGTCAATACCAACCTGAGGCCAGTTCTTATAAGAGCCTGCCTAAATAGCTCAGTCGGTAGTGCGCACAGCTCTGGACGATAACCTGGTCCAAAAGATTGTGGGTTCGATTCCCACCTCTGCCAAAAACTCAGCTCCAGAGCAGGCTTGGTCCGCTGTGCCCGAAGCTATGCCGGAATGTACATCTTCTTCAGGCCAGGGTTTCCCCATCTAGCACCTTTCCCTTAACTTTGCATCAACTTGGGTATTTTTTCCCCATACAGATCCCTTTTTGGGGTATGCCTAGCATTTTTGCTTTAACAAATTTGAAATATTGGTTACTCAATAAAGTAGCCTGTAAAAAGCACCTTTCCCTGAAATGCTTCCATGGGACTCGTACACTGGGCCCTTTGGGGAAAGAAACCAGGTGATTTGTTGCATGCGACATAGAACAGCCATGTGGGGGAGCTGGTTTTGCTGTCTCCAAAGTAGCAGTTGCTCTTGAATGCAGCCTGAACAAAATGCCACCGGTGTGCTACATGTAATAAAGGGTTCTGTACAGGCATAAAGAACCCTGAATGGTCACCCACCCTGGATTTGAACTCAAGACACCACGGGCAGAAACAGGTACTTTAACCATTTCACCACAGGAACCTAGATGCTTTTGAAATGGTTTCGGATGACTGTAATAAAACATAGTCTCTTGTGCCTCTGCAGTGTCTGGCAGGCCAGAAGTCCATATTCTGCTTAATAAAGTCAATACCAAACCTGAGGCCAGTTCTTATAATAGCCTGCCTAAATAGCTCAGTCGGTAGAGCGCACAGCTCTGGACGATAACCTGGTCCAAAAGATTGTGGGTTCGATTCCCACCTCTGCCAAAAACTCAGCTCCAGAGCAGGCTTGGTCCGCTGTGCCCGAAGCTATGCCGGAATGTAAATCTTCTTCAGGCCAGGGTTTCCCCATCTAGCACCTTTGAATCAACTTGGGTATTTTTCCCCATAAGATCCCTTTTTGGGGTATGCCTAGCATTTTTGCTTTAACAAATGTGAAATATTGGTTACTAATTAAAGTAGCCTGTAAAAAGCACCTTTCCCTGAAATGCTTCCATGGGACTCGCACGCTGGGCCCTTTGGGGAAAGAAACCAGGTGATTTGCTGCATGCGACATAGAACAGCCATTTTGGGGGGAGCTGGTTTTGCCATCTCCAAAGTAGCAGTTGCTCTTGAATGCAGCCTGAACAAAATGCCACCGGTGTGCTACATGTAATAAAGGGTTCTGTACAGGCATAAAGAACCCTGAATGGTCACCCACCCTGGATTTGAACTCAAGACACCACGGGCAGAAACAGACACTTTAACCATTTCACCACAGGAACCCAGATGCCTTTTGAAATGGTTTCGGATGACTGTAATAAAACATAGTCTCTTGTGCCTCTGCAGTGTCTGGCAGGCCAGAAGTCGTTATTCTGCTTAATAAAGTCAATACCAACCTGAGGCCAGTTCCTATATGAGCCTGCCTAAATAGCTCAGTTGGTAGAGCACACAGCTCTGGATTATAACCTGGTCCAAAAGATTGTGGGTTCAATTCCCACCTCTGCCAAAACTCAGCTCCAGAGCAGGCTTGGTCCGCTGTGCCCTAAGGTATGCTGGAATGTATATCTTCTTCAGGCCAGGGTTTCCCCATCTAGCACCTTTCCCTTACCTTTGCATCAACTTGGGTATTTTTCCCCATACAGATCCCTTTTTGGGGTATGCCTAGCATTTTTGCTTTTACAAATGTGAAATATTGGTTACTCATTAAAGTAGCCCATGAAAAGCACCTTTCCCTGAAATGCACCCCTGGGACACGCACGCTGGGCCTTTGGGGAAAGAAAACCAGGTGATTTGCTGCATGCGACATAGAACAGCCATGTGGGGAGCTGGTTTTGCCGTCTCCAAAGTAGCAGTTGCTCTTGAATGCAGCCTGAACAAAATTCCACCGGCGTGCTACATGTAATAAAGGGTTCTGTGCAGGCATAAAGAACCCTGAATGGTCACCCTCCCGGGATTTAAACTCAAGACACCACGGGCAGAAACAGACACTTTAACCATTTCACCACAGGAAACTAGATGCTTTTGAAATGGTTCCTGATGACTGTAATAACCCATTGTCTCTTGTGCCTCTGCAGTGTTTGGCAGGCCAGAAGTCCATCTTCTGCTTAATAAAGTCAATACCAACCTGAGGCCAAATCTTATAAGAGCCTGCCTAAATAGCTCAGTCGGTAGAGCGCACAGCTCTGGACGATAACCTGGTCCAAAAGATTGGGTTCGATTCCCACCTCTTCCAAAACTCAGCTCCAGAGGAGGCTTGGTCCGCTGTGCTCTACCAACCCTCAAGAGTGATGGAAGGGCAAGTGCCAGAAATCCATTACCAGCCTTCTACTTTAGGCTGACCCTTTTCCCACTGCGGGGTCTCCTATCTAAAGCCTATGCCGGAACTGTAACATCTTACTTCAGGCCAGGGTGCCCCATCTAGCACCCTTGCCCTTACCTTTGCATCAACTTTTGAGTATATTTATTTCCCCATACAGATCACCTTTTGAGGGTATGACCTAGCATTTTATGCCGTTTAACAAATGTAGAAATATTTGGAAATTGGTTCCGCGATGACTGTATAACCCATTGTCCTCTTGTGCCTCTGACAGTGTCTGGCAGGCCAGAAGTCCATATTCTGCTTAATAAAAGTACAATACCCAACCTGAGGCCAGTTTTTATAAGAGCCTGCACTAATAGCCTCAAAGTCGGTAGAGCACACATAGCTCTGGTACGATAACCTGGTCACAAAAGATGTGGCCGTTCGATTCCCACCCTCTGCCCAAAAACTCAGCTCCCAAGAGCAGGCTTCCGTCCCCTGTGACCGAAAGCTAGCCGGAATGTACAATCTTCTATCAGGCCAGGGTTTCCCCATCTAGCACCTATTCACCTTAACTTGACATCAACGGTATTTATCCCACATACAGATCCCTTATTGGGTATGCCTATAGCATTTTTGCTTTAACAAATATATTTGAAATTTGGATACAATAAATAGCCTGTAAAAAAGCACCTTTCCCTGAAATGCATTGCAGCGGACTAAACGATACCATGGCCCTTTGCGGCGAAAAGAAAAACCAGGTGATTTGTTGCATGCGATCATAGAACAGCCATGTGGGGAGCTGAGTTTTAGCTGTCCCAAAGTAGCAAATTGCTCATTGAATGCACAGCCATGAACAAATGCCACCGCCGTGTTGCTACATGTAATAAGGGTCTGTACAGGCATAAAAAAACCCTGAATAGATCACACCACCCGGTGATTTGAAATCAAGACACCACAGGCAGAAACAGGCACTTTTACCATTTCACCACAGGGAACCTAGATGCTTTGGAAATTGTTTCGGATAACTGTAATTAACCATTTGTCTCTGTGCCTGCATGCCAGTTCTGGCAGGCCAAGAAGCCATCTTCTGCTTAATTTAAATTCCAATACCAACCTGAGCCAGTTTCTAATAGAGCCTAGCCTAAATAGCTCAGTCTGGATAGGTGCGCACAGCTCATGACGATAACCTGCGATCCAAAAGAGTTGTGGTCGATTCCACCTCTGCCAAAAACTCAGCTCCAGAGAGCTTGGTCACGCTGTGCCCAAGCCTATGCGGAATGTACATCTTCTTCAGGCCCAGGGTTTCCCCATCTAAGCACCTTCCCTTATTGCATCAACTTGGGGATAATTTTTCCCCATACAGATCCCTTTTTGGTAATGCCTAGCATTTATTGCTTTAACAAATTTGAAATATTGGTGTACTCAAATAAAGTAGCCTGTAAAAAGCACCTTTCCCTAGAAAAATGCTTTCCATGGGACTGCGTACACTGGGCCCTTTGGGGAAAGAAAACCAGGTGATTTGTGCATGCGACATAGAAACAGCCATGTGGGGGCAGCTGGCTTTGCTGCTCCAAAGTAGAGGTTGCTCTTGATGATGCAGCCTGAACAAATGCCACCGCCAGTGTTGCTACATCGCTAAAAAGCGGTTCTGTACAGGCATAAAGAACCCGAATGGTCACCCACCCTGGATTTGAACTCAAGACACCACGGCAGAAAACAGGTACCCGTAACCATTTCACCACAGGTAACCTAGATGCTTTTAAATGGTTTCGGAGGGGGATGACTGCCTAATTAAAACATAGTCTCTTGTGCCTCTGCAGTGTCTGGCAGGCCAGAAGTCCATATTCTGCCCTTAATAAAGTCAATACCAAACTGAGGCCAGTTCTCTTATATAGCCTGCCTAAATAGCCTCAGTCGGTAGAGCGCACAGCTCTGGACGCATAACCTGGTCCAAAGATTGTGGGTTTTCGATTTCCACCCTGCCCAAAAACTCAGCTCCAGAGCAGGCTTGGTCCGCTTGCCCGAAGCCTTATGCCGAATGTAAATCTTCTTCAGGCCGCAGGGTTTCCCCATCTAGCACCTTTGAATCAACTGGGGTATTTTTTCCCCATACAAGATCCCTTTTGGGCTATGCCTAGCATTTTTGCTTTAACAAATGTGAAAATATGCGTTTACTAATTAAAGTAGCCTGTAAAAAGCACCTTTCCCTGAAATGCTTCCATGGACTCGCCACGCTGGCGCCCTTTGAGCGGAAAGAAACCAGGCTGATTTGCTGCCATGCGACATAGAACAGCCATTTTGGGGGAGCTGCGTTTTGCCATCTCCAAAGTAGCAAGGGTGCTCTGAATGCAGCCTGAACAAAATGCCACCGGTGTGCTACATGTAATAAAGGAGTTCTGTACAGCATAAAGAACCCTGAATGGTCACCCACCCTGGATTTGAACTCAAGACACACGGTCAGAACAGAACCCTTTAACCATTTCACCACAGGAACCCAGATTGCTTGAAATGTTTCGGGATTATGACTGTAATAAAAACATAGTCTCTTGTGCCCTCTGCATGTTTCTGCAGGCCAGAAGTCGTTATTCTGCTTAATTAAATCAATACCAAACTGAGCGCCAGTCCTATATGACCTGCGTAAATAGCTCAGTTGGTAGAGCACACAGCTCTGGATATACACCTGGTCAAAAGATTGTTGGGTTCAATTCCCACCTCTGCCAAAAACTCAGCCTCCAGAGCAGGCTTGGTCCGCTGTGCCCTAAGGTTATGCCTGGAATGCTATAATCTTCTTTCAGCCAGGTTCCCATCTAGCACCTTTCCCTTACCTTTGCCATCAACTTGGGTATTTTTTCCCCATACAGATCCCTTGTTGCGGCTATGCTAGCATTTTTGGCTTTTACAAGATGGTGAAATGATTGGTTACTCATTAAAGTAGCCCATGAAAAGCACCTTTCCCTGAAATGCACCCCTGGAACCACGCACGCTGGGCCCTTTGGAAAGAAACCAGGTGATTTGCTGCATGCGACCATAGAACAGCCATGTGGCGGGAGCTGGTTTTGCCGTCTCCAAAGTAGCAGTTGCTCTTGTGATGCAGCCTGAACAAAATTCCACCGGCGTGCTACATGTAATAAAGGGTTCTGTGCAGGCATAAAGAACCCTGAATGGTCACCCTCCCGGGATTTAAACTCCAAGACACCACGGGCAGAAAACAGACACTTTAACCATTTTCACCACAGGAACTAGATGGCTTTTGAAATGGTTCCTGATGACTGAATAACCATGTCTCTTGTGCCTCTGCACAGTGTTTGGCACCAGAAGTCCATCTTCTGCTTAATAAAGGTCAATACCAACCTGAGGCCAAATCTTATAAGAGCCTGCCTAAATAGCTCAGTCGGTAGAGCGCACAGCTCTGACGATAACCTGGTCCAAAAGAATTGTGGGTTCGATTCCCACCTCTTCCAAAAACTCAGCTCCAGAGGAGGCTTGTCCGCTGTGCTCTAACCAACCCTCAAAGAGTGATGGAAGGGCAAGTGCCAGAAATCCATTCACCCAGCCTTCTATTTGGCTGACCCTTTTCCCAACTGGGGGTCTCCTTCTAAGCTATGCGGAATGTACACTTCTTCAGGCCAGGGTGCCCCATCTAGCACCTTGCCCTTACCTTTGCATCAACTTGGTATTTTTCCCCATACAGATCCCTTTTTGGGTATGCCTAGCATTTTGCTTTAACAAATGTGAAATATTTGGAAATGGTTCCGGATGAACTGTAATAACCCATTGTCTCTTGTGCCTCTGCAGTGTCTGGCAGGCCAGAAGTCCATATTCTGCTTTAATAAAGTCAATACCAACCTGAGGCCAGTTTTTATAAGAGCCTGCCTAAATAGCTCAGTCGGTAGAGCACACAGCTCTGGACGATAACCTGGTCCAAAAGATTGTGGGTTCGATTCCCACCTCTGCCAAAAACTCAGCTCCAGAGCAGGCTTGGTCCGCTGTGGCCGAAGCTATGCCGGATGTACATCTTCTCAGGCAGGGTTTCCCCATCTAGCACCTTTCCCTTAACTTTGCATCAACTTGGGTATTTTTTCCCCATACAGATCCCTTTTGGGGTATGCCTAGCATTTTTTGCTTTAACAAATTTGAAATATTGGTTACTCAATAAAGTAGCCTGTAAAAAGCACCTTTCCCTGAAATGCTTGCATGGGACGCGTACACTGGGCCCTTTGGGGAAAGAAACCAGGTGATTTGTTGCATGCGACATAGAACAGCCATGTGGGGGAGCTGGTTTTGCCGTCTCCAAAGTAGCAGTTGCTCTTGAATGCAGCCTGAACAAAATGCCACCGGTGTGCTACATGTAATAAAGGGTTCTGTACAGGCATAAAGAACCCTGAATAGTCACCCCACCCGGGATTTGAACTCAAGACACCACAGGGCAGAAACAGGCACTTTAACCATTTCACCACAGGAACCTAGATGCTTTTGAAATGGTTTCGGATGACTGTAATAACCCATTGTCTCTTGTGCCTCTGCAGTGTCTGGCAGGCCAGAAGTCCATATTCTGCTTAATAAAGTCAATACCAACCTGAGGCCAGTTCTTATAAGAGCCTGCCTAAATAGCTCAGTCGGTAGAGCGCACAGCTCTGGACGATAACCTGGTCCAAAAGATTGTGGGTTCGATTCCCACCTCTGCCAAAAACTCAGCTCCAGAGCAGGCTTGGTCCGCTGTGCCCGAAGCTATGCCGGAATGTACATCTTCTTCAGGCCAGGGTTTCCCCATCTAGCACCTTCCCTACCTTTGCATCAACTTGGGTATTTTTTCCCCATACAGATCCCTTTTTGGGGTATGCCTAGCATCTTTGCTTTAACAAATGTGAAATATTGGTTACTCAATAAAGTAGCCCGTAAAAAGCACCTTTCCTGAAATGCTTCCATGGGACTCGCACGCTGGGCCCTTTGGGGAAAGAAACCAGGTGATTTGCTGCATGCGACATAGAACAGCCATGTGGGGGAGCTGGTTTTGCCGTCTCCAAAGTAGCAGTTGCTCTTGAATGCAGCCTGAACAAAATGCCACCGGTGTGCTACATGTAATAAAGGGTTCTGTACAGGCATAAAGAACCCTGAATGGTCACCCACCCGGGATTTGAACTCAAGACAACACGGGCAGAAACAGGCACTTTAACCATTTCACCACAGGAACCTAGATGCTTTTGAAATGGTTTCGGATGACTGTAATAAACCATTGTCTCTTGTGCCTCTGCAGTGTCTGGCAGGCCAGAAGTCCATATTCTGCTTAATAAAGTCAATACCAACCTGAGGCCAGTTCTTATAAGAGCCTGCCTAAATAGCTCAGTCGGGTAGAGCGCACAGCTCTGGACGATAACCTGGTCCAAAAGATTGTGGGTTCGATTCCCACCTCTGCCAAAAACTCAGCTCCAGAGCAGGCTTGGTCCGCTGTGCCCGAAGCTATGCCGGAATGTACATCTTCTTCAGGCCAGGGTTTCCCCATCTAGCACCTTCTTGAATCAACTTGGGTATTTTTCCCCATACAGATCCCTTTTTGGGGTATGCCTAGCATTTTTGCTTTAACAAATGTGAAATATTGGTTACTAATTAAAGTAGCCTGTAAAAGCACCTTTCCCTGAAATGCTTCCATGGGACTCGCACGCTGGGCCCTTTGGGGAAAGAAACCAGGTGATTTGCTGCATGCGACATAGAACAGCCATTGTGGGGGAGCTGGTTTTGCCATCTCCAAAGTAGCAGTTGCTCTTGAATGCAGCCTGAACAAAATGCCACCGGTGTGCTACATGTAATAAAGGGTTCTGTACAGGCATAAAGAACCCTGAATGGTCACCCACCCGGGATTTGAACTCAAGACACCACGGGCAGAAACAGGACACTTTAACCATTTCACCACAGGAACCCAGATGCTTTTGAAATGGTTTCGGATGACTGTAATAAAACATAGTCTCTTGTGCCTCTGCAGTGTCTGGCAGGCCAGAAGTCCATATTCTGCTTAATAAAGTCAATACCAACCTGAGGCCAGTTCTTATATGAGCCTGCCTAAATAGCTCAGTTGGTAGAGCACACAGCTCTGGATGATAACCTGGTCCAAAAGATTGTGGGTTCAATTCCCACCTCTGCCAAAAACTCAGCTCCAGAGCAGGCTTGGTCCGCTGTGCCCTAAGGTATGCCGGAATGTATATCTTCTTCAGGCCAGGGTTTCCCCATCTAGCACCTTTCCCTTACCTTTGCATCAACTTGGGTATTTTTTCCCCATACAGATCCCTTTTTGGGGTATGCCTAGCATTTTTGCTTTTACAAATGTGAAATATTGGTTACTCATTAAAGTAGCCCATGAAAAGCACCTTTCCCTGAAATGCACCCCTGGGACACGCACGCTGGGCCCTTTGGGGAAAGAAACCAGGTGATTTGCTGCATGCGACATAGAACAGCCATGTGGGGGAGCTGGTTTTGCCGTCTCCAAAGTAGCAGTTGCTCTTGAATGCAGCCTGAACAAAATTCCACCGGCGTGCTACATGTAATAAAGGGTTCTGTGCAGGCATAAAGAACCCTGAATGGTCACCCTCCCGGGATTTAAACTCAAGACACCACGGGCCAGAAACAGGACACTTTAACCATTTCACCACAGGAAACTAGATGCTTTTGAAATGGTTCCTGATGACTGTAATAACCCATTGTCTCTTGTGCCTCTGCAGTGTTTGGCAGGCCAGAAGTCCATCTTCTGCTTAATAAAGTCAATACCAACCTGAGGCCAAATTCTTTTAAGAGCCTGCTAAATAGCTCAGTCGGTAGGAGCGCACAGCTCCTGGACGATAACCGGTCCAAAAGATTGTGGGTCGATTCCCACCTCTTCCAAAAACTCAGCTCCAGAGGAGGCTTGGTCCGCTGTGGCTCTAACCAACCCTCAAGAGTGATGGAAGGGCAAGTGCCAGAAATCCATTACCAGCCTCTATTTGGCTGACCCTTTTCCCAACTGGGGGTCTCCTTCTAAGCTATTGCCGGAATGTACATCTTCTTAGGCCAGGGTGCTCCCCATCTAGCACCTTGCCCTTACCTTTGCATCAAACTTTTGGTATTTTTTCCCCATACAGATCCCTTTTTTGGGGTATGCCTAGCATTTTTGCTTAACAAATGTGGAAATATTTGGAAATGGTTCGGATGACTGTAATAACCCATTGTCTCTTGTGCCTCTGCAGTGTCTGGCAGGCCAGAAGTCCATATTCTGCTTAATAAAGTCAATACCAACCTGAGGCCAGTTTTATAAGAGCCTGCCTAAATAGCTCAGTCGGTAGAGCCACACAGCTCTGGACGATAACCTGGTCCAAAAGATTGTGGGTTCGATTCCCACCTCTGCCAAAAACTCAGCTCCAGAGCAGGCTTGGTCCGCTGTGCCGAAGCTATGCCGGAATGTACATCTTCTTCAGGCCAGGGTTTCCCCATCTAGCACCTTTCCCTAACTTTGCATCAACTTGGGTATTTTTTCCCCATACAGATCCCTTTTTGGGGTATGCCTAGCATTTTGCTTTAACAAATTGAAATATTGGTTTACTCAATAAAGTAGCCGTAAAAAGCACCTTTCCCTGAAATGCTTCCATGGGACTCGTACACTGGGCCCTTTGGGGAAAGAAACCAGGGTGATTTGTTGCATGCGACATAGAACAGCCATGTGGGGGAGCTGGTTTTGCTGTCTCCAAAGTAGCAGTTGCTCTTGAATGCAGCCTGAACAAAATGCCACCGGTGTGCTACATGTAATAAAGGGTTCTGTACAGGCATAAAGAACCCTGAATGGTCACCCACCCGGGATTTGAAACTCAAGACACCACGGGCAGAAACAGGCACTTTAACCATTTCACCACAGGAACCTAGATGCTTTTGAAATGGTTTCGGATGACTGTAATAACCCATTGTCTCTTGTGCCTCTGCAGTGTCTGGCAGGCCAGAAGTCCATATTCTGCTTAATAAAGTCAATACCAACCTGAGGCCAGTTCTTATAAGAGCCTGCCTAAATAGCTCAGTCGGTAGAGCGCACAGCTCTGGACGATAACCTGGTCCAAAAGATTGTGGGTTCGATTCCCACCTCTGCCAAAAACTCAGCTCCAGAGCAGGCTTGGTCCGCTGTGCCCGAAGGCTATGCCGGAATGTACATCTTCTTCAGGCCAGGGTTTCCCCATCTAGCACCTTTCCCTTAACTTTGCATCAACTTGGGTATTTTTTCCCCATACAGATCCCTTTTTGGGGTATGCCTAGCATTTTTGCTTTAACAAATGTGAAATATTGGTTACTCAATAAAGTAGCCTGTAAAAAGCACCTTTCCCTGAAATGCTTCCATGGGACTCGCACGCTGGGCCCTTTGGGGAAAGAAACCAGGTGATTTGCTGCATGCGACATAGAACAGCCATGTGGGGGAGCTGGTTTTGCCGTCTCCAAAGTAGCAGTTGCTCTTGAATGCAGCCTGAACAAAATGCCACCGGTGTGCTACATGTAATAAAGGGTTCTGTACAGGCATAAAGAACCCTGAATGGTCACCCACCCGGGATTTGAACTCAAGACACCACGGGCAGAAACAGGCACTTTAACCATTTCACCACAGGAACCTAGATGCTTTTGAAATGGTTTCGGATGACTGTAATAACCCATTGTCTCTTGTGCCTCTGCAGTGTCTGGCAGGCCAGAAGTCCATCTTCTGCTTAATAAAGTCAATACCAACCTGAGGCCAGTTCTTATAAGAGCCTGCCTAAATAGCTCAGTCGGTAGAGCACACAGCTCTGGATGATAACCTGGTCCAAAAGATTGTGGGTTCAATTCCCACCTCTGCCAAAAACTCAGCTCCAGAGCAGGCTTGGTCCGCTGTGCCCTAAGGTATGCCGGAATGTATATCTTCTTCAGGCCAGGTTTTCCCCATCTAGGCACCTTTCCCTTACCTTTGCATCAACTTGGGTATTTTTTCCCCATACAGATCCCTTTTGGGGTATGCCTAGCATTTTTGCTTTAACAATGTGAAATATTTGGAATTGGTTCCGGATGACTGTAATAACCCATTGTCTCTTGTGCCTCTGCAGTGTCTGGCAGGCCAGAAGTCTATATTCTGCTTAATAAAAGTCAATACCAACCTGAGGCCAGTTCTTATAAGAGCCTGCCTAAATAGCTCAGTCGGTAGAGTGCACAGCTTTGGACGATAACCTGGTCCAAAAGATTGTGGGTTCGATTCCCACCTCTGCCAAAAACTCAGCTCCAGAGCAGGCTTGGTCTGCTGTGCCCTAACCAACCCAAAAGAGTGATGGAAGGGCAAGTGCCAGAAGTCCATCACCCGCCTTCTATTTGGCTGACCCTTTTACCAACTGGGGGTCTCCTTCTAAGCTATGCCGGAATGTACATCTTCTTCAGGCCAGGGTGTCCCCATCTAGCACCTTCCCCTTACCTTTGCATCAACTTGGGTATTTTTCCCCATACCAGATCCCTTTTTGGGGTATGCCTAGCATCTTTGCTTTAACAAATGTGAAATATTGGTTACTCAATAAAGTAGCCCCTAAAAAGCCCTTTCCCTGAAATGCTTCCATGGGACTCGCACGCTGGGCCCTTTGGGGAAAGAAACCAGGTGATTTGCTGCATGCGACTTAGAACAGTCATGTGGATGAGCTGGTTTTGCCGTCTCCAAAGTAGCAGTTGCTCGTGAATGCAGCCTGAACAAAATGCCACCGGTGTGCTACATGTAATAAAGGGTTCTGTACAGGCATAAAGAACCCTAAATGGTCACCCACCCGGGATTTGAACTCAAGACACCACGGGCAGAAACAGGCACTTTAACCATTTCACCACAGAAACCTAGATGCTTTTGAAATGGTTTCGGATGACTGTAATAAAACATGTCTCTTGTGCCTCTGCAGTGTCTGGCAGGCCAGAAGTCCATATTCTGCTTAATAAAGTCAATACCAACCTGAGGCCAGTTCTTATAAGAGCCTGCCTAAATAGCTCAGTCGGTAGAGCGCACAGCTCTGGACGATAACCTGGTCCAAAAGATTGTGGGTTCGATTCCCACCTCTGCCAAAAACTCAGCTCCAGAGCAGGCTTGGTCCGCTGTGCCCGAAGGTATGCCGGAATGTACATCTTCTTCAGGCCAGGGTTTCCCCATCTAGCACCTTACCTTTGCATCAACTTGGGTATTTTTTCCCCATACAGATCCCTTTTTGGGGTATGCCTAGCATTTTTGCTTTAACAAATGTGAAATATTGGTTACTAATTAAAGTAGCCTATAAAAAGCACCTTTCCCTGAAATGCTTCCATGGGACTCGCACGCTGCGCCCTTTGGGGAAAGAAACCAGGTGATTTGCTGCATGCGACATAGAACAGCCATGTGGGGGAGCTGGTTTTGCCGTCTCCAAAGTAGCAGTTGCTCTTGAATGCAGCCTGAACAAAATGCCACCGGTGTGCTACATGTAATAAAGGGTTCTGTACAGGCATAAAGAACCCTGAATGGTCACCCACCCGGGATTTGAACTCAAGACACCACGGGCAGAAACAGGCACTTTAACCATTTCACCACAGGAACCTAGATGCTTTTGAAATGGTTTCGGATGACTGTAATAACCCATTGTCTCTTGTGCCTCTGCAGTGTTTGGCAGGCCAGAAGTCCATCTTCTGCTTAATAAAGTCAATACCAACCTGAGGCCAGTTCTTATAAGAGCCTGCCTAAATAGCTCAGTCGGTAGAGCGCACAGCTCTGGACAATAACCTGGTCCAAAAGATTGTGGGTTCGATTCCCACCTCTGCCAAAAACTCAGCTCCAGAGCAGGCTTCGTCCGCTGTGCCCAAAGCTATGCCGGAATGTACATCTTCTTCAGGCCAGGGTGTCCCCATCTAGCACCTTGCCCTTACCTTTGCATCAACTTGGGTATTTTTCCCCATACAGATCCCTTTTTGGGGTATGCCTAGCATTTTTGCTTTAACAAATGTGAAATATTTGGAATTGGTTCCGGATGACTGTAATAACCCATTGTCTCTTGTGCCTCTGCAGTGTCTGGCAGGCCAGAAGTCTATATTCTGCTTAATAAAGTCAATACCAACCTGAGGCCAGTTCTTATAAGAGCCTGCCTAAATAGCTGAGTCAGTAGAGTGCACAGCTCTGGACGATAACCTGGTCCAAAAGATTGTGGGTTCGATTCCCACCTCTGCCAAAAACTCAGCTCCAGAGCAGGCTTGGTCCGCTGTGCCCGAAGGTATGCCGGAATGTATATCTTCTTCAGGCCAGGGTTTCCCCATCTAGCACCTTTTGCATCAACTTGGGTATTTTTTCCCCATACAGATCCCTTTTTGGGGTATGCCTAGCATCTTTGCATTTACAAATGTGAAATATTGGTTAATCAATAAAGAAGCCCGTAAAAAGCTCCTTTCCTGAAATGCTTCCATGGGACTCGCACGCTGGGCCCTTTGGGGAAAGAAACCAGGTGATTTGCTGCATGCGACATAGAACAGCCATGTGGGGGAGCTGGTTTGCCGTCTCCAAAGTAGCAGTTGCTCTTGAATGCAGCCTGAACAAAATGCCACCGGTGTGCTACATGTAATAAAGGGTTCTGTACAGGCATAAAGAACCCTGAATGTTCACCCACCCGGGATTTGAACTCAAGACAACACGGGCAGAAACAGGCACTTTAACCATTTCACCACAGGAACCTAGATGCTTTTGAAATGGTTTCGGATGACTGTAATAACCCATTGTCTCTTGTGCCTCTGCAGTGTTTGGCAGGCCAGAAGTCCATATTCTGCTTAATAAAGTCAATACTAACCTGAGGCCAGTTCTTATAAGAGCCTGCCTAAATAGCTCAGTCGGTAGAGCGCACAGCTCTGGACGATAACCTGGTCCAAAAGATTGTGGGTTCGATTCCCACCTCTGCCAAAAACTCAGCTCCAGAGCCGGCTTGGTCCGCTGTGCCCGAAGTTATGCCAGAATGTACATCTTCTTCAGGCCAGGGTTTCCCCATCTAGCACCTTACCTTTGCATCAACTTGGGTATTTTTTCCCCATACAGATCCCTTTTTGGGGTATGCCTAGCATCTTTGCTTTAACAAATGTGAAATATTGGTTACTCAATAAAGTAGCCCGTAAAAAGCACCTTTCACTGAAATGCTTCCATGGGACTCGCACGCTGGGCCCTTTGGGGAAAGAAACCAGGTGATTTGCTGCATGCGACATAGAACAGCCATGTGGGGGAGCTGGTTTTGACGTCTCCAAAGTAGCAGTTGCTCTTGAATGCAGCCTGAACAAAATGCCACCGGTGTGCTACATGTAATAAAGGGTTCTGTACAGGCATAAAGAACCCTGAATGGTCACCCACCCGGGATTTGAACTCAAGACACCACGGGCAGAAACAGGCACTTTAACCATTTCACCACAGGAACCTAGATGCTTTTGAAATGGTTTCGGATGACTGTAATAACCCATTGTCTCTTGTGCTTCTGCAGTGTCTGGCAGGCCAGAAGTCCATATTCTGCTTAATAAAGTCAATACCAACCTGAGGCCAGTTCTTATAAGAGCCTGCCTAAATAGCTCAGTCGGTAGAGCGCACAGCTCTGGACGATAACCTGGTCCAAAAGATTGTGGGTTCGATTCCCACCTCTGCCAAAAACTCAGCTCCAGAGCAGGCTTGGTCCGCTGTGCCCGAAGCTATGCCAGAATGTACATCTTCTTCTGGCCAGGGTTTCCCCATCTAGCACCTTACCTTTGCATCAACCTGGGTATTTTTTCCCCATACAGATCCCTTTTTGGGGTATGCCTAGCATCTTTGCTTTAACAAATGTGAAATATTGGTTACTAATTAAAGTAACCTGTAAAAAGCACCTTTCCCTGAAATGCTTCCATGGGACTCGCACGCTGGGCCCTTTGGGGAAAGAAACCAGGTGATTTGCTGCATGCGACATAGAACAGCCATGTGGGGGAGCTGGTTTTGCCGGCTCCAAAGTAGCAGTTGCTCTTGAATGCAGCCTGAACAAAATGCCACCGGTGTGCTACATGTAATAAAGGGTTCTTCTGTACAGGCATAAAGAACCCTGAATGTTCACCCACCCGAGATTTGAACTCAAGACAACACGGGCAGAAACAGGCACTTTAACCATTTCACCACAGGAACCTAGATGCTTTTGAAATGGTTTCGGATGACTGTAATAACCCCTTGTCTCTTGTGCCTCTGCAGTGTTTGGCAGGCCAGAAGTCCATATTCTGCTTAATAAAGTCAATACCAACCTGAGGCCAGTTCTTATAAGAGCCTGCCTAAATAGCTCAGTCGGTAGAGCGCACAGCTCTGGACGATAACCTGGTCCAAAAGATTGTGGGTTCGATTCCCACCTCTGCCAAAAACTCAGCTCCAGAGCAGGCTTGGTCCGCTGTGCCCGAAGCTATGCCAGAATGTACATCTTCTTCAGGCCAGGGTTTCCCCATCTAGCACCTTACCTTTGCATCAACTTGGGTATTTTTTCCCCATACAGATCCCTTTTTGGGGTATGCCTAGCATCTTTGCTTTAACAAATGTGAAATATTGGTTACTAATTAAAGTAACCTGTAAAAAGCACCTTTCCCTGAAATGCTTCCATGGGACTCGCACGCTGGGCCCTTTGGGGAAAGAAACCAGGTGATTTGCTGCATGCGACATAGAACAGCCATGTGGGGGAGCTGGTTTTGCCGTCTCCAAAGTAGCAGTTGCTCTTGAATGCAGCCTGAACAAAATGCCACCGGTGTGCTACATGTAATAAAGGGTTCTTCTGTACAGGCATAAAGAACCCTGAATGTTCACCCACCCGAGATTTGAACTCAAGACAACACGGGCAGAAACAGGCACTTTAACCATTTCACCACAGGAACCTAGATGCTTTTGAAATGGTTTCGGATGACTGTAATAACCCATTGTCTCTTGTGCCTCTGCAGTGTTTGGCAGGCCAGAAGTCCATATTCTGCTTAATAAAGTCAATACCAACCTGAGGCCAGTTCTTATAAGAGCCTGCCTAAATAGCTCAGTCGGTAGAGCGCACAGCTCTGGACGATAACCTGGTCCAAAAGATTGTGGGTTCGATTCCCACCTCTGCCAAAAACTCAGCTCCAGAGCAGGCTTGGTCCGCTGTGCCCGAAGCTATGCCAGAATGTACATCTTCTTCAGGCCAGGGTTTCCCCATCTAGCACCTTACCTTTGCATCAACTTGGGTATTTTTTCCCCATACAGATCCCTTTTTGGGGTATGCCTAGCATCTTTGCTTTAACAAATGTGAAATATTGGTTACTCAATAAAGTAGCCCGTAAAAAGCACCTTTCACTGAAATGCTTCCATGGGACTCGCACGCTGGGCCCTTTGGGGAAAGAAACCAGGTGATTTGCTGCATGCGACATAGAACAGCCATGTGGGGGAGCTGGTTTTGACGTCTCCAAAGTAGCAGTTGCTCTTGAATGCAGCCTCAACAAAATGCCACCGGTGTGCTACATGTAATAAAGGGTTCTGTACAGGCATAAAGAACCCTGAATGGTCACCCACCCGGGATTTGAACTCAAGACACCACGGGCAGAAACAGGCACTTTAACCATTTCACCACAGGAACCTAGATGCTTTTGAAATGGTTTCGGATGACTGTAATAAACCCATTGTCTCTTGTGCTTCTGCAGTGTCTGGCAGGCCAGAAGTCCATATTCTGCTTAATAAAGTCAATACCAACCTGAGGCCAGTTCTTATAAGAGCCTGCCTAAATAGCTCAGTCGGTAGAGCGCACAGCTCTGGACGATAACCTGGTCCAAAAGATTGTGGGTTCGATTCACACCTCTGCCAAAAACTCAGCTCCAGAGCAGGCTTGGTCCGCTGTGCCCGAAGCTATGCCAGAATGTACATCTTCTTCAGGCCAGGGTTTCCCCATCTAGCACCTTACCTTTGCATCAACTTGGGTATTTTTTCCCCATACAGATCCCTTTTTGGGGTATGCCTAGCATCTTTGCTTTAACAAATGTGAAATATTGGTTACTAATTAAAGTAACCTGTAAAAAGCACCTTTCCCTGAAATGCTTCCATGGGACTCGCACGCTGGGCCCTTTGGGGAAAGAAACCAGGTGATTTGCTGCATGCGACATAGAACAGCCATGTGGGGGAGCTGGTTTTGCCGTCTCCAAAGTAGCAGTTGCTCTTGAATGCAGCCTGAACAAAATGCCACCGGTGTGCTACATGTAATAAAGGGTTCTTCTGTACAGGCATAAAGAACCCTGAATGTTCACCCACCCGAGATTTGAACTCAAGACAACACGGGCAGAAACAGGCACTTTAACCATTTCACCACAGGAACCTAGATGCTTTTGAAATGGTTTCGGATGACTGTAATAACCCCTTGTCTCTTGTGCCTCTGCAGTGTTTGGCAGGCCAGAAGTCCATATTCTGCTTAATAAAGTCAATACCAACCTGAGGCCAGTTATTATAAGAGCCTGCCTAAATAGCTCAGTCGGTAGAGCGCACAGCTCTGGACGATAACCTGGTCCAAAAGATTGTGGGTTCGATTCCCACCTCTGCCAAAAACTCAGCTCTAGAGCAGGCTTGGTCCGCTGTGCCCGAAGCTATGCCAGAATGTACATCTTCTTCAGGCCAGGGTTTCCCCATCTAGCACCTTACCTTTGCATCAACTTGGGTATTTTTTCCCCATACAGATCCCTTTTTGGGGTATGCCTAGCATTTTTGCTTTAACAAATGTGAAATATTGGTTACTCAATAAAGTAGCCCGTAAAAGGCACCTTTCCCTGAAATGCTTCCATGGGACTCGCACGCTGGGCCCTTAGGGGAAAGAAACCAGGTGATTTGCTGCATGCGACATAGAACAGCCTTGTGGGGGAGCTGGTTTTGCTGTCTCCAAAGTAGCAGTTGCTCTTGAATGCAGCCTGAACAAAATGCCACCGGTGTGCTACATGTAATAAAGGGTTCTGTACAGGCATAAAGAACCCTGAATGGTCACCCACCCGGGATTTGAAATCAAGACACCACGGGCAGAAACAGGCACTTTAACCATTTCACCACAGGAACCTGGATGCTTTTGAAATGGTTTCGGATGACTGTAATAACCCATTGTCTCTTGTGCCTCTGCAGTGTCTGGCAGGCCAGAAGTCCATATTCTGCTTAATAAAGTCAATACCAACCTGAGGCCAGTTCTTATAAGAGCCTGCCTAAATAGCTCAGTCAGTAGAGTGCACAGCTCTGGACGATAACCTGGTCCAAAAGATTGTGGGTTCGATTCCCACCTCTGCCAAAAACTCAGCTCCAGAGCAGGCTTGGTCCGCTGTGCCCGAAGGTATGCCGGAATGTACATCTTCTTCAGGCCAGGGTTTCCCCATCTAGCACCTTTCCCTTACCTTTGCATCAACTTGGGTATTTTTTCCCCATACAGATCCATTTTTGGGGTATGCCTAGCATCTTTGCATTTACAAATGTGAAATATTGGTTAATCAATAAAGAAGCCCGTAAAAAGCTCCTTTCCCTGAAATGCTTCCATGGGACTCGCACGCTGGGCCCTTTGGGGAAAGAAACCAGGTGATTTGCTGCATGCGACATAGAACAGCCATGTGGGGGAGCTGGTTTGCCGTCTCCAAAGTAGCAGTTGCTCTTGAATGCAGCCTGAACAAAATGCCACCGGTGTGCTACATGTAATAAAGGGTTCTGTACAGGCATAAAGAACCCTGAATGTTCACCCACCCGGGATTTGAACTCAAGACAACACGGGCAGAAACAGGCACTTTAACCATTTCACCACAGGAACCTAGATGCTTTTGAAATGGTTTCGGATGACTGTAATAACCCATTGTCTCTTGTGCCTCTGCAGTGTTTGGCAGGCCAGAAGTCCATATTCTGCTTAATAAAGTCAATACCAACCTGAGGCCAGTTCTTATAAGAGCCTGCCTAAATAGCTCAGTCGGTAGAGCGCACAGCTCTGGACGATAACCTGGTCCAAAAGATTGTGGGTTTGATTCCCACCTCTGCCAAAAACTCAGCTCCAGAGCAGGCTTGGTCTGCTGTGCCCTAACCAACCCAAAAGAGTGATGGAAGGGCAAGTGCCAGAAGTCCATCACCCGCCTTCTATTTGGCTGACCCTTTTCCCAACTGGGGGTCTCCTTTTAAGCTATGCCGAAATGTACATCTTCTTCAGGCCAGGGTGTCCCAATCTAGCACCTTGTCCTTACCTTTGCATCAACTTGGGTATTTTTTCCCCATACAGATCCCTTTTTGGGGTATGCCTAGCATCTTTGCTTTAACAAATGTGAAATATTGGTTACTCAATAAAGTAGCCCGTAAAAAGCACCTTTCCCTGAAATGCTTCCATGGGACTCGCACGCTGGGCCCTTTGGGGAAAGAAACCAGGTGATTTGCTGCATGCGACTTAGAACAGTCATGTGGATGAGCTGGTTTTGCCGTCTCCAAAGTAGCAGTTGCTCTTGAATGCAGCCTGAACAAAATGCCACCGGTGTGCTACATGTAATAAAGGGTTCTGTACAGGCATAAAGAACCCTGAATGGTCACCCACCCGGGATTTGAACTCAAGACACCACGGGCAGAAACAGGCACTTTAACCATTTCACCACAGGAACCTAGATGCTTTTGAAATGGTTTCGGATGACTGTAATAAAACATAGTCTCTTGTGCCTCTGCAGTGTCTGGCAGGCCAGAAGTCCATATTCTGCTTAATAAAGTCAATACCAACCTGAGGCCAGTTCTTATATGAGCCTGCCTAAATAGCTCAGTTGGTAGAGCACACAGCTCTGGATGATAACCTGGTCCAAAAGATTGTGGGTTCAATTCCCACCTCTGCCAAAAACTCAGCTCCAGAGCAGGCTTGGTCCACTGTGCCCTAAGGTATGCCGGAATGTATATCTTCTTCAGGCCAGGTTTTCCCCATCTAGCACCTTTCCCTTACCTTTGCATCAACTTGGGTATTTTTTCCCCATACAGATCCCTTTTTGGGGTATGCCTAGCATTTTTGCTTTAACAAATGTGAAATATTTGGAATTGGTTCCGGATGACTGTAATAACCCATTGTCTCTTGTGCCTCTGCAGTGTCTGGCAGGCCAGAAGTCTATATTCTGCTTAATAAAGTCAATACCAACCTGAGGCCAGTTCTTATAAGAGCCTGCCTAAATAGCTCAGTCGGTAGAGTGCACAGCTTTGGACGATAACCTGGTCCAAAAGATTGTGGGTTCGATTCCCACCTCTGCCAAAAACTCAGCTCCAGAGCAGGCTTGGTCTGCTGTGCCCTAACCAACCCAAAAGAGTGATGGAAGGGCAAGTGCCAGAAGTCCATCACCCGCCTTCTATTTGGCTGACCCTTTTCCCAACTGGGGGTCTCCTTCTAAGCTATGCCGGAATGTACATCTTCTTCAGGCCAGGGTGTCCCCATCTAGCACCTTCCCCTTACCTTTGCATCAACTTGGGTATTTTTTCCCCATACAGATCCCTTTTTGGGGTATGCCTAGCATCTTTGCTTTAACAAATGTGAAATATTGGTTACTCAATAAAGTAGCCCCTAAAAAGCTGCTTTCCCTGAAATGCTTCCATGGGACTCGCACGCTGGGCCCTTTGGGGAAAGAAACCAGGTGATTTGCTGCATGCGACTTAGAACAGTCATGTGGATGAGCTGGTTTTGCCGTCTCCAAAGTAGCAGTTGCTCTTGAATGCAGCCTGAACAAAATGCCACCGGTGTGCTACATGTAATAAAGGGTTCTGTACAGGCATAAAGAACCCTAAATGGTCACCCACCCGGGATTTGAACTCAAGACACCACGGGCAGAAACAGGCACTTTAACCATTTCACCACAGAAACCTAGAGGCTTTTGAAATGGTTTCGGATGACTGTAATAAAACATAGTCTCTTGTGCCTCTGCAGTGTCTGGCAGGCCAGAGGTCCATATTCTGCTTAATAAAGTCAATACCAACCTGAGGCCAGTTCTTATAAGAGCCTGCCTAAATAGCTCAGTCGGTAGAGCGCACAGCTCTGGACGATAACCTGGTCCAAAAGATTGTGGGTTCGATTCCCACCTCTGCCAAAAACTCAGCTCCAGAGCAGGCTTGGTCCGCTGTGCCCGAAGGTATGCCGGAATGTACATCTTCTTCAGGCCAGGGTTTCCACATCTAGCACCTTACCTTTGTATCAACTTGGGTATTTTTTCCCCATACAGATCCCTTTTTGGGGTATGCCTAGCATTTTTGCTTTAACAAATGTGAAATATTGGTTACTAATTAAAGTAGCCTATAAAAAGCACCTTTCCCTGAAATGCTTCCATGGGACTCGCACGCTGCGCCCTTTGGGGAAAGAAACCAGGTGATTTGCTGCATGCGACATAGAACAGCCATGTGGGGGAGCTGGTTTTGCCGTCTCCAAAGTAGCAGTTGCTCTTGAATGCAGCCTGAACAAAATGCCACCGGTGTGCTACATGTAATAAAGGGTTCTGTACAGGCATAAAGAACCCTGAATGGTCACCCACCCGGGATTTGAACTCAAGACACCACGGGCAGAAACAGGCACTTTAACCATTTCACCACAGGAACCTAGATGCTTTTGAAATGGTTTCGGATGACTGTAATAACCCATTGTCTCTTGTGCCTCTGCAGTGTTTGGCAGGCCAGAAGTCCATCTTCTGCTTAATAAAGTCAATACCAACCTGAGGCCAGTTCTTATAAGAGCCTGCCTAAATAGCTCAGTCGGTAGAGCGCACAGCTCTGGACAATAACCTGGTCCAAAAGATTGTGGGTTCGATTCCCACCTCTGCCAAAAACTCAGCTCCAGAGCAGGCTTCGTCCGCTGTGCCCAAAGCTATGCCGGAATGTACATCTTCTTCAGGCCAGGGTGTCCCCATCTAGCACCTTGCCCTTAACTTTGCATCAACTTGGGTATTTTTTCCCCATACAGATCCCTTTTTGGGGTATGCCTAGCATTTTTGCTTTAACAAATGTGAAATATTTGGAATTGGTTCCGGATGACTGTAATAACCCATTGTCTCTTGTGCCTCTGCAGTGTCTGGCAGGCCAGAAGTCTATATTCTGCTTAATAAAGTCAATACCAACCTGAGGCCAGTTCTTATAAGAGCCTGCCTAAATAGCTGAGTCAGTAGAGTGCACAGCTCTGGACGATAACCTGGTCCAAAAGATTGTGGGTTCGATTCCCACCTCTGCCAAAAACTCAGCTCCAGAGCAGGCTTGGTCCGCTGTGCCCGAAGGTATGCCGGAATGTATATCTTCTTCAGGCCAGGGTTTCCCCATCTAGCACCTTTGCATCAACTTGGGTATTTTTTCCCCATACAGATCCCTTTTTGGGGTATGCCTAGCATCTTTGCATTTACAAATGTGAAATATTGGTTAATCAATAAAGAAGCCCGTAAAAAGCTCCTTTCCCTGAAATGCTTCCATGGGACTCGCACGCTGGGCCCTTTGGGGAAAGAAACCAGGTGATTTGCTGCATGCGACATAGAACAGCCATGTGGGGGAGCTGGTTTGCCGTCTCCAAAGTAGCAGTTGCTCTTGAATGCAGCCTGAACAAAATGCCACCGGTGTGCTACATGTAATAAAGGGTTCTGTACAGGCATAAAGAACCCTGAATGTTCACCCACCCGGGATTTGAACTCAAGACAACACGGGCAGAAACAGGCACTTTAACCATTTCACCACAGGAACCTAGATGCTTTTGAAATGGTTTCGGATGACTGTAATAACCCATTGTCTCTTGTGCCTCTGCAGTGTTTGGCAGGCCAGAAGTCCATATTCTGCTTAATAAAGTCAATACTAACCTGAGGCCAGTTCTTATAAGAGCCTGCCTAAATAGCTCAGTCGGTAGAGCGCACAGCTCTGGACGATAACCTGGTCCAAAAGATTGTGGGTTCGATTCCCACCTCTGCCAAAAACTCAGCTCCAGAGCCGGCTTGGTCCGCTGTGCCCGAAGTTATGCCAGAATGTACATCTTCTTCAGGCCAGGGTTTCCCCATCTAGCACCTTACCTTTGCATCAACTTGGGTATTTTTTCCCCATACAGATCCCTTTTTGGGGTATGCCTAGCATCTTTGCTTTAACAAATGTGAAATATTGGTTACTCAATAAAGTAGCCCGTAAAAAGCACCTTTCACTGAAATGCTTCCATGGGACTCGCACGCTGGGCCCTTTGGGGAAAGAAACCAGGTGATTTAGAACAGCCATGTGGGGGAGCTGGTTTTGACGTCTCCAAAGTAGCAGTTGCTCTTGAATGCCGCCTGAACAAAATGCCACCGGTGTGCTACATGTAATAAAGGGTTCTGTACAGGCATAAAGAACCCTGAATGGTCACCCACCCGGGATTTGAACTCAAGACACCACGGGCAGAAACAGGCACTTTAACCATTTCACCACAGGAACCTAGATGCTTTTGAAATGGTTTCGGATGACTGTAATAAACCCATTGTCTCTTGTGCTTCTGCAGTGTCTGGCAGGCCAGAAGTCCATATTCTGCTTAATAAAGTCAATACCAACCTGAGGCCAGTTCTTATAAGAGCCTGCCTAAATAGCTCAGTCGGTAGAGCGCACAGCTCTGGACGATAACCTGGTCCAAAAGATTGTGGGTTCGATTCCCACCTCTGCCAAAAACTCAGCTCCAGAGCAGGCTTGGTCCGCTGTGCCCGAAGCTATGCCAGAATGTACATCTTCTTCAGGCCAGGGTTTCCCCATCTAGCACCTTACCTTTGCATCAACTTGGGTATTTTTTCCCCATACAGATCCCTTTTTGGGGTATGCCTAGCATCTTTGCTTTAACAAATGTGAAATATTGGTTACTAATTAAAGTAACCTGTAAAAAGCACCTTTCCCTGAAATGCTTCCATGGGACTCGCACGCTGGGCCCTTTGGGGAAAGAAACCAGGTGATTTGCTGCATGCGACATAGAACAGCCATGTGGGGGAGCTGGTTTTGCCGTCTCCAAAGTAGCAGTTGCTCTTGAATGCAGCCTGAACAAAATGCCACCGGTGTGCTACATGTAATAAAGGGTTCTTCTGTACAGGCATAAAGAACCCTGAATGTTCACCCACCCGAGATTTGAACTCAAGACAACATGGGCAGAAACAGGCACTTTAACCATTTCACCACAGGAACCTAGATGCTTTTGAAATGGTTTCGGATGACTGTAATAACCCCTTGTCTCTTGTGCCTCTGCAGTGTTTGGCAGGCCAGAAGTCCATATTCTGCTTAATAAAGTCAATACCAACCTGAGGCCAGTTCTTATAAGAGCCTGCCTAAATAGCTCAGTCGGTAGAGCGCACAGCTCTGGACGATAACCTGGTCCAAAAGATTGTGGGTTCGATTCCCACCTCTGCCAAAAACTCAGCTCCAGAGCAGGCTTGGTCCGCTGTGCCCAAAGCTATGCCAGAATGTACATCTTCTTCAGGCCAGGGTTTCCCCATCTAGCACCTTACCCTTGCATCAACTTGGGTATTTTTTCCCCATACAGATCCCTTTTTGGGGTATGCCTAGCATCTTTGCTTTAACAAATGTGAAATATTGGTTACTAATTAAAGTAACCTGTAAAAAGCACCTTTCCCTGAAATGCTTCCATGGGACTCGCACGCTGGGCCCTTTGGGGAAAGAAACCAGGTGATTTGCTGCATGCGACATAGAACAGCCATGTGGGGGAGCTGGTTTTGCCGTCTCCAAAGTAGCAGTTGCTCTTGAATGCAGCCTGAACAAAATGCCACCGGTGTGCTACATGTAATAAAGGGTTCTTCTGTACAGGCATAAAGAACCCTGAATGTTCACCCACCCGAGATTTGAACTCAAGACAACACGGGCAGAAACAGGCACTTTAACCATTTCACCACAGGAACCTAGATGCTTTTGAAATGGTTTCGGATGACTGTAATAACCCCTTGTCTCTTGTGCCTCTGCAGTGTTTGGCAGGCCAGAAGTCCATATTCTGCTTAATAAAGTCAATACCAACCTGAGGCCAGTTCTTATAAGAGCCTGCCTAAATAGCTCAGTCGGTAGAGCGCACAGCTCTGGACGATAACCTGGTCCAAAAGATTGTGGGTTCGATTCCCACCTCTGCCAAAAACTCAGCTCCAGAGCAGGCTTGGTCCGCTGTGCCCGAAGCTATGCCAGAATGTACATCTTCTTCAGGCCAGGGTTTCCCCATCTAGCACCTTACCTTTGCATCAACTTGGGTATTTTTTCCCCATACAGATCCCTTTTTGGGGTATGCCTAGCATCTTTGCTTTAACAAATGTGAAATATTGGTTACTAATTAAAGTAGCCTGTAAAAAGCACCTTTCCCTGAAATGCTTCCATGGGACTCGCACGCTGGGCCCTTTGGGGAAAGAAACCAGGTGATTTGCTGCATGCGACATAGAACAGCCATGTGGGGGAGATGGTTTTGCCGTCTCCAAAGTAGCAGTTGCTCTTGAATGCAGCCTGAACAAAATGCCACCGGTGTGCTACATGTAATAAAGGGTTCTTCTGTACAGGCATAAAGAACCCTGAATGTTCACCCACCCGAGATTTGAACTCAAGACAACACGGGCAGAAACAGGCACTTTAACCATTTCACCACAGGAACCTAGATGCTTTTGAAATGGTTTCGGATGACTGTAATAACCCCTTGTCTCTTGTGCCTCTGCAGTGTTTGGCAGGCCAGAAGTCCATATTCTGCTTAATAAAGTCAATACCAACCTGAGGCTAGTTCTTATAAGAGCCTGCCTAAATAGCTCAGTCGGTAGAGCGCACAGCTCTGTACGATAACCTGGTCCAAAAGATTGTGGGTTCGATTCCCACCTCTGCCAAAAACTCAGCTCCAGGGCAGGTTTGGTCCGCTGTGCCCGAAGCTATGCCGGAATGTACATCTTCTTCAGGCCAGGGTTTCCCCATCTAGCACCTTTCCCTTAGCTTTGCATCAACTTGGGTATTTTTTCCCCATACAGATCCCTTTTTGGGGTATGCCTAGCATTTTTGCTTTAACAAATGTGAAATATTGGTTACTCAATAAAGTAGCCCGTAAAAGGCACCTTTCCCTGAAATGCTTCCATGGGACTCGCACGCTGGGCCCTTAGGGGAAAGAAACCAGGTGATTTGCTGCATGCGACATAGAACAGCCTTGTGGGGGAGCTGGTTTTGCTGTCTCCAAAGTAGCAGTTGCTCTTGAATGCAGCCTGAACAAAATGCCACCGGTGTGCTACATGTAATAAAGGGTTCTGTACAGGCATAAAGAACCCTGAATGGTCACCCACCCGGGATTTGAAATCAAGACACCACGGGCAGAAACAGGCACTTTAACCATTTCACCACAGGAACCTGGATGCTTTTGAAATGGTTTCGGATGACTGTAATAACCCATTGTCTCTTGTGCCTCTGCAGTGTCTGGCAGGCCAGAAGTCCATATTCTGCTTAATAAAGTCAATACCAACCTGAGGCCAGTTCTTATAAGAGCCTGCCTAAATAGCTCAGTCAGTAGAGTGCACAGCTCTGGACGATAACCTGGTCCAAAAGATTGTGGGTTCGATTCCCACCTCTGCCAAAAACTCAGCTCCAGAGCAGGCTTGGTCCGCTGTGCCCGAAGGTATGCCGGAATGTACATCTTCTTCAGGCCAGGGTTTCCCCATCTAGCACCTTTCCCTTACCTTTGCATCAACTTGGGTATTTTTTCCCCATACAGATCCCTTTTTGGGGTATGCCTAGCATCTTTGCATTTACAAATGTGAAATATTGGTTAATCAATAAAGAAGCCCGTAAAAAGCTCCTTTCCCTGAAATGCTTCCATGGGACTCGCACGCTGGGCCCTTTGGGGAAAGAAACCAGGTGATTTGCTGCATGCGACATAGAACAGCCATGTGGGGGAGCTGGTTTGCCGTCTCCAAAGTAGCAGTTGCTCTTGAATGCAGCCTGAACAAAATGCCACCGGTGTGCTACATGTAATAAAGGGTTCTGTACAGGCATAAAGAACCCTGAATGTTCACCCACCCGGGATTTGAACTCAAGACAACACGGGCAGAAACAGGCACTTTAACCATTTCACCACAGGAACCTAGATGCTTTTGAAATGGTTTCGGATGACTGTAATAACCCATTGTCTCTTGTGCCTCTGCAGTGTTTGGCAGGCCAGAAGTCCATATTCTGCTTAATAAAGTCAATACCAACCTGAGGCCAGTTCTTATAAGAGCCTGCCTAAATAGCTCAGTCGGTAGAGCGCACAGCTCTGGACGATAACCTGGTCCAAAAGATTGTGGGTTCGATTCCCACCTCTGCCAAAAACTCAGCTCCAGAGCAGGCTTGGTCCGCTGTGCCCGAAGCTATGCCAGAATGTACATCTTCTTCAGGCCAGGGTTTCCCCATCTAGCACCTTACCTTTGCATCAACTTGGGTATTTTTTCCCCATACAGATCCCTTTTTGGGGTATGCCTAGCATCTTTGCTTTAACAAATGTGAAATATTGGTTACTCAATAAAGTAGCCCGTAAAAAGCACCTTTCACTGAAATGCTTCCATGGGACTCGCACGCTGGGCCCTTTGGGGAAAGAAACCAGGTGATTTGCTGCATGCGACATAGAACAGCCATGTGGGGGAGCTGGTTTTGCCGGCTCCAAAGTAGCAGTTGCTCTTGAATGCAGCCTGAACAAAATGCCACCGGTGTGCTACATGTAATAAAGGGTTCTTCTGTACAGGCATAAAGAACCCTGAATGTTCACCCACCCGAGATTTGAACTCAAGACAACACGGGCAGAAACAGGCACTTTAACCATTTCACCACAGGAACCTAGATGCTTTTGAAATGGTTTCGGATGACTGTAATAACCCCTTGTCTCTTGTGCCTCTGCAGTGTTTGGCAGGCCAGAAGTCCATATTCTGCTTAATAAAGTCAATACCAACCTGAGGCCAGTTCTTATAAGAGCCTGCCTAAATAGCTCAGTCGGTAGAGCGCACAGCTCTGGACGATAACCTGGTCCAAAAGATTGTGGGTTCGATTCCCACCTCTGCCAAAAACTCAGCTCCAGAGCAGGCTTGGTCCGCTGTGCCCGAAGCTATGCCAGAATGTACATCTTCTTCAGGCCAGGGTTTCCCCATCTAGCACCTTACCTTTGCATCAACTTGGGTATTTTTTCCCCATACAGATCCCTTTTTGGGGTATGCCTAGCATCTTTGCTTTAACAAATGTGAAATATTGGTTACTAATTAAAGTAACCTGTAAAAAGCACCTTTCCCTGAAATGCTTCCATGGGACTCGCACGCTGGGCCCTTTGGGGAAAGAAACCAGGTGATTTGCTGCATGCGACATAGAACAGCCATGTGGGGGAGCTGGTTTTGCCGTCTCCAAAGTAGCAGTTGCTCTTGAATGCAGCCTGAACAAAATGCCACCGGTGTGCTACATGTAATAAAGGGTTCTTCTGTACAGGCATAAAGAACCCTGAATGTTCACCCACCCGAGATTTGAACTCAAGACAACACGGGCAGAAACAGGCACTTTAACCATTTCACCACAGGAACCTAGATGCTTTTGAAATGGTTTCGGATGACTGTAATAACCCATTGTCTCTTGTGCCTCTGCAGTGTTTGGCAGGCCAGAAGTCCATATTCTGCTTAATAAAGTCAATACCAACCTGAGGCCAGTTCTTATAAGAGCCTGCCTAAATAGCTCAGTCGGTAGAGCGCACAGCTCTGGACGATAACCTGGTCCAAAAGATTGTGGGTTCGATTCCCACCTCTGCCAAAAACTCAGCTCCAGAGCAGGCTTGGTCCGCTGTGCCCGAAGCTATGCCAGAATGTACATCTTCTTCAGGCCAGGGTTTCCCCATCTAGCACCTTACCTTTGCATCAACTTGGGTATTTTTTCCCCATACAGATCCCTTTTTGGGGTATGCCTAGCATCTTTGCTTTAACAAATGTGAAATATTGGTTACTCAATAAAGTAGCCCGTAAAAAGCACCTTTCACTGAAATGCTTCCATGGGACTCGCACGCTGGGCCCTTTGGGGAAAGAAACCAGGTGATTTGCTGCATGCGACATAGAACAGCCATGTGGGGGAGCTGGTTTTGCCGGCTCCAAAGTAGCAGTTGCTCTTGAATGCAGCCTGAACAAAATGCCACCGGTGTGCTACATGTAATAAAGGGTTCTTCTGTACAGGCATAAAGAACCCTGAATGTTCACCCACCCGAGATTTGAACTCAAGACAACACGGGCAGAAACAGGCACTTTAACCATTTCACCACAGGAACCTAGATGCTTTTGAAATGGTTTCGGATGACTGTAATAACCCCTTGTCTCTTGTGCCTCTGCAGTGTTTGGCAGGCCAGAAGTCCATATTCTGCTTAATAAAGTCAATACCAACCTGAGGCCAGTTCTTATAAGAGCCTGCCTAAATAGCTCAGTCGGTAGAGCGCACAGCTCTGGACGATAACCTGGTCCAAAAGATTGTGGGTTCGATTCCCACCTCTGCCAAAAACTCAGCTCCAGAGCAGGCTTGGTCCGCTGTGCCCGAAGCTATGCCAGAATGTACATCTTCTTCAGGCCAGGGTTTCCCCATCTAGCACCTTACCTTTGCATCAACTTGGGTATTTTTTCCCCATACAGATCCCTTTTTGGGGTATGCCTAGCATCTTTGCTTTAACAAATGTGAAATATTGGTTACTAATTAAAGTAACCTGTAAAAAGCACCTTTCCCTGAAATGCTTCCATGGGACTCGCACGCTGGGCCCTTTGGGGAAAGAAACCAGGTGATTTGCTGCATGCGACATAGAACAGCCATGTGGGGGAGCTGGTTTTGCCGTCTCCAAAGTAGCAGTTGCTCTTGAATGCAGCCTGAACAAAATGCCACCGGTGTGCTACATGTAATAAAGGGTTCTTCTGTACAGGCATAAAGAACCCTGAATGTTCACCCACCCGAGATTTGAACTCAAGACAACACGGGCAGAAACAGGCACTTTAACCATTTCACCACAGGAACCTAGATGCTTTTGAAATGGTTTCGGATGACTGTAATAACCCATTGTCTCTTGTGCCTCTGCAGTGTTTGGCAGGCCAGAAGTCCATATTCTGCTTAATAAAGTCAATACCAACCTGAGGCCAGTTCTTATAAGAGCCTGCCTAAATAGCTCAGTCGGTAGAGCGCACAGCTCTGGACGATAACCTGGTCCAAAAGATTGTGGGTTCGATTCCCACCTCTGCCAAAAACTCAGCTCCAGAGCAGGCTTGGTCCGCTGTGCCCGAAGCTATGCCAGAATGTACATCTTCTTCAGGCCAGGGTTTCCCCATCTAGCACCTTACCTTTGCATCAACTTGGGTATTTTTTCCCCATACAGATCCCTTTTTGGGGTATGCCTAGCATCTTTGCTTTAACAAATGTGAAATATTGGTTACTCAATAAAGTAGCCCGTAAAAAGCACCTTTCACTGAAATGCTTCCATGGGACTCGCACGCTGGGCCCTTTGGGGAAAGAAACCAGGTGATTTGCTGCATGCGACATAGAACAGCCATGTGGGGGAGCTGGTTTTGACGTCTCCAAAGTAGCAGTTGCTCTTGAATGCAGCCTCAACAAAATGCCACCGGTGTGCTACATGTAATAAAGGGTTCTGTACAGGCATAAAGAACCCTGAATGGTCACCCACCCGGGATTTGAACTCAAGACACCACGGGCAGAAACAGGCACTTTAACCATTTCACCACAGGAACCTAGATGCTTTTGAAATGGTTTCGGATGACTGTAATAAACCCATTGTCTCTTGTGCTTCTGCAGTGTCTGGCAGGCCAGAAGTCCATATTCTGCTTAATAAAGTCAATACCAACCTGAGGCCAGTTCTTATAAGAGCCTGCCTAAATAGCTCAGTCGGTAGAGCGCACAGCTCTGGACGATAACCTGGTCCAAAAGATTGTGGGTTCGATTCACACCTCTGCCAAAAACTCAGCTCCAGAGCAGGCTTGGTCCGCTGTGCCCGAAGCTATGCCAGAATGTACATCTTCTTCAGGCCAGGGTTTCCCCATCTAGCACCTTACCTTTGCATCAACTTGGGTATTTTTTCCCCATACAGATCCCTTTTTGGGGTATGCCTAGCATCTTTGCTTTAACAAATGTGAAATATTGGTTACTAATTAAAGTAACCTGTAAAAAGCACCTTTCCCTGAAATGCTTCCATGGGACTCGCACGCTGGGCCCTTTGGGGAAAGAAACCAGGTGATTTGCTGCATGCGACATAGAACAGCCATGTGGGGGAGCTGGTTTTGCCGTCTCCAAAGTAGCAGTTGCTCTTGAATGCAGCCTGAACAAAATGCCACCGGTGTGCTACATGTAATAAAGGGTTCTTCTGTACAGGCATAAAGAACCCTGAATGTTCACCCACCCGAGATTTGAACTCAAGACAACACGGGCAGAAACAGGCACTTTAACCATTTCACCACAGGAACCTAGATGCTTTTGAAATGGTTTCGGATGACTGTAATAACCCCTTGTCTCTTGTGCCTCTGCAGTGTTTGGCAGGCCAGAAGTCCATATTCTGCTTAATAAAGTCAATACCAACCTGAGGCCAGTTCTTATAAGAGCCTGCCTAAATAGCTCAGTCGGTAGAGCGCACAGCTCTGGACGATAACCTGGTCCAAAAGATTGTGGGTTCGATTCCCACCTCTGCCAAAAACTCAGCTCTAGAGCAGGCTTGGTCCGCTGTGCCCGAAGCTATGCCAGAATGTACATCTTCTTCAGGCCAGGGTTTCCCCATCTAGCACCTTACCTTTGCATCAACTTGGGTATTTTTTCCCCATACAGATCCCTTTTTGGGGTATGCCTAGCATTTTTGCTTTAACAAATGTGAAATATTGGTTACTCAATAAAGTAGCCCGTAAAAGGCACCTTTCCCTGAAATGCTTCCATGGGACTCGCACGCTGGGCCCTTAGGGGAAAGAAACCAGGTGATTTGCTGCATGCGACATAGAACAGCCATGTGGGGGAGCTGGTTTTGCTGTCTCCAAAGTAGCAGTTGCTCTTGAATGCAGCCTGAACAAAATGCCACCGGTGTGCTACATGTAATAAAGGGTTCTGTACAGGCATAAAGAACCCTGAATGGTCACCCACCCGGGATTTGAAATCAAGACACCACGGGCAGAAACAGGCACTTTAACCATTTCACCACAGGAACCTGGATGCTTTTGAAATGGTTTCGGATGACTGTAATAACCCATTGTCTCTTGTGCCTCTGCAGTGTCTGGCAGGCCAGAAGTCCATATTCTGCTTAATAAAGTCAATACCAACCTGAGGCCAGTTCTTATAAGAGCCTGCCTAAATAGCTCAGTCAGTAGAGTGCACAGCTCTGGACGATAACCTGGTCCAAAAGATTGTGGGTTCGATTCCCACCTCTGCCAAAAACTCAGCTCCAGAGCAGGCTTGGTCCGCTGTGCCCGAAGGTATGCCGGAATGTACATCTTCTTCAGGCCAGGGTTTCCCCATCTAGCACCTTTCCCTTACCTTTGCATCAACTTGGGTATTTTTTCCCCATACAGATCCCTTTTTGGGGTATGCCTAGCATCTTTGCATTTACAAATGTGAAATATTGGTTAATCAATAAAGAAGCCCGTAAAAAGCTCCTTTCCCTGAAATGCTTCCATGGGACTCGCACGCTGGGCCCTTTGGGGAAAGAAACCAGGTGATTTGCTGCATGCGACATAGAACAGCCATGTGGGGGAGCTGGTTTGCCGTCTCCAAAGTAGCAGTTGCTCTTGAATGCAGCCTGAACAAAATGCCACCGGTGTGCTACATGTAATAAAGGGTTCTGTACAGGCATAAAGAACCCTGAATGTTCACCCACCCGGGATTTGAACTCAAGACAACACGGGCAGAAACAGGCACTTTAACCATTTCACCACAGGAACCTAGATGCTTTTGAAATGGTTTCGGATGACTGTAATAACCCATTGTCTCTTGTGCCTCTGCAGTGTTTGGCAGGCCAGAAGTCCATATTCTGCTTAATAAAGTCAATACCAACCTGAGGCCAGTTCTTATAAGAGCCTGCCTAAATAGCTCAGTCGGTAGAGCGCACAGCTCTGGACGATAACCTGGTCCAAAAGATTGTGGGTTCGATTCCCACCTCTGCCAAAAACTCAGCTCCAGAGCAGGCTTGGTCCGCTGTGCCCGAAGCTATGCCAGAATGTACATCTTCTTCAGGCCAGGGTTTCCCCATCTAGCACCTTACCTTTGCATCAACTTGGGTATTTTTTCCCCATACAGATCCCTTTTTGGGGTATGCCTAGCATCTTTGCTTTAACAAATGTGAAATATTGGTTACTCAATAAAGTAGCCCGTAAAAAGCACCTTTCCCTGAAATGCTTCCATGGGACTCGCACGCTGGGCCCTTTGGGGAAAGAAACCAGGTGATTTGCTGCATGCGACATAGAACAGCCATGTGGGGGAGCTGGTTTTGCCGTCTCCAAAGTAGCAGTTGCTCTTGAATGCAGCCTGAACAAAATGCCACCGGTGTGCTACATGTAATAAAGGGTTCTTCTGTACAGGCATAAAGAACCCTGAATGTTCACCCACCCGAGATTTGAACTCAAGACAACACGGGCAGAAACAGGCACTTTAACCATTTCACCACAGGAACCTAGATGCTTTTGAAATGGTTTCGGATGACTGTAATAACCCTTGTCTCTTGTGCCTCTGCAGTGTTTGGCAGGCCAGAAGTCCATATTCTGCTTAATAAAGTCAATACCAACCTGAGGCCAGTTCTTATAAGAGCCTGCCTAAATAGCTCAGTCGGTAGAGCGCACAGCTCTGGACGATAACCTGGTCCAAAAGATTGTGGGTTCGATTCCCACCTCTGCCAAAAACTCAGCTCCAGAGCAGGCTTGGTCCGCTGTGCCCGAAGCTATGCCAGAATGTACATCTTCTTCAGGCCAGGGTTTCCCCATCTAGCACCTTACCTTTGCATCAACTTGGGTATTTTTTCCCCATACAGATCCCTTTTTGGGGTATGCCTAGCATCTTTGCTTTAACAAATGTGAAATATTGGTTACTAATTAAAGTAACCTGTAAAAAGCACCTTTCCCTGAAATGCTTCCATGGGACTCGCACGCTGGGCCCTTTGGGGAAAGAAACCAGGTGATTTGCTGCATGCGACATAGAACAGCCATGTGGGGGAGCTGGTTTTGCCGTCTCCAAAGTAGCAGTTGCTCTTGAATGCAGCCTGAACAAAATGCCACCGGTGTGCTACATGTAATAAAGGGTTTCTGTACAGGCATAAAGAACCCTGAATGTTCACCCACCCGGGATTTGAACTCAAGACAACACGGGCAGAAACAGGCACTTTAACCATTTCACCACAGGAACCTAGATGCTTTTGAAATGGTTTCGGATGACTGTAATAACCCATTGTCTCTTGTGCCTCTGCAGTGTTTGGCAGGCCAGAAGTCCATATTCTGCTTAATAAAGTCAATACCAACCTGAGGCCAGTTCTTATAAGAGCCTGCCTAAATAGCTCAGTCGGTAGAGCGCACAGCTCTGGACGATAACCTGGTCCAAAAGATTGTGGGTTCGATTCCCACCTCTGCCAAAAACTCAGCTCCAGAGCAGGCTTGGTCCGCTGTGCCCGAAGCTATGCCAGAATGTACATCTTCTTCAGGCCAGGGTTTCCCCATCTAGCACCTTACCTTTGCATCAACTTGGGTATTTTTTCCCCATACAGATCCCTTTTTGGGGTATGCCTAGCATCTTTGCTTTAACAAATGTGAAATATTGGTTACTCAATAAAGTAGCCCGTAAAAAGCACCTTTCACTGAAATGCTTCCATGGGACTCGCACGCTGGGCCCTTTGGGGAAAGAAACCAGGTGATTTGCTGCATGCGACATAGAACAGCCATGTGGGGGAGCTGGTTTTGACGTCTCCAAAGTAGCAGTTGCTCTTGAATGCAGCCTGAACAAAATGCCACCGGTGTGCTACATGTAATAAAGGGTTCTGTACAGGCATAAAGAACCCTGAATGGTCACCCACCCGGGATTTGAACTCAAGACACCACGGGCAGAAACAGGCACTTTAACCATTTCACCACAGGAACCTAGATGCTTTTGAAATGGTTTCGGATGACTGTAATAAACCCATTGTCTCTTGTGCCTCTGCAGTGTCTGGCAGGCCAGAAGTCCATATTCTGCTTAATAAAGTCAATACCAACCTGAGGCCAGTTCTTATAAGAGCCTGCCTAAATAGCTCAGTCGGTAGAGCGCACAGCTCTGGACGATAACCTGGTCCAAAAGATTGTGGGTTCGATTCCCACCTCTGCCAAAAACTCAGCTCCAGAGCAGGCTTGGTCCGCTGTGCCCGAAGCTATGCCAGAATGTACATCTTCTTCAGGCCAGGGTTTCCCCATCTAGCACCTTACCTTTGCATCAACTTGGGTATTTTTTCCCCATACAGATCCCTTTTTGGGGTATGCCTAGCATCTTTGCTTTAACAAATGTGAAATATTGGTTACTAATTAAAGTAACCTGTAAAAAGCACCTTTCCCTGAAATGCTTCCATGGGACTCGCACGCTGGGCCCTTTGGGGAAAGAAACCAGGTGATTTGCTGCATGCGACATAGAACAGCCATGTGGGGGAGCTGGTTTTGCCGTCTCCAAAGTAGCAGTTGCTCTTGAATGCAGCCTGAACAAAATGCCACCGGTGTGCTACATGTAATAAAGGGTTCTTCTGTACAGGCATAAAGAACCCTGAATGTTCACCCACCCGAGATTTGAACTCAAGACAACACGGGCAGAAACAGGCACTTTAACCATTTCACCACAGGAACCTAGATGCTTTTGAAATGGTTTCGGATGACTGTAATAACCCCTTGTCTCTTGTGCCTCTGCAGTGTTTGGCAGGCCAGAAGTCCATATTCTGCTTAATAAAGTCAATACCAACCTGAGGCCAGTTCTTATAAGAGCCTGCCTAAATAGCTCAGTCGGTAGAGCGCACAGCTCTGGACGATAACCTGGTCCAAAAGATTGTGGGTTCGATTCCCACCTCTGCCAAAAACTCAGCTCCAGAGCAGGCTTGGTCCGCTGTGCCCGAAGCTATGCCAGAATGTACATCTTCTTCAGGCCAGGGTTTCCCCATCTAGCACCTTACCTTTGCATCAACTTGGGTATTTTTTCCCCATACAGATCCCTTTTTGGGGTATGCCTAGCATTTTTGCTTTAACAAATGTGAAATATTGGTTACTCAATAAAGTAGCCCGTAAAAAGCACCTTTCCCTGAAATGCTTCCATGGGACTCGCACGCTGGGCCCTTTGGGGAAAGAAACCAGGTGATTTGCTGCATGCGACATAGAACAGCCATGTGGGGGAGCTGGTTTTGCCGTCTCCAAAGTAGCAGTTGCTCTTGAATGCAGCCTGAACAAAATGCCACCGGTGTGCTACATGTAATAAAGGGTTCTGTACAGGCATAAAGAACCCTGAATGGTCACCCACCCGGGATTTGAACTCAAGACACCACGGGCAGAAACAGGCACTTTAACCATTTCACCACAGGAACCTAGATGCTTTTGAAATGGTTTCGGATGACTGTAATAACCCATTGTCTCTTGTGCCTCTGCAGTGTCTGGCAGGCCAGAAGTCCATATTCTGCTTAATAAAGTCAATACCAACCTGAGGCCAGTTCTTATAAGAGCCTGCCTAAATAGCTCAGTCGGTAGAGCGCACAGCTCTGGACGATAACCTGGTCCAAAAGATTGTGGGTTCGATTCCCACCTCTGCCAAAAACTCAGCTCCAGAGCAGGCTTGGTCCGCTGTGCCCGAAGCTATGCCGGAATGTACATCTTCTTCAGGCCAGGGTTTCCCCATCTAGCACCTTTCCCTTACCTTTGCATCAACTTGGGTATTTTTTCCCCATACAGATCCCTTTTTGGGGTATGCCTAGCATCTTTGCTTTAACAAATGTGAAATATTGGTTACTCAATAAAGTAGCCCGTAAAAAGCACCTTTCCCTGAAATGCTTCCATGGGACTCGCACGCTGGGCCCTTTGGGGAAAGAAACCAGGTGATTTGCTGCATGCGACATAGAACAGCCATGTGGGGGAGCTGGTTTTGCCGTCTCCAAAGTAGCAGTTGCTCTTGAATGCAGCCTGAACAAAATGCCACCGGTGTGCTACATGTAATAAAGGGTTCTGTACAGGCATAAAGAACCCTGAATGGTCACCCACCCGGGATTTGAACTCAAGACAACACGGGCAGAAACAGGCACTTTAACCATTTCACCACAGGAACCTAGATGCTTTTGAAATGGTTTCGGATGACTGTAATAACCCATTGTCTCTTGTGCCTCTGCAGTGTTTGGCAGGCCAGAAGTCCATATTCTGCTTAATAAAGTCAATACCAACCTGAGGCCAGTTCTTATAAGAGCCTGCCTAAATAGCTCAGTCGGTAGAGCGCACAGCTCTGGACGATAACCTGGTCCAAAAGATTGTGGGTTCGATTCCCACCTCTGCCAAAAACTCAGCTCCAGAGCAGGCTTGGTCCGCTGTGCCCGAAGCTATGCCAGAATGTACATCTTCTTCAGGCCAGGGTTTCCCCATCTAGCACCTTACCTTTGCATCAACTTGGGTATTTTTTCCCCATACAGATCCCTTTTTGGGGTATGCCTAGCATCTTTGCTTTAACAAATGTGAAATATTGGTTACTCAATAAAGTAGCCCGTAAAAAGCACCTTTCCCTGAAATGCTTCCATGGGACTCGCACGCTGGGCCCTTTGGGGAAAGAAACCAGGTGATTTGCTGCATGCGACATAGAACAGCCATGTGGGGGAGCTGGTTTTGCCGTCTCCAAAGTAGCAGTTGCTCTTGAATGCAGCCTGAACAAAATGCCACCGGTGTGCTACATGTAATAAAGGGTTCTGTACAGGCATAAAGAACCCTGAATGGTCACCCACCCGGGATTTGAACTCAAGACACCACGGGCAGAAACAGGCACTTTAACCATTTCACCACAGGAACCTAGATGCTTTTGAAATGGTTTCGGATGACTGTAATAAACCCATTGTCTCTTGTGCCTCTGCAGTGTCTGGCAGGCCAGAAGTCCATATTCTGCTTAATAAAGTCAATACCAACCTGAGGCCAGTTCTTATAAGAGCCTGCCTAAATAGCTCAGTCGGTAGAGCGCACAGCTCTGGACGATAACCTGGTCCAAAAGATTGTGGGTTCGATTCCCACCTCTGCCAAAAACTCAGCTCCAGAGCAGGCTTGGTCCGCTGTGCCCGAAGCTATGCCAGAATGTACATCTTCTTCAGGCCAGGGTTTCCCCATCTAGCACCTTACCTTTGCATCAACTTGGGTATTTTTTCCCCATACAGATCCCTTTTTGGGGTATGCCTAGCATCTTTGCTTTAACAAATGTGAAATATTGGTTACTAATTAAAGTAACCTGTAAAAAGCACCTTTCCCTGAAATGCTTCCATGGGACTCGCACGCTGGGCCCTTTGGGGGAAAGAAACCAGGTGATTTGCTGCATGCGACATAGAACAGCCATGTGGGGGAGCTGGTTTTGCCGTCTCCAAAGTAGCAGTTGCTCTTGAATGCAGCCTGAACAAAATGCCACCGGTGTGCTACATGTAATAAAGGGTTTCTGTACAGGCATAAAGAACCCTGAATGTTCACCCACCCGAGATTTGAACTCAAGACAACACGGGCAGAAACAGGCACTTTAACCATTTCACCACAGGAACCTAGATGCTTTTGAAATGGTTTCGGATGACTGTAATAACCCCTTGTCTCTTGTGCCTCTGCAGTATTTGGCAGGCCAGAAGTCCATATTCTGCTTAATAAAGTCAATACCAACCTGAGGCCAGTTCTTATAAGAGCCTGCCTAAATAGCTCAGTCGGTAGAGCGCACAGCTCTGGACGATAACCTGGTCCAAAAGATTGTGGGTTCGATTCCCACCTCTGCCAAAAATCAGCTCCAGAGCAGGCTTGGTCCGCTGTGCCCGAAGCTATGCCAGAATGTACATCTTCTTCAGGCCAGGGTTTCCCCATCTAGCACCTTACCTTTGCATCAACTTGGGTATTTTTTCCCCATACAGATCCCTTTTTGGGGTATGCCTAGCATCTTTGCTTTAACAAATGTGAAATATTGGTTACTAATTAAAGTAACCTGTAAAAAGCACCTTTCCCTGAAATGCTTCCATGGGACTCGCACGCTGGGCCCTTTGGGGAAAGAAACCAGGTGATTTGCTGCATGCGACATAGAACAGCCATGTGGGGGAGCTGGTTTTGCCGTCTCCAAAGTAGCAGTTGCTCTTGAATGCAGCCTGAACAAAATGCCACCGGTGTGCTACATGTAATAAAGGGTTTCTGTACAGGCATAAAGAACCCTGAATGGTCACCCACCCGGGATTTGAACTCAAGACAACACGGGCAGAAACAGGCACTTTAACCATTTCACCACAGGAACCTAGATGCTTTTGAAATGGTTTCGGATGACTGTAATAACCCCTTGTCTCTTGTGCCTCTGCAGTGTTGGCAGGCCAGAAGTCCATATTCTGCTTAATAAAGTCAATACCAACCTGAGGCCAGTTCTTATAAGAGCCTGCCTAAATAGCTCAGTCGGTAGAGCGCACAGCTCTGGACGATAACCTGGTCCAAAAGATTGTGGGTTCGATTCCCACCTCTGCCAAAAACTCAGCTCCAGAGCAGGCTTGGTCCGCTGTGCCCGAAGCTATGCCAGAATGTACATCTTCTTCAGGCCAGGGTTTCCCCATCTAGCACCTTACCTTTGCATCAACTTGGGTATTTTTTCCCCATACAGATCCCTTTTTGGGGTATGCCTAGCATCTTTGCTTTAACAAATGTGAAATATTGGTTACTAATTAAAGTAGCCTGTAAAAAGCACCTTTCCCTGAAATGCTTCCATGGGACTCGCACGCTGGGCCCTTTGGGGAAAGAAACCAGGTGATTTGCTGCATGCGACATAGAACAGCCATGTGGGGGAGCTGGTTTTGCCGTCTCCAAAGTAGCAGTTGCTCTTGAATGCAGCCTGAACAAAATGCCACCGGTGTGCTACATGTAATAAAGGGTTCTGTACAGGCATAAAGAACCCTGAATGTTCACCCACCCGGGATTTGAACTCAAGACAACACGGGCAGAAACAGGCACTTTAACCATTTCACCACAGGAACCTAGATGCTTTTGAAATGGTTTCGGATGACTGTAATAACCCCTTGTCTCTTGTGCCTCTGCAGTGTTTGGCAGGCCAGAAGTCCATATTCTGCTTAATAAAGTCAATACCAACCTGAGGCCAGTTCTTATAAGAGCCTGTCTAAATAGCTCAGTCGGTAGAGCGCACAGCTCTGTACGATAACCTGGTCCAAAAGATTGTGGGTTCGATTCCCACCTCTGCCAAAAACTCAGCTCCAGGGCAGGTTTGGTCCGCTGTGCCCGAAGCTATGCCGGAATGTACATCTTCTTCAGGCCAGGGTTTCCCCATCTAGCACCTTTCCCTTAGCTTTGCATCAACTTGGGTATTTTTTCCCCATACAGATCCCTTTTTGGGGTATGCCTAGCATTTTTGCTTTAACAAATGTGAAATATTGGTTACTCAATAAAGTAGCCCGTAAAAGGCACCTTTCCCTGAAATGCTTCCATGGGACTCGCACGCTGGGCCCTTAGGGGAAAGAAACCAGGTGATTTGCTGCATGCGACATAGAACAGCCTTGTGGGGGAGCTGGTTTTGCTGTCTCCAAAGTAGCAGTTGCTCTTGAATGCAGCCTGAACAAAATGCCACCGGTGTGCTACATGTAATAAAGGGTTCTGTACAGGCATAAAGAACCCTGAATGGTCACCCACCCGGGATTTGAAATCAAGACACCACGGGCAGAAACAGGCACTTTAACCATTTCACCACAGGAACCTGGATGCTTTTGAAATGGTTTCGGATGACTGTAATAACCCATTGTCTCTTGTGCCTCTGCAGTGTCTGGCAGGCCAGAAGTCCATATTCTGCTTAATAAAGTCAATACCAACCTGAGGCCAGTTCTTATAAGAGCCTGCCTAAATAGCTCAGTCAGTAGAGTGCACAGCTCTGGACGATAACCTGGTCCAAAAGATTGTGGGTTCGATTCCCACCTCTGCCAAAAACTCAGCTCCAGAGCAGGCTTGGTCCGCTGTGCCCGAAGGTATGCCGGAATGTACATCTTCTTCATGCCAGGGTTTCCCCATCTAGCACCTTTCCCTTACCTTTGCATCAACTTGGGTATTTTTTCCCCATACAGATCCCTTTTTGGGGTATGCCTAGCATCTTTGCATTTACAAATGTGAAATATTGGTTAATCAATAAAGAAGCCCGTAAAAAGCTCCTTTCCCTGAAATGCTTCCATGGGACTCGCACGCTGGGCCCTTTGGGGAAAGAAACCAGGTGATTTGCTGCATGCGACATAGAACAGCCATGTGGGGGAGCTGGTTTGCCGTCTCCAAAGTAGCAGTTGCTCTTGAATGCAGCCTGAACAAAATGCCACCGGTGTGCTACATGTAATAAAGGGTTCTGTACAGGCATAAAGAACCCTGAATGTTCACCCACCCGGGATTTGAACTCAAGACAACACGGGCAGAAACAGGCACTTTAACCATTTCACCACAGGAACCTAGATGCTTTTGAAATGGTTTCGGATGACTGTAATAACCCATTGTCTCTTGTGCCTCTGCAGTGTTTGGCAGGCCAGAAGTCCATATTCTGCTTAATAAAGTCAATACCAACCTGAGGCCAGTTCTTATAAGAGCCTGCCTAAATAGCTCAGTCGGTAGAGCGCACAGCTCTGGACGATAACCTGGTCCAAAAGATTGTGGGTTTGATTCCCACCACTGCCAAAAACTCAGCTCCAGAGCAGGCTTGGTCTGCTGTGCCCTAACCAACCCAAAAGAGTGATGGAAGGGCAAGTGCCAGAAGTCCATCACCCGCCTTCAATTTGGCTGACCCTTTTCCCAACTGGGGGTCTCCTTTTAAGCTATGCCGGAATGTACATCTTCTTCAGGCCAGGGTGTCCCCATCTAGCACCTTGTCCTTACCTTTTCATCAACTTGGGTATTTTTTCCCCATACAGATCCCTTTTTGGGGTATGCCTAGCATCTTTGCTTTAACAAATGTGAAATATTGGTTACTCAATAAAGTAGCCCGTAAAAAGCACCTTTCCCTGAAATGCTTCCATGGGACTCGCACGCTGGGCCCTTTGGGGAAAGAAACCAGGTGATTTGCTGCATGCGACTTAGAACAGTCATGTGGATGAGCTGGTTTTGCCGTCTCCAAAGTAGCAGTTGCTCTTGAATGCAGCCTGAACAAAATGCCGCCGGTGTGCTACATGTAATAAAGGGTTCTGTACAGGCATAAAGAACCCTGAATGGTCACCCACCCGGGATTTGAACTCAAGACACCACGGGCAGAAACAGGCACTTTAACCATTTCACCACAGGAACCTAGATGCTTTTGAAATGGTTTCGGATGACTGTAATAAAACATAGTCTCTTGTGCCTCTGCAGTGTCTGGCAGGCCAGAAGTCCATATTCTGCTTAATAAAGTCAATACCAACCTGAGGCCAGTTCTTATATGAGCCTGCCTAAATAGCTCAGTTGGTAGAGCACACAGCTCTGGATGATAACCTGGTCCAAAAGATTGTGGGTTCAATTCCCACCTCTGCCAAAAACTCAGCTCCAGAGCAGGCTTGGTCCGCTGTGCCCTAAGGTATGCCGGAATGTATATCTTCTTCAGGCCAGGTTTTCCCCATCTAGCACCTTTCCCTTACCTTTGCATCAACTTGGGTAATTTTTTCCCCATACAGATCCCTTTTTGGGGTATGCCTAGCATTTTTGCTTTAACAAATGTGAAATATTGGTTACTCAATAAAGTAGCCCGTAAAAAGCACCTTTCCCTGAAATGCTTCCATGGGACTCGCACGCTGGGCCCTTTGGGGAAAGAAACCAGGTGATTTGCTGCATGCGACTTAGAACAGTCATTTGGATGAGCTGGTTTTGCCGTCTCCAAAGTAGCAGTTGCTCTTGAATGCAGCCTGAACAAAATGCCACCGGTGTGCTACATGTAATAAAGGGTTCTGTACAGGCATAAAGAACCCTGAATGGTCACCCACCCGGGATTTGAACTCAAGACACCACGGGCAGAAACAGGCACTTTAACCATTTCACCACAGGAACCTAGATGCTTTTGAAATGGTTTCGGATGACTGTAATAAAACATAGTCTCTTGTGCCTCTGCAGTGTCTGGCAGGCCAGAAGTCCATATTCTGCTTAATAAAGTCAATACCAACCTGAGGCCAGTTCTTATATGAGCCTGCCTAAATAGCTCAGTTGGTAGAGCACACAGCTCTGGATGATAACCTGGTCCAAAAGATTGTGGGTTCAATTCCCACCTCTGCCAAAAACTCAGCTCCAGAGCAGGCTTTGTCCGCTGTGCCCTAAATTATGCCGGAATGTATATCTTCTTCAGGCCAGGTTTTCCCCATCTAGCACCTTTCCCTTACCTTTGCATCAACTTGGGTAGTTTTTCCCCATACAGATCCCTTTTTGGGGTATGCCTAGCATTTTTGCTTTAACAAATGTGAAATATTGGTTACTCAATAAAGTAGCCCGTAAAAAGCACCTTTCCCTGAAATGCTTCCATGGGACTCGCACGCTGGGCCCTTTGGGGAAAGAAACCAGGTGATTTGCTGCATGCGACATAGAACAGCCATGTGGGGGAGCTGGTTTTGCCTTCTCCAAAGTAGCAGTTGCTCTTGAATGCAGCCTGAACAAAATGCCACCGGTGTGCTACATGTAATAAAGGGTTCTGTACAGGCATAAAGAACCCTGAATGGTCACCCACCCGGGATTTGAACTCAAGACAACACGGGCAGAAACAGGCACTTTAACCATTTCACCACAGGAACCTAGATGCTTTTGAAATGGTTTCGGATGACTGTAATAACCCATTGTCTCTTGTGCCTCTGCAGTGTTTGGCAGGCCAGAAGTCCATCTTCTGCTTAATAAAGTCAATACCAACCTGAGGCCAGTTCTTATAAGAGCCTGCCTAAATAGCTCAGTCGGTAGAGCGCACAGCTCTGGACGATAACCTGGCCCAAAAGATTGTGGGTTCCATTCCCACCTCTGCCAAAAAGTCAGCTCTAGAGCAGGTTTGGTCCGCTGTGCCCGAAGCTATGCCGGAATGTACATCTTCTTCAGACTAGGGTTTCCCCATCTAGCACCTTACCTTTGCATCAACTTGGGTATTTTTTCCCCATACAGATCCCTTTTTGGGGTATTGCTAGCATTTTTGCTTTAACAAATGTGAAATATTGGTTACTCAATAAAGTAGCCCGTAAAAGGCACCTTTCCCAGAAATGCTTCCATGGGACTCGCACGCTGGGCCCTTTGGGGAAAGAAACCAGGTGATTTGCTGCATGCGACATAGAACAGCCATGTGGGGGAGCTGGTTTTGCCGTCTCCAAAGTAGCAGTTGCTCTTGAATGCAGCCTGAACAAAATGCCACCGGTGTGCTACATGTAATAAAGGGTTCTGTACAGGCATAAAGAACCCTGAATGGTCACCCACCCGGGATTTGAACTCAAGACACCACGGGCAGAAACAGGCACTTTAACCATTTCACCACAGGAACCTAGATGCTTTTGAAATGTTTTCGGATGACTGTAATAACCCATTGTCTCTTGTGCCTCTGCAGTGTTTGGCAGACCAGAAGTCCATTTTCTGCTTAATAAAGTCAATACCAACCTGAGGCCAGTTCTTATAAGAGCCTGCCTAAATAGCTCAGTCGGTAGAGCGCACAGCTCTGGACGATAACCTGGTCCAAAAGATTGTGGGTTCGATTCCCACCTCTGCCAAAAACTCAGCTCTAGAGCAGGCTTGGTCCGCTGTGCCCGAAGCTATGCCAGAATGTACATCTTCTTCAGGCCAGGGTTTCCCCATCTAGCACCTTTGCATCAACTTGGGTATTTTTTCCCCATACAGATGCCTTTTTGGGGTATGCCTAGCATTTTTGCTTTAACAAATGTGAAATATTGGTTACTCATTAAAGTAGCCCGTAAAAAGCACCTTTCCCTGAAATGTTTCCATGGGACTCGTACACTGGGCCCTTTGGGGAAAGAAACCAGGTGATTTGCTGCATGCGACATAGAACAGCCATGTGGGGGAGCTGGTTTTGCCGTCTCCAAAGTAGCAGTTGCTCTTGAATGCAGCCTGAACAAAATGCCACCGGTATGCTACATGTAATAAAGGGTTCTGTACAGGCATAAAGAACCCTGAATGGTCACCCACCCGGGATTTGAACTCAAGACACCACGGGCAGAAACAGGCACTTTAACCATTTCACCACAGGAACATAGATGCTTTTGAAATGGTTTCGGATGACTGTAATAACCCATTGTCTCTTGTGCCTCTGCAGTGTCTGGCAGGCCAGAAGTCCATATTCTGCTTAATAAAGTCAATACCAACCTGAGGCCAGTTCTTATAAGAGCCTGCCTAAATAGCTCAGTCGGTAGAGCGCACAGCTCTGGACGATAACCTGGTCCAAAAGATTGTGGGTTCGATTCCCACCTCTGCCAAAAACTCAGCTCTAGAGCAGGCTTGGTCCGCTGTGCCCGAAGCTATGCCAGAATGTACATCTTCTTCAGGCCAGGGTTTCCCCATCTAGCACCTTTCCCTTACCTTTGCATCAACTTGGGTATTTTTTCCCCATACAGATCCCTTTTTGGGGTATGCCTAGCATTTTTGCTTTAACAAATGTGAAATATTGGTTACTCATTAAAGTAGCCTGTAAAAAGCACCTTTCCCTGAAATTCTTCCATGGGACTCGCACGCTGGGCCCTTTGGGGAAAGAAACCAGGTGATTTGCTGCATGCAACATAGAACAGCCATGTGGGGGAGCTGGTTTTGCCGTCTCCAAAGTAGCAGTTGCTCTTGAATGCAGCCTGAACAAAATGCCACCGGTGTGCTACATGTAAAAAAAGGGTTCTGTACAGGCATAAAGAACGCTGAATGGTCACCCACCCGGGATTTGAACTCAAGACACCACGGGCAGAAACAGGCACTTTAACCATTTCACCACAGAAACCTAGATGCTTTTGAAATGGTTTCGGATGACTGTAATAACCCATTGTCTCTTGTGCCTCTGCAGTGTTTGGCAGGCCAGAAGTCCATCTTCTGCTTAATAAAGTCAATACCAACCTGAGGCCAGTTCTTATAAGAGCCTGCCTAAATAGCTCAGTCGGTAGAGCGCACAGCTGTGGACGATAACCTGGTCCAAAAGATTGTGGGTTTGATTCCCACCTCTGCCAAAAACTCAGCTCCAGAGCAGGCTTGTTCTGCTGTGCCCTAACCAACCCAAAAGAGTGATGGAAGGGCAAGTGCCAGAAGACCATCACCCGCCTTCTATTTGGCTGACCCTTTTCCCAACTGGGGGTCTCCTTTTAAGCTATGCCGGAATGTACATCTTCTTCAGGCCAGGGTGTCCCCATCTAGCACCTTGTCCTTACCTTTGCATCAACTTGGGTATTTTTTCCCCATACAGATCCCTTTTTGGGGTATGCCTAGCATCTTTGCTTTAACAAATGTGAAATATTGGTTACTCAATAAAGTAGCCCGTAAAAAGCACCTTTCCCTGAAATGCTTCCATGGGACTCGCACGCTGGGCCCTTTGGGGAAAGAAACCAGGTGATTTGCTGCATGCGACTTAGAATAGTCATGTGGATGAGCTGGTTTTGCCGTCTCCAAAGTAGCAGTTGCTCTTGAATGCAGCCTGAACAAAATGCCACCGGAGTGCTACATGTAATAAAGGGTTCTGTACAGGCATAAAGAACCCTGAATGGTCACCCACCCGGGATTTGAACTCAAGACACCACGGGCAGAAACAGGCACTTTAACCATTTCACCACAGGAACCTAGATGCTTTTGAAATGGTTTCGGATGACTGTAATAAAACATAGTCTCTTGTGCCTCTGCAGTGTCTGGTAGGCCAGAGGTCCATATTCTGCTTAATAAAGTCAATACCAACCTGAGGCCAGTTCTTATATGAGCCTGCCTAAATAGCTCAGTTGGTAGAGCACACAGCTCTGGATGATAACCTGGTCCAAAAGATTGTGGGTTCAATTCCCACCTCTGCCAAAAACTCAGCTCCAGAGCAGGCTTGGTCCGCTGTGCCCTAAGGTATGTCGGAATGTATATCTTCTTCAGGCCAGGTTTTCCCCATCTAGCACCTTTCCCTTACCTTTGCATCAACTTGGGTATTTTTTCCCCATACAGATCCCTTTTTGGGGTATGCCAAGCATTTTTGCTTTAACAAATGTGAAATATTGGTTACTCAATAAAGTAGCCCGTAAAAAGCACCTTTCCCTGAAATGCTTCCATGGGACTCGCACGCTGGGCCCTTTGGGGAAAGAAACCAGGTGATTTGCTGCATGCGACATAGAACAGCCATGTGGGGGAGATGGTTTTGCCTTCTCCAAAGTAGCAGTTGCTCTTGAATGCAGCCTGAACAAAATGCCACCGGTGTGCTACATGTAATAAAGGGTTGTGTACAGGCATAAAGAACCCTGAATGGTCACCCACCTGGGATTTGAACTCAAGACACCACGGGCAGAAACAGGCACTTTAACCATTTCACCACAGGAACCTAGATGCTTTTCAAATGGTTTCAGATGACTGTAATATACCCATTGTCTCTTGTGCTTCTGCAGTGTCTGGCAGGCCAGAAGTCCATCTTCTGCTTAATAAAGTCAATACCAACCTGAGGCCAGTTCTTATAAGAGCCTGCCTAAATAGCTCAGTCGGTAGAGCGCACAGCTCTGGACGATAACCTGGTCCAAAAGATTGTGGGTTCGATTCCCACCTCTGCCAAAAACTCAGCTCCAGAGCAGGTTTGGTCTGCTGTGCCTGAAGCTATGCCCGAATGTATATCTTCTTCAGGAAAGGGTTTCCCTATCTAGCACCTTTCCCTTACCTTTGCATCAACTTGGGTATTTTTTCCCCATACAGATCCCTTTTTGGGGTATGCCTAGCATTTTTGCTTTAACAAATGTGAAATATTGGTTACTCAATAAAGTAGACCGTAAAAGGCACCTTTCCCTGAAATGCTTCCATGGGACTCGCACGCTGGGCCCTTTGGGGAAAGAAACCAGGTGATTTGCTGCATGCGACATAGAACAGCCATGTGGGGGAGCTGGTTTTGCCGTCTCCAAAGTAGCAGTTGCTCTTGAATGCAGCCTGAACAAAATGCCACCGGTGTGCTACATGTAATAAAGGGTTCTGTACAGGCATTAAGAACCCTGAATGGTCACCCACCCGGAATTTGAACTCAAGACACCACGGGCAGAAACAGGCACTTTAACCATTTCACCACAGGAACCTAGATGCTTTTGAAATGGTTTCGGATGACTGTAATAACCCCTTGTCTCTTGTGCCTCTGCAGTGTTTGGCAGGCCAGAAGTCCATATTCTGCTTAATAAAGTCAATACCAACCTGAGGCCAGTTCTTATAAGAGCCTGCCTAAATAGCTCAGTCGGTAGAGCGCACAGCTCTGCACGATAACCTGGTCCAAAAGATTGTGGGTTCGATTCCCACCTCTGCCAAAAACTCAGCTCCAGGGCAGGTTTGGTCCGCTGTGCCCGACGCTATGCCGGAATGTATATCTTCTTCAGGCCAGGGTTTCCCCATCTAGCACCTTTCCCTTACCTTTGCATCAACTTGGGTATTTTTTCCCCATACAGATCCCTTTTTGGGGTATGCCTAGCATTTTTGCTTTAACAAATGTGAAATATTGGTTACTCAATAAAGTAGCCCGTAAAAGGCACCTTTCCCTGAAATGCTTCCATGGGACTCGCACGCTGGGCCCTTAGGGGAAAGAAACCAGGTGATTTGCTGCATGCGACATAGAACAGCCTTGTGGGGGAGCTGGTTTTGCTGTCTCCAAAGTAGCAGTTGCTCTTGAATGCAGCCTGAACAAAATGCCACCGGTGTGCTACATGTAATAAAGGGTTCTGTACAGGCATTAAGAACCCTGAATGGTCACCCACCCGGAATTTGAACTCAAGACACCACGGGCAGAAACAGGCAATTTAACCATTTCACCACAGGAACCTAGATGCTTTTGAAATGGTTTCGGATGACTGTAATAACCCCTTGTCTCTTGTGCCTCTGCAGTGTTTGGCAGGCCAGAAGTCCATATTCTGCTTAATAAAGTCAATACCAACCTGAGGCCAGTTCTTATAAGAGCCTGCCTAAATAGCTCAGTCGGTAGAGCGCACAGCTCTGCACGATAACCTGGTCCAAAAGATTGTGGGTTCGATTCCCACCTCTGCCAAAAACTCAGCTCCAGGGCAGGTTTGGTCCGCTGTGCCCGACGCTATGCCGGAATGTACATCTTCTTCAGGCCAGGGTTTCCCCATCTAGCACCTTTCCCTTACCTTTGCATCAACTTGGGTATTTTTTCCCCATACAGATCCCTTTTTGGGGTATGCCTAGCATTTTTGCTTTAACAAATGTGAAATATTGGTTACTCAATAAAGTAGCCCGTAAAAGGCACCTTTCCCTGAAATGCTTCCATGGGACTCGCACGCTGGGCCCTTAGGGGAAAGAAACCAGGTGATTTGCTGCATGCGACATAGAACAGCCTTGTGGGGGAGCTGGTTTTGCTGTCTCCAAAGTAGCAGTTGCTCTTGAATGCAGCCTGAACAAAATGCCACCGGTGTGCTACATGTAATAAAGGGTTCTGTACAGGCATAAAGAACCCTGAATGGTCACCCACCCGGGATTTGAAATCAAGACACCACGGGCAGAAACAGGCACTTTAACCATTTCACCACAGGAACCTAGATGCTTTTGAAATGGTTTCGGATGACTGTAATAACCCATTGTCTCTTGTGCCTCTGCAGTGTCTGGCAGGCCAGAAGTCCATATTCTGCTTAATAAAGTCAATACCAACCTGAGGCCAGTTCTTATAAGAGCCTGCCTAAATAGCTCAGTTGGTAGAGCACACAGCTCTGGATGATAACCTGGTCCAAAAGATTGTGGGTTCAATTCCCACCTCTGCCAAAAACTCAGCTCCAGAGCAGGCTTGGTCCGCTGTGCCCTAAGGTATGCCGAAATGTATATCTTCTTCAGGCCAGGTTTTCCCCATCTAGCACCTTACCTTTGCATCAACTTGGGTATTTTTTCCCCATACAGATCCCTTTTTGGGGTATGCCTAGCATTTTTGCTTTAACAAATGTGAAATATTGGTTACTCAATAAAGTAGCCCGTAAAAAGCACCTTTCCCTGAAATGCTTCCATGGGACTCGCACGCTTGGCCCTTTGGGGAAAGAAACCAGGTGATTTGCTGCATGCGACATAGAACAGCCATGTGGGGGAGCTGGTTTTGCCGTCTCCAAAGTAGCAGTTGCTCTTGAATGCAGCCTGAACAAAATGCCACCGGTGTGCTACATGTAATTAACCGTTCTGTACAGGCATAAAGAACCCTGAATGGTCACCCACCCTGGATTTGAACTCAAGACAACACGGGCAGAAACAGGCACTTTAACCATTTCACCACAGGAACCTAGATGCTTTTGAAATGGTTTCGGATGACTGTAATAACCCATTGTCTCTTGTGCCTCTGCAGTGTTTGGCAGGCCAGAAGTCCATCTTCTGCTTAATAAAGTCAATACCAACCTGAGGCCAGTTCTTATAAGAGCCTGCCTAAATAGCTCAGTCGGTAGAGCGCACAGCTCTGGACGATAACCTGGTCCAAAAGATTGTGGGTTCGATTCCCACCTCTGCCAAAAACTCAGCTCCAGAGCAGGCTTGGTCTGCTGTGCCCTAACCAACCCAAAAGAGTGATGGAAGGGCAAGTGCCAGAAGTCCATCACCCGCCTTCTATTTGGCTGACCCTTTTCCCAACTGGGGGTCTCCTTCTAAGCTATGCCGGAATGTACATCTTCTTCAGGCCAGGGTGTCCCCATCTAGCACCTTGCCCTTACCTTTGCATCAACTTGGGTATTTTTTCCCCATACAGATCCCTTTTTGGGGTATGCCTAGCATTTTTGCTTTAACAAATGTGAAATATTTGGAAATGGTTCCGGATGACTGTAATAACCCATTGTCTCTTGTGCCTCTGCAGTGTCTGGCAGGCCAGAAGTCCATCTTCTGCTTAATAAAGTCAATACCAACCTGAGGCCAGTTCTTATAAGAGCCTGCCTAAATAGCTCAGTCGGTAGAGCGCACAGCTCTGGACAATAACCTGGTCCAAAAGATTGTGGGTTCGATTCCCACCTCTGCCAAAAACTCAGCTCCAGAGCAGGCTTCGTCCGCTGTGCCCAAAGCTATGCCGGAATGTACATCTTCTTCAGGCCAGGGTGTCCCCATCTAGCACCTTGCCCTTACCTTTGCATCAACTTGGGTATTTTTTCCCCATACAGATCCCTTTTTGGGGTATGCCTAGCATTTTTGCTTTAACAAATGTGAAATATTTGGAATTGGTTCCGGATGACTGTAATAACCCATTATCTCTTGTGCCTCTGCAGTGTCTGGCAGGCCAGAAGTCCATCTTCTGCTTAATAAAGTCAATACCAACCTGAGTCCAGTTCTTATAAGAGCCTGCCTAAATAGCTCAGTCGGTAGAGCGCACAGCTCTGGACAATAACCTGGTCCAAAAGATTGTGGGTTCGATTCCCACCTCTGCCAAAAACTCAGCTCCAGAGCAGGCTTGGTCCGCTGTGCCCTAAGGTATGCCGAAATGTATATCTTCTTCAGGCCAGGTTTTCCCCATCTAGCACCTTTCCCTTACCTTTGCATCAACTTGGGTATTTTTTCCCCATACAGATCCCTTTTTGGGGTATGCCTAGCATTTTTGCTTTAACAAATGTGAAATATTGGTTACTCAATAAAGTAGCCCGTAAAAAGCACCTTTCCCTGAAATGCTTCCATGGGACTCGCACGCTTGGCCCTTTGGGGAAAGAAACCAGGTGATTTGCTGCATGCGACATAGAACAGCCATGTGGGGGAGCTGGTTTTGCCGTCTCCAAAGTAGCAGTTGCTCTTGAATGCAGCCTGAACAAAATGCCACCGGTGTGCTACATGTAATTAACCGTTCTGTACAGGCATAAAGAACCCTGAATGGTCACCCACCCTGGATTTGAACTCAAGACAACACGGGCAGAAACAGGCACTTTAACCATTTCACCACAGGAACCTAGATGCTTTTGAAATGGTTTCGGATGACTGTAATAACCCATTGTCTCTTGTGCCTCTGCAGTGTTTGGCAGGCCAGAAGTCCATCTTCTGCTTAATAAAGTCAATACCAACCTGAGGCCAGTTCTTATAAGAGCCTGCCTAAATAGCTCAGTCGGTAGAGCGCACAGCTCTGGACGATAACCTGGTCCAAAAGATTGTTGGTTCGATTCCCACCTCTGCCAAAAACTCAGCTCCAGAGCAGGCTTGGTCTGCTGTGCCCTAACCAACCCAAAAGAATGATGGAAGGGCAAGTGCCAGAAGTCCATCACCCGCCTTCTATTTGGCTGACCCTTTTCCCAACTGGGGGTCTCCTTCTAAGCTATGCCGGAATGTACATCTTCTTCAGGCCAGGGTGTCCCCATCTAGCACCTTGCCCTTACCTTTGCATCAACTTGGGTATTTTTTCCCCATACAGATCCCTTTTTGGGGTATGCCTAGCATTTTTGCTTTAACAAATGTGAAATATTTGGAAATGGTTCCGGATGACTGTAATAACCCATTGTCTCTTGTGCCTCTGCAGTGTCTGGCAGGCCAGAAGTCCATCTTCTGCTTAATAAAGTCAATACCAACCTGAGGCCAGTTCTTATAAGAGCCTGCCTAAATAGCTCAGTCGGTAGAGCGCACAGCTCTGGACAATAACCTGATCCAAAAGATTGTGGGTTCGATTCCCACCTCTGCCAAAAACTCAGCTCCAGAGCAGGCTTCGTCCGCTGTGCCCAAAGCTATGCCGGAATGTACATCTTCTTCAGGCCAGGGTGTCCCCATCTAGCACCTTGCCCTTACCTTTGCATCAACTTGGGTATTTTTTCCCCATACAGATCCCTTTTTGGGGTATGCCTAGCATTTTTGCTTTAACAAATGTGAAATATTTGGAATTGGTTCCGGATGACTGTAATAACCCATTATCTCTTGTGCCTCTGCAGTGTCTGGCAGGCCAGAAGTCCATCTTCTGCTTAATAAAGTCAATACCAACCTGAGGCCAGTTCTTATAAGAGCCTGCCTAAATAGCTCAGTCGGTAGAGCGCACAGCTCTGGACAATAACCTGGTCCAAAAGATTGTGGGTTCGATTCCCACCTCTGCCAAAAACTCAGCTCCAGAGCAGGCTTCGTCCGCTGTGCCCAAAGCTATGCCGGAATGTACATCTTCTTCAGGCCAGGGTGTCCCCATCTAGCACCTTGCCCTTACCTTTGCATCAACTTGGGTATTTTTTCCCCATACAGATCCCTTTTTGGGGTATGCCTAGCATCTTTGCTTTAACAAATGTGAAATATTGGTTACTCAATAAAGTAGCCCCTAAAAAGCACCTTTCCCTGAAATGCTTCCATGGGACTCGCACGCTGGGCCCTTTGGGGAAAGAAACCAGGTGATTTGCTGCATGCGACTTAGAACAGTCATGTGGATGAGCTGGTTTTGCCGTCTCCAAAGTAGCAGTTGCTCTTGAATACAGCCTGAACAAAATGCCACCGGTGTGCTACATGTAATAAAGGGTTCTGTACAGGCATAAAGAACCCTAAATGGTCACCCACCCGGGATTTGAACTCAAGACACCATGGGCAAAAACAGGCACTTTAACCATTTCACCACAGAAACCTAGATGCTTTAGAAATGGTTTCGGATGACTGTAATAAAACATAGTCTCTTGTGCCTCTGCAGTGTCTGGCAGGCCAGAAGTCCATATTCTGCTTAATAAAGTCAATACCAACCTGAGGCCAGTTCTTATAAGAGCCTGCCTAAATAGCTCAGTCGGTAGAGCGCACATCGCTGAACGATAACCTGGTCCAAAAGATTGTGGGTTCGATTCCCACCTCTGCCAAAAACTCAGCTCCAGAGCAGGCTTGGTCCGCTGTGCCCGAAGGTATGCCGGAATGTACATCTTCTTCAGGCCAGGGTTTCCACATCTAGCACCTTTCCCTTACCTTTGTATCAACTTGGGTATTTTTTCCCCATACAGATCCCTTTTTGGGGTATGCCTAGCATTTTTGCTTTAACAAATGTGAAATATTGGTTACTAATTTAAGTAGCCTATAAAAAGCACCTTTCCCTGAAATGCTTCCATGGGACTCGCACGCTGCGCCCTTTGGGGAAAGAAACCAGGTGATTTGCTGCATGCGACATAGAACAGCCATGTGGGGGAGCTGGTTTTGCCGTCTCCAAAGTAGCAGTTGCTCTTGAATGCAGCCTGAACAAAATGCCACCGGTGTGCTACATGTAATAAAGGGTTCTGTACAGGCATAAAGATCCCTGAATGGTCACCCACCCGGGATTTGAACTCAAGACACCACGGGCAGAAACAGGCACTTTAACCATTTCACCACAGGAACCTAGATGCTTTTGAAATGGTTTCGGATGACTGTAATAACCCATTGTCTCTTGTGCCTCTGCAGTGTTTGGCAGGCCAGAAGTCCATCTTCTGCTTAATAAAGTCAATACCAACCTGAGGCCAGTTCTTATAAGAGCCTGCCTAAATAGCTCAGTCGGTAGAGCGCACAGCTCTGGACAAAAACCTGGTCCAAAAGATTGTGGGTTCGATTCCCACCTCTGCCAAAAACTCAGCTCCAGAGCAGGCTCCGTCCACTGTGCCCAAAGCTATGCCGGAATGTACATCTTCTTCAGGCCAGGGTGTCCCCATCTAGCACCTTGCCCTTACCTTTGCATCAACTTGGGTATTTTTTCCCCATACAGATCCCTTTTTGGGGTATGCCTAGCATTTTTGCTTTAAAAAATGTGAAATATTTGGAATTGGTTCCGGATGACTGTAATAACCCATTGTCTCTTGTGCCTCTGCAGTGTCTGGCAGGCCAGAAGTCTATATTCTGCTTAATAAAGTCAATACCAACCTGAGGCCAGTTCTTATAAGAGCCTGCCTAAATAGCTCAGTCGGTAGAGTGCACAGCTCTGGATGATAACCTGGTCCAAAAGATTGTGGGTTCGATTCCCACCTCTGCCAAAAACTCAGCTCCAGAGCAGGCTTGGTCCGCTGTGCCCGAAGGTATGCCGGAATGTACATCTTCTTCAGGCCAGGGTTTCCCTATCTAGCACCTTTCCCTTACCTTTGCATCAACTTGGGTATTTTTTCCCCATACAGATCCCTTTTTGGGGTATGCCTAGCATCTTTGCATTTACAAATGTGAAATATTGGTTACTCAATAAAGAAGCCCGTAAAAAGCTCCTTTCCCTGAAATGCTTCCATGGGACTCGCACGCTGGGCCCTTTGGGGAAAGAAACCAGGTGATTTGCTGCATGCGACATAGAACAGCCATGTGGGGGAGCTGGTTTTGCCGTCTCCAAAGTAGCAGTTGCTCTTGAATGCAGCCTGAACAAAATGCAACCGGTGTGCTACATGTAATAAAGGGTTCTGTACAGGCATAAAGAACCCTGAATGTTCACCCACCCAGGATTTGAACTCAAGACAACACGGGCAGAAACAGGCACTTTAACCATTTCACCACAGGAACCTAGATGCTTTTGAAATGGTTTCGGATGACTGTAATAACCCATTGTCTCTTGTGCCTCTGCAGTGTCTGGCAGGCCAGAAGTCCATATTCTGCTTAATAAAGTCAATACCAACCTGAGGCCAGTTCTTATAAGAGCCTGCCTAAATAGCTCAGTCGGTAGAGCGCACAGCTCTGGACGATAACCTGGTCCAAAAGATTGTGGGTTCGATTCCCACCTCTGCCAAAAACTCATCTCTAGAGCAGGCTTGGTCCGCTGTGCCCGAAGCTATGCCAGAATGTACATCTTCTTCAGGCCAGGGTTTCCCCATCTAGCACCTTTCCATTACCTTTGCATCAACTTGGGTATTTTTTCCCCATACAGATCCCTTTTTGGGGTATGCCTAGCATTTTTGCTTTAACAAATGTGAAATATTGGTTACTCATTAAAGTAGCCTGTAAAAAGCACCTTTCCCTGAAATGCTTCCATGGGACTCGCACGCTGGGCCCTTTGGGGAAAGAAACCAGGTGATTTGCTGCATGCGACATAGAACAGCCATGTGGGGGAGATGGTTTTGCCGTCTCCAAAGTAGCAGTTGCTCTTGAATGCAGCCTGAACAAAATGCAACCGGTGTGCTACATGTAATAAAGGATTCTGTACAGGCATAAAGAACCCTGAATGGTCACCCACCCGGGATTTGAACTCAAGACAACACGGGCAGAAACAGGCACTTTAACCATTTCACCACAGGAACCTAGATGCTTTTGAAATGGTTTCGGATGACTGTAATAACCCATTGTCTCTTGTGCCTCTGCAGTGTCTGGCAGGCCAGAAGTCCATATTCTGCTTAATAAAGTCAATACCAACCTGAGGCCAGTTCTTATAACAGCCTGCCTAAATAGCTCAGTCGGTAGAGCGCACAGCTCTGGACAATAACCTGGTCCAAAAGATTGTGGGTTCGATTCCCACCTCTGCCAAAAACTCAGCTCCAGAGCAGGCTTCGTCCGCTGTGCCCAAAGCTATGCCGGAATGTACATCTTCTTCAGGCCAGGGTGTCCCCATCTAGCACCTTGCCCTTACCTTTGCATCAACTTGGGTATTTTTTCCCCATACAGATCCCTTTTTGGGGTATGCCTAGCATTTTTGCTTTAACAAATGTGAAATATTTGGAATTGGTTCCGGATGACTGTAATAACCCATTGTCTCTTGTGCCTCTGCAGTGTCTGGCAGGCCAGAAGTCTATATTCTGCTTAATAAAGTCAATACCAACCTGAGGCCAGTTCTTATAAGAGCCTGCCTAAATAGCTCCGTCGGTAGAGTGCACAGCTCTGGACGATAACCTGGTCCAAAAGATTGTGGGTTCGATTCCCACCTCTGCCAAAAACTCAGCTCCAGAGCAGGCTTGGTCTGCTGTGCCCTAACCAACCCAAAAGAGTGATGGAAGGGCAAGTGCCAGAAGTCCATCACCCGCCTTCTATTTGGCTGACCCTTTTCCCAACTGGGGGTCTCCTTCTAAGCTATGCCGGAATGTACATCTTCTTCAGGCCAGGGTGTCCCCATCTAGCACCTTCCCCTTACCTTTGCATCAACTTGGGTATTTTTTCCCCATACAGATCCCTTTTTGGGGTATGCCTAGCATCTTTGCTTTAACAAATGTGAAATATTGGTTACTCAATAAAGTAGCCCCTAAAAAGCACCTTTCCCTGAAATGCTTCCATGGGACTCGCACGCTGGGCCCTTTGGGGAAAGAAACCAGGTGATTTGCTGCATGCGACTTAGAACAGTCATGTGGATGAGCTGGTTTTGCCGTCTCCAAAGTAGCAGTTGCTCTTGAATGCAGCCTGAACAAAATGCCACCGGTGTGCTACATGTAATAAAGGGTTCTGTACAGGCATAAAGAACCCTAAATGGTCACCCACCCGGGATTTGAACTCAAGACACCACGGGCAGAAACAGGCACTTTAACCATTTCACCACAGAAACCTAGATGCTTTTGAAATGGTTTCGGATGACTGTAATAAAACATAGTCTCTTGTGCCTCTGCAGTGTCTGGCAGGCCAGAAGTCCATATTCTGCTTAATAAAGTCAATACCAACCTGAGGCCAGTTCTTATAAGAGCCTGCCTAAATAGCTCAGTCGGTAGAGCGCACAGCTCTGGACGATAACCTGGTCCAAAAGATTGTGGGTTCGATTCCCACCTCTGCCAAAAACTCATCTCTAGAGCAGGCTTGGTCCGCTGTGCCCGAAGCTATGCCAGAATGTACATCTTCTTCAGGCCAGGGTTTCCCCATCTAGCACCTTTCCATTACCTTTGCATCAACTTGGGTATTTTTTCCCCATACAGATCCCTTTTTGGGGTATGCCTAGCATTTTTGCTTTAACAAATGTGAAATATTGGTTACTCATTAAAGTAGCCTGTAAAAAGCACCTTTCCCTGAAATGCTTCCATGGGACTCGCACGCTGGGCCCTTTGGGCCCTTTGGGGAAAGAAACCAGGTGATTTGCTGCATGCGACATAGAACAGCCATGTGGGGGAGATGGTTTTGCCGTCTCCAAAGTAGCAGTTGCTCTTGAATGCAGCCTGAACAAAATGCAACCGGTGTGCTACATGTAATAAAGGGTTCTGTACAGGCATAAAGAACCCTGAATGGTCACCCACCCGGGATTTGAACTCAAGACAACACGGGCAGAAACAGGCACTTTAACCATTTCACCACAGGAACCTAGATGCTTTTGAAATGGTTTCGGATGACTGTAATAACCCATTGTCTCTTGTGCCTCTGCAGTGTCTGGCAGGCCAGAAGTCCATATTCTGCTTAATAAAGTCAATACCAACCTGAGGCCAGTTCTTATAACAGCCTGCCTAAATAGCTCAGTCGGTAGAGCGCACAGCTCTGGACAATAACCTGGTCCAAAAGATTGTGGGTTCGATTCCCACCTCTGCCAAAAACTCAGCTCCAGAGCAGGCTTCGTCCGCTGTGCCCAAAGCTATGCCGGAATGTACATCTTCTTCAGGCCAGGGTGTCCCCATCTAGCACCTTGCCCTTACCTTTGCATCAACTTGGGTATTTTTTCCCCATACAGATCCCTTTTTGGGGTATGCCTAGCATTTTTGCTTTAACAAATGTGAAATATTTGGAATTGGTTCCGGATGACTGTAATAACCCATTGTCTCTTGTGCCTCTGCAGTGTCTGGCAGGCCAGAAGTCTATATTCTGCTTAATAAAGTCAATACCAACCTGAGGCCAGTTCTTATAAGAGCCTGCCTAAATAGCTGAGTCAGTAGAGTGCACAGCTCTGGACGATAACCTGGTCCAAAAGATTGTGGGTTCAATTCCCACCTCTGCCAAAAACTCAGCTCCAGAGCAGGCTTGGTCCGCTGTGCCCGAAGGTATGCCGGAATGTACATCTTCTTCAGGCCAGGGTTTCCCCATCTAGCACCTTTCCCTTACCTTTGCATCAACTTGGGTATTTTTTCCCCATACAGATCCTTTTTGGGGTATGCCTAGCATCTTTGCATTTACAAATGTGAAATATTGGTTAATCAATAAAGAAGCCCGTAAAAAGCTCCTTTCCCTGAAATGCTTCCATGGGACTCGCACGCTTAGCCCTTTGGGGAAAGAAACCAGGTGATTTGCTGCATGCGACATAGAACAGCCATGTGGGGGAGCTGGTTTTGCCGTCTCCAAAGTAGCAGTTGCTCTTGAATGCAGCCTGAACAAAATGCCACCGGTTTGCTACATGTAATTAACGGTTCTGTACAGGCATAAAGAACCCTGAATGGTCACCCACCCTGGATTTGAACTCAAGACAACACGGGCAGAAACAGGCACTGTAACCATTTCACCACAGGAACCTAGATGCTTTTGAAATGGTTTCGGATGACTGTAATAACCCATTGTCTCTTGTGCCTCTGCAGTGTTTGGCAGGCCAGAAGTCCATCTTCTGCTTAATAAAGTCAATACCAACCTGAGGCCAGTTCTTATAAGAGCCTGCCTTAATAGCTCAGTCGGTAGAGCGCACAGCTCTGGACGATAACCTGGTCCAAAAGATTGTGGGTTCGATTCCCACCTCTGCCAAAAACTCAGCTCCAGAGCAGGCTTGGTCTGCTGTGCCCTAACCAACCCAAAAGAGTGATGGAAGGGCAAGTGCCAGAAGTCCATCACCCGCCTTCTATTTGGCTGACCCTTTTCCCAACTGGGGGTCTCCTTCTAAGCTATGCCGGAATGTACATCTTCTTCAGGCCAGGGTGTCCCCATCTAGCACCTTGCCCTTACCTTTGCATCAACTTGGGTATTTTTTCCCCATACAGATCCCTTTTTGGGGTATGCCTAGCATTTTTGCTTTAACAAATGTGAAATATTTGGAAAGGGTTCCGGATGACTGTAATAACCCATTGTCTCTTGTGCCTCTGCAGTGTCTGGCAGGCCAGAAGTCCATCTTCTGCTTAATAAAGTCAATACCAACCTGAGGCCAGTTCTTATAAGAGCCTGCCTAAATAGCTCAGTCGGTAGAGTGCACAGCTCTGGCCGATAACCTGGTCCAAAAGATTGTGGGTTCGATTCCCACCTCTGCCAAAAACTCAGCTCCAGAGCAGGCTTGGTCCGCTGTGCCCGAAGGTATGCCGGAATGTACATCTTCTTCAGGCCAGGGTTTCCCCATCTAGCACCTTTCCCTTACCTTTGCATCAACTTGGGTATTTTTTCCCCATACAGATCCCTTTTTGGGGTATGCCTAGCATCTTTGCATTTACAAATGTGAAATATTGGTTAATCAATAAAGAAGCCCGTAAAAAGCTCCTTTCCCTGAAATGCTTCCATGGGACTCGCACGTTGGGCCCTTTGGGGAAAGAAACCAGGTGATTTGCTGCATGCGACATAGAACAGCCATGTGGGGGAGCTGGTTTGCCGTCTCCAAAGTAGCAGTTGCTCTTGAATGCAGCCTGAACAAAATGCCACCGGTGTGCTACATGTAATAAAGGGTTCTGTACAGGCATAAAGAACCCTGAATGTTCACCCACCCGGGATTTGAACTCAAGACAACACGGGCAGAAACAGGCACTTTAACCATTTCACCACAGGAACCTAGATGCTTTTGAAATGGTTTCGGATGACTGTAATAACCCATTGTCTCTTGTGCCTCTGCAGTGTTTGGCAGGCCAGAAGTCCATATTCTGCTTAATAAAGTCAATACCAACCTGAGGCCAGTTCTTATAAGAGCCTGCCTAAATAGCTCAGTCGGTAGAGCGCACAGCTCTGGACGATAACCTGGTCCAAAAGATTGTGGGTTCGATTCCCACCTCTGCCAAAAACTCAGCTCCAGAGCAGGCTTGGTCCGCTGTGCCCGAAGTTATGCCAGAATGTACATCTTCTTCAGGCCAGGGTTTCCCCATCTAGCACCTTACCTTTGCATCAACTTGGGTATTTTTTCCCCATACAGATCCCTTTTTGGGGTATGGCTAGCATCTTTGCTTTAACAAATGTGAAATATTGGTTACTCAATAAAGTAGCCCGTAAAAAGCACCTTTCACTGAAATGCTTCCATGGGACTCGCACGCTGGGCCCTTTGGGGAAAGAAACCAGGTGATTTGCTGCATGCGACATAGAACAGCCATGTGGGGGAGCTTGTTTTGACGTCTCCAAAGTAGCAGTTGCTCTTGAATGCAGCCTGAACAAAATGCCACCGGTGTGCTACATGTAATAAAGGGTTCTGTACAGGCATAAAGAACCCTGAATGGTCACCCACCCGGGATTTGAACTCAAGACACCACGGGCAGAAACAGGCACTTTAACCATTTCACCACAAGAACCTAGATGCTTTTGAAATGGTTTCGGATGACTGTAATAAACCCATTGTCTCTTGTGCTTCTGCAGTGTCTGGCAGGCCAGAAGTCCATATTCTGCTTAATAAAGTCAATACCAACCTGAGGCCAGTTCTTATAAGAGCCTGCCTAAATAGCTCAGTCGGTAGAGCGCACAGCTCTGGACGATAACCTGGTCCAAAAGATTGTGGGTTCGATTCCCACCTCTGCCAAAAACTCAGCTCCAGAGCAGGCTTGGTCCGCTGTGCCCGAAGCTATGCCAGAATGTACATCTTCTTCAGGCCAGGGTTTCCCCATCTAGCACCTTACCTTTGCATCAACTTGGGTATTTTTTCCCCATACAGATCCCTTTTTGGGGTATGCCTAGCATCTTTGCTTTAACAAATGTGAAATATTGGTTACTAATTAAAGTAACCTGTAAAAAGCACCTTTCCCTGAAATGCTTCCATGGGACTTGCACGCTGGGCCCTTTGGGGAAAGAAACCAGGTGATTTGCTGCATGCGACATAGAACAGCCATGTGGGGGAGCTGGTTTTGCCGTCTCCAAAGTAGCAGTTGCTCTTGAATGCAGCCTGAACAAAATGCCACCGGTGTGCTACATGTAATAAAGGGTTCTTCTGTACAGGCATAAAGAACCCTGAATGTTTACCCACCCGAGATTTGAACTCAAGACAACACGGGCAGAAACAGGCACTTTAACCATTTCACCACAGGAACCTAGATGCTTTTGAAATGGTTTCGGATGACTGTAATAACCCCTTGTCTCTTGTGCCTCTGCAGTGTTTGGCAGGCCAGAAGTCCATATTCTGCTTAATAAAGTCAATACCAACCTGAGGCCAGTTCTTATAAGAGCCTGCCTAAATAGCTCAGTCGGTAGAGCGTACAGCTCTGGACGATAACCTCGTCCAAAAGATTGTGGGTTCGATTCCCACCTCTGCCAAAAACTCAGCTCCAGAGCAGGCTTGGTCCGCTGTGCCCGAAGGTATGCCGGAATGTACATCTTCTTCAGGCCAGGGTTTCCCCATCTAGCACCTTTCCCTTACCTTTGCATCAACTTGGGTATTTTTTCCCCATACAGATCCCTTTTTGGGGTATGCCTAGCATCTTTGCATTTACAAATGTGAAATATTGGTTAATCAATAAAGAAGCCCGTAAAAAGCTCCTTTCCCTGAAATGCTTCCATGGGACTCGCACGCTGGGCCCTTTGGGGAAAGAAACCAGGTGATTTGCTGCATGCGACATAGAACAGCCATGTGGGGGAGCTGGTTTTGCCGTCTCCAAAGTAGCAGTTGCTCTTGAATGCAGCCTGAACAAAATGCCACCGGTGTGCTACATGTAATAAAGGGTTCTTCTGTACAGGCATAAAGAACCCTGAATGTTCACCCACCCGAGATTTGAACTCAAGACAACACGGGCAGAAACAGGCACTTTAACCATTTCACCACAGGAACCTAGATGCTTTTGAAATGGTTTCGGATGACTGTAATAACCCCTTGTCTCTTGTGCCTCTGCAGTGTTTGGTAGGCCAGAAGTCCATATTCTGCTTAATAAAGTCAATACCAACCTGAGGCCAGTTCTTATAAGAGCCTGCCTAAATAGCTCAGTCGGTAGAGCGCACAGCTCTATACGATAACCTGGTCCAAAAGATTGTGGGTTCGATTCCCACCTCTGCCAAAAACTCAGCTCCAGGGCAGGTTTGGTCCGCTGTGCCCGAAGCTATGCCGGAATGTACATCTTCTTCAGGCCAGGGTTTCCCCATCTAGCACCTTTCCCTTAGCTTTGCATCAACTTGGGTATTTTTTCCCCATACAGATCCCTTTTTGGGGTATGCCTAGCATTTTTGCTTTAACAAATGTGAAATATTGGTTACTCAATAAAGTAGCCCATAAAAGGCACCTTTCCCTGAAATGCTTCCATGGGACTCGCATGCTGGGCCCTTAGGGGAAAGAAACCAGGTGATTTGCTGCATGCGACATAGAACAGCCTTGTGGGGGAGCTGGTTTTGCTGTCTCCAAAGTAGCAGTTGCTCTTGAATGCAGCCTGAACAAAATGCCACCGGTGTGCTACATGTAATAAAGGGTTCTGTACAGGCATAAAGAACCCTGAATGGTCACCCACCCGGGATTTGAAATCAAGACACCACGGGCAGAAACAGGCACTTTAACCATTTCACCACAGGAACCTGGATGCTTTTGAAATGGTTTCGGATGACTGTAATAACCCATTGTCTCTTGTGCCTCTGCAGTGTCTGGCAGGCCAGAAGTCCATATTCTGCTTAATAAAGTCAATACCAACCTGAGGCCAGTTCTTATAAGAGCCTGCCTAAATAGCTCAGTCAGTAGAGTGCACAGCTCTGGACGATAACCTGGTCCAAAAGATTGTGGGTTCGATTCCCACCTCTGCCAAAAACTCAGCTCCAGAGCAGGCTTGGTCCGCTGTGCCCGAAGGTATGCCGGAATGTACATCTTCTTCAGGCCAGGGTTTCCCCATCTAGCACCTTTCCCTTACCTTTGCATCAACTTGGGTATTTTTTCCCCATACAGATCCCTTTTTGGGATCTGTAAAAAAGTAGAGTGCACAGCTCTGGACGATAACCTGGTCCAAAAGATTGTGGGTTCGATTCCCACCTCTGCCAAAAACTCAGCTCCAGAGCAGGCTTGGTCCGCTGTGCCCGAAGGTATGCCGGAATGTACATCTTCTTCAGGCCAGGGTTTCCCCATCTAGCACCTTTCCCTTACCTTTGCATCAACTTGGGTATTTTTTCCCCATACAGATCCCTTTTTGGGGTATGCCTAGCATCTTTGCATTTACAAATGTGAAATATTGGTTAATCAATAAAGAAGCCCGTAAAAAGCTCCTTTCCCTGAAATGCTTCCATGGGACTCGCACACTGGGCCCTTTGGGGAAAGAAACCAGGTGATTTGCTGCATGCGACATAGAACAGCCATGTGGGGGAGCTGGTTTGCCGTCTCCAAAGTAGCAGTTGCTCTTGAATGCAGCCTGAACAAAATGCCACCGGTGTGCTACATGTAATAAAGGGTTCTGTACAGGCATAAAGAACCCTGAATGTTCACCCACCCGGGATTTGAACTCAAGACAACACGGGCAGAAACAGGCACTTTAACCATTTCACCACAGGAACCTAGATGCTTTTGAAATGGTTTCGGATGACTGTAATAACCCATTGTCTCTTGTGCCTCTGCAGTGTTTGGCAGGCCAGAAGTCCATATTCTGCTTAATAAAGTCAATACCAACCTGAGGCCAGTTCTTATAAGAGCCTGCCTAAATAGCTCAGTCGGTAGAGCGCACAGCTCTGGACGATAACCTGGTCCAAAAGATTGTGGGTTTGATTCCCACCTCTGCCAAAAACTCAGCTCCAGAGCAGGCTTGGTCTGCTGTGCCCTAACCAACCCAAAAGAGTGATGGAAGGGCAAGTGCCAGAAGTCCATCACCCGCCTTCTATTTGGCTGACCCATTTCCCAACTGGGGGTCTCCTTTTAAGCTATGCCGGAATGTACATCTTCTTCAGGCCAGGGTGTCCCCATCTAGCACCTTGTCCTTACCTTTGCATCAACTTGGGTATTTTTTCCCCATACAGATCCCTTTTTGGGGTATGCCTAGCATCTTTGCTTTAACAAATGTGAAATATTGGTTACTCAATAAAGTAGCCCGTAAAAAGCACCTTTCCCTGAAATGCTTCCATGGGACTCGCACGCTGGGCCCTTTGGGGAAAGAAACCAGGTGATTTGCTGCATGCGACTTAGAACAGTCATGTGGATGAGCTGGTTTTGCCGTCTCCAAAGTAGTAGTTGCTCTTGAATGCAGCCTGAACAAAATGCCACCGGTGTGCTACATGTAATAAAGGGTTCTGTACAGGCATAAAGAACCCTGAATGGTCACCCACCCGGGATTTGAACTCAAGACACCACGGGCAGAAACAGGCACTTTAACCATTTCACCACAGGAACCTAGATGCTTTTGAAATGGTTTCGGATGACTGTAATAAAACATAGTCTCTTGTGCCTCTGCAGTGTCTGGCAGGCCAGAAGTCCATATTCTGCTTAATAAAGTCAATACCAACCTGAGGCCAGTTCTTATATGAGCCTGCCTAAATAGCTCAGTTGGTAGAGCACACAGCTCTGGATGATAACCTGGTCCAAAAGATTGTGGGTTCAATTCCCACCTCTGCCAAAAACTCAGCTCCAGAGCAGGCTTGGTCCGCTGTGCCCTAAGGTATGCCGGAATGTATATCTTCTTCAGGCCAGGTTTTCCCCATCTAGCACCTTTCCCTTACCTTTGCATCAACTTGGGTATTTTTTCCCCATACAGATCCCTTTTTGGGGTATGCCTAGCATTTTTGCTTTAACAAATGTGAAATATTTGGAATTGGTTCCGGATGACTGTAATAACCCATTGTCTCTTGTGCCTCTGCAGTGTCTGGCGGGCCAGAAGTCTATATTCTGCTTAATAAAGTCAATACCAACCTGAGGCCAGTTCTTATAAGAGCCTGCCTAAATAGCTCAGTCGGTAGAGTGCACAGCTCTGGACGATAACCTGGTCCAAAAGATTGTGGGTTCGATTCCCACCTCTGCCAAAAACTCAGCTCCAGAGCAGGCTTGGTCTGCTGTGCCCTAACCAACCCAAAAGAGTGATGGAAGGGCAAGTGCCAGAAGTCCATCACCCGCCTTCTATTTGGCTGACCCTTTTCCCAACTGGGGGTCTCCTTCTAAGCTATGCCGGAATGTACATCTTCTTCAGGCCAGGGTGTCCCCATCTAGCACCTTCCCCTTACCTTTGCATCAACTTGGGTATTTTTTCCCCATACAGATCCCTTTTTGGGGTATGCCTAGCATCTTTGCTTTAACAAATGTGAAATATTGGTTACTCAATAAAGTAGCCCCTAAAAAGCACCTTTCCCTGAAATGCTTCCATGGGACTCGCACGCTGGGCCCTTTGGGGAAAGAAACCAGGTGATTTGCTGCATGCGACTTAGAACAGTCATGTGGATGAGCTGGTTTTGCCGTCTCCAAAGTAGCAGTTGCTCTTGAATGCAGCCTGAACAAAATGCCACCGGTGTGCTACATGTAATAAAGGGTTCTGTACAGGCATAAAGAACCCTAAATGGTCACCCACCCGGGATTTGAACTCAAGACACCACGGGCAGAAACAGGCACTTTAACCATTTCACCACAGAAACCTAGATGCTTTTGAAATGGTTTCGGATGACTGTAATAAAACATAGTCTCTTGTGCCTCTGCAGTGTCTGGCAGGCCAGAAGTCCATATTCTGCTTAATAAAGTCAATACCAACCTGAGGCCAGTTCTTATAAGAGCCTGCCTAAATAGCTCAGTCGGTAGAGCGCACAGCTCTGGACGATAACCTGGTCCAAAAGATTGTGGGTTCGATTCCTACCTCTGCCAAAAACTCATCTCTAGAGCAGGCTTGGTCCGCTGTGCCCGAAGCTATGCCAGAATGTACATCTTCTTCAGGCCAGGGTTTCCCCATCTAGCACCTTTCCATTACCTTTGCATCAACTTGGGTATTTTTTCCCCATACAGATCCCTTTTTGGGGTATGCCTAGCATTTTTGCTTTAACAAATGTGAAATATTGGTTACTAATTAAAGTAGCCTATAAAAAGCACCTTTCCCTGAAATGCTTCCATGGGACTCGCACGCTGCGCCCTTTGGGGAAAGAAACCAGGTGATTTGCTGCATGCGACATAGAACAGCCATGTGGGGGAGCTGGTTTTGCCGTCTCCAAAGTAGCAGTTGCTCTTGAATGCAGCCTGAACAAAATGCCACCGGTGTGCTACATGTAATAAAGGGTTCTGTACAGGCATAAAGAACCCTGAATGGTCACCCACCCGGGATTTGAACTCAAGACACCACGGGCAGAAACAGGCACTTTAACCATTTCACCACAGGAACCTAGATGCTTTTGAAATGGTTTCGGATGACTGTAATAACCCATTGTCTCTTGTGCCTCTGCAGTGTTTGGCAGGCCAGAAGTCCATCTTCTGCTTAATAAAGTCAATACCAACCTGAGGCCAGTTCTTATAAGAGCCTGCCTAAATAGCTCAGTCGGTAGAGTGCACAGCTCTGGACAATAACCTGGTCCAAAAGATTGTGGGTTCGATTCCCACCTCTGCCAAAAACTCAGCTCCAGAGCAGGCTTCGTCCGCTGTGCCCAAAGCTATGCCGGAATGTACATCTTCTTCAGGCCAGGGTGTCCCCATCTAGCACCTTGCCCTTACCTTTGCATCAACTTGGGTATTTTTTCCCCATACAGATCCCTTTTTGGGGTATGCCTAGCATTTTTGCTTTAACAAATGTGAAATATTTGGAATTGGTTCCGGATGACTGTAATAACCCATTGTCTCTTGTGCCTCTGCAGTGTCTGGCAGGCCAGAAGTCTATATTCTGCTTAATAAAGTCAATACCAACCTGAGGCCAGTTCTTATAAGAGCCTGCCTAAATAGCTGAGTCAGTAGAGTGCACAGCTCTGGACAATAACCTGGTCCAAAAGATTGTGGGTTCGATTCCCACCTCTGCCAAAAACTCAGCTCCAGAGCAGGCTTGGTCCGCTGTGCCCGAAGGTATGCCGGAATGTACATCTTCTTCAGGCCAGGGTTTCCCCATCTAGCACCTTTCCCTTACCTTTGCATCAACTTTGGTATTTTTTCCCCCATACAGATCCCTTTTTGGGGTATGCCTAGCATCTTTGCATTTACAAATGTGAAATATTGGTTAATCAATAAAGAAGCCCGTAAAAAGCTCCTTTCCCTGAAATGCTTCCATGGGACTCGCACGCTGGGCCCTTTGGGGAAAGAAACCAGGTGATTTGCTGCATGCGACATAGAACAGCCATGTGGGGGAGCTGGTTTGCCGTCTCCAAAGTAGCAGTTGCTCTTGAATGCAGCCTGAACAAAATGCCACCGGTGTGCTACATGTAATAAAGGGTTCTGTACAGGCATAAAGAACCCTGAATGTTCACCCACCCGGGATTTGAACTCAAGACAACACGGGCAGAAACAGGCACTTTAACCATTTCACCACAGGAACCTAGATGCTTTTGAAATGGTTTCGGATGACTGTAATAACCCATTGTCTCTTGTGCCTCTGCAGTGTTTGGCAGGCCAGAAGTCCATATTCTGCTTAATAAAGTCAATACCAACCTGAGGCCAGTTCTTATAAGAGCCTGCCTAAATAGCTCAGTCGGTAGAGCGCACAGCTCTGGACAATAACCTGGTCCAAAAGATTGTGGGTTCGATTCCCACCTCTGCCAAAAACTCAGCTCCAGAGCCGGCTTGGTCCGCTGTGCCCGAAGTTATGCCAGAATGTAAATCTTCTTCAGGCCAGGGTTTCCCCATCTAGCACCTTACCTTTGCATCAACTTGGGTATTTTTTCCCCATACAGATCCCTTTTTGGGGTATGCCTAGCATCTTTGCTTTAACAAATGTGAAATATTGGTTACTCAATAAAGTAGCCCGTAAAAAGCACCTTTCACTGAAATGCTTCCATGGGACTCGTACGCTGGGCCCTTTGGGGAAAGAAACCAGGTGATTTGCTGCATGCGACATAGAACAGCCATGTGGGGGAGCTGGTTTTGACGTCTCCAAAGTAGCAGTTGCTCTTGAATGCAGCCTGAACAAAATGCCACCGGTGTGCTACATGTAATAAAGGGTTCTGTACAGGCATAAAGAACCCTGAATGGTCACCCACCCGGGATTTGAACTCAAGACACCACGGGCAGAAACAGGCACTTTAACCATTTCACCACAGGAACCTAGATGCTTTTGAAATGGTTTCGGATGACTGTAATAAACCCATTGTCTCTTGTGCTTCTGCAGTGTCTGCTTAATAAAGTCAATACCAACCTGAGGCCAGTTCTTATAAGAGCCTGCCTAAATAGCTCAGTCGGTAGAGCGCACAGCTCTGGACGATAACCTGGTCCAAAAGATTGTGGGTTCGATTCCCACCTCTGCCAAAAACTCAGCTCCAGAGCAGGCTTGGTCCGCTGTGCCCGAAGCTATGCCAGAATGTACATCTTCTTCAGGCCAGGGTTTCCCCATCTAGCACCTTACCTTTGCATCAACTTGGGTATTTTTTCCCCATACAGATCCCTTTTTGGGGTATGCCTAGCATCTTTGCTTTAACAAATGTGAAATATTGGTTACTAATTAAAGTAACCTGTAAAAAGCACCTTTCCCTGAAATGCTTCCATGGGACTCGCACGCTGGGCCCTTTGGGGAAAGAAACCAGGTGATTTGCTGCATGCGACATAGAACAGCCATGTGGGGGAGCTGGTTTTGCCGTCTCCAAAGTAGCAGTTGCTCTTGAATGCAGCCTGAACAAAATGCCACCGGTGTGCTACATGTAATAAAGAGTTCTTCTGTACAGGCATAAAGAACCCTGAATGTTCACCCACCCGAGATTTGAACTCAAGACAACACGGGCAGAAACAGGCACTTTAACCATTTCACCACAGGAACCTAGATGCTTTTGAAATGGTTTCGGATGACTGTAATAACCCCTTGTCTCTTGTGCCTCTGCAGTGTTTGGCAGGCCAGAAGTCCATATTCTGCTTAATAAAGTCAATACCAACCTGAGGCCAGTTCTTATAAGAGCCTGCCTAAATAGCTCAGTCGGTAGAGCGCACAGCTCTGGACGATAACCTGGTCCAAAAGATTGTGGGTTCGATTCCCACCTCTGCCAAAAACTCAGCTCCAGAGCAGGCTTGGTCCGCTGTGCCCGAAGCTATGCCAGAATGTACATCTTCTTCAGGCCAGGGTTTCCCCATCTAGCACCTTACCTTTGCATCAACTTGGGTATTTTTTCCCCATACAGATCCCTTTTTGGGGTATGCCTAGCATCTTTGCTTTAACAAATGTGAAATATTGGTTACTAATTAAAGTAACCTGTAAAAAGCACCTTTCCCTGAAATGCTTCCATGGGACTCGCACGCTGGGCCCTTTGGGGAAAGAAACCAGGTGATTTGCTGCATGCGACATAGAACAGCCATGTGGGGGAGCTGGTTTTGCCGTCTCCAAAGTAGCAGTTGCTCTTGAATGCAGCCTGAACAAAATGCCACCGGTGTGCTACATGTAATAAAGAGTTCTTCTGTACAGGCATAAAGAACCCTGAATGTTCACCCACCCGAGATTTGAACTCAAGACAACACGGGCAGAAACAGGCACTTTAACCATTTCACCACAGGAACCTAGATGCTTTTGAAATGGTTTTGGATGACTGTAATAACCCCTTGTCTCTTGTGCCTCTGCAGTGTTTGGCAGGCCAGAAGTCCATATTCTGCTTAATAAAGTCAATACCAACCTGAGGCCAGTTCTTATAAGAGCCTGCCTAAATAGCTCAGTCGGTAGAGCGCACAGCTCTGGACGATAACCTGGTCCAAAAGATTGTGGGTTCGATTCCCACCTCTGCCAAAAACTCAGCTCCAGAGCAGGCTTGGTCCGCTGTGCCCGAAGCTATGCCAGAATGTACATCTTCTTCAGGCCAGGGTTTCCCCATCTAGCACCTTACCTTTGCATCAACTTGGGTATTTTTTCCCCATACAGATCCCTTTTTGGGGTATGCCTAGCATCTTTGCTTTAACAAATGTGAAATATTGGTTACTAATTAAAGTAACCTGTAAAAAGCACCTTTCCCTGAAATGCTTCCATGGGACTCGCACGCTGGGCCCTTTGGGGAAAGAAACCAGGTGATTTGCTGCATGCGACATAGAACAGCCATGTGGGGGAGCTGGTTTTGCCGTCTCCAAAGTAGCAGTTGCTCTTGAATGCAGCCTGAACAAAATGCCACCGGTGTGCTACATGTAATAAAGGGTTCTTCTGTACAGGCATAAAGAACCCTGAATGTTCACCCACCCGGGATTTGAACTCAAGACAACACGGGCAGAAACAGGCACTTTAACCATTTCACCACAGGAACCTAGATGCTTTTGAAATGGTTTCGGATGACTGTAATAACCCCTTGTCTCTTGTGCCTCTGCAGTGTTTGGCAGGCCAGAAGTCCATATTCTGCTTAATAAAGTCAATACCAACCTGAGGCCAGTTCTTATAAGAGCCTGCCTAAATAGCTCAGTCGGTAGAGCGCACAGCTCTGGACGATAACCTGGTCCAAAAGATTGTGGGTTCGATTCCCACCTCTGCCAAAAACTCAGCTCCAGAGCAGGCTTGGTCCGCTGTGCCCGAAGCTATGCCAGAATGTACATCTTCTTCAGGCCAGGGTTTCCCCATCTAGCACCTTACCTTTGCATCAACTTGGGTATTTTTTCCCCATACAGATCCCTTTTTGGGGTATGCCTAGCATCTTTGCTTTAACAAATGTGAAATATTGGTTACTAATTAAAGTAGCCTGTAAAAAGCACCTTTCCCTGAAATGCTTCCATGGGACTCGCACGCTGGGCCCTTTGGGGAAAGAAACCAGGTGATTTGCTGCATGCGACATAGAACAGCCATGTGGGGGAGCTGGTTTTGCCGTCTCCAAAGTAGCAGTTGCTCTTGAATGCAGCCTGAACAAAATGCCACCGGTGTGCTACATGTAATAAAGGGTTCTTCTGTACAGGCATAAAGAACCCTGAATGTTCACCCACCCGAGATTTGAACTCAAGACAACACGGGCAGAAACAGGCACTTTAACCATTTCACCACAGGAACCTAGATGCTTTTGAAATGGTTTCGGATGACTGTAATAACCCCTTGTCTCTTGTGCCTCTGCAGTGTTTGGCAGGCCAGAAGTCCATTTTCTGCTTAATAAAGTCAATACCAACCTGAGGCCAGTTCTTATAAGAGCCTGCCTAAATAGCTCAGTCGGTAGAGCGCACAGCTCTGTACGATAACCTGGTCCAAAAGATTGTGGGTTCGATTCCCACCTCTGCCAAAAACTCAGCTCCAGGGCAGGTTTGGTCCGCTGTGCCCGAAGCTATGCCGGAATGTACATCTTCTTCAGGCCAGGGTTTCCCCATCTAGTACCTTTCCCTTAGCTTTGAATCAACTTGGGTATTTTTTCCCCATACAGATCCCTTTTTGGGGTATGCCTAGCATTTTTGCTTTAACAAATGTGAAATATTGGTTACTCAATAAAGTAGCCCGTAAAAGGCACCTTTCCCTGAAATGCTTCCATGGGACTCGCACGCTGGGCCCTTAGGGGAAAGAAACCAGGTGATTTGCTGCATGCGACATAGAACAGCCTTGTGGGGGAGCTGGTTTTGCTGTCTCCAAAGTAGCAGTTGCTCTTGAATGCAGCCTGAACAAAATGCCACCGGTGTGCTACATGTAATAAAGGGTTCTTCTGTACAGGCATAAAGAACCCTGAATGGTCACCCACCCGGGATTTGAAATCAAGACACCACGGGCAGAAACAGGCACTTTAACCATTTCACCACAGGAACCTGGATGCTTTTGAAATGGTTTCGGATGACTGTAATAACCCATTGTCTCTTGTGCCTCTGCAGTGTCTGGCAGGCCAGAAGTCCATATTCTGCTTAATAAAGTCAATAAAGTCAAAAAAGAGCCTGCCTAAATAGCTCAGTCAGTAGAGTGCACAGCTCTGGACGATAACCTGGTCCAAAAGATTGTGGGTTCGATTCCCACCTCTGCCAAAAACTCAGCTCCAGAGCAGGCTTGGTCCGCTGTGCCCGAAGGTATGCCGGAATGTACATCTTCTTCAGGCCAGGGTTTCCCCATCTAGCACCTTTCCCTTACCTTTGCATCAACTTGGGTATTTTTTCCCCATACAGATCCCTTTTTGGGGTATGCCTAGCATCTTTGCATTTACAAATGTGAAATATTGGTTAATCAATAAAGAAGCCCGTAAAAAGCTCCTTTCCCTGAAATGCTTCCATGGGACTCGCACGTGGGCCCTTTGGGGAAAGAAACCAGGTGATTTGCTGCATGCGACATAGAACAGCCATGTGGGGGAGCTGGTTTGCCGTCTCCAAAGTAGCAGTTGCTCTTGAATGCAGCCTGAACAAAATGCCACCGGTGTGCTACATGTAATAAAGGGTTCTGTACAGGCATAAAGAACCCTGAATGTTCACCCACCCGGGATTTGAACTCAAGACAACACGGGCAGAAACAGGCACTTTAACCATTTCACCACAGGAACCTAGATGCTTTTGAAATGGTTTCGGATGACTGTAATAACCCATTGTCTCTTGTGCCTCTGCAGTGTTTGGCAGGCCAGAAGTCCATATTCTGCTTAATAAAGTCAATACCAACCTGAGGCCAGTTCTTATAAGAGCCTGCCTAAATAGCTCAGTCGGTAGAGCGCACAGCTCTGGACGATAACCTGGTCCAAAAGATTGTGGGTTTGATTCCCACCTCTGCCAAAAACTCAGCTCCAGAGCAGGCTTGGTCTGCTGTGCCCTAACCAACCCAAAAGAGTGATGGAAGGGCAAGTGCCAGAAGTCCATCACCCGCCTTCTATTTGGCTGACCCTTTTCCCAACTGGGGGTCTCCTTTTAAGCTATGCCGGAATGTACATCTTCTTCAGGCCAGGGTGTCCCCATCTAGCACCTTGTCCTTACCTTTTCATCAACTTGGGTATTTTTTCCCCATACAGATCCCTTTTTGGGGTATGCCTAGCATCTTTGCTTTAACAAATGTGAAATATTGGTTACTCAATAAAGTAGCCCGTAAAAAGCACCTTTCCCTGAAATGCTTCCATGGGACTCGCACGCTGGGCCCTTTGGGGAAAGAAACCAGGTGATTTGCTGCATGCGACTTAGAACAGTCATGTGGATGAGCTGGTTTTGCCGTCTCCAAAGTAGCAGTTGCTCTTGAATGCAGCCTGAACAAAATGCCACCGGTGTGCTACATGTAATAAAGGGTTCTGTACAGGCATAAAGAACCCTGAATGGTCACCCACCCGGGATTTGAACTCAAGACACCACGGGCAGAAACAGGCACTTTAACCATTTCACCACAGGAACCTAGATGCTTTTGAAATGGTTTCGGATGACTGTAATAAAACATAGTCTCTTGTGCCTCTGCAGTGTCTGGCAGGCCAGAAGTCCATATTCTGCTTAATAAAGTCAATACCAACCTGAGGCCAGTTCTTATATGAGCCTGCCTAAATAGCTCAGTTGGTAGAGCACACAGCTCTGGATGATAACCTGGTCCAAAAGATTGTGGGTTCAATTCCCACCTCTGCCAAAAACTCAGCTCCAGAGCAGGCTTGGTCCGCTGTGCCCTAAGTTATGCCGGAATGTATATCTTCTTCAGGCCAGGTTTTCCCCATCTAGCACCTTTCCCTTACCTTTGCATCAACTTGGGTATTTTTTCCCCATACAGATCCCTTTTGGGGTATGCCTAGCATTTTTGCTTTAACAAATGTGAAATATTGGTTACTCAATAAAGTAGCCCGTAAAAAGCACCTTTCCCTGAAATGCTTCCATGGGACTCGCACGCTGGGCCCTTTGGGTAAAGAAACCAGGTGATTTGCTGCATGCGACTTAGAACAGTCATGTGGATGAGCTGGTTTTGCCGTCTCCAAAGTAGCAGTTGCTCTTGAATGCAGCCTGAACAAAATGCCACCGGTGTGCTACATGTAATAAAGGGTTCTGTACAGGCATAAAGAACCCTGAATGGTCACCCACCCGGGATTTGAACTCAAGACACCACGGGCAGAAACAGGCACTTTAACCATTTCACCACAGGAACCTAGATGCTTTTGAAATGGTTTCGGATGACTGTAATAAAACATAGTCTCTTGTGCCTCTGCAGTGTCTGGTAGGCCAGAAGTCCATATTCTGCTTAATAAAGTCAATACCAACCTGAGGCCAGTTCTTATATGAGCCTGCCTAAATAGCTCAGTTGGTAGAGCACACAGCTCTGGATGATAACCTGGTCCAAAAGATTGTGGGTTCAATTCCCACCTCTGCCAAAAACTCAGCTCCAGAGCAGGCTTGGTCCGCTGTGCCCTAAGGTATGTCGGAATGTATATCTTCTTCAGGCCAGGTTTTCCCCATCTAGCACCTTTCCCTTACCTTTGCATCAACTTGGGTATTTTTTCCCCATACAGATCCCTTTTTGGGGTATGCCTAGCATTTTTGCTTTAACAAATGTGAAATATTGGTTACTCAATAAAGTAGCCCGTAAAAAGCACCTTTCCCTGAAATGCTTCCATGGGACTCGCACGCTGGGCCCTTTGGGGAAAGAAACCAGGTGATTTGCTGCATGCGACATAGAACAGCCATGTGGGGGAGCTGGTTTTGCCTTCTCCAAAGTAGCAGTTGCTCTTGAATGCAGCCTGAACAAAATGCCACCGGTGTGCTACATGTAATAAAGGGTTCTGTACAGGCATAAAGAACCCTGAATGGTCACCCACCCTGGATTTGAACTCAAGACAACACGGGCAGAAACAGGTACTTTAACCATTTCACCACAGGAACCTAGATGCTTTTGAAATGGTTTCGGATGACTGTAATAACCCATTGTCTCTTGTGCCTCTGCAGTGTTTGGCAGGCCAGAAGTCCATCTTCTGCTTAATAAAGTCAATACCAACCTGAGGCCAGTTCTTATAAGAGCCTGCCTAAATAGCTCAGTCGGTAGAGCGCACAGCTCTGGACGATAACCTGGTCCAAAAGATTGTGGGTTCGATTCCCACCTCTGCCAAAAAGTCAGCTCTAGAGCAGGCTTGGTCCGCTGTGCCCGAAGCTATGCCAGAATGTACATCTTCTTCAGTCCAGGGTTTCCACTTCTAGCACCTTTGCATCAACTTGGGTATTTTTTCCCCATACAGATCCCTTTTTGGGGTATGCCAAGCATTTTTGCTTTAACAAATGTGAAATATTGGTTACTCATTAAAGTAGCCCGTAAAAAGCACCTTTCCCTGAAATGCTTCCATGGGACTCGTACACTGGGCCCTTTGGGGAAAGAAACCAGGTGATTTGCTGCATGCGACATAGAACAGCCATGTGGGGGAGATGGTTTTGACGTCTCCAAAGTAGCAGTTGCTCTTGAATGCAGCCTGAACAAAATGCCACCGGTGTGCTACATGTAATAAAGGGTTCTGTACAGGCATAAAGAACCCTGAATGGTCACCCACCCGGGATTTGAACTCAAGACACCACGGGCAGAAACAGGCACTTTAACCATTTCACCACAGGAACCTAGATGCTTTTGAAATGGTTTCAGATGACTGTAATAAACCCATTGTCTCTTGTGCTTCTGCAGTGTCTGGCAGGCCAGAAGTCCATATTCTGCTTAATAAAGTCAATACCAACCTGAGGCCAGTTCTTATAAGAGCCTGCCTAAATAGCTCAGTCGGTAGAGCGCACAGCTCTGGACGATAACCTGGTCCAAAAGATTGTGGGTTCGATTCCCACCTCTGCCAAAAACTCAGCTCCAGAGCAGGTTTGGTCTGCTGTGCCTGAAGCTATGCCGGAATGTACATCTTCTTCAGGAAAGGGTTTCCCCATCTAGCACCTTTCCCTTACCTTTGCATCAACTTGGGTATTTTTTCCCCATACAGATCCCTTTTTGGGGTATGCCTAGCATTTTTGCTTTAACAAATGTGAAATATTGGTTACTCAATAAAGTAGCCCGTAAAAGGCACCTTTCCCTGAAATGCTTCCATGGGACTCGCACGCTGGGCCCTTTGGGGAAAGAAACCAGGTGATTTGCTGCATGCGACATAGAACAGCCATGTGGGGGAGCTGGTTTTGCCGTCTCCAAAGTAGCAGTTGCTCTTGAATGCAGCCTGAACAAAATGCCACCGGTGTGCTACATGTAATAAAGGGTTCTGTACAGGCATTAAGAACCCTGAATGGTCACCCACCCGGAATTTGAACTCAAGACACCACGGGCAGAAACAGGCACTTTAACCATTTCACCACAGGAACCTAGATGCTTTTGAAATGGTTTCAGATGACTGTAATAACCCATTGTCTCTTGTGCCTCTGCAGTGTCTGGCAGGCCAGAAGTCCATATTCTGCTTAATAAAGTCAATACCAACCTGAGGCCAGTTCTTATAAGAGCCTGCCTAAATAGCTCAGTCGGTAGAGCACACAGCTCTGGACGATAACCTGGTCCAAAAGAATGTGGGTTCGATTCCCACCTCTGCCAAAAACTCAGCTCTAGAGCAGGCTTGGTCCGCTATGCCAGAATGTACATCTTCTTCAGGCCAGGGTTTCCCCATCTAGCACCTTTCCCTTACCTTTGCATCAACTTGGGTATTTTTTCCCCATACAGATGCCTTTTTGGGGTATGCCTAGCATTTTTGCTTTAACAAATGTGAAATATTGGTTACTCATTAAAGTAGCCCGTAAAAAGCACCTTTCCCTGAAATGCTTCCATGGGACTCGTACACTGGGCCCTTTGGGGAAAGAAACCAGGTGATTTGCTGCATGCGACTTAGAACAGTCATGTGGATGAGCTGGTTTTGCCGTCTCCAAAGTAGCAGTTGCTCTTGAATGCAGCCTGAACAAAATGCCACCGGTGTGCTACATGTAATAAAGGGTTCTGTACAGGCATAAAGAACCCTGAATGGTCACCCACCCGGGATTTGAACTCAAGACACCACGGGCAGAAACAGGCACTTTAACCATTTCACCACAGGAACCTAGATGCTTTTGAAATGGTTTCGGATGACTGTAATAAAACATAGTCTCTTGTGCCTCTGCAGTGTCTGGCAGGCCAGAAGTCCATATTCTGCTTAATAAAGTCAATACCAACCTGAGGCCAGTTCTTATAAGAGCCTGCCTAAATAGCTCAGTCGGTAGAGCGCACAGCTCTGGACGATAACCTGGTCCAAAAGATTGTGGGTTCGATTCCCACCTCTGCCAAAAACTCAGCTCCAGAGCAGGCTTGGTCCGCTGTGCCCGAAGCTATGCCAGAATGTACATCTTCTTCAGGCCAGGGTTTCCCCATCTAGCACCTTTCCCTTACCTTTGCATCAACTTGGGTATTTTTTCCCCATACAGATCCCTTTTTGGGGTATGCCTAGCATTTTTGCTTTAACAAATGTGAAATATTGGTTACTCATTAAAGTAGCCTGTAAAAAGCACCTTTCCCTGAAATGCTTCCATGGGACTCGCACGCTGGGCCCTTTGGGGAAAGAAACCAGGTGATTTGCTGCATGCGACATAGAACAGCCATGTGGGGGAGCTGGTTTTTGCCGTCTCCAAAGTAGCAGTTGCTCTTGAATGCAGCCTGAACAAAATGCCACCGGTGTGCTACATGTAATAAAGGGTTCTGTACAGGCATAAAGAACCCTGAATGGTCACCCACCCGGGATTTGAACTCAAGACACCACGGGCAGAAACAGGCACTTTAACCATTTCACCACAGGAACCTAGATGCTTTTGAAATGGTTTCGGATGACTGTAATAACCCATTGTCTCTTGTGCCTCTGCAGTGTTTGGCAGGCCAGAAGTCCATTTTCTGCTTAATAAAGTCAATACCAACCTGAGGCCAGTTCTTATAAGAGCCTGCCTAAATAGCTCAGTCGGTAGAGCGCACAGCTCTGGACGATAACCTGGTCCAAAAGATTGTGGGTTCGATTCCCACCTCTGCCAAAAACTCAGCTCCAGAGCAGGCTTGGTCCGCTGTGCCCGAAGCTATGCCAGGAATGTACATCTTCTTCAGGCCAGGGTTTCCCCATCTAGCACCTTCCTTGCATCAACTTGGGTATTTTTTCCCCATACAGATCCCTTTTTGGGGTATGCCTAGCATTTTGCTTTAACAAATGTGAAATATTGGTTACTCATAAAGTAGCCCGTAAAAAGCACCTTTCCCTGAAATGCTTCCATGGGACTCGCACGCTGGGCCCTTTGGGGAAAGAAACCAGGTGATTTGCTGCATGCGACATAGAACAGCCATGTGGGGAGCTGGTTTTGCCGTCTCCAAAGTAGCAGTTGCTCTTGAATGCAGCCTGAACAAAATGCCACCGGTGTGCTACATGTAATAAAGGGTTCTGTACAGGCATAAAGAACCCTGAATGGTCACCCACCCGGGATTTGAACTCAAGACACCACGGGCAGAAACAGGCACTTTAACCATTTCACCACAGGAACCTAGATGCTTTTGAAATGGTTTCGGATGACTGTAATAACCCATTGTCTCTTGTGCCTCTGCAGTGTCTGGCAGGCCAGAAGTCCATATTCTGCTTAATAAAGTCAATACCAACCTGAGGCCAGTTCTTATAAGAGCCTGCCTAAATAGCTCAGTCGGTAGAGCGCACAGCTCTGGACGATAACCTGGTCCAAAAGATTGTGGGTTCGATTCCCACCTCTGCCAAAAACTCAGCTCTAGAGCAGGCTTGGTCCGCTGTGCCCGAAGCTATGCCAGAATGTACATCTTCTTCAGGCCAGGGTTTCCCCATCTAGCACCTTTCCCTTACTTGCATCAACTTGGGTATTTTTTCCCCATACAGATCCCTTTTTGGGGTATGCCTAGCATTTTTGCTTTAACAAATGTGAAATATTGGTTACTCATTAAAGTAGCCCGTAAAAGCACCTTTCCCTGAAATGCTTCCATGGGACTCGTACACTGGGCCCTTTGGGGAAAGAAACCAGGTGATTTGCTGCATGCGACATAGAACAGCCATGTGGGGGAGCTGGTTTTGCCGTCTCCAAAGTAGCAGTTGCTCTTGAATGCAGCCTGAACAAAATGCCACCGGTGTGCTACATGTAATAAAGGGTTCTGTACAGGCATAAAGAACCCTGAATGGTCACCCACCCGGGATTTGAACTCAAGACACCACGGGCAGAAAACAGGCACTTTAACCATTTCACCACAGGAACTAGATGCTTTTGAAATGGTTTCGGATGACTGTAATAACCCATTGTGCTCTTGTGCCTCTGCAGTGTCTGCCAGGCCAGAAAGTCCATATTCTGCTCTAATAAAGTTCAATACCAACCTGAGGCCAGTTCTTATAAGAGCCTGCCCTAAATAGCTCAGTCGGTAGAGCGCACAGCTCTGGAACGAATAACCTTGGTCAAAGATTGTGGGTTCGATTCCCACCTCTGGCCCAAAAACTCAGCTTCTAGAGCCAGGCTTGGTCCCGCTTGTGCCCGAAGCTATGCCAGAATTACACTTCTTCAGGCCAGGGGTTTCCCCATCTAGCAACCTTTCCCTTACGCTTTGCATCAAACTTGGGTATTTTTTCCCCATACAGATGCCCTTTTTGGGGTATGGCCTAGCATCTTTGCTTTACAAAATGTGAAATTTGGTTACTCAATAAAAGTAGCCCTGTAAAAGCACCTTTCCCTGAAATGCTTCCATGGGACTCGCACGCTGGGCCCTTTGGGGAAAGAAACCAGGTGATTGCTGCATGCGACTTAGAACAGCCATGTGGGGGAGCTGGTTTTGCCGTCTCCAAAGTAGCAGTTTGCTCTTGAATGCAGCCTGAACAAAATGCCACCGGTGTGCTACATGTAATAAAGGGTTCTGTACAGGCATAAAGAACCCTGAATGGTCACCCACCCGGGATTTGAACTCAAGACACCACGGGCAGAAACAGGCACTTTAACCATTTCACCACAGGAACCTAGATGCTTTTGAAATGGTTTCGGATGACTGTAATAAACCCATTGTCTCTTGTGCCTCTGCAGTGTCTGGCAGGCCAGAAGTCCATATTCTGCTTAATAAAGTCAATACCAACCTGAGGCCAGTTCTTATAAGAGCCTGCCTAAATAGCTCAGTTGGTAGAGCGCACAGCTCTGGACGATAACCTGGTCCAAAAGATTGTGGGTTCGATTCCCACCTCTGCCAAAAACTCAGCTCCAGAGCAGGCTTGGTCCGCTGTGCCCGAAGGTATGTCGGAATGTACATCTTCTTCAGGCCAGGGTTTCCCCATCTAGCACCTTTCCCTTACCTTTGCATCAACTTGGGTATTTTTTCCCCATACAGATCCCTTTTGGGGTATGCCTAGCATTTTTGCTTTAACAAATGTGAAATATTGGTTACTCAATAAAGTAGCCCGTAAAAAGCACCTTTCCCTGAAATGCTTCCATGGGACTCGCACGCTGGGCCCTTTGGGGAAAGAAACCAGGTGATTTGCTGCATGCGACATAGAACAGCCATGTGGGGGAGCTGGTTTTGCCTTCTCCAAAGTAGCAGTTGCTCTTGAATGCAGCCTGAACAAAATGCCACCGGTGTGCTACATGTAATAAAGGGTTCTGTACAGGCATAAAGAACCCTGAATGGTCACCCACCCTGGATTTGAACTCAAGACAACACGGGCAGAAACAGGCACTTTAACCATTTCACCACAGGAACCTAGATGCTTTTGAAATGGTTTCGGATGACTGTAATAACCCATTGTCTCTTGTGCCTCTGCAGTGTTTGGCAGGCCAGAAGTCCATCTTCTGCTTAATAAAGTCAATACCAACCTGAGGCCAGTTCTTATAAGAGCCTGCCTAAATAGCTCAGTCGGTAGAGCGCACAGCTCTGGACGATAACCTGGTCCAAAAGATTGTGGGTTCGATTCCCACCTCTGCCAAAAAGTCAGCTCTAGAGCAGGCTTGGTCCGCTGTGCTCGAAGCTATGCCAGAATGTACATCTTCTTCAGTCCAGGGTTTCCCCTTCTAGCACCTTTGCATCAACTTGGGTATTTTTTCCCCATACAGATCCCTTTTTGGGGTATGCCAAGCATTTTTGCTTTAACAAATGTGAAATATTGGTTACTCATTAAAGTAGCCCGTAAAAAGCCCCTTTCCCTGAAATGCTTCCATGGGACTCGTACACTGGGCCCTTTGGGGAAAGAAAGCAGGTGATTTGCTGCATGCGACATAGAACAGCCATGTGGGGGAGCTGGTTTTGCCGTCTCCAAAGTAGCAGTTGCTCTTGAATGCAGCCTGAACAAAATGCCACCGGCGTGCTACATGTAATAAAGGGTTCTGTACAGGCATAAAGAACCCTGAATGGTCACCCACCCTGGATTTGAACTCAAGACAACACGGGCAGAAACAGGTACTTTAACCATTTCACCACAGGAACCTAGATGCTTTTGAAATGGTTTCGGATGACTGTAATAACCCATTGTCTCTTGTGCCTCTGCAGTGTTTGGCAGGCCAGAAGTCCATCTTCTGCTTAATAAAGTCAATACCAACCTGAGGCCAGTTCTTATAAGAGCCTGCCTAAATAGCTCAGTCGGTAGAGCGCACAGCTCTGGACGATAACCTGGTCCAAAAGATTGTGGGTTCGATTCCCACCTCTGCCAAAAAGTCAGCTCTAGAGCAGGCTTGGTCCGCTGTGCCCGAAGCTATGCCAGAATGTACATCTTCTTCAGTCCAGGGTTTCCCCTTCTAGCACCTTTGCATCAACTTGGGTATTTTTTCCCCATACAGATCCCTTTTTGGGGTATGCCAAGCATTTTTGCTTTAACAAATGTGAAATATTGGTTACTCATTAAAGTAGCCCGTAAAAAGCCCCTTTCCCTGAAATGCTTCCATGGGACTCATACACTGGGCCCTTTGGGGAAAGAAACCAGGTGATTTGCTGCATGCGACATAGAACAGCCATGTGGGGGAGCTGGTTTTGCCGTCTCCAAAGTAGCAGTTGCTCTTGAATGCAGCCTGAACAAAATGCCACCGGCGTGCTACATGTAATAAAGGGTTCTGTGCAGGCATAAAGAACCCTGAATGGTCACCCACCCGGGATTTGAAATCAAGACACCACGGGCAGAAACAGACACTTTAACCATTTCACCACAGGAACCTAGATGCTTTTTAAATGGTTCCTGATGACTGTAATAACCCATTGTCTCTTGTGCCTCTGCAGTGTTTGGCAGGCCAGAAGTCCATCTTCTGCTTAATAAAGTCAATACCAACCTGAGGCCAATTTTTATAAGAGCCTGCCTAAATAGCTCAGTCGGTAGAGCGCACAGCTCTGGACGATAACCTGGTCCAAAAGATTGTGGGTTCAATTCCCACCTCTGCCAAAAATTCAGCTCCAGAGCAGGCTTGGTCCGCTGCCCTCAAGAGTGATGGAAGGGCAAGTGCCAGAAGTCCATCACCCGCCTTCTATTTGGCTGACCCTTTTCCCAACTGGGGGTCTCCTTCTAAGCTGTGCCGGAATGTACAACTTCTTCAGGCCAGGGTGTCCCCATCTAGCACCTTGCCCTTACCTTTGCATCAACTTGGGTATTTTTTCCCCATACAGATCCCTTTTTGGGGTATGCCTAGCATTTTTGCTTTAACAAATGTGAAATATTTGGAAATGGTTCCGGATGACTGTAATTAACCCCATTGTCTCTTGTGCCTCTGCAGTGTCTGGCAGGCCAGAAGTCCATATTCTGCTTAATAAAGTCAATACCAACCTGAGGCCAGTTCTTATAAGAGCCTTCCTAAATAGCTCAGTCGGTAGAGCCCACAGCTCTGGACGATAACCTGGTCCAAAAGGTTGTGGGTTCGATTCCCACCTCTGCCAAAAACTCAGCTCCAGAGCAGGCTTGGTCCGCTGTGCCGAAGCTATGCCAGAAAGTACATCTTCTTCAGGCCAGGGTTTCCCCATCCAGCACCTTACCTTTGCATCAACTTGGGTATTTTTTCCCCATACAGATCCCTTTATGGGGTATGCCTAGCATTTTTCTTTAACAAATTTGAAATATTGGTTACTCATTAAAGTAGCCTGTAAAAAGCACCTTTCCCTGAAATGCTTCCATGGGACTCGTACACTGGGCCCTTTGGGGAGAGAAACCAGGTGATTTGCTGCATGCAACATAGAACAGCCATGTGGGGGAGCTGGTTTTGCCGTCTCCAAAGTAGCAGTTGCTCTTGAATGCAGCCTGAACAAAATGCCACCGGTGTGCTACATGTAATAAAGGGTTCTGTACAGGCATAAAGAACCCTGAATGGTCACCCACCCGGGATTTGAACTCAAGACACTACGGGAAGAAACAGGCACTTTAACCATTTCACCACAGGAACCTAGATGCTTTTGAAATGGTTTCGGATGACTGTAATAACCCATTGTCTCTTGTGCCTCTGCAGTGTCTGGCAGGCCAGAAGTCCATATTCTGCTTAATAAAGTCAATACCAACCTGAGGCCAGTTCTTATATGAGCCTGCCTAAATAGCTCAGTTTGTAGAGCACACAGCTCTGGATGATAACCTGGTCCAAAAGATTGTGGGTTCAATTCCCACCTCTGCGAAAAACTCAGCTCCAGAGCAGGCTTGGTCCGCTGTGCCCTTAGGTATGCCGGAATGTATATCATCTTCAGGCCAGGTTTTCCCCATCTAGCACCTTTCCCTTACCTTTGCATCAACTTGTGTATTTTTTCCCCATACAGATCCCTTTTTGGGGTATGCCTAGCATTTTTGCTTTAACAAATGTGAAATATTGGTTACTCATTAAAGTAGCCTGTAAAAAGCACCTTTCCCTGAAATGCTTCCATGGGACTCGCACGCTGGGCCCTTTGGGGAAAGAAACCAGGTGATTTGCTGCATGCGACATAGAACAGCCATGTGGGGGAGCTGGTTTTGCCGTCTCCAAAGTAGCAGTTGCTCTTGAATGCAGCCTGAACAAAATGCCACCGGTGTGCTACATGTAATAAAGGGTTCTGTACAGGCATAAAGAACGCTGAATGGTCACCCACCCGGGATTTAAACTCAAGACACCACGGGCAGAAACAGGCACTTTAACCATTTCACCACAGGAACCTAGATGCTTTTGAAATGGTTTCGGATGACTGTAATAACCCATTGTCTCTTGTGCCTCTGCAGTGTTTGGCAGGCCAGAAGTCCATCTTCTGCTTAATAAAGTCAAAAACAACCTGAGGCCAGTTCTTATAAGAGCCTGCCTAAATAGCTCAGTCGGTAGAGCGCACAGCTCTGGACGATAACCTGGTCCAAAAGATTGTGGGTTCGATTCCCACCTCTGCCAAAAACTCAGCTCCAGAGCAGGCTTGGTCTGCTGTGCCCTAACCAACCCAAAAGAGTGATGGAAGGGCAAGTGCCAGAAGTCCATCACCCGCCTTCTATTTGGCTGACCCTTTTCCCCAACTGGGGGTCTCCTTTTAAGCTATCTTCTTCAGGCCAGGGTGTCCCCATCTAGCACCTTGCCCTTACCTTTGCATCAACTTGGGTATTTTTTCCCCATACAGATCCCTTTTGGGTATGCCTAGCATCTTTGCTTTAACAAATGTGAAATATTGGTTACTCAATAAAGTAGCCCGTAAAAAGCACCTTTCCCTGAAATGCTTCCATGGGACTCGCACGCTGGGCCCTTTGGGGAAAGAAACCAGGTGATTTGCTGCATGCGACTTAGAATAGTCATGTGGATGAGCTGGTTTTGCCGTCTCCAAAGTAGCAGTTGCTCTTGAATGCAGCCTGAACAAAATGCCACCGGTGTGCTACATGTAATAAAGGGTTCTGTACAGGCATAAAGAACCCTGAATGGTCACCCACCCGGGATTTGAACTCAAGACAACACGGCAGAAACAGGCACTTTAACCATTTCACCACAGGAACCTAGATGCTTTTGAAATGGTTTCGGATGACTGTAATAACCCATTGTCTCTTGTGCCTCTGCAGTGTTTGGCAGGCCAGAAGTCCATCTTCTGCTTAATAAAGTCAATACCAACCTGAGGCCAGTTCTTATAAGAGCCTGCCTAAATAGCTCAGTCGGTAGAGCGCACAGCTCTGGACGATAACCTGGCCCAAAAGATTGTGGGTTCATTCCCACCTCTGCCAAAAACTCAGCTCCAGAGCAGGCTTGGTCCGCTGTGCCCGAAGCTATGCCGGAATGTACATCTTCTTCAGACTAGGGTTCCCCATCTAGCACCTTACCTTGCATCAACTTGGGTATTTTTTCCCCATACAGATCCCTTTTTGGGGTATGGCTAGCATTTTTGCTTTAACAAATGTGAAATATTGGTTACTCAATAAAGTAGCCCGTAAAAAGCACCTTTCCCTGAAATGCTTCCATGGGACTCGCACGCTGGGCCCTTTGGGGAAAGAAACCAGGTGATTTGCTGCATGCGACATAGAACAGCCATGTGGGGGAGCTGGTTTTGCCGTCTCCAAAGTAGCAGTTGCTCTTGAATGCAGCCTGAACAAAATGCCACCGGTGTGCTACATGTAATAAAGGGTTCTGTACAGGCATAAAGAACCCTGAATGGTCACCCACCCGGGATTTGAACTCAAGACACCACGGGCAGAAACAGGCACTTTAACCATTTCACCACAGGAACCTAGATGCTTTTGAAATGTTTTCGGATGACTGTAATAACCCATTGTCTCTTGTGCCTCTGCAGTGTTTGGCAGGCCAGAAGTCCATTTTCTGCTTAATAAAGTCAATACCAACCTGAGGCCAGTTCTTATAAGAGCCTGCCTAAATAGCTCAGTCGGTAGAGCGCACAGCTCTGGGCGATAACCTGGTCCAAAAGATTGTGGGTTCGATTCCCACCTCTGCCAAAAACTCAGCTCTAGAGCAGCCTTGGTCCGCTGTGCCCGAAGCTATGCCAGAATGTACATCTTCTTCAGGCCAGGGTTTCCCCATCTAGCACCTTTGCATCAACTTGGCTATTTTTTCCCCATACAGATGCCTTTTTGGGGTATGCCTAGCATTTTTGCTTTAACAAATGTGAAATATTGGTTACTCATTAAAGTAGCCCGTAAAAAGCACCTTTCCCTGAAATGCTTCCATGGGACTCGTACACTGGGCCCTTTGGGGAAAGAAACCAGGTGATTTGCTGCATGCGACATAGAACAGCCATGTGGGGGAGCTGGTTTTGCCGTCTCCAAAGTAGCAGTTGCTCTTGAATGCAGCCTGAACAAAATGCCACCGGTGTGCTACATGTAATAAAGGGTTCTGTACAGGCATAAAGAACCCTGAATGGTCACCCACCCGGGATTTGAACTCAAGACACCACGGGCAGAAACAGGCACTTTAACCATTTCACCACAGGAACCTAGATGCTTTTGAAATGGTTTCGGATGACTGTAATAACCATTGTCTCTTGTGCCTCTGCAGTGTCTGGCAGGCCAGAAGTCCATATTCTGCTTAATAAAGTCAATACCAACCTGAGGCCAGTTCTTATAAGAGCCTGCCTAAATAGCTCAGTCGGTAGAGCGCACAGCTCTGGACGATAACCTGGTCCAAAAGATTGTGGGTTCAATTCCCACCTCTGCCAAAAACTCAGCTCCAGAGCAGGCTTGGTCCGCTGTGCCCGAAGCTATGCCAGAATGTACATCTTCTTCAGGCCAGGGTTTCCCCATCTAGCACCTTTCCCTTACCTTTGCATCAACTTGGGTATTTTTTCCCCATACAGATCCCTTTTTGGGGTATGCCTAGCATTTTTGCTTTAACAAATGTGAAATATTGGTTACTCAATAAAGTAGCCCGTAAAAAGCACCTTTCCCTGAAATGCTTCCATGGGACTCGCACGCTGGGCCCTTTGGGGAAAGAAACCAGGTGATTTGCTGCATGCGACATAGAACAGCCATGTGGGGAGCTGGTTTTGCCTTCTCCAAAGTAGCAGTTGCTCTTGAATGCAGCCTGAACAAAATGCCACCGGTGTGCTACATGTAATAAAGGGTTCTGTACAGGCATAAAGAACCCTGAATGGTCACCCACCCGGATTTGAACTCAAGACAACACGGGCAGAAACAGGTCACTTTAACCATTTCACCACAGGAACCTAGATTGCTTTTGAAATGGTTTCGGATGACTGTAATAACCCATTGTCTCTTGTGCCTCTGCAGTGTTTGGCAGGCCAGAAGTCCATCTTCTGCTTAATAAAGTCAATACCAACCTGAGGCCAGTTCTTATAAGAGCCTGCCTAAATAGCTCAGTCGGTAGAGCGCACAGCTCTGGACGATAACCTGGTCCAAAAGATTGTGGGTTCGATTCCCACCTCTGCCAAAAACTCAGCTCTAGAGCAGGCTTGGTCCGCTGTGCCCGAAGCTATGCCAGAATGTACATCTTCTTCAGCCAGGGTTTCCCCATCTAGCACCTTTGCATCAACTTGGGTATTTTTTCCCCATACAGATCCCTTTTTGGGGTATGCCAAGCATTTTTGCTTTAACAAATGTGAAATATTGGTTACTCATTAAAGTAGCCCGTAAAAAGCACCTTTCCCTGAAATGCTTCCATGGGACTCGTACACTGGGCCCTTTGGGGAAAGAAACCAGGTGATTTGCTGCATGCGACATAGAACAGCCATGTGGAGGAGCTGGTTTTGCCGTCTCCAAGTAGCAGTTGCTCTTGAATGCAGCCTGAACAAAATGCCACCGGTGTGCTACATGTAATAAAGGGTTCTGTGCAGGCATAAAGAACCCTGAATGGTCACCCACCCGGGATTTGAAATCAAGACACCACGGGCAGAAACAGGCACTTTAACCATTTCACCACAGGAACCTAGATGCTTTTGAAATGGTTTCGGATGACTGTAATAACCCATTGTCTCTTGTGCCTCTGCAGTGTTTGGCAGGCCAGAAGTCCATCTTCTGCTTAATAAAGTCAATACCAACCTGAGGCCAGTTCTTATAAGAGCCTGCCTAAATAGCTCAGTCGGTAGAGCGCACAGCTCTGGACGATAACCTGGTCCAAAAGATTGTGGGTTCGATTCCCACCTCTGCCAAAAACTCAGCTCCAGAGCAGGCTTGGTTCGCTGTGCCCTAACCAACCTCAAGAGTGATGGAAGGGCAAGTGCCAGAAGTCCATCACCCACCTTCTATTTGGCTGACCCTTTTCCCAACTGGGGGTCTCCTTCTAAGCTATGCCGGAATGTACAACTTCTTCAGGCCAGGGTGTCCCCATCTAGCACCTTGCCCTTACCTTTGCATCAACTTGGGTATTTTTTCCCCATACAGATCCCTTTTTGGGGTATGCCTAGCATTTTTGCTTTAACAAATGTGAAATATTTGAAATGGTTCCGGATGACTGTAATAACCCATTGTCTCTTGTGCCTCTGCAGTGTCTGGCAGGCCAGAAGTCCATATTCTGCTTAATAAAGTCAATACCAACCTGAGGCCAGTTCTTATAAGAGCCTGCCTAAATAGCTCAGTCGGTAGAGCCCACAGCTCTGGACGATAACCTGGTCCAAAAGATTGTGGGTTCGATTCCCACCTCTGCCAAAAACTCAGCTCCAGAGCAGGCTTGGTCCGCTGTGCCCGAAGCTATGCCGGAATGTACATCTTCTTCAGGCCAGGGTTTCCCCATCTAGCACCTTTGCATCAACTTGGGTATTTTTTCCCCATACAGATCCCTTTTTGGGGTATGCCTAGCATTTGCTTTAACAAATGTGAAATATTGGTTACTCAATAAAGTAGCCCGTAAAAAGCACCTTTCCCTGAAATGCTTCCATGGGACTCGCACGCTGGGCCCTTTGGGGAAAGAAACCAGGTGATTTGCTGCATGCAACATAGAACAGCCATGTGGGGGAGCTGGTTTTGCCATCTCCAAAGTAGCAGTTGCTCTTGAATGCAGCCTGAACAAAATGCCACCGGTGTGCTACATGTAATAAAGGGTTCTGTACAGGCATAAAGAACCCTGAATGGTCACCCACCCGGGATTTGAACTCAAGACACCACGGGCAGAAACAGGCACTTTAACCATTTCACCACAGGAACCTAGATGTTTTATGAAATGGTTTCGGATGACTGTAATAACCCATTGTCTCTTGTGCCTCTGCAGTGTCTGGCAGGCCAGAAGTCCATATTCTGCTTAATAAAGTCAATACCAACCTGAGGCCAGTTCTTATAAGAGCCTGCCTAAATAGCTCAGTCGGTAGAGCGCACAGCTCTGGACGATAACCTGGTCCAAAAGATTGTGGGTTCGAATTCCCACCTCTGCCAAAAACTCAGCTCCAGAGCAGGCTTGGTCCGCTGTGCCCGAGGTATGCCGGAATGTACATCTTCTTCAGGCCAGGGTTTCCCCATCTAGCACCTTTCCTTATTTTGCATCAACTTGGGTATTTTTTCCCCATACAGATCCCTTTTTGGGTATGCCTAGCATTTTTGCTTTAACAAATGTGAAATATTGGTTACTCATTAAAGTAGCCCGTAAAAAGCACCTTCCCTGAAATGCTTCCATGGGACTCGCACACTGGGCCCTTTGGGGAAAGAAACAGGTGATTTGCTGCATGCGACATAGAACAAGCCATGTGGGGGAGCTGTTTTGCCGTCTCCAAAGTAGCAGTTGCTCTTGAATGCAGCCTGAACAAATTGCCACCGGTGTGCTACATGTAATAAAGGGTTCTGTACAGGCATAAAGAACCTGAATGGTCACCCACCCGGGATTTAAACTCAAGACACCACGGGCAGAAAACAGGCACTTTAACCATTTCACCACAGGAACCTAGATGCTTTTGAAATGGTTTCGGCATGACTGTAATAAACCCATTGTCTCTTGTTGCCTCTGCATGTCTGGCAGGCCAGAAGTCCATATTCTGCTTAATAAAGTCAATACCAACCTGAGGCCAGTTCTTATATAGAGCCTGCCTAAATAGCTCAGTCGGTAGAGCACACAGCTCTGGACGATAACCTGGTCCAAAAGATTGTGGGTTCGATTCCCACCTCTGCCAAAAACTCAGCTCTAGAGCAGGCTTGGTCCGCTGTGCCCTGAAGCTATGCCGGAATGTACATCTTCTTCAGGCCAGGGTTTCCCCCATCTAGCACCTTTCCCTTACCTTTGCATCAACTTGGGTATTTTTTCCCCATACAGGATCCCTTTTTGGGGTATGCCTAGCATCTTTGCTTTAACAAATGTGAAATATTGGTTACTCAATAAAGTAGCCCGTAAAAAGCACCTTTCCCTGAAATGCTTCCATGGGACTCGCACGCTGGGCCCTTTGGGGAAAGAAACCAGGTGATTTGCTGCATGCGACTTAGAATAGTCATGTGGATGAGCTGGTTTGCCGTCTCCAAAGTAGCAGTTGCTCTTGAATGCAGCCTTGAACAAAATGCCACCGGTGTGCTACATGTAATAAAGGGTTCTGTACAGGCATAAAGAACCCTGAATGGTCACCCACCCGGGATTTGAACTCAAGACAACACGGGCAGAAACAGGCACTTTAACCATTTCACCACAGGAACCTAGATGCTTTTGAAATGGTTTCGGATGACTGTAATAACCCATTGTCTCTTGTGCCTCTGCAGTGTTTGGCAGGCCAGAAGTCCATCTTCTGCTTAATAAAGTCAATACCAACCTGAGGCCAGTTCTTATAAGAAGCCTGCCCTAAATAGCTCAGTCGGTAGAGCGCACAGTCTGGACGATAACCTGGCCCAAAAGATTTGTGGGTTCCATTCCCCACCTCTGCCAAAAACTCAGCTCCAGAGCAGGCTTGGTCCGCTGTGCCGAAGCTATGCCAGAATGTACATCTTCTTCAGGCCAGGGTTTCCCCATCTAGCACCTTACTTTGCATCAACTTGGGTATTTTTTCCCCATACAGATCCCTTTTTGGGGTATGCTAGCATTTTTGCTTTAACAAATGTGAAATATTGGTTACTCAATTAAAGTAGCCCGTAAAAAGGCCACCTTTCCCTGAAATGCTTCCATGGACTCGTACACTGGGCCCTTTGGGGAAAGAAACCAGGTGATTTGCTGCATGCGACATAGAACAGCCATGTGGGGGAGCTGGTTTTGCCGTCTCCCAAAGTAGCAGTTGCTCTGAATGCAGCCTGAACAAAATTTGCCACCGGCGTGCTACATGTAATAAAGGGTTCTGTACAGGCATAAAGAACCCTGAATGGTCACCCACCCCGGATTTGAACTCAAGACACCACGGGCAGAAACAGGCACTTTAACCATTTCACCACAGGAACCTAGATGCTTTTGAAATGGTTTTCGGCATGACTGTAATAACCCATTGTCTCTTGTGCCTCTGCAGTGTTTGGCAGGCAGAAGTCCATTCTTCTGCTTAATAAAGTCAATTACCAACCTGAGGCCAGTTGCTTATAAGAGCCTGCCTAAATAGCTCAGTCGGTAGAGCGCACAGCTCTGGACGATAACCTGGTCCAAAAGATTGTGGGTTCGATTCCCACCTCTGCCAAAAAGTCAGCTCTAGAGCAGGCTTGGTCCGCTGTGCCCGAAGCTATGCCAGAATGTACATCTTCTTCAGTCCAGGTTTCCCCTTCTAGCACCTTTGCATCAACTTGGGGTATTTTTTCCCCATACAGATCCTTTTTGGGGTATGCCAAGCATTTTTGCTTTAACAATGTGAAATGATTGGGTTACTCATTAAAGTAGCCCGTAAAAAGCACCTTTCCCTGAAATGCTTCCATGGGACTCGCACGCTGGGCCCTTTGGGGAAAGAAACCAGGTGATTTGCTGCATGCGACATAGAACAGCCATGTGGGGGAGCTGGTTTTTGCCGTCTCCAAAGTAGCAGTTGCTCTTGAATGCAGCCTGAACAAAATGCCACCGGTGTGCTACATGTAATAAAGGGTTCTGTACAGGCATAAAGAACCCTGAATGGTTCACCCACCCGGGATTTGAACTCAAGACACCACGGGCAGAAAACAGGCACTTTAACCATTTCACCACAGGAACCTAGATGCTTTTGAAATGGTTTCGGATGACTGTAATAACCCATTGTCTCTTGTGCCTCTGCAGTGTCTGGCAGGCCAGAAGTCCATATTCTGCTTAATAAAGTCAATACCAACCTGAGGCCAGTTCTTATAAGAGCCTGCCTAAATAGCTCAGTCGGTAGAGCGCACAGCTCTGGACGATAACCTGGTCCAAAAGATTGTGGGTTCGATTCCCACCTCTGCCAAAAACTCAGCTCCAGAGCAGGCTTGGTCCGCTGTGCCCGAAGCTATGCCAGAATGTACATCTTCTTCAGGCCAGGGTTTCCCCATCTAGCACCTTTCCCTTACTTTGCATCAACTTGGGTATTTTTTCCCCATACAGATCCCTTTTTGGGGTATGCCTAGCATTTTTGCTTTAACAAATGTGAAATATTGGTTACTCATTAAAGTAGCCTGTAAAAAGCACCTTTCCCTGAAATGCTTCCATGGGACTCGCACGCTGGGCCCTTTGGGGAAAGAAACCAGGTGATTTGCTGCATGCGACATAGAACAGCCATGTGGGGAGCTGGTTTTGCCGTCTCCAAAGTAGCAGTTGCTCTTGAATGCAGCCTGAACAAAATGCCACCGGTGTGCTACATGTAATAAAGGGTTCTGTACAGGCATAAAGAACCCTGAATGGTCACCCACCCGGGATTTGAACTCAAGACACCACGGGCAGAAACAGGCACTTTAACCATTTCACCACAGGAACCTAGATGCTTTTGAAATGGTTTCGGATGACTGTAATAACCCATTGTCTCTTGTGCCTCTGCAGTGTCTGGCAGGCCAGAAGTCCATATTCTGCTTAATAAAGTCAATACAAACCTGAGGCCAGTTCTTATAAGAGCCTGCCTAAATAGCTCAGTCGGTAGAGCGCACAGCTCTGGACGATAACCTGGTCAAAAGATTGTGGGTTCGATTCCCACCTCTGCCAAAAACTCAGCTCCAGAGCAGGCTTGGTCCGCTGTGCCCGAAGCTATGCCGGAATGTACATCTTCTTCAGGCCAGGGTTTCCCCATCTAGCACCTTTCCCTTACCTTTGCATCAACTTGGGTATTTTTTTCCCCATACAGATCCCTTTTTTGGGGTATGCCTAGCATTTTTGCTTTAACAAATGTGAAATATTGGTTACTCAATAAAGTAGCCCGTAAAAAGCACCTTTCCCTGAAATGCTTCCATGGGACTCGCACGCTGGGGCCCTTTGGGGAAAGAAACCAGGTGATTTGCTGCATGCGACATAGAACAGCCATGTGGGGGAGCTGGTTTTGCCGTCTCCAAAGTAGCAGTTGCTCTTGAATGCAGCCTGAACAAAATGCACCGGTGGTGCTACATGTAATAAAGGGTTCTGTACAGGCATAAAGAACCCTGAATGGTTCACCCACCCGGGATTTGAACTCAAGACACCACGGGCAGAAACAGGCACTTTAACCATTTCACCACAGGAACCTAGATGCTTTTTGAAATGGTTTTCGGATGACTGTCATTAAGTAGCCTGTAAAAAGCACCTTTTCCCATGAAATTTGCTTTCCATGGGACTCGTACACTGGGCACCCTTATGGGGAGAGAAACCAGGTGATTTTTGCTGCATGCAACATAGAACAGCCATGTGGGGGAGCTGTTTTGCCGTCTCCAAAGTAGCAGTTTGCTCTTGAATGCAGCCTGAACAAAATGCAACCCGGTGTGCTACATGTAATAAGGGTTCTGTACAGGCAGATAAAGCCACCTCTGAACGGTCACCCACCGGGATTTGAACTCAAGACACCCACGGGAAGCACAACAGGCACTCCTTAACCGCGCATGTTCACCACAGGAACCGTAGAATGCTTTTGAAATGGGTTTTCGGATGACTGGTAATACCCATTGTTCTATTGTGCCTCTGCAGTGGTCCCTGGCAGGCCAGAAGTCCAGTATTTCTGCTTAATAAAGGTCACATACCAACCTGAGACCATTCTTATATGAGCCTGCCTGAAATACTCAAGTTGGTAGAGGCACAAGTCTGGATGATAACCTGGTCCAAACAGATTGTGGGGTTTCATTCGGCACCTGCGAAAAACTCAGCTCCAGAGCAGCGGCTTTGGTCCGCTGTGCCTTAGGTATGCCGGAATGGTAATACTCTTCTTCAGCCAGGTTTTTCCCCATCTAGCAAACCTTTCCCTTATCTTGCATCACTTTGGTATTTTTTCCCCATACAGAATCCCTTTTTTGGGGTATGCCTAGGCATTTTTGCCTTTAAGCAAATGTGAAAATATTGGTTACTCATTAAAGTAGCCTGTAAAAAGCACCTTTACTGAAATGCTTCCATGGGACTGCCGCAGCAGCTGGGCCCCTTTGGGGAAAGAAACCAGGTGATTTTGCTGCATGCGACGATAGAACAGCCATCGTGGGGGAGCTGGGTTTTGCCGTCTCCAAAGTAGGCAGTTTGCTCTTGAATGCACGCCTGGAACAAAATGCCACAGGTGTGGCTACATGTTAATAAGGGTTCTTGTACAGGCATACAGAGAACGCTGATGGTCCGCGCCCGGGATTTAAACCTCAAACACCACGGGCAGAAACAGGCCCACTTTTAACCATTTCCACCACCCCGACCACAAGGAACCTAGATGCTTTTGAAATGGTTTCGGATGAATCCTGTATAAGCCATTGGTCTCTTGTTGCCTCTGCAGTGGTTTGCAGGCCAAAGAAGTCCATCTTCTGGCTTAATAAAAGTCAATACCAACCTGAAGGCCAGTTCTTATAAAGCCCGTCCTGCTAAATAGCTCAGTCGGTAGAAGACGCACAGCTCTGGATCGATAACCTGGTCCAACAGATTGTGGGGTTCGATTCCCCCCGTCTGCCAAAACTCAAGCTCCGAGAGCAGGCTGGTCTGCTGTGCCCTAAACCAACCCAAGAGTGATGGAAAGCGGCAAGTGCAGAAGTCCATCACCCGACCTTCTATTTGGCTGAACCCTTTCCCAACTGGGGGTCTCCTTTTAAGCTATCTTCTTCAGGCCAGCGCGTGTCCCATCTAGCACCTTGCCCTTACCTTTGCATCAACTTGGGTATTTTTTTCTACCATAACAGATCCCTTTTTGGGTATGCCTAGCATCTTTTGCCTTTAACAAATGTGAAATATTGGTACTCCAATAAAGTACGCCGCGTTAAAAGCCACCTTTTCCCTGAAAATGCTTCCAATGGGACTTCGCACGCTGGCCCTTTGGGGAAAGAAACCAGGTGATTTGCTGGCATCGCGACTTTAGAATGTCCATGCTGGATGAGCTGGTTTGGCCGTCTCCAAAGTAGCAGTTGCTCTTGAATGCAGCCTGAAACAAAATGCCACCGTGTGCTACATGTAATAAAGGGTTCTGTACAGGCATAAAGAAGCCCTGAAATCGGTCCACCCACGCCGGGCCACTTTGAACCTCAAGACAACACGGGCCAGAAACAGGCACTTTTAACCAATTTCACCACAGAAACTAGAATGCTTTTGAAATGGTTTTCGGGATGACTTGTAATACCCATGTCTCTTGTGCCCTCTGCAGCTGTTTGGCAGGCCAGAAGTCCATCTTCTGCGTTACATAAAGTCAGATACCAACCTGAGGCCAGTTTCTTATAAGAGCCTGCCTAAATAGCTCAGTCCGGTAGAGGCGCACAGCTCTGGACGATAACACTGGCCCAAAAGATTGTGGGTTCCTTCCCACCTCTGCCAACATAACTAGCTCCAGAGCAGGTTTGGTCCGCTTGTGCTCCGAAGCTAAATGGATGCTGGAATTGTACATCTTCTTCAGACTAGGGTTTCCCCATCTAAGCACCTTACCTTTGCATCAACTTGGGGTATTTTGTTTTCCCCATACAGATCCGCCTTTTTGGGGTATGGCTAGTGCATTCTTTGCTTTAACAAATTGTGAAATATTGGTTACTCAATAATGTAGCCCGTAAAAAGGGCACCTTTTCCCTGAAATGCTTTCCATGAACCTCGCACGCTGGGCCTTTGGGGAATAGAAACGCAGGTGATTTGCTGCAATGCGACATAGAAACAGCCATGTGGGGCAGCTGGTTTTTCCGCGTCTCCAAGTAGCGTTGCTCTTGGAATGGCAGCCTGAACAAAAATGCACAGGTGTGCCTCATTTGTAATAAAGGGTTCTGTCCCAGGCATAAAGAACCTGAAATGGTACCACACAGCCAGGGATTCTGAACTCCAGACACCATCGGGCAGAAAACTAGGCACTTTAACCAATCTTCACAACACAGGAACCTAAGACTTGCTTTTGAATGTTTTCGGATGACTGTAATAACCCATTGTCCTTGTGCTTCTGCAGTGTTTGGCAGGCCAGGTCCTTTTCCTGCTTAATAAAAGTCAATAACCCAAACCTGAGGCCTAGTTCTTATAAAGAGCCTGCCTAAAATATGCTCAGTCGGGTAGAGCGCACAGCTGTGGACGATAACCTGGTTCCACAAAGATTCGTGCGGTTTCGAATTCTCCCACCTTCTGCCAAAAACTCAGCTCTCAGAAGCAGGCTTGGTCCGCTGTGCCCGAAGCTATGCCAGAATGTACACTCTTCTTCAGTGCCAGGGTTTCCCCATCTAAGCACCTTTGCCTCAAACTTTGGCTATTTTTTTCCCCATACAGGATGCCTTTTTGGGTAAAGTGCCTAGCATTTTTTGCTTTAAACCAAATGTGAAATAATTGGTTACTCCTTAAAGTAGCCCCGTAAAAAGCGACGCTTTCCCTGAAATGCTTCCCATGGGACTTCGTACAGCTGGGCGCCTTTGGGGAAAGAACCAGTGTGATTTTGCCTGCATGGCGACATAAGAACAGCCATGTGGGGGAGCTGGTTTTTGCCGTCTCCAAAAGTAGCAGTGCTCTTCGAATGCAGCCTGAACACAAATGCCACCAGTGAGGTGCTACATGTAATAAAGGGTTCTGTACAGGATAAAGAACCCTGAATGGTCAACCGCACCGGGGATTTGAACTCAAGACCCACGGGCAGAAACAGCACTTAACCATTTCCACCACACGGAACTAAGATTCTTTTGAATGTTTCGGATGACTGTAATAACCCATTGTCTGCTTGTGCCTCTTGCCAGTGTCCTGGCAAGGCCAGAAAAAGTCCAATCTTCTGCTTAATTAAAGTCAATACAAACCTGAAGGGCCAGTTCTTATAATAGAGCCTGCCTAAATAGCTCCTCGGGTAGACGCGCACAAGCTCTGGACGATACCTGGTCCAAAAGATTGTGGGTTCGATTCCCCACCTCTGCCAAAAACTCAGCTCCTAGAGCAGGCTTGGTCCGCTGTGACCCGAAGCTATGCCAGAATGTACACTCTTCTTCAGTTGCCCAGGGTTTCCCCAATCTAGCACCTTCCCTTACCTTTGGCATCCACTTGGGTCTTTTTCCCCATACAGATCCCTTTTTGGGGTATGCCTAGCAATTTTTGCTTTAAAACAAATGTGAATATTGGTTACTTCATTAAAGTAGCCCTGTAAAAAAAGCACCTTCCCTGAAATGCTTCATGGGAACTTCGCACGCTCGGACCTTTGGGGAAAGCAAACCAGGTTGATTTCTGCATGCAACATAGAATACGTCCATGTTGGATGAGCTGGTTTTGCCGTCTCCAAAGTAGCAGTTGCTCTTGAATGCAGCCTGAACAAAATGCCACCGGTGGGTGCTACATGTAAATAAAGGGTTCTGTACAGGCATAAAGAACCCTGAAATGGTCACCCACCCGGGATTTGAACTCAGACACAACGGGCAGAAACAGGCACTTTAAACATTTCACTCACAGGAAACCTAGATGCTTTTTGGAAAATGGTTTCCGGATGAACTGTCATAAACATAGTCTCTTGTTGCTCTGCAGTGTTCTGGAAGGCCAGAAAGTTCCATATTCTGCTTTAATAAGTTCCATACCGAACCTGAGGCGCAGTTTCTTATATGGCCTGCCTAAATAGGCCAGTTGGTTAAGAGCCACACAGCTCTGGATGATAACCTGGTCTAAAAAAGATTGTGGGTTCCAATTCCCCACCTCTGCCAAAAAACTCAGCTTCCAAGAGCAGGCTTGGTTCCGCTGTGCCCGAAGCTATGCCGAATTGTAACATCTTCTTCAGGCGCAAGGGTTCCGCATCTAGCACTTTCTTTACCTTTGCATCACTTGGGTATTTTTTTCCGCCATACAGATCCCTTTTTTGGGTATGCCTTTAAAGCATTTTTGCTTTAAACAATGTGAAATATTGGTCTACTCAATAAAGTAGCCCGTAAAAGGCACCTTTCCTGAAATGCTTCATGGGAACTCGCAACGCTGGGTCCCCTTTTGGGGAAAGAAACCAGGTGATTTGCTAGTGGCATGCGACATAGAACAGCCATGTGGGGGAGCTGGGTTTTGCCGTCTCCAAAGTAAGCAGTTGCTCTGAATGCAGCCCTGAACAAAAATTTTTGGCCCCACCGGTGGTGCTAAACATGTAATAAAGGGTTCTGTACAGCATAAAAACCCTGATGGTCACCGCACCCGGGATTTGAACTCAAGACACCACGGGCAGAAACCAGCACTTTAACCCATTATTCTACCACAGGAACCTAGATGCTTTTTGAAATGTTTCCGGATGACTGTCATTAAAGTAGCCTGTAAAAAGCACCTTTCCCTGAAATGCTTCCATGGGACTCGTACACTGGGCCCTTTGGGGAGAGAAACCAGGTGATTTGCTGCATGCAACATAGAACAGCCATGTGGGGGAGCTGGTTTTGCCGTCTCCAAAGTAGCAGTTGCTCTTGAATGCAGCCTGAACAAAATGCCACCGGTGTGCTACATGTAATAAAGGGTTCTGTACAGGCATAAAGAACCCTGAACGGTCACCCACCCGGGATTTGAACTCAAGACACCACGGGAAGAAACAGGCACTTTAACCATTTCACCACAGGAACCTAGATGCTTTTGAAATGGTTTCGGATGACTGTAATAACCCATTGTCTCTTGTGCCTCTGCAGTGTCTGGCAGGCCAGAAGTCCATATTCTGCTTAATAAAGTCAATACCAACCTGAGACCAGTTCTTATATGAGCCTGCCTAAATAGCTCAGTTGGTAGAGCACACAGCTCTGGATGATAACCTGGTCCAAAAGATTGTGGGTTCAATTCCCACCTCTGCGAAAAACTCAGCTCCAGAGCAGGCTTGGTCCGCTGTGCCCTTAGGTATGCCGGAATGTATATCTTCTTCAGGCCAGGTTTTCCCCATCTAGCACCTTTCCCTTATCTTTGCATCAACTTGGGTATTTTTTCCCCATACAGATCCCTTTTTGGGGTATGCCTAGCATTTTTGCTTTAACAAATGTGAAATATTGGTTACTCATTAAAGTAGCCTGTAAAAAGCACCTTTCCCTGAAATGCTTCCATGGGACTCGCACGCTGGGCCCTTTGGGGAAAGAAACCAGGTGATTTGCTGCATGCGACATAGAACAGCCATGTGGGGGAGCTGGTTTTGCCGTCTCCAAAGTAGCAGTTGCTCTTGAATGCAGCCTGAACAAAATGCCACCGGTGTGCTACATGTAATAAAGGGTTCTGTACAGGCATAAAGAACGCTGAATGGTCACCCACCGGGATTTAAACTCAAGACACCACGGGCAGAAACAGGCACTTTAACCATTTCACCACAGGAACCTAGATGCTTTTGAAATGGTTTCGGATGACTGTAATAACCCATTGTCTCTTGTGCCTCTGCAGTGTTTGGCAGGCCAGAAGTCCATCTTCTGCTTAATAAAGTCAATACCAACCTGAGGCCAGTTCTTATAAGAGCCTGCCTAAATAGCTCAGTCGGTAGAGCGCACAGCTCTGGACGATAACCTGGTCCAAAAGATTGTGGGTTCGATTCCCACCTCTGCCAAAAACTCAGCTCCAGAGCAGGCTTGGTCTGCTGTGCCCTAACCAACCCAAAAGAGTGATGGAAGGGCAAGTGCCAGAAGTCCATCACCCGCCTTCTATTTGGCTGACCCTTTTCCCAACTGGGGGTCTCCTTTTAAGCTATCTTCTTCAGGCCAGGGTGTCCCCATCTAGCACCTTGCCCTTACCTTTGCATCAACTTGGGTATTTTTTCCCCATACAGATCCCTTTTTGGGGTATGCCTAGCATCTTTGCTTTAACAAATGTGAAATATTGGTTACTCAATAAAGTAGCCCGTAAAAAGCACCTTTCCCTGAAATGCTTCCATGGGACTCGCACGCTGGGCCCTTTGGGGAAAGAAACCAGGTGATTTGCTGCATGCGACTTAGAATAGTCATGTGGATGAGCTGGTTTTGCCGTCTCCAAAGTAGCAGTTGCTCTTGAATGCAGCCTGAACAAAATGCCACCGGTGTGCTACATGTAATAAAGGGTTCTGTACAGGCATAAAGAACCCTGAATGGTCACCCACCCGGGATTTGAACTCAAGACAACACGGGCAGAAACAGGCACTTTAACCATTTCACCACAGGAACCTAGATGCTTTTGAAATGGTTTCGGATGACTGTAATAACCCATTGTCTCTTGTGCCTCTGCAGTGTTTGGCAGGCCAGAAGTCCATCTTCTGCTTAATAAAGTCAATACCAACCTGAGGCCAGTTCTTATAAGAGCCTGCCTAAATAGCTCAGTCGGTAGAGCGCACAGCTCTGGACGATAACCTGGCCCAAAAGATTGTGGGTTCCATTCCCACCTCTGCCAAAAACTCAGCTCCAGAGCAGGTTTGGTCCGCTGTGCCCGAAGCTATGCCGGAATGTACATCTTCTTCAGACTAGGGTTTCCCCATCTAGCACCTTACCTTTGCATCAACTTGGGTATTTTTTCCCCATACAGATCCCTTTTTGGGGTATGGCTAGCATTTTTGCTTTAACAAATGTGAAATATTGGTTACTCAATAAAGTAGCCCGTAAAAGGCACCTTTCCCTGAAATGCTTCCATGGGACTCGCACGCTGGGCCCTTTGGGGAAAGAAACCAGGTGATTTGCTGCATGCGACATAGAACAGCCATGTGGGGGAGCTGGTTTTGCCGTCTCCAAAGTAGCAGTTGCTCTTGAATGCAGCCTGAACAAAATGCCACCGGTGTGCTACATGTAATAAAGGGTTCTGTACAGGCATAAAGAACCCTGAATGGTCACCCACCCGGGATTTGAACTCAAGACACCACGGGCAGAAACAGGCACTTTAACCATTTCACCACAGGAACCTAGATGCTTTTGAAATGTTTTCGGATGACTGTAATAACCCATTGTCTCTTGTGCCTCTGCAGTGTTTGGCAGGCCAGAAGTCCATTTTCTGCTTAATAAAGTCAATACCAACCTGAGGCCAGTTCTTATAAGAGCCTGCCTAAATAGCTCAGTCGGTAGAGCGCACAGCTGTGGACGATAACCTGGTCCAAAAGATTGTGGGTTCGATTCCCACCTCTGCCAAAAACTCAGCTCTAGAGCAGGCTTGGTCCGCTGTGCCCGAAGCTATGCCAGAATGTACATCTTCTTCAGGCCAGGGTTTCCCCATCTAGCACCTTTGCATCAACTTGGCTATTTTTTCCCCATACAGATGCCTTTTTGGGGTATGCCTAGCATTTTTGCTTTAACAAATGTGAAATATTGGTTACTCATTAAAGTAGCCCGTAAAAAGCACCTTTCCCTGAAATGCTTCCATGGGACTCGTACACTGGGCCCTTTGGGGAAAGAAACCAGGTGATTTGCTGCATGCGACATAGAACAGCCATGTGGGGGAGCTGGTTTTGCCGTCTCCAAAGTAGCAGTTGCTCTTGAATGCAGCCTGAACAAAATGCCACCGGTGTGCTACATGTAATAAAGGGTTCTGTACAGGCATAAAGAACCCTGAATGGTCACCCACCCGGGATTTGAACTCAAGACACCACGGGCAGAAACAGGCACTTTAACCATTTCACCACAGGAACCTAGATGCTTTTGAAATGTTTTCGGATGACTGTAATAACCCATTGTCTCTTGTGCCTCTGCAGTGTCTGGCAGGCCAGAAGTCCATCTTCTGCTTAATAAAGTCAATACCAACCTGAGGCCAGTTCTTATAAGAGCCTGCCTAAATAGCTCAGTCGGTAGAGCGCACAGCTCTGGACGATAACCTGGTCCAAAAGATTGTGGGTTCGATTCCCACCTCTGCCAAAAACTCAGCTCTAGAGCAGGCTTGGTCCGCTGTGCCCGAAGCTATGCCAGAATGTACATCTTCTTCAGGCCAGGGTTTCCCCATCTAGCACCTTTCCCTTACCTTTGCATCAACTTGGGTATTTTTTCCCCATACAGATCCCTTTTTGGGGTATGCCTAGCATTTTTGCTTTAACAAATGTGAAATATTGGTTACTCATTAAAGTAGCCTGTAAAAAGCACCTTTCCCTGAAATGCTTCCATGGGACTCGCACGCTGGGACCTTTGGGGAAAGAAACCAGGTGATTTGCTGCATGCAACATAGAATAGTCATGTGGATGAGCTGGTTTTGCCGTCTCCAAAGTAGCAGTTGCTCTTGAATGCAGCCTGAACAAAATGCCACCGGTGTGCTACATGTAATAAAGGGTTCTGTACAGGCATAAAGAACCCTGAATGGTCACCCACCCGGGATTTGAACTCAAGACACCACGGGCAGAAACAGGCACTTTAACCATTTCACCACAGGAACCTAGATGCTTTTGAAATGGTTTCGGATGACTGTAATAAAACATAGTCTCTTGTGCCTCTGCAGTGTCTGGAAGGCCAGAAGTCCATATTCTGCTTAATAAAGTCAATACCAACCTGAGGCCAGTTCTTATATGAGCCTGCCTAAATAGCTCAGTTGGTAGAGCACACAGCTCTGGATGATAACCTGGTCTAAAAGATTGTGGGTTCAATTCCCACCTCTGCCAAAAACTCAGCTCCAGAGCAGGCTTGGTCCGCTGTGCCCGAAGCTATGCCGGAATGTACATCTTCTTCAGGCCAGGGTTTCCCCATCTAGCACCTTTCCTTTACCTTTGCATCAACTTGGGTATTTTTTCCCCATACAGATCCCTTTTTGGGGTATGCCTAGCATTTTTGCTTTAACAAATGTGAAATATTGGTTACTCAATAAAGTAGCCCGTAAAAGGCACCTTTCCCTGAAATGCTTCCATGGGACTCGCACGCTGGGCCCTTTGGGGAAAGAAACCAGGTGATTTGCTGCATGCGACATAGAACAGCCATGTGGGGGAGCTGGTTTTGCCGTCTCCAAAGTAGCAGTTGCTCTTGAATGCAGCCTGAACAAAATGCCACCGGTGTGCTACATGTAATAAAGGGTTCTGTACAGGCATAAAGAACCCTGAATGGTCACCCACCCGGGATTTGAACTCAAGACACCACGGGCAGAAACAGGCACTTTAACCATTTCACCACAGGAACCTAGATGCTTTTGAAATGGTTTCGGATGACTGTAATAACCCATTGTCTCTTGTGCCTCTGCAGTGTCTGGCAGGCCAGAAGTCCATATTCTGCTTAATAAAGTCAATACCAACCTGAGGCCAGTTCTTATAAGAGCCTGCCTAAATAGCTCAGTCGGTAGAGCGCACAGCTCTGGACGATAACCTGGTCCAAAAGAATGTGGGTTCGATTCCCACCTCTGCCAAAAACTCAGCTCTAGAGCAGGCTTGGTCCGCTGTGCCCGAAGCTATGCCAGAATGTACATCTTCTTCAGGCCAGGGTTTCCCCATCTAGCACTTTACATTTGCATCAACTTGGGTATTTTTTTCCCATACAGATCATTTTATGAGCGGTTCACTTCTGTGCTGAACCAGTAGGAGTTCATGCAATTAGAGCAGGAAAATCCAGGACTTACTAAGGATTTCTTATATGCACTAGAAAAGCAGCTTTATTGTTTTTTTCTATAAGATTTCATTCAATTATAGTTGTTGGTTTTCTCAAGTCTTCCCTTCCAGATTTTTAGGCTTTCCTGTCTGTTAAACTTCATGTAATAACTGTTCGTGGTCTAAAGTGTGAGCCCAGAAGGTTTCTGTGTGACCACATTAAGGCACAAGTTTTTAACTTTGCTGTTTTGGGGTGTCCTTCACTGTCTCTGACATAGACATGCTGAATGCATGGTACCCAAATGTAGCACACCCTTGAGTGTACTTTTGCTGTGTATTTAGACTGTGTGTGACCAGGCTAAAATTGCTATTAGTGTGCCCCCGACCCCTAGTGTACCCGGGCAACTCCCTGCAACTCCCAGTATCTGGTGTGGATAAATGCAGCAGTAGATTCAGCCAGACAAGTCCTTTGCAATAAATTATAACTGGTTTATTAACAGAGCACCGGCAAGATCATAAGTTACAGCACTTTGATGTTCACTGCAGTTATAGCGTAGCCTCCAACAACAATATTCCCTCCAGGGGGGTAGAAGATGCAACAGACGGAGTAGAATACAATATCAATCAGCAACAATAGACTTGGGAAATAGTTACCACTCTCACTGGGCACTATCCCTCTGGTTAAGCACTAAGGCACGGGTTTCTCAGCCTGAGGTCTTGTACCCTGTGCTGACTTTCACTCCTAGAGCGACTATTACTGTATTACTATCACTATCTTACACTTAACTAACTTTCCCGGCAGACCTGGACCTGTAGTACCTCACACTGAGGCAAAGTCCCAGGACAGACCCAGACCGCATGGTGCTAAACCCTTTTATATTGACAAACAGTGCCATCTAGTGGACAATCTCCGTGAACTAATTTGGACCCAGCAAGGGACATAGCTGCCTGAGTTAACTAAAGGACCCTTAGGTGTCCAAATACTAAAGGGGAATGCCTGAGATAAATACACCCAAATCTCAGGGTCTCTACACATCCATATCAGGATTTATACCTTTATGACATTTTAATTGTTAGACCATAGAGGTCTTGCTATTTGATGCAATAGTTGACCTTCATCAGTGTGGTCTGCATAACTGGAATTCTGTGTGGCAGCTGGTACTAGCTCCAGTGTTAGCTTATAGTCTGTCTTGCTTTTGCATGTGTATGTGCAGCAGTTTGTTTGTGTGCCAATGTTAGCATGTGTGCTAGCCTTTTTCCCCAGTGTTTATAGTCATTGAGGTTGGTGTGTGTGCTGGTGGTTCAGGCACCAGCAGTTTGCATCTGAGGCGGCTGAATCAGGATCCATGGGTTTACATACATGGTAACTAGCATGTGTGCCTATGCTTTGCAGCAGCTGCTTATAGCAGCAATTTTTGTCCAGAAGCTGGGTTTTTGCACCAGTGTTTGCACCAGCGTTTGTATGCACTATAGCTGGAGGGGGTCTCATCTCTCCTTATTTCGACACGCATGTTGGAATTAGAATGTATGACAAATTGCTATTTAGTTATTCCATGCAAGATACTTTTTTTAATGGTTTCAGCAAAAATTTAAGGAACCAGGCTTACATGGGTCAAGCAGGCTTCTCAGTGGAGGGTTCTCTTGTATTTAACTTGTAATAATATTGCTATAAAGGATAAGTAAACCTTTCAAATAAGTGAATGTAAAATTGATGAGAGGACTGTTCTAAGTACTTTTGCCATGTACATTCATTATTTATTTTCTTTTTATTCCAAGATATTAAGGGATACATGTGCTGTTAATATGAATGATTTTTGTTTCAACAGCGTCACCTGCTGGTCAGTTTCTGACCATTCTGACCTCCTGGTAGTCAAGGGAATTGACAGGAGAAAGAAATAGGTTGCTCTGATGTTCTTCTGCTTGGGAAAAAAAATAGAAACCTTTCTCAAATCTTTCCTAAGCAGAAGAACATCAGAGCAGCCTATTTTTTCTCCCTGACAACTTGGTAGTCAGAATGGTAAGAAACTGACCAGCAGGTGGCGCTGTTGAAACAAAATTCATTCATATTAACAGTAGATGTGTCCCTTAATATCTTGAAATAAAAAGAAAATAAATAATGAATGTAAATTGCAAAAATTCTTAGAACAGCACCCTCATCATTTTTTCATTCACTTATTTTAAAGGTTTACTTATGCTTTAAGATTATAACCCTAATGTTGCTGGTCTACAGCTCAAGCATGCTTTAACAAGCTAAATCTTGAACAGAATACATCACAGCAAATCATAATTTATATATAATTCATGAAAATTAAAACTCTCTGAAGCAAAATTCCCTGGGAGCTAACCTGTGAAAGGTTTCTTATTATAGATGACACAAGGGCAAATAAGCATATTAGACTTATTAATATGCAATCTTTGCCTGAGAAGGCTCCTTATTTGTATCTGTTCCGACAGCAGTAGTTCTGGGTGGGAGAGATGTAAACTCATCTGTTCAAAAGAGAAGGATTAACACAGTTTCATCTACTCTACTCAGCTGAATGCCTATTTTAGGCTGCTCAGTGACACTATATGATCTGAATCAACAATGCAGCACACAGAAAGATTGGGAGAGGCTAGAAGCTCTAACCCGTAGTTGTTTTGGTGGTTTTGTGGGCTTAAGGATTTACTTTTTTATTCACTAGCAAGGGAATAAAAATAATTCATATGGCAAATCATTTTCAGGGGTGCTTGGTCAAGACTTCCTCATTCTCAAATTCTTCTACAGGAAAGGGAGATTTTTTAAGAAATGCAAGTGACAAAAATATCAAAGAAAAAAGATTGAAGTGGATGATTAAAGGAGGTTTAAGAAGGTTGGAGGTTGCAGGCTTTGGAGGTTGCGGGCAGTGATGGGCGAATTTATTCAACAGGCGTGAATTTGTGGTGAACTTCCGCATTTCACTGTCACTTCATTTTCTGATAGTTCCAACGCCAGCGTCGATTTTGACACCCGCGAATTGATGCCAGCATCAGAATTCGCGTTTTGTGAATTTTTCGGGAAATGTGTGAATTTTTCAGAAATGGGACAAATTTTCCCATCACTAGTTGTGGGACTCTTTGCTTCTCATACTGTGCATTTGTCTTCTCTGTGCTGTCAAATATAGGTCTCAGCCAGTGCCAGAGAATGTATGTTCTACTTCAGACAAGCTGTAAAAGTTAAAGCTTAAAAGGTTGGATTTTATTAGTATCACTGTCCAATTAATCTAGCCTCCAACTATGCAAAACCAGCATGCCACAAGAGGCTCCTCCAATGTTTAAATGAGATGAACTCTTCCTTGTTCATGTGACCAGTACTTAACGTTTGATATTTTTTGGTTTAAAGTAAAATATTGGCAAGCCAAAGGCAAGAAGTAATCTCCCTATATCAAGATCACTGGTAGGAAGGAATGAAACTAGATTTCCATATATCTGTAATTAAATCTCTATAGAACAGTTCTATTCTGTATTTAAAAGTGTTACTAAAACTTACAATGAATAGCAAGATTCACTTTTTTTAAGGTAAATAATTTAACTCAAGTATGGGCAGTTTTTAAATAGTTCTAACTCCTTTACATGGAGACTATGCTTTCTGCTATACAGGTCTGGGACATTGTATCCAAAATGCTTGGGACTGCGGTTTTCTGGATAACGGATCTTTCTGTAATTTGGATCTTCATGCCTTAAGTCTACTAGAAAATCATGTAAATATTAAATAAACCCAATAGGCTGATTTTGTTTCCAATAAGGATTCATTACATCTTAGTTTGGATCAAGTACAAGGTACAGTTTTATTATCACAGAGAAAAAGGAAATCGTTTTTAAAAATTTGGATTATATTTGGAAAAAATGTCTATGGGAGACAACTTTTCCATAATTCTAAGCTTTCTGGATAATGGGTTTCTGGATAATGAACCCCTTACCTGTATAGTGATCCAAAGGGGTAGCACTTCCTCTGTTGCATAATTTGTGATCTGTACCAGACATTCAAATCTGTAATCTATTTTACCAACTGTCAGTAATTTAAATGTTGCCATTACAGGTATATTTTTATGTCAGCATCAGCATTCCAAGTTGTTGTCATCATCACATTCACGTGCTTTAAGAATCCTGTTTGTGAAATGTATGCGCTAAAATCACCTTTCTATTCATAGTTTAAAAAACGTTATTGTATACCTATTTGCCAGTGTATATTAATTTGATTTCTGTTTTCCCTCCTGGCATTCTCTCTTTTGTATTGTAATTAATAAATAGACCTTCTCTATAATAAATGAAGGCAAAAGAGTACCATATTATTCATAGCACTGGTAAATGAATAATAAATGTTTGTTGCTTACATAGGCTATTGAATAAATCAGTGATGTATTTTGTATATCTTGCAGAATATTATACTGCATTCTTCTCACATCTAATGCTATAGTTTACAATTTGCTTGAATAAAACAGCCTCATTGTAAATTACTTGTTGGTTAACTGTCCCTAGAGTAAAAAAAAATGTATTGTTGCTTCCTTTCTGAAATGTACAGATATTAATTTAGAATTGTGGTCTGTAATATTCAAATAAAGAAAATAACCTGCTGCTACATTATCAGCAAAGCATTAAGATCAGCAAAGCATTAAGAATAACCAGTTATTGCTGTTAATGGTTGTAACCTTTAAAAGCAGAAAGTGGTAAAATGACATTCTGTGGGTAATCCTAGTGTTGTGTCCACCCAATTGGATAGAGGGGATGGGATCCTACCCATATGTATAGTGTTTTCTTCTGCATGATATCAATGATAGATCTTAAAGCGGTTATTCACCTTTGAGTTAACTTTTGGGATATTCTGAATATTGATATTTGCAATTGGTTTTCATTTTTTTATTATTTGTGTTTTTTAATTAATTTAGCTTTTTATTCAGCAGCTTTCCAGTTTACAGTTTCAGCAATCTGGTTGTTGGGGTCAAAATTACCCTAGTAACCATGCACTGATTTGAATAAGAGACTGGAATGTGATTAGGAGAGGATCCAATTCCGAATAGAAAGATACAGTAATTAATAAAAAGTACCAATAACAATAAATTTGTAGCTTTACAGAACATTTGTTTTTAGATGGGATCAGTGATCAGACAAGGATCAGAGGCACCATAGGATGTTAAGATGAAAAATATGAAGAAGTAGTTCAGATAAATTGAAGAGACAACACTCAGGGCTGGACTGCCCTGTCCTAATACTAGAGAGTATTCATAACAGAGAAGAAATTAATAGCAACATAAACATCAGGGGCCGATTCATGAAGCTCGAGTGAAGGATTCGAATTAAAAAAACTTCGAATTTCGAAGTGTTTTTTGGGCTACTTCGACCATCGAATGGGCTACTTCGACCTTCGACTACGACTACGACTACGAATCGAACGATTCGAACTAAAAATCGTTCGACTATTCGACCATTCGATAGTCGAAGTACTGTCTCTTTAAGAAAAACTTCGACCCCCTACTTCGGCAGCTAAAAGCTACCGAAGTCAATGTTAGCCTATGGGGAAGGTCCCCATAGGCTTGCCTGAGATTTTTTGATTGAAGGATATTCCTTCGATCGTTGGATTAAAATCCTTCGAATCGTTCGATTCGAAGGATTTAATCGTTCGATCGAAGGAATAATCCTTCGATTGTTCGATCGCAGGATTTGCGCTAAATCGTTCGACTTCGATATTCGAAGTCGAACGATTTTAGTTCCTAGTCGAATATCGAGGGTTAATTAACCCTCGATATTCGACCCTTCATACATCTGCCCCCAGGTGTTATCCTCATTGTTGTAAAGCAATTAATTCAATGCATTTCCACTGCACCAAAAATGTGATCTATGGACCAATTCCATATCATATCTGTTTGGACTATTTCACTGGCACCGATTCAAAGAGTCACTTTGATGCAAATGCTTTTCATTTGCATATGGTAAAAGAAAATCTCCAGATCCATTTATAACCCTCCAGATAGGTGGGTGGAATGATCAGTTTATCATCATTAAAAAAAAACCTATTCCAGCTACATTTTTTTTAAATCAGTCTCACAGATTTTCCACAGATGGTCCATATCTAAGATAATAGTTTAGTAGCATAGAATAAATATACTTATAGCAGGTGAATTAATGTTTAGTTTCCTGCACGCAACTGTTTTTTAATTCCTGCTGAAAGTTATAAACCCCTGAACACAATTTGTTTTCACAAGTGAACGTAGGTAGGGCCGACCACCTCAACCCACTAGCTGCCTAGGGCACAATGATAGGGGGGAGCGCTGAGCAGCTACCTCTAAAATTGTCTTTTGCCTACCCCTTGTCTGCACCCCTCATTTTTACCCCAATTCTTTCCCTCTGTCACCCACCCCTCTGTCGCTCTCCCCTCCCTCCTCTTCTCTCCGTCTTTCACCCCTCGCTCCCCTCCGGCGTTCTGCCCTCCTCTACCACTCTCACCCCTTCCACCCCTCCATCTCCTCTCTCTCCCCTCCATCTCCTTTCACTCTGTCAGGCGGGCGTGGGTTGAGGTGGTCAGCTGGGTTGCCTAGGGTGCCCGGCCTACCTGGCCCAGCCCTGAGTGTAGGAGTAGAATGACTTCTAAATTTGAGCTAAGAAATGGGTGAATCTGTCCTGTGTTGCATCAATCCACCCAACTATTTTTTACAATACTTTTTGAGTATAGAGCTGGTTTTTATGGCAAATATTTCACCCATAACTAGGATCGATCTCTTAGAGTAAGTATGTAACAATAATTTCACAAACTAGTATCTAACTTTTCATTGGCTCATATTTGAGTCTTTTCACGAAGTGTAACCAATTTATTAAAAGTGCCAATGCATTTTTTTTTACGAAAGTTTATTTGCCAGATACAGGCTCACTACCATTATAAAGATACATCAGATACTTCTGCATCAAATTATCTCTGCTTTTGCTTTATGGTAATTGTCCTGCCTGTGAACATGTTCATTATATTATTGGCTAATGCTCCTGTTTTCTTTTCTCTTTGACAAAAACTCAGGCTTGATAAATGGCCCGGGGGAGGGGGTCCGAAACGTTGCCTTACTTTAGAATGCTTATGGGCTAAATAAATCACCTATTTTCACACAGCAATTTTTTGATGTGCTTCTGGATTTTTTCTAATTTTGACAAAACTTAGTCTTGATGCATAATATGTTTTATCACTTTTGCCTTTATATTCAGTTTTAGTGATATAGATGTACCCTTGCACTGGCACGAGGGGATTCGGCATTGAATTCTGCCAGGAGATTGTCCAGATGTCAGAGCCAGGTATAGTGTTACTGAACGAGTTTACAGAGGCTTCTTCTTCACACAGCTTGCATTCCCAACAGGCATGGGACTTATTATCCAGAATTCTCAGGACCTGGGGCTTTCCGGATAACAGGTCTTTCTGTAATTTGGATCTTCATACCCTACGGGGCACATTTACTTAGCTGGAGTGAAGGATTAGAAGGAAAAAAACGTCAAATTTCGAAGTTTTTTTTTGGCTAGTTCGACCATCGAATTGGCTACTTCGACCTTCGACTCGAACAATTCAAACTAAAAATCGTTCGACCATTCGATAGTCGAAGTACTGTCTCTTTAAAAAAAACTTCGACCAACTACTTCGAGCACCAATGTTAGCCTATGGGGAAGGTCCCCAAAAGCTTTCTAAGTATTTTTTTATCGAAGCAAAATCGTTCGATCGATGAATTAAAATCCTTTGAATAGTTCCTACGATCGTTCGAATGAATTGCGGTAAATCGTTCGACTTCGATATTCATTAATTAACCCCTTGATATTCGACCAATGGTAAATGTGCCCCTACGTCTACTAGAAAATCATGTAAACATTAAATAAGCCCAATAGGCTGGTCTTGCTTCCAATAAGGATTAATTATATCTTAGTTTGGATCAAGTACAAGGTACTGTTTTATTATTACAGAGAAAAAGGAAATCATTATTAAAAATTTGGATGATTTGATTATAATGGAGTCTATGGAAGATGGTCATTCTGTAATTCGGAACGTTCTGGATAACAAATCCCATACCTGTATAGGGATAATGAAAACAAGGATTGTTCATATATTTCATTTTTAGACATATTTAATGCACTGCTCTGAGACTATTTATAATTTTTCCACATTACATCTCATAGGGGCAGATTTATTAAAGTTCAAATGGTAAATTTTTTTTAATTTTTTTAATTTTTTTAAAAGCACCAACTCGAATGTAAATTCGAATTTATCGCACCTCGACCATGGATACAGTTATAATTGAATATTTGCCATCTAAAACCTGCCAAATGAATTTAGCAGAGGTCCATTGACCCATTTGAAGATGTTAATAGCCTTCCTAACATTTGAGTTTTTTTCTGAGAAAAACTCGAATTGAGTTTCATTCAATTCGATTCGAACCGATAGCATTAACGTTTTGAGTAAAAAAAATTAACAAAAATTCAAAATTCAACCTTTTATAAATCTGCCCTTTATGTTGACCAGCCTCTTGTCTGTTAGTTGGTTTAAATGATTTCTAGGTTATGGCTTTTAATCCCTTCTTATGTGAATATCGCAGCCCTTTATTTCTCATATGATTTGGCTGATAGAATAACATTAGCTACAATGCAACCTCATTTTTAACATACCCTGATTTTAAGTTTTACACATTTTACACCAAAATTGTGTTCTGTTATTTCCAAAAATGTCTGTTTGCCCTTTTGGTATTAATGCAATGAAGAGGTTTGAATACTAGCCAGGTGCATATTTTGCTCTGGTTCTGTCTCTAAATAATTCTAATTAGTCTACACGTCATTCAGTCATGCATAAATCATTGCTTTAAATTATTGCTTTCAGTTGTGCACGTGACTGTAGAGAGATCTTTTACATGCCATTTCCCCATAGTGTAACATTGATGCAATAAATAACCCTTGTCATTAGCACAGTAAATATATTTCAAAGTAAAACAGACTCCTTTTCCTAGTCCCCTGAAAGAGGGACTAGGAAGTGCTTCTTTTCTTTTTTCCCAAGGCTCCACGGTTTGCAGCCTTTTCTAAATTAGATTTCCATGCCCAGCAAGTACAATAAGAAAGAAATTGTAACGAGTGCAGCCATTCCCTAGTTCCCTAGTGGATAACCTTAGGGTATTAGCTAAGAATAAATTGATTGACTTTAGTACTATGGGATTTTCCACTTTCTATACAATTTTTCTATTTTTTTGCATTTTATTCAATTTATCTCAATCATAAAATTCATGGTGGTTAAATATTTTTCCATCATAATTGATTTTATCACACTATGATCAATTACACAAATTAATTTCAAATTAACTGTATTTTGTTTTATTAATTTTAAAAGCCATTATTAATAGTGATGGGCGAATTTGCGCCGCTTCGCTTCGCCGAAAAATTCGCGAATTTCGCGCGAAATTCGCGAAACGGCGAAAAATTTGCGAAACGGCGCCGGCGTCTCGTTTTTGACGCCGGCGACCGTTTTTCGACGCCGGCGCCAATTTTTTTTTGGCGCCGGCGCCCGTTTTTGACGCCGGCGCCCGTTTTTCGAAAAAAAATTCGCCGCGAATTCGCACCTGGCGAATAAATTCGCCCATCACTAATTATTAATTGTCTTGCATTTCATCAAATACTTCCGAAGTGTTAAGTATAGCAGCAATACTCTACTTTTTATTTTTGGAACTGTAAACTTTTATAGTCACAATTTTTGTGGTATGATACACAGTAGCACGTTCTACAGGGTCTGGTGATGATTTGGTCGGATTTTAGTGGTTTTAGGAGTTTTTGAAACCATGACTAAAATCACAAACTCTAAAACTACGAATGTCATGAGATTTATTAAAAGGTCAAAATAAAAAAAAAAAAAAGCACAAATGGAAAATAGTGTGCTATAAACTACGAATACCTCAAAGAATTCCTAGTGAAAAAAAATATGAAAACCTCTAAAAGTCTGAATTGATTTAAAACGGTCCAATAGGATCAGCGCAGCTTGCACTGACTTCTAAAGGACCTCAATAGCTTTTACCTGGCGAAGTTCTGCATTAGTGGTTTTCATGGTTTTTACACTTAGGGGCCCATTCACTAAGTTCGAGTGAAGGAATAGAGGAAAAATAATTTGATTTTCAAATGTTTTTTTTTGGCTACTTCGACCATCGAATTGGCTACTTCGACCTTCGACTATGACCTTCGACTTTGAATCGAACGATTCAAACTAAAAATCGTTCGACTATTCGACCATTCGATAATCGAAGTACTGTCTCTTTAAAAATTTCTTCGACCCCCTAGTTCACCACCTTAAACCTACCGAGGCCAATGTTAGCCTATGGGGAAGGTCCCCATAGGCTTTCCAAGTTTTTTATGATCGAAGGATAATCCTTCGATCGATCGAACGATTATTCCTTCAATCATTCGTTAAAACGAATTGCGCAAAATCCTTCGACTTCAAAGGATTTTAATTCACCAGTCGAATATTGAGGGTTAATTAACCCTCAATATTCGACCCTTGATACATCTGCCCCTTAATAAATCTTGAATTTTTAGAGCTGTTAAAAAAATAGGAAACCCACACATTATTAGACTGTCATGTAAAAAAAAAAATGTAATTGTTAGTAAATGGGTCCCTTAGAGGCCCATTTTCTAAAGGTTAAATTTTAGTGGAATTAAAGCTTTTTGAAACTACAGTTGAACTCTACCCCCCATATGTAATAAAAGGCACAAAGTTTGTCCAGTAGCAGTAACCCATAGCAACCAATTAGATGTTTGCTTTTAAACATGTAACCAATAAATTCTAATGGCTGATTGGTTGCTATGGGTTACTGCCCCATGGCAAACTTAGTGCATTTTATTACATAACCCTGAGTGTCTCTAAAATCACAAATGCCATGAAAGGTGTTAAACGATTCAAATAAAAAAATACGACTGGAAAAAACATAACTAATCAACAAAAAATCTTAATACCTCTAAAAATTCAAGCTTTTGGATAATTATTGCAAAAAATCCATAAACCTGAAAGGTTAAAAGAAAAAGTTCCAATAGGACTAGCGCTGCTCTCATAGACTTCTATTGAACCTTGACTTGGCAAAGTGTTGTATGAGAGTTTTTGTGGTTTTTAAACATATTAAATCTTGAATTTTTAGAAAAAAAATACAAATGTTTAAAGACAAATTCAAATTTTAGTAAATATGCCCCCTAGTGCTAAGAAGGGCTTTCTTTGATTATTTAATTTTTAAAAAATATTTCTAAAGTATTATAGCCCTAGCATCAGTCTCTTATCTCCCTGGAAGAACTGGAAGCTGTAAAACTCCTGAATTTTATGGGTGGTTTTTATGTTGGGTGTAGATTTGTCACCTGCCCTTTTCCAGCAACGACTATATTTCTACATTTTTGAACTCCCCTCTCCTTTTACCTCTAGAAAATGTTATTGTTTGCATGGTAATAGAGAGGGTCTTGGGGGCAGCAGAGGAGAAAGCGTCTGGAGAAATGTAATATAGAAACTGGTTATCCTTCAGTAAAGGAGATGACTGCATGAGGCAACACAAATAGAGCTAAGGTGTCATTTAATACTTTCGATTTCTTGATAGTCATTCACAAATCATGCACCATGCAGAGGGTAAATGTGATCATTTCTTAGATTGTTTCACAATGGGCACCTGAGATTTGCCTGGTCCTGTTGAATTACGCATTGACACAGTGGGTACAGAACATTAGGAAAGACAGCTTTTCTGCAGTACATAGAGAATCAATGTATCCTACTAAGCAAAAAAAATCAAAGGTTTTTATATGGGTGAATGAAACAAGGTGTTCACCTCGTTTAACCTGACAATTGTAATTAATAAATCTTTTTTAAAGCATAAAATGGCCAATGCATTTTCCTTCCCCCGGCTGTCAACACAGTAGAGGTCTGATACTTGAAGTATTGGTACCACACATATGATGGTACTTATCTCTTTTTGCAGAGAATGTGATCTGAGCCACTATACCATTATTTAGCTGATTTTGGTGCATCTGTTCTCTTTTCATTGTCACAACAGAAATGTTTGATGGGGCATATGAATTGTAAATAGCAAAGAAATCCAGATCAATGCAAATTACTCTATACACCTGACTTTTTTGTGCTCTTATGCCCCTTTTTGTCCTTTCTTACTTTTTTAATTTCCGTATTCTATGGTGTGTGCATTTATTTTTATTTGTACCGTAATACATTCCTCCAGATTGCTGAAAGGATTTTTTTACTGGCCAGTAATGAATGTTGTATATACAAATATATATTTTTTATTACAGAAGCCTTTGCTGACGACATTTCTGTCTCCTAAAATACATTAGCCTATTGTCCTCAAACTGGAGCTGAAAGGTAAAATGCACAGCATGAAACAGGATAACAGTTTCATGCAGCTTGTTTAAGTCATAAGACGTATATCTTAACAGTGATTGATGCTTTCATTCATTCAATGAAAATCCAAAGCAATGCAAGATGCTAGGAAATCCCAAGAAAATCGTGAGAATGTTGTATTATGCAACATTTTTCTCCCACATTGTCACAACTTGAAAAGAAAATTAAAGCTTGCAATTCCTATTCTCTTAGAAGAGAATGTTGGGTTTATCAGTGCTCCAGTATTAAATTACCTGTTCGGAAGTTATCCAGCAAAATGCTGTCCTTTTCACAGATTGTGTCATTAAAAAACCGAAGTAAAATGTAACCTTTTATTTTAAGGTCTGTATTGGCTGGCAGAGCCATAAATTCTGAGTTGTTAAGCTCTCTACAGGGGACAATGGTTCAATGCTCACCTTGCAGCAAAGCGATTTAATCCCCCAAAGACTGAAACAGGAGCAAATTGTGGGCACTTAATAAACTGTTCCAGGAACCTTGTCGTGTTTCTTTAGTGAAAAAGCACAAAGGTATAATTGGAACCGCTTGAAAAAGAAACAGCGTAAATTGTCGACTATTCATTAAAGTTATTCAATATTTTCTTCTTCTAGTCTGTACTGAAAATATAAAGGGGGAGTAATTCCAAATATAACAGGGGGGCTAAATATAATAATAATTTCTACTTTAAGAATTATATTGCTGTGTGCACTGCTAGTATCTCAGAATCAGTTTTACATTTTGCAAACCTAATTTTGAGATTCAAACTTGAGATTCAAACACAGTAAACCATGTTTGCATTTTGGGACTAACTTACTATTGATTGATTTGGCTGCCCCGTTTGCTTCAGGTGTAGCCACATGTCCATTGTTCTTTTTTATGCAGAAAAGACCCCCAGTTATCTGTCTATAATACTCTAAGGGGTAAATGTATCAAAGAGTGAAGTTCCGCCACTAGAGTGAAAATCCGCAGCTCTCAATTTATTTCTATGGGATTTTGAAAGGCGTATTTATCAATGGGTGACAGTGAAAGTTCACCCTTTGATAAATACGCCTATAAAAATCCCATAGAAATGAATGGAGAGTGGCGGAATTTCACTCTAGTGGCTGAACTTCACTATTAACTTCACTTATTGATAAATATACCCCTAATACTCTAATATACTGTATAATGTACTCTAATTTATTTGCCCCCAACTTCTCTCCTCCAGGGCAACCCCAGCTTTAATACTCTTTACAGGTAATACAATTGGTCTATTCCAGGGGTCCCCAACCTTTTTTACCCATGAGTCACACTCAAATATAAAATAATGTTGGAGAGCAACACAAACAAGCATGCAAAAAGTTCCCTGGGCTTCCAGATAAGGCTGTGATTGAGTATTGGTAGCCTCTATGTGGACTTGCAGTCAACCGGAGGCTCTGTTTGGCAGTATGCATGTTTTTTTATGCAACTAAAGCTTGCCTTAAGCCAGGAATTCAAAATGAAGCACCTGCTTGGAGGCCACTGGGAGCAACATCCAAGGGGTTGAAGAGCAACATGTTGCTCACGAGCTACTGGTTGGGGATCACTGGTCTATTCCATTTTTTTAAAAAAATATATATATGTGTAAAGAGGTGAAATAGGAGGTGGCATAGGGATAATCCTTGCCTGTAGGAGAGTGGTGTTTTCCCTCTATCTGTGATATAATGTAATATCCATCTCCCTAGCTGGGTGGGATCATGCTGTGCTTGGCTCTTAGTGCTCCAGGTAGCAAAGTTCTCCAGGTAGGGAAGCAGATAGGAATACTGAAGGTCCGTAGGCTGAAGTAGACAACACTTTCTGGATTAAGTTGGGATACCAGGATCCCATAAATGAGGATTAGCTACTGATAGTAAACCCCAGGGTTCTTAGGGAGCAAGGGCAGATTTGTGCCCCAACTTAGGAGAAATAGTGGGAATCATACTCTCCAGACAATACTTGCCTAGCACAGAGATCTGAATGGACAGGGACCCAGGATATCCTCCCATTTGATGTGTGTTACCTCCTTTGAGTCCCATTGGAGTGAGTATGCTATTTTGTATCGTTGTCAACTTCTGCTAATTTTACATGATCAGCTGCATATAGACTTTAAAGTATAAAGTATAACTTGGCATCGTTATCCTAACTTTGCTTTTCAATAAAGCTACTCTTCATTGTTTAAGAACCAAAGGTGCCAATATGATTTACTGTAATTATAGTGTTATAGTTCAACTAAACTCTTCCTCCGCCAATACAGCAAAGGCCCTTCCTGAATGTAAGAGTCACATTTGAGCCACTCTGCAGGGAGTTAGTAGGAGTTGTCCCTCCAGCTAGGTTAGGGGGCAAGTAAAGGTTCAAGATACAGTGTCCTCTGTCTGAAAGTAACAGCACTGCATTTACCATAGACTTTCACATATATAACATGTATACATAAATTACTTATATTGTCTTGGGTTTAGACCTGACCAGTACATTGCCTGAAACATTATTAATTGATCAAAAAGGAATTGCTATTTTAAAACTATATTATACTGATTATGTTTTGATATACGGTCAATTCATCAAAATATTTAGATGTCCCGTCACTGAGAGAATGAGTAATTATAATTTTATCATTTGAAAATAAACAATATATAATTATGTAAGCTATACATGTGTTTGCTGTCTTGAGTATATACTATAATGATCGTGATACAGGGAAAACCTACATTTATGACTACCATTTTAAAGAATGTATAAGATCTGCAGCCAAAATTCTTTTGGTGAAATTGTTCTAAAAACTGGATTTTCTAAAATCTGGATAGGATCCAAACATGTTCTCAAAACAATCTTGATTGATTGATTAACTCAAAATATTTTAGACCAAATAATTGCTAATATTGGATATGATCCAAGTGCTTCCTGGGAATCTTTTTCATATGCAGTTTTATTAAACAGTAAAACTGAACATGTACACTATGCACCTTTGTAATAAAGTGCTCTTTATCAATCCAGATACCTGTATATGCAGTGAGAAAGAGGATTGCTTTCTCTTATGCACTTGTAAATCTTTGTATAAGACTAATCTGAATCAAGCAAGAAGATATTTATTTTTTAGCTCTGTGCTGACACTTTAATACTTAAGTATTTTAGAAGTCAATGTGCAATAACATTCACCTGAAACTGTTTATGTTACAGATGAAGCCACTTGGATTTGTGAGATAAATGCGTCATGACTCATGGTTAATTGAAGAAACTGCGTTATCTAAAGTCATCTTAACTCATTTAATGCATTTAACCTTTCCATTAGCATACCAAAGCACCATTGTGAACAATGGTGAATGCTTTAATTAGATGGGATGTTGTGACGCAGTTTTCTGTATTAAATGAGATAAATGGGATATCTGTGTTTAGTTATTCTGTGTCAAACAGACAAACCAAAGTGGCTGCATCTGTACTCTTAGCACTGGTATCTTCATTTGTTGTCGAAAAATCCTGACCTCTCAGTCCCCCAGTAAATGTTGGAAAGTGTGGGTACTGGACATCATTCATTTATATTGTGAGAATTTAGTTTTGATAATAAATCTGAAGTTTAGGGTCTCCAAGTAGAGAGTGATTACTCACCACATAAGGGAAGAGGCCCAGATGCACCTAAGGCAGGAACTATGGGTAGGCGCAAAACTTGGGGGCACCAGGAACATGCCTTTCACTACTGCCTACCCCAGTCAGGGATTCTGAACCTGGCTTGTTGCTGTGCACCTATGAGGTAAATGAGTGGGTCAGCGCATGCACCGGGAGGGGGTGACACAGGGATTCATCATGCATGTGCGCCCTCACACAGCGGTTGCCTGGGGCGCCTAGCTGGGTGCTCCGCCCTGAGCCTTCAGCACAGGGAGTGGACAAACCCAAAAACCTTTGGAGCAGGCACTCAATGAAGGCAAACTTCCACCAGGCAATAAGTTCAAAGTGAAGAGAATCCACAGCCTTACGGGTTTCGTGTCATAAATACTTAATGATAGTCTATGATTAAGAATTTAGTTTTGAGACAAACCAAATCCAAGATTTACATCAGGATTCACTGTTAGGGTTTTTTTTTTTACTTAACTCCAAGGGGCTGATTCACTATGGGTCAAATATCGAGGGTTAATTAACCCTCGATATTCGACTAGGAATTGAAATCCTTCGACTTCGAATATTGAAGTCGGAGGATTTAGCGCAAATTCTGCGATGGTACGATCGAAGGATTATTCCTTCGATCGAATGATAAAATCCTTCGAATCGAACGATTCGAAGGATTTTAATCCAACGATCGAAGGAATATCCTTCGATCAAAAAAAGTTAGGCAAGCCTATGGGGACCTTCCCCATAGGCTAACATTGACTTCGGTAGCTTTTATCTGCTGAACTAGGGGGTCGAAGTTTTTTTTAAAGAGACAGTACTTCGACTATCGAATGGTCGAATAGTCGAACGTTTTTTACTACGAATCCTTCGATTCGAAGTCATAGTCGAAGGTCGAAGTAGCCCATTCGATGGTCGAAGTAGCCCGAAATTCGACGTTTTTTTACTTCGAATCCTTCACTCGAATTTAGTGAACGGCCCCCAAATGTATCTCATTATTTTGTTAAAAAAAACCATGACCAAACTCCCATGCTAAATTTGACCTTATTTATTAATTAAAAAACTCAAATTCATCAGTTCCACAAAACACAAATTAAAATCAAGACTTTTTTCCAAAATCGCTTGATTTTTTGGGGGTTTTTTGTCAGAAAACCCCAAATTTTTCAAATTATTGGGCTAAACCCAGTGTAAACTACAATATCTTCAAATTGGGATAGGTGCCTCCCCATTATAAAGGACCTTGACAGGTCAGAGATGGAGGATTTTCAGATTCATGCTTTTTGCAGCATTGGGGTATAATAAATCTCGAAAAATTACCTTTTGCTCTCAAAAGCCTGACTAGGTAAATTCGAGGTTTAGTAAATAACCCTCTTAGACTTAATCCCAGTACAGGTATGGAGCTGTACTGGACATAGGATTAATATGACACTTTTTCCTGACAGATCACCCCATTTAATCAGATCAGTTCCATAGAGGTAATGGTAATGAGGGTGATAAGGAAGGTTGTGGCCAGCCAACTTGAGATTAATGGAGACTTGGTCAAGACTAAAAATACAAGCTGTGACATTATTTCCTAAAAGGAAGCTAGAGAAACAATGAAGCAGGGAAGTAATTATACAGCAGTTTTTTTTTCATTTTGAAGCTAATACAGATATGGGACCTGTTATCCAGAATGCTTGGGAACTGGGGTTTTCTAGATAACAGAACTTTCTGCAATTCATATCTTCATACCTTAAGTCTACTAGAAAATAATTGAAATATAAAATAAACCTAAAAGCCTGTTTTTGCTTCCAATAATAATCAATTATATCTTAGTTGGGATGAAGTACCAGGTACTGTTTTATTATTATAGAGAAAAAGGAAATCATTTAAACAAAATTAGAATTACTTCATTAAAATGGAGTCTGTGGGAGGTGAGCTTCCCCTAATTTGGAGCTTTCTGGATAACAGGTTTCCAGATAACTGATCCCACATCTGAACTTACTTTGGATTTGGATTTGAATGGATCCTTAGGAATCAACTGAAATTAATAAAAACTAATAATACAATGTGACTTTTAGGGGCAGATTTATCAAAGGTCGTGGTGAATTTTCGAATGAAAAAATTCGAATTTTGAGCTATTTTTTGTGTACTTCGACTAGGGAATAGTCCAAATTTGATTTGAATTGAATAAAAATGTAAATATTCGAATACCGAAATTTATCATGTACTGTTTTTTTTAAAAAAATTTGACTCCAACCATTTGCCATCTGAAACCTGCTGAATTGCTGCTTTAGCCTATGGGGAACCTCCTACAACTTATTTGGAGTCAATTGGTGGACTTTGAAAAATTTAAGTTTTTTTGGTAAAAACTTTGAATCAAATTTGATCGAATGCGCTATTCCTTAAAATCGTACGATTCCAATTTGGTCGAATAGGAACCTATTCGATCGAAAATGACGTATTCGACCAAAAAAAAACTTCAACTTAATTTCGGTTGGTCTTTTTGAATTCGAATTTCGACCCTTGATAAATATGCCCCTTAAAGGGAATATAAATATTCTCTGAAATGGCATTTTTGCTATTTCCAGAGTGGGCATCTTACAGATGCAAGATGATTTTACAGAAAGAGTGATCCATACTCACAGACATGGTGTTGTTTGAGTGTTCAGAGCTACAAAAATGCTGTTTTACCCTCTAATTGTCAGCAAAAGTAGATACTATGACACAGACATGAAAGAACGACAATGCAAGTGATGTAGATTGCACTTTTCTGGGCTATATTATGCCTGTTTCTATATGTTTACCTGTAACACAAGGAAGCAAAATTAAATGGTGCTGGCATGTAAATGGTTAATGCCTCTGGTGACAAACCAAGACCAAACAGATAGAAAACATGCAAGCACTTTCCTTGTGTGTTTCTGTGACTCCTGTGCATTTCTAAAGTGGGAATGGCATTTCTTGTACCAGGCATTGTTAGCTTGCGATTTAATTGATGCAAGTCAGTAGCTATCAATATGCTAGTGGAGCGCTGGCACTACTGCCACATTCAGGCTGGCAGTAATTCCATGGTTCCCTAGCATCAATGCATTCATTTGTCATCTGAAAAGACAGGTAATCTGTCTATGTCTCCCATCTGCCAAGACATGTCAACCTTCTGAAGTACATTTTATCCTATGCATTTTAATTATTTTATGCCTATAATTTTATTTTATGCCTATAAATATTATAGAGCTCAGTTATGTAGCAATGGGTGCATTATTATTATTATTATTATTATTATTATTATTATTATTAACATGTATTTATATAGCACCAACATATTGCGTAGCACTGTATACTCACTAATGCAGATGTAGGCAGCATGGGTAGGAGCAAGTATGTTTTATGTATGGCGTTAATTTGTACACAATTTGTGGCTATTTTACAGCACCATGTATGAAATAGAAAAGCTAGGCTGCATGGAATAAACTGAACGCTCTGGGTCAAACTATTGGTGTGCTGGGGGGTGGGGTCACAGTTGCCTATGTCCTGAATTCTCTTAAATATACCTCTTCTATTACTCTCCCTAAACCTTTGTATCCTTATTGTCCTCTCACCAAAGCTTTTAATGAAATCACTCTTTTGAACCTGCTTTGAATTCCCCTGGCATTAACTGAGAACAGACAGTAAGTAACAATTTAATTATTGCAGACAAAGAAAGGTAATTACAGAGCGACAATGTATTCAATATTCCGAAGTGAACTGTTATCATTTCACCGTGCATATTATAAAAAGTAATACAGATAACCGCAGGAATACTTGTCTTATTCTAACCATTCTCTTCCACCAACAAAAAAAAAAAGAAAAGTTGTGAGGATGCGGAAGAGTTTATTGGAACTCAGCAACTTTTGGTTGGAGATTACTGCAGAGTACACTGCTATAGAATCATTTGGATATCTTGTTCCCAAGAAAGCAATTAGCGACTCAATTAAGAAGTACAGCTGAATCATACGTTTTGTTTTTAAACGGAAGACAATATAGCTCAGATCTGTATATCAAGGCTTAATTATGATATTTCCACAGAATGCTGGTTTCCCACATGTCAGATGTTTGCTTCATCAAGTCACTTCTAAATTTAATCCCCTCTTATGTGCATCTTCTGACAGAGTCATTGTGATAGATATCTGCAGTGATCTGTAGGCTGAGCAGATTATGGCTTGACTCACTTCGTACTGAAACTTCTGTTGGGAAACAGGAAATTACAGGAACAGGAAAGTACTTAAAGGCCATAAAGGAACAGATAAAAGGACTTTTAAAAGGACAATTTATAGATTGCATAAATGACTCTTTATGAAAAATACTTTGTAGCAAGGTCATCAGATTTTCAAAATAAATCAAAGAACACCTAGAAAAGTCCAGCACACATGCAAATGTTTGTTTAGGCCATGACTACGTTTTGAACCGTCCAATTTGATCACATCCACTCAAGGTCAAGGACACAAAAGTCCATTAAAGTTAAAGCAGATTTCAGACAGGGCCTGTCCTTGGAAAAAAAAGGGCTGAATGGGAACCCTGCTTCATAGATGTGTCAGATATCAAATGTTCCTGCTGATGTTAAAGGGAATGTAAGCATTGTTGCTCAACCAATGGCAGAAGGATAAAACCTGGATAAAACATGGCTCCAACAAAATTGGGGTCATTCACAAACATTGCCCACAGCAACCAATTGGCTGTATAATCTGTTTAGAACAGCCTAATTGCCATTAGAAAATGAAAGTAACAATCTGTTTGACTACTATGGGCAGCCATTGTGACTCTGCACAGAACAGGAAATGTAAAATGGCAGTTAGGTAATTGACAGCTAGTGCAGTCAGTATTATGATATACACCAGGTAAGTGGTTAAACAATATTTTTTTTACTTTAATTCCCAGAGCAACTTAACAACTGTATGTCCTCCCTTCTGATGTTTCATTGTACAATATTGGGAAGCCAAAATAACATTGTGATGTTTGTGGAAAGTGACATTATGATTAGTAAATCCTCTCCCATCCATAAGTAAGTTTGAGACTTAAGATGATTTTATTTAAAAAAATTCACAAAGTGGAATTTTTTTTTCTCTAGCCCACAGAAGTAAGTAGCCAGTGAGAATCCTGCTAACCAGCACTACATGTGTCATCTTGCTATTATATAATATACTGAGATTACTGTGCAGAGCAGCCACTGCCAGTTAATTCTTTCTTCTCTAATTGAACAGTACCAGATCAGATACAATTTTAATTAGATGATTTTTGTGTATTTAACTTGTTCATTAATGACTTAGAAGAGGGTATTATAAGTAAATACAGTATAAGTGTTTGCAGATGACACAAAACTATGCTGCACGATTAATTCCATCCAAGATGTGGCATCCTTGCAGCAGGATCTTGACAAACTGGCATTCTGGGTGGCTAACTGGCAGGTAAGATTCAATGTCAATAAATGTAAAGTGATGCACCCAGTATGTAAAAATATCCAAGCCACTTATACCCTTAATCGGACTGCACTAGGCAAATCCATAGTTGAGAAAGATGTTGGAGTCCTTGTAGATAATAAACTTGGTTGTAGCAAGCAATGCAAGTCAGCAGCTGCAAGGGCAAACAAGGTATTGAGCTGTATTAAAAGGGGCATAGAGTCATGGGAGGAGAGGTTTATAGAGCGATGGTAAGGCCCCATCTAGAATATGCTGTACAGTTTTGGTCTTCAGTGCTCAAACGGGACATTGTATTAGAGAGGGTCCAGAGAAGGGCAACTAAACTGGTAGAAGGTATGGGAAAAAATGTATAAATATATAAGGGGATAGTATAATAATCTCTCTAATGCTTTATTTACCAGTAAGTTTTTTACAGTGAGAGCTACAGTATAAAGTTGTGGGATTCTCTCCCTGAATCATTGGTACTGGCAGATACTAGATATAAGATAGCTTTAAAAATGTGTTGGAAGGCTTTTTAGCAAGCAAGAGAATACAGGGTTATGAGAATACAGGGTTATCCAAGGGACTGGTCCAATTGCCATCTTGGGGTCAGGAAGGAATTTTCCCCCTCTGAGACAAATTGGAAAGGCTTGAAAAGTTTTTTCCCTTCCTATGGATCAACTAGCAGTTAGGCAGGTTTTACAGTATATACAGTAGTGAATAAAGTGCGACCACCTGGGGGTGCCTAACTTTTGGCACCCCAAATAAAAAGGACTTTCCTTCTCCTTAAAGTCTGCAGTTTTAGTTATGTGGATATTAAGGATGTTTCTGTAAGTAGATTAGGCAGTAACGTGTACATTATATTAATCATTCTCTGCTATAATGAATTTTGCACAAGTGCAATTTAGTTGTAATATTGTTTCACATTGTTTCCAATACGGTAATACAATTCCATATGGTCATTTCCAAAATAAATAAATGTTGACTGATATTTTAAGCTGTTTATTTACAGTTACCTTTTACCTGGTTCTAGTTTCTTTGGAAAAAAAAGAATTGTGCAGTACAACACACTTTATTAAAGTAGCCGCAATCGTATACTTTATTTAGTCATTCTTATCTTTTTCCTTATCAGTCTTTGTACCTTCTGTTTCTTGCGGTTAGAACTTCTTGAGTTTTAACAAGTGTTTCATTTGCAAGAATTTGTTTGACAAATAATAGTCAAGGGCACTTTTTAAAGGACAGCATACTGTTATCAGATATCTTCAGTTGCAATGATACAGGCATTGTTGGCTTTTATGCCTGGGCCAATGGTAGAACAGATATAGGGCAACAGTGGTCCTAGGCCAGCCATATAAGAATTTTTGGGGTCTTGAATTGTCAAATATGAGGGGTTTGCTGTGGGACTGCTCAAAGATTGCCACCTAAGATTTAAAAAGAAAGAAATAATATCACATTCAAGTCCAGACATAAACATACACACAGACTGTTTGACATACATTATCAAACTCAACTGAAGACTCTGACATATTTGCACCAGTGCCTTTCATTCTTCATTCTGTCTGCCATTGATTTGAATGGCACATGCATACTATATTTCAGCCTGAAAATGGCATACATGTATTTTTGTGCTGATGGTAACAGATCTTGTCAATCAAGTCAAGAGTAAGTGGCATGAGCAGCCACAGGCATTTTTCAACTGACCAAGTATCAAGAATGTGTGCCATGAATATTAGCCCCAGGTTTTTAATGCAGTAATAGCCACGCCCTATATGAGACCTGGCATCTAAACGCATTCCTAAGCTTCACATTCATGAACACATTAAAATTGTGACACAAAAAACATGTGATGAGAAAAGATGAGTGGGCATGTGCACACTAAGGGGCCCATTTACTTAGCTCGAGTGAAAGAATGAATAAAAAAAACTTTGAATTTTGGATTTTTTTTGGCTTCTTCGACCATCGAATGGGCTACTTCGACCTTCGACTACGACTTCGACTTCAAATCGAACGATTCAAACTAAAAATCATTCTACTATTCGACCATTCGATAGTCGAAGTACTGTCTCTTTAAAAAAAAACTTCGGCCCCCTAGTTCGCCACCTAAAAGCTACCGAAGTCAACGTTAGCCTATGGGGAAGGTCCCCATAGGCTTTCTAAGTATTTTTTGGTCAAAGAAAAATCGTTCGATCGATGGATTAAAATCCTTCGAATCTAACGATTTGAAGGATTTAATCGTTCGATCGAACGATTTTTCGTTCAATCGTTCGATCAAACTATTTGCACTAAATCCTTCGACTTCGATATTCGAAGTCGAAGGATTTAACTTCGACAGTCGAATATCGAGGGTTAATTAACCCTCGATATTCGACCTTAAGTAAATTTGCCCCTAAATGTTATCACATCATTAGATAAATTATTCAATATGTTACTTGCCTGTACCTACCAACCCCATTATGCACTAAGGTTCCACAAGCTCCAAAAGTTTGAGTAAGTGATTCTGTACAGTGTACAGAAACTAGGGACCTGGCCACCTCATCATTCCGAGCATTGTCCTGTATCCACACATGTGCCCCTCAGTTAAATGCTGTAGGTGTTTAATATTCTCCTTCTATCCTCCTAATATGCTGCTTTAGTGCCCAATAGTAAAGTCCACAGTGCTGCAGCACACTGACAAAGTGAATCATTATGCTTTGTGATATTTAATGGCTCCAATGCAAGTAGACAAAAATGGCAACGTTTCGGGCCTCACAGGGTCCTTTATCAAGCCTATAATCTTACACAACACTCTGTCTTAAATAGCAGTAAGTGAGGGCAGGGAAAGCTCAGGTACCCAATAGTGACTGTTGTCAATAGTGACAATAGTCAGGCCAATGCTATTAGGTGCAAAAGATGAACTATACTGCCTCAAAAAAAAAAAAAAAAAAGGGAACGGGGAGTCAAAAAAAGTTGCTCTATAAATATACACAGAACTTCCTTATTTTCCTTTAAAACCATTAACAACATCCCACTTACTACATTAATAATAACTATTAATTAGCTATGCACTTGACAAAGCAAACCGAGTGAATTGTCAAGAAAATGAAACATTTGGTGACCTAATTACAGACTCTGTGGGAGTAAGCAATATGTGGGCTACAAAGAAGCTAAAATAATTGTTGTAAATGCCATGTATTCTCATTTGATTGCTTAGTGATTCATCTTGCATCTTTGTATAAAGATCATCACCTCTGACCCTTGTGTTTTTCTGGTTAGTTAAATTAAAATTGCTACAAACAATTAATGATGGAAAAGGTTAAATGAGGTGTGCTCTCAGTGAAGACTAATAGACTTTCAGTCTTACTGTATTCATTTGTATGTGCTTTAGGCATACAAAGTCAAAGGAGTTCAATATGAAAAATCATATAGTGGGTACTTCCCAATTATTGCAAGATATTGGGCATAAATTCCAAAACTATGGGGATACCCCACTGAAGGAGGCTGATTGGAGCTATGGACAGTTAATGAGATTTATGGTTATTATTATTATTTGCTGCCCTATATATTCTGTCATTAGCAGGGTGACTGTCACAGCAGATTATCATATATCTAACCTTGCCATATAAGTGCGGAAGCCGGTTTAATTTATAAATATATAATATTTATTTTATATATAATATTTGTGCATTAGACTCAAAAAGTCTAAAATCCGCGGATCTATGTAATAAATGTTTAGTATTTCATTTTTACTGTTCATAATGCAAGGCCAGTCTTGTATGTAGCTGGTGCAAGTGACCATTGGCAGCGCGCTTGATTCCTCTACCCCTTACAGAATGGCCCTGGAAGCTATAGTGTTCTGGAAGGAACAGGCAAGCCAGACAATCCATTCCAGTGGTCCAGTTTGTATATTGGACCTCACTTTCCACAGGAAGGCTGTCCTGTGGAAAGGTATTTAATTGTAGTAAGAGTGTTAGGAAGGTCTCTCAGAGCAGGGCACAGCAGGAATGTTACTTGTCTGTGTTAGTAACTCTCAGAGGGGCTGGGGTGCTGCCTGCCACTGCAATGAGCAGAGGGAGATGTGATCAGGTGACTGAGATTCAAAAGTTATTGAGGAAAACTGGAAGGTGAGACAGGCCAGAGGCTGGTGAACTGATATCCCAGGAGGGGAGAGTAAGCAGGGTTAAGTGAGAATCCCAGTATATTCCTGAGTGTGGAAGTCACCCTGAGTGGTGAGAACCCCAGAGCGGAGAAATATTTTGAATGTGTGCTGTTGAAAAGCTGATGAACTCTGTTCCTATCACCTTTATGGTGGGAAGAGTTTGCCAAAATAAACCTGTGTTTTTGCTAAAGACTAAGTGTCCCTGTCTTTATGCTCCTGATACTACACTTACTTGCCTGCTCTTACCTGCCTAATTTCCCCCAAAAATTACGTGTAGAGGCAGCCAGCTTGTCAAATTGGTTACACGCAACCATTTTCATTTGTACCAAAACTGATTATAATTTGTCCATGTTCTGGAAAAAATTTACTCATCACTATTGTTCATTCAAAATTGAAAATCAGGATGGGGTTCAAACTGTGAGATCACAATTATTATGTTATGCATTATTATATTATTATTATATTATGCATTATGTTAGGTGAGCCACGCATAGGAATATCTAACATTTTCCATTTTGACTTCTGGATTGATGCATTTTGCTAGAAAAATTATGCCATACAACACAGACAACCATTAAAATTCCAAACTGACTGCTCAACAGAAAAAATAAATAAAAAATGTTTTAAAAAAACCACAAAAAGTAGAAAAATAGGACCAAATGTAAATTTTAAATATTACTCTCTATAATATAGAAAATGTTAGCTTTAAATTTAACTATACCTTTAAAGAAACCAGGCAAGGCTGGATTTTTTGCGGGTTGAGAGGTTGAGACCTAATGAGTCAAACAACCAAGTCTCATTAATGGCAGTGTCCCAAAATAAAGCACTTAACTAAAGAGCTTTAGTTAAATGGTTCTATAATGTAAGTATAAATACACACATACACACACCTTGGACAGAAAAATCGAAAATCACACAAATATATTATAATTACTATATGTTGGAGAAAACCAAATACTTTTTATAGAAATACTGCAACACCCTGAAGACAATCAAAGCCAAGGAACAATGTGAAGTGTTGCAAGGTTTATAAATATCAGCAAAATATAGTGTGTCACATGTATGCTCAGTATCATCAAAACATTTCAACAGGGATAATTTTGTAATCATCGATATAAGACAAACAATGAACACTTCAATGGAAGAGTAATCTAATGACGTCACGTGCTAAACATGATGAATATCTACAAAGCCTTTCAGAAAGCTTTATCCCCGTAATCAAGGCACTCATTGCTGCTTCATCAGACAATGTAAATCTACCACAATCTCGTTATTTCAGAAACATCTGTGAGACTCAATCAGGTAGAATTGTAGCACACTCCAGTGTATGAATATAGATAGTAACTGGGCAAAATCAATATAGAGGAACAGAGCACCGCAAAGCCAGAATAATATGTTAAAAAAGTCAAAATTTATTATAAATCCATTAAAAATTACAGCAGCATCTCTCCTGTGGGCTGCTCGCTTAACGCATTTCGTGACTCACTGCCACTTCATCAGAAGCGGTCTGGACGTTGCAGCACGCAGAAGCTTGGCTGTGTACCGGTAAGTGCTCCCACTATCACTTTGTTGCTGGACTATAGATAGTAGCTGGACACGTTTTTTTTTAAATTTAATTTCATTATTTTCCACCATATAGACAACTTTCCCAATATTATAAGAAGATGATGCTAGGACTTAAATAAAAATCTTGTTGAATAAGCTGAATTTAAATACCCATCACATGTTAAAAGATTTTTTTTGAGGCTTCATTTCTGATTTTATTGCTAAATTAATATGCATTTTTAAATATGCACAAAATGTATCTTTATTTTTTGTACTCGTTAATGGTCAGAAAGTAACAAATACAGGATTATATTTTGCAACCTATGGTGTTCCTTTCATTCATATAGGGGGTGTTTAAATATCCACCAATATACTAGTGTTATTGTCCTTCCCCATAGTAGACATCTATTAACTGATGTTTAAAGCGGAATGAAAATAAAAATTTAATATAAGCTTCCACAAAGTAAGAAACTTTCTAAATACAATCTATTAAGAATTCTGCATTGTTTCTGAAATAATCATGTCTATCTTCACTATTCCTCTCTCAGGTCTCAGCATCTGTTTTTTTTTCATTCTGTCTTAATGCAGCAGATGTGTCAGATGAATGATCCAATTTATCTTATGGGGGAGGGGGCTCCATTTCCTAGCAGATGAATTAGAGCTCACTCGAATAACTGATTCCAGTACAAACAGAATCTAAAAAAATTACTGCCTTTTGCACAAATTCTGCATGTAGAGAGACAGGATTTCTGGTGATTTTAATAGAGTGAGCTCTAATACATCTGCTAGGAAAGGAAGCCCCTTATAAGATATATTGGATCTAACTGTCAATAACTATCTGACACCCAGATGAAGACAGAATGAAGAGAAACAGATGCTGAGAGAGGGAGTGTGAAGATAAACTTGATTATTTCAGAAACGTACATAATTTGTAATTGATTGTATTTAGAAAGCTTCTTATTTCAGTATGCTGAAGCTAATATTACATTTTCATTTTCACAATAGTTCCCCTTTAACCAAACACCTCCCATACAGTCTCAAGCACCCTTAACTACCTTTGGACAGCTATTATGTGACCCTAATGGCACTATGTCTCAGCAGTCTGTCTGCGCATACTAGGGATTGTTGTTAGGCAATAATTAAAGAGTTTATAGTTGTAAAATATGGTGAACTGGTACATCAGCAGTTTGGTTATGTGACTAGTGATGAATATCCAGTGATGAAAAATTGAGATTAATGTAAAATATTATTTTATATATTTTTTACCTTTTTATGAAGGTAAAGGCTTTGAAAAAGTGGGGATTTCTGCATTTCCCCATGTAGATCTTTTGACATTATAAAGCTGTATATGATAGCACAAAGCTCTGATTTGGGCATACCTATCAATATAAACTCTTGCTTCCTATATAAAGTATCCTCATAGGCACAAGAGCTGGTAGATAGAGACCAGCAACTCTCAATGCCTTTATCTCTGGCAGTTCTTCTAAAGGATTGTGACTGGAGTTTTTCCAAGGTACATACTTAAGGATGTCTGGAACATTTCCATGTGAGTTACACCTGGGCAAAGGACCAGGAGGCCTATCTCTGGAATGAAACTGCTAATGTGCAGTGTGTGTTAACAACTTATTGATAAATTAACTGTATCAGCAAAGTGCTGCTTACCTTAGTTCTGAAATGATAACCATTACATAAACATACAGTGGTTTAAATGTAGCTAAAATGGCGAAAGACTAGCAAATGCAGTGCATGTTGGTCAATGATGTGAATGGGGGCAGCAGCTTCAGCTTCTCTCAGTGCATTATGCATGGCTTATGACACTGCTGCAAATCCATACCATATAATGCATGTGTTAATCTACTAGCATGACCTAAATATGGGAAAGCCCCCTTACCTGATGCAGTCAGTCTATACACACTAGTGCTGTTAATCTGGACCCCAGCAATTCAGAGTTTTAGAATTGTATGTTTATTTTATGTTTCATTTGTTCATACCGGTTATGTAACAACTAACTAGCCTGTGAGAGATAATCAGTTATTGAACAAAGACTTTGGTAAGTCAATAAAACCCTGTAGATTTGGCTTATATATGCACAAACACTTCTCCACCATCTGCTCTGGGGCTATTCACTGCCTTACATTTTTCTGAAGATCCAACAGAGACTATCCTACAATAGTCCACCAGATTGCTATTAGCAATTTAATTTAACACATACCAGGTCGCATGTTACATGTATTTTGTATAAAGGTATTACAGAAAGAATGGAAGATACCAATTAATGGGAAGTAATCATAATTGTCTGTAAACCATATATTTTCTTTTTTATGCCAGTCTTTGGCAGTTACATGATGTTAAAGATATCAACTATAGTAATGTGAATTTGATGTGGTTTTATGCACTTTTTATTACAAGAATTTCATTCTTTGAGCTGTTCAACAAGCATAACATCCAAGGTTATTGTGATCTTTAGATCAGTTATTTAGTATACATATTTATGTATATATACTATAAATGTGAGGATATAGATAGGTCAGACTTGGGTGTTAGGGCCCCACCGGGGCTGCCATTTTTGGGCCCCACACCCCAGTTACAAGTTCCAGATCCACCATTTCAAACGCGATCCCCCTACCCCTGCAACACATCGCGTTACTTAGTTCCTCCTTGCAGATGCGATTGTGGGGTGGGGGTGGGGTGGTTATGCAGTCCTGAATTGGAGGGGTAAATTACAGCAGCCCCTCTGGCATTTGCCAGAACCTACAGATTGCCTGTCTGGACGTGTGCGCCAAAGCAGAAGCAATCAGCTGATGAGTACAAGTAGGAGCAAGCATATTGCATGTGCTAGTTTTAAGGGCACAGTTATCATTATTATCAAATTGTTTCTTTAAAACACAGAAAGCAAAGCAATTATACCAGTATTTAAACACTGTCGGACATCAGTGCAGTCCTGTAATGTCATTTGTTTTATGCTTTCTTTCTTTAAAGGGATACTGTCATGGGAAAATTTTTTTTTTCAAAACGCATCAGTTAATAGTTCTACTCCAGCAGAATTCTGCACTGAAATCCAATTCTCAAAAGAGCAAACAGATTTATTTATATTCAATTTTAAAATCTGACATGGGGCTAGACATTTTGTCAATTTCCCAGCTGCCCCCAGTCATGTGACTTGTGCCTTCACTTTAGGAGAGAAATGCTTTCTGGCAGGCTGCTGTTTTTCTTTCTCAATGTAACTGAATGTGTCTCAGTGGGACATGGGTTTTTACTATTGAGTGTTGTTCTTAGATCTACCAGGCAGCTGTTATCTTGTGTTAGGGAGCTGTTATCTGGTTACCTTCCCATTGTTCTTTTGTTTGGCTGCTGGGGGAAAAAAGGGAGGGGTTGAAATCACTACAACTTGCAGTACAGCAGTAAAGAGTGATTGAAGTTTATCAGAGCAGAAGTCACATGACTTGGGGCAGCTGGGAAATTGACAATATGTCTAGCCCCATGTCAGATTTCAAAATTGAATATAAAAAAATCTGTTTGCTCTTTTGAGAAATGGATTTCAGTGCAGAATTCTGCTGGAGCAGCACTATTAACTGATTCATTTTGTAAAAAAAATATTTTTCCATGACAGTATCCCTTTAAGCTGAAAGGTTCAAAGTAAAAATCAAAGCCAAAGTCTTCTGTACCACATCTTTAAGAAAATAGATATGAAAACTATAAAAAAAAAGATATCAAGTGTTTCCTCTTCCTCGTTTGTTTATTTGTAGTGATGGGTGAATAAATTCGCCTGACACGAATTCACGACAAATTTCTGCGTTTTCGTTCAAAATTGCTGTGCGTCAACACCATTCAGACGCCCATTGAATTTAACGCCAGCGGAAAAATTGACACGAGCGACTTTTCACATGGGCAGGCCTTTATTTTGTGGCTAAAAAATTGGTGTGACAAAAAAATGTTGTCCCTCTTTCTGATTTTCAAATGTTGGGAGGAATACTCTGGTGCTGGGTACAGTTCTTCACAGGAGCCTTTAAAGTGGATGTTCTTACAACACACCTTGGTCCCTTCTTCCTTCTTTATACCCTTGGCCACACCCTTCTAGAACCTCCTAGGCATTTCTACAGTGGTTTATAGTAGCCAAACAAGAAAATTACCCCTAACACCTCTAATTACCCCTAACATATCTAAACTAACTAAACACTACCATCTAGTGGCAGAAAGGTATAATTACCCAAAAAGACTGTGGTGAACTCCTTGTACCCCCTTAAACACACAACATGACTCTGCACCTTGTGCCACTTCCTAACTTGTACATCTGAATAAAGTGCAATTTGAATCAGAAGGGTTAAAAAAAACACACACTGCATACAGAAAAAAAAAATCCTTGTTCATGTGATAAAAATTAAAGTGATTTTAAGGATTCGGATTCAGTTCGGCGAGGCACTGAAAAAGGCAGAATACCGATCCGAGTCCTGGATTTGGTGCATCTATAGTTTTATTGTGTGTATTGAGATTTTTGAGAAAAAACTCTTTAGTTTCCAGATATTGTACAGGTTTTTCTAAAATAAGTGTTAGAAAAAAAGGCCACTACAATCCTACCCTTTGAGATCATATTACTTTAAATATTAGCATATTTTAAAGCAGCACATTTCAGACCTTTCCTAACCTGAAATTCCATTTAAATGCAAATTAGAAGCACTCACCTAAGTACAACAGTACTCGTTTTCTAAAAGGCAATCTTCTGATTAAACATTTGCAGATGGAAAATGCAAACTTCCATATATGTGTTAAAAACGTACAATTAGAAAGTCAGGCAAACCACAACAGCTTATGTAAATGACACGGAACAAAATCAGACCAACAGGAGTCTTTGATCTAGCTCTTGGGGAGGGGGGGTGGTCACAAACAAATTTTTATTTATTTTTGAAAAATAACATATAAAGAAAGGAAAACATCTAAGCAGGGAAAATGGAAAACGACCGAAAGCATGCAGGAATATAGTATCCAATTACTAGCTCATACAATTATCTTAAATAACAGATTAATTACAGTTGCACATCAGAATACATTGTAATCCTACAGTTTGACATTTTGGATTTCTTTGGGCAAATTATGGTATCATTCAAAGACATCTTGGGGAGGGGTACCAGGAGATTTTCCAGGACACACTTCAATATTATATAATAATTTCTATAGGAAATGAACAGTGTTTGCTAAAAGCTTATAGCCATAAATATTCCTCTTGTGCAGCTTTCATTGTCACATACAGTTTTATTGATAGTAATCATTTGGGTTATTTTGTCATTCAATTTATTTGACAATCTGATAAGCAAACAATGGACCAGATAATGTTTCTTTTTTTAAACATTTTAACAAATTAAAGATTTGAAATCTATATATGATATGATAATATGAATAACTTAAATATGATGACTTAAATATAATATAATATAATATTATATAATATAACTAAATAAATGGAATTCAGGAGTGAGAGTGAATTTTTGTAGCATATTAGTAATACATCAGAGTTTGTTAGTTTTCATGTAGATGTTCCTCTATTATAAAGTATAAGTATATACCTGTAAATATTCTGATAATCAAAATGAAAGGATCACATTGAAGATTTTGTTCTGTAGAAAAGTGTTATAGTTACTAATCAGTATAGCTTTATGAAGGACAGGTCGTGACAAATAAAGTTACTTGACGTAAGGTTTTTAGTGTACTGCCTTGTGGTTCAGTATTGAATCCATCAAGTACAAAGTCTGATTGCCCCAGTAAAGTAAAGAATGAATTGTCTCCCCCCTAGACAAAGTGGTGATGGTTTCACATAAGAATATAGGTTGAATTTAATTATTTGTGTCTTATTTCAATATCAGCTATGCCACTATGTTTAGTATGGCCTAATTATTAGTAGCCCCATAATAAATGTATTCTGAAAAAGAATAAAAAAAGGGGTTATTCAACCATTAAATTAACCTTTGGCATTTTGTAGAGAGTGATATACTGAGACAATTTGCAACTGGTTTTAATTTTTTTTGTGGTTTTTGAGTTATTTACTGTTTTATTCAACAACTATCCAGTTCGGAATTTCAACAGCTATCTGATTGCTATGGTACAAATTTCCCTAGCAACCTGGCATTATTCTGACAGAGAATAGGCAATACAAAAGGTAGCTGCTCACCATTGATGTTTGGAGAGTCTGCACAGTCCTCAATCATTCCCAGAAACTTCAAAGTACTTCATAGTCCTATGATTAAGGGCTTAAGAGCCAAAAACATGTATGGTTTTGATCCTCATGCCTGTTTTAAAGCTGAGCCAATAAACACTATTATTTTACTTTATTTGGAGTTCATCCATATTTTGAGAAGTGTGATGTAAATGAGAGGTTAGAATATGAATAGAGGAGGGACTGAATCGAAAGATGAGTAATAAAAAGTAGCAATAGCATTGTAGCCTCATAGAGCTATTTTTTTAGATGTTGACCCCCCCATTTGAAAGTCTTTGAAGTAGAAGGCAAATAATTCAAAAAATATTTTAAAAAAACCTAATTGAAAAGTTGCTTATAATTAGCCATTCTATAGCATACTAAAAGTTAACTTGAAGGTGAACCATCCCTTTAAATAAAGGACTGCAAGGGTTCAAAATGAAAATGTAGGTTTACAACAGAGTCAGGAAAAATCTAAAATGACATTTCCCTATACTGTTATGCTTATTTAAGTTTTTTTTTTAAATTTATTATATACTATGTTATATAACCCAACATAGCTTCCCTTGGGAAAACTAACAATTTTATAATAACCCTTGACTTTTCTAAATGGAATTTCTCTTTTTCTGTGCAGAAGGAATGACCTCTCCCTGAATATATATGTTTATGTTTTATTCTTTTTCCAAGTATACCTTAACTGTTGAACCCTTGATTTGTCCTCACAAATAGCATCTGAAATGTTAACTGTTATTTCCCTACATTTTTCTATGGGAGAAAAATAGGATAGGCTTCACCGCACAACCCAAAGGTCCCTAAACCAAAGAGCTTGTACACATGGCACATCAGCCACACCTGTTTCCTAGGTTAAAAGAATAGTATGCCATGAGGGTGATCCGTCTGTATTATGTTGTTTGTTTTAGAAACTCAAAATTTAAAATGTTAAATTTCAGATTTATTTGAGTAAAAATAACAAATAAAAAAACAAACAAATACAAAAGTATTGTAGAAGTGATACCTATATTGGCTAACGATAAAAATACTTCCAAGCTTTCGGAGCATCAAGGCCCCTTCGTCAGGCAACATACAAATGAAAGCTGGAAAGGCACAGCATATATACTGTTAGATCAGTGAAAGGTATTCATGGGAAATAAATTAGGAAGTTACAGATAGATAGAGATCAAATCAAATGAAACAGCATAATGGTAATTCGTTTTCCATTTAGTTGTCTAATCTTCATTTAGACAAATAACCCTCATTTCCTATGCCATTTTGTCTAAACACTGCAATTTTCTGTGTAGAACAACTCACCATCATTACCGCTGTATCATATATCTCCAAGGTTTAAAAAAAAAAATGAATGTATAAATGTGTTGTACAATATCTATAAAAACTGTTTTATTATATTCTTCTCTTGAATTTGTCTACATTTGTTAGTTATATGAGCAAATTAATATAAGATCTATATGTTAAAATGCATCACATTTAGTCAAAGAATATACTGTATGTCACAGTCCAAGGAAACTTCAGATTTGCTGTGTGAAAACTTTATGCATTTGCTCATTGCTTTCAATATATATAATCTTCATTATCACCAATTAATTGATAAATGCCAATAGAGTTTATCTACCCTTTCATCATTCAAAGTATCTAATATCCAGAATGCATTGGCATACAAACGAAATGAAACTAATGTTTTACAACATTCTGTTCACACGTTATTCCTATACTGATGTAAGTTTTCATACCAAAAATGGATTATTATTGACTGTATTAGACATGGGACCAATTTACCATTCAGATCTTTTCCTAACTTGTAATATTTGATCACAGACAAAATCTAAGAGCTCATTTATGAATCAAATGCATGGTGCAAATTGCCATGTTTTTTCCTAGAATGCTAAATCATATGCTTTTGACCTTAAGCATATTTGTTAATCAGACACAAGTTGTAAGTAGCATTTGCAGAGTGAGGATACAGAACTTTTGGACTCCACCCCGCTCTGACTGTGGGGCTTAGCTATTGGTACCATTATAAAAAGAAGACATAATCAGACTTCATAGAGTTCAGAAAATGCAGTTTAAATTAGCCTGTGGGCTAGGAAAGATCAAACTGCTACTCCTGTAGGTTTCCAGTAGAGTTGCAGATGTACAGTTGTGCACTGTGCAGAAAGAGATGTTAGTAGGCTATTCTTTGGGTGCAAGTTAAAATTGTGTATACACTGAACAACAAAATAAAGCCCTGAAAGTAACACATAATTTGTCCCTTACAACCCTGCTGTATGTAATTTGCAAATTGCACCTAATATAGCAAAGAATATGCAACATGCCTATGAAGGCAAGTACATGGCTTTCTTGCATGTATCAGCACTGCACTGTACACAAAAATCCAATATCAGGTGCATTGTGTGGTAGGCAGTGCTTCAAGGGCTAGGCAAAAATTGTGTATTGGGCAAAATGGAATTCAATTTTTATGGCCATTAAAACTCCTTCACATGTGCTCTGTCCTTTCTACTGCATTTTATACCTGTACAATCTTTCAGAGAACCAGTCACCAGCACATACTTTTGGGGGCACATTTACTAAGGGTCGAATATCGAGGGTTAATAAACCCTCGAATTCGATCCTCTAAGTAAAATCCTACGAATTCAATATTCAAAGGATTTACCGCAAATCCTACGATTGATCGAAGGGAAAATTATTCGAAGGATTTTAATCCATCAAAGGATTTTTCTTTGATCAAAAAAACCTTAGAAAACTGATAGGGGAGGTCCCAATAGGCTAACATTGTACCTCGGTAGGTTTAAACTGCTGAAGTATGTAGTCAAAGTTTTTTTTTAAGAGACAGTACTTCGACTATCGAATGGTCGAATACTCGAAAGATTTTTAGTTCGAATTGTTCGAATCGAAGTCGAAGGTCGTAGTAGCCTATTCGATGGTCGACGTACCCAAAAAATACTTCGAAATTCGAAGTTTTTTTACTTCGAATCCTTTACTCGAGCTTAGTAAATGTGCCCCCTGGTCTTAATGTTGGTGTTTGACCAGACTTCGTGGTGGAGGTTTAATCCTTAAGGGGCTCATTTACTTTACTGCCCGAGTGAAGGAATAGAATAAAAAAAACTTTCAAATGTTTTTTTTGGCTACTTCGACCGTCAAATGGGCTACTTCGACCTTCGACTACGACTTCGAATAGAATGATTCAAACTAAAAATCGTTCGACTATTCAACCATTCGATAGTCGAAGTACTGTCTCTTTAAAAAATAAACTTCGACCCCCTAGTTCGCCACCTAAAACCTACCAAGGTCAATGTTAGCCTATGGGGAAGGTTCCCTATAGGCTTTGCAATCTTTTTTTGGTTGAAGATATATCGTTCCATCGATGGATTAAAATCCTTCAAATCGAACGATTCGAAGGATTTAATCATTCGATCGAAGGATTTACATTCGGCAGTCGAATATCGAAGGTTAATTAACCCTTGATCTTCGACCATAAGTAAATCTGCCCCCTAAGTGTCTATTGATCCAATATGCACTTTGGTATCATGCCAAGAGAAGGGTTAGGAAAGATAAGAATCAAGTAAGAAGAGTAGACAACAACAAGATAATGGATATAGAACTATTTGGGATAACCCTCACTTGAGAATCACCTTGATGCTACAATTATTTTTGTAATACCTACTATGGAAAGCTAAAGAGAGTTTTAGGGAAGATTTAAATTTAAAAGCACAGAAATAATTATAATATTAACTATATACATTTTAGCAGCAAAATAATAAATGAACAGAGAACTGAATAGTTGTGATACACAATGTTCTAGGAAAACACTAACACAACTAAAATGCCTCTTTCCAAGCACGTTATTGTGATGTACTATTATTTTCATGAAAAGCAGATTTATTTACATGGTCACTTGCAGTGAAATTTCATGGACACAAGCTATTTAAGGCGGATTCATATTATTTTCAGTAGAAAATAAAAGAGATTAGTTTGCCTGTCAGCACTTGACCTTTGTAAGTGGATGAATATGGGAAAGACATAGGAAGACTATACGTTTAAAAATATGAATCATTTATTGTTGTTAAACAGAAAAACTAATGGAATACATAAAAGAGGGAAAGATTACCCCTTTCTACAAGCTGTCTGTCAGGGAAAGCAAAGACATAATTAGTCGTTGCATAGTTTGCTGAAAAGTCAAAAGTCCCTGTGAAAGCAGGAAGGCGCATTAACCTCAAATTAATCCTCATCACATCAAGTTAAATAAAATCTTGTGGAAAAAAATCCTGATATGAATTAAGCATTAGGCATTTCTGCGTCTGTTTATTTTGAAAGCTTTTAACATGTTGAGTAGCTAACATAAAAATAAAGCAGGGTTTGTACTGATAAAAAAATAAACACAGGAATAGAAAGCTGAGAAGTAGTGTTGGGCAAATGTGACCCATTTTGCTTAGATGGAAATGTGCAAAACAGCAAAAATTAAGACAATTTTTTTTACCCATTAGAGTCTATGGGCATCATTTTTGCGGTGAAACTTGATAAAAATATTTGCTTATCACTATTGGCCAGTTATGCAATTCTATATATTTAGATGTGCATTCCAAAATGTTAAGGAAGCTGTATTCTAATACATTCTTATAGTCGAAGTTGAAGGTTGAAGTAGCCAATTCGATGGTCGAAGTAGCCAAAAAAAATACTTCGAAATTCAAAGTATTTTTTATTCTTATTCTTCACTCGAGCTTAGTAAATGTGCCCCTTAGTGTTAATTCACACATAAACAGCAAAGGATATTTATAAAAATATATTACTTCATTTTGCCTGTGTATAGGTCCCTGGTGAGGCCTCATCTGGAGTATGCAGTGCAGTTTTGGACTCCAGTCCTTAAGAGAGATATAAATGAGCTGGAGAGAGTGCAGAGACGTTCAACTAAACTGGTTAGGGGGATGGAAGGCTTAAATTATGAGGGGAGACTGTCAAGGTTGGGGTTGTTTTCTCTGGAAAAAGGGCGCTTGCGAGGGGACATGATTACACTTTACAAGTACATTAAAGGACATTATAGACAAATAGCAGGGGACCTTTTTACCCATAAAGAGGATCACTGTACCAGAGGCCACCCCTTTAGACTAGAAGAAAAGAACTTTCATTTGAAGCAACGTAGGGGGTTCTTCACAGTCAGGACAGTGAGGTTGTGGAATGCACTGCCGGGTGATGTTGTGATGGCTGATTCTGTTAATGCCTTTAAAGGAGAACTAAAGCCCTTTGGTGCTAAAATCCCTCCCCCCTCCCCTGTGTTGCCCCCCTCCCTCCTCCCCCCTGGCCTACATCCCCCCGGGCAAATGCCCCATAGTTGCTACTTACCCCTCGGAGCAGGTCCTGTCCACGGAGTTCACAGGCGCCATCTTCTCCTGTGTTGTCTTCTTCCTGGATTTGGCGACGCATGCACAGTAGTAGCATTTGCCGGTTCAGCTCTAAAAGAAGAAAAGGAATCGGAAAACTTTGTGACTTTTGGCGCATGTGCAATAGAGATGAACCGGCAAATGCTCCTACTGTGCAAGCGCCACCAAACGCCGGGCAATCCAGGAAAAAGAACACACAGGAGAAGATGGCGCCTGTGAACTCCGTGGACAGGACCTGTACCGAGGATATGCCAACCCGATTTAACTATGTAACTTTAAATTTTCCCCAAGGCATATGAATAAGGTTATGTGGATATGCATATATTAGTCATTCAGTGTAGTGGAATTCACCTGCCTTTAGCATTGAAAGGTGAATTTGGCTATTTTTCCTGCCCAAAATATTCGGGCTGCCCTTGTCGTTATCCCTTCATATTGCATTTTGTGTACAGTTGGTAGTAGCAATACATTAGATACTTTAAAAGAAGGAATTGAGGTTAAATGGTTAATTAGCTTGCTTAAAAAAGATAAGAGATGAAACCATATGGTTATTGTAGCATTAGCATTTATGTAAATCTCCCTCTTATCGAGCTCATAGTTTCAGTCAGTAATGATTTCGCTATGATACTTGGCAATTTGTAACAACTTCAACCGTCAACAGGAAAGTTTCTCATTTAAAAATGAAACAATTGCTTTGATGTATCAAATGAAAGTTAAGAATCCATTTAAGAAAAACAGGATTTACCGTGCAGTTTACCAGCATTACTATTTGATCTTATCTGTAGAGAAGCTGTATTTGGATACAACAAGAAACATATCCTAGAGAAAAAGTCTCTTAAAGGGACACTTTTTTCACTGATTATTTTTCATTTAAATGACTTAGTTAATGTATTCACTTATATCTTTGCAACCTAGTCAATACCCAATACATAGTAATATCTGCATTATACGTTTAAAGGAGAACTAAAGCTTAACTAAAGAAATCGGCTATAAATGTTGTACAATGTATGTTTTGGCTGCTGTACCAGCCCAAGGCAACCTCAACTCTTTAGCAATGAAGATCTGTGCCTCTGAAGATTGAAGTGCAATAAGTTCAGTATATAAAATATGACCTTTTTTTTAGAGATTAGTTCTCCTTTAAGTAGCTCATGCAGTAAAACTAACATCATAGAAAATGCTGTTATGGAAAATGACGATGATGAGTATCAAAGGCTCCAGATACTAAATTACGTATGTGGATGTGTTAACCTTTAGTAACTTGTTGGCACTAATCTTTAGTTAGGGAGTTTTAGTCCAGCAATGCTTTTTGGTAGGTTTATAGATACAGTTTTCCTTTTTATTCTAGAAAGGCATCCAAACCATTTTAATCCCAGCCAATACATCACTTGTAAATGATTTATATTTTGGAATAACCTGCACCATGAAGATAAAACGGTTATTTGCCTAGCATTTTAATCAACCATTTTAGACTGAAAATATCCAATAATGAAAGAAAAACATGTTCTGCCACAGTTCATTTATCAGGTTCAGTGCTGGGTATAAAATTGAAAAAGAAAGGTGCAATCCACCATGTTTTCTGTACTTTGTGCACTTGCCTTCATTTTGATAAATGTAACAAGTCTATGAGCTCCACATCACCCCATCCATACAGATGTTATTCAGATGCAAAAGTTAGGAAGCACGCAGCAGATTTTCAATTCAAAGTGAGGTATAGAGTAAAGGCAAATCCTTGCATTCAAATTATGTTTAAATGAGCACTTACCAATGATGGGTTTTATGTCACTTAGTGACCTTTAAAGTATACAGGTATGGGACCTGTTAGCCAGAATGCTCGGGACCTGGGGATTTCTGGATAATGGAACCTTTCATAATTCGGATCTTCATGCCTTAAGTTTACTAGACAACCATATAAACTTCACATGGAATCAATCTTTGCCACACCTCAGAACAGAACATTTTGTTAAGGATGATGTCAGTATATTCTAGCTCAACTTCTTCATGTTGGCTTGTTGGGTTTTATTACTAGGAATAAAAACATCTAACCAATAGAGTCCATAAACAGAACCTGAGTTATTAGTAGTAATAATAATTAGAACAAAAATACATATGAAGTGTGGGTTTAGATTGTACCTGGAACCAAATGCATTTGAAAAACCAGCAAAATAAATGGGGTAATACAAGTAAAAGTAGTGAAGTATATCAGACTGAAGTTACTCAACAATATGTAAAAGAAGGTGGCAGCAAAAATTACTATTTGGCTTACATGGACTTAGAAATCTTGTTTATACAACAGACTTTTTTCATGCCCTGCACAACCAAATGAATCAGCATCCCAGATAGGGGATGCAATTATCTTTAGAGAAATTCAATACATTTTACATCAAGGTCAAATGATATGTGTACAGTTTGTGTAATATGTTTCTGCTAATGAAAGCTATCTGAAGATTAGCACTTAAATATGTTATTCTTAATCAACAAGTACATAAATGGATTTTCCATAGGTTGTGCTCAAATTGCAGGTGCACAAAACACAGAAACAAAGCAAATTCACCAAAGGGACAATGCAGATATATTGGAGTATGGCATCCCCTGCTGTCCACTACCTGTAGGACACCAAATATGACCTGTCTTGTGACTAATACTTCTTTATTAGTGATTTGCAAGACTGTTAAAATTAAAAGTGTTTGGTACATAGCCATATTAGTAGAAAAACTCACCAGTTTGCACGTGGGGTAAAGAAGGGAAAAAAGAATGGCTGGCACTCACAGATCCCACAGGACAGGCAATGTAAAAGAACTGCAGATTTTATTGTGCAAAAACAGACAATGCCTCATGCATTTCATGCACTTACTGCTAAAACGTCTATAAGTACCCACTCAAACTCCCACACGTGGTGATTTATAAAGGATAATCACACTAAAGGTAGAATTGGGAATATATGAAAGTGTGGAACTACAAAGTTATAAGTAAATACTACACTTAGAATTTTTTATTGTTTTCCCTTTTTCATCCTATTTTTTCCCCTGAGCTTCATTTAGCGCTGACCTTTTAAACTTTGGGTTTTATTGTATTTTACTCGAGGAGAAACAAGCTTGTGTGGGTCGGATACTAAAGGGGAAGATCGAGAAACTTCAGTCATCTTTTTTAAGCAAATACTACTCTCAGCATAGGCACTAAGGGGTGCATGTACTCTTGCACTTCTGCCCCAGGTTCATTTTAGTATCACAGCATTGAATACTAATTTTGTTAGTTAATTCATATGGGGCAGTGCTGCCCAGCTAATTTATTTAATTCCCCTTTAAATACTGTTCCACTATTGATAAATATAATTATTGTGGTATATATATATCTACAGTATATATATATATATATATATATATATATATATATATATATATATATATATATATATATATATATATATCTATATATAAAATCAAATCCACATCAGTGTATTCTTTCCATCTATTCATTTTTTATTAGTAATGCTCAAAGGAAAGCCATTGTGTAAGTCTGTACTGAAATCTAGGGTCCAACAACTTGTGTGGATCATATCACCTCCAAAAGAAAACATACCTAATGGGGGCTGGTATTACACATAATAATGAGGCAGTTAGGGATTCCTATTAAAACATGCATGTCAGCAGGACAGTGATACCCAGATATCCTGCAGAATGGTGGGTCAGTTAAAGGGGTGATTATGCTACATCCCTGATCTCTTCCTATTTCTTCCATGTACAAAAACTCCACCTGGATAGCAATTGCCATTTTGAAATAGCACACTGAGGGCTCTTACGGACGAGCGGTTGAAGCTGCGCTCCCCTGCATTCCATTTCTCGTCGTTCAGCCGCAGAGCGCAGGAATAGACGCATTAAGTTTTTTCCAATGGGGCTGTACTCACACAGGTGCGTGTAGGCGCCGAACGCAGGTTGAGTACAGCCCCATTGGAAAAAACGTAATGCGTCTATTCCTGCGCTCCCCTGCGGCTGAACGCAGAAAAACTGAACACAGGGGAGCGCAGGTAAAAACGCTCGTCAGTAAGAGCCCTAAACACAGTCACAGCTAGTGCCTGCATATTATTACCCCAAAGACAAGAAAACAAGCATATGAATTCCATTGGTTTCTAACCCATCTGTAATCACTGCAGTGCATTTACATTGACTGGTATTTTATACAGCTGTGTGGAGAGGATTATTCTAGTAGTTCGATAAATGAGTATAATTGTTTAGCTGAAAATATTCCATGTCACAAACACTGATTAGGATATTTTAAAATACAATAGACATTTTTGAAAGCTAGAGATAATAACACTGTAAATAAGGAAACATTACTACAGAAATAATATCTGCATATTACTGCACATTCGCAAATCATCACTGGGTAAATGTAGCTCTTAATTGTTCACGGCTGCTTAAATATTCCCTTCTCGCTCTCAGAAGTTTTAAGTCAGAGAAGTTATTACGCAGACTGTAATTACACTGCAGCTTATCATAGCCTTGATGTCATTAACATAGACATATGTGCATCAAAATACATTTAAACAGTATTTAGTAAGGTTGAAGCAGCAAAGTGCAGAAATAGGATGCATGGCAGAGCTTTAATATGGAACGCTGGCTGTTTAAAGGCATATTTATGAAAGGGCGAACAGAGGTAGAACATTTCTATACAAAGCAATAGCAGAGATGTTGAGTTCTCCACTGGTTAATTATAAGGACATATCTGTTCACCCGTTATTGCTTTAAGGCCTCTCAGTATGGCTTTTTAGGTTTTAGGGCTCTTACACATGAGCGTTCTGACCTGCGCTCCCCTGCGTTCCGTTTTTTGGCGTTCAGCCGCAGGGGAGCGCAGGAATAGACGCAAGTCATTATTTGAAATGGGGCTGTACTCACTCAGGCGCGTGTAGGCGCCGAACGCAGGAAAAATGCAGCATGTTGCGTCTGAACCTGCGTTCGGCAGGTTACCTTTATGTAATAATATGGTGTTCATTCATTGCGGGTTTTTCTGCATTTTTTCCATGTTTCTTTTTTTATTAATATCTTCTAAATAAGGATTAAGCACAATATTGAATTATTAAAGGGAATAATTAAAGGGAAAATATACTCTCTATATAGTTTCCCTTTAATGTATAAGAATGTTCTGAGTGGTCTTTTTTTTGTCCTTAAAGCCTCAGTTTTTCCGTGTTTCTTTTTTTGTTGGCCCTTACTTGATGCTTAAATGCTAGATATGGTTATTTAATGATTTTAGCAAACAGAATCATAGCTGTGGACATTTTAATGCTCCCCTATTGACATATGCAGCTGATGAAACATTGAAACAGAACAACACTATTATCATTATAACTTTATTTACTTGTCAGAATGTCAGACTAGTTGGCATTTATATGGCCATGGCAGTTACCCTTTAAACATTCTTGCGGATGCTCAATAAATCAATTTTAAGCTCCCATTTATTTTATTATGGTTTATTATTTTTATTCTAAATGTGTCTTAGAGTGGCATAGTCTCCACTGAGGCTTTAATGACAACATTTGGTCATTGTCCTGGAGCAAAGGTTTTTTGGCTAATGTTAAAAAATTAAAGGACCACTCTGAACATTCTTATGCGTTAAAGGGAAAATATACAGAGAGTATATTTTATTTCGGACATATTAATAGGTCAGCAGTAAAGCAAACCATAGGGAATGCCAGTGATCATATGTTTGAGACTTGTAAGAACAATTTTGACACTCAGTAATTTTCAGTGTCCAAAACATGTTATATAATTCTGTTGAATATACATTACCCTACAGATCAAGGAGGTGAATCCCAGCCAACCAATTACAAATAAATGAAAAATACAAAATACAAAATACTTGCTAAGAGCTTGATATGTCTGAATCTGAGAACATGTGCAGTATTAATATAAACAGAGACTACTCAAGCGTGAGAAGCAGTACCAGCTGTACCTTATCAGTATGATTTCACAGGCTAAGTATACAAACCAGAGAAAATGATAGTGCTACTGCTTAACCCTGTGTCAGCCAAGTTTTGCATTTCATTTTATTTTGAGAGATGTTTTTTTTTTTTTAATGTTTTGTTGTCTTTTACTTTAGGGCCATTGCCCAAAGAAATTATAAATTCTGGGGAATATAATAAAAGTTTGGCTATATTTAGTAACTGATAGCAACCAGTATGATGTGTGTATGTAGTCTACTGAGCAGTAAATGCTAACTGCTTATTGGTTGCCTGTTACAAGACTAGTAGCAAACTTTTATTACATTATAGACCATTTATTACATTACTACTTACTGTATATATTTTATTCTGTATTTATATAGCGCTGACATGTTTCTGCAGGACTTTCCAGAGATTAGACATTCACTATTTCAAGTGGGGGTCTCAAAGTGTTATATTACATATTACGTAAAATGTGTAATATCAATGGTAGTGGACTAGAGTCCTGCGTGGGTCAAGTTTGGCAGACCCAACTCAGGTAGAGAGGACAAGCCTGCTGTTGAGTGCCCTGTTCTCTCTACCTGCACTTTAAAAAAATTCAATCTGACCCTGGACCTGAGCAAACTAGAAATGATGTCACTGGTGGGTGGAAGTGATGTGAGACTGCGATTGGCCCAGGTACCCAAGCAGGGAATCCCATGGACTGCTCGCATAGTCAGGGAACTGACCAAAACATGACCACTTTGCAGGCATTCCGCAGGTACCTGACCTGATGCAGGCCTCTAGCAATGAAGTACTGTAAAGTGAGTAACTATAACAAGCTTCCGATAGCTGGAGGGACAGCATGTAGTATTGCAACTCCAGCATGGGGCAGTAGGGGGTTGATGTATTTCAGCTGATGGGTAATAAAGACATGTGGGGTGCAATGGTATTGAAGGAAGGCTCAGTACTGTAATCCCAGGACCACTTGCCCTGTGCTAAATATGTACCTCTTAATAAATATAATGTCACCATTATTATTATTATTATTGGAGAGTAGGGAGTTTCTGTGGTTTCAGCTGTGGATGACATATTAACAATGATCCCTATGACTTATATGTATGTGTAACATTTCAGGATCATGCAAAAACATGTCTGTGCAAGCTCAACGCATTCAACAGCACAGAGTTAAATTAATGAAATTAATGAAATCTGCAGAACAGCTAATATAGTCTCATCAAAAATCAGCAATTAGAGACTGTTCCTGTCTCAGTCTGTGCAGGATTCACAAAAAGGTGCATGAGTTATCTTGTGTAGCTTCAAAGTGGAACATGAAAGATCAAGGTGAGCATTATTTAATTTGCCATGTGTTAAAAAAAAAGACGATTTAACATTTCTAGGTCTTTTATATGCACAAATACATTTTACCAGGAACACAATATGCAAATGTGCCATCTGTACAATAAAGTTCAGAATTGCTTAAGCTAAGTGATAAAGAGGATATCACCTCTGATTAAAGCTATACATCCACTGTAAGTTGCCAATATGTTAAATATCAGCTTTAGCACTAATCGGTTGTGTAAAAGGCAACCTGGTTTATTCCACATGACTAACAAGCATTATAAATCTGAATGATAAAAGGCTACCTATAACTAATTACTGTAAAATACTTAATAAAATACACACACAAATAATACACACAGACTCACAATGCAAATGTAATGGCATACATTTGCAATGTAATAAACTACACAAGGAGCATTGAGCATTATTGCATTGTAGAATGCAAAGGTTTATTTTTATATTGTGATTTTCTATTCTCTTACGAGTCTTGTTATATAACGCCCTTTATATGTTACATAAAGAGAATCTTTGTGTGCCTGGAATTAAGTTTGGACTGCCTGCTCTGGAGAGCTAAGGCACACAAAAGTGCCAATTTTAGTGGAAGTGTATGTCATTATTATTATATATATTATTATAATACACAAAAGCCATGAATATCTTGTAAATTATTTCCTTATAAATGTAATTTCTGTCACACGACTCTCTGAAATGTATGTATTATAATGAATAAAGTACCCCCAGTTGCAAAATATGAGGATATTAGAAGTTACCTCGGAGTTCCATGACCTGTTTAACTCCTCGGTAACTTATAATATCCTTATATTTTACAAGAGGGGGTAATTTATTCACTATATAATTATTACTGGGCTGGTGAGCAATGCAAAAGTATTATGTTTTGATTCCATATATATTACAGGTATGGGATCCGTTATCCGGAAACCCATTATCCAGAAAGCTCAGAATTAAGGAAAGGTTGTCTCACATAGGGGAAAATTCACTAAAGGACAAAGTTGCTAATGCTATTGAGAATTCGCCAGCATTACCATCTGCAGTATCAGTAACAGGCGCAGGCGTCAATTCGCTAGCGAAAGAGACCGTTGCTAGCGTTCATTCACACTCTATCACCAGGCGACTTTTTGCTTTGGTGAAAGCTCGTTACTCCCTAAAGTGCGGATTTTACTGAACCTTACCTCTTTCGCCAGATTTGACTTCACTGCCTCAGACCAGGCGAAGTGCTTTGAAGAAGCTAGATCTTCCTCAATCTTCTGTCACTTACAGCATATCCTGTGTGCCGAAAATCCATTAAAGTTCAAAAAAGGCTGGCAACATTTCCTTTTTATAAGAAGGATTGCCTGCAAAAGTCCTAACAAACTTTTTTTGGGTAACTGGTTTTCTCCAGACATTTCATAACATGTGGAACATTTATTTTGCAGTGGGCTCATGTGTAGGGCATTATATTAACTCTCTTGTCTTTATTAAGGTTCACTGGACATTTTTAATAAAATGTGGTAACGTCAAGCATTTGCACCAAAATAAAGACGTCCATACAACTTTATATTATGCAAATTGACCTAAGCGCAAGATCACTAGCGAATTTTCGCTAGGCACAAAAGAACGTTAGTGCATCTTTGCTATGTAATGCTTGCACTGCCAAAGTAACGCTAGTGAAAAGTCAGCAGCATTGGGAGCCCAGGACAAAACTTTGCATATTAGTGAAATGGCGTAGTCGTATCGCATTTGCACCTGGTGAAGTGGTGCTAGAAGCACAAAGCTGACGCCCGTTGGTGAATCTACCCCATAGACTCCATTTTATCAAAATAATTCAAATATTTCAAAATGATTTCCTTTTTCTCTGCAATAATAAAACAGTACCTTGTGCTTGATCCAAACAAAGACATAATGAATCCTTATTGGAAGCAAAACCAGCCTATTTAGTTTATTTAATGTTTAATTATTTTCTAGTAGACTAAAGGAGTTATTTACTAAAATCTGAATGTATCTCATAATTTGAATAACAAATGCTTGCACAAACTTCCATGCTAAATTTTGGCGTATTTATCAATAAAATAACTTTAATAAATCGGATCAGGAAAACCTGAGTTGTATTCGTATTTGGACTATTTGCAACATCAGGGTGTAATAAATAAAAATTTGAGGTTTGTCAGATCAGATCAATTTGAGTTTAGTAAATAACCCCCTAAATATATGAAGATCTAAATTACCAAAAGTCCCAAACATTCTGGATAGAAAGTCCCATACCTGCACTAATAAATACAGTGTGTGCTGGCTGCTTATGAACATTATGTACAGCTTGTCTCTCAGCTAGTAGCAGCTGCACTTCATTCAGATGCAGTTGCTAAATTTATTGCCACGGCCAATCATTTAAATGGTCTAATAATCCATGGTGTGATTAACTGAAGGTGATCCTGGTTTTACCCATTAAACTTTGGGAATAAATTATAATTTTATTTCTATAAATAAGCCTAAAGTATAAAAGACCAAAATGCAGTATATTTGGTGAAGACAAATTATTGTTTCAAAATATTTTTATCCTTCTTTCTTTTTTTACTTTCTCTGCAAGAACGTTTTTGGGAAGCATTCATTGACAAAATATATTTTTTTCCTTAACTATGCAAGTATGTAATTGGCCATCTCATTCAACACCCACCCCACCTTTCAATTCCAGGACATTTTCTGTTTTTGAATAGTCTTGGCAGAATCACCTTGGAAATGTCAGGTGCATTTCTTATTTCTCTATCCTTGAGAGCAACAGATGGATCGTTATCACTGAAGTGATTAAGGTATAAATTAGAGAAGTGACACAACTATTAAATATATCAGGGATAACATTATAGTTTAATTGAATCTGCTGCAGGATAATGTATCCAGACACATTGCAGCACTGAAAAATAAGTTGCATCACATACCTTTGTTCCATTTTAAAGGACAAGGAAAGGAGTTTGTAGAAAGCACTGCTCTTCACCAATAACTAAGACCAAGCCATCTAACTTTAATGCTGCAGGTTCAGAGAGACTCTGTATTTACTGCATATTAAAACATTGTATCTGACATCTTGGATATCCTCCTAGAACCTACCTACAATATTATCTATAACATGTGCACTCTTGTTGCTATTTATATTTAAATATATCACTGTCCTCCAAAGTTTTACACTCTCCATCAATGTTTATCTAATGTCCATCAGTGCAAATAGAACTGTATTAAATCTGGGACAGTGATGGAATTCAAGTTTGCCTCATTGCTTGGACTGAAAACCTGCAAAGTGCCCAGCCTATGTGCCAGATTTCAGCAGAGAGCTTCTGCATGTCAAAGATACAAGGAAATGCACAAAGTCTGCCTGGAAGTGACATTACTCCATGGAAATGGAAATGTATCCTCCAGTATTTGATAGCATTGCAAACCCATTGACTTTTTAGCTAGTGTAAAGGGGACATTTATCTGGACCATTGATGCAATTAACCTTTCCAGAAACAATGGCAGCAACTAAAGAATAAAGGCAATGTTTGCTCCAGTTGTAACAACCCATGTCAACTCTTGATTGCTATGGGTTACAACTTTTGCACTTGTTATGCCCTTCTGCTCATAACATTAAAGGGCAAGTGAAGGTATAATCACAAGGGGTGCCAAAATGTTAGGCACCCTGCAGTGATTATAATTGCTTACCTGATACCCTGAACTAGTCCTCCTGTTTACTAAATACTGCACTGACCCAGGGGATTTCTGTAGAAGCTTTTCAAAGCCATCTTAATTGGCTTCATCTTGGCTTTTTCATTTTACTATGCATGTGCCTAGCTAGATCTGAAACTAAGAGAAAAAAAATCAACAGGAGCACCAGCCCAGGGTATCAGGTGTGCTATTATAATAACTGGAGGAGTGCCGAAGTGAAGGACAAGTCTGTTCGACAAGTCTGTAATCAGTATTATTATTTATTGCTTGAAATAGATCTAGATTAACAGGTTGCTAGGCTTCTTAGTAGTCTCCTTTACCTTAACACAGTTGGAACTAAAACCGTCCATCTTGTCTTGAACATTAACAACAGGAACCAAATCAAATTGTTTTACCAGTGATCAATTACTTTTGATTGACTTCAGTCTTCATGCTGGTGCATTTATAAATACAGCTGGCACATGTATGGGTCCTATTAACTTTCTGGTATAGATGGTATTGAAGTGTATCCATCTTGGGCTATATATATGTTTCATCGTGAAAATGAGAGCTACTGTATGAAACATTGTAGCAGACATCTGGTTGAGTTTGAACAGGGTATCTCCTACACTGCTGCATCTGTACCCTCACATATGAATGGCTGCCTCTATGTTGATAATATTACAAACTACTTATTATTACACTGTGTACAAACTGATAGATAATTGTGGTAGTTACACGAGATATGTACATGTTATTATGGTTTTACTTGTATGAGATTCCTTATACCTAATTTAAAAGATGAGTAAGAAGAATAATTTGATTTTATATTGGGCTTCCCAAGGCCACCAGTGAAGATCTGTACTTCTATACACATGTACATCCCCATTTCCATTTTGGTTTACATAACATACTCTTGGCTACTAGTTAAATGAGTTTAGGATCTGACTCACAATATGCAATTATATTTATGATAAAATTAACAATAAATGAGGTTTCTAGACAGATGCAACCTTACTTTAAAGGAGAAAAAAACATATTTAAAGGAAGACCTCTTTAGGAAACGTCACAGGTGCCCATCCGCAGCTACGTACATTATTTTGCAGAAAAGTAATAGAGACTTTTTTTAAATCCGCAGAAGAATATTCTGAACTACATGAATCCTCCTGATGTCCACCATATTTAATGACATTACTTCCACAACTGACCACCATAGGAGAACTTTAAGCAGTGGGTTTTATTTTTCTGCAACAAAAGTTTGGACAAACCTACCCCAAGTTGTTGCATGCTGAATTGTATTCAGCTAGATGCCTCCTTTTACCTCCTTTGCCTCCTTTTTAAAGATAAATCAGAGAAAGGCGGAGGGGGGAAGACAATGTAGTCCCAAAGAAGTGCACAGATGGTGATTACTTTCAAAGGTCAGCATAACAGGGGGGTGCATAATAAATGTGGGATATCTGAAAAGGCTAAGTGTAAATCCAGGCAAATGTTATTTTTTTATTTGGATATGACCTGATATATAGCTACAATTACTACTGTAATATTGTATATGTAGAGCAGGAACATTTATTTGGTGCTTGTCAAGGCATATTGTACAGATAGAACTGACTAGGAAAGCACAAAGATGGAAGATTCATTAAGATTTATCTTTAATGATGAGGGAAACACTCGTTAGCAGCTTCCGTCTTTGACGACACGAAGATGAATGTTCCTCTTCCTATAAGTAAAAGAAAAAAAAAGCGGTTGTACGAAGGTACTTTTTGCTTTAAACTGTTCCTTAAGTGTGACTTGCCACTAACAGACATGCAAACATTGTTTAATTGTGTTTACTGAGAGCCATGTGCTCATTTTCTCATAGAAACACTTGCCAACCTGTCGTGCAAAGTAAATAACATTAATTGATATTGATAACATTAAACAGACTGCCTCAAACTGACAATATGCCTCTGCAACTACTTTTTGCTCTCTGCATACAATTTTTGCTTTGATGATATTTAACCTTTTACATGCCACAGACTGTGCCGCAGTCTGAACTGTGCATCCCCAGGCATCAAAAGGGTTAATGTACATTTTGTGACTCCCCCCCATAAAGGCTCACCAATAAGCAGAAAAAAGATTCCTGTATTTGGCAACTCATGTAAGCATGTAAGTACAGAAAACACAATCATACTCTGTGTAGAAAATAAGCCCCCTGGTCTAACTGGTCTAATATCCATAGTGCATTTACTGTCAGCAATAAAATGAATTGTTAATGAAATGTGTTACATAATACCCTTAGCGTTATGTAGACATTGCTTTTCTGTGACAATTTGCATGTATTCTTTTGGGGGAATGTGATATGTTGCACAAAAAATGCAAACACCATTGTATACAGTATGTTAGCAACCATGTTGGTATTCTTTTTTACCGACTACAGATCTCAACGACTTCCTCGCAAAGTTTGCGACCAACTGGCTTCTAGGAACATTCGCAGTGTACGTAATAAAATTCCGCAATCGCAAACCGTATTTTGCGACTAAATATTTAATAAAACTCCAGAGGTGTTAAAAATAATGAACAGGTGATGTTCGCCAGAAAATTATTTAAGCAAAAACGCCATTTTAAACATGCTTGCGATTTTTAATTGCATTCCCCTTTTGTCTTTGTTTACTATATTTTAAAGATTTATTCAAAATATTTCCCTTCTATTTTGCCCTTTTCTATTTTCTAACATGATTTTTTAAAAGTGATCGGTTGCTAGTGAACATAGGGAATACTCGACTCAACGGGAATAGGATTTTGTTTCAAAATTTTTCCCATTTAGCGAGGTACTATGTTATTTTATTTACCTTATTTACCAGCACCCGAGCAAGTTTCTAAACAAGTTTAGGGTGTGCTCCTCCATGGTTTTCTCTCTCCATCGTTTGCTGGTTCTTTTAATTGTACCCAATAAACATGGAGTTTTAACATTTACATAAAATACAAATGTATAATTCAGTTTAGAATCCAAATAATCAAAGCTCTCTTCCTCTATATCCAAATCCCCATTTTTATTGGAGTTAAGGAAAAAAACTAGGGGTAGGCAGCAGGGCAGGGTGTTGGTGCTAGTGGAGCAGAATCATAGTGACAGGACAAGCTGGCAGCTGACAATTCTGTTTCTATATTCTCTATACACACACACATACTGTACATTGTAAATCATTTTACTCACAAGTTTTCTGAGCAGAGAAGGCATTCATTTTCATAAGAATTGTTGTCACTGCCACACACTGGGCTTCGGATTCTTGGGCAGCCATTTAGCATATGGGATTCACATTTGGGCTAGAAGCAAATTGTATCTTATTATGATTGTTAACACCAGTTTTTTTAAATTCCCTGACCAATATATTTATACATTATATTAAAATGAGATGTAATAATTAGTGATGAGAATTTGTCCCGTTTACCATGAAATTCGCAAAATGGCTAAAAATTTGCAAAATGCATTGAAGTCAATGGGAGTCAAAATAATTTTGACGCACGTCAATTTCGACAGTTTTTATACGCGCACCTGTTTTGTCCAAATGCATTAAAATCAGTGAGCATCTGAAAAATTTTGATGCGCGACAATTTTTATACCAGTGACTAATTTCTTTATGTTGAACGGATTTTTCACCACAGTTTCGCGAACTAATTCACTGGCGGCAAAACTCAGAAAACCGCCGTGAATTTGTGCCTGGTGAATTTATTCACCCATCACTAGTAATAATGTATTACAATGCTGAAATAACAATTAGCCAACGTTACACTGTGGGTTAGACTAAACGATGGCAATTTTTTTCTTTGTTTCATGTACAAATTGTAACCAGATATTGTTCTATTTGCATTTCAGCACTAAATGCTTCCCTGTTATTCTCACATGAAATTCTGAATGCAACTTGATCTTACTGTTCACATTGTTGCTGGGGGTCTATATTTAGTACATCAAGAGACAGTGTAAAACAACAAGGGGCCTTGTAGTGGCATGTGAGCATATTTATTTTTGCTGAAGTGTGGTACTTGCATCTCATCTTTTATTACAAGTACTGATATATATATAGTTACAGGCTAAAACTATGCATTGGCAACCACTTTCTTTCTCTTTATAGAGAACAAGTCATTTAGTGCAGATGGTGAAATGCATGATGGTTTTTACCTCTCGTCCATTAGAAGATTCTGGAACAGCTTTTATACATCCTGCAAGTAAAAATAGGTAAATATGATAATATATGCAAAAACATGTCATTCATAGTAGAATTCAGGACTAGTATTATGAGAACCTCTGATTTTATATTGACAATTATATTGTTTTATGGAAAAAACACTTATACATGACAATACAATTACTTTTATATATCTTATCTCATGTTGGTGCAAAACCCAAGAAGCTTAAGAAAGAAAATGTTTGCCACATGCAAAAACCTTCCTTATTCACAGATGTTGGTTGTTATTACTTCTACACAATAACGCACTGAAACTTACTGCATAACTTTTGCTGTGGTTAAAATATTTTTTTTTTGTCAAAGTCAAAGTAAACTTTATTGTCATCTCAGCAGTATACGAATATACAGACTGGCACTCTAATTGTAATTTTGGTAACTGGGAAAAAGATTTTCTAAAATATAGTAGATACAGTATTGAAGTCATTAAGGCATGAATGTAACCACCCGTCAAGATTTTGGTCTACGGCTTTATATTTATAGACCATAATAACTCCCAAAAGAAAGAAAAAGACATGAACCATAAACTCTGTGTAGTTTAAACATCCATGGCCTAAGTTTTATCAGATTATCAGATAACAAATAAACAGTATACAATATACAAATAAACAATATTTAATATTAAAAAAACTGTTATATACAAAACCTGCAAAGATGCAAAAAAAGAATGCCAGAAGGAGTAGGCTTGTGAGGAGTTTCATGTTTGCCACGCAGCTTCACTTAATCACACCTGTAATGAAAACAGACTCCAAGTATCTGAAAGCAGCTGAAAGATGGCTAATATATAAACCAATGTAAGTATCATCCCAACTTATCTGCTCCTCTGTTATCCATTAATAGAATTTGCTTTGCACAAGAACATTGCATGACATTAGTGTTTATGAACCTAAAAACTCTAATCATGGAAAACATTCATAAGTGAATGATGTCAGATGTTGGATAACTTTAAGGAAAAACAGTTATGTCATACACATGTACACATGATTTTGAAAAAGGCGAGGCCAACTGTGTGATAAGCGGCAAATTCTGGCACAAGATGCACCAATACTTTTTTATTGGAATATTGGAATAGTTTGTTCTTTATAAAAAGTCTCAATATAGCTTATTATTATTTTATTATAGCAGGTTTTGTGCCTTCAATTGTCAGTCATAGTTAGGCACAGGACAGGATATAATAACAAAAAAAATTACCTTACAGTATGTTATGATAAAAGCTTAATAATTATTTTGTTAGCATTTAGTTTATTCTTTTAAACCCTTTCCCTGCCAGCCTATTTTAGGCTTCTGGTACATATATTGCCAGGCAACATTTTGTGCTCTTTCACTTTTAGGGCCTTTCCGAGGGGGAAATATATACTGTATCATTTTTTTCACGGCAAGCTTTTTAAAATACACTATAATTTTTGTCTAATCCCTTTTCTGTGACAAGATATAGGCTTCTAAATGTCTAATAAATGAAAAAATAATCATATTTTTCTTACAGGTATGGGACTCATTATCCAGAAAGACCATCTCTCTTTAACCAAATAGTTCTAATTTTTAGGAGGTAAAACAATCCTATTGGGTTTATTTAATGTTTACATTATTTTTATGGTAGACATGGAGGCCTAGTATTGAAGGTCAAATTGTAGTGGTTCTTGAGTTTTCTGAAACCACGACTAAACTCACTTTCTCTAAAACCATGAATGTCATGAAATACAAAAAGGATGAACAGAAAATAATGATGATTGTTCCAAAAAAAAAATCAGATTAATTCTAAAACCTCTAACAATTTGAGTTTTCAGACAATTCCTAGCAACAAAAAAAATCCCAAAACCTCAAAAATCCGAAGTGATTAAAAATGGTCCAATAGGATCAGCTCAGCTCCCATTGACTTTTAAACTTTTACCTGGAAAATTTTTGTATTAGAGGTTTTTGGCGTTTTAAGACTTAATAAATTTGCAACTGTACAACCATAGCACAGCTGACTTTGTAGGCAACCAGGTGCAGATGTAGATGGGGGTGGGGAAAAGCAACAGACAGGAGGCTTGGCAGAAGGAAGACTGATAAAACTAGATGAAACTTTCCAACTGGGAACATTTGCAGCAATTTCAGTTGCACAAGTACTACATACATCCTGAGTGCTGAGGGTCATCTACAGCAGCTGCTCCACCAGTTATAATTAAAAAATGCTTTTTGTCAGTGGATGTAATAACTGCTTTTTATCAGCCAGCATCAGTGCCATCCCTGTCATCCTTGCACATGTCATGGTTTAACCCATTTCCTTGAAAAAGTAAATTGCGCTTTTTCTTGTAGTTTTTTTTTACTTGTCCGTTGTTTTGTTCTTTTTGTGCTAGTTTAGGTGGGACCCTCATGAGAGTGCATTATCCTGATATATGTTTTGTGGGTTACAGACATGAAATTGGTACTGTGTTGAACCTACCATTTTTGCTGAGGGTATTATATGTAAAACTAGCATTTGATTTCTGCTCATATATGTTCTGATTGTATTGTTGATGAAACTGCCACTGCATTTATCCTGTCTTTTTTCAAGGTGCTAGTATAGTTGAAATTTGTTTACCCTGGATACATTCTAGTCCAATGTCTATCATTTCCTACAATTGGACTGGTGTGAGCATTTGCCCACCGTGAGCATTTTAGATTCAGCTGCACTTCTATGTGGCTTAATCTGGCATCCGCTCTAAGTCAGCTGGTATATGGCAATCTTTAGCCTCCACAAACAAAAAGATCATCCTCCACCTATGACAGCACAAGTTGTATATTTGAAAATAGATAACAGCCAAAAGAGATAAGCAATGTGAGAGGCAAGCTACTTTCTTGTGCATACCCCAGTTCTTAGTGGCATGTTTTCTAATGGCTGATCTGCCCTTCTAAAGACACTTCATGAGATCTTATATCTATAATCACTGGTATCAATTATATCAAACTGTCAGTAAGCATATGTGGATTTAAGAGTAAAAATGTACACTTAAGTAGTTTTGAACCACAATTTACCCAATGATAGGTGAACACCACTGATGTCATTGCTTAAACATACACAGCAGTTAGGAGTTCATTGCCCATAAAATGGATGACCTTGAGAATGGAAAATGCCATCATACTTCTGAGGCCGCTGATTTGATAAACAAAACAATAATCCAGAAAACAAATGAGAAAATGGGTGAGTTTACTTATTTTCATTTGAGTGTATTATTCTATAAAAGTGTCTATATTTTAAGCCTTTTATGAAGACTACATTTAGGGGGTTATTTATCAAAGGTTGAATTTTAGAGCTTTGTGAGCTTTTTTAGACCCCAAATGAAATCACAACTGTAATGGTTTCTAATTTAAGAAAAAAACTTGAAGGTAAAAAACTCAAAACAGTGTAGTCGGGTGAAAAACTTAAATTAATAGAGTTTTCATGTGAAACCCACCGGAAAAAACTTGAACATCATGAAAGCTATTCACATCTTCAAATGGTTCAAGGGACCTCTGCCATTGAATTCTACATTACCTTGACAGGTTTTAGATGTATTTTCAGATTCAAGCTATTTCCAGCTTCGGGGTATAATAAATCATGAAAAATTCAAGGTTTTTTTTTGAATAAAAATTCACATTTTGACTGAAAAATACCTTTGAAAACTCCAATTTTTTATGGAAAAAACAAATCGACTTTTGATAACCTCCCTAAAGGTGTAAGATAAGACCATTTAAATTCTTTATATTCTTTAAATTCTTTATATAAATAAGAAATAACCAAGCTTAAGGCAACAAGTTTATTAATATACCAATTATATGGAGCGAGAGTGTAATGAGAAGAGAATAAGAAATCAACTAAACATTTATTGAATCAAGAAAACTTGAAGAAAAATCATTTATATTATTTTTGCTTGGATGTCAGTCTGAAGATCCTGAAAGAAACAAAACACATAAAAATAAAATAGTTATTGTACATACAGTATCTGCACAGCACATGCATGCACATGAACACAAACACATTTCTAGAAAAAATACACATTTTGGTGAACTTTTCAACTTCAAAATGTAGGAATCTTTGCTGTGTAAAAAGGTGCACAGAGAAAGAACTTTTTGAGCTGTTTTCTATGCATTCCCTCACCGTGAATGAAAAAGCAGTCAAATACATCTGAAGGTATGAATTTGTGAGCAAAAATTGCATAAAAAATATGAAACATATTGAAATAGCTTTAATTTTATTATAAACAGATTCCATTACACTTGTATTTGAAGTTGGAAACACGTACTGTAGTAAGAATTACTCAGTATACTCAGTACATAATGCTAGGGCTACAAATATGGAGGTCTAAAATTGCCTTAAATGTAATTTGCTATTGGATGAACAACCAGAACATTGGTGGAGGACTGAAAGGCTAATGGCTAAAAAAGTCATACTTTAGTTTTGTGATAATTATTAGGCATGAGCAAACTTTTACACTTGAACAGTCAGTGATGATTTTTTCACTAAAGCCAAATTTGTCACGTCATGATCGCCTGGTGCACCATCTGGACCTTCCCATTAACGTCACTACATTTGGGGGTTTTGCATATTTTTTTCACACATTTTTCAATGATGTGAAACCACCCAGTATTGCTCATCACTAATAGTTATAATTTTATAATTTTCCACAAATGTATTTCTCTATCTAACAAATATATTTATATACAATTGTAAATGAATTATTTACCTGCTAAACTAAGGATGCTCCAAGAGAACCACTTACAGCACCACTTAGGGGCCCTAAAGAACCACCGCCACCTCCTGAAAGGCCTGCACTTGGCACCAGTGTGGCACTACCACTGCTAGCTCCAAAGGTATTGGGTGATACTAAATTGGACCAACTAGACGTGGCAGAACTACCAGCACTACTTGGAGAACCAGTCAGCCAGGGATAAGAAGCACTGTCAAGACTGCTAGCTATATTACCAGCACCACTTGTAGAACCAGCTGATCCAGCCAATCCAGACAAATACGTCCAATCAAACAAACCAGCCAAAATAGGCAAGTTAGTCAAACCAGGCAAGCTATTCAAACCAGGCAAGCTATTTAAACCAGGCAAGCTACTCAAACCAGGCAAGCTACTCAAACCAGGCAAGCTACTCAAACCAGGCAAGCTATTTAAACCAGGCAAGCTATTCAAACCAGGCAAGCTACTCAAACCAGGCAAGCTATTTAAACCAGGCAAGTTATTAAAACCAGGCAAGCTACTCAAACCAGGCAAGCTATTTAAACCAGGCAAGCTATTCAAACCAGGCAAGTTATTCAAACCAGGCAAGCTATTTAAACCAGGCAAGCTATTCAAACCAGGCAAGCTACTCAAACCAGGCAAGCTATTTAAACCAGGCAAGCTATTTAAACCAGGCAAGTTATTCAAACCAGGCAAGCTATTTAAACCAGGCAAGCTATTCAAACCAGGCAAGCTATTCAAACCAGGCAAACTACTCAAACCAGGCAAGCTATTTAAACCAGGAAAGCTATTCAAACCAGGCAAGTTATTCAAATCAGACAGACCAGGTAAACCAGACAAACCAGGGAAACTAGACAGATCAGGTAAACCAGATAAACCAGATGAACCACTCAAACTCTGAAGAAAGGGATTACCACTTGTTAGGGAATTAATAGGTTTCGGGACATTGGCTATTAAATTAGAACTACTAGTACCACTTTTAGGACTGACAAAACCTGAAAGTAAGGGGCTAAGTAAGTTAACTGGGAGATTGCTTAGTATACGTGATACAATTTCTGTGGCTTTAGAAATTAGGTTGAGTGGTAAGGCAAGAACACCATCCTGCAGAGACAAAATGAGAAAAATAACTATTAGTTTACTTCATATCAAGGCAATAAAAATATTATGTTAGAAGAGCAGACAGTATGAGGCCGTTTTATCAAAATTTGATTTTAAGGGGGGAAAAAGCCAATAAAACTCTATCAACTATATTTTTCTTGAATGCTAGTGTTTTTTTGTAAAGAAAAAATGTAAACCAAATAGTTGTTTGCTTTTTTGTGGGGAAAAAGTGGCACACTGGCAAAAACCACATTGTTCCACTGATACTGATGTGTGTCTGCATTTTTTTTTTTTTTTGCAATGCTTTTCTTGAACTGAGAAAAAAAGTCAACTCGATTTTTGATGAATCTGCCCCAAAGTTATGCCATTCAATATAGCAGAATAAAATAATAATAGCCTATTATTCCAATTACTACTGCTAGAACAAGGATATTTTAGTAAAAGTTCTTGCTTTTATCTACATTAAACTTTTCTGCTGATAATTGCAGATATAAACCCAGGTTATACTTTTCTTTGATACAGGGATCATTTTTGACAAAAAGAATATTCTGTTGAATAATGAAAGCATGTCAGAAAGATGGGAAAAGTTTCATAATAAATTATTATGCATAACATATAAACAGTTATCTATTTAAGGCTTATCATTTCTAATACTAGATTTCTAATACTACTTATTTGAATAAATTTAGTATATGAAAAAAATCTCAGTATTGCATTTTATGCATAAATCTTATATTATTTTGAATACCTTTTGGTTTAAATGCACTGCAAGCTCCTGCAGAGTTTATCAACACATTATGTGCTAATTCAATGTTCTGGGATGTCATTGGGGTGGCATGATCTACAGTACAGGGCACATTTATTAAGCTCGAGTGAAGAATTTGAATGACAAAAAATTCGAATTTCTAAGTATTATTTTGGGTACTTCGACCATCGAATAGATCAAATCCGATCGAATTCAATCGAATCAAATGATTCGAACGATTCGAAGTAAAAATCGTTCGACTATTCGACCATTCAATAGTCGAAGTACTGTCTCTTTAAAAAATACTCTGATATTTACTTCGATCGATCGAAGGATTTGCGGTAAATCCTTCAAATTCGATATTCGAAGGATTTAAATTCGAGGGTCGAATTCGAGGGTTTATTAACCCTCAAAATTCGACCCTTGATAAATGTGCCCCTACTTGTCAGCAGAACAGAATCGTATTCTGTATGTATTGCATATACAGTATGGTCTTCCAATATGAAATCCTAATTTGCTGTGTATGCACAGATGCAGCAAACTGCATTAAGATGTGCAGAGATTTGATGGGGAGAGTCATCTGCTTTGTGAGTGCTACCAGATATACATACACGTGCACATACAGTGCATGCAGAGAGGATCAGACATTTACCTCTTTACCAAAATTTCTACCTTTTTTATAGGTGCTGACAATAAAGTTAACTTATTATACATATACAGTATAAATAGCATTTATGGTTTTACAGAGATTACAGTGTAAATTTCTACTTTATTTTGCCAGGTTTGTTCTAAAACTTTGCAACAGAACCACTGGTGTGATTCCCTTTTTAAAACAAATTCCGAATGTTCTATTTTGCTTATTGTACTCATATAAATTGATTATTTAGCGCTATAGTCAAACATTTGTTTTGCCTGGTTTACATTTTTTATCGATCAGTAAGTCAAACCAGTTTTAGTTTCTTTGCTGACCCCTAAAGTATCGTCATGCATCTTTATTAAGTCTAGGGTAAAGCAAATGCTCACTACTGTTTAGCCTAAAGAAGGCAATAGCCTTATTGGGTAACATGGAAGATTAGTGGGGGCTAATTGTGGGATAAAAATAAGGAGGTACAGGGATTCTTATTGTGAAAAGTAGCAGAGCAGCCCTATAATAATAATAATTATAATAAACCAAGACTATATCAGCTCTAAGACTGATTAAAAATTTGTGAAAATTAAATTACGTTTTAGTGTAAATAGTAATATTCTCACGTAATTTACCATTGGTCTTCAATTTTTATTTTTTGTAATTTATTAATTATTTTGCTTTTTTTTGCAGAGCGCTCATTTGGGATTTCAGCAGTTAAAGGTCCAATTTACCCTAGCAACCAGGCAGTGATATAAACAAGAGACTGAAAGATGAATAGGAGAGGACCTGAATATAACGATAAGAAACGAAAAGTAACAATAACAATAGTATTGAATCTTCACAGTGCAATTGTTTTTTGGCTGTTGTGGTCAGCGGCCCCATTTAAAAGTTGGAAAGAGGCAGAAAAAGAAGAAGGTAGAAATGCGAAATCTATTTTAAAAAAACAAAGACCGATTGAAAGGTTGCTAAGATAAGGCCCTTCTATAACATACTCCAGGATAACTTATTTATTTATTTTTTTGTGCACAATGGGCCAATTTGGTTAGTCCTAAAATTTATTTTTACTTTGTAGTACTGCAAAGCACTCATTTAGATGTAGAGGATTATTTTATAAATATTATTGATAATAATTTTTTGAAACATTTCAGATTGTTATATTGGCAGCCCTCCTACAATAAGGGGCAGATTTATCAAGGGTCGAATTTGAGGTAATTTTTTGGATACTTCGACCATCGAATAGGATACTATGACTTCGAATTCGATTAGAAGTAAAATGCTTTGAATATTCGACCATTCGATAAGTACTGTCTCTTTAAAAAACTTCGACTTCAATACTTCGCCAAATTAAACCTGCCGAAGTGCTATGTTAGCCTATGGGGACCTTCTAGAGCAGTTTTCTACGTTTTTTGAAGTCGAAGAAAAATGGTTTGATCGATCACTGAAATCCTTCGAATCGTTTGATTTGAACGATTTAATTGTTTGATCGAACGATTTTACTTTGACCGCTAATGGCCAAATTCGAGAAAAAGACTTCGATATTCGAAGTCGAAGTAATTCAATTTGATGATCGAATTTTGAAGTATTTTCAACTTCGAAATTCGACCCTTGATAAATCTACCCCCTAAATGTTTACTATAAAGTTAAAACCCAACCAAAGTACTTTAAACGCTGTGTAAGGATAGCGTTGGTACTGAAGTAATGAACTCCAGATAAAGTTTTAACAGAGCATGAAATCATGAACTCTGCACTCCAAATTGTTAGGTCAATAAAATAAGACATCATTTCACTGAATGAATAGCATTGTAAAAACAAGTATTGTAGGATTATTTATGTCTAATATGTTATATACTCATAGGAACTTACCATTTTTTTATTCAGTTTCTCAAGTATTGGTTTGGGCTCGACACCTGCTTTACTTAAGCGGTAATTCTATACAGTCAAAATAATAAAAAAAAATATAATATGATTATTTATGTTTTATAATATTTCAAGGTCTCATTAACCTGCTTTGGAGAGATATATACAATATTTATTTAATATAATATACTTTCATTTTTAATAATGATTTACTTTTATCTTTAATTACATTATAGTTTGACGAACTCCATAAGCTTCAGTTGTTTAATAAAACATAGGATCACTCACCGTAAGACCAAGTGCGAATTTAATAAAGTCGTCCACATGTCGATTGGCTTCTAGGGCTTTGAATAAAGCATCAGCTTGACAAATCTGAAAATGAAAAAGTAAAATAGAAATAATCTGCATACTCTATATTCAGAAACAAATACAAATTTAATGATGGGATAAAAAAAGTGTTATATATACACAAACAGAGATTTAGTTTGATTTTTTCCCCATTTATCGATCTTGACTAGTGATGGGCGAATAAATTCGCCTGGCGCGATTTTGCTGCACATTTCCGCGTTCTGCCACCGGCTAATAAATTTGTGAAACTCCAGAGAAAATTTTGGACACGCATAATCGCCACGCGGCAACACTATTCGGACACCCATTAACTTTATCAACATTTCAGACGTGTGTCCAAAATTGACGCGAGCGTCAATTTTCGAGTTTCATGAATTTTTCACCATTTTGCAAAATTCGCCCATCAATAATCTTGACTATAAGGAAAGTTATCTTGACAGTAAGGAAGCTTTTCAATGAATTGACAGATTTATGAAAGCTGATTAATGTTCGCATAATATAATTGTATGCTTTTGTTTATTCTCTTATCTTTTAAACCTTTCTTATGTAACACATCATTAGGCTACCATGTTGCAATAGCTGTGAGCTATATGGAAACAGTTGGGCACCACTGATATAAGAAAAAAGGGATTTTAGGCTACTAACTTTTTAAATACAACTGAGCTAGACTGGAAGATAAATACAGGAACTAAAAAAGGCCATGAGTACATATGTAAGTAAAATGTAGGTACAAGTTTTTCATTTCAATTATTTTTATTTCCGTACACAGGTATGAGATCCTTTATCCAGAAAGCAGTTATCCCAACACCAAAGACTTCATTTTTTGACCAAACAATTTATTAAACATATTTCCTTTTTCTCTATATAGTAAATAAAACAGTACATTGTACTTGATCCCAACTAAGATATAATTATTCCTTACTAGAGTCAAAACAATCCTATTGGATTTATTTAATGTTTAAATGTTTAAATGATTTTTAGTAGACAAAATATGGTGATCCAAATTATGGAAAGACTCCCTTATCTGGAAAACCCCAGGTCGTAAGCATTCTGGATAACAGGTTCCATACCTGTACATGCGTGTAGTTTTGGATTGCACATAATTTAAAATGAAGGATTCCCTTTTGTATGGTTTTGCTGATATTGGTCAGGGTGCAAAGAGAAAAAAGGCACAAGACAATATGTTTTTTTACAGTTTGCATGATGTTCTACTGTGGCTGTGGAGCAGGCCTGATCTGCAATTTACCTATAAACACAGTGCTGCCTGGGTTCAACAATTTATTCATAAGGAGTGGGTGATGGGAGGCATAAATGTGCCCCCTCCCCTGCCCCCTACCTGTCCCCTAACTTGCATACTAATCAGGGAGAGGGACAGTGTGCAAAGGAGCCCTGTTTTTACAGCCTGCCCTGTGACTGTCTTTAAAGGGATCCTGTCATTGGAAAACATGTTTTTTTCAAAACACATCAGTTAATAGTGCTATACTGAAATCCATTTCTCAAAAGAGCAAACAGATTTTTTTATATTCAATTTTGAAATCTGACATGGGGCTAGACATTTTGTCAATTTCCCAGCTGCCCCTGGTCATGTGACTTGCGCCTGCACTTTAGGAGAGAAATGCTTTCTGGCAGGCTGCTGTTTTTCCTTCTCAATGTAACTGAATGTGTCTCAGTGAGACATGGGTTTTTACTATTGAGTGTTGTTCTTAGATATACCAGGCAGCTGTTATCTTGTGTTAGGGAGCTGCTATCTGGTTACCTTCCCATTGCTCTTTTGTTTGGCTGCTGGGGGGGGGAAGGGAGGGGGGGATATCACTCCAAATTTGCAGTAAAGAGTGATTGAAGTTTATCAGAGCACAAGTCACATGACTTGGGGCAGCTGGGAAATTGACAATATGTCTAGCCCCATGTCAGATTTCAAAATTGAATATAAAAAAATCTGTTTGCTCTTTTGAGAAATGGATTTCAGCGCAGAATTCTGCTGGAGCAGCACTATTAACGGATTAATTTTGAAAAAAAATGTTTTTCCCATGACAGTATCCCTTTAAGATGCAGAGCACAGCAAGACCCTTTTTGAATGAATAACAAGGGGCACACGTATAAGGAGTCTTCTTAAATGGCGCCTTCTTTCTCTTTAACCAAGATGGATGCATGGACTACTTTTTAAAAGACACTTTTTTTTTATGATGTTGCAATATGCTTACCTTTGCTGCATTTGTGTCCAAGGTATTTGATGGAATGTATTTCTTAGAAAATAAAATTATTTAAATCTCTTAATTTGCTGAGCAAAATTGTGAACATGAAGACAGATAGAAAAACAAATATTAGATGTATGGGTAGATAGATAGACATAGATAGATAGATAGATAGATAGATAATAGATAGATAGATGATAGATAGATAGATAGATAGATAGATAGATAGATAGATAGATAGATAGATGTTAGATAGATAGGCGGACAGATAGACATATACTTATTTCAATAACTGTGTTACAGGAATATTATGTGATCAATATTTATACTTACTAGTTGCACCAAGACATTGTTTAACCATTGTGGGTCAACATTCATAAGTTTCTGAAGATTTAATTACATATTATTATCATTAGACACACAATTCCTATATATTGCTTCAAAGTAAATGTACAGGTCAGACAAGAAATAGCTTTGATGTAGCTGGCTAGCTTATATATGGGTTCATTTTTAATTCAATTTAATATATTCTGGGGAAATGTGCTTGCTGAATTAAGTCAATCTTTGAATACTGCTTGAATGTCTTACTGTTTTGTTTGTGGCATCCATAAGCTTATAAACCTATAATTTATCAGCTAACATTTAGCCTATATATTTTATAGCATCTAAGCTTATGTTAGTGGCATCTATATGTTTACGATCAGAAACCATACACAATTTATTTAACTTTTTGGATGGTAAAAACTGCTGTTGAGTTGCTGGAACTATATCCTTATGAGTTGCTGGAGGGGGACTGCTACAAGTATAGCCTCTTATATAACATGAATGTAATGCTTAGGACTTTTGCCTATTGTTTTAATCTCAGAAATCTACGGTTTTCGTATTTCTTGACCCACACAGGCAGGGTCGGACTGGGGGGCCCGGGACCTCCTGCGTCGATATGCATGCGCAAAAGGAGGCGAGCACATACGTGAATGTCGCTGTGGAAAAAGTTAAAGCTCCAGAATGCAATAAATCTGGCGTGATTGTTTCTTACTGACTAAAATGGCAATTTATACCACCCTTTGACAATGTTGGTAAAAATTACTAACCAAAGCAACGGGGATACCCTCAGTGATGCCTCAATGTATTGGTGGTGTATAGGGTGGTTGGGCATTTTGCTGCAGGGGTTTACACATGTTTATATTTTTGGGGCATACATTGCATAGAGCCTGTACTGACAGCAAAAATGGAAAAGTAGGTTGGCGAGAAATAGATATCAGAATATATATATATATATATATATATGTAATTTTTTTACCATAATATTCAAGAAGTCTTGCACCATGTTTTTCTGAGTGGTAGATATATTTTCTTGGATGCAATTCTACAGGAGAGAGAGAGAGAGACCACACAATCAATAACTACTATGCAAAATATATTTTCATGATCAATATCATCATATCATGTATAAAAGGGAATTGTAGTGACGAGTAAAAGGAAAAACAATCTCCCTTTTTACTTAAACTCATTCTGTTGGGTTTATGTAAAAAGGTGCAGAAACACTGAACATATTTACACCTGGGCAGTAACCCATAGCAATCAATTAATGACTGACTTGTTTCAGCCAGCTGAAGTTGAACAATGAAAGCAACCAGTTGTCATGGATTACAGGTGCAAATTTGTGTTTTTTAATGATGTGTTTTTCAAGTGTAATTGAATTAACATATCAGGAAAGGGGAGTAGTTTCCCTTTTAATATTTATTTTTCAGTAGTTGTGGGGATATAAATGTGTTTATAGTGTGCTCCCCCATTTATTTTTGTTGCATACAAGCCATTCATTTTGTTTGGAACCTAAACATTAAAGACTTGTCCACATATCAACATGTCAGAGCACATTAAATTAGCCTTGAGTGATTTGTTTTCAGCAGAAAAAAATAGTAATGTTAAGGAAGCCACAAACAAATCATTAAACAGTTAAATAATTATGAATATTTATGAAAACTCTTTAAGAAGCATTTTATAGTTTATGGATATATATAGTTTATGGATATAGTTTATAATAATATCTATACCTATAGATATATAGGTATATATATAACATACATATATGTATACACACACACACATATATGCACATGAAGATAGATAGATAATAGATAGATAGATAGATAGATAGATAGATAGATAGATAGATAGATAGATAGATAGATAGATAGATAGATAATGGATAGATAGATAGATAGTTTTGTTTTGGATACAAGTTAGGGATTTAAAAATGCATGTCAGATTGTTGATTTACAAATATGTAACTTACCCCATATTGGGCTAAGACCATGCCCAGCATGTTTGCAATACCTGTAGCTTCTATTTTCTAATAAGTATATAAAAAATAGAAAGTAATGCTTATGGGAACTATAATATATATATTGTATTCTGTATTATGCTGTTATCCTGATATGCAGAAAGCTCAATATATTCAATTATAAGCAAAAAATGTAATATTTTATCAAATATTTCCGTGAAAATATATACTTAATGACAGCTAACTTTGACAACTAACATATTCATCCATAATGGTGACAAAACAATCCTATTGAGTATACGAATAATTATGAATGAATTATATATATTATATGTATATATATATATATATATATATATCGATAATAATATAGATATATAGTTATTACAAAGAGACCTCTTATCCAGAAATACCAAGGTATTGTGCATTCTGAATAACAGGTCCCACATCTGTATTGCAACCATGACACACAGAAACAGGCTATTTAATGGACAACTGTGTGTTTTGTAAAGCAATGCCTTTTCTGTTCAAGACCACTTTGTGCACAGGGTTCTTCCTGGCTTAAAACATGGTTACTAACATATGAAAACCTATTATAAACCATTTATCCTTCATTGCAAGAATATCTCTAAAAGCAAATACAACTTAGACGTTTAGCCCACATGTCACCTTTAATGACCTTCAGGTGGGCTTTAAGGTCTATCTAAAAAACAAATAGACATTCTTCCAAACGCTAAGCCTAACTGATCTGCAAACTGGATCCCAAACCCCTACATTGACCCCCCCAACAGTTTTAGTAAAGTTGCATTATAAAGTTATTTCCTATACTGATTTGAAGAGTTTTTTTTTAAATATGTGTAACTTCAATAATTAAAGTGAAGCAAATATGTTAGATAGTGATCAGATAATGATCTTACCGTTAATGTGTCTGCAGGTATATCCAGAGGAAGTGCGCTGACTGTAGACAAAAACATGGATAAGCATTAGTGTTTGAAACAAAGCTTTGAGTAGCAATACATTAAATGCCCTTCTCTGAAAACAACTCTATCTACAAGATAGATGCTGTGTATTTTTCACCTACATTTTAATGGGTTTCATTGTATGAAGCCTTAATTCCTTACAAATTATTGCTGCTATACTTAATTTTTAAAGCTTAATCATATTCCAACACAATAGTAAAGCGTTCAACCCTGACCCAGTGGATCGTAAAATGTAAAGGGTTTATGTAATAAAAGACAGTAACAAACATTGAAATTTGTTTTAATCAATGGAAGGCCCTTGTTGTTTGGGCATAAACTATGCAAAAAAAATCTAAATCTATATCTATATGAGAACTTATACATTTATATACATGGTAGTCTGTGTGTGTGTGTCCCGTTTAAATAAAATATATCAATTAAATTGTCTCTCTCTATTACATTTGTAACTGCATACATGTGTTTTATTTCAATGACAAAATACATGTAGCTCTTACCATAGCTGCTGAGACCCGCGAGCAGAAAGATTACTGCAATCTTCATGGTGTAGGGTTTTTTTCAGCTAGAAAGTTGAAAGCTGGATATCTGATCAATTATCTGCAAACCGCAGTCTTTTTATACCTGTTAAAACTAGGAAGGTTGTGCCTACACATCTTACTTGATTAGTGTTACATGGAAACTAGTCAAAAATTTTGACATTTGTCATGAGTTAGAAAAGGTCAGTGTCCTGTGTTGGTTCCAAATATTTACTAAAATCATGGGTGAATTGAAAGGATTTGCCATTCTTCCATTCATCCACTCATATTTTGTTTAATAATTATTATATAACAGAGATTATAGCTGTGCTCACAATGAAAAGAGAAAAAATAAATACATTACTGATTTATTTGGGGAGTTACCTGTCATTTTTAGGTCAGCTGCAGTGAATTTCAGTTTGAGGGTGACCCACTGAACGAGATAAATTGCTAAACACAACTTGCACTGAATTTAAAAAAAAAATACACATGCAACAGAATTTGTCTTGAATTATTGCATCCAACTGTGGCACCCACAATTTGAAGCTGGAATTCTGGGGTAGAACTGTATTTTTTGCAAAAATGGCGATTTTGATACTAAAATTGCACTTTGTACACTGTACCTAGACACTACATGCACTTTTAAAGAGAACTAAAGCTTAAAGAAATACTGTCATGGGAAAAAATCTTTTTCAAAATTAATCAGTTAATAGTGCTGCTCCAGCAGAATTCTGCACTGAAATCCATTTATCAAAAGAGCAAACAGATTTTTTTATATTCAATTTTGAAATATTGTCAATTTCCCAGCTGCCCCAAGTCATGTGACTTGTGCTCTGATAAACTTCAATCACTCTTTACTGCTGTACTGCAAGTTGGAGCGATATCACCCCTCTCCCTTCCCCCCCCCAGCAAGCAAACAAAAGAACAATGGGAAGGTAACCAGATAGCATCTCCCTAACACAAGATAACAGCTGCCTGGTATATCTAAGAACAACACTCAATAGTAAAAACCCATGTCTCACTGAGACACATCCAGTTACATTGAGAAGGAAAAACAGCAGCCTGCCAGAAAGCATTTCTCTCCTAAAGTGCAGGCACAAGTCACATGACCAGGGGCAGCATGTCTAGCCGCATGTCAGATTTCAAAATTGAATATACAAAAAATCTGTTTGCTCTTTTGAGAAATGGGTTTCAGTGCAGAATTCTGCTGGAGTAGCACTATTAACTGATGCGTTTTGAAAAAAACATGTTTTCCGATGACAGGATCCCTTTAAAGGTACTTTCATTAACAGCGCCGATCCGCGCCTTTATGCCGCCTGAGGCGGCCTTCCGTTGCCTCCCCGACCCCTCCTCACGGCGCTCACATTTTCTGCACAGGAGGGGGTCGGGGCGCTGCACGACGCTAGTGCAGAGAGCGCAATTGCGCTCTCTGCACTAGAAGAGCCGAATTTCCGGGTTGAAAACCGGAAATTCGGCTCTAAGTTACCAGGAGCGGCATTTTTGCCGCCCCTGGTAACCAGGGGGGCGCTGCCGCCTGAGGCGAGTGTCTCAACTCGCCTCATTGGTGGAGCGCCCCTGTTCATTAAAGGTACTGGTGAGTGATTGCCCTTGAAATTCCATTTTGCAGATGTACAAGTGGCATAAGCTTTGCATCATTGTTATGCTGGAAGACAAAGTTGTGGCCAAGTTTTAAGATTCTGGTTTTTGTTCAGGTGTTGCCCCAGAATTTCTACATAACCCTCCTTCCTCATGTTGCTACTGGTATCTATTTTGTGAAATGCTCTTCAGAGTGCATTATTTGTTTCATCTGACAAGAGAACCTCCTCCAAAAGGTTAGGTATTTGCCCTGGTTTTTATCTTAAAACTTCAGTCTGCCTTTTTTTGCCAGGCCAGGAATTGGGGCTATTTTCATGCAAGACAGTCTTTTGTCCCTGGCAATGCAAGATGCTCTTAATGGTGCATCGCCTTCACTAGTTACTTTGTTGTTGTCCTGGGGTTCCTGAGGTTGCACCTTTCAGATCAAAGTTCATTCATGCCTGGAAGTTAATTTGAGCCTCCTTCCTAAACGTTGCAGTGTTTCCGTAGTCCCAAGATTTTTATATTTGCATATAATTTTGCAGGTATAAGATTATTATATTATTATTATCCAGTCTCCCATATACTCTATTTTAATCAAATAATTCAGATTTTCTCTGTTATAATAAAACAGTTCCTTGAACTTGATCCCAACTGACATATATAAATAATCATGTTTAAAGGAAAACCAATTTACTTTACTTTTTAAATTATGTATGGAGACCCAAATTATGGAAAGGTCCCTTATAGGGAAAACACGAGGTCCCAATCATTCTGGATAATAGGTGCCATACCTGTGCAGATGTTTGTGGGAGCTTTTTTTGGTAATTGTTTTTATGGTGGAACTCGACATGTGAAGGTCCACAATATGAAGTCCAAAGACTGGTCTTGGCTGAGTTGGTACGATTTTCCCATGGTATCAATTAAAAACAGGAAGTGGCTCTAAAATAGATTTTTAAAAACAGAAAAAGGAGCACTCACATTTAATAAATAATTAAGACTATTGGGCAATTAGAAGCTTCTACAAGTTATGATATCACATTCTGGAATCTTTAAAGGAGAAGGAAACCCCCTGGGCGCAAAACCCCTCCCCTGTGTTGCCCCCCTCCCTCCTCCCCCGTGGCCTACCTGTACCCCCGGGCAAATGCCCCTAACTTGTTACTTACCCCTCTGCACAGGTCCTGTCCATGGAGTTCACAGGCGCCATCTTCTCCCACACGGTCTTCTTCCTGCTTTGACCGGCGTCTTCTGGCGCATGTGCAGTAGGAGCATTTTCAGGTACGGATCTACTGCGCATGCGCCGAATGTCACAAACTTTTCCGGTGACGCTAACTACATAATTCAAATGTAAACAGATATCAGACTAGTTATTCCAAAGGTAGGGAATGTCAGAGCATAATAGTAATAATAATTATTGGAGAAAATTCTTTTACATGGAGTACCAGCGGGGCACTTAAAAACATCTCTTTATTAGATAATTATAAAGAGCTCATATATTACCACTTCCTCAAAAGCTATTAATCCATGTCAACATTTAAAAGGTATAAACACACCCCCTTAAAAACATAAATCATTACAATACTACAAAAGAGTATTGGGTAAAGGGCATATCCACTTCATAAATATCGATATGTTTAACATTAACTCATATGTGTATAAATATTTTACTATTTTACATGAACTAAATAGGTAAAGGAGAGAGCATGTTACTTCCCAAACTTGATACAGTCCCCCATATATTTCTACAGTCCTAAGTTTATATATCCAGAAGGCTTCCATTTCACATAGTGTCTTATCCCTATCCCCCTTTCATAAATTGCGTTTTGGACTATCAATTATCTGGTTATTCTAGACACACTTCCATGTTGCTCAATTATATGTTTGGAAATTGTTGATGTGTATTTTCCCCTCTTGACTGCCAGCAGATGTTCTAAAAATCCAACTCCTGCATAGCGTGATGTCTTCCCAACATATTGGACTCCACAGGATCAAGTAGCTAGATATCCTACCCATTTTGCCAAACAGTTAAAATATTGTTTAATACTATATTGTCTACCAATGTATGTACTATTAAAAGTGGAGGAAACATCTAATATTGCACATGCTTTACATCTATTTTGGCCACACTTGTAGGCACACCTGTGGGCATGCAATAGGGTTTTTCCGGGTGATCAGTTTAGGATCTTCCCATTACACACATAAAAAGTTACATCTAAGAATTGATGGCGATTGATGTCCCCAAAGACATGGCACCTCTACCACCATCCTATAAAGAGGTTAGCATAGGTGGGAGCAAAGGAAGCACCCATGGCGGCACCACTCGTCTGGAGATAGCTTCCATCAAAATGAAGTGCCCTGCTGCTCCATGTAAAAGGATTTTTCCACAAATGGATTATGCTTTCCAGGGGCGGATATATGCGTAGTAGCACAATGAGTGATTACATATGGATTTGTGATTGCTCCTTTTAGCAAGTTTAAAAATAATTATAGATTATTGCTCCTAATTGATCAGTGGGTAAGCTTTAAATATATTAGAAATCACCTCAGCCATCAGTGTAAATACCCATTCTTTTGTAATGCTGTTTTTCCTTAAACAATTTCAAAACACATTTTATTAAAGAAGCTTTCCATCTAGCCTAGCATTCCATCAGTTTATAGTATATACTACCAACAATGCTCAATGCCACATCTCTTGTTTTAATCTTGCCATTCCCAATACCTTGTGTTTCATAACCCTTTTCCTTTTAGATTGCAATTTCTTTTGAGCAAGGCCCTCATCTTCCAAACTTTGTATGTTATCTATATTCCATATATTGGGTTTGCACACTCAAAAAAAATGCAGACACAAGGTGGTATCACAAAAAAAGGATTTCTTTATAGATAGAATAACAGTACACTATACATCAATCAAAGTGGTATCTAGTGAAAGCAATATATACACAACAGTATTGTCAGATATAAATACACACCACTCAGTTATATGTTTGAGGCAAAAAAAGAGGAACAACAAGGGGTGGATAAAATTGTCAGCAATGAGAATACCCCAATGTTTTGGCACAATAGCTTTTGTCAAGGGGGAAAATAAATTATTATAAATATTTTATCTAAGCCTACTGGCAGCAGTTTATGGATATGTGGTCCCACATTTCACAATTTCAGAAATGACCTTTTGAGTAAAGGGGAATCTCCAGAAATACATACATGTATAGTGTATTTCTTGAATAGACTTTGTATTGAAAAACTAACATACTAATATAATGTTTAAATGTGTCTTGTTTAAAAAGACAAGAAAAAAAAAGTTGTTACCTAAAAGTAATATATATGATTTATACACAGTTTTTAAATACAGGGTCACACACCGCTCTCCAAAGGTAGTTCGGGTGGTAAGCCCCAAACCCGCAGCAAGTGGAGAAATCATCCACTTTATTTCACATTAGTTAAAACATCTGATGCGTTTCGTATAGAGCCACACGTAGCTACGTGTGGCTCTACACGAAACGTGTCAGATATTTTAACTAATGTGAAATAAAGCTTTTTTGGAATGTTTCCTTGCCTCCAAGAAGTTCATGAGTGCATTCCCAAAAGTGTATATATATTTAAATTAACTAAACATATGAATTTCTTCATTTTATTGGGTAATGATGTGCCTTTAGGGGTTTAAGCCATTGAGTAAGACATGCTAAATTTCAGCATATTATAGGCTGCAAACTCTTCTAAATGTGTAAAAATACAGTGTACCCTTTTCACACTTTTTAAATTAAAAAATCGTCCAATGTGGTGGAACTAAAAAGTATTTAAATCTAATATGTATTGAGACCATTCTCAGATTGTCAGCATGGATCTCTCTGTCATCGATAAGCAAAGGTCATTTCCCTATGTTACTGCCAAATCTTTGCTGTCATCATGGATGAATTATAAGGATCTGTAACTAATCTCTAAGCTTTTGTTTTCCAAAGAATTATTACATAATGTTGTCATGGCCTTAGTTCAGGGGTCCCCAACCTTTTTCACCCGTGAGCAACATTCAGATTTAAAAAGAGTTGGGGAGCAACACAAGCACGGAAAATGTTCCTGGGTGGTGTCAAATAAGGGTTGTGATTGGCTATTGGTAGCCCCTATGTGGACCTACACCCTCTAGGAGGGTCTGTTTGGCAGTACATCTGGTTTTTATGCAACCAAACCTTGCTTCCAAGCCTGAAATTCAAAAATAAGCTCCTGCTTTGAGGCCACTGGGAGCAACATCCAAGGGGTTGGAGAGCAACATGTTGCTCACAAGCTACTGGTTGGGGATCACTGCCTTAGTTGTACTACCTGAACATTCTTATATAACAGTGCATTAATAACTTGAATTTATTGCAACTGCTTTTGAACAACATTAAATGGAAATGGGCCCTAGCTCCCATTTACCTATACCCAAATCACAGCTGAGGTTAGCAGCCTCCATATCTGAAGCTGGAGCATGGGCACTGAAAGATGATCTGGTTTTGGCTTTCAGTGCTCATGTTTCTGGTCAGTGCTTACTTCAGTGGACTGTCTGACAGGATGTGAAGCAACCAAAGATGGTGGGTGCCAATCCCACTGAATATCTCTGCATTTTGAGCACAGGTATAGGGGAGCATGGGCCCAGAGTCTAATAAACAGTGCATTGCACTTTTAAGGAGCATTTTATAGATAACCAAAAAAGTTGTTTGAATCCATTTTCAATAAGACTTTGAAAGGTTCTTGTTGTTACAATCTAGTATGATATATTATAAAAATGGGTGTACAGGTATGGAATCTGGAGTTTTCCAGATTAGAGATCTTTCCATAATCCATAGATCGCAATACTTAAAGTCTACCAAGGAATCATTTGACATTTGACGCATGACAATTTTGACGAGCAACAATTTCTACATGCGCCACTCTTTTGTCTAAATGCATTAAAGTCAATGGCCGTCTGGATAATTTTGACGAGTGCCAATTTTTTTTTTTTGTTGCAGATAATTTTCCCACAGCAAATTTTCGTGGCAGTTTCACAAAATCTGGAAATTTGCTGCAAATCCATGCCTGCCAAAGAATTCACCCATCTCTCATTGTTTTGTATCCAATAATGATTCATTATATCAAGTACAATGCACTGTTTTATTATTACCGAGAAAAAGAACATTTTTAAAACATTTAAAAAATATTCATTATTTTTTTTATTAAAAAGGAACCTATAGGAGATAGCCTTCCTGTAATTCTGAGCTTTCTGGATAATGGATTCCATACCTGTATTTAACTCTGTAAAATAAACTCATTATGGCCATAAATTAAAGATACGTGCTGTTGTATGGTCACATTAACAAAACCAATTAGGATAAGATATGATATGAGATATTGGGCAGTATAAAGAACCCATACACTCCAGAAAAGCCCTTATGAAACCAGACCTCTGGGTACTCCCATTTGGTACAGTTACTCTTTTTTAAAATTGTTAATTGTCAATTTCATATTTATGTTTGTAGATGGTGGGGGATTGAAAGAAAATGGCAGTCAGACAGTCGAATATCCCTGCATCAGTTACTAATTATTTTCTTTATATTGTTTTATTGTACATATGCCTTCTCTTCTTCTGATAAAAGATTGATCCAATTTTCCTCCATTTTTTTATTCTAATGGTTAACCTTTTTGTTTCAGATGTCAGTTCTCTTCGAGGTCAGAACTAGCAATAAAGAGAATATATATATTCAAACTGAATTTAATAAAACATATATTTACAACATTAAAACCACTGATACCTGCTTAGAATTTATTTAAACTTATTTTCTTTTATTATGTATAAAATTAACAGTTTCAGGGTGGGCACCGCCTTTACCATTGCGAGAAATAATCTTCCTTTACCTTTATCTTTGTTTAAAAGATGATAGTAAATGGTGTAAGGTGAGCACCATAGGGCAGATATATCAATATTTGAAATGGCATTTTCACATGAATTTAAAAAAAATGCTGCAAAAAAATGTGATCGCAAATATATTCCAGGACTTTTTGGAAAACTAGTAGCCGGGATTTATTAAAGGAAAAAAAAGAGAACATTTGCATGAAAAAACTTTATAAAAAGTTTATATCAAAGCTTATAGGAAATGTCTCAACAATTTTTTTTCTCAACTTTTTAAAACAGTTGAGATTTTCAGCTTCATTGAAAATGAATGAAACAATATGCCAGAATTCCTGCTCAGCCTTACCTTTTTTGTCCCAATCCCCAAGAATCCGACCTGCAATTTGCCCTTCGATGTCATAGATCCACCACTTTATGCCACTCTCCCACCTTTTTACATAATCGACCCACACCCTTCTACGTCATTGGTCCGCTCCATTATCTCCAGTGTATGGTGTGATGAATAGATTTGTATGGGTCGAGGTAATTACTACTGGTCGCAGCATTTTTAACTGTATTGTTAAGACTCACTTATTAAACAATTACCATTTATTTTGAGGACTATATGAACCTATATGAAAATGCTCTGAAATAAGAAAACAACTATTAACTCAATTTTTATTTAAAGCTTTTTTTCTTTAATTGGTTGATAACCAATTATATGCTAGTGAACAATACAGTCTTCCCAAGAGAACAATACCGAATCTCCTACAATTAAGCATAAATAAATAAATGTTATAATTACAGCCCTGATTTCTTTTAATATTGTTTTTCAAAAGTATAAGGCTCAGTGTAAGGTCAAAACAGAAAAACAGAAAGAAATATCTGAAAAAACCCTGGTATTACTTCTGAAAAATGACATCCACTGGGTTTTATAACATAGTCGAGGCAATATGCTTATCAAAATTACAGATATACATACTATAAATGGAGAAGGTAATCAGATGTTTTGGCGAATTTGTTGTAAATGTGCAGCATGCCCGCCATGGTAGCTGGAATTCAGTATTCAAACCTTTCTGTGCCCTTCATGCTAATTCTAACCACTGAATTAATGTACAATGTGTAGTACTAATGGGCTCCCCTTAGACAAGAATCCAGTCCCAGCAATGTCGTGCATGGTCTGTGTCTGTGATTTTCATTCTTTATAACAATTTCAGTCACTGAACATGTCAGACACTTGTTAAAGCATTACCCTTGTCTTTAACGTAGCTTTTATTATGTGCATATTCCCTTTCATCATAATTATGGATGGGACAAGTATTTTTTTTTTATATATTTTTTAATAGCTGCCTTGATCATCCCCAGCTTGAGGCATTAATACATATTATTGTAAAAATGCCCCTTTAATGTGTGATTTAAACTAGGCATGAGCAAATCTTTTCACCATACAGTTTGGTATTAAAAATTGTGTTTTTCATGAACTTGCACTTGAATTCTGTGCCTAAAAAACCCTTTCAATGTTATCACTATGCACCTCTTGCTTTCCACACAAACCAATAGGATCAAAGTCCTCCCAAGCCCTCCTCCTGTCTGTCTACGGAGCTGTTAGGGCCCAGGTTTGGAAGAAATTGGCAACATGTGAGTCTTTTTTCCTATGAAAAACAGATGCGGCATAGTGAAAATGTGTTTCTCTAACAAGGTAGGGCGATGTATATACTATATTAGCATGCTAAAGGGCACAAATCACAGTTAGAGTAAACCATTTCCAGGCACTCATTAACATTTTATTTAATAAATGTCACAGAACTTGCAATCCCTCATAATGCTCCCTCATAATCCTTTTCATGGCATTTATTCCTGTATTATCTTATTTGCGTAAAAGATGTATTTTCCTAGTGTACAGTGCATTTGCAGGAAGTAATTAACACTAATCCTATGAGATAAGATAACATAGCACAACCTCCTCCCTTCATTAAAATATTATGTTTTCTTGATTTTTATCCAGGGAGTGCATTTTGCATTATCATAGTAATTCCTGTTTAAATAGTACTCTGGAGGCTAAAAGCTAAAATTGTGAGACTTTACATTTGCCCAAATAACAATTTAACGTGTTAATTGCTTTACACTATGAGGTCATGAGTAGTGGATTAGCTCAGGTGGAAACAGATTTATTGAAATCTGATAAATTAAATATTGTGATTTTTAAATTAAATATTTATGTTTCTCAGCATTGTATCTAGACGTGTTCTCCTGGCAGAGCATTCTTTAAAGTAATAAAATAGCAAAATAAAAGTAACTGTACATAGTGAAACTCCACAGAAAAGTAACTATAAATAAAGTTTGTAGTACAAGCTAAGCAAAACAGAGCGTATGGAAAAAACAGCATTTTTAACTGAATTTTTAAAGTTCACGTATTGAACATTTACTATTTATTTTGTTGACTATATTGGGTGAAAATGCTCTAAAATAATAAGCTTCATTTTTTATTTAATGCTTTAAAGTTATAACCAATTATATGCATATAAAGTCTTCTCAAAAGAGCAACCCTGAATCTCATACAATTAGTTGGATATCAGAATTTGGTTTCTTATTATTCCCTGGCTACTCATCACAGCACAGGCTTCCTGTTACAACCTCAGGCAAGCCTTGATTTAGAGGCTAATTTATTTGAGTTTTCAAGCTTATTGTTTTTGGTCAAAAATCAATTTTTTGGGTATTTTTTGAGATTTATTATACCCCGACCCTGGAAATAGCTTGAATTCAAAAATACCTACCTAATACCTAAAACCTGTGAGTTCATGTAGGAGTCAGTGGCAGAGGCCCCTTGAACCATTTGAAGATGTTAATAGCCTTCATGATGTTGGAGTGAACTCAATCAATGTGAGCAATTTCAGTTTTTTCCATCTGAAAACTATTCAAGTTTTTGGGTTGTTAACATTGAACTCACTGATTTGAGTTTTTTCCTTTCGAGTTTTTTCTTAAATAAAAAAACATTTAAGTTGTGAGTTCATCATTAGAGGACATTATAGACAAATAGTAGGTGACCTTTTTACCCATAAAGTGGATCACCGTACCAGAGGCCACCCCTTTAGCCTAGAAGAAAAGAACTTTCATTTGAAGCAACGTAGGGGGTTCTTCACAGTGAGGTCAGTCAGGTTGTGGAATGCACTGCCGGGTGATGTTGTGATGGCTGATTCGGTTAATTCAAGAAATGGATGATTTCTTGGACAAACATAATATCAAAGGCTATTGCGATACTAAACTCTATAGTTAGTATAGATATGGATATATATAATTTATGTGAAGGTATGGAGGGGTGTGTGTATGAATGCTGGGTTTTCATTTGGAGGGTTTGAACTTGATGGACTTTGCCTTTTTTCAACCTGATTTAACTATATAACTATGTAACCAAACTCCATTCCACAAATTGAACTCTTTTATCAATAATTTTAATCAAAGCATCGCAACGACAAAACGTCATGACAAAACTGAGCTTCAATTCGTATTGTGCGATTGATGCTCTGAAAACTCAACTTTTTTGGATTAGCAGACGAAAAAATTTAAGTTTTCCCTCTAAAAACCTTGACCAGAAAAAAAATCAAAGTTTAATTAATGGGCCTGTAAAAGTCAAAAGGTGAACTATTTCAATACAAAGTGCAAAAACACATGCAAATCACCATGCATAGTTAACAACATTTAGAACATATGTTGGTTTTGCAGATCATAAATATAATCATATTGTATACTAGACGAGCCATTCATCTATTTTATTTGTTTTTTAAATGCACTATTGATGTCACAGGGATTGATATCACTATTCAGTATTGCATTGTTGTATTTTTTTTGAATGCTATCAATATCTAGCAAGAGTTTTGGCCTTCAATGAATATGAAAGAGTTCATGTTTAGTATATTTTTGTCCTAAATACTGTTCCGTAGCCTGGTTTCTAATATATATATAATTTAACATCAAATTGAAACTTTTAAACATCTTTTTATTACATATGTATTTTTATTTCAGTTCTAAATATGTTTGTATATGTGTACAATCAGAAATAGACACGCTGTTGAAAAATGTAGTTCATAAAACATTTTACTTTTTTGTATCAAGCATGGCTACCCGATACATGACAGGTGAGACAATCTGTTATTGTTCTGCACTGCAGAGATGAAAGTTTTCTGGAATCTGAGTAGATGTCAAGTTTGGAAAGGTCTTAAATTATATCCATTTCATTCCCAAGCCAATAGAAATAGAGGAAAACAAAATAAACAGGAAACCTATCCCATAACAGTGTTTTTTATTAAAGAAATACAGTGAAATTGCTATAAGGTGCTCAGTGTATATAGGGGGAAATAAAATCATTGGAATAAAATATATAATATATAATATTTATATATATAATTTCAGACAACTTTCAGGACAAATGGGAGATGATTTCCTGTGTTGCCTAGACAAAGAAAAAATAGAAGGCAGTCAAATTATTGCGAAATGGTATTATGGACAGTTATTAATAGAGGAGATTAAATATCATGTTTTCATTACATGCTGAATCTGTAGTTTATCATGAAAAGTTTTTTCTTCTTTTTTTTTCAATCTGCTTCGATTTTGATGTGAAAGCTCAACTTTTTTGGATTTTCGGGCAAAAACACAGACTTTTTCAGATTATCTAGCTCAGATCCCAATGTCAAGAAACAACTTCAAGGACATTTTCCATTGACTTCTACATGACCTCGACAGCAGCAGTGATAAATCTCTAAAAATTCAATTCTTTTTTCTACAAAAATTCGAGTATTCCCCCTAAAAACCCCAACTAGAAAAAAATTGAGGTTAAATAAATGAGTTCTCCTTGTATTTTTTTTAAAATACATTTTTATGAAAATTAATTATTAATTGAACTGTAAACCTCATTGATTTTTTAACTACAATGTAATCACCTATGTCTTTATGTTATTGTCACGATCGGCACCCTAAATCCAGAACAAGTGCTAGGCTCCCTGGTCACGGCTCTGCTTCCGCCTGTAGCCTTGGGAGGAGCCCTCGGCTACTCAGATGCCGCCAGGTCTTAATAAGAGAGGAGCCAAGCAAGAGTTATGGACGAGCAAAAGGGTACGATTGTTTACCAAGAATTTAGGATGGAAGGCAACACAACTCAGAAGGATAAACCAGAATAGTGTAATCAGGCAGGCCGGGTCGGTACAGGCAGAGTTCACAGGATAGTCAGATAGGCAAGGATCAGGATTGGAGAGCTTAGAATAGTCAGGCAGGCAAGGGTCAGATTGGTGTTGGGTCAATACCAGGATATACAAGTAGGATTCACAAGGAATAAGCACCCAGGAACAAGTTAGACCTAACAACGGGCAACTAATTCAAATCTGAAGTCCCTTTAAATACCATTGAATTTCATGCAATGATGTCATCATGCCGGCACACAAAACCCGGAAGTGTGCGGCACGTGCCATAGAGGAACCACCACTCGAAAGAGGAAACAACCACACAGCGGGTGTCCACGCGCCCAATTGACCACCAGGGTAAGTGTACCTTACAGTTATCAACTAAATATTTAAACATAAAATTAGTACTGTGCCTTTGGGTTTAGATAACTTTTTTTTTACCTGTATTTATCCTCCAATAAGTCCCCCAAGCAGACCTCCAACATCATTAGTTACGCAACCAGTAATATCCTGAACTTTTTGAAGAAGACCCGGCACAGAACCAACAGTTGAAAGAAGATTACCAATTAAACCATTCTGAAGATCAAGAAGATTGCCCTAGAGAGATAGGAAAGAAAGCAAAAAAATAAATTTGTAATTTTTATTAAAGTGTAGGTATAGGATCTAATATCCAGATAATTTTTTTCTTTTGGATCACTTTGCCTTATGTCCACTAAAAACCATTTAAACATTAAATAAATCAAATAGGAAAGTTTGGCACTAATATGGCCACTAGTATGGGCTCATGCAGCTTAATTACCATTACGTACAAGGTACTGTTTTATTATTACAGTTTGAAAACAGATTTATTTTTCTCTTTAAGGCTATCTTGAATGTTGTACTGTTTAATACTGGTATGTGTAATCTACTTAATTCAATTTCACTGATTAAATGGGAAGTAAATTAAACCCAAGAGATTAGATCAGATATCAGATTGATTCATGTCCTTAGTTTAAATCTTTCAGCTTGCACTCAAAAATATTTCATATATAGCATTAGGAAACCCATGCTGACACTGGAACTAAAAAAGAGATGTTAGATTATTAGTGACTTCCCAACAGCAAGAATGTATAGGATGCAATCATTTTGGTTTTATTATCTATGCTGCACTTTACTATGTAAACATCAAACAGCATCAAATAGCTAACTGGGAAATGTAGTCTTTTTATCACTAAAATGATGGTCTTTTTATGCAAGCATTGTGGATTCAGTGTTGTATGGCAATAATGGGTTAAAAATAAGATAATTTCAAAAAATAATTACATACTCAGTTGAATGCATGCTGAAATTTCATATTCGGTAAACTGAAATCTATCAAAACATGGTTTACAATTAAAAATATAAGAAAAGGAGAACATATTACCGATCCAATGTTCAGCTCTTTGAGCAAGTCAGGGAGTGTATCACCAACAGATGCCAAAAGGCAGTTCTGTAAAGAAGAAATAAAAAAAAGAAATATGCAATCATTTTTCAAATTACCAGGTCTGTTGTCTTTCACTTATGCTCATGCGTTCCCTGTATTTATTGCTGCTATCGTCAAAAAAAAATATATATATTGGTGAATAAAAATGTTACATATGCATCTTTATCTCTGTTCTGCTGAGATTATATCTCACACTGCGGGAACAAAGAGTACAGAACACAATGACAAAATAATTTTAAGTCAACTAGTCTATGAAAAATAACAATAACGTAAATTGTACTTTAGAGAAGGACAGGTCATCTTCTGTAGAGAGACAAGCCTCGACTCGATTCTGATATGTAAGTTACAGTGGGTTCAGTGGCGTAACTATAGAGGTTGCAGGAACCCAGACTGTAAGGTCACCTTCTTCTATAGCAACTCTACTTGCAGAAAATGTGCACATCCACTGCCTGCCAGCAAAATCAGACCCGCTGATACTATAGCCTCTCTCCCTTACCTCCCCCCAATCATGGGCACAAGGGAAAATAACAAGGTACGCACAGGTGGAACAGGGGGGTTGCGGCATCAGCAAATGGAGGACTCCACAATTGAGGCAGGGGGCCTGGGGGTATGTGGGGCCCCCCACATAGCCGTTTGCTAGGGAAGGCATGCACATGAACATTCAAGGGTACAGGGCCAACATGCTAGTGTCAGTTGCAGAGAACTTGGACCTGGAGATTTTTTGAGGGGGAACCTGCAAGAAGCCGAAATGCCACTGAGTAGCATCAGGATTTTTGATCCAGTGCTCACTGCATAGTGTAGCTTTTCCTAGGGTGCAAGTATTCATTGGCTCTATGGGTTCCCCTTTCATCTCTAATAAAGCTTTGGTATTTTAACCTAACTTTGGATACTGTCTGTTGTGGAGTAATAAACAATAAATATGTGTTGGGCTATACAAATTAGCATGTGCCCAGTATTAATGTCACCAGAAATTAAGTAAAGTATGTGTAGAATTGCTTCCCAGTTCTTTAAAATGATGTGCTCAGCATATACAGCATTGATGCATTGCAAAATTAATATCACTATTGATCTCTGACTTATAAATCAATCAGTGGACACTTTTATACTTTTTATATCTACAGAGCCAAATAGTTATACTTTTAAATGGACAGATTGTCCTTGACAAGATTTTAACATAGCACAGTCTGCTGGCCCAATATTTCTTGCTTAGAGACTGGGGGGCAGATTTACTAAAGGGCAAAGTGGCTAACGTTAGTGAAAACTTGCCAGCGTGACGTCATTTTGTTACTTTGCCGATTTACTAATGGGTGCAGGCGTAACTTTACTAGCGAAGAAGATAGACTCTAGCGGTAATTCGCTTCCTTACGCCTGGCAAAGCTGTACATTTTTTCTGGGGTACCCGGCTTCCCCCCTAGATTTCCTAACATATGGCACATAAACTATACACTAGGATCATGTGTAGGACAATATACCAACTCTATTTTATTTTATTAAGGTTTCCCAGGCTTGTGTAGTGTAATGTATTTGCTGCAACATATACGTCCATTCAACTTTAACGTATGCAAATTAGCCAACGCTAGCGCAACTGCGCTTCGCTTGCCACAGTAACATTAGCGCTACTTCGCCAGCGTTCGGGGCCCTGGACGCAACTTTGGATTTTAGTGAATTAGCATTGTCCTGGCGAATTTATGCCTTGGGAAGTGTTGCGATGTGAGCGAAGCGGACTCTAGTGCAAATTTGACGCTTAGTGAATCTGCCCCGGGTGTGTTTATGGACATGGAAGGAAATGTAGACCTCATTATTCTGTAATATGAAGGGCAGCGCTTGAATAAGGGAGAAAAAAGTGGACAGATGATATGTACATCATAAGTGTAGCATGGCATGCTAACAATAAGCCCATCCCACAATTATAAACCACACCCACTGTTATAATAAGCCCACCGACACTTTCTGGTTTCAGCCATTTTGCATTTTGACATTTCCCTTTATTAAACAAGTTGATGCCCAGTATGCATGCTTAACTAAGTATGTGGCCTGGAGGGACCCCAAAATAAAAACTGTGTATATGACTTTTCAGTTCGGCTTCTGCAAACACAACACCTTACCTGTGTATTGTGTCATAACACAGCACAACCCCCTGCATATTCTATATTACCCCACATTATTTAATATATATCATTTGATCACCATTCCTCAATCTGCTACTGTTCTCCACCTTCATTTTCTCTTTTTGTTTCCCCTATTTTCTTATCTTGTTCTCTCCCTGTGATCTCTTCTCTTCTTTTATCTTCTACATGCTCTCCTAAATTGTGCTTTTTAACCTCTCCATTTTATTGGCATGCAGAAGTGAGGAGGAGCATAAGAAAGCACTGATATTACAATAAAATATGTACCGTGATTCAAAACGCAGCTTTTTAACCGACCTAGTACTGTACATTGAATAAAATAACAAAAAGAAATTGACCTCACCACTAAGGACATGAACCTTGGAACAACATATTTGATGTTTTGAGCAATCACTCTGACTGTTCCACCCAATGCTTTGGTTAAAGTACGTATGTCATTTGTCTAAAAGGAAAAATAGAAAATGCGATTTTCACGATGCTTACATGTACATTTTCATGTTAAAGGCACAGTAGTTGTAGAGATTACAGTTATGAGATGCATTTACAGAGAAACATGTTTTCTTACCTTTAGTGCTTCCAGAATTAATACTTTATCCTTAACAAAGCCAAACTATTGAAAAAATAAAGAGAGAGAGGTGAGTTATTGGCTATATTTTAAACTGAAACTGAGGGATACTGTAAGCTATAATTCACCAATATCTTCAAGGCTACAGATTTAAGTTGTATATATTGTAAAGACCAAATGCAAGGCCCAAGAGAGAGTTATTAAACATGCAAGTGTGGTAAATGCAGGGGATCCTAACTGTTTATCAAAGGTCAAGTTGTTCATTCGAGGTCTAAAAAAGCTCACAAAGCTCTAAAATTCTACCTTTGATAAAGCAAAGTGAGTAGCATTCAATAGTAAGCACCATAAGAGAAAACCCATTCCAGCTAACTTGCAAAAAGGAACAATTATGATAACATGCTGAATAAATGGAAGAGTTTTCATCTATTTTATTTAATACTTTGGTACCCAGTAAATTGAATGAAAAATTATATGCGTGATAATTTCTATAAGAAACTGCTGACTTTCTAGTCTTTTTTACTGCATCGGTGAGTCTTATCAATTAATCATTAGCCATGGACGTGTTAAGTACAATCATTTAATTTTTTTTTAAGCAAATCGCAATGTAAACTTTTGTTCCCTATGGTACGATGTAACATAGAGTAACATTTATTTACTCGCCATGCAATAACAAAGCAGCCATATGAATAGCTATTCACTGAAATGATTATGCACTCTTTAAATACAGGTACTTTTGTTATTTCTTACCAGACTTGCAGTGTGAACTCTTTACATTACCTAAGGTCCGATGAACTGTTGTTTATAACAGTACATTGGGTAACTATGGATGCCTATGTGATAAATAGTGATGAGTGAATCTGTCTAAAAATGTGCAAAACGCTTTAAGTCAATGGGAATTTATTTTTTCTCCTTGACTTTTTTCATGGTGACTTCTCTTGCACAAAATACATTGGAGTCTATGGGTTTTTTTTTACAGTGACTCTTTTAAATACAGAATTTTGACGCGCAACAATTTTTTTTTCCTGGCAAATTGTCGCCACAAATTATATATATATATAATATATTTAGTTTGCTCAATTATTCAGATAGTCAGTCAGTGTGGCCTTTAAAACTCCAATATATTGTCTATCTCTGGCACTATTTATAATGATGAGAAAAATCTGTATAAAATGTTGGAAATGGTGGCAGTTTCACAAATGTAAAAAAAAAGTATAAAAATAGTTAGGATTTCAAACACCTTGGTGAACTTAGTGAAGTCAATAAATCTCAAATTAATTAAAGTATGGAGTCAGTTTTACTCCAAACATATTTGCAAATTTGCTGTAACAAAATGGCACACAGGGGATATTATTAGTGAGACCTTTCCCTGACACCAGGACAAAATGTTAGATAAATAATAAATTCTCCTTGTGGAAAGGATTGTTTTTAAATCGTTATCAAGGAACATGCATAAGTTGCCTGTATTTACCATATTTCTGTGTTCTGTAACTTGAAAATGTTTTAATTGAAATAAATACATTTATATAGTACACAATAAACAAATCTGTCTGTGGGTTTCTAGTATGATAAATAATGCTTTAATGTTCTTACCAGTTTATCTACAAGTTCCTCTAGTGGGATGTTAAGATCCATTGCGAGCATTCTCTGAGGGACAACATTTTCAAATGAGAATTAGACTGGGATTGAACAGTAGCCGACCAGACCATCTTAAATAGTTAACATCCATATTAGATTAATAAGGTAAAGGGAAAACTGCAGGAGGACATCAGTTAGGAAATAAGACGCATAAAAACACAGGTGAAATTTTGCTGTTCATGGATCATATTTGCCACTCTTTTACTGTCACCACCGCAACTTGTGCATAGTTTGAATGCTTGAATGCCAGGAAATGCTGTGCAGGAACATTTAATAACTTAACTTTCTGTTCTCATAATTTATTTTATGTGAACAAATATTGTGACTACAATATAATCATTGAGTACAGAATTGCTTATATGTTTACAACATTCATTTTGTGATTAAAAAATAATTGATGTTGTTAGGGCAATGTTCATTTTGTGACTACAACATAATTTTTGTGTTCAGAATTCATTTTGTACTAACAATATTAATTTTATGGCTTTAAAATGGTTTATGTTGTCACTCTAGATAATTTATTTTGTGAATTCATTGAGAATTCATTTGGGATTACAGTGTGATGTGTTCACAGACTATCTTTTTACTGTCAACATAATGTAATGCATACATTTTAAAGGACAAGGAAAATCTGAAGAGAATAATCTGATCAGGGAAAGGCTTACCACAATGCTGTGTATTAGTGCTGTAATTTCGCTCTAGTTCCAAGCCATTTAGTTGATCCAAAGTGCTTTGTTTCACAAAAACGTTTAGTTTATAAAAAAGTAAACCCACAATGCATCTTCAAGACCAATACCACAATACATGCGCAGACATACTCGAGCAGGATTGCTCTCTGCATTAACACATCTATGCCCGCCCTCTTTTACGCTTCAACCAACCGGGAACCGCTAATAGAGGTTGTTATGGTTACCTGTGCCCCTATCTCTTAAACTGAAACACCGTTTGTGACTAGTGATGGGCGAATTTCTCCCGCCGGCGTCTACATTTTTTTGACGCCAGCGACAATTCCGACTCTGGCAACAATTCTGATGCCCATTAAAGTCAATGGGCGCCTAGAATTGTTGCCGGCGTCAGAATTGTCGCTGGCGTCAAATATATTCACAGGTGGTGAAACGCGAAAATTTGCTTCGAAATAGCGCCTGCCGAATAAATTCGCCCATCAGTAATTGTGACCTGTATAAATTTCATTCACGATTTGTGTTGATCGCTGTCTCTGCTTTTCATTCTCTGGAAGCGTGAACACTGCTATTTTGTTATATAATACTTTGCACGACAAGCTATTATGTGCAGGAGAGTGGACGGGAAATTTTCTCGCATGTGCATTCTGTCTGAAATGTTGCTCTTCATGACATAGGCATTTCAAAGATGACGGACGCGAAGGACTTTAGTAAAGAAAATCTCCAAGACGAAGTTACTACTTTTAAAAAAAGATATTTGTAAAAATAAAGTTAGCGATATAAGAGAGCAAGGGGGTACTGTTTGAATGATGAGGTATGGGAAAAAAGGATTTCCTTATCCTTTTAAAACTTATTTTGTGCCTTAAAATGTTATGAGTGCAAACTGAGCACCATAACATATAGGCATGTACCTACAGTATACCATTAATAGTAGTACAATGATTCGTTTTGCCATTTGATTTTTTTGCAGAAGTCAAACTTCTGCTCCATAGGCTGCATGTAGCATCTTAGCTGTGTTTGACAAGGACATCAGCATCTTTTAGGAACTGCATTGTAAAAGGGCTTGCAATTTAAATCTCCTGTAAAGTACAGATACTCAACCAGGGCAGCCATCAGGGGGGGACAGGGGGGAGAGTTGTAGGGGGCCCGAGGGTAAGGGGGGCCGGCCACGCCACACTTACTTGATTTTCCGGGCCCCCCATCTTTCTGAGAGCTGCTGACTTCAGGAAGGCATGGACGTTTAAGTGTCCCTGGCCATCAATTTTCTTATAATGTGGGGGGGGGCCCTGACCACCAATTTTTTTTTCTCATGTGGGGTCCTAGCCACCAATATTTTTTAATGGGGGGGGGGCCTGGCCACAAATGTTTTCATATGGGGGCCCTGACCACCAATATCTTTTTATTTCATATTAACATGTGGGAACCCTAGCCACCAATATTTTTTTTATTTTACTGTGTGGTGGGGAGGGCGGACCTGTAGGTGGGGCTTGTGGTGGGCCCAGCCCAGGGGGCCCAGGAAATTTTGTCATATGGGGCCCTGCGATTTCTGATGGCGGTCCTGTACTCAACCTGCCATGCATTTTGTTTATGTACTGCTGTTCTTGTTTTATTACGTTTTGCTTTTAATGTTTTTTTTCCGCCAAAATTAATATTTAAAGGGGCAGTTCACCTTAAGGTTAGGTCTGAATTAATCTAATTATTTAAATTAAAAAAGTCAGACCAAACTAGAATCCACGATTGGACCTTATTTACTATTTAAAAAATCACAATTTATTCGGATCAGGGAAACCACGAAAAAATAAAAATTTTAATTGTATGTTTTTTTCCTGAATCGCTCAATTGTTTCGGGCTTTTTGCCGAAAAGCTCACGTTTTTTTGCATTTTTGCCTGAAAAGTCTGAAATAGTCGAATTTTTGGGCTAATTCCAGAGCAGACCACAGACGCTTCCAAATAGGATAGGAACCTCTCCCATTGACTTATAAACAACCTCGGTAGGTCTGAGATGCCGGATTTTCAGATTCTGACTTTTTCCATTCTTGGGGTTTAATAAATCTTGAAAAATTTTAGGTTTTTTTTTTTCCACAAAAAATTCGGATTTTATATTATGTCGAGTTTTTGGCATTCAGACTTTAATAAATAAGCCCCTTTATGTTATTGCTACTTTCTATTACTTATCTTTCTATTCAGGCCCGCTCCTATTCATATTCCAGTCTCATATTCAAATCAATGTATGGCTGATAGCGGAATTTGGACCCTAGCAACCAGATTGTTGAAATTGCAGGAATCTGAAGAGCTCCTGAATAAAAATATGTATACTTTTTTAAATGGATAGATGCTTTATTTCTGGTGAACAATATGAAAACAACTGAACTAAAAAAAGTGTTGGAAGGTGAACAACCCCTTAAAAGCTCCAGTAAACACTGCAGTTGCCCCACCTGTATTTGGGCCCTGTATATTATCAGGAGGCAACAGTTAATGCTCTAAATGTAGTTTCCGTGACCATTCTCTTACTTGACAAGTTTTAATAATTCTGAACTTACCACAGTAATGAGGATGTCTTCCACCAGGCATTTTTCCCTCTCTATCCTTTGCTGGCCAGAACAACTACAATCCTGCACACAAATAAAGCAAAACAAAAAGTGAAATAGATAATGAGAATGAATAGAATATATACAGATACCAAAAAGATTAAGGGGCAGATTTATCCAAAATGGAGTCTGTGTTTTCTCAGTTCGAGAAAAAGTGTGGCGAGAAAGAATTAGTACAATTAGTTAATTGGCCTCCCAGTGTAACAAGTCAGAAGAGAAAAGAGGCCCTAGGCATCTATTATGTATCTATGTATATAAATATATTGTGAAAAAAGAAATTCTCAGTTAACCAGAATATGGACTGGTTTCTTGTAAAAAGATTCACAGCATTTCCCAAGTGCCTAAAAGCGCCTTAACAGCTTCAAAACTATACAGGCTGTATGAGTTAGTTCTAAACATTGAAAATTACAATGCTAAATTACCTGTTGATATAATTATGGCAAAATGAGTATCAAAACTGTGAACTGATTAACCCCCATTAATTAAATGGGGAGTCATGCTAATGATTCAGCATTGAAGAAGCTGGTTGCTGCTTAGAAAAAAATGACAAAGAATTCTAGCAGTAAAATGGATAGATACTGGAGGGCGATGGGAGTCTCAATGAATGCGGTAGTCTCATAGTAGAATGAGAGAATTAACATATCAAACATTGGTAGCTTCCAGGAATAGGAATCCCATACTTCCAGAACCAATAAATACACAATAGGAGCTGCCAAAGCAATTCTATGGTTCTATGGTCCAACTTTTGACTTTTTGCTAATATCTAAAATAAATACCTCAATGCTCTGCAGCTTATAGAGGATATAATGTACTTTACGGACATAATAATCCTTTTGAGATGTCTGCAAAAAAAGGAAAAAACAAAGACTAATTAGGCACCAATTCATGCAATAATGTGGTAATAGCATTCCCTGTTTTTGGTAAAGGGGTAAAAAGTATTGTATGTTAATTTATAGATATGGTTTCCTCTAATCCTATACTCCAGAAGACTTTGACACATGAAAATGCAATTTCCCAAAGTTTGCTGTTTAAATAAAATGCTCCCTATGACTGATTTGCTTTATCAAGAACAAGAACACCTTGTTCATTGATAATTAAACTTACAAATATCCAAACTGATGGAAAAACAACAACATTTTGAAAGTTTTTAGCAGCTTTAAGGAATTTTACTCCACTTTATGAAAAGACAGATGCCAATAATGTACATAAATCATCCCAGGCAAGTTGATTTCATGGAAGCTGAAGTAGCTGAAGAGCTGTTTTCTGACTATTTGTGGATATTTTGTCCTTGATGTATATTGCTGTGCAGTTAATACTTACCAACATGTGTCTAGCATCCATTCTCTGGCCATCAGCAGATACTGTGCAAGAAATACATATACAGTTTACATATGATTTTTTTTTTCATTTGAATTTGGGGGCATTTATGAGTAAAAGATAGAAATGGCTCAGATTACATACAATGCCCCATCATGCATTTCTTACTTATTTGGATTTAACTTTTATGTTACCTTATAGTATAAAAACATAAAACAGTGAAAGGTAGAAAACCCTGCTTAGGAGAATGTGCATGGTCTAGTCTAAAAAAACTGTTGATATTTTCAAGACCTTGCACCAATTGTTTTCAACTTGCACAACCTAGTGGACAGACTTCCTAAGTGCACATATATATGAATTGCTTGATTATAGCTGGGATTAAGTTTCATTATACTGTAGATAGTGTTTGATTATAGTTTAACGTTTTTGGAAAATAGTAGTGTTTTACTTGCAGTAAAAGGGTAAAGATGTTTTAACTTTTTAGAATAATTAGAGTTAATGCGCTGAAAGTGGTTATTTACATCAGTATTAAAGTAACAATTTTTTTTTGCCCCTGCCACTATTTTTTTTAACTGCTTTCCGTCACCCACATGTGACTGAACGTCAAAAAGAATCCTCCATTAAAAGGAAAGGGCTTCAACACTCTTGAGAGTCCCACAGGCAGAAGGTTTGGAAAAAAACTTGAGCCCTCTGGCCCACCGTTGCTGAAGCTTGGGTGGACCCCTTTATCCCCATCCCCACGTGCCCAACCCCATTGCCTAAATACACAAAGAGGCAAGGGTCTTCAGACCCTCATTCGCCTGATGGCTTGGAACGGTTTCTTGTTCAGGGAGGACCGGAGCTTGATAGTCATCCCCTAGGTCTGCAGGAAGCCATGATGGGTCCACTGCACCCTCAAATCCCAAAGTGAAAAAACATGTAAAAAACATGTAAATAAGATAAAAGTGAAGTATGTGATAAATAAATGAATAAATAAATAAACAACATCTATAAAAGGTGCCATGGATTAAGACTCTACTACTTGTTGGTATTATAAAAATGCCTCTGCATCAGCCAGAAGGCCAGAGCATAAAAGAGCAATGCAGCTAAAAAGTGCATTGTGCAAAGTGCCTTATCTTAAAGGTGGGCTCATATTGATAAAGTCCCAAAACCACCTCCTGCTCTCTCATAAAGTTATGTCGCTGAACTAAGAATATAATACCCTCATTAAGATACAGTGGGAAAAGTTCTGCAAATGAAAATTTCCAGTTGCTGAAATAATGCAACAGTCTGCAGAAACAAAACTCTGAGAAAATGTAACAGAATAAACAGTGTACGAGTGGGACTCACATGATATTCAAGGCCTATTCTCACAAACATTAACTGCAAAGAGTGCTAGATAATCTGGAAAGCAGGTATAAACAGGAGCTGTTAAGAGCATTCATTTAACCTAGATAAATACTGATGGCCAACACTAGAAAGCTACCTGCTTGATTTATTTTTTTTTTTCTATGCGTGCATGCGTTTTTTGGGTTCACTGGAAATTACTATAACTTTATTTTGTATATATAAAAAGCAAACATGTAGCTTGTCTTAATGTGCAAAAAAAAGTCATTCAGACATTAAAGAGATGAAGAGATGAATTAAAGGTGATGAAAGAGATACAGTAAAGGTAAAATACTGTACAAGTTTAAGGGCTCTCAGGGTCAACCTATAGCATGAACTGCATGGGCATTGACAGAATCCCTTAAAGTAGACAACTTTACAATGCACATACAATTGTATTAAACACATTTAGTTCCTGTTTATCCAGCTACATCTGAGAGCTGTTTGTGGCATCAAAGTGTCTGCCTGTGGTCTCTGCAGTGGGAACCAGTTGGAAAGTAGTAATGGTAGCACTATCAGTATTTCTTTGCTGCAGATAATGGACAGCTGCCTTTATTACAACAGCATGCCAGGTTCTGCTGTCAGATGCAGCTGAACGAATAGAAGATGATATCTCAAACTTAGTGAAAAAATTAAAGCATGCATATTGTGAAAGTAGTTCTTTTTTTAGGGATTCTGTTGGAATCTATATACTTTTTGTGTAAACTTTACAATTACTTTAAATTAAAGTAGGTAGGGCCACTACAGCATTAGGGCAAACTATTATACACATTGAGGCAGATTTATCAAGGGTCGAAGTGAAAATTGGAATATTTTCTGTATAGAAATTTTAGCCACAAAATAAAGAACAAAATAAAGAAATAATTAAAAACCAAAGTGAATTTGTTTAGGTTAAAATAGGAAATGGTTAAAATTACACATTTTATTTTATTGTCTGTAGTAAATTGTATTTTTGGGGATTTGCATTCAAAATAATTTACATGATCTCATAAGCACAATTTGTTGTGTATTTTTTAAAAGCTTCAAATAAAATTAATAAATATTCTTTAAGTATTCTATAAGAGGATGAAAAGAAAGATAAAAAGAAAGAAAACCAAATTTTCAGCTATATTTTCAAATAACAAATCCATTAAAATCATGTGTAAAATAAATAGAGTTTAGTAGATGTTTAATATTGGTCTATTCATTCTTACCAAAACAACTGCTGAGTCCAAGGAGAAGGAAGGCTACTGTGATCTGCATCGCTTAACTAACAGGATCTGAAAAGTGATTTCAATTCTCTGCTGAAACTGTTTGAAGAAAATCACAGGACACTCACAATTTATACTACAGAATTATTCACATTTATGTAATCTTCTGTATTTCTCTGTATTGACGCAGCCTTCTCTATTTGCTTTTTGGCATTTTAATGGAGTAATCAAATTTCCAACATGTTTGTATACACCAAGCTGATATTATTATGTTATCCATATCATATATCATTTTGCTTTTATATATTTTTTAAGCCTGTTTCTGGTATTAAAAAGATTAAAACTTTTTTTCAGTGTTTTACTTAAAGCTTTGCAATTACTATGCACTGAAATATTTTCAAATTCAATGTATGTAGATTCAAAATAATTTTCCCACACAGCAAGATTTTGCGATATTTATAACTTTTCATGTTTTCTCACCAAAATAATCAGGGAGCTCAGACCTGCAGAGTTCCTGTCACTCTAACTGATTAAGAATTTTCTAGTTGCTTTGCTATTATTGTACCATAAGCCTCTGGGAATCTTGTGCAGTGCAAGAAATTAAATGCTTAATAACTTAAAGCTCAGCTTTTCTTTATTCCAATGAAGGCAGCTCCATGATATAGGACCAAACAGAAATGACCATAATATCCCTATATATTTGTCACACCTTCCTAGACCCTCAGTCTTTAGTGTCCTGTCACTGTCCCTGTGCTCCCACTATTTGTCTTCAGAATTTATCTGTACTGTAAATCCTAATTTTGTTCCTAATTATTTTTTTAATGCTGTGACTCTGTACCTATTATAATGGCTAGCATAACCACAGCCAAATGGGATAGTAATTCCTGAAATTTGATGACATGCAACCTTTTGCCACATTCTTGTTACCTATTGACAACTGTGAAATGCATTGCCAAATATTTGACACACAAATTCTCACATTTGTTCCCTGTCTTGAAGAGTTTCATTGCTTCTTCTTCTTTGCAAGACCAAATTGTCAATATTAAGGGGGTTACTTACTAAAACTCGAGTTCATCTCATTTGCTTTTATTAAAACAAAGTTTAAAGCCCAACCACAAATTTAACTCATCAATAATTCTTCTCGAAAAAGTCGGAGCAAAGAAAAGTCACGTCAAATTTGTTTGATGCTACTAAAACTTGACTTTATTGAATTGTCTCAGAGAAAACTTGTATATATCAGATTATCGGATGAAAACCAGCTCCGATTATGAAATCAAGAAACATCTTAAGGGACATTTGCCATTGATTTTTACACTTTCTCCACAGGTTTGAGATTATTTTCATATTTGAATTTTTAGCAGCTTTGGGGTATAATAAATCTCTAAAAATTAGAGGCTTTTTCCCCTCTAAAAATTTGAGTTTTCCCCTTTAAAAACTCGACCAGAAAAATTTGAGCTTTAATAAATAGGCCGCTTAAACCAATGTTTTTTCACCACCAATTATAACATATTGGACACATCAGTAAGCATAGTTTTTTTATTTACTAAAAAAAAATCTGCATCTGTATAAGGCAAGCCACGTCAAAAGAAGCTCCACACTTTGTACAACCAATGATTTCTTACAATTCTTATATTCTTCTTATATTCTTCTACCACACCTCCTCTTTAGATGATCGTTTTCTCCCTTACCTCTTTCTTTTTTTGGGGTCCCACAAGGCTCTGTCCTAGGCCCTATATTCTTTTCTCTCTATAACTCCTTCCTATTAATTAAAATGAATACATTCATATGGTTTCCAATACAACCTCTAAATTGATGATACTCAAATGTATCTATGCTCTCCTGATCTGAACCCAGAGGTTTTAATACTGGTCTCCTCCTGCCAGGGATGATCCTGGGGCTTCTGCCGCCCAACTCTCCTACTCCCCACTTTAGCATCAGAGCAGGTCAAGGGGGGCCACATTGCTACTGCAGCGAAAATCATGCCAATTTCACCTAAGGAATATTTCCAGAATATGATCATTTAGTGCTCAAGATGGCACAAAAAATGTGATTCAATCTCTCATCATAATATGATTCTGAATAAAATTCTAACTCCCAACTGTCCAGTTTTATGTAGGATAGTCCCTATTTAACAGCAACTTTTTGTTCACGGATACGAAACACACACAAATTTCTGCAGTGGGGAAAGTGCCCCTTCTTTATTGATTTATATCCTCACCGACATCAACGTTTTGAGGGGGGTACAACCTCTTATTTCCTAATAAATTTTTCAATTTTTAACTGATTGATTTATTATTGTTGGAGGTACTCAAATCTCTTTTTTGAAATGTTAGCTCAGACCACAGTCCCAGTTTCTTACTGATCTCCTGTACTGACACCACAAAAAGATACACAGTTTCTAAAACGTCACTAAATAAGAGGCTTTTGGCAGAGAGCTCAGAATACACGACACATGCACTTAGATACTATTTAACTATTTAAAATAGGCAGGTGTCTTGGGAGAACTGAGACTTGCAGGTTAAAGGACAATTTCACCTTCATTAGCAAAACTGTAATACCACAAAATACATGACTAGTGATGGGCGAATTTGCGCTGTTTCGCTTCGCCAAAAAATTTGTGAATTTCCAGCAAAATTCGTGAAATGGCAAAAAATTCGCAAAACAGCGCCGGTGTCTCATTTTCGACTCCGTTTTCTTCCGGAATTTTTTTGACACCGGCGAATTTTCACCAGTGAATTTTCACGGGCGTTTCGCAAATTTTTTCGTCGGCAGCGAATCACGCAAATTCGAAAATTCAAATAAATTCGCCTATCACTATACATGACCCTAAACCCCCCAGAAATGTGTTCAAACTTTCCATGACCTGTCAAATTTTGTAAAATGGTTGTGGTATTCAGGGAGTGTGGTCACAAAATTGGCATGGCCAAACATTTGCGCTGCACTACACGTGGCAGATCTTTTTGTCCCTCTTTACAATTTTCAAATGTTGGGAGGTATGCTAATGCCCCTCACATTTAAAACAGTTCATAACTTGGGCCCATGCTACATCTCGCAACTCATCTCCAGATATTCACCAAACTGCTTGTTACACTCCTCTACTGACCTTTTAGTGTTTTTGGGCAGGGCTTACTTTATTTCTAGTTTTGGTATTTGGTGTTTTCCTGCATGTTTAATGTATACACCCATTTATTGTACAACACTGCAAAACATGTTAATGTATAAATATATAGTGAATAAAGTACCCCCTATTGTAAAATATAAGGATATTATAAGTTACCGAGGAGTTTCATGACCATATAAAAACACGAGGCCAAAGGCCGAGTGTTTTTATACAGGTCATGGAACTCCGAGGTAACTTCTAATATCCTCATATTTTACAACTGGGGGTACTTTATTTATTATAATACACAAGTTTCGATGATTCATGTGACAGAAATGACATCAGAACTCACCGTTTATAACTGATGACATCAGAACTCACCGTTTATAAGGATATAATTTACAGGGTATTCATGGCTTTTGTGTATTATATGCTAATAATGATAATAATATGAATGGCTTTACTCTACTTATATTTGATTTTCTATTTTGATAATGCTAGAACCATCAAATTAAGACTTTGGTGCTTTGACTATACTGGTTCATTTTAAGTAATGTTTACTATCCATCTTGATCCCTGTTATTTTATTGCTTTTGCTCTATTTACATTGTCTTTGTTCTCATTTGATCATTGACGTCTTCATATATGCCTTACTACACATACTCATACTTGTTTGTTTGCTTTTGACTCTTACGTTGTATATCAGATCATGTAAGATTTATGCTCAGTGATTTTATTGGATATTCTAATGGACTAGGTATGATAACACTACTATAACCTGTGATAATAAGATGACCTAATAATACAAACTAAACAAATGGGATCTTTAAGTATTAACAAAGAAGTCCTTTTCTCATATATCTCTCCTGGTTTAAGCAAGATGATTCTTGGGGAGAATGATTCAGCACAACAGGAAGTCTAATCCTACTAAGTTCATGAGGTGAGCTTAAAAAAATATTTCTTTATTTGGATGCATTTACTTAGTGTAAAAATGGCAAAGTGTTGAATTACCTATGCAGAATAAATAAATATTTTAAGGAAGAAAAAGGAGATTAGAAAATATCCCTCAATAGATAAGACTCTTAAGAATATCTGGTTCCAGAAATAGTCATTAAACCTTGATCCAGTATGTACTGTGCTTAGCATTTAATAGACGTTTTCTCACTTAGTTGTTAATTCCAGTAAGAATGCAAAATAATAAGCATAAGTGAACATGTGTGTGTGTGTGTATGTGTGTAAGGGATACTATCCCTTCTTCTCCATGTAAAACACACAAATATTACTGTAGCAACATCCCTACAAATGAAAGTCTACAATTGCCTTTGCTAGGAATAATGTAATACATAAATATATTTCAGTGTAATATTTAGCTTGGCTGGTAAGTGGTAGCAATTAGGGAAAGCCCCTAGCAACTATGCACCAGTGTAACGTACTCGTCTGTTAGGAATCTTAGAAACAGTGGGAACACTCAGAGGCACAGGACACCTCTGTGGATTCTAGTGTTTTCACTGACACCCTTTTGGGGCCCAGGGCTTTCTGCTGCGAGGTACCGGCAAGGATTAGGCAAAACCTAGTCGAGTGTCACGACGCTCGGCATCAATCGGCGACAAAATGACACCAATGTCATTTATGCCTAGCTGGGGCGCGTGAAGAATGCAGAAGTGCGCGCCTGTGCACCAAGAGATGTGGAGAGGTGCGCCGGGAGGTAAGAGACTGGGGCAATCTCCCGACGCTTCTTACAAACAGTTAATGAAATGGAGTGTTAACTAAGAATGAAAGCTTAACTAAAGATGTAGGGTATAAATGCTATACATTAAGAAGCAGATTTATTAAAACTTCACTCACTTTCTATTCATTCCTATGGGATTTTTTAGAAACATATTTATTAATGGTGACCAACTTTCACCCAGACTTCTAAAAATCCCATAGTAAGACAGTGAGTGAGTATTTCTTTGGTTAGGTCTAATCTCACATTTTGATATATCTGCCCCTGTGTTTTAGCTTCAGTACCAGACAAAGGTAACCACAGCTCTTTAGCATCTTCTTTTCTGCTGATTCACTGCACGTGCTCTGTGCCACTGTCAGTTAGGGATCCACTCACAATATATTGAATTACAAGACTGATTAGTAAATAATTTAGATTATTGGTATATGGCAGCTCAGAAAACAGCACAATTAGCATCAGAATTGAATCAGCCCTGTAGCATCAGCTATATATTGTCAAGGATTAGGTAGGTGGCGCTGTGGAGAATGATGGGGGAAGGGCGAGTTCTTGAGGCAGGAGCTGATTGTGCCTAGGGAACACGTAAAGGGAAGGCAGGAACAGGTTGCCGAGGGCAATGATTTAGACTGGAACGGGTAAAAGGGGAGCAGGATGGAGAGGGCGAAGGTCAGGACTGGAACAGACTGGATAGGACAGGACGATGAGAGTGTAGATCGGGGGCAAACTGAAAGGATGAGACAGGACAGTGCGGGGGTAGATCTGGGGGACAGAATAGCGGGAGGACAGGATGGCGGGAGGACAGGATATAGAAGGAGATAGTGGGAGGACAGGATACAAAAGGAGATTGGAGCAGAAGGAGAGAGGACTGGAGAGCAGTAGGGGTTAGGTACAAGGCAGAACAGGAAGCAGAAATCAGGAACAGGAAAGGCAAGGTCGGTTCAAGGTGAAGTCAGGGAAAGGTACAAGGCAGAACAGGAAGCAGAAATCAGGAACAGGCAAGGCAGGGGTCAGGTCAAGGTCAAGGCTCAAATAGGTTAAGGCAAGGTATAAAGTAGAACGGGAGCAGAACTTGGAGGGAAAGACCAGGGAGGAACAGAACAAGGAAAGATCAGGAGGAAAGGTTCAAGGTAGGATAGAACAAGGCAAGGAGGCTAAAGCTGAAACCCTTAGCTAGAGAAAATGCCACACTGCTAGTCTGGGAAACAATACTCTGGCAAAGAGGGTTTGGAGGGCAGGGTCCCTGGCTTGAATCCCAGCAGAACCTGACATGTATGTATTTCTATCCCTATTTTTTTATATATGTATTTAAACCTTGGTGGGACAAAAACATTCCTACCCACTATTAAACTAAAATGTTTCCAAAAAAATGTTATCAGGGTCACCACAGCTGTGCCGCTCCTGATACATGCAGTGTGTCTGGGTGCAAAAAAAAGCCTTGTTTGAGTCAGTTTTATATGTTGCACTTGCCAAATACTGCAATTAAATATACATTTCTTCATACTGAATTAAATGTTAGCTCCCTGACTTCTTGCCAGTCACTGTATCATTTATTCATGTATCTAAAACTTTATTTTCTTTGTTTAACCCCATGCATTAAAGATACCTGTATAGAGTTGTATAGAGAATTGAGCATTGCTTTTAAAGCAGGGGAACCAATTTTTAATAGACAGTAGCTCCAGGGTTCCCCAGTGTCAGACTGACCCACTGGAAAACTCCTAGTGTGCCCAGGTGTAGGATGGCCCACCTGGTTTATTTTCTACTTTTTAATGATCATTTTGTCTGATTACCCTGTTTAATGTATTATCTTTATATTATATGATTCAATAGGAACCTAAGGAGGTTATTAAGTTTTTATGGAAACTTTTTCAGATATTTTCAAAATGTAATTCTTAATTCTTAATCTATAAACAGACCCCAAAAATCCAGTGTAAACTACTGATGTGAGAAAATAAAGCTACAGTTCTAAGAATTGGCAGCAGGTGTCACTGGTTAACCACAGCACTGCACATTTTTAAACAGATAACACCAACTTGTAAACACATTTGTAGATTTCTTGAAGACACTTATATAAACAGGTCACTTAGACAAAATTTTGGCCAAAATACAGTACATCAGTGCTGGCCCTATAAAGTGTTTTTTCTACATTTAAAAAAATAACTGTCACCCAATTCCATGTTATGAGGGAGATAATAGCCCCTTTGTTTTAGGCCCAGATTCCTTTCGCACTAAATGATAACCTGAAATAAGGTTTCAAAAAGGCATGGAGTGGATCTTTATCCCCCTCATGACATGGGTTGGTTGACAGCTCTGTCTCACTTTTTAGCTTCCCTGCATCTGTTTAACAAAAAAATAAAATATATAAAATGTGCATTCCTTTTAGCATGACATAGTAATCTAAAGAACCTTAGTAACAATATTTATGGGGATTTGTTTTGCCTCTTTGCTAATTTTTTAATGGTACATTTTGATGGAAGTGAAGCACAGTTTTGTGGACACAGGGGGATGATTCCCAAGTAATAGAGAATAATTAACCTGATGCTCCAAGACACAGAATATGCAAAATATGCAAAGTGTTGCCTATTAGGAAAAATGCAGGTGTGGGCATACCCATGGTCTTAGCATGGGTATGCACAAGATTCAAACTGGAGGTTACAGAGAAGCACCAATGTGGGGCAGAGTCAGACTGGGGGTCTGAGGTTTACCGGGCTTCCGCCTTAGGGGCCTCCCTACATCAGCCGTGAGGTCCATCCGGTGCCACTATGTCCCTCCACCACTCTCCTCCAGCACGCACCTTGTCACGTGCCTTGTTTCCTCTTTTTTGCAGCCATGATTAGGGGCCTGGTCAGGTGCAGCACCCAGGGTTTCAGCTGAAGTGGGAGGGGAGGCAGAGTCCACACTGCTGGTCCAGTCTGACCCTGGGTGTGTGCTTTCCCAGATTCTTACCTGTGAGCTAATTTATCCTTCCCTTCTCCTATGGTTTTGTAAAGCTTTAGGGGACGTCTGATATACTATAGGAAGTACATATCCACAAGTTTGGACAAAAGGCCCATGGGTATGGATATGGGCTAAGTATTCATTGTGTGTTTGAAATAGGGATGCACCGAATCCAGGATTCGGTTCGGGATTCGGCCTTTTTCAGCAGGATTCGGATTCGGACGAATCCTTCTGCCCAGCCGAACCGAATCCGAATCCTAATTTGCATATGCAAATTAGGGGCGGGAGGGAAATTGCATGACTTTTTGTCAGAAAACAAGGAAGTAAAAAATGTTTTCCCCTTACCACCCCTAATTTGTATATGCAAATTAGGGTTCGGATTCGGTTCTGTATTCGGCCGAATCTTTCACGAAGGATTCGGGGGTTCGGCCGAATCCAAAAAAGTGGATTCGGTGCATCCCTAGTTTGAAATGCTCAGTGCACTGGGAAGTCTGTCTGCTAATTAGCTCATTATGTCCAGCAGCTATCAGGGTTCTTGCTGGAGTTTGCCTCCTGCTGACTAGTCACTGCTATCTGGTAAGGTGCATGTGCTGCTCTGGGCCCCTCTGCTATGGTTGTTGGGTACAGGGCCAAGCCAGCCAAGTGCCCAAGGCAACCTGGCCGGCCACTTCGCCCCCTTGCCGGCAAGCCATTGGGTGTGCATGCATGCTCGTCGGTGAGCGCACACGCATGCACGCATCTGCGAGTATATGCATATGCACCTGCGAGTTTGCGCATGCGTGTCCTATACAACAATTTGTGGAGGAGGGGTGAGAGCAGTGCACGCACATAGTGTGCACAGAGGCGCACTGGCCTCGAACAAGGGTGCGGACCAGGGGTAGGCGAGAGAAGAGGTACGTGCTTGGCATCCCCACTTCGTTGCGCCCTAGGCACGTGCCTCTTCTGCATACGCCTAGTTCCAGCCCTGGTTGGATATCTAACATTTGTTATTCGTGAGCCTGAGTCTCTGTGCAGACAGAGTGGGTATTTTTTCTATTATACCAGGTGCTTCCAGGATTGGCTGGGGGTTGAAGCAGTATTGTACCCCCTTCCTTTCCTATAATGGTTCTGCAATGTGTATATTTCTGTTTTGTGAGATGAGATACATTTCTTTAGAGATTTAGTTGTTATATAGTTGAATGTCAGTGAGTCAATATTCTGTGCTATCTCCTGGTTGACAGTAGTTGAATTGTAGATCAGCTACACTTATTGAGTTTACTGCATGGTCCCCATTGTCCCTAACTGGTGTGTTGGCGGGCATTTTTTCAAGAGTCTGCTAGAACATTAGCAGGAATTGAGTCAACACAGTTGTTTGGCAACTGTTTTTTTTTTAACTAGGATTTGGCACACAATGATGCTGCCGTTTGCTATGGCCCTTAATACTCGTGGTTGCTGGCTTTTGCAATGGCTCCAACCATGGGTGGCCACTGTCTTATTTAACATACCTACCAACTGTCCCGTTTTTAGAGGGACAGTCCCTCTTTTGACAGCTCAAACCGCAGTCCCTCGTTTGTACTGGAAAGTCCAGTTTTTCTCTGCACAGAACAGCCAGAAAAAGAAACAAAGTTTCTAGCTTAATTGGCTTTTGGCACAGAGCCCAGAACAGCCACAGCTTCAGACAAGATACTTTTGTAAATACTTTTGAGATAAGCAAATAAGTAATTGTAACAATATAAGATAACAGGTCCCTTGGGAGAAGTTAGACTCACAGCCTAAAGGACAATTCACCTTCATTAGCAAAACTGTAATAACTGAAAAAACCCCCACAGAAATATGTTCAAACTTTCATAAAATGCACAAACAGAAGGACGGCACTCTGGTAAAGAACAGGATTTTATTGCTGGGTACTGTATAAAAACATATGCCTTACGCGTTTCGGGAACTCCTTCCCTTAATCATAGGCTATGAATTAAGGGAAGGAGTTCCCGAAACGCGTAAGGCATATGTTTTTCTATAGTACCCAGCAATAAAATCCTGTTCTTTACTGGAGTGCCGTCCTTCTGTTCGTGCATTTACTGTTGGCAGTGGGGACGCTGCGGACTGAGCACCCGGCACTACAGGGGAGCAGCTAAGTGGTGGTGAGTTGAAGCGGTCCTAACTGGTTTTGTTCAAACTTTCATAACCTGCCAAATTTTGTAAAATGAACATGGTAATTATGAGGTGTGGCCACAAAAATTTGTGTGGTCAAAAAATTTGCAGCGCTACGCACACCGACTTTTTTTGTCCCTCTGTTTATTACCAAAATGTTGGGAGGTATGTTCTTATGATTCGGTTTTATGTGTTGGCAACCATATTGTGGAAGCTACTTTAGTCTGGGAGGGAACCTTTTAAGCAGGGAATGGGCATTATTTGGTCTGTGATGCTTAATTCTCATCATGTTCCAGTTTCAGTAGTCAAAAGGGTGGAATTTGAAGCTCCTGTCCTGCATTTTTGTTATCTTCAGAGGATATACATTATATCAGCTTTCCTGTTTCTGTGATGCTGGTTTGTTTTATGGCTCTTTTAGCATCACAAGGACCAAATATGCATTAACATCAACTTTCCCTGTTAAACTTACGAAATTACAAAGCATCTTATTTTCATGATTAAACCAATAGGCAAAATGTGTGTTCAGCACAATCCCTATTGTTTGCAAGGTGGTATACTGCCACTAACAGTGGTACCATCAACAGTGGTAACAATGACTGCTAACATAAAGTATAAGATTAAAACAAAACTGTAGTACAATTTATGAACAGTAGGTGTCATGCAATGATCACAAAAGATGGTAACCATCTCTTCAACACCAAACCAAGATGAATATGCAAATCTTACAGAACACAGTAATATGCAGATACTATTAAAAGTAATTTATCGTGATTTTGTAAGGCCACGTTTTAAGTGACACTGGCTGTGTATCTAATTCTAGCATAACCAGATCTGCTGTTGACTTGTTTTATCCATTTACTAAATAAGTTTAAAGTAGATTTAGAATTATACAAGAAGATTGCAATTTATCAGTTTCAGGGTTTTCGGATATGAGAATGGGAACTTATACATATGTAAGTTCCATTGTTGTAACTAAACACTGTTTAAGGATTGCTAGGTAACCTTTAAGCAGACCATAGTAGCTATAAGTTTAAAAAAAATTATACATTATATCATTATATTTTTTTGTAAATGTAGGGAGTTTAAAATGCTTGAAATTGCTTTGCCATGCACTTAAGTGATAGTTGCCTGAACCTCACAAGCTAGATGGCTACTGATTAAAAAGATTTGTATTTTATAAAAGGAGTCATATACAGTCATATAAAAAGTTTTGAGAACTCAGCCTGCAAAATAATTTACTCCACTTTCAACAAAAAAGACAACAGTGGCATGTCTTTCATTTCTCAGGAACATCTGAGTATTGGGGGTTTTCTGAACAAAGATTTTTAGTGAAGCAGTATTCGGTTGTATCTAATTAAATAGGATGCGAAAAACTGGCTGTGAAAACATTTGGGTAACATTGTAATTTTGCTAATTTGAATGCATGTAACTGCTCAATACTGATTACTGGCAACACCAAATTGGTTTGATTAGCTCATCAAGCCTTGGTCTTAATAGGCAGCTGTGTTCAATCATGAGAAAAGGTGGCCAATTGCAAGTTGTGCTTCTATTTAACTCTCCTCTGAAGAGTGACAGCATGGGATCCTCAAAGAAACTCTCAAAACATCAGAAAACATACATTGTTCAGTATCATGGTTTAGGGGAAGGCTACAAAAAGCTATCTCAGAGGTTCAAACTGTCAGTTTCAACTGTAAGGAACGTAATCAGGAAATGTAAGGCCACAGGCACAGTTGCTGTAAAAACCAGGTCTGGCAGGCCAAGAAAAATACAGGAGCAGCATATGCGGATGATTGTGAGAATGGTTACAGACAACCCAAAGATCCCCTCCAAAGACCTGCAAGAACATCTTCCTGCAGATGGTTTATCTGTACATCGTTCTACAATGCAGCGCAATTTGCACAAAGAACATCTGTATGGCAGGGTGATGAGAAAGAAGCCCTTTCTGCACTCACGCAACAAACAGAGTTGCTTGTTGTATGCAAAAGCTCATTTATACAAGCCACAGTCATTTTTGAACAAAGTGCTTTGGACTGATGAGACAAAAATTGAGTTACATGGTCATAAGAAAAAGCGCTTTGCATGGCGGAAGAACACCGCATTCCAAGAAAAACACCTGCTACCTACTGTCAAATTTGGTGGAGGTTCCATCATGCTGTGGGGCTGTGTGACTAGTTCAGGGACTGGGGCCCTTGCTAAAGTCAATGGACTGATGAATTCAACCCAATATCAACAAATTCTTCAGGATAACGTTCAAGCATCAGTCACAATGTTAAAGTTATGCGGGGGTTGGATATTCCAACAAAACAATGACCCTAAACACACTTCAAAATCCACAAAGTTATTTATGCAGAGGGAGAAGTACAATACTCTGGAATGGCCATCACAGTCCCCCGATTTGAATATCATGGAAAATCTATGGGATTATTTGAAGCAGGCTGTCCATTCTCGGCAGCCATCAAATTTAACTGAATTGGAGAGATTTTGTATGGACGGATGGTCAAAAATACCACCATCCAGAATCCAGATGCTCATCAAATGGTATAGGAAGCATCTAGAGGCTGTTACATTTGCAAAAGGAGGCTCAACTAAGTATTGATGTAATATCTCTGTTGGGGTGCCAAATGTATTCACCTGTCTAATTTTATTATGATGCATATTTCATATTTTCTGTTTATCCAATAAACTTCATGTCACTGCTGAAATACTACTGTTTCCATAAGGCATGTTATATATTAGAAGGAAGTTGGTACTTTGAAAGCTCAGCCAATGATAAACAAAACTCCAAAGAATTGAGAAGGGTACATTTTCATATGACCGTACTCCCCTTTTCAGCCTTTGTTAGGATTGGGCTTGAACTAAATATATTTTCTGTCTATTGTTTTTAAACATGAAAATCTGGGGACTTATTAACCAGAATGCTCAGGACCTGGGGTTTTCTGGATAATGATGTTTCTGTTATTTGGATCTTCATACCTTAAGAAAATCATTTAAATATAAAAAAACCCCAATAGGCTGGTTTTACTTCCAATAAGGATGAATTATATCTTAGTTTGGATCAAGTAATTTGGAACTTTCTGGACAACCGGTTTCTGGATAATAGATCCTATGCCTGTATTATGGTAATTTAATTATCTACAGTACCCCACAAGTTCTAAGCAATTAAAATGACAGGTAATTAGGTTACTTTTTATTGTCTTCATGTATGGAAAAACTGCGAATAAAGGATAGAAAAGTTAAGGGTGCACTGAGCTGAGCACAGAAAAGGTTAACTGAATGCCTCTGTACAAATCAAGCAGATCAGATAGCAGTATGGAGAAATCCCATAAATACAGGACAAACAGAAACAGATCTGAGCCTGCAGAACAAAGAGTAGTGAAACATTGTGATGACTGAAACGTGACATTTTGCCAGTGCTTTAATAAAAAAAAGGTGCATTAAAGTCTTTTCAGGTCAACTTATCTTGATAGATTTGTTTTGAAAGTCTCTTGCACATGGACGATTTTCATGCATTTGACTATCTGAGATGCAGATTTGAGCTCACCTAATAATTGTATATTATTATTAATATAAATATATTATATTGTAATATTTCCATATTAACAGATTCAAACACCCCCTTAAACCTAAAAGGCACAGATGCTGAATTATATATTATTTTGACAGGTGGCTTAACCCAGGTTCTTTTTTGGGGCACAGTTCAAGGCTACATAAGAAGACAACAATCAGATTAAAGAGTGATATTGTAGGGACATACCAGGCAAATTTAAACTGTGAATTCTATCCTCTTTTTAAAAACACAAAGTATAAATAAATTGTGACAAAGGAACCATTGGTGAGTTTAAATAATTATTTGGCAGATTCCCTTTAAGCCTCCACAACACATCAAAATAAAGCCCATATTGGTTGTCCTGACTATTTACTTCTTGTCATATCAATCATACGCACATTCTCTTGAGATAATGATTGTACAGGAAATATAACATGCATTTTGTAGAAGAGTTCCATAGATTAATAAATGAATGTCAGGAGAATTCTAAATTAATATATGAATGTCAGGAGAATTCTTTTAAAATGGATGTTTTCACACACAATTTAGTTTATATACATCGAGCTAGCAGTTTATTGTGTTTTTGCATTTCTACTATAGTATGTTTGGATAGTCTCAATATAATTTTGATCCTTTTATATATATATATATATATATATATATATATATATATATATATATATATATATATATATATATATATATATATATATATATATATATATATATATATATATATATATATATATATGTCTTTTTTGGTGGGGGTAATGTACTGGTTCAATATTCTAACGTTGTCTTGATCACAGTAAAACCACATTTCCCCCAATTGGTTGAGGTAATTGGCTGTATTTTCTTCCCATGGTCATATTCCAAATATTATCTAGGGTTGGGGGAGACCTGTTTTCCCAGTACATCATTACTTGTTACTTGACCAAAAGATATGCTATAGACTACATTCTGTATTATGAAATCTCAAGCTCTTTGTTTTTTTCTCATCCATTTGGCATACATCAGTTTTGGAGAGAGGTCTAATTTCTGCAAACATTTTTGTCTTAATTTTTTTTTGGAGTGTCAGCACATCCATTTTTTTGTATAAGGCCTCTCTTTTGTGATGATAGAAATCTTTTGTGATGATGGAAATAATATTTTTACTTACAATTACTAAAGAAGCCTGAAGGCCTCATGCTGAACAGCCACCATTCATTTGTTTTTTTTTTATCACGAGGCAGTAAGCTGGGTTGCATGAATGTATGGAAGCAACAAATGAGCTGGAGAGAGTGCAGAGGTGTGCAACTAAATTGGTTAGAGGGATGGAAGACTTAAATTATGAGGGTAGACTGTCAAGGTTGGGGTTGTTTTCTCTGGAAAAAAGGTGCTTGCGAGGGGACATGATTACACTTTACAAGTACAGTAGAGGACATTATAGACAAATAGCAGGGGAACTTTTTACCCATAAAGTGGATCACCGTACCAGAGGCCACCCTTTTAGACTAGAAGAAAAGAACTTTCATTTGAAGCAACGTAGGGGGTTCTTCACAGTTAGGACAGTGAGGTTGTGCACTGCACTGCCGGGTGATGTTGTGATGGCTGATTCAGTTAATGCCTTTAAGAATAGCTTGGATGATTTTTTATAGTTAGTATAGATATGGGTATATAGAATTTATGTGAAAGTATGGAGGGATGTGTGTATGAATGTTGGGTTTTCATTTGGAGGGGTTGAAGTTGATGGACTTTGTCTTTTTTCAACCCAATTTCACTATGTAACTAACTATGTAATCATTTTTATTCAGATGTCATTAATGATGGCATATGCTAGAGAGACTATAAGAAATTGACCCTGTGTGCAGGGGATTGTAATGCATTTATGATCCTAAACTAAACTAAAGTCATCAACCCTGTATAAAGTTTGTATATATATGGTTACTTGTATTTGATTCTGATATCTGTTCATATCAGTATAAATAGTCACAAGGCATAATCATAATATTGCAAATCCACCATCCTCATATCAAGGTAACGCCTAAATGGTGCTCTTAACTATTTAGCTCTGGTAACTTCCATTGAGTGGTAGGTCTACGATTGATTGCATCTCTTGAAAAAACGGTGGCCTATAATTAAGTATCTGAATGATACGAAATGCTTAAGGCTGTATCCTAGTGCACTGTAATAAAAATATTTTTTATTTGGCAAGTCTGTCTGAAAGATTGGTCTTTGGAAGTGCCAGCTCCTTTTTTCTACTCGGTTATCCGCTCCCTCAGCTGAAGGTTCAGGGCGGTGCACCTGGACCTCTTCTCAAAATTGGTGAGTCTTTTCCTTTGAGACCTTTGAACTTAACTGCATGTTGTCACCTACCAGTGTTAATTATTCTTTCTTGAAAAAATGTCTCCTGACCAGAGCCTTGGTCTTACAGGCTGATCCTGAATCTATGGGCTCTTGAACAGATATTTTGAGTGTGGTCCCTTCTCTATCACCCTCAAAAACATGTGACCACCAGTTTTAAAATCTCACTTCTTGCCACCCTCATTCCCTTAATGTGAAACTGTGAACGGGTTAATTTTTTTAAACATTTTGTAGAAAGCTTATTTGTGGCCAAGGGGCTTCCAAAGGGCACAGGTCCAAACAGAGCCCCATGCAACCCCTGTATCCATACCCCATACGCTTGTAACAGTACAATGTTCAGTGAATTGTGGGGCCCTGAAAGACTGTGATCCCTTTGTACAAATCGGAGGCAATCTCAGTGTGGTGGTGTTATAAGTTTTATTATAACAATAGTTCTTTATGAAGAAAAACACATGATTCACATTCTGGATGTTATGGAAGTTGAGTACTGAATTACGCAGCTCTTCAAATTGTGAAATTGCTAGCTAACAATATCTTATTTCTTTCCTGAATCCAAAGTGACATTTTATCTAAAACTTTCACATATTAAGGTTGTAATGGAAATATATATTTTCTTGTCTTAAGTAAATGTTCCTCTTTCTTTTGCTTGTCATATTTAGTTTGGCAGTATTTAAGATGATGTAATAGTAGATGTTCTCTGTTATTTTTATTTGCTTAAAGTTTACTATTTAATGAGAAAGTTAAACTGTATGCAATAGGGAGGTAAATGATACGGTAATTCCTAAATACTGTTTACTTCCATTGAGGTTTGTTGGTCCTGTCATGTTCGTCTAGCTGTTCATTTTAATCCTAAGGTTTGCTCCTTGTGAAACTTTAATTACATTATAATAAATACATGTTATATATAAATGCTATACACTATTCCTTTTTAAATCACTGAAATAGAGAAAACGCATACATGGGGCAGATCTCCAATATATATAGAATTCTGAGGACTAAGAGCATCCAACACCCTTCTGAAACAACTTGTGTGGTGCTTGATGAGGTGAAAGAGAAGCCTTTTCAATGATCAAGTGACAGAACTCCTTTGGGTGTATACTCACTCGTAAATTTGTAAAGAGGTACACTCTTGATGAAACCCTCGCATTCACTTCACAATAAGGGCCATGAAAAAGGTCTCAAGGCAGAGAAGAAACAATACTAGTGCAACACTGTTTATTAAACAAAAATTAGACAAATAGCCAGCAATTGCCTACTCACAGCGATCGTTTATAAAATGCCACATGATTGTGAATAAAGTTGTCCAGATTGCTTAAAATTGCATCCGATCGATAAAATCTCGATGCTGGAGAACTGCAATTGGAGGTGAAGCCAAACTGTCCCTACAAGTTTCACAGAGAACCTGAGAAATATGTAGGTCCATCAAAAGTGTACCTTTGATATGCACCCCACTTCTGATGTCATTGCTCTTAGTGCGAAATTCAAATATTTTCCCTTTGCCCAAAGTATATTTTTCCCATTTCCCCTTGCCCAATGTAGGTCTATTGTTCCTGGGTGCAATTCTGGTTTGATTTACTGTACCTACACCGTTGCCTGTCCTTGACCATTCTTGACTGTTGCATGAACCAACCATTGCCAGTTTACTGATTACTGCGCAGTCTGACTGGTTATTGACCCTGGTCTGCTACCTTGACTACACTTGAATCTAACACCATTACTCCTTGCCTGCCTAAACTTTTGCCTTGGTTCTCTTACTTGAAGTCCTGACATAATACGAGTAGTGAAGAGCTCCTCGCAACGTGAAAGGAAGCTGTGACAGAAGCGTGACCTGTGACCAGAACCTTGGAATTTGCTCTGGGTCTTAGAATACCAAACGTGACATAAAATTTTGGCTAAGATAGATCCCATTGACTTATACATAACCTTGCAAGTTTTTTAGATGCTGAAGGTTTACATTCGCGTTTATTCCATTTTTTTCACTTAATAAATATAACATTTTAGTCTTTTAAACCATTATTCAAATTCATGATTTCAAGCTCAAAGAAAATTCAAATTGCAGAAAAAAACAGAATGAATGCTGAAAATGAACCCCCTTAGATGACATACTGTATGTTCATGAAGTTTCCCCAAAATCTCTACTAATTTTGTGATTTCTATGGGTTTCTTTATCAAAAAACAAATTTGTGAGGTTTTAGAGAGGTTTGCCTACTTTGAATAAATTCAAAATTAAAAAAAAACTTTTGCTTAGTTACTAAACAATCCAAATAGAAAAAATTGATTGAATACAATTGTGGAAAAAATGTGGGAGTTTTCAAGCTCAAAAAACTCGGATTTGTGAGTTTTTAAGCTAAAAAAAATTCCAATTTGTGAGTTTAAAAGCTTGAAAAACTCGAAAATCTAAATCTAATCTCATTAAAAAAAACCTCCCATTGACTTGTACATGAACTCAGAAACTTTTAGACATAGAAGTTTTATATTTAAATTTTACAGTTTTTGTGCTTAATAAATACCTAAAAAAACACTTGAGTTTTTGAAAGTATAACTCAAATTTGTGAGTTTTTGTACAAAAAAATGAATTGGGCCACAAAAAAGTTGATAAATCACTCCCCTAGTGTAGACTGTGGGGCAGATTTATCAGTGAGAAATTAGAGCTCAGCACAGAAAAACTCACTTGCTTTCTATTCATTCCTAAAGCATATTTAGATGCATATTTTTCAAATGGTGAACTCTAACTTCCACCCACTGATAAATATGCTTCTAAAAATTAGTTTTTCTGTACTAACTTCTAGATAAATCTACCCTTAAGTGAACATTTTCATTCTCTGGTTTATAACACTGAAACATATTCTAGGCATACAAACAGCAGAATTTATGAAAATAATTAATGAGTACAGTACATAACAACTTCAGTTAATATCTAAAAATATAGTGTTTGTTTATGGTTTTAATCTACACTTAAGAAATATATTCTGTTTTATTCCTATAGGATAATATGAAGGGCTGCCCTATGGTTTATGCTTATTTTGATTCATCCAGAAAAAAAGCTCCGATTATGATATGATAATGAATGTGAATATTTTCCCATTTAATTTCTTATTTCCTGCTTTAGAGCTGACCTTTTGAAATCTAAAATTTGTAAATATTAAGATATAGCCCTGAGCTGTTTTTTTTTAAATGGATAGTAGCTACTGGTCCTGCAAAAAGGCTATATAAGGATTACTTATATTTCAGTTAGGATCAATGTACTGTTTTATTACTACTGAGAAAAAGGAAATCATTTTTAAAAAATAAACTTATTTTCTTAAAATGGAGTCTATGGGAGAGGACATTCCCATAATTAGGAGCTTTTTTGGATAGTGGGTTTCTGGATAGCTGATCATATACCTGTACATTGCTTACTGGCTAAGACAAGTAGATAATAAAATATGACGGGCTTCTGCTTGTAGTAATGTTTTGAATAAGCGTTAAATGATAATTAAAAGTTGGCCGACCCTTCACAATTCACATTAGCAAACTTTTTCACCCAATAAAAATACTATTGTAGTGTCTGAAATAGGAAGCCAGTTTGCAGGTTCTCTTTTTCAAGCAAAACATAAATGTTACCAGTCAAAAAGTACTACATGATCTCACTTGTGATTTTGCCCTTGTTTTACTACTGGTCTGTGCCCTGGTCTGGTCTGTTTTGTGAAATCCACATTTTCAAAATTAACTACAAACATAGCAACTTCAGAGAATTTCCTTCAGAGAATTTCATTTTAGAGATATTCATCATGCAGTGACTACAGTAAAATCAAGTCTAACTTTCATGGCTGTTTAGTCAGTAATGCTTTGTTCTTTCATGTACCTTAAAAATGAATTGAGAAAAAGATTGCATATTTCTAAAATTACTCTTTGGATCTTGGTAGGTTTGGTTATTTTTATTAATGCTTTCAGTAAATTTACTTTACATTTATATAATTCTTGTGCAACAAAGTCAAATGAAGAGTCATGTTAATCTAGGTTTAATGCCAGTTTGTCTTTATTTGTTGTATATTATATACTAACTTTGAATCATCTTGCATCATGAAATATGACATTTCTTTAATCTCTTTCCAATTGTTGGTGAGCATGGAAAAGCTTTATAAATATAACTTATGATATCACAATGTATTGGCAGCATGAAAAGGTTAAATTCAAACAAACAATTTGTGGACAAAACACTATAGTTGAACATTATTTGTATGTAGTATTACTTTATTTGTAAAGTGCTGTAAGGACCCACAGTACTGTACAATATATAAAAGTACATACAGGGAGGACAAGTAACATAATAAATACAATAAATATTTACAAAGTACACAGAGCCTATATAAGGACACTGAGCTTAAGGTCCCTGTCCCATAGAGTTTACAATCTAAGTGGGTGGATACCATACAGGCACATATTGGAGAGGAAAAGTGCACAAACTAAAGGCATTGTCCCATAAAGTGCCAGGACTAGACTAATGTTCCAGCGCTCCAAAAGGTAGAATGTTAGCTTTCTCTTGAAGAGATTGAGAGAGAATGTTCCTTACAGAGAAATTCAGGGATGGAATTCATTATTTTTGTCACAAACAAAAGCATAAATTGCAGTAAAAACTAAAATTCAAATGTATATAAATAACCCCAGTCACATTGGACACCCATAACCACATCCCACATCTGAAGGTAACGGGAACCATGAAACTATGTTACAATTTCTATTAAATCTAGCAGTTACAATGAACTTATCATGTACTATTTAAATTACATGTGTTCCTCTTTTCTAAAACCTTCAAATCTGAACAGGCTGACTAAAATAATGTTTTAATAATACTATACATTAAATAATTGCAGATATTATCTTGCCCCCCCCATGAACTTGAATGTATAGTACCGACATTTTGGCCATGCCTCTTGTATGTGCTACACAAAAGGCCAACTAGGTTCTGCTAGGACAAAAGTTTGAACTTGATGAGGATTTTTTTTAACCATAGCTTATATGTAGTGATGGGCGAATTTATTCGCCAGGCGCGAATTTGCGGCGAATTTGCAAAACGCCCATGAAAATTCGCTGCCGAAAATTCGCCGGCGTCAAAAAAAAAATGTTGTAAAAAAAAACAGACGCCGGCATCAAAGACGAGACGCCGACGACGTTTCTCGAATTTTTCATCATTTCGCAAATTTTGCGGGAAATTCGCAAATTTTTCTGCAAAACTACGCAAATTCATCACTACTTATATGATGAAAATGAGTGAAAAGCCGATATCTGCAACTGCTGGAATGCCACGTTAGGAACTTTAGGCCCAGTGGGATAAGAAGGTCAAATATATGTTTATGAAAAATTTCTTGTTCCCATAATATAGGGGGGCCCAATGATCTTGCTGTAAGGCTAAATAACTAATTATTCCACTGTGAAATCATTCATGTACAGCAGGTGATATATAATATAGTAAATAGTCATATAATAAAGGAAATTGACTACAATATAAACAGCTAAAGTTACTCTACAACAAGTACTTCATGATAAAATAATGAAAAAATGTGCTAATAAATCAGTCAATACATTGGTGGTCAGCGGAACCTTATGTTAACTTGCAATGCCTGGCTGGCCCCTCGGTCATAACCCTGCAATGTCATCAGCCTTAAAGTGGCCATAGATGCAAAGATCCGCTCGTTAGGCGACATCGCCAAACGAGCGGATCTTTCCCCAATATGCCATTAACGAGCATGGCTATATCAGGGGTAATCTGAATGTTCGGCCGTATGGCCGAACGATCCGATTATGATGCGCAATGGGCTCTGGAGGGATCAGTCAGGTCAAAATCAAACCTGTCCGATCGGCCAAACGACCGATCTCCGCCGGACGAAAGATGTCGGTACTCTCCACACACGATCCGAAAATCGTATCAATCCTCGATTCGTACAATAGGATCTGTGCGTCTATGGCCAGCTTATCCCCCTGGTGTCATTCAGCCAACTTTACTGACCTGCCCCCAACATAGACCTCTCTACTTTGTCTGGTATTAACCTATGGAAAAGGTGGCAACCCCATACTCAACCTAAACATTATTTATAAGCCACGTTTTCAGGTGCAGTTATAATGTGTCTGCTAAATCATACTAAACCAGGTACTACTAGACTGCAAAATATGTTATAGATTTTCAAAACACCATCATAGTATTAAACCCTTTGGATCTCTACATCCTGTACAGTATTAGGTGCATTTTCTACTGGCACAAGAGCTGGAGTTCTAAGGTGCAGTATTTTAGACCTTTGGAGCCATCCAAGAGTATTTGCAGATATTGGGGGCAGGGTAATGACATTTTTTGTGGTGGAGCTATGGCTATTGGTCATTATGTTCTTCTCATTCATGTAAGCCCATTTTGTATCTCATTCTACATCTTCAAAGCTCTCACTGTAAAAAACCCCTTCCGAATATTTAGGCGGAACCTCACGGAATGGGTGACCTTGTGTCAGCTGGAAAGAATTACTGGTAAATAAAGCATTAGAGAGATTATTATATGATCCCCTTATATATTTATACATAGTTATCCTAGCACCCCTTAAACACCTCTTCTCCAGCGTGAGCATCCCCAATTTGGTCATTCTTTCTTCGTAGCTAAGATTTCTCCATATCTTTTACCAGCTTAGTTGCCCTTCTCTGTACCCACTCTAATACAATAATGTCCTGTTTGAGTGATGGAGACCAAAACTGTATAGCGTATTCTAGATGGGGTCTTAACAGTGCTCTATAAAGTGGAAGAATGACCGCTTCCTGCCATGAATCAATGCCCCTATTAATACAGCTCAAAACCTTATTTGCTCTTGATGCTGCAGACTGGCATTGCTTGCTACAGCCAAGTTTATCATCTACAAGGACTCCAAGGTTCTTTTCCATAATGTATTTTCCTAGTGCAGTCCCATTAAGGGTATAAGTGGCTTGGATATTTTTACATCCCAGCTGCATGACTTTACATTTATCAACATTGAATCTCATTTGCCACTTAGCTGCCCAGATTGCCATTTTGTTAAGATCCTGTAGCAAAGATGCCGCATCCTGGATGGAATGTATTGGGCTGGATAGTTTTGTGTCATCTGCAAACACTGACACATTACTTACAATACCCTCCCCTAAGTCATTAATAAACAATTTAAATAAAAGTGGACCCAATACCAAGCCCTGAGGGACCTCACTAAGAACCTTACTCCAAATAGAGAATGTACCATTAACAGCCACCCTCTGTACCCAATCCTGTAGCCAGTTTCCTATCCATGTGGAAATGACTTCATTAAGCCCTACAGACCTTAGTTGTTTGTGGGGCATGGTATCAAACGCTTTGGCAAAATCCAAATAGATCACATCTACTGCCCCCCTCACTGTCCAGCATCTTACTTACATCATCATAAAAAGATGTCTGAATGACCTATCCTTCATAAATGTCAGGACCACTGGGAACGCCCAGCGGCACGTCTTCTCGGCGGCGGAAGATACAAGATGGCAGTGCCCATGCGGTACAAGTGGGTGCTGCGGTGCCAACCCGATGATTCAGGCGTGATGACGTCTCCGCCGTCGCTGAAATTCAAATAAAAGGGCTCCCAAGATGCCGTGTCCTTGTCCAATTATAGGTTCCTGTTCTTGGAATACCTGGGTGCTGTTATTATTGCCTAAAGCTATTATTCTGGACCTTGACCCCTGCTTTGACCCAGTTTACGATCCTTTCTGCCTGCCTTGTGAATTTCAGCCTGTTCCTGACTACGCCTTCTGGTTTATCCCCTTTGATACCGCAAACTCAGACTTTGACCCAGCTTCCTCCTTGGTCCTGACTACTCCTGCTGGGAGCAAATAGGCCCCCTGACAATAAAGCCATGCTGATTTTTGCTCATAATGTCATTCACTAGGACAAAATTTTGAATGTGATCCCTTAATAAGCCTTTAAATAATTTGGCCACCACAGATGTCAAATTTACTGGCCTATAATTGCCAGGCTAAGATCGTAATCCCTATTTAAATATTAAAATGACATCAGCTTTCCTCCAATCCATAGGTACCATACCAGATGAAAGTGAATCTGAGAAAATCAGAAATAGGGGCTGGTCTAAAACTGAACTAAGCACTCTTAGAACACAGGGTTGTATGACATCAATTTTTATTAAAGCTTTATGGATCTTATCCTGAGTCAGCCACAGACTAGACTGAGCTGAGCAATCAGTGCATCTATGAAGTGAGCCTGGGAACTCAGACTCCTCTATTGTATACACTGAAAAAAAGAACTGATTTAGTATATTTGCCTTTTCTGTATCTGTTACAACCATACTGTTACCATTATTTAAGGGAGCAACACTCTTTACCTGTTTCTTTTTACTATTAATATATTTAAAAAACATTTTGGGGTTAGTCTTTTTGGAGTGTGGTATACTTTATTCATCTCTAAAATAATCCAAAAGAACCATAATATAAAGGGACAAATAAGTGCCAAGTATCTGTTATCTCAAACAGATAGAAAACAAAAATGCACAACTTCATACTTCATTCCAGTCTTTCTGACCTTTAATATTTTTCAAGAAAGTTCAGTAATAAACAGTGGGAATTTCTGAAGCTATTGGGACACAACAGTGATCCTATATTTTGATATAGTCACTTTTTGTTTTATAATCTATGGTTATAGGTTGTCTTAAGTGACTGATCTGGATTTGTCCAAAAAAAAATATTCTGTAGCACTGTGCAAATGAAATCTTTACTTGAACAGTAATCATTCTTGTGAACCATGTAAGCTTCAACATGGATCATTTTTTAAACTCTAGCATTAATAATACCAGATGTTTTGTAGCTTACAATGAAAAACTTATATTATATTAAAAAAATTGATTCAGGAAAGCATATTTATGCTGACAACTTGATGTTGATATTATCATCGATTTTATTATTTTCACTTATTGTCCTATTGAGACCATCTTCTATTCCTTTTTTGTAACGTCATTCAATTCAAACTGCCATCTGCTTGATAGGATTAGTGTAAGTCTAGAATCAAGAAAATAGTTTTATTTCCAAAATGGAGACCTAAAAAAGAATATATTCAGACACTCCCCAAAAATATATCTACAATCCATTCCATATTGCCTTTGACTGCATATTATACAGCATATATCCTTTTTTTTTTTTTTAAAAAGGCACTAAAATTAATCTGTAGTTAATATATGGGAATTGAGATTTTAGAGGATTGAGGTTTTATAATGTTTAAGTTCAATGCCTTGAAACTAAAAAACCTGAAATAGTAATGTTACTTTTATTTCAAAATTTCAAATTCTGTTTTATATTTTATAACATATATTTGCTGGATGTAACTTGAAAAGAATGACCCACCATAAAAAAAAACCATCAGGAATCTGGATATAATTCTCCTTTTACAATATATTATTCAGTTGAATGTTTACTTGATATATACTTTTATTAGGCTTTCCACAAACCCCCTTTGTAGTGCTGATTATATAATGGCCTCATACCAAGAAAAGCAAATTGAACAGCAATTTCTAATTCTTGTTAGGATTGCTTGCCACCTTAGGCATATCATTTTAGCTTCATATTTAGGGGATAGTATCAGCAAAGTTACAGATCTTTGCCCAGTTTGGCCATCAAAGTCATTGGCTAATTCAGTTGATCCAAACATAAGGCACTTTGGGCAACAGTCGAAATAAGTTGCACATATTCAGGTGCCTTGCAAAACTCTATGGTTTACTTTTTTATCTGGATGATTTTTATTGAAGCTTGTTACAAAGTTAGCCAACATTCCATTAAATTGTCAAATCTTTTCCTTAAACTTTAAAGATATTTTCTTTGCTAATGACATGTCATATCCTGTTCTGAACTCAGTGGGCGGTTGTATATTATTTTCTTTATAGAATTAATTACCTCTTACATGAGCATATTAAGCTTATCATCCAAATAGGTACAGTATGTACTTGGTGACCAATTCTGGTAGATTCATTGTCCATTCTAGGGCCATATTTAGATTTATTACTATAGGGTTCAATTCAAAATGGCCAAATTGCAAAATGGACTAGTTATTATAGTTGTAAACTATGACCTTATGTATTGGTAAGGTTAATATTTTTATTCTATGGAACCTTGTCTTGAAGTCCATAAATGACAAAAACAGGATTCTTAAAAGGTAACCTGATGTCATAATAATATGCAAAAAATTATATTAATACTATACTATGTACCTTGCAAATACTAAACAAAATGTAAATGCAACCAATAATTCACTTTCTTATTTTGCAAATCATGTTTATTGATCTTGATAAAAATAATTAAATTCAGAACTTTTTCTTTTTTTAAGTAAACATTAACAAACGTATCCTGCTTGACAAATAGATAATGATGTGCTCTCGGCAGAGTTCTCTCTAAAACTTTTCATCCCTGGAAAATAAAAGAGTGATAAGAAATACATACATTCTAAAACACATGTTAAATGCATAAAAACTTGCTGAAAGGGAAGGGGTGTTATAATAAACTAGGGATGAATGTCTGTATAAATGGTTTATGGAAATCATATATGTATGTTGACAATCATATATATGTTGACAATGACGGTGGATTACTTGGATTTTTTAGTGATCAGTGTACATTTTATTCTATGAGTTAAAGAGCAAAAATGAGGGTCTCTTACCAGAATGCTAGTTAAACCACCAAGACCTCCCTAATTGACAGAAAATATAATTAATAAAAGTAAATTGTAGAACAGATTAGAAAGCAAGAACTGTTCAAATTACTCATACTCAAAATTCAGTACAATGTATTGCACTAGTTGTATTAGTGACAAGACTGATCCAACAGTTTCCCTTTCGTCACCCCCCCAAGTCAAATAACTGGTGAGTGACATACATATTTTATGTTCACCTTTATATCATTCTCTCTCTGTGTCTGCAAACCTACTTCCTGGTAAATTCTTTTGAAATATTTATTAAAATATATCAGGTCAGATATATGTCCCCATCCAATCCTACTTAAAATTATAGCATTATTCTGTTTTTTAAGTTGGTGGAATCTTGGGAGATCTTTAAAATATTTACTTTACATACATTTAAAAAATATATATAAAAATCAGTTTGGTTCTCCTGTATGATCTCTACTGCTACTCTTTTCATAGTTTTGTAACCACATTGTAAACACCTGAAAAGCTGATCGATTTAAATAGCAAAATGGCAACACATGAACATAAGACTTTACAATCAGAAACACTGGGCCCATTTTGCTTACACTATTAAAACTCACAGGTACACTGTACTCACCAATAAGTTTTTCAAGTTTCCTAGAGGTTCTTTCTAAATATGCAAACAGAAAGAAGTTTTGGTGAGGATTTATCTATTGGCAGAACTAAATAACTTTTTCCCTGACATTTTTTAACATTCAGAATTTCCTTGTTTATATTTGTTGTTTTGTTTCTTTTTTTATATATTTTAAATGTTTTATAAATATGTAATATTTGACTCTACTCACTTTATCTATCTTCTCTATGACCCTACTCAATCTATCTATCTATCTATCTATCTATCTATCTATCTGTCTATCTATCATTCTATCTATCCATTATATTTTAGATTGCACCTTCTATTGAGAAAGATCCTCTTTGCAGTGGTCAGTATTTCTATTTTGTTGTATATATGTTTGATGTGACATTTTTGTACAGCACTTCAGAATATGATGTTGCTTTGAAAATACTTATCAATGATACTACTTTTATTAGACTTTATTTGGTTTCTCTCCAAAAGGGGAGCCAAACTGAAAAAAACATACTTCAACAAAATATTATATTGTACAATATCTACAGCAAAATGTATCTCATAGACTCAATAGGCTCTGCCAATGAAAATGTTACCATTTAAAATAATCAGACTTCTGTTTAGTGTTCTTTTTAAAGTTTCTGCATAGTGAGTCTAGTGACCCAAGGCTGGGCCTTTTAATTATTTTTCTTACCAAAAGTGGACATAAAATGCCAGCCAGTGGTCCTACAAGCCCCAGGTCTTCCTATGAAATGCAAGAACAGAAATACATAATTAGTTATAAAACAAAGAAATCACATCTAGACACCACTATTTTATTATGTGATTATAGCTCTATAGACCTATTCTGTTACTTTTAGGTGTTTGACGATTAAGGCAAGTGGAGGTTGAAGGGACACAATAAAAAAAGAAATGTGCATAATGGTTGACTTAAAGTAATATAACAATTGATGAAACATGTGTCTAGTAACTGTAACAAGTACCAAAATATTTATTTTCTAGCATAAGAAGAGTAATTTAAATTGTTAATTGGTTTGTATGGCATTCTAGAACCAGAGCAAATGTTGCACTATTTTTTACATTAAGAGAATGAGTGCACTAAAAATGGCCTTATTAACAATATGGGGCAGATTTATCAAAATGTGAGATTAGAATTTCCCAACAGAAAAACTCTATTCTTTCCTATGGGATTTTAGGAGTGTATTTATCAAATGGTGAATAGGGATGGGTGATTTTTTTTGCCTTGTTTCGCTGTGGAAGTGACGCCCATAGACTTGTATGGTGTTGCGCGTTATAAAAAAAAAGGTGCTCGGGCGTCTGCGACATTTCCCCGGTAGCAAATTTTTGACGAACCGAAATGTGTGGAATTCACCCAAGCCTAATGGTGAATTCTAAATCCAATAGGAATGAATAAAGAGAGAATACGTTTTTTTGTGGTGAGCTCTAATCTCACACTTTGATTCAGATGTGATTCAGAACCAGTGAAAATTAAAATAAAAAAAACAATATTTACCACTAATTTGAGCACAGGTTCCACAGCCTCACGCGCAAGGTCTCCAACTTGGTCAGTAACATTTTCCTAGTAAAGAAATTACATAGTATGTAATATTCATCACATTGTAGATATTTATTTTAAATTCAGAAAATACTAATTTATGTGTTTTAGCAAAGTTTTCAGAAAACTTTCCTTGTTTTGGATTGCTTATGGATTTAGCTTATTGATTTAGTAAGAAACAAAAGCACAGGTAGTATACGTCAAAATTACTAATTCTTATTATTCCTGTAACTTCAGGAGGCAGATTTATCATAATTATCACTTAAAAGTGAATTTTATAATTAAAAAACGTTGAATTTCGAAGTAATTTTTTGGTACTTCGACCATCGAATAGGCCAAATTCGACTTCAATTCAAATTGAAAATACTTCACAAATTCGACCATTCGAAAATCAAAGTACTGTCTCTTTAAAAAACTTCTACTTCGCCACCTTAAACCTGCCGAATGACTATGTTCGCCTATAGGGACCTCCTAGAACCTATAGCCAGTATTTGGCTACGTTTTGAGAAGGATTTTTTTTTGTAAATCGTACAATTCGAATAACGATTGTACAATCTTAAAAATCCTTCGACTTCAAATGTCAGGCTACCATATTCGATGGTCAAAATTTTGAAGTTTTTTTCACTTCGAAATTCGACCCTTGATTAATCTGCCCCCAGATGTAATGCAATTAAGATCAAGGAATACACCTTGGTATACAATACATTTAGCTGGGGTATTGTTCTTTGAATTGTAACAAAACAGGGTATATTTCTTTCAGCATGAACAAGTACATTCTCAGCAGCATGATTTTGTTTAGTCTAATTAATAAATCATAGTACAAATAGAATATAGAATAGAAAATGTAAACACATAATCCCCATCTCAGCAGTCAGATATATTATTGGTGATTTAAATAAAAATGACTATGTTTAACATGTTTTTGGGTGAGAGGACAAGACTAAAAATATTGTCCAAAATATTGTCATATTGTATGTTTCATTTATCTAAAATAATGTGGCCTATGTCATCAGATACATTGAAAGCACAAGAATTTCTTTTTAAAAACTCCGTTTTTTTCATGTCAGTTTTATAGGGAATATGGAGGGTGTAAATATACTAGTATCCTTTGCTAGTTTGATCCAACATAGAACTAGGTGTTATGATAGCATAGATAAATAATAAATGTATATGTGAGCAATAAAAAAAGAAACAATTACCAAAGCTTTCTCTAGACCTAGTAACTGGTCACCAGTACAGCCAGCACTTTGCTGTAAATACATAAAAAGATTTGACATTGAAAAATGTAACAATCATCTAAATTATATGGTAATTAAAAAAGAATGCACTTTTATAAAAGATATATACAGCATATATATAAGGCATATACAGCAGTTGACATATTTGAATAAGTATTCACCTGTAAAAGATGTATACTGTATGATAAAAGGCAAATAAAAACAAAAATAGTAGAAAACTCATGGAGTGTTTCATAAAAAGAGTAAAAAATAAAACAACAAAAAACAAAAGGAAGATTAAAAAAAGGAATACTGAAATCATAAGTCAAAGACAAACTTGCCCTCCCAGTGCTTGTAGCCTTGAGTATGACTTTATCTGCCGTTAAATGTGGCTTTCAAATCATCACAGTGTAATAGCATAATACATTTTATATATATATATGTATATATATATTTATCATTTAGTTTATTATAGAAAGATGCCCATTACCAGGACAATATCCAGTTGTCTCAAAAATTCTCTGTACAGAGCCAAATTATTTTCTTTCTGTAAAACAATGCAAATGATTAATCAAATTGATATGTTTTATATAATAATGACTAAAAATAAGAAAAATGTTGCCCCATAGAAATGAATAGAATGTGGATGAATTCACACTAATAAATCAGCCCCATGTGACTTGACATTGTGACCAAACAAAGAGAGACCAAATTAGAGTGCTCCAGTACCATTTCAGGTGACAAGATCCCTGCTCAGGGTCAGAGCAAGCCATAGGAAAGATCAAAGTGACTGTAGTACACCGATCCATTTTTGTGGTTACTAAAAGTGGTTTATTGGCTCAAAAGATAGACATCAATTCATTGCAAAGTTTTGTGGTCTTGATAAAGGATCCAGTGTGATCTGAAACATTGTCATGAATTGATGTCTACCTTTTGAGCCAATAAACTTCCTTACAGTAACTTTGGACTTTCCATTAACATTTTGTTTGAGACTGTATAACCTTGTTGTGAAGTATGTTAATGATTAGAAGATGTGATGTATGGCTATAGAAGTGATAAATTGTGTCCTAAAAGTGACAAAATAATATTAAGAGGAAAAAATTAAAAAGTCATATTATACTTGTGCTTGTTTGTAGAGACAAAGCAAATTTGAGAGATCCGCAAGAAGCTTAGGTACATCTTTCTGAAAAACAAATGTTTTCTAAAAGTTAGAAACTTTCTTAATAATTAGCATACACTAAGATTTAATGTGGTCTAGATGGGTATTTATGATAATTAATAGTTAATACTCATCGATCAATGCTTTCTGGAATCGATCTATTAAAGCCCAGAACAAATTAAAAAATCATATCCTTCCTAATATCTACTAGGGGATTCTAGGATTTGATAGCACCAGACAGTTATTCATTTGAAGGTTTCTCTGAAATTCTGAAGGCTAAGGACAATATTAATTATTAATGAATTCATTATTTTGATTGAATTGTTCAAATTGGCCTACAGGATCATATCAATAAGCGATTTAACCACAATTCTACCACTGACCTGCAGTGTTTCCCATTCTACTATTTATAAATGTGTCCCACTTACTTATTTTATAGTAGCATGATTTTAGTAACATCATTTTGTTGCTAGCTTTACCTATTCTCTACTAATGATAGAAGCTGATATCTGTAACACAAATGGGATTAAACTTACTTTCCTTTTTTTGTTCTGTAATTCTTTTCAAAAATGTTTTCATTGTATACTATAGTGCTATAACATTCATACATGGTGAGAAAACAAATCTATAAATAACCCACCGTCAATAATAAGTTCAGACAGGGAACTTGTAAAACGGCATCAGAAGAATCTAAAACAAAAGAATGATATATTTATCATATATTTATATTACAATAATTATAATAATATAACAATGAAAGGAACAAGTTTATAAAAATATAATTCACGCCTATATATTTTGAATTATATTACAAAGTAATTTCTATAACATCTTTGCAAGACAACCCTCACAGTGAATTTAGAGCCTCATGGCTTTATCATCAATATACATTTTAAATAGCCGTGGTCAGCAGGGGAGTAATTACAAGGGTTGCAGTGCCCTGAGGATCATTTGGTCCTTCACCATAAAAGGAAAACAACATGAAATATGGGTTTAAAGAGGGCAAATTGTAGTTATTGCTTCTTGCTCCCATAATCCTCCAGCTATATCTCTGATGGGGAGAGAAAATCAAGAGAATATCCTATATCACTTGAGAACATTTTCTTTTTCCTACTGTAGCTCAGGATAAATTTAGTATATGATTTAAATAACATTATACTATATTGTACAATCTGTACACACTACATTGTCAGTCCAGTTTTTGAATTAATATTTTTTCTGGGGGGTAACAATGTGCAATGTCAGCACTGAGCAATGTGTTGGCGCTTTAAAAATTCATGTTAATAATAAGAATAATGTTTAATATTATATTAATAAACTGAAAAAACTGTCCAAAAGTTGCCCCACTTGATATTTGGATTGGGGATTAAAAGAAGTTAGAGCTGTTTATTCAAAAGAATACTAATAGATAATCATTTATAATCTCTGTATGCAAAAACTTTGCACAGCATAGTAGTTGAGCCATTTGAAAACATTCATAGAGGATGCATTGAAGTCAGTACATTGTAACAAATACCCCTTTTCCATGGCAACATATAGGGGCACATTTACAAAGCTCGAGTGAAGGATTCGAATTAAAAAAACTTCGAATTTCGAAGTGTTTTTTGGGCTACTTCGACCATCGAATGGGCTACTTCGACCTTCGACTACGACTACGAATCGAACGATTCAAACTAAAAATCGTTCGACTATTCGACCATTCGATAATCAAAGTACTGTCTCTTTAAGAAAAACTTCGACCCCCTACTTCGGCAGCTAAAAGCTACCGAAGTCAATGTTAGCCTATGGGGAAGGTCCCCATAGGCTTGCCTGAGTTTTTTTGATCGAAGGATATTCCTTCGATCGTTCGATCGTAGGATTAGCGCTAAATCGTTCGACTTCGATATTCGAAGTCGATCGATTTTAGTTCCTAGTCGAATATCGAGGGTTAATTAACCCTCGATATTCGACCCTTAGTAAATCTGCCCCATAATATCCCTTTGTAACATGATGCCATGTGTTCAAATATAATACAACACCAAAGTCTATTCCACCTTTATATTAGCTATAACCAAAAAAAATATGTTCAAAATCAAAAAAGCTCAATTAAATTAAACTTATATCAAAATTTGTTTTGTATATATTGTTTACTAATGACACAATGACATAAGAATAGAAAAAAAAATCTTACCAAAGCAACAACTTATTGCCACTACGAGTAAAGCAATGGTTATCTTCATGGTGATGAAGTCTGGATACTGAGCCTCCAACTAGGATATTCAAGGTTTGTCTGAAGCTGTGTGTAACTGTGTCCGAGAGCCATGGTATTTATTCTATGGCCTTATGATTGAGCAATTAGATGCCAGTTAATATGATATCCTTATCTTTGTATGTTATGGATTGTTGCCAAATATTTCACCTTTTATTTTGTTTCATCTCATTCCTATAATTCATAATTCACATAGAAAAATACACAAATGGACATTTTTTATAGACTCAAAATGGGCCTGTCACAAGAATGAATGAATGAATTAATTGTGGCATATACCCTCAAATATGGATACTTGTGATTGAGAGAGTTTATAAATAAGAATTATAAAATTAATTTCAAGTCCAAGAATTAAAAACGTTCCTGGTTTATTTATTCCCCATTAACATAATTATTGATGTTTCCCCTGGTTTATATCTAATATCCATTTACCCCTTTTTAGCTACATATAACCCATTAATGTAATGGGCAACAAGATGATCTGATGGGCAACAGGATGGCCTTGCAGCACTGGGGTTCTGAGTTTCATCCCTGCCTGGAGTTTTTATTTTTTCCCTGTGTCTGTTTGCATTTTCCTCCCACACCCAAAAAACATTCAGGCTGGTATACTGGGAACTTGTCTCTGACTGTGTGACTGCAGGGATGTGACTGGCTATCCCCCTCCTACTGTGCTTCTGGAAGGGACCTTTAGGACATACCCAACCCTTCATTTGAAACCCAGACAGTGACTGTAGACGATCAATAGGGAGCTCCAATATAGGGCCATTTATTATATTAATTATTATAATATAGTATTTTTAGCCCAATGTAAAATAAGCACCATATTTTATTCATTATTATCTACAATATTAAGGGGTGTAAGAGCCAACAGATGGTTAGTTCAAAAAGTATTACATGGTGAAACAATGCTAAAGTATTACATATACAGTCATATTCTGTAAGTAAGGAGAATATATGTTTTGGAAATTGTGATACAAGATTATTAACGAGAGTCCTGCATTTCTGGACATTGCCCGTAATCTTGCTGTCTAAAATATAGAGATAATTATGATGAGGTATGATGGAATTTGAAGTCCAGCTATGTATTATTAAAGAGATACTAAATCCAAATCCAACTACACCTTCTAGGTCTCTATAGAAGCTGACCATAGAATGTAATTACACAAATAAAACAATTTACCAATGAGAATTCTACTACCAATAGGAATGCTGATTGCCAGCAATATCAGCCTTCTTACTGTTATCTTACATACAAAGATTATAATTATCTTTATACTGTATCACACTGTAATGAAACATGGGATAAAGGACATACAGTATGTGCTTAGTTCTAGCAAATATGTGAGTAAAGCAAGTTGCGCAACAGAACTTATACTTAAAAGAGAGGGAGCATGCCAATAGCAATTTATAACAGCTCAATAGTCTTTGTATTTTCCTCAAGACACCGTAAAATCCATGTTTTTGGAATAGCTCAGTAGTGGCACCGTGTGGCTATAATTTTATTTACACCTCAACAGAGATCAAAAATAAAAAATTCAATAGAAATGCTTATACTGTATCAACGTAGAAGGATAAATATATAAGTATTCATGCATATAGGGTGTCAAATCAGTCACAGCTAAGAAGATATAGGATCTAACATATGATCTGATGAAGACCTGATAAAAACTGCCCATAGCCACAAAAAAGTTGTCACATCAAAAAAAGTCAAAACAACAAAAAAGTCACCCACAGACTTTAATCTGTTTCTCAAATTTTACAGCAGTTTTGAGAATTTTTTAGCAAATTGAAAATGTTCAGATTTTCTCATCACTAATTCTGAAACAATATGTAATTGGCTTTCATTTTTTATTATTTGTGTTTTTTAATTATTAAGCTTTTTATTCAGCAGCTCTCCAGTTTGTTATTTCAGCAATCTGGTTGTTACGATCCAAATGACCTTATAGATTTGTAATATTTGTTTTTAGATGGGATCAGTGATCACATCTACTGCTAAAAATGTTGTCTGACATGACCTATCCTTTATAAAGTTATATGAACATAACCAGAAGCGTAACTAGAGGGGGGGGGCCCTGGCAGGACTCGCAGCCGGGCCCCGCCCCCCTCCGTACACCCGGAACTGGCTGGGAATATGCGCCGCACATTGGCGCGCGGACTGCCGGGGGGCCCTGAGGGGGTGCGGGCCCTGGCCCGCTAGCACTCCCTGCTCCCCCGGTAGTCCCGCCACTGAACATACAGTAACTGTTGAAACTTCAAACAGCAGTGTTTCAGGCTTCCTTGAGCTTTTCCCCAAACTGCTAATACAATCATGATTCACTAGCTGTTATAGGCTAGCCTGCAGTGCCATCTGCTGGAACTGTTCAGTTATTTAAAAACATTTACAAACACACATGTTATTAATACAAATACTGATACAATTGTTACACAATGAATATAAAATGCTTGTCTTTTCCACAGTTTTCTTCCAATTGATATAAGTACAGTATCAGTGAAAAAAATCTCTATAAAAAATATATTGCATAAAACAGTTCATATGTAACTTAACTTTAATAAACATATATTTTTATGTGCCATTGGGTATTCCTAAATAGAAAATCGCCATTTTAAGAACTAAGGGCTGTCTCCTGAGATCTTATGATTCACGGTGCACACAAATAGACCAAACAAACCTTATGTGTTAGGTCACAGGAGCCAATTAGTGTACAACGTTTTTTGCGTCCACATTTCTTGCTGTTACAGTATTTTTGGTCCTGTGATCTCAAGTTATATTATATAATGGGGGCTCAAGGGAAAAGATGTACAAGGGGAATATTCTAATTTGGTAAGGTTCTTTAATATGCCACTTAATATGATATAAATCTGTTGGTTAAGTATTCATTTTGGGGGTATGATTTTTTATTAGAAAAATAAAAATGTATGGATTCCTAACAAATACCAGAATCTAAATCAAATTATAGGTATGGGATTACTTATCCAAAAGCTCTGAATTATGGGAAGGCAGTCTCCCAAAACTTCTTTTAATGAAAATAATTCAGATTTTAAAAAAAAATGTTCTTTTTCTCTGTAGTACATAAATAGTACCTTGTACTTTGTCCCAACTAAGATATAGTTAACCTTTATTAGAGGCAAAATAATTTTATTGGGTCAGTTTAAAGTACACTTATGGATAGTGATGGGCAAATTTGGGGCCTTTTGCTTCACAGAAAAATCCGCGAATTTCCTGCGAAAAATTTGCGAAACTGTGCCGGTGTCTAGTTTTTGATGCTGGCGTCCATTTTTGACACTGGCATCTGTTTTTTTGATGCCGGCGTCCGTTTTTTTTTACACCGGCTCAAATCCGCTGGCAAAAATGCGCCAGCGTCCATTTTTTTTTTGACGCAGGCGATTTTTCACTGGCAAATTTTCGTGGTGGTTTCACAAATTTATTTGCCGGCAGTGAATCGCGTGAATTCGTCACAAATTCACTGCAAATTCGCCCATTACTACTTATGGAGATACAAATCACGGAAACATTTTTTAATCTGGAAAATCCCAGGTCCCATAGATTCTGCATAATAGGCCCCATACCTTTTATAATGGTACATTAAAACAATTTATGTACAGTTTATTTAAAGCCAAACAACAGGGGCGCTCAGGACACATTTCCTATATCAGCAATAGAGGTATTGTAATACAAAGAATGTATGGTGTTAATGAATACATTTCATTGTACTGTAACTTTATTTATCACGTTTCATTGTTTGTTTAAAGGAGAAGTAAAGCTTAACCAAAGAAGTAGGCTAGAAATGTTATACATTATGTTTGGAGCTTCTGTACCAGTCCAAGGCAACCATAACCCTTTAGCAGCAAAGATCTATCTCTAAATATGCCCCAGTAGCTCCCCATCTTCTTTTTTTGATGATTCGCTGTACATGCTCTGTGCTGCTGTCACTTACTGAACTTAGGGACTGACTCAAAATATACTATACACATAGAATATAAATGCCACAATGTAAGGCTGATTAATAATTAATACAGATAATTACTACAGGGCAGCACAGAAACCAGTGCAACTAGCATGATAATTTGATGATCAGCCTTTTGACTTCAGCATATATTATATGCCAACCTCTTTTTCTGCTTGATAATTTGTGACAACCCCTAATCTTTGCTTCTCAACAGCTGCTCAGAGCCCACTGAGCATGTGAGTGTCACAGACACTTTCTAAGATGGTGACCCCTGTGACCAGTTTGGAGTCCTGGATCATTACTGCTATTGACAAGCTGAAACTTTAGGCTGGTGCTAGAAGCATAGGTGAAGGGTGTTTTTTGTGTGTGTGGGGAGGCTAAAGGTGGCCATACATGGGCTTACCAGTGATGGGTGAATTTGTCCCGTTTCGCTTTGCAACAAAATTCACTAATTTCCCGCGAAATTAGCAAAACGGGCGAAAAATTTTGAGGCCGGCGACAATTGCCGACGTCAAAATTGCCACCGGCGTCGAAGTTGACACTGGCGCCTATTCAATGGGTGTCCGTTAATTGCCAAAACCATCGCCAGCATCAAAACACAGAAACGAAGAAATTCACCGCAAAGTCGTGCCTGCTGAATAAATTCACCCATCACTAGTGCTGACTTAAACCATCCAAAATTTAACTGATATAAACTTACTCTGAGTGGTTCTCTGACAATTTTTTTTTTTTATTTAATTCCATTTTATATTTTTATTTGTTTCTGAGATTATTTTTAACCTGCAAGTAAAACAGCTTTCTTTTTGTCTTAGCTCACTGCCCTGACAACCAAAAAGCACATTACATTTGCAGGTACAATTTTTGTGTTTTTATTTATCACTCTGTTTACACTTTTCTTTCAACTTTTAATCATCCATTCTGACAAATTTGATTAGAATTCTGTCCTCTGTCCAGGTGACAGACCTCACCACCATATTGCTCAAGGGAGTTGTTTGGTACCAGGGCTGAAACTAGGGACACCGAAATCTCGAATGGAAGCAGGCACTCAGGGGCAAAAACTTCCACCAGGCAGATGTTTTCCGAAAGTGAAAAAGTTTATTGTGTCAAAACAGCCTGACGCGTTTTGTGTTCCAAACACTTAATCATAGGCTCTGGAACTAGGGACAAGCACAATAGGCACATGCCTAGGGTATAATGCTGGGGGACACTAGATACATACCTTTTCTGTCTGCCTACTGCATAGTTCAAGGCCTTGGAGAAATGCTGGTTCCAATTTTCACAGCAACAATTGGGGAGTGGTTTGGACTTCTACTCACACAGCCAACCCCCCCACCCAGGCTGGTCCTTTTTGCAGAGCGGGGTGGCTGAATGCCAACTTGCATTGGCATGCTTCCCTCTTAGTCTGGCACTGTTTGTCACCAAGGTTTGCCCCATGATCCATGTGTCTGGTACAGTGCTTTTCATTTGATATCGGGAGAGTTAACAAGTGGAATGGACAAGCATTGGAAAACCTTGAAGTAACTGATGACTGCGTTTCTGCATGTTAGGATGTCTTATAAGAGAGAGACTGTGGGTTATTGTAGAGAATAAGATAACAATAAAATTAAACAGCCATATTGTGGCTGTTATGAAAATACTTAATTTTCCATCACATATAATTGGTTATACACTACTTTAATTTGTCAAGTAGGAAATAACTTGGCACCTACCCCCTACTGTTTTATTCCCACCTTTTTTGCACTCATGCTGCCCTAGTGCACCATAAAATATAATCCTTGTAGATTTGACACATACTTGACACTGGCAGGCAATTTTGCAATAGACAGAAGGATCAGCTTAGCAGACCCAAGTTACTCACTCATAGCTCATAACATCTCCAAAGGGAAATTGCTTAGGAATGTGTGAGAGTGACTTGTAACATCACCTCTTTACCCGGCTTCGGAAAATAGTTTTCTGCCTCCCAGCCTGCCCCACTATGCCTGCAATTTCATGGAAAATATTATTTATGAGGGAGCCAGGCAGGTAAGATGTATAAAAAGCCTCCACATAGTGTATATCACTAAACTCTGTAAGGCTTTGTTTTTTTTTTTTTTAATACATTTGTTTTTATTTATTGTTTTCATGTAATGGGGAGGTTTGGGGAGGCATAGCCTCCCCAAGCCTTAGTGAAAAGCTACCCATGGCTAGAAGTGCAGTATATTAAAGATACCATTTTTGACCATATTAATTTGTAGGGTTTAGTTCTCCTTTAACCCTAATGAACAAGTTTAAACAATGATGTTTTCACCTCTAAAGTGATCCACCAGATCCAAAGATGCTTTTTGCCTTCACGATTTTTAGGTGTTTTGGGGTGTTTGGCACTGGTTTTCGCTCACAAACTTGATACATTTGAGTTTTTAAGCCTATAAACCTGAAACCTTCACAGTATTCATAAAAACCTGAATTTTTCAAATTTAGTTTTCACTCCAATTTTTTCAAGTTTAATTATTAGTAAATTTGCCAAATTTGTGGATGGGAGTTAGGTTGAGTTTGTTTCTGTTACAATATGATACTGTTTGTGAAAATGGATTTATAAATGTTGTTCTTCCAGGTGGTATTTTAGCAAAATTCACAGAAATATACGAATTTTCAATGTTTCTCTATTTGGATCTCAAAGTGAATTACAAATACAACAAGACCTGGGAAATCACCCTTGTGGGATTTGAACTCAGGACTCCATGGTCAGACAACAGGCTCTTTAGCAGCTGTGCCACAGAACCTAATCCTGCAAGGAGAAGTTCCAGATGACCGTAATAACTGATTGTCCCCTTGCACCTCTGCATTGACTGGTAGTGCCGGAAGTCCATCTTCTGCCTAATAAGAGTCAATATGAACCCAAGGTACCTTCCCGACAGAGGCCTCCCAAATGGCTGAGTCATTAGAGTGTGTGCCCCCAGTCCAAAAGGTTCCCACCTCTGCCAAGACAGCTCTGTTTAGTTTTGCTTCAACCAACTCTGGAGAGAGATGAAAGGGCAAGTGCCTGAAGTCCGTTGTCCGCCTTCCATTTGGCTGCCCCTTTTTCTTACAGGGGTTGCCCTTTTAAGCTACCCAGGTATCTACTTCAGGCCATGGGTTCCCCATTGCCCTTACCTTGCCTTTGCATTAACTTTTTTTAATGTTTTTTCCCCCCATACAGAACCCTTTTTGGGGTTTGCCTAGCATCAGCCTGAAGTTCCCCTTTGCAAATTGCTTAATGCTTAGTGTTCTGTATCAAGCTTTAAAAACAAAAAGATTTGAGAAGCTGATTAGCAAAGGTTGGTTACTCATTAATGTAGCCTGAAGAAAATGCAACCGATCCTGTCGAGTTCCATAGATTAATATTTGAATGTAAGGAGAATTCTTTTAGAATGGACACAATTTTGTTTATGTACCTCAAGCTAGCAGTTTATTGTGTTTTTGCATTTCTACTGTAGTATGTTTGGATACAGTCTCAATATATATATAGTTTTTATTATTATTTTTTTTTTATCTTTTACACACAGGAGCCAGTGTAGTTTTCGTTTTTAGTGCGTAAAATGTACTGGTACAATATTCTAAAGTTAAAACCACATTTCCACCAATTTGATGTTGAGGTTTTTGGCTGTAATTCCTTCCCATGGAAATATTCCCAACATTATCTAGGGTTGGGGGAGACCTGTTTTCCCAGTACATCATTACTTGACCAAACAATATACTGTAAAACTACATTCTGTTTTATAAAATCTCAAGCTTTTTGGTTCTTTTCCCATCCATTTGGCATGCATCAGTGGAGAGAAGTCTAATTTCTTTAAGGTTTTTGTCTTTTGTAATTCTTTTTTGGAGTGTCAGCACATCCATTTTTCTGTATAAGACCTCTCTTTTGTGATGATGAAAATCTTTTGTGATGATGGAAATAATATATTTACTTAATTTATTTATAATTAGTGAAGAAGCCTGTAGGCCTCATGCTGAACAGCCATCACTGATTTGGCTTTTTTTTAGCACAAGAGGCAATAAGGTGGGTTGCATGAATGTATTGAAGCAACCAGTTTTATTCAGATGCCTTTAATGATGGCATATGCTAGAGAGACTATAAGAAATGTTCCCTGTGTGCAGGGGATTGTAATGCATTTGTGATCCTAAACTAAACTAACGTCATCAACCCTGTATACAGGTTGTATACATGCAAATATATATATATATATATATATATATATATATATATATATATATATATATATATATATATATATAATATCAAACAGGTAGGTTGTGGGAGCACTCTAAAGGCTTTAAAGTATATATATATATATATATATATATATATATATATATATATATATATATAAGTATAATACAGATGAAGCCACTTGGATTTGTGAGATAAATGCGTCATGACTCATGGTTAATTGAAGAAACTGCGTTATCTAAAGTCATCTTAACTCATTTAATGCATTTAACCTTTCCATTAGCATACCAAAGCACCATTGTGAACAATGGTGAATGCCTTAATTAGATGGGATGTTGTGACGCAGTTTTCTGTGTTAAATGAGATAAATGGGATATCTGTGTTTAGTTATTCTGTGTCAAACAGACAAACCAAAGTGGCTGCATCTGTAAATGCTATTGCATATGTACCCAAAACAGGGGTTATTTTGTTACAAAGTTATGATCATAAAATTGATAAGCCACCATACCACGTCAAGGTAAACCCCGAATGGCAGTCCCTAACTTGTTTTATTTATTTTTTATGTGCATTCTAGCATTACCTATAATCAATGTCCATTGAACGCTGTTTTTTCACTGAGGGCTAAATCCTCCCCAGCCAGCAATCAGGCTTTTAAAGGAGAGATATTCCCAAAACAAACGCCCAATTTTAAAAACATAGGATCACCACTAGTTTAAAGGGGGGGGGGTATGGGGTGCTACAACCACTGAAGCTATGCCACAGCTTCCAGTTAAATATACAATATCAAAACAGGGGGGTTGTTGGAGCACTCTAAAGGCTTTAAAGTATATATATATATATATATATATATATATATATATATATATATATATATATATATATATATATATATATATATATATATATATATGTATAATAAATGCTATTGCATATGTACCCAAAACAGGGGTTATTTTGTTACAAAGTTATGATCATAAAATTGATAAGCCACCATACCACGTCAAGGTAAACCCCGATATCTGTTCATATCAGTATACGTAGTCACAAGGCATAATCATAACATTGCAAATCCACCATCCTCATATCAAGGTAATGCCTAAATGGTGCTCTTAACTATTTACCTCTGGTAACTTCCATTGACTGGTAGGTCTATAACTGGTTCCCTTTACTTGAAAAAATGTCTCCTGACCAGAAACTTGGTCTTACAGTCTGGATCTATGGGCCCTTGAACAGATATTTTGAGTGTGGTAACATCTTTATCACCCTCAAAAACATGTGACCACTGGTTTTCAAGTCCCACTTCTTGCCACCCTCATTCCCTTAATATTAGTACAATATTACAATGTTCAGTGAATTGTGGGGCTCAGAAAGGCTGTGATCCCTTTGTAAAAATCAGAGGCAATCTGAGTGCTGTGGTGTTATATGTTTTATTACAACAATAGTTTATAAAGAAATACACAAGATTCGCATTCTGGATATTATGGAATTTGAGTACTGAATTACGCAGCTCTTCAAATTGTGAAATTGCTAGCTAACAATATCTTATTTCTTTCCTGAATCCACAGTGACATTTTATCTAAAACTTTCACATATTAAGGTTGTAATGGAAATATATATTTTCTTGTCTTGAGTAAATGTGCCTCTTTGTTTTGCTTGTCATATTTACTTTGGCAGTATTTAAGATGATGTGATAGTATGTTTTCGGTAATTTTTATTTGCTTAAAGTTTGCTATTTACTGAGAAAACAAAACTGTATGCAATAGGGAGGTAAATGACATGGTAATTCCTAAATACTGTTTACTTCCATTGAGGTAATGTCATGGTCGTCTAGCTGTTCATTTTAGGTCTAAGGTTTGCTCCTTGTGAAATTTTAATTATATGCATATTATATATAAACGGTATATACTATTCCATTTTAGATCATTGAAATAGAGAAATGATCCTTGAAAAAGGTTCTAATGAGGACCGAAATGTTGGACCTAATACGATGTAAATAAAGAGATGAATTTTTTTTTACATGGGTGTGCCAGTTACAAAACAGGAATTGTTTGTCCATATATTGCAATATATTTATGCTGGCCAACTACGTCAAAGTCATCCCTAGTATATTACATGCTGGAGCAGTATTGATGCTAGGAATGCACCAAATCCATTATTTGGGATTCCTACTTCCCCACCGCGCCCGGATAGTTAATTACCCCTGAAAGTTTTCGGAATATATTGCTCATGTATTGGTGCAGAGTAAGCGCAGCAGAGCTCATAGGCGCCTTCTGGGTCTGTCTTCTTCAGATCCTCTTCCTTCCTGTAAGACTGCTCCAACTGCACATGCACCAATATGACACTCCCTTACAAATGAAGACCAAATATCCCAAAGATGGCTTCTGTGAGATCTGCTGCACTTATTCTGCACCAATACGTGAGCAATATATTTGGAACACTTTCAGGGGCAATGAACTATGCCAGGGGGAAAGCAGGGTGGGGGGGCTAGCTATGTTAATCGGTAGGGACTTTTCTTATTGGGGGGTTTAGTTCTTCTTTAAGCACTTTAGGGGCTTAAACAGATTCTTTAGCTTAGGGGCAGATAAATTAAGATTTTAAATTAGAGCTCACCAAATATGCTATAAACCACCTAGTATAAGTGATGAGTATGGAGCCCAGCTACTCTTACAAATACAAGAGGTTTCACAACTAGGTCAAGTTATTACTTTGGGTGACTTTAATTATCCACACATTGACTGGGGTTATGGGGTTGCCAAGACAGAAAAAGCTAGTAGGTTTGTAAATATACTGAATGACAACTTTTTATTCCATCTCGTTCCTACTAGGAATAACTCTATTTTGGATTTTGTAATAACTTATATCTAGCACTTGTCTGGGTGAGCATTTAAGGAATACTGATCCTAACATGGTCTCCTTTGAGATTCTGTTGCAGAGGCAATTCTATAAGGACAGGGTCGGGCCGTACCAAAAGTGCGCCCTAGGCACCTAATGTGCACAAGCACGCACTCAGGACTTCATGCATGTAAACGCACAATGAGAAGACACAATGCAATAAGAAAACATGGCAGAGTAATGAAGGGGAAGAGCAGGGGAGGGAGGTAGGTAGGGGGAATGACGGAGGAAAGAGTGCAAGTGGGGAGGGGAGAGGAGGAGGCAAGACCAGCAGGGGAGCGAGCGACCTGGACTAGGGGTAGGCAGAAAACTTTTGAAAAGGTACCTGCCCAGCACCCCCACATCTTTGTGCCCTAGGCAGGTGCCTCTTCTGCCTACCCCTAGTTCCGGCCTTGTATAAGGGAGTAACTAAAACACTAAATTTCATACATGCAAACTTGACAGTACATGGCAGTATGGGCGTCTCTGCATCATATTAAGTTGGAAATGCTTTTCACAGGGTTAAACACAGAACAGAAACAGCCTTTAAAATGCTGCTTAATAAATATACTTGTGAGTATAATCCCCTTGTAAGCAAGGATAGTCGTTGCAAAGCAAAACCTTTTTGGTTCAATAGAAGTGTTGGTGTTGAGGTGGGTAAGAAAACGTTTAAGTCTTTCAAGTTAGCTGGGACAGCCGAATCATTTATAAGGTACGAGGTACGATATGGTAAAGGATATTGCAGCAAGCAGTAAAAAGAATCCAAAATAATTTTTAAATATGTTAATAGTAAAAAAATGAGGTTCAATGTTGATAAATGCAAGGTTATGCACTTGGCAAAATTATATAAATGCAAGTTATACACTAAATGGCAGTGTGTTGGGAGTTTCCTTAAATGAGCAGGATCTTGGAGTTTTTGTAGATAAGTTGTCTAATTCTGGGCAGTGTCATTCTGTGGCTACTAAAGCAAATAAAGTTCTATCTTGCATAAAAAAGGGCATTAACTCAAGGGATGAAAACATAATTATGCCTCTTTATAGGTCCCTGGTAAGGCCTCATCTGGAGTATGCAGTGCAGTTTTGGACTCCAGTCCTTAAGAGGGATATAAATGAGCTGGAGAGAGTGCAGAGACATGCAACTAAACTGGTTAGAGGGAAGAAAGACACACTTGATAAAGGGTTTAAGGACCCGAAACATGTTGTGTAGTGGTTTTGAATAAATATAACCAAAGCATATTTTTTTCTACCTTTGAGTGCTCTCCTCATTTTGGAATTTATCAGTATATGTCGTGATAGCGGTATACCCGGAAGAGGATTTGATGCATTCGGCAATACAGCTAAGGCAGTGCCGAGAACGTTTTTGATTATTCTAGAGGGAAGAAAAACTTAAATTATGAGGGTAGACTGTCAAGTTTGGGGTTGTTTTCTTTGGAAAAAAGGCACTTGAGAGGGTACATGATTACACTTTACAAGTACATTAGAGGACATTAAAGAAAAATAGCAGGGGACCTTTTTACCCATAAAGAGGATCACTGCACCAGAGGCCACCCCTTCAGACAAGAGCAAAAGAATTTTCATTTGAAGCAACGTAGGTGGTTCTTCACAGTGAGGACAGTGAGGTTGTGGAATGCACTGCCGGGTGATGTGGTGATAGCTGATTCTGTTAATGCCTTTAATAGTGGCTTGGATGATTTCTTGGACAGACATAATATCAAAGGCTATTGTGATACTAAACTCTATAGTTAGTATAGATATGGGTATATATATTTTATATGGAGGGATGTGTGTATGGATGTTGGGTTTTCATTTGGAGGGGTTGAACTTGATGGACTTTATAACTGTATGGAAAAATGTTTCACATATTGCCTTATTTAAACTGTCAAAGGGCCAGTTATACCACATTAAACTGTCTGCACCTCTGTTATGGGTGTCTGGAAGTGTATGCAAAGGTCAATTTTCCAGTTAGGTCCAACTAACTGAAATCGCTATAGCTCTAATTTCACACTGAAAAATCTGGTCCTTCTTGACTCGTGCCCAAGTGCATGGAACTCCTCCCTCTTATGATTTGGCAAATTGCAATGCATTATTTTGTAGATCCTTCCAGTGGTGGCAAAACAAAATTAAATATAAATACTTATGTCATAATATATGACCTACTTCCCAAGATTAGTGTACTGGAGATCACCCAAGAAAAAATGTATAAAACAGCCTTGTCTAATTTAGAGCAAATTAGAAATGGTACCAGGCAATTGTATTAGATGTAGGACAGACATTTATATTTTAATTTAGGCATCCCATAAGAGGTTAGGATTAGCCAGGTTGCATTAATGCACCAGTAATACCAGTAGAGGATATTTACTCCGATGACTCTTGAAAATCTTTTCTTTTAAGCAGAAGTCTAGACTTTTTTCCAATTTGTTTTCTGTTTGCTCTTTTGTCTCTTTTATATGTTGTTTAACTCTGTCCATATTGTTCAGTGAAGTTAGGGAAGGCTATTTATCAGAATATGAATTAATAAAATCATTGGAAAATACTTGAATACATCAAAATTGTGTTTTACTCATCATTTTTAATGACTTTACAAGTTTAAAAAATGATAAAAATTTAAATTGAATAAATAGCTAAATGTAATGGTACCTGGTGTACTACTAATAGGGTGGCAGGGATGCCCTCAGCTGCTTCCCTAAGATTTGGAGCACATGTCCTGTTGGTTGAGGCACGCGTTTATAGACATAATTTTGTTTGGCTTCTGATGTAATTGCCCTTGGTGTGAAATTCAAATATTTAAAGAAGCCTCGTCCATTGTTAAAATAGGTCAATTGTTAAATTGTTCCCAGGTGCGATCCTGGTTTTATTTACTGTACCTACACCCTTGCCTGTTCATTGACCATTCCTGTCTGCTGAATGAACCATCCATTGCCTGTTTACTGATTTCTCTTCCAGATCCTGATTTTGTATTGCACAGTCTGACTGGTTATTGACAATGGCCTGTTACCTTGACTAAACTCAGTCTTGGTTCTCTCACTTGAAGTCTTGATGTCATATGAGTAGTGAAGGTCTCCTTCCAACCTGAAAAGAGGCTGTTATAGGCAGAAGGGTGACCTGTGACCGGAACCTTGGAGTCTGTTCTGGGTTTTGAGATACTAAGGGGCCCATTTACTTAGCTCGAGTGAAGGAATAGAAACTTCGAATTTCGAATGTTTTTTTTGGCTACTTCGACCATCGAATGGGCTACTTCGGCTATGACTTTGAATCGAACGATTTGAACTAAAAATCGTTCGACTATTCGACCATTCTATAGTCGAAGTACTGTCTCTTTTAAAAAAAAAACTTCGACCCCCTAGTTCGCCACCTAAAACCTACCGAAGTCAATGTTTTAATGTAGGCTTTGCTATCTTTTTTTGGTCGAAGAAAAATCGTTTGATCGATGGATTAAAATCCTTCGAATCGAACGATTTTTCGTTCGATCGAACGAATTGCAGTAAATCCTTTGACTTCGATATTCGAAGTTGAAGGATTTCAATGCGGCAGTCGAATATTGAGGGTTAATTAACCCTCGATATTTGACCTTAATTAAATTTACCCCTGAATGTGAAATTAACCTTGCAAGTTTTACATTCAAGTTTTTAAAAATTTTTCGTTTAATAAATATTAAATTTTAGACTTTTAAACCATTATTAAAATTCATGATTTTAAGCTCAAAGAAAATTCAAATTGCAGAAAAAACAGTACAAATGCTGAAAATGAACCGCCTTAGATGACAAATGTTTATGAAGTTCTCCTAAAATCTCTACTAATATCATGATTCCTATGGGATTCTTTATCAAAAATCAAATTTTTGAGGTTTTAGAGGGGTTTGTCTACTTCGAATAAAAAAATTAAATAAAAACTTGAATGTCTGCTTAGTTATGAAAAAATGCAAATAGAAAAAAATTGATTGAATACAATTGTGGAAAAAATGTGGTAGTTTTCAAGCTCAAAAAAATCGGATCTGTGAGTTTTTAAGATAAAAATTTGTGAGTTTAAAAGCTTACAAAACTCGAAAATATCATTTTTTTAAAAGAATTTTGCTTAGAATAACTCCCATTGACTTCTACATGAACTTGCAAGCTTTAAGATACTGACGTTTTACATTCAAGTTTCCATTTTTATTTTGTTTAATAAATACCAAATACTTTAGTTTTTGAAAGTATAACTCGAATTTGTGAGTTTTTGTAGTTTCGGGACACAACAGTAATCTAATATTTTTAAGATATAGCTACTTTTTGTTTTATAATCTATGGTGATAAGTTGTTTTAAGGGACTGATCAGGATTTGTTCAAAAAAATTACTCTGTAGCACTGTAGAGGCGGTGCAAATGTAATCTTTACCTGAACAGTATTCATTCTTGTGAACCATGAAAGCTTCAATGTAGATCATTTTTTAAACTCTAGCATCAATAATAGTTTTTCGAGGTTACAATGAAAAACTTATATGATGATTGAAAAATTTGATTCATGAAAGCATTTTTATGCTGACAACTTCTGATGTTGATATTATTATTGTTTTTATTATTTTCACTTAGGAGCATATTTATCAAGGGTCCAATTTCAATTTAAAAACTTATTAAATTTGAATTCAAAAAGACCAGCTGAAATTAATTTGAAGGTTTTTTTGGCCGAATAGGTCTGTTTTTTGATCGAATAGGTCCATATTTGGCCAAATTCGAATTGTACGAATTGAAGTAATAGCGCATTCGATAACATTCGGAAAAACCAATTGACTCCAAAATAGGTTCTAGGAGGTACCACATAGGCTAAAACAGCAATTTGGCAGGTTTAAGATGGTGAATGGTCAAAAAGTAATTTTTTTTAAAGAGACAGTACATGATAAATTTCGATATTCAAATTTTTTTCAAATGCAAATCGAATGTGGACTATTCCCTAGTCGATGTACACAAAAAATAGCTCGAAATTTAAATTTTTCGAATTCAAAAATTCATCTCGACCTTTGATAAACCTGCCCCTTATTGTCCTATTGAAACAGGCACTAAAATGAATCTGTAAATAAAATATAAGAATTGAGATTTTAGAGGATTGATGTTTCATCAACTCATAAAGTTCAATGCCTTGCAACTAAAAAAACCTGAAATAGTGATGTTACTTTTATTTCAAAATCTCAAATTATGTTTTTGTTATTTTATTACATACAAAATAGATGTATACTTGAAAAGAATGACCCACCATAAGAAAACATTATGTCCATATTTTGGGTCTAATAATTTACTCAAGTCTCAAACCCCTTTGTAGTGCTGATTATATATTGGCCTTATGCCAAGAAAAGCAAATTGAACAGCAATTTCTAATTCTTGTAAGGATTGCTTGCCACCTTGGGCATATCATTTTAGCTTCATATTTAGGGATAGTATCAGTTACAGATCTTTGACCAGTTTGGCCATCAAAGTCATTGGCTAATTCGGTTGATCCAAACATAAGGCACTTTGGGCAACAGTCAAAATAAGTGGCATATATTCAGGTGCTTTGCAAAACTCTATGATTCACCTTTCAGGATGATTTTTATTGAAGCTTGTTATAAAGTTAGCCAACGTTCCATCAAATTGTCTAATCTTTTCCTTAAACTGTAAAGATATTTTCATTGCTAATAACATGTCCATTCCTATTCTGAACTCAGTGGGTGATTGTATAGTATTTTCTATATGGAAGTAAAATAATGAGTTTAATTACATCTTACATGAGCATATAAAGCTTATCATTCAACTATGTACAGTATGTATTTGGTGACCAATTCTGGTAGATTCATTGTCCATTCTAGGCCCATATTTAGAATTATTACTATAGGGTTAGATTGAAAATCGCCAAATTTCAAAATGGACAAGTCATTGTAGTTGTAAACTATGACTGTATGAATTGGTATGTCTTTTTATATCCATTATTCTTCTTTGTTATCGAATAAGCCAAATACAATAAGCTTCAAATATCTTTCCATTGGAACTTTCAGTTTTGGTAAAGATTAATATTTTTGTTGTATGGAACCTTGTCTTGAAGTCCATAAATGACAAGGATTCTTAAAAGGTAACCTGATGTCAAATACTAAATAAAATGTAAATGCAATCAATAAGTAACTTTCTTATTTTGCAAATCATGTTTATTGTTCTTGATAAAAATAATTTATTTTTTATTTTTTTTATTTTCATCCTGCTTGACAAATAGATGATGATGTGCTCTCGGCAGAGTTGTCTCTAAAACATTTCATCCCTGGAAAATAAAAGTGTGGTAAGAAATACATAAATTCTAAAACACATGTTAACTGCATAAAAACTTGCTGAAAGGGAAGGGGTGTTATTATAAACTAGGGATGTATATCTGTTTAAACGGTTTATGAAAATCATGTATGTAATGACAATGACGGTGGATTACTTGGATTTTTTAGTGATCAGAGTACATTTTATAGCAAATATGAGGGTCTCTTACCAGAATGCCAGTTAAACCATCAAGACCTCCCTAATTGACAAAAAATATAATTTATATAAGTACATTGTAGAACAGACTAGAAAGCAAAAACTGTTCAACTAGGAATTTCTCATACTCAAAATTCAGTACAATGTACTGCACTAGTTGTATTAGTGACAAGACTGATCCAACATTTTTCCGTTTCGTCACCCCCCCCCCCCCAAAATCAGTCAAATAACCGGTTAGTGACATACATATTTTATGTTCACCTTTATATCATTCTCTCTCTGTGGCTGCACCCCTACTTCATTCCAGGTAAATTCTTTTGAAATATTTAATAAAATATATCAGGTCAGATATATGCCCCCACCCAATCCTACTTAAAATTATATTGTTATTCTGTTTTTTAAGTTGGTGGAATCTTGGGAGATCTTTAAAATATTTACTTTACATAAATTTAAAAAATATATATAAATATCTGCTTGGTTCTCCTGTATGATCTCTACTGCTACTCTTTTCATGGTTTTGTCACCCCATTGTAAACACCTGAAAAGCTGATCGATTTAAATAGCAAAATGGCAACACATGAACATAAGACCATACAGTCAGAAACAATGGGCCCATTTTGCTTACACTATTAAGTCACAGGTATATTGTACTCACCAATAAGTTTTTCAAGTTTCCTAGAGGTTCTTTCTAAATATGCAAACAGAAGTATAAGTGAGGATTTATCTATTGGCAGAACTAAAGAACTTTTTCCCTGATATTTTGTAACATTCAGAATTTCCTTGTTAATATTTGTTGTTTTGTTTCTTTTTTTATATATTTTAAATGTTTTATAAATATGTAATATTTAACTCTCCTCACTCTACTCCACTCTATCTCCACTCTATCTATCTATCTATCTATCTATCTATCTATCTATCTATCTATCTATCTATCTATCTATCTATCTATCTATCTATCTATCTATCAATCTATCTAGTGGTCAGTATTTCTACGTTACCTATATGTTTGATGTGACACTATTCTATTGAACAGCACTTTGGAATATGATGTTGCTTTAAAAATACTCATCAATGATACTACTTTTATATTCCCTCTTCAAAAGGGGAGCCAAACTGAAAAAAGACATACTTCAACAAAATATTATATTGTACAGTATTTACAGCAAAATGTATCTCATAGACTGAATAGGCTCTGCCAATGAAAATGTTACCATTTAAAATAATCAGACTTCTGTTTAGTGTACTCTATAAAGTTTCTGCATAGTGAGTCTAGTGACCGAAGGCTGGGACGTGTAATAATTTTTCTTACCAAAAGTGGACATAAAATGCCAGCCAGTGGTCCTACAAGCCCCAGGTCATCCTTTATGAAATGGAAGAACAGAAATACATTAGTTATAAAACAAAGAAATCACGCCTAGATAAATAAAAAGCTGTAGCCCCTTTTCTGCTCAGATTTGTCCTGTTACATCAGAATCTGTCTACTATTTTATTATGTGATTAAGCTCTATAGGCCTATTCTGTTTCTTTTAGGTGTTTGTCGATTAAGGCAAGTGGAAGTTGAAGGGGCACAATAAAAAAAGAAATGTGCACAGATATTTCTGTTTTAATGGTTGACTTAAAGTAATATGACAATTGATGAAACATGTGTTTAGTAACTGTAACAAGTACCAAAATATTTATTTTCTAGCATAAGACCAGTAATTTAAATTGTTGATTGGTTTTTATGGCTTTCTATAACTAGAGTGAACTTTGCACTCAAAAACATACGTTTTTCTGTGGTGAGCTCTAAATCTGCCCCTATGTGATTCAGAACCAGTGAAAATGAGAATAAAAAAAAAATATTTACCACTAATTTGAGAACAGGTTCCACAGCCTCACGAGCAAGGTCTCCAACTTGGTCAGTAACATTTTCCTAGTAAAGAAATTACACAGTATGTAATACATTATAGATATAACGTTTTCAGAAAACTTCCCTTGTTTTGGATTGCTTATTGATTTAGGAAGAAACAAAGGCACAGGTACTGTATGTCAAAATTGCTAATTCTTGTAACTATAGATGTAATGCAATAAAGATCAAGGGATACACCTGGTTTTACAATACATTTAAGGAGGATATTTTCCTTTGAATTGTAACAAAACAGGGTATGTTTCTAAAATCACGTGGCCTATTTTATCAGTGATCATGTCCGTTTCATAGGGAATATGGGTGAGTTTAAATATACTAGTATCCTTTGCTAGTTTGATCCTACATAGAACTAGGTGTTATGATAGCATAGAGTCAATAAATGTAAATGTGAGGATTACATTGTATCAGAATTTCAAGTGAGCAATAAAAAAAGAAACGGTTACCAAAGCTTTTTGAAGACCTAGTAACTGGTCACCAGTACAGCCAGCACGTTGCTGTAAATACATACAAAGATTTGACATTGGAAAATTAAACAATCATCTAAATTATATGATGATTATAAAAGATTACACTTTTTATAAAAGATAGGCATATACAGCCTATATATATATATATATATATATATATATATATATATATATATATATATATATATATATATATATATATATATATATATATATATATATATAAATATATACACAGTATATATTTAGTATATTATAGAAAAATGCCCGTTACCAGGACAATATCCAGTTGTCTCAAAAATTCTCTGTACAGGGCCAAATTATTTTCTTTCTGTAAAACAATGCAAATGATTAATTAAATTTATATTTATTATATTATAATGACTTAAAATAAGAAATATTTTGCCCCAAAATATGTGAACTCTAATTTCACACTGATAAATCTGCCCTATGTGTCTTGACTTTGTGACCAAACAATATTAGAGTGCCCCACCTGCTGCAAAAGTACCTTTTCAGGTGTCAGGTGCTAAACAATCTAAAAGTCAAGACCCCTGCTCAGGGTCAGAGCAAGCCATAGGAAACTTCAAAGTCACTGTAGCACATTTTTGTGGTTCCAAAAAGTGGTTTATTGGCTCAAAAGGTAGACATCAATTCATGGCAATGTTTCGTGGTCTTGATAAAGGATCCAGTGTGACCCAAAACATTGTCATGAATTGATGTCTACCTTTTGAGCCAATACACCTCCTTACAGTAACTTTGGACTTTCCATTAAAGGAGAAGGAAAGTCTCTAAACAACATTCCCTAACATCTCAGCCTTAATATTGTCTCTATCATAGTGCCCCAGCTCAGTGTCCTGCTGCTTAGTTTGCCTTTGCAATGGCAAAGGCAGGTCCTGCTATTAATTACCTGTTTCAATCCAAAGCTGGTTCTATTTCTCCTCTAACAGAGATTTCCCTGGGCAAACACATGCGCACTTCACTGCTAAACAGCTGCTACCGTTTTTTTTCTTTCTATATTAGCATATTCAGCCAGTACATGCTGAAAGTCTTGCCCTTGTTAGCCCTGCCCACTTAATCAAGTTGTCCAATCAGAACTCTCCTCTATTTTTTTTATGCCTACACTAAAGATAGTCCTGCACAGCCCCTCTCCCTAAAGCTGCAGCTTACAGTGTAGGAGACCTGGGCAGAAGTGATGACAGAGGCTTGAAAATGGCAACTGCAATATACTGAAGAGAGGACATTCAAGACTTCAAGCTGAATAAATAATGTACATCCAAAAGAACTGCTATAGTGGATTGGGAGGCAGAAGTATGGTAATTATATTAACGTGGTTTTCATTTAAATATTTTCCTTCTTCTTTAACCTTGTGTTTGAGACTGTATAACCTTGCTGTCAAGTATGTTAATGATTAGAAGATGTGATGTATGGATATAGAAGTGACATGATAAATTGTTTCCTTAAAGTGATAAAATAATATTAAGAGGAAAAAATTAAAAAGTCATATTATACTTGTGCTTGTTTGTAGAGACAAAGCAAATTTGAGAGATCCGCAAGAAGCTCGGGTACATCTTTCTGAAAAACAAATGTTTTCTAAAAGTTAGAAACTTTCTTAATAATTAGCAGACACATAAGCTTTAATGTGGTCTAGATGGGAATATATAATGATAATTAATAGTTAATACTCATCAATCAATGCTTTCTGGAATTGATCTATAAAAGTCCTGAACAAATTAAAAAATCAGATCTTTCCCCATATCTACTATGGGATTCTAGGATTTGATAGTGCCAGTTATTCATTTGAAGGTTTCTCTGAAATTCGGAAGGCTAAGGACAATGTTAATTAATTATTTTGATTGAATTGTTCAAATTTGCCTACAGGATCATATCAATAAGCTAATCTGATTGATTTAACCACAAATCTACCGCAGACCTGCAGTGTTTCCCATTTTACCATTTATAAATGTGTTCCACTTACTTGTATTTTATAGTAGCATGATTTTAGTAACATTCTCTACTAATGGTAGAAGCTAATATCCGTAACACAAATGGGATTGAACTTCCTTTCCTTTTTTGTTCAGTAATTCTTTTCAAAAATTGTTTTCATTGTATGCTATAGTGCTATAACATTCATACATGGTGAGAAAATAAATCTATTAATAACCCACCGTCACTAATAAGTTCAGACAGGGAACTTGTAAAACGGCATCAGAAGAATCTAAAACAAAAAAAATCATATATTTATCATATATGTATATTCTATAATTGTAATAATATAACAATGAAAAAAAAAAACAAGTTTATGAATTATATTACAAAGTAATTTCTTTAACATCTTTGCAAGACAACCCTCAGAGTGCGTTTAAAGCTTAATGATCATCAATATACATTTTAACTAGCCAGGGGAGTAATTACAAGGGTTGCAGTGCCCTGAGGCTCATTTGGTCCAATTAATTATGTCCTTCACAATAAAAGGAAAACAACATGAAAACTATTAGAAATATGGGTTTAAAGCGGGCAAATTGTAGTTCTTGCTTCTTGCTCCCATAATCCTCCAGCTATAGCTCTGATGTTGAGAGAAAAATATCCTTCAGTTTGTATACCACTTAAGAACATTTTCTTTGTCCTACTGTAACTCAGGATAAATATGATTTAAATTAGAATATACCATATTGTACACTCTGTACAAATTGCATTGTGGGTCCAGTTATTACATTAATATTTTTTCTAGGGGGTAACAATATGCAATTCAGCACTGCCCAATATGTTGGCGCTTTAAAAATTCATGTTAATAATAAGAATAATGTTTAATATTAAACAATTAAAAAAACTGTCCAAAAGTGGCCCCACTTTATATTTGAATTGGGGATTTAAAGATGTTCTAATTTATAATCTCTGTATGCAAAAACTGTGCACAGTATAATTCTTCCAGAAATCAATACATGTGTTTATTATCTTACTTCTTTCAATGTTTTTACATTGTATCTTAGTAGTTGAGCCATTGGAAAACATTCATATAGGAAATGCATCAATTTGCATTGAAGTCAGTCCATTAATAACCCTTTTCCATTGCAACATATAGGGGCATATTTACTTAGTTCGAGTGAAGGAACAGAATAAAAAAAACTTTGAATTTCGAATGGTTTTTTTGGCTACTTCGACCTTCAACTACGACTTTTGACTCGAACGCTTCGAACTAAAAATCGTTCGACCATTTGATAGTCGAAGTACTGTCTCTTTAAAAAAAAACTTCGACCCCCTACTTCGCCATCTAAAACCTAACGAACCTCAATGTTAGCCTATGGGGAAGGTCCCCATAGGCTTTGTAAGCTTTTTTTGGTCGAAGAAAAATCGTTCGATCGATGAATTAAAATCCTTCGATTGAACGTTTTTTTCATTCGATCGAATGAATTGCGGTAAATCTTTCGACTTCGATATTCGAAGTCGAAGGATTTAACTTCGGCAATCGAATATTGAGGGTTAATTAACCCTCAATATTCGACCCTATAAAAATCTGCCCCTTAGTATCCCTTTGTAACATGACACCCTGTGTTCAAAAATAATACACCACCAAAGTCTATTCCACCTTTATATTAGATATAACCAAAATAAATATGTTCAAAATCAAAAAAAGCTCAATTAAATTAAACGTTTTCAAAATTAGTTGACATCAGAATAGAAAAAATGTATCTTACCAAAGCAGCAACTTATTGCCACTACGAGTAAAGCAATGGTTATCTTCATGGTGATGAAGTCTGGATACTGAGCCTCCAACTATGATGTTCAAGGTTTGTCTGAAGCTGTGTGTAACTGTGTCCCAGAGCCATGGTATTTATACTATGGCCATATGATTGAGCAATTAGATGCCAGTTAATATGATATCCTTATCTTTGTATGTTATGGATTGTTGCCAAATATTTCACCTTTTATTTTGTTTCATCTCATTCCTATTATTTACAATTCACATAGAAAAATGCACAAGAAATTAAAACTGATGGAATTTTTTATAGAATCAAAATGGGCAAAAATGTCACTAGAATGAATGAATGAATTAATTAATTGTGGCATATACCCTCAAATATAGATACTTGTGAGAGTGAGTTTATAAATAATAATTATAAAATTCATTTTAAGTCCAAGAATTGAAAACATTCCTGGTTTATGTATTCCCCATTCACATAATTATTGATGTTTCCTCTGGTTTATATATTCTCCATTATTGTAGAATTGTTTCTACATTGTTTTAGAAAATTTCGTTTTTCTCATCTAATATCCATGTACCCTTTTTTAGCTATAACCCATTAATGTAATGGGCAACAAGATGACTCGATGGGCAACACAATGGCCTTCCAGCAACGGGATTCTGAGTTTCATCCCAGCCTGGAGTTTTTATGTTTTCCCTGTGTCTGTTTGGGTTTTCTCAGGGTACTCCAGTTTCCTACCAGACCCCAAAAATATACAGGCTGGTATACAGTCGTCTGACTAAATTAACCATAGTGTGAATGTGATAGGGACCCTAGGTTGTAAACATCACTGTGGGACTGACCAGTGGTAAAACCAGGAAATGAATAACAAACTCTACATGCCTTTACTATGATCATACAAATTACTTCTAATAAATATTCTGCAGCTTTGTCCTCTTGGATATTATATTGAACAACTATAGGTTTATAATAATATACATTCTTTATGGGTTTTTTTTCAGTTTAAAGGAGACATATTGTTTAAAAACAAGAATCTGCAAGTGCATTATACTCTTTTAAATATACAAGGAATGTGCTTAAGAAATGTGTTTCAGCTGATTTATTGAAAAATGAGCTGCCTATCTATTTTATTGCCCCTCCGTACAACTTCCTCCCCGTTGAATTTTCTGGTTATGCAGTGGAGATGGTGGCACTCAGCACACTGTACTGTAGGATAGGGACCAATCAGCATCTAGGTGGACCTGATAAGGAACTGAAGTTTGTCTCTGCCTGTTGACTGCAGAGCTGTGACTGGCTATCCCCCTTCTACTGTGCTTCCTGGAAGCACAGTAGAAGAGTAGATGATGTGCCAAACAAACTGGTACCCTAGTGATTTTAGCTTTAGTGATTTGATCCGTTGTATTCTAAACTCTGGAAATGTCCTTGCCTTTCTTACCTGTAGGCCCACTATAATAATGTCTATTAACCTTGCTTGTACCTGTACAAATACTCTGTCTTATCTGCGCTTCAATGTAAGTACCTTTGTTTTCTTAAACATGTCTGTGCTTAAATATAGTGTTTTTCTGTTCCTTTCTCTTGCCTTCCTGTTTTCCAGCTCAGCCTTCTCCTGCGTTCCTAATCCAAACACCATGACCTGTGACCCCTTGTCATTACAATAAACAAAGCCTAAAGCAGAGGAAGGGTAAGAAATACTGAAGAAAAGACAGTTCGTATTGCCTATTTTGCACTGATCAAATCATTGATTCCTATCTACAGGACATAGTAAAATTCTGTCGCAACATGCTGTATTTTGGAAAGGCACAACAAATTGACTGTGTCAATACCAACAGGATGCAATGCAATGTGTGCAATGAAAAAATGGGGACTATATTAAAGGAGAAGGAAAGGCATAAGCACTGATGGTTAGCCAACCCCTGATTATAATTAATTACCTGAGCCCCTTGGTCAGTGCTCCTTTTGCTGAAAACTGCACAAGCCCATTATACTACTGCATGACATAATCTTCTTGAGATCATTTGTGTTCACTGTACATACACACAGTAGAGTGAAAAGCCAGGCTTGAGAATCAAAATGCTGGATATTCACTCAACTGCAAATGTGCACCCGCCTCAGGGTAATATAAAGAATCCACAAAGGAAAAAGATGGAGACTTGGTGCTTCTACAGTAGTAATCCAAGCCAGTGCAGTTTTCAGCAAACAGAAGCACTGGCATAGGACCACAGGTAATCACTGAAGACTGCCTAACAGTTTAATAACCCCCAATAATTATGTCTTATTATTTTTTGCAGATTTGCAGGGAAATTCAAAACAATGGATGAATAACAGGACATAAGGGAACACATGCAGTGAAATGTATTTACTTTCAGAGTTCCATTTCCCTTGTGGGTCTACAAAGGCAACTGACTAGTGAATTAAACACTTATGGGAATTTTGATGCAAGATTATTAATGAGAGTCCTGCTTTTCTGGACACTACCAGTAATCTTGCTGTTGTAGGATGATGGAATTTCAAGCAAGGAATTCCAAGCAATATCAGCCTTCTTACTGTTATCTTATATACAAAGATTATAATTATCTTTATACTGTATCACACTGTAATGAGACATGGGATAAAGGATATACAGTATGTGCTCAGTTCTAGGAAATATGTGAGTAAAGCAAGTTGAGCAGCACAATTTATACTTAAAAGAGAGAGAGAGCATGCCAATAGCAATTTATAGAATAGCTCAATAGTCCTCAAGACACAGTCAAATCCATGTTTTTGGAACAGCTCAGTAGTGGCACCGTGTGGTTATAATTTTATTTACACCTAAAAATAAAAAATACAATTGAAATGCTTATATCAATGTAAAAGGATAAATATATAAATTTTTATATATGTAGGGTTTCACATCAGACACAGCTAAGAAGATATAGAATCTAACATATGATCCGATGAAGACCTGATGTAGATAGATATACCTGATTAATAGAATAGAATAGATATTTGATTTATTCATTTCCAGCTGAGAACAAGCACTCATGGAATAGGAAAAACAAAACATATAAATAAAAGAGGTTGTTCTCCTTTGATTTAACTTTTAGTATGATCTAGAGAGTGATATTCTGAGTAGTGATGAGTGAATTGTTTTGCCACGAATGGATTTACATTTCACTATATGCAAATTTTTTCATGAAACATGCGAAAAACATTTGCAGAGAAAATGAGCAGGAAAAAAATGCTCATTCACTTCAATGCATTTCGAGACAAAACATGAGAAAAACTCCAGTTTGCAATTTCAGCTATCTGGTTGTTACGGTCCAAATGACCTTAGCAATCATGCATTGATTTGAATAAGACACTGGAATATGAATAGGAGAGGGCCTGAATAAAAAGATGAGTTATAAAAAGTACCAATGACAATACATTTGCATCCTTACAGACTACAGTATACAGTATGTTTTTAGATGGGATCAGTGACCTCATTTTAAAGCCAGAGAGAGAAAGAGTAAAAAAGAAACAAGGCATATAATTAAAAAATATATATGACCATAAGACCATAAGAAAAGTTGCTTAAAATTTGCCATTCTATAACATACTAAAAGTTAACTTAAAGGTAAACAACCCCTTTATTAAGGCTCATTTACAAACACAAGTGTTATGTGTTAGTAGGAATGACATCCCTCCTGGTGTCAAAAACAGCATTAATGTGTTATTTACTTAATTCCAGCTTGTTGCATGTGTAGACACATCCCACAAGGGAACACTATAAGTACCACATCCTTAGTTCAGGTGTTACTCCAGCATTCCCTTGCATTCTTGCTGCTGTAAGATGCCCCAGATAGTTACTATTTATTGGCCTACAGGTAGCTGTCTGGGCCACTGTATTCTTGGAATGCCAGGGTCTGCTTTGAATGTGAGTCGTGACACACATCGTGTCTAACATATAATACTGTGCTGTGATACAATTCAATACAAAAGTCTATGCAAAAAAAAAAAGAGCTGAATCTGTGCTTCTAATTTAACTAGGGTAGTTTGCTTCTGTTGACACCATACTAACACGAAAGGGAATGGGAGGGGGGCAAGTGAAGGTTTTAATATTAATTTGATCCTGCTCTACATTTGAAGTGGGCATTTCTAGGCAGCAGTGTATAAAGAATCTCACCTTAAGGAGCTGGAATTAAAGCACATGTATACCAGAGTAGTGAAAAGGTTGTACTCAATTTCAGTTATCTTCAATTATCTAAAATTTTGTTGGACTGATCATGACATTCTGTAAAAAGCATTTAAAGTAGTTCTATGTTTTATCTTTTCACCACATCAAAGTGAGTTTTTTTGAGAGATATGAGGTGCATTTACAAAGAGTTACAGAGATGTGAAAACCCTGTGGTTATGGCACTCAAGCTATGGATAGAGTGGCATCTCTTGCATTGCAATGCAAAAGCCAAACAAGGGACAGTCTAGAGAACCCAAGCTGGACCAGATCAGTATGTGAAAAACAGTGAGTTATTTTAGTGGAGAATTTCTAGTCAAGATAGCACAGGGAAGGACCCATTTGAGACAAATTAATGCAAAATCTAAAATAATGATCATCATGTGGAATATGTACCATTATACTGTAGATACATTCAATAGATCTCTCTGTAGTAGTAGTAGTAACATAGTAAGTTAGGTTGAAAAAAGACACACGTCCATCAAGTTCAAGTCTGTAAACCCCAACTCTCCAATTTGCTTCAGGGGGGGGGATTCCTTCCTGACTCCAAGGTGGCAATCAGACTAGTTCCTGGATCAATTTGTACTATAAGCTATCTTCCATAGCCCTGTATTCCCTCACTTGCTAAAAAGCCATCCAACCACTTCTTAAAGCTATCTAATGTATCAGCCTGTACCACTGATTCAGGGAGAGGATTCCACATCTTCACAGCTCTCACTGTAAAAAACCCCTTCCAAATATTTAGGCGGAACCTGCTTTCTTCTAATTGGCATAGGTGCCCTCTTGTCAGCTGGAAGGACATAATGGTAAATAAAGCATTAGAAAGATTATTATATGATCCCCTTATATATGTATACATAGTTATCAAGGAGAATTCAATCCCTTATTAAAAAACCCTACCCCTTACCCTACATAGACCCCCCCTCACTCCTCCCCCTCCAGCCTAGCTGCTACCCCGGGTAAAGGCTGCAGTGAACTCCGATGCCCTGAATCTGCACTGAGAGGTAAGTAAAAAATTAGAGGCATTTAACTGGGGTAGCAGCTAGGCTGGGGGGGAGGAGGGAGGGTGGTCTATGTAGGGTAGGGATTTTTTTTAATAAGGGGATGAATTCCCCATTAAGCTCCTGTTCTCCAGAGTGAACAACCCCAGCTTAGCCAGTCTTTCCTCATAGCTGAGATATTCCATACCTTTTACCAGCTTAGTTGCCCTTCTCTGGACTGTCTTTTATTCCATAATATCTTGTTTATATGGGGGCTTACCAGCATTCTGTACAGTGGAAGAATAACCCCTTCCTCCCACAAATCTATACCCTTTTTAATACAGCTCAAGACCTTATTTGCCTTTGATGCTGCTGACTGGCATTGCTTGCTACAGCCAAGTTTATCATCTACAAGGACTCCAAGGTCCTTTTCCATAATTGATTTGCCTAGTGCAGTCTCATTAAGGGTATAAGTGACTTGCATATTTTTACATCCCAGGTGCATGACTTTACATTTATCAACATTGAATCTGTCACTTAGCTGCCCAGATTTCCAGTTTGTCAAGATCATGTTGTAAAGAAAGATGCCACATCATTGATGGAATTAATTGGGCTAGATAGTTTTGTGTCATTTGCAGACACTCATATATTATTTATAATACCATCACCTAAGTCATTAATGAACAAGTTAAATAAAAGTGGACCCAATACCGAGCCCTGAGGGACCCCACTAAGAACCTTACTCCAAGTAGAAAATGTACCATTAACAACAACCCTCTGTACCCGATCCTGTAGCCAGTTTTCTATCCATGTGCAAACGGCTTCATTAAGACCACCAGATTTTAGTTTAGAAAGCAGTCATTTGTGGGGTACGGTATCAAACGCTTTGTCAAAATCCAAATAGATCTACTGCTCTGCCACTGTCCAGCATCTTACTTACCTCATTATCAAATTTGTCTGACATGACTGTACAGCAGTGTGTCAGGCTTACTTGATCTTTTCCCCAAGCTACTAATACAATCATGAGTCACTAATTGGTATAGGCAAGCCTGCAGTGCCATCTGCTGGAACTGTTCAGTTATTTAAAAACAATTACAAACGCACAAAACAATTACAGACGCACATGTTATTAATACAAAGATGAAGATTTCTGCTGATTCACTGCACATGCTCTGTGCTGCTACCACTTACTGAGCTTAGGAACTGACACAGTTTAAAGTACAAATAGAATATAAATGTCACAATACAATGCTGATTAGTAATTAATACAGCATTACTGCATGGCAGCACAGAAACCAGTGCAACGAGTATCCGAATTGAATAATCATCTTATATTGCAGGCCAAACTCCTTTTCTGCTTGATGATTTGTGACAACCCCTAAGCTTAGCTTTTCCACAGCTGCTCAGACTGGGCAAAGAGAAAGGAGTGGAGGGAGCTGCCTCTCAACCAAGTCCTGAGTCCCAGGGGCAGGGGTTAGATAGAGGGTCCACAGTTAGGGAAGCCAGTGGGGGGAGGGAGAAGTCTCTGGGACCGCAGCCAGGACAGGTGGGGGGTGTGGAGAGCTAGGGCCACTGAGGAATTGGAGGAGGAGGATTTCTCAGTGCCCTTGCAGGAGGTCACCTGGCCTGGCAGTGGTTCTCGGGGCAGTGTCCACCATAGGTTAGGTAGGGGGGAGGGGACGCCATTAGTTAGGGGGGAAAGGACCACATTAGTTAGGGGGAAGGGGCCCCATTAGTTAGAGGGAGGGAACCACAGGGGGGGAGAGCCCAGCAGGGGGGGGGAGGAGTCAGTTAAGAGGGCCACAAGAAGGAGGAGGGAGGAAGAGGAATAGGAGGGGCCTCCTGAAAAAAGCCTAAGGTTCTCCAGTGAGGAGAATTCAGTGAATGAGGTGCTGCAACAATGAGAAATGTTGTTTGGTGCGCAGGCCCATCTGATCATTGCTGCCAGACGCACATAACTATGGCAGCAGGTGGCGGATCAAGTGCTATAAGCACTGTGTGCCGTGACAGACATGCAGCATACAATCGCTTCAGTGACCTGAGGAGGTGCATCAGAAGGAAGTTTGTGGGACTCTGGGACTCCACCCCCCATCTGCTTCAAGGCCTTTGAGCGCCACCTTCTGGACACCGTTGGTGAAGAGGTTTGCTGGTTGGAAGGCGAATATCTGGACTCAGATTGGATACGTATGTACACATTTTGTCAAACAATATATTTTATATATTAATCAGTCTATGCTTATCTAATAGAAGTAATTATAAAACAACTGGACTTGCTAATTAATTATTGACTCAAGTCCAGTCCGCACATACAGTCTGAAGGTAAATATTATTCCTGTTGTTGTTATGTAAGCTCATGGATGAATGTTGCATTTTGTAAAAAGTATTCTTATATCTATGTTCTGTTTATATTTTTCAGAAGAACCACCTGGATCCTTCCACCAGTCCTTGGCCATGCCCCTGTGCTGCCCCCCAGGTGTAAGTTTGACAAATTTCATTTATTAGCATCCCTTATGTTTTAAGTATGGCTGAGTGGTTAGAAGAGTTGTGTTGTGCCTAGGCTGAGGGGTGGAGGGGGATGTGTTACAACACCCACAGCTGTGGTCACACACTTTAATGGTCACTGTAAAAGAGTTGGTATGTAGAGACAAAAAGGGCTTATTATTTACAATGCTAATGCAGTCTAACAAGTTTAGAATACAGCAAAAAGCAGCCATTCTTCGTAGGACATTGTGCCTATAGGTGCAGCCCTCAGCTCTCCAGTTTGAGGTACTGTAATATAAAAAGTTAAGTGACATTAGCCCTTAGGACTAGTTATGAGTCCAATGTTTTGCCAGGTTTTGCAGAAATTAAACACCCCATAGACTCCAATGAGTGAAAAAGATTGTCACGTATCTAAAAAATCTAAGTTGGCCATTTACTTCAATGCATTTGTTGAATTTATCCCCATTTGCCAAAGCAAAACAGGTCAGATTTGCCCATCACTACTGCGCCAAGTTTTTCAATGAAAAATTACAAGAATTAACCTCAAACTGCCTGGGCTTGCTGCAGAAGCTCATTTCATTAACAGAAATGAAGCACTAGTGCTGGAAACTCTGTTTGAGTTCAATAATTGCTAGCTCCTTATGTTTCTGAAAAATTGGAGTCCAGCTTGTGCTTTAATGAAAGTTTTGTTTCTGTAGATGCTGCTGCCACCTGCTACCGGGGAAGTGGCCAGCATCAACGCCAAGGGCTGGAAGTGTCATCTGTGGAGGGTCCGTCTCGGACTGTATAGGCCTTCGTGAGCATGCCTGACACATTCCAGCCTACAATTGCGCAGCAACGCAACCGATATCTCTGCCAAAAGCACTGGATAGCCGTATTGATGGCCATCTAGTTGACCTGAGACGGGAATTGCATTGAGGCAAGACCTCATTGGTGAGCTGCGCGAGAGTAGGCTGGAGAAAGAGAGCTCCAACATCACGAATGTCAAGCAAGTGATAATAGGTGCAGAATGCTCTTTTGGCAGTCCTGGGGCATGCACTGCATCTCTTCAGGACTCACACGATCCGATGAGAATGAGCACCAAACAACAAGACTCACTACCTACAGAATATGTGGGTGCTCTAAAATGGAGTGCCCATATTGCACCAGGCACTTCTAAAAGTGTGCCTTTATGCTGGAATTATTATAAAAACTCTGAATTGGGTAAAACATGGTGCTTTGCATCTGAAATAGCACTTTGCACACTGTATATGCATAAATGACCCCTTGTTCTCCAATGCATGAGGCCAAACCAGTATTGTTATTAGTTGGATATGTATCAAGCTATGTGTTTATGTTTTGTTTCTTTGAACCTTGCCTCAGAAGCTTACTTACTTACAAAGGGCAGGAAAAAGCTACCTGCAGGTACACTTTAAGAGCAGAAATTCCTTTATGCACTGTTGAAACCACCCCTTCCAAGTTTAAGACTAAGGAACGATTATGAACACATGATACTGAGAAAGAGCCATAGAGCAAAACTTGCTGCAAATAGATGTTTTATTCCCACTACATGTTTTGGGCTACAAGCCTTTTATCAAGTGTAGCCCGAAACATGTGGGAATAAAACACTTGCAGAAAGTTCTGCTTTATGGCTCTTTTGTAGTAATCTGTGTTCATATGCCTGTGCAACCACATCTGTGGTGGGGGTGTTTACCAGGTATAAGAGCCTAAATGTGTACATTTTAACACATTTAAATAAGGAAAGATTACTCAGTGGTGGAATAGATGGCAAAAAATGCCAAAAATTGTCCAGCATCACTACCCACAACCTCTTGCCTTATTGTAATTTCTGTACAGTACTGCACACAATTTGTTGTATTTGCTGTTTTGTTTCTTACTGATTAGTGAAACCTAATTAACAAAGTGCTATGTACTGATTTTAAACATATAAATTAAAAATTTTAAACATCTATAAAACAATCAAATTATGACTACTAACATTAAGGGGTTATTTGTCAAACTAAGAATACAAAGATCACAAAAAATTCAACATTTTTTCGGAATTTATTATATGCTAAGGCTGAAAAAAGTCAGAATCTGAAATCCACCATCTCCAAGCTGTCAGGGTCCTGTAGAAGTCAATAGCAATGGTCCCATTTCAATGTCATGGTCCATGCTGAGTTTTGGCCAAAAATCTGATTTTTTTCAGATTTTGGCAGGAAAATTGGACTTTGGCAGGAAAATATTTTTTATTCAGATTTTTTTGCCAAAACCAATTTTAGCGAGCTTTTTCTATGATAAATAGGGTCCAATTGTCAATTCGGAGTTGGTCGGACTTTTTTAATAGAAATAGTGAGATAAATTCGGTCTTTAGGATAAATTGAAGGATAGACAGCCAATCTTTAATGTATTACTGTATGTGAATTAAAGGTATAATTTGCTTTTCTTAAGTAAAATACATACTCTGATCTACCAATTATTGCAATAAAGTATCTCCCTTTCTACTTTCTTTCTTTCAATCAATGCAGGCTAGTTACAGTGTCAATATCTAGAAATTAAAATGAATTTCAGGCATTCTAATAGGAAAACAGCCTCCAAAATGCAAACTAAATTTTTGATAGTAAATATAAGGCCATCTTTCGAAAAAATTGGGCCATTTTCATTTGATTTTTTTTTATAGTGAAATCTTTTCATAAAATGGTTAATTTTCCGTATCAAGTTTTAATCACTATTGCAAATCTGTTTTACCCACTACTGGTTCTGAAAATACAGCTTAAATTATTGTAAGCATGTTTTTGCAGTTAGAATTCAGTGATTCACCATAGTTTTAATGATGTATAAACTTAAATCTTTACTTCTGAACATTCCTATGGAGAGCATCCGGGATTCATGTTTAACTACAATGCTTCCTTTGAAATAAACTACCTTTCTGGACTTTGGTCAGCCATGTGACACATTTTAAAGTAATAATCATAGGGAGTTAGGTCAAATTTGTTTTTATTAAAAAATAATAATGTTTATCCTGACGTATAAAATTATGATTGTGGTGACTCTTGACTTATTCCATATACTGACCACTAGATTGCACTGTTTCGCCTTTCGCACTAAGGGACAGATTTATCAAAATGAGTTTAGATTGTAATAAATAAAAACTCACCCACATTCTATTCATTCCTGTGGTATTTTTAGAAACATATTTATCAATGAGTGAAAGTTACAACTCCCCATTTGATAAATATGCTTCAAAAAATCCTATCGGAAAAAATAGAATGTAGGTGAGTTTTTTTATTAAAATCTGAACTCAGTGAGTTTTTTTTAATTAAAATCACATTTTGATAAATCTGTCCCTAAGTACCTTTTACTAAGAACACTACACATTGACATAACAGAAACCCTAATTCCTCTGAGTAGCATGGTGATGGATGATGCTGGATGCTGAAGTACATTGGAGAAAGCTACTGATTATCTATAGTATGGAACATAAAAAAGGCCTAAAAACAAAATAAAAAAACACACACAACCAACCACACAACCTTGAAGTAATGTTGGGGAACATATTGCCTGTGCAGTTCTCAGCAAGGTCTGTAAATTCTTTAAACCTACACTGATCATTAGCAGACCTTGCTTGAATAGCTTTAATGGACTCAAGTTTTCAGATATCCTTTTGGACATTTGGTTTCCTAAACAAACTTTTCTAGTGGAATAGTAAAAAAGGCTCCCACACTGCTAATTTCTTCTAAACATGGTGGGGCACATTCACTAAGCTTGGGTGAATGAATAGAGGGGAAAAAACTCGAATTGAAGGAGTTTTTTGTGCTCCTCGACTATCGAATTATAAATTCGCCTGCGTAGAATGATTCGAATAGATAGAGTGGAAAAACGCTGCGACTATTCGCTCATTCGATAGTCGAAGTACTGTCTCTTTTAAAAATCATTCGACTGCCTACTTCGCCAGATTAAACCTACTGAATTGCTTTAAAAGACTATGGGAAAGCCCCATATATTATTTGACAAGTTTGGGTGCGAAAATAACGCCCCATAGACTCCTATGGGAGAAAAAAAAGTTGCATGTCAAAAAAATTTGATGCTCAAAAGTCCAAATCTTTTTTTTGAGGAAAACTCTATTTGAATTTGATTTGAGTTTTCGGGTTGGGCAATTCAATCAAACTTTAGACGTTTACATAACATACCATTCAAATTGTTAATAAAATCGAATTTAAAAAAGATCACATTACTCTAAAATTTGACATTTAATAAATAACCCCCTTACAGTTTTCATTTTTTATTTATAGGTATTATCAAGCTTCCTCAAAAGATATATTGCTGAACACATCTCACTGGAAACACTGAATTTAACTTGGTCACATTCATTGTTCTTCTACCATACATGTTGCCTGAAACATTAAATTCAAAAGTCTGTTATTATTCCACAACAATTCTGCAATAAATGTTGTTGGTTTTTTTTGTCCTATAACTCACATAATGCTTGGAGCATAACTATGGTAGGAAATAGTGCTGTTTGTGGTGTTATCAGTTTCTTGGGGTGGTTCATCTTTAAGTTAACTGGAATTCATTTTTTATAGTTTTATAATAATATGTCTTCTTCTAGAGGGTTGCTGAATAAAAAGATAAATAACGCAAAAAAACGCAAATAATAAAAAATTAAAACCAATTGCAAATTGTCTCAGAATATCTCTCTCTAAATCATAATAAAAGTTAATTTAAAGCTGAACAACCCATTTAAGGCTAATGGCATGCTGTATGTGTTAATTAGGAACCTTTAGGGCATTTGAAAACTCTAACGAGGGGTTGGGCATGTGTCAGTGCGACAATGGCATCACAACCAAATGGGCTCTAAAGAGAAAACTGGCCCTGAGAAACTTGAACATTAACCAAAAAAAAATCATAGTGGGATATCCAAGGGTTAAGCAGAGTCTGATGTTCAGGCACAGGCTATGTCAGGCTTTGGTCAGAACCCCATTGAGTAAACTGGACAATAAGAAATCGTAGCACTAGGGGGCCCATTTACTTAGCTCCAGTGAAGGAATAGAGGAAAAATAGTTCAAATTTCGAATGGTTTTTTTTGGCTACTTCGACCATCGAATGGGCTACTTCGACTACGACCTTCGATTCGAACCAAAAATCATTCGACTATTCGATAGTCTAAGTACTGTCTTCAATTCTTCAACTACCCTAATTCACCACCTAAAACCTACCGAGGCCAATGTTAGCCTATGGAGAAGGTCCCCATAGGCTTCCTAACAATTTTATGATCGAAGGAATATCCTTTGATCGATGGATCAAAATCCTTCGAATTTTTTGATTTTTCCTTCGATCATTCGATCGTAGGAATAGCGGTAAATCCTTCGACTTCGATATTCGAAGCCGAAGGATTTTACTTCGGAGGTCGAATATCGAGGGTTAATTAACTCTCGAAATTCGACCCTAGGTAAATGTGCCCCTAAAAGTGCACCTATGGATATAGCACAGTAAAGACTTACAATTGGGCAGTAAACCAGCCAATTTATTTTGAATTTGGCACTGACAGCAAAACATCAGTATAGGTGCAACAGCATTGGCTCCTGATGTCTCTGGGTCACCCCAGTGTCAGTAAGTGGTGCCACCTTTCAGCAGAGAAGTTTCCCTGATCTTCCCCCATACTTACAAGGCTATTATTATGTCCTATTCTGATTCATGGGAAGTACAGTATATTTCTATTTTAAGTAAATTAATAAATAATAAAAATGAACTCTAAAATATGCATCACATTTACCAAGAACTAATAGAAAGATATTTGCGTAACCTTGTTTTGCTCAAACATGAAAGCCTTAAAAAAACATAACTGGTGTGGTGTTTCTCATATCCCTTATATAGGGCAATAATGCATTATCAAGATTTATGTTTTTTAAATCATGGACCTTGTTGATAACAAATTTAGATCAAATGCCAAGCAAATAAAATAATGAGTGTGTTTAACATACAGGGTAACAAGAACAAATAGTAAAAGTTAAAAATGTTCACATTCTAAACTATGAGGGTACCAGGGCATATTTACCCTTAACAAATCAAGTAGAAGTAAACGTTTAAAGTACAAGTAGGATAAGTCAATAAGTTAAATACATTCTAACTGCATAATGCAAGCAGCACTTTTTCGGTATAAATACAGAGTGAAGTACGACTGATTTGTTGAGATTTTGTTCTGCTTTCAACATTTCAAGAGTTATACTCCACAAAGAACCACAATGAAACTGGTTGTTCCATTTCTTTTGGTGATCATTAGCTGTCACTTTGGTATAATTTTTATTTACTCAAATCTAAAGTTATTTTACCATTATTATTATTTGCTAGTGATTTACAACTGCTAATTTTGTTTTAATCAATACATGTTTTATTTTTAGATAATTCAGGGGCCACCGTGCAGCAGTCTTGCCTGGATCAACTTTTTCAAGTATGAATAATTTAAGACAAATTCTAATATCACTTCACTTTTAGGGGCAAATTTACTTACCTCTGAAATTGCGCCAGCAATGGCTTTGATGACATCGCAACACTTCGCCAGGCGTAGATTTGCCAGGATAACGCTAATTCACGAAAGTTGCATCCAGGGTTCCGAACGCTTGCAAATGTGCACTAGCGATAATACGATAAGCAGTTCGAAGTTACGCTAGCGATGCTTAATTAGCATACAGCATGAAGTTAAAGTTGAATGGATGTATATGATGCAGTAACTACATTACACTACACAAGGCCAGGGAACCTTAATAAAAGAAAATAGAGTTGTTATATTGCCCTACACATGTGCCCACTATACAGTTTAGGTGCCATATGTTAGGAAATGTAGGGGGGAAGGAGTGAATCCAAAAAAAAAATGTACAAACTTTTTCCATCACCCTGTAAAAAGTAAAAGACGCAGGTGTTTTTTTGGGACTTTTTTTTCAACTTTTTTTTTGAGGAAGTCCTATCTACTCTATTGCACCTCGCCTGGTCTGAGGTGGCAAAGGCAAGTCTGGCGCAAGAGGTAAAATTCAGTAAAATCTGCGTCATAGTGAATTACGTGAGTTACATCCATTTGCCAGAGTGAAAATTTGCTTGGTGTTAGAGTGTGAAGTAGCACTAGAGTCTATCTCCTTCGCTAGTGAATTTATGCCAGCGCCCGTTAGTAAATCGGTGAAGTTCCGAAATGATGTCACGCTGACAAATTTTCGCCGGTGTTAGTCTCTTTGCCCTTTAGTAAATTTGCCCCTTAAAGAGGACATCTAAAATCAATTAAATTCCTCTCTGAAATATCCATGTCTAGATTTGTTTTACTTCTGTTTGTTTTCTAAAATTATTTAATTACATTTTAAATTATAGCTAAATTCTAGCTTCTGTTTTTCATAGAAAGATGCTCCAGAATTCGTTCAGCAGTTGGGAAATCTTCTTTGCAACTACCAGTTAGCAAAGGTAACGCTCACTGAATGGCATGTGATTTTTCTGCTTGATGGGGCCTAAAAACACTTTGAGGAGGGATGGGCAATTTCACCTACCTCTTTGGAGGCTGATGCAACATAGGATGAATTTTTTGAACCCCTTTCTTGCCAAGCTTTCCTATACTGTTGGGCTGCAGGGTTCAAGGTACAAATTGCTAAGTAAAACTTATGCAAACCCCTACTTTTCATTGGGGTGGTATGATAAAAAAAAATAATGAAATCTCTACACCAGAACCCCAATAATCTGAACAGTGGGTTGAGGGCCAAAAATCTCTCCAAATTTCAGCACAAAACATAGGTAACCAACAAAGTTAATTACATTGTTAGAGTTTCAGATCTTGCAGTTTTTAAAAATTACATATGTTTCACATGCATTACAAAATAGCATTATGGCAACTAGACAAATTCAAGTTCAACTTTACAAATTCAGCAAAAATGTAATTATTGTTTTGGGTGCTTTTTCAGTAAAATGTAAACTTTGTGACTGCAGAAAAACTTGGACTGAGCTTAATCATCCTGAGCCTGTCAATATTTTATTAATGTCTATTAGTCTACGGGGATTATTTATTTATTTCCGATTAAATCTGCTCTGGTTTTTTTACGCTTATTTATTATTACATTTTCCCGAAAATTTGCTTTGCAGTAAAAAAATCAGATTTTCACGATTTTTATCTGGTATTCACGAATTTCACGATTTTTTCGGAATTTTCACCCAAAAACTTTGGGGTATTGCGCGAAACCCAGCGCACATCAAAAAATCATTGGGACTTCTCCCATTGACTTATATGCAACCTCGACAGGTCTGAGATGCCGGATTATCAGATTCGGACTTTCCCATCCTCTGGGTTTATTGTGCCTTTCAGACATTTTTTATTGGTTAATAAACTGTAATGCTAGTAAGATGTTATTTATAAAAATCTGTTAAAACTACTTTTATTGCTATCCTTCCTTTTCTTTTTACTTATTTTTAGAAGGCACAAAATCAAGAGCTTTTTATTGTTTTTCTGAAAGGAGTTAACAGCATTCTGGTAAAGTCTATTACTTATTTTTCTGACATTGCTTGAATTACTATTTAATTAAAACAAATCAATGGAATATCAGAAATTTAACTATTTTAATGAGTTTGGCACTTCCACTGCTGAGTAAGCAGCATCTGGGTCTTATTGTTATTTAATATCTCAATACAATTATTGCATCTGTAAATAAAATTGTAGCAAAGGACAATTTATATATGAGGTCTAGCTATTAATTTATCTTATTTACATTAAGCCCTTCTTTGTGGCCAGACCCACAATGTCACTATTAATGCTTATATATTAAATATAGATGAATAAAACATTTGTTCAGTAAACCTACAAATTAAATAATCTTTTCTACTTTTATTTTACTTTTATTGTTTTTTTTAATATTTTATTGTTTTAGGGAAATGTTGGTTGTACTGTGGATGATTTGCTGGGAGTAAAAATGGTAAATATTGCAATTTATTGAGTATGGTCTATGCTTTACTTGTATAAGCAATGCATATATTTATATGGATACAGCTGAACCAACGAGCTGAAAGTCAATCATGGGCCAGTTCGTAGCTCAAGATTGCCCTTATCAGACGTATAGGGTTCTTTACTGTTATTTTCTTTTTATAAAGATGTGCAAAATTGCTTAAAATCAATAGCTAAAAAAATGCTAGATTTTAGCCACCATCCACCGTCCAAAATGTTAGCCACAACCAATGAATATAATCGCTTACCTGATACCCGGGCTGGTGCTCAAGTTCACTGAAAAGTGCACCGGCCCGGGGGACTACTGCAGGAGCTCCACGTTCCTAACCTCTTCTAGAATAGATTCAGGTTTCCATATTCTTCTACTGTAGTCTTTTTGAGTATCAGGATGCTGTTGCCGTAAGGTGAGCTGAGCAACTTGCCTCAGGTTCCAGGGGAGGCAAAAAAAAAAATCCACAGAAAAAGATGTAAATAAAAAATGTGGACAAAATATTTCTTTACATATCATTGTAATTGTGAGGTTTGGGGTGAGCTAAAGATTCATGTCAAAGTAATAAAAAAATAATATTTGTCTTGGACTTAAGTGCAATTTGTGCAAACTTAAGTGCAAACATGATTTTAAAAGATCTTTAAAGACATAAATATTATTAACATGCAACATTTTTAAATGCTGAATTTACAATATAAACTGACATGTCTTTCACTGTAGGTTCCAACACTTGAAAATGCAGAAGAAGTCGCTGACAAAGTCGCCATAATATTATTTAATTTCTTGGTGAGCAGAGCAACCATCCCCAAATAATTTTACTAGGGATGGGCGAATTTTTTTCACCTTGTTTCGCCGCAAAAATGACGCCCATAGACTTGTATGGCGGTGTGCTTCAAAAAAAGACGTGCGTCAAAAAAGATTACGCCACACGACAACATTTTTATTTCACGCCCATAGCGACATTTTTGGCTAAACGAAACGGGTCAAATTCGCCCATCCCTAAATATTACTTATGCCTAATAATCAGTTAAATATTGTTTTAGTTGAGTATTATTTTCAGCATTTTAAGCCTTTTACCCTAAACTGAGGCCATCAGAGGAATTGGCATGTGATTTCTACAGTTGAGCATAGAGAGGAATCTACCAGTAAGTAAAGAAGTGCAGGGAAATAAACAATGTAGAAAGTATCAGGATATTGGATCCAGTAGGGATAGCAATGACAACTTGAAACATTGCTAAAATAATTCAGTTTGATATCCATGGTGAGTATATGGTAAGTTCCAAAGCTCACACTTATGTATGCTTGAAAATATCCAGACAAATGTTGAAATATGTGTTTATTTTTCTACCACTAAAGATGTAAAACGATATGGCTTCCATAGATATGAAACAAGAAGCTTCTGAAAAATCTTCAGCCAGCAGCAACCTCCCAAAAATCTCCAAGCATTGCACTGATTTTCAAAGAGCCACATTTTACTTTCTTGTATAAAATTACATTTATTTCTTCTGTTTTCTTTTTGTCTAGGATAGCATCTTAGCCACTGTTTCTGATGTCCTGGTAAGATGACTTAAACATTACTCTTTAACAAGTATTTATTTCTTAATGTGTCTCTGAATATATGTAGTAGGATATTACATAACAAATAATAGTGCTTGCAATGTAAATACATTATTATCCCTACTGCAAACAACTTAGCCATGCTGTTTATCAAGTCTCTCACTGGAATCACCCAGTAAAAGCATGTAAAATGTATTTATGTTGCAGGTGTAAAGAAAGGGATGGATTTTGGCAATAATACGTAAAAAAGTCACAACAAGTTTTGACAGTGGTGTTGATATGGAGAGAGAGGATTCAAAGATATCCCCAAGACAATATGTCTGTCACACAATGTAAACACACAATACAGTATATAAATAACTGTAATAAAAAAAACCCTATTTGTGAAACAGATTTATTATCTGAATTAGAGTGTTGCACCGGGTCGAGTAACCATGGTTGTGTTTTGGGCAGTCCGCAGGTAACCCATCTGTGTACCAGGCTAAGGTGCGAGGGACTGATCCGTCCCACACACTCTTTGTGGTTTGTGCAGTCTTCTTTCATTTGCTTGCAGATTCTGTGCCGGAGTGATGTCACTTTTGGTCCACAGTGACATAACTTCCAGCTTCACGTTTCCTGGATCAGAAGCTAAATTTACCTATTGCGTGTTAGGACAGGTTGCGGATCAGTGGGGGCAAATTGCAGGATGTGAGTCACAGTTATGGGTCTCAAAAAATGGACCCCTGCAGGACTCTAATATGTATTATTAAAGCTAGTGTATTTTTAATAGTGACAATTGCCCTTTAAGCAAGTTCTAAATGTCTCTTAAATGAAGAAATTGCAGTCACATAACGACTGTACAAAAGTACATATTTTTATTTTCTTTTTTAGAATGATCTTCCATCAATACTATCTGATATAGTGGTAAGAAACATTCAGTAGCTATGGCAAACAGGCAAAAACATGTTAAAGAGAATGAGGGTTTTATGTCCTCAAATATGGACACGTCTGCATGTTTTTTTTACTCAAATTAAACTGACTGCATTTCAGCAGCATTCTGTATTTTGGCAACAGTGTTAGCATTTTGTCTTCATATCTTGAGATATAATATAACCTTGACCTCTACATGGAAAGCAGCAAGTAAATCAAATAAGTTCTACTGCCAACATTCATACTTGAAACAGCACTTCTTAATATAGTTGAATACTTTACTTCAAAAAGTTACTCTGCACACCACATCATTAACATTTCGGGGATTATTTATCAAAGGCTGAGTTTCCCCCCCCCCAAAAAAAATTACGTTTTTGAAGGTAGTTTTCAGTAAAAAGTCAAATTATTGGGTAAAAAAAACTAGAATTTTTTGGGTTTTAAAAACAGACTAAAATCTTTTGAGATTTATTATACCCCAAAGCTGGAAATAGCTTGAATCTGAAAATACTCCAGCTAAAACCTGTCTGTGTCATAACCATTTGAAGATGTTTGTAGCCTTCATGATGTTTGGGGTTTAATTGGTGGTTTGAGCTCAAAAACTCCATAAATTCGAGCAATTCACATTTTTTTCCGCGAAGTATTTGGGTTTCAGGTTTTTTGCCCCAAATTCACTGATTCAACTTTTTCCATTCAAGATTTTTTCATAAATAAGAAAACATTTGAGCTGTGAGTTATTCGGTTATAAAAAAAACCTCACAAACCTCAACAACACGACCTATGATAAATAACCCCCTAAAGGTATGCAAATAAGTGGTTTAATAAAGCATATAAATACAACAATCTATAATTACAAAGTCGTTAAAACATATACAGTAATTACTACATACCAAACACAGTGACCCAGAAAAAACAGCAACGCCCAGGCAGATAATGCACATTTACTAAGCTCGAGTGAAGGATTTGAATAAAAAATACAAAAAGGTATTTTTTGGCTACTTCGACCATCGAATTGGCTACTTCGACCTTCGACTTCAACTCAAACGATTCGAACTAAAAATCGTTTGACTATTCGACCATTCGATAGTCGAAGTACTGTCTCTTTAAAAAAAAACTTCGACCACCTACTTCGCCACCTAAAACGTTCGATTCAAAGGATTTAATCGTTCAATCAAACGATTATTCCTTTGATTGTTTGATCGTTCGATCGAACGAATAGCGCTAAATCCTTCGACTTCGATATTCGAAGTCGAAGGATTTAACTTCGATGGTCGAATATCGAGGGTTAATTAACCCTCGATATTCAACCCTTAGTAAATGGGCCTCTATGTGTTGGAGAATGCCCCAATGTTTTGGACACCAAGGGGCCCATTCACCAAGCTCGAGTGAAGGAATAGAGGAAAATAGAGGAAAAATAGTTTGATTTTCGAATGTTTTTTTTGGCTACTTCGACCATTGAATTGGCTACTTCGACCTTCGACTACGACCTTCGACTTCCAACTAAAAATCGTTTGACTATTCGACCATTCGATAGTCGAAGTACTGTCTCTTTAAAAATTTCTTCGACCCCCTAGTTCGCCACCTAAAACCTACCGAGGCCAATGTTAGTCTATGGGGAATGTCCCCATAGGCTTGCTAACACTTTTCTGATCGAAGGATTATCCTTTGATCGATGGATTAAAATCCTTTGAATCGTTCGATTCAAAGGATTTAATCGTTCGATCCGAGGGATTTAATCGTTCGATCCGAAGGATTTAATCGTTCAATCGAATGATTATTCCTTCGATTAAACGAATTGCGCAAAATCCTTCGACTACGATATTCGAAGTCGAAGGATTTTAATTTGGCAGTCGAATATCGAGGGTTAATTAACCCTCGATAATCGACCCTAGGTAAATGTGCCCCCAAGTCCTTTGTCAAGGGGATTGACATACATTGTCTTCTGGGAAGTAATGAGTATATCTGTCATCCTGTAGGTCATAGTAATTAAAACAAATGCACATTCCCATAGTTCATTTCAACTATTTTTGCTAGCCCTTTAGTAAATCTGCCCCTATGTGTTTCGAGAGTTACCTCTAGTTCATATACTTTACATTTCCTATAATATTTATTGAGTTTAAAAATGTTGTTGTTTTCATCAGGCTAAATGAAGAATGGTATAGTATAAGTACTACGCTGCTTTACAGAGTACTCACATAAATCTTAGATATTTGAAATTATCTGTTCATCCACACATATTTGTAATTATATTTTCATCCAGAGTTTTAGCCTTAAAGTAAAAAAAAATTGGAGATAGGAATACAATCAAGGGTACGTATTTCTTTATATTAAAAATACATCCTAATTTTAATTTTAAGTGCAACTAGTTTTTGTTTACAGCAACAATAAAGCAAGGAAAATGTAAGTCCTTATGTACTTAGAATGTGGGGTAATGGCAAATGTCATTGATTCATTCACAAAGAAATATAATTTAAAAAAGTGTTTATTATACTGCAGCCAACGGCTAGTAATGGATAATTTTTTCTAATTACTCTAGGATGCTCTTTTACCTGAAGTAGCTGCCGCACTGGTGAGTAACTTTACATATACTATACAACAACATAATAGGGCACATTTAGGGGCCCATTCACCAAGCTCGGGTGAATGAATAGAGGAAAAAAGCTTGAATTTCGAGTCGTTTTTTGTTCTCCTCAACTAGATTAGAAAACAATGCGACTATTTGCCCATTCGACAGTCGAAGTACTGTCTCTTTTAAAAATACTTCGACTGCCTACTTCGCCACCTAAACCCTACTGAATTGCTTTAAAAGCCTATGGGAAAGTCCCATAGGCTTGTTTTCCAAGTTTTTGATCGAATAAAAACGCATTCGATCGAATGAAAATCCTTTGAGATAATATAAGATCGTGCGCCTATTTGCCTCGCGAATATTCGCCAATTCAACTATTCGCCAGCGCGTAAATTCGCCCAAATTGCCTATTCAATTCTATTCCCCAGTCGAATTTTGAGGGATTTAACCCCTCGAAATTCGACCCTTGATAAATCTGCCCCTTAGTAGCCCATTGTCATTGTAGCCCGTTTGTTTCAATTTTTTTACCCCACTCAAATATTTGCCCTTGATATTGTTTTCTAATGCCATTTTACTGCACATTCAGCCATGATTTTTTTCAAACTCATTGTCAAATAATCTTTCAAGGTCCTTTTTCTACTCCTTTTTAATTGGATTGTGATGTTCTTCTCAAGGTCCTTTGACGATTTTTCCAAACTCTGACTTTAACAAGTTGTTGACCTTAAATTAACTAATAATTAACTTCTATGTGCTGTAGACAGCAGATGTCTGAGACGTTTTGGAAAAAATGCATTTTTTTAAAAATATATATTGACATTTTTATGTTCTGCCACTTTTAGCCTTTGAATCTGTTTGCAAAGAGTTTATTACCCTTGCAACCTGAAGCATGTTAGAAAAAAATGGAACATTACAGCTGGGGGCCTGATAAGTAAACTATTCAAATCAAATAAATAATGAAGACCAAATGAAAAGTTTCTCACAATAGGTCCTTCTATAACCAACCAAAGTTAATATAAAAGTTAATTTCCCTTTAAAAATAGTCATGTAAATTGGCATGCATTTTATGCCTATGACTACGTATCGTTAAGATACGAAACGCGTCAGGATTCCATGTTTTAACCGACTGAATAAAAGCTGTTTTTACCTACGAGTGGCTCCAGGAGTGCTTGCCGTTTTTCTGCACATTTCCTCACTCACCCCAGCTACGGGTTCGGGGCGATGCACCCGGGCCACCCTGCACGTTCGGTGAGTGTTTTTCCTTATTAGCCGTGATTGAGTTAATTGCGGGATTGGATCTATGTGCTGGACCCGGGGTTTCTTACACACCTGGGTCAAAAGAGTTTAAGGGTGAGCTCAAATGAGTCATAAGATTGATACTCACCTTTTTTGAATGTTTATTCATTGCACAATTAGAGAACTTTTGTTCCTTTCCTTTTCCCGTTTTCTAGTATTAGTTATAGGACCATTTGAGCCGATATAAATTCTTTTTCAGTATTAAAATTGGCATGCATTGGCATGAAATTCTATATTACAACTATGGGATAATGATAATACACTGTGAGGGCTACAGCTTGCTTGGTATGCAAATATATTTAGTTTAGGTAGAATACAGCATGTATTAAAACCATTTTACTATTCACTAGCCATATTATCATGAATTCATAATGATTTTCAGAAATTATTTACATACATTTAAAAATGTGACAATAAGCAGCTTTGTCTAATGACACATTGTTTTCTGTTTTACAGAAAATTCTTGAACATATCAACAATATCAAGGATGTGACATGTGATGTACTGGTAGGAATATATGATATATTGCTAAAACCTTTTTTTATAATGCAAACTGCAAAGAATGCAAATCTGTCACCTTAAGAAATACTCTGTGCCAGCCTGAATTCTTTACACATTGCATTACAATTTTTAAAAAGATCATTATACAATTATATTTGCATTTTTCTAGCAAATTCTATAATTGAATTGAAGCAAAGGTTCTCATATACAGGGAATTAACCACAGCTTTCCTTAAATTAAAGACAGAAATCCTCATTTAAAAACAACAAGGCAGGGTGCAAAGTGAAAAACACAGGTACAAAACAGCAGGACCTTCACCTACCTATGAATACATTTTTTTAAACATTTTTGTCATAACTTTTTTTTAACCATTTAAGGGGCATGTCTAGGACCTGTTTCCTTGGATATTCGTAATAAGTGGCCAACACCAGTAATAAAGACATATATATGACCTATATGTACCTGCCCTATTGACCCAGATTGACCTAAACGTAAGTGTACTAACAAAGTTTCGCTAGGCAGAAATGAAAATTAGTGTTAGTGAAAGTTTGTTATGAAATGCTTGCTCTGACGAAACTTTGCAAGCATTTGGCTGCCAGGACGCAACTTTGCATTTAAGTGAATTAGCATAGGGGTACTAAATTAAGGGCTGGTGAACTGGCGCAAAATGTGGTGAAGCCTTCACAGGCAAAAATGTGCCCTTTAGTGAATTTGCCCCCTGGAAGGATAAAGTACTAGGAATGTTGAATATTTCAGAAAGACCAAATCTAATTCATCTGCTCTCACTTTGTAGGAAGATCTACTGCCAATAGTTGTTGATGTACTGGTGAGTACAAAATGGTAAAAAAAAAATCCAAATGTAATACATGAAATCACTTTTCAGATATTTTTTTGTTGTTGTTGGGATGTGTCACTACTCCCTGTCAAGACTTGTACTAATATGATCACTTTTTTACACAGAAACTAGGTGGTGATATTTTAACAGATATATATGTAAGTATGATATGGCAACTTAAAATATTATTCAAGCCATGTTTATGAAATTAAATTAAAGACATTATCATTTTACAGAACGACCTGGGAATCAAAGAAAAGAATAGTTCACTATTCCTTGCATCATAAAGGAAACAAAACTCAAGCGTTTAAACAAAAGTAAACATTTCATAACATTTGAGATTTTATATGTTCACATGTAGAGGCTGATTTATACATTTTCAAGTTAGCAAAAAAAAAAAGTGTCCATGGAAAAAAATAAAAATGACAAGAGTTTTTTCCCCTATCTATGACTGCTTTTCCCTATTCAGGTAACACAGGTAACAGTTAAGAAAAAACCCAAATAGCACAATGGTGACAAATGAAAATGCTGACAAATGAAAATGGCATTATTCCATTCATTTTCATTGAGGCTGAACGTTGCAACTTTTAAAATATTCAATAAAAAAAATAAAGTTGCTTGAAATCTTCAGATGTAATTCCAATTGAATTCTACATAAACTCAGCAGCTTTTACATGGCAATATTTAAATGCAATGTTTTTTTTTCTTTCATAAACTATTAAGTTTAAAAAAAAAACTTAATTTAATATACTTTTGGTTGTTTTCACTGCATTGCTTACTGAATTGGAAATTCAGCCCCGTAGTGTCCAATTATTTTTATTTTCCAAACATAAAAGTGATATCCACATAAGAGGGAGGGGCTTATCATAATATAGTAAGGATAATTAGTAATCATCATGACTTATTCCAACAAAACAAACAATTTGCTTAATAACACCAAACAGGGAGTAAAACAAGTAAGTCAGGTAGTCCATTTATTGGATATCTTGTATGCTCATATGCAAAACATATTGCTAAGCTTGTTACCATGTAAGTACGGTCTGACAAGATGTTGGACTGCACAAGACAAAACTGAACTCAAAAAAGTCTGAAAAATGAATGATATAATTTAAACAGGACAGGGTTTAGGAAAGGATTATTCAGCAACACCGCTTGTTATGTATCATTAGAATTCTAGAGTTATATAATCTCTTTTATTTTTCCTGTCTTGTTTCTTTTCAGAAAATGTCTCAACATGACTATTTACTGAACAAATAATGATGACTTAGTTTCATGACTGTACTAAATAAACCAATAGAACAATATGTGCGATTAACTTTGTTTTAGTTGCTTTATAGGATACCATATTTTCATGCAATACAAACAAACACACTCTATCATAAACAGTATAAATATTGACAATCAAAACTTTCTTCTTCAAACCTTTTACTTATTTCCCATTCTCCCTCAGTCCATACCTATTACAGGTTTTCAGTCTGTGTCTGTTTAAGTATTCCTTCAGCATTTGTATATTTTCTTTTTATCATAAACACAATGTACACCATTAATAAACAAAAACCCCGAACAGCAAACAGTTGTAAAACATGCTGTTGTTGCCGAAGCGCACTACTGGATTTGTTGAACACAACATTTAAAAACTTACATAAGTCAGGGAACTGCTTGGGCAGTTTACTTGTAAACATTTACATCAGATATCCTTCGATTGTGACAGGTCACAAATTGTACTGTGACTCACAGTTACAAGCCAAGTATGCCAACAAAAATATATCTATCGTGTATTTTACAATGCAGTTTCCATCCAGCAAGAAATAGGAAAAGTTTTGTATCAGAGAAATATCTCATTTAAAGTGTAGATGTTTATTCCCCAAACCTAAAGATGGCACACACTTATGCATTTAGAAGGAAAGAGATGTATGAATTAGCATTCATGTTAAAAATTGGATTTGATACTTACTATTACTGGGATTAGAATATCCCCCATCTGTGTATTCAACCACAGAACTTTCAAACAATCTTTCACGTATGTATCGAATGTATTGACAATAGACACTGTTTATATACAATTATTTATCAAAACTCATTGCAAAGGGCTGATTTAAAAATATAAGTAAGCCAATAGAGACATACATAGGCAACACTTCAATCAACAGGCTGACAATGGATATTGTGAAATTACCAAGATTCCCAATGGTAGTATTCAGCAAAAACAAAAAAGGGGGTTTGTAGTGTGTGGGGGTGATTATATGAAAGGATTTTCATAAGTTCTTTACTTGGAATTTTCAGAAGCATATTTATTAAATTAACTCTAACCTTCACCCAGTTATAAATATGCTTCTGAAAATAACATAGGAATTAATAGAAAGTGGGTGAGTTTTCTCTGTGGTGAGCTCTAATTTCACAATTTGACAAGTGTACTAGTCTATGTACATTGGGGGGGGGGCATGTGCACTTTTTTAGGTGAGTCCATGTATTTTTATGTATTTTTATGTATGAATATTTTGAGGATATTTGTATTACTGTATTTGAGTACAGGTGTGAGATCTGTGTAATACTAGGAGTTTTTACAATAATAGCTCATGGTAATACTCTGATTAAACCCAATAGCTCATTGCAATACTTTGCTACAGAACTATATAAAACTATAACACAAAGAACTGTTCTACTGTTGAACCCAATGTCTTATGTTGAGCCCAATATAGTGTAAAAAGACAGCTTTATAACGTATAATTGTGTATAACAAAGCTTTGTATCATAGTATACAAGGCGGCCTTATAATCTATAATTCTGTATAATGAAGCTCTATGCAAGAAAAATCATGGAAACTAATCAAGTCGATGACCTGGTACTTGTTCTTTCATATGTATTATCTAATATGCTTACGATTTCTGAAGCCCTTATCAGAATCTTCTTTATTATAGCTAGGGGCACAATATGCTATTCAGCTACCAGTTAGCTAAGATATGATCTCTGCTTCGGATGTGCTTGTTGGGAGTCTGGCCAGATCCTGATGAGCACATGGGAAGCAAGATCTGCTATTCTTCTTTACTGACTAAATCACTAAATGAGCTTACTGTATTTGAGCATATATAAACTGGGGGTCTCCATCCGGTCAGTTGAGATCTCACTTGTGGGGTTGACACAGGACCTACCATGCACCGTTTGAGGGATTCTATTTGCTGACTGTTCAGGATCTCCCAGTCTTGGTTGCAGATTGTTTGCGTTGCTCTTTTACTCATTCTGTAATATATATCTTCTTCATCTATTGTATGTAATTTGTATGTAATGAAGCCTTTGCTTATACATATTTGGTGTACATATTTTACTTCCGAGAGACTCATAGAACCACAATTAAAACAGACCTGTTAGTGAGGATTAATTATATCTTAGTTGTGATCAAATGCAAATTACTGTTTTATTATTACAGAGAAAAAGGAAATAATTTAATTTTTTTTATTATTTGGCTAAAATAGAGTCTATGGGAGGCAGACATTCTGTAATTTGGAGCTTTCTTGATAGCGGGTTTCCAGAAAATGGATCCCATACCTGTATATCATAAGCAGGTGCAACATGTAGTATTTATGTGGGTCCTAAGATGATCCTTTTCACATTTATAAATTAAATGTTTCAGATTTTCTCTTATTATTATTATTAATTCTTCACCTATCCCCACACCCAATTCCTTACTTGTGTTGATGAAGAAGATGTCAGAACTAAGATAAGCACAAAAGTGCAATATAATGCCAACTATTTTTAGTAGAACTTGGCTTGCTTTGCTTTTAATATACAGAACTCAAGATAACAAAGAATTATACAAAGAACTTTGCTTGTCCTATTTTAGATCAAGGTTATTCCACTGGTTTTATTGGACCATTAGCAAATTTTTGTTTTTTTATAAAGTACTGATAACATTTATCTCTGAATATTTATTCTTTAATTTGTAATGAGAACATGAGGGCACACATAATGTTTGGTCACTGAAACTACAGCTACACAAATGATTATAACAAAACCAATACAAAACCACAAATGGCTGAGAATGTCAATTTGAAAAAGGTTAAGGCTGAAGCTTCACCAAATGATAAATAGAATGATATTCTACACAAATTCACTATACTAAAGTTAGTGGTCCTCCCTATACTTTGAAACCTGCAAGGCCAACATCTGGTACCTTCATTTAGTACAGTACCTTTCGTTCAAGCTCAAGAAAAAACATACAGTTTTAAAACAATAGTTGAAACGTTTATTCCTTAACTACTAGTTAGACCTTTTAAAACAGTCCTGTTCAGTTCATTTAGGGCTTGCGCCTTATTATGAAGTTGCTACAAATAATATATCTAAGGGTTAAACTTGCAAAACAAGAAGAACAAATGTATGAAATAAAGAAGTTTATCCTTATATTCCTAGATATTTGTTTTGAATGTGTTACTTTTAAAGAGGTTCAGTTGTTAAATAAAAAGAAACGGAAAATAAAATATAGAAAATAAAATGAGAATGAACAAAAAGATACCTCAGAGTATGAAAATAATTTTGTGCAATATATATTTGATAAAAACAAACCTGTGGTGTCAATAGAACACATATTATACGAGTAATTATTTGAATGTTCAGACATATATCACACAACAGTAGTAATAGGTTTTTTGTTTCATCGCAAGTCAAATATAAAAGCAAATGACAAGTGGCAATTTACAAAAAGCACAGTCACATATAAAATAATCATTAAGGGGCAGATTTATTGAAGTTCGAGTTGTGTGACAGATTTCAACTGGTCTAATTGGTTTTCTTAAGAAAAAAAATCTACTTATGAAAAAATTATTAAGAATCTACTACAGTTTGGTGGGGGTATTTTTTATAAGATTTACAGTTCTCTGTTAATGTCATCCTCTATTATGGAACATTTGTATTAAATCTAAATATTTTTTGCAGCTTTGTAGTTGTCACTATGTGAATGTTTTATACATGCCACTAGAAATTACTATATGAAAAAATGTTATGCTTCTTGGGCTGTTTTTCCAGAAGGATCCAATACAAAGGGCAGAAATCATTCTCTTTTACTGTCTTTGTAGGCCTTGGTTCTGCAACCAAGAACGAATTTGAATCTTATGAATTAGATCGAATTCGAATCAAAGTTTTTTCCAAAAAAACATTGATTTTTCAAAGTCCACCGATTGACTCCATATAGGTTCTAGGAGGTCCCCCATAGGCTAAAACAGAAATTTGGCAGGTTTTAGATGGCGAATGGTTGAAGTCGAATTATTAAAGACAGTACATGATAAATTTCGATATTCAAATTTTTTTTTTCAAATTCATATCAAATTTGGACTATTCCCTAGTCAAAGTACACAAAAATTAGCTCGAAATTCGATTTTTTTAAATTCACATTTTCACTTCGACCTTTGATAACTCTGCCCCTAAGTGTCAAGTTTTGCTGCTTGAAGCTTTCAGAGGACAGTACCTTTGATTAAGTCCCTATAATAAAGACCACCCTTTTCTCCATGGAATCTAAGTTCGGTTTTAAAAGTGTATCTCACAGTGACATTCTTATCTATCAGCCATAGCGAAAGCAAAACATGGTCATAGATACTTGTCTTGTACTAGGACAATTTCAAACCCTCTCTGCTGTTTTATTTTTTCTGCCTCCCTATTGTTAGCATTTTGTCTTGTAGTTTGTATTATAATTGAAATTATAGCTAGTTTTGTAAAGAATATTTCTAGTCATACAGCTAATATTGGGACAGATTAAATTCAAAGAGATAAATGTTCGATAAAGTAAAGATGTGTTTACCTCCAAAAATTAATGAATAATTGTACCTAATTCAATTCATTGCAATATAGAATTAAGTGAATGTGAGAAACTGTCTATTTTGAGGAACTGCATACTACAGTTTTTTGGCAGAAACTGTTGGTATTGATCTTTTTTTCTTGTAAATCATGCTGCAACTCAACACGTAAAATTCTACCTACATCTAGAATTGCTTAAATACAACATATGTCAAGTTCATAACTTTTTCATTTTTTGATGAGAAAAATAACTTCTGGTTAGCCTCTAACGGTCAACACTGCCTAAGTTTTCTATTGGCTCATCCCAACCAATCAAAGGTTATTAGTTAAACACCACACCATAGCAATGCTATAAAAAGGAGTTGCTGCTTTGGAAAATTTGCTTCTCACCATGAGGGGGCCATAAAGCCCCATGAGTACAATCTATTGCACACATGACATTAGGCAGACCTCCTTGGACAAAAAAGGCCCTGTTAACTTTCAGCCAATCCTGTCTGGTGTTGGGGAAATTGATAAATAGATTACATCTTTTATACAAGCTTATAGAACTTGAGAAAGTATAGAAAGTATAGAAAGTGGATTGAGATATGCCACCGACATGACTGAAAGCTGCCAGATGCCAAATGACAGATTGCAAATAACTTGGTGAAGCCTGGAACTGCCCTATTTGTAGGTGCCAGAGAATCAATATAATTTTTGATAAGCTCATAGAAACCTATAAGACACTGGCTATTAAAGGGGTCGTTCACCTTCCAACACTTTTTTTCATTTCAGTTGGTTTCAGATAGTTTCGCAGAAATAAAGACTTTTTCCAATTACTTTCTATTTTCTATGTGTTTTTATAATATTAAAGGGTAAAGTGTTATTTTTCACCTTCTAAAGCAGCTCTTGGGGGACCCTGTAGCCTGTTCTAAATGTACACATTTCTTATCTTTGTCCCTGCTGAGCAGAATCCCTGGGTTAATTGAAAAAAGTTTTTATTTCTGGTGAACAATTTGAAAACAACTGAACTGAAAAAGTGTTGGGAAGGTGAACAACCCCTTTATGTCGATATCTATCAATGACTTCACCCTCCCCTATAGACCCTGGCTCTATATAGCCTTGGGGTATAGTCAGGGGTGACAGGCAGAGATGCAGCAGCAACTATTAATGTTAGGCCCTTTCCAAGTCAACTTGCCTTCTGCTGTTTCAAACATGGTTGCGAAATAAAACATACTAAAAACTGCACTTATCATATGAAATGTACCATATCGAATTGAAGTGAATCGAGCCCATTATATGAATTAGTGTAGATTTTTGATTGCCAACCACATCCAAACCTCATTTACAGGAACATTTTATGCTTATCAATTTGTCCTCACTCCAGCCCTTGAGGCCCCCTCCCTAGGTCAATTTCAAACACTCTTGGGTTTGCATTGACTTTTTTTTTTAAATGTCAAATGTTTCACCGCTGCTTATCATAATCTTGTATGGAATGGAAACCAAAGATGTATTGCAAGAGGATTATATCGTCACTGGTAAATAATTATAAGATTGGAAAATTGGCAGAATGTAAGTGCCCTTATCACCTTGTTATAGTATAAATTTGGTAAGTTTAGTAGGGACAATGTAAAGAGCTTGAAATAGGTGCTGCAGTTCACAACTTGATTTACAATTAACAGAACCATGAAAATCGCTATTGTCTTTTTATTGGTGTCCCTAAACTGCTGTCTTGGGACTGTGCCTGCAGATAAAAAAGGTAAGCACATTTAATTCAAAGTATCTACTTTATGCAAAACAACAACTATGATACTTAGGGGTATATTTATCACTGACCCACACAAGGAAAGCGGAAAATATACTGCATACATGTGTATTATATTGAGGAGCACTAACCAAACAAAAACACAGAATGCCTGGGTAAAAGTAGGGATGCACCGAATCCAGGATTTGGTTTGGGATTCAGCCAGGATTTGGCCTTTTTCAGCAGGATTTGGCCGAATCCATGTGCATGGCCGAACCAAATCCAAATTTGCATATGTAAATTAGGAGTGGAAAGGGAAATCCCGTGACTTTTTGTCACAATACAAGGAAGTAAAAAAACATTTTCCCACCTGTTCCTTTCCCTCCCCTAATTTGCTTATTCAAATTAGGATACAGTTCGGTATTCGGGCCAAATCTTTCATGAAGGATTCGGGGATTCGGCCGAATCCCAAAAAGTGGATTCGGTGCATTCCTAGTAAAAAGTAACAAAAAAATACCGCACTCAATTAGAGTAACTAATTTTGATAAACAAAAAAGAAATTCCAACATTTCCCTGATGCTTCCCAGACAGGCACACCCTTATTAAAAACCTTTCAAGCTTTTATTGTAAGCACATTACATAGAAAATCAGACGTTTTAGTCCTCGTTACAACATTTCTTTCCTTGAGAAAGGGTGTGGCGGTCTGGAAATATTTTCTATACAACTAATTACCCAAACCTGAATGATTTTTGCACTGGAGTGCAGAACCGATTAGGACTGTTATGTATATCCTTAATAAAGAATAAAGGCCCGAAAAAGGGCCGAAACGTTGGATGCACTAGAATGAATAAAAGCTAATGTTTCACTATATACTGGCGTGCGGGCCCTTTGGAAGTTTATATATATATATATATATAGGAATATATATGAAGAAATAGGTCACAAACACAGGTCTTATGAAAGATATGTGGGGTTATTTATCAAAGTTCGAGTTTGTGAGGTTCTTTTTACCTCAAATTAACTCACAACTCGAATGTTTGCTTATTTATGAAAAAACCTGAATGTAAAAAACTTGATTGAATGCAGTTGGGGAAAAGAACTCAAATATTTGACTTTTACATGACCTCGACAGGTTTTAGTTGGAGTATATTTGGACTTAAGTTTATAGTGAAACCACCCTCCAAAACCTCAATTTTTTTTCGGAAAAAACACAACTCAACCATTTAATAGGAGACTAATGTTTTGGCTAGAAAGAGAGAGAGAATACATAGATTAAAACCCACACTCACAGGCCTTATACTGTATGAACAAAACCTGAGTTTGGCTTTCAATCTATGCATTCTCCATACTATTTTTTTCACTCTGCGCCCAGGCATTTTTGACTATTTTTACTTGAATGCTCTCTCTCTCATACAAGAGTGCATGCTACCTCTTTTTGCCTTTCCAAAAAGACAAGCCTCAATTCCTATGTATTTGCAATGAACACAAACTTTTTAGTGGTTTCTAAATTTTTTGCAGATAGAGTGTCTGTGACCTGGTATTAACTGACTATGCATGCAGTGCATTGCCGATTTGGGAAGATATAACTTCACTCAAACAGCTAGTTTGAGAAGATATAACGTAACATGAACAGTGTGTTAGTCAGCTGTTATAGTGTCAGTATTAGAAAACAAAGGTGTGTTTTGATTACATATAATTGTATGTCTATTTTTCCTATTTAGATGTACCAAACGCTCCTGTGCCAAAAGAGCCCCAACCTGTTCCAAAACCAGTTCCAAAAGTACCACAAGAAGAACCACGACCAGTCCCAAAAGTGCCACAACAAAACCCACAGCCAGTTCCAAAAGTGCCACAACCAGTGCCACAGCCAGGTCCCAATGCACCACAGCCAGTTTCAAAAATTGCCTGCCTTGTAACTCTATTGAAAGTAAGTAATTTAAACAATTGTATGTAACCCAAAGTGCACAAAATATAATAAAATATGCTAGATGAATGCATTTTCCTAACCTGATCAATTAGTGATGAATGAGGTATAGGAACAATAAGAACATTATTTTGCAAGTGCTGTTATTCAAGTAATAATTTCAGTGAGTTTTTTTCTATTTTAAGTTTGCTATACTTTGCTATACTTTTAAAAAAACCAGTTTCTGTATTTTTCTTTTATTTGTTCTGTATTTTTATTCTGCTTTACATTTACAGTTAAATTGATCTTTTAATTGTTGTTTTTCCTATCATCCGATTATAGAATGATGCTCCACTTCTCCTCGAGAAGTTGGGAACTCTGCTCTGCAATTACAAAGTGGCACAAGTAAGTCTTCTTGGCTTAAACTTCTTTTAAATGACCATATGTATTGTAAATAATTATCAAGACATGTTTGCTATGACACTTGCTTTTATGGCTGCTAGATGGAGGAAGATAAAAGGGTTGTTAACACTCACTAATTTTATATGTTATTGATGCTTAGTTATTTTCTACCACCCAGGCCATAACTGCTCTAAAGTAATCCGGCCCCATTGAAAAGCATAATTTATACATGAAATTAAAGGGGTTGTTAGCCTTCCACCACTTTTTTCAGTTCAGTTACTTACCAAAAATAAAGACTTTTTTTCAATTACTTTCCATTTTCTATTTGTTTTTTAATATTGAAGTTTGTTGGACAGTGGTTAACTAATAAACATAGTATAGCAGATCCCCATACAACATCCTGATCCATCTTAAAAAAATATTATTTCACTTCTAAAAAATACCTAAATAAAAAGCAGAAGCAACTCAAAGTAATTTTCTTTAATCAACTGAAATTATACAAATACTGTATAATTTCAGTTGATTAAAGAAAATTACTTTGTGTTGCTTCTGCTTTTCACAGCAGCCTTCCACAGGGCCTCTTTATCTATGCTAATAATGTAGTCAAAGGAGTAAGAAAAATGTTTTTCTCTCATTAAACATGTAAGAGCAACTCCAAAAGCCTTGGTTTTGAGTAGCGTGTCAACTCATACCAAACTGTTCTGCCATGGGCAAATCACTAAACTTTGATTGGTATCCCTACAGAACATTGAAACACTCCCTAAAATGTGTAACAATACCACAGCTCTATAAGAATGCACATATTATATATTTACTCACAATCGTATACTTTATTTTTTCTAGCAAGAACAAAACATAGCTCTCTTCATGGATTTCTTAAACCAAGTAAACAGTGTTCTGGTAAGATGGTTTCTTCCATGTAATATATCCTTTAGATTTAGTAACAAAAACAGTTTAACAAAGGATTTACCAAGCATTTCTAAAACTAAATGTGATTAGATATATTTGCTATGCAACCTATTTTTGCTCTAATATAGGTTACAGGTAGCATACAAAGAAGGCCACAAGCTAGCTAGCAGATGCAGACTCAAACATAATGTATTTTTGCTACATAATATGAGAGTGAGTACTAAGTAGAGAAAATATATTTTCTCTACTTAGTACTCACTCTCATATTATCACATGTTCGTGGTTATTCTGTTTTTACTTTATTTTATTACCTAGTCTTATACCTGCTTTGCTAATTAAGATCTCAATAGTTTGATTCCTTCACTATCATTAAAATTTGGAGGTGCCTATTGAGAAAAATCCTCAAAATATACAGCTGAACAAACGTATTCAAATAATAAAAACAACATTACACTATGCACTTTTGAGCTCAAAATTCCTTGGTAAAGCTAAGAAAGCAGTAAACAATTTCCAATGACAATATGATTTGTATATGTGCACAAAAATGATAATTTATGTGTGTGCACAGGGTTGGGTGGGTCTGAATTAGTATTAAATAACATGTTTCCACATATTTGGCACAGGTTACACAGTGAAATAAAGATATTTATGTATAGACAATGGAACATTTTCCATTGAAAATATAGATATTTTAGTCAAATATTCTATAAAAAAGACAAGAAAATTGGCATATTGTTTTCCTCAGTTGAATCACTATAAATATACTTATTGATAACAAAAACATCACATTCATTTGTGACTAGTGGATGTACATATTCTATTGATATCTATGGACAGTTTTCAGCTGAGGCATGCAGAATGTCACAACCACAACAAAATGCCACTGACTAGAAAGAAAGGAATGAGAAGTAACCATAACTTTGTGAACAAGTATAATACCCACAGCTAAAGTGATCTTAAATTCTTCTGTTATACATATTGTGGTGATTGTGTTGATATCCCAGGAGGAGAAAGTTAACAGGGCTTAGTGAGGAGCCCAGAGTGTGGAAGCCAACCTGTATGGTGAGAATCCTAGAACACATGGGACTGAGGGTCATCTAGGGGTCCTTTGAAGGGATTGAACTTGATACTCTTTCATCCCAAAATGACTATGAATGTTAATTTGTTCAATTTAAACTTTTCAGAAAAAAGTTGGCTGCTCTTTGAATAACATCATTGGAAGAAAAGTGGTAAGGACATGTTATGTTTTCTGTCCATAAGCAATGTTTGCAAAAAAGATAAATGGCTTGGATTAAAGCATTAGTTTACCTAATGGATTTATATACAATTTCTAAATTTGAACATGATATGTTTGGATATTGGTAGCTTATCTATGCATAACAAAGAAGAGTGTTGATATAGTGTATTATATAAACATTACAAAATACAAGACTGCTGTGTTTGCCTTTCTGTCATCAGGAGTTACTTTTGATTTTCACTTTAGTGTACAAATTAATGCTGCTAATCTCATCGGCTCAATATGATTTAATAGTGAATAATGTAATGCAACAATGCATACAAGTATGTATGCATAGATAATTAAAGCTAAAAACGTTATATTAATTATATGATTTCAAACTCAAAGAAGAGGAGTAAAATGTAATGGGCCTGTTTAGAGTTTGCACTCTTTATCACACTAACTCATCTATAGTATCACCTCTATAAATATGAATAAAAGCAGTTACACTTAGTAGGGGGTCATTTACCCCCGATTCTGCCTTATTTAATAATAAAATAACTTGAATAAATCAGATTGGTAAAAAAAAATTAATAAAATCGTGCGAAAACCTGAATTTCACTCTGTTGTTTTTCACGAAAACAGCAAATTTTTCGGATTATTGAGCTAAATGCAACACAAACCACAATATCTATAAATTAGGATAGGGACATCTCCCACTGACTTATACACGATCTGCATTTTTGATTTTGCATGTGCCCCTGACGAAGACCCCATTTCTTGGGATTGAAATGCATTGGGTTTTTGCTTGCACTATTTAATTATGAAAACAAAATAGCATTTTTTTCTAGACTGTTGCCCTTTTCACTCTAATTTTTTTTATACATGACCTTGACAGGTCTGAGATGGAGGATTTTCGGTTTTCTTTTTGAAACATCGGGGTATAATAAATATTGAAATATTCACGTTTTTTTCCCCATGAAAATTTTGAGTTTTTGCCCCAAAGAGCCTGACCAGAAAAAAAATTAAAGTTTAGTAAATAACCCCGTTATTAAAAAAAATACACAAGTGGCTATTTTTATGCTTTTAATGCTAATATTATACTTTCTCTATTAGGTGATTACTTCCCAAAATGCAGAACAGCTGGCAGACCAAGTTGCTATCGTCTTGTTCCAGTTTGTGGTAAATAATTAGCAACACATCTAAAGTTCAGAGGTTTTAGAATTCATATTATTTGAGGTTATTGACAGGTAGATTGTATTAAAAGGGGACCTGTGACCCCTTTTAATACAAATCTTATGTCCTTCAGTCTTAGAATCACAATCACAGTAAGCTAGCAGCCATTTTGTAAACACTGTTATTAATTAGGGATGCACCAAATCCAGGATTCAGTTTGGGATTCGGCCAGGATTTGGCCTTTTTTCAGCAGGATTCGGCCGAATCCTTCTGCCAGGCCGAACTGAATCCTAATTTGCATATGCATATTAGGGGTGGGGAGGGAAATCTCACAACTTTTTGTCACAAAACATGGAAGTAAACAATGTTTTCCCCTTTCCACCCCGATTTGGTTCGGTATTCGGTCGAATCTTTCACAAAGGATTCGGGGGTTCGGCCGCATCCAAAATAGTGGATTTGTGCATCCCTATTATTAATACAAGCTCTGCATCATACCAAAATCTTGTTAATGTGCCAGAATGAGGGACCTGGTGCCTATGCCCTTACTACACAATTAGATAGCGATTATAGAGGGGAGGCAGTGACATGCCTAAGGTATAGAGGTGAGGCAGTCAATATATGATTTATAGCTGGGATTATTAAATATATTTATAACGGGTAAGGGAGTTTTAATAAACAAAATAAACTTGGTTTCATGTTTAATTTGAAAAGCACATTTATTATACAGCTTTTTATGTCTAGGTTACATGTTCCCTTTAAATAAATAGTTTTGCTATTAAATAGATCACAATTTAAAACATCTGATAAAAATGACTTTATACTACCTTGGTGCAGTATTTGCTAAGGTCCCAAGACAGAAAAATCTGTAAATGACCTTATTTGTAAACACCATTGATCATTTAGATGCATACAGTATGTCCTAACATTTGGATCATTTTTATCTGCAAGATACCATATTGTGCCATGGAAACAGCATGACCCATATTACCTTATACAGATTAAGCAAGAAGATTTTAACTCATCATATACTTCCTATACTGTCTAAATCAGTAATAGATACAAAAAGGAAATTAAGGCCAACTAAAGGCACAATAATGTCATACAAACAATTCCCAACTTTGGTTCTATTATGGTATGGAATTAATAATTAATCAGCTTCAGGCCATTTTATTGAAAACAATGATTGATGGACCTTTATGTATTCAGGAATTGCTTCATCAAAGGACATATCCTATTAATGAAGTCCTCTCTTCATTCCTTAAATTCAGTAGTCACACTCTATGACATACAATAATGAATTTCTTTTTTGAATGAATAACATATTTTATTTACTAAATGTGACTTGTTCCTTTTTAATGTGTATATAGGAAGACATTATTTCAAGAGTGATGAAAATATTGGTAAGAAACTATGTTTTATGTGGTTTTCTGCATATCATATATTGGAACAATAATGCTTTTATGAAATTCACTGCCAGTACATAAAATACCTAATAAATTTGAGCTGTTAAATAATATTATGTTCTATAATGTGATAGAGGTCAGTAGCACAGCTAAACTCTAACAATCCTTTGAATCAATAATCTCAAAAAAAAAAAAAAACAAGCATTGGATTACATTTAAAACAATACAAATTAATTACAACAGTGTAACATATTCCAAAAATCTTTTTCAGTATTGGAACAGACTGTACTAAGATTGAAAACGGATTATTTAACCTGAAATGAACAGTATTTTCTCCAAGTAATAACTATCTTTTGTGTGATGGTTTGTAAATAAGCCTCACAGTTTTCATTTTAAGGTTTAAAAGTGAATATCTACATTTAAGCTATGGTATGGGTTCATCCAGGGTTGTTTAAATGCAAGTATCTTTAACAGAACAAATGTCATACATAGAATTATTGCACACAAAAAAAAGAAAAAGAGACAAGGGGGCAATGCTTATTTTAACCTTATTTTTTTGCATTGCCTCCTGCAATGAGTCAGTTTAATATATTGTCCTATTGCATTCATATTTTAGTTTTCTTTTAGCTTCAACTACTATTACTACAATTTAAAATGTAAAGCATTTAAAAAGTATTTACATTTACATTTTAGGAGGACCTCCCAATAATCCGTGACTTTGTTGTAAGTACAATTCAAAATTTTATTTTGCTCAGTAATATTTGCCCAAATTCTCTAAAACAGTATTGGACAGAGTATTGGAAGCAAGTTTTGTACCAGTTAAAATCCACAGAAAAACGCAGGCAGAGAATCAGGCTCAACACTGACATTAACTTTCTTCTTTGACTGCATCTGAGACCACTGCGTTGGCCCGGGAGTAGATACAACCAGCAGATTTCAGCATGAATACCCAAATTTTAGCATTTCAGCACCAAAATCTGCTGTGTGCGCCAACACCTAGGCCAAAACAATAATTCTGGGTGTAGACAAAGAAGAAACTTAGGGGCGTATTTATCAAGGGTCCAATTAAAAATTCGAAATAAAAAAAATAATTTCGAGCTATGTTTGTCTACTTCGACTAGGTAATAGTCCAAATTTGATTCAAATTTGAAAAAAATAGAAAATTTGAATATCAAAATTTATCATGTAATATCTCTTTAAAACTTTGACTTGCCAAATTGTTGTTTTAGTCTATGGGGGACCTGGACCTTGAAGTCAATTGGTGGACTCAAAACTCAATTTTTTTTTTTTAAATACTTTGAATTTTATTTGATCGAATACGATCTTACTTCGTTTCCAACGTTTGATTACAGCCTAAGCACCCGCAGAAAAAATCTTTGATTTACTTTTTATAAATTTCAATTGGTCTTTTTTTTATTCAAATTTTGAAGTTATGGGATTTCAAAAAAACTCCCATAACTTTGAAATGTGATCCTTGATAAATCTGCCCCTTAATGTCAGCTTTGGGGCTGATTCTGAGATCAGCGGCATTAGCCTTAACACAAAGACACTGCAGATTAAAAAAAAAAAAAAGTTTATTTTGCTTTATATATTAACACTGCTCATAACAGCGACTAAATCTGTTGTGTCTGGAACACCTTCATGCCTACAGGGCTGTCTTTGTTGATGAGATGTGCCAGATTTCAGTGTCACTTTTTAAAACCCAGAGCTGCGCAATATATTGGTGCTCTAAAAATACATGTTAATAATAATAATAATAATAATAATAATAAAAACTGGTGCAGGTGTCAGAAAAACTGTACTTAAAGGGATACTGTCATGGGAATTTTTTTTTTCAAAATGAATCAGTTAATAGTGCTGCTCCAGCAGAATTCTGCACTGAAATCCATTTCTCAAAAGAGCAAACCGATTTTTTTATATTCAATTTTGAAATCTGACATGGGGCTAGACATTTTGTCAATTTTCCAGCTGCCCCATGTCATGTGACTTGTGCTCTGATAAACTTCAATCACTCTTTACTGCTGTACTGCAAGTTGGAGTGATTATCACCCCCTCCCTCCCCCCCCCAGCAGCCAAATAAAAGAACAATGGGAAGGTAACCAGATAACAGCTTCCTAACACAAGATAACAGCTGCCTGGTAGATATAAGAACAACACTCAATAGTAAAAACCCATGTCCCACTGAGACACATTCAGTTACATTGAGAAGGAAAAACAGCAGCCTGCCAGAAAGCATTTCTCTCCTAAAGTGCAGGCACAAGTCACATGACATGGGGCAGCTGGGAAATTGACAAAATGTCTAGCCCCATGTCAGATTTCAAAATTGAATATAAAAAAATCTGTTTGCTCTTTTGAGAAATGGATTTCAGTGCAGAATTCTGCTGGAGTAGCACTACATGTTTTCCCATGACAGTATCCCTTTACCTTCAAATGTATACCACATCATGCATATCTGTAGTACAGTTTATGATACATCTAGCTTAAAGTATGATACAAAATGTGATGGCTTAAGTTAAGTAACAATAGTCCTCCTGAATACAATGAGCACTGTTTCAGTCCTGATGGAAAAGATGCTTAAAGTTAGGCAGGTTGGCAGCCTGCAAATTCTACCTTTGTGGTAAAACCATTTTACTGGTTACTTACCTCTTTGCAGTACAAATTCCCTGCATGACCGTATCATTAAACACAAATAAGAAATGTGAATAAATCAATAACATTTGTGCAACATGACATTAATATTTTAAATAAATGATTGAAGACCTAGTCAGTTTAGTAATGCTTTTGTCATTTTGTAAATTCCCTCTTGCAGAATGATGTTCCACTAACTCAAGACCTCAGGAATGTTGCATGTGGTGTCATGGTAAGGCTTTAAACTCTTTTAACTGAAAGGGGAAATGCACACCCATTTAACATGTACTCAATCATTCTATATGTGTTTTTAAGATAAGATGAAAGATTTCCTCTTAAGGTGTTAAAATTATATTTTTATAGTATTAGCTGAAAAGTTTTGGAATTCTCTCCCTGAATAGGTTGCACAAAAAACATAAATATGATTGTTTCAAGAAAGGGTTGGGTGCCTTTTTACCAAGTAAGAAAACATTAGCCTACTTATACTAATATTCTTAGTCCACTGTTTATTCAGGGACTAGTCCAGCTGGCCAGCTGTCAGGAAGGAATGTTCTTATTTTGAGACCAATTTGAGACAGATTCAGATTTTTATCTTTGCCTTCCTCTGGATCATCTATTTGTTTTTAGACTTTTTTTGGTAAACAGTCTTTGAGACCACACATTTGGCTGGGGCCTCCTTAAATTGTATCAAGGTAATAGATATATCTAAGCATCACTGTATCAACAATTCAGTCACATTTACATCCAGGAAAGCACTTGGGTGTTCTACTCAACTCTCACTATAATCGACTTTTAGACTAGGCGTTCACACTTATCTTATTAAATAGGCAAGATTACCAAATATCTCATTAGTCTTTGCTCTGGGCCTCTGAAAATAATAGTTCAGTAGAATTTACTTTGGCAGAAAGTTGAACTTCATGAACATGTGTCTTTTTTTAACCTCAGCTACAATCACCTGTTAAAGGCTCAATTACATTACATTTTTGAAAGCCTTGAGCATTTTTGACTGCCTGCTAGAGGCAGGGAAATGAATTGCCTATGTCAGAGAAGAATTCATACCTTGGATACCTGCAATACTGAAAGTATGAATCCATAAATAATAGTTTTTCTTTGTTACAGAGTTAAAATTTGTACCTTTATAACATACAGTAAGTTAATTTGACTGACATGTCAATCAGAGATGAACATTTTCCTGTGTTATAAGGGGTTTATACATGATTTGTTTCCATTTGTACAGGAACATGTTATTGCAAAAGTTACAAAAATACTGGTAAGATGAATTTAAACTATCAATATTTTTTTGTTACAAATATTAAAAGGATAAGATCACTACATAATTGCCCCATAGCATTATATAATTTATTTTTTTACACATGCTTTGTTTCATTAGATTTTTTTATATAATATAATATATAAAGTTTATACGTTGATTGTATCTTTTCACTTTGCCAATTAAGCCTCTATATGTCAGCTATATGCTATGTTAGGACTTTAGATGTTTACCACAAAGGATAATGGCAGAAGTACAGTATCAGTAAATAGATTTCTCCATGCAAAAATAAAAATAGCTAATAATTCTTTCAAGTAAATGAATTACTCCCTCCTCCAGACTCTAAGCTAAACACAGTATTACAAAGGCTTTAAGACAAAATTAAGACAGATTTATTTAACAAAGTGTGAAATTAGAGTTCATCACAGAAAAACTCAACCATTTTATATTCCTTCCTATGTGATATTTAGAAGTGTATTTATCAAATGGTAAATATAAATATGTTTCTAAAAATCTCATAGAAACAAACAGAAAGTGGGTGAGTTTTTCTGTAGTGAGCTCTAATTTCACACTTTGACACATTCGCCTCAAAGTAAACACTTTTTAACTGAGAATATGTACCTATAATTTTAACCTGTAGAGATGATTTAAATATGTGTCAAATGCAGTAATCAATAAATGTAATAAATGTCTGTTTACTTTATTCTACTACTGGAAGCAAGAATTATCAACTGACCAAAAATATTTTGAAATAAAATGTATTCTATAAGATTATAGGATGAGAAAGGAAATGCATTTTAATAATATTCATTTTTCTCTGTCAACTAGGTTCTTGTGGCAGATATTACAGGGGGGCTTACAAAGATCATTGAAGGACTGTAGAAAAATACTGCATTAAGTCAGTGGACTGTAAGTGGGAAGAATGAATTTTCTACATTAAGCATCTATACACTGTATATGAGGCTATAGTTTATTTTGCCAGATACATATTGTCAATGTACTACTACATAGAGATAATGCTCATTCTTGCATCTAATGAGGTATTTTCCATAGACTTTAACATATCAATATCATTGGAGTCTGAGAAACTTGGTGTGCTGTTATTCTAAGCCTAAATAAAATACACAGCAAAATGATAAAATAAAAATGATACAGTTAAATACTTAATAAAGTTTATTTGTGGTTTTATTTTGCTCAACATGTAGCAGCTTTTTTTTTGTACAAATATGGTTCATTTAGTATGTTCTGAACATTGATCAACTTTTCTCTCATAGTGTAAAACTAGTCATTTGTGATATAAACATAACACTTGCATGTTAGACGTTGTGTGCATTATATAGTGGATAATGTACCCCCTACCGCAGGCCGAGTGCTTTTATACAGGTCACATAACTCCCAGGTGACTTCTGATATCTTTATACATTTCTAGTAGAGGGTACATTATGCGTTGCGTCAAAATTTGGCAGCCTGGGGTACCCTGCTATAAACGGCGCATTCTGACGTTATATTTACAGTCTAGTCCCATAGGGAAATGACCAGACTGTAGATTATATAGATATAAAATCTTATATCTAAGGACACAGTATGCAAATTCAATTCTGCAAAAACAGATACTTTCTACAAATGAAAGAACTTTGTTTCAAGAGAACATCAATAACAGTTTCCCAGATTTCAAGACATAATTCCCTGTATTTAGGTAGTTGGGCAACTGGAGGTTAACTAATAAATGATTACTTATCCTTTATCTTTAGATAGCACCGAGATGTCTTGTAATTCTTCATTCCAGAACCTTCAAACTCCTATTCCATTCATAAAGACAAAGTAAAGCTCTCTTACCTGGAACTGTGATGTTTTCAGCTTGTTCCTCTACAATAAATCAATTTCCTGGCATATCTTTGAGTTGATTTTTGTGTGAATGTTTTTTAAACATAATTAGCACAGACAAGTTTTGTTATATAATAATACATGAGTTTAGATTATACAGCCATATCCAGATTGCAGTCAAGCAAAACATGAGAATCAAACATGTGAACTATTCACAGCGGTCTAACTCTGTCTGCTAAGAAGGAATACTACAGCCCTGCTGTTTTTTTTTATCATGTACAGTATGACACAGCTTCCACTCTTAAGACTTAAAATGTATTCACACGAAAAACAATAATAGCCTATTGTCTGCAAAAGGCATATCAGATACTGACGTTTTTTCATCAAAGAATATTTCCCAGTGGTCCATTTCAGCAATTCAATTTTGGGACACCTACTACTTGACATCCAATCAACTGAGCAGTTAATACATTTTCAGGTATCCTGACTAGTTAACAGTGTCGGACTGGGACAACAGGGGCCCACCCAAAAACCATAGATCAGGGGCCCACCCAAAAACCTTAGACCAGGGGCCCACCCTCAATACTATTATTCTTCCTCTCCTCACTCAACCTCTATTTTCTATTGGCTTTTATCTACATATTATAATCTATTATTTAATCAATATCACCTCTTTGTTCTCATCGAACTAGGGAATGTCCATGAAATAGGCCAAATATTTAGCAGCATGAGGGCCCACCGACAGCTGGGCCCACCGGTAGTTTTCCTGGTATCCCGGTGGGCCAGTCCAACACTGTTAGTTAACTACAAGAAATAGAAAGTAAAAATGTAATAGGCAAACATTTTCACAACAGGTCTACAATAATTAAAACATGTTCAGAATTGAATATGTCACAAGTTGTATGCTAATACTACCTCTTCCTGTGTTCATGATACATCATAGTGTTGAGCACAACCTATGACATGCAAGTGATACTAAAAGGTTCAGTGATTCATTAATGAGACATTCATGCATTGGAATTTAAGTCAGCATACCATTTTGAAGCTGTTTTCCCTTGTACCCAGATCCTTAAATTTGGTTCTATCAAGAAGCACATGGTTGACCTAACGATAGGGTACATTTTTGGAGGCAAGTTAATCATTCAAAAAAGGATGGTCATATATAATCTGCTTCACAATGTGCAGCAAAATATACTCCAGTTCATCAGCTATTATGTAAAACAATGCTGGGGGTTAAAGAGATCTTAAACTGATTATTTTCTTAATTTTGCACCCACAACAAACTGATTATGAAAGCATCCCTTTTAATGGCTTTTAATGGTCACATTTTGATTAATTTAAGTATTTGTGACCAGACGATTCAGGAGATGGTCTAAAACAGAAATCAAAAATAAACAAATGTCTAGGACTTAATTGTAAGGTGTAGTTGACAAATCAATTTACTTAAGCTTTCAGTTTTGATGACACATGGAGATTCCATTACTCAAAAAGGAATTCCATTTCATCCTGATAACATATTAGCCTGTTAGATTGGCATCTGTAGTAGGAAATCTTTTGAAGGGGATAATAAAGGATAAAATATGGAATATATATTTCATATATTATTTGTGACAGCAATAAATCTTGGCAGAAAATGTATCTACTAAGACTTTTCTATAGCATTCAATATGGTACCGTAAAGCTGTTTAGTTTCACTTAAGGAATATTGATCTTGAACATACCATAATTGCTTGGATAGAGTAACAGAGAGTGGTGGTAAATGGAACATGTTATTAGTGGAGTTCCTCAGGGGTCTGTCTTTGGTCCTTTGCTTCATAATTCGATCATGTGTCAGTCTCAGTGATAGTTAATAAGGCCCTCTCTTGGATAACAAAGGGCAATAATGTGAGAAATAAAATATAATTTTGCCTCTAGATCCTTGGTAAGTTCTCACCTTGTGTATGCAGTGCAGTGTGGGCACCGGGGCCTTAGCAAGGATAGTAGTGACCCCAAATGAATGCAGAACTAAACTGGTAAAAATAATGAAACAGTTAAACTACTAGGAAAGACTAAAAATGGAGGTTGTTTTCTCTGGAGAAGAGGTGCTTGTGAGGAAACATGATTACTCTTTAAAGTCAAAAGTGTCGCCAGCGCGAATTTATCGGCAAAACACGAAAATTTGCAGCAAATTTGCACATGGCGAATAAATTTGTCCATCACTAATAATAATTAGTAAACAGTACAACCAAACTATACTGTATATTCCAATCATTGTGTCCCAAGCCTCTATATTTAGGGGCACATTTACCAAGGGTCGAATTTCGAAGTTAAAAAACTTTGAAATTCGACCATCAAATTAAATACTTCTTAACGATTTAATCCTTCGAATCGATTCGAATGATCATACAAAAAAATACAACAGCAATTTGGCAGGTTTAAAGTGGTGAAGTGTCGAAGTTGAGAATTTTGGCCTATTCGATGGTCGAAGTACCCACAAATTACTCCAAAATTCGAAGTTTTTCAATTTGAAAAATTCACTTTGACCCTACATTGTCCCCCTACAGTTCTATCTCTGTATCTTAAAATATCATCTACAATAGAAAATTTTAAGGATTTATAGAAATGGTGGCCATAAAATTTATCAGCTGTTTTATAACATCTGTTTCAGGATGAGGTTAGAACCAATAGTATTCTGCTTTTAGGTCTATTTATTATTATATGATTTTTTATACATTAAAGCTAGGCAATATTAAAGCAAGACAATGGGTTTTCTAGAGAAGAGCCATTATTTCATGCAACAGTTTAAACATTACAGAAATAAAAGTCTTCATAAATTTATAATTGTAAAATTAATAATGCAGATATAAAAGAGACAGTTGTCATTATGGATGGATCAGATATGTCAACATATAAAAAAGTAAGTTGATCATACTTTTATCTTCCAAAAGAAAGTGAAGGAACTTTTGGACCATGGACTAAATTTGGTTATTAATCAGAATGATTATTTTTATATTTTTTGCCAATATTCAGTTATTCTTAAGTTTAATATTTTAAGAAGGTGTCTTGATGTTGTGAGGGGTGTCCCATAGCTGCATGAATTTGCATTAATGAAGTGCTCCCTCTGTATGTTTTGCTTTTTAATTTGGTGGAGAATATAAAGACATCACCAATTGTATTTATAATATAGAGAAAATAAGTGCACATATAGATAGTTTACAATGAATTTGTATGTATTTATATTCCTTCATAGAACATTCTCTGGAAAATGAGGGTATTTTTGTTTAAAAATATATATATATTTATAAAAGAGATCTGTGAGCCCCAACCCGCTTCAACCTTGGCATACTTCTCATACAAAAGCTCTCCAAAGAAATCAGACTTCTGGAGCTACAAATCAACACCAACCTTTCCCTAGCCAAACAAACACACTTTACTACATTCATTAACTCCCAATCTAAAAAATCTGCACAACTTTTCTCTACCTTTAACACTCCTCTTTCCCCTTCCCCACCCCCTCTGTGCACATCTGTGCTCAAGATATTTCTGAGCACTTAAACACCATCAGAAGTGACATTACACTATAAAACCCCCCTAGACATTAATCACCCTTCCTCCACACTCCCCAGTCTCTTCTGTTCTCCTTCTCCCCCTGTGACTTAAGAGGAAGTCTCAAAACTTTTGGCTCACCTTACTACCTGTCCACTTGATCCCATTCCTTTCAAACTTCTCCGCAACGGCGTCCCTGTCTAATCAAAGCCTTAACTCATCTATTTAATCTCTCACTCTCAACTGGAATCTTTCCATCTCAACTAAAATATGCTCTTGTTACCCACATTCTGAAAAAAAACCCTCTCTTGGTCTCTCCAATCTTGATAACCTCCAACCTATCTCTCTGTTACCTTTCATCTCTAAACTACCTGAGTGTCTAGTTTACAACTGACGAATGCCATTCCTCTCTGACAATAACCTGCTGGACCCTCTACAATATGGTTTTAGGCAACAACAGTCCACTGAGACTGCCTTCACCAGACTTACTAATGACCTTTTAACAGCAAAAGCCAACAACCACTTCTCACTACTAATACTTCTTGATATCTTGGCTGCATTTGACATTGTGGCTCATCCTCTCTTCCTCCAATCCCTCCATTTGCTTAGTCTTCGTGACATGGCCCTGCCCTGGTTCTCTTCTTACCTCACTATATCGTTCCTTCAGTGTCTCCTCTTCTCCTGATCTCAATCCAGAGCTCTCCTCCTGCCTGTCCACTACCTCTACTTGGATGTCACGGTGCTACCTTAAATTAAACCTCTCTAAAACGGAAATGGTTCTCTTTCCCCCAAATAACACCCATAATATCCCAGAAGTATCTATCATAGTTAACAATTCCACTATGACCCCATCTCCTCAGGCCAGCTGTGTTGGGGTTATCCTAGAGTCTATCTAAAAATACTATCATTAATCACCTAAGATGCCTAAGAAGTCACTCTCTCATCATATCACGTCTAGACTACTGTAACTTTCTATTAATTGCCATTCCCTCTCAGAGACTGTCACCTCTCCAGTCCACAATGAACACTGTTACCAGGCTTATACACTTCAGCAACTGCTCCTCATCTGCCATACCACTAAATTCAAACTAATGACCGTGACATTCAAAGCACTTCATAACTCTGCCCCTCCTTACATCTCTGAACTAATCTCTAGTACACCCAACCACTTACTATGCTTCTCTACCAACCTGCTTCTCTACTCTTCTTTCGTTATCTCTTCAAACACTCGCATTAATACTTTGCAAGCGATGCACCCCATCTCTGGAATTCTCTCCCAGTCTGTTCGACTTTCTCCCAACCTTTCTGCTTTCAAAAGATCTCTTAAAACACTTAGGGGCCCATTTACTAAGGGTCGAAGTGAATTCGAAGTGAATTTTCAAATTCAAAAACTTTGAATTTCGAACTAATTTTTGGGTATTTCGACCATCAAATAGGCCAAAATTCGATTTGAATTGAAAAAACTTTGAATATTCGACCATTCGAAAATCTAAGTACTGTCTCTTTAAAAAAGTTCGACTTGGACACTTCACCACCTTAAACCTACCGAATTGCTATGTTAGCCTATGGGGACCTCCTAGAACCTATAGCCAGTATTTTAGAAGTCAAAGGTTTTTTTTTGAAAGTTGTTCGATCGATCGATTAAATCGTTCGAATCGTTCTCTCACCTGCTTATTTTTTATCTTGCCCACTCCCGCGCCTTGTGTCTCATTCCTTTCCCCTTCAGATTGTAAGCTCTTTTGCACAGGTCCTTCCTCACCTTTTGTACCATACTGGTTGTTATGTATGTAACTCATGTGATTTCTTTGTATAAGCACATTTATTTTACAGTGCTGCGCAATATTTTTGTGTTATAAAAATACATGTTAATAATAATAGTAATATTAAGTCCAGTGCAGTAGTTTCAATGCATTTGGTAGTAAAACTGAAGAGCAATTTAAGATCAAACCACTGATGCAGTAAATAGACACAAATGTTGGTAAAACAATGTGAAAAGCTAGGATGCATTTTTTAGAACATATGGGCACTATACTGTGTAATGGTAATTTCTCTATTTTTAAACATGTATTTTTTTTTTAAATCATGGGTTTATCAAAAATGTTTTTTTTGTCTTCAAGATAACTAATAAACCAAATACAAAAGGGGATGTAGAATAACAGGTGCTAAGATCTGAAGCAATTTAATGGTTGAATGAATAAGGAATGTGAATTATTGTGTTTCCCATCTTTTATAGTGATACAGCAGAACAAACCCTGGGCATTAAAGTAAGATCAAGCCATTAGACATGTCATCTAAGGTCTTATCATGTCCTATTAAAAAATGTTTTTCATTTTTTTAACTGATCGTTTCTTACTATTGGAGGTCCTCACATCTCTCTTTTGAAATATTGCTCTGGACTTGCACCTTGGACTGAGGTGAACTGTGAGTAAAACCTCTTAGGCTATTTTGATTATCAACCTTTTTGATTTTTGATTTATTTTTTGAGTAGTACTGTATTTTTGCTTTTGTATGGCATTGGCACAAACCTTGTCATTACACATTAGACATGTCATCACTATCAGCTTTCTATCATAATCATTTCTCACTACTATTACTGCTTGATCTTTCAGCTGCATTTGACACTGTAGATCACCCTCTCCTCCTCCAGTCCCTCCATTCGCTTGGCCTTCGTGACACAGCCCTGTCCTGGTTCTCTTCTTACATCTCCAATCGTTCCATCAGTGTCTCCTACAATGGAGTAGCATCTTCTCCCCTACCTCTTTCTGTTGGGGTTCCTCAAGGCTCTGTCCTGGGACCATTACTATTCTCCCTCTATACTTCCTCCCTCGGCAAATTAATCAACTCGTATGGTTTCCACGACCACCTCTATGCTGACGATACTTAAATCTATCTCTCATCTCCTGATCTCAACCCAGAACTCCTAACTCACGTCTCCTACTGCCTGTCCGCTATCTCTACCTGGATGTCGCAACGCCACCTTAAATTAAAGCTCACTAAAACTGAAATGGTTCTCTTTCCTCCAACTAACACCAGTAACATCCCCGAAGTATCCATCATAGCTAACAATTCCACTATCACCCCCTCTCCCCAGGCCCGGTGCCTTGGGGTTATCCTAGATTCTGCCCTGTCATTTACTCCTCATATCCAGTCACTTATTAAATCATGTCACTTCCACCTAAGGAACATATCCAAAATAAGATCATTTATCACCCAAGATGCTGCCAAATTTATTTTTCACTCTCTCGTCATATCACTTCTAGACTGCTGTAACTATCTTTTATTTGGCCTTCCCCTCCAGAGACTGTCACCTTTCCAGTCCATAATGAACACTGCTGCGAGGCTCATACACCTCAGCAACCGCTCCTCCTCAAATTCAAATTAATGACCCTGACATTCAAAGCACTTCATAACTCTGCCCCACCCTACATCTCTGAACTCATCTCTATATACTCACCCAACAGCTTACTACGCTCCTCTACTGACCTGCTATTCAACTCTTCTCTCATTACCTCCTCACATGCTCGCATTCAAGACTTTACAAGGACTGCACCCCTCCTCTGGAACTCTCTAACACTGTCTGTCCGACTTTCTCCCAACATAACATTATTGAGTTGAATATAATACCCACATTATATTCTAGAAGAGCAATGTGTTTATGTAAAAGCACTTTTAAATTATTTCATTAAAAAGCTAAACCCTCTAAAAAACAAGATACATGTTGCTTGTATTATTAGGAATTAAGAAGTGGAAAATTAAACATTACTTCTATATAATTATTTTCCATGAGGCATCTGGCATGAAATTACTAGTGAAATTAATGTAGCCAATGAAAGAAGCAGACATGAAAGGCTTTGCTGATTAAAATCACAATTGCATGCAAGATCTTATAGTAATATTAGCACTGCAAATTGGCAGTACTCTCCCATTATCATAAAAAACATACTCCGCTGTATAAGTTTCCAAGTATAATCTTGGAAACTTGTCACACAACACTATGATAAAGCAAAATACTGTCACCCTTGTGATGTCCTTGTGTTTCTTTAGGGTATATAAGGAGAATTTCTTGACTTTACAATTTTGCAACATTCCTCTGTGCATTGTTGTGTGAGATCCTACCAGCTTTACAATGAAAATCGCTGTAATCTTTTTAATTATAGGCCTAAGCAGCTGCTATGGTAGGTAAATTATATTTAGTTAAGACTTTTTTTTATTGGTGGGGGTGAATGCAAAGTGATTCTACAATGTTCAGTTTTGGTATCCTAATAACACCTAAACAATCATACAAAAGTGCTAAATTCTTCTTAAGATTTTCTGCACACAGAATAGACATAAACTAAACAAAATGTAACTTTTTAGGTGCTCAGAATCTGCTGCATAACTAAAAAACAAATCAGTTCAAACACAGTGTGAATCCCATATATGGCTTTATCTATTCATGGCCGTATAGACAGCCGAATTACATAAATAATTTAGGTTGAAAGAAGAAGAATGTCCATCAATTTCATCTGCTTTTGTGCAATCTCTAATTAAGAAATGTCAGTCCCTGGCCTTCAGTCTCTGCAGATTGTTGGTGAAATGCAATGGCAGGAATTTGGGTATAATATTGCTATGGAATTTAGCATACGAAAAGGAACAGCCCTGAGACAGCACTGTCATTAACTGCAATATATGACCACTGAATTACTGTATGTATTTTGTAATCATATGACCAGCCTGGCACTGTAATAGACACCACTCTAGGTAGTTAGCTTTGCCTACTTTGCCCCTACCACCAACCAAACTGCAGTCTACCCTCTTTAAAATAATGCTGCCTAGGAAAAGTCTTCCAATGTACTCTACTACAATCAATGAGTAGGCAATTGTTTTTATACCAGGAGAATAAAGGGGGATATGTAATAATACTCAGGACTTTTGTTTTTGTTGTAACAGATGCCGCCTCTGTTTCAAAGACAGACTGTCTTGAGCAACTTTTGCTGGTAATGTATCCTGTATAAAATAAGCATATGCAATATGTATATCAATAAAAGTAGAAATAACTATTTTACTAAATGATAATAATACATTTTCACTTTTAAATGCTTTCATTTCATATTGATATGCAATTTATAGAATAATAAAAATTAAGGTTGGACTATGCTTGCACCAAGGCACAGTGCATGTAATAAAACTTCTCTCAAAAAGTTACTTTCAAACATGCAGAAATGTCTGCTTCAAGCAAGTCTTTCTTTAATTTAACAGTAACAGACTCTGTCTGTAAGCATGATAGCTTAATGCTGATTGGTTGCCATGAGTTAATGCAGCAGGACAAATTTTCTCTTATGTCATTGAATGAAGGATAATAGAAACACTGCTAGTGCCACCATTTCATTTTGCCTTTAAAGGATACTATTGTGGCTTTTCTTTTTAACTAAGTGGAACCTGCCTACTACAAAGGCTCATCATAATTGCAGCCTTTTCAGCATTCTTATAAATATGTATAAATATATGGCAGCAGAATATAGGTAGGACCTAAATGTTTACAGACAACTAAGCTACTGCCACTGCACTAATTTTATACATATATATACATGCTGATTATTATAAATGAGGATAAAATGTACAAAAGAAATGTATACATGTATACAGTCTCCTCTCAAAACACACAGGCAGGTTAACTGACTCATGATAACATTTACCATAGTCTGAATGTGATAGGGACCGTAGATAATTATAATCTTGAAATATCAAAACATAATGCTTTTTGTGTTCCTTTCCATCAGAAGGACACACCTGTTCTCCTCCAGAAATTGGGTATATTACTCTGCAACTACAAAACAGCCCAGGTAAAATGTCCTTGTGCCATTATGTAGCTATGACATTGTATCATTAGAAACATTACAGGTATGGGACTTGTTATCCAGAATGCTCTGGAGTTGGGGCTTTCCAGGTCAGGGATCTTTAAGTAAGTTCCATACCTTAAGTCTAATAAAAATCCTTTAAACACTAAAGGCCTTCCTTCCTAATGGGGTTTCCGGATAACAGATCCCATACTTGTATTGTAATGGACGCCATACATTTATAATGGAATACAATACTGATGTGTTTAGGGTGATGATCTATATAATATTTTAAAATACAAACGTATAAAATGTTTAGTAATTCTTTTCATATATTTTTTATATAGCAACAGCAAAATGGATTAATGTTCTTGGACTTTCTAAACCAAGTGAATGTGCTTCTGGTAAGTTAGAAAATTCTTATCTCCCTATTAGGAAGAAAGTGTTTTGTATTGTTAATTTATAAAGATAATTTATTAATGATCTTAAATTGTAGTTCCTTTTATTACTAACCATTAAATGATAGCATTAATGGGGTCACTGACTAAAGAAAACTTGAACCCTTGGTATCCTAAATGAAATCTGATGACAAGGACAGCCCTAATATCTGTAAAGCCTCTAGCTGGCAGTCAGATGGGTTACTACCCAGGTGCAAATCTTTCAATTGATAGTAAATGTGCCATTTACTAAGAGAAATAATTTAAGATAACAAAGAGGAGACGGAGTATGCACGTTGTTATGCAAACTAAACACAGAACTTTCCACATGCATGTTAACTTCTTATTACTATCACAATATTTAAACATTATAGAGTTGGTGTAAAATAATGGAGTAAGTTCAAAATGGGTAAAAGCTACAAACATGCATATTATTCATGGACTGAGAGTTGTTAAAGTTTTTTTTAGTATTGTAAAGCTGAGTAGAAATCCAAGCAACGTCTGGAGTGGCAAATTTGTTGATATAAAATGTAGATGTTGGTCATCTCTTTAACTACATAATATATTGACAAGTGCTGTACACTGAGGGGCACATTTACGAGTGAAGGATTCAAAGTAAAAAAACTTCGAATTTCGAAGTATTTTTTTGGGTACTTCGACCATCGAATAGACTACTACGACCTTCGACTACGACTCGAACGATTCTAACTAAAAATTGTTCGACTATTCGACCATTCAATATTCAAAGTACTGTTTCTTTAAAAAAAAACTTTGACTACATACTTCGGTAGTTCAAACCTACCGAGGTACAATGTTAGACTATGGGGACCTTCCCCATTACTTTTCTAAGGTTTTTTTGATCAAAGGAAAATCCTTCGATCGATGGATTAAAATCCTTCGAATCGTTCGATTCAAAGGATTTCATTGTTCGATCGTATGATTTTTCCTTTGATCGTTCGATCGTAGGATTTGCGGTAAATCCTTCGACTTCGATATTCTAGGATTTTACTTCGAGGGTCGAATTTGAGGGTTTATTAACCCTCGATATTCGACCCTTAGTAAATGTGCCCCATAATCAAATTGAATATAAAACAGGGTACTCATAGGTTCCAAGGTAGAGCAGGAAGAAAACAGAAGGTAGTGTAGTTAAAGTACAACTGTGCTATACCCATGGTACACACAAAGAATGTTGTGATTGTATATTCTAGGTGCTTCATTTTAACAAACTATATCTGCATATCTATATTGTTATTAATTTTACCCCTTACAGTACATCTTAAAACAAATATCAATTCTTTATTTATCATGGATTTAACTTTCTTTATAGGGAAAAGTTGGTTGCACCATTAACACCCTTCTTGGAACACATGTGGTAAATATATCTGTACTGATGCATTTATTGACAAAGCATATATCGTTCCACGAATCATGTAAGAGAATCAACATGCATTATTTTAATACACTATAAACATCTCACTACAGCTTTGTTGGCATAATTCTGTGTTTTGCTTTAAGTTACTTTATTTGAATGCATTGTTTTATTTTTATTAATATTGCCTTCATGTAGTTCCATGCATGCACTACTGTGAAATATGACATTAAATCAATATTTCATTCAAAATTAATTTGCAAGTTTACATGTCACAAACATGCAATAAACTAACCACCCTGGCCTAATAATAATACTGCCCAAATAAAACTGACCAAAGAGATACTGTTTTTTTTAATGCCTGATTCTAATTCTCTCAGGGAATCTCCTAACAAAACGTCCTACATACTGTATATATATATATATATAATATATATATATATATATATATATATATATATATATATATATATTATATATATATATATATATATATATATATATATATATATATATATATATAAACATACACATTATAAAGACTAACGTTATATTAACCAGTGCATACTTTTTCTTGGTGTAATGCTGATTTAAATGAAGAACATTTGCCATTTGCCATTTGCCATTTGTCAGTAATATGTAGTACCTGTATATTACATAATATTTCTGTTGGTTCCTTTTACAGACTCTGAATGTTACTAATGCTGAACAAATTGCTGATGAAGTTGCCGCTGTGCTGTTTCAATTTCTGGTACTTAACATTCATATACATATAAATATTGTCACTGGAATGTGAATCCAGTATAATAATGTATATTTAGTTTATATTACCATTTTATCAAACAATGTGTTGGGTGCCTCAATAGGGAATTCTTTAGGACATTATTTTTCTAATCATTTTTTAAATCTTTAGAACAGAGGTCCCCAAACTTTTGAATATTTATAGATACTCTACATTTCTAAAATATTTTGATAATTTATGTATAAAAATAACTGAAATCCCAAGTCTAAGGGGGTTATTTATCAAGGTCCAAATTTATCTCAATATCGGCTGCTACAAACTCCAATCTAACCCGCTCTGTGTTTTAAAGCTTATTTATTATAACATTTTCCCGAAAATTTGCTTTGCGGGAAAAGCTCAGATTTTTTGTGAATTTTCCCAGAAATCTCTGACTTTTTCGGAGGTTTCACCAGATAGCTCCGAAAACATTGTGAAATTGCCCAAAACCCCCAACACAACCAAAAATCCATGGGACTGTTCCCATTGACTTTTATGCAACCTCGACAGGTTTGAGATGCCATGTTTTTATATTCTGGCTTTTTAGCCCTCAGGGTTTAATAAATAAAGTCCGATTTTATAAAAGAAAATCACAATTTTTTGGGATTTTGGGGAATTTCGGGTATTCTGAGTTTAGTAAATAACCCCCTAACTGTTGATTAAGGCTGTTTAAAAACTCAAAAAAATTTGTTTGTAAAGTGATAATACCCCACTGACAGCTTTCATATTATAAGAACATATTGTAAGAACCTTGCTAATTAACAATTTCACTTCCTGGACGGAGGGAGGGAGGTGTGAATTACTTATACACGTTAACCTTACACCAAGAACACGTTAACCTTACACCCCTATCAAGGGGTACACATTAACCTTACACCCCTACCTAATTATACACAAAATACGTTGTAAATAAGCACTTATTTTGTCTATAATTAGGTAGGGGTGTGGAAGGAAGGGGGTTTACTTCTTTTTTCTTGGTGTAAGCTTTCATATTATATATGATAGACAGTACTTTGATGGTAAACTATACAGTTAGCTTGTCAGAAAAGAAAAACAAGTGAAGATACAGTATGTTAGGCTTGACAATTAGTTTCAAATATGAATATGCAAATAATAAAGGTTACTGAATGTATTCAACCTTATTTTTTTTCTTCATTTAGGATGGCCTTATTGCAAAAGCAATGAAAATCTTGGTAAGTAGAAACTTGGCTCAAATATATTATGTGAAATACTTGGTACTGTATAGACATTTGTCTTCTACCTATCCAGAACATATGCATGTGTTTTAAGTATTAGTGAGTGTGTGTGTGTGTGTGTAGGTACCAAAGGTTTTACAGTTTTGTTATAAATATAAAATACAACTTGTAATTTGGAATAAAACACCATTTCCACCAAATTAGTACCCGTGGTGGAAAAAAGTGCACCTTTATTATGTAAAAAGAGAGTAATAAATAATGTATTGGGTAATAAATTTGCACTTTTCTGTATTCACTTTTCATCAAGACCAATGAGTACTCCTTTTTCTACTGTATAAAATTTGTTTATGGTAGCACCAGGTCATGAGCTGTTTTAAATATTGAGTAGTACCTCTAATCAAAAAAGAGGTGCTATAAAGTATAGCCTATTGTGACAGGCTCAAATTTATTGTGCACAATCCACTCAAAATGTCTTCATAGAAAATGTATTTGTTGCAATAGGCTGCCGGAAAAAATCCCGGGCCACAAAATTCTGGGTAACTTTCAACACAAGCATAATCACAGGTCACTTGCCTTTTTGTGTGTTCAAAAAAAGTCAACGGAACCACCCTTTTGCTTGTTGCTTTCTTATCCTTTTTTTCAATTTTTTTATTAGCATAATCAAATTCCATTTTACAACACTATATTTATACATTGTATAGAATGCTTGATTTTACAATAAAGTCAAAAAACATAACAAACTAACAAGGTGTCTTATTGCCTTCCTAGCACTCCGTAATGTATTAAATAAATATATAAGAGAAATCCGGGAACAGTCCACGCCCTCCACCGGGTTTAGTTGTCCATTCGCCTTCAGATAGGCAGTGATTATTTTTTATAGATGAACCAGCGCTAAGAAAATATTGGGGATAGACAGAAAGAGACGTAATAATATATAGTGTTGTAATCCTTGTTTTATATCACCTGCAGGGTTATTTACCCTTTAACCAGTTACTTAGGAACAGTGACACCTCCTGAGGGTTAAGACTGGATACTCACAAATGTTTTAAAGAATTACTAGCGTTGATATAAATTTGCTCCACAGTTGCAAACATCAATGGCTCTGGAGAGATGTGCTCAATATAGTGTAAAAAACTTTTTTAACAAATACATTTCTTATGTAAAATTGCACTCACATATGTACACTTTAGATTAGCATTCAAATAGTCATTCTGCAGGTTCTCTGCTCCAGATTTCTCTCTGCCAAGTTGATGGTAATAGCCTGCGTTGCAAACATGGCACGCAATACTGGGCTCACCCGGATGACGTCACAGCCGATGAAAAGCGATCAGATGAAAGCGTCGTCTGTGACGTAAATTTTACATAAGAAATGTATTTATTAAAAAAAAATTTACACTATATTAATCACATCCCTTTAGAGCCATTGATGTTTGCAACTTTTTCAACGCTAGCAATTATTTTAAATGTTTGTGAGTATCCAATCTTAACCCTCAGAATTAGTGGTAGGCAAATTTCTCTTGCTTCGCCGGAAAATTTGCAAATTTCCCGCAAAATGGCAGAAAATTTGTGAAACACAAATGTTGACGCCTGCGGCAATTTTTTTTTTTATTTACGCTGGCGAAAATTCCGATGCATGCGACAATTCTGACGCCAGCAACAATTCCGACGCACATTAAAGTCAATGGGTGTCTATTAAAATGGTCAATGGGCGTCAGAATTGTCGCCGAATAAATTCACCCATCACTAATCTGAAGGCAGGGGCGGAACTACCGGGGGAGCAGGGGGTGCTCTCTCAGGGCCCCCCGGCAGTCCGCGCGCCGCTTTGCGGCGCATATTCCCGGGCCAGTTCCGGGTGTACGGAGGGGGGCGGGGGCCCGGCTGCGCATCCTGCGCCAGGGCCTGCCCCCCTCTAGTTCCGTTTCTGTCTGAAGGTGTCACTGTTCCTAAGTAAAAGGGTGAATTAACCCAGCATGTGAAGGAAAACAAACACTTCCCCTAATTTGTTTGACCTCACAGAAGGGTGTGATATAAAAAAGGATTACTACACTATATAATATTGCATCTCTTTCTATCTATCCCAGAGCTTAAAAGGAGGGATTTTGTGTACATGGGAATGCTTTCTTATCCTTAGTGATAAATTCAAATTCTCTATTAACCTTTTCTGTCTTTAATAAGAAACGTGTTTGTATGACAATTTCCTATCACCCTCTGTAGTATCTCCCTCTTTCTAATATCAGATATTAAAAACGTTTTTCATCAATTGCTAATAAAGTACTTTAAATTCAGCTTTTACAGTTAAGGAATTTTCCATGAATTTGTGTTTAGAACTATTTTTTATTTTTTATATGTCTCGATTTAGAGTGAAATTCCTTTGATTGGTGATTTTGTGGTAAGTGACCTAACAGTTTTATTATGGTACTGGAAATGAGTAATGCATAAAGACAGAATTACATATCTATATTAGACAGTAGTTGGAAGTCCTTAATACATTTATTTTAAAATGTTCTTTTTTTAGAATGACAAGGCACTGTCGCAAGACATCAGAATTGTTGGATGTGGAGTGTTGGTGAGGATAAACAATTTACAAATGATTATTTAAATGAAATGACAAATAATGATTTACTTATGAAGGTGATTTATTTATCATGAATCCAGGTTGATATACTGACAGATCTGGATAAAGTACTGGTAAGCAAGTTTACATCTGTTACCCTTAAAACCAGTGACCAGAAAACTATTTTGGGTCAAGAGAATGCTCTGGACTAGATCCTGACTTGATCTTGCAATATTATATCCATATGCATAAAAATGTGTAGGTCTTTTGGCAGATAGTGGCCACATATTGTAATTTAAGTCCACTGGGCTCTCATACATTCCTGGAAGCTGCAATCAACAGTCACAAGGTCTACTGCCCACATTATTATACCAATGGATGTATAACCTAAAATATGAAAATATACATTATTAGTAAGGGTATACTGTAGTTCCCAATAAATCAAACTCCACTTCATTTTTTTTTTTTTAACCTGTATCTCTATCATTTCTTGTAGAAAGTCATTTCAGAATTCACAAATATTTTTGCAAAAGTTTAACAATTCTGCCATCTAAGTAACTACATTTGGGTAAGTCAATTTATTGAATACTAAAGTGCTAAAAGATGAAAGATTGTAAAAAAAAGATTGTGTTTTTTTTAGATGTTATTTCATGAAAATTATCTTAATTTAATTAAATTCTCTTCTATTTCAGGAACAAGCAAGTCATATTTGCTCTGTTTGATACATGAACATTTTTGCAACACAATTCATGTTAATATGCTCACCCTGTTAAACCATAAACCTTCACTTGTACGTTTAGTATAATAAAGCGATGGAGCAAAGCTGGTTTGTCATTTATTTATTCAAGCAGGCTTCAAACCCATTATTTCTAGAACTGATCAATTGCTGCAACAATTTAATTCAGTCTGATATTATATAAGTTAGATTTAGATTGTTGTGGCTGTTTTGTTAGTAAGAGTCCTTTGCATAGAGGATTATCTGTGCACTGGTAATGTAATTATTTATTTTTCCCCTTGAACATGGGGTTATACAGCTGCCCTTTTATTATTGCCCCAGATGCAAGTCCAAGAGCTTTAAGGGACACATAAATGCAAAACTTGATAAAAGAAAACACTTGTGTCCAGAGTCTGGCTGTGCTCTGCACTTAGCAGTGCATTGTAAATCTGAGTGAGGCACAGAGTGCAGTGCCAGTGGGTTTAAGTATGTGTACTTAGTATCTACCATGGAGTAGATTTTAAATACAGGGCTCTGTTGAATAGTGTGTCCTCTGGCACTTTCTAAATTGAATATCTGAATAACGTGCCATTTGGGGGATGAACAGGGGGTGGGGTGTCTACAATCCTCCTCCCACCCAAACCTAATCAATACAGAACTTATGAACACAGGCACCATTGTATTTATAAGGCAAAAGCAGGTTCTGCACTACCTGTGGCAAGGGCCCAAATGGGTACAGGGCACTACTGATTGCACTTGTTTTTCACAGTTTCCACCCTGAAATGTTGCATTATTTTTTACAAGTGTTTTTACTTGAACTTTGAATGCTTAAGCTTTTAGATGGGCAGCAATTATAAAAACAACAAAGCTACTTACATGACTACTATTTCATTTTTAACAGTTTTAAATGTGAAACTCAGGAGATATAAAAATCAGTTATTACTGTGCACACATTTTCACAGATTGGACACATCTTTACATTTGAATAGCTCTATTTTTGGTAATAACTTAACACAAGTAGGACATGATACACCTGGGATGAGTTCCACAACACTTTAGTTAATTTACCCTGCTGAAATAGAGAACTTTTTCACTTATTTCTATGATTATTTACATGACATACCTATTTTGATTTTGCATTAGGAACAGTTGCTTTAGCATTAGATTAAATTTGTGTTGTATAATAAGGGGGTAAAACAACAATTACAAGGAGGGAAGATATCAAACTAGCTTGTCATAATACTAAAATCAACTAAAAGATAATTTAATGCATATTTCTGAAGTTACATCAGCTAGTCCATATTCAGTAAAATATATTACTCTATTATTATTTATAGAGTGCCATTGTCTCCCACATTACAGTGTAAGGGATATAAATTAATATATCCCTTATAATTAATGGCCCTGCTCACAAGCATTCCAAAAGGGAGATGAAGTAGGACATACAGCGTAGGTTAAGCAGTGTGGTTGAGGAGCAGGGTTGTCACATCTAGAAAATATAGCTAGAAGAGTTGCACTGATTGCTATTTAGGGGGTTATTTACTAAATTCTGAATGCAAAAATCTTTAAAAAAAAATCACGAATTTTTTGGAATTTATTAAACCCCGAGGATGGGTGTACATGTCTACGAAAATTAAAGGGATTAGGAAAATGGTCAAATTGCTGAGCATGGGATGATGGAATGCATTGTCAATGCACAACAATATATTATAGCATGAAGTCCAGCTCTCTTTAGATACAGATCTTGAATAATCTGCCAGTTGTCATGACTTAAAAAAGAACACTTTGCATAACAAAAAGGAATTTATTTACGCTTTAGTAGAATTTTTGTGACACACTTGATTGTTGAGAATTTTTCTTTTGTTAATTTACCCACCATAAGGTTTTTACTGGTGAACACAAGTAACCCCCCCCCCCCAGTATTATTAACTGTGACTGCAGGAACAAAACATATCCATTTACATACTTTGGAAAACACTTTAAAGTTTACAGACACTTATATGTGATAGTATGGTTTTCCCCCCAAAAAAACTTCTCTAAACAGCGTGAGGTCATGTGGGTGATAGTGTCCCTTCTCCCAACCTGCACATAAGTCTAATATTCCAGTTAGGGAGCACTGCTGGACAGGATGCTGCCCTGGGATAAAGAGGATATGATTACCTTGGGACCATCATTACTGTTCATCCAGCACAAGGATTAGAGTGCAGAAATTTCCCTGATGCAACTAACCAAGCAGGCCAGGACTGGAAATATGTGGATTCTGGCAAATGCCAGAGAAGCTGCTGCAATGTACCATAGACAGACAACATTTATTGGACTGGTAGGGGGCTGTTTCGGGCCTCTGTATACCTGAAATTGTTACCTGAAATACCAGGGTTTATTTGCAATCCCAGTCCAGACCTGGACCCAAGTGCATTGTGAGAGATAGTGTGTTCATTTATTAACAATTTACATGATTCCCATTGTTATTCAAAGTATAGCTTCATAAAAACAACTCCCTGGCATAGATTGTACAGTTCATTTTACATCACGCTATCACGCCGAAATATAATGAACAGTGGTTTTCTTGAGTGATGACTAACTTTTTTTTCCACTTGTTCGCATTATATAATGTACTTTTAGAATTTGTTATTTTAAACCACTTTGGATGTGATGCTTTAACTTTATAAAGATGCTTGTTCCATAAATAAGAAAAGAGCTTCTTTCAACAGTCAAAAAACTGGTTCAGAAAATAATAGGAATTGTGGTAATCCTTTTGGGAAATAACTGTGAATAAAAAACAATGGTGTCTCTGATGTCTTTTTTAAAGTTATGTCAGAATTTACTCCAAAATGTTAAACTTTAATGAACTTCAAGTCAAAGGAACAAGGCTTTATACGAAGGGATGGGCAAATTTGACCCGTTTCGTCAAAAATTTGCCGCTGGCGAAATGTCGCCGACGCCCATTAAAATGTATGGGCGTCCAAAAAAATTGTAGACACGTCTTTTTTTTTTTTTGATGCACAAAGCCACACAAGTCTATGGGCGTCATTTAAGTGGCAAAACAAGGCGAAAACAATTGCCCATCCCTATTTATAAGTGTAATCTTGCTTTGGAAATGTTGAATATTTGCACCTTAGGCATACAGTATTTACTAGACTCATTCTGCATTTTATGCTGTCTTTAACATTTGCCTAAATTTGCATCTGGTAATGTTAAAAGTAATGTAGGAAATTGTATTTCTACAGTGCTTTTTACAACTCATGAACTGTGTCACATGCTAATGTTCACGACACTTATTTTCAAGACTGATCATTTTTAGGAGAAGCAGTATAGACTGCTGTTTACATAATAGCATAAATGCTAGAAAAATAACATATGAAAACAGGCACTACCTTATTACTGTAGATGAGAAACCTAATATTTTAGTAAATAAATAGTATAGGAATTTATGCATGAATAATATGTTGTTCTTCTTGTTATGAATGTTTTAATGTATAAATGTAGCTGATTTACATTAAATCATTATTCCGCAATAAAATAAAAGAACACAAAAGTTACAAATCATTACTTAAATACTGACAATGCAATGCCTTTTATTTAAAACTTTTCTTTGCTCTTGTGGTTTCTACAAAAATATTATATTTGCAAATGTTATGAGATGCATGTTTGATAAAATAAATATATTACCTTGAGAAAGCAAAGATTTGTTGATGAAATCCTGATACCAGTTTCTATTTTGATACAGTACCAAGGCTATTAATGGCTATTCTTTGTTTTATCAAAATGACAGCACAAATAATGGTGTATATACATGTTCACGTGATGTTTTTTTCCCACTGAGTTAAGATAAAGAAGAAAAAAAAAATTAAATTGCCCTTTGTGTGGCTTTTCACTATATAAGGAGACTTCCTCTGAATAGACTTTACTGAATCTCCTATTCAGTTTCACAGTGTCAGACTCTGCCATCCCCACAATGAAAATCGCTGTTGTATTTTTACTTGTGGCTCTAAGCAGCTATATTGGTAAGTACAGTTGGCTTTCAGCTAGGAAAAATATTAAAACTAATCACATATCTAAAGTGCTTGTAAAGTTCAAGTCAACAATATTTTGGCAGACTTGTCAGACTGTAATATATATTTTCAACTTTCTATATTGCCTGAAATACAGGAAATAACAAACTTCAATGATTTTTATTTTTTTTATCCTCCATAAAAAAAAAAGTCTTTTAGCAGTCATGTTAATATAAATTACTATTAACATAGGGAAATGAGGTATTTGCAGGAGGTATTGAGGCCTGGGAGAAATGTACAAGAATGTATATTATTGATATGTTTCCATTTTTTATATATGTGTTGATAGATGCTGCCTCAGTGAAACCAAGTGGCTGTCTTGAACAACTGTTGGAGGTATTGCTAATTCATCATACCATTTCCCACTCTAAACAATGCACAGTTATTTAGAAAGAGAATACACCCTAAATTTTGCTATTTTGGGTTCTGGGTTTTTGCTATTTTTATATGCCAAAATTCAGGAAACACTCTTTATATAATATATAGGTTACAGATATATAAAACATGATCACAATTGGCATTCTGCTGGAGTTAGCTGAACTGCAAATTAGCTAGTAGTAAATCTGTCTCACTATGGGACAGTTCAGGTGTCTATATGTGTATAGTAGATACAAACATTATTTTTCTATACTAGAACATTTCAACAAGTTATCAGACAATATCCCCCATATGTAATTAAAGGCACAAAGTTTGCCCAGGGGCAGTAACCCATACCAACCAATTAGATGTTTGCTTTTAAACATGTGACCAGGAAATTCTACCTGCTGATTGGTAGCTTTAGGTTACTGCTCCTGGGCAAACTTAGTGCCTTTAATTACATAACCCTAAAAATGTTTAAAAGATACTTTAGAAGCTCCATACAATATTCAGTGATGCAAATAAAAAAAACATTTGGAGCTCATAATGTATTTAACCTTTTAAATGCCACAGATCGTAGAATCTACGTTCTGTGGCAAAGGTACTTGAAATGCCACAGAACGTAGATTCTACGTTCTGCAGCATTTCCTGGTTCAGGAGCGGAGGAGCGGCTGTTAGAGCCGTTCGCTCCGTTCCTGCTCGATCCCCTGCCCCTAGGCAACGAGCAGAGCAGGGGATCGAGTGGCCCCTGGGGCGCGATCGCCCAGGGGCCCAAAAACAGCAGCAGGCACGTGTTACTTACGTGTCCTGCTGCTGCAGCCTGCACCGGATCGACGATCTCCGCCCCCACAGCACACAGACAGGAACCACGAGGCAGATGTCTTCCAGAGGCTCTTCCTGATCGCCTGCAACAGTCTCCAGCGACTTTTTCAGGTTAGTGCAACAATTACACACACAAACACACCAACACACACTTATTACAGTAATACACACTTAGATTCACACTTACACACACTTACACATACATTTTTGGGGATTGGGGGGGTCACTTACACTCACTGCACTTACACACATGTGCACACGCACACACGCGCACATAACATGTAATTTACCATTTGTACACACGCACACGCACATACATGGCATTGTGGCTTTTTTTTTTTTTTCTTATCGCATCGTTTCTTTTTTTGGCTGAAAAAAATGTTTTATTGCCATTACGCATAGCGTATTCGCTAACCGTACTGTGCAATACCTTTTGTATGTTATTTCGGTGATTATATTGCAATTTTGGGTATTTTGGTGCATTTTTAGCCATTTTATTGAATTTTTAGCCATTTTATTGCATCTTCAGCTCTGCATATGTTGTGTTCACTTGTTTCTAGCCGTAGAACCTGTTTGGCCCATCTAAAATATTCAAACTGTGATTCTGACGGCCGATAACACTAGTCTGGAAAAAAAACATTGATTTTTGTGGTTTTATTGGATTTTTTTGCATTTCACCCTTTACTGCCTTATTTTGTTTTGCCTTGTAAATTTTATCTACTATATATCCATTTGGGGGTCTCTGTGCGCCACATAGTTTGGTATATCTATGCATATTGGGCATCAAAGTGTTCAGTAGACCTCTGGCGTTCATATTTAGGATGTTTTATGCTGATACGTTACGAAATGTGGGGCATATAATGGGGTAAAATTCAAGCTTTCTGACAATTTCAGAAATTTGATAAAAACCGTTATGTTCAGCATTGCTTTGCAGTTTGGCAGTTTGCAGTAGAAACACTTATTTACCCATATTGGATTCGTCAGAATGTGTACTTTCTGAAAATATATGGTTTTCTGGGGTCTCTGTACTGTTAGGGGGGTCTAATGTCGCATAATACACACACCAGGTGCTTATATTGCAGCAGCCAGCGCGTCAGCTGTGAAAATGTATATACACTATTGTCATTTGGGGGTCTCTGTGCGCCACATAGTTTGGTATATCTATGCATATTGGGCATCAAAGTGTTCAGTAGACCTCTGGCGTTCATATTTAGGATGTTTTATGCTGATATGTTACGAAATGTGGGGCATATAATGGGGTAAAATTCAATCTTTCTGACAATTTTCAGAAATTTGATAAAAACCGTTATGTTCAGCATTGCTTTGCAGTTTGGCAGTTTGCAGTAGAAACACATATTTACCCATATTGGATTCGTCAGAATGTGTACTTTCTGAAAATATATGGCTTTCTGGGGTCTCTGTACTGTTAGGTGGTCTAATGTCGCATATTACACACACCAGGTGCTTATATTGCAGCAGCCAGCGCGTCAGCCGTGAAAATGTATATACACTATTGTCATTTGGTGGTCTCTGTGCGCCGCATAGTTTGGTATATCTATGCATATTGGGCATCAAAAGTGTTCAGTAGACCCCTGGCGTTCATATTTAGGATGTTTTATGCTGAAACGTTACGAAATGTGGGGCATATAATGGGGTAAAATTCAATCTTTCTGACGATTTTCAAAAATTTGATAAAAACCGTTATGTTCAGCATTGCTTTGCAGTTTGGCAGTTTGCAGTAGAAACACACATTTACCCATATTGGATTCGTCAGAATGTGTACTTTCTGAAAATATATGGTTTTCTGGGGTCTCTGTACTGTTAGGGGGGTCTAATGTCGCATAATACACACACCAGGTGCTTATATTGCAGCAGCCAGCGCGTCAGCCGTGAAAATGTATATACACTATTGTCATTTGGGGGTCTCTGTGCGCCACATAGTTTGGTTTGGTATATCTATGCATATTGGGCATCAAAGTGTTCAGTAGACCCCTGGCGTTCATATTTAGGATGTTTTATGCTGATAAGTTACGAAATGTGGGGCATATAATGGGGTAAAATTCAAGCTTTGTGACGATTTTCAGAAATTTGATAAAAACGGTTACGTTCAGCATTGATTTGCAGTCTGGCAGTTTGCAGTAGAAACACTTATTTAACCATATTGGATTCGTCAGAATGTGTACTTTCTGAAAATATATGGTTTTCTGGGGTCTCTGTACTTTTAGGGGGGTCTAATGTCGCATAATACACACACCAGGTGCTTATATTGCAGCAGCCAGCGCGTCAGCCGTGAAAATGTATATACACTATTGTCATTTGGGGGTCTCTGTGCGCCACATAGTTTAGTATATCTATGCATATTGGGCATCAAAGTGTTCAGTAGACCCCTGGCGTTCATATTTAGGATGTTTTATGCTGATACGTTACGAAATGTGTGGCATATAATGGAGTAAAATTCAAGCTTTCTGACAATTTTCAGAAATTTGATAAAAACCGTTATGTTCAGCATTGCTTTGCAGTTTGGCAGTTTGCAGTAGAAACACTTATTTACCCATATTGGATTCGTCAGAATGTGTACTTTCTGAAAATATATGGTTTTCTGGGGTCTCTGTACTGTTAGGGGGGTCTAATGTTGCATAATACACACACCAGGTGCTTATATTGCAGCTGCCAGTGCGTCAGCCGTGAAAATGTATATACACTATTGTCATTTGGGGGTCTCTGTGCGCCACATAGTTTGGTATATCTATGCATACTGGGCATCAAAGTGTTCAGTAGACCCCTGGCGTTCATATTTAGGATGTTTTATGCTGATAAGTTACGAAATGTGGGGCATATAATGGGGTAAAATTCAAGCTTTGTGACGATTTTCAGAAATTTGATAAAAACCGTTACGTTCAGCATTGCTTTGCAGTTTGGCAGTTTGCAGTAGGAACACATATTTACCCATATTGGATTCGTCAGAATGTGTACTTTCTGAAATATATGGTTTTCTGGGGTCTCTGTACTGTTAGGGGGGTCTAATGTCGCATAATACACACACCAGGTGCTTATATTGCAGCAGCCAGCGCGTCAGCCGTGAAAATGTATATACACTATTGTCATTTGGGGGTCTCTGTGCGCCACATAGTTTGGTTTGGTATATCTATGCATATTGGGCATCAAAGTGTTCAGTAGACCCCTGGCGTTCATATTTAGGATGTTTTATGCTGATAAGTTACGAAATGTGGGGCATATAATGGGGTAAAATTCAAGCTTTGTGACGATTTTCAGAAATTTGATAAAAACGGTTACGTTCAGCATTGATTTGCAGTCTGGCAGTTTGCAGTAGAAACACTTATTTAACCATATTGGATTCGTCAGAATGTGTACTTTCTGAAAATATATGGTTTTCTGGGGTCTCTGTACTTTTAGGGGGGTCTAATGTCGCATAATACACACACCAGGTGCTTATATTGCAGCTGCCAGTGCGTCAGCCGTGAAAATGTATATACACTATTGTCATTTGGGGGTCTCTGTGCGCCACATAGTTTGGTATATCTATGCATACTGGGCATCAAAGTGTTCAGTAGACCCCTGGCGTTCATATTTAGGATGTTTTATGCTGATAAGTTACGAAATGTGGGGCATATAATGGGGTAAAATTCAAGCTTTGTGACGATTTTCAGAAATTTGATAAAAACCGTTACGTTCAGCATTGCTTTGCAGTTTGGCAGTTTGCAGTAGGAACACATATTTACCCATATTGGATTCGTCAGAATGTGTACTTTCTGAAAATATATGGTTTTCTGGGGTCTCTGTACTGTTAGGGGGGTCTAATGTCGCATATTACACACACCAGGTGCTCATATTGCAGCAGCCAGCGCGCGTCAGCCGTGAAAATGTATATACACTATTGTCATTTGGGGGTCTCTGTGCGCCACATAGTTTGGTATATCTATGCATATTGGGCATCAAAGTGTTTAGTAGACCCCTGGCGTTCATATTTAGGATGTTTTATGCTGATAAGTTACGAAATGTGGGGCATATAATGGGGTAAAATTCAAGCTTTGTGACGATTTTCAGAAATTTGATAAAAACCGTTATGTTCAGCATTGCTTTGCAGTTTGGCAGTTTGCAGTAGAAACACATATTTACCCATATTGGATTCGTCAGAATGTGTACTTTCTGAAAATATATGGTTTTCTGGGGTCTCTGTACTGTTAGGGGGGTCTAATGTCGCATATTACACACACCAGGTGCTCATATTGCAGCAGCCAGCGCGCGTCAGCCGTGAAAATGTATATACACTATTGTCATTTGGGGGTCTCTGTGCGCCACATAGTTTGGTTTATCTATGCATATTGGGCATCAAAGTGTTTAGTAGACCCCTGGCGTTCATATTTAGGATGTTTTATGCTGATAAGTTACGAAATGTGGGGCATATAATGGGGTAAAATTCAAGCTTTGTGACAATTTTCAGAAATTTGATAAAAACCGTTATGTTCAGCATTGCTTTGCAGTTTGGCAGTTTGCAGTAGAAACACTTATTTACCCATATTGGATTCGTCAGAATGTGTACTTTCTGAAAATATATGGTTTTCTGGGGTCTCTGTACTGTTAGGTGGTCTAATGTCGCATAATACACACACCGAGTGGTTATATTGCAGCAGCCAGCGCGTCAGCCGTGAAAATGTCTATACATATTGTCATTTGGGGGTCTCTGTGCGCCACATAGTTTGGTATATCTATGCATATTGGGCATCAAACTGTTTAGTAGACCCCTATGTTTATATTTAGGATGCTTTATGCTGGTAATGATACATGGACAATACGATGCTGGAAAGTTGAAGCTTTGAGGCAATTTCCAGATATTTCACCAAAACCGCCAAATTTGGCAAAGCCTTGCGACTCAGTAGTTTGGAGCAGAAAGGCATGGGTACCCATTTTAGATTCCGTAGAATGTGTACTTTCCAAAAATATATGGGTTTGGGGGGTAAACATATATTTCTGTGTTTTTACCCCGCAAAAATGCAGTCAATGTGTTGATTTTTCATTAGCTGAAGTTACCCACGGGACTGTTTGTATGCGCTAACTTCATTTTGGGGCCTCTAAATGCCAGATACTTTGGTAAACTTATGAACAATGGCCACCAAAATGTTCAGAGGAACCCTGGCAATCATATTTAGGGTGCTTTTTCTTAGTACGTAATGACACATGGGTGATATGGTGCTGGGAAGTTGAAGCTTTGAGGCAATTTTCAGATATTTCACCAAAACCGGCAACTTTGGGAAAGCCTTGCGACTCGGTAGTTTGGAGCAATAAGGCATGGGTACCCATTTTAGATTCTGTAGAATGTGTACTTTCCAAAAATGTATGGGTTTGGGGGGTAAACATATATTTCTGTGTTTTTACCCCACAAAAATGCAGTCAATGTGTTGATCTTTCATTAGCTGAAGTTACCCACAGGACTATTTGTATGCGCTAACTTCATTTTGGGGCCTCTAAATGCCAGATACTTTGGTAAACCTATGAACAATGGCCACCAAACTGTTCGGAGGAACCCTGACAATCATATTTAGGGTGCTTTTTCTTGGTGCATAACGATACATGGGTGATATGGTGCTGAGAAGTTGAAGCTTTGAGGCAATTTTCAGATATTTCACCAAAACCGACAATTGTGGGAAAGCCTTGCGACTCAGTAGTTTGGAGCAGAAAGGCATGGGTACCCATTTTAGATTCTGTAGAATGTGTACTTTCCAAAAATATATGGGTTTTGGGGGGTAAACATATATTTCTGTGTTTTTACCCCACAAAAATGCAGTCAATGTGTTGATTTTTCATTAGCTGAAGTTACCCACGGGACTGTTTGTATGCGCTAACTTCATTTTGGGGCCTCTAAATGCCAGATACTTTGGTAAACTTATGAACAATGGCCACCAAAATGTTCAGAGGAACCCTGGCAATCATATTTAGGGTGCTTTTTCTTAGTACGTAATGACACATGGGTGATATGGTACTGGGAAGTTGAAGCTTTGAGGCAATTTTCAGATATTTCACCAAAACCGACAACTTTGGGAAAGCCTGGCGACTCAGTAGTTTGGAGCAATAAGGCATGGGTACCCATTTTAGATTCTGTAGAATGTGTACTTTCCAAAAATGTATGGGTTTGGGGGGTAAACATATATTTCTGTGTTTTTACCCCACAAAAATGCAGTCAATGTGTTGATCTTTCATTAGCTGAAGTTACCCACAGGACTATTTGTATGCACTAACTTCATTTTGGGGCCTCTAAATGCCAGATACTTTGGTAAACCTATGAACAATGGCCACCAAACAGTTCGGAGGAACCCTGGCAATCATATTTAGGGTGCTTTTTCTTGGTGCATAACGATACATGGGTGATATGGTGCTGGAAAGTTGAAGCTTTGAGGCAATTTTCAGATATTTCACCAAAACCGACAATTGTGGCAAAGCCTTGCGACTCAGTAGTTTGGAGCAGAAAGGCATGGGTACCCATTTTAGATTCAGTAGAATGTGTACTTTCCAAAAATATATGGGTTTGGGGGGTAAACATATATTTCTGTGTTTTTACCCCACAAAAATGCAGTCAATGTGTTGATTTTTCATTAGCTGAAGTTACCCACGGGACTGTTTGTATGCGCTAACTTCATTTTGGGGCCTCTAAATGCCAGACACTTTGGTAAACTTATGAACAATGGCCACCAAAATGTTCAGAGGAACCCTGGCAATCATATTTAGGGTGCTTTTTCTTAGTACGTAATGACACATGGGTGATATGGTGCTGGGAAGTTGAAGCTTTGAGGCAATTTTCAGATATTTCACCAAAACCGACAAATTTGGGAAAGCCTTGCGACTCAGTAGTTTGGAGCAGAAAGGCATGGGTACCCATTTTAGATTCAGTAGAATGTGTACTTTCCAAAAATATATGGGTTTGGGGGGTAAACATATATTTCTGTGTTTTTACCCCACAAAAATGCAGTAATTGTGTTGATTTTTCATTAGATGAAGTTACCCACAGGACTATTTGTATGCGCTAACTTCATTTTGAGGCCTCTAAATGCCAGATACTTTGGTAAACCTATGAACAATGGCCACCAAATTGTTTGGAGGAACCCTGGCAATCATATTTAGGGTGCTTTTTTTTGGTGCGTAACGATACATGGGTGATATGGTGCTGGGAAGTTGAAGCTTTGAGGCAATTTTCAGATATTTCACCAAAACCGACAATTTTGGGAAAGCCTTGCGACTCAGTAGTTTGGAGCAGAAAGGCATGGGTACCCATTTTAGATTCGGTAGAATGTGTACTTTCCAAAAATATATGGGTTTTGGGGGGTAAACATATATTTCTGTGTTTTTACCCCACAAAAATGCAGTCAATGTGTTGATCTTTCATTAGCTGAAGTTACCCACGGGACTGTTTGTATGCGCTAACTTCATTTTGGGGCCTCTAAATGCCAGATACTTTGGTAAACTTATGAACAATGACCACCAAAATGTTCAGAGGAACCCTGGCAATCATATTTAGGGTGCTTTTTCTTAGTACGTAATGATACATGGGCGATATGGTGCTGGGAAGTTGAAGGTTTGAGGCAATTTTCAGATATTTCACCAAAACCGACAATTTTGGGAAAGCCTTGCGACTCAGTAGTTTGGAGCAGAAAGGCATGGGTACCCATTTTAGATTCAGTAGAATGTGTACTTTCCAAAAATATATGGGTTTGGGGGGTAAACATATATTTCTGTGTTTTTACCCCACAAAAAATGCAGTCAATGTGTTGATTTCTCAGTAGCTGAAGTAAAGTCCTGATCAATTTGGATGTGCTAACTTCATATTGGTGTCTCTAAATGCCAGATACTTTGGTAAACCTATGCATAATGGGTATCAAACTGTTCAGTGGACCCCTGGCAATCATATTTCAGGTGCTTTTTCTTGGTACCTAATATAGTTTGGGATATGCGGAGCAGCAAAATAAAACCTTTGAAATGATTTTTCAGAATTTTGAATTTTTTTTTGAAAAACCGCTATTTTCAGACAAGCTTTTATGTTTGGTAGTTGGGAGTAGAGAGACATAGTTACCCATTTTGTAATCGGCAGAATGTGTACTTTTCAAAAATGTATGGTTTTCTGGGGTAAACCTACGGTTTCAGGATTTTTTGCCTTGGAATCTAAAGCATGCTGTTTTCTGCCTTAGTGCTTTCAAAATTCGGTAATATACTGCCGGGAGTTTTTGCTGTACAGAAATCCTAAATCTCCCTAAAACTATACATATCTGGTATTGGCACGTTCGAGAGACATAAGGCTTTCCAAATCAGTTGGATTTTCATCCCTAAAATGAAATATTTTTCTGGTATAAATTGATATACGATGAAAAATGGTAATTTTTCATTTTTTTTTGGTATTTAGCACTATAAATTTTTTTGCACAGGTGGAAATACATGAAAACTCAGGCAGATTTAGAAAGCTCAGTTTCTACCGAAAAAAACAATGTATAGTTTTCCTAGGTAAACTATAGGTTTCCCCTCAGAAAATGCCCCTAAAGTGAGAGAGCACAAAATGTTTCAAAAACGGCTGGCATTTCGCGTAACCAAAATGTGAAATTCTGCTGGCACTTAAAGGGTTAATGTACAGATGTATTTTATTTGGTTATATAATTCTTTATAAATAACAAATAATATGCTATCACATATAAAATCTTTTATTTTATACATGGATCTTTTGACAGTCGAATGCACCAAATCTTCTTCAGAGTGTTGGTGACTTACTGTGCAACTACCAAGTAGTTAAGGTAAATCTGTTTATATCAGTAACTTCTAAGTTTCTTATTGTTGTCAACCCATGAATGTCAATAAATGGCAAGAATATCCGATTTAGGATCACATTTCTCTCCTTTTTGGAAGCATTTTATCAATGGATGAGAGATCTCCATTAGATAAATGTGCTTCTAAAAAATCCCTTAGAAATAAATACAAAGTGGGTGAATTTGTCTGTGGTGAACTCTAATTTCATACTTTGATTGATATTGTTTTTCTGTCGCACTTTGCACACTGCATTACTGTTTCTATAAAAACCCTTATATGTAGAAATATTTTTGCTATTTTTTTATAGGATTTATTGTATGACTCCGTGTGAAGATAAACAAATGGATCAATTGACATGGATCATTCTATAGAATCTCAGTTTTTATATAGTGGATAAAGATATTTTAATATATGACTATTTATTATGAAATCCCACAGACACCAGAAAATAAACAGTTTTTGTTTGATAAAATGGTGATGTGTTTATGGTTATGATAGCTCTTAGATATTTATTGTCATATTCTTAATTTCTAGCAACAAGCCAATGGAGCCCTGTTCATCACCTTTCTAAATAAAGTAAATACACTTTTGGTAAGTTAAATTTGTTCTTGTTGACCAAAATATATATACTTTTCAAAGCACATCCTAGGTGAAAAAAATTACAAAAATTATTACAAAAATCTCCGTTTATTAGTCTACTTTAATCATCCGGTAAATTGCTAACTACTTACCACCAGTTCTGTTTTTATATTTATATTTACCCCCTTGGATAACATTATATAATATTCATGTAGGATAATATTATATTATATCTATGTATGACTTATTAATGATGCCTATTCAAGCAGTGTGTTTACTGTCATGTTTTCTGCATTTTTTTTTTTCAGGGAAAAATTGGATGCACCATTAATGACATTCTTGGCACAGATGTGGTAAATACTATATTCAAACATTTTTAAGTTTATTTAAATATATGCACACAACTTTTTAAATATATTAACCTATGAACATGGTTATTTGTTAGCACATAAACATAAACACTGGCTTTGTTGTTATTTTGAAATGTACCAATCAGTTTGGCAATCTTTAGTATTCACAGGTTTTCAGACTTCTACTTTTCAAGGAATGTGAACTTTCCAGCACCATTTTGCTTTCTTTTGACTCAGTTCCTTATATTCCTAAGAAAAAATTATTATATTCAAGATTTTTAAATATTTCTATAAGATAAAGCCCTGCTTCTCAGAGTGTTTGTGGAGTCAATGAATTTTTCATGTATGAGTATTTCCATATACCGATGGTGATTTCTGGTCATTTTAGTGAGGGAAAATGTTTTTAAAAAGTTTGGGTGTTTAGTTGAATCCTGCAATTAGCATATGACTGAATGTTAAATGAAAAGAGTGAACATAGATTTACAATTAATTGCTAAATCCCAAAAATTACATCTAGATGCAAACTGTAATGGCTTTATTGATTAACACAATGAGGCAATTTAAGATGGAAGCAACTATTGCATCTGTACTGAGATGGGTTATATTGGTCACTGACAGAACCTGTTTGGAAGAAGTTTCTCTTGAATTGCACTTATCCACAAGACAATATCATTCATTGGCCCACACTGTGAAACTGCCACTCCCCTGATCCGCATGTTAAGACAGTTAGGGGCTTTTATGATAGTTTGAGCCTTTTGGCTTGAAAAATCTTAAAGGAAATCTTGTGTAAGTTTCCTAACTAACGCTGGGTTTCAGGCCAATAGACCTCAGCAATTTTAGTTATTTTCAACAGAGGGGCTTTTATAACGAATGAAAATTGCATCAGCTTGGTGTTTTTTTTTCGACCGGGAACCCAGCATTGGTTAAGTAACTCATGCTCAAGGCTCCAGCAAGCAAATTGGCCCCTTGGTAATGGAAATATTTGGACAGGCTCTAATGGACAGATTATTATTACATTTGGATTTAATAGTATTTATTTTGATGTATTGCAAAATATTCTGCTCCAGCATCAAAAACCTGCTGCAGCGCTACTTTACACTATTTTTCTGTATTAAAAAATAACTTTACATGAAATGGAGCCGGATAAATAAATATAGTAACAATTGTTTTTGTTTTGCTGTCTCTTGCAGACAATAAACCCTTCTAATGCTGAGGAAATTGCTGATGCCGTTGCTGCTGAGCTATTTCAGTTTGTTGTAAGTAGGATTATAGAATAAATATTAAAGGAGAACTAAGTCTGAACAAGAAGTTGGCTAGAAATGCAAAACCTTATGGTCTAGATTTATGTACCAGTCCAAGTTCAACACAGTCCTTTAGCAGCGAAGAGCTGTACATGCCATTTGTTAAGTACAAATTTACAATTGTACTTAACAAAAGTACAACTGTACTATTTTTTAACTAACATAGGATGTGAAAATTGTTTAACCAACAAGGGTGGAAGAGGGGATAAAAAGGAACATGGAGAAGGGGAGATGGTTGAGCTGGGTTGTCCACCAAAATCTTTTCTTAAGCTATTATTATAATGGAGGCATATCATCCAATTTTTTTGGCTGTGTTTGTGAGCTAATTATGCTTGCAAAATAGAAACACTAACCCAGGGGTCTGGAGCAAGATTTGTAGCCATTTTTATTAAAATGGTTACATATAGAAAGGTATTTCTAACTTATTACATTAAACTAATTTGAGGGGATTTTTCAGTGCTGTATGGTATTATATTTTACAACATTTTACATGTTGATTTGGGGGCAAGAGGAATAAAGTATTTTTTTTCTTTTATTTAGGAAAATGTTATTGCAAAAGTGACTGACATTTTGGTAGGTAGCATCATGTTTTTGTTAATTTATCAAATGTTTAGACTTAGGAAGTTATTTATCAAAGGTAGAATTTTAGAGTTTTGTATACCTCAAATAAACTCAACGCAAATGATTTCTAATTAAAAAAAACTCAAATCAGTGAGTTCAGGGTTAATAACTCAAATTGATCAAGTTTTTGGGCAAAACTCTCTGAACATCATGAAGGCTAGTCATTTTGAATGGTTCAAGGGACCTCTGCCATTGACTCTTACATCACCTTGTCAGGTTTTAGATGGTGTATTTTAAGATTCAAGCTATTTCCAGGGTTGGGGTATAATAATTCTTTTTGCACATATTTCAAATGCTTGGACATGTTTGTACTAGAATTGATAAACCAAGTTCACAGAATTTCTATGGCTACAGACATAAATTATTAAAAGTTTAATTTAGTTTTTAAATCATCCTTGCATTATAACTGTGGATTTTGCATCTGAACACCAAGGGGCAGATTTATTAAGGATTGAATTGAAAATTTGAATTTTCAAAATTTTTATGGTCAAAACTGTCAAATTCGACTAGGCAATTATCCAAACTCAATTCAGGTTTTTACAACTCTGAACCTTTAAGACATTGAATTCAACTATTTGCCACCTCAAACCTGCCAGATTTCTGTATAAGTCAATGGAAGATGTCCAGTGACCAATTTGGAAATGTTAGTAGCCTTCCTGACATTCGAGTTTTTTTCTGAGAAAAAACTTAAAACGAGTTTGGTCGAATTCGAATCACATTTGATTCGAGTTTTTGGGTCAGTAAAATTTGTCAGAGTTTTAGATATTTGATTCTTTGTTAAATAACTCCCTAGCCAAATTTCGAATATATTTGAATTTAAGGGAGTTTAAAAAAACTCACATGAATTCGAAATTTGACCCTTGATAAATGTTTCTCATAAGGTAGAGGTGTAGCATGCCCCTTTCTCCCTAAAATGATTAGAGTTTTTAGCATATTTGCCAGATGCACAAGCCATGGAGGCTCCTTCTGTAGGCTTTCATAGGATTCTATTTAAAATGGGCATTCATGACATTTTCACAGTAAAATGAATTTAATTTTCTTATAGAAAGATATTCCGATAATTGGTGATATAGTGGTAAGTTCAATAAAATGTATCGACTGATGATTTAATGGTTTAGTGAAGATCACAGGTAGTTCTGAAACAAATCTTAAATCAATCTTTTACCTTCTATGTTTCTCTTACATTTTTTCAAACAGAAGTAAAAGAAGAAGGATTTGTATAATGTCACTACTCCAGAATGCAGTTTATTGAAAAATGTTACCGTTAGGTCTCATTAAACCCCCCATGAGTACTTTCTATTTCTGATGATATGGATGTGTTGCCTTGATTTTACATTCTATGATTAATATTAACCAATATTGTGGAATAAATAGAAGTGTACACAAACCATTTAATTTATCATATACTCTCTGACCACCAACTTATGAGATTTAACTAGTGTTAAACACAAACCTAAAATATTTTGAATTCTATCCAGTTGCTACAATAATTGAGACAACATAAGATAGAAATAGCAATAGGAAGTATTTATTATATGTTGTATTTCTGTAGCAGTTATTTATTTATTTATTTATATTATATTATTCATTATGCATATTGTGTTAATAGGGAGATCAAACCCTGACTGGAGACATAAGACATTTTGCATGCGGAGTGTTGGTAAGAAAATACCTCTACGCTTGACTAATACTGTATGCAGACAAATATTTATAGGCAATATTGATGTTTCTTTTATCAGCTATAGAAATTGACAGTGATTATAATTAATTCTGAATTCCTGCAAAGTAGTTAGATTTAAATTGAAATGTCATTGATGTGATAGTGTTTACGAATAGTGATGGGCGAATTTGCGGTGTTTCACTTTGCCGAAAAATTTGCGAAATGGCGGAAAATTTGCGAAACAGCGCCAGCGTCTTGTTTTTGACGCTGGCGCCCGTTTTTGACGCCGGCGTCCGTTTTTTCGAAAAAAGTTATTTTTTTTTGACGCCGCAAATTTTTGCCGCGAATTTACGCCTGGCGAATAAATTCGCCCATCACTATTTACGAAACCCCTGCTTACTGTCCTCTCCACCCAATAATGTCTTGGCCTAGCCCTAGGCCCTCCACACCTCTTACTCCTTTTTTGGTAACCAGTGCTGCAGACTCCTTTATCTTGTCAAACTTGGGGATGTTGCGTTAATAGTACTTCAAATAAAGATCGACCCTCGCACACCCTTAGTAAAGTAGACAAATTGGCTCGGTGCTCGATGAATGGAGGGCACGGTAACCTTCCGGTAACTAGGACAAAAAGAACAACACCGGCACACGAGGCTTGTGTCTGCAGGGCAAGCCCTTGCAAAAGATTTTTACTGCGGTGGTGCAACGTTTCGGGGCCCCGAAACGTTGCACCACCGCAGTAAAAATCTTTTGCAAGGGCTTGCCCTGCAGACACAAGCCTCGTGTGCCGGTGTTGTTCTTTTTGCGTTAATAGTACTGACATCTATCATAAAACTATTACTGCACTGGGAGGATGAGAATTGATATTATGTTGCATACCACATAGGATAACAGTGCATTAATCAATGTTGGTAAGGTCCATCTAACCAATGAAATGTGCTATTCACAAAAGACTGAGTAATATTAGCATTTGTCTAATAAGGCCACAAAAAGGCATATACCCACAGGTGGGTTGTAGAAGCACTCCAAGACTAAGTACCACGGAAGAGTAACAACCTGACCAAGATGGCTACAAACAAACAAAAGAGAGGGGATTGATCAATGCATGTTCCCTGGTCCCAGTTTCACTTGTAATTTAGTAACTGTGCAATTGTTTATACTTTCAAATACAAGGGTTTTAGTTATGATCATACAATTGGCAAGCCACCATACCACATCAAGGTAAACTCCATATGGTGGCCCTATGTCATAGGCTGGCATCTCCCTGCATGGAAGCATTTCTTGGTATGTGTCTCCTGACTAAACAGGCATCCACCTGCTGGATATTTACTAAAATTAAGTCATAAAACTTCAAAAGATTAATGTACCTCATGTTTTCATTATCCTCTTTAACTGCAGGTTGATATTTTAACATTTGCAGACAAAGTCATGGTAAGCTTTACATACTGTAAATGCTGTCTATTATTCCCTTAATTTCAGGCTGATTTACATGCCAGTTAATATAATATTTGTAGCTCTAAGTAACTATTTTAATTTTAAATAGATAAAATATCAAACTAAAAATGAAATGTGTGTTAAGAATAAGGTTATAAATATCTACAATTTATTTTTATATGTGAATGAACAAAAAATTGCAAGTTCTCTGACTACATTTTATATTAAATTTTTTTTTTTTTTAAATACTTTAAATCTATATTTAAGTTTAATATTTAATGACAATTTTTTCTAATGAGATTTTTTTTGGGTACTTTTTTCTAGAAAATTGCTGCTGATGTAACTGGAATTTTTGCCAAAAATTAAATATAATAAGGCTTCATAAACTTTGTAAGTCTATTACAAATTTTCTTGAAAATTGCTAACATTAAGGGGCAGATTTATCAAAGGTCGAAGTGAATTTTAGAATTAAAAAACTTTGAATTTCAAAGTAATTTTTTGGGTACTTCGACCATCGAATAGGCCAAATTCGACTCGAATTGAAAATACTTTGAATATTCGACCATTCGAAAATCAAAGTACTGTCTCTTTAAAAAAACGTTGACTTCGACACTTGGCTACCTTAAACGTGCTAAATTGCTGTTTAGCCTATGCGGACCTCCTAGAACCCATAGCCAACATTTGGTTACGTTTTTAGAAGTCAAAGTTTTTTGGTTTTTTTTGAAAACCATTCGATCGATTAAATCGTTAGATTCGAACAATTTCTATGATCGATCGAACGATTGTAATTCGAACAAAAACAGCTAAATTTAAACAAAGAAAAAATCCCTTTGACTATCGAATTTTTAGCACTTCGGAATTTGACCCTTGATAATTCTGCCCCTAGGTGTAACTGAGTGAATATATACAGGTATGGGACCTGTTATCCAGAATGCTCGGGACCTGGGGGTTTCCAGATAACGGATCTTTCCGTAATTTGGGTCTTCATGCCTTAAGTCTACTAGAAATTAATTTAAACATTAATAAAACCAATAGTCTGGTTTTGCTTCCAATAAGGATTAATTGTATCTTAGTTGGGATCAAGTACAAGCTACTGTTTTATTATTACAGAGAAAACGGAAATCATTTTTAAAAATTTGGATTATGTGGATAAAATGGAGCCTATGGGAGTCATTCCATAATTCTGAGCTTTCTGGATATCGTGTTTCTGGATAAGGGATCCTATACCTGTACTTGCATTTTAATAACTTAATTTTTTAAAACACATTCATGCAGAAGAGTATTTAGACTGTATATAGTGTAAACAGTTATACGCTGCTTGTAATATATATATATATATATACATAGGCATCTTTATTCGTTATGTGAAATCACTATAAAATACAGTACTTTGTTCAGCCTTATATTACAGGGCTGAGAGTAATCAGTTACTACATCTGAATTATTTTTATTTTGCTAATTCACTACAATGAAAAAATATAAGTGTAGTTAACAACTTATTTATCATTTTTTTGGTAAGGTGGCAAGGCTACTTGTCCAATATTATATTTCTGGTTTGTCCCCATCTTTATCTTGTACTTGCCTTTGGACAGAAAAAGTCTGATATAGCTTTTATAGAGGATAAAAAATACATTTATTTTTTAGATTATAATATGCGCTCACCTGTGTAATACAACAAATGAATGGGCTAGGATGCTCACAACTAGACTATCTTTTAGAGATTTAACCATTAAGATTAAAAAGTATTTGTGAAAACATAATATTGTCCTATTTCTTCTGTTTCAGAAATATAGAAGATGGATCAATGTAATGGTTATACTTGAGATCCTTTAGTTGTTTTAGTTCTTTACTACTCTTTTAATTTCATATTAATCTCCTGTTAACCAATTACTCTTCTCCTAGAGATGTGCTAAAATAAAATAATCTATACTAAGTCATGTCGGTTCACATTTTATTTGTATCCTTTACAGCATACCTGAATACTGATATCAATAAAAAAATATTTAAAAAGTCAATTTAACAATATGGTTTTGTGAGATGAAAAAAGACCTGTGCCTGACAAGAGTATACTCTGGCCCTTTGACTTTGAACATTGGCAAAACAAATTTTCTATCAATATGAAAAGAATCTGTTCAGTTCTAAATATTATACATTAAATAATATCAAGTCATTCCAGTCATCAAATAAATCAGGCCATTTGTTATTAGGCACAAAGTACCCAGAATGCAGTGTATTCCACAGAATTTCAGCATAATTGTAGACACCTTCCAGAGCCCACTTTTTGTGGTGCATATATTCATAGTTAAGATGATCACTTCCAGATTTCCAATTTGTGCAGCATCGGTAAGAGCATTAGCATCCTATCTGCTTGCCTAAATCAAATCAGCCCACTAAGGGAATCCTGGAATTACCATCTGATCTAGGCTTGTAGTATTCCTCGGTTTTCTACCTGTTTTTTAGCTGTATGCAGTACAACACAGTAGGCCTTTTGAGATCAAAGATGCTTGCAACAGGTAACTTAGTGTACAACATCAGTATGCACTCAGTATTGTTTATAGTAGCTGGACAATGCTACAGCATGTGTTTGTTTCATGTACAAATTTTAGCATAATATAAGTGTATCTTAATTAGCTGAGGCTTAAAAGTTCCTTGATTTAATTAAGAGTAAGTGTAACATGGTCTTACTACTCACACTATTTGCTAGGGGACAAACATTCTTAGGAAGACAGTTACAATGTCCAACAAAACTCTAAAGAGATTTATCATAACAATGCCCCTGCCCATTGGTATAGTATTTTTGGATTGCGGTAATACTGGTAGGGTCTTATTCTGTCAAAATTCACTTTCTATTTACTTGAACACCCATCCAGCTATGTTTGAAGATCATTGTGCCATTTGGTAGGTATCGTTCAGGGAGACAAGAAAACAAGGGTACATAATAGACAGTAAGGGGGTTATTTATCAATGTCCGAATTTATCTCAATATCGGCTGCTACAAACTCCGATCTAACCCGCTAGTGTTTTTAACGCTAATTTATTATTATATTTTCCCCAAAGTTTGCTTTCCTGGAAAAGCTCAGATTTTCAAGATTTTTTCGTTACATTTCCCCAAAATCTCTGAATTTTTCAGGGTTTTCACCTGAAAACATCGTGAAATTGCCCGAAACCTCCAACACAACCAAAAATCAATGGGACTGTTTCCATTGACTTTTATGCAACCTCGACAGGTTTGAGATGCCATGTTTTTATATTCGGGCTTTTTAGCCCTCGGGGTTAAATAAATTCCGAAAAAATTTAGATAAAAAAAATCACAAATTTTTCGGATTTCGGGGAATTTCGGGTATTCGGAGCTTAGTAAAAAAAAAACCCTAAATAGGGAATACAAATGCACAAGATTCCCACGGTTCCCCTCAAGAGAACAGAGGTGATTACCATGCGTCATGGTCAAAAAAGCTCTTGATTTCACACATTTATCTAATTTTTTTCTATAAAAGCCACAGTGTCTTGCAGAATTTTTGGGGGGGGGGCAGACTGCTTGGGAACAATGCCCTTTTATAAGGCCTATTATTCCTAGAAGTCTAGAAATACTTGTGATAAAAACTTATTTGTTGTGTGATATTCTGAACTAACAATAGTTTTATGTTTGTAACTCTTAACTAAAAAAATTCTAAATAAATATTGGTCACAGGTCAGCCCAAAATCTTCCAAGGAGGACAGCAAAATCCTCCATTAAGTTGGAGCTACTAACTTCTGTTTTTAACAAGAAAGGCAAGGAGACTGTTAGCTCCATCACCTTTTTTAAATGCTGCATAAGCAACCAGTAGAGGGTTTTATCTAGGTATTTATGTATAAAAAAATAAAAATAATTAACTTTGCCCAAGATATACAAGATAGTGTCAGGGCCTAGTGGCTATAACGATTGGACTAAGGAGGAGCTATTGTACAGGCTTTAGAACAGGAAATAGTCAATTTGCAGTGTCCAAGAGGTTAAGAAAGTTTGAGGTAGTATCCAGGCAAAATATCAGGGCAGACAGCTGTCAATTATAATCAGGAGTCAAAGCGGAAGGTCAATAACCAGAAAACAGACAATCAGGAATTATAGTGCACCCAGGAACACTCGGAAGTAAAAACCTATATTCAAGCATTGAACCCAGGTCCTTGGCATGCTTTTATTCGCAAATTTGGCAACAAACCATAGCGTATTGATGTCAGTACACCACAACGCATGTGACACTTGGGTGCTGCCATCTTCAATGCTATGCTGAAGAGGAGGGGAGCATCGTCGGGGGCTCCTCACAGGAAGTATGGATTTTTTACATAAAATGTTTAGTGTTACTGGCCCTTTAATGTCCTGGATTGCATTTGGTGCAAAGTGCACAGCACAGTGAGGGCAGGTAGAAAAGACAGGGCTTTTGTGCACCCTTTGCAAGACCACATTCTCAGAAAATCAGAATCACTCTCTCTCTCACTCAGTCACTGCACTGTCAAAAGAACTGACCTGCTCCCCTCAGTTAATAAATGTTTGGATATTGGCAAAGAAGTACCAAATAAGCCAATCCTCACAAATCATGGACAGTTGGAAACCCTACTATTTAGTCTCCCTAAACTGCTCTTTACCATAAAAAAATATGAAAACAGAAAAGGCTAAGCGTGCTATTATGCTTCCTAAAAGACTTCTCCTCATCAATACCACTGGGACTACTTGAGATAAGAGTTAAATATTAGCACTGAGCTTGGCAAAAAGAGAAGTCTAAGGGGTCCGCTAAAGCTTGTTAAAAATCTGTGCACAAAATATAGACAAAATTATCGCCAAATATGTTATCACCAGTTTGCTAACTTGCGATAAGCATAAATTTACAAATTTACAGTTATAGTATTCACTGAAAATAACGCTACTTAGAAATGAATGCCTGGTCTACTAATCAGCGAAATGTGCGCTACAATATTCGCAAAAATGTACTGCCACCTATGTAGTGGTGTTAAATTATATTTTTTGCCAGAAAATTCTCAAGGGGACAGGAATGTCGTTTTGAATGAGCTTGATACAAGATAAGAGCTGATAAGAGCAGAGCGACAGTGATGTTAGAGAGTTGTTCTGACTGAATAGGCAGGCCATACTTTCCTTGTGCCCTTATATTTCTCAGTATCTGGAGCCCCTCACAGGAAGATTGCAGGCCATACCAGGCATGTTAAAACTACTAGCAGTTTCTTGCTACAGGTAATTTTCAACCATCAGTGTCAAGGGTGATAGGGATGAGTCGGCCAAGTTTTTCACAAATTCACAAATTCACATCAACATGTCTGGAGAGCTATAGTACAACATGCACACATTTTGTCCATTTTCCAACAACTACAGAAGACTGTCAGGAAGGGAAGTCAGGATTTTACAACTTTGGAGGGATGCCTAACTGCCTTGGTGCAATGACTGCACTCACATATTGCTCACACCACCTCATGATTAAAATGTAAATTTGAGAGGTGATCAATCAGCCCCTGTGTGTGTAGCCATGCAACAGTATTTTTTATACTTATTTATATTTTACTAATTCTGGTAACTAGTGTATTTTCAGAACGTGTTGAATTGCTTGTGCCACCACTGTGGCATAATGCATCTGCTTTTTCAATGTTATTAATATATTAAATTACACTGATCTTGGAATATTATAATCACTATCACTACCAGGCGAAAACTTTGCAGGCAGGTACATTTATGCTAAAGTATTGGGAAAACAATAAAAATTGAGGGCAGACAAGGTTGACTTTAATGGCTCCTTTTTGCCCATAATTGTAAATGAGTCCTATAAAATAATTGTAATGTTGATTAAAGCAAAATGGCAACACAACAAAATATTAGGAGAGGGAACCATATTATTTAAAAATACCAAAAGTACTCTTTGATACAAAAACGTCCTGACAAATAACCATAGCAAAATTGTACCTGCAACTGCTCACAGTAACAACTGCTGATTGGGTAGAAAAACAAATCTATATTAAATACTATTAACTGAAATAAATTTACTGCAGAATTAAGGAGGGGAAGCTGTATTTCAAAACACTGAATCACGATAACTATTAGTAATCTATGTTTTCACAACATCATTGGACACATATTATATTAGAACACCAAAAAAGTCATATTTCTAGTGGAAACCAAGTATAAGGCATTTTAACATCATAAGACACTTGCCTTCATACAATTATGAATATAACAACTGGTTCCATATACAAAATATATATATATATATATATATATTTATATATATAACCATCCATAGAGGAGTCGGCACTCTCGATGCTTAGTTCAAATGTGCCTGGGTGCAGTGTCCAAAATATAGAATATCTATCACACAGAGAAGGTCCGCACTCTCAGGACTTAAATAAAAATGTTTTATTGAATGACTAACGTTTCAGCCTCTCCGAGGCCTTCTTTCTTTGGGAAAGCAACAAGTAGATACTTAAAAATCTTCCGGGACTATTTCAAGAAATAATGTGGAATAATAAAACTCCAAGAATAAATAAAACTCTCATGTATAGATCCTTGGAACAAGGAGGTATGAGTGTCCCTAGAATGCTCAAATATATGAAAGCTTGCATTGCAGGAAACATTAAACTGTCAAAAGCTATGAAAATATATGTAATATATATATATATATATATATATATATATATATATATATATATATATATATATATATATATATATATATATATATATATATATATATGTAATTTACTGCATGCAATTGAATTATACCCAGATCTTCAATGTCATGCTTTAACAACTATAGATCATATGTGCCAAGTATGGAAAGGCATTAATAAAGAAAAAAATTGTGTGGTATACAAGCAACAGAAATCCCATTAGCTGCAGAACGGGTTTACTAAGTGGATAGAAAATTGAATAATTAAGATAGCAGATATTACAACCACAAATACTCTATGGTCTTTTGAAGAAATTCAGGACATTTTTTTTTATTCCAAAACATAATTTTTCTTTATTTGCAATTAAGATATGTAGTACAGCCTTTTATGAAACAAAAGAGTAAAGTATTTTCTTAATTCCAAAGATTCTTGGATACTCGCTCGACTAATTTGAAAGGTATCTCCTTCTGTTATAAGCTCTTTAATGACAGTGATGATAAATCCTTTTCTTTCTATAAATGGGAAAAAGATCAGAATGTAGTATTTTCTCAAGAACAATGGGAAGAGGCTATGAAATGGCCAAAAAAAAACAACACATTGTATAAACCAAATAGAATTAAGCAGGAAAGATGGTACTTAACTCTGCAAAAGTTGGTTAAAATGAAGGCAATTACTTCAGACATATGTTGGAGGGGGTGTGGGCAATCGGCGGGAAGTTTACATATGTGGTGGAAATGTCCAATTGTGGAAAAATTCTGGAAGGACATAGAAAATTGAATTCAGAAGGTATTTTTTTACCTTTCACACCCATTTTAGTACTTTTAAACATAGAAATAGAAACTGTACCTAAGGACTATAGAGCAGTACTATCTCATATATTAAAAGCAACTAGATATACAATTGCAAGAAAATGGAAATCTTTGTTGCAGTTACAAATTCAAGAGCTAATAGACAGGGTCAATTATCAGATTAATATGGAACAATTGTACAGAAAACTCTTAACATTAACAAATCAGTTATTCATGAGAATCAGTGGCATTGTTGGTAAAATGAGGAGAAGGTCATACAATATTCTAACATAATGAGAGTTAGGGAGAAAGGAATTTTCTTGGAAAATAAAGGAGATCTTATATGTAAAATATAATACTTTGTACATAATACCATGATGTATCAAAGAAGTGCCACAGTAACAAATGATACATGATATTAATGGGAGGTTCATTTATTTAACTAAATTAATAGGATTAAAGTATGTGTATTTCATTCAGCGCAAATAATGAAAATCATAATAGTTTATTCATATTTGTACTGCAATTATTGCACATTATAGTAAATAAAATCAATTTGTATAACACTGATAAAGCCAAGATGTTTTGATCAAGTTCTTGAAAGCAGTTTATCTTAACACTTTAATAGGGCAAATTATTGCCAAAAGTATATCTTATCACAAAGACAACATACATAATGGTGTTAAAACAAATCATTATGATCTTTCCAAAGTTATGTGATAAAGCAAAAGAAAATACACTTAAAATGTCCTTTTTGTTCCTTTATATAAGGAGTCCTACTCCTTAACAAGTTTACAGAGTCTTAAACTCAGCTTTGCAGAGTGAGAATCCGTTACCTTCAACATGAAAATTGCGGTTGTTTTCCTGATCGCAGCTCTAAGCAGCTGCTTTAGTAAGTATTAACTGGGGAAAAACAGAGGAAGAAAATAGACTACTGCCAAAAGCTTACACATACATTCTTTAAATTCAGTGATAAGTCTTAAAGGAAAAAGATATTTCTTTTTATACTGTTAAATGGTAGTAAAATCATATAAATGTTAGAAATAATATGTTGATTAATAATGAAATAAAACTAAGAATTAGAAAATAATGTTTTAATTAAAAAGTAATTGTTATTTACATTGTTATAGATGCTGCCACTGTGCCACAAGGGAACTGTTTGCAGCAGCTTTTGGAGGTAATGTGCCTATATTATCTTTGAATCCCCTATATACTAATATACTGTACTATGCAAATATCATTGATTATAAGAGAGCGGATGCTCTGCAAATGTCACAGACTAACCAATATCATTTCAATATCATGTTTTTACTTACTACAGTACTATTATTTATTCGTTTAAAGATTATTCAAGATTAGGTCATTCATAATAGAAATCTATTTAAGTAAGTATCGATTCTGAATTACTATATTGCACAACTAGCTCTGTCTATTGAAGAAAGTTTGCTTCGTCTGGCTTACACTTATTCAATCAATGGAGTTGGGCTACATAAATGAGCAAAGTGAATTTATGAATGTTGTTATAATGGAATTAACATTGGTTACTGCCGATTGCTGTTATAGGTAGACATCATCAGTCTGATCAATGGTTTTTCTTTAGTTTACAATCAATATGCTGGAACTGTTTAAAAGTTAACTGAAGCTTATACTGTAATTATCTTAAAAGAGAGATTTCATTTTTCAATTTAAATGCATATGTTACTGTTTACTAAAACCAAGAAAATCCTTACTTGATATTTTCCAGGATGATGCACCACTTCTGCTTGAAAAACTGAGTCAATTGCTCTGTAACTATAAAGTGGCCCAGGTAGTTATTTTATGCTATTAATAAAGACCTCGGTTTTCTATAAGATATTTTGTATCCAACCCAAGGCCAATTCAAGACTGATCCAAGGCCAACAATCATCTGTTTTTGGCATTTTCAGCTTCTACCCTGGTCTTGGATTTCAAAACAATAATAGTTTAATAGTTTCATATAGTGTATACAGTTATATGATGTATGTATATCTGCAGAATAGTAGAATTGTTTATTTATTTAATATTGTTCTTGCATCTCTTTTTGTATAGCAACAGAAAAACAATGCCCTCTTCTTGGCTTTTATAAATGAAGTGAATGTACTTTTGGTAAGTAAAACGTATTGTGCTTTTTTATCCTCTTTAGAAAAATATATTTATGGGAAGTGCAGCAAGGGGTCCTTTTTGGTAACTTTAAAGAACGCCAGAGAAAAACTTTTTTTTTTTGATGACCCTTGACAGGCTTTTTAAAACCAGATTTTGATTTCAATGTTTTGTCTACATAATAGCATTCCTTTCTTTTTTATGTTTCATTTTTTTAGGAAAAAGTTGGTTGCACCATTAACAACATTATTGGCATCAATGTGGTAAGAATCTTTTCATACAAACCTTAATTTTCGAATTATCTAATTTCAAAATCCCTGTAATAACAAGACAGCACTCTGTATCAGACGTTAAATAAGCTAGAGTAAATCTGCATGAGGGCACAATAGTCATTTTTATGTTTCTTTGTTTTTTTTATATTTGGCAAGTATATATGGCAAGTAATGACAAGCCACATTACTTAGGACACACTACGTTGTAAGCATTCAATATAAAAGATATAAAAGGGCTTTATTCGATGTAATATATATTATGTAGCTAATAGAACATAGCTACTTGCTTTTTTTATAATGTCTCTTCAGTCTGAAGGGACAAAAAGTCAGTGGTTTCCAGGTTTCAGACCCAGTCCACTAAACATCAGACAACTTCTAGGGCTAGAATTTGATTGTTTATATTTTTACCAGGTTTGTTGTTATTAATTCCTTTGAGATTTTCTGTTCTAACCTTATATATATATATATATATATATATATATATATATATATATATATATATATATATATATATATATATATATATATATATATATATGCTCACTTCTGCAATTTAAACCATAACCTGGTTTCTAGGGTAAATGGGATAAAAGCTTTAATCAATGCCATTGGGTGCACAAAAATATTACTTCCACTCTCAGCGCTGCGGCTTTATTAGAGCAATACACAGTGGTAAAAAGTGGTGGGTGAACAGTGGTGAACTAGTTTGCTGTTCACCCACCACTGTTTTACCACTGTGTATTGCTCTAATAAAGCTGCATTTGATATCTACACACGGTCTCCAGTTGAGCGCTGAGAGTGGAAGTGATATTTTTGTGCATTCCAATCTTCAGGCCAAGTGGCCGAGATCCCGCGATAGCAGCGACAGACGAGGTGAGATACTGTGTGCGGGTGAGCTCCGCCATTCTTACTCCTCACATATATTTTGGCAATGCTATTGGTTGTTTTGACAACAGTTTTTAGAGCTACAGTACTAAAAAATGTGATGAAAGGAGCACCTCTGTGTGCCAGTAAAAGTTACAGTCAAGGTAAACTCATCCTTTAAAGAAAATATTTTTAAGTTTATAATTAAAAGTAATAAGTGAATACATACCAAAACAAAAGGGGAAAATTGCCTTTAAAAGTTTGATCTTCTGAAAATATATGTAAGTAGATGCTTTATGTAGTATATATATATATATATATATATATATATATATATATATATATATATATATATATATATATATATATATATACATTGTCCAAAGTACTAGCAATCACAAAAAAGTGTTAGTGAATAAAAAATAGGTTTATTTAGCCAAGTTTTGTTTTTTTTGTCCTTGAGTAAGGTTCCTGTGCGGAACCAAAACGTCGGCTAAATAAACCTATTTTTTATTCACTAAAACTTTTTTCTTTGTTATGAAAATCCTGTTAGTGCCAGTACTTTGGACAATGTATATACTATTTTCTCACTAGAGCACCAGGGTCGTTTAACTAACTTTAAGAAGTGCAACCTGTGTCTACCTTTTGTGATTAGCCATTTGGTAGCCCTATGTGGACTGGCAGCCTATAGGAGGCTCTGTTTGGCAGAACACTTGTTTTTTATGCAAATATAATATATATAATATATATATATACGAACGAAAGAATGAAACCGCACTCCTAGGGTTTCGATGAAAAAACACGTGGTAAGTTTTATTTCAACGTTTCGGCTGCTACACTCGAGTCGTCTTCCTGAAGCCAAAGCCCTAGGAGTGCGGTTTCATTCTTTCGTTTGTATGTTGTATATAACCAGCACCCAGGCATTTTGTTGGTTGATTGGTGCACCAGCTCTGAACTCTATATATATATATATATATATATATATATATATATATATATATATATATATATATATATATATATATATATATATATATATATATATACAGATATTGTTTATATACATATATGGGATCTGTTACCTAGAAACCCCATATTCAGAAAGAGTCTTATTACAGGAAGGCCATTGTGGACCCATTTAAAGCAAATACTGTAACTTCTCCTGCTTCTTCTCTCATTTAGGGGCAAATTTATCAAGGGTCGAATTTAGAAGTAATGGGAGGTTTTTTTTAACTCCTATAATTTCGAAATTCGAAGAAAAAAAGACCAACCTAAATGTATTAAAATGTAATAAAATTAAGTTTTTTTTCTGCAGGTGAATAGGCTGTATTTGAATTGTTCGAATCGAAGTTTAAACGCATTTGACCAAATTGGAATCAAAGGATTTGCCCCAAAAACATTTTCAAAGTCCACCAAATGACTCCAAATAAGTTCCAGGAGGTCCCCCATAGGCTAAAACAGCAATTCTGCAGGTTTTAGATGGCAAATGGTTGACGCTGAAGTTTTAAAGAGACAGTACATGATAAATTTCAATATTTGAATTGTCAATTTTCTTTTTTTCAAATTCTGGCCTATTCGATCAAAATACACAAAAATAGCTAGAAATTTACATTTTTTTGTTTCAAATTTTCAATTTGACCCTTGATAAAGGCTAAAAAATACATTTAAACTCATTAGGATTGTTTTGCAACCAATAAGGATTCATGGAGATAAGTTACCAGTAAATACAAAATAATTTTTTATTACTATAGTGAACATTTTTTAAACATGTTTTTTTTTAGTTATTGCTTAAAATGGAAGATGGTCTTCCAGTATTTCAAAGCTTTCTGGATGACAGGTTTCTGTATATGTCCCATAAATGTATATGTGTTTCATTTTGAAAGCAAACTGTCTCCTTACTGTATCCTCTGTTTATTTTATAGTCTGTTGGAATAGATTCCTGAAGAAAGTTCAGCATTTTTTTGTACAATGAATATGGATAGCCCTTTGCATTTTCTTAAACATCCACTCACATTTTCTAGTCTCTTTGATAAATATTGTCTCATGGGTCTATACAGTTGCCATTCACATTCATACAGAAATTCAGGAACTATATGCAAATAATTAAGGAAAGGAAAAGCCTGGGCATGGCACCAGACAACATATATTCATATTTTCATTTAATCACATTGTTGGTGTTACCTACGACTACAAATCAGAGGGGAAGGCATAGTTTACAGTTTATAACAAGCTTTAGATGAGTTTGACCATTTAATATATTTTTTATTAATGTTGGATTTTTTTTTTACAGACACCAACAATTAATAATGCTGAAGCAATAGCTGATCAGATTGCAACTGCATTGTTTCAATATCTGGTAAGAATGATATTTATGCACCCGATATATACAAAAAAATTTCCAGCAGAGGAGAAAAAAGTAAAACTTGCAACACAGCTAATTCTATCATTTTAAGAAAATATATGCATCTTTATCTCCTATCCAGGAAGGACTTATTGCAAAAGTGAGCAAAATTTTGGTAAGTTGCATTTTAATAATGAAGATTAAAACATAAGATTATACATTAGATTCAAATGCAGAAATTAAAAGCACAGTATAACACCTTAACACACGTTAAATAGGACTGTGTTGAAAACACATTCTACTCATTTTTGTAACTTTTTTTTTTTTAAATCCATATTTCCTTTGTTTTTGCCATTCTAAAGCACTATTTTAACATCCTTCCTCTTCTTTTATAAATAGGGCTATTTGTTTCTATATCTATCTTTAAACAAACAAATCCTTCCCTTCTCTAAGCAGTGATCTTTGAGAAGCTTGTTATATGAGGGCCTATCAGTGGACACAGTTTAGCAAACACAATATTTATGTGATGTTCATTTTAAGAGACAAATGCTTTTTATTCTATTTTTATAACTAATTATCTGGCGGCTCATTAACAGATATGTGTAATGCATCTATTTTTAGCAAAACATTCCCATTATTGGCAGCATATTGGTAAGAGAAATATTTTATCCATTTGTATATGAAGAACACTACTCTTACGATTAAATTAAACATTGAAAAATATTGATCAGAATTTTTCATACATATTTGTGATGTGTTCTGTAATACAGAATGACAAGATTCTTGTACAAGACATACAAAATGTTGGATGTGGAGTGTTGGTAAGTAGAAAAGTCTAAATCTAATCCTTTCCTCTGATCATACAGGCAACCCTCTACATTTTCATGTTTAAAAAAATTTGTCCTCTCACAAAGTTCATTGATACTTATCACACTCCTTTGTAAATAACTATGCAATTGTTGTTCTTATAGCATATCATTCAAATGATACTTAGTGAAGTCACTTGTGTTACGTGTCATTAAACTTTAGTATTATTTGAGTAATATATACAGTAGAACCCCCATTTTACTTTTTTCAAGGGACCAGGAAAAAATGATGTAAAATTCGGGAAAATGTAAAATCAGGGAAATGTGTTAAAGTAACTTTTTCTTCAAGTACTGAAAGGATTAGTGATGGGCGAATTTATTTGTCAGGCACAAATTCCCGCGATTCGCCGCCGTCATATAAATCCGCGATTTTTTTTTTTTGGACGCCGGCGAATTTTCACCAAAAACGGACGCTGTCGTCCAAAAAAACTGAAATTTCGCGAATTTTTCACAGTTTCGTGAATTTTTGGTGAAGCGAAACGCCCCAAATTTGCCCATCACTAGAAAGGATATAAGCACAAGAGTATAAAATTCAGGGTACTTAGAATCGAGGTTTCACTGTAGATACTATAAGTCACCAAGGAGTTATGTAAGCAACTAAAAATATAAAATCACAAAGTCTTTTATACAGGTCACATAACTCAAAGGTCACTACTAATATTTTTATAAATTTAAGTAAATTGTGCATTATAATCTACAGTTTGCGTGCAGTGTCTTACTTCCTGAAGATCTCTGGCTCTATGCTCTATGTTGTACATAGGGTATTGTACAAGTCCATAATGAGATTCATAATGTGCACTGACAGGTCCTAAATGAGATTCAAAATATGCCCTGAAGGTCTATGGCATCTTACAGCAGGCCCCTTGCCATTTGCCAGAATCTACAAATTACTAGTCCATCCCTGCCTGCACAAACATTAATTATTTATTATCATAACATATATAATTTGACATTCAAATGATATTCTATTAATATAGCACACAGTTTCTTTTTTTTCACTCCCATTATATTTGGCGCCTTGCGACTTGTTGCATGCAACGGCTCAGACGAGAATTGTCCGTGTAGTTCAGCCCTTATAAATTAAATTATAGATTAAATTCAGTGAGAACAAGGTGAATCTCCTTCATGAATTTTCACGATGAACCTTATGCTCATTGAATTGAATCTGGCCCATTATTTGAAATATCAGTCTGCTGTTCTCAGTTTGCAATTTTATTTAAACATTAGTAGCATGTATACAGTACTGTGCATTAATTGATTAATATACTTTTTATGATATGTAGGCTGACATTATATCAGAGGTGGACAAAATACTGGTAAGTCAAATCATTTTTATTTGCTTCTGTTCATTTATGTATGATCAACAAATATGTCTTAATGCTTACCTAGTTTAAATATATAAAAATACATCATTTTGCATTTTATGCTATCAATTGCTTACTGCAGGATTTGAATAATGTCCAGATATGGTTCAAGTACAAGTCCGTTTCGCGAATTTCGTGGGAAATTCGCAATTTATTTGGCGAAACGGGAGAAATTCACCCATCACTAGTCATAGGTTCTTATTCAACTTTGTTTCTTAAATGTCAGCTGGTCTGTTGTAGCAAACAAGGTACAGTTTGCCCTATTTTTATGTTCTGCCATTCTTTGTGGAGGAGCTCTAAAACCAAGCAGATGCATAATTTAAAGGTCAAATCAAAAACATTACTTTGCTGGAACTTATTTACTACCTTCAGGATAGGGTGCAAATTGCAATAAACACAATACAAAAAGCATTTTTAGCACACATTGAATTGTCTGCTTGTTGAATAATTTTTGAATACATCAATGAACTTTCAAACTAGCAGCTTACTGCCTACAGCCTTTATGTATATTACAATTCCTGATAAATGTATGTATTTATGGTACAGTAAGACTATTAATATGTAACTACATAATATGTCTTAATGCAGAAAATGGCTTCAAATGTTGCACAATCTCTTGGCAAATAGAGATGTCGCGAACTGTTCGCCGGCGAACTTGTTCGCGCGAACATCGGGTGTTCGCGCTCGCCGGAAGTTCGCGAACGTCGCGCGACGTTCGCCATTTTGGGTTCGCCATTGTTGGCGCTTTTTTTTGCCCTCTCACCCCAGACCAGCAGGTACATGGCAGCCAATCAGGAAGCTCTCCCCTGGACCACTCCCCTTCCCTATAAAAACCGAAGCCCTGCAGCGTTTTTTCACTCTGCCTGTGTGTGCTGAAGAGATAGTGTAGGGAGAGAGCTGCTGCCTGTTAGTGATTTCAGGGACAGTTGAAAGTTTGCTGGCTAGTAATCGTTTTGATACTGCTCTGTTATTGGAGGGACAGAAGTCTGCAGGGGTTTGAGGGACATTTAAGCTTAGGTAGCTTTGCTGGCTAGTAATCTACCTTCTACTGCAGTGCTCTGTATGTAGCTGCAGTGGGCAGCTGTCCTGCTTCTGATCTCATCTGCTGACTGCTGCAATAACAGTAGTCCTTGTAAGGACTGCTTTTATTTATTTTTTTGTTGTTTTACTACTACTACTACTACTACTACTATAAGAGCCCAGTGCTATTAGTCTAGCAGTGTTGGGGAGTGGGACTGGTGTGCTAATCTGCTGCTCCTAGTAGTTCAGCAGCACCAACTTTAATTTTTTTTTTTTAATATTCATTTTTTTTTTATTTTACTTTTTTTTATTTTACTACCGCTGTAGTAGTGTATAAGTTGACCTTTTAGGCATTATTTGCCCTGTAGGCATTATTTGCACACTGTTTTCTTCAACCCGCCATCGAGCTGTGTGACCTTGTTCACATTCTGTCTAAATATCCATAATATTACCGTCTCCAGAAAAAACACCGGAGTCACTTTTTTCAAGCAGCCATAATATATTTTACGTAATCCGTATCCACCGCTGTAGTAGTGTATACGTTGGCCTTGTAGGCATTATTTGCACACTGTTTTCTTCAACCCGCCATCGAGCTGTGTGACCTTGTTCCCATTCTGTCTAAATATCCATAATATTACCGTCTCCAGAAAAAACACCGGAGTCACTTTTTTCAAGCAGCATTCATATATTTTACGTAATCCGTATCCACCGCTGTAGTAGTGTATACGTTGGCCTTGTAGGCATTATTTGCACACTGTTTTCTTCAACCCGCCATCGAGCTGTGTGACCTTGTTCCCATTCTGTCTAAATATCCATAATATTACCGTCTCCAGAAAAAACACCGGAGTCACTTTTTTCAAGCAGCATTCATATATTTTACGTAATCCGTATCCACCGCTGTAGTAGTGTATACGTTGGCCTTGTAGGCATTATTTGCACACTGTTTTCTTCAACCCGCCATCGAGCTGTGTGACCTTGTTCCCATTCTGTCTAAATATCCATAATATTACCGTCTCCAGAAAAAACACCGGAGTCACTTTTTTCAAGCAGCATTCATATATTTTACGTAATCCGTATCCACCGCTGTAGTAGTGTATACGTTGGCCTTGTAGGCATTATTTGCACAGTGTTTTCTTCAACCCGCCATCGAGCTGTGTGAGCTTGTTCACATTTTGTCTAAATATTGATAATATTATCGTCTCTAGAAAAACCACTTGAGTTACTTTTTTTCAAGCAGCATTCATATATTTTACGTAATCCGTATCCACCGCTGTAGTAGTGTATACGTTGACCTTGTAGGCATTATTTGCACACTGTTTTCTTCAACCCGCCATCGAGCTGTGTGAGCTTGTTCACATTTTGTCTAAATATTGATAATATTATCGTCTCTAGAAAAACCACTTGAGTTACTTTTTTTCAAGCAGCATTCATATATTTTACGTAATCCGTATCCACCGCTGTAGTAGTGTATACGTTGACCTTGTAGGCATTATTTGCACACTGTTTTCTTCAACCCGCCATCGAGCTGTGTGAGCTTGTTCACATTTTGTCTAAATATTGATAATATTATCGTCTCTAGAAAAACCACTTGAGTTACTTTTTTTCAAGCAGCATTCATATATTTTACGTAATCCGTATCCACCGCTGTAGTAGTGTATACGTTGACTTTGTAGGCATTATTTGCACAGTGTTTTCTTCAACCCGCCATCTAGCTGTGTGTATTATCGTTTCCAGAAAAACCAACTGAGTTTTTGTTGTTGTTGTTGTTTTTTTAAAAATAATGCCAGGCAAAGGCAGGCCGCCACGCAGAGGCCGTGCTAGGGGCCGTGCTGCTATGCAATCCTGTGGCCCTAGCAAATTTCCCAGTTTTAAAAAGCCAATGACCCTGAACTCCCAAAATGCTGAAGAGGTAGTTGACTGGCTTACACAGCACACCCCATCCTCTACCGTTTCTAACTTTACCACAACATCCTCCTCATCCTCCACTGCTATGGCCACCCCACGTAACACTTCCTCCACCACCGGTGCCCCTTCTTCACTGGGGTCAGAGGAGTTATTTTCCAATGAGTTTCTTGAACTGAGTAATGCGCAACCATTATTGCCAGAAGAAGATGAAGGAGATGAGGACCTTACACCAGATTTAATTCTGGCAGAGAACACGATAGAGATGGACATAATGAGTGATGAGGAGGAGGTCCCCGCTGCTGCTTCCTTCTGTGATGTGTCAGAAGAAATTGATGCATCTGAGGAGAATGATGATGAGGAGATTGATGTTTTGTGGGTGCCTAGTAGAAGAGAGCAAGAGGAGGGTAGTTCAGATGGAGAGACGGAGAGTCAGAGAGGCAGTAGGAGAATAAGACTTAGAAGAAGCAGGGAGGACAGCCCGCAGGGATCAGCAGGGCAACAACATGTATCGGCACCTGTGTTCAGCCGGCCAACGCACCCGCCATTGCCGCCAATACCGCCAACTCCGCCAACTTCTACTGTTACCGCCAGATCGCACACTTCCAAAAAGTCAGCAGTGTGGGATTTTTTTAATGTGTGTGCCTCTGACAAAAGCATTGTAATTTGCAATGAGTGCAGTCAGAAACTGAGCCTTGGTAAGCCCAACAGCCACATAGGTACAACTTCTATGCGAAGGCACATGAGCGGCAAGCACAAAGCACTTTGGGAGCAACACCTCAAAGGCAACAGGCAAACTAAAAGCCACACTCCTTCTGGTCCAGCATCTTACTGCTCTACCTCTGCTCTCCTTGACCCGTCTGAACCACCCTCCACTCCGCCTTCCACCTTGACCACCTGTTCCCATTCCCAGTCATCTGCCACCAGCCAAGTTTCTGTGAAGGCCATGTTTGAGCGTAAGAAGCCAATGTCTGACTGTCACCCCCTTGCCCGGCGTCTGACAGCTGGCTTGTCTGCACTCTTAGCCCGCCAGCTTTTACCATACCAGCTGGTGGACTCTGAGGCCTTCCGCAAATTTGTAGCAATTGGGACACCGCAGTGGAAGGTACCCAGCCGCAATTTTTTTTCTAAAAAGGGAATACCACACCTGTACCAACATGTGCAGAGCCAAGTTACCGCATCTCTGTCACTTAGTGTTGGGCCAAAGGTCCATATGACTACTGACGCATGGTCCTCCAAGCATGGTCAGGGCAGGTATGTCACCTACACTGCCCACTGGGTGAACTTGGTAATGGCTGGGAAGCAGGGAATGGGTAGCTCAACAACAACAGTGGAGTTGGTGTCACCGCCACGGATTGCACGCGGTTCTGCCACCACCTCTACTCCTCCATCGCTCTCTACCTCGTCTTCTTCTTCTTCTTACTCTGCTGCTGGGTCCTCCTTCTCCTCCTCCACACCTGTGCACCCCCAGCTCCCCCTAGGCTATTCGACGTGCCAGGTACGCCGTTGTCACGCTGTCTTGGGGATGACGTGCCTGGAAAGCAAAAACCATACCGGATCTGTACTCCTGTCATCTCTGCAGTCACAGGCCGATCGGTGGCTGACCCCACACCAACTGCAGATCGGAAAAGTGGTGTGTGACAATGGAAGCAATCTGTTGGCAGCGTTGAGACTAGGCAATTTAACACATGTGCCCTGCATGGCACATGTGTTAAATTTAATAGTCCAACGTTTTGTCTCCAAGTACCCAGGATTCCAGGACGTTCTCACCCAGTCCAGAAAGGTGTCGGCCCATTTCAGACGTTCCTACACAGCCATGGCACGCCTTGCTGACATTCAGCAGCGCTACAACATGCCAGTCAGGCGTTTGATTTCTGACAGCCAGACTCGCTGGAATTCAACGCTCCTTATGTTGGAACGTCTGCTGCAACAACAAAGGGCCGTCAACGAGTACCTTTTTGAACTGGGTGGTAGGACTGGATCTGCACAGCTGGGGATTTTTTTCCCCCGTTACTGGGTGCTTATGCGCGATGCCTGCAGGCTCATGCGACCTTTTGAAGAGGTGACAAATATGGTCAGTCGCACCGAAGGCACCATCAGCGACCTAATACCCTTCGCTTTCTTCCTGGAGCGTGCCGTGCGACGAGTGACAGATGAGGCTGTAGACCAGCGTGACGAGGAGCTGGAAGCGCACGATTTCTGGTCGGAATCACCAGAACGAACCCAGGCACCTGCTGCAACGCAGGGAGAGGTGCCAGAAGTGGAGTCAGAGGAGGAAGGTGGCTTTGTGGAGGAGGAGGAGGAGGACCAACAGGAGCAGGCTTCCCAGGGGGCTAGTGGTGACCTTTTGGGGACCCCTGGTCTTGTACGTGGCTGGGGGGAGGAGACCGTGGATGATGCAGTCCTTGATAATGAGGAAGCGGAGATGGATAGCTCTGCATCCAACCTTGTGAGAATGGGGTCTTTCATGCTGTCATGCCTGTTGAAGGACCCCCGTATCAAGAGGCTTAAGGAGAAGGACCTGTACTGGGTCGCAACGCTACTAGACCCTCGGTACAAGCATAAAGTGTCAGAAATGTTACCAACATACCACAAGTCCGAAAAGATGCGGCATTTACAAACCAGCCTGCAAAACATGTTGTACAATGCTTTTAAGGGTGATGTCACTTCAGGAACTCATCAACATTCCAGGGGCAGAGGTGCCAGTAATCCTGCCACGAGCACACCTGCAAGGACAAAGCCCTTTGGCCAGTCTGTAACGTCAGACATGCAAATGTTTTTCTGTCCAAGGCAGCGCCACAACCCTTCTGGATCCACCCTCAAAGAACGCCTCGACCGGCAGGTAGCGGACTACCTGGCATTAACTGCAGATATCGACACTCTGAGGAGCGATGAACCCCTGGACTACTGGGTGCGCAGGCTTGATCTGTGGCCAGAGCTGTCACAATTTGCCATGAACCTCTTGTCTTGCCCAGCCTCAAGTGTGCTCTCAGAAAGGACCTTCAGTGCAGCAGGAGGGATTGTAACTGAGAAGAGAACTCGCCTAGGTCACAAAAGTGTCGATTACCTGACCTTTATTAAAATGAATGAGGGGTGGATCTCGGAGGGTTACTGCACGCCGGAAGACTTGTTCTGACTTCTATGCAGCTGTCCTTCTCTTCAAGCCTCATGACTCCACACACAGCTGTCCTTTAGCGTCCTCCTCCTCCCTCCGCCACCGTTACAAACTAGGGTGCAAACCCTACTGGTTTAATTTTTTCTGGCCTCTGTGCTTCAGTGGCTGCAACCAAAAAAACTGGGCAAACAATGTCTACAAGGTCAACGTATGGCAAAAAATGACTATTTTCAGCATTTATATGGCATATTTTTTCTGGCAACTGTGCTTCAGTGGCTGCGTCCAAAAAAATGCATATTTTCTGCATTTATATGGCATAATTTTTCTGGCAACTGTGCTTCAGTGGCTGCGACCAAAAAAATGCATATTTTCTGCATTTATATGGCATAATTTTTCTGGCCTCTGTGCTTCAGTGGCTGCAACCAAAAAAATTTATATTTTCAGCATTTATATGGCATAATTTTTCTGGCCTCTGTGCTTCAGTGGCTGCAACCAAAAAAATTTATATTTTCAGCATTTATATGGCATAATTTTTCTGGCAACTGTGCTTCAGTGGCTGCGACCAAAAAAATTACTATTTTCAGCATTTATATGGCATATTTTTTCTGGCCTCTGTGCTTCAGTGGCTGCGGCCAAAAAAACTGGGCAAACAATGCCTACAAGGTCAACGACGTTGACCTTGTAGGCATTGTTTGCCCAGTTTTTTTGGCCGCAGCCACTGAAGCACAGAGGCCAGAAAAAATATGCCATATAAATGCTGAAAATAGTAATTTTTTGCCATACGTTGACTCAACGTATATGGCAAAAAATGACTATTTTCAGCATTTATATGGCATATTTTTTCTGGCAACTGTGCTTCAGTGGCTGCGACCAAAAAAATGCATATTTTCTGCATTTATATGGCATAATTTTTCTGGCCTCTGTGCTTCAGTGGCTGCAACCAAAAAAATTTATATTTTCAGCATTTATATGGCATAATTTTTCTGGCAACTGTGCTTCAGTGGCTGCGACCAAAAAAATGCATATTTTCTGCATTTATATGGCATAATTTTTCTGGCCTCTGTGCTTCAGTGGCTGCAACCAAAAAAATTTATATTTTCAGCATTTATATGGCATAATTTTTCTGGCAACTGTGCTTCAGTGGCTGCGTCCAAAAAAACTGGGCAAACAATGTCTACAAGGTCAACGTATGGCGAAAAATTACTATTTTCAGCATTTATATGGCATATTTTTTCTGGCAACTGTGCTTCAGTGGCTGCGTCCAAAAAAACTGGGCAAACAATGCCTACAAGGTCAACGTATGGCAGTTGTTTAAAGAGAACAGTAGATTACTAGCCAGCAAAGCTACCTAAGCTAAAATGTCCCTCAAATCCCTGCAGACTTCTGTCCCTCCAATACAGAGCAGTATCAAGCAGATTACTAGCCAGCAAGCTTACTATCATCTGTCCCTGAAATCACTAACAGCTCTCCCCTACACTATCTCTTCCAAGCACACACAGGCAGATTTTTCAGATACATTTTTGCCCTTGATCCCCCTCTGGCATGCCACTGTCCAGGTCGTTGCACCCTTTAAACAACTTTAAAATCATTTTTCTGGCCAGAAATGTCTTTTCTAGATGTTAAAGTTCGCCTTCCCATTGAAGTCTATGGGGTTCGCGAACCGTTCGCGAACCGCTCGCATTTTTGCGCAAGTTCGCGAATATGTTCGCGAACTTTTTTTCCGACGTTCGCTACATCCCTATTGGCAAACACTAAGAAACCATCTGACTGGAAAACACAGCTAATAGTGTTTTGGTAAGTAACCCAGTGTCCTGGTAGGTCATTTAGAGCTTAACTCTAAAACACCCAGCTAGCTGAACTTCCCATAATGTAGTACCCCTTACAGAAAAAGAGTTTGGCTCTAATATAGCTAAAGCTAGCTGGCATACTAAAATGTGTGTAAGAGCTAAATAAAAGAGCTCAAAACATGAAATTATGGTTTGATGATTGGGAGGAAAAAAACAGGAGAAGAGACAAAGTATTTTAGGCTTGGGTATGTTCAAGGCAGGCCATGCACAATTATATTTTTCTACAGAAAAATATCATATTTACCATCTTGACAGAAGGTTTGGGATTTATAACTATATCTAAAAAGTCATCTGCATGCACATTCAATTTAACATCACACTGATATATTATTATTATTATTCACTGACAGACCAAAGGTCTTATTGTTGCATTGCCATTTCTACTGCTATTCCATTTCACAAGTAGACATTCTACCCACCAGCAGGATTCCAACAAAGCATTACAATATTGAGTGGACTAATAAAATGGTGGCTAATATCTAAGTTCTTTCTCAGGGAACATGACTGTATGGCCTTAAGTGTCTCCAGTTCTCCAATGCTGTCTTTTCAACTATTAATACTTGACTGTAGATATTTAGATGGCTGAAGACAGGGAGGTTAGCATAATTTAGAGTAATAATATTCATCCAAAGATTTTCAACTTTAAAACTTTTTTCTTTTGTTCTTACATAATCATTTTAATTTTTGTTAATCTGTAAGTAGACAGGGATATTTAACCAGATGATGTGATGCTAACATTGTTCTATTTCTTCTGTTTCAGAGAGAATGAAAGTCAAACTTTGGATGCAATAACATTACCATATACATTTCTCTTGTTATAAATTGACCAGTCATTGACTTTAAAAGCTCCCTAATAAACAAACTATTGCAAACTTCAACCTGAGTTTTTTTCTGAATGGTTTAAGGCAGTGCTGTCCAACTTCTGTGGTATGGAGGGCCAGAATTTTTTCTGGAATACATGGTGGAGGGCCGATAATGGAAGCCATCTTTGACCAGTCCCTATTTTCAAACCACACTCACTTTAAACCACACCCATGTTACCACAAGATCATGTTCACATTAATGGTGGTAGCACACCAAAAAACAAAATGGTTGGTGCTCACTGCAGGGTTATCACTCATATGTGAAAAAGTTAAGTCATATTAAGATACACACTTAAATGCATATACCTCCTCCTCCCATGTGGATAACACAGTGCCCCCCTCAGCACATGATTAAACACCTTAGGGGACCCTAACAATCATTTGCAAATGCTAAACCCCCCAGAACAAATGCCAGGCTTATGTTCCACAGGCAGAGCAGGGCACAAAGGGAGCATAGGGCAGGCAGAGTATGGCACACCTGAGGACAATAGGGCAGACAGAGTATGGCACACCCAAGAAGAATAGGGCAGGCATAGTATGGCACACCCAGGGAGCATTGGGTGGGCAGAGTACGACACACACAGGGAGCATAGGGCAGGTAAAGTATGGCACACACAGGGAGCTTAGGGCAGGCAGAGTATGGCACACCCAGGGAGAATGAGGCAGACAGAGTATGGTAAACACAGGGAGCATGAGGAAGGCAGAGCATGGCACACACAGGGAGCTTAGGGCAGGCAGCATATGACACACAAACACAGGGAGCATAGGGAAGACAGAATAGAGCAGGAGATAAGGAAACCTATCAGGACCACTCTAAGATGTACTACATACAGTGACACAGTTCTGGTGCGCCTGCACCCGTTTGTATGAGTGTTAACATGTGAACAATGTGGGCAGTTTCAGTCTGGGGCGCAAATGTGAACATTACAGGGCTTTAGGGGTGTGAACAATAGAGGAGTTACAAATTTGAACAAGTCAGGGGGGATTACATGTGTGAACAATACAGGGGATTACAGTCTGAATTTGAGGTCTAAACAATGCAGAGACCAGTTAATCTCTGTAGTGATACCTTTTAAAGTTTACACAGCATGCAGACTTTCATGTGGGGAGCCACACAAGGGGGGTTGTGGGCCGCCGCCAGTTGGACAGCCCTGGTTTAAGGTATAGATGTTTTTTATTGGCTGCTCATCAGAAAGAGAACAAACATGACAATGAATGTGACGTTAATGCTTGGATTGTAAACAACATCCACACAAGCTATATGCCTCAGAAATCAAAAACATGTATGTGTTCTATATAAAATATATGCTTAATATATATGCATACATATTCTTGGAATTCACACAATGACAGAACTTGTGTTGAAGTAAGAGACAAATGCACCCAGAGTAACTTCAAGTAGGTATTCACCTGCATTTTATTCACTGCACAAAACAAGGCACATTTTCATTCTATACAGCATATGCAACCAAGTTCATTCTTCTGACCCCAGAAAAAAAGTAGTTTCCCAGCAGTGTGTTCATATATGACACTTGTGCTTGGATGGTGCCTTGGTCACTCTTAGAGCAAATATAATCCAGATGAAGAACAGATATTTGACACACATTCGTTTGGATGGTTTTTCTCTGCTTGAGCTCATTCTTGTCTTCCTGGTTCCAAGGAAAATAATTGAAGACTTGACAAAAATTAGAGGAGGGTCTGAAACACTGCCTTGATTTGTATATTTTTGAGCCAATACATTTCACTTTTTTCACCATTACAAATATCAGTGTGCGGCAATATCTTTTCTATTTCTTCCCCTCGGATAGGGTTGGAGTTTCTTTGCAATTACCTGAAACCATATCCAATCCCTTATCTATTTACTTCTTGGACAGAGAGCTTACTCCAATTCCCACAACAAAATTCTAGCATCCCAGTTATTCTCTATCACCAGGGCCTTATCTGGTGGCACCAAGTGCCACAGTGGATGGATGGGTAGATAGATAAATAGACTAAATTATATGAGTTGAAACAAGCTACAGATGCTTGTATTTTATATACTGAACTTAGAATACCTGCCTAAAAGGTTAGCAGCCATATAACAATCCTGATATATTCGTTCAACTTTATCTCCAATAACTGCCAACCTGCTGATGTATAGTCTTGTCTAAGTCATGGTCGAAGTAGCCAATTCGATGGTCGAAGTAGCCAAAACAACTTTCGAAATTCAAAGTTTTTTTATTCTATTCCTTCACTCGAGCTAAGTAAATGGGCCCCAAAGTATTAAAAAATATCCAAATCAGGGGATTTAGTCATATATAACAGTTGCTAAGCCATCACCCTGTCTGACTGTATACACTGAGGCCCCATTCATTATTGAGAGCCTGTCTCCTGACTTGCAGACTTGTATGCCTCCTCCCTTTTTCCCTTCAAATGAGGCTTAACATTCTATCAGGGATGAAGTGTTACAATTGCCATGAGTAAAGAACTCTGGAGAGCCTGCAAAAGTGTGCCATTCATTATATATAAGTGAGATGAGTGGTACTATTGTCAAATGTGCCTTATCAGGATAGGTTCCAGTTTTGGCCATGTTTTGAGGTATATATAAATTATTGACAAAAATAAGATACCTTGAAAGTAAAAAAGCAGATGTTCAACAGGTTACCAAATTGAATAAAGAGCAAATCTTGGTTACATGCAGATTATAGGAGAAACTCAAACATTTGCAGACATTTCACAAATAAGCATGCATTCAGTATAAAAGAATTGAATGACTTTCATACATATTAGTAGAGCAACGGCACCACCTTGAGGAGAACTTGTACAAACTTAATTTGAATCAAGGCAGATTTAGGAGTATCTCACTACGACCCATAGTTCTGAATCGGATATATGACTTATTATAGTATAGCAATATGGTGCTATATTTTTGAAGGATCAGTTGTAATATTGAGATATATTTTTAACGGGTCAATTGTAATAAATTGTATTTAGCATTGATTCTCTTAGGATAAGGTCATGACACATAAGGGGGCATTTATTAAACCTCAAATTTTTCTAGTCAAAGTTTTAAATGGAAAAACTAAAATTTTTAGAGGGAAAAAAAAAATCGAATTTTTTGAGATTTATTATACTCCAAAGCTGCTAAAAACCAAATCCGAAAATACTCCATCTCAAAACTGTCGAGGCAGATGTCCCTGAAGATATTTCTTGACATCTTGATCTGCACTGGTTTTTGTCCGCTCATCTGATAAAGTCCAATTTTTCGCAGAGATTTCAATACAGGCGAGTTTTCAGAGCATCAAAATTTGTGGATAGCAGTTAGGTCAACTTTGTTTTAATAAAAATTAGATTAATTTTAGTTTTAGTAAATACGCTGCTGATATTTCTACTTTACCTCCTGAATTATGCATTCAGGCAGGTAAAGTTCTCCCAGATGGAGAAATGTGATATATCACCAAAAATGGCATGTTTCCACTTCTGCTAAGTCCAATTATAGTGACCTTTACACCACTCCAGTCAAAACTTGGCATTACTCGTGGTGATGTTAATTATGTTTGCCGTTGATTACCCAAGATATATCTATGCTCTGTACAAACATTTCATGGGCTGTCATTGCTTCCAGAGACAGTTTGGTACTCAGCAGTAACTTTTCCATCTGAAACCATGCCACTTTAGACAGTGTCTGGATACTTTTGTATAAATATGTGTCCAGATAGATTAAGTGTAGGAACAAGAGCTTTATATATGGTGTTTTGTAGTGCTAAAGTCTGTACCTGTTCTTAATCTAGACCTTTATATGCTAAGAGAATGAAAAATGTGCATTGCATAATTTTTTTAAATATGTAAGATGAAAAGTGTGAGAAAATAAGTAAGGAAAATAGTATGTGTCCTTTTTGAAGTGTGTGTATGCAAAGAATCCTGATGGAAGATATGCACATGGAGTGATGCAAATAAATTCTTCTGTAAAAAGTTTTGCAAATATTACAGAAAAAAAGATATTAGACCCCAACTAAGGGGCAGATCAAGGGGCAAAGTTAAAATTTGAATTAAAATTTTGACATTTTTTTATGGCCAAAAATTAGACTAGGGAATTGTTAAAAATTCATAAACTGGCTGTTTTAGTCAATGGAAGACATCTTGGGATCAATTTGCAGTTGTTTGCAGCCTTCATGACATTTGAGGTTTTTTTGGAGAAAAAACTCGAATCGAGTTTTAAAAACTCGAATCTGATTCAATTTGAGTTTTCAGTCGATCCTAGTCACCCGAGTTTACAAAATTATATTTTTCAAATGGTCGAATTTCGAGTTCATGGGCGTTTTTAAAAACTCCCATGAATTCGAAATTCGACCCTTGATAAAATCTGCCTGAATGAAAATAAAAATGTGCAATTAACCCTCATTGCTGAGAGGTTTTATGCCTTAATATTACACGTGTATAAAATCTTCCTCTTCCCAAACTTCAAGTACCGTAAACTCTTTGCTATTTTTCCTTTACAACTATAGGTCACAAGGTAAATTTGCTTTTCCAAAAACTATTCATTCAGTACACTGTAGTTCCTTTTTTTCTTTTTAGAATGTTTAATTAGGAACATGTGAAATTAATACTAGATATAACTAAGTGTTATGGAAAAATCAATAAACAAACAAGGACGAAATGATTACACATTTGAAGGAAAACCGTGCAACCTGAGATAATAAATAAGAGTGCCAAATTCTAAAGGAACAGCAAACACTAAGTGAAATCTCATTGAAGTACAATTCAAAATGTAGATAATTGTTGGCATACATTGGACTCTCATACACTGATACACAATATGCTGTGGTTTAAATCATAGAATGGAGCTCCATCACTTATCATGAAGCTGGGAAATCTTCTCTGCAAATATCAGCAAGAAAAGGTAAAAAAAAGTGTGTGTGTGTGTGTGTATGTTGAAAGGGGCATACTTTTGTGTATATTATACCAGTATTAGACTGGTGGATAGAAAACTCCAAGGGAAATATGTATGTTTTTACAAGTGTGGCAGTATTTCTTTTGCCAGCTCAGAAAAAGCTTGATAAATGGGTCCCTAGAGTGAATGGAGGAGAGCAGGATGGGCCCCCCATTCTTTACTCCATTTAGGGTTTTGCAACTGCCCAGCTAGATGTAGCTATCTGATTAGGATGCAGGTGAGCTGCAGATAAAAATAGGTGGGTTACTACACTTCAGTGCCCCCTTGTGCTGGAAGAGGCCACTGGACACCTCCTTGTGCTGGGGGTGTGTATGTGTTGGAGAGAGCTCCAAGTGACTGGAGAGAGGAAGAGAAAAGCACTCGTAAGAGACTGTGGGGCAGATTTAACAAGGGTCCAAGTGAATTCAAGGGAATTTTCGAAGTACAAAAATTTGAAGTAATTTTTTTGGATACTTTGACTATCGAATAGAATACTATGACTTTGAATCGAAGTAAAATACTTTGAATATTCGACCATTCGATAATTGAAGTACTGTCTCTTTAAAAAAACTTCGATTTCAATACTTCGCCAAATTAAACCTGCCAAAGTGCTATGTTAGCCTATGGGGACCTTCTAGAGCAGTTTTTTAAAGTCGAAGTAAAATAGTTTGATTGATCGCTAACATCCTTCGAATCATTCTATTCGAAGGATGTAATCGTTCGATAGTTCGATTTTACTTCAACCGCAGACTAGCTAAATTCTATGAAAAAAAAAAAGTATTTTAATTCGATGGTCAAAGTATTTTTAACTTCGAAATTCGACCCTTCATAAATCTGCCCCTGTGTGTGTGAGAGTCTAACAGAGGATTCTGGGATGTGTTTTGTCAAGGTTGTAAGTGCTGGAAATTTGTGTTACTGTGTACACCAATGTGGGTGTTGCATTGGGACTGCTCATTCCTATGTAAAGCAAGTATGCTGAATTGGTTGATTTTGTTCATAATAAAAGGAAGTCAAGCTGAATTAAACTTTTAAAGTTGGTGTTAGACTTCATTTCTTTCCTTAAAATGTGCAGTGGCCATGGCCTCATCTAACTTACAATATATATCATTTAACCTGCCAAATAAATACTAAATCAGACAGTCTAATTTTACCTAAATGTATTCTTCAAAATTTTGCACTTCTCCATGATTTTTATCTTGTCACATTCCTTTCCCATGCCAGACCAAGTAAACCCTCTACTGATTCCCTTTTTCTCACAACCTTTTCATCTCTCCTTGATTTCTTCTTTTCCCAAGGGAATCTAATTCTAACCCACTTCCTTCTCCTTCCAGTCTCTGTATAACGTTGCCATGCTTCTTTCTTAATTGACAAGGGAATTTAATTCTAATCTACTTACTTCTTTGTATAACGTTGTCTTGCTTCTTTCTTACTTTTACATCCCCTCCTCAGAACTATGTCTCCTGCCTCACTTCATCTCCCTGCTACAGTACTCATATTTCCATTGTCTGCCAGGACCTTGTTCTTCCTATGGTTAATATTTCACACCTGTTACAAAAGAAAATACATTTTCACTCAGTTTCTAATTATCGCATTTAATAGAGATTCCTTCTGTTTTGTTGATTTTAGGAGACCCAAAACCATAGCTTATTCATTGCTTTCATCAGTGAGCTAAAGGTGGTCCTGGTAAGAAGTGGATTTGATCTTTAATGACATTTTAATGTGGTTCACAGCATAAATTTAAAAACAAAAAAATTATATAAAGATATGCAATATTTTCCAGGTATTATTAGCATTATCTGCAAATGTTTATCATTATTTTTATCTTATTATTACCCAGCATCTTGCCCTCCATTTTTAAGAAGACAAGTAAACTTGTTTTGTTCCATCTTCAACCGCCTTCCTAAAGCCTATGGGCAGGGACAGATGGGGTGCTTTGTCTCTTGAGGCAAATCTCCTCCCCAGGCATAGCAAAGCACCCAAAAATACAAAAATACTGTCACTTAATGATCCTACAGCATTCTATGTAAAAATGCTTTACATGTGGTGATCCAGGGTAATAGTGCTAAATGAATGCCTTCTTCCACCTCATCTTTAAAGTCTTCCAAAGAATATTGTTTCTATTTTAGCACTCCAAAAGAGGTACTTTATAATGGAAAACATTTGATTATAATAATAAATATTGCACAATAAAAGTAAACATGTTTAGAAAAATATTGGGCATAGCACAGTTACACATTTTTTATGAGTTGACTTATCATACTTGTGATGAACTATGTATTTTTATTGTTATTATTCAGGCAGAAGTTGGATGTTCTATGGATGATCTTTTGGGGACACATATTCTTATGGATGATGTAATCCTTTTCGTTATTGTGTCTGGTTCCACTTCAGAGTCAGGACCCCGCCAGACCTGCAGACTTACTCGATTATAACATAGAACTCCGGAGAACCAAGATATTAGTTCAGTGATTCATTTTATTCATACAGTGCACTATATGAATAAAATGAATCACTGAACTAATATCTTGGTTCTCCGGAGTTCTATGTTATAATTAATTTTGGGGACACATGAAGTAAGTGTTTTATGAACACTTTTTCTGAATACTTCATTTTTAATTAATGCTAATAATCATTAGCAAAGCCACAAAGCCTCAAATGAACTCACAACTCAAATGGTTTCTATTCAAGAAAAAACTGAAATGAAAAAAACCTTGATTCCGCGAGTTCGAGTTGGGAAACCTAAAAACTCAAAATCGAGTTTTTCTGCGAAAAAAACTTGAATTGCTCAAATTGATCGAGTTTTCAGGCAAAACCCTCCTAAAAAACTTGAATATCATGAAGGCTATTAACATCTTCAAATGTTTCAAGGGACCTCTGCTATTGGCTTCTACATAACCTATTTCCATGGTTGGGGTACAATAAATCTCGAAATATTAAAAAAACAATTTAACCAGAATATGTGAAAAAAGAACCTCGAAAACTTGAATTTCCGTGAAAAACACTACTCGATCCTTAATAAATCTGTCCCTTACTGTATTCCAGTATGTTTTAATTTTGTAAAATCTGTTGCAGGAAACAACCGTTGATAATGTTGTGGCGATTGCATACAAAGTTGCCCTTGTCCTGTTTGATATCATGGTGAAACAATTAAGTTTTATATATAATAATAATAATGACTTGGTCATTTCCTTTAATATTTCAAGTACTCTACAGCTATTTTAGTGCATTTTTTACTTGATTGTGGGATACTTTTAAATTAGTGTTAACTAAACTACAGCTAACTATTCCTCCTTTGCTGTTAATTGGGAATATAAATATGTGATTGTAAAACTTGCCAAAGGATTTCTACAGGCTCATCAAGCTATGCTCGCAGTTTTACATTATCCAAGGCTTCTCTTATTACCTCTTCCCAAAGCATATAATCACTAATAAACTCCTTAGCGTAACTATGTCCATCGAGGTTAGCTATTACAGGTCTAATATGCACCTTGTTAGTTCCATGCTATTAACAGAAATACTGGTCTGCAACAACTGGACAGTGTTGAGAAAAGTACAGAGCCTCATCTCATCCTTCCCATTGTCCAAATAGCAGCTGAGTCTCCCTATTACATGCTTGTGTTATCATAAAAGCAAGTAGACTAAAGTGCATTTTTTTGTTGTTTTAAAGAATGGATTGCCAGTCACAACCAAATTCATGAGAATTGCATGTGGAACACTGGTAAGCTTTAATCTTGATTTCATATGCCATACAAACAACAATAATAATTGAAATTAGATCACAAAACAAAAAAATATTGGGTGTTAACTTACCCCTATGAAGTATGGGCACATAGGGGTGAAAAACAAATGTGGAGTATATGCCATTTACCACTTGAAGTTACAAGTCAAAAGACTCACAAATCCTCCCAACCCTCTGAATTAGATCTCATCATCAATACATAACAAAGTTTGGAAGTCTCTTGAAATGGATATTTTAAAATGCATGGGGATTAAATAAACAATAAAATGCAAACATTTCCTTTACTTCTTAGATTAAAATAAAGATAAGTAAGATATGCATAGTTTTAAAAGTCTATGGGGTTTATTTATCAATTAGTGAAGTTAGAGGTTGCCACAGTCCTTTGAGTGAAATTCCGCCACTCTCCATTCATTTCTATGGGATTTTTAAAAGAGTATTTATTAATGTGTGAAAGTCTAAATTCATCCTTTGATAGATACACCTTTCAAAATCCCATAGAAATGAATAAAGAGTGGTGAAATTTCACTCTAGAGGACTGTGGCAACCTCTAACTTTACTCTTTGCTAAATATACCCCTATGTCTATGGAACAGTGAAGGGGTCATTTACCAATGTCTGGGAAGGACGATAGTGCAGGAACAGGAGCAAACCATCATGTTTTTTGTACTTTGAACTTTGCTCCTTCATTAGTACCTTTAAGAATGGGGTGCAAGAACTGCACTTAACATGAATACTGCATTCAGTAGGGCTGTATTCATAGGGATGTGCTGCAGTAGGCTCATACTGTATGTGCTCCCAGAAATATTTGTGGGTGCAAAGGAGTCCTGTACTTACTGCCTGCCTTATGGCTACCAGTAAGGACAGGGCTGCCTTGTGCAGGCCAATGCTGCTCTTGGCAACTTATGTTGTATTTTTCATCCCGAGTGAGGTGCTGAGCACAGCAAGGCTGCCAGATATAGTGTTAGAAAGAGATCATTAAATAAACACCTGCACAGGGCTTTGCTGTGATCTGCACTGTGCAGTGCATTACTAATCTGGCATGAAGTGCCAAGCACAGCACTGGTCCCCATTACACTGCTTTCCATAAACATGTATTGGAACCTGGCAGTAACGAAGTTTGCTTTGTTATTGCTGGGAACTAGTCTTACTTTCTCTGCCTTAAAGTTTTAAGACGCAGATTTGGGTTCTTTAAGACTGATTCAACAGCTTTTCTGCCTGCATATGGCCTTCTGAAGGGCCTCCCAGAATGATATCTGGCCAAAAAAGAGGCAGGTTTGATCTTCCCATCTGACAGAATACCGCATTGGTTATTATGAGACTGAATTGGTTAGTTAATGCAGTCTTCGTCCTGTTGGTGCCTATTGGTATGCAATCGCTTGGCCCTAGGGCCAAATGATCAGATTAGCCCAATATCACCTGGTTTTGCTGGGCAAATCGGGGGAAAAGGTCACCAAACAAGCAAATCTTATAGTGTATAGCCAATTTTAGACATAGGCAGATGGGCTGGGCTCTGCTGCACCCTGTGCCTGATAAATCATTTCTTATAACATGCAAGGTAGGGCTGTGATAGGTGATGCTTACATTGTTGGCAGATTATGAAGCCTTTTAACATAATTAGCACTGTTACCTTGCAACATTGGGGTTCTGAGTTCAATGTCAACAAGGAAACTATCTTGGAGGAGTTTGTACATTCTCCCACTGTCTACATGGGGCAGGGGCAGATGTGAATTATCAGTCAGTCTCTGCAATGCAATGTTTAACATGTAGGTACTAATATATTTAATATAAATAATGGATAATAACTGTAAACAAACTTTTGCATTTAGGAAAATCTTCTATCAAAACTTAAAAGTATATTGGTAAGTGATTAGGATCTTATGTAACAATGGCTGGACATAATCTGTTATATATGTTAATTAATGTGGCAGAGAACATGAATTCAGAAATACACAGTATATTATGGAATATGAACTATCATCATTGCCAGTACTTGAGTGTAGACAGCAAAATAAATCCATATTGGATGCAGATACTTTTTCTTTCCCCTTGTAACTCTCTTCTGTCTCCATATTAGGAAACAGTCAAACAGACAGTGGATAATGTTGTGGTAAACATAACGACTTTTATATTTATTTGATGTTTCTGCCAAGGGGTTTCCAATGCTAATGTTACTGTATTTGTTTCTTGTGTCCTTTAGAACAAACTGGGAGTTCAGCAAAGACGGCACCATTAATCAAGACAAGCCATTTGATGTACGTTGTAGGTTAGCTGCATGGATAAGTGATATAAGCTGAATGGATAAGTCATATAAAATGTTTAAGCATGCTTAGAATGCAAATACATTTTACTTTAACACTTTTCATTTTGCAGCGCAAACAAACCAGCTCAGTTGCTGACATTTTAAAGATGGCATACCAGGACTCATACTACCAACTTAGCTTTCTAAAGTAGGCAGGCAGGTTCCAATAAGAATTCTGTCTGCCAATGCTATGCTAACAGTTTGCTATCCAAATTTAAGAGATCATTCAGCATATTTCAAAGAGTACTCCTCTCTAGATGGTTAAAATTTTCCATTGGTCTCCAGTTATATCATTATTAGTAGTATTATATTTTGTACTTTAAGTTTTTGAAACGGAATTGAATTAATGTTTTAATTTGCCAATAAACACCTCTTCTCCCTAGTCACGAATCCTTTGCTCCTCCTCTATGCCAGTGTCATATGAGCTGTCCCTCTCATGCCAGAGCTGGGCTGTAATGAGCATCTCCATTATTTTTGTAAGGGATACAATCGAGGGGAAGGTTTGAGTCAGAAAGATCAGGAAAAAAACTAGATAAATTCGGGCTGTAGAAAGCGAAGAAACCGTGACTAGCAGGAGCAGGACAGAGTGGGGATGGGAATGGCACAGGGCTGGATCGGGAACTGGCATGGGACAGGACTGGAACAATAACAAAAGCAAACAAGTGCAAGACTAAGTGCAGGAACAGAACCAGAACAGCCCTAGGTGAAGAAACAGAACTAGAGCATAGAACAGGTCAGGAACGAGGCTAGAAGCAGACAGGTGCTAAAGCAAGGAAACAAGAGGTAGAACAAGGTAACAAGAGAAAGGGACCCGCCACTGTGCTCAGGTAAGCAAAGGTCAATGCTTAGGCCCCAGAAGTGAGATGAGCAGGGCTTATATAGGGTAGAGTTAGCCCTGCTTGACTGACCCTATCCAACCAATAAAGCTGCTGGGAACAGATTGAAAAGGCTAAATGATAATGAGAAAGCCTGCTAGTGGCTCATTTGGCCTAGTGGACAGGGCACGCAGCCAGAAATTCCTGGCTCGAATACCAGAAGTCTTACACTTTTGCACCAGGTATAATTTAGCACTATTGACGCGCGTTTTTTTGACGCACAACGCCATGCGGCGAAACAAGGCAAAAAAATGTGCCCATCCCTATTTAGCATCAAGTATTACATGGACGGTGCAGTGTGTCCTGCAGTAGTTCCACCTTAGTACAGTACATGTGCTAGGAGTGTTCACAATTTGTTTGTCTTTATAAGGTGCTATAACTCTCTCCTTTACTCTCAACTTCTATTACACTTATATTTTACAATAAGTTGTAAATAGCGATGGGTGAATCTGACCGGATTCACTTTGCTGAAAATTCACGAAACTGTTTAAATTGCCCAAATTGCTATGGGCGTCATTATCTCAGTGAAACTTGGCAAAACTTTTCGCTCATTACTAGTTGTAAATGATACCTTATGTGAAATTCTTGGTTCTTCTCCATTTATGATTCATGATTATATATTATTTTCCAATAATGGGTTTGCACTCTTAAGAAATATAAACAATGTGGTATTGCCTAAATAAATCTGTTTATAAGAAGTTAATTAACAAACATTTCTCTATACATGTCAAACTGATTATCAATAAAGTGTAAATATATACCACCACAGTGCAATTAAAGCAAGAAGCATACAAGATACACTGGCAAAGGAATGAGAATCAGCCCAATGTTTCTGCATAAAGCCTTTTTCACGGACAATTTACACTTTTTACACTTTTTTGTTAATGAGTTTGACATGTATTGTATATACTGAGAAATGTTCTTGTAATTAATTATCTTCTTATAAAGAGATTTCTTCATGCAATACCACCTTGATTGTATTTCTTAAGTGTGCAAACCCATGTTAAATTGTATTTTTTGGGATATCATATGGGGGTGCCTGAGTTTTATGCACTTGAATTAATTATAACATATTATACTGCTTTTTGCTATACCAGAGTGCCTTCCATTGATCTATGTTTAATTATGTTTATACATATTATACATTTCAATTTTGGATCAGATGGTTCAATTTGTTCCACCTGTATTAAAAAATATATGTATAAGATATTTTTCCACAGGAAAAAAAATGTGAAAATGTAATGTAAAAAGTTTGCTTCACTTGTAAGTAGCATATATATTTCAGACTTCCTAGGCATAGACCTTACTGTATCTACACAGTAATTCCTTTGCAAATTAGATTCCCAGTCCTGCATAGAGGAAACTTTCTGCAAGGATTTGATTTATAATGTTGGTTGCCACATGGAAAGAACCTTCAGTACCCAAGTCATTAACAAATATTCTTTAGAAAAAAAGTGGCCAGAATATTTTAGAACATCACTTATAACACTGATCCAGTTTGAGTAGCTATGTTGGATAGCTAAACTAAGTCATAATCCTTCAACCAGTTCTTTCTCCATGGACTTATATAAGGATCTAATGACTAATATATACATAGTATATAGTAAGTTAGTTTGAAAAAAACACGTCTATCAAGTTCAAACTTTTTAGTCTATATATTACCTGCCTAACTGCTAGTTGATCCAAAGGAAGTGAAAAAAAAAACATTTGAAGCCTCTCCAATTTGCCTCAGAGGGGAAAAAAATCCTTCCTGACTCCAAAATGGCAATTGCACTAGTCCCTGGATCAACTTGTACTATGAGCTATCTTCTATAACCCTGTATCACTTGCTAAAAAGCCATCCAAACCCCTTCTTAAAGCTGTATATATTTACATTACCCTGTGATGTGCAGAGGCTCTGTAGGAATGTCTAACTTCTAACTTCCCAGAACAACAGTTCAAGAGAAATCATAGAATATGTTTTTGGGTGGGTATGCATTAGGTTGCTTACCTTCCAAACACCCACTTCAGACCAGTTGTCCTCTGGTAGCTCAGCTCAAATTTTAGTTTAAAGTTTAATGTTCCTGTTTTTAGTGTTTCAGCATGGCAGCTCAGTGATCCAGAAGCATTCTAAACTGTTAAAAGTTGCTGCTACATTTAGTTGCTATAAGTTGATACATTTCTCAGCAGCATCTGTGGAATATTAACAACTATTGTATCAACAGCTGCCTTGAAACTCAGGGATTCTACTCATCGGGCTAAAAATAATAAATAAATCAACTAAATGTATCAATTTAGACAGTTAAAGAGTTGGTGACCCCCCCAAAGCTGCTTTAGATGGTAAAACATGAAACTTTATATTAATAAATATTAGAAAAATGGTCACAAATAGAAAATAGAAAGCAATCTGAAAAAGTCCTTATTCCTGGTGAACAATCCAAAATCAACCGAACCGAAAAAAAAGTGTCTGAAGTAGGGATGCACCGAATCCAGTGGGTTTCGGCCAAGATTCGGCATTTTACAGCAGGGTTCGGATTCGGCCGAATCCTTGTACCTGGCCGAACTGAATCCGAATCCTAATTTGCATATATAAATTGTGGGGAGGGCAGGATTTCACATGACTTTTTGTTACAAAACAAGGAAGTAAACCAATTTTTTTCCACTTTTTCCTTTCCCGACCCGATTCGGTTCGGTCGAATCTTCCAAGATGGATTCGGCCGAATCCAAAATAGTTTATTTGGTGCATCCCTAGTCTGAAGGTGAACAAACCCCCCCCCCCAACACATATGAACGAATCTATTTCAGTTCAGTTAGAGTGCAATTGCTGTGCTGTATTGGCTGATATACCAATATTTTCATCTGTAGCCTTTATATGTCATCTGTAGCCTTTATATGAGCTAAGGAGGCAGTGACCAAATGATAAATAAATATTTCAACTCTTTATTGTCCCTTAATTCGCTTTTTAATCATACATTTATTTTATGCACATCACAGTGGAGTGCTGACATTTGTTTGTATTAGTGGTGACTCAGTTTATTGCATATTCATATTTTCATTATTTCAATTAATTTTCCAACAACCTGGCTCCATGGTGAAATGATTTATATTTTTATTTCAAGGATAACATTCTCCTTCAAACAGAAACCTCAACTTTGAATTCCTGCAAAATAAATAAATATATTATTAGATAATTTTACCAAATATATAGAGAAAGAGAGACTACAATGAAATTGCATTTTTATTTGACTAGTACTGTTGACTTTTTATGAGAGAGCCATTAAGTAAATAATGAAGTTAATTTAAAGGTACTGTATAAAGATAATTTTATGGCTGGACATCATTTCTGTACATTTTGTTTCAACCTCAGTTACTATATTAAAATTTTTCATTTGTACTTACTTGTTTTGGGCAATACAATAGCTGCATTTGTTGCCGTAGCTCATTCCATCTGATCCACAAAGTGGTTCATATTGCAGAGTACAAACATCTTTGAACATGCTACAATCAACCTACGGATAAAAGTGAAGTAGCAAAGTTGACAGTTAATATAACCCAGGGCCCTCACTAAGGTAGATAGAGGAGGAACCATTTTGCTGACAAAGTAAGCTTATTTATAAGTCTCCTCTGAAAAACTTCTGTAATAACTGACTTCAATGGACTTTGCCGAGTCCACTTACGTAAAATGGAATATGTATGTGCTAATGTAATCTCTGCTTAGCTTTATAATACTTATATTTACTTTCCAAAGGCTTCTAGGAAGGAACAAATGAAATGTCCCCAATGAGCAGTAGATCCTAAAAGACAAAGGGGCAAATTTACTAATGGGCGAAGTGACTAACGTTGGTGAAAATTTGGCGATTTACAGTCACTGGCGTAACTTCTCTAGAGAAGGAGATAGACTCTTGTGGTACTTCGCTCCCTAACGGTTAGTGAATTTGCGTAGTTATGGACGTAACTACGCAAATTCCCTAAGATGCGGATTGTACTGAACGTTACCTCTTGCACCAGACTTGCCTTCGCCACCTCAGACCAGGCAAAGTGCAATAGAGTAGATAGGACTTCCTCAAAATGTAGTTGAAAAATTCCCAAAAAACGCTGGCTTCTTTTTCCTTTTTAAGGGTGGCAGGCTGCAAAAGAGCGTAACAATTTTTTGGGGTAACCCACTTCCCCCTACATTTCCTAACATATGGCACATTAATTATACACTGGGCTCATGTGTAGGGCAATATAACAACTCTATTTTCTTTTATTAAGGTTTCCTGGACTTGTGTAATGTAATGTATTTACTGCAACATATACGTCCATTCAACTTTAACTTCCCACCGTATGCAAATTAGGCAACGCTAGTGCAACTTCGCTTTGCTTGGTGCAGTAACACTAGCGCGACTTCGCCAGCATTCGGCGCCCTGAACGCAACTTCGGATTTTAGTGAAATAGCGTTGGCCTGGCGAATCTTCGCCTGGAGAAGTGTTGTGCTGTGAGCGAAGCCGTCGCTAGCGAATTTTCGGAGGTTAGTAAATTTGCCCCAAAGTGCATTGTACTATATATACTAGGGATGCACCGAATCCATGATTCGGTTCGGGATTCGGCCTTTTTCAGCAGTATTCGTATTCAGCTGAAATTAGGGGCTGGGAGGGAAATCTCGTGATTTTTTTTGTCACTAAACAAGGAAGTAAAAAAATTCGGTAGAATCTTTCGGTCGAATCCAAAATAGTGGATTCGGTGCATCCCTAATATATACACATTGCAGCTTGCACTAAAAAGTTATATTGAATTAAATATTTTTTTAAAATTCATAGAAAGACAGTACCAACCATTTGCCCCTTGATAGAACAAGATCCTTTGTGCTTCACAGAGATGTTAGTCTTTTTCTTCCTAAACAAATTTATAAAAGTAGAGGTGGTGATGATATAAGATATCTTTCATCTAATGTACTGTACTTGTATATTCTGGTTCAGTTGAGATTGAGAAAGATATAAAATAAACAGCAGGGAAAAATAATGCATTTAGAAATATAGATAACATTATAGGAACATTTATCTTTATCTCATAGCATTGCACTTATACATTTATTTATACAGTGGTGCGTTAATGTTTATGAATCCTTTTAAATAGTCATTATTTCTAAGTATTACCTAAAACATGATCTGTTTCTAACACAAATCCTAAAACTAGGTCTTGGACCAAATTAGAAGTGTATGGCTTGAACCCTATCCCATCTGTGAAGCACATAACAATCTTCCTAAGACAGGTTAAAGAAGAAGAAAGGTAATGTTTTGGAATAGCCAAAATCCTGACATTATTTTTATAGAAATGTTGTGAAAGGACCTGGAAAAGGCAATTCATTACAGGGGTTGTTACCCTTCCAAACTCTTTTTTTTAGTTCAGTTGTTTTTAGATTATTCCCCAGAAATAAAGACTGTTTTCAATTACCTTCTATTATATATTCTTTACTGTTTTTCCAAAATCGAAGTTTAAAGTTGAATGTTCGTGCCTCTGGTGTTTCAGTCGGCTCAGTAATTCAGGCGCAGACTCAACAGTTACAATTTTGCAACATTTAGTTGATACAGTTCTTAGCAGCATCTCTGGAGTATTAGTGACTATTGTATCAATTCTAACAGCCGCCTGCTCAGCAGGGACAAAGATAAGAAATGTATCAACTAGATGTATCAATTTAGAACATCACAAGGTCGGCGACCCCTCCTTCCAGAGCTGCTTTAGAAGGTGAAAAATTACACTTTACACTTCAATATTAGAAAAATGGTAACATATAGAAAATAGAAAGTAATTGGAAAAAGTCGTTATTTCTGGTGAAATATCTGAAAACAACTAGTTGTTTAAAGGTGAACAACCCCTTTAAGGGAAGCCCACCAACATCCCTGAGTTGAAGCTGTTCTGCAAGGAGGAATGGGCTAAAATTGCAGTTATCAAAAACAGTTAATATATGCAGAGGTTTACATACTGTACTTTTGCCTCAAACAAACATGCAACTTTAGATAATTTTCCTCAATAAATAAGTGAGAGCCATGGGAGAGATGGTGAGGGGCTCCAGGACCCAAGGCATATACTTCTCCTGCCTCCTCTAACTTCGACCCTGCACATTAGTGGAAGCAAGCATTGATAGTGATGGGGACAGAGAGGAGTTGTCAAGCAGGGAGTGGCGGTGAACAATGGTGGCCTGTAGTTATAGAAGAGAGAAAGAGAAAGGAGGTGTTGAGTGGGGGCGGGATGGGGGTATGGATGAGGATGGGAGCTTGCCTTAGAAGCCCTTCTGTGTTGGCCTGGCTCTGCTTTCAAATACCACTGTAATAAACAGAATGTATACAGATTTTGGTAAAGTATTTAAAGCCTACTTACACTGCTGCACACAGATGACATTCATTGGTATAAGTGACTCCATCTGTGCCACACAGTTGCTTAAACTCTCTGGTACACGGCTTTTTCACATCTTCATCAAATTTCATGAACTTACTGCAATTCACCTGCTCAATGCAAAAATAAATATGTTTACTGTTAACAGTATATAAAGACTGAAAACCTTTATTACGGAGGGGATAAGTACAGTTTATGTGTTTATAAAGAGTTTTGTAATAGTGTAAGAGTGAGTAAAGACTGACACGAAGAACTCAAATTATTTGAAAGCTAGAGCCAAAAGTATGCTTTATTATCCATTTTTAACACTCAAGTTATTTTTATAACTGGACATAAACCTACCATAGCTGTATTGCTCAGCTTAAAATTCTCCTCTCCACTACGCACACACAGAAATCAGCAGTGATAATCAGTGATGATAGCATGAGGTTATAGGAAAAATATACCTTCTGAAAAAATACTGTATATCAGTAAATATTGCCCTGTTACATCTTTTACCTTAAGCCACTATTCTGTGTGCTCCTTCAGATATCACTTCACAGGAAATAATGTAGCTGTACTGTACAGAGCTTTGTTCATTCATTGGCTGATAACATAGGCTGTAACCTAGCATGTATGTGTGCCATTGGTTTGTGTGTGAACAGTGAATGGTATGAGCTGTAATCTTCAAAATATCCATGTACATTAAAGTGCAGATTTATCAATGGTAGAATTTCGAATTTATGTGAATGTTTTACTCTAATAAATTCAAATATACTCACAACTCTAATGGGAGGTTATTTAAATAAAAAACTTGAACGTCTAAAACTCGAACTATTACCGACCCGTAAACTCGAATTTGTCTAAACTTGAATTGAGTTTTTTCTCTAAAAAAAACCTTGAATGTCAGGAAGGCTATTAACATCTTCAAATGCTATTGATTTCTCTGCAGCTTTTAGGTGGTGTCTAATTCGAGCTGTTCCCAGAGTCAAGGGATGATGAATCTCAAATTCGAGTTTAGATTATTCCCAACTCAAATTTGTGAGTTTTGACCAAAAATCCAACTCAAAAATTAATTTGAATTTGAATGAACAATTGGAACCTTAATTAATCTGCTCTTTGGAAGCCCATTTACTGTATCAAATGTCGAATTTCAAATTCAAGTGAATTTTTATTTTAATTTGAATATATTCAAAATTCCAATGTGAGGTTAAAATATGTGAAGGTCTAAAACTAGAACAAATATTACTGACTCGAAAAGTAAAAATTTAATTCAAATCGCATTTCACTAAATTCGAATCGAGTTTTTTTTCTGAAAAAAACTCGAATGTCAGGAAGGCTATTAACATCTTCAAATAGGTAACTGGACCTCTGCCATTGACTTCTACATGAAATTGGCAGGTTTTAGGTGGTGAATAGTCGAATTCAAATTGTTCCCAGGGGTTAAGGTTTGATAAATCTCGAATATGAATTGAGTTTGGATTATTCCCAATTTGAATTTGTGAGTTTTGAGTCAAAAATTCTAATTTACTATTCGACCATTAATAATAAATCTGCCCCCAAGTTACCTATAGGTCATATAGATCATTTTCTGCTGATAGGTCTGCGTTTGTACAGTAGGTCCCTAAGAGCTCTTTTGTCAAGCTGACCTTTCTGTTAGAATTTGACAAATTGCAGACACCCGCATGTAGGGTTATGGAAATCAGATACAGTAAGTTATGTAAGCATTGGGCAAATAATTTCACATAAGATTAAAAAGCACATGCTAATTTAATGTTATTGTTTATTTCTATTATCAACCAATTGGATTAGCGCTAAAAAAATGAATAAGGACAGTTCAAACACTCAGGGGCACATTTACTAAGGGTCGAAGTGAATTCGAAAGTGAATTTTCAAATTCAAAAACTTCGAATTTCGAAGTAATGTTTGGGTACTTCGACCATCGAATAGGCCAAATTCGACTTAGACTCGAATTAGAAAAACTTTGAATATTCGAGCATTAGAAAATCGAAGTACTGTCTCTTTAAAAAACTTCGACTTCGACACTTTGCCACCTTAAACCTGCAGAATTGCTATATATTAGCCTATGGGGACCTCCTAGAACCTATAGCCAACATTTGGCTAAGTTTTTAGAAGTCAAAGTTTTCTTTTAAAAAAAAAACCAAACGTCCGATTAAATCGTTCAAATCGTTAGATTCAAACGATTTCTACAATCGATCGATTTTAATTCGATCGAAAACTGCTAAATTTAATGATAAAAAAAAACTTTGACTATCGCATTTTTTCAATTCGATGGTCGAATTTCGAAGTTTTAGACCCTTGGTAAATGTGCCCCTCAGAGTAGCACCACCCTAACTATCTCTCTTCCTGCTATAAAATCTCTACAACTGTGTTGAATCAAGATTTGGGTATGCACTTAAATTGAATTTTAAAAAAAGAGAGAAAATGAGAGAGAAACCAATGAGATTTTGAAAAACTAGGCAATGGATCCTCTTTAAATTCAAGTGTACAATGCAGAGGTATTTAGTCATGTGATATGAAGCACACTATTATTCTGACCGCTGGCTCACATTGCAGCACCATTTTTCCTATTAAAATGACTGTGTCATTTAAGATAGATTAGCTAATAAGGAATGTCCAACTGGTATAATTGTTGTTAAAGATATGTCGATATAAGATATATGTTCATATATGTTCATTCAACCATGGATACATACATACGTACATGATTTTTCTGCCATTTTTGAGAGCTTTGTCTTATGTGCAGCAAACACCACACACTTGGGGCTCATTTATCAACACTGGGCAAATTTGCCCATGGCAGTTACCTATAGCAACCAATCAGTGATTAGCTTTTTGATATTCGAAATCGAAGGATTTACATTCGGCAGTCGAATATTGAGGGTTAATTAACCCTCGATAATCGACCCTATGTAAATCTGCCCCCGGGTATTAAGTACAACTTACATTTTTACTGCAGTACCAAGTCAGTCTTTGATTTATGTGATTATAATTAAAAGATTTGTGTTTAGATTATATTTTTGCCCTAGTCAAGTAAAAATGTACATTTGGCTGAAATAAATTACCTTATATCCAGGAAATGGACAGCGTCCTGCATCCTTGATATCAATGTTTTTCTTTTTCTTTCTGAAAAGGAAGAAAGAACTTACATAATCATGATCTAGAAAAAGAGCACTGCTATTTGAAATGTTTAACAAGTTATGAAACGTGCAGTAATAAATAATGACAAACCTTATTACATTTTAAAGGGGGAATGTAATAAAAGTTGCAAAGAGAAAAAACAATTCAAACAAATAAGAATAAAATTAATTTTGCAAGGTAATATTATTCCTTACACTGTGTTAACATTTTAATTGTGCTCGAATTTTAATTGTGCATTGCACATTTTTAAAGGGGAACTATTGTGAAAATGAAAATTTAATATAAGCTTAATGGTACTGAAATAAGAAATTGTAAATACTATCAATTAAATATTCGGTATTATTTCTGAAATAATAAAGTTTGTCTTCACTATTCCTCTCTCAACATCTGTTCTGCATTCTTCATGTAGGAGTTGGGTGTCAGATGTTCATTGACAGTTTGATCCAATATCTCTTATTGGGGGTGCTCCCTTTCTTAGCAGATGTATTAGAGCTAACTCAAATAACAAAATAACTGACTATGGGACAGATTTACTAAGGTCGAGTGAATTTGCGAAGTTAAAAAAGTTCGAATTTCGAAGTAATTTTTTGGGTACTTCGACCATTGAATAGGCTACTACGACCTTCGACTTCGTTTCAAACGATTCGAAATAAAAACCATTTAATCGTTTGATCGTACGATTTCTATTTGAAGTTGAAGGATTTCAATTCGAGGGTCGAATTTCAAAGTTTTTTTAACTTCGCAATTCGACCCTTAGTAAATCTGCCCCTTAGGCACAAATTCTGCATATAGAGAGACAGGATTTCTGATAATTTTAATAGAGAGGGCTCTAATACATCTTCTAGGCAAATTTTTTGAAGCAAACTATTTTTTCAGTGAGAAGGTTTATTACATATACTACACACTGGCGCAAACCATAAAATTTGCAATATTTCTTCCACTGTCAGAAGTGGTCGCTAAATAGTTTCCATGTTTGAGAAAGCTATAATAAATTTACCCAAATAATTTTGAATAGATTTTACATTACCAACTTTTATTACATTCCCACAAGAGTATTTAAATAACCCAATTCTTGTAGTGCACCTCCTCTACCTTATGTGTCAATTATAAAAAATCACAAAAAATGATTACTGTATTAAATGATATAATAAATTAATGAGGACTATTTGTAAAACAAACTATTGAACATTTGCTATAGGTTATAGCATATGTATCTTTTTTAAACCAGCAATAGTTCCTTTTAAAGCAGATCAATTTAAGGGTTATATAATAAAAGGCACTAAGTCTATAGGCAAAATAGTCAGCACAACTTTGTTAAATCTTCTTACTTTGTATGGGTGCAGGTTCTCCAGTGGCCACTTCCCACCAGCAAATACAGCAGAGATTCGATATGAACAGCACCACAATGTCTTGTTATAATAAAAATGCCTTTATTGCACACTTATAGGGCATTACCGCAACGTTTCAGGCCTCACTTGGCCCTTTTTCAAGCTAAGTTTGCCCAAGGACTAACCAATATCAGGTAATTAGCAGGTACCATATACTGGTCACTTGTTTAAAAGCAAACATCTTATTGGTTGCTATGGGTTACTGCTCCTGGGCAAACGTAATGCCTTAAATTACATATGGGGATATAAGTTTTATTAGGACCATCCATTATAACTGAAGTAAGCAACGCTAGGTATGACATTCTGAAAGATTTTGATTTTCACGATTTTTGGGGATCTCTCATCAGATTTTCACAATTTTTTCGAATTTTTCACCCAAAAACTCAGAATTTTGCCCGAAAATTCAGGGGTATTGCCAAAAACCCAGTGCACATCAAAAAATCATTGGGACTTCTCCCATTGACTTATATGCAACCTCGACAGGTCTGAGATGCCGGATTTTCAGATTCTGAATTTTCCAATCCTCGTGGTTTAATAAATTCCGAAAAATTTGTGATTTTTTTTTAAAAGTTCGATTCAATTTAAAAAAATCACAATTTTTTTTTGTGATATTTGGAGTTTATTAAATAACCCCCTGTGTGTATTATTTAACTAGCAAATTCAGAACTAAAAGTTTTTAAAATTTACTAAATTGCTAGAATTGTTTTTTTGAGCAGTGCTTGAAAGTCACTGGCTATTGTTTGCTCAGATTATTTCATTTTGATTTCTCCTAAATATTAAGCCAGGACATTTGATTAAAATTGTATTTGGATAGCAAGACATTTCATGGTTTTATTGGAACTGTTAATTTAACCTTAAAGATAATGAGGTTAATGTTTTCAAGACTAAAATTGTCAGCTCAGTTTGAAAGCTAGTGTTATGCCCAAAGTTCCTACTGATAAAAAAGAAATACTGGGACTTACAGACGAGCAGCACACAGCAAACATTTATTGTCATAAGATTCTCCATCTGTTCCGCACACGGGCTTATAGTCTTTAGTACACATCAAGTCTTCTTCTCCCCTTTTTTTGTATGCATTACAATTGATCTGCTCAAAATACAGTAAATGTGATTAAGTATTACAATTTGGAAGATTTACTATAGCCTCTCTGTCAATCCCCTTTTTCTACTGCTATTGTTGCAGACTCTAGTCTAGTTGAAGGCAGTTTACATTACATTTTGATGAAAGACAATCAGTATATATACCTAAATCAAGTGAATTTAGAGTTGATGAATGTCTTCGATTACAATTTCCAATAGAACCATTTTTTTTCATGTTTAGATGTTTTTTCAAGAAAACATGTGTTGTTCCAAACAATCTTTGTCTGGAGAACATAATTCATATAAATCATATAACTGTACATAGTATACTATATGAGGTAAAAAAACACTTTTCTCAAGTCAAACATGCCTTCTAATTGATCCAGAGGAATAGCAAAAAAAAATCAGATTTTTATTATCCAAATTCGGGTTAAACCTATTCCCTCAGCCTGAAGCCAGTAAACCATCTTAAGTTAAACAATTTCACAGCTCAATTTCATACTTTAATATGGAACCTCCTTATTACTAATCTCAAGAAAAAACCTTGCATCCTGTAGAATGAACTATTGGTCAGTAAGGCATTACTGTTATTATGTTTCTACATAGTTATAATTTTGCCCTTAAGAATCAAGTTGCCAAGCTTTTCCTCAACCTGAGACATTCCATAACCTTTATATAATATATTCACTCTTCTTTGGACTTTTTCTGTTCTCTATGCATTTACAAAAATGTATTACCAAGGCCAACATTACCTAAGTTTTAAAAAAAAAAAACTTATGCAGCACTATAAAAGGTATGGCAAAATTAAATTAGGTCATATCCAGTGCACCCCCACTGTCCAATTTTCTACTTCCCACATTAATTTTTTTTTTTTTTTAAATGATCTGTCCATCACAAAGTCATACAAAATACTAGGGGTACTTATAATGCCGTTATTCAGAACATAATCTTGAAAGGTATCCTTTAAACCTTCACATAAGTTTGTTACAGGTGACAAATGTACCAGTTTGAGATCATTACCATAAACCTATTTGCATTCCAGTTATGCTTCTTGTTGTCCTCGTTCCAAACCCTTAAGGGCCTAGTGGTCCGATTGGGTTCCTGACTGACAACATGTTCGAGATCCATGAGATAGAGTTATAGATAAAAATAAAAGTTATAAGTGGAAGAGATGCAATTCCATATTGAAATGTCAGTGAGTATGCCTCTATTCTATTGCATGTGGACTCCAATCACACAGTGGATGGGCTGAGAGGTTTATAGAATCCTACAACTGTGGCAGACTAACAAGTTGATGTGTGTGTGTGGATAAGTTTGTTTTCAAAACAGATCAGTTCAATCAAGATTAACCTATTATTTAGTAAAAGCCTGCTCAAACATCTAGCTGACCAAAGCAAGGCAAAAACCGTTTTTTAAGCTGTCTCCAATAGGCTAATTTTAAAATGCATTTATTCTGACCAGCCCTGTATCAGCTTTGAGTTAATTTCAATATCATTTTTATTTTTTGCTAGACAAAAGTCAATAGAACACAAAAATATATAAAAACAATTCACAAACCTCAGTATTTCCTTGATAACTCCTTATACCTGAGTAAATAAAATGAATGTAAATGATGTATAATCTCTGTAAAGCATTGTAGAATATGTTGGCACTATACAAACTAGAATAATAGTTCATTTCATTGTATTGCTAATCGACATACCTTTTTCTTTAAGTGGGATTTTTTCCATACTATATTAATACTAATTCTAACAATCAATAAATGATCAATGAACATAAACTAAAATGTTCTGAATTTAATCTTATGCTAAATAAAGTGTTATTTGTGCACAACTAACAAATGAACTCATATAACTGTATAATACCAAATATAGTGCTGTACAATTCCACATTATAAATATCCAGTAAAGGAGGACCCACCCACAGGGATAAAGTGCAGCATTAAAACAGTGCATTTAGCTTACCATAAAGAATAGTCAAAAGGGCTGAAATTGTCAGCAGTCATGGGTACATAACAGCCCAACTACATGACCAGGATTCTGTCAGATGCTGTAATTTCAAGTGTGCCTTAATGGATCAATGTGCAAGGTAATTCTCATTATTTTAAGAAATTCTATACCTGGAAAGCTGCCGACAAGTGCAGCTATGAGAACAAACACACATTCTGCCTTCATCCTGTAATGTTTTACTCCTGCAGACTGCTGCTGGATTCCTGCAAGGAGACACTTTGTGCCTGGTTAAGCATAGTTTTTATATTTTATAGAGGCTTTCTCAAGGCAGAGTTACATTCACTACACCCTTAAATAAGACAGTTAATCTACTAAGTAAACAAAAAAGAAAAGAATGAATAAAACTATCCCACTCTATTGTTTATACTAAGGGTTTCATGTTTTAAATACTACAATGACATTTAGCTCTACTTGACAGCAATATGAATGTTTTTATTTAACTGAAATGCCTTAACTACGGTAATCGTTAAATGACCTTTCATAATCATATATTTACTTTGTAACTTATCACAACACGCAATCACATACAGGTATCTGAATTTCTGAAAGAAATCTGATATGGAGAAATGATCTGAATTAGTGAAAGACCATATCCCCTAAAATCCATTTTAAGAAAATAATTCAATTTTTTTGTAATTATTTATTTTTTCTCTATATTTATACTGTACCTTGTACTAGCCCTACACTATTTACACAGTAGTAAGAAAGGGCTGAGCTACCTTTTTCAATATGGCGGCCACAATATTGCTGAAGCAAACTGTAAGATAATTCAGTGGTACAGCTTTAAAGAATATGTTTAAAGCAAAACAATATCCATTTAGTTCACCCTATTGAGGAATTTGATGTATAAAAATGGATGTGTATTACACATTCATTCTCCTTTAATGTTTAAGGGTGTTATTTATTAAAGGTCGATTTGTGAGGTTTTTTTCTAGCTCGAATAAATTGACAATTTAAACAAACTCGAGTATTTGCTTATTTATAAAAAAAAACCTGAATGTAAAAAAATAAATCAAATGCAATTGGGGAAAAACATGAATACCTTGAATATATATAGGCTAAAAAAACCTTGGAATACCTCGAATTTATCACGTTTTCAATTGCAAACCAGTGTAAAACACCTGCAAATCATGAAGGCAGAAAACATCTTCAAATGGTTAAAGGGACCACTGCCATTGACTTTTACATTAACTCAACAGGTATTTGCTTGAGTATTTTTGGATTCTGACTTTTGAGTTGTTTTTTTCCTGAAAAATTTGAATTTCTAATGAAACTAAGCTTGACAGACTTTTGACCTTTAATAAATAACTTCCTAAATGTATTTAGTAGCCTTAAGGCACAGTGATATGAATTATGGATAAAAAACAGTTCTTTGCTTGTATGACTAGCCTGAAACTTTGCTCCTGGGGCAACTTCTGTTGAAGTGCATTTATGCAAAAGTGTGTGGAAAGTGTAAAAAAAACATGTTTTACTATATAAAGGGTTTTCAAGATCTAACTTCTTCAGTTGGACCTGATTGGCCAAATTATAACAGCCTTTCTGATCATATCACAGATTGTCTGTGTCTATATGAAATCCTTGTTAGAAGTGTGTGCCAATCACCGTCTGCACTTATTTTTCAATGTGTATGAGGTCAAAATACTGATCTTAATTTTGAATTGCCCAGTCCAAGGAAATGGATCTCTTACCTTCTGTATAATAGTTTGGTCATATACAGTACATCCATTTACTGTTCTATTATCTCTAACATACTTCAACATCTTTTTACTTTTCTTTTCAGTCTTTAAGGTAACTATTTCTGTTGTTGCCATGTCTTTATGAAATCTGAGTTCCAGACAAACGGTGGTGTGTACTGCCTTCATGATGGACTGTGCGGTGGCCCTAAATCCCCATATGCCCCACTGTCACTCAAGCACATCAGAGAATCTAACCACACTCTACCCACATCCCAGCCCAGAAGTATCAGCATTGCTTTAATAAGACGAATACTTTGGTTTCTTCTCATTCTTGCAACATATATTTTGCAGAATATCTGTGGCTATGCTGTCATCCAGATTGTTCATTTTACTCAACAGACAGTTAAACAGCAGGAAAAGTATTAGCAACAGGATCAATGTTGCTTAATCTTGTCTTATGTTTGAAAGCAGACATTAGATATAAGACATCTGCTTCAGTTTTGTTACATAACCATAATACAAATACAGGCAGGCCAACAGTTAACCCACCTCCAAAACTGCCAAGTCTCTGCAACTGGACAAAGTAAAGTGCAAACCCTTTACATTGTGCTTGTAAACATTCACTCTCAAAATACTCTATTAAATTACATTTATTAAACAGACTATTTATGGTTCCTCTTCAAATCCTTTCACTGCATCAATAAGGGGCACATTTACTAAGGGTCGAATATCGAGGGTTAATAAACGCTCAAATTCGACCGTCAAAGTAAAATCCTTTGAATTTGAATATCGAACGATTCGAAGGATTTTAATCGATCGAAGGATTTTTCTTCGACCAAAAAACCTTAGAAAACTGATGGGGAAGGTCCCCATAGGCTAACATTGTACCTTGGTAGGTTTAAACTGCCAAAGTATGAAGTCAAAGTTTTTTTTAGAGACAGTACTTCGACTATCAAATGGTTGAATAGTCAAATGATTTTTAGTTTGAATCGAAGTCGAAGTTCTTGGTAGCCTATTCGATGGTCGAAGTACCCATAAAAATACTTCGAAATTCGAAGTTTTTTTACTTCGAATCCTTCACTCGAGCTTACTAAATGTGCCCCTAAGTGTTTCTTAAAGGGGAACTATTGCGAAAATTAAAATTTAATAGAAGCTTCAGCATACTGAAATAAGAATCTATTAAAAATGATGTACCATTACTCAGGACGCACTGAATCCACTATTTTGGATTCGGCCAAACTCCCCAATTCTTTACGAAAGATTAGGCCAAATGCTGAGTCCTAATTTGCATATGCAAATTAGGGGTGGGAAGGGGAAAACTTGTTTTGTGACAAAAAGTTACGCAATATCCCTCCCTGTCCCTAATTTGCATATGCATATGCAAATTAGGATTCGGATTCAGTTCGGCTGACCAGAAGGATTTGTGCAATAGGCAGTTAATTTTTTATTTGTACTGGACAGTTATTTGAGTGAGCTCTAATACATCTGCTAGGAAAGAAAGCCCCTCTATAAGATATATTCTACCTAATTGTCAATGAATATCTGACACCCAACTCCTGAGAGACCAAGTTTTCATCTTCTAGCAGATGAATGGGGCCCACCAACAGGCCTCCCCAACTATTTAGCTAAAAACAGACCAGATACCAATTGGACAGATTTAAAAATTCACAGGCCCCAGTGTATGATCCAATTGTTGGCCCCAGGGCTAAAATCAGATAAATCCTATTTAGCCCTGTGAATGGGTGGCCAAACTGGACCCAGAGCCTCACCAAACAAGTACATCTGGCAGTGTATTAGAAACTACAGAGATAAGATGAGCGTGTTTAATGACTTTAATGCAATGGCACATCAAAAACCCTGGTCTCAAAAAAGTTGAGAAGGTAGTTGGCACTAATAAACAATTGCAGCTACTGCCATAATGGTAATTCAGAGGCCAATCCCAGTTTTAAGCTATGATATGTGTGGAAAGGTCATGCTGATTTGACACCAGAACCCAAAGCAGAAATATGAGGATTTATGGATTATTCCTAGTTTTTCTCTCTGCACTATATCATTATGTCACTATCTGAGAAACAATATGGATATTCACTGTGTGTGTACTCTTTGGTAAACACGGCTTTGTTCCATATTTATTTCTGCGTAATCTTCTGCTAAAGCACTCGAAAAGAAAACATGACTCATAAGACGATAAATGTTATTTAAGGTATTCTTGGCATTAAGCAGAGAACAGGAAGAAGGAGATTAGTTGCAAAATGCGTAACACATCATTTGACCTGTTAGAAGAAGGCAGTTTAAATCAGCCACAGAAATGTTATCTTGATTAAACAACATTTTTTTGTCCTGCGGACAAATAAACAGCATCCATTGAGATGTTGTGTTCTATAACATGCAGAACTTATAACATGTAGAACTTAGAACACTGGTAAGGTATGATCCATATAGAAACATGTCCTTTTGAGAACCCTACGGCTTTCTGGCTCCCTACAAGCAGAAACTTATTTTCACAATTTCATACTAAGTACTAATTAAATGTCTCCCTAAGGGTTGTTCTCTCCAAGTTACTACACCTTGTGTAACAGGATTCACTGACTGGTAGTGGTAGCTTTGAATAACTTAATTATATTTTAGTTCTAGCTTTCCCGTTCTATGTGTTTTTGACTTATAACAGTCACCTTTAGCTTCAGGTACTGCCCAGAATTGTGTCCAGGGTTCCCACCATGGGACCACTTTGAAGCAAACACACACTGCCAATTGTTAATAGAAAAGGCAGTCCCCCACAAAACCATCTACTATTTTAGAACTATTTTTTGGACTTTGTTATTTATTCCACTGATTGTACGTAATTACAGACAACTTTGCGCAAATAAAAGATTTTTACCAACAGGTAACAGATAATATGCAACGTTTCGAGGCTCCCGCTTGTTTCTCTAGCATTGGTGATTACAGTGACATCACAACCTATTTTAAAGCATAGGTAGTACACACCCCCATCACATCATTATGTAAATTAGTTCCCTTATGTTACAAATTATTCCACTTAAAATGGCTACATATTCACAGCTTCAGATGATACAAATTAGTTGAAAGGTTACCCAAAAAGAACAAAATGAGTAGTCAAACATATATAGTCACAAATGACATGTGATAAAAGAAGGGATGTGTGTCATACCAGTTTGCGCCCCAACCGTTTTTAATCCAACATACCATAACCGTAAGGTTTGTATCAAGTAAAGGCATTTAAATCGTACTCTCTATCGAGTCCCCTTGGGGTCATTTAAGCATGTAAACTACATACTCTAAATCGCATGTGTAGTGACCCTGTATGTCAAACTTTTTCCCTGAATATGTATGTGTGAACGTGTCAGTGCGTATAACACTCAAGCACTGGTTGCATCTACCACAATTGCCATTTTTCAGGGGTGCCAAGATTCTCTGTGGGTTAATACGTGTAGTTCCCAAGTCAGCCTTAACCAATCTATCCCTCAAACTGCGAGGACGTTTATAGGAAAGGAGTGGAGGTTCCTGGAACTCTGGGACATCAGGATATGCTTTCCTCAGTAAGGGCCAATGTTTGTGTATAATGCGGTGAACCTTCCATGCACACAGATGATTTGTGTGCACAAAAGGTATACGGGTCTGATGTTTTGATCCCTGTGCCTTGTGGTAGAAACTGGATCTACTGTATTAACCCTTTCCACTTCCTGTGTGAGCATCTCCTTAGGATACCCCCTCTGTGTGAATTTAAATGTCATCTCATCCAACCACATTTTGAGTTTATCCTCCTCCGTAACTATTTGTTTCACTCGTAAAAATTGTGACCTAGGAAGAGAGGAGATGTTAGCCCTCACATGTCGTTTGTGACTATATATGTTTGACTACTCATTTTGTTCTTTATGGGTTTTTGTAACCTTTCAACTAATTTGTATCATCTGAAGCTGTGAATATGTAGCCATTTTAAGTGGAATAATTTGTAACATAAGGGAACTAATTTGCATAATGATGTGATGGGGGTGTGTACTACCTATGCTTTAAAATAGGTTGTGATGTCACTGTAATCACCAATGCTAGAGAAAGAAGCGGGAGCTTCGAAGCGTTGCATATTATCTGTTACCTGTTGGTAAAAATCTTTTATTTGCGCAAAGTTGTCTGGACTTTTTTGTTTGTTATATGATTTTACCGCGACGTGGACTAAGTCACGGACTAAAGCGTGAGCTCCACTTCAGTTTGTACAGATATATATATAGAAAATATTCAAATTAATTCTGTTTGTACACAGAAATAGATATCTATAAACCATCTATGAATTTCATTAATTTTATAAACATTTCTGTTTGACCGGGTAAGCAGAGGGTTATAGTGAGTGGTGCTAAGCACCAGTTTTACCAGTAATGATTGGTTATTCCAAATGGGTATTGGATATCTCTACTGCAACCACAATGCCATAATCACTCGGAGTACCCTTTACAACACCAACCCCTTCACCCATTCAGAGATCCCTCCCATAGCGAGAAATTGGCCACATAAAGGAGATTAATAGCAAAAGCAATATGCAAGAAAGGAGGGTGTAAGCCATATTAACAAATGGCTACCTAGCCACACTGGCAAGTACTAGTGGTAGTATCAGTTGGAATTCAATGTGCCTCAGGCACTTAATTCAAGCGATTAGCTTAAGATTCGAACCTACGGGTCATACCGCCAGTTCCAACCCCTTCACCCTCATAGTACACCAATCATTACTGGTTAAACTGGTGCTTAGCGCCACTCACTATAATGTGAATGCTAGTGATTTTGTTAGAAAGCATTATGAGTCATCTACTACAGTTTGTGTGCATGTTTACATCAACAATAAATGGTGACCCACCCTCATGAATATAGCACTGCTGAACACAGACAGCTCTGTGTTCAAGGGAGAAACCGCAGATCTGGACCAGAGTTCAGAGGCCCGGAGCAGTACATTTAGGATGGAAGGCAAAGAGAAAAAAAATGTTTTGCGCCATAGACATACTGTATAATTCTTCTGCCTACCCCTAGATCCGGCCTTGGCCTTCTGTGTTGTAAATGAGTAGGGATGGGCGAATTTGACCCGCGAAATGTCGCCGACGCCCATTAAAGTCGAATAAATTTTGACGCGCATCGAAAAAAATTTTGACGTGCGTCTTTTTATTTTGACACACGACGCCATGCAAGTCTATGGGCGTAATTTTTTTAGTGAAACAAGGCGAAAAAATTTGCCCATCCCTATAAATGAGCCCTAAGTTATATCTACTGTTAATTAAAGTACTTGTCTCCACATTGCTAATGCTGAGGAACCAGAGATTCTATTTTATGCCATTATTTGCCATGCTACTTACTGTAACTTATGAAATGAGAATAAAAAGAACAAAGAGTTGTCTAGCAGTTGAACTAGCATTGAGAATGTGTGGAAAAAAGCTTGAAGAGATAATAAGATTCTGTCTGAACTTTAACCAACATGAAGTCTGCTTTCAATCAATTAGAAAGTGCTTTAGGAGGTCAATGTACTTTTAAGGAATCAACCCAAGCCAACATAATCATTTCACAATCTCAACTGCGCATTGCAAATGAATTCAAGTATAAATAAGCAAGAGTGGATGTAGCAAAATTAAACTCCTCAAGAACCTCTGCAGGACACATATAAAGAAAATCTGCTACTCTGATCATGAAGACAGTTCTTATTTTCCTGCTTTGTTCATCAGCATTTCTGTGCATAATGGGTAAGAAATGTTTTGAGTGTAAAATAATTCATGGACAGGTTAGATACAAACCAAGTGTATCTTTTTTTTCTCTGTAATGCTAGATAATTCCAAAAAGTGCTGTTGTACATTGCTGAATATGTGTAAGGTTTGGTCTGGATTTTTTAATAAATGCGGTAATAGGCTAAAATGTTTCAGCCTATCCTAGTACAGGGGAGGTTTATTCAATCTAATTATGTTTGCCTCCTGTGCCAGAACAGACTTGTTGATTTGCAAGCTACTACCTACAATGTACTAAGCACTTATTTAAAGTTAGATATCTAGATTTTATCTTGGCTTTTGCTCCTGATATCTCTCTTCTCTAAATATCTGGTACCATCTTACTAATATACTTCAGACCCAACCTGTACTTGACTGCTCTTTGGCTTGTTGTTTGTTATATCTTTAGTTATATATACAGTATATATTTATACAGAGGCTTTGAAGAGGTGGTTCACCTTTAAGGTAACTTTTAGTATGTTATAGAATGGCCAATTCTAAGCAAATTTTCAATTGGTTTTCATTATTTATTTTTATAGTTTTATAATTATTTGCCTTTTTCTTCTGACTCTTTGCAGCTTTCAAATAGGTGTCGCTGAACCCTTCTAAAAAGCAAATGCTCTGTAAGGCTACATATTAATTGTTATTGCTACTTTCTATTACTCATCTTTCTATTCAGGCCTCTCCTATACATATTCCAGTCTCTTATTCAAATCATCATCAGTGCATGGTTGCTAGGGGAATTTGGACCCTAGCTACCAAATTGCTTAAAATGCTAATTGAAGAGCTGCTGAAAAAAAAGCCAAATATCTCAAAAACATTACATAATAATAAATGAAAACCAATTGCAAATTGTCTCAAAATATCACTCTCTACATCATACTAAAAGTAATCTGAAAGGTAAACCACCTCCTTAAGAATGTAAGATAAAAAGTGGAGACAGCTGTTTTATAGAGAAACACAGCAATGAGGAGCAGTAGGAATCAAACAAAGTACAAGAAGAATACAAAAGGGAATGAAGGTGGTGACTGGATTGTATGATGGAAAAGGGCATTATGGCTAAAAGGTGATATGGCATTTATTGCGAATGGGGGAAAGTACAATGATTTCTCAATGAAAGCTGAGCAAAAGGAATCCTGGGAAAGAGACCAGTATACTGTAGCGGCTAAAATGGCAATTTTCATGGAAGATTATATTATCTAAAGCTTACCTAATAGGTTTTAAATTACAGTCAGGGCACTTGCTGATCAGATCCTAACTACAGACCAGTTTCATATTAATTGTGGCCCGTCAGTGTAGTGCAGCTCTTGCAGAGCCAGCAAAGTGGGATCACAAGAAAAGAGTTTCAGGTGAAAAGCCTCTCCTATCATTTGTATGCAAAGTATAAGTAATCCTTGCAAGAAAGCTAGAGGCCTGCCAGCATCTACTACAGAAAATACTCTAATACACTATACATTGGGATCTTGCTGTTCTTAATGTTAAATGATACCAGCAGTTGAATATGAATGCATAACCAAAATACAATCTGTTTGTGTTTTTCTTTTTCCTAGGTTTGCCTGTTTCTTCTGATATGGTTAGTAACTATGGTTAGCATTGTATGATTACCTGCAACATATTGCTATACCACCAAAATATTGCTGTGTTTAAAGAGGGGGAGACCTAAGGCGAGGCTATTACAGGCTGAAATCAAATATAAATAAACTACTGGTTCTTTTCCACCACCAAAAACAGCCCATTTTGAAATAATAATTTAACTGGGCACAAAGGATAAATCCACATTTAGTGGACATGACGTTTGATTCAGTTCCAGATGTATCCTATTTCTAGTGATACTATCCCATCTACCACTGCAACTCTATAATCACCGCAATGACATATTCAAGAATATCTTACGGTGTTATAGAAAAAAGTAACTTAAATGTGGCCAGAAGAGTTTGGAGTTGGGGGAAAAAATAAAATAACAAAAGATGACAATGGAAATAAGCATAGTAAAATAGCTTGAAAGAAGACATGAAAAATGTTTAGAAAAAGGGAATAAAATCACAACAACTAGAGATTATCAGTAATTTGAAGAAGTAACTTTTCTGCCTAATGGTTTAATCTGGAAAAGTTCCAACAATATTTATTATAAAGTATGCTCCTTGTTTCACAACAGGAATATTGCTCTGTCTATGCTGAACACAGAAATTGCAATAAGATCTACAGTCCTGTCTGTGGAACAAACAGAATAACCTACCCCAACAAGTGTATTTTCTGTCTTGAGAGCAGGTAGGTTTGTGCCTACTTTATGCTCTAAAATGTTTTCGTCTTCCCTTCAAACATTTATTCAGCTGCATCTGCAAACATTTCTATTTTATGTATACCACCTTCTGTTGTACAGCATTGCACAACATGTTACTGTGCTTGTTAATGATAACTGTTGGGCAATATGGAACTGGTTAGAAGAAGGAATCTATATGTCCATAGAATAATGCTGCCAATTAACCTAAAGAATTAGTGCAATTGTGTGTGTCAAAACTGTACAACCAACTGAACAAACAGACTTCAAGTTACAAAAATATTTTAAAGCAGATTTATTAAGGTTCAAATTGGAAATTCAAATTTGAATTTTCAACTTGGATTTTTGGTCAAAACAAATTCGAGTTGGGAATAATCTAAACTCAAATTAATGTCTTCCTGACATTCAAGTTTTTTACAGAGAAAAAACTCAATCCGAGTTTAGTCAAATTTGATTCAAATTCGATAAGAGTTTTCGGGTCGGTAATATTTGTTCAAGTTTTAGATATTCTAGTTTTTTCTTAAATAAGATACTATTCGAATTTCAAGGTCATTCAAGTTCATTCGAATTACAAAAAACTTTAACATCCGACCTTTGATAAATCTGCCCCTCAGTGATGTGGGCCAGAGAAAAGAATAAACATAGCTGGATGTAACTTGGTAATGATGAGTAAATTGGTCCCATTTCCCTTGGAGGAAAATTCCCTACGTTTTGGGTAAAAAATAAGAAATGGGAAAAAATGATTGAAGTCAATGGGTGTGGAGATTTTTTAGCGGCAAATCTATGCCTGGTGAAATGCCTTTTTATAGAAAGGGAGATTCATCTCTAAGTCTCCCAACCTTGTGCCTTGTTGAAATATGTAAAAAAAAATTCTTAGGGATCAGTAGCCACAAGGTATGATGTATCTGTGTGTAGCCTGACACAAGCAAATATAATGATGTGTATGAGAATAGTCTAGCTGAAAGGTATAAGAACTAGACAAACATAGAGTTTTATTTTTCCCTATACAATTTAATCAAATTAAACTCTCTCTTTTCTTACAGGATGAAAAACTATAGAATCAGACTTGACCACGAAGGCAGGTGTTAGTGAAAGACCCACTGTCTATTTGTGTTAACTATGCACATACTTTTTACTTCAGCACATATATCCACAGTTCATTTAAGAAAAGGATTTCAAGATCAATTGTAATTTTTGTATATTTCACATGTACTGTATTTGCTGTATTCTACATAAATGTATTTCTGAGGAGGGAAAAACGAATATCAAACAGAAGATAAGGACCCAAATAATTGAAACAATTCAAACTGGGAGGCCCATTTATCAACATTTGAATTTTAGTGGTTTTATGACTTCAATTAAACTCTCTTTCCCTATAATCACAAATGTCTTGTAATTTAGTAAAAAACACGAATACAAAAAGTACGAAGGAAAAAAAAACACTGAACAATGCGCTAAAAAAAAGAAAACCTCTAAAAATTCCAGTTTTTCAATTACCAGTGAAAAAGATTTGAAAACCTCTATAAAAAAAGGTCCAATGATCAGCGAAGCTCCCATTGACTACTATAGGACATCAACTGCTTTTACTTGCCAGTTTTGTATTAGAGTTGTCTGTGGTATTTTTAAAACTTATAAATCTTGTTGGTTTTTTTTTTTTAATTAAGGCCCCTTAGTTGAGGTGATGGGTTTCAAAGTAAAAAAATACAATGCATATTTAAAACCAAAATCTTCAATTATTTTTTATCAGTAATTGTTATTTATTTTTTGGGTCCTGATCTTCTGTTTGATGTTGGCATATGGATGAGTCCTATGACCCTGTTTTATTATTTATGAGGGCTATTGTTGGGTTAAAGAGATACTGACACCAGAAATTAAACCATTTTTACATCTACCATAGTATTGTCATTGTTTGCTACATATAAGTTTGCCATAAAGTATTTTCCTCCCTATACTCGTCTATGAGGGGGCTGCCATATTTGTACAGTAGGAGTCCGTTAGCATTAAAAACTCTGACAGGCTGAGATGGAACAGTCAGGTTGGCAAAACAGTCAGGTTTAGGAACAGCAACTAAAAATTATTTAAAAAAACATACAGGTACCTCTCAGCAAAAAACGATCAACATGACCTATAGGTAACTTTTAATGTACATTCATATTTTAAAAAGTAGTTTTTTAGCATCAGTATCACTTTAACTATTTATTAGCGACTTTAGTAGTTGTCTTATACCTTGTCATATTTTACCCACATATCTAAGGGAAGTTGGGTTATATGTGGAAAGACTTGCATGACTTATAACGAATAAACTTTTGCCAATAACATTAAAAAGTGTTGTGATTTATTTGTTCTATATGTATACATTATTGTGGGGCCATTAATTAATGAGATTTCCAAAAGAATCATAGACATAGATGTTACTTTATATGAATTTGGACATTTGAGAAATACAACACCCCCGGGACACGATATGTTGTTTTATACATGAACGTGGACAAATAGACAATTTAGCACAGAAAAGTATTATACTAGTAAATGTATTTATAGGGATATTTTATTTGAGAAATAAGAAGACATTTTCTAGAGCACCAATTGGTGCAATATGGCACCTGTTAATGATTAGAGCACTTCTGCCCAGTGTCTGACTGCACTTTTCACCAAATGCAGTGTAAAGTGTAGAGTGCAGTGTAGGCAGGCATACTTCAACCCTGTCCTTATAGCTGAGGGCTTTCTCTAATTTGCGCATCTGGGTGACAAACAAGTTATGTGAAGGCAAACCTACCTCCACCCACCATTTTTTTCTGAACATGGGTATTGCTGTGTTCATGGGTCAAAGGCAACTTTCTGTTTGGAGAGTAGAGACCTGCAGCAGTACTTCTACTACAGAGCAGAATGCAAAGTGCAGAAAACCTGGCATGCTCCATCTGCCATGATGTCATATTAAATCACATAGCCAAGCTCAGCAACATCACTTTAATGGAGCAGGCTTATTAGTGGGCCAAACAATTTACCATGGAAAGTGTGAATTAGATAGGCTATACAATAATTATCAGATGTTTGGGGCAATTTACATACTAGAGAGTGCAAATTGGTAGAAAACAGACAAAAGTATAATTTTATTCTCTGCAAGGTATGCAACTGCAACTGGAGTACGGTATCTAGAACATTTGTTCTACCATCAACCAATTAGATATGTTAAATGTGTTGTCAAACAGCTGACCAGTAAACCCTACCTGCTGATTGGATGGTATATGTTACTAGACAAGAAACAAACTTTAGACATTTCTTACACAACCCTGTTGGACTTCTTCAGTTCAACCACTACAGTATACAAATATTTACATGCACAGTATGTGGAATGGCTTCTTAAAGGAGAAGGAAAGTCTTCTTGCACTTGGGGGTGCCAAATGTAAGGCACCCCCAAGTGATTGCAGTTTTCTGCTGATAGGAGCGCCGGACCAGGGTTTCAGTCAATACAATCACTTGGGGGTGCCTTACATTTGGCACCCCCAAGTGCAAGATGACTTTCCTTCTCTTTTAATAACTGATGTGGCCTTCTTTTTCCTCCTGTTAACCACTCTACTCATGTGGATTACTCTGCATGCAAAATGGTAGAGCCCCAAAAGTGATTTCAATTGCTTAAGTAAAACTTTATTTGACTAAATTTTCAACAATCTCCAAACTGGATATACCTTGCTTGTCAAATTCACCAAGCAGCTTAGATGATGCTGGATCAGACTGCTGTGTTACTTTTGTGGATAGGGAAGTAGGTCAATGACTGTGCTGCCCTCAGGGATCATGGCTGATTTTGAGGTTGATGCTACTGCGTTGCAGTTTGAGTCTCAGCTCCTCATGCCCTTTTCCTTTCTACATTTCTTCCAACTATCTTATTCCTTTATAATACACAAAAGCCATGACTATCTTGTAAATTATATCCTTATAAACGGTGACTAGTGATGTCATTAGTTATAAACGGTGAGTTCTGATGTCATTTCTGTCACATGACTCACTGAAATTTGTCTATTATAATAAATAATCATAATCCTCTAGCTCCAGAGTAAGGAAGTCTTTCTGACCTCCATCTAAAACTCCCACCTTTCCTAACTGGTCTGTTTAGAGGAGCAAAGATCAGGCTGTTTTTGCCATGTTATAGTATGGCCAATTCTAAGCAACTGTTCAATTGGTTTTCATTATTTATTTTTTATAGTTCTCCAGCTATTTGCCTTTTTCTTCTGACTCTTTTCAGCTTTCAAATGGGCGTCGCTGATACTATCTAAAAATCAAATGCTCTGTAAGGCTACACATGTATTGTTATTGCTACTTTTTATTACTCATCTTTCTATTCAGGCATCTCCTATTCATATTCCAGTTTATTATTCAAATCAGTGCATGGTTGCCTGGGTAATTTGTACCCTAGCAACCAGACTGCTGAAATTGCAAACTGGAGAGCTGCTGAATAAAAATCGAAATAACTCAAAAAACACAAATAATAAATAATGAAAACCATATGCAAATTGTCTCAGAATATTATTCTCTACATCATGCTAACAGGTATCTTAAAGGTGAACAACCCCTTTAAGGTGGGTTTGGGTTTCATAACCTACACCCCTTCATCTCACTTCCTTCTCTCCCCTTTAAAGTACGTTGCATCTTTAATGGCAGTGGTGATGATAAACCATCAATAAGACTCCCAGTGGTGACCACTGCTGAATCTAATTTGACTTCCTTGATTTAGGTTTTAAGCTCTCACAAGAAGAGCCCTTTGACCTCATGTCAAATTTGTGACTGTCCAATTGTTTGCAATAGCTTTTTTTTGCCTGCCATGCTGTTTACCACTGCCACTGACTTCCACATGTTCTGAATTAAGTGCAAGTGCATGGTGTAGTACAAACTACCTTTATCTGATCTGACCTTACATTCTAACTATAGGAGGAACAGATTTCATAGGCTCCTACAAATTCTTAATCAGTTGTGTATTGTTGCGTGGCAAGATCAGATAAAATCTGACCGACAAAATCTGAATTTTGGTAGGGTCTGATGTCTTCGGCTATTGTATTAATGCTCCCTCCGCCCACATTATATAATCAGCCACCTACATTCCCCTTCTGTAACATCTGAATTTGCCTTTCCTAGCATTCAAAGAATCGTCTGGATTTTCTTGATGATTCTAATGAACTACTCGTCTCAATTCACATCACATAAGACACAGCACAAGGTTTAGCAAAAACTGTTGGTTCCTTTTTAAAATCAATTATGGTCTTTTTTTTCTTTGGACTCCAACATGCCTCCTGCAAGTAGCCATAAAACCTTGTATGCCTATTTATAGTGAGACCTCACAGAATTCCTAAACCACCCACCACAACCAGAATTCCAGGCACAGCAGTGTATTTATTAAGCGGTTACAACTTTTCGGAGTTAAGTTTTTGCTTAAAGGAGAATTCAACCTGTGGGGGGGAAAAACCCATACCCCCCCCCCAGGTAGACCCCCCCTCCCTCCAGGTTAAACTGCCCTCCCAGGGAAATTCCCCATACTCCATACTTACCCCTCGCTGCAGATTCTTCCAGTGGAGTTCCACGCATCCATCATCCACGTCCTTTGTAAGCTGACTGGGAGATCGGTATTTCTGTGCATGCGCAGTTGGAGCAGTTTGCCGGTATGCAGCAACTGCGCATGCACGGAATTACACGGAAATTGCCGATCTCTCAGTCAGCTTACAAAGGACGCGAAAGATGGATGCGTGCAACTCTGCTGGAAGAATCTGAGGCGAGGGGTAAGTATGGAGTATGGTGCATTTCCCCAGGGTGGGGGAGTTAGCCTGGGGGGAGGAGTCTACCTGGGGTGGGGGGGGGTACAGGTTTTCTTCCCCACAGGCTAAATTCTCTTTTAAAGAAGACATATAGGACAAATAAAAAAACATATTATAAGTTATATATGGTATTGTTTTTACATCCTACTAAAAATTAATATTATCTTTAAAAATGGCCCCTTTGTTGGAGCGCCCTTTAGATGTTCACTGGTCCCTGTATGTTTCAAATGAGGGGTGGGCGTGTCCTAACAGTCCCTGCCACAGGCACAAGTAGGAGAGGGACAGCCAATCACAGCCCTGCAGTCACACAACCACAGCCAGGCTTCAGTTTCCTATCAGGTCCTGCCAGCTGCTGATTGGTTCCTGTCCTACAGTACAGTGAGCTCAGAGCCGCCAGCTCTCCTGCACAGCCTGGGAATTCAGGGAACAGGAAGTGGAAGAGAAGGGCAGCAATATTCAATAAATCAGCCTAAAACACTACTTTTTAAAGCACAATTGTTCTATATATAATGAGTATAACACACTGGTACGTTCTTATATTTTTACACCAAGGGGCACATTTACTATGGGTCGAATATCGAGGGTTAATTAACCCACGATATTCGACTATTCGAATATCGAAGGATTTACAGCTATTCGTTCGATCGATCGAAGGAATAATCGTTCGATCAAACAATTAAATCGTTCGAATCGAACGATTCGGAGGATTTTAATCCATCGATCGAAGGATTATCCTTCAATCAGAAATTTGCTAAAAAGCCTATGGGGACCTTCCCCATAGGCTAACATTGGTGCTCTGTAGGTTTTAGATGGCGAAGTAGGGGGTCGAAGTTTTTTTTAAAGAGACAGTACTTCGACTATCGAATGGTCGAACGATTTTTAGTTCGAATCGTTCGATTCGAAGTCGTAGTCGAAGTAGCCAATTCGATGGTCGAATTAGCCAAAAAAAACTTTGTTTTTATTCTAATCATTCACTCGAGCTTAGTAAATGTGCCCCCTAATGTCTCCTTTAACATTTTAGTGCAAAAAGTAGCAGCTCCTAGAAAGAACTGTGCAAAAAATGGTCATTTTTTTTGCCTTTTATTTTTATTCTTAATAACTCTTTTGCCATAAATACAATAAGCTTTATAAATATATATATATATATATATATATATATATATATATATATATATATATATATATATATATATATATATATATATATATATGTATAGCTACAATTAGGACACAATCTATGTACTCAGCATCAATAACGCTGGGATTTGTATTGTAGGTTAAAAAAAAAAACCAATACAAAGAAGATGCAAAAATCACACTTTCTGCAGTAGTGACCTTTCTTGTCTTCACCTACACAAATCCTTCTTTTTTTACAAAAACGTCTTTATTTTACACCCCTACACAAAAAAAAAACGCTTGACTTCGTCAGTTTTTTTGGCAAATACAGTATTTGTAACGTAGGCTCTATTTGCAGCAGTTATTGTGTCTAGCTCGCAGTTTATCTCTGTTACTGATAAGCACGCCATCCGTGCTCATTACTCAACGACGACGCAGCTACGTTCTACGTCACGGCGCTTTTAGTCTCCGTATTCGCGACGTGCCGTCTCATCTCGCGAGATTATGATTAAACTCTGGGCTGGCCGGCCTGCAGGAACCGAACAGCTGGATTTTTATACGGTGTTGCGGGACATTTAAATAGCGACCCTGGACTTCGGGCTGGGTTATGAAAATCGGCGCTGTCTCGCTCAAAGAGGGGCTGTTGGGCGGTATGTGGTCTTAACTCTCCCGAGGCTTTTTAGGTGGAAAGGTGTCACGTTTTATTGTTTGTGTATCATCCATTATTATTATTAAAAAAACAGACAAAACAACATGTTTACACTGTGATTGACTGTCCTGCTGCAATGGGGCTAGTGTGTACGAATGGCCTGTTGTCATCAAGGTGGGGATAATGATCCAGGCCTTAAATTAACATGAAATAACATCTCAAACACAGTGTAACATTATTGTCACCTTAATGGCTTGGTTTTAAATGATGTCCCCAAATTGGTACCAGAAGGAAGCAATTCCTGCCTTTATTGTCTCCCTTGAGATTTATCTTACAACACCAATTAACTCTGTTGTCATATAGAATGTTTAGTAGGGTTTCCACCAGGCCGCTGTTTTACCGGCCTGGCTGCTAAAAATGATGGTTGACCCCAAAAAAGATAAATACATAAGAAGGCCGGTATTTTTTTCCAGAAAAGGTGGCAAGCCTACCTATGACTCTTGTTTGTTGACCCGAAACGCGTAAGGCTGTGGCCACCATAAACCTTTCTCTACTCTCTACAACCTGGTGGAAGATTCCACTTTATTCTGAGTGCCTGCTCCGTTGAATTTTTTTGTTTAGTGTAGTCGGGATAGAAATAAAGATGGATACGTGTTATTTCAGTGGCATATTTAGTTTGTAATGTTGTCCAGCTGCAGAAATCTCCAGCGTTCAATAAGCGAAGGAAAATGTTCCGTTGTATACGTTTTAAGTGCTAGATGTTGTTGCATGTAGGCCGCTTTAAAGGGGTTGTTCACCTTCAAACAACTATTTGTTTTCAGATAGATCACCAGAAATAATGACTTTTTCCAATGACTTTCTATTTTCTATGTGTGACGGTTTTTCTAATATCAAAGTGTAAAGTGTCATTTCTCTCCTTCTGAAGCAGCTCTGGGAGGGGGGGTCGCTGACCCTGTAAACTGTTCTAAATGGATACATATAGTTGATACATTTCTTATCTTGTCCCTGCTGAGCAGAATCTCTGAGTTTCATCACAGGCAGCTGTTAGAATTGATACAATAGTTGTTAATACTCTAGAGATGCTGCTGAAAAATGTATCCGCTGCACCTGAATTACTGAGCTGACAGACTGAAACGCCAGAGACACGAACATTCAACTTTAAACTTAGATTTTGGAAAAAAAACTTAAAAAAATAAATAATGGAAATTAATTGAAAAAAGTCTTTATATCTAAGGGAACAATCTAAAAACAACTGAATTGAAAAAAGTGTTTGGAAGGTGAACAACCCCCTTAAATATTGTTTAGAATTGTATATTCTTCATCATCCTTGCTAGAAAAAATGCCTTGTAAAAAAAAAAAAAAAAAACTACTATCGCAACTGTTTCGACTAGTGAATTCTCTTTTACACAGGGGTGAATCTAAATAATCTATACATTGCAATGTTTCTGTTGTGCACATGTCTGCTCTGATATGCCCTTCTTTCTTTTTAAGACCATTTGAAAAACATTACTTTGACCATGGGGCCTCGTCGGAAATCGGTGAAGCCGTGCAGGACCACCAGCGAAGGATTAGAGAACATTAAAGGGGGTGATCCCAAAGATTACATGAACCAGCTTTCCCATGAAGTGCTCTGCCATATTTTTAAGTAGGTTTCAATAAAACTTGCCATTTTTGTAAGATAATTGTCATAGGACCCACAATAATAATAATTTTATTGTATTCTTTGTTTATTTGTACTTTAACACCATCATATAAAATGCATTCTAGAGGATATTCATTAAAGGGATGCTGTCATGGGAAAACTGAATTATTTGCATTGTAAACGGTGTAATTTAGAAATAAAAACCACACCATAAAAATCGTGACAGAATCCCTTTAATGACTGAATTGTGATCTATTTTCCTTTTGATAAATACCACATGATATTTTTATTCCTTCTTTAGAAATGGTATGTAAGCAAAATATGAACTGTGTAATAAAACTTGTCTGAAAATTTGGGGTGCCAAATAAAGCAATTAATCAATACAGCATTTGTCATGTACAATGAATGGCCACTCCAAACAAAACCATCTCATCTCTGTTTAAATACAGAAAAAAATCTCCCTTTGAATGCTTTTTTTTCTGCCATGTATTGTATATTTATAATAGATTCAGTGCATGGTCAGTGACCTATTGAGAGCTGTTTTCTGTTGTTTATTGCAGTGTTTCTAAAACTGTAAGGTGAGTCTTAAGGTGGCCATACACAGGCCATTCCATATGGTACGCCCACTGGCCGAATGGAGGATACCATTGTGGGGGTCATACATATACATGGCTACTTTTTTATAGTTCTTTTAGCTTTTACCTATCATAACTGATCTATCTTTAATCCACCAGAACCTTGGGATAATCTGTCTAAATGGCAGCTTGGCATACATTGCCAGCTGGTCAGGCAGAATGGTCCAAACTGGTCAACCTACCTGACCAAATCTTGGCATGTATGATCATCTTTACTTGTGGAACTTGCTTGCAGATTTAGTGAAGAATGAGCTAAATACTTGCTCCTAATATTTTCTAGTACACAAACACATAATGAAAACAACTTTGGCCCAGTTTAAGACGACGGTCTACTGATTGTGCTGTTTTGTATGTGTGTGAAATTGGGTGACAACCTTTAAAATAAATAATTGTCTGTTTCCTCCGCAGGTACCTACCCTTGCAGGATATCATGTGCATGGAATGCCTTTCACGGAAGTTAAAGGAAGCTGTGACACTTTATCTACGCGTTGTAAAGGTAGTTGATTTATGCGCTGGACGTTGGTGGGAGTATATGCCCACAGGTGAGTTGTCTATAAATATCCATGTATGTACTGTACATGCTGTATAAGGCAAGGCTGGCAAGTCAGTAAGTAAGGTGTCTTTAGCATCAATGTATGCGGGAGGTATTTAAGTACTATTTTGCACAGACAAAAGCAAGATATGCGAATATATCCTACTCGGTATGAGTACAAATTACCGTCATGTCTGAATATGAGTAGCCGTCTCCTTAAAAGCATGGTGTGCAACAGTAGGCTAAGCCATGTGAACTATAAGTCTTGTGGGGACACAGAATAAATGGGGATAAGCTCCACCCTCTATGACGCTAGACACTTGTATAACAAATTAAAGTAATGTTCCAAGTCCACTCCAGCTTTACCCCTACACTGTAACCAATCCAGTCAGTTTTTTAGTGTCCTGCTTCTAGAAGTTTGGACAGTCATGTCCCTTTTTAAGACCCTGAGATGATTTATTTGGTCAGCGTGTAGCGCTGACACCTGGAGCAGGGCTGTCTGTAGCCTTTACTGGTTAACCCCTACACTGGAAAGCTAGCCGCGTCTGAATCCTTGTCTGTTCAGCTATACATTCCCTGCAACCCTGAATGTTAAACAGAAGATCTGGCCGTTGAGTGAGAATGCCACTCAACCCTGTCCTCTCATATTGTCACATGCTACCAGATTTCAGCAAATACATTGGTGTATATGTAAAATACTGTATATACATGGTACTGCATTTGTCAAGTCATGCAAAAAGTTAATTCAAGGAAAGGAAGGCTCTTTGTGATTGAAACATTTTTTTTTTCTTTATAATAAATGAACTTGCACAATCTGATTAGTGTGGTTCCATGTTCTTTTATGCTTGATACTTTACTTGCACCAGTACAAGTTGATTTTTAAATTAAATATATACATTTTCTTGTGGGCTTAAATATTATATATAGTTGTCTAGACTAAATTGTGTACTAAATTCACTTTCAATTCTTGTTAGGTTTCACTGATTCTAGCTTCTTGAAATTACTGAAGAAGATGCCTGACATAGAGCAGCTTTATGGCCTTCATCCAAGGTATTTGGAAAGGCGCAGAGTTCGAGGTCATGAGGCCTTTAGCATTCCTGGTGTGCTGGAAGCTTTACAGTCTTGCCCAAACCTCCTGGTGAGTTACTTTTAATTCTAGCCAAAAATATGGTGGTGTTATCTGTTCATGTGGTTATATCATCTGTTTACTCCCTTTGTCTGTTGGGTCCTAAAATAAAAAAAAAAGAACATCCTTAGATGTTGTTTTAGCAGCTTTGGTTTATTGGGGATACAGTATTTATTTAAAGTAATTGGCAGCCAGTGGGAGAGAGAATTTGACCCCTACAAATGTTACTTTTAAGATAGCTTGGGTGTCTTCTTCAATATTATTATGCTTAATTTTAAAGCACACTAGTGGTGAGATGAGGTAGTTCTATTATTAAAACTTTGTTTACATTACTGCGCATAGGAAAGAGACCCTGCTTGAACTAAATTAGAATCAAAAAAAGTTTGGGAGCTGAGAAACAGGGGGATATAATGTAAATTGGTCTAGCTGAAGAAACGTGCTTTAGGTTGCTGCATTGGTGCATAAGTATGACAGTATCACAGTTTTAAAGTAGAAGAGATGTTGATTTGACAGTTATTGGTGATTGTCTAAAAGGAGGGAATTTGTTACCTTTATTATTGTTCCAGCATATTTAAATTGATTGGAACATGTTATACATACACTTCATCTTGACTTTTTTTTCCTGGTAGGGTGTAGAGACTTCACATCTAGAACTTGTGGAAGCTATTTGGACTTACATGCCACAAGTTCATATTTTGGGAAAATTTAGGAATCGAAATGGAGCCTTCCCTATTCCACCAGAGAATAAACTGAAAATTCCTATTGCTGCCAAAATCCAAACCCTACACTTAGTCGGTAAGCTAAGGTTAAGTGACAAAACTGCATAAAAATGTGTGAGTGGGTTCATAATCCCTTATTTAGTAATACATTTGTTTTAAAATCTCATTTGTGAAGGTGTAAATGTACCTGAAATTCCCTGCATCCCAATGCTGCGTCATCTCTACCTGAAGTGGGTACGCTTGACAAAGCCTCAACCTTTTAAAGACTTCTTGTGCATCACCCTGCGGACCTTTGTAATGCGCAACTGTGCTGGTGAGAAAAGGGAATAGTTTTGTATAATTTACTAAAGGTTCTTAGAGAATACAGACCGATTGATTTATTATGGTACAAAGTCGGATACAGGTTATGGTACGAAGTTTGTTTCCTCATTTGTGTGAATTTTAGAAATGAGTAGTTTCTTGAAAAAATTTTAGTTTTTTTTTTTTTGGTTATCTTTGTTTTCTGTTCTAAAGAATTTTTATTGATTTTTTTCTTTAGGTCCCACAAATTCTTTGAAGTATGTGCCACTGGTCACTGGTTTGGCTTCTGCTCGCAATTTAGAACACTTAGAGCTTGTTCGGGTACCTTTTCTGGGAGGTTTAATTCAGCATGTGGTAGAAGACAGCTGGAGGTCTGGTATGTATGCAAAAAAACTTTTGTATTAAGAGAAATATACATTCTGTATCATAGAGGCTAATGGTCAGGTTCTATGTTTTATTACTGTTTCCTATAACCTGTATTCCTTTTTGGCAAAACATTTTGGGGATATATTTATCTAGAGTAAAATTCCGCCACCCATTGATAAATACTCTTTTAAAAAAAAAAATGGATGAAAAGTGAAAATTCATCCTTTGATAAATACGCCTTTTCAAAATCCCATATAAATGAATGGAAAGTGGCGGAATTTCACACTAGAGGACTGTGGCGATCTCTAACTTCACTCTTTGAAGTGCTTCACTCTTTGAATCTGCATTGTTTGGTATTATAAAAAGGAAATGGGAGATGAAAATTATTATTTTAAAGTATAAAGTACACTGTGCGTCTTTCCTTCAATGCAGGTGAGTGAATGAGTGGTTTTATTTTTAAAATGTTACAAAAATCATTGCTAAGTAACTTGTTACTGTATAAAATCAAGGCCCTTATTCTTACTATAGAGTGGTATTAATGTACATAAATGTATTTTCTTTATGGTAAGAACTATCAAGTGGAATTCCCTCCTAAACCATACTGATACAGATATTGATATTCAGACAAAACTTTGCCCATACCAACTATACCTTTTATGTTCGGCTTTTTCTTCCATGTTCCGTCCAGACGTTAATAGTGCAACTACAACATTCTTAAGGAAGTGTCGCTTGAAAAAGGGTTCTACACCCGAAACATGTCGTGTGAATAAAAGCACTTTGCAGTAAAATGCTGCTTGGGTTTGATCCTTCCTTAAGATATTGATCCTCATATTGAAAGGGTGATCCAGGGACTAGTCCAACTGACATTTTGAAATTGACAATATTGTTTTTTCCTTCTAAAGGATGAGCTACAAGTTGAGTTATTTAAGCAAAAAAAGCTATACTTAATAGACTTTTTCCCAGTAACTGAAAGTTTGATCCATTATCTGGAATGCTTGGGACCTGGTATTTTCCACATAAAGGGTCTTTTTGTTAAAAAGAGGAAGACTATGGCTGCAAAAGAAAATGTAAAAAGGAGAAAACCCAGTAGACTTATTTTTACCATCAACAATGGTTATATATTTAGGGGAAAAGTAAAGGAAGTGCCATTTGCATTTTTTCCTGGATCCCATGTTTATGTATTTCTTTTAAAACCAGAACTCCCTAACATGTAGAAATATAGGACCTCAACTCCAAAGATCATTGCTAGACAAGTAGACTGGAAATGTGCTGCACAATCCAGTTCCTCTCATATCAGCTTAGAATACAAGGGATACAATTTGTAAATTTGTATTTTAATAAATATGCATGAGCTCTATATACATGCAAGTCGTTAATCTTAGCCAGATGAGTTATAAAACAGAAGTATGAAGATAACAGTCCCAGTAAATTGCTGTCCCAATATCCAAATAATCATTCATTTAAGGTAGCTAAAATATGTCCCCCTTCAAGATGACAAAGACCTGCCTGACTGACCATTAGAGAAACTCTAAAATATATCATTCTGTTGTTAAATGCTTCCAGGTGGTTTTCGAAATTTGCACACCATTGTCTTGGGAGCATGCAAAAATGCCTTAGAAGTGGATCTTGGCTACCTCATAATCACAGCTGCAAGAAGGTAGGTCTAGCAACACAGCTGAAATATGCATATTAAAGGAAAGCTCAAGAAATAATTAACAAATGTACAGTAGCTGACACAAGTAAGGAACCAGCTCACCGATTAGTCTAATTATCACAAAACCTACTGTGTCACTGTAGTCATTAGCTGCAAATATAAAAAGCTGCAAAAATACATTTACCGTATATACTCGAGTATAAGCCGAGTTTTTCAGCCCCCAAAATATGCTGAAAAACTCACCTCGGCTTATACTCGGGTCAAGCGCAAAAACGGTCGCCGGCATCCAAGAATGGTCGCCGGCATCCAAAAACGAGACGCCGACACCTCCAATGGGGGCAGAAACCCTCAATTTTTTGATTGAAACTTACCAGAAGCTGCTGCATTTCTCACCCTTGGCTTATACTCGAGTCAATAAGCTTTCCCAGTTTTTGGAGGTAAAATTAGGTACCTCGGCTTATACTCGGGACAGCTTATACTCGAGTATATACGGGTACCCAGAAATCCATTTATCTTTGTAAAGTTAACAGTCAAATTATGCCAATTTACATAGGGTTACTAATGTATCCGGCATGTACAGACCCCAAATCTTGAGTACCTTGAGAATACATCTTTCTACTACTACAAGAACATGCTGTGGTAAAAGTTTCAAAAAAATTAAGTGTAACCCAGAAAACCACATGTTAATGGAAAAATTCACATTCTGCTGAATCCAAAAGCTCAAGTCACAGAATACTCTATAATCACGAAATGCCAAAAAAGGTGTTTATGTAAAATTGTGTGGCATTTGTAGCAGGCAGTTGCACATACAGGAGAGACAGAAGGGACGCAGGATCAGTGGAGGGTTTCCATAATGGTAAGCACCATAGGAGGGCCAATGCTACAAGGCATACGAAGTAGTGCCCTCTGGCCCATTTTGTGCCCAAGTTAGGAGGAATACAGGAGTGCCTCCATTCCCCTACCCTGAAGTGCTGCAGAACATAGAATCAATAATCTGTGGCACTTAGAGAATTTTACCAAGAGAACATACCGGTAGATTTTATTTTCTGTGTGTTAACACATAGATATAATTGAGAATATAGGAAACTTTATTGCTGCTTTGTTTTCCCTCATTTTCATGTTTTCCTTCATTTCCTGATTTTTTTTTATGATGCACTGATGATTAAGGCCAAACTGATTGTGAAATGGTTATGATGTTATTATGACCAAGCATGTTGTGTCGTTATCCCTTGAGATCTTTAACACAGATGTTGTTTTTGGCTGATCTAGTGTATTTTTGCCAGTTTATCATCTTCTCTCTTAATAATAATTTGCAGTTTTAATATTCTGTTTCTTCTTTTGAAGGCTACATGAAGTACGTATTCAGCCTTCTTTGACCAAAGATGGAGTATTCTCAGCCCTGAAAATGGCTGAGCTTGAATTCCCCCAGTTTGAGACTCTGCACTTAGGATATGTGGATGAATTTTTGCTACAATGTAAGTATAAATGTAAAGACACAAGAGTATTGTGCATGTCTCATTTTCATTAAGTTTGCTTGTTTTTTGAATAAATACAGTATGAGCAAAATATAATCATAAACTCTTCTAGTTCCTTGTTCATCATTGGATTGATCACATTTCCAGCACATTTCCAAGGCTCTGGGTAGTACTGCTATTTTGCAGTGCTTGGGTTCTGTTCTAGCTAAGGCACTATCTGCAAGGTGTTTCATCTAGTTAATTTGGTTTCCTCCCATACTCTGAAGGAATACAGGCAAGTGATCTGGCCCCTGGCAAAATTGCCTGTATGTGTGTAAATATTATGGTCACCATAGACTCCATTAGCGCAGGCACTGATGTGAGTGATGTATAATCTGTATAGCACTGCAGAAATTTTTTGACGCTTCATAAAAACCAGGAAATGAACTATTATTGTACTAATTATGCTTATATGTATTGACTTATTTTCTTCTGTATATAGGTAAAATGACAAATTCAGACCTGATGAAGTTTGGCTTAGCTGATGTTGCCGAGAACCCCGGAATCATAACGGATATCGGAATGAAGGCTGTGAATGAGGTGTTCTCCTGCATCAAATACTTGGTGATATACAACTGTCCTCATCTTCATAATCCCAAAAATTGGATCTCAGGTACTAGACAAGATTTCATTGAAATTTCCCAAAACGTAGAATGGGACCTGCAAAGTAGTTTATTTTGACACTCATGCACCCATGTTGGAGTATGGTATACAAGTTTCCGTTGACACAATGTAGCATGCATCTGCAATTAACACTGGAGTTCTGGGGAAAACAAATACGTGATGGGTAAAAATGATAATGATTTGCATTCAAACCTGGACATTGCACTGCCCTGACACCAGAAAATAACTTTTTTTTTATCTATCATAACATTGTCTTTGAATGTCATCTATAATTTTGCCATAAAAGTATTTGCCTTATGCTTTTACATTACCTTTCTTACCCCCCCCCCATATTCTTCCATGAGGGGGCTGCCATATATGTGCAGCAGGAGTCTGTTAGCATAAGAATCTCTGACAGGTTGAGAAGGGACAGTCAGGTTTGCAAAACAGCCAGGTTTAGAACATCAAGTAACAATTACTTACAAAAGCAGACCTCTCAGTGAATAACACCAATATGACCTATAGGTAAGTTTTAATGTAGAATAATATTTTGAAAAAAAATTTTTGTGTCACTTTAAGATAAGCTTAGATAAAGCTAGTATGTACTTTCCTGCCATAGGAAGATTATTTTACCTGCATAATAATATGGATACTAAACATATTTTGGAAAATGCTGTAAAGTAATGTAAGTCATTTCTTTATTACTCTGCTTAGTGAACTTTTCTTGTTTTTTATTTTATGTAAAAAGATCACTCACGGTGGAGCCGGCTGGTTGATCTCACTCTGGTGCGCTGTCATGCAATTAAGTTAGAATCCTTCAGTCAGTTTGTTGAGTTGCTTCCTAGCTTAGAGTTCATTTCATTGGACCAGATGTTTCGAGAACCTCCAAAGGTAATTGTCACGTGCAGGGTGCTAAGGAACTGTCTGCAATTGCCCTATCTACAGTATATCCATAAATAGATCAAGTGTTTGGTTCTGCTTATATGTTAAATCTAAGCAATTGTTTTATTTAATTGGACTGAAGTTATATATATAAAAGAAGGTGTCTTGTTGGATGGTACTGATGTATGTCAACCATAGTAGAAAGTATGCATGTATATGCTCTAGGATCAATACATGCCAACTATCCATTAACTTCCTTTTTCCTCACAGCCGATGTTCTCTTTCCCAGTTTTCAGATCCAGGGCCAGTAGAGGGAGCTAAAGAACACAAAGTTAAGCAGGAAGAATGTACTTTGAGCCCTGTTGAAATAGCATAAAATCTGTCAAAAAGGGAATAGCAGTTTTAACATTGCAACATTAATAACATTTAGATTCTGTAATTAATGGGCAGGCTATTGATTGGAAATATTTTTTGCATTCATTGTAAACTTGCATTTGTACAGGGCTGTGCACGAGTGGGTCTTAGTGCTGGAACAGGCATTGGTGTCTCCTCCGCACTTGTGAGCAATCAAAATTCCAACAATGAGAATGAAAACAACAACAATCACCACAATAACAACAACAACCTGCAGCACAACAACAATCATCAACCGCCTCAGAACCCAGACCCTCCCCAAGAAGCTGGTAACCAGGAGCCTGAACCGAGGCGTGATAATCTAGCGGAGGAACAACAGATTGCTGCTGAGGGTAATCTATGCATTTTGCTTGTCAATTTATGTAAAGGGATAGTTTGCATAAAAATTTAGATTTAGACAACAATATTTTAGTGTTTATGCTAATACGGGTGAAAGGAGAGCACTCCAACAAGCAGATTAGCTGCTAAAGTGAGGTTTATTTCAGTCTGAAATAAACTTTACATTAGCCGTTAATCTACTTGTTGGAGTGCTCTCCTTTCACCTGTATTGGCATTATATTCAAAGCGGGCGGGTGGACTGCTTTGGCAGTGCGCTGGGCTATAGAAGCTTTTTTTTATTATTTTTTTGTGGTTATTGAATTGTTAATAGGAAATAAGTGTGACTGCTGGAGACAGTGACCCTTAACAATGAGATCATTTTTTGCAAACTGGAAAAAGTCAGAAAAAGAACAGAAAAAATCACTAAACTCACTAAATGTTAAGAATAAGACATGCTATAACATTCTAATAGCTAGTGTAATGGTAATTAAACCTGTTAAACAATGGGTTTATTTACTAACAAATTTGCATCTGAGTATCCTATAGCAACCAATTGCTAATTAACCTTGTGAAACCCATCTTACATACCTTGCAGTCATCCGCGCTTTGGCTTGAACAATCTGGTTTAGCTGCACCTCCTCTTCACTTCCTCATCTGCCTATGCAATATGCACTGGCCGACAAGGTGCATCGGCTGATGGCATTTTTAAACTTGTCCAATTTCCATACTATGAATATTGGTAGGGGCCAGCATAAGCACACACACATAGATAATTGTTTTATCTGTGTATGGCCACCTTAAAGGCTGAGTAAATGCTGCTCCCTTGTAGGAATCCTGGTTCCCTTGCTCACGGTCCCAAGAAATATATTAAAAAAATATATAATGTATTATTACATAGTAATATGTGCAACATACTAGCTGTATGACTAGGTCTGTTGCTTTTGCAAAATTACTTACAATGTGCTAATTTGATATCTTTGAAGGTGACATGGTTTTATTTATTTTTGTTTGTTTTTTAATTCTGTGAAATCTGGTGATGTCAAACACATTGTATAGGAAAATAATTACCATAGTATTTTTCATCTCTTTTGTATTTTGCAGCTTTAAATGATATGGAGGATGTTTCACAGGATGAAATAAGACCCGTCGATGAAGAAAATGGCAACGATCATGCAGCTCCCAGTCCAGCTGTGTTACCCATGGAAATGGATGAGGAACGAGCAGGTCATAATCTGTTATTATCCAGATTTTTAGTGTCTCTCTTTATTGCACTGATAGTCCTGTATTACAGTTGTCCAGGTTGAATGAGACCCAGTTCTTATAACATTTATTAAACTTACTCTAGACAGATCCTTAGTACTACAAGCAGCATGCAAAAGTCTTTTCACGCAGTGGTATCCAACTGCCATCAGACTATGCACTGCTGCTGCAAATAAGTTTGTAGTATATATGGGACATAAGTGTGTATTATACTGTAACTGTGTACTGTATGCACGCACAGGGCCCAGCGGACTGCAACCTGTGGTAAAAGCTGCTCCAATCACAGTCCATGATTCAGACAGTGAGGATGAAGATTTTCTTGTGGGGTTTGCCAGCGCCAACACTACATCCCAGAATTATTCTCCTGAAGATAATAGCTCACAAATGGCAGAGGAAAAAAACGCCACAGGTAAGATAGTGAGTTGGGCAACTGAAAGATTGGAAAACAAATCACTGCATAGTAAGAGGGTGGCTTTAGAATGCTTGCATTTCCTTATTTTCATTTTTTGTTAAGATGACTGCCCTTAATTTTGAAATTAGGTGCATTTGGCATATATTGAACATGGTGCCATGTTTGCTTGAGCTCCATCACAAAGCAATAAGAGGTAATACAAAAGACTTTCCTGACATATGAACATATTAATTTTAGTGTGCGCCGGGTCATCATTAGAAACGTTGGGGACATGAGCTCAGTTTATTGGATTAACAGAAAATAAACAATATGCATTATAACAAAATTAGACAGGTGCATAAATTTGGGCACCCCAACAGAGATATTACATCAATACTTAGTTGAGCCTCCTTTTGCAAATGTAACAGCCTCTAGACACCTCCTATAGCCTTTGTTTAGTTTCTGGATTCTGGATGGCGGTATTTTTGACCATTCATCCATACAAAATCTCTCCAGTTCAGTTCAATTTGATGGCTGCCGAGCATGGACAGCCTGCTTCAAATCATCCCATAGATTTTCGATGATATTCAAGTCGGGGGACTGTGACGGCCATTCTAGAATATTGTACTGCTTAAATGCCTTTGTAGATTTCGAAGTGTGTTTATGGTCATTGTCTTGTTGGAATATCCAACTCTGTAACTTCAACTTTGTGACTGATGCTAGAACATTATCCTGAAGAATTTAACCTCTGCCAAATTTGACAGTAGGTAGCAGGTGTTTTTCTTGGAATGCGGTGTTCTTCTTCCGACATGCAAAGTGCTTTTTGTTATGACCAAATAACTAAATTTTTCTTATCAGTCCAAAGCACTTTGTTCCTAAATGACTGTGGCTTGTCTAAATGAGCTTTTGCATACAACAAGCGACTCTGTGGCGTGAGTGCAGAAAGGGCTTCACTCTCATCACCCTGCCATATAGATGTTCTTTGTGCAAATTGCGCTAAATTATAGAACGATGTACAGATACACCATCTGCAGCAAGATGTTCTTGCAGGTCTTTGGAGGTGATCTTTGGGTTGTCTGTGTCTCGCAATCCTTAGTATATGCTGCTCCTGTATTTTTCTTGGCCTGCCAGACCTGGGTTTTACAGCAACTTTTCCAGGTTACATTCCTTACAGTTGAAACTGACCGTTTGAACCTCTGAGATTTTTTTTTGTAGCCTTCCCCTAAACCATGTTACTGAACAATCTTTGTTTTCAGATCTTTTGAGAGTTGCTTTGAGGATACCATGTTGTCACTCTTCAGTGGAGAGTCAAACAGAAGCACAACTTGCAATTGGCTGCCTTAAATACCTTTTCTCATGATTGGACACACCTGCCTATGAAGTTTAAGGCTTAATGAGCTAATCCAACCAATTTGGTGTTGCCAGTAATCAATATTGAGCAGTTACATGCATTGAAATTAGCAATCTTACAAGGGTGCCCAAATTTTTGCATAGCCAGTTTTTCACATTTGATTTAATTTCATACAAATGAATACTGCTTCAGTAAAAAATCTTTGTTCAGAAAACACCCCAGTACTAGTTCCTGGGAAATGAAAGACATACCACTGTTATCTTTTTTTGTTGAAAGTGAGAAGGGTTCCCAAACTTTTTCATATGACTGTATATAAAACAGTCTGGTACAAAATTCCCATTCTGCATATAATGCAAGTGATTATGCTGAGAGCATTTTGTGGAATAATATTAATTATAGATGTCCCCAATAAAATGGATGAAACGTTTTATTATTTGCCGTCAAACAGCCTGATCTTTCAGTTAGTTTGCCTTTTTGAACAACTGTACTATTGCTTTTTTTCTGTGTATACAATGTGGGCCTGCATTTATTTGAGGGGCCAGGGTCGCAAGCCATTTCCTCATTCATCCCATATGTCTGGCAGATAACTGTAGTCAGAGAAGTGGATTTTGATGGAATTTGACCAAGTGCCGTTTCTGCCCAGTTTTCAAGGTGGCGATTTTCTGCATATTATGTATATTGCCTGAATTCGGTAAGCCTTATATTGCATTTCTCAATTATTTGTTTTTTTTTATATTGCTTACAGTTAGTGGCAAAGGCAAAGCCCCTTTGCGCAAAAAGTGTATTGTTGGGGTGAAAAGCCTCGCAGAGCAAAATTTGCCCAGCGAAGAGACGAGCTGCGAGAAAGGGTGCCAGGTTACCAGTGAGCAGATAAAAGCAGATATGAAAGCTGCCACGGACTTGCCTGACAGGAGCAATAACAACGATAGTGTGTCTGAAACACCAGCTGCAGATGGCATGATCAATGACTATGAACCTCCCCCTCAAGACGTGGAAAATGAACAGTCTTTGAATGGCAGTATTGATACCCCAGAAGAAATGGAGCAGTGTAGCTGCAGCAGGACAGATTTGTCTCAACCCACTGTGCAAGAGCAGGAATCTAATACAGTGTGTTCCATTTGCTTTAAAACTTTAAAAAAGGAGCAGCAGCAAGACAGGACTACAGGGTCCCTGGAGGGTCAACAACCATCAACCAGTAGGTCCCCTTCAGAAAATAGTCCAGAATATGCACTCAGGACTCCGCAGGTTGGGACACACAGGACTAATGTAACAATGGGTATAGATCCAAGTGCATCACCTGCCTGCAGCCGTTTAGGTCCTCAGGCAAACCAGTCACAAAGGCCTTTAACAAGAGCACGGGCGCGACTTTCTCAGGTGCCCATGGTGCCTGATAGTGGTAAGTTTTTCAGCAGCTTGCAGACCATTAATTGGTATAACTTGATATTGAATAGTTGGGAAGGTATGAAAATGTAATCTACCAGAGCCTCATATCTGGCAGTGTATGGTGCATTAGCAGATGAAGAAGTGAAGAGCATCTCCTCAAACATGTGTGGCCCCTTGTATAGTATCCATATGTTCTATAGGACAATGTATGACTGCCTTTAGGCACACTAATCTCCTTTATCTTCCCCATTGTACATAATAAAATTTAAATCTAGCCATACATTTAATGTACCCATGGCAGGGAACCAGGTAGAAATGCTACCTATAAAATACAAGCCTTGTTTGTCTGGGGGAATAACGAACCAGGAATCATTACAGTGGCAATGGGTACTAATTTAGGCAGCATCAGAAGATATATTGAATGCTATGGCTTTATTATGCTAATGTTTGATGCAAGCAAACAATAGGTGTACCTGCCCCTTTCAAACATGCTTTTGTTATAAGACCATAGAAAAAAAAAATTCAAAATGTATTTTGGCCTGGTTCATTAATATTGAAAACGAATATCTGATGTCAGTAGGAGAAGTAACTTATGTAGAAGTAGTTGATCTGTTTTGAAAGTAGGCTTCTTGGTCTGAAGCTAGAGACCGTGGTTTAAGTTCAGGGATAGTTCATGACCTTGGACATATTGCTCATATCCAGTCTTCATGGCACAAGTACCAAAAATGCATTGAACTCTTGCTTTCAACGTGTACCGCATTTTATATTGAGCAGGGATTGTGGTGTGGGGAAGAATAATATGCACTGAACGATGAAATCATCTCGGCACCCAACAAGTGATGGAGCTTTGTACAACTGTCCTGAAATCCATTTAATTGCAACTGTTTTCTTAAATGTTTGTTTCTAGAGTCTCCATCCCTAAAAAACAGGAAAGCTGTGAAAAGGAAGCGTACAGCAGACAAATCCACGAGCACCAGTGACCCTGTTATTGAGGATGACCATGTACAGGTAAACTAGCCATTTATTATTTATCACATGCATTTTTTTGCTGACATAATGGCATGCATCATGAACTTTGTACTAGTCAAACTGCAAAAGCACATTTGTATAGCACTAAGTAGCATTTGACCTTAAAGGGGAAGGAAACCTCGTCGGCGCTAACCCCCCTCCCCCCCTCCCGTGTATTGCCCCCCCCTGGCCTACCCCTCCCGCTGGGCAAATGCCCCTAACTTGTTACTTACCCTTCTGCACAGGTCCAGTCCAGGGAGTTCACAGGCGACATCTTCTTCCACGCGATCTTCTTCCTCCTTTGACCGGCGTTTTGGCGCATGCGCAGTAGGATCGTTTCGCCGGAACGGATCTACTGCGCATGCGCCAAAAGTCACGCGCATGCGCAGTAGATCGTACCGGCGAAATGATCCTACTGCGCATGCGCCGGTCAAAGGAGGAAGAAGATCGAGTGGAAGAAGATGTCGCCTGTGAACTCCCTGGACTGGACCTGCGCAGAAGGGTAAGTAACAAGTTAGGGGCATTTGCCCAGCGGGAGGGGTAGGCCAGGGGGGAGGAGGGAGGGGGGGCAATACACGGGAGGGGGGAGGGGGTTAGCGCCGACGAGGTTTCCTTCCCCTTTAAGGGGGAACTATAAACGATGCACCTGTAGTGGTTTAAAAAAATCTGCTTAAGGTAAAGTTGTTGTTTTGTTTTTGGGTTTTTTTTTTGTACCATTAGCCAGTTAAAAGTGTTACAGGGTAGAACTTTTGATATGAAGCATAACAAAAGTGGAGCAAAGATGATACCTTTATTGGCTAACTAAAATGAAAATCACAGAAAATATTGTAAGGGACAAAATTACTGTAGTAGTTTGTTTTTCTTGAATTTATGCATCAGTCAAATTTGCAATAAATCCATGGCCTAAATTCAGTCCTGTCTCCGGACAGTATTCCCACGCGTTCCTTTTCTGTTTTGATATTGCCTTTCACAGCAGAAACATTGAAGTCTTCCAGGCTGTGGTTGGTCCATTTTTTTTATTGTTTTTCATAAACCGGTGGTGATTGGTCCTTTTTCTGAGACTTTGTCCAGTTTCTCAGTTATCACACCATTTGATTAAACGCTTGGAGTGTCGTGCTCTTATGCTCTTATGTGATGTCAAAACAAAGTTTGCTCTATCTCTACATAGTATAGATACTTTACAATTAATGTTCCCATTCAGGTGCTGAATCTTAAATCAAAAAATCTCGTGGGCATTACACTAACCAACTGTGGCATTACAGACTTAGTTCTTAAAGACTGTCCTAAAATGATGTTTATCCATGGTAAGTCCATCTTTATTCTGCCATTTTGACATTATTATAAATCAGATTAAAGTGATAAAGCGAAGGGTTGCAACGAAACCTGTCCTTGTGCATCTTAAAGGGGAACTATCACGAAAATGAAAATTTAATATAAGCTTCATCATATGAAAATAAACTTTATAAATACTATCAATTAAAAATTCATTGTTTCTGAAATAATCCAGTTTATCTCTGCATCTGCTTCTCTTCATTCTGTGTTCATTCAGCAGTTGGGTGTCAGATATTCATTGACAGAACCAATATATCTTATAGGGGGGCTCCTTTCCTAGAAGATGTATTAGAGCTCACTCAAATAAATGATTCTAGTACAAACAAAATCTAACAAAATAACTGCCTTCTGCACAAATGCTGCATGTAGAGAGACGCATGTCTGGTGATTTTAATAGAATGAGCTGTAATACATCTTCTAGGCAAAACTCTAACCTCTAAAAGGGGTGGTCCACCTTTAAGTTAACTTTTAATGTTATCAAATGGCTCATTCTAAGCAATTTGCCTTTATTTTATCTTTTTTAGAGTTTTTGAATTTGTATTCTGACTCTTTCTAACTTTCAAATGGGGTCACTGACCCCATCTAAAAATACATGTTCTTTAAGGCTGAAATGTATTGTTATTGCTACTTTTTACTACTCCTCTTCCTATTCAGACCCTCTACTGTTCATATTCCTGTCTCTTATTTAGATCAATGAATGGTTGCTAAGGTAATGTGGATCCTAGCAACTAGATTAGTTAATAGTGCTGCTCTAGCATAATTCCATACTGAAATCTGTTTCTAAAAAGAGCAAACACATTAATGTATATTTAATTTTGAAATCTGACATGGGGCTAGACATATTGTCAATTTCCCAGCTGTCCCAAGTCATGTGACTTGTGCTCTGATACTCTTCATTCACTCTTTGCTGCTGCACTGCAAGTTGGAGTGATATCACCCTCCCTTCCCAGCAGAACAATGGGAAGGTAACCATATAGCCGCTCCCTAACACAAGATAACAGCTGCCTGGTAGATATAACAATAGCACTCAATAGTAAAATCCAGGTCCCACTGAGACAAATTCTGTTACATTGAGTAGGAGAAACAAGAGCCTGCCAGTAAGCAGTTCCATCCTAAAGTTCTGGCTCTTTCTAAAAGCACATGACCAGGCAAAATGACCTGAGATGGCTGCCTACACCGCAAAATTACAAATTAATAAGAATATACTTGCTGGTTCAGGAATGTAATATTATATTGTAGAGTAAATTATTTGCAGTGTAAACAGTGTAATTTAGAAATAAAAACCACACCATAAAAATCATGACAGAATCCCTTTAACATGATTTGAATAGGTTTCTTTCATTTGGTGCTATGTGCAGTTTTTTTGTGGTTGTGTGAGCTTGCTTCTTTCTTGGCAAACTTGATCTTTATGGCACCACATGCTGCAATCCTAACTGCAAGTGCCATTGTTTTCATATCTACTTTTGTTTTATTTTCCAGCTACACGATGTCGTGTATTGAAGCACTTGAAGGTAGAAAATGCTCACATTGTAAATCGCTTTGATTATGCACAATGTAAAAAGCTGAACATGGAGCAAGTATTGGATCAGATTCTCCGGATGCCCCCTGAGAGGAACCGTATCATTTATCTGCGGCCCATGCACCAGGTAGGTGACTTAGTCTCTGTCATATTGGACATCTGTTGAGTAATATCTTTCTCTATTGTACTTTCACTCAACTAGACTAGGTAGGCATCCTGTAGATATCTCAGACAAGATTATTTGGGGAGAGTAATGCCTGATAATTGCGCAGTGAGGTAAAATCATGTTATTTCATAAGCACCATAAGGTTTATACAGACCACATTCACAGTAGACAGCACCAGTCTCGAAGATTATTTTTAAAAAAGCCTTTATTGGAACTTCATGGCTTTAACATCTGGACAATTGCAACAACGTTTCAAGCCGCATGGCCCTTTATCAAGTTTTACTTGATAAAGGGCCATGCGGCTTGAAACGTTGTTGCAATTGTCCAGATGTTAAAGCCATGAAGTTCCAATAAAGGCTTTTTTAAAAATAATCTTCGAGACTGGTGCTGTCTACTGTGATTTTGGGATACTAAAGCCTGGCGGAAGTGGACGCCAATTGACGCGCACCTGGTCGTCATATTAAAAATCCGAGTGGTGAGTGCTGGCTGACTTTGTGTATATTATACAGACCACATACCACAACAAAGACAAGCCAAAAATCTTAACTCTGAACATAGAGGGTCAGTTTGCCTTAAAATTAACATTTTAAGCGCTTGTGTATTACCTTTTAGAGTGGATATTCTGACACAATTGTTATCATTTTTTATTATTTGTAGGTTTTGAGTTATTTAGCCTTTTATGCAGCAGCTCTCCAGTTTACAATTTCAGTCATTTGGATGTTAGGTCCAAATTGCATTAACAACCCTGCACTGATTTGAATAAGATTGTACTATGAATAGAAGAGGGCCTGAATATAAAAATAAGCAATACAAAGTAGTAATAACAATACATTTGTAGCCGTACATGTGTTTTTATATAAAAAATAAATAAATAAAGACCAATTGAAATATTGGTTAGAATGGGACCATTATATGTATGTGATGTAGGCATACTTCACATACTTCGGATAAATTCGTACTGAAACATTTTTTTTTTAACTTATACTGTGGAGGTTGCCTTTCAGACCAATGCCTAATTGCTATTGTAATCGAACAACCCAATAAAAGGTTAAATTCCAAGCTGGAGAAATCCTTCGCAAAACATTTTTTACTTCCTTGTTTTGTGACAAAAAGTCACGCGGTTTCCCCGACCTTAATTTGCATATGCAAATTTAGATTTGGTTTGGCCGGGCAGAAGGATTCGACCGAATCCTGCTGAAAAAGGCTGAATACCGAACAGAATCCTGGATTCAGTTCATCCCTATTTTTAATTTCAAGGTGAACTGTTCCTTTAAGCATTCAACAGTAGCAAGCAAACATCCACAATCCTTCCAGATTGACTAAAGTCTGAGCGGCTTATGTTGATATTCAATAACGGCTACATGCCACAGTCTCAATATTGCTCTTTAAAGGGGACCTGTCGCCCTAAGAAATAATTCCAAATTATTTGCTATCATGTTAGTAGAGCAAAATAAAATTTACTTACACTACATTTATTATTTACATTTTGTTTCCTTCAGTCTTGGAATTACACAATCACAGCAAGCAGGCTGGAGCCATTTTCTGGACACTGTTATTAAAACAAATTGTGTATCATACCCAAAATCTAATTTAGGCACCACAATGGGGGACCTAATGCCCATGCACAGTACCCTACCAAATTATAGAGTGTTAGGAGGGATGTTAGGAGGTAGGGGCAATGTGTGCACAGCAGTGGCATCTAGGAATTGCTGAATAGAAAGTGAAAGTAATTGTCTGCCCCGCCTCTATGCCTGAGGGACAGACATTTGATTGACAGCTCATATATTTAAACACCTTTATAACAGGTATGGATGCTTTAATGAAAAAAAGAATTTGGATTCCATGTTTAATTTGCAAATTACTTTTATTATACAGCTTTTTATGTGTAGGTGACGGGTCCACTTTAACTAGGAAATCTGAAGAGCGGATGTTTTAGATAGTAATAGTACAGATGATTGATGCTGTATCCATTTGCTATTTTCGCTATAATAAATTGTTGATTTTTTCTAACCATAAATGATGCGTGGGTGCAAAGTCTCAGTGACACATAAGAATGATAAATCCACAGAAGCAGAAAAGAAAGATAATGCATGGATTGCAGAGAATGGAAGATTTGTATTGTTTACTCTTCAACTGAACAAAAATGTTGTACTGAGTTTAAAATTAAGTATAATAAAGGGTAATGCTAACAAAATTGTTGTTGTGACACCTGCATAATATAAAGTTCTATGAGGCTGTGTACGTTGATTGAATCGAAAATGTGTAATATTGTGCATTTATTTGAAAGCAGTGTGCTATCCTAACATCATCTCTTGGTCAAAGGTCAGTGCTTTTCTGAAAGAAACATATGACTTGTTTGCTAAAACTGGCCATTTTTTCACCAGTATAATATCCTATAACAACCAATCACATTTCTGTTTTTATTACCCGTCTTGCAGCTGCCCAGTGATAGTTAGTATGATCGCTATGGGTTACTGGTCAGATGCAGATTTGGTCGGTGCTAGTATATGAACAGTGAAACTAAATGCTTTAGAAGCCTGCTGTGAACTCAGCCGACTGTACATATGAAAGGGAACTTAGACTGTAAACTCTAAGAGCAAGACGCTGTTAAAGGGATAAACTTTTATTATGATATAGAGAGTGATATTCTGAGACCATTTGCAATTGGTTTTCATTTTTTATTATGTGTGGTTATTGAGTTATTTAGCTTTTTATTCAGCAGCTCTCCAGTTCTCCAGTGCAAGGGACCAAATTACACTAGCAACCTTGAATTGATTTGAATAAGACAGTGGGATATGAGTAGGGGAGGGTCTGAATAAAAATATAAGTTTATAAAATGTATCAATTGCAATAAATGTGTAGCCTTACAGACCATGTGTTTTTAGATCAGTGACCCCAATTTTAAAGCTGGAAAGATTTGGAAGAATAAGGCAAATAATTCAAAAACCATACAAAATAAATAAAGAAGACCAATTGAAAAGTTGAATAGAATTGACCTCTTTAAAGGTTCTAAACTCTGGAATCTCTAACATACTTGTGTTTGTGATCATGTTTATCTTTTACTTATCCCTTACCTTTTTTTATACAGTAAAAACTGGTGTATGTTTTTAACTTTTTCATGATTATCCTACATGTACATAATTAACAAGAAACAATGTTTATAAATTAGCTTAGATGTCTTTTAATTGCTTAGATGTCTTTTAATTGCTTAGATGTCTTTTAATTGCTAAGATGTCTTATATTTGTCAATTAGGTGGACACACTTAGCTTGGAAAGGAAGATATTCAGTGGACCATACCCATACCACATTTGTATAATACATGAATTTAGTAACCCTCCCAATGTCAGAAATAAGGTTCGTGTTCGAAGCTGGATGGACACAATAGCAAATATAAATCAGTGAGTATCTTTTTATTTTATTTTTATTTTTACACTTCTTTTCTGAAACAAACTTAAGTCTTGAAATGTTCCCACAAAGCTGTTCTTGTGCACAAATTCACAGAACATTGGCACACTTTTAATGCATACACCTAATTGTCCTGGGACATTCCATTCTCTCTTGTTTTTAATATAGTGTGCATAAAAGTGAATTATTACACACACAGACTACAAGGACCTAGAGAGAATGTTGTCGTTCTTTACCATCTAGCTGTTGGGTAGCGGAGGCCTGCAAGCTTGATATCCCTGTTATCAGCCCCCACAATGTACTGAGATGTGCTATGATAGAATGGTGTTATGATAAATCCTTTAAATGCATAGCACAACTGTCCAAATCTGAGCCAGAATTCTGAACTGTCATTTGCAGACATGCACAGACTATAATAAATAGTAGTAAGTTACTGAGGTATATTTAGATCAGACACAGTTCTGTATAAGAGAAAAAATTCACTTTAGCATATTTTACATTGTTTCTGCGCTCTTCAATTCAAACCAAATACTAAGATGTCCTCTTCAGAGTTTTTGTTTGTTGTATTTACTTCCCCTGTTTCATTTCACTGTGACATCTAACAGCTCTAAAATCCTCCCCTCACTGCTCACGCCATCTGTTTGCATTTGTTCCACTGGACTTTCAGTGTATGATCTGCCATCTCTTTCCTCCCTCAGAGAGCTCATTAAATATGAATTCTTTCCTGAATCCACGCGGACTGAGGAGGATGTGAAGAAATACACAAAGTACCCCTGGGGTCGAGACATTTACACCCTGGAAGGTGAGTCAACCGCTTTCTGTAATGAGAATTAAGCAACACGCTATGTTTTTATAACTGTCTAATAATGCTTTACATGCCAAATTGTTTGTGCCGCCGGTGGAATTGAATTTTATTTTTATGGCTTTAAGATAACCAGCTGTCACTAAAACAGAGAGGAAAAGAAAAAGCTTCAATATGAAAATGTATGTTTATATGCTCCCAAAAATATGTTTATTATTTATTTCCTTTGCAAGCTGTACCCAGAGGTTGCAGCCATAGTCCTTCTATGCGGAAACATCCTTAAAGAATGGTCACCCATCTGGTATTGTCCTTAAAATAGCCTTAATTATAACCCATTTCACATAGTTTTGAAATTGCTGCAAGATCGACAAGTTGAAAGTTTATTCCTGGCATGTACTGCCATACCCTTTTTCTGTTAAATGAATAGTGTGCTGTTTCAGATTAAAAGAAACTGTGCATCGTCTTATGTTTAAAACCTTACAATATCTACTATATTTGGCTTCCTGCATCACTGTTCTTAAATGGAGTGTGTTATATATGCTAACATGTTGATCCCAACTCTTTCTCAGGGGTTGTAGATGGTGCACCCTACTCCATGATCACAGATTTCCCATGGTTACGTTCCCTCCGATCCGCAGAACCGAACAGCTACGCCAGATATGACTTTGAGGATGATGAAAAGAGTGAGTATGTTAGCAGTGATTGTATGCAGTTCAAGTATTATCCACTACAGTGAACATTTTATTTTAGCAAACCCATCTTGCCCTGAAAAGGCAATATGTAAGCTTTAGTTTGGCTAGTAGGCTTAAATTAATTATGCAAAGTCTGAGGTGGTGGCATGATTCCAGAGATCAAAAAAGATGATGATCTTTCTTTGTACTCTCTGGGACCAGTTCTCCTTAGCCTCACAGTATAATGCGTCCCTTTCCCCATTGTTCTATTGTGAAGTGACGGATCAAAGTCCCTCTGCTTTCCATAGAATCTGCACACAGCACACAATGAAATGCACAGGGAATCCTTTACAATGGAACAAGTTGGTGGAGGGGTTGCATTACACTGTGAGCCTAAGGGGAGAAGGGTACTGGTCCCAGTGAGCCCACAGACTATCATGTATTTTCTTTTAATTTGTGGTAGGACAGATACACCTTTTTTATGGATGTTCCGATGCATATGCAACCGCATGAGGTTGTATATAAGGGGGGTGTTTATAGAATTATAATTATATTTTCCCTTTATAATAAAAAATCATTCTGGCAGGCCTAATTCCATGTATTTAAGTAAGGCAGAAACCCCACATACATTTAAATTATTTGGTCAGTTTATAACCAAACAACATAAAATAAGGTAATGTACTGGAAATCACTGTATCTGCTCACCCAGATGTAGGTGCCCTATAACTTATGATGTAGGTAAGTGATGTCCAAGTTTTGAGCATTCACTCACAGAATCCCATGAAGAGAAAGAGAAAAAAATCATGTACAATGTTAAAGCATGTAAGAAACAAATGGCCTTACTCATTTTGTGCAGAACTTAATCGTTTTTGATGGTGTGCAATGTGTACCTTACATAATTTAACAATAAAGTATACTTTTTTTCTCTAAGCCTTTATTTGCAAAATTGTGTGAGCGCTTAAAATTGGGATATCTGTTTCCAACAAAACTCCAAAATGATCTGTGCTCCCAGGCCCTCCGAAGGTTTTTCTGGAGGGGGGGGGACTGGCATGCTCTTGTTTAGTATTTTCTTGCAGCTACTAAACACCAGAAAATACTTCTAGACCATACTGAGAATTATCATTGCCCTTATTATTGCTGTGGCACTTCAGGGCCTTCATTTACGTATATATGTTTAGGAATGTGTCTTCAGACTACCTCATGCATGAGCCCACCTGTTGCTTTGACTGGTTAGGAATCAAATAGTTTGTTTTTTTTTACACTGTTTTCTTCCTTGTAGCCACTATATATGCACCAAGAAGAAAGGGGCAACTTTCAGCCGACATTTGTATGGAAACCATTGGTGAGGAAATCTCTGAATTGCGACAGATGAAAAAAGGAGTGTTCCAGCGAGTTGTTGCCATATTTATTCATTACTGTGATGTTAATGGAGAACCTGTGGAAGATGACTACATATAATAGGAATGCTTTGTTGATCACAATGAGAAGGAAACTTGAAAGACAAGATGGCATGCCAGTGGCAAAAATAAAAGTTGCTCACAGACCAACACCGAAACTTCATTATAAGGGGTGAGCTCAGTTGGGGCTGTGTCAGAGCAGCTCTCCAAGTCTTCCTGCAGCTATATTGGTATTGTTGTGAATAAGGCAAAGGTACAGCCACAAGCAAAAGACAAAGATTATGGTGCTGACGGCAAAAACTGGGCCATCCATCACATTTGTTCCATAAACCATAATGATTCCAAATTGAGTACCATATATTGGCTATGTGTTCATCTAAACATAGGGAGGTACAACTATAGGTTTCCCCAAATGTTGGCTGATGATAACTAGTGCTCATACATGGCTCTGTTTTAGAGAAGATGTTGGATGAGTATTTCCAAAACCAGGGAAGATGTACACTCCTAAGGGAAAGGAGTGAAAACCGTATCCGTTTTTCCATTTGTGTGTTTAATAATGCTGTCACATTACCTTAGACCACACAACTTTGACTGCTGGATTTATTACCAATTTAGTCTAATGTACAATTTGTAATGCACTATTTATAGAGCTCATTATAGCCCAAGTTCTAATAACTAATATTTCCAGGTAGCTGTTGCTGGGCAAAACAGGCAACGTTAAAAACTGTGCTGGATTGTCGCAGTTATTTGACATGTAGATAGGTTTTGTGTCTTGAAAGTGAAAGTCAGCTGGCAGAGTAAAACAAGAGCCATAATAATGAGCTCCTTTTTCAGATAGAAGCCCATTTTCAGTAAAGAAAAGATTGTTTAGTAGCCAAAGTTTGTTTTGATGCAATGTTCTTTCACTCTAGTTACAGAATTCCGAGATGACCTGGTTCAATAGATCAAAAAAATGGTTGCCATGCGTTTACATGCCTCTAGTAACCGATTGTTCATTATTTAATAATTTGCACTGTTATGCTCTGCCACATTTATAGAGGCAGTTTCTGATTAAAAAGCGGAATCCATTGCACCTTGTGCCTTCGCTTTCTTTATTTGAATGTGTACAAAGCATGTTGTAATCCTGTAAGTGCTGAACAACTTTGCTTTATCGCTTGGCTCATATTATCTTGGACTGTATCACATTAACGCACCAAAATAAGAAGGTCACTTAAGTGTTAACTCACCAAATACAGGAGGAGGTCCAGGTGCACTGCCCTGAACCTTCAGCTAAGGGAGCAGATCCAAACCACATTGTAGTAGAGCAGACACTCAAAGAACAATCTCCCAAACAGAGATGTAAAGAGGAGCATTGTTTATTAGATACCTAAGGCATAGCCTTACGCATTTTGTGTAAGGCATGACTAGAAAAAGCAAAGACCATATTGTCTTATGAGTAAAATCTTCTAAACAAGAGCAGGGCTACAAACAAACAGTATCTCTCATCGTCCTCTCTTTGAATGGGCTTCTTCTCTCCCTCACACAGTCTGTGTTTTTTAATTATTGATAGTTCTCACCAGAATACCGAACGGCACAATTCACTCTCTGTGTGGCTGCCGTCAGACATGCCGATGACTTTTTATCATAGTCCCAATCCAGTTCATAAGCAGCACTATTAACTGAAAAGAAGATTTCACAGGCGAGTCTGGTCATTTACACATAATAATATCCTGCTCTTGTCTAGCACCTGACACCTAAAAGGGTTAATTGAACAAGAGGTGTAGAACTCCACTTCTGTGCAGACTAATACAATCAAGCCTCCTGCATATCTCCTTTGTTTTACCTCCTCATTCACATGCTCTTACACATCCTCCATCACATACAGGACAGATTCTCTTAGCCAAGGTGATGAAACACACAAGATGCTTCTGTGAAAGGACACGGAAACTAATACATGATGTGTTGGCTTGTCACGGCTGTCATTAAATATTTAAAACAAACCTAAAATATTTTCAGACCTGTGTTAGCTCTGGGCAAGTAGAGCAGAACTTGTTCACTGACAAGATCACACGCCTGCCAGTCACTTATAAATAACGGATGTCCATGAACGCTCCAAGGTACAATGTTAAATATTTGTGCTGTTCTGTTAGTGAGCACTTTTCACTGAAAGCAGAAACAGGAGCTCCACAAGGATCGAACATTCCACATTTATACAGCAATAAGGATATTGCAGAAGCTTTTGGGTGGGGCACAAGTGACACCCGATGAAGGGGAGGACATCCCTGCCTGAAAGCTTGAGTACCATTCACAAAGCTGAGTCAAGGTTTGGTGCCTATTTATCACTGTAGAGCTGCTGCCACTTGCAATTATTAGTTGTCGCAGTGCCATTGAAAGACCCTGGCAAGAAGCAATCTTGCACATACATGTTGTATAACAAGCGTGAGTATATAAGCATTTTGCCCAAAGTCATGGAACTCCGAGATTACGTCCAATAGCCTCATATTTTGCAACAGGGGGTACTTTATTTATTATAATGAGTCATGTGACAGAAATGACATCACTTATCGCCTATTATAACTGATGACATCACTAAGCACCGAGTGCTTTTATACAGGTCATGGAACTCCGAGATTACTTCTAATATCCTCAAGTTTTCCCACAAGGGGTACTTTATTTATTATAATACTCAAGTTTTAGTGAGTCATGTGACAGAAATGACATCACTAGTCACTGTTTATAAGGATATCATTTACAGGATATTGTGTATTATAAATGGATCATTGGCCAGTGGTCAGACCTATATCGCCCCCCCCCCTCTCACCAAACAAGCCCATTTTATTTTTTATGTAGGCCAGTTTAAGGGTGTTCAAACTGTAGGGAACTTGGCTGCCTTTACATTACCTGCATTTTCTAAACCTGCTTTTTGGTGCCCACCCTCTGTCATTTGTTAATGTTGTGTGAGAGACACTGATTTTCCTTCAGGGTTTGTGTTGCAAGTTGTCCATGTGCAGCTATAAAAGAAGCCACTAGATGGGGCTGTGCTGCAGGGCCTTTCTCCGAAACCATTAATCTACCTGCCAGATTATCTAGACATAACCTTTTGTAATACAGAGAAAAATAATTTGTGTTATTGCAATTGATGTTTTCTTTTGACAAGCACAAACTAAAGTCAAGTCTCCAATTTTTCTGTGACAAGAAATTTTGCTGATGACTGACCCTACACTGGACTCTGTAAACCACATTGCTTTGTTTTTCTTTAGGGGTTGGATCCTTTGGGTGTACCAGTTTTTGTCTCAGTGTGTTGCTAGGTTTGGAAAACACAGGGACGATGTACCATAACCTGGATGAATGAAAATCTTCATGTTTATTAGAATTAGTCATTCTATAACATACTAAAAGTTAACTTAAAGGGATACTGTCATGTGAAATCATGTTTTTTTCAAAACGCATCAGTTAATAGTGCTGCTCCAGTAGACTTCTGCACTGAAATCTGTTTCTCAAACGAGCAAACAGATTTTTTTTATATTTAATTTTGAAATCTGATATGGGGCTAGACATATTGTCAGTTTCCCAGCTGCCCCAGTCATGTAACTTGTGCCTTTACTTTAAGATGGAACTACTTTCTGTTATTTCTCCTACTTAATGTAACTGAATCAGTCTCAGTAGGACTTAGATCTACCAGGGAGCTGTTATCTTGTGTTAGGGAGCTGTTATCTGGTTACCTTCCCATTAAACGATGAGGTGTAGGATGGAGCACACGGTACGCAGATTCAGCTGCAAAGTTTTTTTTTTTTTACACAACATGTTTCGGATCGGCAAGGATCCTTTTTCAAGTGTACTTTTGTTAGGCTGCTGGGGGGGAGGGTGGTATCACTCCAACTTGCAGTACAGCAGTAAAGAGTGACTGAAGTTTATCAGAGCACATGTCACATGACTGGGGGCACCTTGGAAACTAACAACATGTTTATGTATAAATTCAATGCATGCACCATTAACTGATTCATTTTGTAAAAACATGTTTTCCCATGACAGAATCCCTTTAACCAAAATGTTAGATTTTGTCCATAGATGCTAAAGCTCCTCTGCATTACCCCCCAATCTTTAACACTTGCACTGGCTTATTCTAAACTGTAATTCATTTTGTATGGTTCCCCAGCTTCACTTGTATATGGTGATAAAGGGGAAAATTTTTTAATGATTTTGCTTCAAAACCTAATTAATATTTAGACTATGTTTTGCAGTAGAGAGGAGTTTGTTCAGAAATGTAGAGATAAGGGGCAGTGCAATTTATTATTAATCTGGAATGTCTTCTAATGCTCGTTCTAATGCCACCTTTTGTCTCCTTGTCTTTATTAAGGTTTTGCCCAAGTGGCTAATTATTTTAGCAAATAACACAAATGCTGACAATAAGCATTTTGATATGCAAAAATTGCATGTACTACTCCCTCCCGGAGTCAGTCCCTGACACCAGTCCATCTGGTGTGTGCCAGTGCCAAAATTACTGTTTTCACCAAAGACAAGTGAAACACAAGTTGTTTTGATTTTGTACAGTTCCCATTTTTGGCATCTGTACAGTATTCTGGTTCCAGACACATGGCTTCAGTGTAAAAAGTGAAGTCATTTAGTATTTGAGATATTGCATACTTTATACCAAGAGCAATGGAAATTCAGAGGTGAGTGCAACTAATACTAGATCAATACAATTTATTAAATAATTTGATTTGAGGGTATGAAATGAAATCTCCAGTGGTTGGTGGGACAATATATTCACTTGAGTTTATCAGTTGGATGATGAATGTTTTTGTTTTAGGTCCCTAGTAGGATGTCTAAGGCTACTGTCACATCAAGCAGATTCTTGGTTAATGAGATCCTTGGTTGAGTTGGGGTTGTTTACACTGTAGAAGAAGCACTTCGCACCACAACACCAGGCGCAAATTGGTTACCACTGAGCTAATTCACTGGCGTTACGATGGCGACTTTTTGCTAGTGATGCTTCTTCAGTGTGAGCATTTATTTATGCCTAGCGAAAAGTCGCTAGTGATCTTACGATTAAGTCAATTTGAATAGGGCGGGTACATTAAAGTTGAATGGACATCTTTATCAGAGATGTTGGTGCAAATGCTTAAAGTACCCACTTTTTATTACAAATGTCCAAGGAGAGATCATATAATGCCCTACATGAGCCCACTGTAAAATTTATGTTCCATGGCCCTCAAATGTCTGGGGAAAATGTTAACCCAAAAAAGTTTAAATTAGAACTTTTGCAGGCAATCCTGCTTAAAAAAGGAAAAGTCGCCAGCGTTTTTTCAACTTTAATGCATTTTCAGCAGACAGGGTATGATGTAAGTGACAGAAGATTGAGTAACATCTACGTAGCTTCATTTTAGCAGTTCATCTGGTCTGAAGTGGCAAACGTTCAGTAAAATACGCACGTTAGTGAATTTGCAGAGCAACGACCATTTGCCTGAGTGAAAAGTCGCCCAGCGACGAATGCAAACAAACGCTAGCTACGGTCTCTTTCACTTATGAATTGTCATCTGCGCCTGTTAGTGAATTGGCGATGTCCCTGAGGATTGGGTTTCTAGTGTATTTTTGTTTGCCACTTCGCCCTTTAGTAAATCTGCCCTTATGTGTTAATATACAATAATTACCAACTGAGCCTTCAACAGATGCGAAAGAATTCATTCAGGGCTGGATTTACAAAGTGGCCGCCCCTAGGCTCACTGCCATTCGTTACCCCTGTCCCCTCCCCTTTATTCTTGCAAATTTTCATCATCTGGACCAGAATTTAAAAAATGATTGTATCTCCAGCGTATCCCCAGTGTTTTTGAACCAATATGGGTGTGGTTCCCCCCTAAAATCCTGCCACCCTAGGCCCAGGCCTAGGTGGCCTTTCCATAAATCTAGGCCTGCATTCACTGAGATTAGAAGAAGACTTCATTTTACCATGCTTAAAGGAGTTTATTTAACAGTCATAGCTATGTAGTTGTTAAACTCGCTCTTACCAAAGCTGTTGTGATGGCAGACAAGGCCAGCGGAACACAAGGGAAAGCTTGTTGGGCACAGGCCCAGACCGGATCCCCATGGTCACCTGAGCTACTCTCTGATAACCCCCTTCCCCCGCCCTGATCGTGTCAGCATGAAGAATAAGTAGGTGCATGCTGGTGGGGGGAATGGGGCAGAGAGGGGTTGCGGCTGGGGGTAGCGGGGTGCCCAGGGAGGGTGTGCAGGCCCGTAATGAGACAGATCTAGTGGGCTCAGACAACCCCCCCAGTCCAGCACTGTTTCAAAAAAGAGTTGTAGTACAGGTCTGGGACCTGTTATCCAGAATGCGTGAGACTTGGGGTTTTCCAGATAAGGGGTCACAATTTGTCTGCTAAAAATCAATTAACCATTAAATAAACCCAGTTGGATTTGTTTGCTTCCAATAAGGATTAATTATGTCTAAGTTGGGATCAAATAAAAGGTACTGTTGTGTTATTACAGAGAAAACGGAAAAATATATAAAACATTTTAAATATTTAATTAAAATTGAGTCTGTGGTAGACAACCTTCCCGTAATTTGGAAATTTCTGGAGAAGTAATTTCTAGATAACAGATCCTATACCTGTAGAAATTGAGTAAATACAAAGTTTCTGAAATTGACTTTAAATCCAAGGACTGGCTTTTTTCTCTCCCTTTGAGGCAAATTGGAGAGGCTTCTGGTAGGTATTTTGCACCTTCCTCAGGATCAGCAAGCAGTGTAGGCAGATAAAATTTCAACTTGCAACATTTTTTTCACAGTGTTGCATTGAAGATCTCACTCAAAATGTACACAATAAATTCTCTTTGTGCACAATAACCTACTCCAATAAATTCATAGAAAAATGCTTGAATGTAAACTGTACTTTTAACAAAGGTTCATTTTTCTCCTAAAGGATAGAATTACTGTTCTCTGCTTGCCTAAGTGAAACCAAACAAAGAAATAAACATCATCTTGAATATTTTAGTCAAAATCCATTTAAGCCGTCTTTTACCCTTTAGCAGAGCTTTCCTTCATTGCTATGCATTATTGGATTTGACTTATTTTGCCCATTATCTCTTTCTTTCATTCTTTATAAAACTGATGAATCTCTGTCCTTGAGGATTGTTGACGGAGAGCAATCTTTAAGTCAATGCCACATTTGTCACTTGTATTTTGAATTGCTCTGTCTTGTTAAAAGCTGGACTTAAAACCCAAATTAGCCAGTGTATGTTTCTGTTTACAATGCTGTATTTCCATGGCTTCAGTTGATGGAGGATAGCGTTGTACAGGCAATAATGCAACATATAAACATATAGCCCACCCGTGTGGTGTGGTTCAAGTTATATGTATTATTACCTGAGGTTATTTTCACTCTGGTGGGTACCTCTGGGCCACTGGGATAGGTCAGACACCTTAGGTACCCCTCCACTGGCTGTTTAGGCAAATAAGTAGAGAATTAGGGATTTCTTCAAAACCAATAAACTTCTTTATTTATCCCAGGCATGTTACTTCTGGTGACATCAGAACTCTGATGAGTAGCACATGAATACAGCATAAATATCGCTTTTTCAATCAGCAAATAAGGTCACAATGGGACTAACACTGGTGATCTGTTCTAGTGCCCACCTTAGTACCAGTCCCCAGTGTAGTTTGTTCCCACTGTGGTCCCTTGCTCCAGGTATCTCATTCACTTTGTCCATGAAACTCAACCACTTGGGTCCCTATACTGTCACAGCAGGGTACTATCCTTGTTGGAGTCTCAAGCTGCCTGGATAACTGAAATCCTGCCTGTCTCTCACTCCTGGAGTGACTATAACAGAGCTAACTATCACTAAACTTTGCCTAACTGGGCCTGGGTACACCCCGCTCAGACCCAGTCCTGTACCGAGCTCCCCGCTAGGTGGAATAAAGGAAAAGAGCACAAGTGCTCTCCCTTTTATATTCTTAAACACTTCCACCTACTGGGCAAACACTGGCTTTCTTTTACACCACTTTTACCCTCGAAAGGTAATAATCACGAGGGCTTACTGAGAACAACCTTAGGTGTCCAAACCAGGGCCAGAACTAGGGTAGGCAGTAGAGGCAAAAGCTGGTAGGCACGTACCTTCTCTGCTGCCTATCCTTAGTTTGGTCCCCTGTCACCCAAACTGCCTAATCAAAATACAGCATACTCTCAGGGTCTCTACAAGCAATAAGGGGAGAAGAATGTATTGATGCTGCATTCAGGGACAAAGAAGGGGGGTTGATCATTGGTCATTCCCTGGTCCACTTTCTCATAAGTAATCAATATCAATGCAAATGCATGTCTTTACAAAAACAGGAGTTTTTAGTTACAAAGTTGTGATTATAACATTGGTAAGCCACCATACTAGGTCAAGGTAAAACCCAAATTGCGGTCCCTAACTATTTACCTCCTGTCATAGTATTCAAAGGCTGGCACCTCCCTGCATAGTAGCATTTCTTGGGATAAGTGTCTCCTGACCTGGGCATTGGTTTCACTAAGAGGGCTTAAGGTGGCCATAGACTCAAAGATCCGCTCGTTTGGCGACATCGCCAAACGAGCGGATCTTTCCCCGATATGCCACTAACGGCATGGCTATATTGGGGGTAATTCGAACGTTCGGCCGAAAGATCGAATTACGACGCGCCAAGGGGCTCCGACGGGTCGGTTGGTTAAGAATCAAACCTTCCCAATCGATATCGTGGCCAGATATCGATCGGGAAGACCCGTTGGAAGCCCCCATACACGGGCAGATAAGCTGTCAAATCGGTCCAAAAGACCGATATCGGCAGCTTTATCTGCCCTTGTATGGCCCCCTTGTATGGCCACCAGTCCTCCCCCGCCATTAGCTTTTAAAAGAGATCAATTGCCTAAACCACAGCATTAGTACTACAGGCTTTATCCTCCCCCGCTTGCGACTTTTTAGGGATTCGGGAAGATAAGACACCCCAGCGACAAATCTCCTCTTCTTCGGGGCGACAATCTCCCCGAACTGCCTTCCCCTACCTTCCCGCTAGCTATAATGAAAAATCGGCAGCAGGATGGCACTCGTGGTGAAAACGAAGCGACACGAGTGCCGTCCCGCTCGCAATTTTTCATTCTAGCCGACGGGAAGGTAGGGGAAGGCAGGTTGGGGAGATTGTAGGCCCAAAGAAAAGGCGATTTGTCGCTGGGCGGCTAATTTCCCCGAATCTGCCCATGTGCCCTTACCATAGTAGATAGACACTGCCCAAACCAACACCTATTTTTAAAGGCATGGGACAACCATTTAAAGGCACGGGTGTGGGGGTGCTACAACCACATGGAAGCTTGGCATGCAGCATAACTGCTTGTTAATAAATGCATTTGCATAGATATTGGTTACTTATGAGACAGGGGACCAGGGAATGTGCATTTATCAATATCCCTTCTTTTTCTCTATGTTTCTAGTTAATTTGGCCAGATCAGTAGCACTTCCATTGTATTTAAATATATTTTTACTTACCTTGGAGTGCTTCCACAATCTCCCTTTTTTGCACTTTGTTTAGGATACCTAAAGTGGAGTAACATAGTAAGTTAGGTTGAAAAAAGTCGCATGCCCATCAGGTTCAACCTTTTATTCTCCAATTTGCCTCATAGGGGGGAAAAATTCCTTTCTGACTCCAATATGGCAATCGGGCTAGTGCCTGGGTCTACTGGCTGTTTTGATTATAGCACACCTTTGCACCCTCCCTCGAGTTCTTAACTCAGGAATCCTCAAGCCGCTCTTGAAATATGAATCCCCTGATTTAATCTGGAAACTGTAGTCCAACAACAGCTGTAGGATCAAAAGGTGGAAATTGTTGTTGTGTAATTTAGTGAAAAGGGAAAACTGATTTTTACAGCTGTAGATCCTAATGAACTGGGCAAAAATCAATTTGCAAACTGAGGTTGGGAATATAATTAGCTGTAAATTATTGCTCTGAAACAATTGTATCTTACTTCCTGTGTGAGATTAGAGGACCTGCAGACTGGAAGTTCTTTTTCACTTGTTCAGTTGTGGAATCCATTCTAAGGGAAATGTGCAAGCATTTATGAAAGCTCGAAGAGAAAATATACCGTTATGTAGGTGCAAGACTTGTATTACATTTATTTTCCCTCAGACAGTAAAGTATGATTAATTAGGTTTTTTTGCAGACACATAACATTGGTTTGCCGCACATTTGTTTTTATCCATTTGACAGGGAGCTGACATATAATGATTACAGATGAGTGCTGTGAGCGTGGAGTTCTACAAATGTTGATGGTCACGCATGAAAAATGCATGATCTGCTGATGGAGCAGGTTTTGTGTTTTATTCATAGGGTTTTCAGTATCACCCTCTGTGGCTATGAATCTTAGTCTATAATCTCAACTTGTTGGTTTTAGACCTCATCTTGGCTTTTGACCTTATCTTCTCTCTTGTTGTCATTGTGGCTTCATTCTGTATTTGCCTTTGCTTTAACCCTGCATGCTGCTACCATCTGAATCTGTGCCTTCACATTCAACCTAGGAAGGACACTCTACAACATACTTTATATCAGTGCTGATGCTGGGCTTATGTAGAACTGCACAACTACTGAAATTCCAGAAATAAATATAAATGTATATATTATACAGACATACTTGGCCCCCAGATAGAAAGGAACCCATGTTGTTTTGTATGAACACTTTCCCACCCCGCCTTAGACTCACAGTGCAACGCAACCCCTCCCTCACCATGTGAAGTCATGGATTTTGGGATTTAACGTCCCTCTGCATTCCATTGGGTGGCACATATATTTTATGCAAAGCAGAGGGACTTCAAATCCCACAAACTTCCACTTTACAATGGAACAAGAAGAGGGATGGGTTGCATTACACTGTGAGCCTAAGGGGGTGGAGTACTGGCCCCTGCAGCACAGACAATCATAAATCGTTTCAATCTGTGGAATCAGCTATGTCAGGTACCACTCATAAATAACTAAAAAATTGACCATATGTATTTTAGATTATATCATATTAATATATATGTATTTTAGATACTTATCACAAAGGAACCAGACCATAGTTTAATAAGCAAATGACATTAAGGGGTACATTTACTAAGCTCAAGTGAAGGATTCGAAGTAAAAAAACTTTAAATTTCGAAGTTTTTTTTGGGGTACTTCGACCATCGAATAGGCTACTTAGACCTTCGACGACGACTTTGACTCGAACGATTCGAACTAAAAATCGTTCAACTATTCGACCATTCGATAGTCGAAGTACTGTCTCTTTAACAAAAACTTTGACTACCTACTTCGCCACTTTAAACCTATCGAGCTACAATGTTAGCCTATGGGGACCTTCCCCATAAGTTTTCTAAGGTTTTTCTGATCGAAGGAAAATCCTTCGATCGATGGATTAAAATCCTTCTAATTGTTCGATTCAAAGGATTTCGTCGTTCGATCGACCGATTTTTCCTTCGATCGATCAATCAAAGTATTTGCGGTAAATCCTCCGACTTCGATATTCGAAGTCGAAGGATTTTACTTTGAGGGTCGAATATCGAGGGTTAATTAACCCCTAGTGTATAATATAAATTGGTTACACAGCTTCCACTTGCTTTTATGAAGGATAAAGGACAAGGGTGGTGACATATTTTGGTACCACTGAAGCTTTTCACATATAGCATTTACGCTGATGAATAAAGTTAGGATACTGGGTGGAAAACAATACGTACTGGTTAATAAAACTGCCAGAGTATCAGAAACTTGCTGGTAATTAAAATAGTTGCAGAGTTCCATAGTGATATGCACCTCTTCATAATCCAAAGTTTATGAACAACCCATTCTGAGTGGGGAGAGTATTTTCTTTCATCAACACTGTGATTTTCCTGACAAGTCCATGTAGTGTTGCACATAATGGACAGTTTCCAATCCTAACCCACCCCTTTTCAACCCACAACTGATGGACTCTTCATCCTCGAACCGTGTATGTGTCTGTGCAGATTGTGCCTCTGTATCTGTTCCCAATAGCCTTAAGCTTACTCACTGGGTTTTCAAGAGTAGTCAGGGGAACTGCTGATTGGACTTCTAAACTGCTGTCCATCCATTAACCCTAAATAGAATGTAACTGTTGGCAAAATAGTTTTTACCCCTGTATTTAGTAAAGGGCATGAACCCTACTGCTGTCAGAACTGTTTTTATTTTTCTTTGCAGTTGGCATTTGTTCACCCATAAAAATATGCATGTATGATTTATAATTAAGTACAATGAGTAATGAGTGGAGGTGACTCGTTTTTCACGACACTGTACATATAAATACTCCCAATTAGTCCATAATTAACAAGCAGAACGTAAGCGGTCATAAATTCAAATACATATTTCAGTTTGCTCAACAGACTTGTGCAAAAGAGATTTTCTCAATAACAATAACTTGTTACACAGATACAAATAAGGAGAACATTCTGGATTGAGACACTTCTGGCACAGTAATACACAAAAATAATAAATATTTATCTTCTGATCTTCCTATCAGTACAAACTAAAGAACGCTTGGATCCAGCATAGTACAATGCAACAATCTTTCATTTGAGATAGCATTTTGAATCAAGGTGAAAGGCACACATAGATTTATAGAAACCATGTCAGCTCTACAAAAAACTTCTCAGTTCAGCAGGTGTATGAGGAAAGAGAATAGTGCTATGTATTCTGTACAGACAGAGGCCTCTGTAGTTAGTGCACGTGTAGTGAAGAGTAAACAAAGTATAAAAAATATATTCCTTTTTATGTTCATATAAGCGTCTCCAGTGACATGGATAAGATGTTTGCAAGGAGTTGCAGTCAAAGATACAGATTTACTTGACGATTTAGTCATGCTCGTCTAGATGGATGGCAAAAATGGTCACTGAAACAGGATTAGCTCATACTTCCACCCAAAATGCTTTTATTGTCTTAGCATAAGCAAGGAGCTCGACACCCTATGCTGAGAAAAACAGAGACAGGCACGGTAATTCATGAATGGTCCGGTAAAGTATTTATGACCCCTCTTATATGCACTAATTATGACTGCACATTTGACATAAAGGAAAACACAAATGGTACAGCCTGGCTGGCTACATACTAGAAAGTGGAGATCAGAAAAAAAATTGAGTCTAGTAAATAACCCCTAATTTTGTTTCATGAAAGAAACCTCCCATTGCGCCTTAGACATTATCTTAAGTCATTTAGGGGGAATGTAATAAAAGTCAGTAACTGAAAAAATATTCGCAATGCGAAAAGTTACGCCTCTGTGTGAACAAATTTGCCTTTGTGCGAATTTAATATAGCTCTTGCGAACCCGGAAACTGTTTAGCGACCACTTCCAACAGTGGAAGAAGTTTCGCGAATTTTATAGTTAGCGCCACTGCACAGTGAATGTAGTAAAACTTGTTACCGTACTAAAAAAGGTGTTATGTTTGCACCAAAAGATTACAACACCTGCAAGAACTTTTAAAAAGTGGGCAATGCTTAATTAAAATTTGCAATTAAAATTCGCAATGTGCAATTAAAATACACAATGTAATAGCAGTCTAAGAAAGAGTATTACATTGCGAAATGAGACTTTGTGCTAATTGTTTTGCTCTGTGCAACTTTTATTACATTCCCACATTGGACATTAGGCTCAAAAACTTGCTTCGCTTATGGTGTCATACTGTATGAATCTAGAAGAATCAGCAGTGGCTTTCCCTACAGTTCAGCTAATGATTTTGTTAGGTTATATCACAATATGTTTTCATGAACTGCATTAGGATGTCACTCTTTTTAATCATTCGTTCATGCTGTCCTAAGGTAGAAAGCAGAGAGCTGAATTTGTGCTAGGTATAAATGAGATGTGTTCTCCATTTGATTGTTACTATACCCCATGGGTGGGTTGGAGTCCCAAATCATTCAAGAAAGCCTGGCTCTGGGAGCTTGAGACATTGGGGACCTCAGTAAAATGGAGACCCTGGCATAATAGGGAGACATTTGGAAGTTGAATAGAAGGGACTTAATGAACAAAGACTCCAGATTTTAAGTTTAGCTTGCTTTAAGAGTAAGTAGAGCAGTCAAATGTTTTAACACGAAGAGCAGAATGTTTAATTCCCGGGGTGTGATCTGCCAGTGTAGAGACTCAATTGGGTATGCTGGGGATAAAGAAGAATCCCTTGGAGCACATTTGATTGGCCTTGTACATTGGAACTGAGCCCCCTGAGTAAGTACTACCCCTGACTGCAACTACTATTCCATCTAGCTTGTGTTATCTTGAAAAATATTGTACACTGAAAATGTGTTAAATATGTGTAACAGCTTTAAATTTAGATCAGTTCTTATTTTTTTAAAAAACCAGTGGAGCACAATTTATTGTGTAAGTGTATGTGTGATGAAGTGTAAAGATCCATATAACCAGTGAGACCCCACCTGGCCAGTGTATATTTGTTCTGCTGGTGTATCTATGGCACGGCTCAAAATAGCATGGCACTAGAAACATGCTTCAGAGAAGTTTCTTATTGTATGGTGAGTGAACTGTTTGAATTGAACAAGGTAATCCTTTTCCAAGGCTCTAATAAAAACAGGCATGCCCACTCATCTAAAAGACCATATGCAAACAGATGGCACGGTACATGAATATGTTATCATTTCTGTTAAAGTTCAAAGGAGTTTCTAGTTTGATAGGAAGACTACCGATGAGCACAGTCATCGATTTCAGCTAAAAAGAAACATGAATGAATGTAACATACAGCAAGGGCCAGATTTATCAAAGGTCCAGGTGAATTTTCAAATTCAAAAAATTTGAATCCCGAGCTATTTTTGTGTACCTCGACTAGGTAATAGTCCAAATTCAATTTGAATTTAAAAAAAATCGAAAATTCTAATACTGAAATTCATCACGTACTGTCTCTTTAAAAATTCGACTTCAATCATTCGCCATCTAAAACCTGCCGCATTGGTCTTTAAGCCTATGGGGGACCTCCTAGAACCGATTTGGAGTCAATCAGTGGACTTCAAAAATCGAAGGATTTTTGGGAAAAACTTTGATTCGAATTCGATCAGATGTGCTATTACTTCGATTCGTACAATTCAAATTCAGCCGAATATGGGCCTACAGGTGTATTTGATCGAAAACGGACATATTGGTTGTTCTTTTTGAATTTCAACGTTTTTTATATTCAAAATTTGACCCTTGATAAATATGCCCCCAAATGTTAGAATGTAGGAGTGCTACAAGTTTTGTGAAGCCTGTTAAGCTGGCAATATCTATCTATCTATCTATCTATCTATCTATCTATCTATCGATCTATATATATATGCCTTCAATATAATAAGGAATATTTTTCCTTAAAGGTCTTTATCAAAAGCTTTAAAGTAAATACAAAGTTAATTTGACCAGCTGAAACATTTTATATTGTACCTACATATTGGGGGAAAATCACAAAAGTGGTGATATTGAGACAAAATAAAAGTGGAGATAAAAATGTTTGATTTCACTCCAAATTCACGAACCTCTATCTCCACTTATGTGAATTAGTTTTTTAAACAGACTGTTTTAATATTCTGTCTTTCTCACAACATTTTAACTGCATTTTTTATGAAATTTGTCTTTAGCCCTCACTATACCTGTCAGGCAGCCATCAAATTGCAATTTCCAGGGAAGGGGTTTATTTTACCTAGTAAAATTATACATCCTTTTTTCAGTATAACCTGGGCTTTCTAAATCTGCCTACATGTTTGTGTAATTCCACTTCTGTAACAAGACACAAGGGTCTAAATACAAGAAATGCTATTTTGCATAATTGAGAGTGCGAGTTAAAAACTTTAAATGTAATCAGTGTTTTACTTGTTTTGCTAATGAGGCTTTTACACCTGTATAGGATTAGACAGAAACCTGTGCCCTGACTATAAAATGCTAATCCCTATAAATATGATAATAATTCCCCAATGGGGCACCTACAAGAGGTGTCAAGTGAAGATTGGGTGAACCAAAGCAGAGCAGATTATTTTAGAATTGATCTGACACATGGGGAATAGTTACACTTGAGTTTTACTCCATTTTTAAAATGTCGGGAGAAAATGTTGGTTAAAATGTAGTTTTTATGTCGTTTGAAAGACAAATCCATAAAAGTGTCTGTGAACTGTCTTTCTTTCACTAAGGATGAAAAGTGGTGGTTGAGTCGGAATTTAGGTGGATTTCTGTTTGTGAATATGGAGAACGTATTTTACACCAGTTTACCACCACTTTTACTCCAAAAATAGGTTATCTCCACTTTTGTGAATTCCCCCCATTGACTTCAGAATCTTATCACACAAAGCAGAACGTTTGGTTCTCTGAACTTCCATTAATAACATGCCTCTCAGCAACTTCACCTTCTAGCACTGGATACCAAGAAGATACTGGCCAGAGACACCGAGGTCCATATTTTATGTGGCCATGTGACTCCCACGCTAACATGAAAATAACATTTTTTGTGCCAAAATAATTTGTAATGATGAATAATATAAAGCAAAGATAGAGTTATTGTTTATAGTTTTCTGCCCCAACATCTAATAAAGGGGGCAGCCTTTCTTGAGACTTCCACATGATTAGGGTTGAACCAGACCCACTCCCTGCCCAAATCTCATCACTGCCCCTCGACCTCCATCTCTTGCCTCGGTTGCAGCAAGGAAAGGGTTTGTGTGCGCGAGCAGGGGGGAGGTTGGAGGGGATGGTGGGACAGCAGCCAGTGGGCCCCTCAGTCTGACCCTGCACATGATGGTTGGGGTATTTTTATTTTGCAATCAAATGTTCAAAATAACTCCATGTGCCATAGCCTGCCAAAATTCTCATAAATAATATGCAGCTTCTTATACATGACAGTTTAATAAAGACAAAGCCTTTATTTAATTCATAATCTTGTATTTGAAAATAAGACAAGCTGGCAGTCATCATGATGAAGACTAAGGAAAACAATCTCTTCCTTACTGGGATGATTGAGTTTACAAGGAGTTTTTTCATATTACAGTAGCGCTAGCAGCAACATTTTTGGAAGTTGAATTGACCTAAATTCATTGCGGAAGGATGTAGTTCCTTGATGATACAAAATAACACAGACTCTACTGGAAGAACCTGCATATAAATTTACCACTGAAAAAGAAAATTATTAAAATGTTGACAGATGGAGAAATGCTCTTCAATCAGCCAGAATAGTAGGCTTAAAAAAAAGACACAGTCAGTCTTAAGTACATGCAGATATATTCTATAATACATGAAAAATATACAATCTGTTGTGGACCCACAGTTACATACAGTTCATGCTGGTCTCTGAAGGACCAGCTGCCAATCTAGTCTCATGATCTCCCATCAGTTTTAGGCACTGGGAAGATATATGTGAAGTCTGAACAGACTTGTATGTTGCTACTGTAGATCATTGCACTCCTAAAATCACCTGCTGTAGAGATAATGTTTTACATTTTGAACCTGTCTTTTGTTGTTCTTCCTGCATTCATTTATGTAACTTTGCAATGCCACCTTGTCTTGCGTACTTAATATACCATTTTTTTTTGAAAACTGAAGTTTGCCAGAGTGTGCATTCTGAAGTTCAGGCATGGTAACAAAACGGGTCTGAATCATTAGAATCTTCTGGGAGAAAGAGCTGGAGATACAGCTGGGAATCACACATGGTACACTCCAAATCTTTTCATGCAGATGGATAGAGTATTTTCAGATCTGATCTGACAGATATCGTCTAGCAATTTCCCAGGTGGGTATTCTTGTGGTATTCAGTTTTAATTCCAGCTGTTGACTAGAAGCAGGATTCCTGTGACTCGGGGTCAATGTGGATGGGAAGAGTGTCATGCTCCTGGTGGTGTCCATTATACAGGACTGTGTACCTGTAAAAAAAAAGAAAAAATTGGAAGAGGTAGGATTAATAAATGAAAACATCAGAGCATTACAACTGTTTGACCTGGCCTAACCTAGTCTACAAATAGAAATTTGCAGCCACTCATAGTATCCTAAGATCATTAAGCTCAACACCAGTTGTGCCATACTGCAGGCATTAAGTGCAAGGCTCCAGCACTCCATATAACACGCAGTGCCCCATACAATGACATTTTTAGCATTTTTTTGTATCATTGTATAAGATTTCTCCATTGTCTACTCTAGTAGAAAAATACATACACCCTAAGAAGCCCTTGCTAACCAATCAGCCATTAACTTTAACAAGTTTAGGAAATGAACTCTCAGCTGCAGGATACTGTAATAGGATATTTTCCCATGATTGGAAACAATGGAGATTGTATGGCTGCATGCTGTATATTTCCAAGAAAGGTGTTACATACAGAAATTGGACAACATGCTTTATACTGGTTTAAATTAAATACATAAACATGGTGCTTTGATAAGGCTAAGGTGCCGATATAATAAAGATCTAACTGGGCTATCCTTAAGGATTTCATGAAGCTCAACCTTTTTTTCCCTATTCAACAACAGTTTTTTTTGTCTGCGTTAACAAATTGACAAATTTTCAATGGGCACAGTATTCAGCCTAGTTTGGCAGAAGCATGGAATACTAAAGCCATACCAATTTCATGTGGATAAAGGTTTCAGGCAATTTTTTTCCATCAGAAAAAAAGTTTCTGAAGATTTTTTCCAGTGGTAACTATGGTTACTGCTTGTATGATCATTGATAAACTCTATAGCCATTTAGTTCTCTAGATGACATCTATGGAATTAGCATGTCATGGAATTTCAGGAACTGGAGACCACTTGAGGTAAAAGAAAGTTGATTTGACACAAGGAATCACATAGTTTGTATAGACTTGTAAAGGGTGTTACCGGTGGGAGAGCAGATATCACTACACAGCACAGAAAAACAAAGAACTGCTCTTCTAGCCAAACCAGTGGCTCTGCCTCAAGGGCAGAGTAGTAGTAACCAAGGCTAGCTTTATAACAGAACCCATCCAAGTCAGAGGAGCTCCTGGGGAAATCTGCATACACATCTACTCAATGGAGTTACTAGCTGCTCTGCTAACTATGTTAAGCCTGACACCCCTAGAAAACTCTCAGTTTTCTTAGTAATTTCCTAACCTGGATGGGGTACTCCAAACTCTCCACCTACACATTTTATTGTAGGAAAAAGTATGATTTATGGTATTAAACGAGAGAGCAGTCCTTCATGAAATAGTGAGCAATGTTCAAATAATCTAAAAGTAAAAGATAAGGAAACAGAAAGTACTGTCAAAATTGAGAATACGCATGGGTGCACAGAGAACCTTGTTGGAAGGAGAATTTATTGAAACAGCAAAGTGTACTGATGTATCCAACACAAGGCGCGGCAATGCTTTCTAAATCTGCCGCTCCAGCAATTGACAAGCATTTGGCCTTAAAGAAGCAAATCTAACAGTTTGAAGAATACACTGTGTATTTACATTAGTCTGAAAACTCAGCTCAAGCTATATAATCTGGAGAAATCTGTTTGGTATATTTTATTATTCATGTTTAAATTCTCCCACATATTTTTTTTTTGCTTTCATTTTTATCTTACTAAATGCAAGCCAGGGAATGATTAGAGTGCATTTTCTTGTTTTATAGATATATTTATGATTTATTGGTCATCATGTGTTAATGTGTTCCTTAATGGTACCTATGAATGTTAAGTTGCTCAGCTCACAATTTTTCTACAAGGCTCATGTACAAAAGCACAGGCAAACTACAAATGCAGCATATTCTTCCCACAATTCCAGGATAATAACACGTGCAAATTAACATCTGCTTTGGTAATTTGTGTGCACATTACAACACAAGTCTGTATTAGGCAAATTGTGTCACTTTGGACTTCACTTCATGTCAAAACATTGCATTAGAAAGCGATTTACTAGATGCAAGACAGTTGCATGCGTAAGCACAACATGCTAAAGTAATCCTCAAAGCACATGTCCTTTGCATGAAATTATGCTCAGTTCATCAAAAGCTGGTTGAAACTGTGCATTGGTGCATTCATTTTAAAGAGCAAGTATCTTTGTATGTGACATTTAAGTGTATGTAAAATTACATCCATTTGTGTGCTTTTTACTTAAAGTTGAATTGCTAAATAAACCTGTATATGTTCAGAAAGGGACAGGTGGACGGGCTTATTCATTTAAGCTTAGATTTTGCTAATACTTAATACTAATTCTTATAAGTGTTATAATTTCTGGTTGGGTTGGGAAAAAATGGAAAAATAACTCTTGAAATAGATAATTCATATAGAACTTTGGAGCAAAGTGCAAAATAATTAGGCGCAAGTCCCCCACCCATTATGCATGCAGTGCTGGAACCTTAGAGCTCCATCACTTTCTTTTATCCAAGTTGAAAATGAGCCATGTAGACAATTTTCTTAAGGGCACATGACATGTCACAGAATTGCCTTCCCATTGCACACCATCTTTATCACAATAAAACACATTACTTGTGACAATCTGGGTTGATTTTGGGAAATTGCCTTTCCTGTGATTAAGCCAGATCACCACAAGTAATATTTCTGAGATTTGTCTCCTGCGTAAGCACTGATTTTTACTGGATGACAAATCTCCTCCTCTGCCAGGGTCCTTAATGACAGTGAGGATTCATATCTTTGATATATAGGTGGGGAAAACATTTTCTAGACAATTGTCTCAGCTGGCTTAACATGTGACTCCATTAGGCTAGATAATTATTATACCTATTAATTTGTGAGCTGGACCTCCAATTATAGCTGAAACGAGTTTTAGACCAACTTGGTCCTTGCTCATAGACTTGCTGATAGACTTTGATTAAAAACCGGCTTATTATTAAAACAGATTTACAGAATGCCAACATATTCTGCAGCATTCACAATAAAGAGATGGATACATTAAACACACAAGAAAACACACAAAATAACCAATAACCAATACAAGAAGTGATGATAGCCCTATCCAAACTGAAAACAAGACACGCATGTCCTTTGCCTATGTGCCTTGGCATGATGATGCTGCTATGTTTTAATATACTATATTCAGAGGTACAACTCGTTTTGTGTTGTTCATCTGTTTAAATATGTGTAAATATAACTATAGGAAGTGTTTACATTAGTGGATCCCACTGTACTGCTTGTATACCCACTATACTCTACTGCTTGTATACCCACTATACTACTTGTCCAATTATTCATAACCTTTAAAAGAAGTCATTTCACCATCCTTATTTAACTACCAATTCAAAAGACCAACTGTATTTTCCATGATCCATAACTAGATTTTAGGCCAAGAGTTGATCAATTTAAGAGAATGGGTCTCAAACACAGGGTTATCCACCGAACCACAAATTTTGCTTCTATAGAAGATAGCCATTTACGATTTCGTTTTTAGGTCTGCGGCACCCAAGATGATTTGATAAAAATCGTCTAACTTGTGGATCCCGGTTAGTTCAATCAGGGAAGGTTAAAGGGTTATGGTGAGGAGCAACAGGGCAATCGTGTCTCAGGCAGCAGATTGACTCAGGCTACCCTTAAGAATGTATCAGGATGTATGATTGCAATTCCTTTCCAAGCATCAGTGCCTCTTAATGGCTCCTCCTAATTTAATGTGTTTATTTTTGCTATTGTGACCTGACATTAAGTACATATTGTACTGTCTGAGCCCAATAACTATATATATATGTTGTTTGCACAACAGGTCGCTAGAAAACTATGATAGTAACTGATTAGACTGAGAATGGATTAGTGTCTCCATGGCTACTAGGGCAAGGGCATATAGGTAATTGTTTCAATTTCTTATCTCTAACAGCTACATCTCTCAGTAGGTTAACACACCAAAGAAAGTATCTAAATGCTGGAGAGACCATCATCTCAAAATAGATCAATATTTTGTTGACCTCATCAACACTAGAGGATATTTGCTTTCTGCTGCACGTCACATTTAAAGTTTTTTTTTTTTAACTTCCATTTTATGCTTTCTGTAAAGAACTCAGGTGGGGTATTTTATATTAATCACTTTTACTTGCAAAAGAAAATTAGGGCAAACGGAAGCTTCAGTTTAAATAAAGAAAAGCAGCTTTATGTTAGGGCAATATTTTTTCTAACCCCCGGAGAGAGTTTATTCCTCCTTAGTTTGATTTGGTCATCTGTAAAGCAATAGCTAGCCTCACTCTAAACAATCCTGCAGTGATACCTTTGTTATTGCCTGTGCCATCTACATAAGAAAATATTGTTTATTAAAATATAATAGGGACAAACAAACAGAGATATATACAAGAATTGTGCTATATCTACCCATGGGCCTTGCAACAAATAATTATATACAGATCCCACATCATAAACCATTGTACAACAATGTTATATACAAAGACTTACTTCTTAGGTGCATTTTCTCAAGGATAAACCTATAACTCATTTTGTACAATACAAGATATATTCTTTTATATTATCAACAACTTTAAATGTTGTAAAATATAAAGCTTTTAAAAGTCACATGAGACTGAAGAATGAGTGATTTTATATAGGCCAAGGAACTCCAAGGTTACAATTTTCCAGAAATGTTCCAGAAAATTACAGGAAGGCCATCTCCCATCGACTCCATTTATTTTATTTGAATAATTTTTTTAAATGATTTTCTTTTTCTCTGTTATAATAAAACAAGAATAACATCTTCATGAAAGATTCAACCAAATATCATATTTGCATATGCAAATCAGGGCTGGGAAGGGAAAGAGAACATTTAGATTAAACATTTTTTTTACCTTGTTTTATGACGGAAAAACATGTACTTTTAATGATTCAGATTTGGTTTCGGCCAGGCACAAGGATTCGTCTGAATCTGAATCCTGCTGAAAAAGGCAGAATCCTGGCTGAATACCGAATCGAATGTTGGATTTTGTGCATCCCTAATAGAAGCTCCCCCAGATTATTTCCTTTTCCTTGTCCTTTAATATCAGTCCCTGTTCACATTCACAAAAACTGCTGCCAGTTTCAAAAATTTAAGAGAACTTCCAAGCACCCAGTCATAATTAAAAGCAGAATACATAAACTTCAAAGACTCAGTGCTAGCTCTTCACCACTAATGCAGTACCTCTGTGATTACAGTTACTGGCTCCCAGATGCATTTTGGTTTCAGTGGTCCTTTAAGGAATTTCTTGAGGCATTCAAAGTGAAATATAAAAATATACCAAAACCAAGCTCTTTCAGCATCTGTGTGCATATCAGGTGCACACACAATTATTTTAGGGAAAATATAATGATATAGCTAATATTGAGTATTAATTCTGTCTTGAATTTCACACCACTGCTTCTTAAGCAGAACTTCACTCTGTGATGTGTCTTATGAAAATAAACACACTTTGCTATTTGTGCAGTGAGTATGTATTAGTAGAACAGACTTTGCCAGTCTTGGAAATAATCAGCACTATGCTGTCCTCAGGCTTACCACTGGATGAATATGCCTTGAATACAGTAGGGGAAATTGTAGCTACAGTTATTTAACTTTTTTAATATAAAATTTGACATAGCTTGAGATATCGTTCATATTGTTCTTGGCTGAATGCAATGTTTTCTGGAAAGGCAGAAACATATCTTTCGCTAATTTGCAGACAATCAGAAATCCTCTGCCATCCCCACTGGAGGGCACAGAAACCAGAGCAGTTGGCCTTCCTGTATCCCTACATAATGCCCTTGACTTTCTGGGGTGTCGCTTGATGGAGACACTTTGTTATATTTATTATGTAAGGAGTAGAATGAAAAACTGGAAAAAGCATACAGGTTTGAGCCTACACATGAGCCCACTGTAAAATGAATATTCCATGGCCCTCAAATATCTGGGGACAAATGTTAAACCAAAAAAGTTTAATCTAGGAGTTTTGCAGGCAATCCTGCTTAAAAAAAAGGAAAAGTCGCCAGTGTTTTTTCAATTCAAATGCATTTTCGGCAGACATGGTATGATGTAAGTGACATAAGATTGAGGAAGATCTAGCTTCATTTTAGCAGTTTGCCTGGTCTGGAAGCTTGTTTTTATATTCCAATATTTTTATTGAATTCACATAGAATAAGCATAGTTTACAGTATCTTACAAAAGTATGTAGAGACTTTACAGATTGAATCCTCACATACACCATGTAGTCTCCTCGTACAGTTACATCAAAATACTATTTAACACATAGCTTGTAGCTGAACTGTTAACAACCACTGTTGATTAACACTAAGCATAATACTGGCAATACAAATTAACCATTTAAATAGCATACAAGTCTAGAAAATCTTATTAAAGCTGTTACAAGTGACATATGAGAGCGGCAATGGTTTAAATGCTTAAAAAGGTAATTGGATAGTTTGTACCAAATCTATATTCAATCCAAGGGGTCCAAACTAGGAGACATTTTTGGTGAGAATCCAATAATATGCTGGACATCTTCTCTTGGACCATTATCCAGTCGATTTTACCTTTAGTGACCTCAATAGAGATATATTTCCCCACAACCATATGGGACTTAACCTCTATATGCAAATACACAATACAAGATATCCAGGACCATACAGATTATATTAAAAAGCAATATTTATTGTCACCATGCCAAATATCTAAAATCATTTAAAATAAGCAGCGCTGCTTAGGGGGTGGGGATCCCATTTATCCTATTTTGCATATGTTATACAATACAGCACAATGTAAGAAACTGCGTGCACGCTATAGATCAAGACCTCCAATGTATGTGGATTGCAACCAACTGGATAAATCCGTAATTGAGTGGAAGCCACACGACTGGTACTGACTTTTAATACCAATGATAAGGAAATTCGTTCCTCAATATACAAACATTGGAACATATTATCAAAGGACCCCATTGTGGGTAAACTGGTGTCCCCTCGTCCCCTGTTTAGTTATAGGAGGAATGTTAGTATTGGTGACTCACTTACTCATAGTCACTTCCAACCCCAATCGAGAACGACATGTTATAAAACATTGGGCAGCTACAAGTGTGGCACATGTGAACAGTGCCAATATATTAGAGTGTCTACAAGTTTTGGAAATGGAAAAGTCAATTATGACATGTACCATTATACGTGTTGCACGACCACACATGTGATTTATCTATTTACCTGTCATTGTGGTAGCAAATATGTTGGCAAGACGAAAAGGCCCTTCAGGAGACGCATATATGAGCACATGCGCGATATTAGAAATTGTAATCTGCTATCAGCAATTGCCAAACACATTTTTTGCATGCACAATGGACACCATGCAGGTTCCTATTTTCAGGGCATTGACCGCCTACATGGGGACATTAGGGGGGGCGACTTGGACAATAAATTATTACAGTTGGAAACAACATGGATCTTCAGACTTCATACTTACAAATCTGAATTTGGTTTGAATGGCCATCTTAACTTTCAAGCTTTTGTAAATAAATGAGAGGACAGGATGCTGAATGACCTTTAGTATGATATATATATTTGGCTGCCCATTTGGGCTTTTCTGATGATCTTATACCATACTTTTTGTCTAGAACTGTACTGATTCTGTATACATATCAATTTTCCTTCTCTTCTTTTTCTTTCCTTTTTCTTCTGATTTTTCTAATATATTTATTTTTGGGAATTTAATATTTATATCTATATATACATATTTACAATCGAGAATTTTTGATCATATATCCAGGACCTATTGGATATTCATCTATTGTGTATCTTATTACCATGCCTTAGGGGTATACAAACCTAGCGTGTAGCTATGTGAACAGTGCCACAATAAAGCTCACCTTTATATGTTTATTTTTCTTTTTCATTCTTTCATTTTTTTGTTTAATATAGGATGCATTGATTGTGTATTACTGTTTATTTTGGTTTAAAGGATATCCTTAGATTGTATATTACGCCAACGATGTTATCACATCGATACTAGTGACATTTGAAAGCTTTATGCAACAATGTTGTGGCAATTATGACCATTGGAGTCATGTGACTTTACCCTCAAAAGGATGTCATTTCCGGTTTGTCGGTCTCTTGACAAAGCCGCAGGTAGCGGCGAAACAGCTGTCGAGGCACAGCGCTGCGAGGGGATTTGCGGTTTCCTGTTCTCCGTCTTGAGGATGATGCGCATCAGAAGCTCAAGTGATTGCGGGAGTCGGATGTGAGTATGGAGCGATGAGCAGCCGGTGTGAGAGGTGATCCATCACGGTCAGTAATTTCTCTATCTTGAACAGTGGCTTGCTGCGGAGTGGTGGGATAAATACCATCATATAGCGATTGCCATACCACCAGAGTACCGGGATCTGAATGTCCATTGGATATGTATAGAGGATATTCCCTCTTCTAGTGCCTACATTTATACCATTCAAGACTGCATCATTCTGGGCACTAAAGAATTAACCCCACACCGGCTTCGCCCTCACATGCCGTTTTAAATCAGATATCCCATAACTGATTCCAACAAGTACTTTTTCTACCATCAAATTGAGCACTTTAATGGTTACCTATACTACAGCCGCGACGACTGTCGCTCTCCTCATCCTATGAACACTCAATTACGGATTTATCCAGTTGGTTGCAATCCACATACATTGGAGGTCTTGATCTATAGCGTGCACGCAGTTTCTTACATTGTGCTGTATTGTATAACATATGCAAAATAGGATAAATGGGATCCCCACCCCCTAAGCAGCGCTGCTTATTTTAAATGATTTTAGATATTTGGCATGGTGACAATAAATATTGCTTTTTAATATAATCTGTATGGTCCTGGATATCTTGTATTGTGTATTTGCATATAGAGGTTAAGTCCCATATGGTTGTGGGGAAATACGTCAATAATAAGTAAATGTGGACACCTCTTCTTATGCGGGCCTTAATTGGCTGCTATTAACTGTGTGCACCTTGCTTGGGTCATATGGATACTTGATACTAAGGTTGGGACTAGAATTCTCCAATTAGCAAGGTTTGGGCAGAGTAATTGTACTTAACCATTAGGTTTTGAATTATTGGTTTTGGTTTTTTTTTTTTTTTTTTCCTTCTCTTTTTCTTTCTTTTTCTTTTCTTCCTTTAGACATGGAATTTTTTTCGGATGATAACAAATGGGCCTCATTAGCCAAATCAGTATTTTCAGGATCCGCTGCTTCTACTAGCAAGGGATCCCTTACAATGTCCCACCTAATGGTTAAAAGTAAAAATTTGCTACGACGGCGTTTAAATATATTTTGGAACATCATATGTTTGGAGGAATATATGACGAGGGGCATTATCCCAAGGGGTTTACGTGTACAGCTATTTCCCTCTTTTGAGGAAACACCACAATCATTCAAGCTGCAATGGGAGGAGGTATTGAGTGAATGTTCTCATAAACTTATGTCCCTTCTAAAGCAATATAATATTGAAGAATTAGAATCAATTAAAGCACAACAGAAACAACTGTGCGATCAATTAAAGGAATATGAATCCAATGATGAGTTTAGGAGATTGGATGATAACCTAAAGTCATTTATGGATAACCTTAATGCTGAAATTATGCAGGTGAAAAAACGGAAATTTGAAAGGGACATTTTGGATTATGAGAACAAACATGTTTATCAATGGAATAAGAAAAGACGTAATTTTCAGAACACATTTGATCGTAATGGGAGCACAAAGGGTTTTCAGGGGAGGCACCAGAATAAAAACACCAAGGCAAATTCGGATCGTGAAACATATTCAGAGAATGAAACGAGCGGGTCCGACACATCTTCATTCACACGTAAGCACATGGATCGCAAAAAGCGCAAATTTAATACGGTATTTCACAAGGAACAGGTCACGTCACAAGTTGTCCAGGAGAAAAGCGTTAAAGCGCCATTCCTGTTCAACTTGTCTCAGGATACACCATCACCAGTAGGCACTAGTTTTTTACAGTCACTCAACCTGTGATTGTCACAGGAAATGCAGCTTCACCATCACATCACAATGATTTACAAATAATAAATCTATCAAGCACTCATCTCACTTCCACCATCACGGGGTTATTACAAAAGGGACTTTCTTTTGTACCTTCTAAGTCACTTGATCAATTTTCCTTAATTAAGGATGTTCACTTATTTGCACGAAAATTGCTCCTAAAATTACAATGGACTAAAAGTAGACATAATACTGTTGACCTCAGTCAGTTCAACTTGAATGATTTCAAAACGCTTAAAATTCTTATGGAATTGTGGGATGATCCCAGAATGGAGGAAGAGCAGCTATTGCTGCAAGACATTCAGGACTTATGGTCCGAAAATTCCTCAGATCATATTAAATTACCCTCATGCAAGAAAAGATCTTGCCGATACCCCAATGTCTCAGAAAATGGGGCGATTGATACTTTTGTACGAAGTGTTACGGAGGACATTTTACATTTGACTAAAAATATAAAAAAACCAAATCTTACAAAGCAAGAAATTCAGGCCCTTAAAGAGCTAAAGGGCAACTCTAATATTGTGATAAAGCCCTCAGATAAGGGTTCCAATATCGTAATTATGGATTCCTCCCAATATATTATGATGTGTACCAGAATTTTGAACAACAAACAATGGTATAAGCCCATTCTCTTACCACACATACAAGGACACAGGGATAAACTATTTGATCTGTTCAATCAAGCATACCGCGGTGGTATAATTGATCAGAATACACTCGAATATCTCAAAGTATCACATCCCAGAACTCCCACATTTTATGCCCTTCCTAAGGTCCACAAGTCCCTTAGTGATCCGCCAGGAAGACCGATTGTGTCTGGGTGTGGCTCACTTACAGAACCAATCAGTGGGTATATTGATATGGTGCTACAACCCTTGGTGTCACAATTAGACTCATTCATAGTGGACACTACCCATCTACTGAGGGAAATTAACGGCCTAATCTTAGATTCGGACTGTATCCTGGTGGGGCTGGATGTAGAGGCCCTGTATATGAGTATACCACATTCCCTGGGCCTTGAAGCCATACAACTGATTTTTGAACGCATGCATAAACCAATTTCTGAACAACACAGATTTATTTTGCAAGCATTAGATTTTGTTTTGCATCACAATGTATTTCTTTTTAATGGCATTTACTATTTACAACGTCAGGGCGTAGCTATGGGTGCCAGATGTGCCCCTAGCAACGCTAATTTATTTTTAGGAGAATGGGAGCACCATGTCTTTACGGCTGATGAATATGAGATATACTTGCCTCATGTGCTACGTTGGCACAGATATATCGATGACATCATGCTAATATGGCAAGGCCCAGAAAAAAAAAAATTATTACAGGAATTTGTAGCGAAATTGAACGTTAACAAATTTAACTTAACCTTAACTTTAAATTATCACAGGACTAGATTGGAATTTTTGGATACAGAGATAAAAGTAGGCCAGGATGGTCAGGTGTCCACTAACCTATATCGTAAAAAAACAGCGGGCAATAGCCTCTTACATGCCCAATCAATGCATCCTCATAGATGCATTGAGGGTATTCCCAAGGGACAATACATAAGATTGAGGCGAATATGCTCTACAGATGAGGATTTTAAACGAGAGGCCTACTCCCTTTACCAGAGATTTAAACTACGGGGCTATAAAACACGATGTCTCCGTAGGGCATACCAACATGCTCTATCCCTTAACAGGGAAGAACTACTTTACAAATGTCGGAATTCTAACATCCAGACTTCCTCCCCTGAGACACAGGAAGCCACACGACTGGTACTGACTTTTAATACCAATGATAAGGAAATTCGTTCCTCAATATACAAACATTGGAACATATTATCAAAGGACCCCATTGTGGGTAAACTGGTGTCCCCTCGTCCCCTGTTTAGTTATAGGAGGAATGTTAGTATTGGTGACTCACTTACTCATAGTCACTTCCAACCCCAATCGAGAACGACATGTTGTAAAACATTGGGCAGCTACAAGTGTGGCACATGTGAACAGTGCCAATATATTAGAGTGTCTACAAGTTTTGGAAATGGAAAAGTCAATTATGACATGTACCATTATACGTGTTGCACGACCACACATGTGATTTATCTATTTACCTGTCATTGTGGTAGCAAATATGTTGGCAAGACGAAAAGGCCCTTCAGGAGACGCATATATGAGCACATGCGCGATATTAGAAATTGTAATCTGCTATCAGCAATTGCCAAACACATTTTTTGCATGCACAATGGACACCATGCAGGTTCCTATTTTCAGGGCATTGACCGCCTACATGGGGACATTAGGGGGGGCGACTTGGACAATAAATTATTACAGTTGGAAACAACATGGATCTTCAGACTTCATACTTACAAATCTGAATTTGGTTTGAATGGCCATCTTAACTTTCAAGCTTTTGTAAATAAATGAGAGGACAGGATGCTGAATGACCTTTAGTATGATATATATATTTGGCTGCCCATTTGGGCTTTTCTGATGATCTTATACCATACTTTTTGTCTAGAACTGTACTGATTCTGTATACATATCAATTTTCCTTCTCTTCTTTTTCTTTCCTTTTTCTTCTGATTTTTCTAATATATTTATTTTTGGGAATTTAATATTTATATCTATATATACATATTTACAATCGAGAATTTTTGATCATATATCCAGGACCTATTGGATATTCATCTATTGTGTATCTTATTACCATGCCTTAGGGGTATACAAACCTAGCGTGTAGCTATGTGAACAGTGCCACAATAAAGCTCACCTTTATATGTTTATTTTTCTTTTTCATTCTTTCATTTTTTTGTTTAATATAGGATGCATTGATTGTGTATTACTGTTTATTTTGGTTTAAAGGATATCCTTAGATTGTATATTACGCCAACGATGTTATCACATCGATACTAGTGACATTTGAAAGCTTTATGCAACAATGTTGTGGCAATTATGACCATTGGAGTCATGTGACTTTACCCTCAAAAGGATGTCATTTCCGGTTTGTCGGTCTCTTGACAAAGCCGCAGGTAGCGGCGAAACAGCTGTCGAGGCACAGCGCTGCGAGGGGATTTGCGGTTTCCTGTTCTCCGTCTTGAGGATGATGCGCATCAGAAGCTCAAGTGATTGCGGGAGTCGGATGTGAGTATGGAGCGATGAGCAGCCGGTGTGAGAGGTGATCCATCACGGTCAGTAATTTCTCTATCTTGAACAGTGGCTTGCTGCGGAGTGGTGGGATAAATACCATCATATAGCGATTGCCATACCACCAGAGTACCGGGATCTGAATGTCCATTGGATATGTATAGAGGATATTCCCTCTTCTAGTGCCTACATTTATACCATTCAAGACTGCATCATTCTGGGCACTAAAGAATTAACCCCACACCGGCTTCGCCCTCACATGCCGTTTTAAATCAGATATCCCATAACTGATTCCAACAAGTACTTTTTCTACCATCAAATTGAGCACTTTAATGGTTACCTATACTACAGCCGCGACGACTGTCGCTCTCCTCATCCTATGAACACTCAATTACGGATTTATCCAGTTGGTTGCAATCCACATACATTGGAGGTCTTGATCTATAGCGTGCACGCAGTTTCTTACATTGTGCTGTATTGTATAACATATGCAAAATAGGATAAATGGGATCCCCACCCCCTAAGCAGCGCTGCTTATTTTAAATGATTTTAGATATTTGGCATGGTGACAATAAATATTGCTTTTTAATATAATCTGTATGGTCCTGGATATCTTGTATTGTGTATTTGCATATAGAGGTTAAGTCCCATATGGTTGTGGGGAAATACGTCAATAATAAGTAAATGTGGACACCTCTTCTTATGCGGGCCTTAATTGGCTGCTATTAACTGTGTGCACCTTGCTTGGGTCATATGGATACTCAATAGAGATATGTTTGGTCTTCCAAGCCTTTGCGATTGTTTGTTTTGCAGCTGTCATTATTAACAGGAATAATTGGAATTGGTTCAATGTCAATGCGTCAGGTTTTTTTACATAATAGGGCTGTGCTAGGGTGCTTTGGAATGGGTATATTAAAAATGGAATAAATCATATTATATATTCTAATCCAAAATCTTTGGACAAGAGGACATAGCCACCAGATATGATACATAGTGCCCTTGTGGTTACAACCTCTAAAACATCTATTATCAGATATAAATTGTGCTATACGTGCGGGGACTAGGTACCATCGGAGTAAAACCTTATAGTTTGTTTCTAGAAGTGATACATTCCTTGAAGATTTCTTTATATTAGACCAGATTACTTCCCAGTCCTCCCAAATCTATTTGACAGCCTATGTCCTCTTGCCATATTTGAGTATATGAGACTTGTTGGGCGTCCTTCAGAAAAAAGAAGTTATTGTACAATATTGATATCACCTTTTGTGATTTGGGAGCTTTACTACACCAGTGTTCAAAAAACGTCTGAGAACTGTTCACTATCCCTGAGGATCTCCATAAAGATTGAGCATAGTGTAGCACTTGGTTTACTCTGAAGCTTTCAGCTTGTGGTACTCTATATTTCTCTGAAAAGCTCAGATGGGTATATGGCCCCAGTAGAGAGAATAACTGTCCGAGATATGAAATGTTCTGATCTTGCCACCATTGAAATAGTTTAGGTTGAAGGCCAGGTGGGAAAAGCGGGTTACCTAACAAAGGAGCTGCTGGGGTTAAGGGAGCTTGTATTTATGTGAAATTATGCAATCAGTTGCAGGTATTTATATAATAAAGTATTTAGGTTTAGGGTGCATGTATATGACTTTTGTAACTGTGCAAAAAGGGTGATGCCTTTTATTCCCCTGTAACATCCAAAAAGTGTCTTCAGTAAATGGCATTAATAGTGGGAATAAATCATTTATTTGGAAAGACAGAAGTAAAACCCCCGCTCACTTATTACAAAGAAAATGTATTAATAAATATTATTATTTATTGATAAATTTTCTTTGTAATAAGTGAGCGGGGGGGTTTTACTTCTGTCTTTCCAAATAAATTATTTTATACCAGTAAATGATACCTCCCTCTCCTTTTAAGGTGAATTTTCTAGAAGAATAGGTCTGTCTTCCTTTGCTACTTTTTTAGTGGGAATAAATATCAAAATACATAGAGCATTAGCTATTCTGCACATTTATTTTTTAAAAGGTTCACAAAATCCTTTAAATGCAGGAGGTCTCAATAATAGAGCAGAATCTGTTTAATTGGCTTGGTATCTAATGACCTCACCTGCTTATTTAAAGACAGAGATCACATAGAAATTTAGTGCAAACAAAAGAGTAATTATTACTATCGTGTACTGTGAAACTTCTCTATTTTTTTATTTAACTTCTCTCCTAATTCAGTAACTTTTATAAAATTTGTAAAAAGAAAATAAATAAAACATCAAAATCCATTACCTTCTAAGTAAGCAATTTCCAGTAAGTGTTCACACTACATAGGATTAAAATGGGCAAAGTTTGCCCAGGTCTAGTTACACAGATTTTTGCTTTCAGAGAGCTGACTAATAAATGCTAACTGCTGATTGAATTTGGGTGTTTGGGCTCCACCTATTGAGCTACTAGAAAACTCAGCGGATAATGCTGATGATATACAGTATATGATTAATGTGTTAAACAAATTAACTTTCCTGTCTGCTCCATACTTTAGCGTTATTTGTTAACCATAGACTGCGTATTGGCCAGTTTAGCTACTGGTGTCTCAATAATCTTCCGGTTTGGCAGATTTACACAATTCTCGCCCTCAGCCCCAAATATTGTGTATATTCTCCAAATAGTGTATATTTCAATGCTTTTGAATGGATTTCTCTCTTGTTTCAAACTAACCTCTAAGTAAATATGATAGAATACCAAGGCATTACATCAATACAGCAAATAGAAATGCATAATTCTGTTATGACATGTGCATAATGTAAAATTTACTTTTGTAAATCTCTGGGTAAAGTTTTACACTTGTTTTCTGGCTTGAAAACAACTAATCCTCAGAAAATGTTGAAAGATGGTTGACTGAAAAATAAATAACCTCAAAGCTCGTTGAAGAATTCCTTCCCGCAGAGCTGGGGTGTTACATATAATATTTATTTTTGATAACTGTTGAACATCTTACTATGTTAATTCCATTAAAGTGGACCTGTCACCCAGAAAGAAGACTGGAACATTACAGAAGTGCCAGAAGATGGTGGCCGTAAGCTCCGCTGCGCTCTTCTCCTGCAGGTGCGGTCAGTATTCTTAGTAGGGACACATAATCTGCTGTAGCAATGTGCAGGGGAGGCAGGGAGGGGGGCAGCAGAGGTGGGCCAGTGGGGACTTTTGCCTAAAGGGGCGATTAGTTCTCCTTTAAAACATTCTGGTATCACCTTTGCCAGGAAAATGATTGTGCTAGGCTTCCATAGAAATGGTTGTAAGTTCAACTGTATCTAATATATTTTAATTCAGAAAGGTGCAATGTAACATTCTGTGGCGGACCATATGTCCTCTGCATAGTATAGTTGAAATTGCACTTTACAATTGGCTAGGAAATGATCATTATACCGAAGTGATCAGGAGTTGTCATAGGAATAGTTCCTATCCTAAGTTACCTTCATTTTATTATCAAGAGTCTTGCAAAGATTGTAATTTTAAACTATAATAATAATAACTATACAACACTTTCTCATATCTGTAAGGCTGCATTCGTATTGTACATTTGTATAAATTACAGTATTTGTGATCTTTTTCTGATGAAAAAAACTTATTTTTTCAGAAAGCCCTCAATTAACGCCCAATGACACATCACCGAGAGGAAAGCATCATATTATCTTCACAGTTTTTGGTACAATAAAGCTTTTAGAATTGCATTTAGAAGATTGCAAAGGATGAAGCAATTACACCTTAAATGGTGAACAGAAGCTGAATGAAAACATTACATGGAAACTGACACTTTTGTACGTTTGTACATTTAGGTTTGACTCACTGGGAAATTGAACTTTCCAATAAGCATTCAATAATCCCAGTGAACAATGAAGTTTCCTACCATAGTGCAGTTTACACTTTCCTTATCATATACACAATGGTCAATTTCCATACTTTTTTCCAGTATGTTTTTGGAGCATAGGAAGAAAATTGAGTTTTTGGAGGAAACCCACTCAAACAATGGAAGAATGTACTAAACTGCTTGCAGATAGTGCCCTTGATGGAATAGAACCTCGGACCCCAGTGTTACAAGGCATCAATACTACCCACCTTGCTGCCACTAACATGTCTAATGGCCTTCACAGCACTGAATGGAAGATTGATACAAATATCTCAGAAGGTGATATGATGGGACAAAGTTCAAATCCTTTATGTAAATTATTAGATGTGCAGTTTGAACTGTAAAATGTGCCAAAAAGAAAATGCAAAAGAAAATACTACCCTTCATTAATCCTTATGTGTTTTGTGCGAGAGGAGCATAATATAATTGATACAATAGTGGCAATTTATTTAACACAAAAGACTCATGATTGCAGCACAGATCATAATGGCTTTGTCTTCAAGGGGCTAAGTAATAGACTGGCAGTATAAAGACTCACTAAGCTCCTTGAAATTCCTTTCCTTCCTGCCTTACTCATGAACATGAATTTATCTATGCGTTGTAATTAAATCTGCGAAAGCCTACTAAAAATACACTGCAAGGCCTCTGTACTGACATCATCTGGCATCTTGACATGACTTTCAGCGAAAGAAAGTATATCTTCTGCAATGAAAGTGGCACTTAACCGATTTCTATCTGTTTGCTAGTAATATAAATATATCATGTAGAAAAGCAGGCACAAGGTTAGTAACTAATGTGAGGGTCCTGCAGTCAGCTCTTTTTTTTTTTTTTTTTGTGTTGTTTATGCAAACCTAAAATAAAATGAAATAAATCAAGCTGTATAATTAATTCATTTGAGATGAAGAAGAACAAATGTCATTATGTAGTACATACTACATAAACATGTGTAGTAAATCATATTGTAAAATTCACCTGCTCTGGCATAAAAGAATGAGAAGAAAATGTTAAATCATAGAGAAAGGAGGAAGTACAGGTATGTAACCTGTTATGCAGAATGCTCGGGACATGGGGTTTTCTGGATAACAGATCTCTCCATAATTTGGATCTTCATTAGGGATGGGCAAATAAATTTGCCAGGCATGGATCCATGGCGAATTTCCATGTTTCACAGACGAAAAATCAGCTGCGACAAAAAAAAAATTGTCGCTCGCGTCAAAATTGTCGCACTTCAAAATTATTTTTATGCCCATTGACTTCAATGCATGTCGCAAACTTTTCACAGTTTCGCAATTTTTTTCGCCATTTCGAAAATTTTCGGAGAAGCAAAACCGGACAGATTCGCCCATACCTTAAAGTGATACTGACACTAAAAAATGAATTTTAGAATACATTAAATGTTACCTATAGGTCATGTTGATCATTTTTTGCTGAGAGGTTTGTTTTTGTATATAATTGTTAGTTGAAGTTCCTAAGCCTGACTCTCTGACACTCTGACTTTGCCAACCTGACTGTCCCATCTCAGCCTGTTAGTTACAGTTTCTAATGCTAACGGACTCCTGCTGCACAAATATGGCAGCCCCCTCATACAGGAACATGGGGCATCAGACAGGTAATGTAAAAGCATCATGCAAATACTTTATGGCAAAGTTAGAAGTAGCTTGCAAAGCTAATATTATAATAGATGTAAAAAAAAGTTTAATTTCAGGTGTCAGTATCTCTTTAAGTCTACTAGAAAATCGTAGACTGGTTTTCCTTTCAATAAGGATTAATTATATCTTTGTTTGGATCAAGTACAAGCTACTGGTTTATTATTACAGAGAAAAAGGAAATCATTTGTAAAAATTTGGATTATTTTGATAAAATGGAGTCTATGGGAGAAAGCCATCTGATAATTAAGAGCTTTCTGGATAATGGGTTTCCAGATAACGCATCCCATACCTGTAGCAGATAAAAAAAGAGCAGAAAGAGAAACATACAGAAAAAAGAACTGAAGTAGGCTTAGCATCCTGATTGTGCTAATGTGTGGTATACTGTTTGCTATTATAGATGAAAGCATCAAAGATTGTATATGAAAGCATCAAATATATATATTGTATTGTAACGGGATTTTCTCTCTTTGCATTTCCTAGCAACAGGCAAAGCAAATGTTGCTTCTTGAATCATTCCGACATCTTAGGTAGCATGAGAGTTTTTATTCAAATACCTTGTTCCGCAAACTTTTGAATAGTTCTCATCAAGATGTTGGTATTTATTGGAGAAAAAAAAGTGGGAGTTATTTTAGAATGACCTTCTCGTTAAATGTTCATGCACGTGGGTGTATTTTTCTGAGGTAGAGTGATTAATAATAGAATGCCACTTTGTCTCATAGTAACCAGCTAGGAAGGGGTCTCACCATGGTGATGATAATATTAGAGGGGGTTGGTGTTGAGCAGTAATGACAAATTATTCTTACATTTTATTAATGGGCTATGATATCCTTGTTGTTTTCCCCCTTGAGCACTTGATCCCAAATAATCCTATTGGGTTTATTATATGTTTAAATGATTTTTAGTAGACTGGAGATCCAATCAAAAATACATTTTATCCGGTAAAACCCCAAGTCCCAAGCATTCTGCATAATAGGTTCCATACCTGTATATGTTATTGGGATTTTTTTGTTGGATCAAGAGTTTTCACAGGGGTATATTTATCAAAGAGTGAAGTTAGAGATCACCACAGCCCTTTAGAGTGAACTTCCACCACTCTCTATTTATTTCTATGGCATTTTGAAAGGTCAAAGGATGAACTTTCATCTACTGATAAATACTCCTTTAAAATCCCATAGAAATTAATGGAGATCAGCGGAATTTCACACTAGAGGACTGCGGTGATCTCCAACTTCACTCTTTGATAAATATACCCAGAGTGTTCACTACAGTGGCCTAATTGTAGGTCAGTTGTTTAGATAACCCAAAAGTTGGCCAGTATGTGGCTGTCATTGGACCAGTTCTCCCTTGATATATCACACCCAACGTCTTTGCAAAATGTACAGTTTTTTTAACTTGTACTTTTTTAAGTAAAAAAAAACTTGACCATGTCTGTGTCATAAAGGTTTGAGTGTGATAATCATGTTGATTCTTCAGTATATGGAGGTATCAACTAGGCAAGATAAGCAAATCTGTCCTGTTTAAAAAAAGAAAAATTTGCAAAAAAGAAAATTTGCGAAACTGCAAAAATTCACAAAATGCATTGAAATCAATTCGCGTTTTCTCATGCCAACTTTTTACATGGCAACTTTTTTTTGTGGTGACTTTTCCCCATTCAAAATAAATTTTTACAGTGACTTTTTCAAAGGCAACTTTTTCCCTTGGCAATTTTTTCAGTGCAGAATACATACTTGCTGAAGGCAAAATACACGATCTTACAAAATGTAACCCAATAGAATTGTTTTGCTTCCGATAAGGATTAATTATATCTTAGTTTGGATCAAGTACAAGGCACAGTTTTATTATTACAAATAAAAATAAAAATACATATTAAGTGGAAAATGCTTTTCACAGGGTTAAACACAGAACAAAAATGGGAAGTCTTTAAAATGCTAATAAAAATACATGTCAGTATATTCCCCCTGTAAGCAAGGAACGTAGTTGCAAAGCAAAACCTTTTTGGTTCAATAGAAGTGTTGGTGTTGAGGTGGGTAAGAAAAGACGTGCTTTTAAGGCTTTCAAGTTAGCTGGTACAGCCAAATCATTTATAAGGTACAAAGAGGCCAATAAAGCATGCAAAAAACTATCAGGCAAGCTAAAACTGATATGGAAAAGGATATTGCAGCAAGCAGTAAAACAAATCCAAAATTATTTTTTAAATATGTTAATAGTAAAAAAATGAAGCAGGAAGAGGTGGGACCTTTAATATCAGAGGGGGGTTAGCTGGTTGATGAAAACAAAAAAAAAAGCGCAGATGTTGAACCAGTTAATGAAGGTTTCCTTCTTAATAGTCCCAATTCTAGTAATACAACTAATGATGCATGGTTCACACATGGGGAAATTCAAAAGAGACTAGAACTTTAAGATAAACAAAGGTCCAGGGCCAGATGGTATTCATCACAGATGGTATTCATCCCAGGGTACTTAGCGAGCTTAGCTCTGTGATTGCCAAACCTCTTTACTTAATTTTTCAGGATTCATTGAGGTCTGGCATAGTGCCGAGAGACTGGCGAATTGCTAATGTGGTGCCTCTATTCAAAAAAGGATCCCGTTCTCAGCCTCAAAACTATAGGCCAGTTAGTCTGACGTCAGTGGTAGGAAAGCTTTTCAAAGGGTTAATAAAGGATAAGATACTGGAATTCACAGCAAATCATAATACTATGAGTTTGTGCCAGCATGGTTTTATGAGTAATAGATCTTGCCAAACTAACTTAATTTCTTTTTGTGAGAAGGTAAGTAGGGACCTTAATTCTGGGATGGCAGTGGATGTGATTTACTTAGACTTTGCTAAAGCATTTGATACAGTGCCACACGAAATGTTACTGGTTAAATTAAGGAATGTTGGCCTGAAACATAGTATTTGTACCTGGATAGAGATAGACTACAAAAAGTGGTGGTAAATGGAACATTTTCTAATTGAACCAGTGTTGTTAGTGGAGTGTTGCAGGGCTCTGTACTAGGTCCCTTGCTTTTCAACTTATTTTGAAAGTACTGTTTCTATTTTTGCAGATGATACTAAATTGTGCAGAACTATAGGTTCCATGCAGGATGCTGCCACTTTGCAAAGTGATTTGTCTAAATTGGAAAACTGGGCAGCAAACTGGAAAATGAGGTTCAATGTTGATAAATGCAAGGTTATGCACTTTGGCAAAAATAATATAAATGCAAGTTATATACTAAATGGCAGTGTGTTGGGAGTTCCCTCAAATGAGAAGGATCTAGGGGTTTTTGTAGATAACAAGTTGTCTAATACTGGGCAGTGTCATTCTGTGGCCACTAAAGCAAATAAAGTTCTGTCTTGCATAAAAAAGGGCATTAACTCAAGGGATGAAAACATAATTATGCCTCTTTATAGGTCCCTGGTAAGGCCTCATCTGGAGTATGCAGTGCAGTTTTGGACTCCAGTCCTTAAGAGGGATATAAATGAGCTGGAGAGAGTGCAGAGACGTGCAACTAAATTGGTTAGAGGGATGGAAGACTTAAATTATGAGGGTAGACTGTCAAGGTTGGGGTTGTTTTCTCTGGAAAAAAGGCGCTTGCAAGGGAACATGATTACACTTCACAAATACATTAGAGGACATTATAGACAAATAGCAGGGGACCTTTTTACCCATAAAGTGGATCACCGTACCAGAGGCCACCCCTTTAGACTAGAAGAAAAGAACTTTCATTTGAAGCAACGTAGGGGGTTCTTCACAGTCAGGACAGTGAGGTTGTGGAATGCACTGCCGGGTGATGTTGTGATGGCTGATTCAGTTAATGCCTTTAAGAATGGCTTGTATGATTTCTTTGACAGACATAATATCAAAGGCTATTGTGATACTAAACTCTATAGTAAGTATAGATATGGGTATATAGAATTTATGTGAAAGTATGGGGGGGGTGTATGAATCCTGGGTTTTCATTTGGAGGGTTTGAACTTGATGGACTTTGTCTTTTTTGAACCCGATTTAACTATGTAACTTTATAAAAACCCAAGGATGAAGGCCTCCCCTCTGCAAAAGGGGGTAGTTTATTATAATACGCAAGTTTCAGTGAGTCATGCGACAGAAATGACATTACTAAGCTCCGATTATAACCAATGACATTACTAAGCACTGCTTATAAGGATATAATTTATAGGATATTCATGGCTCTTGTGTATCTTAAGATAATAATTGTATCACAAAATAATTCAAGTGCAGTAAAATAACTTTATAGTTTATGTAAAACTCACATGAATCAAAGAGATTGTTGAACCATGAATTATGCCAAAAGTTTGCCGTGTCAAGCTGACATTTATATATACTGTATATAAATATATATATATATATATATATATATATATATATATATATATATATATATATATATATATACTTGACAAAAAATGTCATGGGTTCAAAAAGCATTTTACTTCGCCTGTATTTCTCTGAGAGACATTGGCTGCTACCATGTATGGGAGTGAACTACACTAAGAAGGTAATGGATCCGATATAATCATATGTTGCCAGTTAAAAGTGCAAACCCCATGGCTTTCAATTGATTTTCTTTTTAAAATATCACTTGAGCTTACATTTCTTCTGATGAGGAATAAAGGTTTCTCCTTTATAATTTGATAACCTATAATATTCTACAAAAAGAGACTATATCTGCCTCTGTTGCACTGTGTGGTGCAATTAAGTCTTTATGCTGGAATAATTAGTAGTCTTTATGCTGCAAACTGAACTCTGATAATTTACAGCAAACCAACATATCAACAAACTTTAAAGCCGAGACTGCCACTGCCCACACATTCCTTTTTAGCTGAAAAGGCAAACAAGAAAGAGACGTTAATTACAGAACTATAAGGTGATTTAATTATGGAAATGAACATGTTAGAAGTATGGAACAACATTGTGTGTTGGGTTGGGTATTGATCTAGAATTCCCAAGGTTTTTACTAAATACACGCTAAAGCTTCTTGTTTATTAAAAAGTATGCTGTTTTAATGCAAAATAAATAAATAAATAAATAAATATAAATATATATATATATATATATATATATATATATATATATATATATATATATATATATATATATATACACATATGATGTATTTTTCAGCAGACTGAGTCAAGTATTTATTACATTGCCAGCCTGGAATACAACATATTTGCTATGAAGCCCTCAACATGGGATGAAGAATGCATGTAACCTATGCAATTTTGGGTTAATAGTCTTTGAAAGCTTATGTAGGCTGAAGGTTAGTGGCGCACACACCTGGGCATTTTACATATTTTTGACAAGTCCACCCCTATTTTTTCCTACATTATTTTTTCTCCAAAACCTCACATTAATTCCTTAACTCATACGGGTTTCCTTAATGACTGCTTGAAAGTAAATCGGCATCCCATGTGTTACCAGTTATTAATTATGTACAAACAGATATTTCGCATAATCACTTCTAGGTTAAAAGCTCTTGAAGATGTGCCTCTCTATGCTTATGTATCACTGTTTCATCACTATTTTTTTATGTATTTTATGGCTATATAATATTGATTTCATTTGACAGTACTTTCAAATAAGTTAGATACAAATACAAGCAATTTACTCATCAACGATGGTAATCTTCTCTAGTTACTTCTCTTCAGTGTAATTACAGAGCTCTCATCAGTGTGACAGAAAATTATATGCGGAACATAAAAATGTTCAGCTGATTTTTCTAGATGTTGGCATGTTGCTGTACCCTCGTCTACTGTGCTTGGATAGAGTGTAGATAAAACACATGCTCTGTAAAGATACACATTTACTGTTATTGCTTCTTTTTATTACTCATCGTTCTATTTAGGTCCTCTCCTATTCATATTCCAGTCTCTTATTCAAATCAGTGCATGGTTGTTAGGGTAATTTGGACCCTTGCATCCAGATTGCTAATTTTGCAAACTGGAGAACTGCTGAATAAAAAGCTAATTAACTCAACAACACAAATAATAAAAGAATGAAAACCAACTGCAAATTGTCTTAGAATATCATAACTCAAAGGTTAACAACCCCTTTAAGCCTTACACAATGACCACTGTGCAAATGGGGAACTGGGTATATGCACACAATATAATTTGTCTAAACAAACTCAGGACAAACAGAGTTGAAAATAATTAAAACAACAGTTTCTGTTGTATATCCTGTAGTATCCTGATAATGTGCATTTAGGATGAAACTAGCCAACAGTGTTAGGGGCAGATTTACTAAGGGTCGAATATCGAGGGTTAATTAACCCTCGATATTCGACTAGGAACTAAAATCGTTCGACTTCGAATATCGAAGTCGAACGATTTAGCGCTAATCCTAAAATCGAACGATCGAAGGATTATTCGTTCGATCGAACGATTAAATCCTTCGAATCGAACGATTCGAAGGATTTTAATACAACGATCAAAGGAATATCCTTCGATCAAAAAAACGCAGGCAAGCCTATGGGGACCTTCCCCATAGGCTAACATTGACTTCGGTAGCTTTTAGCTGCCGAAGTAGGTGGTCGAAGTTTTTCTTAAAGAGACAGTACTTCGATTATCGAATGGTCGAATAGTCGAACGATTTTTAGTTCGAATCGTTCGATTCGAAGTCGAAGTAGTAGTAGTCGAAGGTCGAAGTAGCCCATTCGATGGTCGAAGTAGCCAAAAAAACACTTCAAAATTCGAAGTTTTTTTAATTCGAATCCTTCACTCAAGCTTTGTAAATGTGCCCCTAAGTGTCTATCTCAGTTTAGGGTTGATAAAGTTGAAACTTGGTAGTGAGTCAAAGTCAAAATCGTTTACTGTTCTGAACAAAGGGTGGAAATTGGATTATGGTTTGTTAACGTTCTCCTTAAAATAAGTCTTGTGTGAAATCATGTCCTGTTGTACATATTCTGTTCTGAAATTCACCTTCTGCTCTGAGAAGTTCTGACACCAGTTAAGCTGCTGACCATCCATAAAGCCGGATAAATAATTCATGTGTGCTTCAAGATCTGTATATATTGTGTCGAGAGAAATGGTGATATTGTGAGGATAGATATTAGTTTTCTATCGCGGATACATGAGCACTGTACAGTGTTTGCTTCTCTTTTGTAAGTGCTGCTTAACCCATTCAGATGTTTTGCAGGCAAGTGAAAAGATTAGCAACCAGGCAAATTTAGAAAGAATACACTTAATAATGTCATCTGATTGGTGGCCCTCTTGCATCCCAAAAGGAAGATGGTGCCCCAGTATTAAAAGCAAACAGAGAGCAAAGTATTACGTTATTGGATTATGTTTATCATGTGTAGTCCTAGTAACAGGAGGTCTAATACATTACCACACACAGCGTAGCATACATATCTCATATGTGGTATAGGGAGAACACTAGGACCTAATGGATAGCTCACATCCAAATGCAAGTATAGACGGAAGTGTTATCAGTATGTTAGAAGTGTTATCAGTGGGACCTTGTTTATGCACCTGAAATAACCTCATTTTCTTGATTTCTCTAATTGTCTTTATTGCGCATCTCTTACCAATACTTTGCACTGTGCTCTTACACATTATTCCTCCTAAATATCACTTTCTGTGCATTTCTCCCAGCTCTGAACACTGCTAGTATTCTTCAACACTGCCATTGGGTTTGCTCAGTGGCAATATGTGAGCAAACCTTATGGGTATCTACCCAACAGGACACTGGGTAGTCACTTTTCAACCACTGACTGCTGAATTAAGACTGCTTTATTTAAATAAAGATTTAATAAGAATGACTTTGGACATAGAACAGTAAATAGGAAAAAAACAGTCAGCACTGTTGTCAGAGTTAATGCAAGTTTCTATTCTGGCTTTGGCACCAGACATAACAGATATAACTCAATGAATACCCAGTGGGTCATATCACAAGAGAAGGGCTGCTCAGGATGAAACTTTCCTTTTCATGAACAGAAATGGAAAGCAATGTAAGGTTTAAATAACAGCATATTTATTACATGTTGCCATTACCCCATTCTAATGTCTTACTGTAGTTTCAGATTTACCAATGTATTATGGTCACTGTGAAATCTCTATTAGTTAAGTATCAGCTGTCTATCATAAACTAAGGAAAGTGGGTCGAAAATCTGGAAACCCAACATCCAGAAAACTATGAATCAAGAGAAAACCATCTCCCATAGATCTCATTTTAGCAAAATGATTCTTTAATTATCTCTGTAATAATAAAACTACCTTGTACTTCAAGGTAACTAAGCCACATGAATCTGCCTTACAGATAATAGATCCCATACTAGTATATATATATAACAATATAAGAGGCTATATCTGTACATTTCATCAAATTATGTTACACCAGTATTTCCATAGAAAATGTATAGAAACCCCTGAAATAAGGTACTTAAAGAATGGTTAACCTAGAACAGGGGTATAAGATCATTATAATTATTCTTTTATTTGAATAAGAAGGAATGAAACATATCTTTTATACAATTAAGAGCACATGCTGCCCTTTTTCATTGGTCTCAAATACAGTTGAAACCATAATGATTCTGGCACAGATGGCATGAAAAATGTGTGGCTATGTGCCCAATTTCTATTTTAATATTTCTCAAAGATGTATAATCTATACAGGTTTTTATGGCAACATCTTGTTTTTCTCTCTTCACTTCTTCAGGCTTTAAAGGGGCATTATACACCTAAAAACGCCTTTGTTAAAAATAAACACTACAAATAGGACTTGTTGAAAATACATTCTGCCTATTGTTATTGTTATATAAAAAAAAAAACATAAGTTCCATGCTATTCTAAAGCACTAATATGCAAGTTGAGCTATTTCAACTGACCTTACCCCCTTTCTTAATCAACATGGCAATTTGTTCAGAGCTCCCCATCTACTTTTAAACAAACACAACTCCAACCTTTTAACAGATCATTATCAGGGGCTTTTCAGTGGGCTGGTAATTCGTTTTATCATCTCCTCTGAAATTTGGTGGGACAGGAAATGGCACGAAATACTAAATATTAATATTCTTGCTTAGTACTAGAAATAAATGAACCATTTATAATCTGTAATTAAATCAATAGGCAAAATGTATGTTTATCACAAGCCCTATTCATTTAGCTCATGTTGAAAAGGGGTAAATAGTGTCACTTTAATACTATTATATTTTTACTTATACACATACTTTAATAGTGTGTGTGTAAAATCTACAAGATCTTATTGTGTACCCTATGCTTATTTTTCTAAATAGTATATATTATACTTTCAAATGTAACTACTATACAAAAAACACATAGATACAAGATAAATTATTTCAAGCTGATCTTTGCTTTTTATCGGCAATGTAGCATGTGGTGCCAACGAATTACCTCTAGACACATCTACACAATTGCTCCAGTATTTTTTTTTCTCTAAAAAAGTGTTCCATGTTCAGTCTAAAAAAGACCTGAGTAATAGTGATATTCTGGTATTGTATCTTGCAGAGCACCCTTGCTAACTCACTTTGAGTATGACATGATTTTCTGGAACCTACCACTGGCATACTGTACATTCATCTAAAGAGCTTGTCTGTGGTCAGAGTGTTTCTTATCAATGTTTAGCACTGCTGTCTCCTGGATTTTGGTTCTCTATGATACAATGAGTAATGGTACACTGAGAATTGAACTCATGGCATTGAAAAGTGGGCTATTATTAGGGGAAAATTTACTAAGCGCCAAAAATTCACCAGCGACAGCTTCACAGGCAGCGCAACACTTCGCCAGGTGAAAATTTGCTCAGACAACTTTTAGTAAATTTGCCCCTAATAATAGCCCACTTTTCAATGTCATGAGTTCAATTCTCAGTGTACCAGAATTTAAGTATGTGTGTTTATATGATATTAAAATGATTGTAAAAAGGAACATTATAAATGCGTGGAGAATTTAAGATTTGTTTCTGAAAACCTACATCATAGTGTTGCAAAAATAAACGTTACTTCCATTTTTGTCCAGCATTAATGAAGATGCGTTTTCCCCCTAGATTTTATGTGATATTTTCTTTGTGCTAATGTCAAACAAAACAACAGCTGGACATTCTGACTGTGGTTCTTAAAGAATTTTTTTTTTTTTGGATCAGTTAGGCTTTGTCTGAAATATAATGATTTAATCACAATACAATATAATAAATACAGCACTGGCATAAGACCTTTAAGGGCAATATAAAAGATTAAACAAAGGAAAGATAGATGGTAAATTTCACAAGTTTGCCAGCAAACAATCAGCAAATAGCTTTTAAAAGTGCAATAAATGCTAGAAAATTAATAAAAGTAAATGTCTGATTGCTTACTATAGCTTACTGCATTGGTTTACAACAGAATAATAATTTGCATAATTTAATGTTATTGGTCCATTTCAATATATATATATATAATTTTGTCAGGGTGACAGAGGAAGCTGTCACTGAGAAACAGATAGATCAGCCAGTCTGAGGTTCAGGCACAGCTCGGGGCAGGCAGCAATCAGCATAGTCAGAATCATATCAAGAACCAGGTAAACTGGATAATTAGGAATTACAGCACAAAATAATGTAGCCAGGAAGTTAGCACAGTAAGGACCTAAAACCGGGTATTGAGCCCAAGTCCTTTTGGGCCGTCAAACTAATACTGTATATGCCAAAAATTCGAAAGCACTAACAAACTTAAGTTACATTGGGCATTACAGTACAGTCTGAATTGAATGTAAAGTTTAATTATTATAGACTGAACCCTGTGTAGCTTTGTTGAAATGAAAACATGGTTTTGAAGTGAAGAAAATGCAGTGAATTTTGCTATCTCAAAAATCTTTAAATATGAAAGAAAATGAGCTGTCTCTGAACGATGTGCGTGTGACTTTGAATGATGTTCCAATTCACCAACTTTGATTGAAAATAGACTCTACACTTGGTTATAAAGTATTCTGGATTTGTTTTATGGATTTAAAAAAAATGTGCTTGTGTGTACCTCTCATATGCTTCTATTTGTCAGATGTTTGCCTTATGAGAATGCGTGGCAGAGTTCATTCATTTCTGCTCTCTTGCACCGGTTCTGACCTTCTGACTGTGGTACCTGTTTCATGTTCTGTGCTCATTTACTCACCTGCCAGCCTGTCAGGATCTGCTCATGTTTTCTGTTTCTGGCTCTGCTTCCCAGCACCCACCCAAGCTACTGTCACCGAATTCCTGCTAGTTTTCAAATGACATCTCTTTATCCGCTGGTTTATGTAGAGTGTGGGCTGATATTTTAGAACACAAAATTAGGAATATATGTTCTGTTTTGCTTCTAACTTGAATACAAGCATTGAGGCATGTTTTACAGGAAATATAACGGAAACTAATTAGGAGAAGTTCAAATTTCACGATTTCCTCGCAACATTTTCCTACAATATTAAATCTAAATGTGTTAAATTGTAATTTTCCTCTTATAACAAGAACCCTGTAAAATATATTGTGAATAAATTACCCCCTCCTGTAAAATATAAAGCCTTTGGCCTTGTGTTTTTATATGGTCATGGAACTCCGAGGTGACTTCTTATATCCTCATATTTTGCAAAATGTAGTACTTTATTTATTATGGTTAGTGATGGGTAAATCTGACCCATTTCACTTCACCAAAAACTCACTGAAATGCATTGAAGTCTATGGGCGACAATATTTTTATGACTCACAACAAATTGTGCAACAAAGTTTTGACGTGCATCAAATTTTTTTCACGTCTATGGGCGTCATTTTTGCGGCAAAACTTGGAGAAAAATTTTGCTCATCGCTAATTATATTACACAAGTTTCAGTGAGTCATGTGACAGAAATGACATCACTAAGCTCCGATTATAACAGATGACATCAATAAGCTCTGCTTATAAGGAAATAATATACAGTATAATAATGGCTCTTGTGTATTATATGCTGTTGGAGTATATTATATACTCGTGCATTATATGGTCATGGAACTCCTCTGTAACTTAATATCCTTATATTTTACAATAGGGGGTACTTTATTCACTATATACCCTCTGCTTAGCAATATCATCAGTTATAATTTATGTTTAGTGATGTCATTTGTATCACATGGTTCATTAAACGTGTGTATTTAAAAAAATTATGTACCCACCACTATTATTAAATCATTTATTAAAATTCTCATTTTAGTGGTTGCAGAGGTTTTTGAAACCACAAATAAGATCAGTTTCTCTAAAACCAAAAACGCCATGTCATTTATGAAAAGATCTGAATGTAAAAAGAATTGATTAAAAATGAGTAAATAGGATAAACACAGCTCCCATTTACTTGTATGGAACTTTGACACCTTTTTATATGGCGAAGTTTTGTATTGGTTTTAGAGAAATAAAAAAAAACAACACAAATGACTTTTTAGAGAAGTTTCCAGCTTGTATTTGTATTAAGGTTTATATTATACATCACATAAGCTTTCAATGTCTGCATCTTGTAGAAAATATTTAATGTTTATAAGAAATATTAGGCATACTAAGCAGTGAGCTATAAAAATGCTTTATGGCACTTACCGCATACACATTACTAATGCTTTTAAATGTTAGCTTACGGAAAGACCGCATAATGTATCATTAACTAATAAAGCTGTGTTTATTCATATGGCATTAAATTAGGAGCCAAGTAACAGAAGTTTTAATTAAAGACAAACGGATGCGGAAGATTTAACAAGAGATGACAACTGCTCCTTGGGGTAGGGGAAAATAATTGCAGACGTAGGAGAAATGTAATACAATGTTGTGAATCAGAGCCTGAATGATAGTAAGAAATAAAAGATTTTTCCCATGATGCACTTATCCATCTTGTATGCAGGCGACAATCCAGCTGGCATCTGTGCTCCACTCGCTGATTTTTCAGCACATATGGTAGTACCATTCAAAGAGCTATGACAATGATACTGTTTATAGCTCGGAAAATGGCGCTGCCATCTGCACCATGAAGTGAGTGTGAACTAGAGACCTAAAGGCAAATTCTTTCATGCTGTTCAAGAGACAGGTCCCTAAGGGCTGCCATAATGAATGACGAAAGCAAGGCTGAATGTTGGAACATATTGTAACACATTTAGACAAATATTTTAAATTCAAGAAATCATCTATCACTTGCACTCTGCACCTATCAATGGGAACAACTTTAACTAAGCACGTGGTGTTTAGTCTGTATAACATTCTCAAATAAACACAGTTTTAGTTTGTTTTGTTATGCAATTATCTTGCCATGTAAGCCGAGTTTTAGGGTAATAAGTGTGACCTTACCCTTATTGCTTGTCCCAATGAATGACCATGGCACTAGTGGCCCCTTAGCAGAAGTGCTACTATGGGATTATGAGCAGAAGTAATGTCCATTGCTGGAGATGCAGCGAGTGCTAATGGAAACTGATAACCCTGATCACCACAGCAGGGCTTCTTTCTTTAATTACTCCTGATGAGATCTGTATAATGAAAGCATGCTATAGAGGTTTGTGCAGAATGCTTGCTACACTTTCCGTAGAGAGTGAGACCAAATCACTATATGCTAGATGGGCAGGTGTTATGGGCAAGCACATGTAATTACAGTATAATATGCACAAATACAATCATTTAGCATGGTTAATCAGAGCGTGTAGAGTTTACGTTCTGATGAACTGTTTCCAGAAGATGCTGTACAGAACAATATTCTCAGTACTCAGATCCTAGCTCCCCCTGAGTCTAGTTCTTCTGGCAGGGATTCAGTGAAAACATACAGATGTAAATTAAACCTGACTGTGTATTCATAAAGGCCAGTTCTGATGAGATTATAGGGATGTAAGAGGAATATTTCATAAGAATATCTTTCACAGGGAAACTTCTTCCCACACAGTGATCGGAAGACTTCCGTGGCTTTAGCATCTTTTGTCAGATTAACCAAGATTCCTGAGCAATATAATATTCTATGGATAGAATCTTGGTTGTATTGTGTACTGATGTTATCACTGCTTCATTTCCATATGGGTTAATCATACACAATTTATCAGCAGCTTCACAAACATTTGGTAACCTACTTAAGTTTAAATCACACTGTATCAACTACTTGCAAATCACTGAAGAGATATGTCTCCAGTGTTTAAGAGGCTAATTATAGACACTACACAAGTAGTGTGGTTCACTTTACTAGTATCTTGAGTTCAGGGTCTACAAGAAATGAAGACACATGTTAGTTGTGCCTAGTATGTCACTTGCTTTACCAAATAATAGTTATCTGATATAATGTAGGAGGGAAGTGGGGGTCCTGTTCTTGGTGTATTACTATTAACTTATATTGTGCCAACCCAAAGCAAGTCCACTTAGCAGCCAAAATAAAGCTTTACACATTCCGTGTACACGGGCAAGCTAGTATTTGTGATGGACTTAAAGGCTTCTTAAACTCCCAAATGAGCAGTGCAACATCCGGTATATAAATCTTATACCTATGATTTTTAAATATTCACAATCTCAAACAAAGAATAAGTAAAAGGAGATGTTATTGAAGCCACTACTTACCATCCATCAGGTATTTACCGGTTCATGAATGGCATTATATTAATACATTTGTAGTCAATGGACCTTCATTCTGGCCTCAATATCCAGAAAGCTCCAAAAACTGGGATTCTGTAGCCTATATCCAGAATTTAAAATTTGCCTGATTTCAAGGGTCATCAACTTTTTTTTTACCCGTAAGACACATTCAAATGTAAAAGAGTAGGGAGCAACACAAGCATTCCTGGGGGTGACAGATAAGGGCTATGATTGGATATTTGGTAGCCTCTATGTGTATTGGAAGCCTACATGAGGCCCTGTTTGGCCATAAACCTGGTTTTTATGCAACCAAACCTTGCCTCCAAGCCAGGTATTGAAAAATAGCCACCTGTTTTGGGGCCACAGAAAGCAACATCCAAGGGGTTGGTGAGCAACATGTTACTCACTAGCCCACTGCTCTATGAGTATAGAGTATGAATGGATGAGTATATTAAGATACTCATCCAACTAACCTGTTATACTTTAAGTCATTTGTATTAGTTGTCGATATAATAAATGTGCTTGGGGTTTTTCTATTGGCACAATGAAAAGGGCTTAGTTCTTATGAGCTGGTTAAAACAAATTACCAGTCTCCACACTATCCCTTATCACAAAGGTTGCAGCAGTGCAGCAATTGTATACTCTACACTACAGCCCCCAAACATTGCTGCTGCTACTGCTATACATGGAGTGAAAAAGGCAACTGAATTGATTACCCTGCATTCACAAATGTGCCTTAATGATGCCACAGTGTTATACATTTTCATTTTGCACAGCTCTATTTTGACAGCAAACAGACAAAGAAAGCAATTAAGGAATTCAGGGAAAAACACAGGAAGGGATAAAGACAACTTTTGATAACAATGCAAATGCAGAACTTGGTTTACTAAAGAGTCACCAATTTGTCCATACTTATGTATATGACTGTGAATTGTCCCACCTGCAGCAGGAAAATTCTCAAGTGGCCTTTAGTAAATCTAGCCCCAAGTTTAGCAAAAGAAAGTTAAAATTTGGGGTGCAAAAAAAAAGGACTTACAGAGCACGCTCAGAACTCACACAGGTACAGGTCTATTGCAGAAGAGCAGAAGAAACTTGGAGACAGAGGAACAGCCACTGTGTATGTAGAGGGAGAGAAAAAATATGGATACGGAAGATGAAAACAAGAGGGTGGGAGAGGGAGAAAGACAAAAGACATGGTTAATTTATTAACCACCTTACCTTATGATTAGTTAAAAGATAGTCAATATTATGTTAAATTATAGATAGGCTGGTTAATGAAAGAGGTGGAAAGGTTGTCCCTTACTGTATTTTATCAAAAGCAAATATAAATCTATAAAAAATATATTTCTAAATAGACACTATTGTAAGAATTGGAGCTGTAACAGATCTCTACTTTGCCCTTTCCATCAGCTCATACTGGTTTGTGCATCAGTAAAGCTTTCAAACAGGCTCCACTCACATAAAAATCCATTTGTATAGATGTAGAAATTTCCCATTATTGACCTTAATAAATAATGAGGGCTAATTTACTAAAACAGGTGATGAATGGCCACCAAACAATACGATTATAGTCAGTTGATCAAACTAATTGGTTACTGATGGGTATTTTAGTGCACTTGAAAAAAAAAATCAATGTTAGTAAATAAGAGCCATAATTATTTCTAATTATTTAAGCATGCGGTACTGGTGGCACCTCACAAGTGTGCCACATTTTAAGGTCAGTGCCGCAACATGATTGCTCTTTGATATAAGAACAATTTCTGATTTCTGAGGCAAAAAACAGATCTGTTTTAAAACAATGTGGTTTATTATTTACTTTTAAAGAAGCATGCTGTAATAATATAAATATAAAGTTTCTCTAATATATATATATATATATATATATATATATATATATATATATATATATATATGCAATGGCAAGGTATTTATAAAAACACAATGTAATGTTACTCACATATATGTATGCATGTAGAAGTTGGCCTTCCAGTTATGTTGCCCTACATTCTTCAATGCCCTCTGACCTTGCAGATAATGACCCACCAATTAGCTCTGTTAAACAGTTTCATGTAACCATTCTAGAACTACCAAATTTTGGAATTGCAAATGTTATTCTTTTAATCTTACCATATTAAAAAAACAACCCACTAACCAGAAGGTGACTTAAGGCCTAGAAGGGTTGCTAAATACTGTAATTACATGAAAGTATTCACCATAAAAATCGCCATTTTATTGATGGCACTGCTTTCTAAGCTTTTTTTTTTCAGAAAGCTTGAAATTAAATAATATATACAGTTGAAAATATCTATGAGTTAGATTGCTAAATTCCTTGTACATTAAATCACCTGATGTCAATGTGCAGTCTTTTTATTTTTTATAATTATAGAATATTCTAAATGACAGGTCTACCTGACAGGTCTACCACTGCAGTGCACACTTTCTGCATAGCCTCAGTTAATGTGGGTCTCTCAGAATTACTCATCCACTGATTCATCAAGGCTCACATGAGCATCTCCTGAAACCCCAAGCTGTGGGATGTCTTTGTCCATGGGAGTGGGGAACTCCAGGTGCATGATATTTATAAAGAAACAGGAACAAAACACTCATGAGAAATAAAAGAACACATCAAACATTTGTCTGATTCATATCTACATGCTTGAAATAATTGTACTGTTAAAATGTTGCAGTGGAACACCTGATGATGTTTTTCAGCGTATATATTTACAAAGAGAGCACATTTGCCTTTGCGTGGATCCTGATAAAGAGAAAAAATGTAATAGATTTGTTTAGGCTGCTCTTGTCTCTCAAGCTAGCTGATTGCACAATTCTGGTGGTTAACTTTTAGTATGTTATAGAATGGCCAATTCTAATCAATTTATCAATTGGTCTTTATTGTTTAATATTTATAGTTTTTTCTTCTGACTGTTTAAAATAGGGGTCACTTACCCCATCTAAAAAAACAAATGCTTGCGAACAATGCCTTTAATACCTTCCATAGCTGTCCTGTTGTTTTATAATATTTTAACCAGAAGTCAGAAGTAGGTTTAGTCTCTCAACCTAGTGGAACTGCTGTCTGCAATGTGGGATTATGAATTGGATTTAGGTTTTCTAATCTACCTTTACAGAGACGGTTTTGTATAACTATGCTAACATAGCATGCCGATTTACTAACTCTTGTTTAGGAAAAAGTGATGGCATAATGTATAAAGTAATGGTATAATTATGTCCAGAGTTAATTGTGTCATTGCAATATAAATTGAAATGACCACACTTAAGTTAAATGACTTGACATGTCTTAAGTTACAGAAAAGCCAAACGTCAATCAAATTTTTTTTGTACACTTGGGGGCAGATTTATCAAGGGTCGAAGTGAATTCGAGGAAATTTTCAAAGTAAAACAATTCGAAATTCGAAGTAATTTTTTGGATACTTTGACTATCGAATAGGATACTACGACTTCGACTTTGATTAGAAGTAAAATACTTCAAACATTCGATCGAAGTACTGTCTCTTTAAAAAAACTTTGACTTCAATACTTCGCCAAATTAAACCTGCCGAAGTGCATTTTTCTAAGTTTATTGAAGTCGAAGTAAAATAGTTCGATCGTACGTTAAAATCGTTAGAATTGTTTGATTCAAAGGATTTAAACGCTCGATCAAACGATTTTACTTCGACCGCAGAATACCCAAATTCTATGAAAAAAGTTTGAATTTGAATTTGATATTCGAAGTATTTTAATTCAATGGACGAATTTCGAAGTATTTTTTACTTCGAAATTCGACCCTTGATAAATCTGCCCCTTGGTATTCTAAAAAAAAAGTAATTTATGATCACTAGGTACAATTTACAGTGAATAACAGTGCTATGAAGCTACAGGAGCCATATAACTTACTCCTGTGGTAGGTACAGTGCTCCATTATGTGCACTGACCCTTGATGTGTCACAAGATGAAGTATATGCAGTTATAATTATGCTAGATGTAAATGAAAATACACTATACACTTAGCTCTGTGCTAAATAAAAAATAGTCTACAGAATTATTTCTTCTAATAGAAAAAATAGGCGCCATAAAGTAAATGTATAAACCGTTATAAAATATGTAGCAAAAAACCCTCAGGGCTTACAAGGGAGTAAAAATGTTGAAATATAATTTTGTTTAGCCCTATCCTATGTGCACCAATAAAAAAAAAATCACTAATTCCCCACACATATTGAATGACTCTGTTAATGTTAATAATAGTTTCATGTTGTTAAATGCAAAAACGTACTCTATGCCTGGTATAACACGAACCAGTGTTTCAATAGGATGAAAAATATAAACGAAAACCAGTTAGCTCTATAAACTGACCAGGATAAGCAAGAAAATATCTTGAAAGGATATCGAGAGAATACTTTGAGATGCATTATATTACAACCAGAATGACTGTCCTGGTTATATAACAGTAAAGTAATCACTAAAACTAATGTAATGTATGAAGAACTACATTAGACGATGTGTGAAGACAATGTACAGTAGTTAATGTGATATATTTAGATCAGGCTATTGATACAGATGCTCTTTTTTTGTACAGATTATTGTAGAACAGTTTTCTCTGATGTGGTTGTTTTTTTTACAGGGAGTTCCTGAATTACTCAAAAATGGAACGTGTCTGATCCAATGATTTACAAAACCATGGGAAGATGTCCCTGACGAAGTGCCTGGAAAGAGGGCACGAAACGCGTAGGTTTTCCTCACCAACCCACTGCCAGAAACTCACTAGATGTGCCAAATAAAGCCGCAAGAAAATTGAGCAATACCGTCTCTTGTGATTCCTTCGATCAGCGCCGTGTAACGGGGTAAATCTGTGCACTGAGGTTCAATAAATGTCAGGTAAACAGTCTACTCATAGTTTGGGAAATGAAAAGGCTTCTTACATGGGAAACTAATATTACTTGGTTCTGCTTTTGTATACATTTTTTTTTAAATTAGTACTTGAATCTGCTGTACAGTATAAGAAAAGAAAAAGACCTGAATGCTCAAGCCAATATTCCAGAAAACAGAATAATTTATTCAATTGACAGACCAGTTGTTGATGCTAATAAATAATTTAATGTTTTCAGAGTGCTGGCTTGAGCCCTTAGTGATATTTATCATGCCTTGCAGCATGCCTAGTGCATTTTCACCCAGGGCCATTTAAGGAGCTGATTTACTCGAGGGTGAAGTGGCTAATGCTAGCGTCAATTCACTAGCGCTACCCCCTGCAGGGACATCGCCAATTTACTAACTGTCACTTCGCTAGCGAAAGAGATAGACGCTAACGGTCATTAGCACGCTATCGCCAGGCGACAATTCGATCTGGCAAATGGACATTACTCCACAAATTCAATGAAATGCGGATCTTACTGAACGTTACCCCTTGCTAGACTTTCCTTCGCCAGCTCAGACCAGGCAAAGTGCACTGGAGTGCATAGATATTCCTCAATCTTCTGTACCATCATATTTTTTAGTGGAAAAACCTTCCAAAAAACGCTGGTGTCTTTTCCTTTTTTCAGAGTAATAGCCTGCAAAAGTCCTTACATTTGGTTTTGGGTAACTGGGTTCCCCCATACATTTTCTAACATATGGAACACAAACTATACACTGGGCTCATGTGTAGGGCATTATAACAACTCTATTTTCTTTATTAAGGTTCCCTGGACTTGTGTAATGTAATGTATTTGCTGCAACATATACGTCCATTCAACTTTAATTTTCCCGCCAAATGCAAATTAACCAGAGCGCGAGACCTGTAGCGAATTTGCACTAGGGAGAAATAAACGCTAGCACATCTTAACTTTCAATTGCTTGCATTGCCGAAGTAAAGCTAGTGAACTTCGCCAGCGTTCAATGCCCACGACGAAACTCTGCATTCCAGTGAATTAGCGTTGTCTGAGTGAAATCTGGGGTTTGTATGTATCTTTCCATTATTTGAATCTTCATACCTTAAATATACTAGAAAATCATTTAAACATTAAATAAACCCAATAGGCTTTTGCTTCCAATAAGGACAAATTATATCCTAGTTTGGATCAAGTACAATGTACTGTACTGGAAATCATTTTTAAAAAATTATATGTATAAAACATGAGTCTATGAGAGATAACCTTTTTTCCGAAATTCAGAGCTTTCTGGATAAGGGTTTCCATATAACGCATCCCATACCTGTACTTAAATACCAATTTATGGGAAAATGTATATTGCTATATCTTATGTAACATTAACATAATAAATATCTGAATGAAAAGCATGAAGATTTAAACAAGCTGTTGTGTCTTGAGATCTACTGATCACCAACTCAAGATCTACTGGTAGATTCCGATCTACCCTTTGGGCACCCCTGTCTTAGACGTTTCAGGTTGAAGAATAGTCAATAAATGAGTTTCATTTGAGTCTGTATTTGGTCTTACGCTAGAGTACTCTCCCTTCAATCAAACAGTCCCAGATCTTTTTGAACTTGGCTGAAGACCCTCTGTCAGCTTAATCAGGTGAAGGGCATTGTTAGCTACCTTGAGCCAGGAGAGAAATTATGGGGCTAACTGACCCTTGCAGTTCAGCAGGATATTTTTGTTGGCAAGCAGGAGAAGGAGGGTGCAAAACCATATCCTGGAATGTGTTTGTGGAATTATATTGCCGAGTAGGCCCAACAAGGTAACCTTCTAGTATTTTTAGCATGATTTGCATCATATGTTTCTTAAAAACTGGAGGTGACTGGTTATTTTTTTAAATTTCTATGAAAGTGTTGACTAAGTTCACAACCTTTAGCATACCACAGTATTGATTTAATCCCCTTGATTCTTTACAAGCAACCAGCATGGGAAAAAGCATAGTAGTTCAGCATAATTGGTTATGACATGGCAAAAACACATCCGAAATGGAATATAATAAGTCTAGTGTTTGTAAGAAGAACCCCTAAGATGCTTATACTAAGAATACCACAAAACCTCCACACACCCCCTAATTAATAGTCAGTAAGAAATTTTAACATGAAAAAATAATCCCATTAGAAAACAAAATTAAAATAAGCAAAGCATAACAAAAGTGTAAAATTAATCATATATTAACCAGCATATACATGTGGTGAAAATAATTGTGTTCCTCTTTGTGGATGAGCTTTATATGTAAAATATCAGATGAGCCTATTTATAAAAGTGCATATGCCAAAGCTTTGATGGCATTTATGCTAAAGTGTTTCACTTTTATAGACATTGTAAAACTGATAAAAATCAAAGAAAACACAACTCTGCACTTGCATACGCATCAGGCACTACTTATGCAATTCTACAAATGATGTCAGTTTCTACACAAGTATTCTGCTCATATTTATTCTTTCACTTTACAGCTTTATAACTTAATACACAGCAGTGAAAAAAGTCACTCTAGTAATTGTATCTCTGCCCCACTTATTACACCACTTTTGTACATATGGACCTTAGTGTTTATTGGTTTCACTTTCTAGATAAATATTACTATTACATATCTGAGTGTGTCAACTTTGGGAAAGGTTTCTGGAGTCGCCCTATCTACAGTATACTTGCACACCTAATTGTTTGCAATTAGAGTAAATAATTTACTAAACTTCCAAATGAAATACCAACTACTAAGGTGATAAAAAAAGACTGGTGTGGATTCTGTTTGTTTTCACTATCAGTTATACTATCAGTTATAACCTACATTTATTTTAAATTTAAATTGATACATGAAATAACACAATTGCATGTGGGAAGCAATAACTCTATTTTTGTAATTATATTTAACAATACAAAATAAAAAGGCATTTAACAGGTTTGACACTGCAAGTGGCTGAGGCAGTTGGGAAAATATGATTTTAAATTCCCAACTGCTGAACTACAGAACAAGATTATATGGACAACCAGATTATATGGACAACCATTGGCTTGAAAATGAGGATGTTTCTTAGCTTAATTCCCATTGCAATAATAACACAAACAGCAGAGAATATGCTGAGAACAAAAGCTTGGTCAGAGAAAAAAAAAAGCAAATTAGAACTTGTCTTTTTATAGACTTGCTAAGCAAACAGACATCCATGGCCAACTTATTTTTTTTTTGCTGTCATTGGCTTGTATTATGATTACTGTATAGCAAGCAAGTTTTACATCTTGCCCATGGATTCTTGTTCATTTGCAACCATAAACTGTCCTTATGGCTTTAAATCCCTACACTTCCTCATCTCCCTAGTTGCTGGGCAGATGTCCGTGTATGTTAATTTACATATCCCAGTTATTGGCCAAGAGGCTTTATGACCACTTCCTGCCACACTTTAATACAGTGCTTGGTAAGGGGTGGATCTTCCTTTTTGGCTTCTGGTTGCTGACCCAGCTGGATGTTTCCAGGGAGCCTGGCTACACCAAGGCCCAGTAAAGCCATTTTGCCTTAGAGGGACCTTTAATTCTAGTGTTAATTCAGGGAGCAGGGACCCAATGAATGAGGCCAGGTAGAGACAGGATTTATATCTGTTATAGCACTCTTTATGAGAGTAAGATAGTCAGGGGAGATAGAAAGAGCAGCTTTGTGCTCCATCAAGGATGTTAGCAGGCAGTAGCTTCCCTAGACTATAACATTGCTTACAGTGAAGGGACACAGTGGATAGGGTGTCAGGTTTAGATTGTTCTCATGACATCTCCACTGTTTGGGATCTGGACCACTTTTGAGTTATTTCTGCCTGGAGGTCTGCTGTACTGCCTTGACTACATCCATGGGTGATCCACATGCAGCTGTCTCTGATACAGTCCTAGCCTTGTGAATATCTATTCTGCAAATGCCTCTTTTGACTGTAAGTAACCCTGTGGATCATTTGTCTCTGACAAATAAAATATTCTATTCTGTTCCACTGCATCCTTTATTTCTCATTTTTATGCACAGTAGCCTGTGTGAGTTGTAGTTGCAGTACACCACATAGTAATTTCTTCCACTTTGCGAAGGCCCTGCCTTAAGTGTTAGAGTCAAATGTAACCCATGCTCTAATGCACTAGCTGGACATTAACCCCTTTGTGCTTAAATAGCCAAAATAGTGTTACAACATCTTATCCTCAGTAAAGTTTAACAACAGTTTCAGATCCTCAGGTTGGAAACTATACATTCATACAAATAACATGGCCTTAGTAAAATAAAATAATAACATTGCTGATTAGGAACGCTAAGGTATCGGCAAATGCTCACTGCTCACATTTGCATTTAATAGGGTTGGACATTTTTCCATTCAGTAAATGTCGGTGGAAAGGACAAACTAAATAAAGCAGGCACAAGTGTCCTATTTGGTAATTTTATATACAGAAATAGCTTCAGCCTGAAAATGAAAATTAATCTTTTCAGACATATTATAGGAAAGAACAGATTGTTGCCAAGAACTACAACTGCTGCATGTCTCAAGGTCAAAATGGCATACATTAGACTAGACCAGAGACTGACATTCTGGCAGCTCATAGTCAAGTTCAATCATTTGGCTCATGGGTACATGGTCATATCATGTGTACACACTTAGAATTGTTTAAATGTTCTTCACATGCAGATATACACTTACATTCTTAACTATGACATATATGTGCACCCTACAGTTTAAACCCTTATGGTAAAATTTCTCCTTCACCCTTCTTATTCATTCTTGTTCTGAATGAAAACACAGACTGCAATTACGATTGGAATGCCTTCATTTATTTCAGAAACCGTGACGGTATGTTATGTAAGTAAGGTTAAAGAAGCAACCCACTTGTCTATGAAGGTTTTCATTCATCCAGGTCAATGTATATCTAGTATATGTAAATCTAGAGCAACTGGACTTGCTGATTAATCATTGAAGAAGTTTCACTACTCATCCGAGCAGCTTCTTTAGTTCAACTCTTCCAATAATCAAATAATTTTTTTATAGTGACTGCTCAGCATTCACAACCGCTATGAGTTACACTTGTCACCTCATTGGATTTGTTACACTGCATCATTGTGATTAGATTATTAGAAGAGTAATATGCTGAGGATTTCCCGTACCAGTCAGTTGAATTGAAGAAGCTCCTTGGACGAGTAGTGAAACACCTTCAATGATTAATCAGCAAGTCAAGTTGTTCTAGATTTACTTCTACTAGAAGCACCCCACTTAACTTAAACATCTTTTTTTTGTCAAAACAAAAGAAAACTACATCTCCCTCAAGAACAAGATAAACCAAGCTCTCCCCAGTTCAGAATTAAGGTAGAAATACATGGTTGATTTTGGGGCAGATTTTATCTGATCTTGTCATGCAACACCACGCAACGACAGGAGATTTGTAGTATGCTACAAAGCCTGATCTGTCTATAGCTAGAATGTAACATTGGATCAATGGTATTTCAATGGACACCATCAGATTTTGTCTCATTAGATGCAGACGCAGCATCAGATAGTTGTGTCGCGTAGGATGGGAAATTTTCCATGTAGTTTACTCAAAGATTTTCCATTATATTTTGACCCATGCGAGTACATCCGTATGATGTGTTTTATCGATCTGACACCATCCTAAAAAATCTCACATTTAGTTTAACCCGTAAGGTCGACACAAGCACTCTAGCACTCAAGCAACCCTCAGTTTGATGAGCTCACTGTTCTCCCTTCAGCCTTAACCTTAAGTATATACTATATATATATATAAATATATATTAGGGTTAGTGATGAGCGAATTTTTTCACCAGGCATGGATTCATGGCGAAATTACGCACATTTTCTTTTATTGCATTAAAGTCAATGGGCATCCAAATCGTTTTGATGCGCAACAATTTTTATGCGCATGACAATTTTGATGCGCAACAATATCATTTACCATGACAGCTAACTGTCATATGGTCAAAGTACGTTTTCTCAAGACAAACTGTAAGCTCTTATGGGTAAGAGCTTCTCTCCCTCATGTTAGCTTTACAAATGATGTCATGCTATATTGGGACATGATATATTTTGTTCATACCACAGAATTAATCAGATTGAGTTTGTATCAGCATATCCTGAGAGGTGCAGATGGAAATCAATGATGGGTGGAAATGAGAATCTTTACTTCATACATTCCAAAATGACCCATTCATTATAAAGAATATAACTGCATTTCTTAAGAATAGCGGATAACAGAGACATTTTCCGGGATACATGTTTCTGAATTTGTATATTTATTATCAAAATGGAATAACAACAGCGGGAAGATTACAATCCTTAAGAGTCAATTGCCTAAATTATCAATGAAGAATTGTTTGAATATAAAGTTATATTTTTGTTTTGCTACATTTTACCAAACCTGTATTATTTCATGTTATTAACCTGGGTAATAAAGTCAGGTATATGTAACTGAAGTATATTCCTACAATGATGAATACTTGTATAGTTTCACTCCTGCGATATGGGTGTTTGCATTGCCTGCAAGATCTAGTTGGACCTCACTGTTCTCGTTTACCCCTCAAATCCAGAATTCAAGCATTCTAAACAAAAAAGTATTTCAAATAACATGGAGAACTCTGGTGACCTGATCTGTAACCATACTGACATTTGACCTTCTTGAAAATGTTTGGCTTATATTGGTCTGAAAGGCTCTAAAATGTTTATCATGATACTTTGTAACATGCAACTTCACTATTCATCAAAACGAATGTATTAAGACAATAAACTATTATTAACAGCTAATTGCCATTTTTTTTCAAGTATGCGAACACACACAAATGTTGCTTAAGAATGCAAGCCATACAGAACAATTTAAAAACTTAGCCGTTAGCTAACCATCAGCAGCCAGAAAGCTAACACCTGATGGATTGCTATGAGATACTAAAGCTGGGGCAATATTTATGCATTTCTTTATATTACACCAAACTTGCCTAATGGAAATGGTGAGAGCGTGGGTGCCTTAGTTCTCCTACGACACAATTTAATGATGTACACATTCTCACAGAATTTACATGACTATAAAATGATAGGAGGAGGCCTTAGCAATTTAGTATTTATAAATGTAACTGCTCAAACATTATTCATTGCAGGAAGAAAATGAGAACCATCATAACTATGGAATAATATTTGGATTTTGCAGTGGTTGCGTCACAACTTTGAGACTAAAGTATAACAAAATCATTTACATGGTAGCCATTGTATAATCCCCTGTATAATAATGTAAATATATGTGATTAACTTGTTACTGCCAATGAGATTAACCTATACTGCATTATGTTGCTTAAAACTATTTTATTTTCTTTAGCTACTTTTTTTATCAACCTAACAAGTCAATGAGGATTATGTTTTATTATAATCCTCATTAGTGAAGTCAATTTTTATTACCCATTACAAAAGTGCAAGAGAAAGACCCATAACTAACTAACCTGTGGAGGAAGTTTCTGAGCAATTGACTCACTCTGTACAGCTGTAGATAATTGAAGGAAGAGTTCTGTAATTACAAATCCATTAGCAGAATCTACTTTATGTTAAGATGCAAATCAAACCCAGCATGGAGCCTACCTCAATCCTTAACTGTTGGAAACACAGAATTCTGCAACATTTTGTTTCCCTTTCATAGCGTCTCTTTAATATGATGAATTTTTTATGAAATGGTGGTCTACATTTTAAATAAATCAGACATAAAGTATTGTTATCGAAGAACACTCAGTTTGCATACATGCTGCAGACTGTATTGAACTGTATCAAATATGAAATAGAAAGCAAAGTAATTCATAGCTAGTCAGATATTTAGCCATGTATATTTTAGTAGATAAACTTTTTCAATGGTTACTATGAGAATAGCACTTATTTACTGTGTCCAACTAAACCACTGTGGAGTAATGGGTAAACTAGATCAACATATAAAATACATTCTGATGAATATAATATTGAGCTGTGAAACAGATAATTGGCAAGCATTCTTTTAATACATAGAATGAATTAGCCTTTGATTTTATTTAGCTTTCCTCGAAATGTCAACAATCCCTGGATGGTTTGTGTGCAGGTCAAGAAAGGCTAGGGAACAACACGTAAGAAGCTGATCTTGTTATGGCCGCAAATGTGAAAACTAACAGTAAAACATATACTGAAGGCAGCTTGTAAAGACCCATAGGGTTTCGAAGCTGTCAGAGTCACTTCAATAGTATTTGATTTAGAAGCTCTTCCAAATTGCAAGCAATTTCAGTGATAATAAAGTAGTAGGACTCCCGTGATATGGTAAGGAAATAAACTGCCCTAGGACATATTGTGTCTTCACTTATACCTGTCACTTCTCCCAGTTCAACTATATTTCTTGGCTTGCTGCATTTTACATAAAATAAAAACATTTATGTATATCTAACTGGTATTCCCAGTGATAAAGATATTAATCTGGATGTTACTAATCTTAGTAAATTGGGGCTAGGAGATCTGAGACATAAAGCCAGAGGGGCAGGAGAGAAAAGCACATTTACACAAGGCTAATTTGTTTTATCAGTGGCCGTACATCTTATGGCTTAATCCACTGTCAAAGACTAAATGAAATATAAGAATATTTAGCAGTTCATACCGTGACAGGATGTGTTCTACAAATGAAATGATAAATTAACATATATCCTGCAGCATGTATTAATTTATAGCTGCTATCTTATTTGTTGTTTATAATGTATGCTCGTGTGTGTGCTTCTGCTGCTAGCCCACTTTGGGTCATAAAGTGCTACACTTGACAGATGGTTTAGAAAAATCCCATTTCACAGAAGTACCTGCCTTTAGCATAAGACTGCAAACACATAGCAATTGCAACCTTGAGGGCATACAGTATCTGTCCTAAGTAAATCTAGTCCCTAGGTGGCTATAGTTTAATCTTGATGCTACAGAATTCTGCATTATCCATGAAGCTTGTTCAATTATGCTGAGCGATAAGTACACCATGAGTATGTACAGAACTAAACAGATAATGAGTTGAATATAGCACTGCAAACCACAACATATTTAAAATCCCCACATTATACTGCAGAAATTAAAAAGAGCGAGGGTTGAAATACTGTAATACAATTACACAGACAGTGGCATCCACCCCTAAAAAACTTGACATACCCGGTTCAGCAGACATGCAGCAAATATGGTCCCTTTTAAACTATAAGCTTTTGATACAAGCTTTATAATGGACCAAAAACTTTTTGAAACATAGACAGTTATTTTATACAACTTTTCCAACAAACACTTTTAATTATAGAGATACATGCAATGGTATTTAATGGAAGTCATTATACTGTCTACATAAACCATGAATAAACTATTCATATAAATGGTGTTGTCACATGCCTTGATAAATGTATGATTAATAAACCCTTGTTGTTTTTTAAATATTCAGAGAATAGTTTTAAATATTCAGAGAATAGTTTTTAGATACTTTCTGAATTGGTAGGGTGTTAGAGTACAGAGCAGCACACTGAGCTCTAAAACCCATAGAAAAAAACTCAAACCAGGTGATTCATTATGAACTTTTGGACACATTGATCTGCTGGATTAAATCTAGCAATTCATTGATGGAAAAAGAAGTCCAAAGAACATAACTAACATATGAATTGTTTTATGAATTTGAATAGCTTCAAAATATTTACTTAGCATTAGTTGTGATTCTTTGGTAACCCTGAATGAATGATGTCTCCTGTAGTGATGAGCAGTATTTTTTCGTCAAGCATGGATTTGTGCCAAAATACCACGTTTTGCCATTGGCAATTTTTTTTCGCTAAACAAATTTTTGCCGTGAGGAAATGCATTTGACAAGAGAAAAAACTGTGCGAAAACTAGAGAAAAACAAATCAGTTAACAAATGTATTTGGCATGAGAAAAATGCCCATTTACTTAAATGCATTTGGAGTGAGAAAAACTTGATAAAAAAATGCCCATTGACTTAAAAAAAAAATTTCAGAGAGGCAAAATGGGAGAGATTTTCTAGTCTCTAACTAGTCTCTTGGTAGATAAATGGGTGATGTCAACATCCTGTCTATCCAGCAGACAGACCTGCCATTATTGTTCAGCATGCCTATAGCTTTATGACATGGGCTTGTTTATGTCTAGTTAGAAGCCCTTGACCATGACATGTTGGTTACATGAAAGGCACTTGCACTGTTACAGGACTGAAGACGAGAAAGTTACTCACTCATTTTCCAAGATGGCAGCTGTGTGCTCCTCGGGACTAGATTAAAATACCGGTATGACTGGTAAAGCCCTTTTATGTGCTTTTTCTTTTTAAAAGATAGATATATAAGATTTCAGGAGGGAAAAATGGAGACATTCTATAGCGGTAAAATTATGTCAGGGGTGTTTTCTTGTCTTTCGAACACCTACTGCGAAATAATTTAAACTGTTAAATAATTCAATAACTGTAAAAAAGAATGCATAACTGTGAACTAATTCAATCTAGGTTCCAAGCATTGATTCCAGCAACGGCACATCTGCAAGCAGTTTGTATCTTCTACCTGAGTCTCTGGGTTTCCTTTGGGTACTCTGGTTTCCTCCTTCTCTGCAAACGCATACAGTTAGGGTTATGAGACCATGTGTTCATAATAGGGGCCTTAGATTGTAAACTCAACTGGGGGAGCAAATGATATATTCTTTGTAAAGCTCTACAGAATATTTCAGCCTTATACAAATAAAGGATAGTAATATCTACTTATGTATTTATTTTGAAAAGAACAGTTTATTCTCATGTCTTTACTACTGTACTTGTTTCTAAGATGCCTATTTATCCACAGCCTCATTTTAGTGGTAGTGGTAAAACTAAACTCACTTTGTCCACACCACGAATGTCATAAAATTAAATAAAAGATCAGGCTACAAAAAGTAACACTGAAAATAACACTGAACAATACAAAAAAAATACATATACCTAATGAAAAAAAACGGATCAGTGCAGTTCCCATTGATTTCTATAGGACCTCAACAACTTATATATTAGAGTTTTTCATGGTTTTTAAGCTTTATAAATCTTGAAATTTTAGAGCTTTTAAGAAAAATAGGAAAACCACACATTTTTATATATTTGTGGAAAAAATAGAAATTTGATTGATAGTAAATCGGCCCCTAAGTCTTCAGCTCCAAAGGATTATGAAAATTGCATGATTATAGATTACTTAGGTGGTGAACAAACTGATATTTTTAATTCATACTTAAAATGAAGACAGTTTTTCAAAAGGGCCGAAGAGATACAGGTTTCTTCACTTCTTGCACGATGCATCCCATGTCTAACTGGGTTCATTATTGCCAGAAATGCATGAGCGGCCTCTTTAAATGAATAGCAAATCTCACTGGGAATTACATATTTAGAAAAACATTTACAAACCTTATGTCTTTCCTTCCTAATACTGTAATATTTGCTATGTAAAATGAAAAGGTGGTCAGTTTATGGAAACTTTATGGAGAATAGACAGGGGGTTATTAATGATTAGAGTAAACCAATTAAGAAAGCTTTTCATAAATTTGTGATGCCCATCATATTTTATTTATGCTATGAGTTCATTTGTAATTTACAAGCAAGCTGAGAAATTGTATTTGCTGCTATCTGGGGAAGAAATAAAGAACGTATTGATAGCCACAAGAAGATGTATGAGTTCATGCAATACGCTTTTTGCCACCTAGGCACTTGTGTTCAGTTACAAATAGCAAATAATTGATTTAATTTGATTTCCATGTAATTTTTTTGTAATGTTTCTAAGGAGAATCCAACATCCATTTATTTTCACTTAATTAAACCATCAGATATGGGGACATAGGTTATCCATGGGCTCCTAGGGCCATACTTCTTGCCTGATGTTACATTTATTTAAAATTAACTTACAGGCAACAGGAAAGGGTGCAAATTGCAACCAGAAATGGCTTTTTTGTTGGTTCAGCTTTGCTTCCAGAAATATAAATTTACTACCTATGGTTAAATTTGCCGGGTCTATAATTATTACTGTGAAACCCACAGTAATAGGAACACATTTATAGAGTTGCTGATCTTAAATATGCATTATCATTCAGGGCTCAAATTCATCTGCATTTTACCCAAATGTCATGCACAGAATAGATTGAAAGAACTAATGGAAACGGACGGAAAGTGATTCTTTAAGACTAAAGAACAGGGACACCCATTGCTGGAGAATATATAGTGAATTAGAAACCTAGATGAATAAGTTTAATAAAAGTTATGCTAGAAATGCATCCAACATTGGGCTGTTATCTAATATGAAAATCAAAAAGCCACTGAAAAATGTATGTGTAAATTGAGAGGTTTAGAAATATGCCCACGGCCTCCCACCCTATTAAAATAAATGCCTACAAACAAAGGTGCATAATGGCAGTTGCCCTTAGTTCAAAACAAAGCACATGATGAGAAGCACATAGTTTGTCATTTGCCAAAGCCAAATAAAAATGAACAGCATTTACAAATAAGACAAATCCATTTGACTGCAGCTGACCCTGCATGTCTCAAGAGAGCTTTGTCTGAGACTGTTTTCTGTCCAGTTTCTGTTGGGAGCAACTATGTTCTAAGCAATTAAGATATATAATTGCATGTAGTTTTAGAAAGTCCCACCCTTTGGCATGGCTCTGCACTAAATCAAGTGCTTCACTTTGAATGTCAAGTGCCTTTATATAGTACTGCCTTTGTTTTATAGAAAATGTCAAGTTTGGGCAGATATTGATCTTAAGTGCAATTTGATATTCCAGAGGTTAAAAACAAAGAGAGATGTCCAAATTCTTAAACTATTAAACCTAATATTATTATTGCCTCGGAGGCCTACTCTATGAAGAAAAATAGGAATATAGGACAAAAAAGTGTCAGCTTATAGTAGCTTTTGTCATTTGCCAGTTTTTTCAACATGTGGTTCCACATGTCTGATTTTATTTTAAGGTAGAGCATACAGTATACCTAAATGTACAGATGTTGAATGTTGCCCTGGGTTCATATATGACTAATTTCTCACTTAATATATATCCCATATGGAATCGTGAAAGTTTATAAGATGTTTAGACTTTTTTTATATCAGAAATTGAGAATTTACAATAAGATTTAGCAACCTGAAACATACACAAATAGATAAAATGTCTTACCATTTTGATGGGATGTTTATTTAAATAGATGCTGATTTAGTTCTTTGCTTTTAAAGGTTCCTAATGTCCAGCCCAATATACAGTAAGTGCTAACCCTTTTAACAACTCAAGACTGCCATAAGAACATAGAGACAGCTTAGAGGAATAAACATGACAGTCACAAACATTCTCTAAAATTATTACCCAATCTGTTCCAAAATGGCTGTAGTGTCACTACCAGGTCTGTATGAATTTTCAGTACATACATTATCCCTTTGCCACCATTTTATTCTCCTGATGCAATTTTTTCCGCTCATTGTGAATTTAAAAGTGTTCCATTCATTTTTACAGCAAAGGAATATTTTTCTTTCTGTCTTGCAGGCACCATGTTGAGTATCTAACACTTGATTGCACATTGAGCAAAGTAAATACATAACCTCAACACAAAGCAAACTCCTTTATCAACAGCGATGGCTGCTGTAACTCATCTTTGAGGTATTGACGTGTATTGAAGACTCTATTCAGCATGACACACTTTTACAAGATTGTATTATGCCCTAACAAATGTCATGTACAAACCAGGAACAATGTGCTGCAACCTGGCTATTATTTTAATACAAAGAATCCAGCAGCTCTTAGAATGTCAAAGCAGTGACTAGTATGAGAAAGCTAATAATATTAAATAGCCTTTAAGTGCTTAGTGTATGCATGTGACTACATTCATTACTGCTGAACTTTTGCTTTCTCAAACTGTGGTGTAAAACAAAAATATCAGCAGGCAGATTATTGTAAGTCTACCAGCAACTATCTCGTTATTTGAACAAAGTAAACATGTTGGTTTTATACAGTAATGTAGCCAATGGGCTATTAGCAACATTATCTAGAAAACAAAGAATATTGGTCATCTACATTTATTCACATCTAACTTAATTTTTCCCAACCCAACCCAGGCGGATTCTGACACTTAAAAATTTATACCAGGAAAGATAAGTGATATTTTGCAGGTTTTAGTAAATCTGGCCCAGTGATGTTAAATCAAGATATGGTATGTACAATACATGTCCGTTGTAGTCCATAGGAGGTCAAGATTGAACAGTAGATTTACCATTCCAGCATCACATTATTTTAACTGCTCACATACATAAACAGAACCTACTGACAACCTGGATTATATATGATTTGTTTACATTATAGTACTCTTTTATGACCGCAAGTGCAGTGAGCAACTTGTGTTTTTATCCACAGTCAGTTGCTCCTAAAACGCACTTCAGGTGACGCTGTGCCTGTTGGCATAGGGGGACCTTGTAGCTAACATCACCCCTGACCAGGCAGCACTAGTGATGGGCGAATTTGCGCCGTTTCTCTTCGGCAAAAAAATCTCGAATTTCATGCGAAATTCGTGAAACGGCAAAAAATTCACGAAACTGCGCCGTTTTTGATGCCGGCATCCGTTCTTGACGCCGGCGTCCATTTTTTTGATGCCGGTGTCCGTTTTTTTGACGCCTGCGTCCGTTTTTTTGGTGAAAATGCGTTGGCGTTCAAGCACCCCTTTGCAGCCTTAAAATAACCTATAGCGACCAATAAGCAAGAACTTGAATGTTCAAGATTTATTAAGCCCAAAAAAATTGAATGCAAAAATTCAAAATCTAAAAGTATACAGTGTACAGTAGCAGTACATTTTTTAAATTCAGGTTTTTTAATTTTTTTTATAAATTGGTCTGAATGGGCTGGCGGGACACTGGGAAAAACCTGCTGAGATCTCTGGCCCCACCACCCACCCCAACTGAGGCTGCCAGGGAGACGTGTGGTACATGATGTGTGGTGTGGGTGATATTTGTAAGTGCTTGCTGCTAGGGTGAGGGCTCCAGCCACCCCAGTCTGTCACTGAATGCAACTGTAATGTATTTCACTTTTCCCCCCATGTTTTTAAACAATCAACTTTTTCAATTAATAATCGCACATTCAAGTATGGTGAGTTTTTTCAAACTGAAAAGAAAATGGAAACTTCACAAATTTGAATTTTAAAAAATGTTTTGTATTACATACTGTATTTACAAGTATACAGAAAAGGGAGGAGATTGATCAATGCACATTCTCTGGACCCTGGTTAGTAAGTAATTTAGTATCTATTCAAGTGCAGGTATTTGCACTATATTTTCATCATATGGGGTTACCTTGATGTGGTATGGTGGCTTACCAATTTTATAATCATATCTTTGGAACTAAAAAAACTCTTTAAAATAGAGTCATTGAAAAGGCTTGCTCAAAATACAATAGAAATGTAATAATCTTGCCCATTATAGTATGAGAGTGGCACTCTATTGCCCCTATTATTGGAATTCTCATGCGGGCCAGCCTCATATGTAAGTGCCCTCAGAATTACTTTTAAATGTTGGCAGTGATCCCTGGGGAAGGAGAAACAAGATGTCATTGGGAATAACTCAGGAGTATAGAGTTTGGGTTAAATAAAAAACATATGCACCCTTTGTGGAGTGACAAGCAGGCTACTAGTATTATAAATCATGGAAACCAACAGGGAAATGTCAGTACCTATTTATAACATTTTGTTGCTAAAAGCACAGACTAAATAACTAAAGGTTACTTCTAAAATTAGTAGTCCTTTTAAACTAATATTTAGATGGCTAAGTTTATGTAGAAGAATTTCTGAAATATGGCTCCTTCACTGCGTACATGGGAGGAGATAATGTATGTGGTAATATTTCAACTTGACTTGGAGTATAACAGAAAATATTGTTCTTAGCAAGCACGGACTTGTCATGTTTTCCTTTCACCTTGTCAATAATGAGGAGATAGCAAGTGAAAACAAGAGCTGCAACAATAACTGACGTATTTCCTAGAAACTGGCCCAGCAGCATTATAACATGCTTCAATTAGGTTCATTTTACCACTGCAAACATGAACAGAGTATCACTACGACACTCTCACAGTCAGACAATAGCACAGGAAAACGCCAATTCTAGAAACTCTGCCAATTTGAGTGGCTCGCTACTTGTACAATTTAAATACAGTTTCAAGGATCATGCCAGAAAACACTGAAAATATCTATAAATTGTCACATGGTCTCAGATTATAATGGATCTCCATTTCATTATCTTTAAACTGCCACTATAGAGGGACTCTCAGGAGAAATGACTGCTTGGGAAATATAGTCATAGGGTGAAAGACAGGGATAAAATGAACGTGAGAGCAAAAGACAGAGATAAGTTATGTTGCTTTCTATTAACCTACAGAAGTGGTAAACGATAAGTATCTTATATATATATATCTACTAAGCAGTTTAAATTGAAGGCATGAATCTTACCAATCCATTAAAATAAATCTGTTTAATCTAAAGTGCATGTAGAATTCAGCTTTACTGTGGACTAGAATGATGATATATCCACCCAGCATTTGTGCTTTTCACTTAAAGTGAATACCATTTCAGGCTAATGTACGCATTCTTTCTGCAAAGCAAATTATGTAAATGAAATACGGTAAGTCGATGTTTAGTATGCATTATATGCATGAATAATCTGTATCTACCCACTCATTGCTGAAAATAAATTGGACCATATTTGAGAACACCAAAAGGGCATTTTGAAATTTTGACTTTGCCTCTTTTAAGCTCAGGGTACCAGGCTGAAACCTTAAGCAGAAATAGTCAGAAATAATGTTTGACTTTATTTTTCAACTACCGTATATACTCGAGTAAAAGCCGTCCCGAGTATAAGCCGAGGTACCTAATTTTACCTCCAAAAACTGGGAAAGCTTATTGACTCGAGTATAAGCCGAGCGTGAGAAATGAAGCAGCTTCTGGAAAGTTTCAGTCAAAAAATTTAGGGTTTCTGCTCCCATTGGAGGTGCCGGCGTCTCGTTTTTGGATGCCGGCGACAATTCTTGGACGCCGGCGAATATTCTTGGAGACTATTCTTGGGCGCTGGCAACTATTCTTGGACGCCAGTGACTATTCTTGGACGCCGGCGACTATTCTTAGATGCCGGCGACCGTTTTTGCACTTGACCTGAGTATAAGCCGAGGTAGAGTTTTTCAGCATATTTTGGGGGCTGAAAAACTCGGCTTATACTCGAGTATATACGGTATTCAGTTACTTGCCCCTATGGGCAGCACCGATTCTGATGAAAGAGCCACCTGAGACGGCTCCTAAAATGCTGCCCCCCATCGCCGGATTACCTATTGGGAGGGGAGGCATCCGAGGCAGGAACACTAGTGCGGGAGAGCGCGACTGCAAAAACCGGAAATTCGGCCCTTAAAAGTACCAGGAGTGGCTTTTTGCCGCCCATGGAATATCTGGTGCTGCCGCCTGAAGCGAGCGCCTCAGCTTGCCTCATTGGCGGAACTACCCTGCCTATAGGACCTGCTATCCAGAATGCTTGAGACCTGGGGTTTTCTGAATAATGGATCTTTCCATAATTTGGATCTTCATACCTTAAATCTACTAGAAAATCATGTAAACTTAATAGGCTGGTTTTGCTTCCAATTCCAATTTGCGTCCATCGTGATCAAGTACAAGGTACTGTTTTATAATTTTAGGGAAAAAGCAAATAATTTTCTATGGGAGATGACCTTTCCATAATTCTGCACTTTCTGGATAATGGGTTTCCCATAAGGATCCCATACCTGTACTTGTATTTACATTTATAGTAATGTGCATATGTAACAGCCAAAGACAGATGATAGTCCCAAGAGATTGGGGACCCAAACTTTTAATAGATGAAAATGACTATATTCGGAGAGTAGGAGGCATGGCGTTCAATTTGCATTTCAGAAGAACTAGTTTTGTTGTTACTGTCTCACTATAGAAAGTATAAATAAATAAAAAGGAATAAAATGTTGGCCTTTCAATGGAACATGCTGTATGTACAGTTTAACAGTCCACATGCAAAGGCTAATAGGAAAGGCATTACAAGAATGTTCAACATATATGTATTTATTGCATGTGCTTTACCTATAAATAATCCAAATATGTCTTAAACAATGATCAACAAACAACTATATGACAGTCATATGTATACAAAGAGCATATCTGAAACCTTCAATCCTCTTTCTGCACCTATTTAGATCTATTGGATCTAGACCTATCTTGGATTTTGTTAGCCAGTTTGAGTGCCACTGATACATACCTACTGTGGTTTGCGCAGCTGTGAAGAAGCTAAGCTTAGGGGTCCGTGCAAATCATCAAGCCGAAAATGAGGATCACATGTCACATAAGCACTTATTATTAGATTCTGATTAGGGATTAGTAAGCTTTCTTTTTACAGTTTTAAGGAGAAATGTGAATTTTTGACCGCTTCATAGGTTTTTTGTGAATTCGCACTAGAAATTTGCGATACGTTTTGTTTCGTGAAAAAATGCAGAAGAAACATCAGAGCCATTATTAGAATTTTGCCATGCGACTTGTTTCAATGAAACCACCACCACCACCATGCCTTCCCAATGTCTCCAACACATTTGGTGATATTTCACCATTTCGCAACATTTCCTGAATTATACATGCTAAAACAGCCCAAAGATCAGATAATAAGAGCATCTAATTCTGATCTAATGTCAATGAGCCTTAATCAAATATTCATCAGTAAGTGATCTGGCATCTCATACATAGGATGACTAGCAGCCAATATGCTCAAGATGGCCAGCTAATGTTGTCTCAATCATGAGAAGCTTGCTCCTTTAAATCAAGTCAGAACAACCTACCAGGGTTTCTAGTCCTTTCACTTGATGTATTATTCATCAACAAGACATTCCATATACTTAGTAAATGGCATATGTAGAGCTAAACATTTGAGCTATCAAAATGCAAAATTATTTTTTCTTGTACTGTATGTATAAGTATTTATAAGAAATGAAATGCTATCAGGATGGTGTTGTGCTGTCACATTCAGTTCCTGCTATAACATTGTTAAAAAGCAACAGACCTATACATGGGAATTGTAAACCATAATCACAAAGTGTAAAATGTGGATTTAATTTATAGCAGGTTTTTATCCCAGCAGCTACATATTTCACTGCCATTATACACCAAACAAGTATTACTATTTAGAAGCTGCTGATTTCCCACAGCTACGGGGAAGGATTGAACTGTGCAAGATGCTGTGGCATTTGTGCACCCTGCTGTGAAAGACTAAGATGAGAGAAATCAGCGAAACGCTTCTGATTATGGAAGAGAAAAAAGCAGTCCTTCACTCCCACACAGGTTACAGCTTTTACAGCAATGGTACAGAAAGCACGAGGTACTAATCTCTGATTTTAGCAGAATGTATCTGTCAGTGCGGTTTTGCTTTTAAAAGTGATTGCAAAATGGCGATCCTCCTCCTTACATGACTAAACATATCATTATGCAGCCAGGGGACCTTAAAATGGAACCATTCCACAAATAGATTTAAATAAATCACTTTTTAAAAAAGATGAGACATGAAAAGAAAAGTATTTTTTTTGTCATAGCAAATTAAGGGGAAATTGATAATATTCATAATAGTTAAGAAATGAACATGGAAATTAACCCATGAAAAACTCTAATACAAAATTTAAAGCAGTCAAGGTCCCATAGAGTTCAATGAGCACTGCACTATTGGATTTTTTTTTATAGCCATTCAGACCTTTAGAGGTTTTCTGTTTTTTTATCGCTAGTAATTATCTGAATGACTCAAATTTTTCAGGTTTTACAGATATTATATTCAGATCTTTTAATAATTTTCATAGCATTTGTGATTTTAGAGAAATCAGGGAAATGTAATAATATTCGCAAAGAGAACAAATTTGAAAATAGAAATTGCATGTCGCAATGTAATATTCTTCATTAGGCTTTTATTGCATTGCGAATCTTAAATGTGCATTGCGAACCTTTAACACCTGCTTGAAGGTGGAGTAAACTTTTGGAGCAAACTTAACAACTTTTTCATTACAACGTTTTCATTGCATACACTACATTTGTAAAACTTTCAAGATTCTTTGTGAACTTTTTTGCGCTAACGAAGCATATTAAATTCCCCCTATAGAGTTTTATGGTGGTTACAAAAAGGTCTAATGCTACTAAAATTTGACCTTTAATAAATGGGCCTCCCCTATGACTAAAGTCAACTCGAACAGTACTTTCGTGGCTGTGTAATAAAGTAGGCTAAATTGGCTCAGGTCTTGTTATTTACAGCAACCTATCAGCAAAAAGCTGACTAATAAACGGTACCTGCTGATTGGTTGCATTGTATTACAAGCAGAGTATCAACTTTGCAGGTTTATGACATACTTTCTCAAAGTTGGAGTTTATTGGTGGTATGTAATATAGGTCACAACAATATATAATGCTAATGTATATGCTGCATGAGTTTTTTTTCTTTTAAATAATCACAGTTATTGTTGCATAATCAATATACAAAATTACTATAAAATGCTAAATATATAAATATATATACGTGTGTATATATATATATATATATATATATATATATATATATATATATATATATATATATATATATATATATATATATATATATATACAGTTATGGGTTCAGTTATCAGAAAAAACCTGCTATCCAGAAAAGCTCTGAATTACATGAAGGCCATCTCCCATTGACTCCGTTTTAATCAAAAATAGTTTTTAAAAACTATTTCCTTTTTCTCTGTAGTAATAAAACAGTACCGTGTGCTTTACTTGATCCCAACTAACATATCATTGAACCTTACTGGGGCAAAAAAATCCTATTGGGTTTATTCAAGGTTTAATTTTTTTTTAGTTGAGTTAGGGGCTTATTTATCAAAGGTCGAGTGTTTTTAGACCTTGAAAGAACTCAAATCAACTCACAACTGGAATGATTTCCAATTTTGAAAAAAACTTGAATGGTACAAACTTCTGGGTGCTCCAACTTCCTCCCAACAGTACAGAAATTTACTTGTTGGTTGACTACCGATTAAACTGACCCCAGTGGTGTGTATGTTATGCCCAGTGATACTATTTTCACAATTTACTGAAAGGGCCACAGAAGGCTACAAGACAGTAAAGTAACTGAATCATAGTGTGAATATATTTCAATAGGAGACAATTATATGTATTTAACTTGTTCATTAATGACTTAGGGGGAGGGTGTTGTAAGTAATGTGTCAGTGTTTGCAGATGACACAAAATTATCCAGCCCAATTAATTCCATCCAGGATGTGGCATCTTTGCAACAGGATCTTGACAAACTGGCAATCTGGGCAGCTAAGTGGCAAATGAGATTCAATGTTGATAAATGTAAAGTCATGCACCTGGGATGTAAAAATATCCAAGCCACTTACTGTATACCCTTAATGGGACTGCACTAGGCAAATCCATAATGGAAAAGGACTTTGGAGTCCTAGTAGATGATAAACTTGGCTGTAGAAAGCAATGCCAGTCGGCAGCATCAAGGGCAAATAAGGTCTTGAGCTGTATTAAAAGGGGCATAGAGTCAAGGGAGGAGGGGGTCATTCTTCCACTGTATAGAGCACTTGTAAGGCCCCATCTAGAATATGCTGTACAGTTTTGGTCTGTATCACTCAAACAGGACATTATTGTATTAGAGAGGGTACAGAGAAGGGCAACTAAGCTGGTGATAGGTATGGAAAATCTTAGCTATGAGGAAAGACTGGCCAAATTGGGGATGTTCACGCTGGAGAAGAGGCGATTAATAGGTGATATGATGACTATGTGTAAATATATGAGGGGATCATATAATAATCTCTCTAATGCTTTATTTACAACTAGGTCTTTCCAGCTGACTCAAGGTCACCCATTCCGATTAGAAGAAAAGAGGTTCCGCCTAAATATTGGGAAGGGGTTTTTTACAGTGAGAGCTGTGAAGATGTGGAATTCTCTCCCTGAATCAGTTGTACAGGCTGATACATTAGATAGCTTTAAGAAGGGGTTGGATAGCTTTTTAGCAAGTAAGGGAATACAGGGTTATGGGAAATAGCTCATAGTCCAAGTTGATCCAGGGACTAGTCCGATTGCCATTTTGGAGTCAGGAAGGAATTTTTCCCCCTCTAAGGCAAATTGGAGAGGCTTCAGATGTTTTTTTTTTTGCCTTCCTCTGGATCAACTGGCAGATAGGTAGTTTAAAAAAAAAAAAAAAAAAAAAGGTTGAACTCGATGGACATGTCTTTTTTCAACCTTACTTACTATGTTATGTTATGTTATATTCTTGTGTTACAATGTGATTCATATGTAAATAAACTGTGATATATGATAATGATATATGATGTCAACACTGAACAATCTGTATTCTTAAACAAAAAAAATCTGTTTAGTAAAAATAGTTTGAAAAAAAAAAATACATTACTATCCCTAATAAAATTAATTCTCCTTAAACTAAAGACACATTTACTTTACCCCTCCAATAGTGAAACAACCAATTGTTCCATTTTCTTTAAAAAATATATTATAGGGGCTAACAAAAGTGCTAAATTAGCTTGTCAGTTAATTGTATCTAAATTTGTAAAGACACACTCTTTAAAGCCTAAAAAAGATCCAGAGAATTTCCAAGATTAATATAAATGTAACATCACACAGTTTATAAATCAATGTTTAGCTAATTAAGTCTGAGGGAGTATAGGTTAGAGCTCTCTGAGACTCATCTAAATGAAGCCAGCTTTATTTCCATTCCCTTATAAATCTATATTAGATATATTTATCTTCATTCATTTATTTTTTTCTATGTTTGGTGATAAACGTTTCTTTGAGATTTACCATGACACATGGAGAATGTAGCAGAAAATTCTGGCTTGGTCCTACAACAAATTGTCTTGATAAACATTCAAATAAAAATAAAATTTTGAAGATTTAAAAAAAATTTTAAATCTAAAATTCTATTGTTAAGATCTTTTGCATACCCTCGGTCAGGGCCCTTGTTCCCCTACAGCCGTTTGTCAAAGGCGCTTGTCACCAATGTTCATCTGTGCGAGCTCCTCCCCCATGCGTCACAACACGTTTGTCTTTGCGTATGTGTTGGGGAGGGGCGAAGTGGCCAGCCAGGTTGCCTAGGGAACCTAGCCAGGTTGGCCCAGGTCTGTTTGTATCTTCCACCTCCTGTATTTCGCCCTTGTTTCTGTGGATGTCATTTCACTCTATATTCTTATTCCCTAATTAATGAACTTTTGTTTTAGAGCTTTATTTTTTTGCACTACATTTTATGGGGGGTATCTCCTCATCCCAAAAATGTCACCTTCCTGCTCCACTTTTCTCTTGTTTGTGATCACTGTATCATGATTCTGGGGTAATAGCTATACAATATCACCACATATTTTGTGGCTGAGTAATGATTTTTGATCTGATTCATTGCTGTGGGTAATTTGCTGTGTTGAAAATCTCATTGTTCATAATTCTGTTATGTAAAATTAGTCCGAATTACTTTATTGGATGTTACCAAGTCTAGAGGGTTGTAAAAAAATATTGTAAAATCATTCTATTCATTTTTAATAAATGGATTATTGAGAGTTTACATATGGAATTCACACGCAAGGGTAGCACAGCACTATTTTAAACATTTTGATTACTAAGACACTTTTGCAGTAGATTAAAAAAGTAAAGGTTGTTTTCTTTTACTTTATAATACACAGCAAGATAAATAAAGGAAGTCATGACTGTCAGTAGAAATAAGGGGAACTATTAGGCTCCAATAAAAAATACTTCTCTTGTCGTGAAAAAAAGTAAGAAGGCGATACAAACAGACAGTACCAAACATACAATACCCAAAAGAAAAATGTTCATTCTAAATATATTGATGACATAACACAATTACCCCCAATATTACCCCAATATGCCAATGTCTTTCATAGTTTTTCCAGACCCAGAACTGAAACAACTCTATACTATAATATTGTTGACAGTTACCACATAACCAATTGTTTAGACAATTACCAAGTAGATAAAATTAGATAGTGAAGATAGTGAAGAGGAGGGGGACAGCAGAAAAATATGTTTAACTGGAAAATATTCTTCCCTAGCTTTTGTAGGATTTGTTTTCTCTCAGCATAATTGAAATCTGTTAGTCTTGTTCCATAGTGGTTATCTTGAAAACAATGGCCTAGATTCATCAAAATGCAGCTTTTGTTAATTATTCCCACTGTGCATGAAATAAATGATCATTACTGCATCATTTTGTGATGGATCTCTGAACATGGGCATTATGAGAAAGAGGAATGTTTACAATCCTTATTTTTATCTTTGTCCATTATATTATCACCCACACATTGACTAGTCTAGACTGTCTTCCCAGCAATATAAAAGTAAGGTATAGTACCTGGGAGTATTGTCTATTGCTTAAGGAAAATAATTTGTTAGATAAAAAAAATGCCCTTAGGAATTTCCTTTGGTTTCCAAATGTCATGTTTAGTCTACCAAGGCTGTGGTTGGTTCATTTGGAGAGAGATGCAGGCAGTGATAAAATGAAAGCAGGACATAGTTAAAGAAGGAGTTGTTCCAGCACAAGTGCTGTCCTTGTACTGTGCATCCATCTCTTAAGAACATTCCCCGTGACATTCCAAGAGAATCCCATTAACTTTGGATAAGGACTTAGCAAAACAGCATGGTTGATGATGTTGCAAAAAACATTTTTCTTACCACTTAAACAGACAAATTATGGGCACCAAGCGAGCCCTGCTAATGAGCAGGAGCTGTACAATTCATTACAGATTGGCAGTATTGTGCAATACTGTCACAGAATAAATACCAGAAAACAGAACATGTATAAATTAAACAAATCATTGGGTGTCTTTTGACTGAGCAATAAAGTAACTTAGATTTACTGCCTTGTACATATGCTAATCCCATCAATGCAGCAATAGCAAATAAATATTGCTGCAATCCATAAATAATGAGTAATATGTAAACAAGAGGAACGCCAGTACCAATAATCATATAATTCCTGAGCTGAACTGAGGATAGGCCTAGGTTATAAACACTGTAAAACAAAGCCAAATTGCCAGAAAATTAATGGCCAGCTAGCAGAAACAATAAACAAGGTAAAATCTCTGGGTCGATCTTATCTTTTCTTTTTCCATTCTAATTACTCATTCACCCTGTAGGTTAGTTGCATCCTTTGAACCTGTTTTGTTGCAACTAGTTAATTAGCAAGACTGTAGTCCCTTAGCAAGAATGTTTTTGTTATTCAAGTAAATCATTTTAAATAAATCACATACAGTAGCTGTCAGGATCAAAAGAAGGGTGACAACTGTTGTGACCCATTGTTATTGTGGAGTTTATATCCCAGAAGTGCATTCTACCATATTTTCTTGTGTGCACGTATATTATTGTTTTTGGGAACTGGCATATACTTTATAAATCAAAATTAGAAAGCTCATACATCTCTAAATCACTATTGTGTTTTACCTTTATTTGACTTCATTAGGACAGGATATAAAGCCAAAAAATATACTTGGCAAAATGGCCTGTTTGACACACAAGCACACTCGCACACATTAGATATATACTTTTCTGGGTTAAATATAAACCTGAATATACCCCAGCCACTGGATACTCTTCCCACAATATGTAATTAATAGCGATGGGCGAATTTGGGGCGTTTTGGTTCACGGGAAAAATTTGTGAAATTCCCACGTAATTCGCAAAACGTTGAAAAAAGTGCGAAACGGCATCTCGTTTATGATGCCAGCGTCTGTGTTTGATCCTGGCGTCCGTTCTTGGACGCCGCCGCACATTCACAGGTGAAAATTCCCCGGCGTCCATTTTTTTTGACGCTGGCAAATTTTCACTGCGGTTTCGCAAATTTATTCACGGGCGTCGAATCATGGGAATTCGCCGCAAATTTGCGCATGCCAAATAAATTCGCTCATCACTAGTAATTAAACTTTAAATGAATTTGCCACTGTCCCTGATAACAATAAAGAGACAAAGCTATGGTCACTATGGTTGTGCACTTTTGGAATTATTCTTGAAATGATCCTGCTAATCCTTAATTGTTCTACCAGTGGCATAAGGTTATAGATCTGAGCATTCTGCAAAAAAAAATCCAAATTGCAGCCTTAGATTCCAATGCCTACCCACATTAACTCATTTGTTTTATTATTTACTCCACTGCACTGTATTTCATAGATAGCAATATGTCACTTTAATATGCTCACTTATTTCAGAATGGTGCCTGGTCCAATTATAATGCAATACTCACATAACATTTATATCTGATTTTTTAAACACATTTTTTTGCTTATGCTATATTAATTGACAGCTTGTGCTGTTTATGCCTTGACCATAAAGGTCACCTGACCATGCGCAAAGATGAAAAATATCACTTTAAATCATTATAAAGAAATACCATTGATAATAGCATATATATATATATATATCTGCACCAAAACTAGGGGTTGGCAGATTTTACACTTTCCTAGTGTGCAGCATTAGGTGCATTCCTATATTTACCAATTTTGTATTAAAAACTATAGATTTTTTTTACTAGCTTTAAATTTATTGTTTAGAACAATTTCTGATGTAAAGATATAGAAATAATTTTTTATATGGACCTCTTTCAAGATTGCCTGGTTTTTAATCATGTGGTATTTTATACAGTATAATGTATTATATGCACAGAAATCTTTCAAAAAAGGATTCTTGTACTCACCTTAATACATGAGTGGACCCGTTGATAGTAGTGGTAGAACATGGGACAGTCTGACCCAAGATGGAAGGCCTTCGATACTTCTCATCGCCACAACACAAAATGATAAGGAAGGCACGCCTGAAAGACTTGTTCAAAAAGGCATATAAGAAAGGGTTCAAGCCTGAATTGATGTAGCCTAACCAGAGAAAAGCTGTCCACAGCTCCACTGGTACAGAATAGTTTATGAAAGGATCAACCACATTGGTAATAAAAAATGGGGCCCAACAAAGGCAGAAACAGCCCATAATTATGCAGAGGGTCTTGGCAGCTTTAGTTTCTGTCTTCATCCTGTGAGTGGTATGTTGATCAGGATGCTGGTGTCGATGATCTACTGGGGCTCCTGCTCTTTGCAATACTCCAATCTGCCTGGCATGTTCTCTAGCAGTGATATAGATACGATAGTAGGCAAGTACCATGAGGAGGAAAGGAATGTAAAAAGCCACTACTGAGCATGTTATGGCATAGGGCTTGTTCACCATAAATATACAGTTTGTTGAATTGGAGCTTTTGTTGTATTTTCTTGTTTCTATCTGAAAAACGAAAATGTAGAGTTATCAGCGTTCAGATTTCAACTCTAATCATAGAAAATGATTTATTCTGTTATAAACACTTGAATGTTTAATACAGGTGCGCCGCTGTAAGATTTCAAAATTTTTTGATAACTATAGTATGATGGAAAACCAGCACCCTCTAAACATGAAATCATAACTGAATGGTATGTCTTGTTTTTAGTATAAATTGTAACTGAACGATATTCTGACTGACATGTAATGAAATGCTCGTGTCCAATACCCAGATCTGGCTCTTAAACTATGACATGCCTATACAGGGAATTGGCTAAATGTACTCGTTCATTATATGGTGATATAAATTTTGGTGAAGACATTTTTAAAAAATATATTCCTTATTTTTAGTTTTTAACAGTATGAATACAAAAATGCCAACAAAAAAGGAATAATAGTAGAATATTGGAACAGAAACAATATATAATTAAAATATTTTTTAGCATTACCCATTTAAGTCTTTAAAATCAGGCGCACACATCAATGTTGAGCCAAACACCAGAAATGAAACCAACTGGACTTCCAATTTACAGCAAAGTGCCAGCACAATTGCATTAATTTTGACCCATCGCCTGCAATTGCATCAGAGGCAGCACCCCCAACAATGCTGCAATTCTGGGGGAAATGCTGCATTATGAAGCTGCACTTTGCTCGCAGATGTAAATGAGCCCATCTCTTACTACAATTAAAGTATATTTCCCAAGCAAATGAATATCTCTCCTCACTGTTTTTCAAGCAGTCAACATGCAGCCTCTGTAGGTATTGACTCATTTTTGGTACAACAGACTGACAAATCAGTATAATTATGTAACTAAACATGGACATACTACTGTATACAACTTTCCAAATAAGCAATGTATAATAGCATTTATACAGATTTATTTAAATGGGTTACAGACTTAACTTGGAGTGCAGCACAGTTACCAGATCATGTGACAAAACATGTCCCTTATTTTTCAAATACTATTGTAACCGTGAATCGGTCCTTTCATGTGAAGGATTATCTTAAAAAACAGCAACTTTCAACATATGACCCATCAGCTGAAATTCAACCAAACATCCCAGCTTCCATTAATTGTATATCTATTTTTGTAATTCGGAAACAGTTAGGGGCAGATTTATCAAGGGTCGAATTTGGAGGGTTAAAAAACCCTTGAATTCGACCCTCGAAGTAAAATCCTACAAATTTGAATATCGAATTCAAAGGATTTTAGCGTAAAACGTTAGATTGAATAGATATTGTTCGAACGATTCAAATGATTTTAAGCGATCGATAGAATGATTTTTATTCGATCAAAAAAAAACTTAGAAAAGTGCTCCCCATTGTACACATTGTACTTCCAGTATGAAGTCAAAGTTTTTTTTAAAGAGACAGTACTTCGATTATCGTATGGTCGAATAGACGAACGATTTTTACTTGGAATCGTTCGAATCTTTCGATTCAAACAAATTCAATCGTATTTGAGCAATTCGATGGTCGAAGTACCCAAAAAAATACTTTTTGCATTCAAACTATTCACTCGAGCTTAGTAAATCTGCCCCTTAGAGTATCAGGGAAGTAGGGCATGTGATTGAGTAAGACCATTGGAGTGGAGAGGCTCCCAGGCTTTATTTATCAAAATCCGAATTTATTTCACTAAAAAAAGTTTGACCAAATTAGAACCCACGATTGGACCTTATTTATTAATTGTTTTTATTAAATTAATACATTTATTAATTTAGAAAAAAGGAAGATTTAATCAGATTGGGTAAAAAATCAATAAAATCTAGCAAAAATCCAAATCGTACTATTTTTTTCCGATTTTGTTCCTGAATCACTCAATTTTTCTGACTTTCCCAAAAAGTCATAATTTTTTGGATTTTTGCCTGTAAAGTCCGAAATAGTCGGATTTTCTGACTAATTCCAGCGCAGACCACAGTAACTTCCAAATAGGATATGGACCTCTCCCATTAACTTATATACAACCTCGGCAGGTCTGTGATGGAGTATTTTCAGATTCTGACTTTTTCCATCCTTGGGGTATAATAAATCTTGAAAAATTTTATTTTTCAAGATTAATTTTTTTTAACACTAAAAGTTCGGATTTTACACTTAAAAAGATTTTTTGAGTTTTTTGGATTTGGAATTTAATAAATAACACAATAAGTAGTGAGAGACCATTAGAGAAAGGAGTGAGCACAGAAGTGTGTGGAAAAGAGTGTGGTAGGAGGAGGTGAGATTACAGACTATGGAATAGTGATGGTTCTGTGAGTAGTAACTGGTGAGAGTGGAAATCAGTGAAAGAGTGGGTTGGAGAGAGAAAGCACATATCAGTGGATAACAGGGAATAAATGAGTGGAAGAGAGAGAAAATATATGGTTTTGTTTCCACTCTGTATGTGTTTCCCCCCCCCCCAACAGGTTTAGTTTAGTGTAATTCTGTTGGTGCCTAACATGACATGGGCCATGCTACTACCTTGCCTATGCTTTTGTTTTTCATTTCCACTTATGCCACTTGGTGATCCAAAAAGGCCACAATATTTGCCTTAAAATAAGTTTTTAAGACATTTTATCTCTGGTGCCAGTATAAAAATATTAAATATTACTAGGATAGATCTGCTAATTTGTTATACTGCCTGTCTCCAGCACAGGTGCATGGCATAATCTTTTATTTAAACAAGTAATATACAGCCCTTAATTTGTTCTATTATTTTATTCATTCGCTGAATTCATCAGCAGTCACGAAGGAGAGGACAGCAGACAGTTCCACAGTGATGCTCTCAAAGCGTAACCTTGATATTTGGCTCTTGTACTGATGTGCAATGTTATTCCTTTATCCTATGGTCCCATTCCTCATACAGATCTTTATGATGTAGACTAAAATAATTTCAAGGGTTTAGAGAATTTTCATAGCTTTGCAGTCTTTCTTTCTGTGACTCATTCTTTCAGCAGTTGAATATGCCACTTAATTTAATTCCTACCCAGCTTAATGCGGTGCATTTACACACAGAATAGTTATAGTGCAAGTACAATAAAGTGATTAAAACGGTACTATCTGTGGAATGAGTCAGGCTTGAGCCGGATTTATAACCAATATTTCTGCTAAGCTTTAGTAGAAAATTACTTTTCTCAATGTTCTTGCTTTTTAGTACCGCAGCAATAAAATGAACAGATTTTCTTAATAAACTTTAAAATCATATGAGACTATTAGAAAATAAAATGAAAAAGATTGCATTAGAACATCTTATATATGCATATAGTGCAGGTATGTTTAACTTGTATTCCTTCAGCAGTTAAAGTATAGATCCCAGCATCCTTGAAAGCCTTAAAATGGAAGTGAAGGATTTTGTACATTATATAGGATAATCACAACATTTTAAATGATCTTAATCAAATTCCCACTCCCATGAAGGACTCAAAATCCTGCAGTAATATAAGCAGTGGGTTTCAGATAGTATGTTTAGACTTTATTACTAAAGGGAAATACAAGATTCAAGAGCAAATAAGAATAAATAGGGATAAAGAAAAACAAAATATTTTGTTTTTGAATCTGTTTTACTCTACTTACCAAGTCTAGAATACCAATGCTGTTCCAACCTTGCATGATCGGGAGGAATGATATAAATGTTGGAATAATCCAGCAGCCACTGAGCATCAGGGCTATTCGGAGGGGAGTCATTTTATTTCTGTAAACCAGAGGCTGGCAGCAGATGGCATAGTATCTTAAAAAGCAAAAGAGCATTCAGTTGCTGTATTAATAAACATTGTACAAAGTTACATTTTTATCAGTATAAGCAAATTAGTAGTTTTCTTTTACATGCAGTAGAATAAGGCAAAGATAAGAATAGTATCAATATTAAAGTCAACATGATTCTTGATTATTGGGGTTGACAAGCTGGCAACCCCACACAACCATGTACTGTAGGTCATATCAGATGGTAAAATGAAGACCATATTAAACTCCATATAACAAAATTTACATTTTTTAAAGGTGAACTTCCATTTAATTTATTGATGGCCAACAATTTAGATATACAGTACTGTATATTTTGAAGCAAAAACCCAAATTTCTTTATGTTTCATTTTAATGCCTTTTAATTAATATTGGACATATATTTAGTACAGGAATTACAGCAGTCACTTTCAGAGCTAGGTGCTAAAATAGGTGCAAAAGTACACCCAATAAAAAGACAGACACATTGTACTCCTTGGTACTAGTGCTGGGATAGAACAAATTGGTACAAACAGTAACAATATATAGATTTAAAGCAAAAGATTCCAAAAATAAAAAAAGAGCATCATCCATATGTTGCAAACATTTTTTGACGCGTATCATTTTTTTTGACGCGCACCGCCTACAAGTCTATGGGCATCATTTCCGCTGTGAAACAAGGCGAAAAAAATCACCTATCCCTATCTATCTATTTATCTATCTATCTATCTATCATCTATCTATCTATCTATCCATCATCTATCTATCTATCTATCTATCTATCTATCTATCTATCATCTATCTATCCATTATCTATCTATCTATCTATCTATCTATCTATCTATCTATCTATCTATCTATCTATCATCTATCTATCTATTTATCTATTTATCTATCTATCTATCTATCTATCTATCTACCGTATATACTCGAGTATAAGCCGACCCGAGTATAAGCCAATGTACCTAATTTTACCTACGAAAACTGGGAAAACTTATTGACTCTAGTATAAGCCTAGACACAACTACAGCCCTGTCTCCTAGCAGCGCACATTCTGCCAAAGCGACCCCCCCCAGCGATCAACCGGACTTCTTTGCAAAGTTGATGGTGACAGAGAATTGCCAAACGGATTACTGTATGCATTGTCCCACTGTCCCACTACCATGTGCAGAAGGTGCTGTTTGATATTCCCATCACTGTTAATCTTTCGTATAACCAACAGAGGGCGCTGTGTGATATTGCAATCACTGTTATTCTTTCATATAACCAACAGAGGGCGCTGTGTGATATTGCAGTCACTTATTCTTTCATATAACCAACAGAGGGTGCTGTGTGATATTGCAGTCACTGTTAATCTTTCATATAACCAACAGAGGGCACTGTGTGATATTGCAGTCACTGTTATTCTTCCATATAACCAACAGATGGCGCTGTGTGATATTGCAGTCACTGTTATTCTTTCATATAACCAACAGAGGGCGCACTGTTATTCTTTCATATAACCAACAGAGGGCATTGTGGGATATTGCAGTCTCTCCCCAAGTGTACTGTTGGTATAGAAATGATTAAAAGTGACTGCAATCTCAGCTACTCGGGTCGGGTACCACTGACCCGAGTATAAGCCGAGGTAGACTTTTTCAGCACATTTTGGATGCTGAAAAACTCGGCTTATACTCGGGTATATACGGTATCTATCTATCCATCATCGATCTATCTATCTATCATCTATCTATCTATCTATCTATCTATCTATCTATCTATCTATCTATCTATCTATCTATCTATCATCTATCTATCTATCATCTATCTATCTATCTTTCTAACTATCTATTATCTATCTATCATCTATCTATCTATCTATCTATCTATCTATCTAACTATCTCTCTAACTAACTATCTATATCTCACACTTACTCTTAAAGTATAGCGCCAAATGCAAACAGTTTCTAGAAGGGAAAGAGTTAATGTTTATTTAAATGTGGCTTAGTATAATAAATGGCATTGGAATGGCCACAGTGACACGTTTAGATCTGTATGCACATTTCAGTGTGTAAGTGTGTCTATTTTTGTAATGCTTCATAAAAAGAGGATAAAAGGTGTTTATTTAAAAGAGCAGTTCTTAAGTGAGTAGAATGTAACTGTATATGAGCTGCTCAAAACTCGTGGGCTTACCACTGCGTAATCCATTTTACTTTGTACAGGGACACATTAATGTATTTTTCTTAGAAAGCTTATACCTGGAGAGTGAAATTAACTCATACTGAAAGCTTAGGCAATTGTAAGCACTCATTGACCAGTACAGGAATCGTCATTTTCCAACCACCTATTTTTGTATGTGACAAACAGTTTTTTCCTCACTGTGAGTTAAGAAAATATTGCTTTTACATTCCTTGTACAGTAAAGGATTCACAGCTAACACTAGCTCTTACATGTTTTTTCTCAGACCTATTTCAATACATGTATTTGATGCTGATTTCCATGAATGTCAATTTTTAGTGTCTGTTTTAATTATTATATATTTAGCTGGCTGTTACAACTACTAACATCTATTATGTAGGGAGTAATGTACACCCTATTGTAAAATATAAAGATATAATAATCAGTCCAAAGAGTTCCATGGCCATGCAAAAACACAAGACCAAAGGCTTAGTGCTTTCATACAGGCTAGTGACTATTAATTATTATTAACAATAATAATAATAATACACATTTATAAGTGCCAACATATTCCCCATATTCCCTGTACAATAACATTGGTGTATACATCGAACATACAGATTACCTAAAAACTACAACCAATAACTGATACTAGAGGTAAAGAGGGCCCTGCCCTAACTTGTAATATCCTCATAATTTTCAACACGGGGGATAATACTGTATGTCATGCAAGACAAATCACATCACCAAGCACTAAAGTCACGAGAAGTTCTGATGCCATATAAAAGCACAAAGCATATCTATAGCTCTTTATAGATCTTTTATCTATTTTATAGATCTATTAAAATAGTTCATGTGTTATTTTGGTAAGAGGCTTTTTAAGGTTTAAATCTTACAACAGAATTAAAATGTCTTGGTGTAACAGATGCTACTTTGCAAAGATTTATAACCAGGGGCTTGTTTATAAAGACAAGTTTAGTTAATTTGGTAGACAGACTACATATAACATATAAGACATATAAGGCAACAATGTCAGTTAAAGGGACCCAAAACCCCCAAAAAATTAATTGATATAATCCTACTAAGAGCAGTTTTTGATCAGATATCGATCAGCGAGGAAATCCGAAGGACCCTGTAAACAAGACAATTAGCTACTGACAATTAGCTACTGATGGCCAGACTTACAATATTAAGGGGTAATATATAAAAGGCACAATGTTTGCCCAGGTCTAGCAACCCACTGAAATCTAGCAGATGTTTGGTTTAAAATTGCTGACAAGTAAATGTGACCTGCAATTAGTGTTGTTGAGTGAATCTGTTTTGTTTTGCCGAAAATTCATGAAAGGCATTGAAGTCACTGGGGTTGTCATAATTTGTCATTGTTTTTGTGGCAACTCTTTTCAGAGCACAATTCATTAGAGTCTATTGGCGTGTTTTCACAGTGAACATTTTCATAAAGAGATCCAAACCTGGAGAACAATTTTGCTCATCGCTACTGCTAATTAATTGCTGTAGGCCGTTAGACATGTAGCATTGTTGCTTTAGGTTATTAGAAATGAAGCAACTTTTGCACCCTTTTTTCAGTTTCCAACTGTAATGAGAGAGTTTTTTGTTGAGCTTTTTATATATACAATGGTGGCTCGGGGTAATACTCTGATAGAAATATCTTGTATTTGGCAGCTTTGTAGGAAAGAACTCTTAAACCCAATATCTTGTATAATACAGCTTTGTAGGAGAACTATTGAACTTAATTTCTCAATGGCCTAATATATTTATGACTCCTATTAGTTCCTAATATGTTTATGACTTCTGGAAGTTCTCATGAGAACTTCCTTTATTCAGAATATGTACTCAAATAAAGTATGATAAGATCTCTGCTTTGGATGTGCTTGTTAGAAGCCTGGCCAGCTCCTGGTGAGCGCATTGGGAAGCAAGATCTGTTGAAGCAAGATCTGTTGTTAACCAAGAGGTTTAATGTATGAGCTCAGTGTTTATTAGAGCATATAAAACTGAGGATCCCCATTTTTTCAGCCTAGATCTCTCCTGTGGAGTAAACACGCGTGCTGCCCAGGGCTCTTGATTCCTGCTTGAGACCTCTCTACGACTGAAATGGGATCTCTCAGTCTCTTGGTGCAGATGATGATGCTGACTCAAATGGTGATGTATTCTTGATTATGTTATTGATTGTATTTCTGGTTAAGCAGGTGTATGTTACTGATTGTACTGCTGATTAAGAAGTGTCTTCTAATCTTATTGGAAATAAAGCATGCTTAGTGTACTAAGTGTGGTCTGTGAATTATTTCCGAGAGACTCATTGAACCTTAATCAAAACACTGATCACAGGCATACACACTACACTCATTAGCCGATTAGCCTGCCTCTAATTTTTATTTAAATGATTGAGTGTCATATATACTTCATAGAGATAATGCCTTTGTTGGAAGTGCATCCAGACAGCCGCTAGAAGACAATAATGCTGACCTCTGTAACACCATGCCACTTGAAGGCAGAAATAAAACACACTGGGTCAGAAGATGCAGGCTCCATAGTCATTCTAGCTAAAAAAAACAGGCTGGAACACAGCCAAAACAGGAGAGGACACCTAGATAAAACCTAACATACTGAGAAAGCTAGCAAACATTGCTGTTTCCAGTAATAGCCATTTTGAAATGTAATTTTATACAGACGTTTTTTTTATTGGCATCCTGTATAAAATGCCCCACTGTGTTATGTACTGCAGGACTGTAGGATATCACAAGTGAAGGCGTAATCCATTAGACAAATAACCCTGCAAAGTGCCACTCTCAGAACAGGAATGCAACACTTTCCCTGCAATACATATGTCTCTTTTAAATATCATTCATCTAGGCCACAGGGGGCAACCAGAGGCCAGAGCCACATTTCCACAGCAAATAGTGCTCCTGAGTAGAAACATACCAGTGTACAGCTATTTTTTCATAAATCCATTAAGTGTGTGCATATACTTTCAAAACACATCTACAAAAACATTGGCAGAGGTGAAACGTGCACAAGCAGAAACAGTGCAGAGGCTCAAACAAACTATTGTTTCATCTGTAGGTCGATTCCAGGCTTGGTTTCTGGTTTCTAGGTTTCTGGTCAATGTAATGTGCACTGTGAAGTATCAGTAGACACAATGAAATTTCTGTTACTGCAGTTTTAAATTTGGGTGTTTCTCCACATACCCATTCTGCCATACACCTACACTTCCCATAATGGATTGAGATTAAGGAGAGATAGAAAAGGAGAGAAAGGCCCTGTTACAAATGCTCCTTTAATTTTATATTGATTCCTCGGGTCACATTCCATTTGGCACTTCTATTTTCTGCCTCCTTGAGTTGGTCTGGGGCGAAGGACCTGGATATTGTGTTGTCATCTGAAACAGGGGTGGGGTTTGGGTAATATTACCTTTCTGTGCAATGAGATGGAGCAAGGCATGCTTTTCTCTTTTTAAATTTAAATGGTATATACGTCAACATAGGACATATCATAGAACATATATAATACACATGACTTAATTACAAAATATGGTATTTGATGTTTAATGTTTTCAAATGAGCATTCGGCATTATATATTACTCATTAGGGTGCACTTTTTTGGCTTGTTCACCACTGTGTTTTAACATATTTAACATGTTCCTATTAAATCACAACGCCAAATAACCTGATGTTGCTTCCTATTGTCCTGCTTCATAGATTAATAGCTAGAAAATGCTAATACAGGTGTTATTTGTACATTTCTCTACAAAATGTGTGTACAGTTGTTTTCACCAATGAGAATCGTGCAAAAATTCCCTACTACTGGCCTTCATTAGACTTACCTAGAGTGCAATGGGGCAATCGCACTATTGCAGAGTTAAATCTTCAGTTGGCAAAACTCCAAAAATGGTCTATGTGCCATTGCACTAAAAGGAACAGAACCTTTTCCCAGCTAATAGTCAACAGAAACTACAAAGTTGGAAGAAAAGAATTGCTTCCCCCACTGTGCTAATAATGACACGGAAATCATGTCTTTTAGATTAAGGCACTGTAAAGAATCCTTTGCTTTAGGATTACTGGCTCTAAAAATAAATGTGGTACAGACCCAGAACCAAAGGCAGATGTTCTCCTTCATAATATTAATGTATTATAATTGTAGACTGTTGTTAGAGAACGCTAGAATATGTTTTATTTCCCTAGCATTTTGCAGCTGTCCTCATACAAACACACAAATCCTATATTTAATTGAGGCTTCCCAGCAGTAGTCTGCAGTCTGTGGATAACAATTATATTAAAAAGCAGTAAGGCTGTTCAGTGGAAATGGTTACAGAAATAAAGTCCCTTTAGTGGGGTTTGCAGACTTTTTGGCTTTAAGTCCAAGTTGGTTATATATGAAAATATTGTTGTATAAGTTACCCTGTAATAATAATAATAATAATAATAATAATAATAATAATAATAATAATAATTATTATTATTATTATTATTTAGAAAAACACATTTGTGCTAATGTTAAATCTTACCCTAACGGAACTCCAGATTGTGTCTATAGGTTGGTCAGCCCCACAGTTTGATGATAGGGTTCAGGATATTAAACAGGCAAATCAGGGTCAGTGTACAGAACAGGCAAATAAAGTAAATTATATTAGTACTAACTAATACTAGACAAAGATTTCATGCATTGTGCTTCCAGATAAATCCCATTTCAGGCTATCTATGTACAGTATATGTATGAATGAAGTCATGCATTATTTAGATAACAGAGGGCCTGTGACAAGGACTTACAAAGAAATTACATTTCAGCGGAACAATATATGAATGAAGACATAATTCTAGTTGTTAATGCTATTATCTACAGACAGCAGGGGGCCTAGACAATGGCTGAATAGCTACAGTAAGCATGCTTTTACCAACAGAATGACATCCTGCCAATAAACAGTATTTCATATTGCACCTGCACTGAAATGTAATTGCATCTGGTTACACAAATAAACAAATTTTGTAATATATAAAATATGTGTGTATGTTGATGCTGTGTGTAAAGCTTACAGTCCAAGAAATGAAGGAGACACATTGTTTACCTATTAAATGCAACCACTTACTTTTAAGCCAACGCTTCGGTTAATAATGTAAGGGTTGGACTGGCCCAATGGGATACGGGCCCCACACTGGCATTCACTAAGTTAGGTTAGTTGCTGCATTTCTTGAAAACTTGACAATATTTGTAACTACCGTATATACTCGAGTATAAGCCGACCCGAGTATAAGCCGAGGTACCTTATTTTACCTACGAAAACTAGGAAAACTTATTGACTCTAGTATAAGACTAGACACAACTACAACCCTGTCTCCCAGCAGCGCACATTCTGCCAAAGCGAACCCCCCAGCGATCAACCGGACTTCTTTGCAAAGTTGATGGTGACAGAGAATTGCCAAATGGATTACTGTGTGCATTGTTCCACTGTCCCACTACCATGTGCAGAGGGTGTTGTGTGATATTGCCATCACTGTTAATCTTTTGTATAACCAACAGAGAGCTCTGTGTGATATTGCAGTCACTGTTATTCTTTCATATAACCAACAGAGGGCGCTGTGTGATATTCAACTACAAGAGGTCCTCTGCACTCAACCCATTATCAATATATTTAAGACAGAGACAGATATGGGATGACTTTGACGTAGTTGGCCAGCTTAAATATATTGCAATATATGGACAAACAATCCCTGTGTTGTTTAAAGGGTAAGGCATTTTTTAGTAGCAGTATGCACAAAATGTCTCTGTCTTAAATATATTGATAATGAGTTGAGTGCAGAGGACCTCTTGTAGTTGACTATATGTATTTTGTGGTCACACCCTCATTGCACCCCCGCCTAATGGTTTTAAAAAATAGTGGTGAGCACAACTTTCCCTTGTTTGTTATCGCTGTGTGATATTGCCATCACTGTTAATCCTTCATATAACCAACAGAGGGCGCAATGTGAAATTGCAGTCACTGTTATTCTTTAATATAACCAACAGAGGGCGCTGTGTGATATTGCAGTCACAGTTATTCTTTCATATACCCAACAAAGGGCGCACTGTTATTCTTTCATATAACCAACAGAGGGCGCTGTGTGATATTGCAGTCACTGTTAATCTTTCATATAACCAACAGAGGGCGCACTGTTATTCTTTCATATAACCAACAGATGGCACTGTGTGATTTTGCAGTCACTGTTATTCTTTCATATAACCAACAGAGGGCACACTGTTATTCTTTCATATAACCAACAGAGGGCGCACTGTTATTCTTTCATATAACCAACAGAGGGCGCTGTGTGATATTGCCATCACTGTTAATCCTTCATATAACCAACAGAGGGCGCTGTGTGATATTGCAGGCACTGTTATTCTTTCATATAACCAACAGAGGGGGCTGTGTGATATTGCAGTCACTGTTAATCTTTCGTATAACCAACAGAGGGCGCTGTGTGCACTGTTAATCCTTCATATAACCAACAGAGGACGCAGTGTGATATTGCAGTCACTGTTATTCTTTAATATAACCAACAGAGGGCGCACTGCTATTCTTTCATATAACCAACAGATGGCACTGTGTGATTTTGCAGTCACTGTTATTCTTTCATATAACCAACAGAGGGCGCACTGTTATTCTTTCATATAAACAACAGAGGGTGCTGTGTGATATTGCAGTCACTGTTATTCTTTCATATAACCAACAGATGGCGCTGTGTGATATTGCAGTCACTGTTATTCTTTCATATAACCAACAGAGGGCGCACTGTTATTCTTTCATATAACCAACAGAGGGCATTGTGGGATATTGCAGTCTCTCCCCAAGTAAACTGTTGGTATAGGAATGATTAAAAGTGACTGCAATCTCAGCTACTGCCCGCTGACCCGAGTATAAGCCGAGGTAGACTTTTTCAGCACATTTTGGATGCTGAAAAACTCGGCTTATGCTCGAAATCAAGTTGCAAACTTCACAAGAAACCTCTATGATAGTCAGAAGTCTACTCTAAAGGGAGACTTACAGCCAGGACCACCATCAGAAATCGCAGGGCCCCATACGACAAAATTTCCTGGGTCCCCTGGGCTGCGCCCACTGCAAGCCCCACCTACAGGTCCGCCCCCCACGACACAGTAAAAAAACAAAAAAATATTGGTGGCTAGGGTTCCCACATGTTAATAAAAAATAAAAAGATATTGGTGGTCAGGGCCCCCCATAAAAAAAACATTTGTGGCCAGGGCCCCCCCCATTAAAAAATATGGTGGCTAGGACCCCACATGAGAAAAAAAAATTGGTGGCCTAAATTGGTGTCCAGGGCCCCTTAAACGTCCATGCCTTCCTGAAGTCAGCAGCTCTCAGAAAGATTGGGGCCCCGGCTAATCAAGTAAGTGTGGCGTGGCCGGGCCACCCTTACCCTCGGGCCCCCTACAACTCTCTCCCCTGTCCCCCCCTGATGGCGGCCCTGCTTACAGCTGGTAACATCATTGGTTGGATAATGAACCTTCCTTATTGGCCTTACATTGGAATTTCTAAAAAACTAGATTTGTATTTTTGTATTCCACATGGTAGTCTGCATGCCATTAAAGGTGCCTCTATTGTTTGCTTAGTGTACAAGGAGGCATCATAAGGGAAAATGTTATAGAATTTGTAATTGCAATGAAACGCATCAATAAGAACAAAGATTTATATTTTGCAATGTAATATTTTACAGATTTTACTTGTCCATAGTGCATTTCTAAGGGCTGCTTAAAGGTGGCTTAATCTTTTGACATAAAATAACTTATGTAGCAAGGTATATTACCTAGACTATTCATTGGCACAAACTATAAAATTTGCAATTTTTTCATCCTCTACTGGATGGGGACACTAAATACTTTCTAGGTTCACATCTTTTTATGGATCTATGGTCAGATTTGTGACAAACTAACCAAAAAAACTTTAGGTGGCTGACAGATAAGAATGAGTGGGTAGCTCTTCCCATTTACTTTACCATTAGCATTAGTCCGGTCCCCTAATTATCTTTAAAAATTAATATGGGTAATTTACTATAACGGAAGTGCAAGATCATTAAGGGGCACAAGAGTGCACCCCTTAGTGCTCATACAGAGCTCATACAGAAAGCGCTTCTGCCATCTGTATAGTGAGGTGCAGCGCAGGCCAGTCCTGCCATACCACCTGCAACTGGGCCCTTTTGTGGGCTTCATTCAATGCTGCTCCATAACTTGTGTGTCTGAACAACATGCAGATTATGGGATAGTTATGTGGTGAGAAGTGGAGTTGTATTCATGGGGATGGCCACAGGTCTCTATCCTTCAAAACAGAGAACTGAGAACAGAAACATGCAACAAGTCAAATAAAGTTGAAGGCATCGTGCAAAGGGCAAAAAATGGCAGATTATGCAATTTTTTTTGCACTTTGCACCCTAATATTTTCTTTATGATGTTGTTAAAAACTAAGAGAAAATTTGCATTTACCAATGTGTCTCTCAGGGCCAAATAACAACAAAAAACAGATAATGAAACGCTGGAATATAAATCTCTTTAAGCATGTAATTCTTAATCCAAACTCCAAATGGCTTTGTATATGTTTTCTATTGTGATTCAAAGAGAATGTGAAAATGGAAAAAGAAAACTGCAAGTACTCGTTGTTAGTTTGATCTGCATCCCCTTGCTTTCAGTATAATCGTTTTAACTACTTCAGTTTCTTTAGATTTTCCAGATTCCTGATAATGGTAATTCTACAGACTTTTGATGGATTCTCTCATTCTCACAAGCTACAATGAAATGATTATGTTTATCCTGTAGGCAATTCTGTTCAATTGTTTGATTTCCAAAATGTACTTGTAGTTAAATATAATCTGGTCCTTTATCCCAATTCTTCTCCAAGAGCATTCTTGAAACCTTTCTTGTGATATTGTGTAACTCACATTTATTTTACAATGTCTTCAACCAAAAAAGCAATGACATAAATAAAAAAGCATTAGCAATTTGAGGTGTTTTTTGCATGAAATTGAAATATATTTGAATATCTTGCTCATTTGCGATTTGCTTCATGTTTCCATGAATACACATAACTAATTAAAATTATACTTCTATGTAGTTTTAATAAACAGTAATATATCAAAATGCTGGATGGTTGAGAGTAGAATTTCATTTCATAGATAAACCAGAGAAAATAAGAAAAGGGGATTTAGAGAAATGGTTGGAAGTTCAGTTTTTTTTTTTTTTTATACTGTTGTATTATTATGATAATTCTGAGTACTGCATAATATTGCACTGAATAGTTGTCTCTGGTTTAGGTAAATCTGGCCATATATGAATAAATCTGCTCTTATGGCAGGGTTGCCAAATCAGAAGATCTTATGGTAGTCCATAGAGGACTACCTCTTTACCCAACTGGGTAATTTACTATAACAGAAGTGCAAGAGCATTAAGGGGCACATGAGTACACCCCTTAGTGCTCATACAGAGCTCATACCGAAAGCACTTCTGCCATCTGTATAGTGAGGTGCAGCGCAGGCCAGTCCTGCCATACCACCTGCAACTGGGCCCTTTTGTGGGCTTCATTCAATGCTGCTCCATAACTTGTGTGTCTGAACAACATGCAGATTATGGGATGGTTATGTGGTGAGAAGTGGAGTTGTATTCATGGGGATGGCCACAGGTCTCTGTCCTTCAAAACAGAGAACTGAGAACAGAAACATGCAGATTATGCATTTTTTTTGCACTTTGCACCCTAATTTTTTCTTTATGATGTTGTTAAAAACTAAGAGAATATTTGCATTTACCAATGTGTCTCTCAGGGCCAAACAAAAAACAGATAATGAAAAGCTGGAATATAAATCTCTTTAGGCATGTAATTCTTAATCCAAACTCCAAATGGCTTTGTATATGGCTTTGTATAAATCTGGCCATATATGAATAAATCTGCTCTTATGGCGGGGTTGCCAAATGAGAAGATTTTATGGTAGTCCATAGAGGACTACCTCTTTACCCAACTGGATTTTAAAACATGCCAACAGATATCTGGTTGATATTCATCCAGATATTGTTGCTGTGACCATGTGGTTTTTCCATTCTGTGTTTTTAAATTTGTTTTATAGAGATGGACATTTAAATCATTCAAATGTAAATGTATTCAGTTTAATCCTTATTCTATAGTGACATTTAAACCTGCACAGGTATTGGACCTTTTGTCCAGAATGCTCTGGACCTGGGGTTTCTAGATAACAGATTTTTCTGTAATTTCTTCATACTGAAAAAAATGTAAACATTAAATAAACCCAATAGGCACATTTTGTAATATTTCTTAGTTTGGACAAGGTACAAGGTACTGTATTATTAATACAGAGAAAAGGGAATGATTTTAACAAAATTGGATAATGGGTTTCCAGATAATGGATGGAAGAAGAAAACAGAAGAGGATCGCTCTGTGGTGCTCATTGGAATAACCCTGGGCCGGTGCAGTTCTCTGCTGATAGGAGCACCGTCCTGGGGTTTCAGGAAAGTCAATACAATCACTAACATTTGGCCCCCCCAAGTGCTGTAAGGTGAATGGAAAAGGAAGTATTTTTTTTAATGTAAACATTATAAAGGGGGCATTTTAGATTGAGGCGTGGTGTTCATTATTAAGATATTTGACGTTATTTAAGATGAGTAATTGAGTCCTTTCTGTTATTTAGTTAATACCTCATTCATATATGTCTCAGTGTCCCTTTGCTTTGCTTCCACAGCAGTAAGCCAGTTAAATGCTACCTAGTGCACCATTTTGGTACCCTCAAAGTAACCCTCATGGTTTTACTTTTATTTTGTGTGCAGTGTTCATATAGATGGGCAAAATAGTAACAAGTGGCATGTAAGCTTATAACATCCAAACAGACAGACAAATGCTACCCACTAAGCACCTCCCAAAGACTTATTTATGCAACATTTTTCCCACCTTCTATTCAATTTTTACACATGCAGCTATTTTTAATAAATATTCAGTCGGTTCAATGTTATGGAGCTTTTATATCAAAGGGACCATTTGGAATTAATCACATGGGGATTTATTAAAGGTACATTTTCTTATCATTTTAAAACATCTATTCACCATTTTTTTTTAAATTCAGTTTCTTTGATAGATTTATTAAATGTTGAATAATTGAATGATTGCTGAATGCTCGTTTAGCAATGTGCTTCCCTACTTCCCACATTGGCTCTTTTCTCAGAAACTGGGTGCTAGGTGAAAGCAGTGGAATGCTATTGTTCCCAATGTAAAGATTTCTATCAGGAAAGTCATAAAGAATAAGAATTTTATTAATTTAATTCATGCAATTAAAGGCTCTAAGGTGAATTTACTATAAAAAAGTAGAGTTCAAGTAACAGATATAATAATAAGTAAATAAAAAAAGACTGGTCTCATTACACCATCATGGTTTTTATTACACCACTTTTCACATCAGAACTTCAAAATAAGCTTTTACTATGTGAACATTTGCTATGTGTAAATGCTTTGAGGGCAGTTTCATTGCATGTGATTACTGGTCCTTTAATCCATTTCCTGACAGCAACTGCTCTAGAATCTAATGTTGCTAGATGTCACACAATTGGCACTTTCTTGTCAATGATGTACATTCTATGTTGCTGGCATTGAAGGGGTAAAAACATTGTTCTTGTTTTCTTTTGAGCAGAGCATATACTACGTGATTTTAAATTATTACATTGTGATGCAACAGCAGAACAGGGATTTCAAAAGGTTCATAGGAAAACAACAATAAATAAATATATACAAATATAAAAAAGGGCAGAAACTTGGACTCTATTTTCAAACTGAATAGTTTAGTGAATCTAAATGCTAATGTATACAGCAAGCACACATTATCACTCACTGCAGCATAGCTAAATTCTTGGCTATTTAGGGAAAGCAGCAGAAACGAAATACTAAACTCTTACTTAAAAGCAAATTTGCAGGTACTGAGTGAATTACAAAATAGTTGCTTAATAGTGGAAATGAAGGGGCACATTTACTATGGGTCGAATATCGAGGGTTAATTAACCCTTGATATTCGACCGTCAAAGTAAAATCCTTCGACTTCGAATATCATTAGATCGAACGATCGAAGGATTTTAATCCATCGATCGAACGAAATCCCTTCAATCATAAAAACCTTAGGAAAGCCTATGGGGACCTTCCCCATAGGCTAACATTGATGCTCGGTAGGTTTTAGGTGGCGAAGTAGGGGGTCGAAGTTTTTTTAAAGAGACAGTACTTTGACTATCGAATGGTCGAATAGTCGAATGATTTTTAGTTCGAATCGTTCGTAGTCGAAGGTTGAAGTAGCCAATTCGATGGTTGAAGTAGTCAATAAAACACTTTGAAATTCGAAGTATTTTTCATTCTATTCCTTCACTCGAGCTAAGTAAATGTGCCCCTAAGGGTGCATGATGTATGGCATAGTGCTGTTGTACATGGTCCTCTGTGGTAAGTCTTAATGGACTCACAGTCATAATATAGTCTGATATATTTTTGATCTAGATAGATGTGACATAAAACATAGCCATATACAGTCAACAAACACATGATGGATAATGTAATAAACAGTTTAAAAACTTTGACTTGTATAGTAAGTTACCTATGGCAACCAATCAGTGGATGGCATTATTTATTTAACTGATTAAAGACACATCTAATTGAGTTACTAGATGTTGGTAAACCTTAAGATTTTTTTTTATTACATTATCATATAAGCTTCAGATTTTGTCTTCTTAAAACACTGACGTGGTTGTCCTTCGAAATATTAACCATTACTGTTCCTAATGTAGGAAACCTCTTTGACTGTAAACTCTATGAAGCATGAACCTCCTTTCTACTGCGTCTCTTACCATATGGCACTTAAGCTATTTATACCTATTTCTTGTTTTCTTAAAATACTTTTCCTCCCTGCGTGTAGATTTGTGCACTGTAAGTACTGTGTATGCGTTATAGTTATGTATACTTACAAGGACACACCTATATGGCTTAACTCCAACATAAGGAAGTTAAGCAGAAAAAACAGCAATCAAGAAGGCAACCAAACACAAACAATTTAAAATGTATTTCTGCACTTGGTCTTGCACAAAAACAGTAAAAAGATATGGTTTGAGGGTGTTGGTTCATTAAAAAAATGTTTCTGTGTGAAATGTTGACTTTATCTGGGTAGAGCCAGCAAATTAGAGGTGACTTACATAGGCGATGGTACTTAAACAACAGGCAGGTAATAAATAGAACAACAGTATATATATGATAGATGATATTAATAGAAGTATTTGTGTTTGATGACAACAATTTATGCAGAAGATTTGAAACTATCCAGGAATTGTCATCCTTGCAGGGGAAGCTTAACAAACTGACAACCAAGGTGCTAAATGACTGATGTGATTCAGATTGAATTAATATAAGGTTACAAACTTGGCATTTCAAATATGCAGGCTGCTTGTACCTAAGATCATTCTTTAATGGAGGATGATATTGGTAAAGCAATGCCAATTAGCTGCAGCCAGGGTCATCACAGTATTACCATGTTTTAAAAGGGTCATCTATTCACAGGAGTTTATTCTTCCTCTTTGTAAAGTGATTCTAAGCCACATCAAAAAATGCAGTGTAGTTTCAGTCTCCATTGCTCAAAAGGGACATTATTAAAATAAAGTCCAGAGACAAAGGCCTAAGCTGATGAAGGGTGCAGACCATCTGGACAAGCTTGGATTGAATGTCTTTTTAGATACTAAAATTAATATTTTTAGGACCGTGTTAAAAAGAATGGCTTTTCTGATTGCCTCATTGAAGTCAGGAAGGATTTTTTCCCTTCAGAGGCAGCTCTTTACATTTTGCTGGTTACTGGATCACATAGAGATTTGGTAGGATTTTACTTAGAGAAATGGTTGAATTTAAAAGACATTTATAGTTTAAATTTTAATAATATGTAAAAATCATGAGCCAAACATGCTCGTCATGAATCTAAGTTATGACAATCAATACTTAAGTGAGGATGTATTAGTAAGAGCTCATACCTGTCCAGTGATATGCAACAAAGATGAAGGATGGAGGCTGTTGTCAGGAGAACGTCAAGTGATGTGCGCACTAAGCAGAACATTTCCCCGTATATCCACTTTTCCTGTACCAGTTCTATGGCTCCAAAGGGCATTACCAGGACTGATACAAGCAGATCAGCAAATGCTAGTGACACGATAAAATAATTAGTCTTGATCTTCCTATATGAAACAAAAAGTGAAATCAGTATTACATTTAACACCAAAAGCAAACCTGCTGGATTGAAGTGAAGTACTGAGCGATTTAGATAACATTGCTGACATTTATAAGGACATTTTAAACACTAAAGGTCTGATTACATTTTAAAATTTTAAGTTTTCAATGACAGCTGGTACTGGTGATATAGCTATAGAGAAACTACTTAAACTGTATCAATCCCATGCAATGTTGTTTTGGAATTGTTCTGGACACAGGAACACACAGGCTGATTAGAGAGAACGTAGAAAGGTAGGATATCTGTTGGACATCATTATTATAACATTCCTATGACTCAAACCACCCAAAGTTAAAAAAGTTACAGAACACTACATGCTTTATAAATGCACTACAGTCCTCACAACTATTTAGTGCAGGTGATTTTCTCTTTTGTATTGTAAATTACAATAAAAATTCTGAGTTGTGCCAAGCTTTAAAGACTCAGCAGAAGCAAAAGGCTAAAAGCTAATGCTTTTGATTTATTTTTCTTATATTGGAGACAGGGTCAAGTCTTTAATATAACGAAGCAGCGAGAATATGACAGGGAAGCCATAAACTCTAATTAGCTGGCAAGTTTCTCTAGAAGGTGGTTTTGAGGAAGAGAAAAAGAGCTTCTCTGCAGCGACTATATAACATGAACTGAAAGAGCTTGGTTCAGCCTTACTAGTTTGAATTTCAGCAAAATTTCATTGATTGTGCTTGCCAAATGTATTTGCCATTGATCTTGTGTTTAAAATGTGTTCAATTGAATACTGACTAGAAGAGAAGCAACATATCTTTCAGTGTTATTGTATCTATGTGCTTGCGTCAGACACGTTAAACGCACAGGGAGCTTCAGTTTGATCTATTTTCTTATTTATCTGGTTAAATGAATTTTACCCGTTGCTTTCCTTCTTAATCCATGGATGAGGTAGGGGTGGACTAATTTACAAGAGCTGCCATAACAACAGCTTCAAGTATTCTGACCTTTGCACCAGTTTTGCTTTGCTTTTTTCTAAAGAGTATCAATAACAAACGTTTAATGAGTTTATTAAGGCGGAGTCCCTTTGACAAATAGTACAGTTAGTACAATGAAACTGAATGCAACTCATGTATGATATACTATAAGGCAAAGCTCTTTCTTCCAATTGGCAGAACAAAGCTAATTGCTTGGCATGGGTTACTAACCAAATAATATTGTAACAACTGTTAGTAAATCAGTTCCCTTGTGTATGAATAACTGTAACCATAACCCATGTACTTTACACTAATACTGACCTTAGCTGTCTATCCCGACATACTGCCACCATCACTAACAGGTTCCCCAAAATGGTCATCAGAATCACTGCTGAGATAAAGGAAATGAGGACAATCCTCGCCGCCACTCCATATCCCTCATTTGATCTGTAAAAAATAGGACCAATAAAATATATACAGATATCCATAGAAACTAGCGATCTAAAAGAAGATCAAAGAATGCATCAAGAATTACAATTAAAAATCATGTCCCGCTATTAATTTTTTTTTTTTTTTTTAACTAAGAATCTGTTGAAACAGGACATGATGAGAGGTTTATTTAACAAGATACAAAATAATTCACATCAAAGCCATACGATTTAGTCAACTCTTAATTCTTCATCTGTACCGAAAAAAGATGGTCCTTGGAGGGTAGATGCAAACTCCCAGTTTTTCATATCTTCATATCAGGTTGATACAGGTTGAAAATATTTTATTACTTAAAAACGCATAAAGAACAGCTGATGTCTATTAATAATCGAATAATTCTGATGTTCTTGTAAGTAAATGAGTACAAAGGGAAGATCAAAGAGGATATATTGCCTTCTACAGAAATATAAATTGAGAATTACTATATAACATCACATGTTTTTGAGAGCGCACCGCATTTTGAAATATTACACTCTACATCTTATCTAATATACTGTGTATATATATATATATATATATATATATATATATATATATTTTTTTTTTTTTTTCAAAACAGTTATAGATACACTACCTTATCTAATATATGTGTGTGTGTGTATATATATATATATATATATATATATATATATATATATATATATATATATATATATATATATATATATATATATGCTGTTGTTGATATATGATTAAATGGTTTATTTTATTTTCAGCCTGGTTTCCATGCTTTGGTGGACATATAATTAGTCCTAAAAGCAGCAACTGAAATACATTTTTTTTATGATTCTGCTACAGATGAAAAATTGGTGTTTTTGTTTTAAATGAAGGTTAAGTCAATAATTGTAGGTGATTGTTAGAACAATGTATCATTTCTCATGAAATAATGTCATAACCCACTTTAAGGAAAGTGAAGGAATAAAATGAACAAGATGAGCAAACAAAGAAGAAAGACTTGGCACTTGTAGTCAGCGCCTATTCCCCAAACCAATTTATATTGTTTAAAAATAATGTAAAATGCTTTCTATTGAAGTTAAGCATGTTCTCACACTACATCCATTAGTTGCACAGCTGTGATCCATAGAGTCAGTGGTTAGCTAAATCTATTGGAATGTACAAAAGGCATGCTAATGCGTGTCCCTTAACTAAGGCCTTATACAGCAAGTCACGGGTATCTACAAACTTACAGTCAGAAGGCAAATCTTCAGACCCCTATTGCTGAGGTTCATCTACTCACTGAAATGTTTCTCACAAACAGTGACATATCTTAATGACCTATAAACAGAACCCTTTTTGATTGAGCCCTTTGCTCTAATTTTCAGTTCACAGCATGAGAGCGCAGCTGAGGTTACAGAATGGTTCAGGTCCTGGGATCAGCACCCTTTGGCCTGGATTTCATGGTTCTCATAACTATATCTAAGTACCTGTGAAGTACTGTCATCAAGTACAGTGTAAGGTGAAATAGTTGAGATTAACATTAGATCCTGACAAACATAGTCCTTTACACTGTGCAATGGTTTATGTATTGCAGCTGGCTAATTAGTTTACAATATTGTAGTTGTTTTTTGTTTTTTTTTATTTTCAGGGTCTAATTCTGAGAAATAAAGGATTTCTAGACATGCCTACTGCAGTAATATTCCCATTCACCTTAATTTATGGACACATAACCCTTTGGAGTATTTTTATGTTTTAATATTTTCTGGTCACACTTTTTATTTTATTTAGTGCTTGCTTTGCTTTATGGGAGAAAAGTTCTTTAATCAATTTGACATTAGGCTAATAGCATGGTTCCCCAACAACTTACTCTGGATCTTCTTCCTAAAAGTTAGGAGATGCTCTGCACAGGCACGTGGGGAAACATAAGCCATGGGTGAATGGTAAGGGGATTAATGGGTATGTTACTATATTTAAAAGATTTTAGGGAACCCCATTCTTCTTTATTACAATCTCTTTCCTTGCCTAGGAGAGAAGGAATTCAATGGGGGGAAGTGAATGTTAAAGGACTTGCCCTTCTTATAAAAGATATGCCAGTTTCCCAAATAATTAAAGTGTTCAGTTAAAGGGTTCTTATTTATATGTACATGTTAGTAGCTATTCATGCTACAATCCCCCTGACAATAGAGATGATATTGATGTGATACAATACGCATAAAATAGAAATTGCTTTATTATAAAAGCACATATATGTACAAAGGCATCTTTTTCATATAAAAAAGTCATAAGTTAACACTTCAACTGTGTATGATTTGTTTTCCTCTTTATATCAGACTTGATACTTTTGTGAATGTGACTTTTCACTTCAACCACCCGTGCTTTATGCAGCTGATTCATTCCACCATTCAGGTGCTTATTATCCCCACACTCTCTTCCTTGCTCATTTCTGTTGTCAATGAATTAAATTAACAACTAGAACCAAAATCCCACCTACCTGACACATATTGACTAGAAGAGCACTGTAAACCAAAGTGGTAAAAATTCCAATTCACAAGCAACTTTTTAAGCTTTACATAATTGTAAAAGTATAGTTATTAAATTAACTAAATTATTAAACTAGTGGAAATCACTGAACAGTAGTTTAGGTAAAATTAAAAAGGCGTCATTTACTTAAATCTTGGATGAAAGTGCAAGAGTATTAAGGAATGCAAAAGCATGACCCTGGGACCATTAGTGTTCATTTAAAGAGCAGTTGTGGCTAGAGTCTTGCTATGCTCTGCACCTCTTGCTTAATAAAAAATCCAATGTGAGGTGTAAAGGGCATTCCCTAACTTGTGTGTCTAACTGACGTGAAGTTTATGGGATGGGTAGGAGGAACACCTATGTGCCTTCCCTTTCTCCTTATGAACACAGCCGTACCACGTGCACATAGCACTGTATTCATGGGGCAAGGTGATTGAGCTCCATTTTGAAGTATAGAGTTCTACTGAAATTCACCTCCATGAAGGGCACAAAGTGTATAAAAGGTAGATTGCACTTGTTTTTTGCATTTTTCACTTGCCCTGAATACAGTAAATGACCACAATGTCTTGTCAGCTAACTTAAGATAAAATTATTTTTCTATTTATGGTCCCAAAAACCTCCAGTTGCATGTTTTACATTATTGGCAATTCAAGATATTATAAGGACATGTAAAAAAAACACCTATCTTGGCCCGTAAAGGCTGTAGATAATAACATTTCCATGATTAGAAAATTAAAGTCTTACTTTTCAGAACACAACATTGTGATGGACTTAAAGGATCAGAGTTAATCAGAATAAAAATGTCTTATCAGAAATCATTTTGTTTTGCATTCATTTTCAAACATGATTTCCAGCTTGATTATAGTTATTTGTGTTTCTGTAGTTTTGGTCCCAATTGCTTGAACTCCATTGTTAATATATCTGGCATGCTGCTGCTTTAATTACTGGCATATATCAATACAGAAACCCCCTAAGCACTCAACTTTAAAATATGTTAAATCAGTCCCAAAGCTCATCCTATTTTGAAATAGCTAGAACAATTGAAATCAGCAGGTGTGTGTTTCTATTTAATAAGTCTATAATTTTGTGTTTACCAGTCAGTAGAATTACCCATTTCCTATGCAGACAATTAAGTGGTTAAAAACCCATTCCATTTTATAAAAACAATGCATATAATAAGAGAGATGTTTTTATTACTCACCACATTCTAAATCCAGCCTTTTGTGCTCTTCTCTTTGAGGGTAATTTGCGCAGCTAAATGGCATTATATTCAGTAAAGTTATACAATCCGCTTATTTTTAGAATTCACTTGGTTGGTTACTCATTCACACCTATTGGGATTAATAAGCACTTTTGTTCCTTATTCTACAAATTGTACCTTAACTAAGTTGGAGGTTCATCTATGAAAGTACAATGACACCAATGTGCTCTTATTCTTCTTATACAACTCTGCAGTGGTCAGGGACATTTCCACCAAAATATTTTGTAAAAGGACAAGAAGAGCCCAGAGTAAATATAAACTTGTTTTATGACAATTATTATGACATAGAACTGATATTTGTCAGCACTTTTACTAAAGAATGCTGAAAAAATAGTGCATTTTAGGTATAAAATCATGTTTGCACCTGTTTAGACCAGTAAAATAGCATTCAGCCATCATGGATTTTCTCAATGACTTCTAATATCTGGCATAAACCCATCAGTACATATTTTGCAATCTCTACACATCATGCATATATTGATTGGTCCCAATTGTGTGGCAACATATTTACTGTATATATTTTTATTTTGGTTCTGTTTAAGCCATCATGCAATGAGTTTCCTTATGATTGTACATGGTACATTGAATTGTTTATAAAAGCCTTCAACAAGTGATTTTTGAGGACCCTGACCCTGTCACTTTTGGTTTGCATCAACATCACTTCTGGTTTATGGCATGTGGTTGCACATTAGTCAGTAGTTTGGGTAGAGGGTCCAAGTGTGTGAAAATGCAGGTTGTGAGTCTGGCCTCTGCTACTTGACCCAGCTCTGATCATGGACACCCTGGCTGGCCAAGTTAATTACAGGTATATGATGTTATTTGGAATGCTTGAGATGTGGGTTTTTCTAAGGCCAATATAAAACCAGAAGATTTCTCCTCTATTTTTGCCACTTTTTCCATTAAGGACATATTTAATGGATACCAGAATATACCATAATAACTGTATTTTTTATCAAGCAATAAATAAATGTGAATTATCTAATCTTCAGGATAGTGGCATGCATATGCAATGCAGAGTTCCATCTTATAAAGCAGCTTGAAATCTCAGAATAATAGGAAGGCCACTTCCTATAGACTACATTTTAAGATAATAATTCAAACTTTAAAGAAATATTTCCTTTTTCTTTGTAATAATAAAACAGTACCTTGTACTTGATCCCAACTAAGATGTAATTAATCCTTATTGGAGGCAAAACAATGATTTTTTTTATTAGGCATAACATATGGTGACCCAAATTATAGAGAAACCCATTATCCGGAAATCCCCAGGTCCCAAGAATTTGGGATACCAGTTCTCATACTTGTATTTTTGCTACAATAGTGCAAAAATTGTTCATCAAAAATAAATACATTTGAATCTGCCTTTTAGATGACTAGAAGTCATTGATATGCTTTTGTAGTAACTGTTCTGTGTCTTCGCTTACAATGATTATATGTTTTTATCAGAGTGTTTCAGCAATGTTTCATCATTGTCACATGTGTTGTGTGTTGATATTTTTTGTGGGTTGCAATCATAGCAGCACATATAGAGTGACTAATGAGGTGCTGTGTTTTTGTCATTCACATATGTGCTGTGTGGTACTACTTGATGAACATGCCTATGTGACACCAAAGTGCTGAATGAAGTGCAGCAGTTGATTCTATCTTATCAGAGGCATGTGCCTTGGTCACTAGCAACTGGAGACAAATAGAACTGTCTGTGATGGTTGGAGAGCATGCAGACAGCATGTATTAGTGAGTGACCAACCGGTGGGGGGGAGGGTAGTGTGGTCACTCAAGATGATGGGTAAAGCAGTATTTCCTTAGCCACCAAAACCACTTGGTATTCTTCTACTGTATTGTGTACCCATGAGTTGCGGATAAGACTTGCAGGTGTGGGTATGGGTGCAGGTTGGTGTGTCAGCGGATCTGGATGTTGTGGGTCTAATTTTTTTTACCTTTAATGTTTTTTTTCAGCTTTTTTTTACCCCTTCCAACTTCTGATAATGTCACTTTTGGTTTGCATCAACATCCCTTCTGGTTTATGGTGGCCAGTGGGTAGCGCATGGGGTTGCACATTAGTCAGTTGTGGTTTGGGTAGAGGGTCCAAGTATGTGAAAATGCAGGTTGTGAGTCTGGCCTCTGCTACTTGACCCAGCTCTGATCATGGACACCCTGGCTCGCCAAGTTAATTACAGGTATAGGATGTTATTTGGAATGCTTGAGAAGTGGGTTTTCCTTAGGCCAATATAAAACCAGAAGATTTCTCCTGTACTTTTATACATAATAACTGTATTTTTTATCAAGCAAAAGCAAGTAAAAAAGTTATAGAGACAAAACATTGATAAATGTCCTGATTTAAGTTCTAGCCAGCAAGGTCTTTAGTGTTTGTGTATCAAATTGTGTCATTATTTCGTTTCTCTGATGTATATTACTGCATAATATTTTGGTGCCTCATATATAAACAATAATAACAGAAATTAAATTAGATCTATTCTGTTTCCTTTGTCAAAAGTCTTAAATGTAGGGTCAGGGTCATCAAAAATAAAACACTGACTACTGGCCAACTATAGCTACATGGGTTAATGTTGAAAATCTAGGCTACAACACTTACCATGTAATGTATACTCTACAGGATGCTCATTGCATGAAAGCCTAGGGCAGGCAAATTCTGTAAAAAAAATACCAGAGATGTGAATTTTTTAACTCTCTGAAAATAATCAGAGTTTTTATGTGTCAAACATATGTAAATAAATTACATTTAGGGTTCTGTTCTATCATCCAACAGATCCGAACACATTGCAAGATGCAACTCTTTATTTGTGGTATGTAGACTAGAGTTGGAAATAAGTCTGCAAATGGAAAGAAGCCATAGTTACATTAGTATATGGGAAAAATATAGCTGGGCATCAGTAGTGTTGGAGTTAGGGGGTATTGTAAATAACCTGTTCTTGTATGGATGACTAGAACACACTTTCTACATTCTTCTAAGATAATTATTTAATGATTATTTAGTTCCAAACAACTTTCTCTACCAAATTTCCTTTTAGTGATCTAAATGTCTTCCAATCGTTACACATACAACAAAGTAATGTTAAGTGGCACTTAGGGAAAAACGGTCAATGAAAATGTTTTATTTTTTTGGGAAAACAGTAGTGCTGGGAGAAAGTTGGGTACAGTACGTAAATATTTATTATAGAGTATGGGGTGGGTGCCTGATCATAGGCAACACAAAATAAAGTGAGCAGTTGCTGTAAGGGTTTATTGGGATCTAATTTCTTAATACAGGTATGGGACCTGTTATCCAAAATGCTCGGGACCTGGGGTTTTCCGGATAACGGATCTTTCCGTAATTTGGGTCTTCATGCCTTAACTCTACTAGAAATTCATTCAAACATTAAATAAACCCAATAGGCTGGTTTTGCTTCCAATAAGGATTAATTATATCTTAGTTGGGATCAAGTACAAGCCACTGTTTTATTATTACAGAGAAAAAGGAAATCATTTTTTGGATTATTTGGATGAGTCTATGGGAGATAGACATTCCGTAATTTGGAGCTTTCTGGATATTGGGTTCCGGATAAGGGATCCTATACCTGTAGTAGGTTTGAGACAAAGTCAAAACTAGTTTATAATTGCCATGGATGATAGTGTTATAATAACCATACTTAAGAGCAAGGCAGCACTATATATTTTTAATGTAATGCCTTTATGATTCTGGTTGAAATATGTATGTTACTGAGTGTTATGTGTTTAATGCTTATTTGATAACAAGTAAAGTTTTCTTTACAGGGAGCTGCAACCTTTCCTTTCAACTCATTCCGAGTCTCTCATAAATGATTAGAAGAAAGTCAGGATCAGAGTAAATACTTTTTTTTGTTCTATAAGGCTAATAATACACCAGAAGTTTACATCATCAGGGTATGAATTTCAGTGTGAAAATACTCAAACAGGCTGTTGACATTCAAATCAATGCAGAGGAAGTAAGTGACAGGTGTATTTTCGCAGGCAGAAATACAATGGGGGAAAATGGCGGGTATGCTATTAGCCTGTTACAGCACGGGTTACCATTTTAGCTTATATTCATCACAATACAGTACTTACTAATCACTAAATTTTGTTTGTTGTTTTCACTTGTGCTGAAGAATAAGAGCAGAAAGCCCATAATTCATGTTCTTTATGGAAACTGACTGTGAAGATTTGGGAGGAAGAGTTTTTAGGATAGCAGTGGGGTAATGGCAAACGTCAAGCTCCATGAACTCAGAATAAAGCAAACATTGCTTCTAAGAGATACCAGGCCTGACTGGAGCAGTGTTCTGTTACTAATGAACCTAAGCAAGCAACAGTGGGAAAGGTTGGAAAAACAACATATATGAGCACGCTGGAGGATTTATTTGGTTCTATGAAATATACAGATAGAATCTCTGCATACTTGTCATTATATTGTATACAAGGAAGTAGACACATTCTGCTATTAATCATTTTCAGTACATTTGCTGGTCGGAACAGAACTGTCAATAGGTTGTGTTAGAAATATAGTATTTTTTGTTTTTTCCTCCAATAAAAAAAAATCAACAAATATAGGTATAGGTAGTATATAGGTAGTATAGGTATGGGTATATAGAATTTGTGAGGGTATGGAGGGATCAGTGTCAGTGTGTGTATTTATGGATGCTGGGTTTCATTTGGAGAAGTTGAACTTGATGGACTTTTTTCAACCCGATTTAACTATGTAACTATGAAACAGCTTTAGGTGAAACTGTTATTTAAGTGACCTGACAAACCTAAATCAAAGTTCTGATTGCACAAGTAAATGCATATGATCTGCACAGCTTTTGGCAAAATAAACTTTTTTCCGGATTTTTTTCTTATTCTTATTGAACCATCGTGTCTCCTACAGGCATGGAATCGGTTATTCTGGAAACCCATCATCCATAAAGCTTCCAAATTACGGGAATGCCATCTCCCATAAACTCCATTTTATTCAAATAATTCCAAACTGATTTTTCAATTTCTATGTAATAATAAAACAGTACCTTTTACTTGTTCCAGAGTGAGATATAATGACTACTTATTGGAGGCAGAACAATGTGATTGGGTTTATTTTAAGTTTAAAATAATTTTTAATAGACTTAAGGTATGAAGATCCAAATTACAAAAAGATCCATTGTCCGGAAAGGTTCCGAGCATTCTGGATAACACTTATACTAGGGTGTTGCTTGGCCATAAATATTATGCTTGATGCCAATGTTTTTAATTTAGGAAAATGATAATACTTTGAGTAGACCAGTATTTTTTTCCCAAGAAACAATCATAAATGACTCCCATTAAAATGAAAATATACCTCCCCCTTTTTTGACACAAGCTCATTCAGTTGAGAGTATATAGAAACTATCCATAAACCCTATCTGAACTTCTAAATATATGTATATATGTGAAAGTTTTGGATTAATTATGGATTTATATATATATATATATATATATATATATATATAGTCCACCAAAATGCCGGCACGCTTGAAAAATAAAGTTAGTTTGCCTGGGTGCAGAATCCATAATTCATCCAAAACTTTCACAAAAGAGCTGCACTCTCAGGGCTTAAAAGATTATAGATAGGTTTAATGCAGGTTACAGACTAACGTTTTGGCCCAACGAGGCCTTTCTCAAAGTGCTGACATAGTATTAAAACGAGCCTTATATCTATGTACTGGCGGGAAAAACAGCAGTCACAACTATGACGTGAGAACTAAGCGACTGCCTATTAAATACATCACATTAAGTACATAAATATTAAAAAACCTTGACATTAAAATGTATACATAAATCAATCTGTGGTGTTATCACTTCACACTCTTCAATTTACTCAGATACTTGATTATCAATAAAAGAGTTAAAAACAAATCATTAAGTAACAATATGTAGTTAACCTAAGTGAACATAATATGTTTCAAATGTTACTAATGTGACTTCCTTTGAATATGATATTACAGGCCTCCTTGTCCGTGTCCTAGCTCCTATTCAATTCGTTATATACACCCCAATAGAACTATTGATGCTACTATCACCAGCTATTAGGCTCCAACACTACATTCTAACGTTATATGCCTTATGGTATCACATTATCCACATACCTTGCTGTTGCTGAACTACACATACAATGCTATTATAAAATTACATATTTAATATATAAGCTACTGTTAGTATTTAAACTTAATGTGAGGCTGCAGTGTCATATGATACTCCTGTATGCGAACGTGTTAAAATCCTGTGTGTTAACGATCCCTCAGGTGAATGTTACCCCTTTAAAACCCCAAACTTGTTTTAACAATATCCCTACATTAAATATATTCTGCAAAATAAATAACACCCCAGTATTAATAAGTGTAAAATCATCCCCAAATAATGCTGTGTGTATATCCCCGCTCCTAGTGTCCACTCTCCGTAGAATACTAAATGTCCCATAAAGTCTTAACCCTCCACTGACGTTACCACTTATCCCCACTTGTGTTGCTACCAAATTATGATAATCCCTACATTATTAAGATAAAATAAAATAGACAAACATTAAACATTATGTTCAACTACATCTTCAAAGGTGGTGTAGTATCCTGACTCTCCCTTCTAGTAAACCAAATAGTGCTATCATCACACCCACACCGATGCTTGCATGTACTTAATGTGATGTATTTAATAGGCAGTCGCTTAGTTCTCACGTCATAGTTGTGACTGCCGTTTTTCCCGCCAGTACATAGATATAAGGCTCGTTTTAATACTATGTCAGCACTTCAGCACTTTGAGAAAGGCCTCGTTGGGCCGAAACGTTAGTCTGTAACCTGCATTAAAGCTATCTATAATCTTTTAAGCCCTGAGAGTGCGGCTCTTTTGTGAAAGTTTTATATATATATATATATATATATATATATATATATATATATATATTCTATTTGTGTAACACAAACACACCAATTCCACAGATTGAAAGGAAAACATGATTTGCCTCTGTGCTCTTTCGGACTAGCTCTCCCATAAAATAAAAAATATGAAGCACTAGTATTTTGAAGAATCGTGTTTAACAGAGTTACATGTAATTTGGGATCATTTATTTCATGCTTAAAGTGTGAGAATACTGAAGCTTTTCTCTTACCACATCTAATTACATCAGGATTTATGTCAGCTGCACTTCAACAGTTCTTAAATCATGACATAACCAATGCTAGAGAAAACTAAATGCAAGTGTTGTGTCACATACGTAGTTGTCGTTAGGCAATTTCCTATTATACAGTTAGGTTAATCATAAAACAACTGATCTGGCAAGCCGATGGGGAAAGTACATTTAATTAAACAAGAGGCCTTTTCCTGCCCATACTGGTTTTGAAATTGTCTGTCATTAAACAGCCACTTCCCTAAGTACTAGATAATTTATTGATGGGAATTATGTGGATTTACAATCTTCCTAGAATAAGATGTGGTATTGTTCACCAATGTGTACCAGACATCAAACTTCCTTATTCAGATTTAGGATAACCGGATAAAGGTGTAATAAAAAAGCATTGATTTTTTGAAACCTCAGAAATCGTTTATGCAAATTTCGATTCCCTAAAGTGCTAGAGAAGTCTCGTCATGTAGCTTGATCTGTCCTTCTATTAACTAAAGACTGCAAAACAACAGTTTACAGATCACTAATACTTCAACAAAGGTAACAAAAGATTCCAGGGAATATTGTAACAGAACCTTCTCACACTCGAACGCAGATCAAGCTGCATATTTAAAACCAGTATTACTTCTTTCATCCCTAAATGGAAGTTAGTTATGATGAGCAAACCTGCATGAATTATGTTCATGGAAACATTTTGTTTTTAAGAAATAAGAACTGTGGGTTTTGTCCCAAGATAGATGTTTTGTAAATATTAATGTGCAATACCATCTATAATCAATGTGATGGGTGTGTCTACCAGTCATTTTCCTGTTGGTGATGATGGTGATGATGGGCGAATAAGTTCGCAAAACTGCCACGAAAAACGAGAATCCAGCACCGTTTCACAAATATTTTGCCATTTCGTGAATTTCACCGGAAATTTGCAAATTATTCGGCAAAGGGAAACGGCCCAAATTCGCCCCATCACTAATCACGTTTACAAAATTATTTTATTTAGCACAAAAAGGTTGAAATTTTCAAATTGTTATAGTAATTTATTGATGTACCTATTCTGCAAGAAGTAAAACATACACAGTATGCATTTGTGTGCATTTGTGCCTGTTGCTGACCAGTTTCATGTTTGAGTTTGCATTTCATGCAAATATCTAAAAATTCTGTCCTCAAAACAGATCAAAACAGATGAAGAATTCGCTAAACAGAGGTGAGTTATTTTGTCGGAGACAGGTGAAAAGTCTTGGTTACCGAATACTTTTCAAACTGTGTTGTAGAAAAAAGGTATAGAATATTATAGAAAAAAATATGCACAAATATAAGTTTTCTTGAGAATGAGTTTTCATTTGTGTAAATGTAATGAAGATTTTGCAAAACCACAAATTCAACAGTAGAGAGAGTAGAGAGTAGTTTGCTCCTAATAAAATTTAAAAAAGTGACTTTGCAATATAAAATGTAGTTGCAAGTGTTTTCAGTAACTTTTCAAGATTGTTCTAAATGTGTTCAAAACCAAAACAGTATGTCAAACATATGGCTCTAGGGGCACTTGCATCTCACAATGCATTTTCAGACCAATTATAATGTACTGACAATTCACTAATCCCTCTCCCTAGTGGTTCACCATGCCAGCCTATATTAGCCCCTAATTAGTTTAAACGAAGATTCTCCAGTTTCCCTGCCCAGCTGTATGCCTCCTCTTTTCATTTTGCAGCGTGAGAATATTATATCTCTTTCACGGTTAGGCAGGATTTATTAAATATCATTAGCTATTTTTCAACACTCCAGCAACAATCTGAGAAACAGGATGCTACTGGGAATACTGGGTTATTGTAAACAGAAACTGTATGGACTTTATGCAATGATTAGCCATGTCTATAAGCATATCAAATGTGGGAATGCATTTGTTGATCTTTTTTGCAAAATATAGGTACAAAAGTATCACATTTATCAAGGGATTATGTGAAAATAATGGATTGATATGTAGTTATCACTTGATTTGAATTTTAAATGACTACTCAAAATACTTAAAAAGGATTTAAAGACAGGAGGAGACACTTATTTTAAAGAATATAAATGCTACAAGTATAAAAAGGCAATGAAGAAGGCAAAGATAGAAAATGAGGAGCTGACTGATTTACAGACTAATCCCACATTTTTAAATATAGATGGTAAAAAGATTTGGGTTAAGACTGTGGCTTTCTTTGAAATTAAAATAATTTCTTATTAACGGACCCTGAAAGAGCAAATGTGTAAATATATGCCATCATTTCTAGTGAAGATCAAACATTTTCACAAAGTGAAGATGCACATAGAATAAAAAATTGTTGTGCGTCAAAAGAAATTTTTACTAATAAAAATAAAATGTTGTCGTCTATAGACAAATGCATTTTCACAAATTTTCACCATTTCAAGAATTTTCAGTGAAGTAAAATGGCTCAAATTCGCCCATGACTATTCATTTCTTTTCATAGATGTGTGCCATAGAGTTTAATGACTCACTCTGTAGTGGTACAGATGGCTCAGCTGAATCAAGTCAGTCTCTGATATAGGATATGAAACTTAAATGTTTGCCTAATGTGAACAGGGCTTCGGGACTTGAAGGACTACACTCTTGAGTACTACAAGTTCGGTTTTCGCCAGGTCACCAATTCGCAAACATAATTTTATGTGGTATGGTTCCTATGGATTAGAGACAATTTTCAAAAGGGATTACAGTCTCAGTTGTGCAATTATAGGTCTGTACATTTGACATCTGTGGTTGTCAAGTTATTTTAAAGTTTCTTATGGGATCATGTTCAAGATACTGTTGTGGAGAATGGCATTATAAGTAGTAATCAGCATGGCATTATGACGGACAGATCATCTCAAATGTTTTTGCTTTTTTATGATGAAGTCAGCAGGAAGTTGGGCAGTGGTGTTGAAGTACATGTGATTATATTTTGCCAAAATGCTTGATACAATGCTGCATAAACAACTTCTTTATGAACTAAACTTTGCGGTCTTAGTAATGTTATTTGTACATGACAATGCCTGCTATTTAATGGCATTTAGGACATGACATCCTTCAGGAGGACCATGCAATAAACTCTCTAAATTCTTTGTTTCACAAAAGGCCCTTCCAGCAGATATGAGTGCATCCATTGAGATTAGAAGAAAGGAGATCCAACAACAGCAATCAACAATTCACTAATCCCTCTCCCTAAAATGACTCTTCTGCACCTATTAATGAATTAGGGTCTACATTCCATGAATATGTCACTAGTTGAGAAAGCGCAAAGAACAGGAAATTCTGTTACTGTTATTGGTTGTGTCGGCTATATGTTCTGAGTGCGAGTTAGGATTTAGGGATAAAAATTTGTGATTCTGTACTGACCCCTACCAAATCAAGCACATGGAAGTGGGCACTGTTGGGGCCCGCACATACAATGCAGTATCTCATTCATTCATTCACTGGTCTCATTAATGCTAAGTACATCTTTTGCACCCAATCCATCTCTATGGTTATGCAATGAAATGTACATTTGTCAATATTATGACAGTGACAGATATGAGAGGTGTTTTACATGATTTTATTAATTCAGAAGTCTAATGATGTTTTGGTCTTTTTAGCATCCAGGTGTTCTGTGAGCATACAGCATAAATTTATATTAGAGGCTGTGTCATTTATTATGAAAATCTTTTAACAAGTTTTGAAGCTTCCCAAATATTGACATCACTACAAGCCTATTGTTCCAGGTATAACCCTTCTGTTCTTCCATCTAATACATAGTGACACATTTGCTAAAACTTGAATTAATCTTATTTTTTAATGAAATCCGACCAAACTCCCTTCCACGATTTTAACTCGTTTATCAATAATTTTTCTAAAAAAAACAGAGCGACAAAACGTTGCTACAAAATCAAGCATCAATTCTTATTGTATGATTGACCCCAATCACTCCAGTTTTTGCTGTGAAAACGCAAGCCAGAATTTTTCAGATTAACCAGCACAGATCACAATTTCAAGAAACAACTTCAGGGACATCTGCCATTGACTTCTACATGACCTTGACAGGTTTGAAATGGCGTATTTTTGGATTTGGATTTTTAGCAACATGAGGGTATGATAAATCTCTAAAAATCCAAATTTTTTTCAACCTAAAAACCTCAACCAGAAAAAATTCATGTTTAATAAATGGGCTCCATAAAGTACGTACCCTGACCTGGCAGTGGCTGAGTAATTAAATCACAGACCAAGGTGATATAGGGTTACTATAGGCTGAAGAGTCCCTCAAGCCTGAGGTCCTTGGGTACCCCATGGTTTTAGGTTCTCTTACTTGACCACAGACACAATTTATGCATTTTGGAACTGTCATGTATAGAAAAATACATCAGTTTCTATAAAGAGGTGTGAAGTGTTCATTCAGATGAAGACATTAGTATTTTCTAGAAGAAGAATGGCTAGTGGTTAAAATGTGAAATGATATTAAAGTCTTATTCAGTTTAAGAGAGATGTATTTCAACTTGACATAGTTTGCATAGACATATAATCTATTTCATATTGTCATAAGAGTTCTCAGGAACCCCTATGTTTTAGGTTCCAGTGTAACATGGAGTAATTCAATGATTGTATTTTGTTGAATATTATATAGCCCGGTAAAGAATTTGTATTCTAAAAAAAATTGTGAGAATGAATGAGTTTTTGTGTAGCATTCTACTCCAATTATATATAAATAGCCTGTTATTCAGTGCAGGTCCATTTTCTTTGCCTTTCTCTCAATAGCCACCTATGTCTCATATCATACTGAATTTATGATAAACAGCATATAAATGGCAGTCGGTTAGGAAAGGCAAGCTTTGGTTTCTCACATCCTGTTCAGACAGGGAAAGTGAGTATTGGGTTCTCACAGGAGTCTGTTACACAGCCGGCGTCCAGATACTACATTCCTAATACTGCTAAACTAGAGCTCTAGGGATAGCACATATGCGAGAAATTTCTCTTCATAATTGACATCCATAGATTTCATAAAATACATTTATTAAAACTGCATTATCCAGTGGAAATAATTAAAAGCTTTGACAGAAAGCGAACCTTATTCTTACAACTTTCATACATCAAGTGTCATCACTAAAGTAGGAGTGGGGGCTTCCATACTGCTTAAATAAAGATGTTAAATGAAATATGAGCAAAACATTACAAAGTACCAATGTTCAATGCAATGTAAAATCCCCAATGCAGATATAAATTAACCAACCAACCAAAGTTGTAGATTTTACATTTCTTAGTTTCTAGTTGTTTATTGGCACCATGTAAACCTAGGTCAGAAAGTTACATTAAAAGGCACCTTATCAATACGGGATATGCAAGAAAGGCCCTAGGCTAAATACTGGCTTGTGGTAAAGAAGACATAGCATAGCTGAACATCCCCCTAATCTTGTAGGCAATAATGAATACTATATAGTGTAGGTTTTACTCTGGGCTACAAAGATCATTATCATTAAAAATGGCCCCTTTATTGGAGCTCCCCGTATCTGCTGTGGTCCCTGTACTTGTTTCACCTGAGGAGTCGGCATGTTTTAATAGTCTCTGCCAAAAGCACAGTAGGAGGGGGATAGCCAATTACTGTATAGCCCTGCAGTCTCATAGGCTTCAGTTCTCCATCAGGTCAGCCTAGCTGCTGATTGGTTCTTATTATACAGTTCAGTAAGCTGAGTGGACCATCAGCACTTGGGAAAGTAGACAGCAGAGTATTTGGAAATTTTTCAATAAATCAGCCCAAAACACAACTTTTTACAGTACATTGCTCCTATATTTAAAAGGGTATAATGCACTGGCACATTTTTGTTATGTCCATTTAAAAATATTAATGTAATGTAATCAATGATAATTAAAAAGACAGATAAAATAAAATAAGATAGTAATACTGAGAGAGCAGAATATATCATATGTATATATTTTAGTATATATACAAAATATGAACATTTTATGAATTAAAAGAATTTCTTTAGCTGAAATTCTACTTCATGTTTTGCTCATGTTGAAAAAGGTACTGTATATATATATATATATATATATATATATATATATATATATATATATTGTCCCTTTAACAAAATATTACTAATTTAACTGACTAATTACTCAGCAGCCTTATTTTTACAGAGTAAAATGTCAAATGATGGCCCCAAGTAGTGGCCCTATACGTTTCGACCAACAAGGTCTTCATCAGGGGATTTACCCCTGATGATGATCTCGTTGGCCATTGTTTTATTTATTTATTTTTTGTAAGCTTCATGTAAAATAAATTACCTTTTTCTGTGAGTGTGATCCTCATCTTTTTTTTCTGTGGATATTATATTGTGGTAACTCTACTGAGGAGTGCCTGTAGGATTACACCTAGCTTTATTGTGACTGGGTGTGCTCCCTTTGAATCATTTATACTTATTAAATGTCAAATGGGTGGCTTAAACACTTTGGACATCTGAAACAGACTTCCATGGCAGCTCATGTGGCTTCTACCTTTTTTAAGGATCTGTTAAATGCTGTGAATATACAAATGCTTTACTGATATAATATTTGGATGTGAAAAGTTAAATGTGAGAAATAGCTCCTTCTGCCATTTCTATTTCCATTTTTATGTAATACTTTGTTTTGTCTCGGCTTTAAATTTGAGACATTTTAAAAGAAAATCAGTATTCAATTATAAGATTGAATACCTTCCCCTTTACTGCACACAAATATGTAATCGTATCCAGTGTACGGTACCATTTTTGTGTATTGCCATTCGCTTGCGAATGTGCACCGGCGTATAAAAAAACGGACACTGGCATCAACAAAGAGATGCTGGCGCAGTTTCGCAAATTTTTGGGCATTTTGCAAATTTCACTGGAAATTCGTGACTTTTTCGGCAAAGCGCCCTAAATTCGCCCATCACTATTCTACAACTTTAAACTATAATTTTACCACACCTCATTTTAAAATGAATGGTAAAAATTCAGACAGAGAAGACATTCCCAGCTTTTTACACTGTAATTTTACACTGAGCTTTATATTCATTACACAGCTTGATAAATAAACATTTTTTGTTTGTAGTGTGAAGTTTTAATGTGAGCGATATATGGTGTAGTCTAACTCCAATTAAATATAAATATGTCCCCTAGATTTGTTTTGTGCTGCAAACAATATTTTGGTTTGGTTGGAAATATACATAAGTAATGATATGTAAATTCAACTCATAATTTCTTCAATTGGTAAAAAAAATAGCAGTGTAACACAAGGAAAACATTAATAATCTATTAGTACTTGCTTTCATCTTGTAAAATGTATTTCTGACGTATTGAAAATAGAACAGAATGAACAAGAACCGGGTTCCCTTTATTAATAATGGGCTAAAGAGGATAATTGTTGTGCTTAATATATCATCAAACTATGATAAGCCACATATAATACCAATAGCAAATAGAACTTAATTCAAATTGAAAACCACACATACACAGATTTATCAAAGGTCAAGGTGAATTTTCGAATGAAAAAAATTCAAATTTTGAGCTATTTTTTGTGTACTTCAACTAGGAAATAGTCCAAATTCGATTCGAATTTGTAAAAAAATAGAAAATTTGAATATCAAAATTTATCATGTACTGTCTCTTTAAAAATTCGACTTCGACCATTCACCATCTAAAACCTGCAGAATTGCTGTTTTAGTCTATGGGGGACATCCTAGAACCTATTTGGAGTCAATTGGTTGACTTTTTTTTTTTTAAAACTTTGAATCGAATTTGATCAAATGCGATATTCCTTAAATTCAAACGATTCGAATTCGGCCAAATACAGACCTATTTGATTGAAAACTGACATATTCAACCAAAAAAAAACTTTGTTTGGTCTTTTTGAATTCGAATTTCAAAGTTTTTTCAATTCGAAATTCGACCCTTGATTAATATGCCCCTAAAAGTGCATAAAAACTAGAAGAGGCCCCCTTGTCCCCATGAACGAGAACCGGTAGGTAATAAACTGAATCTACCACTCAGGACCTTTAGAGTAGAGGTGAAATAAGCCACAACTGGTAGAAACATTTATATAACATGTAAAGCAAGTATATCTAAAAAAAAAGTCATTAGTCAATTAGTAATCTACATAAAGCAGTGATCCCCAAACAGTGGCTCATGTTGCTCACTAACCCCTTGGATGTTGCTCCCAGTGGTCTCAAAAAAAGATTCTTATTTTTTAATTCCTGGCTAGAAGGCAAGTTTTGGATGCATAAAAACCAGATTTACTGACAAACAGAGCCTCCAATAGGCTGCCAGCCCTCATAGGGGCTACCAAATAGCCAATCACAGCACTTATTTTGCACCACCAAGGAACATTTTTCTTGCTTGCGTTGCTCTCCAACTATTTTTACATCTGAATCTAGTTTACAGGTGAAAAAGTTTGGGGATCCCTGATATGGTGTAGGCACTGGTGAAGGAATAAATATTTTAGTAAAAATGTTTTTATCGCTGCAGTGTTCTAAATGTTGAGTTAATGTTAAATGTGCTGCCTATATTGGGTTCTTATATCTAGTAAAGGTATTCATGCTCAAAGGAAATACAAGAAGAAACTATTGTCTTAATAGTTTCCTATATATATATATACTATATATATACTATATATATATATATATATATATATATATATACTATATATATATATATATATATAAAATACACAAAAGCCATGAATATCTTGTAAATTATATCCATATAAATGGTGAATTCTGATGTCATCAGTTATAAACGGTGAGTTCTGATGTCATTTCTGTCACATGACTCACTGAAACTTGTGTATTATAATAAATAAAGTACCCCCTGTTGCAAAATATGAGGATATTAGAAGTTACCTCGGAGTTCCATGACTTGTATGGTCATAAAAAGCCTCTGTAACTTATAATAGCCTTATATTTTACAAGAGGGGGTACTTTATTCACTATATATACTATATATAAGTATATATATATATATATATATATATATATATTTATATATATATATATATATATATATATATATATATATATATATATATATATATATATATATATATATATAAAAATAAGTTACTAGGATTAGTTAAAGAAAGTCCTATTTCCTAGAAATACTGATCAGCTGTATGAAAACAAACATCTGATTGGTTGCCATAGGTTACTAGATGCAGGCAAACATCAATTTCATTGCCCCATTAATTTCAATATGGAACAGTTTGTCCAAAGTTTGATACAAATGTTAGTTTCAAATGTTTGGTACAGAATGTTAGTGATTTGTTTCCAAGGTTGCAAAAATGCTAATTTTTCAAGAGTTTTTGTTGACTTCTATAATGCTCTCTTTCACCCTTTTATATTACAGGCAAAGGATTAAACAAAGCTATACAGAAGCTATACAGAGAAATACAACTGGTATCCACAAATCTTAAACAGTAAATATTTCCTTTAAATTAAAGGATATTTTTCTTTTAGAATGATGAGTTTATACTTCGACATATTTATGCAGACTACTGATAATACAACTGTAGGACAATCTGTAGTCTCAGCAATACTAGGCATGTTTTAGAAAGAAAACATCCTCAGCATGTGTTTGTCAGAGGGAAATAACCTTGTTTATTATTGTGGGATGTAGTCTTCTTTTCAAGAGGGGATTTCAAATATGTATGAGAAAAATCTGTTGGTGACAAGTGTTATACTGTATGACAGCATTTACTATAATACTCATCCGCTCTAACCAAAACTACATTGTGGGCTTTCAATAAGACATTATTCTTTGAATCCAGCTGTTCTGCACATTCTTTTCTTCTTTCACCAAAGCTATTATTATACCCTTTACATGCATTTTAAAGGCTTACTCAGTACTGAATGCCACTAAATTGAACAGAAATTGATTTCAAGATAGTGAACCATTTGCCCCTAAAGCTTTTTTGCTGCAGAATACAGAAGGCTGACTCTTAAAATGATTATTATTCATAGAAGTGTCTAAATCAAGAATTGTCAACTGTTGCTCCTCCCTAAAGGTTCTAAAACCCCAAAATAGCCTATGCTGCTGACTCGGGGTGCATAATCTGAGCCTTGCATGAATAAACACCTCTGACTCTTATGCATATGTATTGTAATCCCACTAATACTTAAATCTTATCCGGTGTATTTGAGAGAAAATAAATTATTAATGAAGTGGTTGTCTGTGTTTATTACATGTGGATGCCTTCATTACACACAGAGGTACCTTTCACTGAAGTTCTGCTAACAGAGCAGATGAAGATGCTCAGTTACCAAAGTGTCTGCAGTCCCTAGGAATTTAAAGTGTTAGGAAAAAAGATTAGCACATTTTCTTAATCAGAATAGGAATGAGGGTGGAGACTAGATATTTATTCTCTATACAGGTATGGGACCTGTTATCCAGACTGCTCAGGACCTTGGGTTTTCCGGATAATGGATGTTTCCATAATTTTGATCACCATAACTTCTGTACCTGTCCATCTGTCTCATAGACATACTACATACTGATACTAGAAATCCATCCATCCATTAGTCTCGTTTTGCCTCCAATAAGGATTAACTATGTCTTAGTTTGGATCAAGTACAAGGTACTGTTTTATTATTACAGAGAAAAGGGAAATTTTTAATAATTTGGATTGTTTAGATAAAATGGAGTCTATAGGAGACAGCCGTCCTGTAATTCACAGCTTTCCGGGTTTCCGGATAACAGATTCTATACCTGTATAAGCTTCATCTAACTTGTATCTGGAAGGAATCACAAAGCTGCAAATGGTAATGGAGCCATAAAGATGAAATAGATTTTGATGGACCAAGGGCTGAGTCAGTGGAAAGTTGCCCCCTGGCCAACATTTTACTGGGTCAGTCAGTAAAAATGGAGCTTGATGACAATGTAATTATTTAGGAAAATTATTTAGTTGGTTTGTTTTTTTTTCAGAAAAGCTGGCAACCCTACCAATTGGTCAAGGATGTATCAATATTATTTTCTGGTTTCAATACCTCAGTAGTTGACAAGTATTGCAAGAATAGCATTACAAGAAGCCAGTAGAGGCTGAAATAGAACATGACTGTAGATCTCCTGAGCACTTTTACTGCTTGCCCATGACTGACCCTCTACAGTGATCATTATTTGGTTCCAATGGCATAACTAGATATTACTGGGCCCCACAGCAAATTATTCTTGGGACCCACAAAATTTTATTTGCCAATATTTTTTTAAATTGTACATAAACATGTATCTATACCTCTTGGGCCCCCTGCAACCGCAGGGTCTGCTTCCTCTGTAGTTATGCCCCTGTTTGGTTCCAACAGCTGGCCACTCCAAACTGCTGAAAATCCTGTCCATTGATACAATTTGTCTATCCCTCATGTAAATCTAAACTGCACAAAATCCAATCAATTTAGAATGGGCTTCATATACTTAAAGAAGACCATGCAGTACGGGTTTAAAAGTGCCAGCCTATCACCAGGATTTTCAAATGTTGTAAATGACTTTGTCTTCTATACATTATCATACCTTACATGAGTAATACAGTTCAATTTTCCTTTGCGACTGCAGAATGTATGTTGCTGGCAAATTGACTGCGTAATAGTACTGTTCTGATCCAAGCAGCCGATGAGCTTAGAAAGATAAAATGTAAAAACAACGACATACAAACAGTTCATTTTGTTTTACTGTATATAGTGTTATTTTGGAACAAATGTATCTTTGCATCTGTCAGATGCTTTATATGTCAAGAGTACACTTTAGGAGGGAGCTGTAGGGCTCACATCCTGAATCATCCTAAATGATTTGCATACATTTCACAGCCTTTTATGCAAGCACAAAGTACAAGCATGCTCTTTATAATTTTGAGTGCATTCCCTAGCTGATTAGACTCGCTTTGATACCAGTACATCAGAAGTGGTATCGCTCTCAGTTTTCCCCTGAAGTAAAACCTGTGTGTTCAAAAGGACATTTCAATGGATAACAAATTATTCTTAATAAGATCCCTTTCACTCAAAGGGACCTGATAACCTGATTTATACTAATTCAATGTTTTCAGAAGCAGAGCCCTTTTACTATACATTACATTAACCTTATTATTGTATGCAGCACATTGACTAAGAGAAGAGTAGATACTAATGTGCCCTTGGGAAATGGTTGTGTGAAATTACAGCTGACCATAAATTTAAAGATCTCTGAAGATACCCCAGTAGCTTCCCATCTTCTTTTCTGCTGATTGAATGCACATGTTCTGTGCTGCTAAAACTTACTTGAGCTTAGGGACTTAGTCACAATATATTATACATATATAATATAAAAAAGTTACAAAACAAGGCTGATTTGTAATTAATTCAGATTCTCATTAGATAGCAGTCCTGAAACCACTGCAAATATCAGGATTCAATAATTAGGCCTGTAGCATTAGCTTATAAGATAGATGAACCTCATTTTCTACTCAAAACGGTTTATTGTGGGACCATGCGCTTCAGTGTGTTTCAGGGGCTCTAATTCCTCCCTCCTGGAGTTTCTCACTATATACAGTAAGTACTGTATGTGCTTCCTTAAAGGGATACTGTCATGGGAAAAAACATTGTTTTCAAAATGAATCAGTTAATAGTGCTGCTCCAGCAGAATTTTGTGCTGAAATCCATTTCTCAAAAGAGCCAACACATTTTTTTATATTTAATTTTGAAATCTGACATAGGGCTAGACATATTGTCAATTTCCCAGCTGCCCCAAGTCATGTGACTTGTGCTCTGATAAACTTCAATCACTCTTTACTGCTGTACTGCAAGTTGGAGCGATATCACCCCCTCCCTTTTCCCCTCCCCCCAGCAGCGACACAAAAGAACAATGGGAAGGTAACCAGATAACAGCTCCCTAACACAAGATAACAGCTGCCTGGTAGATCTAAGAACAACACTCAATAGTAAAACCCATGTCTCACTGAGACACAGTTACATTGAGAAGGAAAAACAGCAGCCTGCCAGAAAGCATTTCTTTCCTAAAGTGCAGGCACAAGTCACATGACCAGGGGCAGCTGGGAAATTGACAAAATGTCTAGCCCCATGTCAGATTTCAAAATTGAATATAAAAAAATCTGTTTGCTCTTTTGAGAAATGGATTCAGTGCAGAATTCTGCTGGAGTAGCACTATTAACTGATGCGTTTTGAAAAAAGTTTTCCGATGACAGGGTCCCTTTAAACTTAGACTCATTGAAAATAAGAATATGACCAACTACAAGTGTCAAAACCCACTGTCCTGTTCTCCTTGTCACAACTGTACTGCTCTCTCGCACGCAAAACCGTTTTGCTCATTCATCTATGAGACAGATGGACAGGTAAAGATGACTGCAGTGTGAAAGAGAAAGATTTAAAACCTTATTTATATTGAAGTTATCTTTTAGGAGGATGTAGACTGTGTGAGTTGAAAACTTTATGAATTCTCTCTCTCTCGATCATTTGGCAAGCCTGTCCAACAGTTTTCTTTCAACTTGACATGTGAAATTAACAATGGAATTCCATTTCCAATGCCTGAGACTTAACTCTGTAAGGTATGGTCAATTTATTGATGTGTCATTAATGCAATAAATTATTTTGGTTAAAATAAAATGACCATTATATTAAAAAAATCTAGTAACCTTTACATCCCCCTTTCTTTCTTAATTTATATAATCATGTTATTGCATTGAATATAATGTGCCCATTGCGTAAATATTGTGCTACTACATCAGGATTTTTAAAATGTATTTTAACCCTTTCCATCCATACAGCAAAGATGTGGTGTGGCATACAGGGGATCAAAGAGGAAAAGGGAAACATAAAATTTGCAGTGCTGGCACTATATGCTACTGACAGTTAGGGGCAGATTTATCAAGGGTCGATGTGAATTCGAGGGAATTCAAAATTCAAAGTAATTTTTTGGATACTTCGAACATCGAATAGGATACTAAGACTTCGACTTCGAATTCGATTAGAAGTAAAATAGTTTGAATATTCAACCATTTGATAATCGAAGTACTGTATCTTTAGAAAAACTTTGACTTCAATACTTTGCCAAATTAAACCTGCCGAAGTGCTATGTTAGCCTATGGGGACCTTCTAGAGCAGTAAAATCTTTCGATCGATCACTGAAATCCTTCGAATCATTCCCCAAATACCCAAATTTGCTGAAAAAAACTTTGACTTTGATATTCGAAGTCAAAGTATTTTCATTCGATGGTCGAATTTCAATGTATTTTTATCTTCGAAATTCGACCCTAGATAAATCTGTCCCTTGATGAGTTAATGACAAAAATATTGACCATATATCAGATAAGCAGTCAAAATGTCCCTTAGATTGTAAGCTCTATGGGGCATCTAATTTCTTTTGTTTATTTTTAGCATATTTTTTGTGATCCTAGATTTTTTGCACTAAAAACCATGATTTTCAATTATGGTTTTAAAACGAATGTTTTTTTTTTTACGAAAAAAAGTGAAAAGTCTCTAATGTAAAACTATGGCATCTGAAAGCTTGAGCATTAATGTAGAAGTCAACGAGAGCTGTCCTAGACAAACTATTATTCAACTTTGATTTTCCATAAAAAATTATGGAAAAAAATACAAATTTGAGGTATGTTTTTTATTTTTTTTATTCGGATTCTTGAATAAATAAGCAAACATTTGTATATTCGAAGTAGAAACAAACTATAAAATTGCGCAAATCCAAATTTTGATAAATAGTTCTCTTGGCTCTTAATCTTTAATGTAACTGTACTTTGTATTTATTGGTATTTATTATTGCAATGACCCCTGTTTGATGAGTGCTGCATACATAAGTAATGTTATAAATAGATAGATAAATAGATAGATGATAGATAGATAGATGATAGATACAGAGATGATAGATGATAGATAGATAGATAGATAGATAGATAGATAGAGATATAGAGATATAAGTGATCTGTATAGACAAGCTCACAAACTTTCATGGACACCATCATATAAATAACTATTTAATCCTCTCATAACACAGGTTCAAACAAACCTCTCTTCCTTTGCATTGTTTTCCTAAAGTGGCTATTCACTGTGCACTATGCACTATAGATTGGAGCTTAATCGATCTGCTTGTACGCAATGTACTCTTGGAGCAACACCGTTCAATAACAACATCTATGGTTCTATAGATGAATGTAACACGTTTCAGTAGTATCAGGCATGCGATGTCCTTAACAATATACTCTCAGAGGATCATCCAAGAGCTGCTATCAACTACAAAGACATTAATAACTCCACCAGTGCTCAGTATTCTATAGAAAACCCACATATTGAACATTAAAAAACTAGAAGGCAACTCTATTATTGATCAAACAGCAGGCAGTAGAGTGGTAGTCTCAAACGGTGGAACTAGAATATGTCACAATAACCTGAATTCAGTGACTCGCTGATCCAGTGACACACTAATCCCAATGAATAAGATCAAGATGGTACCTGAACGACTGCACAAGCCACACAAAGGTATTACACAGCAATAACATACCTATTATATATTCAACAGCTGGAGATATATATAAAGATAGAAATGGAATAGTTCAAGTGCAAAGAGACAGCACCAGGCAAATCAGTGGATATGAACATTGCTGCAATGTTTTTATTTTCTAAAGTGGATATAATACAGGCTTACTAGAAATAATCCATTTAGAAAAATAATTTTTAAAAATGAATATATTCTGAATCCAGAAAAAGGGTTGGCACACACTAGTTTTGATTTCTTGTTATTGTTTGATGATATCAACTAGAATTAAGTCAAAGGCAACTGGACATTAAGGGGCAGATTTATCAAGGGTCGGATTTCGAAGTAAAAAATACTTCGAAATTCGACCATCGAATTAAAATACTTCGAATTCGAATTTTTTCATCGAATTTGTGTATTCTGAGGCCGAAGTAAAATAGTTCGACCGAATGATTAAATACTTCGAATTGAATGATTCAAACGATTTTATTGTACGATCGAACGATTTTACTTTGACTTCAAAAAGCTTAGAAAACTGCTGTAGAAGGATCCCATAGGCTAACATAGCACTTCGGCAGGTTTAATTTGGCGAAGTATTAAAGTCGAAGTTTTTTTAAAGAGACAGTACTTCGATTATCGAATGGCCGAATATTCGAGCTATTTTACTTCAAATTGAATTCGAAATCAAAGTCGTAGTATCCTATTCGATGGTCGAAGTATCCAAAAAATTACTTTGAATTTCAAATTTTTTTACTTCGAAAATTCCCTTGAATTCTCTTCGACCCTTGATAAATCTGCCCCTTAGAGTTTTTTCTTGAAAACATTTCACCACAATAATTCCCACTTCCAGTCATGTACATTGAAAGGTTAACCCCTGCCTAAATGAAAGTGAGTTTCAGCCAACACCTTGCTGAAGTCAACTGAACCAATGTGATTGTATATGTGTGACTTTACTACTCTCAAGGGTTCAAATACCGGGGAATACCCTACCAATTCATTTGAACTGAAGAAGCCACTCAGATGAGTGGTGAAATATTTTCAAGAAAAAAAACTGTAAGGGGGTTATTTATCGAAGTCCAATTTTATCTCAACATTTTCTGCTACAAACTCTGACCAAATCAGCTCGGGTTTTTTTTACGCTTATTTATTATTACATTTTAAAAATCTGATTTTCATGATTTTTTGGGATTTTTCACCTACAAACTCAGATTTCTTATGCTTTTTTGCCCGAAAACTTATTGCACGAAACTAAGCGCACATCAAAAAATAATTCAATATAAGTCAATTCTCCCATTGACTTATATGCAACCTCGATCGGTCTGAGATGCGGGATTTTCTGATTTGGACTTTTCCATCCTCATGGTTTAATAAATTCCGAAAAAATCGTGATTTTATAAAAAAAAAAAAATCACAATTTTTTCGGGATTTTTGCATTCGGAGTTCAGTAAATAACCCCCAAAATGTCCAGTTGTCTTTGACTTAATTCTACTAGATACTGTATATCATGGATAAATGAAAATCTGCATAGACATATTGTTTGATGAGTTTACAATCAGAACTGCAATGATGGTTAAGCGATAATATAGGCCGTAATTGCACGTATTGACCCAATTTATTTACAGTACTTGCAACTAAACACATTGTGCATATTTGACCAACCATCATTAAACCCATCAAATCGCATGCAAGTTCACATATTGATATAAGGAAACCCTGGATGTTCCTCTTACTCTAAAGGTGTTGGTAATCAGAGGGAGCATAATAACTAATGACACACCACTGAGAACAACTTGAAAGCAATTGCATCCAACTCTTTGACATGTGCAAGCACAATTGCATGCATATTAATGAATGGGATACAGTTGCATTAAGCACAACTTCACATGCAGCCAAAATTATGCTGGAGTTGTGATGCATTATGGGTAAGAAAGACAGTGAATTTGCACACTGCACTTGTGTTCACAAAACAGTCCTTAAGGATTTACCCTTCTTGCCATAATGAAACATAAAATACCCTGTGCAAGTACTGTCTGTCTTGTGTTTCCAAATTAGAAGCAAGTAGAACATTTTAATGTTTTTCTATTGTTACCTTGAAAGTAAAACCTCCAGAAATGTTTTTAACAAGCAGAAAAGGACTTGTATTATACCATAAAGTGGATATACAGCAGAATATATATTTATTCTTAGGCTCCTGCTGAAAATGAGGTTTCTACTTTAATATATATATATATATATATATATATATATATATATATATATATATATATATATATATATATTTATAAAGGGCATATAGCCTGCCTGAAACGTCGCTGTACTGATGCTTGATTTGTAATATACACTTTTGCAAAGAATCGTGTGCTGCTTCATTCCTTCATCTGTATATATATATATATATATATATATATATATATATATATATATATATATATATATATATATATATATATTACTTCCAACACAAATCTGTTGTCTTTGTCTCACACCTTCATATTCCCTTGTTTTACAACCTACCCAGCTGTAACAGCTATAACCTAGCATCCCCTCTCATCACTCATTAATGTCTAATGGCACAGTGGGGGCTCCAAACTTTCAGAGATTACACAGAAGTCTCTAAGAGACTGATTTATCAAAAAACAAGCTGGTGCTTATTTGATAAAAGAAGAATGCGGCGGAAATAAACATAACCCTGACCCTGTCCACCTGCAACGCCATCTTAGGGAATAAAAATTTTACCACCAGAAAAAGCTCAGCAAGTAAAAGCTGTTGAGTTTCTATAGAAGTCAACGAAAATTGTCTCTAACAACTTTATTTCCTCAGTTTATTATAAACCATTTGAAAAGGAATGAAACAATGTGATTCCCATTTGTCTGCCAGATTTTTTTTTCCATGAAAAAACAGCCCTGTGAACAGGAAAAAGGGCACTTTTTTTGCACAACTAAAAATGAGTTAATAGACCTCTAAACTCTTTTTTCCGATGTTGTCATTTGAATGGATCTTCTTTCTAGACTCCCAGATAACACAAGACTATGCATATTTCTGTGTAAAATGCGAATGCAAGTCAAAAAAATACATTGGCAAAGAACATTGTGTCATGCTGGGAATGGGAACATCATTACATCAGCCTTGTTGCCAAGTCTTCCATTAACACATGGGACAATAAAAGCCATCTTAGAAATATGCTCTTGAATGGCTCAATGTCTGAAGAAGTAGAGGAAATCTGTCTGTTATAGTCAAGTACAGTGCTATTCTGTAAATTACAGGATGGGACACTACAGGAGATTATTAGGTGGCATTAAAAGCTCATTCTGAGAATGGAAAATAATATACAGGTATGGGACCTGTTATCCAGAATGCTCGGGACCTGGGGTTTTCTGGATAACGGATCTTTCCATAATTTGGGTCTTCATACCTTAAGTCTACTAGAAATTCATTTAAACATGAAATAAACCCAATAGGCTGGTTTTGCTTCCTATAAGGATTAATTATATCTTAGTTGGGATCAAGTACAAGTAACTGTTTCATTATTACAGAGCAAAAGGAAATCATTTTTAAAAAGTTGGATTATTTGGATAAAATGGAGTCTATGGGGCAAATTCACTAAGATTCGTAGTTGCGCCAGGCATAACTTCGCCGCACTTCGCCACACTTCGCCAGGCGTAGTTTCGCCAGCGCTCCACAAATTCACTAAAATCCAAAGTTGCGCTCAGGGGTAGTTAATTTGCATACAGCACCAAATTCAAATTTCAATGGAGGAATACGTACAATCACTACAAATGCCTGGGAAACCTTCAAAACATCAAATACATTTTTTTTTGCCCTACACATGTGCCCACTGTATAGTTAAGTTGCCATGAGTTAGGAGATGTAGGGGGGAAGGAGGGGAGCCCCAAAAAAAATTTCAATCTTTTTCAGTCTATCACCCATAATATAGAAAAAACGCCAGCGTTTTTTGGGACTGAGAAAAAATTTGAACTTTTTTTGAAGCAATCCCTATCTACTCTATTGTGCTTCGCCTGGTCTAAGGTGGCGAAGGAAGTCTAGCGTAAAAGGTAGCGTTCAGTACAATGCGCGCGTTAGTGAATTTGCGTAGTTACGTCCGTTGCGCAAATTCGCCAGGCGTAAGGGTGCGAAGTAACACTAGCGAATTTATGCCAGCGTTCGTTAGTGAATTTGCGAAGTAACGAAAATGACCAACGCTAGCGAATTGACGCTATCTTTAGGCGCTTCGGCGCATAGTGAATCTGCCCCTATGGGAGACATTCGTAATTCGAAGCTTTCTGGATATCGGGTTTCTGGATAAGGGATCCTATACCTGTACTGCTAAATAAGGTTTAAGTTTTAACCTCCGTCTCTTGACTACTTCTAAATATGGAATACTTTGTCATACTTTATGTACTTTAAATCCACGTCCATTCTGTTACACTCAGCTATGCCTGTAATGTATCTTTGAAGAGATATACTTCAGATGCAAAATGTGAACAGGAAGATGATCAAAGAAGTGTTGTCAAAGGTACTGTAGGAGAGGGAAGAGAGTAACATGGAAGTAAAAATTTTAAAAAAACACATACTGAATCTATCTGTGGAGACAAATTCAGAGGAATCAATGTCTTATTTTAGCTGCCTCATTCAGCTCTAGAAATAATGTGGCTCAGCACACTCCTGCAGGAACAAGCTCTTCTAATTCTGCAGTCAGTTGCATTGTGCATTTAAAAAGGACCCCTTTTAATTATTAATATAAGCAATAGGCTGAAAATGCATCAGTTAATAGTGCTGCTCCAGCAATTCTGCATTGAAATCCATTTTTTCTAAAGCGCAAACAGATTATTTTACATTTAATTTTGAAATCTGACATGGGGCTAGACATGTTGTTAGTTTCCGAGGTTCCCTCAGTCACGGGACTGATGCTCTGATAAACTTTAGTCTCTCTTTACTGCTGCGCTGCAAGTTGGAGTGATATCCCCCTTCTCACCCCCCCCCCATGGTGTATACAGTAAAGTGAATTATATGCAGTGTAATTTAGATATAAAAACTGCACCATAAAAATCATGACAGAATAGCCTCTCATTTGTGATGCTACTTGCATGGCCAGTCAAAAATGATATGCTTGTTATTGCCTAGTGATGGGCGAATCGGTGAAAAATTCGCAAAAGTGTAAAATATTTGTGAAACGCATTGAAGTCAATAGGTGTCCAATTAATTTTGATGCGCGACAATTTTGACACAAGCAACGTCAAACGCCAAATTTTGCACAGTGAATTTTTACTGCAGCATCGCAAGAGCATTCGTGGGCGGCAAAATGTGGAAATTCAACGCAAATCCATGCCAGATGTTTCCTCGGTATTGACAATGGTAAGCAATGCACATGGTTTTCATAGGTGTCCAATATGCAGAGGCAAACTCTGAAGACAACACTTTGCTCAGAGGGCACTGACAGTTCAGTTGAGGTTTTAGGAAGATAAAAGCAGCATCAGAAGGTACAAGTGACCCTGCTCCAGCTACATCACACCTCCCCTGGCCCCCCACCCCAGCCGCAGGCCCTCCTCCCCTCATATTTTCTTTTCTCTTCTTGGAGCAACATGATTAGGGCCAGTAGGGGGGTCAGGGTCTGGATTGGTGAGGCCCACCAATTTTTTTCCTGATGTACTGCTGATGTACTACCCTGAGTAAAAGGCAAAACATTGGAGGACACTATCTACCAATTACAGCCGTGTATATGCATTGAATTTTAGTAGCTCTGTGGCTCTATTTGAGTACTGCATAGTACCGCTCAGCAATATTTATTGAAAAATTGGATTTATTTAATATAAAATGATATTTTATTCATTATAACTACTGATGTAATGCTTTTCTTCACAGTAATGGGCTATTACATTTTTATGATTGCACTAATGTCAAAAATGCCCAGTTCCCGGTAGTAGTTTTTGATGCATTAGTCATTTTATTTAATTTGTTTTTAAAAGTGTATTTTTTCAGTATATCAACAAATCTGTAAGGTCAAACTTCAAACTATTTTATTGATTCACTCCTATAATAAGCATAATTACAAAATAATAGGCACTGGCAAATATCTGAAGATGACTGAATAAGGTCCTAAAGGATACAGCATTGATGTAAGTTGCACCATCAGATAAAAGAAAACATCACTAGAACAACAGACAATTGCAGTTTAGCCAAGTTTTATTAACAACACCTTCATAGATGATGATTGGAGGGGGATAAAGGAAAATAATTATATTGCTAATTCCTAAATTTTTCATTAGGGAAATGCAAAGAGAAAAAGAAGGTATAGTGTCCCTTTAAGCAGATTCACATTTTAGAAAAAATATGACAAAGCGCTAATAATAAAATGCTTTTAACGAATGGTCTAGAGTAATTGCTGTACAAATCGTCTCCCCAGTTGACATAATTTTTTTACATTTAAATCAGAAAAAAAAACAAAAGGTCCAAAACAAAATATATTTACAATTATAATAAAGCTAATTTTTTAAAGCTTGGATTACATTTTTTTTTATTTTAAGATACATGCATTTTGTGAGGGCTGCAGGTAAATGTTACTTATTATTACACAATAACAAACAAAGTACAAACTATTGGAAACATATATAAATGGGACAATTAACTAGGCACAGGTCTGTTAACTACCTCGTAGTGATGAAAAATTAGTGAAACTGGGAAAAAAATTTGTGAAACTTAAAAAAATTGCGAAATAGCAAAAAAATTGCGAAGCACATTGAAGTTAATTGACGTTTTACGCAAAACTTTTTGTTTTTACAGTGCAACATTTTTTATTACTCAAACTGCATTAAATTCAATGGATGTTTTTTCTTATGGCGACTTTTTTTGTCTTAATGCATTAAAGTCAATGGGTGTTTTTTCTTATGGAGATTTTTTTGTCCAAATGTACATATTAAAGTGGATCTGTCACCCAGACATAAAAAAATGTGTAACAAAAGTCCTTTTCTAATCATACATGAAATCCAAATTTCATTTTTTATTAAAGCATTCATAGCTGTTGTAAGCTCATTTAAATATCTCAGCTGTCAATCAAATGTTTCCTGCCCCTCCTCTATGCCTTCGGCATAGAGGCGGGGCAAGAAATCACTTTCACTTTCCATTCAGCACTTCCTGGATGTCACAGCTCTCCACACATTCCCCACCATTTTCTTAACCATTTAATTGTGTAACTAGTGGATGGGGATGGACATCAGGTCCCCCATTCTGGTGCACAAACAAGATTCTGAGATGATGCAAGGCATACTTGCTATAATTAGGACATCCCAGAAGGAAACAAAATTCAAATAATTTATACAGTGTAATTAAAGGTTATTTTGCTTGACTAACATGATAAAATAGAACTTGGAATATTTTTTTGCGTGAAGGGTCCCCATTAAAGTCAATGGCCATTTTTTCTTATGGTGACTTTTTTTATCCTAATGCCTTAAAGTCAATTGGCGGTTTTTCTTATGGCGACTTTTTGGTAGTGATGTGCGAATAAATTCGAAAAGGCGTGAAATCGCGGCTAATTTCCGCGTTTTACATAAAAAAATTTTGGGTGCACGTTGGAAAAGTCGCTCATGTCAAAACCATCGCGCGTCAACATTATTCGGACGCCCATTGACTTTAAAGGTGCCGTCAAAATTGACAGAAGCATCAAAATTTGAATTTCACAAATTTTTTGACGTTTACGAATTTTTCGGGAAATTCACGAATTTTCCAACAAAGTGAACCGGGACAAATTCGCCTATCACTAGTCAATGGGCATTTATTCTTATGGACACTTTTTTGTCCAAATGCATTAAAGTCAATGGGTTTTTTTTCTTATGGGTGTTTTTTCTCTGCAAATTTTTACACTGCAAGTTTTCGCTACAGTTTCGAGAAAAAATTCGCACATGGTTGAAATTTGGAATTTTGCTGCAAGTTCATGGCTGGTAAATAAATTCGCTCATCACTACTACCTGGTATTTAACGATGTGTGTAGCTTAGAATAAGGGTTTATCACGATTGAAACTCGTCCGTGAGTTTTCATGTGAAAACTTTTTCTCACTGAATTGAATCTGGCCCATAGTTGGGGAACATGTATTGGCCTAAGTCACAAAGGGAACCCTGGAATTACTGTCTGCTGTAGTCAGTAGCAGTAAGTCCAAAAAACATTGGACCTTCCATCCTATTCTGGAAACAAGAAGTGCAAGTATATATGAGTGTAAGTTTTTATTGAACAGTGTTCTGATTGGAGCCATACATTCTGAACTGGGACCTGAGTCATTATCATTGATATAATATTAACTCATTTAATTTTTCACATCCCTCCAACACTTGAAACTCTAATCTGTCCAGATATGGTTGTGCAACACCTTATTCAGATATTTAGGAGTTAATATTAATCACACAGCTTGCCTCTATTAATTAATTTCAGATGATTGTTTTCAAGCATATAATGAGTAAACGGCACCCCCTTCTACACTTTTCGACCTTAGAAATGGCTACTTTGCAGCATCTATTGTGTTTTCTTGTAGCACAAACCAGTGATTAATGTAAATCATTGTTCTAAAAGGCAGTATTTGCATTTAATCCATTCATGGTAAGGCAGAGCAGTGCCCCCGAACCACTTGTTGCCTAGCAATAGGTTTTTTCCATTCATTTGAATAGATCCAGAAACAATGAACTACATCATACTCTGTGAATTCTATATCATAGGCAGGTAAAGGGTTAATGACTCAGAGACCTCTGTATTGAGGGCTATATAAATGTAGCTTTGATGCATTATTTTTCCTGTTCTACAGTCTAATTTTGTTAATAATTGTGTATAAGTTTAACTTCTGTTGTGAAATATCAAATTCTGAAGCGCTTGAGGTTTCTTTATTTCACTTTCATTTTTAACTTTTTTGGTATCTTATTTAGCTTTGTTATAAATAAGTTTTCCTTATGGGCCAAAGGCACAGAAATGTCTATTTCTAAACTTTCACAACTTAAAAGAAACTTCACGCCGATACTCAAGTACAAAAAGAATATTTAGAGCATGTTTCTCATAATCATTAAACCCTGACTAATTACTGCCAACTTTTTATGTGTTTTTGCTCATTTGACTGTATCCAGGAGTGGATGGGGAGTAATTCATTGTACAGTGTCTAAATTTGTTTATTATACAGAGCATTGCAGTCATGGGGGATTAGAAAAGGTTATTGTAATGTATCGCTGCCCTGTCCTATGCAGGTGCCATATGTACATTTGATGATATTGACCTTTTGTTGCTGACAAATGCTTAAAACCTTTTTGGAACAATAAGCTTTATCAATTACAGTCTGGAGATATGTGCAAACTACTTCACATTGTACAAAATCGACCCTGAAAGGGCAAGCAGGTACTACATAGTGCAATAATACATGGGGCTAGTGGAAATATATCCAAAATGATATTGCATACACATAATTATCATAGATCTACTGTATACTACATATATATAGCACAGCCACTATCAGACCAATACATTGATGACATGCAGCTGTGGAATGTTCTCTGAGAGAAAGTTTGAAGAATATACTGATCAGAATAAATTGGAACGCTTAGGAAAAAATCCTCCCTTCAACAGACTGGGAGATAGAACAAGAGCATAGCAATTTAAAAAAATTACAAAATTCCTTTAAATTAAAAGAAAGAAAAATAAATATAATCCATGGAACCATTATAAAGTCAACAACATATTTCATAAGGCTCAGGTTAATTTAAACAGATCTACATGGTTAGTGAAAAATAGAGTGTGATATAACTCTAATTGATTTTATTTGAAGTGGTAGAACAATATGCTTTCCATGTGGTACTATGACAGCTGTTTAAAAGAGAGAATAATTTATGGTATTTCTGTTCTGCTTATACTGTATATTTGGTTCAGAAGTTTAACCGAACAAATAGCATCTCATGGCTACTTACAATATCTACAGATGCAGCATATTGTTGTTTTTACAATCTCTAATACCTTCCACATGAAACAGACAAGCTATCCCCAGCTTTTACCCATGACACACCATTTCATTATATAGGTATGGGATCAGTTATCCTGAAAACCATTATCCAGAAAGCTCTGAACCACGGCCATCTCCCATAGACTCCATTTTATCCAAATAATCCAAAATTTTTAAAATTATTTCCTTTTTCTCTGTAGCAATAAAATAGTACCTTGTACTTGGTCCAAACTAAGATATAATTAATCCTTATTGGAAGTAAACCCAGCCTATTGGGTTTATTTAATGTTTACATGATTTTCTAGCAGACTTAAGAAATTACAGAAAGGTCGTTATCCAGAAAACCTCAGGTCCCAAGCATTCTGGATAACAGGTCCCATACTTGTACCCCCAAAATGTACAGTATATACAAATAGAAAGACTTGTCTAATTTTATACTGCACCCAGATGCCTAATTCAATTTCTAGTTAGCTGTAAACAAATAGTTATTTTTTTCTACAGCCACTTACATTACTCTGTTGCATTTTCTGTGCCACATTATAATGCTCATTGTACATAATCTGCAATGCATATACTCATATACCAAAGAGAAGAATTTGACCATTGTTGCATTGCAAGACGAGTGGCATTATGAACATGGTTGTTTTAAGTATTTTCATTAGGTTTCCTTTTGATCAACAAAGGGAAGGATTTGCTAAGGTTTGGATTTAATTACATTGTTTTAGGCTTTTGAGGGGAAAATTTGGTGAGTGCCAAAGGTCTTCACTAACATTTATCCTTTGGGAATTCATCCTTACAAAAGACCAATAGCCAATTCAAATCAAGGCTTATAGGACTGTGTATCTGCATGGCATAATGGTATAATAGTCCACACAGTGCCATCTGCAATCTATAAGAGCTTTAATAGCCGCTGATGAGTTGACACAAGACCAGATGCCAAATACATTGATACAGGAAGATTGGTCTAGCAGCTGGGTTTATTGAATATTGGAGTAGAGGTTGCTCAGTAAATGAATGAGAAGAAATGGCTATGTAGAACAAAGTAAATCAAAAATTAGCCGGAGAGCACACCTTTATGTATTAAAAGGTTTCCATTTTTATTTCGCAGACAATCCTGCACTATGTAGAACAAGTCAGTAAAACATGTACAAAGTCAGAGGACCAACTGCCTGTTAGCATGAACTTTTACAATATTTCCCAATAGCCAGTAATAAAATCTAAAACTCAACACAAGGAAACATGAAGGTTTATGGAGTTTATATAATATCTAGTATATTTCTTTACAACTGGGATGAATTCAACATTAATCATGTATCGTTATGGGTTATGTGAGGTAGTAATCAATCCCATCCGTGCAGTGCATAATACATTGGGGGGATAATGAGCTTATTAGCTAAGAAATTGCTCATGTAATAATGCAAAAATAACCACTCTCAAATTGGATGGATAGCATAAAATATAGGGATTTACTAATGGCTATTTTACTTTAATGTACTCACTTAAAGAACAAAGGGTCACATATTTTTTCCACTAGCTTTTATGTTTACTTGGCTATTATAGGACTCCTTTAGATTTAATGCACTGATTATAAAACTAAAACCTACCAGAAGGTTCTGTAGGAGGCTGCCCTTCTATGGGGCAAATTCACTAAGGCGCGAAGCGCCGAACGCTAGTGTTAATTCGCTAGCGTTTGGCATTTTCGCTACTGCGCAAATTCACTAACGAACGCTGGCGTAGTTTCGCTAGTGTTACTTCGCAACCTTACGCCAGGCGAATCTTCGCTAGCGACGAAACTACGCAAATTCACTAACTTGCGCAGTGTAGTGAACGCTACCTTTTACGCTAGACTTCCTTCGCCACCTCAGACCTGGCGAAGCGCAATAGAGTAGATAGGGATTGTTTAAAAAAAAGTCAAAATTTTTTCTAAGTCCCAAAAAACGCTGGCGTGTTTTCTACATGATGGCTGATAGGCTGAAAAAGATCGAAAATTTTTTGGGGCTCCCCTTCCTCACCCCTACATCTCCTGACTCATGGCAACTTACCTATACAGTGGGCACATGTGTAGGGCAAAATAAAATTTTTATTTGCAGATTTGAAGGTTTTCTAGCCATTTGTAGTGCAGATACGTGTTCCTCCATTGAAATTTGAATTTCGCGCCATATGCAAATTAGCCTTCGCTAGCGTAACTTCGCTTTATATAGCGAAACAACGCTAGCGCAACTCCGCAACCTTACGCTACCCCTGTGCGCAACTTCGGATTTTAGTGAATTTGCAAAGCGCTGGCGAAACTACGCCTGGCGAAGTGCGGCGAAGTTGCGCCTGGCGCAACTTCGCATCTTAGTGAATTTGCCCCTATGTGTCTGATCTCTATTCTACAATTATTTACACTACAATCTCATTAAACAAAGCCAAGGCATTTTTTTTCCAAATTTCCTCTATTAAGTTTAATAGTTTTGTTGCAACTGCTCAGCTTTTAACAATATAACACATATAGGTATTTGCTCTTTAATATTTAGAATATCAAGCTCAAGAACAGTCAACTAATGCGTCATTTTAATATTCAAAATGGGTCGGCACATTTTGCTCTCTTCAGTAGGGGTATAAGGTAAAAACCAGTGCAAACAATCAGATATTTGCTTTTAAACAATAGACTAGAAAATGCTATTTGTTGATTGGCTGCTATGTGTCTACAAGTGAAACTGTGGGACCTTGTGCAATAAGGTAAAATGGCGACAGGGACAGAAACATATTAAATCAGGGATATTCAACCTGTGGACCATCTAACTGTTGTTAAATTAAAGCTTCCATGAGATGTTGGGGATGTAGAGGGTTATAGGTCTATATCAGCTGCCGTGACACATACTAGACTGTTCTGTTTAATATAAATAATGATGTTGATTTATTATTAAATATGTTCTGGAATCAGTTGCACAGTTGGATGAGCCTATAGGGTTAAAACTTTACCTTACATTCGCAAGAACCCAATTACTGCAAAAAACTAGTTTTTATTTCCTTTTGTGCTAGCTAATGACCCACCTGCACTGTACCCAATGATAAAAAGTCAGAAATAATGACGTTTTTATTTATACTCACCTATATCCTATTTTCTTGGTTTAATGAATTAAACGGACAAAAACATTATTTATAAGAGATCCTGAGAAAATCCAGAGAAATTGCATCTTTACCTTAAAACATAAATGAGCCTGGCAGCTTTATGAGGACAGGTAAAAGTAGTCATGGTAACTGGCAAATTTCTTTTACAGAGCATAAAGAGCAAGAAAGGATTGTTATTCAGAACATATACTATTCTCTACCTAAATTCCTTGAGACATATACCAATAAAGCAAATAACAGCCTTGCTGTAGACTAATTCCTCTGTGTCACGAGGATTTTCCATATTTATTTCTGAGAGCAAATAAAGAGATAACATGGTGTTGGGGAATAGGCATAATTTGCTAATTTCATATATAATTTTCATATGGGACATCATTACTAGAAAGTTCATTGCCTGATTTCCATGTTACCCTGTGTTGTTCTTACTTGGGTAATTCATTTTTGGCCAGTCTATAGTCAAGTCATTCTCTACCACAGTTTATACCAAACCAATAGCGATAATATTTTGAGAGTTACAAACTTCGATTCTCCAGGTTTATTTGAAGGCTCCCCGGGAGTCATATGCGGAGAGTAAAAAAGATTGCATTCTCTCAATAATGCTATGATCCACAATATTTAAAAATGGTGGAGAAGTTTTCAGTGATGATAATGGTAAGATCTGAAGTGGGTAAGATAACCAGAAACAAAGAAACAATTGGTAACCAAGAAAGAATATATTTCAGCTCCTTTTATGATAACAATTCTGGTATTTACTTTACCATTATTTTTCTCTAAAGAGGGAAGGGAAGAAATGTAGGTATTTTAAGAAAATCGCCAAAAAAAAAAACAGGCTCAGAAACTACGCACACTGTAATGGTATAATCAGAGGTAACAGTGTCGTACACCCCCAAACAGGTACCAAACAGCAAATAATGGGGTTTCATACATATGACATAAAGGGTATAATACATTGCAGAAAATGCCCTAGAGGTCTGGCCTATATAGGACAAACAAGTCGTTCAATGAAACTAGGGTTGGAAGAACACAAATCATCTATTAAAAATACAACATTGTGCTAAGATAAAAAGAAAAGGGGAAACAAAGGAAACCTTGTTGGCAAAACATTTTTGTAAAGCATCAATCATCACAGCTAAGGTGGCAAATACTGGTGAAGGTATCCCCTTGAGAAGGTACATGTTGGTAAGGGTCAGAGATAATATGATAACAGAGAGAGGCAAAAACCCCATTTGAAGCCTCTCCAGGAGGATAAAATTCCTTCCTGACTCCAAGATGGCAAATGGACTAATTATTGATCAACTTGTGCTATGAGCTATCTTTCCTATCCCTGTATTCCCTCACTTGCTAAAAAGCCATCCAACCCATCTAAGTTTGCACTTCCAAGTTCAACTGCCTGCCAATGAGAAGCTATTCCTGCTAATTTGTCACTGCTCCATGAGCTGCTAAAAGGCAATGGCACTAAAGCATGCCACATGTCATCACCTAGAGGCTCAGCGTTCCATGCTTTGAAACAATCCATTAGGTGGAAAGCTGAGTTGCCAAGTGCCAAGCATGTATACTTATAGTTGTGCTCAGTGTCGGACTGGGTCACCAGGGGCCCACAACAAAATCTTTGACCAGGGGCCCACCAAAGAACCTTAGACCAGGGGCCCACTCTCAGTACTATTATTATTCTTCACCTCACTCAACCTCTATTGTCCTAGTCTCTATTCTTTACATACTATAATCCTTTATTCCATCTATTTAGCCTTAGTTCTCAAAGAAATAGGAAATGGCCATGAAATAGGCCAAATCTTTAGCAGCACAAGGGCCCCCTGACACCTGGGCCCACCGGGAGTTTTCCTGGTATCCCAGTGGGCCAGTCCGACACTGGTTGTGCTTGTTATTTACTTTTTACTTTCTGCTTCAAAATAAGGATACAATAGGTAAAAGTTGACTACAGACTTGTGTTAGGTTGTACTTTATATTGGTGCTCATTTAAAAACATGTGCATAATAGAATAATGAAAGCACTACGGTGCCATATTTTCCTGTACTTGTGCAAATCTGTCCTATATCAGTAAATTAGGCCTACTATATTATTCCTTTATACTTCTCATAAGTTAAGTTGACTTTCCATTTTTATTCTTTAAATAAATAACAAAACCAGAAAACTAAACTGACGGTAAAGTTAGAGTTAGCAAAGGATTTAAAGTTTGGATCTGTTTTTTTTTTCTATTAACTCTACCTAATTAAAAAACTCAAGGCATGAGCTTGCTAGTTGCCTGTGGGTCACATATGCATTATAAATAACAACTTGAATGGCTGCAGGAATTTTAAAGAATATCATAAAGAATAACATGCGATGAGCAGTGGCATAACATTTCCTGCTGTCACAGGATTTACATCAAATGATTTTCATTTGAAGTGTCAATATTCACTATGGAAAAGTAATATAGATTTGACCTAACCTTTCTTTATAAGCAAATATGCATTTCTTGGCATACCTTTAGCTAAAATGCCAAAATCAGAATTCACTGCCACCGTATCACCCCTTGCCTTCATTTCCACTGGTTTGCTTGAGTGCTATATTAAGTGACATTTGCTGGAATCTGGTTTTAAATGTTCCATTAGTGAAGGGTTAGAGGAGACGTTCCTATGGTCATATTGATAAATAGAGCAATAAATTATTTCCTTGGAAATCAGGAAAATCTCTGGGACGCAAATTGTGTTGTGAACAAAATGTCATGCATTATGATACATGGCCACCATTCGCATTTTCAGATGAGAACATCTGCTTTTAATTACTTGTGTGCCTTTTTAATAGGAATGTGTTGTTATTTATGTCATTTTTGTTATTTATTTAATATGCTTTATTTATGGAGCAGCAACACATTTACACAGCACTTGTTCATCATTTACATCAATCCCTGTCTCGCTTAAGTTTATAATATCGGTAGCCAATTAGCTTGCCTGTGTGTTTTTGAAGTGTTTGAGGCAAGTGGAATACTCGGACAAAACCCACAAAGCAACAGGGAGAGCATATCTTCTTGCAGTGCCCAGAGTCCAAATATATTGTTTTGAAGATGTCACCATTAGAGGGAGATTTATTAAAGTTTGAATGGTATATTTGAATTAGAAATAACATTTTCAAATTTTTTTGTGTCAAAACTCAAAAAAACTAAAAAAAAACTTGAATGTAAATTTGAATATGACATTTATAAACCTAGACCATGGAAACAGTTCTAATTCGAATATTCTCCCCTTAAAATCAGTGGCTGAGGTCTGTTGACCCATTTGAAGATGTTAATAGTCTTTCTAACATTCAAGTTTTTTTTACAGCGAAAAACTTGAATCGAGTTTTATTTTAGTTTGATTCGGGTTTTCGGGTTAGTAACATTCTTAGACTTTTGAGTTTTTTTCTTAAATAAGATAACATTAGAGTTTTGAATACAACAAAATCTAACAAAACAAACGACACATGTAGAGAGACAAGATTTCTGGTGATTTTAGAAGATTAATCTTGAATACGTCTTCTAAGCAAAAGGAGCCCCCCAAGTGCTGTCATTCAAAATTAGACTGCCTTGCAAATTTGCAAGGCAATAATAACAACTTTGGCATACAATAACTTGGCACAAGCCTATTGATATAACCAGCTCTGGCAACCCTGGAATTACCTTCGCGTCCAGGATGGTGCTATTCCAGGATTGCCTAGCACCAAAAGTCTTACTTGCACTCTAAAGCAAATGTGTGTGCATCTTGACACCATTCATAAAAGGCTTGCGTCCAATCATGCTTCTTGCACTTTTATATAGTTGCTTTCACCAACAATGCATGCAACCAAGCTCCTCTGACAAATAGTGCATAATATACCGTATATATATATATATATATATATATATATATATATATATATTTATATATATTTATATATATTTATATATTTTTATATTTAATATAAAAGTAACGTCATCAAAGTCAGATTCAATTACAGATAAACTTTTTCTTATAATTGGTTGATTGTTATCCAGCTCAACAAGATCCCACTGAGAATGTGCAGTGGCCAGGCCCGGACTGGCAATCTGTGGGTTCTGGCAAATGCCAGAGGGGCTGCTGTAAGTTGCCATAGACAGTCACTACTTATTGGGCTGGTGGGGGGCTGCTTGGGCCTCTTTGTACTTGGAATGCCAGGGTCTAATGTTAATCCCAATCTGGACCTGACAGTGGCACTGACTCAAAAGTAGGCCTAACAAAATCAAAGGCAAAGCGCTACAGTAGACAATTTTGAATCTTTGGATCCTCACAAGGTTTTCTGCACTTCTGTCGGTACAATAATTTCAGTATATAAAATACAGAATTTCCTTTAGTTGTTTATCTTTGGCATGGGGATATGCCACCATGATATGAGCTCATCAGTGCTACTAAGAACTAGCATAAAGCTTCTGATGCTGTCTCTTGTTGTAGTGAGCATGTTTTAGTTGAATGCAGGATGACTCATCTCTGAGTTGTTAATGAAAGAAAGCAGAGGATACATGGGTAAGAATCAGGGAATGGCAAAGGCCTGTCACAAACAGATATGCATTTTCCACTGTTACATTCTCTTGCCAATCTGTTTTCTATATCTAAGGTACTTCTAAGGTACGGCTGAGATCTATTATAAAATATACAGTGATCTGCTGAACTGTCCTTAAATATTTGCACTTCTGCAGAACAATTCTTATCTACATGGTGAGAATGCTAATGATTAGCTCAGTGGTGGTAGATTAAACAGACCATAACATTTCCTTATCATTATTCAGGAATCTTTATTATACATTATGAACGAATTAGAATGTAATTCTCCAGCAGTAAGGTCAAATTGAACAATTTCAAAATGATGAAAAACAGTTACTGAATCTTTAGAATTATGCCCAATTTGCTTCTTCTACTTAACAGAACTTACTAAAATGGAAAGTGTGGTGTCATTTTCCTCTAGATACAATCCAAATCCAAAGAAAAAAAAAGTGACTATATTCTGGTAACAAATATATTGTTGGTTGTGATTGTCGATTTTTTCATGGATTTTTAACAAGGGCCCCAGGGGTCACATCTCTGCATTTACACAACAATAAAATATCCATATGGAGGTCTTGGAGGCAATAGGCCATAACACTTATGCATGATGATTAATATATTTTCATGTAACTATGGTCAACTCAACATTCCTTTCCTCTACTGCTTGACAGCAATTATATTTCTGCATGTCTAAGATCCTGTAATAGAAAAGGCAAGCACACACCTGAAAGCAAAAGGTCAGACAGTAATTCACAATAGTAGCAAGTAATTTAACTGAAAAGCTATGCAACAATCAGTAAAGTGCTAGAGTACTAGGGGGCACAAATGTACTCGTTCAAAAATGTACATGGGTCTAGGGTCTGGTTGTTTTCTGGATTGAAAAACTAGTACTAGGTGCATAGCGTAGTGTTGGCGGGTGCAAGACAACCATGTCCCAATAGCCTGCCATAGGGTAGGTGGTAAGTACTGGGCTCAATTGCTACTCCCGCCAGTGCACCCTAATTTGAACACCAAATGCAGGTCACTGTCTAACATCCTTCCCTCTGCCTACCCCTAATGAATACAGCACTGTGAAATGCAAGCTGCGCTGGATTCCTGAGGAAAAAAACAGATCTGTGTGTTCCATATTTGAATGGAAATTCAGAAAACATGGCAAATTACACCATTTTTACACTCTGCCCTGCATTTAGTAAATTACCCCTTATAAAACCTCATATGGTATTAAAATGACCATAGTTGTTGAATATACTCAAATAAAGGAATGGGTGCGGCTCACCAAAAGTCTTTGTTGGTTTAATTCCACGGGTTATCCTGTGTTCGATATCCCAAATCAATGTATCAATAATGCAGTTGGTTGTGGAACAAACCCAAGGCAGCAAGTTGACTGCAATACTCTTTATTGGGAGGTAGAGTTACACAACATGTTTCGGGCGGAGCCCTTTGTCAAGTGTTGTGTAACTCTACCTCCCAATAAAGAGTATTGCAGTCAACTTGCTGCCTTGGGTTTGTTCCACAACCAACTGCATTATTGATACAGTTGTTGAATATACTCAACAGATGCTTAAATAAAGAGAAAAATTAAGAGCTCGTTTATAAAGTGCAAAGGGTAAACTCATGCATGAAATTGTAGGCATTTATACATGATTCACAGAGGTTCTTGCATCTAGGCACTTTTCAGTTTTTAAGCAGTGGTGCAAAGTACGGGGCACAAGGAGGATAGGGAGCCTTGGAATTAATGCTTGTCCTGAGGAGGTTTTACTTCTAGGGATTGCTTTGTGTGATGCATCTAAACATGCCCCTAATGCTGTGTCTGGAAGTATGCATAAGCATGCTGGCAGTAATGGATTAGTAAAAAAAGGCACTAATGCTTACAATGCCAGCTCTAGTTAGTGCCCATATAAATTTCCTGTAAGTGGTGGCACATGTTATTTTATGGGTACATGGTATTGCAGTACAATTATGGAGGGGAAATTCTTCACATTGAGTATAAAATACTTGCTGATTTGCGGATGTTAGCACTTTGCACTTCACACTTGTATAAGTAAATTACCCCTATGTAGTGCTTGTTGTTTTGCCACTTTAAAGAAGGCATTGCATGTATATTGTTGTGACTCTACTGCTCAACATTAGTGATGAGAAAATCTACCCTATTTTGCTTTGGCAAAACATTCACACATTTCTGTCATTTTTCCATGGTTTTGTTAAACGCATTGCATTGAAGTCAGTGGTTGTTTTCCTCACGCTAAAAAAAACTGTGGACTCATTGCATTGGAGTCAATTGGTGTTTTTTCAACCTGTATTTTCACTGCAGAATCTTGCCACAAATCTGTAAAATCTGGCGAAACATTTCGCTACTCAGCATCTCTTTAATGTTAACCTCAAACCCAGTAGAAATAGTTCAACTGTTTCACATCCTTTAGTAATGTTACACATTTGCACCATTTTTTCAAAAACACATATAACATCTACCCTGCCGGAGGAGTTAAAGTAAGTATCCTAGCTACACAGGTTTCAGATAGTAGATATAGCTACTTACGTCACATTACTATTATGTGCCATCACAGTCAGTAAGCATGGGAGTCTGGAACGTCACTGCTTGTCTGATCAGGCTTGTCCTGTAGGAGAAATAATGGCATCAATATATTACATGTGCTACACAAAAAAGATAGTGGCTTCATCTGTAGGACAGGTACAGGATCTATTATCCAGGAAGTACGAATACTTGGACCTATTTAGATATCTTACTTATTTATGAAAATAAGCAAATAATTATTAAATAATAACAAGCAAATCATTCCCGTAGCCCGTAGACTTGTATGGAGACGTGCGTCAAAAAAAAGAAGACGCGTGACAAAATAATTTCGCCACGCGACAAATTTTTTTTGACGCACATAGACTTTAATGGGCGTCTGCGACATTTCGCCGGCGGCGAATTTTTGGCGAAACGAAACGGGTCAAATTCGCCCATCCCTGTTTAGTCAATGGCAGAGGTCCTTTGAACCATTTGAATATGTTAATTGCCTTCCTGACATTCGAGTCATTTTTCAGAGGAAAACTCAATTCGAATTTTCGGTTTGGTTCATATTCGATCAGATATTAGACTTCGAGATTTTTCATAAATAACCTCCCATTCAAGTTGTGAGTAAATTCGAATTTATTACGGTTAAAAAGATTAACACAACTTCGAAATTCGACCTTTGATAAATATGCCCTATAGTATTATGATCAGTACACGGTACTGCATTCTTTGCAGTATTGTTTATAGGAAAAGCTTTTCACATTATTTCTTCCAATCCCCTACCATTTTTGTTATACCTTCATCATATTTTACACATGGTTTGATAATGTGGTGTCATTTTCTGGCACTAGGTTCTTCTGCTTCAGCCCTGAACTCTTATCTCTCTTCCACTTTCATATCTAAGCCACCGCAGGCAGCAGGGTAGGAAATGTAAATGAACCTTTCAGATAGAGAATAATTCCCTTTACAGTCCACTTGATGAATCAGCTTGCTCAATACAGAATGTATTTATGGTATTATAAAAATAAGTTGATTCTTCTCAGCAATCTCGTGAGTCGCTTTGTATGTTTTTTATCCAGATGGTACCCATTAGGTCCACACCTATTTACACCATGCGCCAGGGTTACGTTATGTTTTGTCTTTTAACTAAGAACGTGTTAGCCCAATAAGAGTTTTAATACAGCCAGCTTTACAGTTTGATGAAATGTACGGTGTCATTAAATAATTGTAAAATAAGGTTGTGGGTAAAAATCAAACTAATACTTTACATAAATAAAAACCAATAAGAAACCTGTAGAATTTATGTTTTATGCATTACCCATCTAATCCATTGCAAATGCTAACAATCCATCTTGTTTATAGGAAGGAAATAAATGAATAGCAGAGTGTTACAGTAGCCTAACAAATGAACAGGAGAGAGCATACGCATGGTCTTTCAACCCAGTCATCAATTAGCAGTAATAGCTTAGGTCTAAAGCACATCTCTTGGGACTATATCTAGATAATTTAGGTGATCATTATTCTAAGTGTGCTTAGTGAGAGAATCCATGGCTTCTGCCAGCTAAAAGGGGCTTAGGTTTGTTTGTTGTGTACTTTCAGCAAACGATTTCCCTCAGAATTATATACCATTTTAATGCAGAAAATGAAATGTAACTACGGGGCATATTTATGAAGGGTCGAATTTCGAATTTGAAAAACGTTGAAATTCGAATTCAAAAAGACCAACCAAAATTGAGTCACAGTTTTTTTTGGCAGAATAGGTCCGTTTTCGATTGAATAGGTCCGTATTCGACGAATTCGAATCGTAATTAATAGCACATTCAATCGAATTCGATTCAAGGTTTTTCCCCCAAAAAAACTTACATTTTTCAAAGTCCACCATTTGACTCCAAATAGGTTCTAGGAGGTCTCCCATAGGCTAAAACAGCAATATATTTGAATTTTCAATTTTTTTTCAAATTCGAATTGAATTTGGACTATTCCCTAGTCGAAGTACACAAAAAATAGCTCCAAATTCAAATTTTTTTCATTCGAAAATTCTCCTCGACCTTTGATAAATCTGCCCCTACTAGTTTATAATGATCTCTCTCTCTCTCTCTCTCTCTCTCTCTCTCTCTCTCTCTCTCTCTCTCTCCTTCTTTCTCTCTCCATATATATATATATATATATATATATATATATATATATATATATATATATATATATATATATATATATATATATATATATATATATATATATATATATAGCGAGAGAGAGAGAGAGAGAGAGAGAGAGAGAGAACAACTTGACAAACTCCATGTTTCCAAGGCCCCAGAACCTGAGCCAATATATTAACATGAAAACTGAACTTATAGTATAAATATGAAACCTGTTTTTTGCATTACCCTTGTAATCTATTGCAAATGCTACTAATTGATCTTGTGTATAGCACGGAAATGAATGAATAGCAGGGTGTTACAGTAGCCTAACAAATGAACTAGAGAGAGCATACGCATGGCCTCTAGGCTGCATTATTCAGTTACATTTGAAAAATGAACCTTTCAAAAATCTGAAAACTTGTGTCTGGTGTGCATTTGATATCTGGTTCTCTGGGGGATTCTTGGTTCCCCAGTCCAACACTAAAGTGTAAGAACAGTAAGTCCACAGGATTAATCCAACACCTTCCCCATCTACGTACACACAACCAAGTTCTCCTTTCTTTGCAATACTGGCCCTACTAAGTGAGCTGAAGGGAAGTGAATTACCAAGAATGCCTTCTGCTATTTTCCCTCCGATGCCCTATATATTGCAGGTTCCTATAGGCAGCATGGAGGAATGCAAAATACAGGACCAAAAATCTGTCACATGACAGATTTTACACCAAAAAAAATCTATTAGGATGTGTAAAACACCATCCCTGGCAGTATGGCTGGGAGTAAGAGTTATTATCCTTTATTTATATAACGCAGACTTGTTCCTCCGCCATATTTATCCACCCAATAATTGGATGTGCATTTTAACCTAACAGCTACAATCCACATTTCAGCCCTAATGCATTTTACTGATATGGAATACCCATACCTGGACTTTATATTACATTAATGTATAGGTGACTTACATACATATAGATAAAAGGACAAAGAAAGCAGATTGATAATTCCCTGCTTTATGCTACTCCACACACAACACAGACAAATAACACAAAATACAAAGTTTTCTACTGTTTTCTAATATCAGGCCCAAAGCTTACATGGACTCTATTACACGTTTCCTTATGTAACTGTTCTCCTACAGGGGACATCAAGAGTGACTCACTGTAGATTTAGCAGGTGGAAATTCTCCTTCCTTTTATCATGTTAACTTCTAAGCAGCCAGGAGCCGCTTTGGATTTAGAACTAAACTCTTTCTTGCAATGACAGATTAATTAAGATCTAAGGAAATGATAACGGTATAATCCCAGGCATCCCAGCAGTAAAGCAATAAATTGACTTCATATCGGTACTAGAACCAACATCAAAAGTCTTCATCACAGATCCACTTATCTTCATAAAATGCTCCCATAACGTTCAAATTACACCAGATAGAGGAAATAAAAATAAGTATGATGTTAAATGTCACTGATACAGCAAATAAAAATAGCTGCAAGATGATTTAGGTGAAAACCAGCTGGGCTATGTATAAGGCACGGATAGTTACTTATCTACATTTTGGGCTAATTTATACATTTATTATCTGTTATTGATGTAGCACCAACACATTTACACAGGCCCTTACAGTAATTATACATTCTGCACATGTCCCTTTCCAGTGGAGCTTACAATCTAAGGTCCCAGTCACATACGGCAGGATGTCTAAGGTCTTGCTGGAAATGTAAAGAATAAGAGATTAATTCCTAAATATAGGTAACATCTAATGACAAATGACAAAAGTAACCTGCTGTAAGATTATTAGGGTCTGCCATATGTGAAACTTTTTTAGGCAATTTTGGACCAGCAAGCAGTTAAATATTGTCACGTATCATGTCAGTATAAACCCTGTATTGTCGGTACTAGAAGAAAAAGAATTTACGTTAAACTAAAATTGCTGGAACCCAAAGCTACTCAAATACATTTGCCTTTAACAGTAAATATTATTTTATAACTAATTTCCTTATTTATTTGATCAAAATCAGCCATGTAAATGATGCATTAGACAAAAAACTGCCCTTTGAACAGCAGTTCCACAGCTACTAGTTGCCGTAAAGCCTCCTACCATCTGCATAATTTTGCCCTGATGGTACTAAACACAACCTGAAAAGGACTAATAGGAAGTAAAAGTCCAAAATAATTAGCCTTTCCTTTTATTGGGAAAAATCAATAGAGAAATAAGGCAATTTAGACATTTTATCTGTTATTTATAAAATGTGACTCAAAATGTAACAGCTGGGGTCCCTTATAATATCATGATGTAGGTTAAAAGGAGACAAGCATTACTCCCCTTAGCAACTGTTGCTGTAGCTCACCACTAACGGGCGATAATGTTACACTAATGAAACAGCCTCAAAGTTCTCAACAGAGACATATGCTAGGCTTGACCAAATAAACGTTTACAGCTAATGCATTATAGAGGCAAATTCATCTATTACAATGATATATAATAATTATCCAAAAAAAAGTGCCAGATAAAGAAAAAAAAGAGCAATTCTATTACCTTACAGCAGGCATTTTTTACCCATGAGCCACATTCAGATGTAAAATGAGTTGGAGAGCAAGGCATGCATAAAGTATGTTCCTGGGTGCCAAATATGGGCTGTGATTGGCTATTTGGTAGCCCCTATGTGGACTGGCAGCCTAATGGAGGCTCTGTTTGGCAGTACACCTGGTTTTTATGCAACAAAAACTTGCCTCCAAACCAGAAATTAAAAAATAAGCACCTGCTTTGAGACCATGGGAGCAACATCCAAGGGATTGCTGAGCAGCATGTTGCTCCCAAGTCACTGGTTGTTGTCATTGCCTTACAGCGTTTACCATACACATAGTACAGGTATGGGACCTATTATCCAGAATGCTCGGGACCTGGGGCTTTCCGGATAATGGGTCTTTCCATAATTTGGATCTTCACACCTTAAGACTACTAGAAAATCATGTAAACATTAAATAAACCCAATTGGCTCATTCTACTCCAATAAGGATTAAATATATTTTAGTTTGGATCAAGTACAAGGTACTGTTTTATTATTATAAATAAAAAGAAAATCATTTTAAAAAATTTTAATTATTTGATTATAATGGAGTCTATGGGAGACGGCCTTTCCATAATTCGGAACTTTCTAGATAACGGGTTTCCGGATAACGGATCCCATACCTGTAGTTCTACTGACTGGTCATATAATTCAGTAGCTAAAAGCCAGTCACATACTGAAAATGCAGCTGTACAGCCATAAATACATCTCCGCTGAGCAAATCAGAGGGATTGATAAGGATATTGTAAACGACACATTAAAAATAGAACTAAAATCACAACACATATTGTGAAAATTAAAGCATTCGGTACTTTAATTAGCTGGAAAAATGGGAACTAATTACCCATGGGCATGGGAGCTTTAACTCACACAGTTGAACAGACTTTGTGCAAAATTATTTCCTAGAAATGTACTGGGGATTAACAATGTGCAGTGAATTAACCTTCACTGCAAACACAAAAAGCAAGAGTTGACTCTATTAGTTTGTAACAAGCATGGGGCTATGATAGGAGGGTCATTTCAAGACATTAATTACAATAGGGTACACAGTGAAGACACCGTGGTAGAAGAAAATACAATTAAAATGTTCATTCCTTTGCAACTTTGTTACGGCTTGTTAAGTAGAAAAACTAACATCTATTAAATATATACATAGATTGTCTTGAGTGTTTCCCTGATAATCATTTCAATGTCATGGTGACCAGTCACACTGCTAAGAATATACATAATAACACAGTAAGGTTACACATGAAGTTAACCATTTGCTAAAGCACCAGTGCTGATATAGATGGCTTGAATCAAGATGGAAGTGAGACCAAGTACAACTAGACTAACTATTATTATTATTATTAGTATTATTATCAATCATACAAGTTTAATAACGTACAATAAACAACAAGTTGGTTTTTGGGTGCTACAGTAGTATATAAGCACAAGTTGCCCAGCCACATTGTGCATTTCATTTCAATGTAAGCAATTCTGTACTATTTTTCTTCCACCTAGTGATCATAAATGATGCCTCTACAGGAGACATGCCTTTTGCCATGGTTTGTGTTAAATGTTCCATGTTTGAAACATCACAAGTTTCAATCAGAAATCCTGACAAGCATTGAGTCTTCAGCAGAAGGAATTCTGCCTTTAGTTAAGGTATGATCTTTAGTTTCCTTTGCTCTGCTCCTACAGAACTGTGGGTGTATTTTATGAATTTTCATGAATATATAAACACTGAAAAATATGTTTTCATTACCAGATCTATTGTTTGTTGTAATTGTGGCTATGTATATAGTGCAAGGCACCGCCATACACCATTGCGTGGCTAAGATCACATTCATTTAGCTGTTCATTTTAGCTACACAGGACTGATTTGCAGTTGCCTATGAGAGCCAGTAGGATCTGTGGTTTCATTTTCTTATTGGTTGCAATTGGGTGCTGATTAGTTTCTATGGGCAGCTGCTCTTGGGCAATTTTAGCACCTATGTGTCATGTTCGGCACCCTATATCCAGAAACCCAAGCTAAGCTCCCTGGTCTAGGCTCTCACTTTAACTGCCGCCTTTCACCTCGGGAGGAGCCCTCGCATGTGCGCTGGCGTGATGACGTCAGCACGCAATGGTGCGAAATTTAAAAGTTAAAAGGGACCTTCCTGCTTTTTCTCATTGCCCGTGATAGGATTGTATTTCCTGGTGCTCCTGAGCCTTGTGCTATTTTGTCTGTTATCTTCTGAACCTGTTTGATTCCTGTTGTGACCTCTGCCTGGCTATTTTGACTATTCTGACTTCTGGATCCAGACCTTTGCCTGCTTACGACAACTCTTCTGTTTAACCCCTTGATTGATCACCTGGTTTTGACCCTTTGCCTGTTTTGACGATCCTTGCTATCTGCCTGCCTCGTCCCAGCCTGCCTGACTACGATTCTGCCTAATCCTTTTGTACCGTGACCTTCGGCCCAAAAAGACTTTGCTAACAGCCAGCCAGAACATCTTGCCTTTTACCCCTCCAGGTGGCACCCAAGTAAGCTGAGGGCTCCTCCCGAAGCCCAACGGTAGTCACACTACTGGTAAAGCCAAGCCGAGACCAGGGTACTTGGCACTTGTCCTGGTATTGGGTGCCGGCCGTGACACTGCATCTAACATACTCACTGCTATTGTTCCTAAACTCTTTTGCTTACTGTAAAATATCCACCTTGCTAAGGGGTCTATTTATAATTCTGTGTAAAAATTCCAGGCACCACAGTGTAAAAAGCATATACAGGTAAGGGATCCGTTATCTTGAAATCCATTATCCAGAAAGCTCTGAATTATGGAAAGGATGTCTCCCATAGACTCTATTTTAACCATATAATCCAAATTTTTTAAAATGGCTTCCTTTTTCTCTGTAATAATAAACCTTGTATTTGATCCCAGCTAAGATATAATCATGGGGAAGCAGAACCAGCCTATTGGGTTTATTTAATATATACATGATTTTCTAGTACACTGTTATGTAGATCCAAATTATGGAAAGATATGTTACCTGGAAAACCCCAGGTCCCGAGCATTCTAGATAACAGGTCCCATACCTATATTTCTCAAGCTGTGTATTGATTTTTGGTGAATGTATTCATTGCAGTATAATAAGCAGCAACCATGTGAAAAGTACTCCCATGCCTTTAACAACATCATTAGAGTTTACTACCAGTAAATATTAAACTAGTTTTGGACCAACTAATTTTAAATATATATTCAAAATAAATTGCTGATATAATATATATATATATTGTTGATGTATATCGTTTTTCTATAGCAATATTTTTGTAAGGAATACATGAGGAGAGATTTCCTTATTTCCTTTAGACTAGGGTTAGTTTTCGATGATACTAGTTTTTTTTCCTTTTGCAAATGAAAGCTTTTCATTTTTTTTTTAATGTAGGGAAACAGGGATTAGGTCAAAAGAGTCTGTAAAATGTGGTTTATACCCTTTCTTTGATGAAGTTAACAAGTTCTGGTAAATGACCTTGAACAAGAATATCTGTGGCCTTGCGTGTAAAAGCTGGAATGGAGATTTAGCAAGACGGCATTTTGAAAATACGTAATATATTTATTTATTGTTTATTATCACGTTCTTAATTTTGGACAACAAGATATAACATAACAGGAATATGTTAGTGTTTCAGTTTAAGCACTAGCAGTACAGCTATAGGTCAGAGATCAAAATGTTCCAAGTCGTTATTACACTTCAAGTGACATCTGTGATGTACTATACTTGTAATAATCCTAGTTGTTCCCAACATGAATCAGTTTGAAAGATCTCTGCTTGTTGCAGCTATACCCCCAGCAAAATGTTGATGCTACACAATGCTGAGATATTTCCTAGAGTAGCTTAAGCTCTGGTGGAATACATACTATTAACAGGCTGTAGCTAACTGTTGCACAGTATTTCCACCTGTTTGTTTTTTTTTTGTTTTTATTATCCAGAATTTTTTTTGTGTTATGATGCTACATAAATGGCAAATCAATATATAACAGATTAACAAGTCTCAAAATGTTTATGAATTATAAAAATGAAAATGTATATTATTATTGTTAAAAACTCTCTAATAATCTGTCAAGATGTCATCAACTCTTGCCACTGAAAAGCCTCCTTTCAGCCCACAGGAAATATCCATTCAAGCAATAGATACAGTATATGTCTATCATAGAATGCCTTTTTTTGTTTTGTCTCTACATCAAGATGACCGTCCTCTTGAATTGTGTAGTGTGTAGCTGACATAACTGGCAATTTATGTGACAGGACATCTTGCTACCAGATCTACTTCCAAGCCATTATGTGCAATTACTTCCATTCAATAACTTCACATGTAAGATTAGCAAGTGGGGAAATGTTGACATGGCAGCAGGCTATATCTCCCTTGCTGTAAGGTCTGAAGCTTAGGATTCTGTGTCATTATATGTGTGCTTTTGGCTATGCTGTCAGGTAGTTTCTAAATAATGTTGATAATAAAGGCCAAACGAATTATATGTAAAGAGGACAGCAAAGAACAATAAATATAATGGGTTAAAATAGTTTATTAATGTCAAGCAGGGTGGGATCAGAGTATGGACCACAATCAGTAAATTAGTAGGCTGATCTACTAAAAATAGCTAGTAAACTGCACAAATTAAGTTACCTATAGCCACAAATCAGCAATTAGTCTTGATAATTATTTATATACCATCATCAAAGGCATACATACACAAGACATACAGATAATGAAAGCAAATTTCGGATTATTCGATAGACAATAGCCCTGAATATTCATGGCATGGTCTTCAAGGCATCTGTTGCAATGTAAGTTCCATCTTTCTCCTACTTATTGCTCATTCTACACAGCTTAAAATAGGCTGTAACGGTTGGCACCCTAAACCCAGAACCGATGCCAAGCACCCTGGTGCTTCTGCCTGTAGCAGCCGCCTTTGGCCTCGGGAGGAGCCCTCAGCTACTCAGATGCCGCCAGGTCTTATAACAAGAGGTTCTGGACAAACAAAGGGGAACAACTGTAAAGCAAAAGTCTTTGGGCAGAAGGCGTTAGACAGAATCGTAGTCAGATCAGGCTGCGTCAAGGCAGGCAGATAATAAGCGTAATGAGGCAGGCAAGGGTCAAACCGGGAGATCAAACAGAAGGGATTTAGCAGAAGAGGTAGTCGGTATTCAGGCAAGGGTCAGGATCTAGAGGTCAGAATAGTCAAAAGCCAGACAGGGGTCACAACAGGAATCAAAACAGGTTCAGACACATTAGCTTAAAGCTCAGAAGCACCAGGAACAAACTCCTATAACGGGCAGTGTGAAAATCCAAACTGTGCCTTTAAGTACTTTTAAATTTTGCGCCACTGCGTGCTGACGTAAAGACGACAGTGCGAATCCGCCTATAAGAAGGACAGAGGTGTGCCGCGCGCGTCCTTAGGATTCACGGCACAGAAGAGGAGGCAACTTGTGGCGGGTGTCCTCGCCGAGGGGGCAGCAGGCGCCCCTGCCATCCCCCCTCTAGACCACCAGGGTGATTTTTTATTACATTTGCAAAGGGTTGCAGATATAATAATCATAACTATAAGGTTTGGTTAAGGTTATACATGTTGGGGTCATTTTGAGAGGGGAAGTGATTGGATTACAGGACATTGTAAACAGATATTGGAGGGTCTTTTTCACATAGAAAAGATCAAAGAATGAGAGGCCACCACTTTGGACATAATTTATTGAATTAAACTTCCATTTGAAGCAAAGGTGGTTCTTTGCGGTGACAGTTTGTGATAGCAGATTCTATTAATGCCTATTAATGGCTTGGTCTTCTCCTATTATTGAGAATGGAAAGTGCCACAAATATTAGCATATAACAACTGACAAGTTTTTAAGACATCTACCATACTGATGCATGGGAAGATTTACAGCAATATAGCCAGTAAGTTAGTTTGTATATTGCTTAATAGCAGTTGTATGTGCTCAAGTGTGAACATTCTGGATTTCAGTCAAAACCCTAAACCAGTGATTCTCAACCTGTGGCTTGTGAACTGCACCTAAACCAGCAAAGCACATACACAGTCTGCATTATGGGTAATGTGTGTTACAAACCATTGTCATTTGTGTTTTTTTTTTAATTTTATGTTCCTCTAAAATAAATGACCCCAGGACATTTCATTCATGTTTCATTGTCCCATATGTGCAAGTAAATGTATCACCACTTTTTTTAACGAGTGAAATGTTAAGAAAAATAGAAGTGACTTCAATGAAAATGCAAATGAAGCCACTTCCTATAATATATTCCTATATCGTAATAGCTATTACCATGAATATATCCTATTTCTCAATTATGGTATAGGGATGTACGGATGTACTTGTACCCCAGAGAACAATAAAGGACATTCCAATCAATTTTTCAAGGATTCAAGGAAGGAACATTTAGAGCTCAGTATTATAATGCTGCTATTATTAGAGGACTTAACTGAGCACTTTGAGGAATTTTATCTCATTATTGGAGATTACTTAACCTTACCCATGTCTTTTCCTCAAGACATTCGACGGCAGACGGCACTTCTGAAAAAAGAGGGTTTATTGGAAATCCTGCTGGAATACACCTAACGCGTTTCGGGAGTTATCCCTTAATCATAGGAACCTATGATTAAGGGATAACTCCCGAAACGCGTTAGGTGTATTCCAGCAGGATTTCCAATAAACCCTCTTTTTTCAGAAGTGCCGTCTGCCGTCGAATGTCTTGCCGTATACACAGTGGGGTCACTGTCTGACTGTGCACCTGATCAGAGGGGAGAGCGGTGAGCTAGTGCGGCCCTTCCCTTTTGTTTGCCTATCCATGTCTTTTCCTCTGTGTATTTCATTCAACTCCCTCTTCTTATTGATGTTATTTCAGCATCTTTATCATATCCCCATTTCTAAAATTCTTTTGTAGCTCCAAAATTGTTAATTTTTTTTTTCCTTTTTTTGATCAAATTGGATATGGTGCCTATTGTGCAAGAAGGCTAAGCACTAGCACAGTCAACTGGGCAGCAAGAGAAAATGCCAAATTGTACACATTTTATACATCCTCTCTCTTTTTCTTTCAATCACACAATCCCTATAATCTTTTATCTCGGCATTGCAGAAAGAGATATGTGGATAAGTACTTAATAACATACACAAGTGGGGTAGAGGCCACATAAGAAAGAGTTGTATCATGTGTGTTTGTTTTATAAAGGTTACACAGGTGTGTACTTGATTCCTTCATGAAAAGAGTGTTTGAAACTTTAGAACACACAGTGGATACATCAATAAATATGCACCTAAGATGTCTCTTGGTTGACTCTAACACCTGTATTTGGCTTTAGTGTTTCATACATAGAAATAAAGAGTGATTTCTAACATAGCTTTGTGTAAGAATATCCTGAGACCTTTCTATCACAAATGTGTGGTTAGAAGTCATCGTATGTAATATAAAAATAATTGCAAAATGTAGCTGAACCTTTATTCTTTCTTTTTTGACCATATATACTTGATGGTCTGTCTGTTTCTTATTTTACTGCTTTACAATTCCCCCATGATCTGTGTCTTAGCATTCCAGACATATTCAATAATAGAAATGTGGCAACAGTATTCTAACATTGTCAAGTTTTGTTTAGTAGTTGGGAAATCCATATAACTACCCTGCTGCATTCCCCAGGACTCCAAAGTAGTCAGGGACTCAAGATTTACTCACATGATCAAAGCCAGAATTCTACAGGACAAACTAGGATGAAATGCCCATTATTAAAAAGGCATATTATTATTATTAATAATAATAATAATAATACTACCATACTACACTGTTCCTTGGAGAAACCTGTGGCAGACTTGCAGTGAGATCATAAGCAAATAAGTTGAGGCAAAGTAAAGTAAGGCATTGTGTTTAACCTCTACATAGATATATGAAATCTAAATGCCAAATAAGAGAAAAATAATACAACAAATAATGTAAAATATTAATAATTTACAAAAATTAACTACCTATCATATAGTAATTCCTATAGTTCCTTAACTAAGTGGTTAACCCAACCATACCCCCTAAATCCAGAATTCCCCAAAATCTAAATGGCTAAGGAGAGAAAAATAATACAACAAATAATATATTATGTAAAATTAATGATTTAAAAATGACCAATTAACTGTGTATCAACTAGGAATTCCTATAGGTCCCACACATACCCCCCTAAATGGCGAATGGAGTCCTAAATTAATAGGACTTCATTACCACAATACATGTAAAATACAGGTATAGGATTGCTTATCTGGAAACCCTCTGAATTATGGACATACCATCTTCCATATCAATTTTAAGCAAATAATTCACATATTTTTTTAAAAAATTTATTTTTACTCTATAATAAAACAGTACCTTGCACTTGATTCTGTCTAAGATAGAATTAACCTTTTTTGGAGACCAAACAATCCTATTTTGGTTTATTTAATGTTTACATGATATTTTATTAAATTTAAGGTATAGAGATCCAAAGTATAGAAAGATCCCTTATCTGAAAACCCCCAGTTCCCAAGCATTCTGGATAACAGATCCCATATATTAAATTGGAAAAAGGGAGGCAATTATTTAATGACAATATGCTTTGCAAATTTGGCTTGCTGATAATATACTTTAATCAAACATAAGTAGGATAAACATATTGATTGATCACATCAGAAAATAAGAGGTGGACAAGTGTACCTAGTGAAGCAAATTTCTTACTAGAGGATTTTCTTGCATTCAGCAAGTTTCTTGAAGGGGTGGTTCACCTTTATGTTAACTTTTAGTTGTTATAGAATGGTCCTTTCTAAGCAACTTTTCAATTGGCTTTTATAATTTATTTTTTAGTGTTTATTATTTGACTTTTTCTTCTGACTCTTTCCAGATGGGGGTCACTGGGGTCACCACATGCTTTCTAAGGCTACACATTTGCTGGTATTGCTTCTTTTTATTATTGCTCTTTGTATTCAGGGCCTTCTTATTCTAGTCTCTTATTCGAATCAATGGATGATTGTTAGGGAAATTTGGACCATAGCAACCAGATTTCAGAAATTTAAAACTGGAATAAAAAGCTAAATAACTCAAAAAACAAAAAAGGAAAAACAACTGCAAATTGGCTCTGCATATCATTCTCTGCATCATACTAAAAGTTAAATCAAAGGTGAATAGCCCCTAGTTTAGTACAAAGTTGACATAAGCAATGCTCCACCAAAAGGCTGTTTGACTAACTCTTTATAATTAAACTTGGAGCTATTGTCCAGCAACATTTAGCTTAAGAAACATTAGCGACAAACGGCTTTCTCTTTAAAGCTTCCACATTAGAATGTTTGGTGAAAGAAGATCCAGTTTCCATGTTCGGCAATATGTGCTAAATTAAAACCCTTCATTAAATTTAGCTCAGAGAACCGGATTACCTCAACGTCTGCAAATCGTTCAGATGTAACTGACAAATTAATTATGACACCAATGAAATTCCTGCGGCAAACACCTGCCATATACCTAGAGCAGCTACAGTATGTGTGATTATCTATGCACATAAATATGAACCAGGGGACACGTTTATTTTGTTTTTCAATCCACCTCATGTAAACTTTTCAGGATTGCTTTGGAGGATTACAAAAGTACCATCTCAAGCACCTGTTGTTACCTATTAAGGCTTCTCTTGATGTACTTGCAAAGTGTATGTGTTTGTTTAGTTAAGGATGTGAAAGGCCTGCGGTGCACTCACAGTTTGACTCTTGTAAAGCAGCCATACATCTATTGATTGGAGGGCTGACCCCATAAGTCTCACAGACACATTATCAGATAAATGAAACATTTCCATGTCTACTGTAATAGACAACTCAAATTTGCATTCTGTTCTTCATTATTAATGGTTCTACAAACTCTCAAAAAAATGAAAAAAAAATGAAAATAGAAAAAAAATTGCTTAAATTTTGCCTAGGACAACTCCTATTGACCTCTACATGATCTCGCAAGTTTTTAGACAGGAAGCCACAAGCAGTACCTCTTCCTGTATACTGGAAAATGAAAGGACAAAAAATTATTTCTTTCTAGAAGGAAACAAGAAATACAATAGCAAGAATACCATTAAAACATAAAAACATGGAACTGTAAAGGTCAAAGAGTTATGTATATAACAATAATAATGTCATATAAGGTCATCTTGTGTAAGTATAAGAATAATTACCCTTTAATCAGTGTTCTTCCGATGATACAAAAGAATTTCAGGAATTTATGACCTATTGTTACATTGCAACAACATTTACAGACATAATAAACAACACTGATATATAATTGACATGCCTGTGGTTCATTGTTTACACAGCAGAAGGTACTGTATCATTGGTATCAATGTAGAGCAGAAAAGTCAAACTCCATCTGTTCTGATTTACAATTCCCATCATTCTCTATTAACCTAATCAGAGCTAGGATAAAAGCACACATGGAAAAATTGGGTCCTCGGAGGACTCTGTTTACCTTTTGTGTAAGTTAATTTAGCCCCCCCCTAAATTCTAAATACAAATACCTTTTTCATAAGCATATAATGAAACTATTGAATCAGACAGTGCCCCACTGGGACCTCTCTAATTTATGGTCTCCCCAGCAGTCAAATTCCTCTATTGATAAGATCCTTTTGTTTACAGTACATACCTAAATGGAACCTGTATAAGTAATTAGTATTAGATATGAGTTATATGAGTTACGTTATGAGCTTTTGTTATGAATTATATGTGAACAAGACATGTTGCTTAGATTTTTGATTGTCTAGACATGTAGGATGTTCTCTAAGGCTGTGCTACCTGAGGACTTGAGCAATCATATATGGGAAATTAGAGAGGATCGATTTCTTCTGGTAATTTAACAGCAACGGGGAATACTCAATCAACAATCTACAACGCAATTGTGACTGTCACCTTCAACATCACATCTCTTGCCTTCAGGAAACAACCTAAACTCAACTACAACATTTTGTTTGCTTCTACTTAGTAAAGGCCATCAAATTGCCTTGTCTAGTGAATCCCCCAGTACAGTAATCATTTCTCCTGTATTTACTAAATAAGCTCTTTGTAAATTGTCTTGGTAATTGTGCTATTTTGGACCATGGAAACGGGAACTGCTTTATGTGTTCACTTCCATAACGATTGCAGCATTACTTGACTGCACTCATCTATCGTCAGGTCTAGTGCTACAGACACATACAAATTGCAAGTTTAATTCTGTGCAGCATATTGTCAAGTGCCTGGTATGCACATAGTTGCTTAAATAATGAACTTATAACTTTATTCCAGGCACTAATTGATTTCTTGGAAATGTGAACAGGCTACCACTGTATAATGTACAACTGTTACATGAACAGAACAAACCTGAAGAACACCTGTTCTTAATTGTGAGAAGTCTTTGAATTTGGTTAGTGGATTAAGACTTTTTTTATAGAAAGAATATCATTTGGAATGGTGGTATTTAATTGCTATAGGGGGAAAATTCTCCCTCACTACAAAAGCACCCACAAGGGAGGTGAGAAGTATGTTAACTGTCAATTCTGCAGGAGCACTGCTGTGTGTACTGTGATTAAGCACACAAGAAAGTGGCGGCTGAACAGGACAATATATCATGTTACTTCATCTTGATGCAGCAGAGAAGAAGCCTGCACACAAAATCCCTTTAGAGCTCAATGTAATAGTAAAAATGGCACTATGGAACTTAATGGTAGCTACAGAACAGCCAAACTGATGCTGAGGTTTAAGTCTTGGGTTTACTATTGTATACTACAAGATGTGTGTTTTTGACATGAGCTCATTAAGTAGGAATTGTGTAAAAAAGTGAACAAACACTACATGAAGTGTAAATATATGTGAATCTGTACTACCCACTTTGCAAAGCAGAGAGATTTCACGTTCCAGAATCCATCATCTCATACTGGTCTCTGCAATCACTGAGGCAGACTATGTGGAATCAGAAATGTTTGGGTAGAAAATCAAATATACATTTAAATTTATGTCTGGAAGTTAAGATAGTATTTATGTGCCTTTTCTGCATAAGCCCATCTGAATGAGCTTGTGTCATAAAGGTAGAAGGGGGTTTTAGTTTTCTTTTAAAGGTGCTCTCTAAGGTTCTAAGGGTCTAACTGCTGGTGGTGTCTACATTCATGATCACATCTGTAATATCAACTCACAAAATAGTGATCAGTGAGTCCAGATTAGTGGTGTTCTCCATCAGTGAGTCCAGGTTAGTGGTGTTCTCCATCAGAGCTGAATTACCCATTTGGAGAATTAGGTGAGTGCCTAGGTCCAACCTGATTCAAGGGGCCCAGAAATGGTGCAGCATTGGAGTCCCCACAACCAGAGGCATAACTACTGAGGAAGCAGATCCTGTGGCTGCAGGGGGCCCAGGAGGTATAGGGCCCCCCTAAGGCCCTAATTCATTTACAAATGGTAAAACAGATCGACCTTTAGACATTTTGGGGGCCTGAAAGATAGTTTGCTGTGGGGCCCGTAATATCTAGTTACATCACTGCCTCTGCGGTGGGATTGGATAATCTCCTGCAAACTGTTCAGTCCCGCAGCACAGGTATAGCTAATAGAGAAGTATTTTCTCTGTTGGGCAAATATATGACAGCATTCATTAGCATGCAGGCTTACTTATTAAAAGTATCCCTATGAGGAGAGCATCTGCACAAGAAATTAAATAAAGGTATAAAAAGGGTACATGCCTATATATCTATATTTTGTCCATAATCAGAATACTAAAAGCATTTTGTTCATATAATTAGAAGTTTAATTCTCACTTCTTTCTTTACAAATTCTCTTGCTGGGAAATGTTCTGAAACTGCTGACACTGGGGAATGTAAATTTAATTTCTTTACCACGGATTCAATTTAAAGGAAAAAAAAAACAGTAATTCAATGACAAAGTGACACATTTTTGAAGGTTGTAATGAAGTTGTGAAATCACTTTCAATTCTGGCTTCTGTTTAAATAAACGGTAGAAAGAAATTCTTAAAGAGTAAAAGTCATCATATAATGCAATGGATACCATAGCACAAGTTGTGACCTTGACTTTGTGTTTGCCTTACCTCTGGTTGTTATTTGTATACAGCATTATACAGCACCACCCTACTGTACCCCTGTATGTTTTTGATGCACCAAATCTCCTGGTATCTTCCGATGATAAGTATTCCCACCAGTGCCCTCTTCTGCTGCCAGACAGGTACTCTTAGCATTTTTAATCAACCCTGAGCTTGACTATTTTCTGTTTTTATGGTTGCAAATATCATCTTGGAGAACTGCTGATGTCAATAAGCAGTGGTCAGACTCATTGCATGACCACCTCAACTATTCCGAAGCTGCTAGATCAGATAGATCCCAGGGCATAGAGAATTGCCGGATGGTCTTATGATATCCCTGCTATGGTTCTTAGATAGTATTTAATTGTTACATCATCTACGAAGAGTTTGAGAGATTATCACAGAGCATAATGCTATATAAAAACCTAAATATGATTACTATCTTGGTTTCATCAGATGGACTCTTCTGTCAAGGTCAGCAGCCATTCTGCCTTTGACAGGATGGTCACAGCCTTTCATATCACCTTCCACAGGGCTTCTGTTGTGTTATAATCCCAGATAAAAGTGTTCTGCATGGCAACCTGCATAGAAGGGACAACTCCCTATGTGTTTTAATATCCTTTCTATGTCACAGCAATCATTTCAATTGAGATGGAGCCACCCCATATGTTTTACCAGGAAACATGTCGATTTCAGTTTAAAAAAGATGTGATAGTGATCTTATTAAATGGTGTGCCATATTGGGGAATAGCTAATCATTCCAGCCAGATAGCTGGAAAAGGCTCAGGAAACACAGAGCTAATTTTCTCTGAATTTCCAGGCCTAGTGACAAGGGGGTTGCCTTAAAAGGCTGCAGGCAGAATATGGACACTTCTCAAAAATGGCAGCAGAGAATAGGCCCATGTGCCTAAAATCTACATTGGTATAGTAAGTGGATGTAAATATTTAAAGTCATGTAATTATTTAAAAGGGTTTTATGTGCTCATGCTTGTGCATAACAAAATGTCACTGATGATCTCCATCATGGCTGGTTAGAAATCCATTTTGAACAGTTAAATGCTCAAAAACACACAATTAGGCCATAGGTATTGAGTCAAACAATTAACTATTTGAGTTTAGTAGTGCAGCTTGAGCTTCTATGGGGGGCAAACAGGTTAACCCTTATATAGGTTCAGTGCTATAAAGGGCCCAGCCAAGAATATTTGTTGATTCTCTACAAGAGTTTGAAGCCTTACAAAATATGTTTTTCCTGACTTATGCCTGTATCAATATGTAGCAGGAAAGATGGCTTCCATTTGAAATTTTCCTCTCTAAACCCACCAGATAGCTTCTCTTAGACCTATCACCTTCCAGTTATTCCTGAACAAAAACCCCTGCCAACATTCTATAGCAGCATCTCTGAATATACTAAGAAAACAGTTGCTTCCCTTGTCAAATACAGTATACAGCTACCAAAAGCTAAATGTTTTTGTGCTAAACTGCTCAAATAAAAGCCCCTGTAAATTTTGTAAGTAAAAAAAAAATATAATAGATGCTTGTGAGCAAAATAAATGATTAGCTGAGCATGACTGACACGAGTCTAGGCATTGTAGACAATATTATTATAACTAAGCATTGCCCTCTGAATTTATTGTAAAGGTTATGCTTCTTGTTTGCTGTGGTGGCACAATTCTTACAATCAAGTTGATGTTTTATTCTGTGACTGAGCACAACTGCTTGTCTAGAAGTTTATTGTATCTATAGTCAATAACAATAACACAGGGGAAAGCAAAAACTAAAGTGGAAGAAATGTTAAAAAAAATAAAAGGATTAGGAAAGAAGGAAGACAGACAGAAATGAAAGTGAAAACCACAGAAGATATTCATGTATTATAAACTGTTCTACATGTCACATGCTGAATAAGGTCAATATATTCAGAACCATAAACAAATAAATGACAATACAACAAAATAGCTCATTTGCATTGCATTATAAGGGATTTTTGGGGGATTTGGGGATCTTTCATTGTGATAAAGCCAGTGTAGCTCAAATCTTAAATCTTAGAGATATGCATTCACCATAATCTGTCTTTTTGGAATCTCTTTTTCTGCCTTTTATTTCATAGATGGGTTGTTACCATAGCAACAAGTGCTGTTCTGTTGGAACCCAGTGTTAATGTGTAATGTATCCTAACTGCTTTCTACTATACCAATTGAGAAAAAGGAAAGTATAATGCCCGGGATTTGCCACATCTCATTGCATCCCAAGCATGCAATGTTTTACATACTTATATTAGTTTTACAGCATTATAATTAAATGTATATTATGTAATTCACCAAAACACTGGATTTATTAGCTTTCTGCCAGTGTCCATTTTAGAACTCAATTTGTAGAAAACATCAGAAATATGTTGCACAGTTGAAGATCATGAGGCACAGTTGAATTTCTGTACATTAGTCAAATGCTAAAATTAACATTTAAATCAAGCATCGGATCATCGGTTTAAAGGCAAAGTGTTTCTGTACTAGTTCTTAGGTACACTAGCAATGCTAACAACCATAGGATCTGTCATGGGGCACAGTATTTAAAGGAAAACTATACCCCCAAACAATGTAGGTCTCTATAAAAAGATATTGCATATAACAGCTCATATGTAAAATCCTGCTTCATGTAAATAAACCATTTTCATAATAATATACTTTTCTAGTAGTATGTGCCATTGGGTAATCATAAATAGAAAATTGCCATTTTAAAGGGCCGCCCCCTGGGATTGTAGGATTCACTGTACTCACAAACATACCAACAAACCATACATGTTAGGTCACATGAGCCAATTAACAGACAGAGTTGTGTCTTTTGCTTCCACACTTCTTCCTGTTACAGTTAGAGTTGTAGTATTTCTGGTCAGGTGATCTCTGAGACAGCACAGACCATCACGAAATGGTGGCTCAAGGCAAGAGATGTAAAAGGGCAAGATTTACTTAAATATATATTCCAGTTTGGTAAGATTCTTTAATATGCCACTTAATATGATATGAACTATCTGTTGCTTAAGTGTTCATTTTGGGGGTATAGTTTTCCTTTAAGGCTCTTACTGGGGGGAAATACAAATTAAAGAACATACAATTTTTAGTCACATTAGGGGACAGATTTATCAAGGGTCGAAGTGAATTCGAGGGAATTTTCAAAGTAAAAAAAATTCGAAATTCAAAGTAATTTTTTGGATACTTTGACCATCGAATAGAATACTACGACTTCGAGTTCGAATTCGATTTGAAGTAAAATCATTCGAATATTCGACCATTCAATAATCGAAGTACTGTCTCTTTTAAAAAACTTCGATTTCAATGCGTCGCTGAATTAAACCTGCCGAAGTGCTATGTTAGCCTATGGGGACCTTCTAGAGCATTTTTCTAAGTTTTTAGAAGTGGAAGTAAAATCGTTTGATCGATCGCTGAGTGTATATATTCATCCCCTTCCTTAAATGGATGACTCTCTTTTCTCTAGCACTGGCCCTGGCTACTTAATCTCCCTATCATCCCTATTGCCCTTTAAAGGAAAATCTTGCATTATTCATAACTAGTTGTTTTTGTATTTTGTAGTTCTTTTGCTATTTTGATATTAAAGTATGGAACGGGCCAAATTTTTAGATCTGAGGGTCTCTAGCATTATAGGTCAGTAATGGGGAACGATTTTAAGAGGGACCTACCCTAAATCCTAAACCCTAAAGCACAAGACAATAGATCATTTGTAGCATCTTTTTATATCTGATATTGCCCTTGAGAATAACCTCTGCCAAGACAAGCAGTGTGGTATCTCACACTCACATCTATAAGAAAGATCATCTGCTATGCATTCAATAATATATTTGAAATGTACAAAATACTAATACTGTCAATTTTATAATTTGATGCTATTGGAAGCACAGTGCATAAAACTTATGTTGGTTTCCATCCAAAAAAGACAAGGACAGAGAAAATGTTTACGTTCCCGGAACTGCTGTACTTTCTAAAGGTCCTTCTATTCTAACTCCATGCCATTCTTTCTGGCAATTCAGCAGCAGTAGTCAAATGTCACAGGTTGAAATTTCCTGATATACTTGATTTATCATACACACATGTTTCATAACCTACAGCTTTGTGCTTTACTTATCTGTATGTGGAAAACAGGCACATGCACTCAAGATGCAATGGTGTAGAGTGTGTGCCTTTCATATGAGCCTAGATTAAAAGGACGAGGTGGCAGGCATGGTTTTCATCTCTATTTTAATACCCAAGAATGGGAAAGGTATCCAAGAGTCTTGCACTTTAGGGAATACTTGTTAAAAATCTAACCAGAATAGTCCAGAGGTATTCACAGCACTTCAGTATACTGTATATAGAGTTAATAACACATTCATGTTTGTCAAGAATTAAAACAAAGAAAGCATTTAGTGCTTTGACTGATTTGCCAGAATGTATTTGACTGCTGTTGAAGCTCAGTAGCAGTACAGAGCTCTAACACCCCAATGAATTGTTAATTATCGAAAATGAACAATCTTTACAATTAAACCAGTTGAAGTTAACGATTTAGAAAAGCTTTTTTCATGCATAAAAAGTCTGGTCAATCTGACGGATTTGTTTTTTTTTTAACCTCCATAAGAATAACAACGATGAACATGTGCAGCTTTTTAGTCGTTATTGGTTTATTCAGCTTTTGTCAAGGAAGAATCAGATTTGATTTATATACGCGTTATTTTTAGACATTTCTGTTACGCTGCTTTTTTCCAAAACGCCATCTTGAAGCCTTTGGTTGTCACTTCACTCATTTAAAAGCAGACACGTATGCAAGTCACACTTAACAAGCCGATTTCTTTGTGTGAAAGGATAATGTGTAGAATTTTGTCAAAATAGTGCCTCTGGCTATGTTTTATTTTTCATAGCAGGAACACGGAAAATAAATAGCTGCAGTACTTTGATAACTGAGGGTAGAAAAATAGCACATAAAGAAGAGCCTGTCTATAAGAATGAATGACTTGTTACTGACTAATAGTATATTGTACAGACTTATTTTGGCTAAAATGTTTCAGTAAAGGCTTTCAAGCTATCAACTGTCTTTCTCATTGACTGTTTATCTGAACAAGAGAAATTGGGTGCTCAAAGGGCTTCCATGAAATAGAGACATCTCCCTTAAAACTAACAAAACCCATTTATACTTCTGCTGTGAAAATAACAACATAGCAGAACATCAGAACTATTCAAAGTTTTCCTTTGTTGCTGGGAAAATGTGAAGCTCTTATTTCACTTGGTGCAGGGCAACACAGGCAAATAGTTAAATAGTAGAAATATGTGTTGAGTCAACTTTGGACAGTGTGAATTTGTGTTTATCCAAGTAAAGATAAGAATCTTATCACCAAATACAAATTTGCTGCAAAGTTGCCATTTTTTTTTGTGAATCTGCACTAGATGTGTTTTAGTTCTGCCAGAAAAAGAACGACTTTTGGGGCCGTTGACACCCAAAAAACACCCGTCCGATGTTTTCAGTGTGAAAAGAAAAGAAAAACATTGATATCAATGCATTTTAGTGCAAGAAAAAACACCCATTGGCTCAGATGCATTTGGTGAAATTTATTTTGCAAATTTTAGTGAAACAAAATAGGACAGTTTCACTAAAAATAATAAAAATTATATTATAATATATATTAGGGATGCACCGAATCCAGGATTCGGTTCGGGATTCGGCCAGGATTCGGCCTTTTTCAGCAGGATTCGGATTCGGCCGAATCCTTCTGCCTGGCCAAACCGAATCCGAATCCTAATTTGCATATGCAAATTAGGGGCGGGAGGGGAATTGTGTGACTTTTTGTCAGAAAACAAAGAAGTAAAAAATGTTTTTCCCTTCCCACCCCTAATTTGCATATGCAAATTAGGGTTCGGATTCGGTTCGGTATTCGGCCGAATCTTTCGTGAAGGATTCGGGGGTTCGACCGAATCCAAAAAAGTGGATTCGGTGCATCCCTAATATATATATAATATAATATATAATTGTACTGGTGTTGCAAGCTTGAATTGAGTCATCCATGTATGTGTACATATTATCCATCTCGATACATATTGTACCAGGTCTAAATAAGGACCAAAGTGTTCTTTAAAGCTTGTAATTCATGATCTATGCAGTTACCCTTTAGAGGATATTGCATAAATTCAATGTCTTCCTCATATTCTTATTGGATAACATATTAAAAATTGTGCTGCTACTTAATATCAAAACCACTCATTATGAGGGAGAATGGCAGATGTGAGTTCCTGCTTACGTGTATGTGCAAGAGGTTGTGATGGACTGACTCAGAACTTACAAGTTAATAGTAAGTCAATTTATTACAAGAGAATTCGTATGAAGTCATTTCAGTATATGAGTTTGTGGAAATACTCTACAACTTGGATTCTAGTTTTTTCATGCAAGCTCCTAGCAAATAGTAAGTCAGTGTTAGAACCATATGTGTTTTGATTCATGGGGGGAAATGACTACTAGAGCTTTGCCCTGTACAGTATTTTGTTTTGCCAAAAAGAACTGCAGTTTTTACCCCACAAAACACAGGAAAAATTCCAATAGCCTCTAATGTATTGGACAGCGAAGAATGGAAGCACAGGAACACCCATAGACTACAAAGTGGTTGGCACAAATTTAGGCAAATTTCATACATTTTTCAAATATTTTGCAAATATTTCTCTGAGGCATCACAGGACAATTTAGCTACCACTACTGACTAGCAATGAAAAAGATCCCTCTACTTATCCAGACGTATTATTATGATATTACAGAGACTACATTGCAGTACATTTTCATTTGCAGTTTTATTTGTTTTGATATGAAATTATCACATAATTCAACACCATCTTGTACCTTGCTTGTATTACATATCGGTGCGAACATTGCAGCTTTTATTACATTATCCCAATAGCTGTTTAATGCAGAATTTAACAGGCAGGCGTGCTATCTCCATTGGTAGATTAATGCATGTCCATAGGGATTTTATTCTTCCAGCTATGTTTGCGATATCACCTTACGTACACACTAGTGAATAAGATATGGAATTCATTGTCAGGAAACTGTTATCCAGAAAGCTCAGAATTACAGGAAGGCCATCGCCTTTGCACTCCATTTTAAATAAATCATTTTAGTTCTTAAAAAGTATTTCCTTTTTCTCTGTAATAATAAAACATTAGCTTGTAATTGATGGTAACTAAGTTGCATGAATCTAACAATCCTATGACTTTTTTTAATCTTTGAATGATTTCTAGTAGACTTAAGGTATGGTGATCCAAATTATCGAAAGATCCCTTAACTGGAAAACCCCAAGCATCCTGGCTAATAGATCTTATACCTGTATTATAGTAGAGGGTTTAATATTCTGCACCTTGTATAGATGTAGTAAAGTATGCCATTTTAATTAAAAAATATAATGGTTTAAAATGCAGCGTGTTGCATATTATAAGCATAATTAGTAGTGATGGGCGAATTTGGGGCATTCCTGCGAAAATCGCGAAAAATTCGAGAAACTGTGCCAGCGTCTCGTTTTTGGACGCCAGCGCCCGTTTTTTGGACGCTGGCGAAAATGCAGCAAATTGCTGGAATTCACTGCGGATTCCTGCCTGGCGAATAAATTCGCCCATCACTAATAATTAGCACTGAAATCTGACAGGTAACTGCATCTGTAAAACAATGTTAAAATGTAAAAAAAAATATTATTTAGAAGGCATTAAATAATAATATCCTTGTATCCCAGAGATGATAGCTCCTAATTTTAAGTTCTAAAAATGCAGTGATTTATTTCGGCCTTGTTTACCTGTGCAGGAGTGACTAGAGTTTTACCATAATTCCACTTTTCACCTGATTTTCCTCCAGCTATGCACAAAACAGTTCTTAGTTAATTATTAGATACTTTTAACAACACTTGTCTCTTGCATCTAATTAGTTCCCATAAAATATTTTTTGACCTTGAGCCAAATTCAGTTGTGCATCTAATGAATTTTAAATATATGTTCTCATAGAATCTTCCAGAACTGGTTATTCGTCAGGAATAGTGATGGGTGAATTTATTCGCCAGGCGCGAATTTGCGGCAAATTCCCACGAAAACTGCCGATAAAAAAAACGGATGTCGGCATCAAAAAAAAAATGGAAGCCAGCGTCAAAAACAGACGCTGGTGTCAAAAACGAGATGCCGGCGCCGTTTTGCGAATTTTTTGCCGTTTCCCGAATTTTGCTGGAAATTCGCGAATTTTTTGGCGAAACGAAATGCCCCAAATTCACCCATCACTAGCCAGGTACAAACAGATTTACAAACATTTAATAGTTTTTTGTAAAAAAAGATTGAGTACATTTTCCCAAAGTTAATAAATTGGTGAATTTGTATTAAAATATTTGTTCCCATTTTTTTCTACTAAAAGTATTTTTCAATTTTGCTTCAGGGTTGTTTCACCTTTTTCTGGGTGGCAAATAGATGCAAGCTACAAGCATCCCATGAAAATATTGAATGAGAATTTCAATAATAAAAGTTGGTATCTCTGCCACAAGTTAGTGTGAAAAATAAAGTCGTCTATAGCAACAAATACATGAGAATTGAAATATCTGTTAAAATTTTGCCAAACAGTAAGAATTCAGTCAAAACCATAGGCTTTGGATTTGCATTGGATTTTATTTTTTTTATCTTTTGCTAGCAAATTAATTATGTCTGAAAATGTTATTGATCACATCTATAGTATATTGTAAAAATGCAAATTTATATTTGCATTTAGTTCCGCATTCGCTTAACTTTTTTGTGAAGGATTTCGCTTCAGCAGAGGGTATACAAAAGGCATCACAAAATGCAAATGAAAACAAGACCTTACATTAATTTTCACTTGTTCGTGTTTCCATCTTGCTATCCAATCCTCCCCCACAACTGACTGCTTGGAACACAGTCCACAAGGAAACATTAAAATAACTAATGTCTTTTTTTTTTTTAAAGCCAGCAAGGAAACCATAATAATTATGCTGAAAATAACGCACTGCTTCAAGTGATTCAAGCCAACACAGCCAGTAAATACAAGGAAACTTGAATCAGAAGCCAAGCCTGTTGTCCCTACTGATTTTCAATATTTGGAATATTTTGAGCTAAATTATTTAATATTTACTCGGAAAATGAATGAACATTTTGCTGTCTTACGCATGTACAGTATAAGTAGTGATGAGTGAATCTATTCTGTTTGCTTCATCAGAAATTTCTCAAAACTGTGGAAAAATTCGGGAAATCATTGGGTGTTTTTCACTTTTACTGTCTATTTCTTCTGTGAAAATTACAATGGTGTCTACAGGAGTTTTTAATGCATCAACTATTTCTGTGCATTGGACTCCATGCACGTTTTTTGAAGGTGACTTTTTTTTTTGCAGAATATTCTGCGCACAATGCTCTGAGGGTATTTTTTCACTACAACTTTGAACATTTTCACCATACCTGTAGAAAGATTTGTATATGTCCTGTCTAGGTTCCAGAGATGACCAAATGATTTTAATTTATTAAAAAACTGCTTGTCCTGTATTCATAGTATACAGTGTTCACTGTCTTTTGCTTCCCCATGAAAGTCGCGAAATTCGCGAAACGGGTGAAAAATTTGTGAAACAATAATTGTCGCGGGTGACATTTGACATTCTCACGGCAAATTCACGGATTTATTTGCTGCTAAACGCGGAAATTCACGGCGGATTCGCACCTGCCAAATAAATTCGCCCATCACTGCATGTGATATGTTAGGTGAAAAGGCTGCAGCTTATTTATTAAATCACATAAATTATCACCAACATAACCCAAAACAGTTGAGTGTAGGGCAATATACAATCACATTTTTATAATATTTAACTATTAACTTTCTTAACATCTGATGGCTGCAGAGAATTATAGCCCCTTTCACCTGGCCCCTTCCATCACTTTGGCCCCAGGCCTAATCCCTGTTACGCCCTATACTTGATACTACTTTCACCGGCTCCCCCACCCAGGGGAGCCCCTCCCACTGCAACATTACACTAACACCTCCCCCCTACACCGCTAACCCCCTTGTTCTGGGGCGGGTGGATGAGAGCTGTTCAAGGTAAAAACTAATGCTCCCTTCATATGCCGTACAGTTTTGGTCTCCATCACTCAAACAGGACATTATTGTATTAGAGAGGTTACAGAGAAGGGCAACTAAGCTGGTAAAGGTATGGAAAATCTTAGCTATGAGGAAAGACTGGCCAAATTGGGGATGTTCACGCTGGAGAAGAGGCGTTAAGGGGTGATATGATAACTATGTATAGATATATAAGGGGATCATATAATAATCTCTCTAATGCTTTATTTACCAGTAGGTCTTTCCAGATGATGCAAGGTCACCCATTCCGATTAGAAGAAAAGAGGTTCCACCTAAATATTCAGAAGGGGTTTTTTACAGTGAGAGCTGTGAAGATGTGGAATTCTCTCCCTGAATCAGTTGTACAGGCTGATACATTAGATAGCTTTAAGAAGGGGTTGGATGTTTTTTTAGCAAGTGACGGAATACAGGGTTATGGGAGATAGCTCATAGTACAAGTTGATCCAGGGACTAGTCCGATTGCCATTTTGGAGTCACAAAGGAATTTTTTCCCCTCTGAGGCAAATTGGAGAGGCTTCAGTTGGGGTTTTTTGCCTTACTCTGGATCAACTGGCAGTTAGGCAGGTAAAAAAAGTTGAAAGGTTGAACTTGATGGACGTGTGTCTTTTTTCAACCTAACTTACTATTCTACTGTGTTACTTCCTTCCTCTTTTAACCCCTTGGGTCTCTACCCATACCAGTAGCAACCCATGAGCTACAACACCCATAATCACTAACTCCATCCTTTGGTTCCCTCATTGCTAGTCATGGCTCTGTCGTTCCCACTTCCTGGCTCACTCCCCACTGGCATTGTAGAATCTTCAATATAGGGAGCTAATTGAGCAATATGGTGATTTGCTAAACATGATTACTATCCCTGCTGAATATAGACTATTATAGAGTATTCAAGAAAACCACCCATTTTAGCTATTCGCTTGAATGGTAACATTGAGGGGGGTCATCATTTTTTTCTTCCCTTTTTGTGCTATAGAATGTTATGTGAGTTATGACACTTTGATCACAGGTACTAAGTTGTTTTAAAAAGAGGATCTGGAAACTTGTAACCACAGAGGAATGTTTCCCCCCACTGAAACACCCGGCTGGAAATAGCTTCAACTGGGATTTTGTTTGTCTTTCTCTTAATCAACGCAAAGTGGGTCTGGCAAAGTTTGAAGGTACTGCATGTTTTTAATTCAACCTCCAGAACTACGTAGCGGTGTCATATGAAAATCATTATAATCCTTCAATTTATAATTCGAGAGGAAGAAAAATAGAATATGGCAAAATCCAGATGTAACAAAGAATATTTGCCTGGCCAAGCGCTGTAGGCATTTCTTTAAAAAAAAAAAATATATATATATATATATATGTATACATGTAGTTCAGCACATTCTAAGGAAATACTGCATGAGAACAGTATAACAAAATACAGTAGCAATCATTTGTCAGATTTATAGTTGCAGCTATTCAGTTCTGCACTGATAAAATGGATTGTTAACTAAGGAAGCATTTCTCTTTTATTTAGGACATGAATCCTTCAAGCATTTCAAAGTAGTAATGATGATAGAGGTGCACAGCTTTGTAGCACTTCTATCCACCACCAACCGAAAGCCGAGCGGGCACATCTTTTTCTTGGCCAGCACCATAATCAAAATACAAGTCATTTGTTTGCTCGCCTAAAGCTATGTATTTCGTTAGTGCATGTTGCACGTAGAAGCGCTAGAAAATGCCATTTATTCTAATCTTCATAAAGTTGCAGAGATCATTATAGTTTGTGTTTCACCAAGTAGAAGGAACGGGAGATGGGGATGAAGGAGGGAAAAAAAATATTTTTATGTTTTATGACTGAGCTTCTAAATATCATACAACACGTGTGAACTTCTATTTCCATTTTCATTGTTTATACTTACACCACTATAGCATGGAGATAACCCTAGTCTAATAAGAACTCTCCTGCTATATTTAATTGCTGACAGAATACTGTACAAACTGCCTCTAGCAGGAATGACATACACAGGCAAATGCCAGGGGCCACACGTGTAGATATAATCATTATATTTCTTCTTATTAATAATAACTAGTGTTGTGTACATTGAGCAAAATAATTAAACGTTTACATACAGTGGAATCTTACATTGTCAGCATATTTCAAATCAGATAACAAGATATTTATATTGTTTTTATTCCCAGATTGGAAACGTACAGAGAAAAAAATAAAACACCAAGAATTGAAAAGCCAATGGCCATTTTCTTACACTAAAATATAAATGAAATCAGAGCTTCCTAGTTAAGCAAATAGAGATCAGTGTTTATCAATGTGCTCAGAAGTGTTTATGGTATCATAATGGAAGCTTGAAGCTGATTGCCTCACATTACTTCCAAAGGCAGAGTAGATAAATTGCTTTATGAATGGTCCATCAGTGGATGAGGATTCAGCCTTCTATCCATCTGATTATTATCAATGCCAAGTCCTGTAGAATATGAATACAGGAGAGACTTACCCAGCAAAACTTTGGTTGAAACCCATACCCCCTCTCATATTGACAGTTTGCAGAACAGTAGCTTGCTTTGTCTTTTCTATTGCTTTCAGCAACCTGATGAAGACCACACAGAAGCTCAGCAAACGTACATATGCATTGCTCTCTTTATATGATGGCTATATTCAAGGAAGGGAAGCTAGAATTCTCTGTAGCACGCCTGCACAATATAATGTGGTTTTCTCTTTGAATTTGCATAAAATCATGTGTATTTGCAATGCTGTGCTCTTCCTTGGTTTGTATTTGTTAACCTTTTTGCCTTTGCAGCTACCTAATTCTGTTACTCTCCTTGTTACCCTGTATCATGCCACAGACCAAGCAAATTGAGTCGTTTTCTTTTTTTTTTAAGGGTTGCACTTCCCACCAATAATCTGGGCCGGATTTATATAGCAGACACCCCTAGGCTGCTGTCATTTGTCGCCCATCCCCTTCCTTTTGTTCAATCAAATTGGGACCAGAGCAATGGTTATTGGATACAGGAAATGGTAAAAACTATTGTATCTCCTGCATCTCCCCAGTGTTTCTTAACCAATGTGGATGTGGTTGGGCAGCAGGCCGCCCCCTAAAATCCTGCCGCCCTAGGCCCAGTCCTTGGTGGCCTCTCCACAAATCCGGGCCGATAAGGAGGAATGTAATGAAAATCATTAATGTCTGTCTGAAATTGCCAACTTTCATTGTTTTTCTTTTGTTGGATATACAAGTATGGGATCCATTATCTTGAAACCAGTCATCCAGATATCTCTGAATTATTGGAAGGCCATCTCCCATAGACCCCTTTTTAATCAAGTGACATTTTTAAAAATGACTTCCTTTTTCTCTGTAACAATAATTCAGTACCTTGTACTTGATCACAACGAAAATATAATTAATTATTGGATTCAAAACAATTCTATTTGGTTTATTTAATGTTTCAATGACTTTTTTCCAGTGGATAGACTTGGGGAAATTTAGATAAGTGCTGCACAGGGCACAAGGTATGACAAACACACAATACATCCTGCCCAGCACTTAGTAAATGAACCCTTAGATGCTTCGAAACTATATCATAAGTTTAGCATGAGAGCAACAATTTGCAAGATTCTGAGAGTATCAGTGGTGCAAAGATGAGAATACATCAGCCAAGGAGGAATGAGACCTTAGGAACCTCCTGCAAAATACTAGGCAATCACTTAATTGGATATCTTTGTGACCATTCTGCTCATCGGGAGAACAGGTGTTTCCATCTCACAAAGGTTCCGTTTCACTGTGTCTCTGAGAACTAATATTCATTAGAACCCCAGATTTAAGAAGAGAAGATCTGATTACACAGGAAAAACATTAATGGGTGCTAATAAGCAGGTTAGCTGGAGGATAACAGACACGCTTCATGAGATTTTCTATTTAGTCAAGAATATCTTTGTACATAAAAGTGAACTAGACTGTGAAATACTTTAAAACAGCTGTTCAAATAGTGAAACAGCCAATTGAGGCAGCTTGAAGTGCCAAGAACATAACAGCCCTTCTTTTCATGTCCTCTATATGGCCCATGTTTGGAGGTAAAACAGTTTTTGGGTTCTCGATTTAAAATAATTGGGAGAACTGGCATGCTAATATCCAGTCTGTACTGCATTTACTGTGCTCATCCCTATATCTAAGTATAGTATGTCTATAGGGTACAGATGTGCTATATGGCAAAAGGCCCATCATTACAGACACTGTTACCACCAAAAGCAATGACACAAGGAGATTAGTGGCAAATCTCATCTTCTGCAGGTCTCCTCCAAATGCTTTCCCACTGGCAATTAAGTGAATTGGCAGAAGTAAAACATATGTTGGTGCTTTGTTTTTCTGAATTTGCCTCAAGAGGAAAATTTGGTTGACACGTATATGTCATGTTTTGTTGTCCTAAATAATACTACAACTACAACTACATTCTTGACAATTCCATGCTTCTTATTTTATTGCAACAGTTTAGGAAAGGCCCTTACCTGTTTTACCAGTATAATAATACCATGCACAAAGTAAGGTCCATGGGAGTGGAAGGACTTGACTTGCCTGCACAGAACCCCCAAATAAGGATTGGACTGAGCCGATGGGGCACTGGGAAAAAATCTGGGGGCCCTGATACCTGATGAGAACTCTGGTGACTTCCCTCTCTCCTCTCATTGTGGCAGCAAATATTTAAAAGGTATGTGGGGCAGTGGGAGCTTGAGACTGGGCAGGGATCTATCACTGGGGTGGACCCCAGACACCCCAGTCCGACACTGGCAGTTACTGAATGGGAGCAGATCCCACCAACAATGTCTCAAAATCTAGTAGAAAGCCTTCCCAGCAAAGCAGAGTAGCATACAAGAGAAGTTCAATCTATTAATCCTATTAATTGATTTTGGAAAAAGACAGGTTTTCAGAATTTCAAACTGGACACTCATGTTATTCTAACATAGCTTGCTATTTATATTCCACTTTTTAATTCTATTACAAAACCCAGTTACATAAAGAAATTCAAATGGCTGTACATGGGTTATTTATCACCACCTGAGAAATACTGTAGTTCCCAGAATCCTCAGGCTCAGCTGCAATATTTGACTTCCAAGGTCACCGCATGTAACCTAAGATATTTGTTATTCTCTACTCCAGATACATATAGAGTTCTCTTTTGTATATATTTAAATACACTATTCATCTTTTTTTAAATGTCATTTTCTGAATTATAGGTTGGATGTTGTTACTTGAGAAAAATATCACTATGTTTCATTAATAAGTTACGAGAAAGACACAGTGTTTCCATTAAAGAAGGTATATCACTTAGGGACTAATTTTTTTCCCCAGAAAATGACTTACATTTAACAACAAATTGTAACAACAATGTATTAATAATAATAATAATAATAATAATAATAATAATAATAATAATAATGTCATCTGTTTGAATAGTTCATACAAATGATTCAGAAGAGCCAGTAAAAGAAGTTTCCTTAGCGCAATAGGAAGGTTCCTGTGCATCCTAAGTCATTTCAGGTGTCTCCTTTTCCTGCTGTATTACATTATTGCAGGGTTGAAGAGCCACACTAATTAGAAGTAATCAGCAGTTTTGTAATCATAATCATTTACATTAAGGAAAACGTTTTACCATTAACTAATGACTTGTTTCTTAACTTTGGGTTCCCATGACTACAACTCAACCAGACTTTAAAGCTTGCTGGGATGTATAATGCTGTCATATCTTGGGGCTATTTCAATTATCTAGATTATCTGGCTTGTTCGTCTTTAACTTAACTTATCGGGGCAGATTCACTAAAGGGCGAAAAGTCCCCAGTGACAGCTTTGCAGCCATCGCTACACTTCGCCAGGCGAATATTCACTCAGACAACGATATTTCACTAAAATGCGGAGTTTCGTGCTGGGCGTCAAACAATGGCGACTTTTTCGTAACGTTCAGTGTGGGACTGGCCCACAGGGATACCAGGAAAAGTCCCTGTGGGCCCAGGTGTCAGTGGCCCTCATGCAGCTAAACATTTGGCCTATTTCATGGCCATTCCTTATTTCTATGAGAATAAAGTGGCTAAATAGACTGTATAATATATTATAGTATGTAAAGAAAAGGAGAATAGATGAGTGAGGAAAGGAAGAATAATAGTACTAAGTGTGGGCCCCTGGTCTAAGATTAATTGGTGGGCCCCTAGTCAAAGGTTTTTGGATGGGCCCCTGGTGTTCCAGTCCGACACTGGTAACGTTACATCGGCAATGCGAGCAATTCAAAGCGAAGGTGCGCTAGTGTTCATTTCTGCCTTACACAGATTCGCTAGAGGTCATGCACTCAGATTAATTTGCATATGGTGGGAAATTTTAAGTTGAATGGACGTCTTTATGTTATATGTTGCAGCAAATACATTACATTTCCACTGTTAATTACACATGTTCAGGGAAGGGAACCTTAATAAAGACAACAGAGTATAGTTAGTGTTCCATTTGTTAGAAAATGTAGGGGGGAACCCTGTTACCCAAAAAAACATTTTAGGACTTTTGCAGGCCATCTCTCTGAAAAAAGGAAAAGACGCCAGCGTTTCTTGAACTTTGATGCTTTTTCCACTCACAGAATATGATGTAAGTAACTGATGTAAGATTGAGGAAGATTTATGTACTTCAGTGCACTTTCCTGGTCTGAGCTGACGAAGGCAAGTCTGGCGAATTGTCGTCTGGCGATAGAGATGCAAATGCGTCTGCACCTGTTAGTGAATTGATGCCTGTTAGTGAATTGGCGATGTCCCGGCGGGTGGCAACGCTGGCGAAAAGTCGCCAGTGCTAGCCACTTCACCCTTTCGTGAATCTGCCCCTTAGTATGATGTAGAGAAGGATATTGGGACAATTTGCAATTTGTTTTAATTTTTTATTATTTGTGGTTTTTGAGTTATTTCGTTTTCTATTCAGCAGCTCTCCAGTTTGCAATTTCAGCTACCTGGTTGCTAGGGTCCAAATTATGCTAGCAACCATGCATTGGTTTAAATATATATAATTACAAAATATTTGTATCTTAACAGATCACTGTTCTGCTGTGGTAATCCCAGAAGAAAAAACATTGCCATAATGGTAAAAACAGAGATGCTTTAATCAATGGTGTAATAAGGAGTCTTATATATAACAGTATATATGAGTGTGTATAAATATATATATATATATATATATATATATATATATATATATATATATATATATATATATATACACATATACACACAAGTTATATGTATTGGTGCAACATTGTTGGTGTGATTGGGTAAGAAGGCATACTTTGGCTCCTGTTGGATATTGGGGCAACCGTATTGGTTGTAGCTTTATTTGGCACAGTGAACCCCATTATCCTTTTAACCCTTTACTGTCCTAAGCCCCAGATGGGCTTGTTTCTACCTCTTGGTTTGACACTTCATGTTCTCTCCCCATCTCTATTGTTTTTGTCCCCTCCTCTCGCTTTTGACTGACTGTTCCTTGTTGCCTAACAACGGTTTTGGTGCCCTTTTGACGTTTTTGGGTTTATAATCTATGGGTGGATGGGGTCTCTGGTTGCTTGTTTGTATTCTCCTGAGGAAGATCCCCGTGAGGGATCGAAACGTCGAGTTAAATAAAAAGTTTTTCTTTATTTTTGTCTGAAAATCCTATGAGTGCTGCCATTCTTCACCTATACCTGGTATATATATATATATATATATATCTATATATATATATATATATATATATATATATATATATATATATATATATATATATATATATCTATATATATATATATATCTATATCTATATATATATATATATCTATATATATATATATATATATATATATATATATATATATATATATATATATATATATATATATATATATATATATATATATATATATACCAGGGCAATGCAGAATGCACACATTTCCTGCTCTTGAAATCAACAAAGACAATCATTTTATTGCTGGAGAACATACTTGGAAAAGCCACTGTCATGCTTTTTAGACATTATCTGCTATCATGCAAAGTTGATTACCAACTTAATCTCTCCATCTAGGGTAATGCATTAAAGGCCATTCTAGCGAAGGAGTTAATCCTTTCGACATTTACAGGCAAATAAACTGATCACTTCTGATGTCACGCCATGTTTCGTGTTCTTACTTCTGTTTTTTTAGCTGCAGTTAAAAGGCATGCCGTTTAAGATCTGCATCACAATAAAAATAAATGTGGAGACTAAAATTGTCCAGGCTTTCCACGTCTTTATGCTTCTAAGGTTAAAATATACTTTGCATAGTTTAAGGGTTTCATAACTTTTGTAGCACAGGTAATGAAATTTCATGGTGATTCACCAACCATTTTAAGAAATCCAGGACTGTTGGTACAGGTATGGGATCCATTATCCAGAAGCCTGTTTTACAGAAGGCTCTTCATTATAGAAACGTCATCTCCGACAGACTCAATTTTTTTCCAATAATCCAAATTTAAAAAATGATTTCCTTTTTCTTCGTAATATTAAAACTTTACCTTGTACTTGATCCAAGCTCAGCTATAATGAATATTTATTGAACGCAGAATCAGCCTTTTCGGTTTATTTAATATCTGCATGATTTTCTAGTAGGCTTAATGTATGAAGAAGGATCTGTTATCTGGATAATACCAGGTCTTGAGCATTCTGGATAACAGGTCCCATAACTGTATAATCATCTTTAGATACTTTGATTGTTCTGGTCAGAGGGCAATGTAAAAACTAGGGATGCACCAAAGTGCCTGGCTGAACCGAATCAAATGACTTATCGTCACAGAAACAATGAAATCAAAAATGTTTTACTCATTTTAGCTCTCTTTCCCCTTAGTTTCCCTAATTAATTAGGGTTCGGTTTTTGGTTCAGTTTTCGACTGGATCTTTCACAAATGATTTGGGATTTGCCTGATTTCTAAAATAGTGGACTCCATGGTAACACAAAGCATCTGATCAGATGTGCCAGGAACCACATTTTATGCCATCTTACCCACTTATGTATGGACTCTAGTTTTTGGTTTGACATAGAGCACTAGTAGCCAACATATTTTTCTTAATTGGAACACCCTTATTAGTACAGGTATGGGAACCATTATCAGGAAATCCTTTATCCAGAAAGCTCAACCTTTCAGAAAGTCTGTCTCCCATAGACTCCAAATAATCCAGATTTTTAAAAATTATTTTCTTTTTCTCTGTAATAAGAAAACAGTACATTTTACTTGTTCCAAACTAAGATATAATTAATCCTTATTGGAAACACAACCAGCCTATTGGGTTTATTTAATGTTTACTCTAGTCTCTAGTAGACTTAAGGTATGGAAAGTTCCCTTATCCTGAAAACCCCAGGTTCAGAACATTCTGGATAATAGGTCCCAATACCTATCTCACTGACAAATAGTCTCTCTCTCTAGCTGCAAAACATTTCACTGAGGTTCTGTAATGAGAATGACGGGCTAGGTTTGTGAACTAAAAATAAATCCTTTCTATATAAATAAATGAAAAGATTACAATCCACTTTAATTAAATGGCATGTTATACAGAAATAGTGGGAATATGCAGGTAGGGCTTAATTCTTCCTCTTCAGGGTTGATTACCAGTTTAATCTCTTCCTCTAGGGTAATGTATTAAAGGCCATTCTATAAGTGAGGGAGTTGAAGCAAACATGTCATCTCTGTTGTCATACAATAGCTTCCACACATTTTTCCAGTTTCCTTTGTTTTATGTGAGTCTTGAGAATGATCTTTGGCCAACAAGAATGATAAAATATTGCCCTTTAGTCTAATGTCATGAGTGATAATTCCATTGCAGGACTTTTCCCAACAAATGCATTTAATGGGGATCAATCCCTGGTGTTTGGGCCATTCTGATGCATTACCTCGTATAATGCTTTAGTTTTAATTGTATTCTGTCCTATATTGACTGTGAATCATATCATCAATGTATACACAGGTATGGTATCCATTATCTGGAAACCCATTTTCTAGCAAGGTCTGAATTACAGTAAAGCCATATCCCATAGACTCAATTTTAACCAAAAAAATAATTTTTAAAAATGATTTCCTTTTTCTGTATAATAATAAAACAGTGCCTTATATTTGATCCAGACTAAGATATAATTAATCCTTACTGGAGGCAAAACAATCCTAATGGGTTTAATTAATGTTTAAATAATTCCTAGGTAGAATTAGGTGGTTATTTACTAAACCTCAAATTTATCTGGTCAGGCTTTTTGGGGCAAAAAAACACAACTTTTTTTCGAGATTTAAACTCAGACCTGCCGAGGTTGTGTAGAAGTCAATGACAAAGGTCCCTATCCTAATTGGAAATTATCCTGGTCTAAGCTGGGTTTAGCCCGAAAATTGGATCATTGGGCAAAAACACAATTAAATCTTATGATTCGGGGAAAAAGCCAGAAAAATAATACAATTATTAGATTATTGTATTATTAATACAATCGGATTCTATTATTTTTATTATACAAAAGATTTTTTGGTGTTTTTCCCCCAATGGATTAATTGGAGCTCATTAAATAATAAATAAGCTCAAGCCGGGTATGGAAGTTTGGTTGTGGTTTTTTAAATTAAATACTGAGATAAAATTGGATTTTAGTAAATAACCCCCCATGTATGGTGGCTGTCTTATTATTGTAATGACCCCCTGTTTGTTCTACTAATTTATTGTGCTGCTGTACAGTGCTTTGTCCTCAAGTAGCACTATATAAATAAAATATACATACATGCATTGTCTATAACAATAACTCTTTTAGCTGATTGTCCAGTAAAATGAAAGGCATATATGGAACTGTACACTGGAACTAAACCTCAGCAGGAAACTAATTTAAACTGGTCTGTTCCTTAAAATGAAAGGGGCGAATGAAGTATCTTACTGAACAAAACATGTGTTTTAATCATACTTTTCAAAATAAGGCAGTATTGGGAAAATGTAATAAAAGTTGGTAATGGAAAAAATATTCCCAATGTGAAAAGTTGTGAAATGTGAAAAGTTGTGCCTTTGTGCAAACAAATTTTCCTTTGTGCAAATTTAATATAGTTTTTGCAAACCCGGAAACTGTTTAGCGACCACTTCCAACAGTGGAAGACGGTTTGCGAATTTTATAGTTAGCGCAGTGAAAAATAAAACTTCTTACTGAAAAAGTAAGAAAATTACAACACCTTCAATGACTTCTTAAAAGTGGGCAATGCACCATTAAAATTCATAATGTGCAATTGAAATTCACAATGTAATAACAGTTTAAGGAAGTGTATTAAATTGTGAAATGGGACTTTTTATTCTTAATTGTGCGAATTGTTTTGCTCTTTGTGACTTTTATTACATTCCCCCAAATGTGTATTATTCAATTTTTATAAAAATTGCAGGAGAATAAATCAAGGGCACATGTGTGAAGTCATATGAATTTCGAGCCCCTCTGGAAAATACACCTACACCATAATAATAATATTGAATTTCTTCAGCTTTGAATTGATATTCTTCTACCCATGTGAAAGGAGTCACATTTCATTCCTCTTTTATATTTATTTACTTTGGCAAACTCCCCTTGGCACAAGTTGATTTATGACAAAAACACTTCACTATGATGAACATGAAATACAGCCCTGGGGACTTCTCTTTTCTAACAGTCACTTTCTTCATGTCCCTTTGTCTTTCTCTCAGTATCTCTGTTTCTTCAAATGCCATTCTTTTGCTTTTACTGCTTGCATCTTGTTATGATTAGGCAATGACACCAGGATGCACATTCTATACAGCAGATTTCCACAAGATAAATAACCTTATTTTAGGTGTAGTACAAGGAAGAACATGTGAAATGAGCATGGATGGCTGATTTCTTCCTAAGAATTAGATTTCATATATATTGATTCTTTTGGATTGATTGATTTCTTTCCTATTAATGTTCTGTTCAGAATGGAATTGTTTAGTCTTTGTCATAGAGACCATTTCTGTAGCTGAGCCGATTGTAGCAAAACCAGGAATATTCCTCTACAGAAGAGTTAGAATAGCTATAGTAGCTAGAAATGCTGTATTTTATATACTGTATCAACTACCAAATAACATTAATGTTCCATTCCTTCATATTGTTCACAGAAGCTACACATGTTGGGTCATCAAAGGGAACCCACATAGACACAGGGAGAACATACAAACTCCTTGCAGATACTGCTGGATTTGAACCATGGCCTCATCAAGGCAGAAGTATTAACTTTTTATGAATTCCTATGAATATTCTTCTATAGAAGAGTAAGAATAGCTATACTAGCTAGAAATGCTGTGTTTTATATACTGTACGAACTCAGATGTTTAGCAACCATATAACATTAATGTTCCGTTCCTTCAAATTCTTCACAGAAGCTCCAATCTTGGGTCCTCACAGGGAACCCACACAGACACAACATAGAAACTCCTTGCAAATACTGCTGGATTTGATTCAAGGCCCCAGCATAAGCAGAAGTATTAACTTTCTATGATATCATTTACTGAAATGTGGTGAATATTCTGGGTAGTGATGGGCGAATTTATTCGCCAGGCGCGAATTTGCGGCGAATTTGCGTGATTCGCCGCCAGCGAATAAATTCGCAAAACGCCCGCGAAAATTCGCGGAAAAATTCGCTGGCATCAAAAAAATTTTCGCCCTTTTCGCAAATTTCGCGCGAAATTCGCGAATTTTTCGGCGAAGCGAAACGGCGCAAATTCGCCCATCACTAATTCTGGGATCAAATTGACACTAGCTCCAAATCACATAGTTTGGACTTGCTACAATATTAAGCTAATCCATAAAGGTTCAATGAAAATGTCTTTATATTCTTTATTTTTATTCATTTTATTACAAGTGTACTATTTTAGAATTTTGTAATATTCGCTGAGTGTTACTTTAAGGTTAGGTAGTTTAGTTGTATGATTGGTTTAACCCATGTGTCTTAATCTCTTGAACAATCAAGATGGCTCCATCTACTGTTTTATAACTGAATGAGCTTCATTGTTCAGCCTTCATCTTTTGTCAAAGTTTCTGCTTGTTTAACTTGGAAAAACAATAAAAATCATTTAAGACTTTCTATGAATTCCCTCTGCTCTTAGACCTATTTCCGATCTAGTGATCCTTGATCAGGTACTCAACTGAACACCTGATGAAGGATCACTAGATCAGAAACATGGTGTGCATTATACAATAAAAAAATGACTGGAAGGGGCAGATTTACTAAGGGTCGAATATCGAGGGTTAATTAACCCTCGATGTTCGACTAGGAACTAAAATCGTTCGACTTCGAATATCGAAGTCGAACGATTTAGCGCTAATCCTACGATCGAACGATCGAAGGATTATTCGTTCGATCGAACGATTAAATCCTTCGAATCGAACGATTCGAAGGATTTTAATCCAACGATCGAAGGAATATCCTTCGATCAAAAAAACACAGGCAAGCCTATGGGGACCTTCCCCATAGGCTAACATTGAGTTCGGTAGCTTTTAGCTGCCGAACTAGGGGGTCGAAGTTTTTCTTAAAGAGACAGTACTTCGATTATCGAATGGTCGAATAGTCGAACGATTTATAGTTCGAATCGTTCGATTCGTAGTCGAAGTCGTAGTCGAAGTCGTAGTCGAAGGTCAAAGTAGCCCATTCGATGGTCGAAGTAGCCAAAAAAACACTTCGAAATTCGAAGTTTTTTTAATTCGAATCCTTCACTCGAGCTTTGTAAATGTGCCCCGATGAGTTACATGGTTCTCTAGAGTGAAATTTGACTGCTGACTTGCACGGCCTGATTGAGTCTCTATTCTGTTAGAAGAGCCTGGATACTAGATTAAAGGAAAAACATTAACTATTTTGCTTTTGCTTAGACCTGACATGATAGGGTGTAGGAATAACTGTCTTTCCTTCTATGTTGCTCCTCCTCTGTATTAGTATATCCTGTTACACAGTCATAATATCAACTTCCTTTGACTGGGGTGATGTCTGTAGTGATGAAAAATATACTAAGCCTTCAGGCAAGGTCTTTACAGACAAATTCATATTAAGCAATGATGCAGTCTTATTTTCAAAAACTAACAGCACAAAGTAAGAACTGAACACATTTTCTTTAGGGAAAATAGTAACTCACTCTCACTGATTGTCCTAATGGTCATGTTTCAATTTACATTTTCCTACAACAGGTGTTTTGAAGAGTTCTGGTACCTGGAAAACAATTGATTTTGAGCTATACCTTTTCTTTAGTTGGTGTATTTTACCAGTAGAACAAGCGTGTTCTGGTAATTTAATCCACAGTCAGTTACTATACTGATGAGTTATATCAGTTTTACAGTAACATAGCATTTCTATTCTGATTTCCTGTGAAGGAACGCAGGGCATTTCCAATTTAATTTACACACGGCATGAGGTAGGCTGATGCCTTTTTCTGAAGATTCAATGATAAACAAAAAGAGCAGAAGGGAAAGGGATCAAGGATGAACTGACATTCCAAAAGAATGCGGCACTTTAAAACCAGAAACTCCCCATGTGACTACTGTTTTGGGCAGCTTGTCGAATCCAATCTCATGAGTGCCCTAGAGGAGACCAAGTTGGAGGCCAAGTGAGGTAGTATTTCCCATTCCTAAATATAATGATATCATTCATTCTGGTATTAACCCATTGTTCACAGTCTGGATAATACATTTTATACAGGTTTAATCAGTGAAATAATGTAATTATGGAGTTTTATAGAGCAATATTCATTGATGAACAGAGAGTGTGACATGTTACTGAATGTAGATATGTAGGGTTTATGTTTTTACAGTGAACTGGCTCTGTACAGGTTTTTTATACTATCTGGCTCCCAAGGACTTATAGGAAATTTGCTAGTCATAATAGAACTCATTTCTTCTAGTGTTCTTTGTGTAGTTCATCTTAAATACCATTTCTGGGAATTGCAAACAAAAAATTATTCCTGGATGGAGTGTAGACCACCCTGACAAATTTAATTTAATCTCCAACAATCTATAATGACTAGTGATGGGCGAATTGCGAATTTACATCGAAATTAGTGAACCAGTGAAAAATTCACATAACGCATTGAAGTCAATGGGTGAAATAATTTTGACCAGTATCACTTTTAATGCAAGCGACAATTTTTATATGCACGACTATTTGGTCCAAATGCATTAAAGTCAATGGGCATCCAAATAATGTTTACGCGCGACAATTTTTACGCGACTAAAAATCCCGTCGGATCGCGGCCGCATCTGTTCTATGATGCGGTCCCGCGATCCGACTGTCCATTACCCATCGTTAGGACCCGATCGTTAGGCCCTAGGGCCCACCTCATATTGCCCACCTCAAGATGGGCATATCGGGGAGAGATCCGCTCGTGTGGCAACATTGTATGGCCACCTTTAGGTCTACTAGGAAATCATGTAAACATGAAATAAACCCAATAGCAGGCCCAGACTAGCAATCTGTGGGTTCTGGCAAATGCCAGAGGGACTGCTGTAAATTGCCATAGACAGTCACTATTTATTGGGCTGGTTGGAGGCTGCTTGGGCCTCTTTGTACTTGGAATGCCAGGGCCTAATGTGAATCCCAATCCGGACCTGCCCAATAGTCTGGTTTTGCTCCCAATATGGATTAATTATATACTCAAAATAGATTTTTAGATATCCCATAAACGTAATATATTAATTGACAGCCTATTCTACATGTATTCTGTACAAATGAGATCAGACAAATAGAGACCCTACCCACATTCTAAAATCTCATGTCCATTCTGCATTTTTAAAGAGAGAGCCTTTCGGTCTAATGATATGCTTTCCCAAATTCAAAGCAGTGGATAATACAGGTAGGGACACAACTAAATACTTCCTCATTTTTTGCTTCTCTTTGGCTTTTAAGTATGAGCTAAGAAAAGACTCTTGCCCATGGTTTCTTTCCCAAGTCTATTTCCTCCAGGCATATTTCTAGTATGTCTAAAGGTTAATTCAATGAGCAAAGGCTATTTCCTCTCATTATATTATTGGAGATTAATTCAGTGTTCATTTCTTCCAGTGATATAACTACCATGCCTATAGGTTAAAGGGATACTGTCATGGAAAAAATTTTTTCAAAACACATCAGTTTATAGTGTTGCTCCAGCAAAATTCTGCACTGAAATCCTTTTCTCAAAAAAGCAAACCAATTTTTTTATATTTAATTTTGAAATCTGTCATGGGGCTAGACATATTGTCAGTTTCCCAGCTGCCCCCAGCCATGTGACTTGTGTTATATATAAACTTCCTTCACTCTTTACTGCTGTACTGCAAGTTGGAGTGATATCACCCCCTCCCTTTACCCCCAGCAGACTCAAGCCCCCCCTTAGACGCGACGATTCTTCTTGCCGAACGAACGATTTTAGGGAAGTCCGACCAATCCTTCGAAATTATCTTGCGGTTAGTGGGATTCGAACGATCGTACATCTTACAATTTTTCAGCCAACATCTGTCAGGAAATTGATCGGCCAGGTTAAAAAATCTTTGTCAGTCCCATTGCAATGTATCTATGTTTGCAGGGCCAAGCAGGGAGCTCCCCTTTGTTTTCCTGGCAAATTGGTCTTTTTAGTTGATGATAAATTCGTACGACCGTACGATCGTTCTGAGAAGATCGTGGTTCACGATCAGGATCTGATCTTTTAAAAATCTCAACATCTATGGCCAGCTTAACAACAGAATAATGGGAAGATAACCAGATAGCAGCTCCCTAACACAAGATAACAGCTGCCTGGTAGATATAAGAACAGCAGTCAATGGTAAAATCCAGGTCCCACTGTGACACATTCAGTTACATTGAGTAGGAGAAACAACAGCCTGCCAGAAAGCAGTTCCATCCTAAAGTGCTGGCTCTTTCTGAAAGCACATAACCAGACAAAATGACCTAAGATGGCTGCCTACACACCAATATTACAGCTAAAAAAAATACACTTGCTGGTTCAGGAATTCAATTTTATGTTGTAGAGTGAATTATTTGCAATGTAAACAGTGTAATTTAGAAATAAAAACAACATAATAAAAATCATGGCATAATTCCTTTAAGTTAATGTACATTTTTTACAATGGTATTAATGGTTCTTCTCAGGTTCATTAAATCAATGCAGAGATTCCATTTTCATATACGTAGTATATAACTTGAATTTCTTGGGTTAATATAATTCACAGTCTCCATTTTATACAATACATTACCTAAATACCTATTTTACATTATTTTGCATAATAGATATAATGTACCCATTCCATTAAGTAATAAAAAAAGCCTCTCTGATAATTTTAACGCTGACATTTAAAGTTGACGGCTTTTTACTACATATTGGGTTGCACATTAGCAAGGTTACAATTACGTTCAGTTACATAACCCCAGTACTATTATTTGCATAAAATTGCATGCATCTACATAACCTTTCTGATACTTATTTATAGAATTGTGGACTCTGCTTTTAATAATGTTTGTAGATGATACTAAGTGAAATGTCAGTTTATTTTGGTAACCTCATCGGTTCTATGAATTGCAGCTTTGCGTCACCTGCAATTAGAATTATTGATATAATAAGATCATATCCTTTAAACTTTAATTATTGGTTCTTACACATCATCATAAAACACACATTCTGCATTCCACATCGTGCCTGGCTTTCTTTTGAAGAGTAGGCCACATGTTCCTCATCCCGATGTGTTTTTTTCCCCCTCAATATTTCCTGACAGTTAGGCCAGTATACGTATTGCACCATAAAGAATAATACAGACGCAAGTAATCCACCCCTGGAAGTCTGATGTCTGGGGCTGTTCCCTAGAGCATGGGAAAGTAAAATGACTTGAAGGACATATAAAGAAATCCAGGCATGACATTTAAATGGAAAGTCAAAACCCCCAATGATCATTCCATAACCCCTTTTAGTTGATCTGTAATGCACTGCAAAGTGATATTTGTTGCTCTTACAGTAAACTGAATTGCAGCCAACACTATCTAAATGTATGATATCACACACTGTAATTTTGCAGATATGATTAAAGCTATAATCTAGTATACTTAAGGTTCATTCACCCAAGGTCCAATAAGATTCAGAAGTACCAGTTCAAAGCAGAAGGCATATACTGTATATCCTTGCACCCAACTGTAGGAGCATAATAAAAATATAGGGGGTCATTTAAAAAAGGTTTGCACCAAGTTCAGTAACTCATAGCACCCAGATAGATGGTTGCTTTCATAAAGGTGACCAAATACTGCCTACTAATTGGCTGCTCTGGCTTTTCTTACATTACTCTCATGCTGATTGGTCAAGTGGTGAACCCTGCAGCCATTATACTGCTGGCCGGATGCCTTCTTATTTAACTAAAGTCCTGTAACAGTCATGAATTGATTTTGGGTAATGCTGAACATAAATGGCCTTGCTACCTCCATCCATCAATTCTTAACCAGCTGAATGCTGACAAGTTATTGAGTGTCTTGAGTGTCTTTGCTTGGAGTTATATTTCCAACCCAAGTGAAGTGACGAAGGCTGAACATCTCTGATGCACAATGTCCATTAAATAATCATAACTATACAGTTATACATTTGTTAATGTTTTACATCAGCATCACTGTAAATAGGTGTTGTGCTTTACACTGTGTTTCTACAAAAAGTTACTGTATTATCATGTCTACACCCATCTAGCAGAGAAGATTGAATGAAGCTTGGAAACTGTAATTACAAAGGTGCAAAGTATTTTACACATAAATATATCATTTCAAACATTGGAAAGATAAGGGCATTCTTTATACCCATTTTTTTTCTGTCTTGGAAACATTTGCCGTGTTGCTGCACAGAAGATGAATAGACAAGTGCAAGTCGGTATAGAAGACTATAGCAAAGTATGAATTTTCTCCGTCGTCTCAATCGAATTTTCTCAATCGTCTAATGACGTCAATCTGCAGGCGTATTTTCACAACATTGCATATACAGGTATGGGATCTGTTATCTGGAAACCCCGTATCCAAAAAGCTCCCAGTTACGGAAAGGCCGTGTCCATAGACTCCATTTTATCCAAATAATCCACATTTTTAAAAATTATTTCCTTTTCTCTGTAATGATAAAACAGTGCCTTGTACTTGTGGGCTCAAGGTATGAAGATCCAAATTACGTAAATATCCATTATTCGTAAAACCCCAGGTCCCAAGCATTCTGGATAACAGGTCCCATAGCTGTACGCCATTGCAAACTTTATGTGACAAACTTTTGCTGTAGATTCTATGCAAAAATTCATCAGCATGTATTCCCCATACAACTGTAATTGGGTAAATTCTGTAGAGCATATACACCATTAAGAAATGCCATATGTGGGATATTAGCATGGAGGATAATGAGATATCACTGTGACTTTTAAATCATTATAATGGTACGTCAGCAGCCTGTATCTTAAAAGACTCCTGTTAGGGAAAATTTGTTTTGTGCTCTTGATATATTGGTGAATATTTGAAGTTTCACACTGAAGAAATTTCTCCTGGCAAACAAACTGCAAATGTCAGTGCAAACATAATTCATCAAAATTTGTTGTACGTTCCTTTTAGTAAATTGCATAGTACATTTTCAATTTTGTGGAAAATACTCCAAATTTTAAAGGGGAACTCCAGCTTCCAAACCAAAATTTGATAAAGAGGCCCACATAACACAGAAACCCCTAATATATCCATCACAGCTACCTGCTTCTTCAAAAAGTATGAATAAATGCTATTTTCTATGCTAAAACCCAGCTTTTAACAGTTCTTTTCATTCTGCATCATTTGACATCCTGGCAGGGGAGGAGGGACTAAACACTGATGTTACAAATTGTAACAACTTCTCCACAGCTTACAGACAGCATGCAGGAATTACATAACCCACAATGCATTCAACTGTGATGTTCTGTTCCTTATTGAAGTCACATGTGCAGGGAATTGTGGGGTTTGGAGGATGCAGGCTGAGGACAGCTGGCTGTTGATACAAAGTAACACTAGTCAGCCAGCTCAGCAAAGTAGTCAGACATATCAGCAGGAGAGCAGGGGGGCTAGGCTTAGGGAACTGTCAGAAACCATTAAAAATCATGAAAAGTCTACATATTTTTTAAATGATGTATATTGCAAAGTTGCTTGAAATTATGTTTACTTTTCAAAAAATCTTAAGTTATGTTTTAGTGGAGTTTCCCTTTATCTTTGCTGTTTAGTAAATATACCCCCATATGTCTGTGTTGAAATGTATCGCATTTATAGTTCTGGTGTTGCTGAATCATCTCAAAGGCAAAATAAAATGATGCCCAGGCAAAATCATTTTACAACATACACAGTTATACTTTTAACCCTATAGATAAATAACTACACGTATTAAGATATATATCAGTCCCTTTTGCTGGGGCAAAGGGTGTTTTTAATTCTAAACTAAGGAGCACATTTACTTAGGGTTGAATATCGAGGGTTAATTAACCCTCAATATTCGACCGTCAAAGTAAAATCCTTGGACTTCGAATATCAAAGTCGACGGAACGGTCGAAGGAAAAATCTAACGATTCGAAGAATTTTGATCCATCGATCGAACGATTTTCCTTCAATCACAAATTGGCTAGAAAGCCTATGGGGACCTTCCCCATAGGCTAACATTGATGTTCGGTAGCTTTTATGTGGCGAAGTAGGTGGTCGAAGTTTTTTTTTAAAGAGACAGTACTTCGACTATCGAATGGTCAAATGGTCGAATAGTCGAACGATTTTTAGTTTGAATCGTTTGATTCGAAGTCGTAGTCGAAGGTCGAAGTAGCCAATTCGATGGTCGAGGTAGCCAAAAAAATACTTCGAAATTCGAAGTATTTTTTATTCTAATCTAATCCAAGTAAATGTGCCCCTTAGAACACACATTTTTCACTATTGATTAAGCATTAAAACTGTGAAAATCTCTAATGTTATACTACACCATCTAAAAGCTGCCAAGGTCGTGTAGCTGTCAATGGGAGCTGTCCTTAGCAAATTTTAAAATATTTAATTATGTTGAGGTTTTAGTATTTTTACTTTTTATTTTTGGATCTTTTAATAAATAAATAGACATTTCCACTTTTTGAAATAGTTTAGTTGTGGTTTAAAAAACCTCTAACACTACACAAATTTGAATTTTGATAAATAGGCCTCCCCAACACTCTTGTGCACCTGGACTCATTCCTTTCCATAACTCTGTGCCTAATCTTCATCACTAAAATATCCACAAAATTAAGCAGTTAAATAATGAAGTGGACTGGTGTTTGACAGTGAAAGTAGAATACATTTATGATCATCGATGGTCAGATCTTTAATTTTTCCCCATAGGAGCACTACTATTATTTTGTCTGTACCCATATAATTATGATTATGGTTGCAGACTGACTCTATTACTGAAGAGTCTATGAGAAGGCTATTCACTTACTTAAAGAGCTGTCAATATGCTGAGACTGTACATGCCAAACAAGTGGCAAACTGAAGCAAACAGAAGATAATTTATTTCTAGTGCCTACCCACATACATTCAATTGAATCTGCATTCTCAATAAATTCTGTTAATTATTTAAATGTAACCTCTGCATGATAGATTTGATATGGGAGTTGAAAAGCACATGAAATTGTGCAGTGTAAAAGCCAAGTTAAATCACAGTGCATTAGGGATAGCTGAAATGTTCACATAAACTACAACCCCCTCCATCCAAAACCTGCTGTATGTCAACTGCAGCTTGAGGTTCACAATTAAATGGCTACTTCATATCTCCATATGATTGAAGTAACCACAGGGAATCATTTTTACTGAACTGCACCACTTAGTAGAGTTCCTTTTGCTGTTTGCATGTGTGTTTTGGCTGTTGATCTTTCCCCCTGCAGTGGGCTTCAGACGATGTTTACAAACACAAAAGAAACAAAGAGGTGAGTGAAGTAACTGGAGTGGCTCTGGTTCCTTTTAATAATAAAAGACAAGTTCTTCATCTGGTCACTGCCATCTATAACGTCTGTGAAACTGCTGTACAGTAAGCAGGGACATTTCTAGGAATAGCTGGAATTCAATAAGCTATGATAAAATGTGCTGCTTATTCCACACTGCAGCTGGTACAGGCCTGCCATTTTCATGAGATTGCTATTTAGATATAATACTTTTCCATGCAGGTATATTAATGATTTGCACGCAAACAAAACATGTAGACAGATGTTATAGATCAAAGTTCAGAGAGATGTGGCACATTTGGCATTGCTGATAGCGGTCAGTTTGGAAGAATTTGTTTGACTGCTCACAGTTGACAGAGAGTGGTATTGGACCTGTTATGCAGAATCCTCTGGACCTGCGGTTTCTAGATAAGGGGTCTTTCTGTAATCTGGATTTCCACAGTTTAAGGCTACTAAAAATAAGTTGGAAAGTCATAAGGCAATATTTCACATCAGTACAGAAATCCATATAACAGACAATGTTGCTGGTGATATTGGCCTTAGTTCTGTTCCCTGTTTGGACTGAAGACTACAGCACAAATCAGAAAAATACACGTGATTTTGTTTGTTCTGAAGGATTCTGGGGAAAGAGGTCTATCAAATAACTGTATTGCTACCAAATGTGAATGTTATTTATTATTTGCACACAATCCAGGAGAAAATGGGTTTCACCGCCAAAAAAAATTAAATAATGCAACCAAGGCTTTATAAACTATTTTATGTCTGCCGTGTCATAAATTGATGGAGATGTTTATTTCCTAGTGTCTAAAGCCCCTACTGTATGTCCCCTGGGTCTATAATAAACTGGCATTTCTACATTCCCAAGATTCAAAAAAGTAAAATGCTTTAATTAAGGTGCAAATACATTTCTTTTATATTTTATCAATTTCAAATGGTAATCTTTCCTATGAAATTTTTTTCCTATAAAATTGGCACCAATGAGCAAATAATGTTTTACAAAAGTTGTTGATCCTATAAGAAAATGACCCACCATGTCACCAGTGATGGTCCAATTAACAAAGATTTCTCACTCAATGAGATTAATGCCCCCTTTTTACAAATTAGCTTGCTGATCTTGCAAATATAGCTTTTGAGAATTGTGTGGTTTAGTAATTTCCATAAAAATAAGTGAGCTAGAATCATAAGCTACAAATTTGCCTTGCCTTATAAACTTTGCCCTTTAGGATATGATTTTATGTTATTTTGCCACAAGGAGCATTTGTATCTAATTATGTTGAAAATCAAAGTTTAATGTAAGGCCTTGAAACTCTGTGCAGCAAATTTTCCCTCTGCTCTACAGAGGGAAACATACAGAAGCCATATTCAGTGCTAACAGCAAAAATCTGGGTTTAGTGCTCATTTATAGTGATGGGCGAATTTGAGGCGTTTCGCTTCACCGAAACTGTGAAAAATTAGTGAAAATGCGCCTGCGTACAAAAAAACAGACGCAGGCGTCCATTTTTTTTGACGCGGGCAAATTTTCGCGGCGGTTTCGCACATTTATTCGCCAGCAGCGAATCGCGGGAATTCGCCACAAATTCGAGCCTGCCGAATAAATTCGCCCATCACTACTCATTTAAGAAGCATACACCTTGCAATAGGGTTTTTTTTGTTTCATAATTAAATCCCAATATAGGATGTCCTTTTTGGGAACTACTAAGCTATCAACTTCAGAAATTAAAGTCTTTCCCTGATATGTAATATAAGACACTAAGTTTGCCCAGGAGCAGTAACCCATGACAACCAATAAGATTCTTGAATTTAAACAGGTGACTAGCAAATGCTACCTGCTGATTGGTTGCTATGGGTTACTGCCCCTGGGCAAACTTAGTGTCTTTTATTACATAACCCCATTTTTCTGTTTACTTAAATATGTATACTTATTTATTCTCTCTTCCATCTACTGGGTCATGCCATTGGTATGTAACCCCCTTCAAAATTAGCATAATTTTTAGATGTAAGAGCTACAGAGGTGATGAGCCTGCAGTTTCTGAATTGTCTAAATCTCCATTACTGTTAGGCTTCTGGCCAAACATACCATTGCCATCTACCAGGGCCCTTCTGAAGTGATATTTACAGGGGAGATTCTGGCCCCTAAGGCGCCTCACTGTACCTACTGTATCTTGAGCCAGAGCGTGTCCAGGGGGTGAGTGTAACGCTACAGCAGAGAACATAATTGTCTCTTGCTGCATGACTTTTTACTTGCGCAACTCTTTTTTTTCTACACTCCAAATGCATTACAGGAGAACTGTGGTTGCCTGGTTGAACTGGTAGAGAAGCCTAAAATATAATGTAATACATTTCAAGCCTACTTCTCTAGTTAGCCTTTACTTATGCAAATACAATGGGACTTTTTTTCCAAATGCATTAGTCAGTGGGTTTTTTCAATGCAGCAACTTTTTTTGTTTCAGCAACATTTTTGTCGCTGCGAATTTTCACAGCAGTTTTGCAAATTGCAAAATGCAGAATTTCACCTCAAATCCATGCCTGGTGAAAAATTCACTCATCACTAGTAGGGATGTAGCGCACTGTTCGCCGGCGAACTTGTTCGCGCGAACTTCGACCGTTCGCGTCCGCCGAATGTTCGCGAACGTCGCTCGACGTTCGCATTTTGAGTTCGCGTTCGATTCGAATACAAATCGTTCGACCATTCGACCATTCGAATTCCTTCGACCGCTAAAAATCGAACGATTTCCATTCGTTCGAACGATTGTAAGCATTCGATCGAATGAAAAGCATTCGATCGAATGCTTCGATCGTTCGATTCGAATGAAAATCATTTGATCGAACGATTAAAATCCTTCGATCGTTCGAATCGAACGATTTTAGCGGGTGTTCGAAGTTCGTGAACTGTTCGCGAACGTTCGCATTTTTTGCCGGTGTTCGCGAACGGCGTTCGCGAACACCAAATCGGCAGTTCGCTACATCCCTAATCACTAGTCATGAACACTCATTTTGAAGAACTCGTGTAACCTGTATTATACCAGGATGCCTTTTTACTAAAGAATATGAAAAGTCTTTCTCTGGGACAGCATTTCCTCTAAATCCCATTTGAGCTAAAGAGCTATTGCTTTTTGCTGGTATTAATTAGTGTCGGCTGACGTCCTTCTACAGCTCTGCCTGAATGATAATGCTGTAATATTGTTTTTATTGCTTAATGGAGTCTCAAAGAGGGATGTGCAATTATTATTATCTTAAGACAACCCATTTATTCAGATCCATCACAACTACATAATGCAAAAATAATAATGCAGTGCATTTTTACATGTCCCAAAACTACAATGTTGTATTTTGTTGTGGGAGCGCTGGAAACAGGTAAATGATGGGGTGCAGTTTGTCCCAAATACATTCTGTATACAAAAATATCCCTAGTACACTGCCAAGCATGCACAGTGATCCAGGTGCCCGTGCTCAGGAGACATTAGAGGGCGCCCTCTATAGCAGGCCAGATAGTATTGTATACATTAGGGATGATGCAGCCATGTGGAGCAGAGCTGGCAACTTTTCATCTTGTTTGTTATGGGCAATAAGCTTTGTGGTTATTCGTTCAACAATGTTTCACAGAATTGATATTTTATCTGTTTATGTGCTATAAAATCTTACTTTCTGTCACAAACATCTATTTTGTCATGAAAATCTTACTTGCCATGCACTAGTTAGTCACACCATTATATATGAACATTTTGACTGCTGTACACCTCAAAAGCCGAGGCTTGTTGGGGGGGGATTAAAAAACAGAAAAAAATAATATATGGTGTAGTACTTTTTTTCAAAATTTGCACATTAAACCCTTTGTGCTTGCAATTAAGCGTTGCCCTCAAGTGAGAGAAGTTTTAACCATCAATATTCGCTTATTTTAAGCGAAAAGCCACTTAAAGTACTACAGAAACTGGCACAATCTATAGTGTGGGTGATATCAGATTTTGCATAGCAACCTCGTTGCATACCACCATTGTTATTTTTCACTTAATTGACGTTTATATATTTTGCACTTAACTCACGCAACTAAAAAACTAAACTAAACTAAACTAAAAAGCAACCACGAAGGGTGTAATGTACAACTTTTGAAAAAAAGTACACGAATTGGCTACTTCGACCTTCGACTACGACTTTGACTTCGAATCAAACGATTCAAGCGAAATATCGTTTGACTATTCGACTATTCGATAGTCGAAGTACTGTCTCTTTAAAAAAAACTTCGACCCCCTACTTCGCCAACTAAAACCTACCGAGCATCAATGTTAGCCTATGGGGAAGGTCCCCATAGGCTTTCCTGGCAATTTGGGATCGTAGGAAAATCGTTTGATCGATGGATTAAAATCCTTCGAATCGTTAGATTCTAAGGATTTAATCGTTCGTTCGAACGATTATTCCTTTGATCGTTCGATCGAACGAATATCGCTATCGATATTCGTAGTCGAATGATTTAACTTTGAGGGTCGAATATCGAGGGTTAATTAACCCTCGATATTCGAACATTAGTAAATGTGCCCCATAATATCATTTTTTTCCCTGTTTTTTAATTCCCCCAACAAGCCTCTGCTTTTTAAGATGTACAGCAGTCGAAATTTTGAACTTTGTCTTTTTGTCCGGGCAGAGGAGAGCCCTAGTGATTATTGACTTGGGAAAACAACACCCCGAAGATTCAACTTTGTATTTGGACACCATTATATATTCTGTCCAAGTTTTTTTTTACATAATTCACTCTGTAAGTAACTTTACACATAACTGTGTCTGTTACATGGATGTTATACATTTGTGAGACAGATTGCTTGTTAACATTTACTGAATGGAAGTAATATAACAATATTCTTTTGTGCTCAAACCAGATTTTATTTTCATTCTTTAATAGAAATAAATCTTCTGTATATTTTTTTTTATCTGTGTACAGGGTCACAAATACCCTAAGAGACATTCATTCTGTGTACTAGGGATACTTTTGTATAAAGAATATCTTTGGGACAAACAGCACCCCATAGTAAATATGCCACTCAGTGGCTCATGGTGTAGAGTCTGGTCCCTGTTTGGCCTGTTTATTTCACACAGATAAGGTCAGAGCCTTTGTGTGCTAGAATATGCCTTTTATGCCTACCCCTTGTTCAAAGCCTGCATAAGGTATAGAGCTAATGGTAAGCAATACATTTTTTTCTGCAAAAACATATTGAAACTTCTTGCTACACCCATTATGATTGGCATTATAAAAATGATGTCAACAAATTAAAATAATTTAGTATTAAATATATATCCTAAATGGATTAAGAGATACATGTTAACTAGGATAAAACATATACTCCTTTTATATGTCCTTACATTTGGGGGCACATTTACTATTGGTCGAATATCGAGGGTTAATTAACCCTCGATATTCGACCATCGAAGTAAAATCATTCGACTTTGAATCTCGAAGTCGAAGGATTTACTGCATTTCCTTCGATCGAAGGATCGAAGGATTTTAATCCATCGATCGAACGATTTTCCTTCGATCAAAAACAGCTAGGAAAGCCTATGGGGACCTTCCCCATAGGCTAACTTTGGTGCTCAGTAGATTTTAGGTGGCGAAGTAGGTGGTAGAAGTTTTTTTTAAAGAGACAGTACTTTGACTATCGAATGGTCGAATAGTCCCATAGGCTAACTTTGGTGCTCAGTAGATTTTAGGTGGTGAAGTAGGTGGTAGAAGTTTTTTTTAAAGAGACAGTACTTTGACTATCGAATGGTCGAATAGTCGAACGATTTTTAGTTCGAATCGTTTGATTCGAAGTAAAAGTCGTAGTCGAAGGTCGAAGTAGCCAATTCGATGGTCGCAGTAGCCCAAAAAAAACTTCGAAATTCGAAGTATTTTTTACTCTAATCCTTCACTCGAGCTAAGTAAATGTGCCCCTTGATATATATTCAAAAAACAACCAATTAGCTGTAGATGTGTATTTTAGTGAGAAATAAATCACAATCACCATTGCACAAACATGACATAAATGAGATCAGTGGCATCCATAAATATGTGCTGAATAAAAAGGTATAGCCAAAAGTCAAGCAATGATTGATCTTTCCAACAAGGCTGCAATGTAAATCCTATTTTTGTAATGAGAGGTCAATCAATTTTCTTGTAATAACATCGCTGTATGCAATCTTCCAGGATACATGCTGCCAGTGCATACTGAAGGCTCTACAAAAACCTTGTTCATTTGTCTGTATAAACCCCTAAGATCAGTAGATATGTTCTGATTAAATAGGTATTGTCAAAAGTCATACACAGAACATTATTGATATTTCCAAGTACCCAGCATGGGTAAAAGCAATTTCAGAACAAGAGGGGTCAATAAATTCCTTTACAATAACATTGCTGTTTCAATCTTCATTGCAGGCATTGCATGCTAAAATCTACTATTTGCAAGTAATTTTGACTTTTTTGTCCTAAAAGCCAAATCCTATCCTATCCAATGCACCCCTTCTTATGCTAATCTAGGCACGATAAAGGTTTGAGATCAGAGGAACCTCTGAAATATCATTAGCCACATTGTGTTCAATTCTTTATTTTATGCTTTTTTCTCTGTGATAACTTGTACTTGTTGGTAGCTTAGCAAGCATAAACCCATGTTGCTGGCAAAACAGTAATACTGGTTTTATTACGTTTTCATTTTTTTTTTAAAATAACCTTTAAGCTCGATTGGTGGAAAAGTCCAATTTGCAAAAAAAAAAACCCAAGCCTCCCAGATAATAGATCCCATGCTTGTACCATTTTTCAGCAGAATCGCCAGGCTTTTGAGGCCAAATTGACATTTTCAACTTTACCCCCAATACAGGTATGGGACCTATTATCCAGAATGCTTATGACCTGTGGTTTTCTGGATAAGGGATCTTTCTGTAATTTGGATATCCATATGTTAAGTCTACTTAAAAAACATTTAAACATTAAGGGGCACATTTACTAATGGTCGAATATCGAGGGTTAATTAACCCTCGATATTCGACCCTCGAAGTTAAATCCTTCGAATATCGAAGTCGAAGGATTTATCAATATTCGTTCAATCGAAGGATTTTAATCCATCGATCAAACAATTTTCCTTCGATCAGAAATTGGCTAGAAAGCATATGGGGACCTTCCCCATAGGCTAACATTGATGCTCGGTAGGTTTTAGGTGGCGAAGTAGGTGGTCGAAGTTTTTTTTCGACTATCGAATGGTCGAATAGTCGAACGATTTTTAGTTTGATTTTTAGTTTGATTGGAAGTCGAAGTTGTAGTCGAAGGTCGAAGTAGCCAAAAAAAACTTTGAAATTCGAAGTTTTTTTTATTCTAATCCTTCACTCGAACTTAGTAAATGTGCCCCTAAATAAACCCAATAGGCTGGTTTTGCTTCCAATCAGGATTAATTATATCTTAGTTGGGATCAAGTACAAGGTACTGTTTCATTATTACAAAGAAAAAGAAAATCATTTTTTTTTTAAATATGAATTATTTAATTAAAACACAGTCTATGGGAGCTGGCCTTCCTGTAATTCAGATCTTTCTGGATAATGGGTTTCGGATAATTGACTTATGGAAGGATATAATTACTGATTATATGATTACAATTAGTGCACATAACTCCACCATAATTGATCTGAGATTTGAAAGTTGCTAAATACTTTCACTGATCTCTAATAATAATTTGCACTCCATCGACACACTGGTGAGGTAAGACTGAATATGCAAAGTAAAGCATTAGAGTTCCTTTTGCCTTAGAATGATACAAATTAGTTCAGATTAGCTGGGGACAAAGAATGATGAGGCGCATTTATATAAACTACTTTAACTGGCAATAAAGCAAATGCATTTAGTGATATGCAGTTTATGGAGGTTTGGTTTGCAATGCAAACACAGACCTAGTTTAACTGTAAGCGAATTATGCTTTTGAAACACACAGCTCGCTATTTCTTGTAACAGGAATGAGTAGTATTTGTAAGCAAAAAATACATACAGATAGATGTGCTTATTTCTTGGCATATAGTTCTACATTAATTGACAATCTACTTTTTTTTTTAAAACAAAACTTTTTTATTGATTTTCTTTCAACAATAAAACACAGAAATAAAGATGGGGGGGTAACAGTTCCGCCTGGGGATCACTCATATGTATCAGGATATGCATACAATTCTCAGGTAGGTATTCACATTTCAATTTAAGCTCAAGCATCCTATTCGTTTAGGCCTTCAGCCTCAGTCCATGGCTGCCAAATTTTTCCGAATTTCTCCAGACAGCCCTATGCCAGGTAGGTAAGTTTAATCATAGGTAAAACATTATTAACTTTCCACATTCCCAGCGTGGGTACCCTAGGCCCCATCCATCTCATAATAATACACTTTTTTGTGTAATATAGTAGTCCTTTAATGAGAAGAGTCATATACTTGCCCACAACCACTCCCTCCAGCACCCCCAACAAACAACAGTGGGGAGACAGCAATGGGGGAAGGGCCAGCTGCTCTGATAGGTAGGTTGTGACTGCTCTCCAAAAGTTTTGTATCTATGACAGTTGCTACTATCCCTTTTACCAAATCTGTGAAGTTTGGTGGGTGTCAGATAAACCTGGTGTAAACATTTGTACTGTATCAGTCTATCTCGGGAGGATACCAGAAAATGGTATAAGTTCTCAGTTGCCTCCTCCCATTGGTCTTCTCCCAAATCCCCTAGTGTATCTTGCCATTTAAGGAAGGTTCAGTGAAATGGGGCTGTTTGGTCTTGGACTAGCAGCCCGTAGATCTGAGATGTGAGCTTTGCCGGCGTCTCAGAGCTTACAAGCCTCATCAGTGGATAGTCCTCAAATACTAATGACTGAGATCGGAATTGCCTTGTAAAGGCTTCTCTTAGTTGAAAATAGGAATGAAGTCTAGGGTTACCCGGTATCATATTATCCCTGAGGGTCACATATGGGATAAATGCGTCCTCTGACAATCTACTTTAAAGAGAGTCATTGCAAAATGCTCCCTTGCACCTCTTGAAAAACTGAAATAAACAAGGAAAAAATGGTTTAGTCCAATGGGTGTTTTAAATGCGGCGTGTCCCTTAAACACAGCATTAAAGAGCCCCCAAAAATCCTCCCATTAGCTAACAGTGAAACTGCAACAGAAGCGCTCATGCCAGCTTTTTCTGGCAACTATTAACTGACAAGAGCTGGCTCAAGCATTTGAGTATGGGATTTAAACCTATGGGTCCATACAACTATTTGTTTCTGGAATCAGTAGTGGAGGTTGCATTTGCAGTTGCTGAAACACGCTGGTGAAAATGATGCCGAATTGGTGACCTGAAGCGTTCTAATTTTGTACCATTTTGTAAATGAGCCATATACTGTATCTCACGTGAAATATACAGAGCAGTAACAATCCTACATATTAACCCTCTGATAATCTCGGTATAGTCTAAGTTTGTTGCGTCACAGACCACCATCGAAGTGCAATGATTTGAATGTTTTTAGTATTCCACTAAAATCTTGGTTCTTCTATTAATCCTTAAGCTCATAAAATGCTTCCATCAAAACTATTGCAAGAGCCGTCACATACACTCTGCCAAAGTGCAGCTTCTATCCACAAACTCTAAAAATAAATGTTAATAGTGCTGCCTATTGACTGAAAGTTCAACAATTCAAACATTTTGAAGATTTAATAGTGTTACAGTTTTCTGTTATATCAACAGTGAAGAGTCTTCTCCCTCATCCACATCCCTTGGGGAGATGTGTGCATTCCCAAATTGCATTTAAGGACACAGGCCCGTGCCATTTTTGGACTTTTACTGCTCGCAAATGTGCTTTTGAGTAGTAGCCTTACTGATATAACATAAATATTCATGTACACACATTCATACATACACATGTAGTGATGGGCGAATTTGCGCCATTTCGCTTCGCCGGAAAATTCGCCGGCGAATTTTCACGCTCGTTTCACGAATGTATTCGCCGGCAGTGAATTGCGCAAATTTGCCACGAATGCGCGCCTCTATACACATGCATACATACACAAGTGTGAAAATTTAATTTAAAGTTAATTTGAAAAAAGCTAATTAAGTTGTTTAAAACTACTTTTCATTTTCTTACACTAATTTGATTCTGCATTGATCCTGATTACTTGTTTTTTACCTATTAAAACTGTGAGTATTATTTTTATTTTGCTACAATATCGTACACATGAGCAAAAACTGTTCAGAAAACCCCTGGCATTCATATTTGTGATGTTTCATCATCGTACCTAAGGACATGTTGCTGTAAAATTGCAAGCTTTGAGGCAATATAAAGAAATGTTTTAAAAACTGTTTACGTTAGCGAATGTCTGCAGTTTGGTTGTGTGAAGTAGCAAGACATGAAATTATTTGCTTTGAAGTCACTGGAATTTTTACTTTTCAAAATGATGTGGTTTTCTGTAGTCAACTTACATTTAGGGGCATATTTGGCCTTGCAATTTATAGTATGTAATATATGGTGTAATGTTTTGGAAATTCTGTTGTATTTGTATTGTACTGAATTTATTTGTATAGCTCCACAATGGTATGCAGTATTTTACAAGTCATTGTGGGTTTTTGATCTGCAATCTTGAGCCTCACTGGAGGTGAAGTGTAACAGAGCCCATACTATGGATGCTATGGATTGCAAGAATAGCACCATACCGAGTGCTGTGCTCCTTGCACTGGGATGGAATATCAGTGCAGGCAGCCATGCTGGGATTCACATAATGAGCAAGTCCCCCAGCTCTTAATATGCGCATGTGCTAATTTTTTGTGATAAGTGTCCATAAAACTATGCATATTGCCATGACATGAAGGGGTGTTCCACTTCAGTGCTGTTTTTGCATATAAATATTATATATATATTTCTGTATATTGAAATAATATAAAGGGTGTTATGTAATAAAAGGCACTAAATTCGCCCAGGAGCAGTAACCCATAGCAACCAATCAGCAGGTAGAATTTACCAGTCACCTGTTTAAAAGCAAACAGCTTATTGGTTGCTATGGGTTATTGTTCCCAGGCAAACTTAGTGCATTTAATTACATATGTCATCATGAAAAACAATGTACAGATTTTTTAGGTAAGTCAATAGTTCCCCCAAGGTGGTGCCTCTGTAAGAGTGCAAAAAAAGCATTTACAAATCTGCAAATGAAGTGAAGGGTTAAACTAAATACCAAGCAAGTAACATTACCTTTTGAAATTCTTCATGATAATATAGATACCCAGGTAAAGAGAGGGCTTTGCAGGATTGTGTTAATGGGATGGGAGGCAAACACATATCAGAGCTTTCTCTCATTATCTGCCAAAAACCTATATGCTTAGCTATCTGTATTAAACATGTATAGCGTGATGTTTTTAAAAAACATGATCAAATCTTTTCCTTTTCTGGATTTTACAGGTTTCTTAGTTGAGTGTATGGCATGGAGTTTCCCTGTAACTACATCAATGAGCTCATGCGTCAAAAGGAGACAATCTTTTACTACTTTAACATTGTTACCCCCTTGTTAAAAAAGTTACTCAAACTGTTTGTTTTCTTGCTTGCTGTAAACTAATGAATGCATGAAAACAAGCAAGCTTTATAAAACATTTGAAATCATATAAAATGAGTTTAAATGACCACTGAACATCACAGTTTAAGGCTGAATTCGTTGGTTATGCCCCTTGATAGAGTCACTTTCTTATACTATGTCTGCAGGAAAAGCCACTTAAGAGTACTTCCCTTAGCTGACTACCCCACCAGTGATGTCATGGACTGACAGAAAGTGAGTCTGGACAGCTTGTTATATTGACATTATAGCACTAATATGCCTACAAAAATCTTTTGAAGTACAAGAAAAACAAGCCATCTAAACACACTGTTATGCTTATTTAAATATTGGTAGCTGTAGGACTGGAGTTTAGAAGCAGTGATCATAAGGTTCATTTAAGAATAGTAGATGTTTGTTATACATTTAATACAGGTATGGGATATAATATCTGGAATGCTCGGGACCTGCGGTTTTCTAGATAAGGGGTCTTTCCATAATTTGCATTACCATACCTCGTCTACTAAAAATAATTTAAACATTAGGGGGCAGATTTACTAAAGGGCGAAGTGACTAACGCTGGCAATGATTTACCGTTTTTAGGCATTTCACCGATTTACTAACGGATGCAGGCATAACTTCGCTAGCAAAAAAGACAGACGCTAGCGCTCATTCGCACTCTATCGCCAGGCAAATTTTTGCTCTGGCGAATGGACGTTACTCCGCATATTTACTAAGATGCGGATTTTACTGAAAGTTACCTCTTTCGCCAGACTTGCCCTCGCCACCTCAGACCAGGCGAAGTGCATTGGAGTGCATATATCTTCCTCAATCTTCTATTACTTACATCATATTTTTAGTGGAAAAAGTCCCAAAAACGCTGGTGTCTTTTCCTTTATTTCAGAGTGATGGCCTGCAAAAGTCCTTTTTGGGTAACCGGGTTCCCCCGTACATTTTCTAACATATGGCACATAAACTATACAGTGGGCTCATGTGTAGGGCATTATAACAACTCTATTTTCTTGATTAAGGTTCCCTGGACTTGTGTAATGTAATGTATTTGCTGCAACATATACGTCCATTCAACTTTATAATTTTCCGCTGTATGCAAATTAGCCTGACCGAAGACCTCTAATGAAGTTGCTCTAGGCATAATTGAACACTAGCGCATCTTCAATTTGATTGCCGAAGTAACGCTAGCAAATATCCGCCAGCGTTTGGCGCCCTGGACGCAACTTTGCATTTTAGTAAATCAGTGTTGTCTGAGCGAATTTTCGCCTGGTGAAGTGTAGCGATGGGTGCGAAGCCATCGTTGGCGAATTTTCGCAGGTTAGTAAATTCACCCCTAAGGGGCTGATTTACTAAAACTCAAATTGATCTCATGTTTTCCGAAAACAACTTCGACGTAACTCCTTTCCATGAACTGAACTCATTTATCAAAAAAATCAGAGCAACAAAACATCACAAAGAAATCGAGCATCAATCCGTATCGTATGATTGACGATGATTGATTTTTATCGGGGTTTCACTGCAAAAGCTCGACTTTTTCAGATTATTGGGCATAAACCCCGACATTTAAGGATTATGCAGTTGACATCACGATTTCAAGAAACAACTTCAGGGCCATCTGCCATTGACTTCTACGTGACCTTGACAGGTTTGAGATGGAGTATTTTTTAGCAGCTTTGGGGTTTGACAAATCTCTAAAAATTTGAGTTTTCCCCCTAAAAACCTCAATCAGAAAAAAATCAAGCTTTAATGAATGGGCCCCTTGATAAACCCAATTTTGCCACCAGGTATATTATTTTTTTTTTTTTTGGCAAAATAGAACTTTCAAGGCTATCCCCTAAAGTCAATACTGTAGCATACAGAAGGGACACAAGAAAATGATGGAATGTCTGATGTTACTGCAGTCTGTTTAGATTAGATGTCACCACACTTAATCCATAATGAGCAACACTAATACCTTAATGACAGATAATTTGCAGAAGTCCATTAAATCCATTAAACACATTGCGGATATATGATTCCTCTGATTCAGACAGTTTACACAGAATATTTTCAGGATAAAGGAAAAAAATGTTTTTATATAATGAAATACATTGTAATTCTAAGCAACTTTCAGTATTCAATAATAAACAAATGATCAAAGTTTTTAAACCTACTAATGTAATTGCTATTGAAAGTCGTATCCCTTAATGTACTGGTTATGACTCCTGAAAGTATGTAGCAGAAGCCAGCTCTCCTCACACTTTGTGTATCAGCTGCCTTCGGTTATATTTGAGGAGTCAGAACCAGCAGTGCACAGAACATAATCAGCCAGACAGATGCTGCTGTCAATAGAATACAGATAAGCTTAAAACTAAAATCTTTGGGGTGGACATCTCATTCAATATTCATTATACACAACATACAGTAAGTAAGAGCTGTCATTTCGTTTCACTTTTCTTTCCCATGTATTACATTCCCAGGCGTATTTTCCTGGTTTATTTGATTTATGTTTTCAATTAAGACTCCTGTAGTTTGATATCATGATATCTTTATGATGCCTTAATAAGTAATGTAGTGTAGCACACCCTTGAGTGTACTTTTGCTGTGTATTAAGGCTGTGTGTGACCAGGCTAACACTGCTGGTAGTGTGCCCCAGACCCCCAGTGTACCCGTGCAACTCCCTGCAACTCCCGGTACCTGGTGTGGATAAATGCAGCAGTAGATTCAGCCAGACAAGTCCTTTGCAGTAAATTATAACTGGTTTATTAACAGAACACCGGCAAGATCATAGGTTACAGTACTTTGATGTTCACTGGCAGTTATAGAGTCGCCTCCAACAACAATATTCCCTCCGGGGGGGTAGAAGATGCAACAGACGGAGTAGAAATCAATATAGATCAGTAACAATAGCCTTGGGAAATAGTTACCACTCTCACTGGCACTATCCTTCTGGTTGAGCACTAAGGCATGGGTTTCTCAGCATGGGGTCTTGTATCTTGGCACCGGACTTGATCCTCACCTCACCCACTGTATTCAGCCTGGGATCTTGGGTCTTGGTATCCTATCTGGTCCTCAACTCACCCACTGTAGTCCCTGCACTAGTGGTTCAAATACCACGGGGTCCTAACCCCACTATTTCTCCTCGTTGGAGCCACGTCTGCTCTCTAGCTACCCTGGGCTAACTTTCACTCCTAGAGCGACTATTACTGTAGTACTATCCCTATCTCACGCTTAACTAACTTTTCCCGGCAGATCTGGACCTGTAGTACCTCACACTGAGGCAAAGTCCCAGGACAGACCCCGACCGCATGGTGCTAAACCCTTTTATATTATCAAACAGTGCCATCTAGTGGACAATCCCCAGGTACTAGTGTGGACCCCACTAGGGACATAGCTGCCTAACTTAACTAAAGAACCCCTAGGTGTCCAAATCCTAAAGGGGAACTGCCTGAGTATTTTACCCCAAATCTCAGGGTCTCTACAGTAGCAAACATTAAGGGACAGATTTATCAAAGATAAAGTTGTGTTTTCCCTGAGTTTTTCAAGGGTAGTTTTCAGAACTTGAATTTTTGGGTTAAAAAAACTTGCATTTTTCAGGGTTTTAGAGAAAATCGGAAAACATTCAAGTTGGGAATTTTTGCGACCTTTGATAAATAACCCCCCAAAAGTTCATTTCTTTTACAAAACATTTCTCAAACACATTAATTGCATATATTAATGGTTCAACATATTAATAGAATAAGGCATCTGCAAGTAAATAAATTAGTGACTGTAAGCATGACCTCTTGTCATGATGTCCAATGAATACTTTATATTTCCTTTTTAATGTACAGAAACAAAGGTAAATAAATATTCTACAGACTAAAAGACAGAAAAAAACAGAAAAGTGCACCCTTTATGCTGTAGTATATAGGATCAATAGGCATGCGTTATATAAATGATATAATATCCACCCCCAGATAGAAATACATTCACACATTTACTAACTAGGGTAAAATGTCTATGAAGGTTTTCATTGTTCCATGTCAGAAGCTAAAATGCCAGGGAATTCCTAACCACTCAGTAGAAACTTTCAGCATAACTCCATAACTTTTATAATAAAGTGAGGAATGGTGCAAAGTGCAAAAACCAGGTGCAAAGCTCTATATTTTTTGGAAACTGTGCCCCTTGCCCTGCTTTTTCTCCACCCATCACTGTAAGAAGCCATAGAAGAAGCCACTTAGATGAGTGATTAAGCGTTTTCAAGAATACTCAAAGTCCAGTTGCTTTAGACTTAGCTCCACTAAATACTGTATGCCAGTGATCCTCAACCAGTAGCTTGTGAGCAACATATTGCTCTCCAACCCCTTGGATGTTGCTCTCAGTGGCCCCAAAGCAGGAGCTTATTTTTGATTCCAGGCTTGGAGGCAAGTTTTGGTTGCATAAAAACCAGGTGCACTGCCAAATAGAGCCTCAATGTAGGCTGACAATTCACATAGGGGCTACTAAATGGCCAATCACAACCCTTATTTGGCACCCCAGGAATATTTTTCATGCTAGTGTTGCTCCCCAACTCCTTTTACTTTTGAATGTTGCTCACGGGTTCTAAAGGTTGGGGATCCCTGCTGTATGAAGTGACCTGGATGAATAAAAACCTTTACAGACATATGTTAAAAGTAAATCTTTGCACCAGCAGAGCTGGGGTACACAGCATGTCATGATAAGTAGGGGCAGAAGCAAATTTACTCCCATTAGTGCCCATGCTCTTACCTTTTACACATCAGCTCAGTTTTATTCAGCTCCCTGCTAAATCTCCTAAAACTCCTCTGTAACTAATAAACAAATGTGATTTTTGATTCTTGCTAAATACAAGCTTGGTGGAAGCAGGGGAAATGAATGCTTTTATAAGGTATTCCAGTGGTGCCATCATTCACAGATACATGCAACTATAACGTTAAGTAATACATACATTAATAAAGACTATAGAGCACAAGGTCCATCTGAAGTCTTGAACCTGACCTGTTAGATGTTAGTCTTGGTAGATGTCACTTTCTGGAACAGAATAGCACAACCAGCCACCTTTATGCTAGTTAAAACTGTTTTAGATTCCAGGTTTCTGGATCCATTCGAGACTCCATGACAGCCACACTGTCTCCCAGCCTTCAGCAAGCCTTAAAATGATACACAGCACCTAAATAAACAGGTACTTTTGACAATGTCTCCAAGGAGTGGACTCATAGACACAGTATTGCTACTGTATTTACTAGGAGCTAGCCAACAACAAAAAACAAAATATCTCCTCATGTTGTACATGTTGATAATGAGCAGGTGTGTCCAAATAATTAGCTAGTATCCTAATTCTGAGATCATCTTCCAGACTAGTATCTACTCATGTACGAAATAGGATCATTTTCTAGCCCTTGACTGTCTACAAAACAAGTAGATATCTACCTTAACTGTTTGGTTGCTGAAAATAATTCTAATACAATGATCTACTGACATGATAACCAACTTGGAATTTAATTTGGTTTGCTTACAACAGAAGTTGATCAGTGGTAGTCTTTGTTAAAAAGCTGATTACACACGGGACAGATTTATTAAGGAACGAGTTGTGTTTTCCAAGAAAACTCGCATTTTTGAGTTTATTTTTTGGTCAAAATTTTTTTTTTGGGTTGTTCTTTCCAGTATTAAACCTGACAAATTCTATTTTCAGATATTTTAGGCAGGTCACACCCCAAGTTGTATCATGCTGCTTGGCCAAGCATCTTGTATCAAGGATAAAACGGTTTAGAATATACTTAAAGAGATATTGAAAAGAAGGGACTGGGGGTTTTAGATGTACAGAATGTTATGGGCTGAAAATATATAAGGATATTATGACATTATTGTGTGTGAGTGTGTTTTTGGCAGCTTAATATATTGTTACTCTTACATGCACTATGGACACTTATTCTGATCTTTTCAACAAAACAAGATGGATATAGTTACACTTACACATTGTAACACATTCGTATCTTCGTATTCGTATCATGATGGCTCTATCTTTTCAGAGCCGTTCTTGAGCTTAGAATGTTTAGAAAATGTACTTAAATGTAATGTACTTCCCAACAAAAACAACTGACCACAGGAGGTAGCATCTCATAGCACAAAACCAACTTTAAAAAGAAATAAAAACATTTAGCCGATAGGAAACGACATTATCAGCATGAACTAATGAATTCACTGTGTATACACAAAGCTATTTATATAAGTGGGATCAGTTATGGTGGAGAGAGCATTTCTAATTTAATTAAGTTCTTCCAAGTTTTATGCCGGCACTATTCTCTTCTGAGTAACTGCATGCTGAATGTGCATCCGGATTGCGGGGAGTGTCTGTACAGCACTGATAAACGACCTTATGCTCTCTAAACCATTCTTATCTGATAAATGGCAGAAAGCTTTAAGGGAGGAAATAACAATAGCAAAAAGTTAAAACAAGCCCTGCAGTTGACCAAATGTGGTTGCTTTAACAACAAATATATTTATTGCAGTTAGTGACATATTTTTGCTTTCAACATTTCAAGAAATGCAGTGCTACACACACACACACACTTGTGTAATTGTAAAATGTATGGATATAAGTTCCATGACCATGCAAGGCTTTTATAAAAACATGGATGATTAGGTGAGTGCTAATATATTTATAGTAGAATGTATAACATTTCCTATATTACACAAGTTTCAATGACACCACCCGACATTTAAGCACCACTTATAAATAATGACATCACTTATTACAATTGTAAGGGTATATTTTACAGCTTATGCACAGTTTCTTTGCATTATATCCTGAACTGTATAAAAAGTATCTAGTATTAGTATATAAATCATACTAAAGGGCAATTATAGGGCCTATCCCTTATTTACTATTTAGGGAAAAGTTCAAAATCTGCTCACCATTTTGTTTTTATACACAACCCAATTTCCTCTTAAACAGATACAGCATTTTATATGCCCTCCCTATAATTATATTTCAGGTGCTAGAAATAAACCAAGACAGGTTCTTGCAGTTTTGCCCAAAGTGCATAAGTGCCGCATAAGTGCATAAGTGTCGGCATTCTCTGAAATTTCTTTGATGTAGCTTGGGTTCAAAAGTAAAGAGTCTGCAAGCGTAGAAAGCAAAAGTACCCCAGACTTAACAGATGCACAATTGCACATATTAAATATTGCAGCTTTACTCACAGTGAATTTAATGCATGCTAAACTAGGGATGCATTTTATGGAAAAAAACGGTTAAACCTGTTTCTTTTATTCCTTATAAATAACCATAGCATCCATCATTTTCAGTGGGTGAGATGGTAAAACAGCAGGATTTGTGAAAAGACTTTCAATGGCATCCAATATGGCACAATATTTTACAAATATTAATATGTCTCTCTGAATAAGGTTGTTGATTTCTAATACCCAGCAGTTGTAACCATATGAAGTTCTTATCTGCCAATATCTCATGCAACTTATTTTTTTCCACACTGTTTGGTACAAAACAAAATTCATATTGTGCAACTTACATTTTCATATAAATTTTCCTGCAACTCTACTAAAAGGAGATGTACTGATTTATGCAAAATGCAGAAATTCTAACATGTTATAGGACCTCAGAACCAAAAGTCCCAGGGGAATTTTCCCGGTTTGAAATAAAACTATTAGACCGTTGGTGCATGTGGATAAGCTGCTGGAAAAGTACAGAAAATCATCTCCTGTGGCTGCGATAAACTTAAATGTAAAAGTGTCTGAAACTATAAGTTCTCGTCCAACAATGCTTGAGTTAATGTTTTTTGCTGAACAGTGCTAATGTTGCTTCTTTCGGTGTTACCATTACAAGTAAATGGTAGCCCCAGTAAAGTGTGCATTAGCCTTTGAAATGCTCCATGTGCGGCTAAGGCTCATGGAACATGTATTTTCATTGTCAGTGAACACTGATAGAGAAAACACATCCTACTCCATTTCATATCCGTGCACAGGACTGAAATCCAACTGTCAGTGCACACAAGGAGCAAATTTTAGCCAGAATTTGCACATTTTATGAGCACTTTATGGCTGATAGTCACTCCTTGTGCACACAGACAGGTGGATTCCAACAAAGCATCAGGCAACTGGCCAAAACCAAAAAGTCACAATAATAGTGAAATAAGGCATACGGCTGAATAACCTTTTTCGGTGCGTGGTTGTGCAGCTGAAATGGCATGAGACTGAAAGTCTCCATGTGAAAATAAGAAGAAATAAGATTATCAAGCGAGCTCCAACACTTGCACATTCAGAGAATGTTTTATTTAAGTAGTTAAGGAAATGGTTATTCAGTTGCTTCTTCATACCTCGGGGAATAATATTTCACTTATATTGCTCCGTTATTTTGCTTTTACAGATTCCTTGATAACATGTTTATAATAAACACATTAAAAAAACTGTGTTGACAACACTTTTCCTATACAAGTGCTGAAGCAAAGAGAATTGTATGTGAAGGTGGCCTCAGGTGCTTTCCTCCCCAATGCATTATGGGATGTACAGCTCAGGGCAAAAAAAGAGCATTTTGCATTTACACTAACAAAGCAAACTATCTTTTTCCCCTGATGTTTCTTTAGTCCAGGGGGAATAATAGTTCATTTAGATGGTTCCGATATACATTATGGCTGCAGATCGTTTTATACTGTGTTTATTTACAAAAAATGTTAGAACACTAGGGGGGGTTATTTATCAAAGTCCGAATTGATCTCAATACTTTCTGCTACAAACTCCGATCAAATATGCTCGGGTTTTTTACGCTTATTTATTATTACATTTCCCGAAAATTTGCTTTGCAGGAAAAATCTGAATTTCATGATTTTTTCAGACTTTTTCATCCGATTTTCACGAATTTCACTAATTTTTTGGAATTTTCACCCAAAAACTCAGAAAACTTTGGGGAATAGCGCAAAACCTAGTGCACATCAAAAAATCATTGGGACTTCTCCCATTGACTTATATACAACTTTGACAAGTCTGAGATGCCGGATTTTCAGATTCTGACTTTTCCATCCTCAGGGTTTAATAAATTCTGAAAAATTCGTGATTTATTAAAAGTCTGATTTTATAAAAAAAATCACGATTTTTTTGTGATTTTTGCATTTGGAGTTTAGTACATAATCCCCTAGGAGACAAAAACATCTCTTCCAGTGTTTTGGCTATACAATTATCTATAAAGGATTTCAGTGTTTATTTTGGGTATACAAATATCGATTTGATGTGTTAAATTTACCCACGAAATGAATAATTAGCAATAGCAATAGATAGTTATTTTATATGAAGTGGCATGTGAAAAAAATGGAATACGTAGTAAATATTGCCCTTTTACATCTCTTTCCTTGAGCCACCATTTTGTGATGGTCTGTGTGCTGCCTCAGAGATCACCTGACCAGAAATACTGCAGCTCTAACTGTAACAGGAAGAAGTGTGGAAGCAAAAGACACAACTCTGTCTGTTAATTGGCTCATGTGACTTAACATTTGTTTGTGTGAACCGTGAATCATAAGGAGGTGGCCTTTTTCTATTTAGGATTACCTAATGGCACATACTACAAAAATGTATGTTATTAGGAAAATGGTTTCTTTACATGAAGCAGGGTTTTACATATGATTTGTTTTTTATGCAACATATTTTTATACACACCTACATTGCTCTGGGATATAATTTTCCTTTAAGTGAAGACCTTATAAGCCCACTGTGTTGTGGGATGCATAGTTCTGGATACATCCGACAGCAAGGGAGCATTTTGTTTTTACACAGAATTAAAGTTTTACAATAATTGTATTTCGTTTTTTTTTCTCTTTCTTTAACCGCTTTACAACAAGCTGTCTCTGAACCAGTTGTCTCACACCTCTCTGAACTATCTGTGGAAATATTATGTGGAAATGTTCCTAGGCCAGCTCACGGCTAGCTAGTATTCTGTATCAGATGATGGCTGTGTGCTGTGGTAATAGCACTTACTTGGCTGCTGGGCAATCAGTGATGAAAAAGGAGCACAGGGAACATCATTATTTTTGCCTTCTGTCAAAAAAAAAAGTATATGTTTTACTGGAAAGAAAAATTTACTCTAATTAGTTTTTTTCCCTGATTCAGCTCTCCCAAAGCTAAAACCACTGAACTTAAAAATATATTACTTTTAGACGGAAGCTTTGTAAATTAGTTTTAAATATGCTTACATTCTATGTTTAAAGGGATACTGTCATGGGAAAAAAAAGAATCAGTTAAAAAAAAAAAGATTCAAAATGAATCAGTTAATAGTGCTGCTCCAGCAGAATTCTGCACTGAAATCCATTTCTCAAAAGAGCAAACAGATTTTTTTATATTAAATTTTGAAATCTGACATGGGGTTAGACATATTGTCAATTTCCCAGCTGCCCCAAGTCATGTGACTTGTGGTGACTGATAAACCTCAATCACTCTTTACTGCTGTACTGCAAGTTGGAGTGATATCAACCCCCTCCCTCCCCCCCCAGCAGCAACGATTTTTGATGCATTTTTTGTAATTAGTATTGATGCCTTAGTGGGTTTTATAGTTTAGCATCACATTCATTTAGGTTTAGGGGAGGTTATAAAGTTAATATAAATATTTTGATCGGGACAAAATGAATTTAATATATGAATTTGCACTGATTTGCACAGGTAACGTGATATGTAATATCATTATGACAGTATGTGGTAACATGGAGTATATGAATTTGATGATTATCACTTGAAATAAGTTGTTCTCCATGGCAATGGTATAATTTTTTAGATATACACTGGGTTAATTATGGGATATGAACTATGGCCAACTAGTTAGTGCGGTAAGAGGATAAACAGGTGCATCCAATAGATGAGGGAGATTAGCAGACAGGTCCCAGGGGTACACTACAATAATGTAATGGGAGAGATGATTACTTGGTGGCAAGAAAGATATCAAGTTAATATATTCGGAAGCTCAAAGGGGTATAGTATATATATGGTCTAGCTGGGTAATAATTATCCTCTAAACCATAGGAGGAATATTGAATTTTATGACCAGGAGATGTATGCCCATGGGCCAATTCTTAGATCTTTTCTCAATTTTTTACCCACGTAACACAGGCGACAGAGTTTTCTTTGTAACAAGTGCTTTTAATAGGAATGCTACAATGTTGCTACAGAGATAATAGTGTTACATATTGTTCTTATTTTTACTATAATACATTTGGGAATGAATCTTTTAAATGTGCATATGGGTAACTTTTAAAAACTTTTTTGAAAGTTTTTATTTTTGCAGTTTTTAACAACACATCACATACACATAGACATAAAATACAAAAAAGACAAATCATACATAATGGACGTGGAACCAGCAGACAGAATACCGTCAACCCAATCTTAATGAGCGGCTTCATATTCCAACCAAGCTCCCCAGACGCCCTCGAACTTCTTGGTAACTTTTAAATTTTAACTCTTATGGATTAATTAGTATAACTTCAGTGTTTAAATGATAGTCGCTCATTATATATGACGAGGTATATACGTAATTGTTGCTGCTTTGCCCGCCATTACATGTATTTAAGCCACTTTCACTGATAGTTTGGTACTGTGAGAAAGGTTAGTCCATAGTTCCTAAATACATGTATTATTTGATTTTTCTAAGACCTGTGTGAGAGCTGACCCTCTTTTTTTGTTTTATATATATACATATTCCACAGTGTTACCGTCACTCTCAATAAAGTTCATTGGTGTGCCTGGGTGCAAAATCATCATAACTTATCCATACCTCCAGAGAAAGATCCGCACTCGCAAGACTTAAAAAAACTTCACTTTATTGTAGAGCAAAAGGACTGGCGTTTCGACCCTCACTGGGCCTCACTGAAAGTGCCTTATATGTACAATGTGGTGGGAAAACAACAGCATTGCCTATATATAAATATATATAGATTACCTGCAATAGTGCAAGCTAGAATGATATTTATTTATTCTGTAGAATGTTTTACCATACCTGAGTAAAAAGCTCTAGTAGCTCTCTGTTTGTTTAGGATAGCAGCTGCAGTATTAGCTTGGTGTGATCAATTCCTGTCTGAGTCTCTCCCTGCTCACTTATAGCTCTGGGCTCAGATTACAGCAGAGAAGGAAGGGGGGAAGAGTAGCAAACTGAGCATGCTCACGCCCTGGCAAGGAGGTTTAAGCTGAAGGCAGGAAGTCTGATACAGAAGCCAATGTTAACACAATAGAAGGAAAGAAATGCTGTGTTTCTTTTGACAGAGGACTCAGAGCAGCATTACTTTGAGGGTTTACTGGTGTATTTATATCAACCTTTCTGATAACGCTTACTTAGTTTTAACCTTTCCTTCTCCTTTAAGTCTAATTTGGATCAAGTACAAGGTACTGTTTTATTATTATACAGAGAAAAAGGACATTAATTAAAAAATAATTTGGATTATTTGATCAAATTGAGTCTATGGGAGATGGCCATCCCATAATTCAGAGCTTTCTGGATAACAGGTTGTCCGAATAACAGATCCCATACCCGTACTGGAATTTTGACCTGCAATGTTCCACAAATGGTATTTTACATTTGTCTCATAAAAAAAATAGTTTCAATAGAAAGAAGATTGAGTTATTGTTGACATCCAAGGACAATGTAAAATGTGCATTCTTCTTCCTGTGCTATATTAGTGGTGCATATTTACTTGAAGTCTTTATATTGAACAGAAGATGTCAAAACATGGGAAGGAATTTACATTATATTTGTGCTCTATTTCTAAGTCTTCGTTTCATCTTCTTCACTGGACATTTTTTTTTAATTGAGAAACCATTTTTTTTCTCTCCATTGAAAAACTTGATTTTTTTTCTGCATGTTTTCACTATGAGAAAAGTGTTTTGGTTTTTTTGTTTTTTTGCATCTTTTGCATTAGAACATATCTCTCACCAGTCCACGTTTCCATTCATGCTTTTCTCATGTTTCTGTTGTTCCAATTCTAATTATATGACACCAGACAAAAGGCCACAGAGGCAGCAGCAACAATACTGATAAGGAAGATTTGTACAGAATTATGAGGCAGATTAACTGAAGGTGTAGCTCTTTCCCTTTCCCATTTTGTCACAAATCAAGGAAGTCTGGCTGCCTCAAATTTCGGTGATCAGTGTGCAAGTGACATCTGCAACAAATGTTTAGGCTGGTCTGAGTGTGAAAGGGAACCCTGCAGCTCCTACCTGGTCAGGAGGTGACAGTAGTTCCAGGGTTCCCCCTGAGTCAATAAATACAGCAGCAGAGGCAGGAGATACTGAGTGGCAACAAATGCAACTTTCCTGACCGTATTTTGACCCAAGTAACTTTGATGAAAGTTTTTTTAGACACAACTAACTGCTGGGAAATTGCAGGGACCACAACAGCACTTGTGTACATGAGTCCTATTGGCTGCTAATTTGGCTTTGACCCAACTGGAAGCAAACAATGGATGGGCCCAAAAACATAACAACAAAAAGTATTGGAAAGTACTTGTTTAGATATAGGGTAGCAGTATATTCAGTCAGCAGAGTACTTTATCAATCTTTTCCTGGGGATCGTATGATGCTATAGTTTTTTATGGTCCTTCACAGCTCACTGTACAATTCACACTTCTGTCTGGCTGCTTTATGGAGAAAACTTTAAGTACAACACAGCATCAATGGTTCTTTGTGGGAAGAATTGGTACTATTTCTAATAAAATAAATCATCGAAGGTTAATACAAAAGTGGATGTGGCAAATGGCAATGCAGACATTATACAAATTATAATGAAAACCAACGTAGGTTTTCTCATGTTTCTCTTAGGAAGACTAGGATGTTGCTTCATCAACAGCAGATAAAAACGGGGAAAAAACTGGTCGTAATTTTTATTGTTTCTCCAATATACTGAAAAATTTCCAGCACAATCTAATTTCTCAGGCTTTGGAATCAAAGTACAGTAGAGAGACTTTATTTGACATCTCCAATAGAAAGGCATTTGTTTTTGTATATCTGTCCCTCAGTATGAAATTATCCAACACTGGCCTGTGTAAGTTGTATAAGTTAGGCAGCAGGGCGGGAGATGTATACCTTCCCCCTCCCCCCACCGCCCCTTCCCACAGCCCCTCTTGGTTAGAGCATTGCCTAATGCACACTGAAATGGAGCACAGGGGCCTTGAGCCACTTACACAATTTACAACAGGACATAGGGGTACATTTATCAAAGAGTGAAGTTCCGTCACTAGAGTGAAATTCCGCAGCTCTCAATTCATTTCTATGGGATTTTGAAAGGCGTATTTATCAATGGGTGAAAGTGAAAGTTCGCCCTTTGATAAATATGCCTTTAAAAATCCCATAGAAATGAATGGGGAGTGGTGGCATTTCACTCTAGTGGCGGAACTTCACTATTAACTTCACTCTTTGATAAATATACCCCATAGAGTGTAAAGTTTGCAGATTGCTTCTTTTTTGCACTCTGCATCCTACATTGCGAATTACCCCTATTGTGTTGATCATTGTCTTGTTACTGCCCAGTTACTGTGCAGCCTGTAACTACTACACCCTGCTCCCGATTGCCCTTGTCAGTTGTTCCCTACCAATTATTTATTGTTATTTTTGCATGTTTTAGGACATTGTCCCCTACTGATATGCAGTATCCTATAGCAGCATCAGAGTATCAGTAGTAACATGGTGCATTGCTTCAGTCAAAGCTTATACAGTAGATGATTTGTTGGTAAGTAGGGTTGCCTTTTCTCCAGGAGAACTTCTGCCAGGGGGGGTGCAGTGACATCACAAGGAAGGACTGCTGACATCAGGGGTTTGATTTCTGACATCAATGATGAGACAAGTGATGTTGGAGGGGGGCCAATGAGGTGGCAATCAGTGATTGGCAGATTCCCATGTCAATCAATGGGATTCCTGTCCTGATTTCCTTCTTTGGAAAACCAGACTGACAGTTTTGACCCGGACAGCTAAATATTGCTAAATAATTCCTCTAGTTGTTAAATAACCTTCAGCAATAAATGAAAAATGTATGTACATTGTGCACACTCATTTCCTGCACTCTAGGAATTCAGCATGGACTTGCTAAGTACATTATTCACTTGCTATTTAAAATGTGTCCCACTGTAACAGGGCAAAGCATATTCTATCCTTCATGTCACAAAGAGACTTAATAAAAAAGGAAGAACTTCATGTGACATATTTAATATGTGAAATTTATCAGTAAAGTCCAAAGTACTGTTTGGATTGTATTGGCTTCCATTCTAAGTGGTTATTATTTTAATCAACTGTCAGTTTTTATTATAGCTGAGGTACAGGTGCAATACGGTCTGGTGCCTCAAAAACCAGCAAGGTGTTTTTTGAGTAAGCATGATATTGCATTATTACAGGATGCTAGGACAATATATGTAGCAGTGCTAGATACCGTAACTATGTTGTTAATATCATATTTCATTAAGGTTGGAAAACATTTTCGGCTGATGCTGCCTGAATCTGTGGTTCTTCAGATGTTGGTAAACTAAACCTTCTTAGGAGCTTAAAGGCAACCATACATTGCACCTGGCAAGGGGGCCCATATGGAATGAGCCAAGAACTGGCAAACAAGTGGGCCATGACAGGGTAAGGAATAAGGGAGCAGAGAGTTAAAAAAAGAGAGGAATTAAAGGAGTTAAAAGGAGGGGGAAGGAGTTGCTTGGGTTTAAAAATCAGAAGAAGTAGGTAGGAGGTATTTTTTACTTAAAGCAGCTCATTCCTGCCCACCCTGCATTGGACAGCTGAACTGGGGGGGGGAGCAGATACTTTGCATTAGAAGTAGTTGCAGCAGCAGAAGGGGCTCCTCGGGGGGAGTTGAATGTTTTGAAGTTCAAATATTTTGATGTTTACATATGTGATTTGATAATGAACAAGCTGCAGCTTTTTCCACCTAAAGATATAACTTGTGTAGTATGTTGTTAAGTAAGTGGGAGGGGATTGGTTGAGCTTGGTGGGGAGGCGTATAACAGAATTGTGCACCTTTTTTGTGGACAGTTTCCAAGAGGAAAGTAAAGATGGGTGTGAAATGAATAACATTTCCCTAGAAAACTTGTTTGTATACAAGATCTAAGGCCCTCATATCTCTTTCTCTCCTTTAGTGCTCAATCAACCTTCTCTCCTTGCCTTGCTATTAATGTAGTCACCAACCTTTTTAAAGTGTTCCTCCCATCTCTCATTCTCTCCGTCTCCCTTTGATATATTTTCTCTCACATCTACATGCCTCTTATTGGTATTACTATAAGAGTAAAACACCACATATATGTAGTTCTTTCCAATAATGCTATTTAGTACAAAGCTGTTTCCCTTTTTGCTAAATGCTAAAGACAATATCAGATGATAATCATGTAGAAGTAATGTAGTAAGTAATTGGACAAATGACTTTACTCTGCACACTCTCTACAAGCTGGGTGCAGCTCCATATTACCTCCTGCTCTGATAGATTGTGTACCATTGCCTGCAAGTACAAATTACAGGTCATACATATACAAGGAAGCACTGAAATGATATCTTGCCTCAAAGGGGTGGTTTACTTTTTCTAAGCAACTTTTCAATTTGTCTTCATGTTTTCTTTTATATAGTTTTTGAATTATTTGCCTTCTTGTTTTGACTCTCTCCAGCTTTCAAATGGGGGTCACTGATCCCATCTAAAAACAAGGCTACAAATGCATTATTATTGCTACTTTCATAACTCATCTTTCTATTCAGGCCCTCTCCTATTAATATTCCGGTCTCTTATTCAATCAATGCATGGTTGCTGGGGTAATTTGGACCCTAGCAACCAGATTGCTGAAATGGTAAACTGGAGAGCTGCTGAATAAAAAGCTAAATTACTCAAAAAACACAAATAATAAAAACCAATTGCAAATTGTCTCAGAATACCCCTCTCTACATCATGCTAAAAGTTCATATACAGATGAACAACCCCTTTAAGGAGGTGTTACTTTTAGGGGTCCCTTAGTATATTGTATCTACTCACACAACTGACTTATGTTTTGTGCTATTTGTGGCATTGCACATATAGGTGCGGCAGAATTGAATCCATTAAAACTAAGAAAAGCTTTTGCTAAACTTGTGTGCAATTTAGCAGATGCTAATCTATGTGCCAACTGGTAAAGTTGCAGCAAATGCTATTTAGTAGGCAACTGATATTATGCTGGAAAAATGTTGGATAGTGGCTAAAAACCATGATTCTTTGTGGTGAATTGAATGCATTCATGTCCTAAGGGCCCCATATACCCAAGGGAACCCTGGATTTAACATCTGCCTTTATGAGGGGTTACTACCAGAGTTTCCTTAAAGGGATACTGTCATGGGAAAAATGAATCAGTTAATAGTGCTGCTCCAGCAGAATTCTGCACTGAAATCCATTTCTCAAAAGAGCAAACAGATTTTTTTATATTCAATTTTAAAATCTGACATGGGGCTAGACATATTGTCAATTTCCCAGCTGCCCCAAGTCATGTGACTTGTGCTCTGATAAACTTCAATCACTCTTTAGTGCTGTACTGCAAGTTGGAGTGATATCACCCCCACCCTTCCCCCCCAGCAGCCAAACAAAAGAACAATGGGAAGGTAACCAGATAGCAGCTCCCTAACACAAGATAACAGCTGCCTGGTAGATCTAAGAACAACACTCAATAGTAAAAACCCATGTCCCACTGAGACACATTCAGTTACATTGAGAAGGAAAAACAGCAGCCTTCCAGAAAGCATTTCTCTCCTAAAGTGCAGGCACAAGTCACATGACCAGGGGCAGCTGGGAAATTGACAAAATGTCTAGCCCCATGTCAGATTTCAAAATTGAATATAAAAAAAATCTGTTTGCTCTTTTGAGAAATGGATTTCAGTGCAGAAGTCTGCTGGTATAGCACTATTAACTGATGCCTTTTGGAAAAAAACTTGTTTTCTGATGACAGGATCCCTTTAATGTATTACACCTACATATGCAACTGTTATAAACACAGTATGTCATAATGTACACAATTTGTAGGCAAAACCTGTAGAAAAAGTTGTGGTGATTAATTTGCAAGTTGCAAGGGGGGGAAATGCTGCACGGTGGGTAAAAAGCATATCCATTTCCATACCAATGTTAGTAAATTAGCCTTTTTATGTATAGTTAAAAATACATCTTGAAATGAACATGTGAAATCATGTGAGAAGCAGTTCTTAGTAAATTACCCTCTTTCTCTGGGAAATACTACAACAGATGTTATTTATCAGTTAACATCCATAATTTCAGAAAACTGCTGTGGCAGAAAACAAAATATCTGCAATTCTGGATTTAATGTGGAACTGTATGTAAGATTAGAAATTGGACGTTGTTCTTCAGGGATGAACTTCTTAACATAATCCTCATATTCATGAAGAACTGGATTTTTTGAATGAGAATGAAGCCTGTGACATTTCCCTGCTACCACTACACATGGATGCAGGTGCGAAAATTCACATGAAGATGTGCATAACTTGACATATTTTTCCCAACCACAGCCAGTAGTTCTGTAGCTGCCGATGCAGCCTGTCTTTGAGGATGAGGGGAAAAAATCCTAAACAAATTGCTGAAAATTGACAAACCGCAGTCTAACATTTATAAAAAAAGTTTTTTTTAACATAAACAAATTAGCACCAGGGCCAATGACAAATGAGGATAAAGTATTGTGTTGCTCAACTTCATTTTCCTTTCTGCCTGTAGTTTCAGAATTCATTCACCGCTTGGATTTCTCCAGAAGATCCTTAACATTAAGGGGCCGATTCACAAACTTCGAGTGAAGGATTCGAAGTAAAAAAACGTAGAATTTTTGTGCTCCTCGACTATCGAATTGGCGTAAATTCGCCTGAGTAGAATGATTCGAATAGATCGAGCGCAAAAACGCTGCGACTATTCGCCATTCGATAGTCGAAGTACTGGATCGAGCGCAAAAACGCTGCGACTATTCGCCCATTTGATAGTCGAAGTACTGTCTCTTTTAAAAATACTTCGACTGCCTACTTCGCCACCTAAAACCTACCGAATTGCTTTAAAAGCCTATGGGAAAGTCCCATTGGCTTGTTTTCCAAGTTTTTGATCGAATAAAAAGGCATTCGATCGAATGAAAATCCTTCGAGCGAATATTCAATCGAGCGCCTATTCGCCTGGCGAATATTCGCCAATTCGACTATTCGCCAGCGCGTAAATTCGTCCGAATTGTCTATTCAATTCTATTCGATTCTATTCCCTCGAATAGATTTAACCCCTCGAAATTCGACCCTTGATGAATTTGCCCCTAAGAGGAAGGGATATCATGGAGTACAAAGCTGATTCTAGTTATACAAGGGTTAAGACCTGGGAATATCCTGATGTTCTTATAAATAGCAGATGCTCAGCACGTGTGAATCATTATTCTGAGTCCCGCTGTTTCCCTTGCTGCATTTACCAGGTGCATTTAGTCTCATTACTGGATAATTATGCGACACTGCACTAGACCCAAGAGAGTGTGGGTGTCCTTAAAATGGGCTTAGGACAAAGTCCTGTGTCTATTCCTCTGACATACCCACTAGTAGGTTAGTGTTAATATATACAGTATCAATAAATGACTGTAGTACACATGAACAGGCATCAACACTCAACCACTTAACTAAACAATTAAAATGTATGACAATATCCTTGTTGCAATAATAACAGCTACATCTTTATTGAAACTGCAAAACAATACAAACACCAACAAAACATTTATATAGGGGGTTATTTATTTAAGGTCGAGTTGAGTTTTCCTGAAAATTTGGGATTTTCACTAAAAACTAAAATTTTTAGGGATTAAAAAAAACTCAAATTTTTCAAGATTTATTATGTCCCGAAGTTGCTAAAAGCCTGAATCTGAAAATGATCCTGCTAAAACCAGTCGAGGTCATGTAGAAGTCAATGGCAGAGGTCCCATTTGAAGATGTATTTTGCCTTCATGATTTTCTGGGTTTTACGGTGGTTTGTGCTCGAGATATTCAAGGATTTTTAGCCTACAACTCGATCAATTCAAGGTATTCGAGTTTTTTACCCCCAATTGCATTCAATCGAGTTTTTTATATTGATTTTTTTCATAAATAAGCAAACATTCGAGTTGTGAGTTTATCTGAGGTAGAAAAAAACTCACAAACCTCATAAATGTGACCTTTGATAAATAAACCCCTATAATATAATGATACGTAAACAACACAACGGGGCAGACTTAGCAAAATGAAGACATAGAAACTCACCCACGATCTATTTATTCCTATGGGATTTTTAGAATTGTATTTATCAATGGGTGAAAGTTAGAACTCAGTGAAAGCAGAAAACACTGGCACTCAAGGCAAAGAATTGAGGGTTACCCCTTGCTGTTTATTTTGTGCGAAAGTTAGAACTCAACATTTGATAAATATGGTTCTACATTTCCCATAGGAATGAAAGGAATATGGGTGAGTTTTTATGTATTAAGCGCTAAACTCACATTTGGATAAATCTGTCCAATATCATTAATACAATTAAAAAGAAAAAACATTGCCTACTAGGGCCCCCTGTCAGTTTGCCCTTCCAACTAAGCAGAAATATCCTCTAAATGCAGAACCTTTACTGGCTCATTGCTGTAAACCAATCATGTTGCAGTAGATGCCTCCCTAAGGCTGCTTATTGGCTGCTTAGAGCCAGGGGAGCCTCATTGTTAGTGTAGAGAGTTTTTAATTATGTCCATTTTAGCACTGCACAACTGCGGTTGCAAATGTCCCATATATATTATCCATATATTGTGTGAGTCTTGCGTAAGATTTATATGCATAATATAATGTGATTCTGTGCTAGAAATTCTACATAAATACCAAGTCAGCCACTTCTAATTTAATGTAGTATATGCAGGCATGAAATGTATGGTTATAGTGATTCATGGAGACTAGACCTAAATAATGCTACTGTATGTGTGTCCTGGTTATATACATTAAAGATCTTAATCATGAGGTTATGCTTTTTGGTCTTTGTTAATCACATGCACACTAACATGCTTTCCATGCTTGTTAACACATTGCATAATGGAAAGCATCTGTTGATCTGAGAATCACTTGCATACCAAAATGTATCTTTAAAAACTTAGAAATACATAGCAACAAAAAAAGTATTCTTTTATGCTCCTACTGTCCGGATCACGCTGTGGTTCAAAATTATGGGTAGCCAGAGGATAAGATTCCTTTGCGTGTCTAATAAACCAGCAAGAAACGTCTGAAAACAGGAAGGAGTGACAAGCACAGGAATAGAAATGGGATGGAAAATTAATTTTACAAAGAATACAGAGCTTAAAAAAAATGCACTTGTCCTTGTTGCAATGGGACACAAATGTAGGGATTTGGATGGTTATGTAGGAGATGTTATATAGGGTGCCAAAAAGGATAGCGAAGGTATCAGGGACTGTGGGTAGGTGTTCTGTGGGAATTTCTGGGGACTGTAGTCCGTAGAAGGATTAGATGGCAACACAGTGGAGGGCCAGTGATTTAAGGAAGGGCAACACCTTACTGGCTTCCTTTTCCCTCAGTATTCTGGAGCGCTGGTGGAGCTCCCCCACCACCCTCCCATCAATTCTGGTGATTTTCTGATATTATACTTCTGTGTATTTGTCATTATTATGCTTGTTTTACTCTTCTTAAAATTGTATCTATTTTCATGTGTTATGCATTGGGTACGGTTTGTTACTGTCACAGCACTTGGGTGGGTATAAAGTGTGTCTTTGCCATTTGGTATATGCTTTCTTGGTTTAACCTACATGCCCACCGCAGTTGCTGGCCTTTGGAAATGGATGGCTGGTTATGTAATGGCAAGGTTTGTTTACTTACATGTTCCAAAAAGCTGTGGCCAACCCTCACCCATTAAAAGGAGGCTAATGGCTCAGTGTTTCCTTTATCATTATGGTTTGTTAGTAATGGTATGTGAGTTAATGCATTTACTACAGAAATCATGCATACCTCCACACAGTCCTGTCTGTCTGTACGGTTATATTGATCATGAGGCATTTGGCAAAGGAGCTGAGGACAGTGTTCTCAAGCCAGAACTTTGGTTTCCAGTCTGACGTTTACTATGATAAGAACAATAATTCTGGGACCAGATTTATTATTTAAAGCCATGCATTGTGGCTGGTACCATTACCTGTTGGAGGTCCCCTATTGCTGAGTTCCTGGATGCATTTTATTATATTTATGCTTTTTGGCTTTTGGGGCTGTCTGGTGCCCTGAAATGCATAATGATGCATTTCATTATAAGTTAAATGGTAGGAATTTATACAAAGATAAATGGTAGGAATTTATATAAAGATGCAAAAGAATTTAGCAAATATATCAGAGAGCAACAGAACTCAGTGTGCGGCAGCTGCTGTATTGGCTGTAAAGTCTTTTTACTCACACGGAGGGATAGTTAAAAAGCACGAATGAAAATCATTGAGAAAACAAAACTCTCGAACAAGATTTATGTGGCTGCTCAAAAAAGGTAGATGCGTAATTGCATCAAAAAGTATGTAAACATTTAGTAATCATTGGTCTATAAAACTGAAATAAATGTAATTCCAGCCTCTTCTCTGCTACCTACACACATAAGGGAACTGACCCATCCCCAGTTTCCCACCCCTTCCATCTGTACTCTGTGTGCTGACCTCGTATTACATTATTGAGTCAACACACAGTTTAGTTCCGCATATGGACAGAGATGAGTGCCCAGCAATTTATCTTTTGTTCTGGCATTTTTATGAAGAATGGTTTGTCAAATTTTTTTTTATTTTTTTTTTCATTTCAACAATAGCACGGTTTATTTGTTTCTCCTATTTTGCTTACAGGTATATTAGCAAGGACACCTTTATTATTAAAGTTTCTGTTTTTTTGAAAGCTCAGTGCCTTCAGTGTTTCTCTATATAAAGGACAAAGAAAGGGTAAGAGACTGGAGTTCAATATGTTAGGCATCCCCAGTGTATTCAATTGCTAAACTGTTTCTCCTGTTTAATACAAATGGATTTTATTAACTAAGCACCATGTCACAATATTATTTGTATTTCCCTGGAATTCTTTGTGGCTTCTTTAGGTTTGGCAAAGACAGGGCTGCCTTGCACCCACTGGCATTGTGCTCTGCACCTCACATTAGATTATTTATAACAAATAAACATCGCAGCCAGACCAAATTATTTTTAAATGAGCACCCCTTAAAGCTCTTCCACTCGTGTCCCAGCTGTCTGTAAGTAACCCCCAATGAGGGGTCCTTTATATAATATATAAAAGGTGTTAGTATTTTGCTTGTGAACCAATAATAGTGCCAACCACACGTCAGTGCTAAATACAGTACAGGTATGGGATCCGTTATCTGAAAACCCATTATCCAGAAACCTCTAAATTACGTGAAGGCCACCTCCCATAATCAAAGAATTCAAACTTTTAAAAATTATTTCCTATGTATAGTGATGGACGAATACATTTGTGGGGAATTTCCGCATTTCGCCGCCGGCGAATAAATTCGTGAATCTCGCAAAGTCACCAGTGTCAACTTCCGATTTCCACGATTTTTTCGTGAAAACTTTCGAATTGCTTGATTTTTTCGTGAAAACTTTCGAATTGCTCTAATTTTTAGTGAAAACGTTGAATTGCTTGATTTTTTTTGTGAAAATGTTCAAATTGCTCGATTTTAGTGAAAACGTTCAAATTGCTCGATTTTTTCCTGAAAACTTTCGAATTGCTCGAATTTTTAGTGAATACATTTGAATTGCTAGATTTTTTAGTCAAAACTTTCGAATTGCATGATTTTTTCGTGAAAACTTTCGAAATTCACATTTTTTCTGTGAAAATGTTCGAATTTCAAGATTTTTTTCGGGAACTTTCCGATTTCACGATTTTTCATGAATTTTTCGATATTTCATGAATTTTGCTGGAAATTCACACATTTTTCGGCGAAACAGGAGAAATTCGCCCATCGCTACCTATGCAATAATGAAACAGTACATTAAACTTGATCCAAACTAAGATATACAGTATAGTGATGTGCGGGCCAGCCTGAAGCCTATGGGTTTGGACCAACACTTGCGCAGAATATTCAGACCGCGGGTGGGTGCAAGCTGACCTCTTCCTTCTTCCATTGCTGCCCTCCCGACCTAGCAGTGCCCCAGTGCTGAGTTGTGTCTATATATGTGTTCACCACCCCGCCCCCTCAGTGATGTCAGAGACAAGGTAGGCATTGGTATATAAGGAAGCATGCAACCGTGGGCTGGGTCGGGTGCAGGTCTTGATGAGTTGGGTTAGGATCAGGTGCAGGTAGAGAATTTCACAACTCACACATCACTAATATATTAATTAATTCTTACTGGAGACAGAACAAGCCTATTGGGTTTATTTCATGTTTAAATCATCCTCTAGTAGACTTGGAGGTCCATTGTGGAAAGATCCATTATCTGGAAAACCCCAGGACCCAAGCATTCTAGATAACTGGTCCCATACCCATATTTCAATTTTAAGACTTCCTGTTATACCACCCTACTGCATAATGTAATAACCCTCAAAGTTCCCCCATGTCAGCAGCTGTCTGGAAATGAATATCTGATCGTTTGCTATGGAATACTAGCCCTGATGCAAACTTTTCGATTTATTATATTACCCTGAAAGGCTGGTAAGAACCTTCACAAAGTAGGTAATCTCTGGTTTCATTGCTATTAAATTCCAGCAGGAAAATAACCCAGACTTTTACCCACTGATGAATCCTTCTTAGTCCTGAGATCAATCACAATCATATACCATGGCCCAGATAGAGAACAAAAAAAAAACATTGAACTGAATCTTTTTAGATGCATCGAAGAAGGTATCACTCCAGCTCACTGCAAAGGGAGGTATAGCTGTTTTAAGTGCAAGGGATTTCAGAGCAGCACTTTTCTTTCCTTTTTTCATGAATGGCCGCTCAAGGACAAACATACAATGATGCTTTAATAGATTTTACATTGTGTAGAAGAAAGTCAAACAGTCTGGTTAGAGTCGTTTAGAATACAGTAAATTAAATGGAATAATCTGAACCATCTTGTACACTATATATAGTAGTTATGCAAAAAAAAAAACCAAGATAAAAGGCACCTTAACTTGTATTGAATATCTTGGTTCCTCTTTAATGAAAATAAGGTGTGACCTACCAGAAAAAGACATGAATGCAGTGGATGCGGGTATGTGGGGGCTGCATGCTTTAAACAGGGGGGCAAAATGGCCCCAGAGAGATTAAGTCTATAACTAACCTAATTTATAAAGAAAACTGTTGAGAGTAGTAATGTGTGTGGGGGATAAACAAATGATAGTAAACCTGTACTGTTTGAATGGTGGTGATAAACGTATGTGTCAAGGCATTGGGCTCTTTGAAGATGGTACATAATATTTAAATCATGTCCATCTTCTGTATAGGTTTATTAGTGTGTGTGTGTGTGTGTGTGTCACTTTCTGATCTCAAAGGGGTTGTTCACCTTTGAGTTCTAGTATGATGTAGAGAGTGATATTTTGAGACATTTTGCAATTGGTTTTCATTATTATTGTGGTTTTTGAGTTATTTGGCATTTTATTCAACAGCTCTCCAGTTTGCCATTTAAGCAGTCGGGTTGCTAGGGTTGAAATTAACCTAGCAACCATGCACTGATTTGTTTAAAATACCGGAATATGAAAAGGAGTGGTCTGATTAGAAAGATGAGTAATAAAACGTAGCAATAACAATAGATTTGTAGCCTTAGCGAGCATTTGTTTTTTAGATGGGGTCAGTGACCCCTATTTGACAGCTGGAAAGAGTCTAAAGAAGAAGGCAAATAATAATAATAAAAAAAAAAAATGAAGACCAACTGAAAAGTTATTTAGAATTGATTATTCTATCACATACTAAGGGGCCGATTCATGAAGCTCGAGTGAAGGATTCGAAGTAAAAAAACTTCGAATTTCGAAGTGTTTTTTGGGCTACTTCGACCATCGAATGGGCTACTTCGACCTTCGACTACGACTACGACTTCGAATCGAAGGATTCGAACTAAAAATCGTTCGACTATTCGACCATTCGATAGTCGAAGTACTGCCTCTTTAAAAAAAACTTCGACCCCCTACTTCGGCAGCTAAAAGCTACCGAAGTCAATGTTAGCCTATGGGGAAGGTCCCCATAGGCTTGCCTAAGTTTTTTTGATCGAAGGATATTCCTTCGATCGTTGGATTAAAATCCTTCGAATCGTTCGATTCGAAGGATTTAATCGTTCGATCGAAGGAATAATCCTTTGATCGTTCGATCGCAGCATTTGCGCAAAATCCTTCGACTTCGATATTCGAAGTCGAAGGATTTTAGTTCCTAGTCGAATATCGAGGGTTAATTAACCCTCAATATTCGACCCTTAATACATCTGCCCCTAAATGTTAACTTTAAGGTGAACCACCCCCTTAACTGATTGTGACATTCATGAATTTCAAAATCTGTTTTAACAGAAAACTAAAATCTGTCCATGCCATCCAAATGATTAGCATCCCAGGCCAGCCACAACTGCTTTTGCTTTCTTTTTGCTAGTCAGTCTGCATTCCTGAAAATCCAAGCTAGAAACCTTCCCCTGCTGCCATCTCCCTGTCCATCATATTGGCTGTTATGTCTGCCCTGCTTACTCTTGGCTTCTGTCTCAATGTGCTCCTTATTTACATAAGCTTGTTAGAGAATGAGCATTCAAATCACTCCCCACATAAGGTCAGGGGAGAGGCCAATAGCTCACCATGGTTCAGTTGAGATGCTTTTAAGGAAACAATGTAGACAGGGGGCAAATCATTCCTCCATGGGTCCTAGGTAACATGATTTGTTTTATGGTGGGCAATAAATTACGAAGCACTCCTTTATAAATACTACAACTGGTTCTTTTTAACAAGTGATTGCAGGAATTGCAACTTCACTTTTTACTCTCTGTTTTGGCTGTAAGTCATTTACTCAAGTTTATAAATAGGTCTTGTACTACTGTGTATTGTTTACTCTATATATGGTCAAACAAGGCTTTGTGGTTCCCTATGATCATGTGCTTGTCAAGGCTTACAGAAATGTTGTTTAAAAATAATAGAAACAGTATATATAACAATAGAGAAGCAAGCTAGGTTAGGGTATACTAGAGCAAAGGAAAGGCTGCACTCCGGATAAAAGATGATGGTTCATTGCAATAGGCCACAGACCAACATCGCCTGACGTTTTTCGGGAGCACTTCCCTTAATCATGGGTAAGGGTATATACATGCCAAGGTTCAAAAACAAACTGTAAGTAGTTTATGTTAAACAATGTACTTATTTAAACTTAACGTATGTCTACATCGCTTTATTTGTACAAGGGAAAAACCACTTTCATTTGCTTATTGAAACTTCCATTACTTTAACATAAAACAACTGTGTTTGTGTGTTTCCTGCAGCTACTTAAATCAAAGATCACAAAGACGTCTTTGTACTGACCTTTAATGTATTTATGTAATGTAATCATATCCTGGCATTGGCACCCTTTTTTTCCCAAAGTCTTAGGCTAACCCTTTTTATAACTCAAATCTTCTGTTTCACTTTGCGATTTTCTTGACTGCTGGTGCTTTACACTGTTGAAACATTGCGTTGCTGCCTGCTGTTATGAGCTACTAAACCTGGTGCCAGCTTTTGACTTTATATCCTAAGTAGCATGTCACACGTGGATTCATAGTCCATTACGTCACCATTAGAAACAGGGATGTACACAGACAGGTGACGAATATATAAAATATATTTATCTTACCTAAAAGAGAAGCCTAATTTTGCCTGTTCATTTAAAGGGCATGGACTTAACAACCTTAGTGGGTTTTAAAAAAACCAAGTAGGAACCTGACAGAGTTTTACCCAGCAGTTTGGATATAACCTTTCATCAGTTTGCTAAACTACCAATGGGATACTGTGCTGTAGTTGAAAAGAGGTCTGCTGGTAATTCCTTTTTTCAATTGAATTTGGAGGGTGTAATTCCCTCATACCGTGAACCGGACTAGCTTTGTTTAAGAGGCCAGGGTGTGCTGGTGGGTTACTTATCAGATACTGCAGAGGAAGCAGAACCTGTGGCTGCAGGAGGGCCCAGGAGGTATAGGGGCCCCACGAGTCACTAATTCATATACAGTTTGAGTATATATTGGAAAAACAAGTCAACCTCTATACTTTTTGGAGGCCTGAAAAATAATTTGCTGTGGGTCCCAGTAATATCAAGTTGTGCCACTGGGATACTGTGCTGTAGTAACATACTTCAACTAAGAATCAACATGTATCAATTAAACACCATGGCATAACCTTAGACACAACCACACATTGGCACCAGCACTGTCATAAATGCAAGGGCAAAGGAAGATGATTTCACTTCGTTTCTGTGCAGCACACTGAAAATTGTAACTGGGTCCCACCCACATTAAAAATTGGAAATGAGGTTAATAAATTTGGGGACCAGGGCTGACATTTATGCATCACAGCAAATAATGTATTAGTGTAAGCCCAGTCCAATGTTCTGCTTCCCTTTGACACTAAGGTGTTAATGTTCAATAAGGCTCTTCATGGACCTATTTTTACAAGGGGGACTAAAGAAGCAGCTGTGTCCTCCTCACCGTGAATCCAGCCTTGTGCATTGCAGCTGAGCTCTGTTGGAGGGAACATGGCCATTATTATGTCTCAGCTGTCTGCACTAATGCAATACAACACAAAACTATTACAAAAAAATACAATTATTTGTTCAGCTCTGTCTAGGAATTCTCTTTATATTTATCTTAGATTCGCAAGAGATACTTATATTTTATTGTTAGCATTCTGTTTTATATTTAAATCATTGCATCAAAAGACATGAGAGAGGTCGCCATGTTCCACTCTAATGTCATTGTTTATTTCCAGCAGTGATGTCGTCAGTAAAGCTATGCGGAGCTAAAGCAAGCCTGGGGCAAAAAAAATGGTAACCTTTACCTCGAGACCCTTTAGCTCTTTTGTACAGTATTCATTGGAGCTTACCGTTAATACTTCATAGAAACAGACAAAGCAAATTATTTTTATGCATTTGTGGGTGAACAGGAAACCAGAGTCAAGGGTTGGCAAATTACTGGTTACAAACGTGTCAGGTGTTTAACAGGTCCTAGTGCTCCCATCCTCCAATATTTAAATCATCGAGTGTTACCTTGACTACCAACATAAATATAGAGCATGAAACCCCATTATTCTTTACTTGGCTTTTATTACTCACTACAGGCTCGGTGTCTTGTGTTTTGCTTGCCTATTTTTAAAAAGGCAGAGAGATCTGTAAAAGATTTTGCAACCCTATCTTGGCTGTATTGCTCCTAGTTACCTTCCCAACCAGCTCTCTCAGACGAGCCCTCAAAATGAATGAAGAGGCAAATGCTGTTGCACTGTTGCACTGTAACACCCAACGCTGTTAAACTTGGTGAAAAGACTGGGCATGGGTGGTTCTTAACTAGATAAAAGATTTATTGAGCAAGCTATTTCTTGAGTACATGTAATAGTTTTTGGCACAGTCACACCGAATTTTTGAATGCATATCATTAGAAATCATCAGAAATCGGGGGAAAACATCAGAGTGATGGGAGCTCGGGGAAAAGAGAGGGAAAACTGGTAACTCCCAATACAATTAGGGGAGTTGACAGCTCTGCAGGTAAGACTGGCCTGCTCCATACTCGCTCTTAGCTTAGACAGAAAGTGGGAAACAGGATAATAAGTCATAAGACAAATGGCAAACACTAGGATTGCCCTTAAGACTGCAATCCGCATGACTGCACTTTGTGTTATGCAAAGCAGTTCAAGGCACATTAACACTCTGCTAGGGCAATAAGGCATACTTTGTGCTATAACTGAGTGCACAGCATTTATCTGAAAAATTACTGTTAAGGCACAGGTCAGATGGCAGGCAGTTAACATAACATATTCCATAATGTTGAATATAATGTGCATCTGGATGGTCCCTTTTACCATCACGTCAAAAACCACATTCTGGGATGCCCCACATACTTCAACTGTAAAGCTTAACAGAGTGTTTATGCAATGTACCTGTGGGTGTAAACACTTAGAGCTATAACCTTTATGAACAAGCATTCAGGAAGAACTCTGCTTGTCCCTTACATACAGAATTTTTGGTAAAGTGTTTCCCATGGGAATGGCGCAAGAGACTGTTCCTTGTCAACCTTTCCCAAGCCCATTTAGAAAGGCTAAGAAATGGCACTAACTGTTACAAATCACTGACATGGACTGAGATAATATGGGACATTGTGAGAACCAAAGCAGACTAGGGAGGGAATTTAAAGGGCATGCAAAAGAATGTCATTCTGTTAACAGGCTTCGGATTGGGATAACAGGGTATTCTTAGCTTATATAATTATGATATAAAATACAGGGACTAGGGGCTACAGCTCTCCAGATGCTGTTGATCTCTCTCTTGAGTCGTCCTATTAGAATGATACATACTGTATAAATACTGCAATGCAGTAGGTCATTCCACATTATTTGTGTGATTGTGTGTTATCATTTGTGCTGAAGCATTAGTAACTCCTCAGTAGCACTAGATTGAGAAGCACAGTACCCAGGGCCGGGCCTATTCTTGTCACACCAAGAAAAGTTTAACTTGCATATAAACAGAGCTCTTTAACAAGCAGTCCCAGAAGAGTACATATGTTTGGTTTAGAGACAATTATTCACACATCTGGTTTAGTATAGTCCTCTTGATGTCATTGGCGTGCCTTAAAGAGCCTTTGGCTAAGGTTCTAATAAAATTATGGGCAGCATCCCAGGTATCCTATGACATGTTCTCTGGTCACCTCGTTTTTATGCTTCTACTGGACTAGGAAGGTGCTGACAGTCTGTTAGGGTTCATTCTTGAGTCGTCTATATAACACAGACATGGAAAAAGCTGATAAAGCAAAGTAGTCTCAACTATTCCTCACTATTTAGGATTGTCAAAAGCATGACTGTGTCCCTGAAAAAAACAGGCAGGCTTTATGACCAATGATTATATACACCAGCCTATATAATGTTCCATAAGATGCTTGATTATGTGTTGCTTTTGTAAAAAATTTACAATTTATGTTATCACCCAATTCTACAGTCAGTAATGTACATTTAAATAACCCAAATGAAGTCATCTTACTGATAATTACACATATTAAGGGATGAGCAAACTTGCTGTGTTTTGTTTTAAGAAACCACTAAATTTGGAGTCAATGAGAAGGTGAAATTATGTTGCCGTTTTTAGCTTTGCAATAGCAAATATTTTGCCCTACCATGTTAGAAAGTTTCCTTTCCACTATGCTACAACTGGTCTTCATAGAAAGAGCTCTTACGTTGGCAATGTCTTCCAAACATAGTGGTCACTTCTCCATCAGTATCGTTTGTTTAGATATCTCCCAGTTGCTCGGGGCAAAAATTCTTCCCTTCTTTATAATGCCTTTCATAATACCTACTTCATTTTGTCTTTGTATCATATTTCTTTATGTGTGTATGTGTATATATATAGGTTGATTCTGTGTCTGAGCAGCATTGCTAATTTATGACATGGAGGCTAATCATGTCTGTACACAAGTGTTGAGCCAACCACTTGTAGCGTTGCAATCTGCCTGTTGTTCATTGAATTCATATATCCATACTTATTTTATATAACTCTGCAAAATGCTTCTTTATAAATAGTCATGAATGATTTAAATTATTACACATAGTAAATCAGACCAATAGCCAAGTAGACACACAAACAGGCAGATAGACAAATAGATATGACCTGGAACTTGAATATAATAGACTTGAATAGGATATTTCTTGACATGATTAACAATTGTTTATTTATCCTCTAATTATACACTTCTTGTAGGAGATTGGTTTTGTGGCCATAATATGCATTTATAGTCATAGATATAAAAATAAGACAGAGAGATATACATTGACAGAGATAGATGATAAATAGATACATTGATAGATGATAGATAAATAGATACATCGATCTACAGTATAGATGATAGATAGATAGTTGAAATATGATAGATTATAGATAGATAAGTAAATACATGATCGATATAGATAGATACATCTATGGATACAGATGATAAATAGACAAACAGATATATAGATGAAATATAATATATATAAAATAACCTAATAGATATATAATAGATAGATAGATAGATAGATAGATAGATAGATAGATAGATAGATAGATAGATAGATAGATAGATAGATCAATAGATAAATGATAGGTAGACAGATGAAATAGATGAAATATGATAGATATAAAGATAGATAATGGATAGATACATAAATTTATAAATGATAGATGATAGATTGATAATTGATAGTTAATGGATAGATAGCTGCATCAATATATAGATGATAGGTAGACAGATGAAATATATTATATATAATAGATAGATAATAGATAAATACATAAATATATAGATGAAATATGATAGATAATAAATGTATATAAATAGATAATTGATAGTTAATGGATAGATAGATGATAGATTTATTTTCAGATGCCACAAGGAGCGCATATGGCAATCAGAGCAGACTTCCTCATTTCAGGGGCTGGGTCCTAGTCAGTTTGTTAGCTACAGTAACCGGGCCGCTCCCTCACCAACATGAATGGTACATGACCTCAGGTAACATAAATAATGTCATTCACATTGCTCTTTAAGTACTAATGGAGCTGCACCCCTGGGAATTTTTGAAAAGCCCTTTAATATGCCGGTGTTAATACAGATCATTTTGTTCAAGAGAATGTACTGGATATGTCCAATTTCTTTTATGCTGTTTGTGTTGTTAATAAAATACTAGGCACTTAGCTGTATGGGGAAAGTTTTGCAAAAACCATACCCCCTGCACAGAAGAATCACAGTCACAGTTATTGGGATAATGTAAAGGAAAAAAGAATGTATATCAATCTGCAAACCTCTTGCTATGAATTTGGTCAACAAGCAAACTAGTTTCTCTGATTGTGTGAGCAGATAAAGCCTTTTTTTGTAGAACTGACTCTAGAAATATGTGACAGTAGTCATTTATGACAGTCAGAGAATGATATATAGTAACAAGGACTAACAGAGAACAAGGGGCATGTCTATATTGGGAAACAGCGGGCACTGTGAACGGAACAAGCTTTTACTGCAAGTCTTTCAAGTTTTACTGCATTTCTACCAATCTAGATAGATGGAAAAGGTACATTTAAAAAAATCACTGCCCCTTGTGTACATATCCCTCATATTTGGCAATTCAGACTATACGGGGTCAAACCGAAATGTGTGACATAGGATTAAGAGCAACATGCATTTTGTACAACACTGCTTGAACCCAAAGTGCCAGTTCATATTTCAATGATTTTTTGTAGACTTAAGGTATGGAGATCCAGATTATCCAGAAAGCCCCAGGTCCCGAGCATTCTGGATAACAGGTTCCATATGGTATCCATCAAGGTCTCACTTAACATAGCAACCAAGCAATGGTTTGAATGACAGACTGAAGGATGAATAGGTGAAGATCTGAATAGAAATATTTATATGATAAATAAAACTGTTTTTTAGTCCTGGAGTGGGGTGGTGGTTGGGGCAGAACTGGATACCGGGCATGATATTCAAATCACCAAAAATGCCGGGAATAGTTTTGTAAAGGCCATTAAAAATGTAACCATGGACCGAACATTAGTGTGAATTTCAAGAATGTTTCTTAAGGAAGAAGGAAAGCCACAGAGGCCATTTATTGCCAATAGATCAGCCACAATAGTGCAAGCTATAACACTACTTTTATTCTGTAGAATACTTTACCATACCAGAGTAAACAGCTCTAGAAGCTCTCTGTCTGTTTAGGATACAGCTGCCATATTAGCTTGCTGTGACATCACTTCCTGCCTGACTCACTCCCTGCTCGCTCATAGCTCTGGGCTCAGATTACAGAAGGGAGGGGAGGAGGGGGACAAGGGAGGGGGTGAGGGAGAGAGAGCAAACTGAGCATGCTCATGCCATGCCCTGGAGGTTTATGCTGAAAGCAGAAAGTCTGGTACAGAAGCCCATGTATACACAATAGAAAGAAAGAAATGCAGTGTTTCTTTTGACAGGGGACTCAGAGCAGCAATACTTTGAGGGTTTACTGGTGTATTTATATAGACCTTTCTGATAAAGTTTACTCAATTTTAGCCTTTCCTTCTCCTTTAAGCAAAACAAATCCCACCCTAACAGACCAACAAGCTGAGCATCCAAGAATATCAAATGGATTGAATGGGCATTCCTCCAAATTTTACTCTATTTGGCCTCTAGTCTGAACCCCCAACCATTGTTTCTCTAAAGGGTAGGGACTAGGGTTGCAACCTTTCTTTTTGAGGTGTTCTGATGTCATGGGGTGGAGTAGTGATGGGACAAGGAGGTGACATTACAGGGACAATGATGTGGCGATCGGTGATTGGTTGATCAATCAAGTACAGATTGAAAAATCAGGCAGGAAGTTATTACCCGGAAGCCCTTCCGAAAACCAGGATGTCTGGGTTAAAACCAGGCAGGTGGCAGCCCTAATGGGCACAGACCCATGGTTTAAGGACCACTTCATTGAGCTTGTTACAAATCTTAACCTCTGGCAAAGCCTATATGTTGTTGTTGAACTGGCCCAGACTGAGTTAAACAGCAGAGAATGATTTGTACAATCATAAAATCTATATGTCAAAGAAAGAGAGAGAGAGAGAGAGAGAGAGAGAGAGAGAGAGATAAAGACTGCACAAATGATCCCCATGTTATGCAGTACATAGCACAACGATTGGCTTCTGCAGTTATCATCGCTTCATCCTCCTGTCTACCCTCTTTTACCTCAATCAAAATACATATATGTATACAATGAATTTCAGTTGTACTTGCGTATGTGTTGCTTTTGGCTATGGCAGATTATTAAGCACTTATGAAGTACTTTCTGCCTGCTTTTAAATCAACCAGATTCTGCCGTTAAAAACAACCCTGTATTAGCTAATTTTCCTCCTTCTTTGCTTTCAGATTTGGGGTATAAATGTAGATGCCATCATAAGTGCATGTTTTAACAAATATATTCTTAATACCCTATTGGACTGTTGTGTGGTCTGAGAGTTATACTTATGCAACAATAGGAGAGCCACAGGTTGCAGATCTCCGTTTTTTAAAGTTTAATGCTAATTAGTATCCATCTATAAACATCCTGTATTGTTTTCTATTGGTCATGTTGGCATGGTGCCCCAGAGAGAAGAAATGTATGATATTTTAAGGTAGCAACAAGTGTCAGCTACTAATCTTCTTCTGTATGATCAATTTAACATTAGCAGATTTGTAGCTTTCATACCTGTGACCTAACTATATCTGCTGTTTGATGCTTTCTTGTAGCTACAAGATTAAGCAATTCTTCCCGGTACCAAAGAGAGGAACGGGAATGTAAATATTTCTGTAACTACCTTAAAACAGCAGCATGAAGTAGCTAAGCCTTGCTATAACATTTAACATGTGTACATAGTTGTATTCACTGTGCAATAAATGTGCAATAAATCTGCATTTTTATTTATTTATTTATTTTTGTATCTTGACAGCGATCTGCTTGTGATCGCTTTATCAACCCAGCAAAAGAAACAGCTTGAAAGTCAGAATGGAAGCTGAACAGTAGCCGTTCTAGTTATAGATTTGCCTCCTTGCAGTCAACATGCTCTCTGGTTGCTGGGGAAAGTTACCCTGACAACTAGAAAACATTTTCAAATAATAAAATGTTAAATTAAAGGTCAACTTCCCAATAAGCCATCTTGGGCTGCTGCTAAAGCTAAATATCCCATAGGCTTCAATGAAACCTTTTCTATTTGTGTTAGCAAAACATTTGCCATCATGAACATCGGGTGACATATCACTTATACTGAAAGTCCTGCTGAAGCCGGACAATGGCACTTCCTCCTATGCAGATGGCACACGGTATTCACCACCCTGTGTAGTTAACTGCAGTTTATAACAGTATCCAATAGATCAGGAGAAAAAATGCCAAACATAAATTCCCTGATTCCCTGCAACTTTTGATTGGCCACTAGGGTGAGCCTTAAGATATGTAGTATTGACAGAACAATCCCTTCTTCATTATATACAGTATATAGACATACAGTATATATATATTATATATATATAAAGGGGGCTTCCATGGAGCAGAAAGTATTTGTTCAGTGGGTACAGGTATGGGACCTGTTATCCAGAATGCCCGGAACCTGGGGGTCTCTGGATAATGGATCTAATTTGGATCTTCATACCTTAAGTCTACTAGAAAATCATGTAAACGTTAAATAAACCCAATAGGCTGGCTTTGCTTCCAATAAGGATTAATTATGTCTTAGTTTGGATCAAGTACAAGGTACTGTTTCCGTAAATTCGAGCTTTCTGAATAACAGGTTTCCGGATAACGGATCCCATATCTGTACTTGAAATACACACTGCCCAAATATTCCATCAGGCTTAATATTTCCCCAATGTACTGTACCCAGGCACACATTCAGTTCAAAGGCATGTTGTGTGTGTATATATATATATATATATATATATATATATATATATATATATATATATATATATATATATATATATATATATATATATATATATATATATATATATATATATACACACTGTACACATTATTAATTTCAGTTGAATTTCTTTCTCTTTCTTTCTTTCTTTCTTTCTTTCTTTCTTTCTTTCTTTCTCTGAGCTCTTACTGAGCTCCTGATTGTAAACTATTGTTTCTGCCTTGTGACACAGCCCCCAGGCGCCTTTTCGGCTTGGAGTAAAACGGCAAATCGCAGTGCAGTAAAAGATGTAATGATTCTTGCATCTGATCTGTCATTTTCTTGGAGTGTTGACACAAGCCATTAGTGCTCAATATTCCCCCCTAACTATAAGGATTAAGCTCTGCTATTAAGCTGCATATGGCAATATACGGCTTTACTCTTTCCATGTTTATGTCCTCAGAGTGGCATTTTAACCTCTGCTGAACCAATACACCAAACATTTAATAAAAGCATTATATTAATTAATTAATTATATTAATTAAAATAAAACTGAAATATAATTAGGTTTGGCTTTCCTTTCTTTTTGACAAAATTGCAAAAACTTTTCACAATGCAAGAATGTCTCTAGAAGCACATTATATAAGCAGTAACTAGTATTCTGCCACCTGTTAAACATTCACCCCTCCTGTTTTCACTACAGTAATTTACATGAACTAAAATGGGAATTTCCTAGTTATAAATCAGGATGACAGAATTAATAAATAACAGAAATGGGGGTGTCCTTACCATTGTAGTGAGTCTGCACAGAGGACCCCCAAATGCATGTTAGCACTTGCTGATCCTCGTCCGCATCCTTAGGTGGATTCCCTGATGACAAGTGCAGGGGGGAGAATTTTTTCAGAAGCCAAAGAGCACAAAATTCCTTGGTGTGAAGGAAGTCACATCTCTCTTGTTCCATGGAAACTCTTGCCTCCTGTATATTACTGCCTCTTACTGCCCTTCTGTGAATCTTGCTCGCTTCTGTCTGGGAAGTTTAGACTTTGGCTGTAGAGCAAACTGAGCTACCTATGTGCTCCGCAAGCTGCTCTGCTCACTGAAACACTTGCTTAACACACACGCTCTGCTTCTGCTCTTGCTGCTAAGCTCTGCCCTGTATACACATTCATTCAGAAGCTGAGCCAATCACACACACAGAGAAAGCTCAGCATTGCTACCTCCAGCCTTCATACTCAGTCCACAAGCATGCTGTTAACTAAAGAGAATGCAGCTCACCATCACATCCCTTTCTTTAAGAAGGACTTTCTGATACAAAGCCAATTACAGCATTACTTTGTTACTAATGTCAGATGAATCACATCCTCTATATGCATCTTTCATTCATGCTTATAATAGAAAGTGAAGAGAGGATTAAATAATCATAAGTATATATCCCATGTCTAAAATATTTTACCCCATTAAAAAGGCATACAATTTGGAGTACAATATGTATAAACACAGACCATCACAATCACAGGGAAAAATCCATACCTAAAGGTCATTTGATGTATTTATAAAGGTTTGTACTTTATTTTACTGCAGACTAACGCCTAAGATCCCACTATCAATTTCCACTGTTCTAGACCTCGTACAATCCATTGGACAAACATGAACTCGGTTTTAAAGGCACAACTAATCTTAATTTTCATGGGATTTTCTTCCTTTGATCACCAGATTTTACAGTCAGCAACACATTCACCCTAAATAATTACACATTTTTTTTAAACATGTGGGTTTTTAAACAGCATTGTATAGTCATTATCTATAGTGGTCATATATCTATCTATCTATCTATCTATCTATCTATCTATCTATCTATCTATCTATCTATCTATCTATCTATATATATATAGTCCATATACGTGGTACACTACAGTAAATCGTCAGTTCATGCCAGGGTGATGTTTTATGCAACATAGACAAGTATCCCAGTAACAGACGCACTCCTGGACTTCATGATGTGGTGAAAAAGAAAGTGATATTAATTGCCAATGTTTCGTCTCAGTTGATATATCTTGAGAAAGGTCGCAAGTGGGACTGAAACATTGATAATTAGGGGCTGATTTACTAAAACTCCAATTAATCTCATTTTTTTATGAAAACAAAACTAAACAAACTCCCTTCCACAATTTTACCTTATTCATCAACAATTTTTTTCGAAAAATAAGAGCAATAAAACATCACTACAAAATCTAGAGGCAATTCATATTGTACCATTGACATTTCAGCTGCAAAAACTCAACTTTTTCAAATTATCGCCAAAAACTGCAAATTTTTTGGAACAATTTCATGGGCATCTGCCATTGACTTCTACATGACTTGGACAGATTTTCGGATTTGGATTTTTAGCAGCTTTGGTGTCTGATACATTGTGTGTAATATATAATTTCATACAGGTCAATGGAACTCCAAGGTGACTTCTAATATCCTCATATTTTGCAACAGGTGGTAGTTTATTTATAATACACAAAAGCCATGAATATCCTGTAAATTATATCCTTATAAACGGTGAGTTCTGATGTCATCAGTTATAAACGGTGAGTTCTGATGTCATCAGTTATAAACGGTGAGTTCTGATGTCATTTCTGTCACATGACTCACTGAAACTTGTGTATTATAATAAATAAAGTACCCCCAGTTGTAAAATATGAGGATATTAGAAGTTACCTCGGAGTTCCATGACCTGTATAAAAACACTCGGCCTTCGGCCTCGTGTTTTTATATGGTCATGAAACTCCTCGGTAACTTATAATATCCTTATATTTTACAAGAGGGGGTACTTTATTCACTATATTATAATACACAAGTGTCCTGTGACAGAAATTACATCACAAAGATCAGATTATAACTGATGACATCACTAAGCACCATTTATAAGGATATAATTAACAGGATATTCATGGCGCGTGTATATTATATATACAAATACAGGTATGGAATCTGTTATTCAGAAACCCGTTGTTCAGAAAGCCCCGAATTACAGAAGGCCAGCTCTCATAGACTCCATTTTAATCAAATAATTAAAAAAATGTTAAATGATTTCCAATTACTCTGTAATAATAAAACAGTACCTTGATCCAAGCTTAAATATAAATACTCCTTATTGGAGGCAAAACAAATCTGTTGGATTATGTAATGTTTAAAATATTTGTTAGTAGACTTAAGGCATGGAGATCCAAATTACAGAAAGATCCCTTATCCAGAAAACCCCCGGGTCCAGAGCATTATGTGTAACAGGTCCCATATCTGTAGATATATCTGTAGATATGTCCCTATGACATCTGACCAAAATATATCTGTAAATGTAGTTTAAGGACCAAAGCCTTTACAAGACTCACTGTTATGTTAAAGAGCCTATCTCTGTGTAGTGCGTGAGCCTGATTTGAGGGCAAATCAGTATTAACACCTGAGGGCTTATTTAATATTCCACGGGTGCTAATGTCCCATATACATGCGGGCTTTTTACACTCTTGTTCCAGATAAAAAGTGCTGAGAGCAGTGCTTGTAGACATAAGAAGGGGTACAGGGCACCCTAACACCTTGTGCCTGTAAACACTGCTTAGATTCTGCATCTAAATAAAAAGCAAGCTTTAGGTCATGCCGGGGACACCCACAGATCCCCACACAGGCCACCCTTCATGAATATAAATCTAATGAGGCAGTTCTCTATTTATGTGAACGGTCAAAATCTGTGTCTTATGGAGCTTCCCATGGGACAGGTTTTAAAAACATGGCAGAGTTGTGCTCGTTTTGTACTTTGCACCATGCCCTCCTCTTCACAAATAAAGCACCTAGTCTTAAAAAAATCACTGTTCCTCTGCAATCTGGTACTTTAGAAGATGGAGATTGCTGTCTTCATAATAAACATATAAACAAAAAGTTGCATGGAAAATGACTCTACCCCTACCTGGCTCTCGCAGGCATTCGTGTAAGGCATGAAACTTTGCATAATGGCTTCATATGGTGTCTCTAGTATAAACAATGATAGGAGTTAACAAATAAAAAAAAAAAATTGGTCTCCACTGGAGAATGTTTGCACTGTGAGCTAATTAATTTACAATATATCATGCACCATCTGTGCTGCGAATGGCTGGCCCACTGAAAACACTAACAATCATTCATCTAAAGAAAAACTTTCACTGGCCTTAGAATAACAATAACAGTTAAACAATGTTCTTTAGATCTCAGCTTGAACAGAGTCCATGATGCTCCAATGACTTATTCATTTCACACACCACTCCCAAATCGTAAAGTCATATTTTAGACCCCACCTTCCAACTTTGGGTAAAATCAGCCTTCAAGTCAGATTTCTTAACCCTTTGTCTGCCAGATCATTTTGATCTTGCCATGTATGTTGCCAGTAAACATGCAGCAGACACAGATAAATGTGCATCCTGGCACTGTAAAATAGAGACATCTGCATACGGGTACTTTTATGCCAGTGCTGTAAAATGTTTCATCCCTGGTATTTAGTAGCTCTTACATGGTTTAGTACATCTCCTCAAATACAGGTATGGGATCCATTATCCAGAAACTTGTTTTCCACAAAAGCTCAGAATTATGGGAAGGACATCTCCCATAGACTCCATTTGACTCAAATAACTCAAATGTTTTAAAAAGATTTCCATTTTATTTATAATATTAAAACAGTACCTTGAACTTGATTCTAATTCTAAATTATTGGAGACAAAGCAATCCTATTGGGTTTGTTTAATGTTTAAATTATTTTTTAGTAGACTTTAGGTATGGAAATACAAATTACAGAAAGACCCCTTATCAGGAAAGTCCCAAGCATTCTGAATAACAGGTATGTGTACTTAATATTTTATTCTTTCTTACCAAGATAGGACTTATCACAACCAAGTTACCCTTTGCAAAGGGTTCCTCTTATAATTCTATCTCTATTTAGAAGTATCTACATTTACAAAGGACCTGTCATATCTTGGAAAGGATTGAACTGACCTTAGTCATTAGTGAGGCTCCAGGATTGTTATCCTGGTGCTTAGAAACCTCTGGGCTATAAGTATGGCCATTATCCAGAAACCTGTTATCCAGAAAGCTCCAAATGACAGAAAGACATCTTCCATAGACTTTATTTTATCCAAATAATACAAATTGTTAAAAATGATTTCCTTTTTCTATGTAGTAATTAAACAGTAGCTTGTACTTGATCCAAACTAAGATATAATTAATCATTACTGGAAGCAAATACAGCCTATTTAGTTTATTGAATGTTTATATGATTTCCTAGTATGGAAAATACAAATTCCGGAATCTGGAAAACCACGGGTCCCAAGCATTCTGGATAACAGGTTCCATACCTGTTTTACAGAAAAATGTGAAAAGGTAGTGCATAAAGACATGTTCATATTTGGGGTGGAAGGATACATAAATCAAAGTTGCCTAACATGAAGCTCTTTAGGTCAGACCATGATAATCAGGGTTTGAATTTCATCTCACTTAAGTCAAGTTCTGTATTGGTTGATATTTTAACTCTTATATTCTATGATCTGTAAGAATTGTTAGAAAAAGATTGTTTCTGTTTAACTACTTTATTAATTCTCTCTGTTATTTTCATGATCATGAAGATCCATACTGATTCTTAAATAGTAAAGGTATCAGGGTAAACTGTCAAACTCAATAATAATGCAAATGAAAATGAAGTAAGAAGTAATCTGAAACGATGAATAACTATTTCAGGAACTTTATAATTTGCATGAAAATTCTGAACATACTGATACATTTCATGGATTGTGTGGAAATCGGATCTACAGCCTTCTCATGTTATTAGCTGGAACATTATTATCCCAAAGGGGTTTCTTACTATCTGCCTGCCCATCTTGTATTTAATGATCTTATTAAAGTTGAATGGAATGACATAAAAGACCATTTCTGCTAAAAAGGTGTCCTGTATTTTTTCCATTAACTTGTAACATGTAGAAACTGGACCAAACCAGCCTATAATGATAAGACAAGCCACAAATTCAAAATGAAATACTTTTCCGCTACAATATAGAAGTGGTAGAAATTAGAGTTATATTGTTATAATAACTAAAGTCTGATCCACTAAAATAAATAAGGTAATCTAAATCCCCCTGGAGAATGTATCTAAATATAAGTATAAGATGGGTAATCAATTATACAAATATCACCCATAAAATATTATGGCTTAGGGTTCAAAGTCTTATGAAGTTTGCAGAGATAGTGATGGATGAATTTATTCACCCGGCATCGATTCGCAGTGAATTTCTGCATTTCGCCACCAGCATGAATTCGCCTGCAAAAATTATTTTGACGCCCATTGGCTTGAATGCATTTGCTGTTGTGAGTCAAAATAATTTTGAAGCCCATTGACTTCAATGCGTTTCGCAGATTTTTCGCCGTTTCGCAAATTTTTCAGCAAAGCGAAACGGGACAGATTTGACCATCATGATGCAGACACAAAATATCCTAACATTCAGTGACAGAAATCACAGAAATGGAAGGAAATTATCAGAAAAGGGTAGGAATGTACCGAATCCAGGATTCGTTTCGGGATTTAGCCAGGATGCAGCCTTTTTCAGCAGGATTCGCATTTGGCAGGAGGGAAATTGCGTGACTTTTTGTCACATAACAAAGAAGTAGGTTGTTAAAAGCTGCTGACTTATTGGTCTGTGTATGGTGCCGACTAACAGGCCTGCCTGACTGATATATGTTTAAAAATTGGACAGATATCAACTGGCCAGGTTTGATTTTGCTTGTTGATGCAGTACTCATCCTGACTGGCTTCCAAATGATCAGATCAATCCTATAGTGCTCACTTTAATCTGGGCATATTGGTGACAAAAGATCCACTCCTTCCAAATAGCGGATCTTTACATGCATGGCCAGCAGTGAAGGGGGCGTATCGCTTAGATGAAAAATTAGTGAATTTCCAGCGAAATTTGCGAAACGGCGAAATAAATAAATTCACCCATCACTAATGGCCAGCTTAAGAAAATAAGACCCCAAATAAGACCCCCACGTTTAAGTCCATAAAATCACTGATTTCTTTGGTCGGACAAATCTAAAAATGATCAGTTTGCAGAATATTTATCATTCCCATCTAAAGTCCATCCAAAGATTTCACTCAGGAAAAGATCAAAACCAACAAAGGACACAAATATAAAGGGAAGAAACTACATTTTCTCCAAAGTACTTTTGGATACTAAAGTGAGATAATTAAAGCAACAAGACAATCATTTTAGAATTTTATAGTAAATAAAGTTACCAAGTTCTTGACCATAAAAAAAACGAGGCCGAAGGTCATGTGTTTTTATACAGGTCATGGAACTCTGAGGTGACTTCTAAAATTCTCATATTTTACAAGAGGGGGTACTTTATTTATTATAATAAACAAGTTTCAGTGAGTCATGTGACAGAAATGATATCACTAAGCTCCGATTATAACCAATGACATCACTAAGCACTGTTTCTATAATTTACAGGATATTCATGGCTCTTGTGTATTAGATCCTTATAGAGGGTGCTTAGTGATGTCATTGGTTATAATCGGAGCTTAGTAATTTCATTTCTGTCACATGACTCACTGAAACGTGTGTATTATAATAAATAAAGTACCCTCTGTTGGAACTCCTCGATAACTTATAATATCCTTATAATCTACTACAGTCTGGTCATTTCCCTATGGGACCAGACTGTAAATTATATCCTTATAAACGGCACGTTCTGACGTCAGAACGCGCTGTTTATAACAGGGGTCCCCGGCAGCCAAATTTGACGCTGCACATCAGAATTGGACGCAGCCGCGTTCTAATTGAAGGGTGGCATGCCCGAATGGGACGGCGACGCGCCCGATTTGGACGCTGAACCCTCCAGCCCCCCTCCCAACATTTCACACAAAATGTAGATTATAATGCAGTGGATAATGTACCCCCTACTGAAATTTACAAAGATATAACGCCTCGGTGACATAATATCTTTATAAATTACAGTAGGGGGTACATTATTCACTATATATTTTACAATAAGGAGTACTTTATTAACTATATAATTTACAGGATATTCATGGCTCTTGTGTATTATAATTTCATAATTACATGTCGAAGAAAGGTAAATACAATCTTACTTCATTTGCTGAATCTTTTTCTTTTTGAACCTTTTTTTTTTTTTAAATCTTTTTAGAATGTGGGATTTATACAGCACCAGCTGATTCTCTGCAGTGTTTTACAGATAATAAACATCAGTCCCTGCCCTGGTGGAACTTACAACCTAAGCTCCCTATCACATTCGCACACAATTTTTTATCAGGAGCCAATTAACCTGCCTGTAGGTGTTTGAAGTGTGGGAGGAAACCCACGCAGATTCAAAGGCAGAATCAAACTCAGGACCCCAGCACTGCCTGGCAGAAGTGCTACCCACTGAGACACCCTGCTGAATTGCCTGACTAACTACCTTTATGTATTATGCACTATACGATGTGTAATCTATTTGACACTTATATGGCTTTTTGAACACAGAACACTAATGGTTCTCTGACTGTATGAACATGAATATTTAATTCTATATAGTATTGACAGGTCAGCCAAGTAAGGGTCAATAACAGCATTATTTATTTCCTGGTATTTATACAGCACTGATTTTCGCAGCGCTATACAGAGATTATATCTCAGTCACTGCCCCAGTGAAGCTTACAATCTAAGGTCCTTACCACCTTCACACACAGTAGGACCAATTCAGGGGCCACCAAACCTGTATGTTTTTGCAGTGTGGAGGGAAACTAGAGTATCTGGGAGAAGTCAATGCAGAGGAAGAACATACACATTTCTTGTGACCTAGCTGGAATCGAACTCAAAACCCAGGGTTAAACAAAAGCTATAAAAAACCTTGTATGTAAAACTTTGGAGTCAGGAAGGAAATTTTCCCCCTCTGAGGCAAATTGGAGAGGTTTCAAATGGGTTTTTTGCTTCCTCTGGATCAACTGGAAGTTAGGCAGGTTATATACAGATTTAAAAGATTGAACTTGCTGGCTTTTTTTAACCTAATTTACTATGTTATTATGATTTATGAACAGATTTCTTGCAATCAGCCTTGAAAGAGTCTATTACTACAAGTTAGAAAATGAAAGCAAAGACCGAAATGGTTGCTACTGGTAACTGAAAAGCTGTCCCATGGAGTCTCCAAGCCTATTCTGTTTTCTTTTTGTGCAAAATGCATGCAGTGTGGCTGGTATTCTAACATATGTGATGTATAGCATCACTGCAGTTACCATTGGCAAGACTGTTAGGTAGTGATGGGCGAATTTATTCATCAGGCATGGATTTGTGGCGGATATGAGCATTTCACTGCCCATAAAAACTTTGCCACTACAAAAAAAAATTTGCGCGGCAAAATTGTTGCGCGCATAAAAATTGGCGCATGTTAAAATTATTTGGAAACCCATTGACTATAATGCATTTGGATGAAAGAGTCGCGCGTATAAAAAATGCTGGATATGACAGCACTGATACGGTATAAGCCAAGACATAATTATTATGAAAATGAAATAGGGTTCTCTCCAAGTCCCACCCATCAGAAACCATGTTTCAATATCTTTCACGGATGAGATATAACAAGGTCAAAACAGGTTGTCTACAAGTGCGGATTTATGGTTCTGAATTATAAGATTGTATCTGTGCTGTTAATCCGGTGGATGCCTTATAGCTGAACACAGGGACAAAAAGAAGAAATTTGTATGTAATAATTCCTTAGTAAACCCCCTTGTTCAAAACAAGTTCAATGAATATGGCATATGCTTAACTGTCACCTATTGTTTTAATAAAATGAAAAACATTTTGAACTAAATGGGGCAAATTAGAAAATTTGAGCTACTCCATGTTTTTGCAAGGCTGGTACTTGCAAGGTTGGGAAAAACAGCAATCCAGTATCAGCTTTAGAATGTTGAAATAATATTGGAGTGCACAGTAATAGTCACCGGGCCTTAAATTAATTTTATGAGCGTGCAAATAATCACCCTGCATAATGAGCATTTGTTTATCGGTGCACACTGTTTATCTACCACGCAAGGACCAAACATGGGGTAGCTTCAGATTTCCTGTTTGCCCTGCTCAAGAAAAACATTTTTTCATTATGAAGTCCTAGGAGTGCAGTTCTTTTGTTTGTATATATGAATATTGTACCAATTCCCAGGCAGCTGCGTTTTTTGTGTTGAGTGCATCAGGATGACTTGATATATATATATATATATATATATATATATATATATATATATATATATATATATATATATATATATATATATATATATATATATATGAATATTATGATGTCTGTTTGGGCTAAATTGGGTTAATTTATTATGAGCCCCACTGCACCCTATGTCTGAATTACTAAACCTAAGTCTGAATGGGCGCCAGCTTAGAGTTATATTGGCATATAACTATCAAAACTAGGACATCTGCCAATATGTGTACAAACAGTTTACGGTAAGCATAAACCAATCCCAACCCATCCCCAGCCAGAAATAGCTTTGTGTATATGAGTCTGCATATTGCTTAACCCTTGTTATTGTTTCCTGAAAGGTGTTAAAAGCTTGAAAAGGTAACTAACCAAACTTACTGTAAAGTGGTCAGAATGTTCTTCTGAGCACTTTTGTAATTTGAATTCTTTTTTAGTTTTCATGCTATTAAATATCATGAATTTGCAACAAGAGCCATCCAGACATTGATGCATGATCCTTTTATGCTCAGTTCTTTTGCACCTGCCACAATTAGCAGGCAGGCAGTAACTACTGGGATCCTTTGAGTTGCCTTCCGACCTCTTTCTGTGCCATTTTAGTTTTAAGGTAAGGCCAAACCTTGCTTCAGGCACTTAACATGGAGCAGCAGAGAACCACCCATGGATTTCAGTCTCCTAACCAGAAATTTGTCTCTTCTCGGGCAGACATATTGCAAATGTACGCTCTACACTAGATACGTTGCCCCCTCTTATTGCACCTAACCTCCTTATTGCTGTGCACCAACAAAAAAGTTGTATTGCAAGCAAAAGACAGATGGAGCACTCGGTTCTTCATTTACAACCAAACCCAACAAACTTCTTAAACTGTTCACTGATCATTTGTTAAGCATTAGAATTGCAAAATCTAGTTAATTTTGCACTGCGAAAGTGAAAACTAGAATATGGATTTCTTCAAATCAACTTGTGTTGAAGTTTATTGAACTAAGAAGACAACATTCATCTTTGGAATGAACTTGCACAATCACACTCACCTGAGTAATTTCTTCATTCAACTTGGTTTCAGACAACACACAACAAGGCAATTATCTGCACAGACGGCTAAATAAATCTCTGTACAATGCTTCAACTGACATTAATCAGAAAATAAAATGAATTATAACAGCATCCCAGAGAGCACACCGATTTCACTGGGAACATTAAAGGTTTCTTGAAGTGATTGTTAGCAAATTGGCTGCAGAATGTTCTAGCAAAAAAAGTGCACTGACTGACTGTTTCCATGTAAAATCATTCCACCTTACACTAGATATATGATAAAGATGGGAAGTGTCTATTGTTCTAACCCTGGCTGAGCTGAAAAAAACAACACAAAATCTCTTAGATGGAAAAATATGTCTAAATGGTAAAGTAGACTCTGTTATTAGACAACGAAAACACATTTACAGAGATTGAAGTATGTGTTTCTAGTTGTTGTTCATTGCCCCTACTATTGAGTGTTCCTGCTGTTGCAGCTTGTGTACAAACCAAGTTAGTTTCATTCCCACCTCTGGTTCAATATAACAATGCCATTCCCACCACTGGTTTAATATAGCACCATAGATTATAACCCTTACCCTGTAGAGGATGACCTAAACATTTATCTACAGCAGCGGGTCCGCAACCTTTTATGCCCTTGAGCCACATTTAAATGGAAACTGTTTTGCTGGAATTCAAAAATAAGCACCTGCTTGATACTGGGAACAGCAGCGAAAGTGTTGGTAAGCAACATTTTGCTGACGAGCCACTAGTTGGGGATCCCTAATCACTAATGATTTATTCTAAAATTGACAATCAAGATAATTGTCTGCTTGAGGTAGGCACATCCACAGATGGAGCTCATTTTATTTGTGCACTTAGTTTAAGGCCACTGTCAATGTCACTCTGTCCTTTCTGGGTCCCCTTATTGAAGCCTTCCAGATATTGGAGTAGTGCCACCAGAACTTGCCCTATGTGAGCCTGCTGAACTTTTTAGGCCTCCATGAAAGATATCATGCTGTGTAGAGTCTTTTCTAGATCGGACAGGGCTTCCTCAGTATGGTCCATGGCCCAAGGCATTTGGACTTGGACTGGGGTTGTGTAGGGACAAAGGACCAAACAAAATAGTTCAGACAAGGAAACAAGGTGTTCAGACAAGCTGATAAAGTCCAATATCACAGTATTCAAAGGTAAGGCAAAGTTATAATTAGGAAACCAGGCAATGGTCGAGTCATGCAGCAATTAAGGATGGTCAGGAACAGTCTAGGAGTCAAGAACTGGTAAAATGAGCATTAATTAATTTAGAGTTACCAAGAAATGTTCTAGGAAAGAACTTTATTTCAGCATTGAATCCAGGGCCTCAACATCTTTTTATTTTGAATTTTGTGCCAAATGATCAAGGGACTGAAAAAAAAAAACAGATGAATATGAAGAGATAAAAGAACTATTTAATATTGGCAAAAAAAACCTCTCACCTTTATCAAAATACAGTTTCATTAACGGGCTCTCCTTTATAGTAATGGTTATTCTTGTGGGTTAAGCAAACTGAACATATTTTATTAAATAATTTTAAAAAGAACATGCAATTCTCCTCCACTTCATTGCTAATTTTATCCAGCTGGTGAGTTATGAGTGCTGGTGATGTGGCCCATTTTTTCATATTTCAGTGTATGGACCTGATGACAGTCTGGGTACTGAGTAGCAACTATTAAAGCAGTTTGCAACCCTAAAGGGTTTCTCAAATGTCCTTTCCTATTTCATTACTTCTGCTTCTGTCTGATATATGTTGACATCTCAGTTACATTTATGTTACAAAGGGTTGAACTTCATGGATGTGCAGCTCTTTACATCCTCATTAAAAAATTTTACTAGCGAAATATTCATCAAAATAACTACCCCATTATTTTCATTCACGTAGCACAGATACATTGGTTGTCTAGACCCTTATGTTTATGCATCTACAGGTGGGTATAAGATGGATACATTTTGGTTTGGAAAGACCAAACAAGCCTACGTAGCTACACTGTATCTACTTCCTCCAAAAAGGTTGTGATGGCTGATTCAGTTAATGCCTTTAAGAATGACTTGGATGATTTCTTGGACAGACATAATATCAAAGGCTATTGTGATACTAAACTCTATAGTTAGTATAGATATGGGTATATAGAATTTATGTGAAAGTATGGAGGGGTGTCTGTATGGATGCTGGGTTTTCATTTGGAGGGGTTGAACTTGATGGACTTTGTCTTTTTTCAACCCGATTTAACTATGTAACTACAGTCTCTCCAACACAAAAGTACCCAAAATGTTCCTGACTTTAGATACAAATTTTTCTTTCTTCCATGACCCTTTTAAACAGTATACCCTGTTGAATCTGTTCAACTAACCTTATAAATTATACTATATGTTAATTGCTCTACTTTCTATAGTTAAAGGGGAACTCCACAAAAACATAACTTAAGCTTTTTGAAAAGTAAACATAATTTCAAGCAACTTTGCAATATGCATCAATTAAAAGATATGCAGACCTTTCATGGTTTTAAAAGTTTCTGACAGTTCCCTAAGCCTAGCCCCCTGCTCTTCTGCTGATCTTTCTGACTACTTTGCTGAGCTGGATGACTACTGTTACTTTGTATCAACAGCCAGCTGTCCTCAGCCTGCATCCTCCAAACCCCACAATTCAATGCACATGTGATTTCAATAAGGAAAGGAACATCCCAGTGCAATGCATTGTGGGTTAGGTAGTTCCTGCATGCTGTCTGTAAGCTGTGGATAAGTTGTTATAATTTGTAATATCAGTGTTTTAGTCCCTCCTTCCCTGCCAGGATTTGAAATGATGCAGAAAGAGAAGAACTGTTAACCAGCTGGATTTCAGCATAGAAAATGGCATTTATTCATACTTTTTGAAGAAACAGGTACCTTTGATGGATATATTAGGGATTTCTGTGGGCTTGAGTTCCCCTTTAATAAGGAATAATGATTGATTTAAGCTCTTGCAGTCCTCTGTTCCCAAATCTTGATTTATGCTTTTCCATCATTTGTCATATATACCATCTCCGATTATAGGCTGAGTTCTCTTTAAGACAATTACTTCCAAAGTTTTAAACACATGGGTTTAGTTACATTTTGATAGCCACAAACATGTGATGTGTAACCACCATTTCATAATACTGTTTATTTCATGGGTCCTAACTATGCTGATTTTCCTTTGGCTTTGCCTTCCAAACTGCATTTTAAACTTTATACTAATAGTTAAAACACTAGGAAATAGGAAACCACTGTTTATTTGGATTTCTCTTAAACTTCTTATGAACACGGTAGTGCTTATTTATTAGACGCATAATGTGTTTAAGGAATATTAATGTGCCTCACTCCCATTTAGCAAACTATTAAATATTACTTTAAAAGATACTTTACATTCACAGAATCATTCATCAAAGCCTTATTGTTCTAGTGAAGATGCAAATCAAACTCAAACGTTTCTTTGGAACACAATAACATGGTATCTAATAATAATGGCTCTACGTGAGCTTCTTCCTTATTTTTTATTCACCTTTGTTGAAATCGATTTAATAGCCAAGAAATTTAAAAATAAATACACTGAAGACTTTCATAGATCTGTTTTTTGGAGCATCACATTGATTAATGGGAAGATTTGAATGACTTGACGTGCTGGAATGAATGTAGTGAAGATGTGAGCATTCTTTTGTTCTCGGGCAGATTTTTCATGTAAATAAAGAAGGGCCATGGATCATTCATCTATACGCTTCTTCTTAGAAGCAGTGAAGGCAATTAATATTATATGAATGTGTGCCAAGGCCCTCTCATGCTTATACTCCCATTCGATACTGACCAATGATACCCTACTAGATAAACTCTACAATAAATGGCAAAGAGGTAAGCCTGACATGGATGAAGGGCTTTGGAAGAAAACTCTAGAGTCAATATTTGAACACATAGTGGCCTCAAGAGATAGGTTAATATAATATTAATTTCTCCATAAGAAATATCTCACACTGAAGGTATTGGTAAAGATGTATCTGTCCCAAGTAAAGGAATGCCCCACTGCCACCAGTCTCCAGTAGATTTCATCTACATGGTTTAGTTGTGTGACGAGATTCAAAGATTCTGGACAGCGGTAGCTGAATACATTTCTGATTTGATTAGCTCCCCTATTATGGTAACCCTCACTAGGATCTTACTAAACCAAGTCACTGATCTAGCTCTGACAATTGCTGAACGCTCACATCTCTACCCTGTTTGCATATGCTTGCTGCCCCATCCATACAGTTTTGGGAAAGTTAGGTCAATGAAACGGTGCCCATATACAAACTTCTATATGCCAGGAGAGGTTGCCCAACAAAGTTTGAAAAAAATCTGGTTCTCATGGCTGGACAAGCACAATGTGGAAGTATGACACCAGCACCCCCTACCATAGTATATCCTAGCACCCACTATACATATAAGGGGCCAAAAGACCCCTCTTTCTCCTCTTTATTTTTATCCTCTCACCTTCACAGATTCAACCTTTATTTGTATCTTCTCACTTTCACAGAATCAACAAAGCAATGAAAGCAATGCACACTTTATAGATTTCTCCTGGGGGCGCCTGGAGGCCAGTGTTCTCCGTCGCCCCCTCCCTACCACAGGATTGTGCGCATGCACATACATTGTTCACACTGGAGCACTAGTGGCTCGGCCCTAGTGCTCCAGTGCTCTGGAATCAAGCTAATTTTTACCAGTGCTCCGGAATCAAGCTAATTTTTTCCAGTGCTCCGGAATCAAGCTAATTTTTTGTGTGGCTGGGCGGCATGCCACCCCATAATCTATGCCACCCTGGGCTTTTGTGGCCTTGATGCAAATCTGGCCCTGGTGAGCCCTGATCCAGGTGAGCACAAGTGCTTCATAGTAAATGTTACAGTGTGGAAGAAAGTACAATTTTCAATCTCAATCTCCAGAAGTAATACATATAGTGCCACCCTTCTGCCACAAAATCCCATACCTACCATTGCATGTTCTAGCCTGCAAATTGTTAAGTCATTTTCAATTAAATGCATAAAAATCGATGTATTGCCAGATATTTTATAGCACTTTACAGAGATTTCCATTTAACCAGGTGGGGCTTAAGTCAAAGTCAGTCAAAGTCAAAGTAAACTTTATTGTCATCTCAGCAGTATACGAATACACAGTGAGATGAGACGACGTGGCTCCAGCTAGAACATATCACAAAAAGGCACTGAAAAATACACAATAAATATTTAAACATGAAATGTGCAATATATTGGCAAAAATTGTATATATTTGTACATGTGTAAACCTTTAGAATTGTGCAAATAAATGAAGGTCCCATTCAGACAAACACTATGGTCAATATAATAAGGAGCCAATTTATGCCTATATGTTTTTGAACTGTGGGAGAGAACTTGGGCACCTGAAAGAAATTCACACTGCACGCTGCAAGGCAGACATACAAATGACTGGCTCAATAACTGGATCATAATGGGCCTGTCAGGAATAGGCCACATCAATGTGCCAATGTCTCTACTCAATGGGATTATCAAACCTTTCTGTAGCTATCTGGCCAATTTTCAGCTAGATATATGTTGGGGAGGCAGTGGGCGAGACAACTTTGAAGTCAAATCAGCATCATCTTAAGTCTGCCCTTGTCTGGCCAGCTTAAGACTTTAGAGAACTTATCTCAAAACAAATAGGACCACTGACATTTGAAAATACATTGAAATACTGAATCTAAAGCACATAGAGTAGCAAAATTAAATGTAACACACAAATATATATGGAATTAAGGGGGGTTACCCATTTCAGTGAATAAACTCTGGTGCCCCTCTTTATATGCCTAAAAATTGTGGAAAATAAAAAATAAAGAAAGGGCAAAGATTATTGCTTGAAGCAAAACGTTTTAAACTGATTAATGTGATGCCTCCATGGTCTAAACTAAGTCCTCAAGTCCTTTGCTGCAATGCTGTATAATTCCAGCTACTCTATAAATTGCCTGTTTGGATCGGCGTCATGGCCTTTTAGGCACTAAACAGTGTATTCTTTGTATTTTCATATTAAATACATTTGTTATAAATTCCAGTAAAATAAGCAAAAAAAAAGTTAAAATATTCCTACCTGAACACAGATGTCTTAGCAAACTATGTATGTAGTCTACTGTATTAAATTGGGGATATCCTGAAAAGCTGGTCTACATGGGATTTCTGTAATCATAACATCGTTATTTTCAATGAGCGTTTTTAGGATTTATGAAATTTGTGTAGAAACAACACTGAGAAGAATTTAGAGGAATGGACTCTGAATTGCTCACAGCTTTAATTGCCTCCAATTGTTGACAAAAGGGGGTTAATTCTTATGCAATCAACATATTTCAGAATTTTTTTTTGCAGATATCTTGCTGACTTTTAAATTCTTTCACTTCTAACGATGTTCTTTCTCAGCAGAACCAGTCTATAATCTTATATAGAGTGAACCGATCGACACAGCTGTGTAACAGGTTGTATATTTATGTGCAAGAAAGGCTCAGAATAGACATAAGGGCTCATTTGCAAGTGCAATGAGCAAAGTGCAATTTTCAGTGCAATTGGCAAGTTTTTTTTTCTACAATGCAGTGTTTTCTCAAAATCCCAGCAGCGGTATGCGCATGCATTTCATTGCAAAACAGATGCATGAAAGGCGTTCATCTCGTGTAATTTATTCATTATTCGGCAAATACATTATGTCAAGTGACCCTGGAGCTTCCGCCTAATCAGAAGGTGGTGATAGCTCCAGGGTTCCCCTGGGAGGTACAGTATGTGTAAGGACCACATATTGATGAAAGCACCTTTAATAAAAGTGTTTTTTAAGTGTAACTGACTACAGGAAAATTGTGGGGACCACAACTGCACTTACATATGAACCCTATAGATGTAGGAACCCTGTAGTCCTCTTATATTAGTCTTATAGAATTGAAATGCTATGCTGCAACCAGGTCTGGACTGAGAATCAAAATAAGCCCTGGCACAGAGGCCCAAACAGCCCCCCACCAGTCCAATAAAAAGTGACTCTCTATGGCAACTTACAGCAGCCCCTCTGGCATTCACCAGAACCAACAGATTGCCAGTCTGGGCCTTGCTGCAAACCTATTGGGGTAATGGGAAAAATATTTGCAGTGTGAAAATGTATGCCCCTTCTAGGGTTGCCACCTTTAGCTGGGGGAAATACTAGTCCACAATGAATAGAAAAAAATGGTGATGACACAAATGAGGGGCAGGGCCAGTATAGGGCTCATTTATGATATAAAAGGGGAGGACCTTTGATGCAGATAGAAAATGAATAGAAAAAAATGGTGATGACACGAATGAGGGCAGGGCCAGTATAGGGCTCATATGATATAAAAGGGGAGGACCTTTGATGCAGATGCTGAAGATGGGGCAGAGAGCAGGTGAATAGCAAGAGTTAGCAAGCAGTGCAAGGTGCTATTGGAGGAGTGGGAAGAGGGCAATTGGAAGGAAACTGGGCCTGGTTGGGAACAGAACCACTGAGATCACAAATGTATCTTTGTACAAATATAATATTGCTTTTGAGAACCCGGAAACTATTTAGCAACCAATTCTGGAAGAAAGATTTTGATTTTAATGATTGAGCCAGTGTATGTAATAAAACTTGTTTGCTCCAAATGATTAGGCCACCTTCAAACATGCCTTAAAAGTGTAACAGTCTAGTAAAGAATATTACACTGCAAAATGTTTATTTCTGCAAATTATTTTTCTCTTCCCCTTATGTATTTTAAGAAGCATTTGCTAGAGCCCTGAAAACCAATTAAGTTCTGTTCCATGTGGCACTGGGGGGGGCTTAAATGTCAGTTTTCTATGGGGTTAAAGTTAAAAGGAAAGTTTTTTGATGGGAATTCAGTGTAGAAGCTTAATTTATCATCTAGGTTTCTCAAGCCCAGTCTGCAACTACAATGTATCTATGTCATAGCCCACATTACTCAATCTGTACTGTTGTACAAGTACAATGAGGCGAGGGTGGTGCACAATATATATGCACCATACTGTATATGTCCAGATTTGGAGGAGGAGAGATACACTGAAAGAACCTGAAAGAATTGCTGGCTGTGGTAAGTGATAAAGCATCCCATTAACATTAGACTAAATCAGAGGTGTCCAAACTACGGCTCATGGGCCAAATTCGGCCTAATATCCATTTTTAATTGGCCCGCAGCAATTGGATTCAGCGGCGTTGCACAGTAGAGGCATTTGCCTGTACGGAGCTACTACATTGTTTTAAGAGCCATAAAGGAACAAGCAACTGCTGCTTTCAATTGCAATTAAATCTGCCAAATTGTCAACCCACTGAAAACTTTAATGTATCCAGTAGTGTTGCTTAGAACTTTTTATTATGCAAAAAAAAGTTTTGAGCTGATAATTATGATTATAGCTGAAGTTTAGAGGAGGTATACTCATGGCGCATGCGCAGTAGAGGCATTTGCCCGTACAGAGCTACTGCGCATGCGCCCAAAAGTCACGAAGTTTCTGATTTCTTTTTTCCGAAAATTCGTGACTTCCGGGCGCATGTGCAGTAGCTCCGTACCCGCAAATGCCTCTACTGCGCATGCGCCAGAAAACGCAACTGAATTCGGGAAGAAGAGCTCTCGGGTGAAGATTGTTGTTGTGAACTCAGCAGGAGAGGACCTGCACGGCGTATGTACGTACTTCACCTCGAGTGAGTGGCTGGCTGAAAAAAGTTTGGACACCGCTGCACTTAATACTGTCTGTTTTGGTGATAAAAAATGTGGCATGTTGTTTAATGTGCAGTACAGAGGGCAAAGGGTAGCCCTGTCCTTGTCACCTCCTACGACTATTGATTAAATAGATAACACATCTCAGATGTATTGGGGTTATTTATAAACACTGGGCACATTTGCACCTGGGCAATAACCCATGGCAACCAATCAGATGATTGCTTTCAGTGTTAGCTAAAAAAAGCTAATCACTGGTTGGTTGCTATGGGTTACTGCGCAGGTACAAATTTGCCCTGCGTTTATAAATGAGCATCTCCATGTTTTACACAGCAACAAAAAACACACATCGCCTCTATGGTTTGGTGGGTCAGCATGAAAATCAATTATAAATGCTATCATTTTATGTGCAGTTAAAATGAACAACTCTGGCATTATGCAGCATTCAAAGTTTTAGGCGTTATTTGTGAATGAGCAACAAAATCAGTAACTTTACTGATTAAAATTCTACAGACACGGTGTTGTTTGATGGCTTGAGAATTCAGACACAAAGAAACAAGTCAGAAACCAAAACCGGGATTTTTAGAATGGAAAAGGCACGTAGAGAGAAGAAAAAAAACATTCCTCAGAGCACTTTAGGGATAAACATAATAGCAATTTCAAGCCAAACCAGTGAATCGGGAATGAAATATATTTCCAGCCAGTGTCACACTAGGGAAAGAATTCTTTCCTTTTAATGTGTTTGCTTGAATTTAAGAGTGTGTTTGTCTACTCATTTTTAAAGCAGAAAAAAAAATCATTTTTATGCCTAATAATCTGTGATTTCTTACAATAAGACATTTTATCTTTAACAGTTAAAGGGAACTATTGCGAAAATGAAAATGTAATATAGGCTTCAGAATATAGAAATAAGACGTTTTCTAAATACAATCAATTAAAAATTCTGTACTGTTTCTGAAAGAATCAAGTTTATCTTCACTATTCCTTTGTCAGCATCTGTTTCTCTTCATTCTGTCTTCATGCAGCAGTTGGGTGTCAGATATTCATTGACAGTTTGAGCCAATATATCTTATAGGGGGGCTCCTTTTGCCTGGAAGATATATTAGAGCTCACTCTAGTAAATTCACTAGACATCAGGTCTCTCTACATGCAGAATTTGTGCAAAAGGCAGTTATTTTAGGAAAGGGAGCCCCCCTAAAAAATTACTGAAGACCTCTTTAAGCAGAATTTTATCCCACTGGCTAAGATAGTTAAAGGAAACCTACAAAAGTGGACAAATATGACTATCTCATGAATATTAAAATGAATATACTCCCTAAATTTCTATATCTTTTTGAAACTTTACCAATAGAGATTTCAGTTTATTTTTTTAACGACTTACAAATTACTTTTCATAAATTTATATGGGGGGGGGGTAAATCCCATAGGATTAATAAACAGACCATAGGAACATCAACAACCAAAGGAGGGCTGGGATTACCTATATTACAGAAATATTATGAAGCTGCCCAATTGCGGCAAGTGTTAGCGTGGAAATACTGGTCCTCTGAACTAATTTAGGTGCAAATTGAGAATGCATTGTTTCAGCCATATCATCCCAATGCATGGTTTTGGGCACCTTCAAAAATTCCGAAATTTGATATACCAATGCTTAAAACAACACGGCTAACTATAGCAGTTTGGAATAGAACAAAGCTGAAATCCAAACTATGCTCTCCTTATTCCCCACTATCAGCACTTTAAGGAAATCCCTTATTCCATCCAGCCATTTCTGCTCCTTTTAACAGCTTTGGGGAGGTCACTTCTCTGTTTAAAGTCAAGGATGTTTTGGATAATTCTCTGAAGAGTATGCTTAGCTATGAGGATGTTAAATTAAAGCTTCCAAATGCCCAATTACACTGGTTTATGTATTTCCAGATTAGGCATTTTGTGATACCATTTATTCAATATTTCAAGAATAACTCCCCAATGTACTTTGAACAAATAGCATACAAAGGCCTTCCTCAAAAGAAACTGATATCGAAAATATATGCTTTGGTCAACGAACCCTTTGGCATACGAAACTATAAACATTCTTATATGGCGAAGTGGGAAAAGGCACCGAATATAGAAATTGCGCAGGAAGACTGGGAATCAATTTGGAAAAATGCTAAATGCAGTGTAACTTGTACTAAGCAGAGGGAAAATGTCTATAAAATATTAATGCATTGGTATTTAGGGATGTAGCGAACTGTTCGCCGGCGAACTAGTTCGCGCGAACTTCGACTGTTCGCGTCCGCCGCAAGTTCGCGAACGTCGCGCGACGTTCGCCAATAGGCGTTTGCGTCAAAATCGTTCGACCATTCGACCATTCGATCGCTAAAATCGAACGATTGTCGTTCGAATCGAACGATCGAAGCCATTGGATTGAATGAAATCATTCGATCGAATGGTTTCGATCGTTCGATTCGAACGAAAATCGTTCGATCGAACGATTAAAATCCTTCGATCGTTCGAATCGAACGATTTTCGGATGTTCGAAGTTCGCGAACTATTCGCGAACTGTTCGCATTTTTTGCCGGTGTTCGCGAACGGCGTTCGCGAACACATACTCGGCAGTTCGCTACATCCCTATTGGTATTTAACCCCAGTGAGGCTACATAAAACATTTCCTGAGGTTTCTCCGATATGTTGGAGATGTAGCGATGTCCCTCACATATTTTGGAACTGTGTGCGGATTCAACCGTTTTGGGAGGAAATTTTGGGCCTTGTAAGACGTTTCACACATGAAAACATACAGAAAGATATTCTTACATTCTTACTTGGCAAAGCGGTTATAAGGCTCACTAAGTTGTAACAAAAGCTGTTAAATCATGTACTTATGATAGCTAGGGATGTAGCGAACGTCGGAAAAAAAGTTCGCGAACATATTCGCGAACTTGCGCAAAAATGCGAGCGGTTCGCGAACGGTTCGCGAACCCCATAGACTTCAATGGGAAGGCGAACTTTAACATCTAAAAAAGACATTTCTGGCCAGAAAAATGATTTTAAAGTTGTTTAAAGGGTGCAACGACCTGGACAGTGGCATGCCAGAGGGGGATCAAGGGCAAAAATGTATCTGAAAAATCTGCCTGTGTGTGCTTGGAAGAGATAGTGTAGGGGGAGAGCTGTTAGTGATTTCAGGGACAGATGATAGTAAGTTTGCTGGCTAGTAATCTGCTTGATACTGCTCTGTATTGGAGGGACAGAAGTCTGCAGGGATTTGAGGGACATTTTAGCTTAGGTAGCTTTGCTGGCTAGTAATCTACTGTTCTCTTTAAACAACTGCCATACGTTGACCTTGTAGGCATTGTTTGCCCAGTTTTTTTGGACGCAGCCACTGAAGCACAGTTGCCATAAAAAATATGCCATATAAATGCTGAAAATAGTAATTTTTCGCCATACGTTGACCTTGTAGACATTGTTTGCCCAGTTTTTTTGGTTGCAGCCACTGAAGCACAGTTGCCAGAAAAAATATGCCATATAAATGCTGAAAATAGTAATTTTTTGCCATATACGTTGAGTCAACGTATGGCAAAAAATGACTATTTTCAGCATTTATATGGCATATTTTTTCTGGCCTCTGTGCTTCAGTGGCTGCGGCCAAAAAAACTGGGCAAACAATGCCTACAAGGTCAACGTCGTTGACCTTGTAGGCATTGTTTGCCCAGTTTTTTTGGCGAACCCAAAATGGCGAACGTCGCGCGACGTTCGCGAACTTCCGGCGAGCGCGAACACCCGATGTTCGCGCGAACAAGTTCGCCGGCGAACAGTTCGCGCCATCTCTAATGATAGCTAGAATATCCATTGCAGCTAAATGGAAAACATCTAACCTACCCTTACTAAGGGACACAATACCCAGTTTTCTAAAAGTGTGGACAGCCTGGGAGCTAATCCCAACTGAATAATAATCAGAGTTATTTACAAAGATAAAGAGGCAGCAGCTTGATGATTAAAAAGATGTATGGTTACAACAATTATTTTATTTTGTTATTACTGCTCATGGTCAATATGTTGACCTTGTTGTTTGGGTTAATTATAGGAAAAAGCCTATAGCATTTCTTTTTGTTCCTTTACTCAATACTTATAATAAGCATTATGAATAAGAAAGTGCCTACTAAGAAAGAAGTATTCTTTACCAATTCCAATCTGGAGCATGGGCTAAGAGGTTCTTTATCTATATTTAAAGCATACTGTTTGGAAGGTACTACATAAGAGAAGGAAATAAAACACAAAATGTTATGTGCTCTTTCATTTATGTCTTACTGATAATGCAAACATACATTTTTGGCACATTGTTTAGATTGTGATTTATGTATCCTTCACTATGGTTGTATTTCTGTAAAAACAAATAAAAGTATAAGTTACAAATAAAACAGTGACACCTTTTTGTACCAAGGAAACACATCTTATGCATCTAAGCTAGTATGCATCCAGTTACAAATAAAACTGTGGTAAAAACAACCAGGTAAAAACAAAGATGTGTCTATATTCCTAATACTTTCTTTAATATGGGGGTTACAAAAGCCTTATACCCTAATGAGGTTTTTAGTTATGCAAATATAGCAGTGGTGCAGTAGAGTCTTTGATTTGGAGTACAGGTGTGGGACCTGTTATCCAGAATGCATGGGGCCTGTGGTTTTCCAGATAACAAATCTTTCTGTAATTTGGAACTTACCTTAAGTCTACTAGAAAATCTTGCAAACTTTAATTAAACCCAACAGGTTGGTTTTGCCTCCAATAAGGTTTGTTTATATCTTAGTTTGGATCAAGTACAAGGTACTGTTTTATTATTACAGAGAAAAAAGGAATCCTTTTTAAAAAATTGGATTATTTGGATAAAACGTAGTCTATGGGAGACAGCCTTTCTGTAATTCATAGCTTTCTGGATAATGGATCCCATACATGTATTGCAGCATGTTCTCGTTCATAGAAACTCCTATATAACAAGCTTGATGCTTAGCATATTTCCTTTTTCTTCACATATTTTCTCTAATCAAACCAAACCACACCTGTACATTGTACTGTATAAAACAGGCCTTCTGAGAACAGCCATGGTCACCCCCTTGACTAGGTAGTGTATGAAGCTCAAGCTATATTATTATTGTGTACAGGTACAATGGAACTAGCCCTTCTTTTGCTCTATACCACTCTAAAACATTTCTTACATTGGTATAGAGCAGTCATCCCCAACCAAGGAATTGTGAGCAACATTTTGCTCACCAACGCCTTGGATGTTGCTCTCAGTGGCCTCAAATCAGGTGCTTATTTTTGAATTCCTGGCTTCGAGGCAAGATTTGGTTTAAAAAAACAAAAAACAGGTGTACTGCCAAATAGAGCCTCCTGTAGGCTGCCAGTTATCAAAATATTCAATCACAGCCCTTAATTGTCACCCCCAGGAACTTTTTGCATGCTTGTGTTGCTCCCCAAATCTTCTTACATTTGAATGTGGCTCATGGGTAAAAAGGTTGGGGACCCATAGTATAGACGGTGGTTAATATTTTCAAAGAGTCATGGCTCTATCACCCCACAAGCTCCTGCAGAATAGCATTCAACACTACCCATCAAGGACAAGCAACCAAAATATTTTTTTTTCACATTAAACAAGAACAACGCAGGCTATGCTAGTGTAGACAATACTGTTTTCTGTGGCTCTGCCATTAAATGACCCTACTGTGTAAAATATGTACAGTAATACCTTGGCTTTTTGCCCCACCACGCACACATATGCAATTTGTTGTTTTAGCACTGGGATAAACAAGTGGTTTAAACCTGCCTACAGCAGTGCAGACGTAATCTGGTTTTATCTTTTGAAGACCTGTCCACAAAGGTAAATTCCAATGCCACAATATAAGAGAAATAACAGACTAAACGTTAGATTTATAAACTGTTATGTGTTGATGATTACTGCTCCATAAAAAGAAAAATCAATTGGTTGAGATTTAGCAAGCCCCTTCCATAAAGCTTGTCCGAATCACTTATCTCCCCTATTAATTTACATTAAGGATTAAGGATTGGTTGTTAAGGAATAGTGTTTTCAAGGGTACAAATGGGCACATTCATCTGCGTCAGTAACTATTTTCATTCATTCCTGACGTTCCTGCCAGTAGAGTGTTTGGTAAATGTTATAAAATGATATATACTGCTGGAAATCCTTTAGGATTTTTCTAAAGGATATGCAAACACCCCTTCAATTATATATCTCACAATTTTTTTTAAAGTTTTTTAATCATTTGACTTTTTCTTCTGACTTGTCCATCTTTCAAACAGGGTTCACTGACCCCATCTAAAAACAAATGCTCTTTAAGGCCACAAATGTATTGTTATTGCTAGGGATGCACCAAATCCACTTTTTTGGATTCGGCCGAACCCCCGAATCCTTCGCGAAAGATTCGGCCGAATCCGAATCCTGGATTCGGTGCATCCCTAGTCATTGCTGCTTTTTATTACTCATCTGTCAGAAAGGGTGACAGGACGACGATCCATCGTGCGGGGCTCGATATTAGTGATGGGTGAATTAGCGCCGTTCCGCTTTGCCGAAAAATTCGCGAAACGGCGCCGGCGTCTCGTTTTTGATGCCGGCGTCCGTTTTTTTGCCGCGAATTTTCACGGGCATTTCGTGAATTTATTCGCTGGCGGCGAATCGCGCAAATTCGCCGCGAATTTGTGCCTGCCGAATAAATTTGCCCATCACTACTCGATATCTCCTCCCTGCTTTCTATAGGAGATAGCAAAGTATTAAGGGCTAAAAAATATAGTTGTCTTGCCAAAAGATTCAAGTTATCTGAAGACTACTCCATGGAATTATGAGTAATGTTTATTTTGCTAACATTTATATTGATATAGTTTATAAAGTAAGCGAGGTAACCAAAACAATCTCATGAATCAAATAAATATGGTTAGTTAAGCAAACAAGGAAGAGCAAGTTGGATATACCAATTATAGGCCAGAGTTCAATTCGTTTTATCCAGCATGGGAATGCAGAAATAACATATAACTGTTGTTAGAAAAGATTTATACTCCTGTTATGTATCTGAAGCCAAAACTACAGGTGTCACCTCTACACGGAAAGCCAATTGCAATTATACATATAGGGACTTGCATAAAGGCCAATTATGTGCTTGGTAATTTGTAATGGGTTTCCTTCTCCTTTAAAATTTTTTAACAATTTGGTTTCAGAGTTTGTTTCCCAATTTGAGTTCAGAAAATAATATTTAGTGCAAATAACCTTCCAAGGAATGCACCTGAGAAAGCATTTTCTAGCTGCACTTTCAGACAGACGTGGTAAACAGTCTGACAGCTCTCACCGAAGCATAAACCACAATCAATCCTTATGATTTTCAGTGTGATAATTGAAAACATGTATTTTTAGGGTACTGTCTCCTGAATGATGCACATATTTATTTCAGCAATGATTGATCCAAGATTACGCAGCAGTCACCCCACGTGATATCAATTCACCAGACTCCGCAGAAACAACCAGTCCTTGCCAGTCTGTTTATGTGTTGACAATATCTGTTACATTTAGTATAATACCCTTGCCTTTGGTACACATGAGCTAAATGTAACTATTTTGGATCCAGGGATTATATCAGCTATTCAAATGAGATTACTTAGCTATTAGGAATCGCATAAAGTCTTGGCAGCAGTGCACAATATTCATGGAGAAATTCGATAAATTACGTTTGTTGGCATAACAGGAAAACTGTGACCGCAGGCTTCCCGGTAAGAGATTAAACTTGCTACTGTTTGTCAGAAAACCAAAGCTTCGGATGAACTATGATTCAAGGAAATGTTATCCAATATCTAAACGATTAGATACAAACTGTAGTGGAAACCTAAATAATATAATACAACTTAATGCCGCTGTCTGCTGTCTGAGAGAGCTTGTCGTGCCCCTGTAAAGACACTTAGTAAGTACTTTCCTGGTAAGTCAGTAAATAACCACCTCTGTTCCAGTTCATTGGGCCACATAACAACCAGCAACAAAAACACCATTAAATTCTCCCTGATTACTTCAATATCTTCTACTTTTTATTGGAATAGATTAAAGAGACTGGCTGATGACTGGCCACAGATGGAATCTTTATAATGTCTAAGTGACACTGGGTGGGAGGCAAGGTCAGATTCCCAGCCACTGTTTTTAAGAGCCCAAAACCTTTATTTTTCACCTTTGCTTCCCATGTAGAGTTGGCCATAAATGTCAAGTTATAGCCTCAACAAACAAGTAGAACTTGCACTTTCACCAATTTGTGCTACAATTTCCCCTTCTGTTTCACCAGAAAAAACAAGGTCTGTTTTGGAAAAATAACAACCCAAAAGGCATTATTATCTGCCCCTTGCCTTTCACATAATCCAATGGGATTGGAGCCTGAATTGGAGAATTTCTGGTCTGAGCAACTAGCAGGATATCAAGATGGTGCAATGTTGATTGAGAAGTCGCCACCATGTTTGGAAGAAATTGGCAACATGGGAGTCTTTTTTCTATTTGTGGTGATAGTGGGAAGGAGCTTGTCACTAGTTGCCATATGAGGATCATAAAAGAAATCGAGAGCAATTCAACCTCTCTGGGGAAATATGCTAGTGATGCCTGAATATATTTTTTCCAAATTCGGGGAATCTGGTAAATTCAAATGTATATGCAGATTAATATAACTAAGGGGGGATAAATGCAATTAAAGGACAATTTAGGTAATGGCATGATCTAAAGTTATGTGACTTTAAGGGGCAGATTTATCAAAGGTGGAGGTGAATTTTTGAATGACAAAATTCAAATTTCAAGCTATTTTTTTGTGTACTTTGACTAGGAAATAGTCCAAATTCGAATTTGAAAAAAATTAAAAAATTCAATTTTGAAATTTATCATGTGCTGTCTCTTTAAAAATTCGACTTCGATCATTTGCCATCTAAAACCTGCCGAATTGCTGTTTTAGCCCATGGGGGACCTCCTAGAATCTAGTTGGAGTCAATTGGTGAACTTTAAAAAAAATCTACGTTTTTTTGGGGAAAAACGCTGAATCGAATTCGATCGAATGCGCTATTCCTTCGATTCGTACGATTCCAATTCGGCCGAATTCAGACCTATTCATTCGAAATTGGACCTATTCGACCAAAAAAAACTTCAACTTCATTTCGGTTGGTCTTTTTGAATTCGAATTTCAAAGTTTTTTCAATTTGAACATTGATAAATCTGCCCCTAAGGGGCAGATCTATCAAAGTGCGAGGTGAATTTTCAAATGAAAAAACCTCTAATTTTATGTTATTTTTGTATACCTCGACTAGGGAATAGTCCAAATTCGATTAGAATTTGCAAAAATTAGAATTTCGAAAATTTATCATGTACTGTCTCTTTAAAAATTCGAATTCGAACATTCGACCTCCTAGAACCTATTTGGAGTCAATTGGTGTAGTTTGAAAAATCTGAGTTTTTTTGGGAAAAACTTCTAATCAAATTCGATTGAATGCGCTATTAATTCTATTCAAATGATTCAAATTTGCCCGAATACGGACCTATTCGACCAAAAAAAACCTTTGACTTAATTTTGGTTGGTCTTTTTGAGGACACTTGGATTCAGCAGAATATTGAAAAAATAAAGTCTGGGATTCGTTGCATCCCTAATATTTGCATAAAACAAATACATTTTCAATATAGGAGAAACATTTTTTGATTGTGACCTAGTGTGAGTGTGGTTTAAATGGGGAGTGGTGGAAAAGTGGGTGTGACACATACATTTGTGCAGTGTTCTACATACTCCTCCCTGTGTGTTTCTACATTTCATGTTTAATTTAAATTCTGGTAAACTTATTCCGATGTAAGATCTTCAGCAGCATTTCGTTTATGTCAATCAATCTTAACCATTAGTAGAAAACACAGTGATTCCCCCAAGGGTGCTCCAGGGTCCGTTGCTGCCTCCACAGTTACAATGGAAATAATACAGCAATTATTATAGCTCCAGGTAAGTCCCAAAATTAATATTTCACACACAGTTCAATGACTATAATGCAACGCTTGTTATACAATCTAGGCAGGTTCCAAAGCCAATATTCTCACATTTGTGCAAGAAATATCAAGGAAGGTGAGAAAATAGTAATAATAAACCTTTATCAAAAATAAAAACACACAATGTTCCAAGGTGTGATGATATAGGGATTGCACTGTACAAAAGCAATGCTATCCGCTTAGATACCTGCCTACACCCATGCTCAATCGGTTCAACCTATGTAAAGTTGAAATTCTCAACACTAGCTATAAGATTTATTGCTAGTGACGTACAGGCTCATTATTTCATGCTCTAACAGACTCCATGCTGCAGTTAGGTGAAGCTAAACCTCTCTTTAAAGGGAAAAAGGTCAATGTTTTATTAAGTTAGCCTTGCGTATATCAAGGCGCTTTGTACTAATTAGGCAGGTAGGGTAGATGCATACAATTGTAACATTACATGTAAGTCAAGCAGTACAAAGGGTCAAAGAGACACTCACCAGAGGTTACATGGGGACCTCTTGTAAATCAGGGCATAATAACACGTTTGTGTTTACAACAAAAGGATCCAAGGTTAGAATTATAGAGCTGAAGCTAGTCTGCGCAATCTGTGTTAGTGTGACAAGGTGAGGCATGAGTGCAGGGGCTGAAACAAAGAATAGTATTTCAAATGCTGGAGGAAACAAAGAGGTTTTGTAGGTATCAATCTGATATTGGAGGCTCTAAATTAATTCTGGGTCTCATTTATCAACTTGTTTGCAGTTTCCTGTTGATGGTTAATGAACTCTACCAACACACAAATTCCTATAGATTCGAATGTTTGATTTGTAGTCTAGGCGTACCCTACATTTTTAACAATATGTCCAGGACCCCTTGATCCATAATGTTGGTAATAAAGGAGTATTGAATTATTCAGGAATGACTAAGCCTACTAGCTAATGGTCCATCTGGTACAGAGGTAGAGCGATGGTGCGTACAAATTCCAGGAGTAGTTATTTTAACTTTTTACTACCTTTTTTCATAAATTGTATATGAAATGCATTTTATAAGAGTTCTCATTCTATGGACAGTTCATGTGATGAATGACCCCCTAACTGACACCAAGGGGGCTATTTACTTACCGCTAAACTTGTTTTTTTTCTCATATTTTACCAAAAACAAACTCAACCTAACTCCCATCCACAAATGTGGCTAATTTACTCATAATTAAACTTGAAAAAATCAGATTGAAAAAAAAACTTGAAAAATCTTTTTATTGAATTTATCAAAAGTTTTTTTATTGAATTTATCAACTTTTTGAGTGAAAGCCAGCATCAAACATCCCAAAACACCCAAAATCATGAAGGCAAATGGTTAAAGGGACCTCTTCCATTGACTTTTACATGAACAAGTTTTAGCTGGAGTATTTTCGGATTCAGATTTTTTGCTGCTTTGGGGCATAATAAATCTCTAAAAATTCTAGGTTTTTTTAGGTAATTCTGGAGCCTCATGCACAATGTTACGGAGTTCATCTGATTCTAGCAGCACTAACTTAGCACCGTTCTTGATCCTAATGCAACTGTATTTTGCATGATGTTACTGCATTCATGAATGTGTAAATTGCTTTTGACTTGTCACATGACTATGTAACACACAAGCAGCTCCACAAATGAAGGATGATGCACAGGACAAGATACCAAATGAATCAGACCAAAGATGTGACATGCTCAAATTCCATTCACAGTTGATGTCCATGGCCAGTTGCGGGCACAAAAGGAATGAACTAAACTGCTCCGATCTCACTAGACAGTCTGATTTATAAGCCAATCTGTTGGGTCACAACCTGTTAAAATAAGAAATGTGCATTAGGCGTTAGCCATTGCTCTGTCGTGTGGCGTTTATACACAGAAAGAATGTATTGGAGATATCAGAAGGACATTCACGGGGAGATGGCTCTAAGAGATTCAAATTATCATTGCTCCATGCAGATGGTGCCCTTCAGGTTTTCAAGTTAAGGTCTGGAATGTTAAAATCCTCCGTGCCGACCACTTAATTCATCACTGACATCCGATTTCAGCACCATACACAAACTCATTCTTGCCATAACACATACGGGCAATTATTACGTTTCTCTAAGACGCATCCCCTGGTCTCATTTATTTATTTATTTATTTCCAAGATGTCTGAGTTATTTTATTGCTAAATGCATACCTCAGGCAGTTCATTTGTATGAACACTTTGCGGAGTGTAAAGCAAATGGAAATTGATGTCCAGAAATAACTTTATGCACTTTCGCTGTGCTCTTTTCATTATGTACCTGCCTTTTACTCCAAGGTCTGAATCAGACATCCCCGTGTAAGAATAATATATTTATCAGATAACTGTCTGAGCTGTTTGCCAGAAGTGACATGGTTCAGAAAAATAGCACTCATTCAGCTGCCTAATTCTCCAGCTCCGTGTGGCTGCAGGTTAATCACAAAAGCAATTATTTGCAGGTTTGTTTTTTGTCCTAAATATAATATTTGCCTTCATGTTCTAGTGATGAGAGTGAATTCATCTAAAGCAATGTCTCATCTTTTTACCTAATAGTAAAGAAATATCAGCTATGGGAATTAAAAAGTGTGGTCAGAAAAAGCAAATAAATTTGCAATTTCCCAGTTTTTGTGTGGTTTGGCATCTTTTTCAAAGAACAAAGAAATAACCAAAAAATGTTGCCCATTACACCGCATCTATACCAAAGTTCAAGATACTTTTGCAGAAAAAGTTTGTAGTGTAATACCATAAAACAGCATATTAAAATCTTCACATAAAACCCACACAATAATAAATGTATTTTTAAATTTTAAATACAGCTTCGGACTGGGGGTCCTGAGCCCACCGGGTCTGTGGCCTTAGTGGCATGCACCCCTCCCCCCAGGCATCTTGCCTTAGAAAAAAATCATTCCTGACTACAAAAAGCCCCATTTTATTTAGTGAAAGTGTTTCCAAAAGAGAATTCCTCAGATTCTTTCAGCATCTTAAGATGAACCCCTTTTTTATAATCTCAATGGATGTACTGGACTTGTATTCTATGGGACAAACTATTAGTGAAAAAGGAACCTGTACAGACCCAAAGAGGGGATGGAAGCTCATGGAATCCACAAAGGGACACCTTCTTGCCTCCTAGTGCCTGCTGGTTTTAATGGGGCAAGCAATGGACTTACACCCTTAGCCTTAGGCTAAGGACACACTAGGCGATTTTGCCGCGAAAAGTCGCCCGCGATTTTTAAAAAGAAAGTCGCGGCGACATGGCGATCGTCATTTGCTGCAGCGATTTGAAGGAGCGACATTTACAGGAAGCGACTGTTATACCACAATGCCATGCGAAACTAGCACGTCATGTTCACGCAGAAAACGGAAGTCGTTTGTTCGTTCGGCGTGTTGTCTCAGTGGCGTGTTGTCTCTGCCGCGTGTTGTCTCAGCGGCGTGTTGTCTCCTGCTTCATTATGGAGGATGAGCTGGCAGTATTATTTATGCTTATCTACTTGTATTATTTTTTGCTACAGGAAGAAAGAAAAAAAAGAGCAGCTGCTAGAAAGTATTGGGTACATCCCATAACAAGTCAGCGGCTAAAGAATGGACAGTTTCATATTTTATACAGTGAACTGCGCCGTTATCCTGAAAAATTCCAAAAATTTTTTCGGATGTCAACATCTAGCTTTGATGAGCTGCTGACTATTTTAACGCCAGGTCTGAGTCATGACCACACGTTGATGAGGGATCCGATTTCGCCCGAGGAACGACTATGCTTAACTCTAAGGTTTGTGTGTTGTTTTTATTTATGGTATATGGTATATGATTTGTGACCTGGGGTGATCCGGATAATGGATCTTTTTGTAAGGTAGATCATCATATCTTAAGTGTACTAGAAAGGCATGTAAACATTAAGTCTATTTCGTAATGTGGAACTTTTCTGTATATAAGGTTTCTGGATAACGGGTACCATCCCTTATTGATATTTATAAAAAGGTCAGACAGCTGACCGAAACGTCCGGTTTCCCTGTGTGATATATATATATAGTTATAAATATGGTCATTTATTAATAATACAAGTCTATCATTGTAATATTTTTAATAACTAACCCTTTATCTTTTTTCTTTCTTTCTTTCAGATTTTTAGCAACTGGGCAGTCATTTTCCTCTTTATATTTCCAGTTTCTTATTGGTCGATCCACTATTTCCAAAATTGTTAGAGAAACGTGTATGCTTATGTGGTCTGAGCTGAGAAGACTTGTGATGCCAGTCCCAGATGAAAATGCATGGCTGCGCATTGCAGAAGACTTCCAACAAAAAACCAATTTTCCGAATTGTTTGGGGGCCTTGGATGGAAAACACATTCGAGTTACTCTGCCAATCAAAAGTGGTTCAAAATACTTTAATTATAAAAAATACTTTTCCATTGTTCTTATGGCTGTCGTTGACGCAAATTATTGCTTTACACTCATTGATGTTGGAGCCTATGGAAGCACTGGCGATGCTAGTGCTTTCAGGAATTCTTCATTCGGACGCCGACTCTCAGAAGGGGCACTTCAACTACCTCCTCCGAAACCATTGCCTGGGACTGCTGGACCTTGTATGCCTTATGTCTTTGTGGGTGATGAGGCATTTGGCCTTACGGAAAATATAATGCGGCCATACCCAGGGTCACAAAGGGCCATTCAGAAAAGAGTTTTCAATTACAGATTATCAAGAGCAAGGCGTATGGTGGAATGTGCTTTTGGTATTCTGTCCAACAAATGGCGGGTATTCCATACTGCTATACAACTGGAACCTGATTTTGTGGACAATGTGATAAAAGCCGGTTGTGTTTTACATAACTTTGTGCGGCTTCGGGATGGCTACAATTACCAAGACACCCTAACAGATGATATACCAGACATTGATTGGGCCCCTGTTAGAGGTCCTACAGGAGGAATGAGGGTGCGAGATCATTTGGCAAATTATTTTATGTCTCCTGATGGCTCAGTACCGTGGCAGTTAAACCGCATGTAGTCTGTAACCAGGCTAATGTTTTATGCTACCTTTAATAAATTCTGTTTAAAATACTAAGGTTGTTGTGTTGTTTTTCACTCACAGTTTTGTTTATGTTTGTATTGAGAAGGGCTCTTGTTCCTTAAACAAACAGGTTTAAGAAAAAGATACAACATTTTTGATACTTAGCACAGTTGAGGGACCCTCCATAAAATACTATAACTTCCCAGTTCCAGGACAAATTTATTGAGCCTCTCACAAACTTTATCTTATCCATCCCTCCCAATATGTATATATACATATACACACACACATATATACATACATATACATACATATACACACATATATACATACTTATACATACTTATACATACACACATATATACATACTTATACATACACACATATATATACACATACTCATTCTGTGCATTCGCATGCGCAAAGACGCATGCGCAAAGACCTCGCGCACGGTATTGCGCATGCGTCTTTGCGCATGTGAATGTACTGAACTGCGCAATACGTCGTGTCGTCATGACGTCATTGCGTTATTTAGCCTGCGACATAGAGACATAGAGAGCAAGATGGTGGGCATTAATAGTCTCAATGATGCTCAGGCATGGGAGATTGCAAGCTTTCTTCTAGGAGAAAGCTACGATAACCTCCCAGTTTATGTGACCCAAAAGAGGGCACATAAACAACAAATACTACACCGGCTGAAGCGACGATTACGTCACAGGCATGGCGTCAGCTTTAACCGACGCACCCTCCAAAGGCTCTGGTCAGACCTCAAGCGCAGGGAGCCAGAGTTTATAATGCAAGTTCAGCTGCATGAAAACCGTGAGTAGTTAAGTAACTAAGAAAGATACACTACATTATCTATCTCTGGCAATCTCCATATACATATATATACACGCATATATATATATACACACACACAGTTGTTTACAAAAGTATTTGTCCCCCTTAAACTTTTTCAATATTTTGTCACATGACAGCCACAAACATAAATCAATTTTATTGAAATTCCATGTGAAAGAACAAAAATAACTGCAAATTGGGGTGTGCCCCCTTTGGTCTGAGTGCAGTCAGTTGCCCATAGACATTGCCTGATGAGTGCTAATGATTACAGTGCACCAGGTGCTGCTGTCTTGTCAATTATGTAGAATTCCGGTTGTAGTTAACAGCGCACACTGGAATTATTTAAAAGATTAATTTATTTATCAAATGTTAAAATTCACATGTATCGACGTTTCGGTCCGGATCTTGGACCGTTTTCAAGATATATATCTGTATATATTAGATTATGTACACATATATATATATATACACATATATACATATATTTCGATAGCTATTTTTTTTGATATATTGATAAATTTTGATTTTGTACAGGGGCAGATGTAGAGCAGGAGGAGGAGGAACAGCATCTGGAGGCAGAGGAGGAGGAGTCAGTGCAGCATGAGGAGGAGCTGCAGCCGCTGGAGGCTGAGGAGGAGCAGCAGTCGCTGGAGGCGGAGGAGGAGCAGCAGTCGCTGGAGGCGGAGGAGGAGCAGCAGTGGCTGGAGGCTCAGGAGGAGCTGCATTTAGAGGAGGAGGAGCAGCAGCAACCTGCAGGTAAGTGCAAATTAAATTGCATACCACTTCCCTTCTTTTTCAAAAGTGAAACATAAATAACAATGCAATAAATTTTATATAGGTCGCCAAGAAGATGAATGGGACCACGCTCGACTGGTCGAGGAAATAAGGGAGCTAAAGGCAAGGGTGTTGGCCCTGGAAAACCTGCAGCACCAGCGCCACCCTTAAAATTTTTTTTTGTTATTTTATTTTTGTATATACATATGGCATGTTTTTTGCCTTTTCTTCTAATTTTATATTATAAAAAAAATTTTACTTCTACGATAGTTGTCAGTCCTATTAATAATCATAAACAATAACGTTTCAGTATAAAAAAAGTTTTATTATAATAATTATGGTAAAAAAAAACATTCCTATTCACTTTTCGGACCAAAAGTGCAAAAGTGCAGCCGCCCATCTCCATTCCCGTCAACAAAGGGCAAACATAAAACCACCAAAGTGCATACTTGTCAACAATAGAAAAGAACAACACATAAACATAAAACAATATACAACATGTGCTAAATCTAAATGAAACAGTGTAAGTGTTATATAAATTAAAATTATAAATTAAAGCGCCCTTCTATAGAATTTATAAATTAAAGGTCTGTGTGGGAGTTTTGGGAAGGATAATGATATGGGTCTGAGAGTGTGTTTTGGGATGGATACTGATATTGGTACCAAGAGTTTCCTGTTCCTGGCGTTTGTGGCATGGGGTAATGCTGAGGTGGAATGGGAATGTTCGGTGATTGCACACCACTTGGTGGCACATATCTATAAACAAGTTTTGTCATCTCAACTTGAAGAGATTGTCTTTGTGCCTGCGGAATTGTCATAATTGTGGGCAGTAATCCAGTTAAAAATGAAAATTCTGGAGTCTCCTCATGTTGGTAAGTGTTCTTGGGACCACCTCGGGTAGATAGCGAAGTGCATAGCATAGAGATCATCTCTTTGACATCTCCCGATGCAATTTCAGAGCTGCTCCTTTTTCTTTTCCCTGACTGTTTGTTTGCAGCCTGAGAGAGTCGAAGGGGATGCAAAGTGTTACTGGTACTGGCACTAGGGCTGCCCGATGATGTTCCAGATGATGTTTCTCCAATATTTTCACTTTCACCAACATTTTCCTCATTTTCCTCCTGTTGCTCATTTTCTACATTGCCAGAAGTTCTAAAAAGAAAACAATTAAGATAATTTAACATAAAAACAAGAAATTGGTTCCATACATATTTTTGGTATCCTATTAATAGAGAAATAGTGCAAATACGATAATATGTTAGTATAAAGCACAACTGTTCACCCCCCCTTCAAAATCTAAACAAATGGAGGATTTATGTTTGGTTTTAAAAGTGCTGCATGCTAAGCACAACACAACAATAAATTACAGTCTGACATCACAATAATCAAATTATGAAAGTGGATTAACACTTACTGTCTTGTGGTAAAAGTGGGGACCAGGAAAAGCAGCCTGTCAGCATAGATATATTTCTTTCGTCTTGAGGGTGAGGCGCCACTACGTGAATCATTCTTCTGTAAGGAAACTTCCCTACGGAAGCAATCCTTAATATTCTTCCAACGTGTTTGAAGTTCTTTCACTGTAATAAAAATGAGAAAAATATAAATATTTTTACATGGACTAACACAGTTCATGCAGAATGTGTCACATAATTGAAAAATAACCATGACTGGTATGAACTAGGTCTGGACTGGGAATCAACATAGGCCCTGAGATTACCATTCTAGCTACACAAAGGCACAAAAATTTCACACAAAGTCCCCAAAATACATACCTCCCTCCCAACTTTTTTGAAACAAAAAGATGGACAAAAAAAATTTGGTGAGTTACACGACAACAGTGCGGGGATAAGAAGGAATGCACATGGTATGTATACCTAACAAACAGTTACCTTTTTTGTTTTTCTCATCCTCTGCAAGAGATTCCCAGTCTTCTATGAGCAGAAATGCCACCTCCTCCCAAAGTTTCTTCCTGTTTTGCCTATTGTGATATGCACTCATTTCCGTCATATAAAGAGCAGGCCGTTCCTCTACCAGATCAATTAGCCTGTCAGTATCAAAACTATTTTTGAAAAGAAAAGACATTTTGTCTTGAGTCTTTTCTCAGCGTTTTCTCTCGGCGTCTTGTTTTGTCGGCGTCTCTCGGCGTCTTGTTCTGTCGGCGTCTTGTCTCGTGGTTTTGTGTGGGCGTCTTCTCGTTGCGTCCTCTCGTTGCGTACTTCCGTGTTGACGTAGCGTATTCTCGCGGCGACATTTCGTTTCGTGTGTCAGTGTAGAGGCGATTGCCATGTTTGCTGATGTACAGTCTATTTCACCCCTATCGCTCCAAAAAGGGTATGGACGCGATTCGAAGCTATTGGCGATCTGAAATCGCGCTGTGTGTATTTGTCGTGGCGATTTACATTTCTGTTACCGCTACGACAAAACGAACGACTTGTCGCCGCGACCCGCTTTTAAAAGATCGCGGGCGACTTTTCGCCCGGTGTGGCCTTAGCCTAAAGGTCCCCATAGACGCGACGATTCTTCTTGCTGAACGACCGGTTTTAGAGACGTCTGACCAATCCTTCGAAATTATCGTGCGGTTAGTGGGATTCGAACGATCGTACATCTTATGAATTTTCGCCCGACATCTGTCAGGAAATTGATCGGCCAGGTCAAAAAATCTTTGTCGGCCCCAGTGCAATGTATCTATGTTTGCAGGGCCAAGCAGGCAGCTCCCCTTTGTTTTCCTGGCAAATTGGTCTTTTAAGTTGATGGTAAATTCGTACTATCGTTCTGAGAAGATCGTGGTCTCACGATCAGCATCTGATCTTTTAAAAATCTCAACATCTATGGCCAGCTTTAGTCTAAATTGTGCGGCAGGGTGTGTGACAGGTTCATAGGACATGGGGGAAAATTCACTAAAGGGCAAATTTTCGCCAGCGAAGGCTCCACCACACTTCACACCACTTCCCCAGGCATAAATTCAGTATCACTAATTCACTAAAATGCGAAATTGCATCTCTGTAGCCAATTGCTGGCGAAGATTCGCTAGCGTTAATTTGTTAGCACAAGCATTTCATAGCCAATTTTCGCTAGCGTTCCATTCTGCCTAGCTCTTACGCTTAGGTCAATTTGAATACATATTGGTATTTGTTATTACAAATGTCCAAGGAAGTAAAATAAAGACAAAAGAGATCCTCTAATGCCCTAGACTTGAGAAACCCTAAAACAAATGTGGCAAAAATCTTTAATAGTTATTTTAACTTTTAAAGAAAATCTTGCTTAAAAATATGAACTTTTACAACTTTTATGAGTTTCTGGCATACAGGATATGATGTCATTGACATAAGATTGAGGAGGAGGTAGCTTCATTTTATCAGTTTGCCTGGTCTAAGGTGGTTAAGGAAATCTGGCGAAAGAGGTAATGTTCTGTAAAATTTGTAGAGTAATGATCGTTCTCCTGAACGAAAATACTCCTGATGCTAGGGTGCAAAACTGTGCTAGCAACATTCTCTTTCACTAGCGAATTGTCCTCTATGCCTGTTAATAAATTGGCCATGTGCCTGGGATTTCTGGTGAATTTTCGCTAACGACAGCCATTCCCCCTTAAGTAAATCAGCCCCATGCTATCTGCAACAGGAGCTAAGCTCTTTTTCTTCTTTTATATTTATGTTAGGATGGTCTTTAATATACTCCTTTGGTTACTTTCCTTACAATTGTGGGAATAAAAGACAGAACTTTGTCCATTACCTGGCTCATGTGACCAAGTACTGTATGTCACATGAGTCCTTTTTTTTTTTCCGTGTGCACTGTGAATTGTGGGATCGCAGGGGGTAGCCCGTAGTTTAAAATGGTATTCTTTAACGTAGGATTACCTAACGGCACATATTACTAAAAAAGAATATGTTTATTTAAGGGTTTTAAATAGGAGCTGTTTAATGTAATATATTTTTATTGAGACCTACGTTGTTCTGGGGTACAGGTTTCCTTTAACCATCAGGGGCCAAATGCAGAACATTTCTGGGTGCATTGTGATTTAGTAAATTGTATTTAATATTTTTCAAGATCCTGGGAATAACAGGGGTCAAGAACATGTTTGGGAATTGTAGTTGCTTAACTTTTTTGTGCATCTTGACTGCTGTATCTGCTCAGTCGCAGGCAGTTTATTCCCTTGCGAAAAATAATTTTAGAAGTGCTTAAGTTTGCTGTCAGCCCAATTATAATTAACTGCCTAAATCAACAAAATCCTGATTAACAACTGATTACACGTGATGGAAAGGCTTATTTAAGTAACTGACATATTAAAGGGATGCAACTAAGCCAATTTAATGATAATGGTATAGAGAAGAAACCTATGGAAATCTATCTGACACAAGAAGTTCTTGTAACACAGATCATATTTGTTAGGACTTATTGATTATGCATTTCTGTGTTCTGTTACCATTTTTGGTGAGTTACAAAAATAGAAAAATAAATTTGAGATAAAAATAGCTTAGTGACTGCAAAAGGTTTACAACAAACTTATAGAAGGACAAATCGCTTCTACCAAGCAGGTGTTTTCCCCTTAGGGGTTGGGAAGGATTAGGATGTCCCCATGTGTAACCTATCATACAGTATGGTGTACAGGGTACTGACTGTCCAGGACAGAAAGTCCTGTGACTGCCACAAAACTTAAAGGACATTTGCACATTTTGTGACCCTATATAGAAAGAAAAGATCTGCCACTGTTAGAGGAATGTGACACAAATTAGTTTAAAGTTGGTAAAAAAGAATGTGAGGACTTGTTATAAGGTTTTAGTAGGCCCTTGAGAACCGTAAAGTAATGGAGGGACATTACAGGGCTAGAGAAATGGACTCAGAAGTTTAGGGAGCAAGGGATTTTGTGGGGAATGTAGTTTAGCAGAGGTGGCTATATGACAAAGGGGGAGTGAATAGGCTTGAGTGGGAAGGGTTTGGCGCTATTTTATCTTAGCAGCTTGCCCACCCACCCTGTTTTATGTGGGGATGTAAAGGTGGAAAGGTCAACTTAGTCACAGCTACGTGGGAAGGAAGGTAGTGGTGGAGTCAGGGGACAAGTGTCATGGTGGAAAATGGATAGGTCTGAGGTTAGGGGTTGAGAACATTGGCCACTGTTAAGAGGGAAGGACAAAACAAGGGGACTAGCTTCAGAATGTGGATATATCCATTAGCAAGGGGATCTTCATAGGAGCAGCCTTCAGCGGCTAGGGGTGGGGATCCCACTGGATAGTTGTTCTAATGTTAACATGTTGAAACTGTAAAAGATATGTGATTGTTAATTTATGTTTGAATAAATTGGGCTGCAGCCTTTTCAATCCACTAAAAGAAGTGTCCAGTTAAGTGTCTAACAAAAAGGGATGAGGTGGATTTGGGAAAAAGGGACCAAGACTTGATGCTGCCTCTGTCAAGTTGTTACTAATTCTCATTGGTACCAATTGCCATGATATGCTTATAAGAGAAACAGTTCAGGGGTATACCATAAAGGATGAGGGTGTGAGGAAGGGGCAGAGACAAGGGATATATATATCCAAGTAATGTCTTCACATATGTCAGCATCAGTAATGGGCTAACATCCAACAACAAAGGTGGATGGAGTTCAGTGGTTGAGGTGAAAAAACAGATATGTCACACACAAAATCCATCAAGTTCAACCTCTTCAGACGAACCCCAGTGCACATATATACATACATGAACACTCATACCAACTTATATATATATATATATATATATATATATATATATATATATATATATATATATATATATATATATATATATATATATATATATATATATATATATATATGCACACACACATATATAAAGTATATATACTAATATATACACTAAGGGGCAGATTTATCAAAGGTCGAGGTGAATTTTCGAATAAGAAAAATTCAAATTTCAAGCTATTTTTTGTGTACTTCAACTAGGGAATAGTCCAAAAATTCAAATATCGAAATTTATCATGTACTGTCTCTTTAAAAATTCGACTTTGACCATTTGCCATCTAAAACCTGCCGAATTGCTGTTTTAGCCTATGGGGGACCTCCTAGAACCTATTTGGAGAAACTTTGATCGAATGCGATATTCCTTCGATTCATACGATTCTAATTCGGTCAAATACTGACCTATTCAATCGAAAACGGACATATTCGACCAAAAAAAAAACTTTGACCCTTGATAAATGTTGGATGTAGATTTAAGTACAGGTGTGGGACTGTTATCCTGAATGCTTGGGACCTGGGATTTTCTGGATAAGGGATCTTTCCATAATTTGGATCACCATACCTTAAGACTACTAAAAAAATTATTTAAACATTAAATAAACCCAATAGCATTGTTTTGCCTCCAATAAGGATTAAGAAAAAAAAAACAAAACCTTGACACTCTACCCTTTATCCTTCATCCCATGCACATCTCTGCACTCTCTCCAGCTAATTTATATCCTTCTTAAGGACTGGAGTCCAAAACTGCACTGCATACTCCAGATGAGGCCTTACCAGGGACCTATAAAGAGGCATAATTATGTTTTCATCCCTTGAGTTAATGCCCTTTTTTATGCAAGACAGAACTTTATTTGCTTTAGTAGCCACAGAATGACACTGCCCAGAATTAGACAACGTGTTATCTACAAAAACCCCTAGATCCTTCTCAACTAAGGAAACCCCCAACACACTGCCATTTAGTGTATAACTTGCATTTGTATTATTCCTACCAACATGTATAACCTTGCATTTATCACCACTGAACTCAATTTGACTCCCAATTTTCTAATCTAGTCAAATTACTCTGCAAAATGGCAGCATCCTGCAGGGAACTTATAGTTCTGCACAATTTAGTATCAACAGCAAAAATAGAAACAGTACTTTCAATGCCCACCTCCAGGAGGAGTACAAATATTATGTTCCAGGTCAATATTCCTTTATTTTACCATTAACACACCATGCATTAATTGTTAACAATGCTTGTGATAAAGTGAATAAAGTTCTTAAGGGAAAACCCTTTTTAGTAGGGTATTTTTGAATGGGGGTGAAAATGAAAAAAAAAACCCTCCAAATTACAGAAAGGATGTCTCCCTTAGACTCCATTTTATCCAGAGAAGTGATTTCCTTTTTCTCTATATAATAAAACAGTACATTGTACTTGATCCAAAGTAAGATATAAACAGGGCCGGATTTACATAGTGGGCGCCCCTAGGCCCACTGCCGTTCGTTGCCCCTGTCCCCTGCTCTTTATTCATGCAAATCTGGACTGGAGCAATGGGGATTTTGGCGCACAGGAAATGTAAAAAATGATTGTACCTCCAGTGCATCCCAAGTGTTTTTGAACCAATGTGGGCGTGGTTCGGCAGCATGCCGCCCCCCTAAAATCCTGCCGCCCTAGGCCCAAGCCTAGATGGCCTTTCCACAAATCCGGGCCTGGATATAAGTAAGACACACGTAAGCCGAATCCTTGTGCCTGGCCAAACCATATCGGAATTCTTAAAATCATGTGAATTTTCGTCACAATACAAGGAAGTAAAAATATTTTTTTCCACATGCGTAGTGCACGGTTCGCTTTTTTCCTCCCCCTCGCTAATTTGTATATGCAAATTAGGGTTAAGATTCGGTTTGGTATTCTGCCGAATCTTTCACGAATGATTCGGGGGTTCAGCCAAATCCAAATTGTGGATTCAGTGCAACCCTAAGTGGAAGCATAACCAACCTAATGGGTTTATTTAATGTTTACGTGATTTTCTAGTAGACTTAAGTTATGAAGATCTAAATTATGGAAAGACCCGTTACCCAAAATACCCCAGGCCCCAAACATTCTGGATAACAGGTCCCATACCTGTATGAAGAATGTGGCTGCTTATGTACAGTATGTATGGAGATACACTGCTCAGCCAATAATCCAAAAACAATACAAAATTAAGATTTGCCGTTATGCGTCCAATATGATCAAACAAACTTTGTGTTAGTACCATTTTGATAAGGTATAGCTCCTTAGCTTGTTGTAGTCACTAAGGTTTTACAGACTAATGAAATATATTTTACATGTAGAATACCACATATTGTTCTGTGTAATGTGTTTCATTAATTTGGAAAAAGTTCCTCCTGTTCCTGACTGCTTAACTTCCCCTCTACCTGGTGGGAGAGAAAGGGCTCCTTTAGGGATGGTGCCAGAGAGGGCTCCAGCAGCCATGGACAATTCCTTTGATCCGAGGTTTCCTTTCTGTTTGAATAGATCAAAATATGGTAATCACTAGAGAAGCTTTTTAGAATATCTGTCCCTCCATGCTGGGCTGTCACCATGGTTACCATTCAAAGGGCTTTCTAACTAGTTTTATCTTGTCAGTGATACAGTGCTGCAGTTGGGTGCTCTATGGCAGTTTTATTTCATTGCTGTGAGTCTGCCAGATATATTTAATTGTACAGAGTTCTATAAAAAGTGATAGCAGCTTTATACAAGATATAGAAACTAACTTAAAGGAACAGTTCAGTGTGAAATAGATAGGCTGTGCAAAATAAAAAATGTTTCTAATATAGTTAGTTACCAAAAAATGTAATGTATAAAGGCTGGAGTGACTGGATGTTTAACATAATAGCCAGAACACTACTTCCTGATTTTCAGCTCTCTAACTCTGAGTTAGTCAGCGACTTGAAGGGGGGCCACATGGTGCATTTCTGTTCAGTGAGTTTACAATTGATCCTCAGCATTCAGCTCAGATTCAAAAGCAACAGATATGACCCATCAAGTCTCAAACCAGGGTAACCAGTCAGTGTAAACCAAGGGAGCTGCAAACCAGGAAGTAGTGTTCTGGTTATTATGTTAGACATCCAGTCACCAGCCTTTATACATTATATTTTTGGCTAACTAACTATATTAGAATTTTTTTTTATTTTGCACAGCCTATCTATTTACCCAGTTTTTATTTTTACACTGAACAATTCCTTTAAGGCCCCCATACATGGCCATTAAAAACTGCCGACAGACCGAGTCAGCAGCTTATTGGCCCATGTGTGGAGCCATCCTATGGACATCCCCGATCGATATCTAGCCAAAAGTCGGGCAGATGCCGATTGGGCAAGATAAAAAAACCCGTCGGCTGCATCTTTTCGTTGATGCGGCCCCACGTTTCGACCGCTAGTATGGCCTCCTAGGGCCCATGATCGGATCAGCCCGATATCGCACACCTCAATGTGGGCATATCGGAGAGAGATCATTTAGTTTGGCGACATCGCTAAACTTGCGGATCTCCTTGTGTATGGCCACCTTTAAAAGTACATGTCAATGGGTGATCCATGGCTGATGAACTCAACTCACAGGACAATGGGTGATAAAGCATTTACTTATATAAATATATATATATCCGATGTTTGGGCTGATAAATTCATGTACAAAAAAAGAAGGAACCGCACTCACAGGTCTTTCTTAAAAAAAAATCAGTAGTTTATTTCAATGTTTCGGCTCCTAAATGTGAGCCGTCTTCAGCTGAAACATTGAAATAAACGACTGAATTTTTTTTTCACGAAAGACCTGTTCTTTGTTCTTGAAAAATATAAAGTTTCGGCTCCTTTACTTGTGTGCACATCCTGTTGACGGCCCAAGTAAAGGAGCCGAAACGTTGAAATAAATCACTTTATGTTTTTTCACGAACAAAGTCCTTGGAGTGTGGTTCTTTGATATTTGTATGTATACTGGTGTTTGACCAGCACCCAAGCAGATGATGTACAAGCGTTGTGAGTGCACCAGTTTGGACTAAGTATATATATATATATATATATATATATATATATATATATATATATATATATATAGAAACGAGAAAAATTGGTAGCGCACTCCAGAATTCTTTATTCTTTATGGCATAATGATCGACGTTTCGGCTCCTCTCTAGAGCCTTTCTCAAGATGGCTCTAGAGGGGAGCCGAAACGTCGATCATTATGCCATAAAGAATAAAGAATTATATACAAGTCCCTGGAGTGCGCTACCAATTTTTCTCGTTTCTGCGTTTTCAATCCCAGGAGCAGCACCCGGGCGGATGATTAAGGAGTTAATTGGAGGAGTGCGGATCTGTTTGGTTGGTATATATATATATATATATATATATATATATATATATATATATATATATATATATATATAATCAAACAGAATGGAATGCACAACCATTAGTATGCAGAAACCTGGGTGCTAGTCTGAGAAGTATATAGACAAAATGCAGGGATTGACAGCACTCCAAGGAAATACATCAAGTCAATAATTCAAATGAAAGTGGAGATTTATTGGTGATCCAACGTTTCGGCTCCGTACAGAAGCCTCCGTCAGCCTTCTTTCCCTGACGAAGGCTTCTGTGCGGAGCCGAAACGTTGGATCACCAATAAATCTCCACTTTCATTTGAATTATTGACTTGATATATATTTTTATATATATATATATATATATATATATATATATATATATATATATATATATATATATATATATATATATATATATATACTGTAGAAAAGACTAGCATGCCTGGATTATAACTGAAAAAAATAACTTGTTTATTGCAGCATTAACGGTCAACATGAGTTTAAGTGAGCTTAAAGGACCAGTAACATCAATTTTTTTTTCTCAAAAATTCGTTAGTACACAACGAAAAAATAACACCAACACAAATTAAAATTTAAAATAACAAAGCCTTTCTTAAGAAATAACTTACAGAAACTCCACTTCCTGTCCTCTGCAGAAACGGCGAAAGGGCGACTATCCTTCCTGCAGCGCTCGATTTGTCCTCCCTGGTTAGCTCCAATATTCTACTGACAGCGTGTGAAGCGAGTTGAAGCTGCGGATCAAGACCCTGCGGGACCAACACATGAAGCCCTTGCTGCTGTAGGAGTGCGGGAAACCAACTGGTGCAGGCAGCCTAAGATGCAGGCAGTTTCCTGGGAGCAAGCGGTTCTCCCTCCACAGGCAGCTGAGGCTCGGTATCTCCACAGCTCAGTGCGAGGCAAAGGACAGGGGAAGACTTACGGCCAGTCTGGAGCTGCCTCAGTGCAGCAGTGCAGCGAGACGCCATCCAATTTTAGATGTGCGGGTGGTTCTGCAAGAAATAATCGGCTGTCGCGGTTTGCTTGTCCTCTATTTAGCCCACTGGTCATTATTAGCCTGTGTGTCCGTAAAAATTGATGTTACTGGTCCTTTAAGTAAGCAATTCAATTGCTGAATTTAAATCACATATTGTTGTTACAAATCACCATAAATAACATAGTGCGAGCGCTAATCATAAATTGCATAGCTAAATAAAACCTCTGCTTCTGTGGATTTTTTAGTTAAGGGCCTTCATAATGTTTTGCTATATTTAACCCACTGTTATCCCAGCAGTTTATCACAAAATATGTTAATCTTTAATTAAAGACACCAAATCAACATTTTTATCTATAGTTTTGCTGTTCTAATTAGAGTTACTGATTAATGTAACAAATAAATAGGGGAGATATATTACATATTCTTCAGAGACAGCAGTCTCTCTTATTTAAAGAAGTTTATTTGAAGAAAAAGAATGTAATGTAAACACACAAGGCTCTAGGCACCTGGATCCCTACTCCAATTGGTGTGTTCCCCCCATTGATAACTGATTTTTTATGCATAATATCAAATTATTAGGGGCCCCCATTCTTGATTTACGACTACCCACTAAATATCACATAAACAGCCATAACAATTACAATGTATTACTCCAACAGCAAGAAATGAGCAAACATAGGATTTATATCATCTTATATGAAGTACAATCCATCTGGGTTATACTTTGCATGTTTGTGACTGACTACAAAATGAACTGATCATCAAACATTTTAAAGAGCAAAATAGATCATTGCACATACATTTGTATCCTGAGTTTTACCCAAAAAAGGTTTCCGATATAGTGATGAAGTTTGTGTGCACACCAGTTTGTACAACTACCAGATATACTGCATGTGAATGGAAGTAAGTCCCGGGGGTTAGTTAGTGACCTAACTTTACACTTTAACTCAGGCCTCACAGGTTTTCTCAAGTTCAGCATGGGGCCCGTAGGTCTACTTTGCATATTCTGGTAGGCCCAATGATATCAAATTAATATCATACATAGAAATCACTAACACTATCACTAACAGTATTAGGTCGTTTTTTTCTGGTTTTCAGTACCTATATGTGGATAGATTTATACTCCCTTATATCTAAATCTCATTATTTAGTTATCCCAGCTACTTGTTGATTAGTCTGGCTTGGGTGGCAAATTCTGACTTCTGTTATATCACAGACAGCAGGGCTGGGGGAAATTATTCAGTGCACGTGCCAAATGTGATTGTGAGGGGCAGTGTATTTCCTGCACCCTGGCCTGCCGTGTCTATTTATGCCTCCAGTGTTCTGGTAATCTAAAAGATATCAGACCCTGGATCCTCAGCACTTGTACCTGTTACTCTCAGGCAGAGCACCAAGAGCCAAACAATACAGTAGGAGAACCCATCCCTTTTTACCAACTAGGGAACAGGGCATTCCATAATATCACAGAACCTGTGGGAGAATACCTCCCTTCTACAGGGCACTCCTATGTCACATCCTATCAAAGGGGAAAAGATTAACCGTTTCACATACTTACATTCCCATTCACAGCTTCTCATAGGGACTAACAATCATTGTGTTGTGTTCTGACCAAAGGTTTCACCAAGAGATAAATGCTGCTTGAAGAATGTTTAAACCATTATGACATTTATTTCTGTAGCCAAAATGAAATCCAGTGCTTTGAGCTCTGCATGTCTCCCAATCTGCCATTGAACAGCTATAGAATGCTCAGGGTTGCTGGATATTTCCGTAATTTGGATCTTCATATATTAAGCTACTAGAAAATCATGTAAATATGAAACAAACAGAATAGGCTGATTTTGCTTCCAATAAAGATTAATTATATCTATGCTAATGGATCAAGTCGAAGGTACTATTTTATTATTACAGAGAAAAGGCCAATAATATTTAAAAATCTGAATAATTTGGATACAATGGAGTCTATTGCAGATGCCCTTTTAGTAATGCCCTTTTAGTAATTTGGGGGTTTCTGGATAAAGATCACATACCTGTACAGCAAATGTAATGACATTATTGCAACGGCCGCAAAGGATAATGAAGAATTCTGCCACCTTAAGACTCTGTGCATACAGATTTTTAATCTGCAATATCACGCTCACTCATTTATCTCATCAGCATCTGAAAGATTGCCAGGTTCAATATTTGGGCACCTGGATTTGTTAGAGGATAAAAAATAGAAGGAACTCCTAATGTGAGACACGCTGCTCAATGAAATAAAAATGCTACAGAGTGAAGAACAGCCCAAGGATGTAATAACCATGAGGACGGTCTTCATTTGTTTCCATTTCCATTCAGAGAAAAAAGAAATGCATTACAAAAAAAGGAAACAAGCACGTGCAAGAACTTATGCAAATGACCCAGCAAAGCACATGTTGCATATTTAGCAAAGTACCTAATATACATCTGTTTAGCATTTTCTGAATGTCAGCCAAATCATTAAAGTTCATTCCTGGCATCTCTGTTCCTTTCAGGCACCTGTAACAATGAGGCAGAATCATTCTATGAAGCGTATTAAGTCTTCTTCACGTATATGAGGGTTTTGAATAACAAGCTTCCCTGGTGCTTATCGTGTTGCATTCACAGTCACTAACATTTCAGCAAATATTTTCCAGGTGAAATGATCTGAGATATTCTGCAGAGTAAATCTGGAATGGGAGACATGGAGTGTAAAATGACTTGGAACAGGCTACAGTATTATATAGCCGGATGCAGTGAGAACTGCTGATATGCAGTAGCTTCTAACACATGTTGCACGGTTATGGAAGCAGAACACATTCTTCCACACATCACCAAGGAAAGAAAAATCGATGAATGAAATTAAGCTCTGGAAAATACTGCATTTGATTTCAGCTAGCTCGTAAGAAAAAGAAGAACATGCAGGAGGACGGCTGCAAGATATATGATTCTGGGACATGGTGCATAGTTTTTTAGGTGCATTAAAATCTTATATAGTACTTGCTTGTAAGGAGGTAAAATGCATTTTATTTTCAAATGTAAATAGCTGGGCAATCTTCAGTTCAGCCTGCAGCTGCCACCAAACCTTAAAGGAGAACGAAAATCGATATTTACTTGGGGGGTGCCAAAAGTTAGGCACCCTCAAGTGATTATATATACTTATCTGACACCCAGGGCCAGTGCTCCTGTTAGCCGAAAACCCACATGTCCTGGGGGTTGTTCCTTCGAGCACCAAGGAGCTCCCACTTTCTTCTTCTTCTTTCTTTGTGCAGGAGCTTGAAGAGCCAAACTTTAACTAAGAAGTCGGCTATTTTGTTCTACTGCACATGTGTCTGCCCCCGGAAAATTGAAGAAAGAAGAAGAAGAAGGAAGCTGATTGCTCCGTGGTACTCACTGGAATAACCCCTGGACAGGTGCAGTTTTCTGCTGATAGGAGCACTGGCCTGGGGTGTCAGGTAAGTAAATACAATCACTTGGGGGTGCCTAACTTTTGGCACCCCCAAGTAAATATGTCTTTCCTTTTCTTTTAAGATTGGCCTGTAGGTAGGGATGGGCGAATTTGACCCGTTTCGTTTCGCCAAAAGTTTGTCGCCGGGGAAATGTCGCTGACCCTCATTAAAGTCTTTTTTTGACGCGCGTCTTTTTATTTTGAGGCACGATGCCATACAAGTCTATGGGCGTCATTTTTTAGGCGAAACAGGGTGAAAAATTCACCCATCCCTACCTGTAGGTTAATTCCCCTACAGGAAGTGCAGTGGCCAGGGACCTCCTCTGTGGACTAGCAGGCAGGACAGGAGACGACAGAGCCAGACCAGGTGGGAGGCTGTACCCTGTTAGGATTAGTTGAGTTAGGAGGTTGGTATCAGCTTGTGTCAGAAGTAAGAGATAGCCAGGCTAGTCAGTAAGGGCAGCCTGTGGTACTGACCACAATGATTTAACCAGTATCTACTAGATTTAAGAACGTTCTATATGAGCTTACCACTATCACCGTTGGACCCGGGTGCACATGCCCCAGACCTTCAGCAAGGGGAGTCAAACCCCAGGAAAACTTCAAAAGAGGCTGGCACAAGCCTAGACCCACGAAGTAGTAATGCCGAAGTCAGGTTGTAAAAGAGTTAAAAAAGCATACATTTTATTGTCCATAATTAAGAAAACAGGCCTGACTCGTTTCGTGTCTACCAAGGACACTTACTCATAGGCTGAACATGAAACAATACATACACAGTATTTAAAAGAGAAATGGCCAATGGGAGATGAGTGGGTGGAGCCACTCGATGTGTCCGTTAAAGAGAAAACTACAAATCCCAGAATCCAATGAGAAAGACACACCTCCCAGGCCAGAATACCACATAGGTTATCTTAAATATAGAATACAAAATATTAAATTGAAAATATGTAAAATACAAAGTGAATTATAAAAAGGGAAAAAGAGAAAAGGGAAAAAGAGAAAAGGGAAAAGGATGACTATTAGACATAGCAGGAGACGTCAAAGTCAAAATTTAGACCTAGGGGCTGCCTTGTAGATAAAAAATCCATTTAGTTTCCTTCCTTAATAACTCTGAAAAGATGTTCCCGCCCCTTATACATGGAACTGCTCTGTCTACAGCAGTAACTTTTAAAAAAGAGGATGCCCTGTGGTACTGACAGGAGTTTACCAATTACTTGTGGCCGTGTTATATTTCCTGTCCAGGGTTGCTTAACACTAGACTATAATCTACCAGTAGATTTTTAGCTATGGATTAAAACGACACAAAGGGGTGGTTGCCATTCTGACAGTGTTAGGGACAGGGAAAGAAGCTGTTTGAGAAAGAGCCAGAGACTAGGACTAACGGGTAGTTGTGTCTGTGATAACCCTAGGGTGAAGTCCATGCCTTATGAACGGACTGTGAAATAATAAAGCAGATATCTGGTTTAGTGATTGAGCCTTCTATATATTCCTGTGAAGAAGCATGCCAGGCATAGTAATATTTGCAGTTGTATGTGCAGGAGAGCAGACTTCTGCTAGAGTCAGAACCAGCAGTGCATTTTGATTTACAAATAACATTAAAATCACTGGGAATTTGTAATTAATGGTCTACAATGTCTATAGTGTGTGACCATTTTATTCTATGATTGCTGATGGAACCCTGTACTATGTATTTCAAATATGTATAGTTCTATATTTGTACCACTAGGAGACAATGCGTTATATGGATATTTAAGGAAGTTATCTGCAATTTTGTCAGCTTGAGAAAGGACCTGGATGGTCTGAAACGTTTCTAGAGTTGCCGTATGAAATAATAAAGGCAGTTTTATTTTTACAAGATGGGAGTGCTGCTATCTTTTGGCTTTGAACCATTTTATTCTATGCCTAGTGCTATTTCCAGGACATTTCGGCACACTTTCCTTATCTTAAGCATTGCTTATAATCAGTCATATGTGGTAGTTATCTGGTATACAAACAAGTGCTTGCTCATTTCTAGCTATGGATAAAGAAATACGTGTACACAATATGATGCACCCCATTTAGCTTGCACAGGTATGTGACCCATTATCTGGAAACCCCTTATCCAGAAAGCTCCGAATTATGGGAAGGCCACCCCCATAAACTCCATTTTATCCAAATAATTACAATTGTTTAAAATGATTTGCTTTTTCTCTGTAATAATAAAACAGAATTTTGTACTTGATCCCAACTAAGATATAATTAATCCTTAATGTTGGCAAACAGTCCAATTGGGATTATGTAATGTTTAAATCATTATTTAGTAAAAGTATATGGAGATCTAAATTATGGAAAGACCTCTTTATCCAGAAAACAAGACCCATACCTGTATTACATGTTCAATCTTTAAAATGCCACCAATATGTACCATTTATAACGTTTTGGCTGAAGAGTTGATACAGAGTGTAATTTGTTACCCCATTGCCTCCAAGCGTGCTCGTATCATTGGGTCTTGCAGTGACACATTGGAGAACAATATTGATCATAATTATATTCACACTTCCTTGGAAGCTAATAGGAAATAAATGGTTTATATACAACATATATTTTTCCCATACTCTTTCAAGATAGATATGAGCCATATGAGCTGGGGTTCATATGGTGGGGAAGAATTCTATTTATGACACATGGGCATTATTACAGCTGTTGTTGACATACAAGCTGTTGAGATGTGGAGGTTCCGCAGCAGCTGGGAAGATGTAGACTTCAAAAAATGCAAAGTTCCTGGAATTAGTGCATGATGTCATTTTTCAATAGTGAGACCAATTTTCAAAGCAGTAAAGGGGTGTTTTTAACTCAACAGCCCAGGATACTTTTCCATTCTATTATATTCTTACGGTATCCCAGGCATTTGCTAAGCTGCCCTGGGTGAGTGCAGTACAGAACTGTTTTGCTGATTTATTCCCATAATCCATAGGTGCAGGGGATGCTGGGTAATAAGTATCATGGGTCAGTATTTTTTAAGAGGAATGCTGGCCTGGTGTATGAACTAGAAACTAAGAGATCTTTGGAGTGTCTAGCAACTCTGCACCCCCAAGCGATTCAACCTTTCATTCTCTTAGGGACAAGTGGTCATTTCTAACTATATATTTTCCATGATTTACATCAGGGAGCTTGCATCGTGATAGGTGCTGTTAAACTGTGCTGAGCTTATTGAACAGAACAGTGTTTTTACTGCTCATAACAGCAGATAATACGCTGATGCATAAATTAGGTAAAAAAAAAATGTTCCTGACAGTCAGCAGAAATTTTAATAAATGAGAAAACTATTCTTCGGAAGCTTCAGTTTAATATTCGATAGATCTGCCCCCTGGCGTTGATGTTTCTGGCATGCTTATTTCTTACAGCTGTTGTGAGATTCTAACTCTCTGCATCTTTAACCAGGCAACAGAGGATCCTGGGACTTGTAGTTAAGTGGCAGGAGTATCCTAGATAGGGTTTGTTTCACAAGGAATACATGTGCAGTTTTTTGCTCTAGAACGGGCATACAATCCTAATTCCGTGGAAGACAAATGATGGCACCGCCTGCTTGCAATTTAATTAAGGGTTTTAAATTAGGTGGAAGCTGCAATGAAAGGTACATATTATTGGAGACAAAATAAAACAAGCACCACTAGCAAAATAGAAAACAAATTCAGTTGCAACAAGGGCATGTATTGTGAACTTTATAACCTCCCAATACATAGCACCTATTATTATTATTATATAATACTTTGCTTATATAACATTGGCCTATTCTACAGCATTTTACAGAGATTATACATCATTCACTCAAGTCCCTACCCCAGTGGAGATTACAATTTAAGGTCCAAGGTTGGACTGGGCCACCGTGATACTGGGTAACGGCAGAGACACACTGAAGATTCGGGAGACTTATCATGAGGCAACTTCGGGCGACTTCGGAAAACGAAGTGCTGCAAGTGCCATCCTGCCGGTGATTTAGATTCTAGCTGGCGGGGAGGCAGTTTGGGGAGATTAGTTGTTCGAAGAAGAAGCGATTTGTCGATGGGTGACTAATCTCCCCCAGTAGTTTTGTGTGCCCCTGCCCTAAAATTCTGGTTGGCCCCAATCCTCATAGGCCCTGGGACTCTTGGCTACAGTGAAACAAGATTGTGGAATGCACATAACTCTAAGTAAAGTTTTATGATGCAATATGAATTTGATCTGCTTATTTTATAATAAGAAGAAGTTGGCAAGAGGGATACGGATTAAGCGAAGGGCCAGGGAGTGGGAGCATGCTGGCAGTTGGAGGAGGGGGCGGGGTCGAAAGGTGCTGCAACATGCCCAGTGGAAGATAAGGAGCACATAAGATAAGAAGCGGCAGCATAAAAACTATACAAGTCATAAGGAAAGTACCTGCAGAGAGGAGAAGAGAGATTGCAATAACAGAAAAGCTAAATAGATAAGTGAATACATTTGCAGAGCAAAATGACAGATTAAAAAAAAAGGGGGCCAGAAAGCCCAGAATGCAAGCCTTGGAGAACAGAACAAATAGTCAGGAAAATCCAGGGAGGTTGTTAATTATATAATGCTGGCAGGGTAAGTGTCTGGGGAAGAATTTGCACAGTGTAAATGAGGGAGCTAATGTATTAGATTGGACCCGACCCAATCCCTGAGCTGCTTAAATTTGCCTTGTTTTGTGCTCACTACCTGTCTGCCTGTCTGTCGCAGTGATGAGTGAATTTGCCCCGTTTCGCTCAAAAATTTGCAAAATGCCGAAAAATTTGTGAAACGCGTTAAAGCCTATGGGTGACTTTTTTGTAGCAAAATAAATTGGAGTCTACGGGCGGCTTTATTTTCTCACTCCAATTGCATTAATGCCAATGAACATTTTTTGTGAAGTTATTTCTCCTTCCATAAGCATTGTCAATGGGCGCTTTTTCTCACCCCAAATGTATTAAAGCCAATGGGTGTTTTTTTTTATCACTAAATATGCATTGAAGTGAATGTTTTTTCGTATGTTTTTTTTCACTGCAAATCTTTTTCGCAGTGAATTTCTGCAGAATTTCGCTGCGAATCTATGCATGGAGAATAAATGTGCTCATGACTAGTCTGTGGCTGCTGTCTTCTGCATCTGTATCCACTGCATTGCTCTGAATTCTCACACAGATTGTGCACAAGCCAACAAACAACATATAGCCAGGGCCAGAAGTAGTGGTAGGCAGAAAAGGCATGTGCCTATGGCACAAAGCTTGGGGGGGGCACTAGGCCCATACCTCATATATAGCCTACCCCTAGTCCAGGCCCTATAAGTCAGATAACTCCCCATTCCTTAGGCAACAAGCAGGGGCAAGGTGGCCGGTCGGGTTGCCTAGGGCTCTCAGCTGTCCTGCGCTGCACACAGCTACCCACATGGCATGAACCTTTGTTTGTGGAAGCAGCCACACTGGTTGATGATTGGTATCTCTATTTATAAAATGGTTTCCATAGGCCGTGTCTTGCAGTGTTAAAGGCAAATTATTTTCGAAACAGCAACTACTGTACCTTGCTATATTAAGCAGTAATATTTTGGCAACTGGCCTCTCAATACCAGCTATACTAAGCAGTAAGCAAGAAAGAAATGTTTAAAGGGTCACTAATGAAGTGTCGGCCCCACATATCAGGTTCTCTGGTGAGCCCTTGGTATTCCAGTTTGACACTTAGGCACACAGAAATGATAAAAACTTTTTGCCACACAACCCTGCACTGCAAGACAGCACTGTTAACCCCTGTGCATTTCATTCAGCTCCCATTAATTAATGAAATATAGAAAGTGCAAAGAATCATTTATACCAGAGGCATGTGTCTAGGGATCAACTGGTGGGGGAGACTAGGGTCTTCAACACATACCTCGGCTGCCTCTCTAACGCCAACCCTGTGACTATTGTTCATCCAGCACTATATAGAGCAGAGCAGGTCAACAAGCATGACAGCAGGGCAGCGGGGTACTGGATAACGGGTGATTGATCTGCACTGCTGTTGAAGTTCCAAATTCATTGGCACATCCATCTAGTTGTTTTCCTTTTTAGAGAAGCATGATTAAAATTTCATATCGATGTAATCTGTGTTGAATCTGTGTTGACAGTGTATAATGACTCAAACCAATCTGGTGGAACTCCTCTAATCATTTGCTTTTGTGGCGCCTAGCCAAAGCACGGCTATAAGGTTTCCCTTTGCTTTTATTTAAAGGGCACCGCCACCCAAAATTTGCAAATTTAATACTAAGCAACTTTCCAGTGTATATTAATTAAATATTTTTGGTGGTTATTGCAAATGTAATGGCTCTTACAGGCAATTCTTGTCTAAATTCTCTGCACTCCTGATTGTGACTTCCAAAACAATGTTGCAAGCTGATTAAATGAACTGAAGGAGACTTGATACATGTTGCATTACTTTAAGGGCTCTTACACACGGTTTTACCTGCACTCCCATGTGTTGCCCTTTCTTCTGTTCAGCCGGGGGAGCGCAGGATTAGACGCAGTCAATCATTGTGAAGGGAGCTGTACTGACAAACGCATGTAAGCGCTGAATGCAGGTGAAATGCAACATGCTGCGTCCCAAGCTGCATTTGGCGCTTACATGCGTCTGTGTGAGTACAGCTCCCTTCACAATGATTGACTGCGTCTACTCCTGCCCTCCTCTGCGGCTTAACAGAAGAAATCGCAACGCAGGGAAGTGTAGGTAAAACTGCCCGTGTGTAAGAGCCCTAAGAGTTAGGCCCAGAGTACAAGCAAATTCAGCTTTCAATTACATTTCCAATTAACTTTAAAACTATTACAAATTGGTAACAAATATTGGAAAGTTGCTTAGAATTTTTTTTTGTTTTTTTTTGTTTGTTTTGTTATGTACGGATATTTGATATTTGTCATTTGGTTTACATCAACCTTAATTTTATGAACATTGTTTATTTGTTCTTTATTGTATTGTATTTTTAAAATTCAATAAAAAGAATTTGAAAAAAAAAAAAAAAAGAATTACATTTCTTTTTATGTGCAAAAAACAGCATTTGTGTGGAGTTCCCCTTTAAATTACAGGATGGATTTACAGTACCTCCTCTGATTCTTAACACAGATTTCATTGGGGAATGGCTTAGAAAACTTGCTAGGTATGGAAATTGCTAATACAGCTGGTATTTTTGAATAGGGAATATCATCTTGAATATAATTTTTACTATGGTGCAGACATTGATATTTGGAGCCAATCTTTTTCTATTTTGTGGGCCTTTTAATTATTTTCCTTATTTTCCTGTCTATGATCTAAAATTCTAAATATCCTATCATTGCCAATTAATTGCTGCCCACACCACAAAATGTAATTATTGTAATTAGTATATTTTTTATTTCTATTCATTTCCATTCAGGCCTTCTTCTTTTCATTTACTGATCTATCATTCAAACCACTGCTTGGTTGCTAAGGCAAATAGGACTTAACAACCACAGATGTCCTACAAGAGAGGTAGAGGACGGAAATGTAGATAATTTTAAAAAAAACCCACATAGCATTGATTTTTAAAACACCCTTTTAAGATTTTGTTTTTAAGAGTTAGTACAGTTACATCTCTTGAATGGAGTTAAAGAGTTTTTAAATTTGTAAATACAGACACTGTGCGAGATCTTTCAACTTTTATATTTAAGATTCAAAAATACCCAAATAACAGAGGAAATAATCTAGTACAAAATAGAAGAGTAAATTAAATAAAGGAGATTGTTTTGTAAATCATTTTGACATGTAATCTGAATGTTGCTTTTGATTAACATTGAAAACGCATGTTAGCTGAAAGAGTTTCTACAGAGTTCCCTTGCCCTCTAGTGGTGTCTCTGCATTAGAGCGCAGCAGGTCACTTGCAACTGTAAGATTTTCTAATCTTAAAAAACTTTTGGCTTCCATGTGCAATAAAATACACACAGTTTGCCCAGCCATGGTAACTAGTAGTAGCCAAAATGTATTGAAAGTTCTCTAGAGAAAACAAATCAGTGGACACATCTTACAAAAATGGTTTAATGTGCAAAGCACCCAATGTTTTGCACTTTGCTCCTGCTCGCTGGGAAATTTGCGTCTTTTGCTCTCCTAGAATGCAGCACAGGAAGTTGGAGGGACTTACTATTTGCCTATGGTAGGCTTTAGGGGGCAGATTTATGAAAGTGTGAGAACAAAGCCCATCACTGAAAAACTCACCACTCACTTTCTGTTCTTTCCTAGATTTTTTGGAGTTCGGAATTGGTGCTTACAGAACAAAGGCAACAGTTATTCGACAATGTTTCAAAATCTACAGTACCTAGTACTCCTGCAGTTGAATTCAGCCCTTTGTAAATGGGCCCTAGTGCCTGGTGTAAAAAAATGGAAAATCTGAGTTTTCTTGAAAACGTTTCACCAACAAGCACTCATTCAAACAACTTCTTCAGTTCACTGTGACATTATTATTATTTATTTTATTAACATGTATTTATATAGCGCCAACATATTGCGTTGCGCTGTAAAGTAAATGTGATTATACAACTAAATCACATGAATTATATACATAGAACATATGGAGTTACATACATCACAATAAATACCGATACAAAAGGTGAGGAAGGCCCTATGCAGAAAGAGCTTACACTCTAAAGGGAAGGGAGTAATACACAAGGTGTAGGAGTGGGCAAGATCAAATTAAGTGGGTGAGAAATGTGGTACTGTATGTGGTGTTGCGTTTGGTAGTTAAGCAGAGTGAGGGTAGGCTTTTCGAAAGAAGTGTGTTTTAAGAGATTTCTTGAAAGCAGAAAGGTTGGGAGAAAGTCGGACAGACCATGGGAGAGGGTTCCAGAGGAGGGGTGCAGCCCTTGCAAAGTCTTGAATGTGAGCATGTGAGGAGGTAATGAGAGAAGAGTTGAGTAACAGGTCCGTAGAGGAGCGTAGTAAGCTGTTGGGTGAGTATATAGAGATGAGTTCAGAGATGTAGTGTGGGGCAGAGCTATGAAGTGCTTTGAATGTCAGGGTCATTAATTTGAATTTAATTCTGAGAGGTAGTGGAAGCCAGTGCAGGGAGTGACAGAATGGCGAGGCAGAGGAGGAGCGGTTGCTGAGGTGTATGAGCCTCACAGCAGTGTTCATTATGGACTGGAGAGGTGACAGTCTCTGGAGGGGAAGGCTAATTAAAAGAGAGTTACAGTAGTCTAGACGTGATATGACGAGAGAGTGAATAAGAATTTTGGCAGCATCTTGGGTGATAAATGATCGTATTTTGGATATGTTCCTTAGGTGGAAGTGACATTATTTAATAAGTGACTGGATATGAGGAGTGAATGACAGGGCAGAATCTAGGATAACCACAAGGCACCGGGCCTGGGGAGAGGGGATGATAGTGGAATTGTTAGCTATGATGGATACTTCCAGGATGTTACTGGTGTTAGTTGGAGGAAAGAGAACCATTTCAGTTTTAGAGAGGTTTAATTTAAGGTAGCGTTGCAACATCCAGGTAGAGATAGCGGACAGGCCGGAGGAGATGAGAGTTAGGAGTTCTGGGTTAAGATCATCAATATGGAAAAGTGTTGCTTGGTTTCCAATCTGCAAGCACTTTCATTAGGCAGTGTTTTTAGGGTTAGGGATGATGCCTGGGCCTCTCATGTGAGCTGCGAAGCAGTGATGCTTTTAATATCTCTTCTGTGTATGTGCTGCACCTGGGCTAAGGAGTGTGGCAAACAGAAGGAACTCTGGTGACTTTGACTAAGCCTAAGATTATAAGTATTTATGGGGAAAGGTAATTGTCATTGACAAAGATCAATGCAGAAAGCTGCACAGTGAAGATAAAAGGCTCCAGTCAAATAGCCCGTGATAATTGAGGATGATGTTTTCCTTTCTTTGTCCTTTAAAGATGTAACATCACAGGCAACATTGATATAAATGGCCTATATGTACAGTAGTCTAGTCTAGAATACTAATCTCTCTTTACATCACTGTAAAGTTAGTCTTACATCTATTATCATATATTACTGGTATGTGTATGGTATATATATATATATATATCTATATATATATATATATATATATATATATATATATATATATATATATATGGTACCTGGGGATTTTTGTATATTGGATCTTTCTTTAATTTGACATTCATTGTATAATGGATCTTTATTTCATTTGACTTCATACCTTAAGTCTACTATGTAACCATTAAATAAACCCAATAGGCTGATTTTGCTTCCAATAAGGATTAATTATATCTTAGTTTGGATCAAGTACAACATACTGTTTTATTATTATAGAGAACAAGGAAATCATCTTTAAAAATTTGGATTATTTGGATAAAATGGAGTCTATGAGAGATGGCCTTCACATAATTCTGAGCTTTCTGGATAACGAGTTTCCAGATAACGGATCCCATACCTGTATGTATAATGGATATTGTTTACTTTTACATTTTATCTCTTTTATCTCTTGCAATTCCCAGTAAAGCTCATTAAAACTTTAATATCAGTGATCCCCAACCAGTGGCTCGCGACAACATGTTGCTTACCAGCCCCTTGGATGTTGCTCCCACTGGCCTCAAAGCAGGCGATTATTTTTGCATTTCTGGCTTGGAGACAAGTTCTTGTTCTATAAAAGACAGATTTACTGCCAACCAGAGCCTCCTGTAGGCTGCCAAGCCACATAGAGGCTACCACTAGTCAATCACAGCCTATAATTGGCAACCCAAAGTGTTGCTCTCTAAGTTTTTTTACATTTAAATTTGGCTCAAAAAAGGTTGGGGATTCCTGATTAATAACAATTTGCTATTAATCAGAAGTTGTTATGCAATTGTTGTTAATACATGCAATCACACTACATAATCTGAAAGACTTGAATGACAATACATGTTGACTTTTCTTAGCTTTGGACTAGATAGTATGTTACCAGGGCTGCCATCAGGGGGGCACAGGGGGTACAAATGTACCGGCCCAAGCCTGAAGGAGGGCCCAGCTGTGCTGCACTTTTCAAAATAGCCGGGCCCCCCTTGACAGTGCTGAAGCAGTGCTGCCTCTCCTGAAGTCCCGAAAAGCCAAACGGCCGAATAGCCATAGTCCTGAAGCCAGGAAAAGACCTGAGCCAAAGTTGAAGTCCCAAAGCGGCGAAAAGACCCGAAGTCACGAAAGCAGCCTAAGTTGAAGTCCTGAAGCGGCGAAAAGGCCCAAAGTCACAAAAGGAGCCAAAATTGAAGTCCCAAAGCGACGAAAAGACCGAAGTTACGAAAGAAGCCGAGGTGTGGTCTTTTAACTGTGGTGTGGAGTGGGCAGGATCTGGGATGGGGCCCTTAAAATGTTGTTGTACGGGGCCCCATGATTTCTAATGCCGGTCCTGTCTGTTACATTCAATAAAAACAAAAATGTTGATATACCAATAAGAACTACATGTTAGTATGCCTAAATGAGAAGAGGCAGTTTGACCTTGAAGGTCAGTTCACCTGTAACTCAAAGCAGAAACTGTCTATAAAATATTGGCTACTTCTATGTTTTGCTAGACAGAACCCAGCTGTGGATTGTTCTTCAGTGTTCTATTTATACTGGGACACATCCACATTGATTACTAATACTAGTAGCAACCTGCTGTGGGTCACGTCCCATTAACACCAATGGTAAGCATTGTGGTGATTCACCCCACTCCCCTTTAGCAGTTCAGATATTTCACAAACTGGTAATAAAAATGCCCCATCCAGAGGGAGATCAGGTATAAACATTTGCTACTAGTCTATAACCCATGGCAACCAACAGGCAGCATTTATTGTTTATTTGTTTTAATGTATATGATTGACTGCTATGAGTTACTATACCTGGAGAAACTTTTATTACATTATCCCGTTAGCTGTTCTTTACAATTCATCCTCTCTAAGGCAGATAATAAGCCTCACATGTCTTTTGCCTTTATTGTCTCCTATTATTGTGGATAGGTACTGTAATTAAACATTCACTCTTCATGTTGTTAATAATAATAATAATAATAATCTGCTGTGAACCTTCTGCCTGCTTCCTATGTCACGTTCTTACTATGTTATCTTTATCCTTATTGAGTACTGTGATCTTTATTGAGTATTGTGATAATAGTACACAAAATATACATGTTGAAACAAAAATAATTAGACTCGCTGATAATCTATAACATAAACCACAGAAATTCAATAATCCAGGCAACATTATATAAATACTAAAACTGATACTTCCCTTTAAATTCTGGCTAACCTGCAGTTTAAAGAGTAAAAATATAAAAATAAGGTTCAGTATTGTCTCTAAGAAGAACATACACCTATATAGAACAATATTATATAGTTCCATTATCTAAAAAAATAAAATTATTTTATATACCTTAAGGGATTGTTCATGTTTGAGATAAATTTTAGTATGATGTAGAGCGTGATATTCTGAGACAAATTGCAATTGGTTTAGATTTTTTATTATTTCTGGTTTTAGAGATATGTAGTTTTTTTATTCAGCTGCTCTACAGTTTGCAATCTGGTTGCTAGGGTCAAAATTACCCTAGCAACCATGTATTGATTTGAATAAGACACTTGGATATGAACAGAAGAGGGTTTGGATAGAAAGACTAGTAATAAAAGTAGGAATAAAAATAAATGTGTAGCCTTACGGAGCACTTGTTTTTCAATGGAGTCAGTGACCCCTATTTCAAAGCTGGAAAGAGTCAGAAGACGGAGGCAACTTCAGTTCAAGTGCTTCAAGAATATAATTATGAGTCAATTTTTCATTAAAATACATTACTGTGTTACTGACATGGACTAGCAGAGCAGCATTATTGTAACACAATGTGATAGACTTTGCAAAATTGCATTTAAAGTCAGAGGCATCATATCAGGAAAAAAATCTTTTCTACATTTAGTCCTATTGACCAACCATTATTGTCTTGACAACACATAATGCCTTTTTTTAAAATTCATATTCACAAGGCACAGACTGACAGAAAAGTATATTTTATTGTAAGACCTCATTTTTATGTGTGAAATAAATCTACATGTATGGAATCTGTTATCCAGAAAGCTGTTATCCGGAAAGCTCCACATTACGGGAAGGCCACCTCCCCTAGTGGTAGATTTATGGGTGAATTTTTGCCAGCGTCAGCTTCACACAGCTCGCACCAGTTCGCCAGGCTCAAATGCGCTACAACTACACCAATTTACTAATATGCGGAGTTTCGTCCAGGCACCGTACGCTGGAGACTTTTTTGCTAGCGTTACTTCGACAGTGCAAGCATTTCTTAGCAACATGCGCTAGCGTTCATTTGTGCCTTGTGAATATTCACTAGTGATCTTGCTCTTAGGTCAATTTGCATAGGACAGGAAAGTCATATTTATTATAAATGTGCAAATGTTTGAAGTTACCACTTTTGATTACAAATGTCCACGGAACCTTAATAAAGACAAGAGAGTTAATCTAATGCCCTACACATGAGCCCACTGTAAAATTAATGTTCCATATGTTATGAACCCTCTTAAGAATGGAAAAGTCGCCAGCGTTTTTGGAACTTTAATGCATTTTCAGCTCACAAGATATGATGTAAATGACAGAAGATTGAGGAAGATGTAGCTCCATTTAAGCACTTTGCCTGGTCTAAAGTGGTGAAGTCAACTCTGGTAAAAAAAGGTAACGTTCAGTAACATCCGTGGATTTACTGAATTTGCAGAGTAGCAACCTTTCGCCAGAGCGAAAAGTCGCCTGGTGATAGAGTGCGAACGAACACTAGACACGTTCTCATTCGCTAGCGAATTCACGACTGCGCCTGTTAGTGACTAGGCGATTTCCCTGCAGGTTGTAACGCTGGCGAATTATCGCTAGCGTTAGCCACTTCGTCCTTTAGTGAATGTACCCCCTAGACTCCATTTATCCAAATAATCCAAATTTTCCTTTTTCTCTGTAATAATAAAACAGTAGCTTTTACTTGATTTTAGATATTAATCCTTATTGGAAGCAAAACTTATTGGGTTTATTTAATGTTTACATGATTTTCTTGTAGACACAAGGTATGAAGCTCCAAATTACAGAAAGATCCCGTATTAAAATAACCCCAGGTCCCAAGCATTCTGGATAACAGGTCCCATACCTGTACCTGGAATTTCTCTCACAATATAACATTTTTTCACAGTTAAGCTGTAGGAAGGAAGGCCAAATTTCCAGTAGTAGTATATACAGTATACATGATGACGAATTAAAAGTTCCTGTTGCATAGATCTTATCCTTACTTTTGACTTTCTGTTTGTCAATCCTATATCTAATGGTGCAATTAGGGGACCATGGGATGCAACATCTCTACCTGGGTCCCCCAAGTGTGAACCCTCCCCCCACCAGACCATGTGCCGCACACATTATTACCTCATAATCTGTGGGGTTACATGATTTGTACCCTTCTTTTGGTCTAATCACATTTGATATCTCTTTCTGTTGATATCCATTAAAATCCTTATTACCTAAATCTTTCCCATGCCATTAAAATACACAATGTGATAACTGTCTATCAAAAAATATTACAATGGGAAATGCATATATTTATTCTTATTTGTGAAATTTTCTTTATGTTCATCACTAGTCTATCTATGCAACTGATTTATTTGACCCTTCATTATGCGTGATGCTTTTTATTTTAACAGCCCATGTGAACATTTGCATAATGAATTTGGGAGGCAAATGAAAGCACTGGCCAATAGTGTTGCTTAAGCAAAATTTTATTCCACAGGTATAGAGGAACATAAAAAGCAAAAAGCTGTCAATAATTACATTTTTATCATTTCATAAATCCAAGGCATTGGGGTAAATTTACTAAAAAGCGAAGTGACTAACGCTGGCGACGATTCACAAGCGTTACCATTTGTAGGCACTTTGCCGGTTTACTAACGGGCGCAGGCGTAACTTCGCTACTGAAAGAGACAGATGCTAGCGCACATTCGCACTCTATCACCAGGCAAATTTTTGCTCTGGTGAATGGACGTTACTCCACAAATTCACTAAGATGCGGATTTTACTGAACGTTCGCCAGACTTTTCTATTACTTACACCATAATTTTTTAGTGGAAAAAGTCCAAAAAGTGCTGGCGTCTTTTCCTTTTTTTCAGAGTGATAGTCTTCAAAAGTCCTTAAAATTTTTTTTGGGTAACCGGGTTCCCCCATACATTTTCTAACATATGGAACACAAACTATACACTGGGCTCATGTGTAGGGCATTATAACAACTCTATTTTCTTTATTAAGGTTCCCTGGACTTGTGTAATGTAATGTATTTGCTGCAACATATACATCCATTCAACTTTAAATTTCCCGCTGTATGCAAATTAGCCTGAGCAAAGACCTCTAACGAAGATTCGCTATGCATAATTGAATGCTAGCGCATCTTCCATTGATTGCCGAAGTAACGCTAGCGAAAATTTGTTATCGTTCAGCGCCCTGGATGAAACTTTTTAGTAAAGCAGTTAGGATGCATTTTAGTAAATTAGCGTTGTCTGAGCAAATTTTCGCCTGTCGAAGTGTTGCGCTGGCTGCAAAGCCGTCGCTCGCAAAATTTCCACCACTTAGTAGATTTACCCTTTGTGTCTATTTAAACATTTTCAGAAGATGCATATACATAAGAGACATATACACAAGATACATAAGATCCTTTTTTATTTAATAATATGTTAAGGAATTTATAAGTGCAATAAGAAAGAAAATGGCAAACATGAAGAAAAACCAAGATGGAACTCTGTAGAATAATAGAAGCAAAGAACTGACTCTGTTCTGTAAATCAGCAGACCTACAATAAATTTTGCAAGAGCTTATGTTACCTTTAACCATGCATGTGGCTTAGTCTTTAAGATCATCACTAATAGCTTGGTTAGGGTCAAAGGAGAAAGCAGCATCATTCATCTGAAGTTCCCTCTGCTTCTCTCTGTATTTCCTTTCAGCAAAGTTGACAGCATCATGCACACTATGAAAGATATGCAAATCAACGCCACTACCTAAATTGCTCATGTAACCTCCGTTATTGAGCATGTTGCGCACAGATGGATTGCAGTTTGCCAAAAACACTCTCACTCCGATCTCTTCGTAATCAGTTTTAATCTCTTTCAGCACACTAAGGCCCACTGTGTCTATGAACTGCATGGCGCCACAATCGATGATGAGGGAATGGATGTCAAGCTGAGGGGCAGAGACCGAGGTAGATGCATGCACCTTAGCCTTCGTTTTAATGATATTGAACCTTGCAACAAACCTATTTTTTGTTTCTCCGGCTGCAGCTTCCTCCTCTTTTTTGGCCTTCTTCTGTAATGCAGATACTAAAGAAGGATTGATTCCAGTTTTGCTATACAGGGTTGTCTTAAAATAATCTTTGTTGGCATAGTAGAGGGAAGCATCAAATCGATATATTTTAACATTGGGTATGTTGCTGAGCTCCTTGTAAGTGAACTGGTCTTCATATATCTCTGTGCCAGTTACTTTAGCTAGAAGGGTAGCCCTTGGCCTCTGAGTGCGAAAGATAACACAGAGGATTGAAAAGCAAACAGCCACCAGCAGACCTATCTCTGTTGAGATCAAGGAAGATGCCAGCATGCTGACCCACCAAACAACAGTGTCAATTTTGCTTACTCGCCACATTTTTGGAGTATCTGCAAATTTTCTGAGTGCCCCTCTGAGACTGGTTATAGTAATTACCCCTAAAACACAGTTTTGCAGAGAATAGAAAAGAGGAGCAATAGCAAGCAGTACCAGCAATAGAACACAAGAGCTGATGATACCATTGAGTTGTGTATTTGCCCCAGTGCTCTCTCTTAATAGACTCTTGGCCAAAGCAGCACAGCTCACAAACCCAGAAAAGAAAGATGTTATAAAATTGCAGGTGCCAATAGCTATCATCTCCTGATTGCTGCTAACTGTGTATCCATGTTTTTTGGCAAATATTTCTGCAAGGGAGACTGTCATTGCAAAACCGATTATTGCGATTGGGACGGCATCAGCAGCAATGTTAGGGATAAGGCTCCAGTCTGGAGCTTTGGGGACTTTGAATCCAGTTGGGATGGTACCACAAATGGAGGATTTATAGGTTTTATTAAAGCTAAAGTAATGGGAAACTAAGGTGGCCACTATAATCACTACCAGTTCTACTGGAAAAGGAACCTTCATCTTACTTTTGAACCTATCATTTATTTCTTTCACTGGCACAATCATAGCTATTGCAGCTATACTGGTTACTAGATCACAGATGTTAGTGCTTTTCAAGTTTTGAAAGATGTCAATCCATGTCAGAACCAAGGCCCCAGCACCATCACGTCGAGGCAGCTTCAGACCCAACAGATACTTCATCTGCGAGGTGAGAATAGTGAGTGACGATCCAGTAACGAATCCGCTCAGCAAGGGCTCAGACAAGTACATGGAAATGAAACCTAACTGGAAAACTCCCAGAAGGATCTGCAAAAACACAAAATTGAAGCATTAACGTACAGTTTTCAGTTCAAGCAGTCTTCTAAATAACATATATAATATTTTTCTATGTTAAAATAATATGATAAGCAATCTTACCATTGTCTAAAGAAAGCAAACACATACCTTAAAAATAACTTTTAGACGTATGCTATTGTACTGTACATCTACTTTTTAAATTATGTTGGAAATATTTCACTATTCATTATTACTATTGGTAGTAGTTTAAATGAAAAGAAGATAGCATAGGGCCTGAGCAAGAGCAGAACAATTAAAAATTGTGTCTCACATATAATTTATATATATATATATAATAATTTATTATTTATTATTATAAGACTTTTGGGGAGCTGTTGTTAATACAGGTCATATAATAATAATATTCATTTTGGTCATACAACAACCTTCCCTTTATATGCTGAATGTGCCTTTGGAAGATTTTCTACTCTCCATTCATTTATTAATGTTGTCAGGTTTAGGGAGAGACTGGGCACTGTATTAAAGCATGTGTTAACCAGAATGCTTTTGACCTGGGGTTTTCCTGGGGTCTTTCCTTTGCTTGAATCTACACACAGTAAGTCTGCTAAAAATTATAAAAACTATAAATAATAGGTTTGTTCTGCACTAATTTGGATTTGTGTAACTTAGTTATAAATTGTTTGGTTTTAGCATCTATCTTGACATCTTTTGCTTAAAAGAATGTATTTTTCATAAGCCTTTCATGTAAAATTTAGCAATAATGAATGCCTAAGACTGCATATACAGGTATGGGATGCGTTATCCAGAACCCTGTTATGCAGAAAGATCCGAATGACTGGAAGGCCATCTCTCATAAATGCCATTTTCATTAAATAATTCCCATTTTTAAAAATGATTTTCTTTTTTCTCTGTAATAATGAAACAGTACTTTGTATTTGACCCTAACTAAGATATAATTCATTCTTATTGGAGGCAAAAAATTCTATTGGGTTTAATTTTTTATTTCAGTAGACTTAAGGTATGGAAGTACAAATTAAGGAAAGAACCTTTATCCGGAAAACCCCAGGTCCCAGGCATTCTGGATAACATGTCCCATACCTGTACAACAATACTAGAGTGCAATTTTTTGTAAAGAGTAAGGAGAATATTTATCAAGGGTCGGATTTAGAGTTTATGTGAGTTTATAAAAACTTGAATCGAATCGAATCCCGAAAAAATTACATTTTCAAAAGTCCACCAAATGACTCCAATAGCCCCCATAGGCTAAAACACCAATTCGGCAGGTTTTAGATGGCAAATAGTCAAATTTGTATTCTTAAAGGGACGGTACATGATAAATTCCGAAATTCAAATCGAATTTGGACTATTCCCTAGTCGAATTACACTAAAATAAATTCAAAATTCGAATTTTCAATTCGACCCTTGATAAATCTATTTCTATTGAAATCACTACAAGATGCTATTTTTTATGACCATATGACATATTGGCATTAAATACAATTGTATGCTGTTTAGAACATTTGCTATTAATCCAATATTAAATGAATATATGTATCAGAATCACACTGTACCTGGTAAACTCCAACAATGAAGGTAAGTGATGTAGCCACAGTGATTGCATAACAGCTTTTGTCACAGACAGTAACGTTGGCAATTAGTGTTGAATTTATTGCTGTTGTAGTTGTTCCATCTGTGTCATACCCAGCAGCCTTTAACTGTTTGCTGACAGACTCCCCTATCATGAGACAGAGCACTCCGAATGTTCCAACACAATTATGGCGAGAAGTTGCCATGAAGAAGTAGATGATGCAGCAGAAGAAGTTTGTGTACAGGCCATAGATTGGGTCTTGGTTTGCTAAGAGTGAGTAAGCTATTGACTGAGGAATGGTAACAATACCAACTATGAGCCCTGAGGTAATGTCTCCAGGCAGGTACTTCTTAATTTTGTAGCGTGGAAACCACTGGAGCACAGGGAAGATACTGAAGAGAATCTTGACTAGAAGTTTTGGACCACTAGTACAGTACTCTCTGGTCTTCTCCATGATCATTTCTTTGGTGCTTTGTTCCAGCTGGACATGCTCCTCCAACTTTACATGCATATAGTTAAAGGTAAGAGAAGTTTGCTCAGGCAGCTCATTTTTGCTTGTATCTTCCAAGTCCTGAAATATTCAATCACACCATGAAATTAAACAAGTTTTATCAGAATAAAATGATGTAATCTACACTACGGGGGTTATTTACTAAACTCCGAATTTTTTTTAATAAAATCGCGATTTTTTTCTCCATTTATTAAACCCCAAGGGATGGAAAAGTCACAATCAGAAAATCCGGCATCTCAGGCTTGTCGAGGTTGCATATCAGTCAATGGGAGAAATCCCAATGATTTTTTGATGTGTGCTGGGTTTCGTGCAAAACCTCGAAGTTTTAGGGCAAAAATCAGAGTTTTCGGGTGAAAAATCGGATAAAAAATCCAAAAAGATCAGGAAAATTTTTTGAATAAATAAGCATAAAAAAACCTGAGCGGATTTGATCGGAGTTTGTAGCAGAAAATATTGAGGTAAATTCGGATTTTGATAAATAACTCCCTAGGTCTGAAGTATAGCATTGTGTTGTAATGCAGCTTTAAAATATTCAAGTGATGTTCAAATGCACAAAGGGCATGGTGGAAAGGTATGGGGAAAGGGGGCTATTTTGTCTCAATTGTCTCTTATAATCAACAATTTTAACCTTGGTTTTGACCTATTTTATTTCAGAATATGTGATAGCCTTAGGGCAGTGATCCCCAACCAGTGGATCACAAGCAACATGTTGCTCATCAACCCCTTTGATGTTGTTCTCAGTAGCATCAAACAGGTGCCTGCTGCCAGTCCACATAAAGCCTACCACAGCCCTTATTTGGCACCCTAAGGAACGTTTTCATGCTTGTGTTGCTCGCAACTTTTTTTGCATTTGAATGTTGCTCACGGGTACAAAAAGGTTGGGAGTCGTTGCCTTAGGGCAAGGGGTACCAAGGGGCACTGACTTGTAGATAGATCTGGGGGTGGGGTTTGAAACAGCATGGCCATAGTAGCCCATATGAGTTATTTTTTAATCTTGTATCAGAAAAGAAGAAAGAGACTGATTTACATGAGTGTGCTGCAGTCGTGCAGTTTAGCAGGCATTTTTTCTGTTTTTAAAGCATAACTTGAGAACGCATTGGCGTGCAACGTCTGGTAGTAACTCGACTGGTTGTACTTCTCATTGAGTTAATGCTGTGTGACTAGTTGTGTAATCTTTCTGACACGTAGCGCAGAACTAGGATCAAAAGTTCACTACATTACTGTACTCTGGGAGGAAGGAGTTAGTAGATAACTTGTACACTACATTGTATTCATTGGTGACAAAAGAATAATAATAATAATATGTCATTCTTGTCATATGGTACTTGCTGTGACTTGTATATTAGATCGTATTAATATTGTGTACAGGTATGGGATTTGTTCTCTAGAATGGCCAGGACCTGGATTTTCTTTCCGTAAATCTTCACACCTTAAGTCTACAAGAAAATCATTTAAACATTAAATAAACCCAAATAGGCTGGTTTTGCTTCCAATAAGGATTAATTATATCTTAGTTGAGATCAAGTACAAGGTATTGGTTTATAGTCGAAGAGAAAAAGGAAATTCTATTTAAAAATTATTAAGGATTATTTGGATAAAATGGAGTCTATGGTAGACAGCCTTTCTGTAGTCCGGAGCTTTCTAGATTATGGGTCCCAACAATCCCATACCTGTATACATAAAATCTCTGTATCTAACTAGTCCTTAACTTGCATCAGTAGCATTGATTTTAGTCCTTAAGGTGGCCATAGACAAAATGATCCGCTCGTTTGGCAACATCGGCAAACGAGCCGATCTTTCCCCGATATGCCACTAACGAGAATGGCTATATCGGGGGTAATCTGAATCAGATTACGTTGAGAGCGCAATGGGCTGGACTCTCCACACACTGTCCGAAAATCGTACGAATCCTCGATTCATACGAAAGGATCTTTGGCCACCTTTAGCAGAGCATTTGTAAAATATTCATTGGTGGGAGAATGGCTTATAAAGGCAATACAAGATGGCTGATATTTCTTGAGCAATAATGAAAATATTGCAACTGATTTTGGAATACTAATGAATACTAATGACAGAAAATTTTATGTATGTAGATCATTAGCAAAGTAACTAATATGTTGGACCAACAAACGAAAAGAGAACTTTTAGATGTGAGCTCATTGTCTGTTTACTTTGAATGAAAGTACAGTTAACTGCTGTGTTTCTGTAAACAAACCCTAACAGCTCTGCCTCAGAACAAAGGGATTTTAAATGTTTAGTGACCTTGAAGGCCACTAAATAGATATTGTCTTGGTTTGTATGTTAAGGCTAGGACTTCCTATTTAATAGCATCAATTGATTGACCTGTTAGGAGAATAAAAAATGTTAGTGGTATTCAAGCTTTTTGAAACGACAATTAAACTATATTTCACTAAAACGCTGAATGCCATGATGGCTATTAAAAGATCCAAATAAAAAAAGTACAAACTGAAAAAAGTGCTGAACGGTCCGAAAAAAAAAATTACAATAATCTCTAATACAGGTATGGGACCTGTTATCCACAACGCTCGGGACCTGGGGTTTTCCAGATAATGGATCTTTCAGTAATTTGGATCTTCATGCCCTAAGTCTCCTAGATAATCATGTACACAATAGGCTGGTTTTGCTTCCAATAAGGATTAATTATATCTTAGTGTGGATCAAATACAAGGTGCTGTTTTATTATTACAGATAAAAAGGAAATTTAAAAATGTGGATTATTTGGATAAAATGGAGTCTATGGGAAATGACCTTTCCATAATTCGGAGCTTTCTGGATAACGATTTTCAGAATAACGGATCCTATACCTCTACAAACATCTTGCAACTAAACCTCAATTGAGCCTTTTAATAGAAAATGAATTAGTTCAAAACTGAATTTTTTTACTGAAATTGAACAGTAAAAGCATTTATAGTATTTTTAGTACAAAAAGTAGTTCTCTTTGATGTACAGAGTACAAACACATACAAAGGACAGCTTATTACACTCATATACAAAGGACAGCTTATTACACTCTTCTGTATTATCTGCAACGGTAAAATTGCTTTTTTAGCCCTTACTCTTTTTCCTTTTTGCTTTCTCCACTTAGAAGTTCATCTCTTTTTTTTATATTTCCCCTCGTCTTATGTAGTCCCTGCTGTCATCTCTGTCCTCCTATTACTAGTTTTATACCCCCTGTCCTTAGCTCTCAACCCATGTCTTGAATCTTCTTCTACTCTCACTTTTTAGCATCTCCTCTTTCCTTCTGCCACTATCAGCTCATGAGTTTCAATGAACCCACCTGTCCAATAACTGTGCAGACCTCTCCTAAATTAATTTAAGTGGCATGGTATTGAAAATTAAGTACCCATTGCAGGGATGTGGAATGATAAAGGGGACTTCAGAAATTAAATGGGCAAAATTTATCGGTTCACTAACAGTTGACAACTAAAAAGCATTCAAAAGGTTTATTAACTCTAATTGGTTGCTCTTGGTTAATCTACTGGGGCAAATGTTGTCGTATTATGATTCAACAATCATAAACAATTTGAGATATTTAGTATCAGTCCTCTCCAACTCTTCTCCAACTTAATTTCTTCTGTACATTTTCATCTTACAACATTCCATCTAACAATTTTGTGCAGGATCTTTCATTTATCTTTGGCCTTTTCAATCATTAAACTACATAGTATTACTGATCCATTCTACAAAATAATTAAAACAATTTTTTATGGGACCCTAACATTTTTTAAACTTTTTAAATGCAAATTACATTTTGAAAACCATGCTTGTTAGATTCTGGATTCCCATTATATATTAGCAAAAAAAAACGAAATTCTGGTTTAAATTAGTAACTAGCAAAATAGAAAACCTGGCAAACCTGGCTCTTGACAGATGAGTCCATTTTCTGGTCCAGTACTGTGCTTCTGTCTAATTCTCTTTCTTGTCTTATAGTTTTCCAAAGAAAAAAGAATAACTCAGGGCACCAATCAGATTTTACCTTTTGGCAAACACAAACAATCAAGCTTAAACGTCCCTTTTTAAAAGTGATTTGCAGAAGAATTGTTTTGACAACAATGCATACCATGAAAATCAGAGATTCCACATAATGTGTGCACTAAACAAAGCAACGACTATTAGTTAAACTCATTCCACCCTCTATAGACGGCAGAATACAAAGTCAAGTTATGTATAGTTATAGGGGAATCATTTCTATCTTTTATGCATTGTTCTTTCATTTTAAAAGTTGCATGCATTATTCCATTTTATTCAATTTGGAGGCATATTTACATTCCTTTATGAAGAGTAGGAAGTGTCTACTAGTTGACGTTATAAGACGACCATTCAGATTCAAGTCAAGTTTGAAGATACTGACTGTGTCAATATCAAGAATATTACTGTAACAAACAGCACTGCGGGAAAATCACTCATTTGTAGCTTTGTTCTTGTCCCCAAATGTTTAGCAAAGAGAACCATATTAATGTATCTTAGCTTCGCGAGCTGAATAAAATCACTAGTAGGGAAAGCCTTCAAAATGGCTATGGTACATGTAATATTGTAGGATATACAGTATGAGCTGCAGGTCTCTATCCAATGAAGGTTGTGGTGAGGATGCACAATGAACTTAATGTAAAATCAACTCTGGAGACCCACGGTAATTTCAGTGTACTTTATTTCACAACATGTTTCGGATATAAATATCCTTCATCAAGCACCTGATAAAGGATATTTATATCCGAAACATGTTGTGAAATAAAGTACACTGAAATTACCGTGGGTCTCCAGAATTCATTTTACATTGACTTGGAAGATTTGTGGCATGATGGGGCCACTACTCTGTTGAGGACACCCTGAAACGTTTGGAGTGAGGGACCACCAAAACCTTTTCTGATTTGCACACAGAACTCAACAACTGACAAAAATTCAATGATGCGAGTTGGATGTTCACTCCAGTTGTTAAGTCTGAACCTTACTTTTTTTATATAAAGTTATTTGTATTTTTGCTTTGGCTTGACTTTAAAGCTTGGTGTAACTTTCTGCTGTCCCTCTGTTAACCAATATTATCTGTTGAGTGATGTCAGGGTCATTGGTGCACGCATGGATATTGAAGCAAGAGCATTGACTATTTTTGGATGCCCATAACTTTTCACTTTAATTGGATGCTTTGCCTGTGTTCCGGTGAGTACTGATACTCTGGTTCCGGTGAGTACTGATACTCTGTACCATCTTCCTGTGCTTTGTTGCTGGTTCATCATTGAACTTCTGCCTTATGTGATTCAGCTTCAACCTATTCTTGATTAGTCTCACTGCTGCCTACCGGGACTTCAGCATGTCTCTTTAACCATTCCCTTGCCTGATTAATGACCAAACCTCAGCCTGCGTGTCAACTATGATTCATACTGCCTACTGCTTGGCATGCTGTGACTTCACACTCAGTTCTTTGTGGTATATCCAGTATTTCCATTTTTCTCACCATGGCCTCCCATGACCCTCTCCAAGCATGACTGAATTAAATGCCCAGTAGGAGACAGGGGTGATACTGAGGGCTTCTGCCTCAGCTGGTTTTTAGCTCAGCTATAAACTATAAAACTCATGCATGCGTTAAGTTTCCAAAAATCAATATTGCTTGCATTCATTTTAACTCGGTGTAAGTCTATGTTGGCCTTAAAGAATCTTTACTACACATTAGTAGGAATAGTAAGTTTCAAAATCTGTCCAGATAATAATCAGTTAGCCCTGTCTGCTTTTGTGCAGTATGGAGATGGGATAAAACTTCCAAATGTATCAGTTTGAATGATCATTGATCAGTTTTAGCGTGTTATAGATGGAATTTAAGAGCTGGCGTACCTGCTGTTCGCATTTAACAGTCCTGCAATTGATAACTCTATCATATTTGCTCACGTTTAGGAAACCTGTTAACCAACAGGCACATTTTAGTAGCAGCTTTGCCCTTCGTGGTCCATAAGATTTCATTCACTTATGCTTTTAAGGCAAACACTTTTCAATTTGTGTATTCAAAATTGAATGCTAGTTATTTTACTATGTTTTGGGACTCATATTTGCCAACACTCTATCAAGTGCTTTTGTAGAAAAGAAGAACCCACTGACCTGAAGATTCATCTGTGAACTTGATAGAATGACAGATAGCATAACTGCTTCACGGAATGTTTTCCCATAACTGTTCTTTAGTTTCCACTACGTCAGATCTTTTATTTGATTTATAAACACTTATCAGAAAAAGGCAAAGTCAGTTATTTCCAATAAGGGATAATAAATAAACTCAATTTAACATAGGAATTGTCAGAAAAACTTGAATTGTAAGAGGTTTTAGAAGTATTTGTATTTTTTCAGATTGTTCAGCATTTTTTTCATTTGTGCTTTTTATATTCAGATCTTTTAATACATAGGGATTTATATCAGAAAAATATTTTATTTCATGCACAAAAATTCAACTGATTTGGAAAGCCTCAAGTGTCTTCAACGTACCAATACCAGATATGTATAGCTTTTTGAAGATTTCTAACTTCCATAAATCAAAAACTCCCAGCAGTAAATAACCGAATTTCAAAGTATAACAGTAGAATATGGTGTACTTTGGATTCCAAACTGTATATAAAGATTGGGAGTCCACCTCTGATTTAGACTTGGTTAAGCCCAAGGAACTCGCCCCAGTTCACAGGCGATATATATATCAAAATTCCTTGTATCCAAAGATAGCTGTCCCAAAGGCTTACTTTTCCATAAAAAGTTTCTTTATTTAAATTATCATTAAAAATTTAGTTACATACAGTCCCCCCAGGCCCACCTTACGCGTTTCGCACCCTCCGGCGCTTAGTCATAGGTGTATCTGTAAACCACATAGCCTCTACGGGATTTATACCCTGTCAGTCCCTCCCACTTTATTTAAAACCAATCAAAATCTTTGAGGGATTAACCCTATTGTGTTAATTGCTCTTCAAACATGCCTATATGGGATTTTTGCATTAATTTTCATATGTTACTGTTTACAAATTCAATTATTAAGTATGTATAATAGTCACTGTTTATAAATTCAATTATTAAATATGTATAATAATATATATCACAAAAATAGTATAGTAACCCAAAATCAGTAGCACTCACTTCTTTTGCATTTGTTATTCATAAACCGTTAATAGCTCCCTTTTTAGTTTCGATAGCCCCATCTTCGACCCCTAAACAATGTTAGCCCTTTCACGTATAACAGGTAACATCAAATTCATGATTAAGTCCTAAGGGCAAACGCGTGCCCAGATGGAATATCCAAAATACTTCTCTCCTCTCCAAGAGGCTCAACTGATCTCCTCCTCTTTCTCCCAATCTAACCCTCTCTATCCCCTGAATACTGAAAAATTCTAGGGAATTTCCATTGCATGTACTAAAGTGTCTAGTGACATTGCTCTTTTCAGTCATTCGCGGGTTTTTTATCTGACTCAAATGTTCCCTAGCTCTTTCCTTCAGTTTCCTGGTCGTACAGCCTACATATTGTATTTGACAGTTAAGGCACGTGATCAAATATATTACATAAGTAGTATTGCAATTGATATAGCCCTTAATGTCAAATTCCCTCCCTGTTACCGTTGATTTGAATTTTTTTGATACTTTCATATGCCTACACGTTATGCATCTCTGACTCCCACACCTGTAGTTCCCAATTGATGTAAGTGGCCCCAAATCACGTCCCTGGTCTCTCTTTTTAAAATGACTAGGTGATAGCATGTCTTTCAGAGTGTGGGCCCTCTTAGGAATCACATTAATCCCTGGATTCAACACTCTGAAAAAGTGCTCATCACCATAGAGAATAGGTAAATATTTCTTAACAATCCTCGATATTTCAAAAAATTGTTTACTGTACCTAGTAGTAAGTACTACTTTGTCTGACCAGTTGGAGCTCTTGTTCTGTTTTGTTTTCGTCCTCTCTAACACTTCCTTTTGCCCTCCATAGAGCTTTCTGTATAGTTTTATGTTTGTAACCTCTCTCCGCAAATCTCTGCTGCATGTCCCGCACCTGGTTCCCAAAGTCCTTGCCTGTGGAGCAGTTTCTTCGAAGCCTCAGAAACTGCCCCACCGGTATTCCTTCTATTAATTTTTTTGGGTGACAGGAAGAGGCATGCAAAAGAGTGTTGCCACTACACGGTTTGCGATAAATACTTGTGTTTATTGCTTGATCCTCTACTGTTAACCTTACATCCAAAAATTCTATTTGATTTGGGCTAAATTGACTAGTGAAACCAAGGTTTAAGTCATTCTCATTGATATCCTTCACAAAACAACCGAATTCTTCCTCAGTCCCTTGCCATATACACAGAAGATCGTCTATATAGCGCATATACAACTTTAGATGTTCCTTCTGTTTCGCATTAATATGGGTTTCCTCCCACCACCCCATATATAAATTAGCAAAAGAGGGAGCGAATTTCGCTCCCATCGCTGTCCCTCTCTTTTGTAAGTAGAAACTTGCATCAAAGGTAAAATAATTATGTTTCAGAAGGAACCCAACAGCTTCTAACAGAAACTGTATGAGTTCATCTGAATAATCACTGTATTTATTTAAGAGATACCGGATTGCTTGAATACCCTTATCATGTGGTATCGAGGAGTATAAGGAAACCACATCTAGTGTTCCCCATGCATTGTTCTCTGCCCAACCGGTATCTCTTAAACGTTGCAATACATGTGTAGTTTCCCTAGTATAACTCTCAAGCCGAACTACCAATGGCTGGAGATACGCATCCACCCACTCTGAGAGATGTTCGTTTAGGGAGCCAATGCCAGAAATTATTGGTCTCCCCAAAGGTGATCTTTCCTTCTTATGTACCTTGGGGAGGTGATAGAAGGTAGGAATAGTTATCGATTGCGGGACCAAATAATCCCGCAATACCATATCTATTACATTTTCCTCTACGCCCTTTTGTACAAGTCCCTCCAATGTTACCTGAAAATGTCTTGTCGGATTACCCTTTAGTCTGACATATGCATCCTGATCACTGAGTTGTCTAAGTGCCTCTGCTTTATACACTGTAGTTACCTGTATTACCACCATACCTCCTTTATCCGCATTTTTGATAATTATGCTCTGATCTTTTTTTAATACCCTCAGTGCCTGTTTCTCTTTCTTACTTAAATTGGTTAATTTGCTTTCCTGTTTATTTACTTTTTCATTAAGTTCCCATAGGCCCTCCTCTACTTTTCTCTGGAATTGCTCCACTAAAGGGCCCCGCATTTGTATCGGATAAAAAGTGCTTTTGTTTTTAAATCTCCTATCTATAACCTCACCCTGTCGGTCACTACCCTCACCCGCTATTGGTGGGTTGGTTTCTTATCCTAATTGTAAGAAATATTTTTTAAGTACAACTCTACGTACAAAGTTATTCACATCCACTATTGTATCAAACATTGTAAAATTTCTATCTGGTGAAAAGGAAAGTCCTTTTAACACTTGCGCTTCTAGTGGTGTCAACTCCCTTGATGATAAGTTCAATATCTTTTCTTTGGTTTTTTCTTTCGTAGGGCGTATCGGTTCTTGTCCTCCTGTTCCCTGGGAAGTTCTTCCGGATGCCGTTTCCACAGTTCCCTGTTCGCATTTTTCTGTGTCCATTGCCCAGCCCCTGTGTGGCTTTTCTTTAAAAAATGTTGCTCCTCCACAAAGACATCTTTTGCTTTTTCACTTCTGTTACTCTGTGAAGAGATAGGGGAAGAGCCAGCAAGGGAACCATCGAAGGAATCTCTATCCACACTAGAAAAACTGACCTTTTTTGGGGTACTGGTATTTTTTAAAATAGAGCGTTGGCTGTTATATTCCCTTTTGTTTTCTCGTCTATTACTCGCCCAGTTATACACCTGGTCCTTCATATAATCCAAGCTGTCTCTATTATATTTTTTCCTCTTATTCTCCATTATGTCACTCTCCAATTTCTTAATGTTACTTTTAATAGATTCATAAATATTATCAAATCGTGTCTGTGTTCTATATTGTTCTATATCCTTTTCAATCATTTTAAGTTCAATTTTCACATCTCTGTGTACTTTTGTTTTGTGCTCAATCATTAATTCCATTAGTCTGAATGAACAGTCTGACAGAATCTTGTTCCAACTGCTCATAAAGACTTCATCTCTATCCATATATGATGGAAATTTTCTAATACGCAAACCACGTGGTATCATTTGTGAAGTAACATATTTTTCTAGTGAAGCAATCTCCCACCAAATGTGTAATTCCTTAGTTAGTTTGTGTTCAAACTCCCGAAAAATTCTAGATACACTCGAGAAATCACTTGAGGTATCCACATCCGTGTTAAATACAGAATTTGCCTTCTCAATACGTGCATCAGTATCCCATAATTCATTCATTTTTTTTTTTTTTTATATATATAAAAATGGAGAGCGGCTAATTAGAGTCTCCCTTTAAGGGGAGGAGGTTAACCAAATAATCAGTCACACCAGCCCGTTAGTCAAACCCCTTAATCGGTCAGTAATAACTGTCTCAATCTCACCAAATTTAATTTCCTTCCACATTCAATTCTAGGGTATCAATAAGTTGGTCAAACCCCTTTTTGTTGGTCAAAAATAGATATTTCAATTCCCCCCGATTTGATTTTACAATTCCCAGGGTATCAAATAGGGTGGTAGTCTCCCCTGGCCCTCTGTTCCAATATTAAGTCAATTAGAGTTTTTCAGAAAAATTTTTTCCAGCATTAAACCTTCACACCCTCACAAGTCCATGTGGCCTCAATTACACATCATCCCCAAGTGTTTTAAATTGATTTGTCAAGGCACTCTATTTATTTCCCCATGTGTCAGTGTGGCTGTGAAAGGCTGGTTTCAAAACAAATATTTTCATTATTCTCAAATAGAAACATGTCACTGAGCATATGGTCGCATGATTTGGCTAGTATCAAGCTCACCAAATAGACAAGGCGTCCGGGTGCATCACTGCCCCGGACGGGTCGCTTAGGGGTTTTCCCTCAGTCCAGGAAAGTCTGTTATAGTATACCCGTTTTCTTACCCAATTAAACGGGGCGCCTGGGTGCAGTATGCCCCAGGCGTTGCGCTTTATCCCTTTCTTCGGAACTTTTATATAGGAAGCTTGACGGTATTCAAAAACATTTATTAAAAGAGAATGTATTGGCTTTTGGATTCCAAAGCCAATAAATCCTGGAACAGTAGGTTTACCCCAGGAAATAAAAAATACAGATTCTGTTGAATCCATAATGGGTAACCGTGTCTTTCTACTCCTAATTACCAAACTTCAAAGCTTTTCTGAACTTGGAAAAGTACACATTCAGATGAATCTTAAAGGGATCCTGTCATCGGAAAACATGTTTTTTTCAAAACACGTCAGTTAATAGTGCTGCTCCAGCAGAATTCTGCACTGAAATCCATTTCTCAAAAGAGCAAACAGATTTTTTTATATTCAATTTTGAAATCTGACATGGGACTAGACATTTTGTCAATTACCCAGCTGCCCCCAGTCATGTGAGCAGCACTATTAAATGATTAATTTTGAAAAAAAAAATTTTTCCCATGACAGTATCCCTTTAAATGGGTAAGCATGTCTTTCTACACCCAAAGTCACAATGCTTTCCCAAAATTGTCAGTTTTGATTAAATACTTGAACATCACCTCAAAGCTTCCAGTTTCTAGTATCTTATCTCTCACATAGCATTGGGTACCAGGAGAAACATCATAAATATGAATGCCAGAGGTCTAGAGAACAGTTTGATGCCCAATATGCATAGACAAACTATATGGTGCACAGATAACCCAAATGGATATGAAGTCAAAATTTGTATGGGTTAAACAAAGTAAACAAAGAACAGTGCGAAATGCAATAAAATCACTAAAATCCCATAAAACCACAAAAATGGTTATCAGCAAAAATGGTAATCAGCAGAATCACAGTTTGAATATTTAAGCTTGGTCTGTAAACAGGTCTTACAGACCAAAACAAGCAAACAACTCCTACACAGAGCTGAAAATGAAATAAAATGGGTCCTGTTTACTCTAGATCTGTGGTGTGGTATCTTAAACTGCAACTAAGCCTACTGTAAATAAACTCAGACACCTTAAAAAATAAAATACTGATCCATAAAAAAGAATTTCAGGCATGACAGGTTGTAATTCTAAATTGTCTAGATGTAAACTGGAAAATAGTCTGGAGATAAAATCAATGATCAATGATGTACTAATGATATCTGGACTATTCCTATACCTGCATTCTGGCCATTGTTTGGCATATCATGTGCTATTTATAATACTGTATATTTGGGGTAATGTGTATGCCAGTTAAAGGAAATCTAAACCCCAAAAAAAATAATTTTACAGACTTAGTCAGAGAGAATGTCTAAGAACCTTTGCAAATGATATATATATATTTGTTTAAGTTGAGATATTAGCAGTTTTAGACTGCTGCTACTAGGCTTTTTGGTTAATAGACCTTCTTGAAAGTCAGAGGGACTTGGCATGCTTGCGAAACACTGGGATTTGTAAATTAATTTTAATTTTATTCAATATTTAGAGCCCTATATCTTGATACAGAAGTGGAATGAAACTTGGGGCCAAGCAATCTTTAAGGAAACTCCTTGTGAATTAATGAACTCCTGTTGGGTTTTGGGCCTGATAACCTTGTCAATCTTCTGTCTGAATTAGGTATCTATATATAAAGGTATTCCATGTACCATATATAGTGAATAAAGTACCTTTTCTTGTAAAATATAAGGATATTATAATTTACAGAGGAGTTCCATGACCATATAAAAACCAAGGGGCACATTTACTAAGGGTCGAATATCGAGGGTTAATTAAACCTCGATATTCGACCATCGAAGTAAAATCCTTCGACTACGCATATCGAAGTCGAAGGATTTACCGCAAATACTTCGATCGATCGATCGAAGGATTTTAATCCATCGATCGAATGATTTTCCTTCAATCAGAAATAGCTTAGAAAACTTATGGGGAAGGTCCCCATAGGCTAACATTGGTGCTCAGTAGGTTTAAAGTGGCGAAGTAAATAGTCGAAGTTTTTTATAAAGAGACAGTACATCGACTATCGAATGGTCGAATAGTCAAAGATTTTTAGTTCGAATTGAAGTCGAAGTCGTAGTTGAAGGTCGAAGTAGCCTATTCGATGGTCGAAGTACCCAAAAAAAACTTCGAAATTCGAAGTTTTTTATATTCGAATCCTTCACTCGAGCTTAGTAAATGTGCCCCCAAGTGTTTTTATACAGGTCATGAAACCCTGAGGTGACACATATTTTGCAACAGGGGGTACTTTATTTATTATAATACACAAGTTTCAGTAAGTCATGTCACAGAAATGACATCGCTAAGCTCCGACTATAACCGATGACATCACTAAGCACCGTTTATAAGGATATCATTTACAGGTTATTTGTGGCTCTTTTGTATTATAAAGCTATATAGGAGCAGGTAATGCTTTTTGTATCGCTACCAGGGATAGGCAGAGATGGCAATTTCCCTGTTATGGATCTTTTGTGAAAGACTTTTTCTTTTCTATAAAATACTTTTTTTTGGACATTCGCACATCACTTGTACAGGGGAATGGACACTTCAGCACACCGGATTTGATCGCTAAAAGGATTATGGACTTTAAATGGTTAATGTCGTGCACTGTTTTGCTTGATCTATTGGAATGTACTTAACAATATGATTGGGGGAGGTTCCTAGGTTGGAGGAGGGTATTTAATCCCATGATACCTTGCACTCCAATACACTTGAAAAAGGGTTATACCCGAAACATGTAGTGTTAACACTGCTAATAAATGAAACACTTGCAGTTTTGAAAATACTGCCTTGATGCTGTTTATTCCTACCATATACATTATTCTGGCTCTGAGCAGCTGTTGAGAAGCTCATCTTAGGGGTCATCACAAATTATCCAGCACAAAATGAGGTTGGCCTGTAATATAGACTGATTAAATTCTGATGCTAGTTGCACTAGTTTCTGTGATGCCATGTGGTAATTATCTGTATTAATTACAAATCAGACTTATATTGTGACATTTAAATTCTATGTGTATATTTTGAGTTGGTCCCTAAGCTTAGTAAGTGACATCAGCACAGAGCATGTGCAGTGAATCAGCAGAAAAGAAGTTGGGGAGCTACTGGGGCATCTTCAGAGGCACGTCTTCCCTGCTAAAGGGTTGTTTTTGCTTTGGGCTGGTATAGAAGCCCCAAACATAATGTACAACATTTCTAGACTACTTCTTTAGTTAAGCTTTAGTTCTCTAAATGTAAATATGGTGACTGGAAATCTCCATGGTTGGTTTCTGGGTTTCATTCAGCTCCATGGCCATGAATAACTATCTTATATTCTTATTTTCAGGATTGTTCAAAAGACTTCACCAAATTAAATACATTAACTCATTTTTATTCTGCTGCTAGGAAAAGAAAACAATACAAAAATATTAAAACCAGTAAAAGTTTTTATTCCACAAAGTAGAAGTGACATTACATTGCACCAGATACATATACACGGTTTACAGAACATTGCTTCCAGAGTGTCTGACACACTGTACTCAACTCTCTACAAATCTATATGGTCTGACGTGGAATGTTACCTGGTATGTGCTAAATGACTCGGCTATGAACCAATTAAACATTTGACATTTGACATAGCCCCTTGATGTCAACTCAACCATACTGACAGCTATATGTTTTTAGCAGATTTTAGGTGTGGTTCACATTTGTGTAAAACTTTGTGTATGTTATAGAATGGCTAATTCTCATCAACTTTTCAACTGGCCTTCATTTATTTTATTTTTTATTGTTTTTGAATTGTTTGCCTTCTTCTTCTGACGCTTTCCAGCTGTCAAATGGGATTAACTGACCTCAGCTAAAAATATGTGTCCTTTAAAGCTACACATTTATTGTTGTTGCTGCTTTTAATTAACCCTCCTTCTATTCAAACCCTCTCCTATTCATATTCTAGCCCCTCATTCAGATCAATGTAATTAAGACCCTAGCAACCAGATTGCTAAAATTGTAAACTGGAGAGCTCCTGAATACAAAGCTAAATAACACAAAAAAATAAAAAATGAAAATCACTTGCAAATTGTATCAGAATATCACTCTCTACATCATACTAAAATTGTATGTAAAGGTAAACAACCCCTTTAACTATAAATTAAATGAATTACTCCTCAAGAAAGTAATTACATCCTTCCCAAAGCCAAACATGGTGTATGTAATTCGATATAACATATGGTTTACTTCTGTATTGTATAATTACAGTTTGCATCACCAAGTGCAAAATGTCACTATCTGACATCAAATCAACGTTCCCTTCTTTATCTAAAATATCTGGGAATATAAGAAAGTTTCTTAAATATACTATCCTTTGTATAAATATTATGTAATATATTGTTTTTGTAGAGTCTATGGAAATGAATGCAATAAGAATGTTTGAACAAGTCAATATTACCATATATATCAAAGAGATATATAATCCCTACTACATAATCTTGCTCCTACAATTGCTTCTTTTATACTGATGTATAAGGCTATACATATATATATATATATTGTTTAGGTTGCCTATACACAACAATAAAAGCAGTAAGAACTAAAAGCAAGCAATTATAAAGTTAACTTTAAATATAATTTTCATCTAAAAATATTCTCTATTAAAAATTTGTAAACATATATCGATGTATACTAATGCATGGGAGCACTGGACTGTCAACTCCAGTACAAGCAAATGGTGTTAATTTGATTTATGCTAACCAGCCATGCAAACAAATTAACATGGAAGATAGAATGTACCTGAACTGTTTCTGTTTGGAGTCTAAGTTAGGCACAGGTATATATATATATATATATATATATATATATATATATATATATACAGTATATATATATATATAGGTATATACAAGGCTGGCAGCAATCGAACGTAATAGGAACCTCATAATTAAAATGAAGAGGAATAAATGCCCTGTTGAAAGCTACTTCATACAAATCCCCAACAAATAAAACTGCTGATTCCCATGAATGTTCTTTTTAGGATTCTGTTTCTAATGGATCTGGATGTCAGTAAAGACCTGGTCATCACTCAAGGTCACCCAATCAGCAAAACGTCATGTAATGTCTTCATTCACATGGAGGCTAAAGTGATTTGATACCGGTCACATTAAAGATGGCTGCTACAGCCCTTGTGTAGGAAGAAGTGCATGGAAGAAGGGTTTAAAGAACAGGAGCAAATCACCATGTTTTTTGCACTTTGAACCCTTTCCCTGCAATGTAACTTCAATGTGACTGCAGACTTCTAGAGCACAAAAACCTGTGCTTTTCCCATTAAAACAGCAGTGCCTGCTTTCAGGAGCACAGTATTCATGAAGGGCAGGCTGGGAACAGCACAAAAGCAATCCCTAATCTGACCCCTTGCTTGCACAGCATTCTGACCTGCTTAATACCACTACATTTCTAACCAAACTGACAACAATATGGCAGCCCATTGGTGCACTGAAAAACAATCATGGGAATGCACCCTAAAAGTTGAAAAAAACAGACATATTAAGTGCTTTGAATCCAACTGAGCCCAAAAAGGGCTTAAAGCTCCATGCACATAATCACATATACCGTATACAGACTGCATTTACTTACCATATAACAACTCCTCTTTCATCCAAACGCATCCCTTTAAATTGCTATATGAGCACATCATTCATTATAATCAAGCAGTGATCTTACAAATACTATATTATTTTATAAGCTGCCAGCCTTGTAACATATGGAAACAGGAACAAAATTCTGACCTTAGTGTGGCACAATACAAGTCAAATGTTGTTTGTTTTCCTTTAAATGCCTTTTTCTGCTCCATCACCTATATGACCTCTAGAGACTTACAGTATTTGATGTACAAACTATGCTCTTACACGACATAAACGTGACTTTTTTTAGTGTTCATGGACTAAACAATTTACTTTTAAATTTTTCATGATAGACTTTTAGAGTTTTCACATGATAAACCGAGAGATACGTTATTCTGAATTGAACCACATCTCAAATTGAATCTTGTTCATGAGTTTTTACGTGATAAAACTTTTTCTCTCTGAATGAAATCGAGGCCATTTGGTTTGCTTATTGCACTGAAAGAAATGAAAGGCAGGGTTTGAGCAAATTCGCCACTGCCCTAGACAAGCCTTCTTGCCTGCCACCTCTTCTACTCGATTGACTCATGCTGGATAAGTGTGTTACCCCTTTCTCTTAGCTGTGTGAACTGCTTTTCTTTCCCTAACGAAGGCTCCTGTGCGGAGCCAAAACTTTGGATCACCAATAAATCTCCACTTTCATTTGAACTATTGACTTGATGTTTTTCCTCGGAGTGTTGTCAATACCTGCATTTTGTCTAGATACTTCTCGGACTAGCACCCAGGTTTCTGCATACTAATTTTTGTGCATTCCATTCGGTTTGATTTTATATATATATATATATATATATATATATATATATATATATATATATATATATATATATATATATATATAGGTATTACTTCTAAATGGCTCAATTTTAGCACAGATCTAAAATAAGATATGAAAAGATATAATATAGTATAGGTACATTTAATTATGTATGGGGCGTCTGTCACATAGAATTTCTTTGCACCCCACACTAGGTTCTAGGTGAAACTGAAATAAATGATCATTTCTGCAGAATGTTTAATACCAGACTTGAAATGGATAGGCTACAAAGGCACTGTGGCTTAAAAGTTGCATGGGGCTAAGAATTTGTCATCTGGAAACATATAAAAGCAGATTTTTCAAAAGCAAGTCTAGACTGAGATGGAAGACCTGAATGCCAGAATCTAATGAGGCAGAAAGCACTGGAACTGAATTGAAAATATTGAAAAAAAGGCTACTGATTTTACCTAATTATATTGTGTTCCCTGTTTCTCTTCCTAATTGGAACTCTGGGGCACAGATGTATAGAGTAGCCTCCCTTTCTCTGCTTCTTGCCCCTGCATCTTTTAACTGTCTGCTTTTGCGTTTCATGTGCCACTTTATCCATTCCAATTCCCTTTATGTACAGAATAAAAGCGTATCTGTTTCTTAGACATGCTTAATGGCTACTATAGCTACTCCAAAGCCACACAGTCACCTAAAATGATTTGTTACTCATCATTTTTCTTACTATGCTGCAACTCTTTTGTTTCCAATAATCCCGATGTAATATTAAGAGGTTTATAGAACTGGGACATAGAAAAGCTCAAAGCTGGTGGTTTCCGTGCCTTCCCCAAAGATTAGAGATGTCAAAATGAAAAAAAAAACAAAAAACATTTATATAAACTTGTTATGGCTTTAAAATACTAGGGATTGCACAAAATAATTTCGGTATACTTTACTTTGGCAAGATTTCCAGATCTCACCTTTATATAAATTTAAGGCAGAGCCATATCATAAGAACCATGGCTGTGACTGTAAGAGTGATAGGACATCTAGTTCCAAAAGGCACATTTAAACACATAAACAATAAAAATGTTATACTGAAGAAAAGTGCTGTTAGAAAAACGCTGCTACATATACTTACACACACAGACAGATGTAGGAAATCTGCTATAATTATCATATCAGGGTCTCCTTCAGGTACACAGGTTGGATTTTGAAGAGCACCGGTGCAAGACTATCACTTAGAGCTTTGATACAAGCATTTTCATCAGCACTACAAGCAGCAGCAAACAAAAAGCATTTGGTGCCATAGCCCGTAATGCACAACATAACTTTGTAAGAAAAATGCATTTAAGGGGCTAATTTATCAAAGATCAAGGTCTGCTGAAGATTGAGATTTTTTTAGATGCTTTTTCAATTTTTCTTGCAGCTTCTCACTACCATTTTTCCAATAAAATACAAATCAGAGAGCTACAGAAATCCATTCAAACCAATGGACACTTTAGGGATTGTTTGATTTACTCCACTTCATTTTTTAAACAGACTGGCAAAGCAACTTGAGAATTTTCAACGGTTTTTATGCTTGAGAAAATTCAAGCTACGAGAATTCAGATAAATCGGCCTAACGTGTATTTTAGGAGTATCACACAAACAATTGAAAAAAAATATGAATGTTCTTAATGTCAGTTCTGTACAGTACTAAGGGCAAAATAACTTAATAGTAAATGAGCAAAAATGCAATGTTATATACACTGTTACTGTAAAGTCCAATTCTACTCCAAACAACTCTGACAAAACTATGTCCTTTTGACTTCATCTGTGACTTGAACACATTGGCGTATATCTGATTATATTCTATTGTCTTCCATATATTTCTATTGAGCTAAGGCAATATATTGATGTGGATTTCACATAATACCTTTCTAATCAATTAGAATACATATAACTATGTAAAGACACTTTAATCACTTTTTCCCCAAAAACAATGGCAAATTTCAGGTTGGGTGTAAATATTGCTCTTTCCCAGCTGTTCTGCAACGGCAGCTTTTAAAATGGCTATTTTTTTTTTTCAAATGAATCCTTCAAAATCACAGGATAGGCCTAAAATCCTTGTTAAATGCTAAAAATGTTAGCACGATTGTACAAAAATAATTACTCTCATATGACTGATCAGAAACGAAAAAGAAAATCATTTTTGGAGATATGCAGAAGGCACATATAGCTTATAGTCACTACCTTTCTAGGTGAAACAAATCAAAGACAACCTTTATAAGGACCCATTTTTTTTCAATCTAAAGCCTATCCATAATTTTGCCTTAGACAATACCTTCTCTAATGTTCAGCAAACATATAATGGCAAAGGCAAAAGAGGGAAAGAATTGTCCACTGAGATCCGAGATTGTACGACATTAGGATTTTGTAGCACTTTTTTGGAATGTGTTGAATGTTGCCTCCACATATTCAACAAACGATGTGGCCAACAACTCCTAAAGTACATAGAAGTTTACTGAATTGCTTGACTCATCTCATACAAATATGCGCTACACTGCTTTGCTATACGGCAGAGCCATTTAAATAGGCATCACTTTGCTCTTGGACGTTAAGTGCAAATTGGACAGCTTGGTGGACACTGTGGAACATCACAGTGCTTTCCTCCCTTTTAAAGAAGTCCCCATTCCGAAGGGAATTTTTTACGGTTACGTTGCACTGAGCAAGCAGCAGCTGCACACCAATGTCATTATAGTCTTTAAGAACCTCTTTCAAGGTGTTCATTCCTGCTGAGTCTATGAACTGAATGGAGCCGCAGTCAATGATCAGAGTATGTACTGGTTGTTGCTCTTTGTAGAGACAATGGGCAGTTTCTTCCCGAGTTTTTATCTCCATACTACCATCTTGTCTTCTTAATTTTTCTATCTTAGCCTTCTTTCTTTCAGCTGCTGCAAGTGACGTAGGATCAACGCCAGAATATCTGTACAAGGTCATCTTAAAGTGTTGTTTGTTTACATAATATATAGGGGCTTCAAAACGAAAGATCTTAATGCCCTGTGGGATGTTAAGGTTTTTGTAGACATTTATTGATTCATAGACCTCTGTATTGTCCACCCGGCCGAGCAGAGTTGACACAGGCATCTGAGATCTTACAATGATGCAAAGCATGGAAAATGCAATACCTATCAGTAAACCCAGCTCTGTGCTGATCAGAGCTGAAGAAAACATGGTCACTAGCCAGATCGTTGTATCTACTTTGTTAACCTTCCACATTTTTGGTAAATCTAGAAACTTTCTAAGTGCACCTCTTAAATTCACTATGGTTATAACACCAAGGACACATTTTTGTAGAGAAAAAAACAGAGGTGCAATTACCAGAAGTACTAGTAAAAGGACCAAGGATGTCATGATCCCTGAAACCTGGGTTTTACATCCTGTAGACTCTTTCACAAGTGTTTTTGCTAGAGCTGCACTTGTTGTGAAGCAGTGGAAAAAGGCTGGAATGATGTTGCAAAATCCAATGGCGTACATCTCCTGATTGGCCTTGACTTCGTACCCATGTTTCTTGGCAAACATCTCGGACAGAGAAACAGTGATTGCAAACCCAATAATAGCAATTGATAAAGCAGGTAAAGCAATGCTGGGAATTAAGCTCCAGTCTGGTGATTTTGGCATTAAAAATCCAGTAGGTATAGTCCCTGCTATACTGGAGTCATAATTCTCTTTAAGGTGCCCAAAATGTGATGCAAGGGTGGCGACAACAACCACAAGTAGTTCAATGGGAATTGGAGCTTTGAGTTTAGATTTATAGTACTCATTGAGTTCTTTGGCTGGAATGAGGACAAGAAGGCACAAAATGCTAGTGACCAGATCGCAAATGTTGGTCAGGTGAATGTTCTGGAAGATGTAAATCCAGGTGTAGATCAATGAGCCAATCCCATTGGCACGAGGTATACTTAAACCTAGGAGGTATTTCACTTGAGAAGTAAGGATGGTGAAAGATGCTCCTGTTGCGAATCCACTCAGCAATGAATCAGAAAGGTACACCGAAACAAAACCAAACTGAAGAAACCCCATTGCAAGCTGCAGAATAAAAAAAAGAGCACAAATGATGAATAATGAATATCCATACAGATTCTTACATGAAAACTGTAACCAATAAAATCTACACGTTTTAAAAACACAGCGGTAACATTAATAACAGATCCATTTGATATGCAACTATTAAACGTAGATATTTCATAGGCTTCTACTGTAAAATATAATTATTTTCTTAATCCAATGGCCATGTAAAGTTGCTTTCATACAGAATATAGAACTCTGAGTTCAATATCCTCATAAATTACAACAGGGTTACATTAGGTCATGTGACACAAATGACTTCACTCAGCACTGATTATAACCTATGACATCACTAAGCACCATTTATAAGGATATATTTTACTGGGTATTTATAGCTCTTGTTTACTATATTCTGCTGTACTGTACTTACTGACTTACTTAGTTGGGATCAAGTACATGGTACTGTTTTATTATAACAGAGAAAAAGGAAATCATTTTTATAAATTTGGAATATTTGGATAAAATGGAGTCTATGGGAGATGGCCTTTCCGTAATTTAGAACTTTCTGGATAACAAGTTTCCTGATAACGGATCCCATACCTGTAAAAGAAAAAAAACACCTTACTTTAAAATAGAAGGTTTTTTTTAAAATCCCTCTCTTCAAATCCATATAAAATATGTACATTTTAAAGGAATATACATCCACTACTAAGATGTATAAGGCTATTAGAATTGAACCAAGAATTATGTGACCTTTATAAAAACACTAGGTCTGCAACCTCATGATTTTATATGGTCATGGAAGTCCTTGGTGAATTCCTGCAGCTTTCTAAATTACAACTTTTTTTTTGTTATTACACTCCCACTTAGAGAACAATTTCAAAAAACATTTAAAACCTCAGTAACAAAATTAAATTATAGCTCTTCAAAGCACTTTTACAGCACATGCATACTTTTCTCCACCTTGTGGTCTGAAATTGTATTACAAGTAAGAACTGATGGATTATATTCCAATATATGTCCTTTAGCCAGGGGTGCTCCGCCAATGAGGCGAGTTGAGGCTGTCGCCTCAGGCAGCAGCACCCCACTAGGTACCAGGGGCAGCAAAAATGCTGCTCCTGGTACTTTAAGAGCGAATTTCTGGGGGGGGGGGCAGCAGCAACTGCTGCTGCCTCAGGCGGCAGAGGGGCCAGGATCGCCCCTGCCTTTAGCTATGAATAAAGTGGAACGTGTTTCTTCGCAAGCTGAAACTGGAAATGAGAGCATTATAAGTGTGTTAATGACATTACGTAACAGAGCTGTTTTTAGGAGCCTTGAGTCACGACGAGCAACTAATTATTTTTTTTGTGGTACACTGTAATTGGTGATTAATTCCTCTTGTTTTAAGCACATTTCCAGAACGTGTCAAGTAAATCTCATACTCAGTGTGTGGTGCAAACTGCACAGTAATTATTAACTTGGGGTTTTAGGATGAGTCATCTGGTTTGTTGAAAACTGAATATAAATCCAGTCTAACCCCGCTTATAGGCTTCTAGGCCTTACAGGTGATTTGCTCTTTTGCAGGGGGCAGTCTACTAGTTTATTCTTTGTCTCTATATCAAGTTACAAGATACATGCTATTCATACACTAAACACTACACCGAGGGGTGGGATTGACACTCTAGGTACACTTTTGCCTCTTTATAGGTCCCTGGCAAGGCCTCACCTTGTTCAGTTCAATTTTGGGCTCCAGTCCTTAAGAAGGGTTTTCTTTGGATAAGAGGCACTAGATTAGATGACATTACTGATAGATAGTGGGGGATCTTTTCCCCATAAAAAAAGAACAAAGAACTAGAGGCCAGCCCTTTAGGAACTGAAGAAGCAAAAATTGTTCTTAATAGTGATGACAGATTCCATAACTGTCTTTAAAGGAGAATTAAACCCTAAAGTTAAAAAAAAAAACCCTACACACTACCCTACATAGACCCCCCTCCCTCCTCCCCCCCCAGCCTAGCTGCTACCCTGGGCAAATGCCCCTAAGTCTTTACTTACCCCTCCATGCAGATTCTGTCCAGTGGAGTCCATCGCCATCTTCAGCCAATTCGGTAATCTTCGGAATGAGACCGGTGCTTCTGCAATTTTTGTGAGTGTCGGCGCATGCACAGTTGTTGTGAAATAGAAAATTGCTCCAACTGCGCATGAGCCGCTATGCCAGTCTCATTCCGAAGATTACCGAAGAGAAGAAGATGGCTGCCGTGAACTGCGCTGGACAGAATCTGCACCGAGGGGTACGTAAAGAGTTAGGGGCATTCAGGGGCGCTCCACCAATGAGGCGAGTTGAGACACTCGCCTCAGGCGGCAGCGCCCCCCTGGTTGCCAGGGGCGGCAAAAATGCCGCTCCTGGTAACTAAGAGCCGAATTTCCGGTTTTCAAACCGGAAATTCGGCTCTCTGCACTAAGCGTCGCGGACCGCCCCTGCCCTCTCCGTCGCTATAAAGGTTAGTGCCGTGGGGAGGGGTGGGGGCGGCGAAAGAAGGCCGCCTCAGGCGGCATTATAGCCAGAATCGCCCCTGGGGGCATTTGGTGGGGTAGCAGCTAGGCTGGGAAGGAGGAGGGAGGGGGGTCTATGTAGGGTAGGGGGGTAGGGTTTTTTTAACTTTAGGGTAGAATTCTCCTTTAAAGGACATGTAAAGCTTACATTTTCCTACCATCTATTTAAGATGGGCACCTCCTCGCACCTAAATGGCATTGTTTGTACTGCATATATCCCCTTCATATGCAGTAAGAACAATGCTTTCACCTGGCGCCCATTGTCCCTCTGACACATCATCAGTGACATTTACATCTGTAAAAAGCACATTTGTACTGTAGGGTGCATGCAATCAGGAATGCAGGCTGAAGCAGGCAGAACTTACTTTGATGAACAGTTCTGCTAGGAACGAGCCCTGTAATGATTAAGCTCAGCTCAGGAGACATGGTTAGGAGTAAAGATAGGAGCAGACAGCTAGGGAAGAGATTTTATGGGAACCAGCAATGCCAACATTTCATTGGCTGCTAAACTGGATGGTGTGTTTAGTGATATGAGCTGAGAAGAACTGAGTATGCTCATGAGTCAACAGCCATAGCAAATTACTGAGGAAGGGGGCCGAGTGGGTTAGAGAAAGAGAGAATCCTAAGTAATTAAGTGGATGATGCAGCTTTACTTATACTCTTTTAACAACCAGTAGGCAGGTATTTAAATAATTTAAAAAAAGCTGTTCACTGATTAAACCTGTGTATGGAGGGTTTACATGTCCTTTAAAGGAAAAACTATACCCCCCAAACAATGTAGGTCTCTATAAAAAGATATTGCATAAAACAGCTCATATGTAAAACCCTGCTTCATGTAAATAAACCATTTTCATAATAATATACTTTTCTAGTAGTATGTGCCATTGGGTAATCATAAATAGAAAATTGTCATTTTAAAAAATAAGGGCCGCCCCCTGGGATCGTAGGATTCACTGTACTCACAAACATACCAACAAACCATACATGTTAGGTCACATGAGCCAATTAACAGACAGAGTTGTGTCTTTTGCTTCCACACTTCTTCCTGTTACAGTTAGAGTTGAAGTATTTCTGGTCAGGTGATCTCTGAGGCAGCACAGAGACCATCACGAAATGGTGGCTCAAGGCAAGAGATGTAAAAGGGCAATATTTACTTAAATATTTATTCCAGTTTGGTGAGATTCTTTAATATGCCACTTAATATGATATGAACTATCTGTTGCTTAAGTGTTCATTTTGGGGGTATAGTTTTCCTTTAAGGGGTGTTGGATGACATCTTGGACAGTGATATTTCCTTTAGTCTTCCTCCCTGTTAAAGTAAACCAGGCAATCCCATCTAAATAAACACAACCACAGCGTTTTTTGCTATTGAGAAGTGCTCTACTCATTCTTTAATTTATTACCAGGCAATCCCATCATATTGGGTCCATTAATAAGGGGCAGACATGTTACATTTGGGGATCCAAGCACAATCCATTTGGGGATCCAAGCACAAAGTAAGTTTGTAAAGGTAAACAATTTCCACAGTGGCAAAGCACTGACATTTTCTGTGCCTCTGGCATATGTACAATATATAAATGCCCCCAAGATGCCAAACATGCTGAAGGTGATACCCGCAGGTAGATTATCATTTTCTCCCAAGTTAATTAACACAGTAGGATATGTACCGTGCAAAGGTGCACAGTCTCTTGTTATTATACAAGCCCTTTTTGCATAAACAAACACAAACTAGATTTGTATCATATGTTCAACTTGAATCTCATGACTTTGTGTTGCTGTAACTAAGGTTACCAGATAATATGGAAATTCAGGGACACTTCTAATAAATGCATGTTGCAGAGCTGCATAAAATTAAAATGCAATCAGTGCAGCTGGATTTTCTAGAAGTGTCTTTGAATTTTTAAGCAATCTGTTAACCTTACGATAAGCCCTAAAATGCTTATCATAGGGTTTCCAATTTTGCAAAAGGCAGGCAATATATATCAGTGAATCAGGGCCCAGGTACAAGTCTATGCCGCATTGCCCTGTAATGCTTTTTCTTTGCCGTCTGTCCATAAAGGGCAGAGTTAGTTGGGCCTTATGTTGCTTTATCCAAATAAAAGCTAATGCTCCAGTGAAAAGGGAAATTCCATTTTTTTGTGTATGTCACTAGCACTTTGGTTTATTTTTAAAGCACGCAGATAATCAGAAATTCAAAGTTTGCTCAGTAGAGGGCGGTGTGCTGGTTCCCAACAAATACTTTGTTGGTTTATCCTAGCGTATAAGTACATTATAAGCACCTTATCGGTTTACGTGTCAGACAGAGAGAATAGAAAGGGATAATGAAGAAGTGCAATCAACAACAGTTATTTTACGCTTAAAAAAACTTTAATACCGTTGAAAATGAATGTATATTGAAGAAATGCTTAGAATTACATATTCTTCCTTGTGCAAAATTATAATATCATTGGAAACATTGGCCTACATTACAAATATTGCATCTTGTCAACTAGCTTTTTAAAACGCTGTGTAACTGATATTTGTGGTTATACATAGCTGTTCACCCCCTACACTCACTTGCTGTCTAATTGATTTAGTGTTACTTATAGAACACATGGTGATTCTTAGTGCAGCACATTTTAGCTGGCTTAATAATGCCTTAAACTGCCAAATCAATAACTGAAGCATGAGTGCACGCTTGGGCTAAAACGTAGCCTGGAGTTCCCAGGAATTTTACATTTCAAGTGGATGTGAGCTATAGCAGGTCTGTGAACCTTTTCGGCTGCCCAATATGTGCCGGACTGAAAAGCAGCATGTCTGTGCTCTATTATTATTATTGCTAGAGATTTAACTATCCTTAAACATTGTTTACCCAGCAATAGTTCTATGTGCTCAGTAGCCAAGGAAGGAAATACTTTTTTTCAGCTTCAGTAAAAACAATAGTATTATTGATATTTCCATTGATGATGTCCATTTGTTTAACCATTTTAATAAAGAGATAAAAACTTGCAAGTATGTTAAAGGAGAACTAAGCCCCATATCACCTGGGATAACAATCTGTTGCTTGACAAATTAGTAGTTTAACAGGCTTGGCATGGGCCAAAACCCAAGTGGTAATTTTGAAAGCAAAACACATAGTTCAAAGTGTAGAAAAATGCAGCTATCAGTCATTTTGCACACTGTGTTCTGCTCCGTGCTACGTGTCTGTTTCGGAGCGCAGAGATCTGCAACTTGCCCCATGAATACAGTGCTGGTTGTATTAGTCTGTGCTGCATTGGCTCCATTAAATAATGGTACCAGTATGGTTATAACAGATACAGAAAAGGCAAATGTGCTTAATCAGTTCTTTTCTTCAGTGAATGCAATAGAGGAGTCTGAGTTCGCAGGCTCACTTCATAGCTGCACTAATGGCTCAGCTCAGCTCAATCTAGTCAGTGGTTGACTCAGGATATGATTCATAAATCTTTAATAAAAATTAATGTAAACAAGGCTCCAGGGCCTGATGGCATACACCCCGGGTTCTAAGAGAGCTTAGTTCAGTTTTAGACCAGCCCCTATTTCTGATTTTCTCAGATTGGAGAAAAGCTGATGTTATTCCAATATTTAAAAAGGGATTACGATCTCAGCCTGGCAATTATAGGCCAGTAAATTTGCCATTTTTGAAGGCTTGTTAAGGGATCACATTCAAAATTTTGTCCTAGTGAATGGCATTATGAGCAGCCATCAGCATGGCTTTATGAAGGATAGGTCATGTCAAACAAATTTCATTGCTTTTTATGATGTGGTAAGTAAGATGCTGGACAGTGGGGGGGGGGGGGGCAGTAGATGTTATTTATTTGGATTTTGCCAAAGCATTTGATACTGTGCCCCACAAACAACTGCTTTCTAAACTAAGGTCTGTTGGGCTTAATGAAGTCGTTTGCACATGGATAGGAAACTGGTTACAGGATCGGGTACAGAGGGTGGTTGTTAATGGTACATTCTCTACTTGGAGTAAGGTTCTTAGTGGGGTCCCTCAGGGCTCGGTATTGGGTCCACGTTTATTTAACTTGTTCATTAATGACTTAGGGGAGGGTATTGTAAGTAATGTATCAGTGTTTGCAGATGACACAAAATTATCCAGCCCAATTAATTCCATCCAAGATGTGGCATCCTTGCAACACGATCTTGACAAACTGGCAATCTGGGCAGCTAAGTGGCAAATGAGATTCAATGATGATAAATGTAAAGTCATTCACCTGGGATGTAAAAATATCCAAGCCACTTATACCCTTAATGAGACTGCACTAGGCAAATCAATTATGGAAAAGGACCTGGGAGTCCTACTTGGCTGTAGCAAGCAATGCTAGTCAGCATAATCAATGGCAAATAAGGTCTTGAGCTGAATTAAAAGGGGCATATAGTCAAGGGAGGAGGGGGTCATTCTTCCACTGTATAGAGCACTTGTAAGGCCCCATCTAGACAGTTTTGGTCTCCATCACTCAAACAGGAAATTATTGTATTAGAGAGGGTACAGAGATGGGCAACTAAGCTGATGAAAAGGTATGGAAAATCATAGCTATGAGGAAAGACTGGCCAAATTGGGGATGTTCACGCTGGAGAAGAGGCGCTTAAGGGGTGATATGATAACTATGTATAAATATATAAGGGGATCATATAATAATCTCTCTAATGCTTTATTTACCAGTAGGTCTTTCCAGCTGACACAAGGTCACCCATTCCGATTAGAAGAAAAGAGGTTCCGCCTAAGTATTCGTAAGGGTTTTTTTACAGTGAGAGCTGTGAAGATGTGGAATTCTCTCCCTGAATCAGTTGTACAGGCTGATACATTAGATAGCTTTAAAAAGGGGTTGGATGGCTTTTTAGCAAGTGAGGGAATACAGGGTTATGGGAGATAGCTCATAGTACAAATTGATCCAGGGACTAGTCCGCTTGCCATTTTGGAGTCAGGAAGGAATTTTTTCCCCTCTGAGGCAAATTTGAGAGGCTTCAGGTGGGTTTTTTTTTGCCTTCCTCTGGATCAACTAGCAGTTAGGCAGATTAAAAAAAACAAAAAACTAAAAGGTTGAACTTGATGGACGTGTGTCTTTTTTCAACCTTACTCACTATGTTACTATGTTACCTCCCAACATTTTGGAAATAGAGAGACAAAAAGGATTTGCTGATCAGCAGAATTTTTCGACAACGCCCACAGTTGTGGCCACACCCCCTAACTACCATGTTCATTTTACTAAATTTGGCAGGTTATGAAAGTTTGAACATATTTCTGTGGTTTTCACATGCTATTACAATTTAGCTAATGAAGGTGAATTGCCCTTTAAGCTGCAAGTCAGTTTCTCCAAGAGACCTCCTCTTCTTTAACTGTTACAAAAGTATCTATTCTGGGCTCTCTGCCTATAGCCAATTAAGTTAGAAACATTGTACTTTTTACTGGCTATCAGTGCAGGAGATCAAAAAGGGAATAGAGACATTTCAATAACAAACCCAGGACTGCGGGTTGAGCTGTCAATATCGGGACTGTCCCACGAAAAACAGGACAGTTGGGAGGTATGGTGCAAAAGAACAAGAACGGATTGCACACTCAATTTTCAAAATTCAAAAAAAGTAAATAATATTTATTACAGAAAAAAATGGGGGGTAACAGAAATTATTAAAATAATAAGTAAGCCCAACGCGTTTCAACCATAGTGGTCTTCCTCAAGGGCACAAATAATAAATAATAAAAAAGAAAAAGGCAGGAGGTATGGTGCAACTTAGGGAGGAGTCGCAGGCCGCTACTGGGACCTGTCCTTGCAGCATTCCCCAGGGTGTAAGCAGGGGCGCTCCACCAATGAGGCTAGTTGAGCCACTCGCCTCAAGCGGTAGTGCCCCCCGGGCAGCAAAAATGCCGCTCCGGTAACTAAGAGCCGCATTTCCGTTTTTCAACACAGGAAATTAGGCTCATCTAGTGCAGATTGCGCTCTCTGCACTAGCGACGTGCAGCGCCCCTGACCCCCTCCTGCGTTGAAAAGGTGAGCGCCGTGAGGAGAGGTTGAGGGCGGCAACGGAAGGCCGCCTCAGGCAGCATAAAGGCAGGGATCGGCGCTGGGTGCAAGTGCTCATGTGCCACCTTAGAGCTCCAGCATTTGTGTCCCCGACTCCCCATGAAACATAAATGACTCCTGACATCTCTATGACAGGTTTAAAAAATGGAGAAGACTAAATTAGCCTACCGATGAAGACCTTTTCTGACACATCTACAGAGGCCCCAATTATGTTCTGATCACTAGTTTGGTGACCTCAAGAAATGAGCATATCTTTCCAGGTACGGCAATCTTTAGGCAGCATCATTAATGCTGGACATAAATTGGCTTATCTTTCCTGCATGTTTAGCAGGTAGGCATGAAAAAGTAAACACTAGTGTCAGACTTCACCTACCTGATAGACTCCAGCCATAAAAGTAACAGTGGCTCCAACTGTGATTGCAAAACAACTTCTGTCACAGGTCATGGCCACTGTCTGATTCTGATCAAATGGGCTGTGGGTGGTATTTTCATTTAGTGCATCTAGCACCGTGATCTGTCCTTTGTGGCTGTCCAGACTGTCGTAACCAGCAACTTGTAGTTCCCGATCCACCACTTCACCCACCATCAAGCACAACACTCCAAATATCCCAACATGGATATGTCTAGAGGTTCCCATAAAGAAATAAATAATGCAGGCAAAAAATGAAGTGTAGAGGCCAAAGATTGGCTCCTGTCCTGCTAAAAGAGAATATGCAATTGACTGAGGCACCAGAAGTATTGCCACAATGAGTCCAGACATCATGTCCCCCAGGAGGTATTCCTTCAGCTTGTAAGAGGGCAGCCACTCTAACACAGGGAAGAAGCTGAACAACAACTCCTTGGCTTTCCCGGGAGAACAGCTGCATGTCTTCCTTACTTTCTCAGCTAAGCGGCTCCTTAAACTCATGGGTTTTTTCACCTTTTCTTCCAAAAATATAGTACCAGGGGAGCATCTGTAAACAGCTTTGGCGTCTTCATTGCTTTCTGTTTCCATCCTTACTGATGGGGATTACCTGATAAATGAAAAAAATATATATAGCTTTCTTAATTATTATGGGAAGTGCATTAAAAGATTACAGTTATGAGCAATTGTCATTACTATTGGAAGTTGGGCCTTACTGTGGAGTGGCCCATACAGGGTGTTTCACTTCTAGGTTAACTTTTAGTATGGTATAGAATGGCCAATTCTAAGCAACTTTTCAATTGGTCTTCATTGTTCATTTTTTATAGTTTTTTTCATTATTTGCCTACGTCTTCTGACGCTTTCCAAATTTCAAATGGGGGTCACTGACCCCAGATGAAAAAAAAAAATACTCTGTAAGGCTACAAATGTATTGTCATTGCTACTTTTTATAACTCAGCTTTCTATTCAGACCCTCTCCTATTCATATTCCAGTCTCTTAGTCAAATCAATGCATGGTGGCTAGGGTAATTTAGGCCCTAGCAACCAAATTGTTAAAACGGCAAACTGGAGAGCTGCTGAATAAAAAGCTAAATAACTCAATAACCACAAATGCTAAAAATTGAAAACCAACTGCATATTGTCTCAGAATATCACATCATAATAAAAGTAAGTGATGCTGTTGAGGAATATGTATGCAATGATGAACCGTGACACCCAAAAATATGTCACAGGACAACCAAAAGTATTATAAGGATAAAGAAGGTGCTTTTCATTACTTTCTGGTTTCAATTTCCCTGTTGAGGCAAATGCCAGAGGGGCTGCTATAAGGTCCCATAGAAAGTCAGTATTTAGTGGGCTGATGGGAGCTGTTTGGGCCTCTTTGTGGGCTGATTGAGTTTCTGTGTACCTGAAATGGCAGGGCCTATTTTAATTCTCAGTCCAGACCTGAGGCACAACATATATTCACGTCCAACTAACATAGCAATCTCCCTGTTGCACTTGCAAGAGTATCCCAGAAAGCAGACAGGCATATTGTCCAATTCTTACTCTGACTGGCCTTCAGACTGACCAGTAGTGTGGGACCACTTATACCCGGTACATGAGTAAAATGCAGCTTCACCCCCAGGAAGGCCACCCGGATATAACCCATATGCATACTGTACTGCCACCTTGCAGGAAGAATACAATAGGAATGCAATGCCTATAATAAACATAATATAGTGAATAAAATACCCACCTATTGTAAAATATAATTATATTAAAAGTTACTGTAAAATTCCATAACTGTATAAAAGCACAAGGCCAAGGGTTGAGTTGTTTTTTACAAAAGAGGGTAAATTATTTTTGATAACACAGGTAATACAAGTGCCATTACTATGGTCAGTTATAACTGATGACTGCAATAAGCACTGCTGATCAGAATATAATTTACAGGCTAGGGTTTATAAATAGAGGATGTTATAGTAATAAAAATATTTCCTATGTTCTGTATAACCAGGATATATGAATGCCTGACTGTGAGTTGCAGCCTGATAATGAAAATTACTACAAGCAGCCTGTCATGACATAATCACCTGTCTGATTCGAGGCATGTCCCCACCTGTTATTTACAAATTATAAAGACACAAGTTATAGCATACAGAACATGTTGCCACCTGTAGGAATACTACACTGATACAGAACATAATCTTACCAGGACATGTAAATTATATTTTAGTACAAAGCACAATATTTACATCCAGATTGATACATATATATAATTATAATACACAAAAGTCATGCATATCTTGTAAATTATATCCTTATATATGGTGAGTTCTGATGTCATCAGTTATAAACGGTGAGTTCTGATGTCATTTCTGTCACATGACTCACTGAAACTTGTGTAAAATATGAGGACATTAGAAGTTACCTCGGAGTTCCATGACCTCAGCTTTCAGCCTCGTGTTTTTATATGGTCATGAAACTCCTCAGTAACTTTTAATATCTTTATAATTTACAAGAGGGGGTACTTTATTCACTATATAACACACAAAAGCCATGAATATCCTGTACATTATATCCTTAGTGATGTCATTGGTTATAATTGGAGTTTAGTGATGTCATTTCAGTCAATTGACTTACTGAAACTTGTGTATTATAAGAAATAAAGTTCCCCCTTCGGCCTTGAACTTTTATATGGTCATGGAACTCCTCAGTAACTTATAATATCATTATATTTTACAATAGGGGGCACATTATTCACTTTATTACATATATATATATATATATATATATATATATATATATATATATATATATATATAAACACCACACTCACACCAATCAGAATATTAACAGTCTGTATAAATGGCACGCTGTCTGTCATAATGGATAATGGATTGTCCTTATGGTTCAAATTCTGTATTCCAGTGCTCCTCAACAGGTTGCAGCCCCCGTGTCAGGATGCCAGAATTCCAAGTAGCAATAAAGTAATACTGGGAGAACAAGTTATATATTCAAATCATCATTCTGTATTTATTGCAGGAAAATCGTGCACTAACTGTCTGTTATAACAACTGTATGAATGGATCATGAATACTGATCTTAAAGTGATTACGTTAACGTTTAATATGTTATAGAAGGGCTTATTCTAAGAAATTTTCCAATTGCCCTTTTCCTTTTTTTTTTTGTTAATTGTTTTTGAATTATTTGCTGCCTTCTTCTGACTCTCTCCAGCTTTCAAATGGGGGTAAAACAAATACTCTGTAAGACTAAAAATGTATAGTTATTGCTATATTTTACTACTCTACTGTTTTAGGCCCTTTCCTATATTTATTCCAGGCTCTTATTCAAATCAATGCATAGTTGCTAGGGTAATTTGGACCCAAGCAAGCAGACTACTGAATCTGCAAACTGGAGAGCTGCTGAATAAAAAGCTAAATAACTAAAAAAATGAAAACCAATTACAAATCGTCTTAGAATATCGCTCTCTACATAAAACGGGAAGTTCATTTAAAGGTGAACAACCCCTTTTATATTGACAAGTTGTATGAATGACACACAGATGGCACTGAAAGTCCATTGAGAAGAGTCCAGTGTTTACACTAACACCTGTCAGGGGATGTGAGAGTTAAAGTTCTGTCCCTCCAGCTGGGGAGACTCCATGCCATCATGAAAATAAGAAGCAATTCCTGGCACTGACAAGTAGTTACTTTGCATTTGGTGTAACATGGGAAAAAATTGTGAGCAGAGGAAGGGCTGGATCATTGTTACCTCCCCAGTCCATGTGATCTAGTTCTCATCTTCCTCCCCTGCCAGCTAAAAGCTCTGGATGTTGCAAGTTGAAGTTCAAGAGTAGTTGTATATAAGTGCTGTTGGGGGAAAACACATTAGAAATGGACAGACCTGAGTAATGAATGAGAGCCGGCTACACGCTGCTGTCACCGTCCCAATTGCCACTGTGTCACTTCTCCCCCGACAGCTCCTCTTTAGTTACTCAGTCAGTCAGTTCCTCCGGTACGAGACTTCTAGCCACGCCCCCTCGTTCTCCGGCCTAAACTCGCTGTCAGTGAGGGGAGGGGGCCGGAGCACAAACGTAACCTTCATACACACAGGGAAAGACCTGGCAAATAGGGTTACTGCAAACGATGTGTCACGTATCTTGCCATCTAATTCCCTCACCTCGGATAAACCTCACACACATTTTAAAAATCAGAAGGATTTCCCCCCCAGGAATTAAAAAGGGAATGGGCTGTTATATAAAGTAGGCGCTTTCAGGAAATTTGGTCAGATGAGGGCCGTGTTAGTGAAGGCTTCTCGTTCTACAACGTGTTTGTGTGAGCTGCAAGCTGCCAGCTTATCTGCACGTGTGGCATTAGCCTCAGATGTACTTTGTGAGGGGGGTTATACTGAAATGACAGTTGCTCATTGTCCTGTCCTCCTCATGCAAACTCAGGCTGGGCTACTACTACAATTATTGTCTTGTATGGCGGCCCCTCATGTGATCATGCAAGCTTCAGGCCTTACCCACCCAGCATCAACATGGCTCCCTGCAAATCTCTCCCAATCTTGTAAGTTATTCAATGGCAGTGTGCCAACATTAGCCTAATTAGTATTAACTCAAACAACACTGCTAAAACTTAACGGGGTCATTAAAGTCAACTGAAACAGTACATATATCATTTATGCTTAATTTTTGACCGGCCCTTGTAATACTGGCACATGCAGATCTATATATAGTGTACAGCTGGCCTTACACAGGCAGCTTTAAACTATCAATTAAGTCCTGTCATATGTATAGGCCCTCTCTGACAGTCACATGGCTGAAAATCAGATATCTGCAGGGCTGGTTTAAAAAAAATCCCTTCAGACAGGAATTGCATTGATAAGTTTATGTTGCCCTTTCCCGACAGGCATGAGTAGGCCTCCATTATGATCCGATCATTGGGCCAAACGAACGTATCTGTTGTGGTTGAAGCAACTTGTAGGTGAATATACATTCATCCACAACCAACGCCAAAGGGCATATCTTTATATGTATGGGCAGCTTAGCAGTTCGACAAACTTGTTTACGAAGGCAGTTGCCACCATCCCACTTTTTTCCTGCCTTGGTAATAGGGTTGCCACCGGGCCAGTATTTTACTGGCCTGGCCGGTAAAAATTATGCTTAATGCCAAAGTTATTAATAGGAATAAGCGTCAAGAATAGAGGAAGGCCAGTATTTTTTTCCAGAAAAGGTGGCAACCCTACGTGTTAATAGAATAATGTCATAGTTCGACAAACTTGTTTACGAAGGCTGTTGCCACCATCCCACTTTTTTCCTGGTTTGGTAATAGGGTTGCCACCGGGCCGGTATTTTACTGGCCTGGCCGGTATTTTACTGGCCTGGCCGGTAAAAATGATGCTTGATGCCAAAGTTATTAATAGGAATAAGCGTCAAGAATAGAGGAAGGCCAGTATTTTTTTCCAGAAAAGTGGCAACCCTACTTGTTAATAGAATAATGTCATAGAAAAGCTAAAATGTGGCTACCATAGTTGAAACCTACTCACAACCATGGGTGTTTCTATACCCCTTGACTCACTGAGTCGGCATTACTTTTGCTGCTCCCTAGGTTTACCTCCAGGAGCTCTGTCCCAGGTCGAGGGGGGCTAGATTGTTACTGCAGATATTCTTAACTGCCTCATGGCAGCAGCGCCCCTGCCCACAGTCATTTGGCTGGCAAAAATTATGTTGGTGCTAATGTTATAAATAGGGAAGAAAGGTAATAGAAAGGCCAGTCATTTTTGTTCCCCAGAAAAGGCCACCCTATCAGTAAGCTCACAATTCCCTCAGCAGAAGTTCACAGATCTTCCACACAATCCTTTAAGGGGTTGTCAATGTTTAAATCAACTTTTAGTATGATGCAGAGAGTGATATTCTGAGACAACTTGCAATTGGTTTTTCATTTTTTTATCTGGGGTTTTTTGCATTTTTTAGCTTTTTATTCAGCAGCTCTCCAGTTTTCTGGTTGCTGTGGCCCAAATTACCCTAGCAATCATGCATTGATATGAATAGGAGAGGGCCTGAAAAGAATGTAAAAAGTAGCAATAACAATAAATTTGTACTCTTACAGAGCATTTGTTTTTTTTTTTGGTGGGGTCAGTGACCCCAGTTTCAAAGCTAGAAAGACTCCTCTTAGCAATCTTTTTCTATACTCTCGTTATTCTCTTCTCTCTTCATGCCAGAGCCAGACCAGAGTAAGATTTTATTGACAGTTAGGTCATATAGCCTTTGGGGGTGCTCTTTTTGCCTTAGAACTTACTCTTTCAAAATAACTGACTCACAAATGCTGTCTCTATAGATTTTGTTTGTGCTGGAGTCAGTAATTTGAGTTAGCTCTAATAACATTTGCGAGAAAGGGAGCCCAATTAAAAGATGTAATAGACCAGTCAATCAAAATATGACCCTGACTTCTACATGAAGACAGAATGAAGAGAAACAGGTAACTGGGAGGGACAAAGTAAAAGTAAGTTTAAGAAACTGTACAGAATTTGAAATTAATTATATTAAATAAGTTTTTTTTACCATTAGAGGAGGCTTATATTAAATTAGCATTTTTGTGATTGTTCAATAAAATATAGAAATCAGTATTGGCAACAGACACCCAGTATTGAAAAAAAGTCCAGCAGTGTGTCTTGAAACATGCAAGAGAGGAAAATTGTCCATGAATTCTTGTAAGCACATGGGTGTGTTTATTGTACAGGTATGGGATCTGTTACCAGAAAGCTCTGAATTACAGGAAAGTGTGTCTCCTATAGAGTCCATTTTATCCAAATAATCCAATTTTTTTAAATTATTTCCCTTTTCTTTGTAACAATAAACAGTAGCTTGTACTTGATCCAAACTAAGATATAATTAATCCTTATTGGAGGCAAACCCAGCCTATTGGGTTTATTTAATGTTTACATGATTTTATAGTAGACTTTGGGTATGAAGACCCAATTACAGCAAGATCCATTATGTGGAAACACCCAGGTCCCGGGCATTCTGGATAACAGGTCCCATACCTGCATACAAACATGCTGCACTGTAATCATCAAATTTTGTTTGTGTTTGCTCACAGCTCAAAGTGCTGGAATTCTCTTTGTGTTGTTGCATAATAGTGGAAACCTATCACACTCAACACATAAGAGGGACATACAGGAAAACCCAGTGTATTATACATACTGTATTTTACACACAACCCACCCCATTGACATTCTTGAGGGAATTCCCTGCTCCTGTGTGCCCCAGAACACCTATTAATGACCCATTAGCCGTGTCCCTGGCAACCTGCACTAATTGGATGCTTGTGGCCCATATGAATGACTAGGGCCTTGATCAGTATGTGATGGTTTTGGGGAACAGTTGTTTTGTCCTGAAATGCATATCCCTATGCCAGTAATGAATGCTCCATTTATTTTCCTCCTGTAAGATCTGATTTGACTGCCCCTAATTAGTATGTAGGTAAATACATATTAAAATTTTTGGAGATATAAGTAGGATCTGCTTCTTCTATAGTTATGCTCCTAGGGAACAACTGCAACCATTTATTTTTGTTTATACTACCTCTCTGTGTAAAGCAGGGAGTGTGAGGTATTGTCTAACTTTTCAGGTTGAAGTATTGTATCAGGGGTTGTTCTCAGCCTTTGTGTACAAAAACTAGTGACGTGAAGTTCTGTGTTTGTGTAGCAGTGATTTTACAAAGAGAATGAACATTGGTGACCAGGGTTCATTGAGGTGAAATGACCTACAAGCAAACAATGAAAGTGCCCTTGTGTAAAAGTAACAAATGTATTCATTCATAAACAGAAAGAGGAGCAGTTCCTTCGATGTCCGTTATTGTGCTTTTTTTCTTCCTTTTTCGTTACATTTTTTGCACAGTTGAGAGACTATAAAAGGACGGCAGGAGAGAGACATTTTCGAAAGGCTAACTATTTCTATACTTGTACTCTGTTACACATTGTTATAGTGTACGTTATTGTGCTTTGCAAGTTTCTAGTAGCAAGATAAATAGAACTAATTGAAACTGTGGTATATATTTCTCTGTATGGCAAAATGTAGGATCAAGTGTGGACTTGGGCATGTGCTTGTGAGCATAGCTGGTTCCAGCTTTCCTAAAACACAGATTTGAATCCATAGCAAGCTATTAAAACCTGCAGGCCTGATACTAGAATTGATAACCAATTAATAAAACGTTGTTACGTTTTCATACAGAAGCCTGAGCCCTGGTTTAATGCAGATGCGTGATCTATATAGTTTGCATATATTTATCTGTATAGTACGAACTGTGAAGAAATACTGTCATTGGAATCAGGCCCGGACTGGAAATTTCCATGAAACCACAGTGAAGCAATTCCAGTCATGAGCATAGGGCTGTGAAGCCCGACATCCATCGTCGCTCGTTGTGCCATCTGACAAAATTACTCCTTATCGGCCTGTATATAAGTGTGTGTGTGTTTAAAGGGATTCTGTGATGATTATTATGGTGTCATTTTTATTTCTAAATTAGACTGTTTACACTGCAAATAATTCACTATACCATATAAAACTTCATTCCTAATCGAACAAGTGTATTTTTTTTTAGTTGTAATATTGGTGTGTAGGCAGCCATCTCAGGTCATTTTGCCTGGTCATGTGCTTTCTGAAAGAGCCAGTACTGAACTTTGGAAGTGCTTTCTGACAGCCGATTGTTTCTCCTACTAAGCGTCAGGCCACATGAGTAGATTCGGGGAGATTAGTCACCCCTGTGACAAATCTCCTCTTCTTCGGGCGACAATCTCCCAGAACTACCTTCCCCCTGCCCTCCGCTGGCTAAAATGAAAATTGACTGCGGCAATGCACATGTGGCGATTCATGCTCGTGTGGCCAGACCGTTAATGTAACTGAAGGTGTCACAGTGGGACATGTTTTTTTACTTTTGAGTGTTGTTCTTAGATCTGCCAGGGAGCTGTTATCTGGTTACCTTCCCATTGTTCTGCTGATGAGCTGCTGGGGGGGAAAGGAAGGGGGTGATATCACTCAAACTTGCAGTACAGCAGTAAAGAGTGACTGAGTCACATGACTGTTGGCACCTGGGAAACTGACAATGACTAGCCCCATGTCAGATTTCAAAATGAAATATAAAATAATCAGTTTGCTCTTTTGAAAAACAGATTTCAGTGAAGAATTCTGCTGATGCAGCACTATTAACTGATGTGTTTTGAAAAAAAACAAAACATGTTTTCCCATGACAGTATCCCTTTAATGATCCACCAAAAAATGCATAAAATAATAATAATTCCATATATAAAGTGTCTGAGGGATCAATTTATGTAAGTGCCTACGTCAGTATTAGCCAGAATTAGTTACAAAATCATGCACTAGTGGAGTCAGTTGAAGTGTAGTGGAACAAAGTGATTCAAAACTACCTTTAAGCATACAAAACAGTGGCGTAGTTAGTGAAATTCAGAAAGGACTATTGTACTTCATGCAGCTTTTGCAGCTAAGCAAACAGTGACATGAAATATTTGACGACTCTGCAACCTGTTTACGCTGCTTTATAAATATGGCTCACACAGTTGCCTGAAAAAGGTGGAATAATGAGTGACCTCCTCTGCAATAGGACATTGATTGTCATACAGTACAATGGTTGCAGTTCATCAGTCAATGGGCTTTCCAGATACATTTTAATCCCTGGGTATATTCTACATTTTTGAACAGAGAGTTGGTAAGGTTTTGTACATACATGTAATTTTAGGTTTGCTTGCTGTCTATTGCCCTCTGGTCAAAGTTTCTACTCAACACCGCTGCATTTTCTGAAGGGAATATTTACATGAAAACAACTGGAATGTTGCAAACAGATATGCCTGATGTCTAATGTAATATATCTAACAACTCGGGCACAATATAATACAGGTATGGGATCTGTTATCCAGAAAACCATAGCCGTCATTTTATTCAAACAATCCAAATTTTTAAAAAAGATTTTGTTTTTCTTTGTAATAATAAAACAGTACCTTGTACTTGATAAAAACTAAGATAGGGTGTGTTTATTGTATAGGTATGGGATCTGTTATCCTGAAAGTTCCGAATTACAGGAAAGGCCGTCTTCCATAGAGTCCGTTTTATCCAAATAATCCAATTTGTTTTTAAATTATTTCCTTTTTCTCTGTAACAATAAAACAGTACCTTTACTTGACCCAAACTAAGATATAATTAATCCTTATTGGAAGCAAAACTAGCCTATTGGGTTTATTTAATGTTTACTTGATTTTATAGTAGACTTAAGACACGAAGAGCCAAATTACGGAAAGATCTGTTATCCGGAAACCCCAGGTCTCGAGCATTCTTTATAAAACACTTTAATTTTTTGATGTTACTGTTCCTTTAAGTCTGTTCAAACCTTGCAGTCCTCTTCTTGACATTAACTGCATAAACAACATAAACATTGCTATGCTTTGTAGCAAAAAGATGGCATGGACAAATTCATTTTACACCATATTTAGACTGTGAATATATCTTCCAAATTTATTTTTTATAGCCGTTAGTGATTTTATACATTGGTATATAGTGCAAACGCAATGCAAAAGTATGCAATCTCACAACAATATTATCTTATTCAAATAAAGATCATGGGGCTGATTCATCAAAAATCGAGTTGGTGTTTTATACTCGTAAGGAGTTCATTTAACTTATATAGTGTTGGGGCACCAGATCCGTTAAAGCAGCAGCAGAAATAAATTCCCCATATGCTCGTGATGTCATAAAATGCAAAGCGACATGGTCTTTATATATCTGGCATCTGTGAATTAACACTGCCTTAGTGAACGAATCTCCGAATTCCTGTGCTCGGATTTCATGTAACAAACAAGGAACAAGCATTTCCATGATCAGAGTGAGTCAGCATAAAGAAACTCCTACCAATTCACTTCTGTGACCTGTTGATGATAGGGCACATTCATCTTCCCTGAGTTCTAGTATTTCCATATAAAGACATATGTTGTTGTTCCCTCTCAGTTCATTTGTGTTTCATGGGAGATACAAACATACCAGAAGCCACAGTACTCTGTAAAGGTCTGTTAAAGGTCTTTTAAAGGGCTGGAATAACAATACATTTGCCTAAATGTGCCTGACTTGGATTGCTGCAGTACCAGTTCTCTATACAGACATTCTCTTCACTGGGAAATCTCCTTCAGTTCAGAATGGTGGGTTCTGGAAGAACAGCCCAGCACGGTGTTTTGACAGCTGCCGTGGACCCGCACTCTGTCACCCCTTAAATCAATACGTTGTTTTGTCTAAAGTTGCAAATGAAGAAATAATTGTGATATTTGTGTGACTTGCTGAGTAATCAATGAAGACGTTTCACTACTCATCCGAGCAACTTCTTCAGTTCAATATAACTTTTAAATGCTACCAAAAATAAAGTTGAAGTACCTTCAACACGTGGTAGATTAAATTACGGCTATGACAAATATACAGTGTGTTCTTATTGGAGGAAAACACAATGGAGAAAAAAAACAATACTACGCTGATTGCCCCTGAACTGGCCTGATAATCTACAGGAGAGCTTTGCGGCCAAAATGCTACCCAAAAATGCATTGTGTGGCATAGCCCTTAAAGGAGAAGTTTACCAGTAAACCCTCAAAGTAATGGTGCTCTGAGTCCTCTGTGAAAAGAAACACTACATTTCTTTCCTTCTATTGTGTACACATGGGCTTCTGTATTAGACTTCCTGTTTTCAGCATAAACCTCCAGGGTTAGGGCTTGAGCATGCTCTGTTTGCTCCTCTCTCCCTATCCCCTCCCTTCCCCCCCTTCCTGCTATAATCTTAGCCCAGAGCTATGAGTGAGCAGAGAGAGACTCAGACAGGAAGTGATGTCATACCACGCTAATATGGCTGCTGCTATCCTAAACAAACACAGAGAACTTCTGTGGCTGTTTACTCAGGTATGGTAAAGCATTTGAATTCTGCAGAATAAATATAGTGTTATAGCTTGCACTATTGTGGCAAATCTATTGGCAATAAACTGCTTTGGTAGCTTTCCCTCTCCTTTAAACTTCACTATGAATATGAAAGAACAGCAGCCTCAGCAATGACAACATTTGCAGCCTTTTACTATAACTGGGAGATCAGATCTGAATTTAACACAGCAGATCCTAATTAACATGCTCAGGCACACCGACTATACAATGGCATTTATACCATGTTTTGTCACTCTTTTTGCATAACTCTTTGTCTAGAAGCAGCAGCTTGTACCCAGCTTCCTCTCTGCCCTCCCCTGATTCCTTCTATATTCCTTTATATAGTATTGACAATAAAAAGTAAATTAGAAAAATGTATAAATTGCATATGTGCTCACAGCACATTCAGTATATTTAGATTTATAACTTTATTTAGTCTCACTTTAAGCACAACTTTTTTGTTAAGGACTTAATTAACAAAGTCCTTAAATATTTATAGCCTGGAAATTTGGGGAAACTATTGTCTGAAAAATGTTTTTGACTTTTAATTACCCTGGAAAAACAATTATTAATATGTTTAATCACTGTTAGTTTGTACTTTAATTGTTTCTACCTTTTTTTAGTCAAGGGATTTAAGCTGTCTGTATAGTATAACGTCATCGTCAATGGTCAGTATCTAAATTAGGCCACTACTGAAAAATTAAACCAGGACCTGACAGGAGCATTTATAATTTTGATATGGCAGAAGGGATCTTCAGCAAGCTAAGTCTGATAAATGGAAAATAAACTGCTGAGAAACAGGATGTATTTGCGCCTCCTGCTCGTGTAGAACAAACAAAGAGATAGCATAGCAGGGATAAAGCACAGCCCAGATGACTAATGGATAGTTGCCAGTTTGCATTTACTTCCTTTCAGCTACTGCACTGAATTATGGGTTTCCGTGTCAGACAGTGGCCTGTGCAGCACAGTTATGTACATTATCTTTATAGCAGACCATCACTCAACAGATATGGTTGGGTAGATAAGGTTAAGGAAAGGAAAATTGTCAGTCACTGTGAAGAAGCAGTTTTGCCGTTCATCAGTCCAAAAGAAATTGAAATATGTCATTGAAAGATAAAGGAAAGTCTGTCTAGCACATCTCCTGTCTGTAATAGGTTCCAGTCCCCACATTTTCCAAGGGAGTAAAGACCCTTGGATTATTACCACTGCTTTTGCCCTTGTTCTATTACAGTATTTTCATATTTAGCACCTTTGGGTGCCTTTGTGCACCTGAGTGCACTTGAAAAAGACTACCAGGTTTCAGCTCAAAGTCTTGGATTTAAGAGCTACTGCATATCTACATAGTGTCAGATTCAATGTTTGCACATAACATTCAGTCTTACTACAAGTGACTTCTGTGTTAAACATTAACATTAACATCAGAGGCAATGTGCCTTTGGTTCTTATGCTAACTCAATGATTGCTACGATCCATCAATTAGATGTCAGAATAATTTTCTGTGCTATGTCAGAATACAAAATTTACAGGTATGGGACTGGTTATCCAGAATGCTTGGGACCTGGGGGGTTCCGGATAACAGATATTTCCATAATTTGGATCTTCATTCCTTAAATCTACTATAAAATCATGTAAATATTAAATTAACCCGATAGGCTGGTTTTGCTTCCAATAAGGATTGTTTATATTTTAGTTTTGATAAAGTAAAAGGTACAGTTTTATATTACAGAGGAAAAGGAAATGATTTTTAAAAATGTGAATTATTTGGATAAAATGGAGTCTACAGGAGATGTCCTTTGCATAATTGGGGCTTTCTGGATAACGGGTTTCTGAATAACGGATCCCATACCTGTATTATAATCATACAGCTGTGGTGATATATAGGGATGGGCGAATTTGACCCGTTTCGTCAAAAAATTCGCTGCTGGCAGAAGCCCATTAAAGTCTATGGGCGTCAAAAACACTTTGACGCACACTGCCATACAAGTCTATGGGCGTCATTTTCCCGCAAACGAGGTGAAAAAATTCGCCCATCCCTAGTGATATAGATTAATATGTTCGTTTTATGAAATGGTAGTACAGATTCTTAAAGACTGGCAACTGACATATATAACAAACACACCTTTAAAGTATATTGTACTAGAAATTGTACAGTGGAGAGTAGTACATTTTAAGGATTATTTACTGACAACGGAGCAGGGTACAAAGTGCAAAAACCAGGCATCCTGCCTCACGGTAAGCACCTCACACAAGGACCAGCATTCCCCCATTAATAAAGCACCATCTGCGTACATCAGTGTTGTATTCATGAGAGGTGGAGGAAGGCATATTAGCAAGGCCGGGACTGGGGGAGTTTTCTGCCTACCCCTAGTCCTGCCATTCTGACTAGGGTGTCTGATTAGCTTGACCCACCTCTGCACATCAGCATTAAGGCAGGTGATAAGGACAGAACTACTTTGTGTTCAGTGTTCCTGCACTCTGGACTAGGACAGCACAAAAATGTGCCCCTTAGTGTCATAGCACGTGCATATGGGTTCATCTGGGAGCCTTCTATTTACTTTGCCCCACTCAGTGCCATGCTAATATTGGGACTGACAATCCAGCACAGTCTATGTTCCTCCTATTTATTTTTTTCATTTGTCCGCTGTTTTCTTTAATCTAATCTTCCCTCTGATTGACATAGAAATATAGCAATTATTGCACAATCCCAAATATAATAAAAAGTTAATTATCAGAATCATCAGAATATCAGAATGGGCTTTCTCCCTGAATTTACACCTCAAGTGTGCACGTTCTTACTGAGATATGTAGTCTGATGTAGAGATATCATTGATTTATTCTTTATTCAGGGGCTCCCTGTGCAACCCTAGATTGTGTAACTGGTAGTGGCTAATGTTACCCTTTGGAATCTTTTCATTTTAGTTTGTATTTGACACACCCTTGGTTGTGAAGAATGGATCATTGATAATGTAAGTCACAACTATAAAAACCCAGCATCATTCCATTTGTTATTCTATAAATGAATATCAGTTTCAGATATTATGGTAATACTTTTTATAAAAATACACACAATAACCCACAAAACATGAACTTTAGAAACGTCACTGCTTTCCTAAACCTGCTAGGGAGGGTGTGTTGTTTACATTGGGTCTTGCACTTTTAGCAAATATTTGATATAGAAGAGCAGGCTGTGCTGTTAGTGTCAGACATAACAGGGAGTTTGAAAACTCCAGGTAGGTTTATTGCAGGAGAAACCACAGCATGACTGTACTCTGTGTAATCAATGAACCAGTGTTGTCTTAAAGGCCAAGCAAGGCATTGCTTTAGGTTTTCACAGTAGTCATATTCATATCTGAATTAATAAAGGATGAAACAGGTATACATTATATATATATAATCCATTATACAATGTTACTTATTCAGGCCCAGAGGGATGCTGTATATAATCTTAGATGTGACACCGCATTGGTATTAGCATTACTCTTGGGTTAGTGCTACCCTGTTTCTGACAGTTTAAGAAAAATAGTCTATGATTGGGCCTAAATCAACCCAAATGCTCAGCTTCTTCCAATGGAACTGGTGGGAAACAGTTCTCAAGCTGTTTTTTACACGGCCGTTCTCAACACCCTAATAATAATTAAAGCTAAACAGCCACAAGCTTTATTTTGTCAGTATCTCTCTGTTTGCCTTCCGTATAAAATGGCTATATCCACCACATTTAACAACAACTGACAAAGGGCCATGCTGGGTCTGAAACATTGCTGTATAATTTGCCATGTCCTTACTGTTAATAAAGCGGTTTTATGTAAAGATGTGCTGTGTTATATTGCAGTGTTGTTGATAACCCAGAGGAAGGTGGCTACTAACATACTTGCACTTAGGGAAGATAATTGAATTGACTGTGCTGACTACTGCTACAGACACTGCTTAACCCCTTGTAACAGAATAGCTATTTAGTGTGTAACCACTAACCACAAGAGGGTGAAGCAGCTCACCATTAATCAAATGGGTCTGGGTACATGTGCCGGAGACCTACTAGCTCGCTCGCTAGTGTCCCAGGCTGGTGCAGTTTTCTGCTAACATCAGCACCATCCCAGAGTATTAGGTAAGTCATTGCAATCCTTAGGGGTGCCCTAACATTTGGCACCCCCAATCAATTGGAACTTTCAATACAATAAACTTTCATGTTACAAGGCGGATTAGTAGTTAAGTCATATTCACATGTTGTGGCAGCATAGAAACCAGTGATTAAGAATCAACCCTGTAGCATCAGTTGTAACTTGATTTTCTATGAATGTTTTCACGGCCCCTGACTTAGCTTCTCATGAGCCAAGGCACACTGCTTGTGCTGTGTCACTGACCTTTTAAAAATAGCCTAACAAGAGCTAAGATTGAAAGTTGTTGTGGTCAAACTTTCATGGTAATACTGCTGAAGGGCTGCTGATCCTTTTACCTGGTTAATAAAGTTAGTGTATAAAATAAAGCATTTTAGACATAATGGACATAAATAATAGCAGTCAGTTTCAGCTAAATATCTGGGGGATTTTGTGGGGCATTAGCACTACTAAACATTGGTATAGATACATTCCCACAGAATACCCTAGTAGTTACTGTATCTCTCATATACTAACAGCCGCTAGATATACAATTGCAAGGACCTGGAAATGGCCTTCACACCCAAGAGATAATAGAAAGGATCAACAATTCTCAAGCAAATATGGAAAACTTTACCAAAAATATTTGGGTAATCCAAATAAATATAACATACAGTGGAAATATTGCTTGAGTAAATATGGGAAATTGCCAAGTACCACCACACAATAATTTTACTATGGGTAATAGATCTTATATCTAATATCTTTTATTAGCACGTGTATTGTGTGGTTTACTATACAGATCCTAGTTAATGATCTACTTGTAATGTCAGTGTTATAATAATAGCATATACTGTACTTTATGATGGTATAATTATGATGGTATAATACTAAAAGCACACAATGTAACATTCTGTAAGACAACCAAATGTTTTGTTAATTACAACATTAAGAAACAATAAAAAAGATTATGGAAAAAAAGACTTTTGTAAGCAGCAGTTAAGCTTTTTATTTATTTCAAATCCAATGAAAACAACAGCAATATAAAATTACGAAGAGCAAAAACATATATTTGGTATATTAGTTTTCATAACAAAAGTCCTATTCATAGACGTAAAGTAATTTATGTGAGATAACACTGACATGCAACCCACTAATCCTTATTCATAAAAACCTCTTTATTTACTACAATTTGATATATACCCATGAAGTCATGATGTCAATGGAATGTGTTTCCACTCTGATCGCCAAGAATGGGGCCAGTATATAAGGGAATACTTTTCCATTTAACTTTCCATACTTACTAGATGTGAAAAGTGAACCATGGTGAATAAAGCATCTTATTAAAAGGAGCAGGAGCAGAATTCCCTCTTTAAGACCGGAACTCTCCCAGGGTCACCAGTTTGCACAATTCCCCTTTGTACTCCCACCTAGTTCTCTTCTCTACACATGTAAAGTAGTAGAAGCTGCTACTGCTGCCTTCCAATTCGAACCATTCCATCAGCCACATTTTGTTATACAAATATGTCTAGGGCTTTTCTAGATTTAAGAACGTTTTTTGTGATGCAGATACAACAATGTGCAACATTATTTCCGGTTTAGTTAGTTTCTCTGCTCCAGGACTGGCAGGAGTTACGAGGCTCAATTTCCTCCCTGTGGCTTTTATTATCTAGTTCATATATGTCAGGCAGAGGCCTCACATATACATCCTTGATGTTGTATTTTATTTAATTTAGTCAATGGGGATTGCAATTTTTAAATCCAAGCTATTTTTCAAATCGAGATTATATTCAAGATTCAAAATAATTCTAAAGAAGAATGGTAGAGTATGATTTTGCTGCGTTCGAGTTGTCTTTTTATGTTTTTTATACAGTCAGATTTTTGAGATACCCAAAGTGGCATGCCCTAACACCAGTAATGTTGTGACCCCCTAAAAGTGGCTCATAATGGAGAAAATTAGGCTTATCATCAACATGATTCATTTCCTGCATACAAGGGAATGCGTATGTTGATAGAGACAATGCAAAAATGTTCTGCTGCTACAAAGCCCTGGAGGGCACATATTTGGGTCAAGGATGAGAATTTCCTCACCCACCACACACAGTTTTTAAAAGTGAAAACAAACAATAATTTTTGCACGCACGGACAAACCTCAGAGGAGAGACGTAATTGAAAAATGTACCATCTAAGTTAAATATTAAACACACTATTTAAACCATCTGGAGTTTCTCACTGTTATTTCTACTGCCTCTTAACAAAGAAACCAGGATGAGAATGACACTGTCATTCATTTTAATTGTAGTTATGAATTATAAAATATACTTTATATTGCAGGACACCTGAATAGGCAGAGTATTTATTATTCATAAAGTAAAGTGTGTTAACATGAATCAACTGACTGTAACCATACATACCATTTGTTTCTGGGGTACTATTAATTCTTTATTATTTGTGGTTTTGAGTTATTTAGTTTCACATTCGGCAGCTCTCCAGTTTGCAGTTTCAGTAATCTGGTTGCTAGGGTCCACAATACTCTAGCAACCATGCATTGATTTGAATAAGAGATTGGTATATGAATAGGAGAGGGCCAGAATAGAACAATGAGTAAAAAAAAGTAGCAATAACAGTGCATTTGTAGCCTTACAGAGCAATTGTTTTTTAGATGGGTTAATGACCCCTTATTTAAAATTCAAAAACTAAAAAAAATAAAAGCCTATTGAAAAGTTGCTTAATAGGAACCATTCTATAACAGACTAACTTAAAGGTCAACCACCCCTTTAAAGGAAAACTATACCCCTAGAATGAATATCTAACCAACTAATAGTTTACATCATATTACGTGGCATATCAAAGAATCTTACCAAACTGGAATATATATCAGTAAATATTGCCCTTTTACATCGTTTCACTTGAGCCCAATTTTTGTGATGGTCTGTGTGCTGCCTCAAAGTTCACCTGACCAGAAATACTACAACTGTAACAGGAAGAAGTGTGGGAGTAAAAGACAGAACTTTGACCTTTCATTGGTTCATGTGACCTAACATACGTATGTGCATCCATGGTTTGTGTGTACTGTGCATCATACAATCCCATGGATCCCTTAATACTTAAAATGGACATTTTCTATTTACAATGGCATGTTCTGCTAGAAAAGTATTTTTTTTATGAAAATGGCTTATTAAGATGAAGCAGGGTTTAAGGACCTACATTGTTTGGGGGGGGTGTAGTTTCCCTTTGAGACATTGAGTCAATTCATTCCTTCATTCATTCATTCATTCAATTCAGTGTCATTGACAGAAGTTTTGAATTCAGTCAGAAAATACTCAGTAGTCACAGTTGCATTCATTCTTCAATAAATTAATTCAACTCACATCAATCTCCCACTCACATACCAGGTGTTCATGCCCTAGTAAGCATTATGTGCTTTTCTGGAGTTCTGGCCCAAATACTTGACTAATATTTGACTAAATTAGCAGTCTATTGGCTTATGAATCCAACTGATACATTGTCTCCGTCATTTAGTATCTAGGGAAGACATAAAATCCCACTGTACAATATAATAAAGGGGTAAATGAAGGGAAAGGGAGAATAGTATCCAATATAGTGAGCGGGTGAGCAGTAAGGTACACTTACCAATACTGGTAAAGCCCCAGACCTTCAGCTTGGGGAGGTAATGTCATACAAACAAGATTTAAGGGGAGGCTGGCACAAAGACTGGATTTCACTCCAAAATATGATGCAAATAAAATCCCACTTGCTTGAAATCCTATGGGTTGCACAGTTCCCCAATTTTTGTATCTATTGCTTTTTATCTGTTCTTATGACTGGCATTTGTTTAAACCAGTCATAAGCATTTTCACACTTCATTGATTTCTTGATATAAAATACCATGGAGAGAGCACCTCATACACTGAAAATATAGGGTTTAACCAATGAAAGGCAACGTTGGCAATGGATTGAAGATTTCAGCAGAAAACATAGTCAGTACTTGCAGTAGGGCTTTCTAGAATTTAGAATTAAATATGTAGACACCTGAAGCTCTGCGGAATACAGTGCTATAATGTAAATATTTGAACAATGATTAAGTTTCTAATGTGCCTTGAACCAGTAAATTAGGGAGTGCAACTTTATCAAAAACAACTAATCATAACCTGGTGTCAAACAACATAAAAAACACTGACTCATATTAACAAACGACATACAAATGTATGAATGTAATTCCCATCAATAAGGTAGACAAATATATATAGATATATTCCAGAGTAATTTGACATGGTGTATGAAAAACAGAAATAAAGGCCTAAGATTTAAGGGCCTCAGGTAAAGTAGAATTTAACACAATTGAAAGGTGAGAATAATAACATTTTTACATTCAGTATAGAATAAATAATATACAGTCTATATTTTATGACTACCTTTTCATAGAGAATTAATTATTTTGGTTGTCCACTTCTCCATCAGAAACAGCACGTGTAGGGATATGAATTAAAATATGTTTTAGAATTTGGGAAACAACTAGATTCTTTGGCAAACCACTAACTGAAGAGATAACAGTAAATAGTGAACAAAGACCTGAGGTGTCCCAAGTATTGTAGCTATATCAAGCTGCATGAAATGAAAGTCCGAGATATCTCATATCCACGTTTTAAAACAGAGGTTATTATGATATTTTGTATATTACACAAATTTCAGTGATTTTTCTGCATTACTAGCTTTAGAATACTCAACTGAATACCTCTGGCTTCTTATTTATGTTATATTAATACATAAATGAAAACTCCATTTGATCATAAAGCAGTTACAATACTACATTTCTATTTGTGTTTCCTTGATTTCACTGATGGCTATGGTATGAACTAAACACAGTCAAAGGTCAGTCTTTTTCCTTTAGAACATGTATCCAGGGTATTTAAATTTAAAAATAGAACTTTTTTTGCCCAGCTGACAACACAGCTATGATATTTTCTAATAAATGGGCATTCTTTGATGTTGTTACACTAATTGAAGAAGTAGCAACAGAAAAGCATTATCAAAGAGGCCTTTTCCCCCAGTCCATCAATTGTTAGGTCTCATAAAAATCAGTGATTGAATAAACATCCTGTTTGAAATATTATTTACCTAATGTAATTTTACAGAAATGCAATTTTAAAGAGGAATGGATATCACGACCAGCTAGGAAAAAAATAAACTGCACCTGCAAATGTGATCCAAATGATCTGGATGGGATTATGAATACAGAGCAGAGCAGCTGTGCTTATTGGGTTACACTTTTCTTCCAAAAGGATAGATGGTCTTATGTAATTAAGTGACAGGTATCAGGTTGCTGGCTATTATACAGCAGTAGGATTCAGCAGTGTTTTTATATGAATAGACCATAGTGAGAATTAGCACCATATCAACAGCTCACTAAACTGCCCTTTCCTATTGTTTAATGAAGAAATCCTAATACAGACATTTATGTACTGCTGTGCCCATGCCAGATGAGCTCATTCTGTGACATCATAAATCATCATCATCAAAGGGGCAGATCCAATCAGATAAATTTGTTTGATATTCAGGAGTTCACTATATCAAATATGATAGTGCCATGAGTATTAGGCGATATCTGGAAACCTACACCCATACAGTACAAAGACTGCCAAATATTCCATACATGCAAGAAATATGATCATACGTTGTTCAGGCTTTTTTATTTTGGCTGACAATCCAATTGGGTTTCTTTAAAGTTTCAATCATTTTAAGCAGACTTAATATGGTTTTTTACCAAAAAAAAAAAAAAACTCCAAACCAGAATACTCTAGGTTCAAGTATTCTGGATAATAGATCCCATACGTGTACAGTATTTATCTTACTACAGATAGAGATTTTGGAAATTTCTGTTTCAGGATACTGCATATTCCTAACACCATGTCCTACCAGAATTATGAAAAACATGGAATTGTATTTTATGTTAAAGCAAGACCTGATGATTATCTTCCACATAAGGTACTTTTTGAAATAATATATATATATATATATATATATATATATGTGTATAGAGAGAGAGAGAGAGAGAGAGAGAGAGATGTATAGATATATAAATATAGATTTATAGCTATGGGACCGGTTATCCAGAAACCCATTATGCAAAAAGCTCTGAATTATGGAAAGGCCTTCTGCCATAGACTCAATTTTATCTAAATAATCCACATAAACTGGAGAGAGAAAGGGGAAGACAAGTACAGAGTTATGAGAAAATGCAGTCAATAAATGTTATTGTAAACTCTAGTTCATTCGCTGTATTTTAAAAAAAAATGTTAAAAGGAAATGATGTCTGGGAATGCTTTCCAAAATATACATGCCTGCCTATTTTATGGCAGATCAACAGCTGACAAGGGTTGCCATGAAACAATAACTGGAGAGTTAAGAGACAGTCACTGTGAATCAGCAGGATTTTCTAAAAGGGAAAGAACAGGCAGTTCCTTCCTCAGTGGAAGCATTGTCACTGATTAGGGCAGTTGGATTGGAAAGGGTTCATTTATAAACAACATCCTTTCAAAGGCTTCCAGTGTAATTTCACCAGTTACAATTAGGCACAAAATGCTGCCTCCAATTAGGCACAAATGGGCTTCAAATCCAAGCGGCCTGCTCTCTGCAACAGAAGCCAAATAGATACAAGCACACATTGCGCTTAGTATTGGTAGCGTTATTCTATGTGTCATTGTTGACCAAAACATTTTTCATTAAAAGGAGGACTAAATCCTACATTGTATTTTCTCTGATGGAGATCAGTAAATTCATACATTATTAACTGTACTTTTTTCTCCATGGATTTATTGTGTTTGCTTGAATTAATGCCTGTAATGCTCATCTTCCTGGAATCTGTCATAATTGGGATTTATTCTGTCCTGTTGCTCAGAAATATGAGAATTTCAGACACTTGGCAAACACCAGAAACTGTTGTACTTACAAAACAGAGTGACAGGGAGATTTTAACAGTTTATGATTCAACAGCAAATGTTTAAATCAAACAAAGTTTATTAATACAGTACATTGTGCATCAGTTGAAAATTCAGATATTCAGTTGAAAATTCAGATATTGTGAATTCCAACCAATTAGCTAATGCATGTGCGTCCCAGTTACACAGACCTGACTGATTGTTCAGCCCCTCAAAACAAGTCAATTTGATCACCAATTCACCATATGAAAGTGCAAGCTTAATGTCTACACACTGGATAAAATTGCAAGTCTTTATTCCATAAACAATATTAAAAATGCCTGACGCATTTCGACCTACAAGGGACGGAATCAGAGGCAACATAAAATTGGTTTGTACAACATTGTTTAAAAGCCCAGTTACAGGAAGGTGCGTCACTAAATTAACATATGTTCTTCCACATTAACCCTTAATGCTGATTACTGAAAAAAGACATAGACTAAACAAAGCAAAAACTTCATGAAGCAAAGACTTTCTTAACCCCCCTAGAGCAAAATTCATCAACATATGCGTAGTCTAAAGTTTAGTTAATATTAACTTTCATCAATGTCCCAAATGTAGACTTCCGTGCCTTTTGGACCTGCCCAATGATACAAAGATTCTGGAGTAATGTTCTCCATGTTCTTTTTTAAGTCAGTGAGTAACTATTTTTAAATATTTTGTATTGATTGGATTTTATTGTATTTATTACAGGTGGAACATGAAGCACTTTACAAATATATGAAGCACTTTATATGCGTTGTCAGATCAAGATAGTTATTTACATGAATTCTTTATTGGCAAAGATAAAATAATAGCACATATTTTGCATTATATAATATGATGTACACATGTATGTTTTTAACAATATGTTTATTAAATGGTTAAAAATGTTTTTATATGCACATTTGAGATGACCACCACTAGGGGTCACACTAGTTTTGCCTATAAAAGTTGTACAATCTCTTATGCTAATTGTCACTGAGGAAGGGCCATGCGGTCCCGAAACGTTTGAACATTGAAGTGTTGTGAGCACCATGGAATAAAGTTTGGGATTCACCCGTTTGTAGCAGACAAGGTATTGGCTTTCCAATTATTTTTGTAATGTTCTCCAATACATAAATGAAAAACTCGCTCTCCCAAATATCCACTCCCCAGAGTTGAGTTTGCTGGGTTTAACGGGTAAACTACAGCTCCGGGCCTACTCCAGAACATGCTACTTGCAGTTGCTATACAATGCAAAAAAGGCAATAATAATGTCTTGGAAGTCTTTGGATCCCCTTTCCCTGTAGCTTTGGCTGAAATTGGTAAATGACTCCCTCCCACGACAAAAACCTACTTACTTAGCGAGAGGTTGTCCAAAGAAATTTGAAGCTATATGGGGAACTTGGTTGCGGATACTAAATATTTGACGCTGAGTGTTAACGTGATATGAAATAACTAGTACCCTTGCCTTTTGTTTTATCTGTGTTTGAAAATGGAAAATAAAAACGTTAAAAAAAATATTAACTTTCACTAGTATTTAAAAATAGTATTTAAATAAGTAAAATCTAGTTAGGCACTTGACAGCCAGCACCCTGGATTATATATGGCAGATAAGAATTAAAACCTGTAATTCAGCAGCCACAAACTCGATCATTTGCATAGGGTTATCCTAACAGTCAATAATATTGAGTAATTATTGTATCACACCATTTTGCATGCACTGATTATGCCTTTAACCTTTCTCTATACTGTATTTTCAGGTTAATGGCCAAACAGAACCTATTTCCAGCCTTGGAATAATGTATATGATATGCATAGATCCAAACTGACCCAATTTGACAAGAGACTCCTAACCTACAGGATGAATCAGTGTGGGACTTAAACAAGAGTTAAAGTGGGGTTTAAACAGACTGGCCAGGTCTAAACAACACATTTGACCTTTCATTGTTTTCCAGTTTCTGTTGGTTTCTCTATAAAAAGTAATGCTTCTCTATGCTAACTGTCCTTTGCCTTCACAAATTTACTACACCGTGAAATACCAGCATTCTTTTTGCATCTTTCTCCTATACTAGGATACCATATACCATTTTTGTGTTTGCAGTTTGCTTGTAAAATTATTGCCACCCCATCTCAAAACACTTTTTAAATTAGTTAGGTACTCTTTTTTAGATTTTTGCCATGGTGAAAAGGGAGTAAGCCTAATGGAGAAAAGCATGAGAAGTAGGAGTGGCACAACTGGGAAATGTGCTTTTAATGGTTGAGAATAGTGACACACTGGGGCATGTGCATATTGATCCACCAAGTAAAACTGCTATTCACAGCAAGGAAAGTGTTATATAGAATATTTTCCATATGGTGTGCCTGACTATTTTTTTTTACACCAGATAACCTCTCCAGTGGCAGGTCCATAAGGTGAATAATACTAATGGGCAATGACACACAGAACAGATGTCCTTAAAGTTTAAGTTTCTAATGCTAACGGACTCCTGCTGCACAAATATGGCAGCCCCCTCATAGAGGAACATGGGAAATTGGATAGATAATGTAAAAGCATCAGGCAAATACTTTAATGCCAAAATTATAAATAGCATTCAAAAAAAATGTTATAAACAATATAAAAAAGGGTTATTTTCTGGTTTTAGTATCTCTTTAAGTCGAATTATGTCAGAGAGGTTAGAAGGGAGAGTTTGTGCTGAGTGTTCTACACTGTATTGTCTCTGACCATGACCTGTGATCTAAATGGCTGTAACATTTCGTGTTTGCTTTTAGAAAATAATTCCTGTGTTTGGCAAATATTTTGGATACTTGTTACATTTCATTTCAACAGCTAATACTTTTTGCAAGATTACTTTCTTTTCCACTGTGGCCCACATGAAGATGTCAATGCATAAAGCTACACACAAACAGTAATGGGAAATTTGTTGATCATTTTCATATTCTATTATATATATCAAAGTCGTTACGTAAATTTTAAACCTTTTTGCCTAAAAATATGGCTTGAAAAAAAATGAAATCTCACATATTAATTGCCTGAAAGAAAATAACAAATGTGTGGACATTGCCTGCATGAAATTTACAGGGGTTCATTTGGATTTAGGGCACACATCAGGTACAGAGGGGTTTGGTAGGTGGAGTCTGTGCAGGGTAAAATAGGCCCTATATAAATGATGAAACTGGATCATTTTGTTTCTGACACTAATTAAGACTGAGATAAACCTCCTGGCTGTCGTTTCCAAATCTCTTTTGTTAGAGAAGGACCACTTTTTATAAGTATAAGTTCTCTAGAATGGCTTCTAGAGTGGTATTGGGGGGGGTAAAATAATTTCCTCAAATCATTTGGGTAGTAGTTTGATCCATGATCATCCAAATTGGGCTTTGGTACCATGACATTGTTGTAAATACCTAAAAACTGTCTGTTTAGAACTGTAATTTAAACTTATTTCCTTTAAATATTTAATTTTGTGTCTGGCCCAAAGAAGAGTGTCCACGATTAACTTGAGATATGACAGGTTTGAGTTGGGCCACATCTGTGCAAAAGGTGAAGAGCATTCATTGCCCCTAGGAAATTTTTGAGAATGGGTAGTAGAAATCATGAGAGGAGCTGCTTTCTTACATTTTTCAGGCCTCTGTATAATAGGTTTTTAAGATATTAATAAGATCCAGCAATTTTTTTGCCTCTAGGGTTGTAGATGCATTAGATATAGAAGAGGAAGGCCCCACCAAGCAGTTAGAAGTTTCGTTGCTAGATAATACATGCATAGATGGGGTGCAGCTAGACTTTGATCTGTGACTCTGTCCAAATTATCTTGAGGCCTGAATTACCCCTTATGCTTGCCAATCATTTGAAGGGCAATGTTTGGGGCATCAAATGTGCTTTCCAGGAAGAACAAGGTATATTCAGGTTTGTCATCATTCACTACTCACAGACAAGTAGGAGAAAGACGTGTAGTTGGAGAGTGGCAATTTTCTCAATCTCTTTTCTCAGGCATTGGTTACAAACCTCTACATAGAAATCAGGAAAGAAGAAGACATATTGTTCTGGCATTTCTAGTTGTTAAGCAGTCTGGCATTTTTTTGGTTATGGAGGAGTCCCCTGGGTCTGATGGTCAGTTATAAAAAATTGCAAGAAGTGGTGATTTCCAAATTGCTGTATGAGCCATTGCTCTACAGACGTGTCAACCTACTGGCCCTCAGCTCATTCCGGGACACCTACAATGTGTGATTGTAAGGATAATATTTTGTGTGTTTAGTCTTCTACCCTAGCCTGCATGGTTGTGTGCAGTCCTCCAGTTCCAGCATACAGCTTTCTGTGTCATTTGCTCTGTCCACAGATTATGTACTTCTTGCTTGTATATATAAATCAATTTAAAGCTCATCAATCTTATTCAAGACAATGATGTGATTTAAATCTTACTGGACTATTTCCCCTAAACTAGGGTCAGGCATTGGAGCAGGGTTTAGGGTTGCCACCTTTTCTGGGAAAAAATACTGGTCTTCCTATATTCTTGCCGGTTTTTCCTATCAATAACATTGGCATAAAGCATAATTTTTACTGGCCAGGCCGGTAAAATACCAGCCAGGTGGCAACCCTACCAGGATTTGGGGACAGGAATGGATTCCAAGGAGGGATGCCCTATAGAAGAACTATGTTAGTGAGCATGAGTTCAGGCTTCTAGGAAAATTGCTTGGAGATTGTGCAAAGGCTTTTTTTCTCCATCTGCAGTGATTAGGTGTGCCTGAGGGAGTATCCGTTTTGAAAAGCAACTTGTGGGGAAAGTTAAGGAATGCAAATAGGGTTTATTGCAGGGTAGAACATTGCAATGGCAAATATGATGCAGCTTTTTGCCGGGGACTGACCAAATGACTGTACAGTCATTTGTTATTACAATACCCCATAGCACACAAAGGTCTATGAGTTTGCCAGCGACCTAGCCAGTCCACTCAGAGGAGTCTGGCCCAGGGTACATTATACATATACTGTAGTTCCCTGCAAGATTCCGGAAGTGTAATTGGTCATTAACCACCCTTGACTGAGTTATAGCAATAACATGGAGCAATACTTAAAGGAAAACTATACCCCCAAAATGAATACTTACGCAATGGATTGTTTATATAATTTTAAGTGGCATATTAAAGAATCTTGCCAAAACTGGAATATATATTTGAGTAAACATTGCCCTTTTATATCTTTTCCCTTAAACCCATATTTTATTATATTCTGTGCTGCCCCGGAGATCACCTGACCAGATATAATGTATCTCTACCTGTAACAGAAAGAAGTGTGGATGCAAAAGACAGAATTTTGTCTGTTAATTGGCTCATGTGACCTAACATGTATGGCTTGTTTGTGTGCACCATGAATTGTAGAATCCCAGGGGGCTGCCCTTAGTTCTTAAAAGGGCTCTTTTCTAATTAGGTTTACCCCATGGCACATACTATTAAAACAGTATATTATGAAAATGGTTTATTTACATGAAGCAGGGTTTTACATGTGATCTGTTTTATGCAATATATTTTTTTAGACACCTAAAGTTTTCCTTTAAAATGCACAGTTTTTCATACAATTTAGTACTTTGCACATAAGCTTGTCATTAGAAAATTATGTGTTTACAAATGTATTGTCTGAACTAATGTTTTCTATTACAGCTGGTGGCTTTCCTTTAGCATAAGAAACACACAGCAATATGACAAAAAATCTATTTTGACCAGCAGTTTTACTAATGAGTCAAGCTGTTTTGCAGCTTAATATTCCCCTGTAATTAATAAAAGCCAGACCCATCCATATCTGAAAAGTGTAGTGTGGTCTGACATTTAGTAGTATGCCAAATGCAACATGTTTATATCTGTGACTGTGTGTCTGACATTTGCCAGAATTACCATGTAAATGATTTTTGCTTATCTTTGTACATTTGCTATTGGTGCTTAAATAAACATTGCCTTGTTGCCTAAGATTAAGGTCCTATGCCCCTTTCCTTGTGAATACAGTATACTGTGTGCATTAAAAATATACACTATAAATCTACTGGGGTTTTGACATGATCATTTCCAATTTACCAATGACCCATTTAGTTGAGGGTCACATGTGCCCTGTTTACTGTCCTTTTATTTATACGGCAGAGGAAAGAAGAAAGTTTGAGCAATCAGTGACTTTTAGGCTTGTTATATAGGAGCAGTGTCATTATGAGAAGGTGCACAGTGCTTTACAACATTTACAATGTAGGGGATAAAGTACATTAACGGATCTTTGACCCACATAACATGGGGGTATAGGGCAACAAGCGGAGAAATAACATTTTAAGTGCATGCTAGCAAAGGGCTGGGAGTGTAAAGATAACAAGTCTGCTAAATTGGTCCCTCTGCATCCTTTTGCAATGTGCATGGGCCCAAAATGCTGCCCTTCCTATATCCAGATGTTTATCAGGCAGGGTGGAAAAATCACATTGGGAGAGAATCACATTGAGCCTTTGATGCAAGCATCGACCAGTGGGTCATGTGATCATTTTGTCAATCATCCAGCACCTTTAGGATAGGAAATACACTTATATAGGGGTGCATGCAGTATAATGTGTTCACCTTCACGTGCCTTCCATCCTGAATCCATAGAGATTGCATCACTCCCCTTTATTTCACATATGGCATAGTAACATTTTGGACCTTACTGGCCTTTATCAAGCAAACAACTGTTTAGACTGGCAAAGATCTCATTTGCTCATCTTACTGTGTATAGTCAGTTTAAGATGAATGTAGGTGTGAAAAGGTGCATCTTTGGGACCCAGCTGTAATCCCAGAACACCAGTTCTCCTGTGTACTTTGCTCTTGCTGCTCTGTGGCCCTCAGTACCTAAGTGGGGTTGACCAACAATGTTACAAGAGGTGTCAGTGTCATATTGGCATGCTCTCATACAAACTTATATATTGTTATAATCATAGACATTCTGCAAGTTGGGGAATTCAAAAAAAAAAAAAAAAGGTTAGAAAACGTTTGAATTCTTCTTGCTATTGACTTTAGTGAAGGTAATGGCAGAACAGGGAGCCTTGACAGAGGAAATATAAAGCAGGGCAAATGAAAACTCCACGTATGTGATAAAATGGAAACACGTGCATGGTGCACGTCACATCATGCTTTAAAATAACGTTTGAAATAACTTCCCTTTTGTTAGAAGTGAAGGAATGTTGATGGAGTTAACCATTGGGTGGCACCAAAGAGCAACTCTATCAAACAATAGCACTTTTTTTTCTAGAATTGGCAGAGGTGGGTGAAGATCTGCCATAGAATGAATGGGTATTGTCTATAATGGATTTGGATAAAACCATGTGGCCACACAATCAAAATGTTGCTTTAACATGGCCCATCTTTCCAAATCTTCCATTTCTTCCCATGTATCATCAGCCTGGTCTGCTAACATCTAAAGAGGAGTCATAAAGAGGGTGTTGAGAAGCTAGTTACCATTCACATCCGATATCATGCTTGCCAATACACATTTTACTCCAGCTTTCTCTTGGTTGCATCTATAGCTGGCTATAGAAGGAAGATAAAGTTACATATATTGCCATATGCCGCTACATTTGTTTCCAATTGGTTTCCAGCTGAAAGGATGAGTGCTTAAAGTGGCAGCAAAAACAAATTGGCAAATTCATAAATTCAAAATAAGCAAGAAGAAGGAGTAAATGGAACTAGCTTACTTTCAGTGAAATTTCTTAAACTTTCTTAACTGATCACTTGGAAAATGTATGAACTTTTTCTGGGACACTAACAAACTATATATATATATATATATATATATATATATATATATATATATATATATATATATATATATATATATATATATATATATATATATATATATATATATATATATAGCAATTGTAACACATGGTTGTGATTGGTTTTATTAAGGGGAGGGACTACATGTGCTAGTACTTAAGGAACAGAGCAAAAGAGACTAGTTGGATTCTGCCTATGACTAAGTGCTGGGTAAGCATGAAACGCGTCAGGCGTTAGAGGGGATATTTCTCATGTTTTTTAACTATTGATGTAAATAAAGTATATTTTTTTTACTTATTAGCATGCCTTGGAGAAATTGAGTATTTACACTAACAAACTAACCAAAATCAAGGAATTAAAATGTTTCTATTAACTGGTTCATAACAGATGAATTTACTCTCAACTAATCATGAACTTTCATATTAATTGACCACCAACTAACCATGAACTTTTATATTAATTGATTAACAGTTCCAGCTTTCTAACCCATTATCCATTCATGCACTTTATTAATAATGTTTACTTGTGTTATTAATTTAAATGTGATTTTTTTGTATTAAAGATAATTAATTTGCATATATTTATGTAGTTCTAACTCATTGAATCAGGTGGCTGTGAGGATAATTAAAATAAATTAATATTTAATGATAGACTAAATACCGAGTGCAAGTTTGGAGATACTTTTTCGCATTTAAGTTATCTTGGTTGCATCTTAAATGATTGTAATACAAAGCCAAAGTGAAACTGCTAGATGTTGTCGAAAGCAACCTGGAGTGAAATGCGTTGACAGTTAAGGTGATGGAGTTGATGCTTGACATTCTGCATTCACTTTGTGGCTGTCCATATACAGTCAAGGTTGTTAATTAATCTAGGCAGTAATTAGGGTGCTCTCAATGGCACAATAGGACATTAAATCTTGTTGGCAAGTGCACAATTAAAGTGACATAATGCTGTGAGTCCATACTATACTATACTGTTTTAACTTCTTATGTTAAAACAACTGTATATGCTACTTATTCATATTAAATGTGAGAGGCTATTCATGCAATTTATAAAGAACAACTATCATGTTGGCTGCTGGGTGCTATTATACATAAACAGTTATAGTTACTATCAGCCAATGTATACCAGTAATATGTATGAAACATTATATACAGGTATGGGATCTCTTATCCAGAATACTCAGGACCTGGTTTTTTTTTTTGGATAACTGATCTTTCTGTAATTTGGTTCTTCATATCCAAAGTCTACTAAAAAATTATTTAAAAAATAAATAAACCCAACAGGATTGTTTTGCCTCCAATACGGATTAATTATATACAGGTATGGGACCTGTTATCCAGAATGCTTGGGACCTCGGGTTTTCCGGGTAACGGATCTATCCGTAATTTGGGTCTTCATGTTGAGTCTACTAGAAATTCATTTAAACCCAATAGGCTGGTTTTACTTCCAATAAGGATTAATTATATCTTAGTTTGGATCAAGTACAAGCTACTTTTTTATTATTACAGAGAAAAACAAAATCATTTCTAAAAATTTGGATTATTTTGATGAAATGGAGTCTATGGGATAAGGGATCCTATACCTGTATAAATTGGATGAAGTACAAGGTACTGTTTTATTATTACAAACATCTAAATTATTTGGATAAAATGGAGATAGCCTTCCAATAATTCTGAGCTTTCTGGGTAACGGGTTTCTGAATAACAGATCCCATACCTGTGTATGATAGTGGATCTTTCTGTAATTTGGATCTTCATATCCAAAGTCTACTAAAAAAATATTTAAACAATAAATAAACCCAACAGGATTGTTTTGCCTCCAATAAGGATTCATTAAATATTCGTTTGGATGAAGTACAAGGTACAGTTTTATTATTCCAAAAGTCTTAATCATTTGGATAAAATTGAGATAGCCTTCCCATAATTCTGAACTTTCTGGATTTTGATCACAGTAATATTCTGTATCATCTTCCTAACTGATAACATTTGTGGATTCATTATATAGGACAGATATACACAGGGCCAGCGTCCTTTATGATACAATATCATGTGTTTAAAGCAGTAGCCACTTTTCTTCTCCTTAAGTATATTGATTCATTTTTTATGTTGTGTATATTCATTTTTTATTGAGAGGGATTCATAAACATCCATTAGTCAAGCAGCAACAGGATCCCTGAAATGAAAGTTTTATACAATAAGCAAACATAAAACACATGTGGAAATATGCGGTGGTGAATAACAGCTCTTTTTGTTCTTTATGCAGAGCTTGTGTTTCTATGCTTTGGATGGCAGGGGTTGTATAATTGCATCTAGATTGGAGAGATTTTTCTGATGATTATTTCCTCATTGATCTATTGTGATTGTGCTGCTTAGTGGATGGCATCAAGTTCTCTGTCTCCTCCATTTCCTCATTCTCTGGTGTTCTTTTGCTAATTAAGTGAATGTTCAGCTCACTAAAATAGTCCGCAGGGAACTGCACAGCAACATCGGGTCTGGTTACAACAGCTGCAGGAAATAAAGCAAAACAAGTGAAAAAGAGTACATAGGGCTCATTTATCAATGACCAGGATCAAGAGCATACGTGACACCGTGTCATGTGGTATAAGGATACACCCCTGCACCAAGGGAAAGAAGAATTACATCACCATAAATTAAGTGAATTTATCCCCACAAGAGAATACAAAAGGATAAAAACAAATATACAAAGTAGCAGAGTGGCATGATAAAAATACAATATATCCACAATAAATATAGGATGCTGAGCCAGTTTAAATAGAACATAGGGTACTTTCAGTACAAAAATGTAAATCACTTAATGGTCATCTTGAATTTAAAAAACACGTAAGGGAGCAAGATTCATTTAACCCAATAGGTGCCAGTGTTCAGTTTTTTTTTTTATCCAGAAAAGATCCTTCTGTAACAATAATTTGAATCTGTCACCACCTCTCCTGAAAGGGGGGGGGACGTGATCAATTCCAATGTACCTAAACAATGGTAATCTATGCCCCTGTTCTAAAAATTGTTTAGCTACGTGTTTGTTGGTAAAGCCACCCCTGAATGCTGTGCTTATGGCCGATCGATGTGCATCCATCCTTAATCTCAGGGTCTGATCCATTTAGCCAATGTATGACAGACTGCAGGGACAGGTGGTCGAATAGATCACATAGTTAATACAACAAGTTATATGATGTCTAATGTTGAATCATTTGCCCGATTAGCCAGGTATCATGTATCTACAGGAGGTGCAACTGGGGCATCTGAAGCACCCAGTTTTAGACCACGTTTGTGTTTTGTGCCCATAATTACGTATAGGGTCACTTTTGACCGAAATTTCACGCAGATTAGTGCCCCTCCTATAGCAAATTTTAGGAGGATCAGGTATAATATATGCCAATTCCTGGTCAGCACTACCAATATTCCATTGTTTTTTCACTAAGCGACCAATATCTTTGGTACATCTATTATATTTAGTGCTAAATACCAGACTAGGGTCATTTCGTTCTCTATGATTATCCCCTCGGCATCTCATACGGGCCGTAGTTAATGCTTCACCTAATAATTGCTCGGGATACCCCTCTCTCTTTAAACCTGTTCACCATTTTGGACAATTGATTCTCGCACAGAGATTGAGAAGAATTGTTTCTCAGGATCCTACAGAACTGTAAAATTGGCAGGGATTTTTTCATATGTCCCGGATGACAACTTCCATAGTGTAATTAAACATTTTTGTCAGTTGGCTTACGGTATAGAGTATAATCCAAATGGTCATCATTCATCATGAGTATTACATCCAAAAAATTAATCTTATGGGGCTGGATCTAGAATAGAGAACTGGACATTTCGGGTATTCCTGTATTAAAAAATCTTTTAGCTTCACATCAATTATGCCTATCTCATGAGCACCCAACACAATTTTCTGTATCTTTGTTTTAAATTGTAGTAAAGCATCACATGTCAAGCATATATAAACATGATTTACACTTAATTGTTTCAGAATATCTTCCCTATAATCACAGTAATCCAGTACTATGCCGTCGCCTTTATCAGCAGGGCGAATGACGATGCCGGTGTGTTAATAGTTAAATTGTCCCTATAGTTGCAAGATGGAGCTCTGCTAAACGCCTTATGCTCCACTGTCTGTTTGTACAATTTAATGGCAGGATTGACAGTAGGTGGGGTAAAAGTACTCTTTAATCTCAATGGTTGAACTGTCTTATCATCAATATTATAGACATTTTGTTTGAAATAGTCTTTAAGATTCAATAGCCGGCCAAACTTAAAGCAGTCCACCTCCCACTCCAAGGAGTTAAATAGGCAAGTGGATACGAATGACAACCCTTTTTGTAGCAAGCTAGTTTCCGCATGATATATTATATATATATATATATATATATATATATATATATATATATATATATATATATACACACACACACACTACTATATTACTACTATATATATACTGTATATATATATATATATATATATATATATATATATATATATATATATATATATATATATATATATATATATATATATATATATATATATATATACTATTCAGTGTTTGTTGGCCCTGCTTCTTTCAAGGCCAGCAGTCTTAGGTGTGTTTGCAGGTAAATATCCTTTTTTCTAATGGAGCGAAATGATAGTAATGCATTTGGGGCCTGTGTAGTAGCAGTTACTTGCACAGGGAATGTCTGATGAGTGCACTAATTTAGGATAGCGTGGATAGTAGAAATTGTATCCAACATGCAGCCTCCAGCTGTTGTTACACTACAAATTTCAGCATCCACTAACAGGGCCGCCATTAGAAATCACGGGGCCCAGTACAAAATTTTTTCTGGGCCCCACCCAGACCCTGCCCACTCCTCTGGCCGCACCCCTGATTCAACCCAGCCAAGGCCAAACTTGTCAAAACCCCACATACTCCCTAGCAAGCCCCACCCCCCTGGAACCCACAAACATCTTAAGATAAACCTGAAACCACAGTGTTCTCCTCCTTTAAAATGTAAGATAAACCCAAAATCTAGACTGTGGCAACCTACAGACACTGGTGCCACTGAGCCTGCAACTCCTCTCTTATCCTTGCACTGCTCATGTGATAATGAACTTAATGAACATTGAATGCTACCCAGATGTGGACTGTTCCCACCATGGGGGGCCCGGGGTCCAACAGTACTGCTGTCCAGGGCCCCCCTTGGGCCCTCGCCCCCCCTTGTTGCGGCACCTGTGCTGCGCGCTCCCTTGCACTATCATTTATAATAAAGACGTCCAACTTTAAATTTCCCGTCCGTTAGTGAATCTGCCCCCATATATGTTCGATTTTAAAAGGGTGGGTTGGCAACCCTAAACCAAAGGCTCCCAGAAGCTGCTGACAGTTGTTTTTTTATAACAGATAGGGATGTGCAGGTTGGCTTCTAAACAACATTTTTCCGCCAGAACTGTTATGTCTAAACCAGTTTTGATATCAAAGTCAATGTGGGTTGTTCCAGCCATGTTTGGGTTTGAAATGCCACAAAAATAAATCAGATTGCTATTTCATTTGCAGCTTGCTAATAACCAAGCCTTTTCTAATAAAAGTACAAATAACAGCCTTCTAATTATAGAGAGAATTCACAAAGCCGCTTATCTGAGTCACCTTAATCTGTGGATTAACTTCTTACAGGTATTATCACTCTGCTGGGATGTGTGAATATTCAGCTGGTTAGAAATGTCATGCCTCGTATAGTGTATCAAACTGTATGCACAAAAAAACTTCCCATTAGAAAGCATTTAATGCCATTTCCTCCTCTGCTACTATGACATTTTCCTGTTTGTGTTCAGGCCCTTTAGTTGCTTTTGATGTGACCTGGGCACATAGGAAACCCTGATTCTGAATGGCAAATTTATAATTAATAGAGAAGAACAAAGCATTTGAACACACAGCTTTGAAACAACAGCTTGTCCTTACACACAGACATTCCAAAATCATATAGTTTTTATATTTAATTGCCTTCTTCTTGCCAGCTTTCAAGTGGGAGTTGTGACCCCATCTAAAAACAAATGCAATGTAAGGCAAAAAATGTATTGTTATTGTTAGTTTTTATTATTTATCTTTATTTTCAGGCCCTCTCCTATTCATTTTCCAGTCTCTTATTCATATAGCATGATTGCTAGGGTAATTTGGACAATTTGGAGAAGTGCTGAATAAAAAGCTAAATAACTCAAAAACTACAAATAATAAAAATTGAAAATACCACTTTCTACATCATGGGGCAGATTTATTAAGGTTTGAGTTGTTTTTTCCTCAAAAATTCGAGTTTTCGAAAATACACCGCCTAAAATCTGTCGAGGTTCTGTAGAAGTCAATGGCAGAGGTCCCTTGAACCATTTAAAGAGGTTAACAGCCCGTTGATGTTTGAGTTTTTTCAGAGGGTTTTGCCCGAAAACCCGAATGATTAGAATGATTCAAAAACTCTTATCAATTTGAGTTTTTTGGCTGCAGGACTTGAACTCGCAGAATCTTTTTTTTTCTTCAGTAAAATACCATTCGAGTTAATTTGACGAAGAAAAATTCACTTAACACTTGACCTTTGATAAATCTGCCCCTAAAAGTTAATTCAATAGTGAACAATCCCTTTAAGGTGACAAATAGACAATGCTTTTAGTTTTTTTTATTATTTTTACAGTCCCTTGGTTGAAGCATCATCAATGGGTATGACTCTGGATGCCAAAGAAATGGTTTTCTATCTCCTACATTTCAAGGAAATCGCTTGCTTTATTTTTGGAGGATTATAAATCTTAGGTTTTTTATTTTGGAGGATTATAAACCTTAGGTTTTCACCTCTATAGCTCAGGACATGCAGCCGGACTTAAGGATGTTGAGGGGCAAGAGTGTTAGAGAGATATATTTGGTATGCAGCGCTGTGTTCAAGTTCATGCATTCATGCATGGTTTTTAATAACTATAACTAAAGATGAATTCAGTAAGAAAAAATGCTTAAAAGCTGTATAAATTAATAAAAGTATTTCATATACAAGGCATACTTGCTTATTACCTACACACAGATCAGTCTGATAAAGCAACAAGAATAATACATTTTGTACCAACTAGAAATACAATAAATTGAGAAACATTTATCTTATGTACAGATAACTTATATTACATGTTTATGCTGGACACACTGTGCTTTTCCTACATACCTTCGATATGAACTGTACATGTTGATAACAAAAGTATAATTACCTTTTTACCTAGGATACACTCAGCAGAAGAGCCATGCCATTCACTTTCTGCAAACATTTGCTGTACTTGCAGGCCTAGCAACACAACTGAGAATGTGTGGTACAAAGGTAGAGACCTGAACTGCCAAGCAGCACACTCAGGTATTCAAGTGGACCTAATGCTTTTGCTTTCTAATTGTGCCCACTCTTGCTTGATGTCATTTGGAAAAAGTAAACCTATTAAAAAGAGTTTTTTCAAAAGGTGTAACTAACACAGCTTTATATGGAACCACGACACGTCGAACCTTTCATGTAAAAAAAAAAGTCTTTGAGAAAATAAACCTATGAGCTAAAGACCTATAATGAAAGATGGGGACAGGAGTTGGGTAAGTGCTTTCAAATGACAACTAATGCTGAATGTAAACATCATCAGTGGCTTCATTGTTTCTCTTGACGAAGGAAAGAAAGACATAGACATTCACACAATCCAATGATCTGCATGAGAGAGACAAATATATTAACGTGATATTTCAGGTTATGCAACATCGCAGTTTTATAAAGTGCACACATGATGTACCCTGGCATTGTGAATATTACCAGCATGATGGAAATATCAGGAAAAGTTGAAATAAACAAAAATGCATTCAAGGTATTTGGCGGTATTTGGTGGGCTTGGTATAGGCATGACAGGGGTATTGCTTGAGAATAATAAGTTCCGAGCCATTACAGGGAGGAACGCTAGCTGATTGGACCAAGGCACATGGATAGCTTTAATTGAGTTGCAAACATCATAATCTATCCCAGCTATTCGCCAATGCACTTGCATATAGTGTCTCCTTCTAACATGTCCAGTCATATAAAAAATGTATTTATAGTAATTAGTATAAACCCTTTACACACATGTACAAGTAATCATTTCATTATAGTGATCTACATTATTATGCTTTATGTAGTAGCAACGTAATCCAGAGCGCTTTACAGAGATATTACATAATTCAGACCTGCCCCAGGGGAGTTTACAATCTAATGTAAATGTAATGGGAAATGTAATGAAACTTGTGAACAAAAATTCTTCATTAGCCGTTTATTGCACTGCGAATTTTAATTACACATTGTAAACCTTTCACACCTGCTTGGAGGTGGTGTAAACTTTTGTAGCAGACGTAACAAGTTTTTCATTCAGAAGTTTTATTACATACACTATCGCAAACTATAACCTTTCGCGATCGATATCCTCGCATTAGCTACCGATATTACATTTCTCCCTAAGGTCTCTATTGCATTTACACACACTATGGTAAAGTTTATTAAGAGCCAGTTAAGGTGACTGTATGTTTTTGGGAGGAAACTCACACAAGCACTGACTCCTTGAAGATAGTGCCCTGGCTGGAACTGACAAACAGTACAGTGTATATTAAATTAGAGCAATATAGATATATATAAAGGACCAACACATATAAGAAAATGGCAGATTTGTCCCATTTCCCTTAACCAAAATGTTTGCGAAACCTCTGGAAAATTTGAGAAATGGAGAAAATGCATTGAAGTCAATGGCCATTTTTTCCCATGCAAAATGCAATGAAGTCGATGGGTGTTTTTTTCACTGGAACTTTTTTTGCTCAAAATACATTGAAGCCAATAAGGTTTTTTTCACTGCAGAAAAATTTGCAGATGGCGAAATGTGGAATTTCGCTGTGAATCCATGCCGGACGAAAGGCTTTGCTAATCACTAGTCTTACTCTATTAATATATTGAATCCTATAGATCTAGTTTAAATAGGTGAAGTAAAAGGATGTGTTTTAGTAGCTCTTGGTTTATTGAGATTAAACAGGTTGTGAAAATAATTTTGATCCTGAACTTTGACCTATTATATTGTTGGTTATCTAGGAGCAATGAGAACAACAAACAGATATGAGGAGGAAAAACAACACTTTACAAAGGCAGTGTGAACCTTGTGACTCCAAGTGTAAACAGATAAAATAAGGGATGATCCAAGTTTTAATAATCCATTACAATTTTAAATAGGTGGGATAGATCCAGTTTTAGACTAACAAGAGGAAATTATACAGTAGCTGCAGGTGTGGCATTATCTTACTGTACGACATTTTAACATTGTGTTACTGTGTCACCCTTTTTTATTTTTCCTGTTACTTTATCACTCATGCAGCAGTTTGGAGGGTCAAGATCACTTATGGTTTCCCAAAACCCAGAACAGATGCCACCCTTCTACTTCTCAAAATAGAGGGCTGGTGGACTGTGAGTGCTGATTAAAACATTCATGACCAAAATGGCACCCGATTTGTGGAAAAAAACAAGATACTGATTTGAAAAATGGAAAGAATTCATTTGCTAAGGATTGCATCAGTCCATGTGTGATTTTATGGCCAAGGGTGTTTCATAGGCCCCCGGTGTTATCAATCATAGTCTGCATTTAGACCACTTAGATAGTCAGTACAAAGTGCTGCACACTGTTAGCACCCAGTTCAACATTAATTTCTTTGTTGACCCAGCCATACACATCCTTTCATGTATAACCAGAATATGATTCCCAGTATATTTTAATCTAATTTATATAGTACCCTACACAAAATGTTGTTCATGCATTGAAGGCTAGCTGATACTCGATTTGATCTCCCAGGTGGTGGGCCCATTTATGTCGATGCAATAATTTGACCCCTAGGTATAAAATTAGATTACAATAACAGCCTATGCAGCTTGTATTCAACTGGCTACATGCTAATGGGGTTTTTACATCTTTTGACCAGATATAATTTAGGTTGGATGCACTACACACAGGCCGATAAGCTTCTGACTAAAGCTGGCCATAGACACAAAGATCTGATCGTACGAATCGAGAATTCGTATGATTTTCGGACCGCGTGTGGAGGGTCCCGACATTTTTCATCCCATGGAGATCGGAGAGGTTAAAAATTTTCTGTCGGCTGCCAATAATATCTCTGCATGTATTGCCGATCGTACGATTTTCAGAGGGAGACCAGCTTTGTCGGATATAAGTTTCGTACGATTGCTGTCAGGGGTAGAACATCGGCTGATCTGTTCTTTTACTACTTTATTTGATAGGAATGGTTAGTGGCAGGTCAGGAGATGGGGAAGTCCGATCGTTCGAGGATTTGTAAGATTGGATCTTATGCTTAAAGCTGGCCATACATGACCAATAAAAGTTGTTGATTTGGTCACTCCAGACTGGGTTGGTAATATACTTGCTTGCGTAAGAGGACTTCGTTGGTGCAGTTTTGCCTATTGCATCTCTGTATGTCCGCAGTATTATGTGAACATTGTCTCATGGGCCAAAAATTGGATGATGCTAATTTGGCCAACACATGGGTGGCAAAATAAGGCAAATATACACTTGCTTGGTTCCTTTCCACATTAGCAGATCTTAAAGTGAATGTGCAGTTTAAGTCATCAGCCAATACAGTCCTGTGTATGGGAGCTGAAAACTATTACAGAGATATCAACGTTGGACTTACAATGTCATTTGCATTTATGCAGTCACAATCCAATAAAACGGACTGCTACTAAGTTTTTATATGGTGTGTCAAAAAGAGATAATTTATCTAAGGTGTCGAAAAAGAAAGGGATACTGGTTGAAAAGAAGAACTCAGTGCAGCATATTATCTCTTCAGGCTAGCTAGCAATAATTATTTGATAGCTGCTGAAAAGGATCTGCCGCATTCACCTTGTAAAGTCTATTGCCGTCTCAATAATTTTGAAGAGCAGATGAGTCATATAATCCTCTCTGTCAGGAGAGGCATTACCCTAATGAGGAGTGATAGCTGGAGACCACTGCTGGAGACTAACCAGTGACCTGTTGTGTAGAATTACCTGAGCACTACTGGCTCATTCATAATGTACCAAGGCAGCTCCTCTGCATGAATATAGGCACAGCTCAAAATTAATTAGTGGTAAATGTACAAAACCGAAGATGTAAAACTGCAATGATCAGAGATCAGACTTAACCCATAGCACCAGATTATCTGATATAATTCTCTAAAACATATTAGCTTTTTTACAACTCAAGAGTATTGTCTATTGTTCTGAAACTGCATAGGGTTAACTCTATATAGCAGAATTTCAATTTTCTTGCAAAGGTGCTTTTATTTTATTTTCCCACTGTCTGTAGTTTCATTGATTTTGCATTGTCATATAAAATAAATCCTTTAAAATGATGCTTAGTAACATCATTAGAAATAATTAGTGCTTAGTGGTGTCACATGACATTGAAACATTTTCTAAAATACATAAATTACAGCCTACTTTAAAATATAAGTATATGAGAATAGGTTGGGTTTTATTTTTTGTTTTTACTGTATTCATTGTTCTGTATTGTGTTGTTTTTATTTATTGTTCTCTAGCAACCAGTGTCTGATTCTACAATGAAACAGTGAATAGCAGAGGGCCTGGGAAGAAAAATAAACAGTTTTTTGCTGCCAGGGTCAGTAACCCCTGCAATCACACAGTATTTTGAGCTACAGCCTGAAAGGAACCAAAATAAAAATACAAACTATTCATAAACCATACAAAATATAACAACCATTAATAAAGTAGACATAGTAACATAGCAAGTTTGGTTGAATAAACATGCATGTCCATCAAGTTCAACCTTTTATGTATATGTTTAACTTGCCTGGCTGCTAGTTGATCCAGAGGAAGACAAAGAACACTGTCTGAAGCCTTTTCCAATTTGCCTGAGAGGGGGAAAACTTCCTTCCTGACTCCAAGAAGGTAATCAGACCAGTCCCTGGATCAACTTGGTACTTAGAGCTATTTTATTAATAACCCTGTATTCCCTCACTTGCTAAAAAGCAATCCAACCTGCTTAATAATGTATCAACCAGTACGACTGATTCAGGGAGAGAATTTCACATATTCAAAGCTCTCACTGTAAAAAACCCTTCCCAAATATTTAGACAGAACCTCATTTCTTTTAATCAAAAAGGGTGCCCTCATGCCAGCTGGAAGGACCTACGGGTAAACAGAGCATTAATGAGTTTCTTATATGATCCCCTTATATATTTAACATAGTTATCATATCACACTTAAGCGCATCTTCTCCGGCATGATCAAACCCAACCTGCTAGTCTTTTTTCATATTTGAGACTTTCCATATCTTGTATTAGCTTAGTTGCCCTTCTTTGAACTCTCTCTATTTCATCTAAATCAGTGATATTACAAAACTGCATGGTATGCTCCAGATGGAGCCTTCCCTCTCCTCACCTGAATCTATACCGCTTTTCAAATAACTCAAAACCTTGTCCTTGCAGCTGCACTGGCATTGCTACAGCCAAGTGTATTATCTACAAGGACTCCAAGGTGCTTCTCCATTATGGATTTGCCTAGTGCAGTCCCCTTAGGGTTATAAAGGGTTTGCGTATTTCTACATCCCAGGTGCATGACTTATCAGCATTGAAGCTCATCTAATCAAATAATGAAGACCATCTGAAAAGTTACCTAGCATAGGTTCAACTATAAAATACTAAAAGATGATCTAAAAGTAAACTTCCCCGCTGGGACTGTTACCGGTTTCGTGCGTCGGCCCGATGTTACTCCTGTCTGCAGTCCATCTTCAATACACCAAGTAATCATGGCTGGGAGAGGGGTATCCGTTCCCCAGAGGCAGCATTGCTTCTGGGGAGCGGATACCCCTCTCCCATCATTACTTGGTGTATCGAAGATGGACTGCAGACAGGAGTAACATCGGGCCGACGCACTAAACCGGTAACAGTCCCATCGGTGACACAGCTGTACACACAGTCGGTAAAAAATGTTGTCTTTTGCTTGTGCAGGACGTTTGTTTCTCTGGACTAATCCTGAGATATATTGTCTACTTGATTGCGATCTTCCAAGTGATTATAACCTATTTTATACAATAGTGCTGTCTTGGCACTCAACGTACACTGCATATGTGTTAACACGCAGTATACAGCTTGGACTGACCATAACTACCACTATGGAGCTTGTGGTTAGTCTAATCAGAAGTTAATTCAACTATTACGCATGCATTCTCCCCATATCCGTCTCTTTTGATTCGCCATTGGGATGTTAGCACATTCAACAGAGGGATCCCTCTTCCTACATGCAGCGCTGCTTGTTTTCAATTTGTTTTTAACCAGATATGGCATGGTGGTAAATAAATATTGCCTTTTATTGACTTTTTTGACATGTGTTTACTCATTATAATATAGTATTGTGGGGCACACTGGCTAAGGGATTAAGTCCCAATTTGTTCATATATATAAATTAGATATAGTGTTAATAAAATGCACAGTTATGCACTTTGGTAGAAATAACATAAATGCCAGTTATGCGCTAAATAGTAGTGTTTGAGGGGCCTTGTTAATTGAGGAGGATTTGGGGGTTTTTGTGGATAAACTGTGTAACTTTAAGCAATGTCATTCAATGGGTATTAAAGCAAATAAATTATTGTCTTGCACAAAAAAGGTCATTAACTCAAGGAATGAAAATATAATTTTGCCTCTTTATAGGTCCCTGGTAAGGCTTCACCTTGAGTATGCAGTGCAGTTTTGGGTCCCATTCCTTAGGAAGGATATTAATGAGCTGGAGTGAGTGAGCATCCATCACACATTCTATGCATCCTGAGCCTGGATGAATGCACGATTCATTTTTTAGCACCGCACTTGTGAAAAAAAATAGCTAACCTGCACTTTATAGACATAAAATAATTAAGATTCAGGAATGCTTATTGTGATAACCGAAAGCAGGGTATTGGAACTGGAAGAATGCACACAGAGATGCCAGACTGCAGGGTAGAAGTCAGCTTTATCCCTGGCTGTTCTCTCCACACTGTCTGTTCCTCCCCTTCCTGTGTCCATAACCTTTTTCATTACTCCGCCCAGTACTAAGCTGCTATTTTTTTTATTTTAAAAGTGAACATTTAACATTCTTACAAGAATGGATGGAACAACATTACACTTAGGGGCACATTACTTAGCTCGAGTGAAGGATTAGAATAAAAAATACTTCGAAGTATTTTTTTGGCTTCTTCGACCATCGAATTGGCTACTTCGACCTACGACTTCGAATCGAACGATTCGAACTAAAAATCGTTCGACTATTTGACCATTCGATAGTCGAAGTACTGTCTCTTTAAAAAAACTTTGACCACCTACTTCGCCACCTAAAACCTACCGAGCACCAATTTTAGCCTATGGGGAAGGTCCCCATAGGCTTTCCTAGCTTTTTTTGATTGAAGGAAAATCGTTCGGTCGATGGATTAAAATCCTTAGAATCGTTCGATTCGAAGGATTTAATCGTTCGATCTAACGTTTTTTCCTACGATCGTTCGAACGAATGAATTGCGGTAAATCCTTTGACTTCGATATTCAAAGGATTTTACTTCGATGGTCAAATATCGAGGGTTAATTAACCCTCGATATTCGACCAATAGTAAATGTGTCCCTTAGCATCCACAAAAAAGATGCCAGCTACTATTTTTTTATACATAATTCAAAACTCAATTTTTCATGTCCATTGTAAAGGAGCACCAGGAGGTGTAGATCACATTGGGACCCTGTCCTTACCTCCTGGTAAGATTTTTGATCTGGAGCTTGGTGCAGAGAGCAGCCATCTCTTGGGTACAAGTGCTTGGTAAATGAGCATTAAGGACCATGCTCTTGTGCCACAGGGATTAAAAATAACCACTAATACATTTCACGATACTGTACAGTGGGAAAATGAAAACAGACATGCACCAGACAGCAAACTAATATTTTATAGAAATGGTTATATATATATAATATTAAAACGTTGTGAAGATGCAAGTGATGTACATTTTCTTCAGCAGGAGCAGCAGATTGATTTTATCACTGTAATAACATTTGTGACAATAGAGTACTTGGAGAAGAGCTGACAAAAATAATTTTTCAATCAGCCCAAAAGGGCAGTGTATCTTCTCTGTTACTGAAAGTTTATGAGTTCTGTGAACTATTTTCTCTTTATACCAACAGCATTCCTCTTGCTTCTCTTAATCTGCCATCTGTAGTGGCCTCTGCTTTATTGGCATTGACAGTAGTGTGCAACCTTTAACTCGATTGGCTAGTGGATTACAGATTTGTCATGTGACCATTTAAAATGATCAGGGTAATCCCCATTTCACCTTCACTATTAGTGGAATAATGCTAGCCTTGCTAAGAATCATCTTAACTGTATTCTACCAAATCAGGCTTACAGCTCAGAGAAAGAAGATGGCATGAGTCCGAGATCTCCTTTTGTCTCCTGAAGGAGAAACACCCAGGGGATACCTAGATTTCCCTGGGTTTTCATTTTTTCCCCCACCCTAACTTTTTGTGTTGATTTTTTTTTTTCTTGAAATTTACTACCTTTGGATTCAGAGGCATTTCTGGAAAGGTGCAGTCTGGTTCCCTCAAGATTTACACCATGAGTTCTGTAACACAGGCAGAAGTGGAGAAATTTCTGGATTCCAACCCATCCTTTGCCAAACAGTACTATGACCTTAAATTTAGACCCGGTATAATCTGTGATCTGCTCAGCACCGAAAGTACCAATGTTGACTTCTCCCACGTTCATACTTTAAGCAGCGTGGAGGAGAGCGAGGTTGTCTTTGACCTCATCAGAGTATTCCAGGAGAACCTCAATCTTGAAAGATGTGTTTTCAGTGTGCTCAAGATGATGTCTTTCATAATTCAGTCAGATCGCATGAGTTTGTTCATGTACCGCATGAGGAATGGCACCGCTGAGCTTGCCACCAGGCTTTTTAATGTTCATAAAGATGCCACCTTGGATGAATGTGTGGTGGCTCCAGACTCTGAGATTGTGTTTCCCCTGGATACTGGAGTGTTGGGCTATGTAGCACAGTCTAAGAAATTAGTTAATGTTTCAGATGTGACAAAGGTGAGTCCAACTATTTCATATGTAACACAAAGGAGCTAAAACATTGGGGGCCTTCATGAAGAATAATTATGTGTGCATTTGATTTATTTGTTAATTTTGAAGCAACAGTTCCTATTTAAAGGAGCATTGCTTCAATAAATAATCTGAAGATTTGGGATATCATTTCACTGACAATTATTTGAGAGTTCAAACAGGGCACTTACAATACTTATGGGTATCTAATCCGGAATTAAATCTTTCCTTTCAAAGGCAGGTGTGTGTCTGGCAGATAAACTCCATGCACTGAGCTCTGCGTCACATCTGAACAAGGAATATAATTTAGTCAGGGAAGCAAATACCTAGTTTTTAAGCACTAGTTTATCCACGTTATACCGTGGCACAGCATGTGGCTTGCATCTACTCATATGTGAAATGATATGAGCTGAATGTCTTATTAGCTATTATGAGTTGCTGCACCTAGGTAAACACATTGTACAGGGGCTCATTTTTTAACACTAGGCAAATTTGCCCTTGTTCTGTAACCCATAGAACCCAATCAGCTATTGGCTTTTTTCAGTTATTGGCTTTTTTCAGCCAACTGCAATAGATGCAACAATTTGACTAGTTGCAACGGCTTATTGATATATATATATATATATATATATATATATATATATATATATATATATATGTGTGTGTGTATGTATAAACACAGTGGCATAACTAGATATTACTGGGCCCAGAGTAAACTATTTTTCAGGACCTCAAAAGTTGACCTGTTTTACCAATATTTATTGAAACTGTATATGAATTAGGGCCTCAAGGCCCCTATACCCGATGCCCCCCCGCTTCAGCTATAGTTACGCCTCTGCATATACTACACATACTGTATATCTATATATATATATCTATCTATATCTATCTATCTATCTATCTATCTATCTATCTATCTATCTATATATATATATATATATATATATATCATATATATAGATAGATATAGATATATATATATTTATTTATATATATATATAAATAAATATATATATATATATATATATATATATATATATATAAAAATTAACAAACAAAATACATTGCATCTTCTATTACATTAGTAATTATTATATATATATATATATAGACTAATGTAATAGAAGATGCAATGTATTTTGTTTGTTAATTTTTTAAAAAAAATTAACATTAGGCAGAATGAAATGACTGTAGTGGGGCCCACATTTCCATTTCACCTTGGGCCGGAGCAGCGTTGACATGTCATAAGATGCTTTTTTTCTTTGTATGAATGCACATCTATATTCAGGACACTGTAGAGAAACAGTAGCAAGCTGTCTGTACTAGGTGCTAAAACTCAAACAGAGTGTTCTTAGTCATCATCTGAACGAGAAGTTTATGATTTCCTTTTTTTTTTTTGGCTCATTAAAATGCTCACGCAGAATTAAATAAACAGAATGGCTTGATCCACATGACTCTGTGCAACTTAAGGGAAAATAAAAAAACAACATGATACAGAATGTGCTGTTCAAGCCACATATGAGCCATGCATATATTTATTCCTTTCCATCAGGAATCAAGATTTTTACTTTTAAGGCAAGATATAATCTACCATTCAAAGAATGTGTGCCACAGTTTTATGTCCCGTGTAATTCTCGAAATAGGGAATTTTATGTAAACATACGGTTTACATTTACTAGGTATATGTAAACCGTAGGTCACAGGTATATGAATTAATGTTTGATATTAATGAATTTTGAGAGTTTGATGTTGGGATACATGGTGGATGCTTATTTGCTCAGCAAATATTGTGCCACAAAGAGGGTCCTGAACAAAGCAACCAGCCTGTTCCTTTATTGAACAGCAGGTCTATAAATTATAGGGAGAGAAAGTCATACAATATTCACTGCATTACCCTAAACCAGCCCTAAATAAGCCAACCAAAAAACATCTATTTGTGCTTGGATGTGCTGTGTGCGTGGGTGTGTTGTTTTTAGCAATATTCAGATTTTTTATTTGGCCAGTCTCAGGTAAAACACAAATACATGCTTTAATTATTCAAAACTTCAGTGAGTGGCTTCTCATATATAACAGTTTTCCAGATAGCTAATCAAGACAAATGAGACTTATATACAGTTTACAGTAAATGAGGGTCATGTTGAGCTCTCTTCTTAACACTTTTCTCCCTTATCTGTCTACTTAGTGACCAGCGGTTTCTTAATACTACCCCTGCTATTCACTATCCCATCTCTCCACCTATCTGTGTGGCATTGTGAATTAAATACCCATTTATTTGGGGCCTTGGAGTCCCCTGTGTACCCCCAGTCCGATCTACAGTCAATGTCTCTGTAGCTACACCCCTAAAACTAGGCCATATGTTTATAATAAAGGAGAGGACTTTGAGTGTAGCTCTTGAAGAAACAATAAAAATAGATATATTTGTTACTGTGCAATCTGTGCATAATACAGGTTATTTTTGCCGTCAATATTCGATATGTGCAGGTACTGCGTTTTTCATTAAAGTAAGAACTTTGTTAACTAAAGCTGTTTACACATGGGGTGTTTTTACTGCCACAGTCATCAGGCAAATAAAAACAAAGGTTAACATGCCCCTGTGTGTTTCAGCAGCTGCTCCTCAACCCACTAGTAGTGTGACAACTACTCTAAGCTCACTTGTCAAAACTACTGCTGCAATAAGCAATTTATTTTCCATTGTTCTGTATGGGAAGTGCTGAAGGACAAAAAGGATGTTTTGATCTTTAGGGCAATGGTAAATAGGTTGTTTATCAACTGCTGCCATCAGGTGGAAAACAATGTTGCCATATCCCTCATGAGCCATAGCCTTAAAGGAGTATATAACACAACATTTATAGAAAGCATGACTTAAATTATATGTGAGCAGTCGAATACAAGAACTTCACCACCATGTTTAGTGCCATACGTAGGTTGGAATGGTGTAAATATCGATGCCTTTGGACTCGAGAGGTGGAGTAGTGTTCTGTGGAGTAAGGAATCATGTTTTACATCTGGCGGTCTAGCTAGCAGATTAATCTGCGTTTGGAGGATGCCAGAGGGAATGATAACTGCTGGAAAGCTTGGTGGAGGTGGAATAGTAATCTGGAAGATCCTCATTGTTTTAATCAAGAATTAATGCTACAGAGTGCAATTACTTCCTTCACAATTCCATGCTTCCTACTTTGTGGAAGTGATTTGGGGAAGGCTATTTTCTGTTTGAGAATGCTAATACCTCCATGCACCAAGCAAGGTCTGAGTGGAGTTTGTTTGCTGTGATGGGAGAAGAAAAACTTGACTGAACTGCCCAAAACCCAGACCTCAACTCAGTTCAGGATAATTGGAACACCAGTGGTGCAAAGTACAAAAAGATGCCAATCTTCCATTTGTTTGCCCTTGACAACTAGCTTTCCAGCCTAAAAGAATCGCCTGAGTTCTCTGCTCTCTGTTTCAGAACAGGGAGACCTGCAACTGCCCCATGAATACAGTGCTGTCTGCTTCATTCAAATGAGCAAGTTAGGTAGGGGCAGCAGACACAGGCCACAATGCAGTCCTAAAGACAAGGATAACCTGCACCTCATGACACCACAAGGCAGATTTCTTTTACCCAGAGCAAGGTACCAAGTGAAGCCAGACCATTGGCAGAAGGACTCTCTGTATGAGCACTATGGGGTGCACTCATTGACCCCTAAGTGCTCTTGCTCTACTGACTGAGGTCCTGGTAAATGACCCCTGTAGTGTAATACCAGTTTCCCAACCTAACAATATTGCACATGTGGAGGACCAATGAAGCCATTTATATTAATCCGGGCCTTAGGCCCAACCACTATCATTGACAAAGCAAATTGATCCCTTGTAAATACACCACCACCTCCCTACCATAAAAAATATGCAGAGGGAAGGGATGTTGCTCCAGCAGTCAAAACATTTAAAGTATACCTACTTTAACAGCAGTTCCTTTTAATTTTCACAGCACTCAAACACCACCTTCATTTAACCCAAGCAAACACAGCCTAAGTCGAACTCCTGCGCTCCATAACCTAGCTAGGATACTTATCTCAACACAAATGTACTTGTCCATTCTCCCATTCAGGACATAGGAATACTGAAATATTTCTTTAAAAACTTTTAATCCTAAAATATCTCTAACTGCTGTTTTTTGGACAATACAAAAATGACAAAAGCACTAAGGACTGAAAATCTCTTACCCCAATGTTTCTGCACAAGCATTTGTGAAGGAGAGCATTCAACTGGGAAGCTGAAACCAATTTATAGCAGACAACTAAGCAAACACAAACGAACTATTAACATTGCTGGATAATGTATCTTTTTTGTGTCTCTCCTGCTTTGTTAGGTGAACCGGGGATGGACTTGGAATGCATTGGTTTTTGACTGAACTTTGTGGTCTCACTTATGCGCCTTATTCTAGTATAAGTTCTGCTGGTACATAGTAGGTATGCCTACTTAAATTGAGCTGTAGATGGAAGTTTATGAAGTCTCAAGGCCTGAGAGTAATCATTTGTAAGGTTGTGGTGGATGGGGACTTTAAATCATCTTCTCTCTCTCAGTGATGTACTTTGATGAACTTTACTTAATCCAGGGATGACTTAGAATGACTTAATTATGACTTTACAGGATCCTGCCTGTAAATCAGCCTTTATGCTAAACAAGTCTATGCCAGAAGGGAAAATTGAGGCAGGCCTTACAGTATTTCCATTGGGATAGATGGATAACACTTTGATTCATTCTTATATTGGATATGATGATTATGCAATGATTTGTATTTGTGCAGATGTAAAGAATGGTAACTTTGTTGTTTTGGATATTTAAGAATCCATTGGGGGAATGTAATAAAAGTCGGAAACGGAAAAAATATTCGCAATGCTAAAAATCATGCCTCTGTACGAACAAATTTACCGTTGTGCGAATTTAATATATCTTTTGCGAACCTGGAAACTGTTTAGCGACCACTTCCAACAGTGGAAGAAGGTTTACGAATTTTATAGTTAGCGCCAGTGCGCAGTGAATGTAATAAAACGTATTACTGAAAACATTATGTTTGCTCCAAAAGATTACGACACTTCTCAAAAGTGGGCAATGCACAATTACAATTCGCAATGTAATAACAGTTTAAGGAAGAGTATTTCATTGCATAATTAGACTTTTAATTCTTATTTGTGCTAATTGCTTTGTTCTTTGCGTCTTTTATTACATTCCCCCATATGAGTTTTATTTTGATCCCTGCAGCATGTCAGGTCCCTGCTTCCAAATACTATGTAGCCATTTCAGTGCAGAGGAAGAGGACGTCGACTTTCGGACAATGTAGTAGTAGTAGTTACTGCCATGAAGAAGGGGCAAGGAGTTCAGTTCACTTGTTCATCGTTTCTACTGTTTTGATAAGGTCTCAAAAGTAGCAGATTTGGCCGCCCAGTGGGCCAACAAGAGGATCAAGTAGATGACAAGTCAACGGCTAACCCTAGTTCATATATTACTTATATATATGAAATGTGACTCTTAATTCTTTCTCAGGAAGAAAGTTTTTCTGCAGCAGTCTGTCTCTTTTGCAGACATAAAAAATAGGCAGAGCATAACTAACAGTCAGTGTTTTATTGTGGTCTTTTGGAAATCCTAATTAGGTAGGATAGAAAAGTCAGAATGTTAGTAAGGTACTCTTTAGACCAGGGATCCCCAACCTTTTGAACACATGAGCCACGTTCAGAAGTAAAAGGAGTTGGGGAGCAACACAAGCATGAAAAATACTCTTGGATGCCAAATAAGTGCTGTGATTGGCCATTTGGTAGCCCCTATGTGGACTGGCAGCCTACATAGACTCTGTTTGGCAGTTCATCTGGTTTTTATGAAATCAAAACTTGACTCCAAACCAAGAATTTAAAAATAAGCACCTGCTTTGAGGTCACTGGGAGCAACATCCAAGGGGTTGGTGAGCAACATGTTGAACAACACATTGTCTCCACCTTAGACTATAGGGTTAACTATTAGATGGTGTGCGAAGTGGAAACCTTGTATGGGTATGCATTTCTATTTAAATGTAAAAATGGATCAGCAAATTGTAGGAAATACACCTTTTATATCAAATAGGGTCTAAAATTGACGATGAGCTCACTCATAGTGCTTCTGTGACCACTAAATATAAAATGTATGTCTACATGTCAGGTAGCAGTAAGTTTGGTGGCATTCACACATTGTATTACTGATTTCTCTGGGATAATCTTCACTATACAGGTATGGGACCTGTTTCCATAATATTTGGGACCTGGGATATTTTAAAAAAGGGATCTTTCCGTAATTTGGTCTACTAGAAAATCATGTAAACATTAAATAAGCCAAATAGGCTGGGTTTGCTTCCAATAAGGACTAATTATACCTTAGTTTGGATCAAGTACAAGGTACTGTTTTATTATTTACAGAGAGAAAGGAATTTGTTTTAAAAAAAATTGGATTTTTTGGAAAAAATGGAGAGACGGCCATCCCGTAATTCGGACCTTTCTGGATAACAAGTTTATGGATACCTGTACTAAATGACTGGTCTACATGGAACATTAAATATCATGATATGCCAAGACTCCATCCTTTCATTGTTTTACTGGAATCATTTTCACAAAGCCCATTGCACAGTGTTGCTGACCTAGCTGGAAAAAAATGAACAAAGTTCTTTGAACTGTGCCTCTGCAAAGGTTACAAAAACAAGAATTTAACTGTGTTTGGCCAGAAGATCAGAGGGGAAAAAACTCGTATTGTTGCCTTCAGCTAAAAAAACAAAACAAAACGTGTAACTTTACAGAAATATTACAAAGCGGACTTTAAGGTCCCTTCTTCAGGCTGATATCTGTCTGTGCTAATATTAAGAAATACCACTTCACTGTTAGTATTAGTGGCATGCCTAGAGTAACATGCACAAAGCCAACTGCATTGCATCTCTGGGATATACACACAAAGTTCACTGATCTGGCTGGCTGATCTATGATGATAACAATAAAGTATAGTATTATAAGTGGCCTGTGATGTTATGCAAAAAGACCATTGCACTGTATTACTGACTTTTCTATTTTACAGTGGTGTAACTATAACGGACCCCCCCTAGCAACTGCTTCCTCTACAGGTTTATGAAACCCCCCCTCCCCAGCCTCTCTCTTTCCTACTTTGGGAGGGTAGGAGTTGCAGGCAGGTCCAGGTAGGTATGTGCTGGGCCCCTCCAAAGATTTTTTTTCATGCGTGGGGCCCAGCATGCAATTGTTATGCCACTGCTAGGTTAATAGGCACCACTCAGAGTATTTAGCTGCTGTGTGTCTTGGATTCACTTTCAGAATCTGGTGTTCTCAATGTGAACCAAAAGAAATTCCCTGTTAAATTCACTGCATCCCCATCAAATCCAAGATATCTCCTGCCACAACCAACGATTTACAGCCTTATATATTTAAACTATAACATGATGGGGCAGATTTATCAAGGATCGAATTCAAATTTTTTTGAATTCGAAAAAATTCACCTCGACCTTTGATAAATCTGCCCCGATATGTTTACACCTTTGTTAAGCAGATTTACACCAGTCGTGTTAAAGAGGTAATTAACTTTTAGTATGTTATAGAATGGTTAATGCTAAGCAACTTTTCAATTGGCCTTCATTTTTCCTTTTTTATAGTTTTTGTATTATTTGCCACCTCCTTCTGACTTTATATTCCAGTCTCCTATTCAAATCAGTGCATGGTTGCTATGGGACTTTGGACCCTAGCAACCAGATTGCTGAACTTTTTAAACTGGATAGCTATAAAAAGCTAAATAACTCAAAAACTACAAATAATACAATAAAATAAGAACCAATTGCAAATTGTCTCAGAACACTCTCTACGTCATACTAAAAGTTAATTTCAAGTTGACCAACCCCTTTAATGTTATTTTGCCATGTAAAATAGAGTTTTCAATACATATTCATGCTGAATAGTTTTGCCTTGTGAGTTTGCATTATAACTGGCCAATGCATAATAAAGTGTTCATTTTTAAAAATACACATCATTGGGCCAGATTAAATTTTAGTAAGAAAAAGGTTTATCACATTAAAAAGTCATGGATGAGATTTAATATGATATGTACAATGTAATTCAATTCAGAAAAACTTGTCTCATATATATCAAGTGGAAACTTTATTTTCTAGTCTATGGGTAAAACTGGAACTGAATTAGGAGAAAAGTTTTTTTTCCTCGAATTGAATCTCGTCTGTGAGTTTTCACGTGATAAACCATAAGAAAATATTTTCTCACTGCATTGAATCTGGTCCTATTGCCTCTAAGGCACATTTTTAGTTGATAATCACAAGGGTAAACTAAGCCTAATCTCTGTGTTATCTCATAATACCCTTGTGCTTAGATGTCTGAGATATGTTCAATGTGAAAAGAATACTCTCCTAGAAGCAATATATAATTAAAAAGGTTTCTATTTGGAACAAATATAAACTCTATTATGTACGTTTAATTGTTCAGGAGGCCAGAAACTCTTATTAAACTTTAACAAAGCACTTATTGTACAAGCATTTTATTAGGAATGTATCCTGTTTATGGACTGCAAGATTTAAATGTTTGCAGTATTTGCTAAAGCAGCAAATAACCTTAAATTGTTCTTTCAGATCAACACAGAATGTGATCACTTGGCAATTGCAGAAAGGCACAACGGTGACATGTTAAAACTGATGATCAAGATATCGATTATTTACAGTGTAATAAAAGTCACAAAGGTTGCACCAGAGCTAGTATGTCATAGCAACCAATCAAAAGGTAGCATTTACTGGTCACCTGTTTAGGGCAAATATCCTATTAGCTACTATGGGTTGCTTAACGTGGCACTAACTACAACTTTTTAAATAATCTTGGAATTTTAATCAGGGCGTACTGCCATCTCCTGGTCACAAATAAGTATGATTCCACTGTTCAACGTTTTATGGATAAAAAAGCAATGTGATAATATACATACCTGCAATATACTCTAGGTATTAATAGCAACAGGTTATATAAGAAACACTTCTTTATAACAGTATTCCCCATCAATCCGTTTACCCACTCATCCTAGCAATCGAGACATTCATGTTTTATTCTAATCAATTAGGCAGCAAAATATATTTGCCTTTCTTCTTGGGCACACGTTTATTGAAATGCCAGTTTAAGAAATGTATCTACCTGTACTTATGTAAAGATCTGACAAGAGAGTCCATGCTAATCCCATAATCCTAATATAATTAGAATAGTCTTAGATTAACCTGCACGAAGAACATTATTATCTGTAGGTCTTCTTCCAGTACTTTGTGTGCATGTGTGTGTGCCCTTGTTTGCTTAGAAAATGTTGGCTTAGTTAACCAATAAATGTATTACCTTTTAAATGCAATTTTTAATTTTGTAAGTGTTACCCCATACTCTGAGGTGTGCTTTTATCTGTGTGAGGATTTGTGTGTGTGTGTGTGTCTTTGAATGTTCTTGTGATGTGTTCATGTGCCTGTGTGTTTATAGGGGTCATGTATCATTTCCCGGGCACAAGCGATATGACAGTAAGGGGTGCAAGAGCTCTGTTCATTTATCAAGTACTTGAGCCCCTGGGAATGCTGCTTTTTGTACCAAGGACCAATAATCTGGTGCTTGGTACAAAGAGTAGCGTCAGAAGGTGCAACCAAGCCCCATTGAGTGCTGCACCTCCTGGTGGTGAATGATGTGCCTACCCCCACCAATACTTTAGAATACTTTAGAAAACAGTGTTTAACCAGCGTTTCCTATGACTTTACACAGTGCCCTTTGTGCCTGTCAAGGTGGCCATACACGGGCCGAAAGTCGGCCAGATCTCGATCGGATGGGACAAAAAATCACGTTGGATCGCGACCGCATCTGTTCGTTGATGTGGTCCCGCGATCCGACCGCCCGTTCACATTCGTAAGGATCCGTTCGTTGGGCCCTAGGACCCACGATCGGATCAGCCCGATATTGCCCACCTCAAGGTGGGCATATCGGAGAGAGATCCGCTCGTTTGGCGATTGATCTCTCCATGAATGGCCACCTTTAGTTAACCAATTATTTTTTAGCACCTGGGTGTAAATGCATGAGTGTTGGTGTGGCAGCACATGAGCTGCACTTCATTTGGTGGAGGATATTAGGGGCCACTTACCATTTAACACTGTGTGCAAAGTGCAATTGGCTTTCTGCCATTCTAGAGCTTGCCCAAGAACACAGCATTGACTGTATTAGGCAGTGCCCTATTGTTGAAGGGTGGCGAAGGGTATGTAGGCTTCCCCCATTTTGCCCCTTCCTTCGCCCAGTGCATAATTCCCCAGGGAGCACTAAACTCTCGCGCCCCTTAGTAATCTAGAACTTGCACCCCGGGGAATAATAAAAAAAAAATAACCTCTACAACATAAAATGAATAATAATGCGGCCCACCAGCACAGTGAATCAGGAATTGTGTAGCCATAGCAGTAATATTTGAGCACATATCTATACTGCTGCCTGTGTGCTGATGATAATGGTCTTAGCAATAGACACGTACTGGCACATAGTGACGCACCCTTTTCGCATACTTCTTTAGGGCTGACGTGTAAACTTAAGAAGTATGTGAGAGCAGCACAACAGGTGTACCTTCAGCACACAGGCAGCAGTATAGACTTAGTGACAGATCATTTACTAAAATTCCCAAATATTACCGCTACGGCTACGGGATTCCTTGTTTAAATGAGTTAAATTATTGAATGGTCACCTCACCAAATCTGGCCCTCGTTGCAAAAAGTTTGGACACCCGTGATTTAATGTTTTATTAAGTAGTTTTAAGATATTGAGATTTATCAAAGTACAGAAAGACACATTACCTGCAAAACAGGTCCCATACCTGTGTAGTCCTTGAGTAAATACGATCTCTATATGCAAATTAAAGGTATGCTGACATGAGAGTGATATCATTCTAAAAAATTTTTGCCAGAGTTACTCTGACCTTGAAACTATGCACCAGTACCTCCCTGCTGTTACGCTAGTGCCACTCGTGTTTTATATTTGACTTCCGTGTTGTGCTGTATACACAAGTTATTTTGGATAAACCTGCTTGGTGACAGTATGTAAAAGCAAGATGGGTAAGGAGATATAGATGTTATGTAGTTTTTATATTTATATTCAGCATGGTACCACACTGTGGCCTGTATACGTTGAAACATTGAAAGCAGGGGTAGGGTTACTCCCAGAAATAAAGTTTGCACAGCCATTTAGGAACAGGTTACAGGTGGGTTAAACTGTACACCGACAGAGTGTTTTAGGAAGTAAAGTTCCTGGAAAATTCCTTCTAGAAATAGTATGATCATGAATAAAAGCTCCTCTTTAAATAATCGCAGGGAAAAAACCCCACAAAGGAGACATTATGACCAGCCACAAAGCAAGTTTTTACGCATGTAATGTGATAGTGACATTATGAACCTGACTGGTCAATTACAGAATTGGAATATCAGGGAACTTGGCCATTCACCTTAACGTTCCACTGTTTTGTTTTCCTTTGTTTATTGATGGCAGAGCCACAGCCAGTCCCCAACCTAAATCTGGCAGATATTACTGGTACCCTGTGCCCCATTGCTTGTGCATTTAGAACCCAAGGGAGACTATGGTTATGTAACACCACTTAGAGGTACGGCTGCAGGAATAATACTGTATCCTCCTAATAACAGTTACAGAGGACAGCAATTCCTGTATTACCAATGTATCAGAAAAATGCAGTGGAGCCCCCTTGCCAGACATTCAAACGACGATTGTAATATTAGCTGGTGATCACTAGCATAAAGCTTTTTTGCTACAAAATGCAAATCTTACAGTAAACATTATTGGCCTAATTTACATGGAGCTACAAGTGTGGTGAGTTGAATCTCAGTATTTTGATATTCATTCTTATCACTGGGAAAAAAAATCCTTCAATCCTCTCCATGCATTATGTGTGCAGCCATTGTGCCCTAGTGGGTGCAACCTTTGTCATCAAATATCATTTTTAAAGGTCAATCCAGTAAAACTCTGGAAAATTACTTTTCTTTTTAGCAAAAGGGATTCTAATTAGTGATGTGTGAATTTATTTGGCAGGTGAAAATTTGCAACGAATGGGCAATATGGGCAATATATGGTATAAATATTTGATTATTTACTACTAGACCTAGTGCAACATGGCAACTGTTATAATATGACCCAATCTATCTATTTATATCTAATATAACAGGTAAGATGTGCACGATCAGTGACCAAGATTGCAATTTCCCATTAAAAAATGCCATGAATAAATGATCCCCCTGGTAAGTGCTTCCTACTTACAACTTTGATTTTGTTTTCTCTGTATTTAGGAGTCTCATTTCTGCAGCTTTGTAGATAACCTTACCGAATATGAAACCAAAACCATACTGGCTGCTCCTGTGCTGAATGGAAAGGATGTCGTCGCTGTGATAATGGCTGTCAACAAATCAGATGGCACCAATTTCACCAAAACTGATGAAGTGGTAAGAAAAGCACAGTGCGGAATGTGTTGGAATTGTTTATTTGCTTAAAAACAATTTAAGATTTCCAGACCTGAAATTATATACGTTAAAGGAGAAGGAAAGCTCCAAGACAGTTTATTGCCAACATATTAGCCACAATAGTGCAAGTAAGAATGCTATATTTATTCTGCAGAATGCTTTACCATACCTGAGTAAACAGCTCTAGACACTGTCTCTGTTTGTTTAGGATAGAAGCTGCCATATAAGCTTGGTGTGACATCACTTCCTGCCTGAGTCTCTCCCTGCTCACTTACAGCTCTGAGCTCAGATTACAGCAGAGATGGGAGGAGGGAGGGGGAGAGGAGCAAACTGAGCATGCTCAAACCCTAGCCCTGGAGGTTTCAGCTGAAAACAGGAAGTCTGATACAGAAGCCCATGTGTACACAATAGAAGGATAGAAATGTTGTGTTTCTTTTGACAGAGGACTCAGAGCTGCACTACTCTGAGGGTTTACTGGTGTATTTATATAGACCTTTCTGATAAAGCTTACTTAATTGTAGCCTTTCCTTCTCCTTTAAACTCTAAGAAGAAATTCCTATGTACAAAATGTGCATGGCTATGTTGCTTTAAGAAAGGTATATTTATTTACATAGGCATTATAGGCAAGTACAATTATTTACTGAATAGGTATGTGATCTAATATCCAAAAAGTTCAGAATTATAGCATAGCCATTTTTTATTGTACTTATTAAATCACTTACCTGCAGTTATACATATATTTATCATGTATGACCCAAAAGCCAAAGCTGTACATTTTATATTGGTGGGTTACTTTACGATCCATCCTGCACTGTGTATGTCTGCCACTATTGATTGGCATCTTGATATAATCTAATCATTGACATCTTGATATAACCAACATACTTTCAATACAAATAATTAAAAACCAAGGGAATCGATGGCAGAATGTAGTGCACTAGCAAGAAAACGGGATCAAAAACTGTCAATTCAACCTTATACAGCTTAACTGAATGTGCAATGTAATGTGATTTGTAGTCCTGAGGTATAGCTAGACTTCCTGAAATCTTAGGAAAATCAAGAACTAATCTCCTCCCATCCCACACTCCCTATTTTTACTCCTTACTAACAATTGTAACTGGAGTCACCATGGTTTTAGTAGCATCAATTATTTTTGCTGTCTGACAAACGGTGATGTATAGCACCTACAGATTCATTATCATATCAGCCGTGATATAGACAAGATGTTGAAGAATCTGCATCTGTATTTATAGTTCAAAGTTTCCAGCTAAACACCTTCTTGACTTATTTGATACATTACCAGTATCCTATCTCTTGAATAGTGAACTGATATTACATTTGTTCCCAAGCAGCCATAAAATTACTTTGTCAAAACATCAAAAATAAACTATACCAAATACTAGCTGGAGATGCGCAGCATCATTACAGACCAAATGAAATGTTATATTCTGGGGCCAATTTACTTAGCTGGAGTGAAGGAATAGAATAAAAAAACACTTCGAATTTCGAATTTTTTTTAGCTACTTCGACCATCGAATCGGCTACTTCGACCTTCGACTTCGACTTTGTGTTATATTCTGTACCCTTACTCACTAGAATGCAAAATATATTTGGGGTGGAATTTATTTGATAACCCTAAACCGTAGGTCATCTGATGAATGGCCGAAATCTAAACAGTGTCTGGGAGAACCTATCTCTCACCTTTTGTGTGGTTTCCCCAACATAGACCAACTTGCACAGACAGACCAACATATATAGCACAAAATTGGTTTCACATGTATGGTATCCTCTAATTTTAAACTTCCTATCTGTACGTGGATGATCAAACTCTGGGCCTACAAGAACATAGCGGCATTGGGCACAACCTTTACATTTATACATTCCTTCTTTTTTGGGGCCCCAAAAACCTACCTTTCTGTGGGACATCCATATATCTGCATTTACAACCCTACTGCCTATAGTGGCTCCTCTCCGATATGACATCATGGGGACAAATTCTGAAATAGAAGGGTATGCTTCTCTTAACTAATGCCAATGTTTATCCAGTATGTGTTTAAATTCTGAACTTGCATTATCAATATAATTAAGACAGAGACATTTTGTGCATACAGCTACTAAAAAATGCCTTATCCTTTAAACAGAACAGGGATTGTTTGTCCATATATTGCAATATATTTAAGCTGGCCAACTACCTCATGGGGATAAATGTGACATATGTTATGGTCGGAATACTGAATGACTAATAATAAAAACTAATTTGGTTGGCTTTGTTTTTTTAGATGTTCCTTAAGTACCTGAGTTTTGCCAATCTGGTTCTCAAGGTTTATCACCTTTCCTACCTTCACAACTGCGAGACTAGAAGAGGTCAGGTAAGCAATGAAGTAACCACAAAAGGGTGTATTAAGCATCTTACGTGGTTTATGTAAAACACATTTATTATAATTTCATAACTATAATAAATGTAATTGGAATATGTTTTAGAAAACAAGAAAGGCATATTTGTATTTTAGCCATTTCTCCATTTGGATCAGGATTTGTGAAGACCAGAAGTAGGCAGTTTCATTCAAGAGTCAGTACAGACAAGAAGAGCATTAATATGGGGAAATGTAATATTGGTCGCTAACGGAAAAATTTTTGCAATGTGTTCACATTGCGAACAATTTTGCCTTTGCGAATATTTTACAAACACTTTGCCCCGATGAGACAGTAGGATAGCGATTGCAAATGTGATAGTTTTTCGATACTGCGCAGTGTATGTAATAAAACTTCTTCATGAAAAAGTTGTCATGTTTGCAATGCGCAGGTAAGATTCGCAATGCAATAAAAGTCTAATGAAGAATATTAGATTGTGACATGGGATTTTTTATTCTTATATGTGCGCAAATTTGTTCTCTTTGCAAATTTTATTACATTTCCCCTCTAGCGATGTTATGATGGAAAAATGCAGAAAACTGCATTCATGGCACATAAAGTCTGTGTCGCTGCATTGAATGTTGCACAGAACAAGAACAACCACCTAGCCACACTGTCAGCCACTTCTGATTCTGTTGAATGAAAAATTGCTCCCCTACGGTGCACCATTGTGCTATTCAGCTGCCATCACTTAGAACCATGGATGGCAGACATAATTGCTAATGTTCCTACTGCGTGCCACAAAGCAGCTATTTAAAGGAAATATATGAAAAGGTTCTGCCTAGGTAAGGAATTTGATTGCTACATTTCTCCCTAAGAGGTGATTAAAATACTCAAAAGGCTCACTGACATGTGCAATGAGCAAAAGTACTCAAATGGCTATTTTTTTTTACCCACAATGCAGTATATTCCCCATCAACTAAGGTGTCAGCTATATAGAATAATCTGTGCAATTTACCTGTGTGGATGCAGCTTGGTATCCGCTGTGGTGACACACACATTGCACTTTTTTCAATTGGATTTATAAATTAATGTTGTCACTTCCCCTGCACTAATGTGTAGCTGTTCACTGTTTTTTTAGAGCAGTCTGATCGGCACATTGGCACTTCATGCAAGTTGTAAGGAGAGTGTAGAGAATGTGCTTTACAACAAAATAGAACACCAGTACCTTCTTGTGCTTCAAACGGGGAAATCCCAACTTTTATTGTAAGGTGCTTCAGACACTTCACACCCGACCATTCAGCAGTGTCTGTAGAACCTTGCAATAAAAGTTGGGATTACCCCATTTGAAGTAGGGATGCACTGAATCCAGGATTCGATTCAGGATTCGGGCAGGATTCGGCCTTTTTCAGCAGGATTCAGGTTCCAAATTAAGGCCTTTTTGTCACAAAACAAGGAAGTAAAAATTGTTTTCCCCCTTCCCATCCCCAATTTGCATATGTAAATTAGGATTTGGCTCAGGGGTTCAGTGAAATCCAAAAGAGTGGATTCGGTGCATCCCAAGTTTGAAGCACAAGAAGTACTGGTGTTCTTTTTTGTTGTAAAGTATATTGCTGGGGTGTGGCTAGGCCAGTACTGATACCTGCATAATTTCTATTCTTCAATCAAGGATGTGCTGTATACATACTTTGCACCTCCATTCATAAATGAACACTTGTGGGCCCTAGTTTGTCATGACACAATTGGCAATCTCTGTTTTAGTGCACATTGCCCCTATTTTTCCTGCATTTCACCCTCTTGTTTCTTTGCAGAACTTTCACATATTTCCAGGGTTTTAATATCCTGTTCAGTTGCAAGCATTCAAACATTGTGCTTCAAAACTAACCATTTTTATTTGAATCCTGTTTTAGAAATCTCAGTACAAATGGTCTTGGGGGGACCAAGGTGAAGTGACGATCCAGACACCATTTTGCAGACTGCTCGTGTTAGAAAATATCAGTGTAGCATATAATGCTAATTGTGTGAGGTTTACATTTCCAACTGCAAACAACTCAGACATGCTTATTGTCTGTAGTAAATTGCAAACTGCTGCCTCATTCTGGAATCAGCCAATTAGAGAAGGAGACATTTGTGTAGTAGTGTAGTGTTTTGGTTGTAGTCAGGGGGGAAAACATTTTGATTGATAAACTCATAAATAAAAATATAACAACTGTCAAGAAAACAAACAGACACAAATTTATTAAACTATGGGGGGATGTAATAAAAGTCAGTAACGGATAAACTATTTGTAATGCAAAAAGTTATACCTTCCTTTGCATGAATTAAATATAGCTTTTACGAACTTGGGTATTATTTAGCAACCTCTTCCGACAGTGGAAGAAAATGTTATGGTTTGCGCCAATGCACAGTGAATGTAATAAAACTTCTTACTGAAAAAATAATGTTTGCTCCAAAATATAACAATACCTGCAAACACTTCTTAAAAGTGCGCAATTAAAATTTGCATTGCAATAACAGTTTAAGGAAGAATATTACATTGCGAAATCCACATTTTTTTTCTTATTGGTGCAAATAGTTTTTCTCTTTGTGACTTTTATTACATTCCCCCCCTATAGTTTAAAGGGTTTTTTTTATACTACTTCTGAGGGCTTTTAAGGTATTCAGACATGATTGCTTATGTATGGGTTTTTTCAAGGGTCTTAGTGATCATTATCTTCTGACATACATTCATTGCCCACGATCTTTGTGGAAAACTCTGTGGGTGGAAGTTTTTTTTTAGTTATATTTGTTTTTATATCATAGACCAAGAATCCCCACCTTTTTTTTACCCGTGAGCAACATTCAGATATAAAAAGAGTTGGGGAGCAAGACAAGCATTAAAAATGTTCCTAGTGCTGTGATTGGCCATTTGGTAGCCCCTATGTGGTCTGGCAGCCTACAGGAGGCTCTGTGTGGCAGCTCACCTGGTTTTTATACAACAAAAACTTGCCTCCAAGTCATTCAAAAATAACCTCCTGTTTTGAGGCCTCTGGGAGCAACATCCAAGGGCTTGGTGAGCAACATGTTGAACCACTGGTTGGGGATCACTGTCATAGACTGTACAACCCTGGTTTGGATGGGGTAACCCTTAGAAATATTGAGATTGAAAGGAATGTATTTTTTGGTGTTGTATAAGAAGGGTTTGAAGGGCTTAAACACTCTTATAAAAGTGGCTATGTAAGTAGAGTAATCAATTATTATTGTATACCTTTTCACCGAAATACTGGATCATTTTGGGGGCAGTCTTTAGGGAGGTTCAGAACGAATTAATGTAATGAAATCTAGCCTAGAATTAGAGCAATTTAGGACACTGTTTCAGTTAAGAAAAAGGCCACGTGTAGTTCAATGCTTAATCCAATCTGTCACTTTTTCTCAAGTCAGCACATCTCAGGCATTAGTCTTAGCACACTGTACTTGTACTTACACTGAAAAGATTATCGCCGCGGCTGCATCACTTCAATTACATGAATGTGGTTTATATGTTATCTCATTATTTTAGTTTTATGGAGTTTTTTCCTTTGTACAATGAATTTTTGCAGTGAAGTTGGTGTATCAGTGCTGTAGATGAACATTGACTGCCAATACTACTAGTTTGTTTCTGCCAAAACTAATATATCATTGTCCATCCCCATAGATACTCCTGTGGTCAGCCAATAAGGTTTTTGAAGAACTTACTGACATAGAGAGACAGTTTCACAAAGCGCTTTACACAGTCCGCGCCTTCCTTAACTGTGACAGATACTCCGTGGGACTGCTGGACATGACTAAAACAAAGGTGAGAGTTGGTACAAAAAAAATCTGTGTTTAAGTTGTCCATTGGCATTAGTTCATATGTGTCAGACAGAAGGTTTGAGATAAGGAGGGAAGGACAGAAAAAGAAAGAGTGAGTGGAGGTTTATTGGCAGTAAAATGTAGCTTTTGCACAAAACCCAATGGGCCAGTTCATTGAGAAAAAGGTTTATCACGTCTCCTCTAATTGAATCTCGTCCCTGCATTTTCAAGTGATGATTCGTGACTTTTTCTCACTGAAATGAAACTGGCCCAATATTCTGTAATGTGTCTATTAAATCCTTCCGGAGCCTTATTGGCACAGAGAAACTTTAGGAGAAAATATTTAGCAAGTTTACTTTGTGTAACTTTGTCAGATTTCCCATGTGTCTCTAAATCTTTTTCTTCCCTTTGCATGCTGTCTAATTTATTTTCCATGGATCCCTGTTTACACATGATATATTTGTTTAGAGGAGCATGTGATTATTCCATTTTATGGAAAACCTGACATTATTAATTTGGTTTATATTTTCTTGTTTCAGGAATTTTTTGATGAATGGCCAATACTTATGGGAGAAGTTCCTCCATACGCAGGGCCTAAGACTCCTGATGGACGGGTAGGTGTTTGATATTTGGACTGTACTTTTTCTTTTATTACTGTAGATAAGCTTAAGCATTTAAAGAATACTTGGTCCTTGCAAAGGTAATGTCATCACATGGAAGAGATGATTGATTATGCTCATCATGGGAATGGCTGCTTGTAGAAAGCCAATGCTTTTATGGTATATTTGCATGTCAGGAAATAAATTGTTCTCCTTTAGAGCCAACCTGACCCGCTGTGGGATTTACTTACCTCTTGATCAGTTTGTAGAGAGCTAAACTGAATGGACTTATTTGTTACCTGGTTAATTATAAGATCTCATTATCCCAATACAGAAGCAGGAAAGCTCTTTATTCTATCAGGGCCATGTGGAATATTCTGGGCACCCTTGTAGCTGGAGAATGTTGTGACTGATCACTTATGGTAGAAAATAATTATTTTAGGGGATGTGTGGGAGTTGATGTTTCCATAAAAGAAAATGCTAAATGAATATTCCAATGTTTCAGATGTTCTACTACTTAGATATTCCACCATAGATAATTTAAAAAACAATAAACTGATATAAGGGCATTAAGCATGGAATGAAACCTCAGCTTCACATTTCCACACTACCATCTGGCGTTCATTCATAGACTTTTATTTCATGTAAATCAGCAAAATGGAAAGAACATGTTGCTGTTGGGGAACTAGTCATTGGGGCTCATTTATAAACACTGGGCAAATTTGCACCTGGCCAGTAACCCAGGTTGAAAAGTTAAAGCTATTATCTGATTTGTTGTCATAGGTTACTGCCCAGGTGCAAATTTGCCCAGTGTTTATAAACTAGGTGCTATTAAGTGCATAATGTTGGAATATCCCAGTCACAATAAGTCCCTGCCCAGCAGCACTCACAATCTAAATTGTCTAATGGCCCAAAAAATGGGCATATTTTTATGATTTTCTATGGAAATGTTCTTATATGATTCATGGTTAAAGTTGGTATACACATGCTGAATTGTGCCAAACTAAGACTAGCTCTTATTTGATCAGTTAAAAAATATTAAAAATCCCATATGCGAGGGGTCATTTACTTATCTTTTTTTTTTATCTTCTTGGCAAACTATACTCTATAATAGAGTCCCCTCAACCCTTTCATCACTTTACAATAAACCCAAATTATGAAGTAGTGTGGGATCTTAGCCAAAGAATTCTTATTTGACCTGCAAGGACAGAGCAAATATGAATAGAGTATTCCTCTCTTGAAAGTGAGGTTTTATCCAGCACTTTCTTATTGTCGTTAGATTACATCATATATTGTGCTTTTCCTTTTCAGGAAATATCATTCTATAAAGTGATTGACTATATTTTACATGGAAAGGAAGAAATTAAAGTTATACCGTAAGTCCTAATGAAACTTTTTTACAAAAATAGAACAATTATTTTTCATGAGAGCATATAAAAGCATGAGTCTGTAGGCTTCTTCTAATATCCTTGTATTTTACAAAGGTGGTACGTTAGTTATTATAATACAAACATTTTAGTGAGTCACTAAGCACTGATTATAACCGATGACATCACCAAGCACCATTTATAAGGATATCATTTACAGTATATACATGTCTCTTGTGTATAAGGTGTATCAATGCTAGTTATTAAAGAGAACCTTTTTTCTATTTAGGAACCCCCCAGCAGATCACTGGTCTCTGGTTAGCAAACTACCAAACTATGTTGCTGAAAATGGTCTTGTAAGTACTACAGAGAAATCTGGCTTTATCAGAAAATGGCACTTTAGAGGTTCTGTAATGTAGGTTAAATGGCAAAATGTCTTTAGTATACATTCTTCTATAATGAACAAGATGAAAGAACATTGTTATATTTATTTTTCCTCATACAGATTTGCAATATTATGAACACAAGTGCTGATGAATACTTTGAGTTTCAGGTAAGATATTTATTAGATAAACCAAGAAGAAGATTTATAGTCAGGGGGGGTTCAAATTAAAAAAACTATAGAGACTGGAGGGAACTCAGGGAACTTACCCCACCCCCGGAGAAAAGGACAGAAATAAAGACATACAATTAGGCTAATATACCGGCAGACTGAATAACGTGCAAGGCAGTAAAAGTATCAAACCTTTCATATAGATTTACTTACATTCAAAATATATACAAACCAAGGTCCTGTATAACTCAATGGGAGAGGCATTACCTCAGTTTGAAGTTTCCGTGGTCTTCGCTAGGTTTAGCGCAAAAAATTTGACTTTTTCTGGGGTTTTAGGGCAAAAACTTAAAAAATTCAAGCAATTCTGGAAAAAGCCACAAAAATTCGAGCAATTTAGGTTTTTGCTCGACTTTATCGAGTTTTTCCACGATCCGATTAAATCAAGTTTTTTTTATTAATTAATAAGCTAAAATCGAGAATGGTCACTTGGTCATGTTTTTTTAAATAAAATATATATACGATAAATTTGGATTTTAGTAAATAACCGCCTATATCTATACATTTACAGAATTGCCAAACATCAATATTCTCATCAGTGCACTATGGGGCATAACAACAGCCCTTAAATGAGTACTAAATGAACATGCCAATAAATTTCCGTTTTTAGTATCAGTAGGTTCTTGGCAACTGTTGAAAAGCTAAGCTTAGGGGTAGTCAGAAGTCAGAAGCATCAAATAAAGTTGGTCTATCACAAAATGTCATGCTACATGGCTCATTATTAAATTCTAATGTAGAATACACTGGTTTCTGAGCTGCCATATGATGTGACTTTGATTTTTGTAGACTAATTATGGCTGTTATAATATATATATCTTAGTCAGGGTCGAACTGGGCCAGTGGGACACCGGTCAAAAACCCCTCCTAAAGCTGTACGTCATGTTTTTGTAAAATTCCTTTATCATAAATAAAAACACATAACAGACTATTATTTAAATAAGTATAAAATCATGCATATAGAGATGGCCTTATAAATTATAATAATGTAATCATTTTGTTTTTTGACATAGAAAGGTCCAGTTGATGACTCTGGTTGGATCATGAAAAATGTCCTTTCTATGCCGATTGTCAACAAGAAAGAAGAAATTCTTGGAGTTGCCACATTTTACAACAGAAAGGATGGAAAACCTTTTGATGAAATGGACGAAGTTTTAACAGAAGTATGTCACCCATTTTTTACTTACTCTGAAACCTTGAGCCCTTGTGAATGCATTTGCAAATGCAAAGCATAAACTGCAACAATATTTTGAGAAATCATATAAAATCATTGGCATTATAAATGAGAAATTGCATTTGGAAATTATGGAAAAGGGCGTCAAATAAAAGCAAAAATGTACATAAGCTCTATATTTTATACTACAGCATCTTACTGTATTCCTGCAAGTCAAAGTCACTTGTCTGATTATAATCAAATTCTAGTTAGTGGACCAATCAGATGATGTTATATGTTGCAGCTATTATAAGAATAAAAAAATAAAAAAAATCTCAGACAAAAAAATGCAAAAAAAACACAATTAGAAATATCTCTGTTTCGGTCACCGTTAGTAGTCGTTTGCTGTAAAACTCAAGCAGATCAACAGTTTATTAGCTATTATTTCTTGCAGCATTGTACAGATGTTTTTGTCTTGCAGTCCTTAACCCAGTTCCTCGGCTGGTCTGTCCTAAATACCGATACGTACGAAAAAATGAACAAACTTGAGAACAGAAAGGATATTTACCAAGACATGGTCAACTATCATGTGAAATGTTCAAACGATGAGCTGCAGACTATATTGGTATGAAATTGTATGCATTATTGTTAAGGAATATGTGCACTAGAAACCTTCTTTGCTTGAATATGCAAGTACAGGTATGTGACTGTTATCCAGAATGCTCAGGACCAGGAGTTTTCCAGATAATGGATCTTTCCGTAATTTGGATATTCATACCCTTAGTCTACTAGAAAACCATGGAAACATTAAATAAACCCAATAGTCTGTTTTGCTTCCAATAAGGATTAATTATATCTTAGTTGGGATCAAGTACAAGGTACTGTTTTATTATTACAGAGAAAAAGGAAATCATTTAAAAAAATGTGGATTATTTGGATAAAATGGAGTCTACGGCCATTCCGTAATTCGGATAACGGGTTTCCGGATAACGGATTATTTGTGTGAATATTTCTGTATTTTTGTTAAAAAAAATACTATACAATCTAAGTTATTATCTCTATAACATTGTATTATCTCTCTTTCCCAATGTTGAGGCACATTGAGTAGCTTGCACATAGCACTTAAAAAGTTTTTTTTAAAAAAATTACATTTTTCGAGATTTATTATACCCCAACCCTGGAAATCGCTAGAATCTGGAAAAAAAAACCTGTCAAGCTCATATAGGAGTCAATGGCATAAATCCCATGTACCATTTAAAGATGTTAATAGTCTTCATGATGTTTGAGATTTTTCAGAGGGTATTGCCCGAAAACTTGAATAATTTGATCAATTCCGATTTTTTTCCGCCGAAAACTCGAGCTCACAGAATCAAATTTTTTTCCATTCAATTTTTCCTTAAATAAGAAACCATTCGAGTTATGAGTTCATTCGAGGTGTAAAAAAACTCTAACATTCAACCTTTGTTAAATAACCCCCTAAATATAGGGGTGAAAGTTCACCAATGGAGTAGATCTTTCACCAAAATGCCCACCATAATTGGATTGAAGACCCGCAGATGCGGTCCTCAATCCCTGATTGGCCGATTTTTGGGAAGATATGGGTAGGGCAGGCCAGTTCTGGGCAGATAAACTTCCAAATCAGTATCTTAGATCTGCCTGTGTATGGTCACTGTATGTCTGCTTTGCACCTTGCACTTGTTGTTCATGAGATAGAACATTGGACGCAAGGTGCAGATCACTTAATACTTGAAAATACTGGGTGCAAGAAAAATGTAGGGGTGTAAGATGTACTGTGGGCTAAAACATGACTTTTTTAAACCAAAAATGTTTATGGATTAGTGGACCACATGCAAAAATACACATATATATTCTACTTCTTTTTCATTTGCAGCGTAGATAACTACAGTTTAATCCTTAATAATCCAGCCGTCCCACTGTTCTACATATGCCCCTCCTTTATGAATACCCTTTATCAATTTCTTGTTAAATGATCCAAATCAAATCTAAACAAATAAGTTTCAGCCCCTCCCTATATTTATTACATCATCTGCAACTACATTTCTTAATACCATATAATATCTATAACGTTTCCTTTTAATTAGCTTCTTATCATTCTCAACTTTCAGATCCCTCAGGCTTCTGTATGTCTATGGAGTTCCCTACCAGATCCCATAGCATATGTCCTTTGCTCCAAAACTTCAGTGGTTCCCTGAAGACCCAGCTCTTCCAGACTACCCCTAGGAAGTCACCCACTTTTTGTAAACTTTTGTGGGCAGGGCCCTCTTATCCCCCCCTTTTTTTCATGACATCAGTGGAAGTGGTGTCCCGTAGTCCCAGTTATTTCCCAGTTATGTGGATGGTAGGCAAACTGTGTCTCAGAATCTCAGAAAACTAATGTCTAAGCAACTCAATATGTTTCTACATTTTTTGGTGTATCCCAACACAATCCACTGAAGGAGCATAGCATTTTTTGCACAATAATACAGTTTGCAATTGGCACATGGAATATTCGTTTCTCCTTCAGTTTTATTATTAGTTATTCAAAGGAAGCACAAAGGAGGATTTACTATACTGAATATGCTAACATAGCAAATTGCTAATGCTAATAATGTCACTAATAATAACTCTCCTCTTTATATAAGGCTATCCATGTGTAATCCTATTACAATGAGCTGTAAAATGTGTGAGCTAATTACTGCACAAACAGAACGTCTTACTTGGTCTATACATAGGTTTCTGGTTGCATTTGAGTCATATGTATTACCCCTGACATTATATGCTGATACATATTGTAATTTTGGAGGTTATTTACTGAACTCCGGATTTATCTGGTCAGGCTTTTTGGGGATAAACCCAATTTTTTCAGGTTTTTTTTTAACACATTTTTTAACATATATTAAAGCCTGATGCTGCAAAAAGCCAGAATCCGAAAATCCGCCATCTCAGACAGAAGTTTCTATGGTCTGCGCTGGAATTAGCCGACCTTTTCATGCTTTTTGGGCAAAAATCTGAAAAATTCAGGCTTTTCAGGGAAAAGCCTGAGAAAATCACGTGATTTGGGAAAAGCCCCCGATTCGGGTTTTCATTCGATTTTATCGAGTTTTTGCCTGAACCGATTAAATCAAGCTTTTTTAATAATAAATAAGGTAAAATCTGGTATGGGGGTTTGTCGTGGTTTTTTATTTAAATAATGAGATAAATTCGGTATGTAGTAAATAACCCCCTGAGTCTTACACTGTGTCTTAAAACTTATGGCAATCAGCCTAATTCCTATATTGTGTGGGGTGCCTTCGTCAGGTCACGTTCTCCAGCTTTGCTTGTATTCAGTATAATTCCTTTTAAGCCTGGAGGGTGTCAGGGACCAGAGATTAAACAAGAGTATATTTTGCATGTTTTTCTGCAATAAAGATATATATATATATATATATATATATATATATATATATATATATATATATATCATCAATAAAAAGGCTTCAAAAGACTTCAAATGTCCAACCTATATCCTTCTGACTTTTTTTTATCAACAGAAGACAACAATAGCAGCTCTAGGGCTACAGGTTGGACATTATTTTTCCAGCCTATAACATAAGACCTCAGGTTTTATTATTCACTACATATCTCTAGACAGGATGTAAGGATGTTCCACCTCCCTTCTCATGGAATCTGAGTTCACTTCACGCTCTTTAGTTTTATGACTTCTAGAGGGAAAGGATTTTTTAAAAATACATAACAGGGTAAGATTAACTAAACTAACTGAAGGATTGAAGGACTTATGCTGTGACAGGCAGCTTATAATGAAACCGAGAAGAAGGGGTTGTTTTATAAGTGGAGTATTTACTCACCACATATAGGAAGTGGCCCAGGTGCACCGCCCTGAGCTCTCAGCTTGGGGAGTGGACAACCGTAAATGAATCTGGTGGCAGGCACTCAAATAAAGGCAATCTTCCAACAAATTTTAGAAATCAAGTAGAAAAGATTCATTGTGTCCTCCGCTTTACGCGTTTCGTGTTATAAACACTTAGGCAGCTTACCAGACAGGCAGCTTACCAAATTAGATTCGCATTATATAGACCACAAATCGTGGTCCGTTATAAAATGCAGGTATTTACTAAAAGAGAAATAATTGTGTATAATCATTCAACTTAACTGCTCTACAGCTTACAAAAAAGCTATAAAATCTATATTCATGTTTGCTGGTAATCATTGACATTAATGACTATTGACATTGCAATAACAATGACATTTCCTTCCCGACACATTTACAGAAAACCAAGGAAATCTATAACAAGCTGCCAGAAGAGTGTGAGGAAGAAGAATTATATGAAATCTTGGTAAGTTTCACAACAATGTACATGTATTTCATTGAATACCTCTTTCCATATGTACAGTATCATTCCAAAATGTTCCATTTTTGCAGCAAGAAGAACTTCCAGACCCAACAGAAGCTGAAATTTATGAATTCCACTTCAGCGACTTACCTGTCTCTGAGCTTTTCTTGGTCAAATGCGCAATACAAATATATTATGAGCTGGAAGTGGTAGACAAATTCCATATACCACAAGAGGTAGGCGGCCATAAGTGAAATATGTTTTAGGCTTTATAAAAATAATACTATTTTTGGTGCCATTTGCAAGTCTATAGAAATTGTTTAACATTGCAGGGCCTATTATATTAAAGCTCACATTTTTCATGTTGATTTTTTAAAGGGGAAAACTCAAATTTTTAGAGGAAAATAAAAACTCAAATTTTAGAGATTTATTCTACCCCAAAGCTGCTAAAAATCCAAAAAACACTCCATTTTAAACCTGTCGAGGTCATGTATATGTCAATGGCAGATGTCTCTGAAGATGTTTCTTGACATTGTGATCCGCTGATGATCCAATAAATTTCAGTTGTTGCAGCAACAATTTGATAAAGTCGAGTTTTTGGAGTGTAAATTCTAAAAAGTCATATGATTCGAATTGATGCACGATTTTGTCGCACTGTTTTTCCGCACCTACTTTTTCTAGAAGAATTATTGATAAATGAGTTAAATTCGTGGATGGGAGCTCGGTCGACTTTGTTTTAAGAAAAAAATTAAATAAATTTGAGTTTTAGTAAATACTCGCCTTTGTGTGTATATAGCTATTTTTTTTAAACACAGCAGCATATTGACTATGATTAAAACATTTGTAACTTGGCACCATGTTCAAAAAATCATTTTTTATAATATTAATAGAATGTGAGACATGAATTTTAACTTCTATTGTTTTTCTTTGTATAATCAGGTATTAGTCCGCTTTTTATTTTCTGTAAGCAAAGGATACCGGAAAATTACCTATCACAACTGGCGGCATGGCTTTAATGTTGGGCAGACAATGTTTACACTTCTCATGGTAAGAAACTAGTGTTCAAGAAGAAACCATGGACTGGGGGGGGATAATTACACTATATACAGTATATATATATATATATATATATATATATATATATATATATATATATATATATAGATATATATTTATTCTCATCTAGGGATATTATTTTGGCAAACTTGCTTGGGTTTTGCTTGGTGCATGAAAACAATTTACAGTGAAATTCAAGATAATATTTAGTATATAGAATTAAAACTTGCATCTATGTTTGTTAAACAAATGGGGGCTTGTGAGAAATCGCAAAACATTTTTTGGGACATTTCATAAATGTATTATTGTACCTTGCGTTATCATCCAGATCCAGGGAATGCACTTAGTGACATCTCTATAACTCTGCATTATGCAGTTGTAAATGTTAAGAGAACCATTTTTAATTTCAGACGGGAAACCTAAAGAGATATTATACAGATCTGGAGGCCATGGCTATGGTTACAGCAGCATTCTGCCATGACATTGACCACAGAGGTACAAATAATTTGTACCAGATGAAGTGAGTATATTCATATATTAATGTGATTCTCTGCCTAAAGTGCATGAACACTGTCTTTCTCTCTCCTTCTGTGTGTTTTAAAAATAAAAATGCATGTGTTGGGGGAAATAAGATGCATAATTGGTAGATAAATTATTCTAATAATGCACAGTGTGTGTTTACCTTAAAAATTGGTATACATCACTCAATGGGGCTGATTTACTAAGGGGGAATTATTGCCAGCGACTTCTTCGCACACTTCACACCTGCCAGGCGCAAATTCGTTACCACTACTCTAATTGACTAAAATCCAAAGTAGCATCCTTGGAGCCTAACGCTGGCGATCTTACCCTTAGGTCAGTTTGAATAGGGCGGGTACATTAAAGTTGTATGCACGTCTTTATTGGAGATGTGCTTGAAGTGGCCACTTTTTATTACAAATGTCCAAGGAACCATGATAAAGAAAAAAGAGATCATATAATGCCCTACACATGAGCCCACTGTAATATGAATGTCCCATGGCCTTCAAATGTCTGGGAAAAAAATGTTAACCCAAAAAAGTTGTAGACAACACTTTTGCAGGCAATTGCACTTAATAAAAGTAAAAGTCGCCAGCGTTTTTTCATCTTTAATGAATTTTCGGCAGAAAGGATATGATGTAAGTGATGTAAGATTGAGGAAGATCTAGCTTCATTTTAGCAGTTCGCCTGGTCTAAAGTGGCGAAGTCAACTCTGGCGAAAAAAAAAGCGATGTGACCGTTTGCCTGATCAAAAAGTCATCTGGAGATAGAGTGTGAATGAACGCTAGCAATGGTCTCTCGAATTGTCGTCTGCGCCTGTTAGTGAATTGGCGATGTCCCTGCGGATTGGATTTCTGGCGAGTTTTAGCTAGCGACAGCCACTTCATCCTTTAGTAAATCTGCCCCAATGAGTTAAATGGGGCGAGGCTATGGTATTATTGAAATATTGCACCGCTACTTTATTATTATTTTCCAAAATGTTTAATATTGCCACCACATTCTTTCCACGCAGGTCCGGCCATCCTTTAGCAAAGCTCCATGGATCCTCAATTCTAGAAAGGCATCATTTGGAATTTGGCAAATTTTTACTTAAAGATGAGGTAATATGCACAAAGGTTTCAGCTAATTTTAGAACTTTGTAGAAATTCCTATAACCCCTGGGCTTGGTTTAAGTTTCCTTTCATATTCCTTTTTGCATTTCCATTCAAGAGAATTTTAAGCTGTCCATCGTGCAAGTGTCTATATTTCGAAACCTATGTTTAGTAGAAGCATTTCCTGTGTTCTAATGTTAGTATTACTGTATTATTTCTCAGTATGGTTCCCTAAATGCCATTTCTGCTGATTTTCATAACTTTTTGTTCTGTTTGGAGATATCAGTTTGTGCCATGCTTATAATTTGTATCAATGTTTTTTTTCCACAGTCATTGAATATCTTCCAAAACCTCAACAGGAGGCAGTATGACCATGCAATCGGAATGATGGATATTGCAATCATTGCAACAGATTTAGCCTTGTATTTCAAGTATGTATTTGGTTTTAAGGCAATCTAATATAAAGCAAAGATTCTCTGCAAAGTCTGTTAGTAAGCTTCCATTCCTCAACAGAGAGCTTCTGAATAGGGATGGGCGATTTTTTTCTCCTTGTTTAGCCGTGGAAATGACGCCCATAGAATTGTATGGCGTTGTGCGTCAATAAAAAAAAAGTATTTCGTAGCCCGACAAACATTTGTGCCGCCCATAGATATCATACAGTTTTTATATACTGTACACTGGGGTTATTTATTACTTTGCCAAACCAATGAAGTTTTGTCATTACATTCTGAAGCTGCAAGCTAAACATGCACCTTATTTATAGAAAGAAGGCTAGGGAGGCCAGCATGTCACTTATAGGGTACCTCCAGTTATACTCCAAGGTGGGGTCCCCAACAACATTCACATGTAAACAGTTGAGGAGCAACCCACTAGTAAACCAAAATGCTAACAAACAAGTATAACAGTAACTTACATATGATACATAACAGGAAAATGGGCATCTAATACAACCGAATAGTACCTACAAATTGGGTACCTGGTCAACTAGTGAACACAGGCAAGCGGACTTACTAAAACAGTTCATTAAAGGACAAGGAAAGTTAAACTAAAGAAGTAGCTAGAAATGTTGTACATTATGTTTTGGGCTTCTGTGCCAGCCCAAGGCAACCAAAGCCCTTTAACAGTAAAGATCTGTGTCTCCAATGATGCCCCAGTAGCTCCTCATCTTCTTTTCTGCTGATTCACTGCACTCACAATATACAGTATACACATAGAATAGAAATGTCGCAATATAAGGCTGATTAGTAATTAATAAGGATAATTACTACATGGGAGCACAGAAACCAGAGCAACTAGCATCAGAATTTAATAATCAGCCCTGTAGCATCATCTTATATTACAGACCAACCTCATTTTCTGCTTGATAATTTGTCTCACCCCCTAATCTTAGCTTCTCAACAGCTGCTCAGAGTATGTGAGTGTCACAGACACTTTCCAAGATGGTGACCCCCTGTGACAAGTTTGAAGTCCTGCATTGTTGCTGCTATTGACAAGCTGAAACTTTAGGCTGGTGCAATAAGTTCAGTATATAAAATATGGCATTTTAGTCCTATTCATTCTTAGGGTTTCATTTTCCTTTAAGGGTAATAGTGCATTCAAGGACGAGAGGCAATGATCTAGCAAAAATGTTGCTTTCCAGGATCTTCCAAAAAGCAGTTGCTCCCATGTAACTAACACAACTCCTCCTAATGAAGCCTTAATTACTGGTGTCGAGTTCACAAGCAATTCCCCATTGCTGGAAATCGCAACAGCAGTGTTAGGTACCCCCTGCACATCTCAGCCTCCACACTATATGACTCCTATTAAGCACTCTAGCCCTTGCAAAGCTCTTCCTTTTAATGTCACCAATGAGCAGGGGTGCTGGGCAGTAAGGATAGAGGGCAAGAGTGCCACATAGAAAAGGATAAGTACCCTCTGCCCTTATGCCCTATGGTTTCCTTACGCATACACAGAGTGGATTTTTATGCCCCCCCCCCTAAACTGTAATAACATGCGAACTAATGTTTATGCAAAATAAAGTCTGCTTGTAAGTTGTTTTTTTAAGTTTAGTAAGCATTTCCAATTGCAATTCTAAATTTTTTGCACAGAAAGAGGACGATGTTTCAGAAGATAGTTGACCAGTCTCAAACATTCACGAGTGAAAAAGATTGGACAGAATATATGATGTTGGAACAGACCCGCAAAGAAATAGTCATGTAGGTTGTTGAATCTTTTTTATTTTTAATTTTGAAATTATATTATTTGAAAATGTCATAATAGAAAATGTTATTATTCAAGTATTAAAGTTAAGGCACGCAAAATGATATTATTTATTAGGATTAACATTTTTTTGTGAACTGACACTCATATGAAGTTATATACCAGCTCCAGTCACTAAATACAATGGCTATTTTGAGTCTGCTACTGAATAAACGGTTGTGATTTGTGCACGTTGCATCTTTTCTACAGTTCAATGTATTGTGTGATGAAATTTAATGTGAAAAGAATTCCAAAACCTTTAGCAATTAAACTGTTCCTTTCCAGATGTTACTATTCAGATGGTCTCGATGGGACATTCTTGATTTGTAGACATGAAAGGGGTTGGACATCTCAGTACATTGGGGTGGTTGAGACAAGAAGTAATATACACATACGTATGAATTACAAAAATATTTTTTATTTTATGTTCAATAAGGTGTTATTTAGCCCCAATTCAAGCATGCTCTTAAAAGATTGCATAGATTTTCTTGGACCACTGCTTGCTAAATGTGCACAGTGCTCCCTCAACATTGAGATTTAGAGAAGGGGCATTTCCAAGTAAAAATCGAGTGACCCATGTGTTCATTGGCAGGGTCCAGGCATGATGATGTTATCCTTTCTGTTCCCTTGGAACTCTTTCAGTTTAAGAGTGACAAATAAAACCATGCCATTACATTATTCAGACTACAGTATATGTTTAATATGCCATTTGTATAGGTCTTGGGCAAAAATATAAAAGCCTTGGGCAAAAATATAAAAGCCTCAATTACAGAATTAACTTTTTTTCCTTCTCATTTAAGGGCAATGATGATGACAGCTTGTGACCTCTCAGCCATAGCCAAGCCCTGGGACGTTCAAAGCAAGGTTAACGATTAATTTATAATTCTATCCTAATTAAGAATGGATTCTTAATTCTATCTATCTAGCTAGCTATCAACCATTAATCTATCCCTCTGACTTTCTTCTGTTTGGATCTCATTCAGTTACTGTATCATAATCATCAATAATTAAGAATTTAGATTTGTTTTAGATAGGTTACTCACTCCTAGTCCACCTTCATTTTTGTAGAATATATGGTGGAGGAGTTCACAATAGTCATGGTGTTACCCTGTTCTTGCTAAGGCAAAATTCAGCACGGTTGTATTAAGCAATGCACATTTGTTTCTCGGCATTCACATTCAAACTGAATAGGAGGTGATTTAAGTGTTAGGGGGGGTGGCGAACCAAACACTGCTAGTAGCACTGTGAGCTTTTACCCTTACATTTTGCTCCCGACCCACTCTTTTTTCGTATGGTAATGATGTGCTCATTAACTTTTCAAGTGTAATCACTGGCCATGTTAACCTTTTAGGACATGCACCACCATTACATAAAGAGATGAATTGAAGTTTCATAGAGATAAAACAGGTTTGGGTGAAGTATAGTGTTGTATACTAAATGCCACCATGTTGGATGTGACGATGCCTAAGCCAAAGGCCTTTTGTTCTGTAAAGGAGCCGGAACTCTGTTGGCCACTGTTTACAGAAAGACACAGATCTAGCTTAGTCTCTGTTGATTTGTGAATGAATCCCTGCAGACTACTGTTTGACCAATGTTTCATTTTTTGGGCCTTAACATTTGCAGAAGCCTACAATATTCACTTAATTCCAGAAAACATTATGTTTTTCTTTGCACTACACTTACTCGTTGTTGGACGCTACGCTTCTCACCTCAGCCAAAGAACAAGTGGGACACTGTTGTCTCCCTTATATAGCCTTTCACTCTCTAGGGATATCCATTCAAGCACCACTGAGAACCTGCTCTAGAACCTCTTCAGGCAGGATTTGCTACCTAACAAAACAATCTTGTCACTGGACCAAACTAACACAATATACATAAATATGTGTGTAAATTTACACTATTGAAACAAATATTTTAAACTATTTACACTATACAGTATACACAGAAATATTTTACAAAAAATATCAACACAAACTGTTTCTACTCCTTACAAACTAAACCACATAAATCTCTCTGTGTTTGTACAGGTTGCATTGCTGGTTGCTGCTGAGTTCTGGGAGCAAGGTGATTTGGAAAGGACTGTATTGCAACAAAACCCAATTGTAAGTGCACAGAAATGGGTTGTGTTTGATAACCTTTGCATTTTTCAAGAAAGTAAAGTTCTGAGCTATGAATAGTATTTTTTTTTACATTTGTATTTATTTTATATTAGTCTGAGTTGGATTTTAAGGGGTACATATAATTTCTGGTTGCTAAAAATGGAATTGGCTGGAAAAAAAGTATATCATGCCTCAGTGCAACTTAACTGTAAGGGTTTGGATTTTAAGGATGTTTAGTTCAGGATGCATTGTCTGAACCGCTGTCACTGGTATTGTGCTGGAAAACATAACTTAGTGCTATTTTATTTTCTTTAATAATGACACCCAGAAGCCCCCCCATAATTTTTCTCCCATTGTTGCTCTGTGCTTTCCTCCTGCACACTGCCCAAGCAATGACACGAGGATGTTGTTGGCTCATATTCCAACCTATTAAACGCATGCAGCCCACCTTGTATAAAGGGGAAGGGTATAGCACCTAAAACTAATAAAGTAAAAATGGGCTACAAAAAGGGAATAAGCCTTTATTGAAAAAGCGACAGTGTAAGTAGCAGGCAGACATGAGGGTTATCTCTGATTGTCATACAAAGCTGTAATATAACTACAGACAAACACCAGGTGGCATTGGTGCTCCATCTGAATAGTATATGATTACAGATTTATAGGAACAATACCGATTTAAGTGATTTAATTTGTTATAGTTTTTAAACTTTTATCATCCAATGTTATACATACTGTACATGGAAAGAACATATTGTGGTTACCATCAGGACCATTTTCATTGGTTCTTTCCTATCGACAAAAAGTAGAGTGTCGTCAAATCTATACTATTCTTCTGTACATAATGACCGTATTTTTAATGACTGTTCCAAATATATTATAATGTATTTTTATTATTTATTTGTTTAGCCAATGATGGACAGGAAAAAAGCAGATGAACTCCCAAAGCTTCAGTGCGGTTTCATTGACTTTGTGTGCACATTTGTATATAAGGTAGGAAGAAATGTCTTGTATGCTAAAGGCAATGCTTGCGTTTGAAATGGTACGAAACTATATATATAGTAAGAACGGGCCATTATATATATAGGCATGAGACAGTCAAAACAAGTTGGACTTTAGGTGAAGAATCTTGACTTGAAGAATATACAATAGCATGTACATTATTCACTTACTAGGTTAACTCATTTAGAGGTGCATATTAATGGTGCAGATATGTGACTTACAGTACAAGCTCATTTCCAAAAATAAAAGAGATTTCAATAAAAAAAAAAGAGAACTGGATAATTTGCAAATCGTTTTAACCCATATATTTTTTGGTGCAGAAAATTATTTACAGAGAAGCATTCTGCCACCCATGCCCATAATTTTGCCACCCATAATGTGCTGCCTTTGCAAACAACAATGGCAGCTGAAATGTTACTGAAGAGTGCTACTAAGAACAATGTGATGCACTTTGATTTTGTTAATCAAGTAAATATTAAAATAAAACCTCTTTTTCAGGAATTTTCTAGATTTCATCCAGAGATACAGCCAATGTATGATGGCATTCTAAATAATAAAAAGGAGTGGAAAAAGTTGGCAGATGAATACGATGCAAAAATGAAACCACTGGAGGAGGAGAAGCAAAAACGGGAGGGGACACAACCACCAAGACAAGGTAACTAATAATAAGTGAAATAATAAGTGAAATACTAACCACTTATTTCTTAAAATTTAACATAGTACAGAATGCTGTTGCTGTAGTTGTCTATGCTGGGGATAGCAGCTGTTGCATGTGGGACACATACATATTAGCACTTGATTTAAGAAGAAATTCCTGACTTGGCCTAAATTCTTATTTATGAAAATGGGGGGGGGAAGGAGGGTTCGACTGGAGCCTATATATTTTTCAAAGTCGTCATAGTCATAAACTTGAAATGCTTGCTTGCAGAAGTCCATTGGGTTTGTTTGCAGAAGTCAATTGGGTTCATTTGCAGAAGTCCATTGGGTTTGCTCACAGAAGTGCATTGGATTTGTTTGCAGAAGGCCATTGGGTTTATTTGCAGAAGGCCATTTAGTTTGTTTGCAGAAGGCCATTGGGTTTGTTTGCAGAAGGCCATTGGGTTTATTTGCAGAAGGCCATTTAGTTTGTTTGCAGAAGGCCATTGGGTTTGTTTGCAGAAGGCCATTTAGTTTGTTTGCAGAAGGCCATTGGGTTTGTTTGCAGAAGGCCATTGAGTTTGTTTGCAGAAGACCATTGGGTTTATTTGCAGAAGGCCATTTAGTTTGTTTGCAGAAGGCCATTGGGTTTGTTTGCAGAAGGCCATTGGGTTTGTTTGCAGAAGGCCATTGAGTTTGTTTGCAGAAGGCCATTGGGTTTATTTGCAGAAGGCCATTGAGTTTGTTTGCAGAAGGCCATTGGGTTTGTTTGCAGAAGGCCATTGGGTTTGTTTGCAGAAGTCCATTTGGTTTGTTTGCAGAAGGCCACTGGGTTTATTTGCAGAAGTCCATTGGGTTTGCTTGCAGAAGTCCATTGGGTGTGTTTGACCATGGTTTCTTACCCTTTTGCTCACCTTTAAGTGGACCTGTCACCCAGACACAAAGAGCCGTATAATAAAAGTCCTTATCAAATTAAACATGAAATCAAATTTTTATTAAAGCATTCATAGCTCATTTAAAAATCTCAGCTGTCAATCAAATATTGTCTGCCCCTCCTCTATGCCTTAGGCATAGAGGCAGGGTAGACAATTACTTTCACTTTCCATTGAGCACTTCCTAGATGTTACTTCTCTCCACATATTCCCCCCACTCTCTTTACCATTTTGGCGCACAAACAAGATTCTGAGATGATTCAAGGCTTTCCTTAATAACAGTGTCTACAAAATGGCTCCTGCCTGCTTGCTATAATTATGAATTCCCAAACTGAAGGAAACAAGATTCAGATTTATACTGTGTAATTAAAGTTCATTTTGCTTGACTAATGTGATAAAATAGGATTTTGAATATTTTTGGATTGACGGGTACCCTTTAAAAAGTAGATCTATGGGAGGATATTACTTGATCTACCCCCTCCCCCAAATAGGGTTGACCCAAATGCTTAGTTTTTTTAGAGCAAAGATTAGTTCACATGGTAGGCTCATAGACATTAAACCAAGTTGGATCAAATATTGATTTAGAAAGCTGAATGTTTTGATCTCATACACAGGCTGAGGAAATCAGTAATGGCCATATTGGTGCCCAGTATCTGTTACCTTAATAATATGTTTGCAAAATGATTATCGTTTTTTTTAATTGTCAGAAAACCCTTTGTCATTTAAACATTTCTTCTTTTATAGTTCCACAACCCACAGTAAAAGAAAATGGAGGAAATGTCCCCGTTCCTGAAGCAGCGACACAGTCCAAAAGTTGTTCTATCTTATAAGGCTGTAAATATTTTTTTTTTTCTTATTTTTTTAATCGTTCTTGTTAGGGAACCTATTGAAATAAATGAGAATAGTGAAGTACTGTGTTCCTCTTTTATGATATATTTTTTTTTTGCAATGTGTGTACAAAGAATTAAAACTATATGGCACCCAAATGTTGAATTTTTTTGTTTTACAGTAATTTTAAAAGTATTATTATATATGATAATCTATACAGTTTAATTTAGAAACTAACTGAAATACCAAGAAATCAATGGAGCACAGGAAAATGCTGATACATTTTAGTTATGATGTACATTGTATTTGCTTAATCAGAACGTAATGGCAACCACAATATATTTATGGAAGAATTAAATTTGTTTAACTTAGCTCACTGGAATGTGTACTGTATATGTATTTCTATGGTTAGCTATTGAATATATAAAGTCATAACAGCAATCCTTTTCAGAGAAATTCCTGTATCATAACCAGCTGAGGTTGCATGTATGTATCCTACCTCCAAACGTGTATTTAGAGAAATCAAGACATTTGGGTCACATTTGTATCAGCATAGATTACACCCCATGGGGCACAGGCATAACATGATTCACAAACCCCAAACCTTTTTAAATTCAGCCCTTTTTTAGTTCTCCTAAAATATAAGTAATGTGTTTCACTTATTCTTTCTCCAGAAAGTTACAGGGAATTAATGTACATTTGTTGATGGACAACAACATGGCAACATAGATTATTTTTATGTTTAAAAAACAGAATGTGAACAGCAGTAATCTGCTAAATCAAATAAAGGAATAAAACATGATGCTGCACATTATTGGAATGTATTTAATATCCCCCTTTCCGAAAAGCTAAGAATTAGGAATGCCATATTATCTATTTAATGCCAACCACTTATAAAAGCCACATGCTGCATGGCTGATCAGTAATTAGTACAATACATGCTACAAATGCACTGATTTCTAAGCAGCCGTGCAACATTCAGGGGATTATTTATTAAAGTCTGAATGGCAATAACTAAAAAAATCGACTATAAAAAAAAAAATGAATTTTTCAGGATTTATTAAAGCCAAATGTTGCAAAAAGTCTGAATCCAAAAATCCAGCATCTCCAACCTACCGAGGTTGCATAGAAGTCCCTATCCTATTTGGAAGTTTCTGTGCTGGAATTAGCCTGAAAATCCCGCTAGTTCAGACTTTTCGGGCAAAAATCCTAAAAATTTAGGCTTTTCGGGAAAAAGCTCAGAAAAAATTGTACAATTCAGATTTTCTCTTGATTTTTTTTGTGTTTTTCCCCGATCCGATTAAATTGTGATTTTTTTTTGTTAATGAATGAGGTCCAATCATGAATTCTAGTTTGATCTGACTTTTTAAATAAAAATAATCAGAAAAATTCGGACTTTGATAGATAAGGCCCTTAGCATTGATCAGCCTTGCAGCAGTGGGTATTTCATATGAGGTTGTTATAAATGTTAGGTGCCAATGTAGAAAAAGTTTCTAGTATTAAGCAGATCTGTTCATAGCCTTTTGCATAAAGAAAAATAAGGAACTGGCCATCTTACAATATTTATTTTTATTAATATTATCTCCAGGAATATTCACATCACATCAAACGCAAGTACACAGGGATCTTGAATTCATATATGCAGCTATTACAATTATATTGCTTAAATCTGCAAAATGTGCATTTCACATATAGGGAGTCATTATAAAGCAATTTTCATCCTAAACTAATCCTAAGTACATTTGCTTTCTAATCAGGTCTTTGTATTTTTAATTCCTATTTTTGTAATAAATAACTACAAGTATGGGATTCATTAATCGGAAACCCATTATTCAGAATGTTCCAAATTACGGAAAGGCTGTCTCCCATCGACTACATTTTAGTCAAATAATTAAAATTTTAAAATATGATTTCTTTTTTTTGCTGTAAAAATCAAACAGTACCTTGTATTTCATCCTTATTGGAAGCAAAACCAGCCTATTGGGTCTATTTAATGTTTACATGATTTTCTAGTAGACTTAAGGTATGAAGATCCAAATTACAAAAAGATCCATTTTCCGGAAAACCCCCAGGGCACGAGCATTCAGGATAACAGGTCCCATACCTATACAAGAAATCAGTTAGCAAACATAGAGTTCCCAATTTATGATAAAGAGTGAAAACGTTTAGGTAAGGATGTGCCGTCTGATGTTTTTGTACCTAGCTGTATGAATTAATTGTAAATAATCTGAGCCATGTTATTTCATGCGGTGCAAGCGGTGCAATAATTATAGGGCTAGATTAATATGAGGTGAAAGATGTTACTATACAAATGTTGTGCCTAGTTTAATTCATTCTTTTTACTAGTACTATATTAGTATATTAGTATAGAGATCAACAGCAACCAATCAGCATGTAGAATTCATTGTTGTAGTAGAGTTAGATGAAGACGAAGTTTCATTATAGAAGTTGTACCCGAGTCACAAATTCCTCCCTTTGAAAAAATCTATTTACATTATTTAAAGAGAAACAGCTGTGAATATTTCACCTTTTAGTAAATCAATCACATTATGTCTATGCAAGTATTAAAGCCATTTCTCTTGCTTTGCAGTAAAGGCAGAGACACGGTCAGATTCAGGGAGATTAGTCGCCTGGTGACTACGGGCGACTTTGGAAAACAAAGCGCACCTTTTGCCCTCCTGCCGGCGATTTACATTCTAGTTGGTGGGAAGGCAGGGGAGGGCATTTCGGGGAGATTAGTCGCCTCAAAGAAGAGGAGATTTGTTGCCGGGCGACTAATCTCCCTGAATCTGACCGTGTGTCTCTGCCCTAAGTCTTCTAGAAAAACGCGCAGCTCAAGATGATATTTTATAATGCAGCAGTGCCATTCCCAGAAACCAGTATCTTGGATGGCGCTTCATTGTGTTCATGTTTCTGTATTTTTGGTACTACAGATTCTGAAAAAGATAGACCCAACAGCTTCTCGTTATTCCCTATGAGAATGTGCAAACTACCTAAGGGGGGCAGTGAGGTTTGTATTTTAGGGTAGCTGTAGACTCTGAGAACAATAAAGCTGTTTGATACATAAATGGTGACTAAGCAGGTATAATTGTCTGTGATTTCATCTAGAAGAGCAAAGGGGAATATGAAGTAAAATAAATCTGTATAAATGTAAATTTTCCAGAGTAAATTAAGAAAAGGCATCATGGCATTATGTCTTGTGCTTTGGAAATTCCCATCAGTAGAGTGTGTAGTATTATCAATGTATATATATATGTAGGGAAACTCTGTAAGGCTGGCGTATTCTAACCAAGTGTTTTTCAAACTAATAAAATGTATAATCTGACAAATTAAGATGTTTCTGTGTATTGTAATTACATGCCCAAATAACTTTAATTTGAGTTTTTTTAAAATGTTCTTAGAATGACATGTTCTTTGAGAGGGATCAGGTTGGTGTCAGGACCTCGAGAGCCTGGAATGTTTTCATTATAAGGATATCACATTAGTTCCACCTTCCATTTATTAAAGGTATATTTTGTATTAATTTTAAAGAACATACAATTCAAAAAATGAAAAGAATAAAGTCAAAATACAGTAATGATTAAGGCATTTTGATATAGAGTGATCAATAGGTACTGGTAAGTATTGGCTTGGGTGGAATGTTTTATGAGCAGAGGTGGTCCAAGAGAGGGTCTAGGATGAGAGCAAGGAGGTGGTTTGGAAACAGTTTGGTCCACCTTCCATTTTTAAGATAATATTATTGCTGAGCTTAAAATGATTCCTTTTCCTACTGATGGAAGATTATTCTCCCACAACACAAGTATCTCACAGGTAACCCTTCCCTTTTGTGTAAAATTTTGTAATCAGCTCTTGGAGTCACTATGGAGCTGATATATATGGTGGTGGGAGAAGCCAAATGTTGAGCTACAAAATGGGACTTGAACCTAAGAAGTTTGGCATCCTCAAAAATGAAAAGGAGCCAATGTCAGGTGAGTAGAAGACCACAGGTTGGATATCTCAGACGTTTCGAACCATATATGAATACTGTCATGACTTGAGGAGGGTTTAGCTTTAGAACTATATAACTCTGTGTAAATAATATTTGAATTGTAAATTGACATCTTCGTTCCATGTGTATTTTGTTGTACTTGCGGAAACATCCAGCTAAAACAGTGGGCACAGGGGGTTATCCACTTAAAAACATGCATCAATAGATGCATTTTAATAACCACCTGTACTAGCATTACTATGCAGTTTTTTGAGGATTATGGCACACAGGATGGTGTTTTGTGTCACCACTCCTGATAACAATACAGGAAAATGCCTTAAGTGACTGACATGGAGCTGTGGAAAGTGGATCACTGCACCAAAAACACTTACACAAACACTCTGGGGCAGATTTATCAAGGGTCGAATTTCAAGTTTATGGGAGTTTCTAAAAACGCCCATCAACTCGGAATTAAAAAAAACGACCAATAGAAATTCATTTAAAAAACAGCATTTTTAAAAAATGGGTGACTAGGATTGAGCTGCAAATTCGAAACCAATTTGATCAAATTTTTTCACCCAAAAAAATTGTTTTTCAAAAGTCCACCAAACAAATCCAAATTGATTGTAGGAGGTCCTCCATAGGCTAAAACCAATTCGGCAGGTTTAAGATGTTGAATAGTCCAATTTGTATTCTTAAAAGGACAGTACATGATACATTTCAAAATTCAAATCAAATTTGGACTATCCCTCGTTGAATTACACTAAAATAAACTCAAAATTCGAATTTGAAAATTCAAATTTTCAATTCGACCCATGATAAATCTGCCCCTCTGTGTTCCATCAGCCATGGCACTTTTCATTTGATGTGTTTTGACCATTACTGGTTTTCCGTGGACAACAGTGACAGCCAAAACCCCCATGTGTTGTTAATGGAAGGACGTACGGGCAGTTTTGTCTTTTCTTGACTAAATTACAGGATGGTTTCTCCACCAGCACATGCTATTAGCCCAAAGCTCAACAGTGGTAGCAGCATAGGAACATGGAGCTCCTATCAGGTCGGGAAAGCTAAATTCTTCAAGGAGAGGTATCAGGAAAGCTGTTATCTTGTTACATACCTACCTTAGGGGCAGGCTGAACTGACAAGCTGGTGATGGGGGGGCAGTATGGACATCAATTTGCAGGGCAGAAGTAAAGGAGCATTGCTGCCAATTAAAGCACAATTTAGTTGAGGAAATTATGGAAATAAAACAGAAAGGCTTGAATTTTGAAATTAGATATGGTGGTCCAGTCGAATATAAACATTATGTTGTTTTCAGTTGCTTGCTTATCCCACTCTACTCCTCCCCCACCATGATCTACAAAATAAAGATATGTCATGTTTCTCCTCTCCTTTTAACTTTCTCTATTCTAACATTTCCACCATCTTGGCAAACAATCACTCTCCATTTTTTTTCTTTGTGCCTCTACCCATTTACATACAGTATTATCTCCTGTACTACTCCATTGGGATTCCTCAAGTTGCTTCACCAGACCCATTCTTCTCTTTGTATACTTCCCCACATGGCCAGCTTATCAATTCATATGGTTACCCTCACCACACCTATGCTAATGCTACTCAGACGGATACTCAGATTTATGACTTCACTTCTAATTTTAACCCAATAACTCTCTGTTAAAGGAAAACTATACCCCCCAAACAATGTAGGTCTCTATAAAAAGATATTGCATAAAACAGCTCATATGTAAAATCCTGCTTCATGTAAATAAACCATTTTTTATAATAATACACTTTTCTAGTAGTATGTGCCATTGGGTAATCATAATAGAAAATTGCCATTTTAAAAAATAAGGGCCGCCCCCTGGGATCGTAGGATTCACTGTACTCACAAACATACCAACAAACCATACATGTTAGGTCACATGAGCCAATTAACAGACAGAGTTGTGTCTTTTGCTTCCACACTTCTTCCTGTTACAGTTAGAGTTGTAGTATTTCTGGTCAGGTGATCTCTGAGGCAGCACACAGACCATCACGAAATGGTGGCTCAAGGCAAGAGATGTAAAAGGGCAAGATTTACTTAAATATATATTCCAGTTTGGTAAGATTCTTTAATATGCCACTTAATATGATATGAACTATCTGTTGCTTAAGTGTTCATTTTGGGGGTATAGTTTTCCTTTAAGCCTTCACAAACACGCATTCTCCTCAAAACTCTTTTAGAGCTGCAACCCTTCCCCCTTCCATCATGGGGTTTGATTATAAAATGAGTAATGGATAAAGCGGGCTTGGATACTGCATCAAAGTACAGATCTGATGTTTATGTATGCTTTGAGAAATGTAGTGTTACTCGTGTAATTTTTTACATTTTTGAAGTACCACAACATCTCCATTAGAGATTCCCAAAATCAACAGGTCAGTAAAGATGATGGACCAAACCCCACAAAAGTTTCCTGTGGAATGACGGTGTGACATTTCAGACACATAGAAAGATCCACAAACATACATTAAATCAAAGCATATTCAGAACACACGTTTAATATTTTCATTTATACCATATATGGTTTAATTTTTATTCGAAGGCTGAACACATTTTGCTATTTACAGTACATGAATGTAGAGATTCTACAGTTTATTTTGTGATGTAAACAAGAAACTCCTTATTCATAGGAAGAGAATTTGACAAATAGAAGCCAGTCCAGAAAGTATTTACACAATTTAAAATAGACTTTATACTCACTGGATAATATACTGACCAATTTTGGTTAAATTACCTACGAAACTATAGGATTTGACAATGTAAAAATACAATAAAACATTTTCTTTATAAGGTAGACATTTAAATCACACTAAAAATAAAAAGAAAGGCATAGGTACCCATGCCGCTGGAGGTTAAAAGTATGTTACATAAATAAAGGCATAACAGAACTGAATTCAAAAAAGTATAAGTATAAAAAAAAAACACCCCTACCATTTAAAAAAACATTAACTCAATTCATTCATTAAATCAATTATTTGCAGTGTCCTTACAAAATTAGATTTATCCTATATTTTTAAATAACAAAGATGATGTGCTCCCCACCCCAGAATCAAACTGAAATTCTTACACCTTCCTGGTGAAATGCAGATCAAATTCAAAAAAGGGGTTTAAAATGTTATTGGTTTTAGTTTCGAAAGAAAAGCTTGGATGCTGCCTACTGGTCTATTCTGAGTTCTAGATTAGATTGGGTACTCTAGAATGGTGTTTTGTTTCACAGCCCTTGAACTCTAGGGCATGTTTTATGATATTCTCAAGAGACAGGTGTGTATATGACACAGTGATTCATCCACTCAATGATTCAATCCTGAAATAGTGTCCTTTTTGGGCTAGGGAATAATGCGGAGGACGAGATAATGAACCCTCGAGCTAGAACAAACTTAAAGCAGAAAATGCAGCCGAAGTGGACGGATTGTTCGCCGTTGCTTAGGATGGAAGACAAGTTTAATGTGCACGAATGTCAGGAAAACAGAAAGTCTAGATAAGGATTTTATATACATATTTAGCAAGAAAGAATAAGGAGAATGCACATCTCTAAGGACTTTCTGCAAAGTATAAAAAGTTTTACACAAAACTGGTTAAAACAAAAAAAAAGAAATACAAATGCAAAAGTCATGAAATTGAAAATCATAAAATATCTGTAAATTTTTGTCAAACTGGATGCAGAAAAGGTTTAGGGACAAAATCTAGATTGAGACATCTGATGGATTTTTTTTAAGCATTGATAGATGCCATAATACACTGAAGGGAGGACTTGCATTACTAGTTTTACTGACCATGCTCTAGCATCTGTACTACAGGGTCGTGCCTTTGCCATTAACAAAAATTGCATGATGGATGTAGCCATGCTTTCTAAATAGGGTCAATGCGATGAAAACAGCCCTGTATAGTTCCAACACCATCACTGGAAAGTTTTAAAGGACCCTGCAGTTACAAAACAATCGATATTTCCACTAAGAAATGAAATATCGGTGTAATTACCCGCCTCTGAAAACCCAGAATGTCGTTCATTGATGCAAAAAAAAGTACAGTATTGAGTTATATTGTAGAACACATATATTAGAACACATTTGCCTAAATTCATTTCAAGGTGCTTTAACAGCCACAATGACAGATTATCTAGTATAAATGTATGTATTCATATATTGATTTGGGGGGGGGGGGCTTGAATATATAAATGCTAATTGTGCAAAATGATCAAAACAAATGAGAAAAGCCTGATCTGCTTTGCCTCCATTCCTACAAGACAAAGAAGCAACCATCAACAGAATTATAAAATGTACAAGAGGTTTTAAGAATCTAATATTCAAAAAAAAAGGAAATCTCTTGTTATAACTCAAATTTTTCTTTTGTTTCTTCAGTTTAGGAGAATTGGGGAAATATATTTATTACTGGTGCTTAACATTACATGGAACAATTGCCAGAATATAAATTGCACCCAAGGCTTGGGCAAGACACAAAACTTTTGTGCATCATTTAAACGCTCCAAGAAAATCTCCAAAGGTGAGAACTGCAACTCTATCCCTCCAGGAATGCATATATGTTTTTAATTTTCTATGTATAAATCTGGATACCGACTGGGTACTACATCTCATTTTGGGACTAAAGTAAGGGATGGGAACATACTTTCAAGACTAGAAAAATGGCAAAGTTCAAAACTGCAAAAATAAAACTAATTTCTGCATGATTAAAAACCCTAATTCTCCAATTTAAGCAGCAGTGTAGCTGTTGTCTAATTTAAATATTATCCCCGCCCCCTCCAAAAAAAAAAAAAAATATCAGGTGTTCTGTCTGCAGCAAAATTCGTTTTAATTGGCATTCCTCTGTTGCAGCCAATGAAAAAGCTTGGTACAACAGCAAAGCAAGTGGTAGATGACACACCTGGGGATGACCATGATTGCTGAATGCCTAATGCAGCTCAAGCCATTCTAGTTCAAAGGTGGTTTATTCTAAAGGGTTTTGTCAATACTGTGCTCTCCACAGCAAGAAATTAGCATAAAAGTATGTAAATGTCTATTAGTGTTGTACTTTAAAAATGGCATAACTAATGCAAACACTCAGTTGCAAGCTTTATCATTACTATTTGGCTACAGAAATCAGCATTCCCTGGGATCCACAGCTTTAAGGGTAAATTACAGGAGAAACTTGTTTTGTACTGGCCAAAAAAGGCACAGGTACATGCATAATAGTTAAAAGTGGTGAGCAAAGAATGATTGATTCACTTTGGAGATTCAAGCTATTTTGATATGTTCTATTTCAGTGTAAAGACATAGGTTTAGTAGAAAGGTAATGCTTAAAATCAAGTTGCTTATTTATATAAAGCTTATTACCCCTGTCAGTAAGCATCTTTTTAATTTTAAAGTAGACGGACATTCTTTTTCTACCATGCTTTCGGTTTTCAGTGGAGAACATGTTTAGAAATAATATTCATTGTAACAAACAGTGTGCATCCTCTACATGACTCATTACCCAACGTCAGTTAAAGTTAGACGGATTTATCTGAAAATAAAAAATATACATATATACAGAACTCAAACGTTACATCGATTGCATTTGTTTTGTCCTCGATTGTGGTGAAAGAAAGAAAGAAAAACACTACCAAGATAAACCAGGCTGTATTGTTGCAACAGGTTGCTACCAGCCTCAGTCTACCTTGGTTTACATTCACAGGTGTTAAACACTTGCTTTTTTTTTTTTAAACGTCATCTACAATTGTAGATAGTTGAGGTGAACCCGTAACTAAACTACCTGTGCGTAAGGACCTGTGCAAGTGCCTATATTCTGCATAAGTGCTGGAAAATATGCTTGTTAAACAATTGTCTAAAGGCCTCAAGAAGGGGAAAACACATTAGTACACTCCATTAACATCTCCACCTTGATCTGGGTCTGAGAGAGAAAATTCCAAACGTAGGAAACCTCTCTAGTGCCCAAGGGGTTACAATGAGTATAAAGACCAAGTGATTTAACAAATGGTACCATCATTATGTTCAACATAAAATCTAAATCTACAGAAATGCCAATAAATTATATGTTGACTGGAGATAAGAGATATTTCACATATTGACATCAAAACTTACCGGCACAGCACAGAACAGTTCTAGTCACCCTAAAGGTGTTATATAAGTATATATTTATATATATAGATTTTTTTTTCCTACAGTAAACTCTATAGCAATCACATGTAAACATCATTGTTGTGTGGGAATACAATGATAGAAAAAGGCAGAGCTATGATAAGGTGTTTGCCAAAGAGGAAGTTCTAATCCTTGCAAGGGATTATGGGTGCTGCTGGAAGCTTTGGCAAAATAAGAGACCGGAGAAATACCCCAGCTATGACTATTTCTAAGAGTAAGGCTAACTACGCATAATGGCTTAATCCTACATTCTATGCTACCCTGCTAAATATTCAAGAAATCCTAAATGAGGCTGGTCGCCCCAATTCTCAGATATTAATGATTTGTCCCTAACACGTCTGTGTCAGAGGAAATAATGGCTTTTTTTGTGACAAGCTGAAACGGAAAGGTTAGAGACTGAGGGGGTTATCAAAGGTCGAATTTTAGAGCTTTGTGAGCTTTTTTAGACCTCACAACATCGAATGGTTACTAATTAAAGAAAAACTCGAATCCGTGTAGTTGGGTTGAAAAACTAGAACACGCCAATTGATTGAGTTTGTGGCGGGGAAAAAGCTCAAATCGCTCGGGTTTTTAAGCGAAACCCACCAAAAAAAAAAAACTTGACTTTGAAAACTTGAATTTTTTCATGGAACTCGACCTTTGATATATAGCCCCCTGAAAGTCCTTATCTACACTATCTGCCTGTTATTTGTTCAGCTTCGAGTATTGCTGTGTGCTACAACAAACCTGCAGCTTTTAGGGTATGATGGCCGCACATTTGACATCCCTGTGTTAAGCAGTGGTCCCATGCATTCCCTGTTAGTAGGAGGATGACATGGAGCCCACTATCCCTTGGTTATCTTTGGAGCAAATATCGTACTTTCTATCACAGAACAAACAGTTCAATGATATAATATTAATGATTTAACATGTTATGCCTTGGTGACAGATACACAACTGTTGTCTATGTTCAGGACTCCTTTAAAAAAAAAAAAAAAAAAAAAAGTCATGTATTTAAGGAAAAAATAAAATATAAAAAGAATATATGGTATTATAAAACAGAAAGGTAGCAAATGCTACATACAGGTATGGGACCTTTTATCCAGAATGTTCATCAATTAGATGTCAGAATAATGTTCAGTGCTATGTCAGAATAAAAATTTACAAGTATGGGACTGGTCATCCAGAATTCTCAGGACCTGGGGTTTTCCGGCTAATAGATATTTCCGTAATATGGATCTTCATACCTTAAATCTACTAGAAAATCATGTAAAAATTAAATAAACCCAATTGGCTGGTTTTGCTTCCAATAAGGATTAATTATGTCTTAGTTTGGATCAAGTACAAGCTACTTTTTTATTATTACAGAGAAAAAGGAAATCATTTTTAAAATTTGGATTATTTGATTATAATGGAGTCTATGGGAGACGGCCTTTCCCTAATTGTGAGCTTTCTGGATAACGGGTTTCCGGATAACAGATCCCATACCTGTATTATGATAGCATGTTGAGTTTTAACTTTTTTAGGGGAAAAAACTTGTTAAAAAAAAAAAAGAAAATGGAATTTTAATTAAAAATGGAAACATTTATTATAAATAAGATGAAAAAATGGATTTAGTCAGCCCTGAAGATTCAGTGACCTCAGTTGCGTAGAATTCTGAAGACCATTTTTTTTCCTACCAGTAAATATTCATGATCCTTTGCCACCATAATAACTCTCTAAAAAGCCCTACACTCTTTCAGATTTACAGTAATGCCCAGTAATGGTTCATGGCTATTCGTGTATGAGGATTAAGTTTTGATCTTTTGCAAACACCCCACTACAGTGCATAGTTCAAAATGAAGCACATCTGAAATACAGTACATGTGAACCATAAATACATTTTTTTTTTTGTTTAAGAATATACATCTTTCTCCTATTAAAATTAGTTTGTTATTTAGACTCTAGTCACAAAATGACATTGCATTTTTTGTATGGTTTTGACTTTTTCTTTTGTTTATAACACGCACTACAGACAAAATATTATGGAGAACGCAGCTGCAATTACAACGGGAAAGAGAAGAGGAAAAGACGGGACATCTACGGACACACCCGGGAAGCGAGTATACTAAACTGTGGCAGTGAGACAGCGACACCATGGAGAATAATCACATACAGAAGCAGCTTTTGTTCAATGTAAACATCAATTTTAAAGGATAAAGTCTTTTTTGTTTCTGTATTCCATTTTTGTTTTTTTTTTTCTTTAAAACGTAAACATAGGGGAAGTGCCTTGACTTGAGGTATTGAGGTGCTCCTCCTATGGGGTTAAGGCTGTCACCGATGCAAGCTTCTTTGTGCCTCTTTCAGCAAGCTATCAAAATCCATTGATTCGTATTTACTCTTTTTTACTGTTGACGAAGGCTCCACTGCATTTGAATCTGTATAAAGATTTGGACAACAAATGCGTTAACTATGGCACGACTGTCTATGCCTCTAAAATACAGAAAACAGAAATATCTATATAGCATAAACCAGGGGTCCCGAACCTTTTTAACCCGTGAGTCACATTCAAATGTAAAAAGAGTTGGGGAGCAACACACCTTGGGGTGCCAAATAAGGGCTGTGATTGGGTATTGTCCCTATGTGGACTGGCAGCCTACAAGAGGCTCTACTTGGCACTATACTTAGTTTTTATGCAATTAAAATTAGCTTGAAATTCAAAAATAAGCACCTGCTTTGAGGACCCTGAGAGCAACATGCAAGGGGTTGGAGAGCAACATGCTGCGCACGAGCTACTCGTTGGGGATCACTGGCATAAACCCTCCTCATGTCTATGAGAGTTTACTATGATTTTAGCATCATTTGCTCTTCCTAAATTTGTATTCCAAAATTATTGTTACATACATAAGCAGCCATTACAATTGTTGAGGAATTCCAAGCATGCTGAGTCCGCAGGCTGATTCCTTGAGCTTCTAAATGTAGAGGGTGCATAGAGCCAGGGAAAGGATTCAAGGAAAATCAGAGCCTCAAATTGTGATTATTGTAGGGGGAAACTGAATTCACTTGGACATACTATAAGAAAAGTGAGCCTTGATAGCAGGATAGCGAACAGACACTAATCCTATTTAATAGGTGAGCGTGAGTATAACAGTAGTGTAATACCAGGGTGTCTCCTGGAGAATTTGTGTGGTTGTTCATCTTTAGCTTAAAGCTAATAACATTGTGGTAGGCTACTTTTACAGTCATTGATAGCACCTACATTTCTCATTAATGCCAATATGGTCAATATAAGATTTGACATATGCGGTCAATAGTTTTACCTAGATCAGTGTATTTGGTCCAAAAGAAATGCCGGAGTCCCCCATAGCTTAACTGAAATGGGGGTTCGGTCCTTTTCCTCAGGGAGGCTCCTTTCTGTAGAGACAAGGCTGCGTGCTCTGAATCTCGATAGGTAATGAAACCACATTTCTCTCCCCTAAAAAAAAAAAAGGAGAAGGTTAATACCTGGAACTGCATGTCCCTGAGTGGTAGGGGGGGGAAATAAAATAAAACCAAAATCATTAAATGGGTATTTTATACCAGAAGGGTACGTCATATTCATACAGGAAATTGAGCTTTGTATATTTCTATTTATCATTCATTTCCATGCATTAATTCTAAAGAGGGCTAGGACAGCAGATACTACAAGCAGGTTTTAGCTTAAGAAAAGAACAAAAGAGCATTAATGGGTGGCTTACCTGCTTTTGCTAAGGACACAGCATTCGGTGATTTCTCCAAACACTTCAAACCTTCTCTTCAGCTCATTAGCACTGATGCTGTTGGAAAGGTTTCTGATGTAGATCATCCGCCCTTCACCCTACAAAGTGCACAGAACATGACTGCAGTTGCTCAAGTAGTAAGATGCTTGTTGCTACTATACTGAAGGATGTGTTGGCAGAATTCTCTTTAATCTTTAATTGTACATATATATATTTATGGGTTTTATATACACATTACATTCAAATCTTTATATGGCACCCTTCCAGCTAAATCTAGAATTTCCCTCTCGAATATTAATACAGAGAATAAAACAGGTCTATTTTTCCTAACAGAATAGGAAAAATAGAAATACTTTATTAAAGGGCATGTAAAGGCAAAAAAATAAAATCCCATTTTTACTTTCTTTAATGAAAAAGAAACCTATCTCCAATGTACTTTAATTAAAAAATGTGCCCCGTTTTTATAAGAAACCTGACTGTATGCAGTGAAGTTCTCCCTTCCTTTACTACTGTGGATAGGAATTGTCAGATGGTCCCTAACTGCTCTGCAGGGAAACAATCATACTTATCAACAGCATAAGGGGGGGAGCCCCCGCCTTACTTCCCAGCCATGCAGAACTCAATCAGCTTTGTTTATGACGATCCCTAAGCAGCCCAGACAACACTGAGCATGTGCACAGTCTTAGTCTTGCAAAGATGTTTAACAAAGTTACAAGATTGTGACCCCCTGTAGCCTAGCCAACTTTGAAAGCATAAATTATTTGTTTGATTAGGCTTGTGGTGCAATAAGTTCATGTTTATATTTAGTATACAAAATACAGCATTTCTCGACTTTACATGCCCTTTAATACACGTTACAGTTGCCAACAACCAAAAGTTATTCTTCATTTCTGGGCAGTATAACTATTTACAAATATAATTACTTTCAGTCTGTAGGGATTTTAAGGCCACACCAAGAATGAGCTACAATCGTTGGAAAATAATGCCTCTATGACTTACCATAGGGATAAAAAAAAAAAAATGTCTGTATTATGAGATCAGATAACTAAACAATTAAAAACTTTCATAAAAAAAGCTATTAACCTTCTGCACCAACAGATGAAAGCAATAAATATATCGGTGCAAATTAATGGTTTTCATTGGTGGTATCGGTCCTGTAGGGCTAAAGAACACCAGTAGTTGAGACTGGTGCCATCAGCTATTGCTAGTTATTTCTCCGCTGACACTAGTGGGAAGTGCAGTGCCTGTGAGTAGTTTCTATCCCACTATTATCATTGTGTGTGCTTTCAGGAAATCACTGTGGGTCTAGCTGGACACTCTGGGGCTACATTTGATGCTTCCCATTGCATTTATAGCAGTAGTGCATTTCGAACTACGCTTTAGAATAAACCAATGGTGCATTTTCTCATAAGAAAGAATATGAAAAATTCTATTTATTTCCTTACTTATCTACAGCTTTAGGGAGTGTGCACACATTATATTACAGCATATTTGTATTAGTGTATGCAGTACTGCATTATGCCAGTGGCATTAAGCCTATAAGAGAAAAAAAACTATTCAACATTTAATGAAATAGAAATCATGTATTAAGGAGCTGATGGTGTTACAATGTTCTCTTTATTGCAAATTAAATATGTACCTAGTAGCATTGTCATTTTAAAACACACTGTCGCCCATTTAAATTAGTGTGACTCCTGGCTGAGAACTTGCCTCGAAAATACATTATACAAATGCAATATACTGGAAACACACACTCGCTATACAATGTGCTTTACAATAAAAATGCAATAAAATGGACAGTCGGTAACTGAATATGAAATGTATAATGTATATATATCTATGGATACAGACAGCTTGCACTTGCAGGGCTGCAGACACTGAGGAATAAATTAGGAAATGCTAGAGCCATGTTGTGCTCCCCTAAGAGGCCTCATGTGTAGCGGTATTTATGGTGGTAGTAGTTGGGGATGGAGGTTGGACTTGAAAAACAGACAAAGAGCATACAAGGGGCCACACGCAATATGGCCGTCTTTCTGTTGTTCTGCAGAGCACACAAATGATCAGAACAACAGGAAGTGAGCTGCTCTTCACTTCCACAGCTCAACAACTAACAAAATCCGATCGTATAAGAGAAGTTGCACTGCACAAAGCGGAGCTGCGGAGAGATGTGCCTGGTGCTACATAAACAGAATTATAAATGCACATATGCTCATGGGACAAGACTTACCACTGCCTTTTCTCTTTTCCGTTGAATCTGCCTTTGGCTCGGCTGCCGGCTGCCTTGGTGTTCATTTCTCTCGTGCCTGTGTATGAAAAGATAATTTTCAAATTAATTTTCAAATATTTTTATTTTTGGAAGTTCAATGCCCAAAACCATATGCGCATTGCTATTGTTGCTGTTAACCTCGGGCTGGCCCTGTTCTTTATATTCCAATGGAAATTAAAATGAGATTTTGAAAGGAACTGACATCCCGCTGTGCAGATTTCCGAGCACATTATACCCTCAATGTAGGAAACTGCATAGCCTTTTCATTTCTTTATACTAGACTGAATCACAAATATTTGCCGGGTAAGCACATTTAGGATATTATCCAAAGCAAGAGAATGGGAACATTTAACTGCCATTTACTTTCAGTGTGCAAAACCAAGTCTGCAACTCAATAGGGTTTATTGTAACTAATCATCAATCTTTAGTGGCCAACTGAAATCATTGTTAAGTATTCCATTGCTTAAAATATCTGTATATAGTTATACTGACTCACGTAAGGCAAACAAAACAGAAGCTTTGGTCAATGCACCTTTTATTTCTAACTGAACAACAGTCAAGACAGGAAGCGCTTGTTAAAGTGACTATGCAGATTTCTTTCATACAATCAAATTATATTAATGGCATCAAATCTAGTATTAAAATGTAGAAATCAACTCTTCATAGAAACAAAAAAGAGATAAATGGCAGCGAGTGGTGTTCCTACTCTTTGGTATAAGGCCCTAGATAAAGGGTTGGTGTGTATGTATGGTTGAGAGGAAATGGCTTTCATTAAGGTAGGCACAGTATAAGATGGGAGAATCACAAGCTCCTGGAAGGAAACAGCCAGATTAGCCCTCTTTAGATTGGGGCAGAGCAGGAGGCCTCAGATAAGAGAAGAAGATGGTAGTTTTGAGGTAAGAGACCATCTCAGTGGTATATATGGAGAAGGAACCCTGTGACTAAGGACATACCTGTGAAATGGTGCATCTTGTTATGTTTTAAGGACTAATGTCCCTTGTAGCCTAAAACCTAGCCTTCCATTCTTGGATTTTATTAAGGGGTTGTTTCTTCAAAATTCAAAACTGCTAAAGCATACAGGTCTGTGTGTTATTTTACAGTAATATGATGCTGACAAAGGCCCTCTTCTAGGTAAAGTCTCTAGATTTAGTATACTGTTCTGAGAGTACATCATCTGAATGTCATCACTGAACTATGCAATCACTTCCAATGAAGCCTACCTTAACTCCATGTTTGGTCCTTGCAAGGTAGATAAAAATGCATGGGGGATTACCCATGCACAAATGAGTTTGAGGATTATATGTGCACTGGTAATCTAATTACTTACTTAGCAAGACCAAACATGGAGTATCTTAAAATTCCCTATTTGCCCTGTATGTTCAAGAAATAACAAAAAAAAATAATTTAGCATGTTCAGCTGAACAAAGCGTTATACTGTCCCCTTTAAGTTGTTTTACCAGTCCAGTAAGACCTACCTGAAAACCCTTGGTCTGTCTCTTGAGCTGTGGTGCAAGGAGCGAGGGCTCATCCGGTTCGGAGTGTAGCACTGAAGCTTAGGTTTGGGAGAGGAATTCCTCTCTAAACATATTTTGCCTCTAAGAGGAGAAAAGCAAACCTCATCCTCTACAGGTGAGTTGCATTCACTACCACTGTCATCAAAGACAGAGTCATATTGAGGGCTGTTATACAGTGTGTCACTCTCATCTTTAAGGTTCTGATCAGGAAAACCAAAGTGCTTTGTGAGGCTTGCTCGGATTTCATGGTCTTTTAACAGTTTGCTATCCTCTTTGAGAATCGCTTCTGTCTTTTTCTCTGCACTCCGCTGCTGCACTGGAAGAAATGTTTGCTTGGGCTTTGTCTCCAGACAACGCGGCAGATCTAAAGACCTGATTATTTTCCGTGGAAAAGCAGTCTCACATTTCCTGACCTGGCAATAATCATGGTCGCCAAAAGACCTGGAAAATGGCCTTTTTGTGCCCTGTGATTCGGCTCGAGCAGGAGGGTCTGAGGTTCGACTTAAATAAGCAAATAGCTCAGTTCTCTCTGGCTGTTTCTTTGCTGTTTTTTTGTTTATCGACCGATGCTCTTCAGTCACCTCCAGTTTGCAGCGAGTGCTGATTAGAGGTGCACTTTTCAAAGGTTCCGGCTTATACAGATCCTCTTCTGTGGGCTTGTATGGTGGGGTGGTGGGTGGAGTCAAGCCTTAAAAAAAAAAACATCTTGTCAACCAACCAACTTAAATGGAATATGTAGCCCTGGTTATAAGCAATGCATTTATTTATTTTATTGTTCTATACATGCTCAGTAAAGCATGTAGGCATAGAAAGCCTGTTTATTGGTTGTTTTTTGATGTGTAGAAGCTCCTGTAAGCTTTAACATTAATACACATGTAAAAGAATATAATAGAAGATGACACAGTAAGGCCATTTGCAATATTGACACAATTTGATGGCTGAAAGCCTGCTTACTAAAAGCTGACATTTTGAACTGAACGCGTCATCTCAGGCTCTCTCCCCCACTTACACAAGCTATTGATAAGTAGGGAAAGTCTGCACCCTAGCAAAGGCCACTTGAATGACAGAGATAAATTACCTGCAGTGCCGCAGAGCTCGACCGTAAGAGCTTGCTCAAAATTCCCACTCTCAAATGCCGAATCACTGCAAAAATAACAGCAACATAACCATAGTAAATGTGTTGGCATCTGAAAGTGTAGCAATGTTCAGGCACAGCAAAATCTGCCTGTGACTACTTCAATAAGACACAAGTGTTACTTCCACAGCCCACAAGGTGTCAGCCTCATAGTCCCTTAGCAAGTGCCTTAACACTCATTGTGCATTGTTCTTTTTATAGAGTACTTTTTAAAAGGTAGCAAGTACAGGCTGTTCCCTCAGGACTCGGTGTTCTCTCCCTGCCATTAGCAGATGGCTATGCAGCAGAAAATGGCAACAGACAAATGCCTGATGCAGTGAAAATGACTGATGCAGTAAATATCTCCCTCTCCAAATAACTTGCGCACAGCTATTCATGTTGCAGCTTTCATTGGGAAAGGCATCTTTGTCTGGTCTGCTGCAGTTAGAATTAAGCAAGCAGACATCTTATTGGATTGCTGTGGGTCACTACACTGGGACTAAGTTGCATAACCTCCAAACACTTTAAACTCTCCCTCTGCCCATATCTTGATTAAACAAAAAAAGAACTATGTAGAATGGATATGCATTGGCGCCAAGCAAATGTGTCAATGACTGCACCTGAGTCTAGATATGCTGTTCTAAAAATATGTAGGACCACAATATCTCAGCAATTTCTAGCTATAGGTCTAGTAAAATCATATTACAAGACAAAAACGTGTAAACAAAGGAAGCCTACCACTAAGACTATTGTGTAAATTATATATATATATATAATTGCAGGAAATTCTTACTTTTGGGATGGGAGAGGACAACTGGCATTATCTGTAAAGAAAGAGTAAATTTAGTAAATAATCAATACATTTATAGATGTAGAACTATATGCCCCATGTCTATCCCAGTATTTCATTAAAGCAAAAGTGATCATTTAGAGGCTCCAGATGTTTACTGGCTTTCTTTACCACTGAGCATTATGCATTTCCCCCACTGGGTGGCACTGAGGAATACAGTAATCAGCTGCCAGTTGCACTGAAGTGGAATACTTAGCATTACGTATTACGCTTTTTGCAAATTAACATATAACACTAAATATGAACTTAAATGCATCCACAATATGCCTGTATAATAAGTTTATGCAATTTTAACCCATTAAAACAAATTGTGCATTCTGCATGCTTAAAAACACAACCAAATGAAAACGCATGAATAAAAAAAGCTCATGCGTATGCAGAATCTGTAATGCAGTAAAAATGCATCAATCCCGTATCTGTGTTCAGAACCCTTAAGGTGGCCATACACAGAGAGATCTGCTCGTTTGGCAATGTCACCAAACGAGCAGATCTCTCCCCGATATGCCCACCTTGAGGTGGGCAATATCGGGCTGAGTGGATCGTGGGTCCTAGGGCCCAGCGATCGGATCTAACGATGGCCAACGGGTGGTCAGATTGTGGGACCGCATCAACAAACAGACTCGGCCACAATCCGGCGGGATTTTTAGTCCGGCCAGATATCGACCGGGGAAGCCCGTCGGAGGGCGCCATACACGGGCCAATAAGCTTCCGACTCGCCAGCTTTTATCGGCCCGTGTATGGCCACCTTTAAGAGGTTTTTAGTCAGTCATTCACATTAGTCCTTGCCCCAGTGGAGATTATCCTCAACAAACAAAAGGGTCAATTTTATGAGGAGCCAATTAAACTGTAGCATGACAGTATGTTTTTTGAGCAGAGTAGCCAGAAGATACCCAAACAAAGTGGTCCCCAACCAGTGGCTTGTGAGCAAAATGTTGCTCTCCAATCACTTGGATGTTGCTCCCAGATGCCTCAAAGCAGGTGCTTATTTTTGAATTCCAGGCATAGAGGCAAGTTTTGGTTGCATAAAAAACAGGTGTACTAACAAATAGAGCAAATACCAATAGTCAATCACAACCCATATTTGGCATCCCCAGAAACTTTTAGCATGCTTATGTTGTTCCCAAAATTTATTTAAATTTGATTGTGGCTCATGGGTAAAAAAGGTTGCAGACTCCAACAGGCAGTGTTGTGGTTAGCACTACAAAGCAGAAGTGCTAAACTCTGAACAACCGTGATGCCCACTACTAATCTGGCCAAGTTTAATCCATGCCTTGCAACCCTGTTTAAATATAACAATACCAGACATAGTATTATGTGAAAATGAATATATAGCCATGTGAAACATTGATTCAATCTTCCAGGACCCACGGAAGTCTAGGGAGACCTTTAGCTGATGAACCACAACTTCAACTATTCATTATCTCAAAACCAGTCAACATCTGTTGTTGCAATATTGTGTTTTAGGGTTCAGCAACACTGCTTTAGATACTACACTAGCCCCATGACATATACTTGCTATAAGGAGGTTGTTTGTGATTGTTATCTGTAGAGAATGCAATACAAAGGACCCCACATCAAACGAAAAAAGGAATATTTTGATATAGGATTCAGTTTTTGTAAAATACATGTTATTAAATTATATTATAGCAAGCATTTACCTCTATTTTCTGTCACCCCTATCAGCTAAACCAATCTTAACATGTAAATGCTAGAAAAAGCCAACACTACTGTACGGTCCACTGTACTTGCAGTTTCAATAAAGACAAAAACTGCAACCAAAGGGACCACTGCTGATTCCAAATCTTAATTATGATGTGAATATTGGATTCCATTAAACAGAGTGACCTAATTTTGACCCTTAATCAATAAAATATGCAATGATGCTTTTCTCATTAATCTTACCACTGGGTTTAAGTTGCTCGATAACACTGTCAATCTGTGCTTCATCCAGATCCCTTTCTTGTAAGAATTTATCTAAGGGATCCAGTAATTCTCCCACTTCCACTTCTGCCACGTCTCCTTCATCCCCAAAAGATTCGGTGGGCAAGCAAAAGTCTTCTGTTGCTGACAAGAAGTCTAGGTCAGCAGTACCTTGTGCCACACATTTTACTGGGGAGGTCTCATCATCAAAAAACCAATCACTGAATTCTACATTCAGCCTGCTTGACCTCCTAACAGCATATAAAGAGATTTCCTGTTTCTGGGCTGTTTTAACAGTCACATTTTCCTGAGTGGTATTTGCAGATTTCCCCAAATCTAGTTCACCTTTCTTGGTATTCCCCCTGGTCATATTACTGCCACACGAATCAGAGAAAGCTGCATATACAGGTTGTGCCAGCCGGTATGGTTTACTCACATCCCCGCAGATGTTCTTTGCTAGCAGTTCTTTTAAGATAGAAAACCTTGTACCTGCTGGCTTTGTCCATTTGTATTTACCAGCTGGGGGGCAGCTTACCTTGGCATTTCTAGAATCTAACTGTTTGCCTTGATTAGGACAGGAGTACGTTTGAAGAGTGGATTCCAATTTAGGTCTCTTAATGAGACTGTTACAATGCTGGTGTTTCTCATTAGTGAGCAGTTTTTTTACTGGAAGGCAGTAAGTGTGCATATAACGAATAAGGTCCACGACTGCACGCTTCTCCTTTTCACAAGTAAACTGTGGTTTCTGCTCTTCTGGGGGTGGTGTTAGTAAAGTGTCCAAAGCTTCATCCTCACTATGCTCCTCTTCTTCATTTGAGTCACTGTCTTCTTCCTTTGTACAGTCCTGGCTGTTATCCCTGGAAAAAGAGGTGGCCTGTGGAACGCATGGAGTGGATACTAAGTGCTTGTGCAACTCTGTACAGCTTCGGTTCTGAGCTTGGGGAAACCCAGAGGGTCTGTCTGTTGGGCTCTCCACCTGTAGATTTGAAACATTGGAATCAGTGTCATTGGTGTGTGCGAGTATACCCACTTGCTATTTACTCATTAAAGGAATGGTTCACCTTTAAGTAAACATTTAGTATGTTACAGAATGTCCTATGCATAGCGACTTTGCCATTGGTTTGTATTTTTTTTTTTTTTTTTTTTATAGTTTTTGATTTATTTGCCTTCTTCTTTTGCATCTTTCCAGCTTTCAAATGGGGGTCACTGACCCATCTGCCAGGCAACAGTTGTATTGTTATTGTTCCTTTTGTTTTTATTACTTACATGTTTACGCAAACCCTCCTCTTTTCATATTCCTATCTATTGATCAAACCACTGCCTGTTTGCTAGGGTAAATTTCACCCCAGCAAAAAAAACATATAAATTAAAAAATGAAGGTCAATTGCAAATTGGTCTAAACGTTAATTAAAAGTGAACTAGCCCTTTAAACATGATAGCATACAAGGGTGTCTCCTTGACACAAAAAATAGAATACAGAGTGTATATATATATATATATATATATATATATATATATATATATATATATATATATATATATATATATATATATATATATATATATATATATATATATATATATATATATATATATATACCCTACAAAAGGCCTTAAAAGCACACAAGATCAAATATTGAGGACTAGACTGTCTTATGGAACAAAGGGGCATGTTTACTAACATTGGAGATAAATATCTGGAGAGATTTCAAGAGATGTTGCTCATGGAAACAAATCAGCAATTAGATTTAAAAAGCCACCTATAACTTAGAAAACAATAGCAAATATCTGATTGGTTGCTATGGGCAACATATCCAGAAATCTCTCCAGATATTTATCTCCAATGTTGGTAAACATGCCCCAAAAACTTATATCCAGAATTTCAATATTGTATAAGGCAACCAGTGCCATTCTTAGTAATTAATTTATTTCCATAATCACAGAGGGGACCATCAAAATAAGTGAGTCATAGTAACCCTGTAGTAGGTACTTAAAAACAAGATTAATAAAATAAAAAAGCAGACATAGGTACCTTAGAGTAAGTCCGCTGTAGGCGGAATTTAGAAGTTCCCTGACGCCGAGAATTCCCATCCTTTTGGGTATTAGCAGCAATGGGTGTCTGTGCTGGAGAAAGCAGCAACTTCTTAAGCTGGGAGAGATAAAGGGAAGACACGTCAGAGACCATACAGTATAAAAGACAAGAAGTATAACCACACACATATACAAACACCCATTATTATATGTAAAGAAAGAGAGATCTATCCGCCGTTAATCCAGAGCGACTTGATTAATTGAGCATGGAAATGTTAACGCCAAAGATGACTCACTGATATAATCATTTAATTAAAAGGCACAATTATAATGGTACTTCTATACCTAAACAGCAAAGGTTTATCTTTCTAAATAATATTTTAATATAGTCTACAGTCACACAGGTAAAGTTTAGAGCTGAGCTTAAATTTAGGGAAATGTCTAGATATTTGAATAACGTCCTTCTATGCAATAACCATTCAGTCAATGTTGGCATTCGGTGGATCAGTGTAACTTGCTAGTCCCTTAACAAGATCCAGCAAGAGCAATTTGGTTAGTGACTTATATGAATAATGTATGCATTGAATGAAAAGCCAATAGCAATAAGCCACCTGGAACAACATTTGCTAAACTGCCACCTGTTTTCAGCAAATGCCTGTTCCTTGCAAGGGTAACGTCTCTCCATAATGTAATGCCCTGTTTGACATTAAGGGGCAGATTTATTAAGGTTCAAATTGGAAATTCAAATTTTGAAGTTGAATTTTTGGTCAAAACTCACAAATTAAAGTTGGAAATAATCCAAACTTGATTAGAAATGTATCATACCTGGACCCTGGGAACAATTCGAATTCGACTATTCGCCACCTAAAAACTGCCGAGTTCATGTAGAAGTCAATGGCAAAGGTACAGTGACCCATTCGAAGATGTTAATAGCCTTCCTGACATTCGAGTTTTTTTCGGAGAAAAAAACTCTATTCAAGTTTAGTCTAATTCGATTCGCGTTAAGTCAAATTTGATTTGAGTTTTCGGGTCTAATATTGGTTTGAGTTTTAGATATTGGAATTTTTTCATAAATAAGATACTATTCAAATTTTAAGTTCATTTGAGTTCATTGAAATAAAAAGAAAACATTCACCCTTTGATAAATCTGCCCCTAACTTTGTGTAAGGTGAAATAGAGAGAACATAAACCCTAAATAACATTGAAAACTTAAAGGGAAACTAAATCCATAAAATGCTTCATGCTCCTTCAGTACAGTGCTACAGCACTTGTAGAACTTTTCATGTACAGCAAAATAATGCAATATAACCTTCCTCAGTCTTCTCCCCTACTCTTCCCAGCTCATATAATACCTAATATCATTACAATATTGGAGTGCCTAGATGGGCCCAATCTTTGGACTTGAAAAAACACATTTTTTAGAAGCTTCACCAAGGCAGAAATGATAAGGTTGGTCACATGAGCAAGGCCTGAATGACCGAAACAGAAGATCTAGGCATGGCCAGTGCTAAGTTGCATGGATGATGGAAGTGATAGTTAGACCATTTTTGGGCTCTAGTTCCCATTTAAAGGGAATTGTTATTTACAAGCATTATATAATCTGGGATTTGTTTATCAGAGCAAACCTTGCTATTGGTTATTTGGTGGGTGGAGGGTATCTATCTATCTATCTATCTATCTATCTATAATGGAGGTCCCCAACCTTTTTTACCCGTGAGCCACATTCATATGTAAAAAGTGTTGGGGAGCAATGCAAGCATGAAAACTGTTCCTGGGTGGTGCAAAATAAGTTATGTGATTGGCCATTTGGTAGACCCTATATGGAATGGCAGCCTACAGGAGGTTTGGCAGTACATATGTTTTTTTATGCAATTAAAACTTGCCTCCAAGCCTAGAATTCAAAAATTAGCAGCTGCTTTGAGGCCACTGGGAGCAACATCCAAGGGGTTGGTGAGCAATAGATTGCTAACGAGCCACTGGTTGGGGATCACTGATCTATAATGTATCTATTATATCCATCAATGATAATCTATCTACAAACATAATGTATATACTGTAATGTTGGTACCTGTGCAGGACACACAGCCTGGGAGAGACTTTATATCTGATTGTATAGCTATTGCTAAGCAAGTGCTTCTATCCACAAAGCACTAGTGCGATGCAGAAGAGGCTGTGCACAACTATGAAACGTGTACTTGTCAACTGCAGGTTATAAACGAGGGCTGTCTTTAAACAGAGAAAGGTATCAGAGCAACAGAGCAAGCAGGGCCCTCATAGAGAACCAGACACACACCATGACTTTGTACTGCAAGCTCTTAAGTGGATGATTGCCCTTTTTTTTTTAATCCTTGAATAATAGATGACATTTTTCATGGATTCTACAATACTTGTGCAAACCGACTACAATCAGGGTCTTAAACTTATTTTTCTTCTATAAATTTACACAGAACATATTCTTCTCCAGTTGGTATACCAAACAATAAAACGAGGAAGAAATGCTCAGTAGAGTCAAGGCAGGTGCACAGGCATGCAATGGGAAAGGATCGGTTAACTCACTTATTTTCTTGTTTGTATCTGTCAATCTGCATTGACCTATCTTGTCTTGTTCCAAAGGCTGCACTGGAGCAAGCTAATGGTTTGTTATACACAATTCAATAACATAATTTAATAGCTGCACACATCCATTTGATAAACTAATTATCTTCACAAATTTGCCAGATTGGGTGAAATAACAGTAGCGCTATCAAAAGCAGAGCCATCAGCAAACTGAGTGTTACAGTAACATGGTAAACATTATCTACAGTTCAGTAACTGATAGTGGCCAAAGGAGATGTCAACCTAAAATCTAAAAATTTGTAGAATGGTTCTGCGCTTGCAATGAATTAAATGCAGCATGTACCTGTCGTGCTTACTTATGGCAATTGCTGTAAGGAATCTTGATATATTACATATCTGAATGCTCATTCTCTTGGAGGGGGCTTCTAAATTTACAGGAATGAACCCATTGCTTTCAACCAATGTGTTCTTTACAATGATCATAAAGAATGAACTTGAATGAATGAGGCTGTTGATAGCATTAGACACATGATTGGAGAACTGGATTATGGGATACAAAGTTTTACTTGGGAGTGGATAGGGGGGTTTAAAATTGACTGTAGATACACTGTTAGAGGGGTATAGATGTTTAGACCGAGTCTGGCTTGAGGAAAAGCTATTTTGTAAACATGTAAGTTCTTGAAAACGGTACACAATTGTCTAGGGACTATATAAGAAAGTTATTTTATTTTGGATTCTCTATCTAATGACAAATTTTCACTTTTTGATTAACCTCACCTTTAATCATTCATTTGTCTACGTCATTTAACATAATGAACACCAACATCAGATCAGTTGCTCTGGCTAACTCTACCGAAGCAAATGTCCCAATTACTACTAAACACCCTAATCACTACCAAAGAGGCTTTCTGTTCTTCGTAGTTCCAAGAAGAGCTGAATTAACATTAACTCGTTTGTGAACTGATTTTATAGCTCCTTCAAACATTTTGGCACTTATTTGTGAATAAGTATTGCCTTATTCCCATAAAGGCAGCCACATTGATAAGTTTAGATGTGGTACATGTCATATTAGGTTGGGTTATAAAACATAGTTTTGAATTCAAGGTTTCTATAACTTAAGATGCTGGTGTCTGGGAATGAATCTTTACATAACCCGAAAAAGTCACTACACCCATACACATCACTTCAACATACAAATTTAAAAAGAAGTGCTGTGATTTCAGCCTCCAAAAAATGTATTTGTATTTTGTCGCCCTGTATAAATATATGGAAACATTCAAATTACATATACAACATATGGATGAGTTTTGTATATTTTTTAAAGCCTTAAATGAAAAAATTCAGACCTTTGTTGCCTATCATACCCATGCAGGCGGCTATTCAGGGCCTCATCCATTTCCACCTTAAACAGTAGGAAGTGGTTCTTACTATAGACAGCTCATCTTCACTTTCGGGGCTCATTGGGAGTTCAGCTAGGCTGGGTTTTGGTGAGAGGACAGGTAATGGGCAGACGTTCTCATCTCCCGAAGATACGAAGGCAGAGAGGCTGATATCATCATCATGAATATCATCCAGTGTCTGTGTAAGTGCCGCCAATAAGGCCTCATTTTCACTGTCTATGATCTAAAAGAAAATAAAAAATATATATTAATGTTGTGACATTAATTTTAAAAAAAAATAGCTTGGCTTCTATGAAATCATTTGTAAAGGGATATTCTTAATGGTCATTCTTGGTTACTGCATAACAAATACATTAAAAACATGAAAATATATATGGTCAGACATGGTGGCCAGGATCTTTTGCATTTCATTCTTGGACAGCCCTATACACAATGTGTTACTTTCTAGACACACATATGTTGGGCATACCTACATTAACGTATTGGTATACATTATTAACCTTAAGGATGAACACTAATGAGTTAACCTAAGGATGTCCATCCTATGATCCTGTTAAAGTAAAACTTCCGGCATTTCTGGTAAGAAAAAATACCTATAAAGCATTTATGTACCAAATGTTATAATTCATATTGTGGACAAATACCTACACCGTTCTGCTTTGTCTGTAAAATGATTCACATTGGAATGATACTTTGCAAGAACGATGACAGTTTTTATTGGCTGGTGGCACAAGATGTTTTCTACAGAAGTATATTAGCACAAGATAGATCACTAGTAGTGGCAATGAAACAAGTTGGGAACTTAGGTTTCATGTTTAGCACTCATGTCTTCCAACTTTATGTCTCCCACTGGATAGATGTCTTAAATCTGGCTCTGACGTAAGAACATCGAAATAGAATCGATTGATTATCCCATGAAGAGGAAAGCATTTGCTTTTGTAAATCGCTCAAGGCAATGTTATTCCGAATCTGGATTTTTTTTTTAGAGATTATATTACATTCACTAGTTATAAACTGAATTTAACCTGATTTATATATCCCTTCATGTCCAACACTTTAAAATACTCCTTGAAAAAAAATAAAGCTCCAATAAACACAATTAAAGCTCTATTAAAATACCTGTAATAACTCTGAGTCGTCAGTGCTGTACTGGCTAGATTCATTTTCTGAGTGATCGTTATACCACTGCAGCTCATTAAAGCAAGTGTTAGAGTCAAAATCACTCGCATCCAACTGAGACAGATCGATCTCAGGGAAGTCCAATGAAAGAGGTTCCACGCCAGGTACCTGCAAGACAGATCAAAAACACACATTGATGACAAATGAAAGTAAAGAGAGCCTTTACAATTGAAGACATCATTTATATGTGGCCAACAGCAATACAGAGGACTAGCTTACTTGTTTGCTCTATGTATTACACTTGTAGTAAATACACACAGTATTTCTTTAATTCTGAATATTAATAATGACACTGTAGATTAAACTGAGCACCCCCCCCCCAGTCAGAAGCAGTTCCCTAGTAGGTTATAATAGTGTTTTAAAAATAGGAGCAGTTATGGGACTTTGAAAATGTAACATCAACATCTTATTAAACAATGGTCAGCATTTAAGTAAGTAGGTCACCTCCTGCAGCACCAGCCATTTTAAAAAAAAAAAAAAAACTATATCACATCTCCATATATTTTTACACTGGTTATTAGCATTTTGCAAAGGTTCAGAACATATGGATCTCACTGGTTCATTTTTTGGCCTGGCTTGGTGCCATTTTGGTTTCTAATGCAAATCCCTTCCACTGCGCATCTGCAATAAAATACAAGGAGTTCATTCTGTTTTTCCCAGCTAACAGTATAAAATGTATCATGTTTTCATAAGTTTGAAAACCAATTTGATTTTGGGAGAACCGTAAAGGGAAAAAAAAGCCTGAGAATCAATCAAAATTAGGTTTGTCTGTGCACATTAGACACAACAGAGGACTCAACAGACAATAATAAATCAGTTCAATAAAGATGATCAAATTCAACACCCATTAGGAAATGTTTTCATTACTTTGATTAAAGAGATGTTTCACATGGGAATATACATTTTACCATTTCTCATCTTTCAAAATTCAGAGTTTAATGGAGAAGCAGCTCAGGAGCACACATTTCCCAATACCTTGTTAAAACACCCCCCTGCCTGTTGGACTGAGAGCCAGAGCTAACCCTCTTCTTGGAGATGAACCCTACACCTACTGTATATAGTGTGGAGCTTCATGAAGTAATCTTTACAGGAAGTTCTTGCTTAATGAAGCTTTCACCTTATTTCACCTATTTAGTGTTTTTTACAGTGAGAGCTGTGAAGATGTGTAATTCTCTCCTTGAATCAGTGGTACAGGCTGATCCATTAGATAGCTTTAAGAAGGGGTTAGATAGTTTTTTAGCAAGTAAGGGAATACAGGGATATAAAAGGTAGCTTATAGTACAAGTTGATCCAGGGACTGGTCTGATTGAAATCTTGGGAGTCAGGAACGTTTCTTTCCCCTCTGAGGCAAATTGGAGAGGCTTCAGGTGGGGTATTTTGCCTTCCTCTGACTCAACTAGCAGTTAGGCAGGATATATATATATAGATTATATATATATATATATATATATATATATATATATATATATATATATATATATATATATATATATATATATATATATATATATATATATATATATATATATATATATATATATATATATATATATATATATATATATATATATATATATATATATATATATATATATATATATATATAAATATATATAAATTGATGGACTTGTTATGGAGGGGGGTAATAGTGTGGATACATTTAATGAACTAATTGTCCCTCGTACACAATATAAGGCAGGAGCTTTATTTATTAATTTACATACACTACCATCAAACAGTTTGGTAGTCTACACAGTAGTGGGCTGATTGTAAGTATCAAAGAAAAAATAACTCTACTAAGGGCATTTCGGGGAGATTTAATCACCTTGTCTTCCCTCACTCTTGCGCTGGCTAAAATGAAAAATTGACGGCACTAAGCACACACAGCGATTCATTTTCCAAACTCGTCCGAAGTTTCCTTGTGAGGCCAGGCAACTAAATATCCCCGAAACACCCAGTGTGACCTTACCCAAAGACTTTGGGCAGGCTGGGAGCCATAAAACTTTCATCCCATGGGCATCCAGGTGGATAGCCCAGACATTATAAAAAAAGGCAGAGGCATATATGATGTTTACCTTTATTGTATAGTTAATGGTAGATTACACATGCTACAATGAATGTAAAATAATGATATATGGTGTGTTTATTCAGTCTCTGGTGCCTGTTTTTAATTAGCCCTCTGTCTTGACATCAAAGGGGTTAAGCTTTATTCTACTACTAACAAGGGGAAAATGTTGATCGAGCAGTGTTTTGTGGATCATGTGATGTGCGGAGAGGATGGTTGGAGTGCGTAGGACTTAACTGCATGCTCTGGGAACATAGCTAAATATATCACTCTAATTACACTAAGCAGCTGGTACCTACAGTGATGTTTTCTTCTTCACTCTCACTGATAGCCGGCAATGCCTAAAGCTGAAGACAATGAATAGTTTTTTGTAAGCGTGGAAGGTCCTCTGGACAGCATTTCAAGGCAGACTGGTCAAGACCACTAAACATGATTTCTGTTTGGGTTGGCTACATTTATTACTAAGGCTCTGCAAATGGGGACACCCCAAATGCTGCTTTGTTATTTGGATCCTAGTACAGGTACAAACAATTACTATATTATACAGGTAAACCTGTGGTTAAATCCAAGTACTTTATTTTGAAAAGTCAATAATAGGACAGGAAACAATATGTGTATGTAATAAGCATGTGTGTGTCTTGGTCTTTTGAGTTAAGAAGAAACTAAAGCTAAAACAGTCTGGTCACCACAAACTAAGCCCAAGGATTTCAAAGCAGCTGTGCCTTTCATGACGCATTATAATCAATTTAAAAAAAAAAGTACCTAATCACTAACAATCGAAGTCATTGTTTCAGGGGCTCCACTGACGTGAGCAGATTTTAGAATCTGTTGTTTAGAAGAACTATAGGCGATTATGGCCATTTTGAAACTGACAACTTATCCATTACCCTTCAGAGTTCCCAATAGCTTTTAGCCTCCATTTAACATTCAGTATTAAAAGAATACCTTGCTTTGTAGGTATAAATGTGCAAGCTCAGAATGCTGTTATCAAAGAGTCTAAATATTGATATAGCAAAGCATTTTCCTGAATACTGCAGCCCTAGTAGCTCTGAATGTTCTACATTAGTCTTTGTAAGAATCCCCCACTCAGCTCAATTATAACCCCAAAATAGGCATCTAAATATATCTTTGCTGCTTTTGTTCAAACCGTGACGAACCTTTTTACACATGAATAAAAGATTGTGAAAAAAATATCCCGGTATGAGGGGGTTTAGATCACATAGTATTCACAGGGAAATACAAAATGGTGTTCTATTTCAGAAACTTTTACTTTTGATTAGTAAATGGGAGTAAATGGACCATTAGGTCACTTACTACCGACTACAAGTGGAATTTAAGCTGTGCCAATTTGAGAAACTATATTCCTTGTATAACACTTACAATTTTCATTTCATAATCATTGATTTCGGCCTGTGTCTATAGATTGCACATATGTACAAAAAACACAATATAGCACCAATTAAAACAAATGCAATGCACATGAAACCCTGACTGTTCCCTTTGGATAAATGCCCATTCATTTCATTGTGTTCCTATTATTTCCTTGAAAATGAAAGCCAGCTGAACTTTGTACCAATCTCTGAAATGAGTTGTACAACTACTTATCATTATATGATGCAGACATACCAGTCAAGCTCCAGGCTCAATATCAATAATTCATCTTTTTTATTTATTTCTTTATTTAATACATATGACTCCGTGTCCCAATCTCCAGGTTCCTTATCCTCTAGGGTCATAGCTCAAGTCCATAAATAGATCTGAGGTTTTTTCTTGATGGAAACAGTAGTTATGAAACTGTATGGCCAAAACCAAATATAATTTTAGTACAAATCTATTGCAAGCAAGAAGCTAAATGAAGATAATAGTGGCCATACACAATACAGATTGTCACCCTTTGCGCATCACCAGGGTAAGACTTTGGGGCAAATTCACTAAGATTCGAAGTTGCGCCAGGCGCAACTTCGCCGCACTTCGCCAGGCGTATTTTCGCCAGCGCTCCGCAAATTCACTAAAATCCGAAGTTGCGCACAGGGGTAGCGTAAGTTTGCGAAGTTGCGCTAGCGTTGATTCGCTAAGTAAAGCGAAGTTACGCTAGCGAAGGCTAATTTGCATACGGCGCCAAACTCAAATTTCAATGGAGGAATACGTATCAGCACTACAAATGGCTAGAAAAGCTTCAAAACATCAAATAAAAATTTTATTTTGCCCTACACATGTGCCCACTGTCTAGGTAAGTTGCCATGAGTCAGGAGATGTAGGGGGGAAGGAGGGGAGCCCCAAAAAAATTTTTCGATCTTTTTCAGCCTAACACCCATAATGGAGAAAACACGCCAGCGTTTTTTGGGACTTAGAAAAAATTTTGACTTTTTTTGAAGCAATCCCTATCTACTCTATTGCGCTTCGCCTGGTCTGAGGTGGCGAAGGAAGTCTAGCGTAAAAGGTAGCGTTCAGTACACTGCGCGCCTTAGTGAATTTGCGTAGTTACTTCGCTAGCGAAAATTCGCCAGGCGTAAGGGTGCGAAGTAACACTAGCGAAACTACGCCAGCGTTTGTTAGTGAATTTGCGCAGTAACGAAAATGCCAAACGCTAGCGAATTAACCCTAGCCTTCGGCGCTTAGTGAATTTGCCCCTTTGTATTTTTTGGTTTTTACAAACTTTGCTGAAAACACATTGAATTTTCCCACCGCCAAGGACAAATATAATATAAATCAAACAAGAAAAAATGATAATGTGTATTTATATGGACTTCAAGTTACTATTAAAAATAATTACTTGTTGGGTTTTCTTTATATACGACTACTGACGTATTCGACAAGAAGGTGTAAACGCAAAGCCAAGCAATTCCTTGTGTGATAATGACAGCATTATACATTTTTTGTCTGAAAATTAAGACTGACTACTTTTTTTTTTAAGAAGTAAAACAGATTGACTGGCACAAAATCACGTGGGCAGCCCTGAGATCTACCCTTCATTTATTCAGTCATGCAATACATACATTTGTCTTATTTGTCTATTCACCACTAAAACTGGTGAGTGCGGTTGCTCTTTCCTATACAATCACTTTTTTCACACATTTTAAGGGAGAGCCATAAAAATATAGTGGAATCAAAATCAAACATATGATTATGAGACAAGTGGAGTGATCAGTCTGAAGCCACATTCTGGGTAAGAACCATCTGTTTATGACTGATATATATCTGATTCACCATTCAGTGATTAGTAGGTTGATAAATTAATTTCCTTCAAGGGGAAGTTGGCCCCCTGCTGCACCAATAGGACATATGTGGTTTCTATTCAGCATGCAACATATATTGTTCCCTTGTAGGGAATCTATCCCCCCCAAGCCCAAGCACATGCAAGGTAAATCCCTGTACCTAATGTTTCTGGCATTTGATAGTACTTGTAATAATTAGAAAAACAAATGGCTGATTATCCACCTACAGCTGTTGAACAACAACTCCATTTGGCTGGGAGGTCTTTCTGTTAGTTGTAGTTGCTAAGTTCTGCTTTATTTGTTATATGCGGAGTGTGTGTGGTTTTTTTTTTTTTTTGAAAGAAACCTTAACTCACAATTGTCAGTTTTCCTATTCAAGCTTTAACAGAAACTCTCTTTTTCCTTACTCCCCAGAGTCCCCACTGATGCCACCACCAGGCTTCATGTATTTGATGGTTTTGGAAAAGAGGTCAAGGGCTGTGACCACCAGTTATTGTTTATAACCCTTAAATCTGACTCCCACTAATCAATCAATGACATTTACAAGAAAAATTCTTTGGAAGGATTAAACAATGCACTGAAGACAATGGGTAGAGCTTGGTCAAGGCAAAGGGCGTGTGCAGTTACGTAGTCCAAGCGAGAGAGAATAGATCAAATTATAGATAAAGCCACAATCCTACTACTAAACATACTACTTGCATTTTGTAAAACAAAATGTGATTTTCATTTGCACTGCTCATTTTCCAGAAAAAATTGTAATGCAATAGCTAAAAGATAATATATAACCAGAAAGTAATACACTCGCTCTAAGTATTACTCCATCATCTGTCACTTTGCACTAAATCAAGGCTTTTATATCAGCACAACAGATGTCTTCCACCGAGGAGCCGTCTGTCTGTTTCTACCTGTATAATAGCTGGTGCAACATCAACAGCATTTTCTCTGCTTGTTGTGAATGGTGTGATGGCCTGGGTAAAACAAAAAGTTTACAATAGCAATCTTTCCTCTGGGCCTTCCTGCAAAGGCAAGAACCCATTAGCAGCTGTCCGAGTGTGAGTGTAAGGCTCCTACTGCACACAAGTAATGCCAATAGGAGCATCTTCACTCTAAATAACAGAGAGAGACATTAATAGGAGGAAACAGGCACATCTGTTTTCTCCCTCATCTAAAGGAAAAAGATTTACACTAGCATTAGTAAATTACTACGTAATCCTAGTCTGTCTTTGCATGCAAAACAGAAAAGTAAGGCCATCATACAACATTCTTGTTCAAGCAGGATGCAGCCTTATGTTTGAGCAAACCCCAAGCCTACTATTTTCCTTTTCTTACGGTTCGTTTATGTTCTGCAGGTTAGAACAGCTTGTTTAGAGTCAGCTGAATTAGTGAAATAAAAATGGCCACCGTGCATCAGCAAAGAGGCTGTTCTGAAGAGCACTTCATTTAATGCCTGCTAGTTTTAAAATAAAATGTAAAATCATCATATCTATAGTGGTGTGATGCAGAGCTTTGCTGAACGTCCCGCTGAAAGCCTTACTAATGCAGCAGCCCACAAACCATCTGTTTGGATTTAAAGCTTACTGGATGCCCATATTACCCAGGTTGCACTCTCATTAGAGGGATGAGGAATGAGTAGAACAGCATTAGGGTGATTTCTAATGCTAAACTTTGATCAGCGAGAAAAGAAGGGATATACATGACACCCCTACCCCTGTCTACCTTGCATCACTAATGTTTAAGTCTGGGCATGCTGACCTACAGCCACACTCTGTTGTGAAGTTTAAAGGGATTCTATCATGATTTTTATGATGCAGTTTTTATTTCTAAATTACACTGTTTACACTGCAAATAGTTCACTCTACAATATAAAATGTAATTCCTGAACCAGCAAGTGTATTTTTTTTAGTTGTAATACAGGTGTGTAGGCAGCCATCTCACGTCATTTTGCCTGATCATGTGCTTTCAGAAAGAGCCAGCACTTTAGGATGGAACTGCTTTCTGGCAGGCTGTTGTTTCTCTCACTCAGTGTAAATGAATGTCTCGCAGTGGGACCTGGATTTTACTATTGAGTGCTGTTCTTAGATCTAACAGGGAGCTGCTATCTATTACCTTCCCATTGTTCTGATGTTAGGCTGCTGGGGGGGGGGTTGATGTCACTCCAACTTGCAGTACAGGAGTGAAGAGAGACTGATGTTTATCAGAGCACAAGTCACATGACTCGGGACAGCTGAGAAACTGGCAATATGTCTAGCCCCATGTCAGATTTTAAAATTAAATATAAAAAAAATCGATAAAGCAGGAGTGCCCACACTTTACTAATGCAGGGTCTACTTTTGATACAGTGCTATGCAATATGTTGGCGCTATATAAATACATGTTAATAATTGATGCTGTCCTATTATAGCATTCTTATGTAGCATTCTGTTCCATGGAAAATATTACTTACATATTGATTTATGAGAAAATGTATATTGCTATATTTAACAAACAACAAAAATAATTTCTTATGTAACCTTAACATAATGCATATCTGAATGAAAAGCATGAAACAGGAGGGCGATTTAGACAAGAAGTTTGTTGACAGTGTCTTGAGATCTACTGATCACCAACTAAAGGTCTACTGGTAGATCCCAATCTACCTTTTGGACACCCCGGAGCTAAAGGCTTCAGCAGAAACACAATTTATGTAAGTGGTGAATGTTTCATCTAAATATCCATATGTTTTATATGTCAAAGATGTGGGTTCCGCTGTTAATCTAGCATGGTTTGAAGCATATTTAGGAAAAGCTCCAGCCACATATGCAAAAACATGGAAATTACTAAGATGTAGCTTGTCTGAATTTCAGTTTGGGATAAGACTTTGTAAGAATCAGCTGAAATTCAGTAAGGGACATTAAGAAGGCGATATGCCTGCATGACCCTAAGAATCTAATCTTTGAGATATTGATCAAAGCCTTAATTCCAAGGACAGAACCGGACAGATTCCAGGAATGTCTACGATGAGTCAGTTCCTTTGCCCAATCAATACTGTTGTGTACTTAAAAAGGGGAGAGATCTTTGACTCCTTGGCTTTATTCATAATCAGAACACTCTACAGCAATGTACTATAGGTAGCTACTGGCCTTTGTCACAGTAGTAACCTGAACAGGGCTACGCTGTACTTGGCAGCCTCATCTTTTTGCTAGTTCAATTTGCTGGACTCTGCACTGGGGAGAGGCAAATACTTGGAGTTACTGGGAATTCAAACTTCAACAATGGCAAGAAGTTGATCGAGACCTGTATATAGAGCAAGCTTTCCAAGAAGTATACTCCCAAAAGGTTTTATCTTTCAGTCCACAGTTTTATGACCTTGCCAGTGAGACATTATAATGGAAATTAAGCGCCATCACAAACTTGGCAACAACTGGCGAAGCATTATAATACTAAACCTGAAATAACCTCACCCAAAAACACAGTTGATTCACTTTAATTGCCCATAATAAATTAAATTATCAGGCAATCAAATAAAAATCATTATTTACAATATTTCTATCCTTTTCTGTGCAGTTGGTAATTAACTGACATACCATGTTTGTTGTATTATCAAAATTTTGATATCATAAATCTTAGGCCACTGGGCAATCTGGGTAACTTAAACTGCAGGGTTGGGCATGTTCAATCCACATGACCTCCAAGTGGGCAGCCCAACTGCAGATATACAAGTAACAAACAACCTTTTGCATCTTCTTGTTGGCTTCTACAAGTGAAAACTGACCTGGCTTATATCTTTTAAGCACATCCCAATCAGCAGCCTGCTGTCACATGGCAAATAATGTTACATATATACCTTAATCATTTTTCCAGCTAGGAAAGTCAGGTGCCTGCTAATACTACAGCCAACCCTCTGGGATATTGCATTAGCAATTTGCATGCTCTGTCTTTGGCTTAACCTGCAAATGATCAACAACATAAACAGCTAATTAAGAAATAAAAAAACAAAGACATTTAATTGATACTTATACCTAAAGTAAGCTTTCAATTCACTACCAACCCTATAATATGTTGGTCTCCATACATGTTGGCCTTTTAAACCCTGTTATAGCAATATCTTGCAATCAGTTCCACCCAATATGATAATATAATGTATAGAGAATCTTTAGAAAACAATTGCATTAGAACGTTGGCTTTCTCTAGCATTCTAAATGTGTCATTTGCCACCCCAGGTCTCAGCCATTTAATGACCTTTAGATGTTTTCTGCTGCACAGTGATATTACCCACTTCTCTGGAAGAAATCATTGGCATTGGCTTCTACCCGCCTACTGGCTAGTCATTACTTTCTAATGTTGCTAAGCTTACTAATAAAACAACACTGCAAAGCTTGGAAATGGCATTTATCAACTTTAATGTCAGACTGCAAACACCGGATAAAGTAAATACATCTCCTGCTGTGATACTGTAGAAAATGTCACAGTGAATAGAAGTCGTTGGGGCCTTTGTCTACGTGCCACCGACAATTGAATATAGTTAGAAACACAAATGAAGCCTTTAGCTTGGAGAAGGCAGAATAGGTTCCTTCCTATACTTTATAAATATTTAATATTCATCAGGGAAGAAGTAAACCTGTGCGAGCTCAGGGAACAGGTGCGGAAAGGCTCTGTACTGAGATATTTCCATGTAACATCAACACCAAGTGGAAATAAGCAAGGGGAGGTATTCCGTAATGTTACAAACACATTGCAGATTGCAGATAAAAGGAGTGTCATAGACACATAAAATTACTTTTAAAATAAAACCACCGGTGGCTCTATTTGCTCAATTGCCAAGCAGCCCAGCAACCAAATCAGCTGATCAGCTGATCTTTCTGTGATAAGAAGCAGAACTAGTCTAAAATTTGCAGCTGTTTTTTGCAAATGGCACAGAATGTCACACGTTGGAAGTGGAAGTGCCTTCCAACACTACAATGACAAGATGCCATAGGAAAGCACAAAAGCAGTTTCACTAATTGAATGAATCCACATACCATTGTGCATATACTTCATGTTACATATGATTGCATAAGTAGTTTGATTGGATTCCATATTTCTAAAAAAAAATTAAGAAATGTGCTGAGAAAGTGGAAGATTATTCCTGCCAAAAGTGCAATCTTAAAATTTTCCAGCTTTCAGCTAACGCTTATGGCTACCAATTTGTTTTATAACCCACGGGATGCAATTGTGGAGGAATCAGCATAAACAACACCTTTGTTATTGTTTACAGGTATATGCTAAAAAAATCAAAGACCTCTTGAAACTGGGTAGGTAACAAGTTAACCATTTCTTCTGTGTTATGTTGGGCGGCTGAATGCACAAAATGCGCAAGGGCTCATAGAAACGCTGGCTTTCACCTCTACAAAACTTCATGAACAAACACAGTCACAATTAGGACTAAGGCAATTTAGATGCAGTGCAGTGAAATTCACTAAATTATTAATTTAAAGGGTGTGTTACTTTGATATCACAGATCTTCGGATCGATAGGTCTGGTTTCTTTCTCTAGATTAGCAAACATCCCCAATAATCCACTGATAAAGTGACTCTGACGTGGTGGTAGTGGAATGTGAAGACTGTATGCTGGATACTATAAAAAGACTAGAACACAAGTGTCCCATTTTTTTTTTATGCAGAATTAATCATTTGAAATTGGTAGTTTACATTTGAAGAAACAGAAACGTTTTCCCATCGCAAGGGATCGTATGAATCAAGATTTTAAACTCTCTGTTATTCAGTGAACATTTCCCTTACATGTTCCAGTAATTAGGGGGGGTTGGCACAGTATCCTTCCCAGGCATAGGAGGCATGCAGATTCCTTTCTGTTGCAGCTGTTCCCCTCCAATCCCAAGAGGAAAACAGTGACGGATGCTTAGGAAAGGACAAAATCATAGTTTTACAATGTAAGGATCTATTTCTGCATGTTCCTGGATAGTCACTTTACACCAATATTTATCATAAAGAATAAAAAAAGGGAGATATTTTTCTTAGACTAATTCTTGAAAGTAGGCCAAAGACACCCAGCACATGCCAACATGGCATTTTCAGCCTACATACTAGGGATGCAGAGAATCCACTATTTTAAATTCTTTTGTCGGCCAAATACCAAACCTGAACCCTAAATTGCATATGTAAATTAGGAGAAAAAGAGAAAAAAAAAAGAACCGTGCACGCAGCAAGCAATTAAAAAAGCGACTTCCTTTATTAGTGTCAAGAAAAGTTTGGATTTGGTTCAGCCAGGAACATGGATTTGGCAGAATCCTACTGAAAACGACCAAATTCCACACGTAATCCTGGATTTGGTGCATCCCTACTACATGCTAAACAATAATTGGAAAACAAAAAGTGTGAATATAAAACAATTGTTACACCTAGGGACCAGTACAAAAAAATGAGGGTGTCCAAGGTTATTGAAGCAGGAAGAAAATAAATTGGTATGCTTGTACAGTTCAACCAGATGGACAATTGAATCTGATGGTCTATTTTCCAAACCAAGGCTATTATATTACTATGAGGGACATGCTTGCAATCAAAATGGACAGTCTTACATATTTTTTAATTTTAAACAAAGACTTTTTTTCATTTATACAAATCAAATGTGTCTCCAGAACCAATTTAGATAAAAGTGAGGCTATTTCTGTGTTGATGGAAGCTGTCTTTTCGTGTCTTGTTCATTTCTAATGCTCAAGCTTAGTCATATATGCTGACAAGGCTTCGGAGAGAGAGGTTCGGTTTTTTTTCTCTCTATCTCTACACTCAAATAAATTGCCTACTCCGCCAGCCACAGAAATTAGATTTTTACATTACTTTAAGTGAAAATGTTATTAGATAATAATTGCATTACAATGGGAATTACGGCCCCGTCTCCTCTCTCAGTGATTCCCCAACACGATGAATTGGGTGCCACAAAAAGGCATATACTTTGTAATAAAAAGAAAGAGTTGATCAAGTGGCACATTGGGAAATGAACAATGCTCCTGGTTATTACAGAATGGGACTGTGGATTCACATTATTCACACAGTCAATCCTGTTTTGGGTTTGTTTCAGTCATATTTACTTAAAGAAGGTTATGTTCTTTAACGCTGAACTGAACCCCCAGCATACCCAGCCCAATCAATGAAAAATAGTTTTGTGAAGGAATATAATAACATAAGCACCTTGAGAACTAATCAGCATTCAGTAAGTGTTATGGTATAGGTAACACAGCCTGACCTCATAGATTTTCTACAGTGAATTTGTTTTGAGGGTCAATTTTCCCACTGTCCATAGTCAGCTTTGCAGCTTGGAAGTTATGTCCTTTGGCTTTGAACATTACTTGCAATATACTTTGCCAGACTGGTGCTGCTGTAGACTACAGGTCCCAACATTCTCAGAAGAGGATATGCATCCTTTGTTGTAAGCCTTATTTATTACAAGACAGTATCCTTAACTTAATGAGATAGGGGGTGAGTTACATGCTCTAGTCATGACACGTGTAGGATTTGGTCAGCGTCAAAACATGCATGCTTGCATCTTAAGGCCAAAATAATGTGTGTGCCTCATTAAAACCACAACATTCTCCAACCAACAACAATCCTTTCCTATCTTTGCCTGGAAACCTGATTTTATTTCTCTAGAAATCACTTGAGTAGCCTTTGCCTTATTGAGTTTGTCATGAACAAGAATTCTTTCATTCTGCCTGAGGTTCAAAAGGATTAGTGGTTTAATAAAACTATCAAGCAGAAGATTGTGTGCCTTGTGACTTGTTCACAAACAATAAAGTCTGTTTGTATGAACCTGCATATCAGTCCGAACGGTTACACTGGTTGTGGTGCACATCAAAGGGTGCATTGGGAGTACACAGTTTATTTAATGTGACGTTGAACAAAGACTATGTTGCTACCTCCAAAGAGAAGCTGGGCAGTTTTAAGACTATATGCTTATTTTTCTAGTTTTCTAATAGATGTGTTGTAGTCAATCCTACTATCTAACAGAGAGACAGCCAGAGAAAAGAGCATCATACAAGTCACTGCATTCACATAAAAATTAACTAGAGCCCTGTTTAAGGGAAAGCCTAAAGCAAATATACGCAGCATATTAACTGCAAATGTAGGATATTTTTAAAGAATGGCCTGGTTTTCTACTCAGTGCTTCCCATGGGAAAAAAAGTCAATTGAATTGTCAGACCTTGCATTGTCCTCCAGCTAGGGTTACATACGTAGATTGCAGGAAAGCTTACTGCAGCAATAAAAGGCAGCCAATGGGAATGTTGCCATCTACATTGTACAGGGCTCCAAGTAGCAACATTTGAGATGGACCACTGACTACTGATGGGTAATTAAAATTAAAAAAAATGTTGATATTCTGCACCACATCCCAGAAAGTTTGTGCCTTGTTGGTACCAAACGGGTTATGACAAATTGTATTTTCTAGCAGTGGAGATTCTAATTCAGGGGTGATATCTTACACTGAACAGTGTGCCCATGATTCCCTTATGACCATCAACCTGAGGAAGATAAATTCCCAAAAGAGTTTTTTTTTTTTAGTGCTCAGGACTGCCAATGGCTTGGCTTTTAAAAGCATTCTTGAGATGACTGGTGTTAATAGACTTAGACCCACAGGCACCAGACTCTAGTGAAGGGAGAAAATACTTCTAAAAGAAGGTTTGTAGGTCAAAATCAATGTTAAAGGGAACACGTCAAACCGAATGTGTTTTATGACAATGCTGTCTTATTTTTCTATGTAGTGGGACAATAATCCCCTGTACAAGATACTTGAGGGCCCATGGAGAGGCAGGGAGTGAAAAAATCTCTTGGAGACTCACATCCAGTTCACAGAGCCCAAGATGGAGAGACCTATTTTACATGATGCATTAATTGTGTGTGGGAGCATTCCAGATATCAACGAGTCTAAACTTTAGACACTTCTACAACATTCTAGTTCTAGTAAAGCCCAAACGCATTGAATAGCATGTCTTTCTCTAAAATCTACAATAAACTAATTGAAAAGGTGATAGTTTTATAATCCAAGGGATTAAAGGTGCAATTTGTATCTGCTTCACTCCTGGGAATACAAATGGTCCAGAGAAAGCAAGGTAGCCATCTTTGGCTGTATTGTATGGGCCAAGATTCCAAGACAAGAAAGTGACTGCTCCAAGGAAACAACCAGCAAGCGCATAGTTCCAAGCATTCATTGCAGGGTTTCCATTTCATTATTGGAATATACCTTTTAAACCCTCAGAGAAGCAATTTACGGTGACAGAAACAATGGTACAAATAAATTCCCCTATGATTGCATTTCCTATCCTTTGCACTTGGGAATTATTTTACTGGAAGAAGTAGACGAAATGTGCTCTGAATTCTCAGGGCACACCAAGCGCTGTACCTTAAAGAGACACTTCTCTTTAAATTAGGTCACTGTGATAAAAATTCTGGGTGTCAGATTACTACTGATATTTTGATAGCTGAAACATCCTCCATTTGAAAGGAAACCTTATAATGATTAATTAAAAAAAAGACACCCATGGCTGAAAAAGAAGAAATGTATCCAACCACTGTAATTGAAAGCCCCTTAAAAATAGAAATTTGAAAATATACCAAGGAAACCTATTGTAGATATGCTAGCAACATGGGAGAGGGGTGGAGCATGAGGCACCCCAACCTCTTGTACTACCACGTAAACATTGTCTCGCTAGCCACGTAAACATTGTCTCGCTAATAATACATGACAGTCTAGCACTAGCAAATGAATAGGTGCAGTTACACCACTGTAGTTGCATTAACTGCATTAAGCACAAGCACTGCAGAAGAGAAGGCCCAGGGATGTCATGACAAATCAGGAAAAAAAGGAACATGCAATATAATAAAATGTTGTAGATATTAAAAAGGGGTTATAAGAAACTGGAGGAAATTAAATCATTGGCAATATGGGTCCTTTAAATTTTTGCTTCCTTTTAAGGTTTGTGTTTGTCGCAAAGCGTTGTCCTGAAGCTATCATTTTCTAAGAAGAGCAAAGTAATGGCATGTTTGCTATTTTCTTCAGTCTCCTACTGACAGAGTAATAAATAGGATCCCAATGACGAACGAACGGTGAGAGGCGACTGTGTACATTATATAGTAAAATGTGCTGCGAGTCACTTGACGATACTACAGAGTGAGTGGCTAAATATAGCCACCCCATTTATTATCACTGCCCGACCGAGCGTGATCGTAGGATGGCTTCCCTGCCTCCCTGCTGAAAACTTGCATTGCCGCAGGCTGCTTTTGATATGCCCGTGAAGGAAAGGGAAAACCATGAAAGCTGTTATTCCCTGAAAGTCCAAGTACTGCAGTTGCATTTAGAACAAAAACCAACACGCTCATGAGAGGGGTTTATGGTTACCATGCCCAGCCAACCCTGGCAGCAATATTCAGTGGGCACATAAACAAATCCAGTTTATGTAGTCCTAACTACATATCCTACATAATATTCGTACATGGAAAAATGCTCATGCCGTGTAAACCTCGTTTTTTATAATGCTGGTACCAGTCCTTTAAGACCCTGCCCTAAATGTGCATCTGTTTGAAACACCGGTCAAGATCAAAGCAGAAGGCATGGTGTATAGGCCTATTTTTATGTACAGCTTAATATCTATAAATACACAGAAACAGTTTATATGACCCTTTCAGCTCCTCCAAGCTAGTAGAGCACCTTTTAGTTTTCTCTTTTATAGCCCATTATTCAGAATCAGGCAGATTGTTTTTTTTTTTTTATTATTTTGGTCTGTGTGTGTATACATATCAATATATGCATATATTTGTATTAACAAGTAATATTCAATTTGTCCTCAGCCAGTGTTTACACCAAACAGAGGCACTGCTTGCACAGACAGGTACATGTGTATATTAAATACAAAGTAACACATACACGCCACAGAAAGGACTGTTTACTTGATACACATTATACTGTTTACAAAACATCTACCAAGGATTAATTAGCTGGATCTAGTATAACAGCCTGTATTATAATAAAAAGTAAATATAGTATAGGCACGTCCAAGTGTCTCAGTAACAAACTTTTTGGATAACACAAAACATTTTTTTTTTCTTTTTTTTTTTTTTTAATACTGTGCCTGTATTGTTCCTTTTAACATTTAAGAAAACTAAACCTTTGCGCTGAGCTCAGAATATCAAACATTATGGATTAGCAAGATAATTTCTTTAGTAATCCGACTATTCCTGCCACAACTAAGAGGCTGTTAGGTATTAGACTTTAGGAAAATAGGCCAAGGCAGTGTTATAGTGGCAGCTGCATGTCTCAATATCTGCTTTCCATGCATAACAGCATGTTTTTCTTTCTTTTGAGATTTCTAGTAAAAAAAACAGAATGATAAACCACAGATTATCAATGGGCAACAACAAAATAGATTCTTACAGGCATTGGCTTTTCTCCTTACAATGTCCGCAAACTATACAGGTTATCAAACAGCTAAAGCCCCTACTCCTTTCCTATGTGCCATTCCCCTCATATTTACTACAGACACTGCTTGTCCATCACGATGTAAATGTATTTTTACATTTTCTCATAAGCTTTCTATTAACAACTGCAATTCTGCAGTGTCTCAATATTTGCAGGGTTAGAGTATTGAATTCTCCTGGAACACAAATCTCCCTTAAGCATCTCTGGAGACATAAGAAAGGTGGTTTTCTTTGTTAAGTGCATCTTGGCCATGCCACGACCACACCCCATTACACCCTTAAACATTACTTTTATTATAATAACTTAAAAGAACAGATTGACGTTTCGGTTCCCATCTAAAACCTTTAAGACACTGTTCATTGTGTCTTGATAAAGGTTATAGATGGGAACCAAAACGTCAATCTGTTCTTTTAATTTATTATAAAAGTAATGTTTTTAAGCCCCAGTGTGCATCTATGTTATATACGAATAAAGGCAATTAGATAGCACCTGGGCCACTCATTTACTACAGCATGGGAGTGCTTGGCCAATTCTCATATATATATATATATATATATATATATATATATATATATATATATATATATATATATATATATATATATATATAGCATTGGGAGTATATGGCATTGCACAACATATGATGGAAGGCACCCTGAGGCCAAATGAAGATATGAAAATAAAGACGTGCTAGACATAAGCAGCGAGACATTTCATCTTGATTGTTTCCATGTGTTGTAATTACAATAATGTCTTCCACCATGGAATTCGGGGAACAGTTTGTTCCCCTTAAGTCGTACTTACTAATGTATTGCTAGCTATAACATTTCCTCTGTATACCACACCGTTTATAGCATAGTTTCTACAAAATTTCCTCTTTTACAAGTCCCATCTCCGTATACCTCATTTTTGTGTGTTAAACTGCCCATAAACGGGCTGATAAAAATTGTCAACTCTGCCCCTCCATTCGAAGTTATCGTTTACTAAGCCACGTATGTGGCCTTCCCAAAAGGAAAACTAAAGAAAAACCTTCATAAGATAAGGGCAGTGTCGGCGCATTGATGGCATTCTTCTCCATGAAGTGTCCACAGTCCTACAGCTGTCATTCTACAACATTAAAGTGCCAAAGGGGTTTTTCTGGGAGTTGTAGTTTCAATTCAGATTTATAATAGCACAGGTTAATATTTTTTTATGCTGCTCTATGCAAATGACCCTGGTTAATTTGTCAACAGTATGACCAGGACTTTGCACTCTATTCCTTCCAAAGACCTAATGGCCCTGTATTTTTAGGATCAGAAGATTCCATGCAGCACAGCAACAACATTGTGGAATGTTTTTTTTTTTCTAGTGTTAAAATTCATATTTTGTTCCTCAGACTGGGAATTTTAATACATCTGCTTTCTACCGTCCCACTGACCGTAGGAAATAAGGGAATGTAAACATCCGACTAGAAGATGAATATGTGCAGGTCTAAACAAAAGACAGCTTTTAAAAATCTGCTTTATGGCAGGAACTTCTAACCTAGAGAGCCAAAGAGAAAAAGGTAAAGCATTCAACAACAAAAATCGAATTTTCGAATATTTGGCCTAGGCAGTATTTGGTTAATCTAGCTCCCAGGCGAGAGCAAAGGTCTGATACGATTGCAGTTCAGCATACACAGTAGGTTCAGAACTAGAAATAAGAGGCTGATCAGGAACATGTAAGCAATAAAGACGAGACGTGAGGACCAAACAAGGCAAAGAGCAGCAATGGAGAATTCCCTGAATTCGCTTCATCAAGAGCCACAACCATTTACTCTAAAAGGAAATGGGGAATGACTACATCTGTTTCTTTTATCAGTGTTACAAGTGCACTAGAAAAAAAAAAAGATTAACACCAGCAGACTAGATTCCCATGGATATTGTCCCGCTAAAGGTATAGCAGTGAGATGCCAGTTATACAAGGAGACTACCTGTGCATTATGAGAGTGGCTATGTTTTGTCAGTTACATAAATATATGTGACAGCTTCTTTCACTGTAAGTAAACTAACCCTGCAGATGATCACTTCCCTGCCTGCTCTGGAGTATGACAAGGCAGGATACAAGATGGACTAAGAAAAATGGTTTTATTCCAGCCTGCTAAAAATAAAAATCCTCCTATGCAATACTTCAGTGATTCAGCAAGGCTATAGCGTTTCCAACTTCGGTACCGGAGATCCATTAGTCATTCAGAATCCATAAATGCTTACGACAAGTTGTATTGCAAAACGGACTGCAGGTTTCCAGTCCTCAACTAGAGTGTGAGAGGTACAATGTGACGGCAAAGATAACATATGGAATCATAAAAATACACTACAAATAAGGCTGGAGCATTTTACAACATTTTAAAAACCTTTTATAAGCTGGTGATGCATAAGAAAGAAGGACATATTAATCACTCAAAGGAATAATGTCTTTTTATCACCATATGAAAAGTCATCTAATTAAAGTTCAATCTTAAAGAGAATATGTCTGTTGGTCCTATTTTCAGGTGATTCTTGCTATAAAGCCATAAAGCAATGTTACACTTGCCTACAGCTTATTTTAGTATAGGCCTTTATGCAAAGTCAGACTGGGTGTCCGAGGCCCAACTGGGCTGCTGCCCCAGGGGCTCCTATACCTGCTCAGCGGGCCCACTGCTCGCTCACTCATCCTTCCCAGCAGTCCACACCAAGTGAGCACAGTTAGCTGCACTCGAGGTAGGGAAGGCAGTGGGGAGTGACATACTTGGCAGGATTTTTAGAAGAAATGGCTCACTGGATAGTAAGCTTTGTGAAGGTGTCCTCAAGAGGCAAGTCTCTGGCCCTAGTTGGTTTTCTTTACTAAAAAGCAGAGGTATTTCGTAATGTTTGGAAGGTCATTAAGGGTTGCACTATGGTTTTTCCAAGAAAATCAAACATTCCCTGAAACTCAAATGTGGAAATAAAGGACTTTGTACATCTGCATTTTTACACTATGGCAAGAGGTCACCATAACATGCTGAGGCTCTTAGAACTGATCCAAAAAAAAAAAAAAAAATCCCCCCCCCAAGGGATAAAGAAAGTAAAGTAAAATAATTTTACAAATAAGTGTGTGCCGGGTGAGAACTAGAGATTTCTAGAGGAGGTGTGCATCAGAGGAAATATGCCCATGGCATACCTCCCAACTGTCCCTTTTTCGGAGGGACAGTCCCTCTTTTTACAGCTCAACCTGCAGTCCCTCATTTGTACTGGAAAGTCCCTATTTTCTCTGCACTGAACAGCCAGAAAAAGAAATAACGTTTCTCACTTAATTGGCTTTTAGCAGAGAGCACAGAACAGCTAACAGGTGCAAATAAGATACTTTGTAACAATTTTGAGACACAAAAAAACTGTTTAGATAAGAAATATTTTCAAACTTTCATAACCTGCCAAATTTGGTAAAATGAACATGTTAATTAGGGGGTGTGGCAACATAAAGGGGCGTGGTCAAAACATTTTGCTGTTCTAATTGTGAAAAACATTTTTGTCCCTCTTTTTACTTCCAAAATGTTGGGAGGTATGCCATGGTGGTTACTAGAGGTTTCTATAGGAAGAGTGTGCCAGGTGCAGTTGCTAGGAAATTCAAGAGGAAATGTGTACCAGGTGGTTCTAGAGGTGTCTAGAGGAAATGTGTGCTAGGTTATTACAAGAGGTTTTTAGAAGTGTGTGCCAGGTATAGTTACTAGAGAAAGTGTGCGCCAGGTTGTCACTAGAGGCTTCTAGAGACAGTGTATGTCAAGTGGTTGTTAGAGGCGTCCAGAGGACATTTGAGCTAGGGGATTCTAGAGGAAGTGTGTGCCAGGTACACATAGCTACTAGAGATTTTACACTGTGTGTATTACATGTAGTTACTTTTTTTAGAATAAGTATGAGCCAGGTGCAGTGACTAGAGGCGATTGAGAATTGAATCCTCATATCAGCTCCTTAAAGGAATTGTTCAGTGTAAAAATAAAAACTGGCTAAATAGATAGTCTGTGCAAAATAAAAAAAATTTCTAATATAGTTTGTTAGCCAAAAATGTAATGTATAAAGGCTGGAGTGACTGGATGTCTAACATAATAGCCAGAACACTACTCCCTGCTTTTCAGCTCTCTTGGTTTACACTGACTGGTTACCAGGCAGTAACCAATCAGAGACTTGAGGGGGGTCCACATGGGTCATATCTGTTGCTTTTGAATCTGAGCTGAATGCTGAGGATCAATTGCAAACTCACTGAACAGTTATGTCCCATGTGGCTCCCCTTAAAGTCGCTGATTGACTCAGAGTTATAGAGCTGAAAAGCAGGAAGTAGTGTTCTGGCTTTTATGTTAGACATCCAGTCACTCCAGCCTTTATACATTACATTTTTGGCTAACAAACTATATTAGAAATATTTTTTATTTTGCACATTTACCCAGTTTGTTTTGTCACACTGAACTGTTCCTTTAAATCAATATTTTATATATATATATATATATATATATATATATATATATATATATATATATATATATATATATATATATATATATATATATATATATCTCACTACTTTGTTTGTTGCACCAAATAAATAGCTAAATCATATTTATTTTAAAAATAATTATATCTTAAGTCTTCTGATCCATTAGCGTCTTTAACTGACTATGCATGCCCAAGCGGTGGTGTATGTTGGTCTGGTACTATTGACTTTTGCTGATTAATAAACTGAGCATCTTAACAATTGTGGATTATGCATAAAAAAATGACAGATTAGCTTTCACACAATTCAGACAGATGAATGAAATACTGTCTCTGTGAATGCAAGTCGAGCCTTTGTATACATCTTAGTGAGCCAAGAATCCAACTGAATATACAAGGGCAAATCCCATTCTGCATTTGTTCCTTGATTCTAGCTAAACCTGTATCTGGGCTCCATTAGGAGTTTGTTTATTCCGATATTAAAGCTTCTTTAAGCACGTTTATACTTGGCAGAGATGCCCATGCCAACTAAAATAAGCTTGATTAGGCTTGCTTGATGTAACCTGGGAGCTAGATGTGACCTGCATTGTTAAGAGCAGGAATTCTAGAAGACATACTAAAGTATTGTGTAAGAAATATTTGCATTTAGAGGGGCATTGAGTGCATACAACTCAGCTCTAATATCTGCAGGATTCTTCATGTTATACCCAATAGATGAAGTCAACTGCATGCTTTGAGTGAGCATGAATCCTTAGGGTTCATACATGTTAATATTTTAAATTATTGATAAGTGGCAAGCAAAATGCAAGATCTCCATATGAATGCAATAAAGTTGCCAAATCTTAACAGTTTGCATGTGTTTCATCTTAAAATGCGTATTTAAACCGAGCACAGAGACTGGAAAGTAAGCACACATGGGAACACTCATTTCAATCACACTATAGCTCATCAGGCAACCTAATCTGACATGTTTTTACAACCATTCAAAAGCAGCCAAAAATATATGGAACAGTAAAAAATAAATGTAATAAAGGGGGATATAATATAGGTGCTTACATTTAATGAATATAATACTACACACTGGAAAACAGCACCTGCCAAAATGTGATTGATCCATCAGGAAAGGCCCAAAGCTTAAAGGCCAGTTTGGCGTTAACACTAACATAACCCTACAACTATAGTAGATACTGTATCCTATATTTTCACAACTAATGTGACAAGCAGCTAAAGAGCTAATAAAAAGGTGATTTCCCCATTATAAAGTGAAAGCTCAGTGTAACATGAAATATATTAATTGGACTGGATCCTTAACCAATCACCGACACCCTGCCAGCCATATCTTAGTCATGTAAAGTTTAATACTAGACTAGAAAGAAGAGAAATCTAAGCGATAAATTAATCTGGAAGTAATGGCTTTCTAAAGCAAACTAATCTGGCTCAAAACCTCTCAACTCTACACAAAGCCAGCTACTTTATGTGCCATCCTTCTTGGCAAAATATTTTATTTATATCTGGCTTAGCTCATTCACCAGTATTTTAGCAGCAAAATACCATTCAGAACTTGTAATATTTCCTCTACGTGCCTAAATATTTCAGATGAAAAAAAAAAAATGTTGCTTGAGAAAAACAATATGTACACATTTTGCATCCCATTCATATATACACAATATACACATACGAGCGCATTTGAATTTCTGATCCCGAAAATATGAAGTAGCATTTGCAGTAAGGTCTCCTGCCATAGAGCATGCCTTGTGGCCAATAAATATCCTTGGTAAAACACATACAGGTATAGGATCTCTTATCCGGAAACCCATTATCCAAAAAGCTCAGAATTATAGACTCCATTTTATCCTAATAATCCAAATGTTTAAAGATAATTTCCCTTTTCTATATAGTAATAAAACAGTAGCTTGCACTTGATCCCAACGAAAATATAATTAATCCATATTGAAAGCAAAACTAGCCTATTGGGTTTATATGATTTTCTAGTAGACTTAAGGTATGAAGATCCAAATTACGGAAAGATCCCTTATTCGGAATGCACCAGATCCCGAGCATTCTGGATAACAGGTCCCATACCTGTATTTAGTGTAATAATTGTTAGTTTCTTATTGACAATGCCTAGCTGTTAATTAACTACAATTTCTAGCATCCTATTGACTGTGAAAGGCTTTCATGGTGTGTTGGGAACTGCAAAAAAAAAAAAACAGATTGAACATTCATTATTTACAAAGTATCTTTCCACCTGCAGCACCTCTTACATAGATGATATACCATCTGTGAATAGGTTTATATATCCAGACATTTTGTTTGTAGAATCTATAATTAAGGACAACCAGGCCATACTTCTCGTTTTCTTATCCCATCTGTTTACCAGACTCTGATCAAAGGAGCTTTGCTTCTAGCATTATATGTAATTCTAAGTTATTTCAGTCTAAAATCCATTACCCTTATTGCAGTGTCTTCACTTTTATTTTGTCATTACACCCTAATGCATGGTCTAGATCCCAGCTGCATCACAAATAAGTGCAGCCTTGTGATAGAAAGAAGCAATGATTATGTGCCCAGGTATATAAAAGTATGGTTTTATTGGCCGAGGGACCCCTGAGGTGCCACAAGTTAACCTTTACTGCTATATATCATGACCCTAATGATGAATGGGCAAGGATAGGTGACAAACAGCCACATTCAAGGGCAGATGCACAGATGACAAATTGCTCAGATTTGAAATATAATTACTTTTTTTTAGGACATACAGTCCCACAGCAACACTGTCTTCCCAATGTGCCCCCCTTGTCTCACAGATCTTTAAACATCCCATCCCATTAGGTCACTTCAGAAATAAACAGACCATGAGAAATTGAGGACTTTAATACATAGGGGCCTATTTATCATGCTGTCGAAAAAGTGGAGTGAGGCATTTCTGGTGATGTTGTTCATAACAACCAATCAGCAATTAGATGTCAAACGTTAGAAAACAAAAGCAAAGATCTGATTTGCTGCCATGAACAACATCACCAGTAATGTTTTACTCCACATAGCATGATAAATAGACCCTATAATCTGCAAAAGTTACAAAAGACCTACGTAACGGTCCTGTATATAAACTGGTGCCTAGGACGTAAAGGGAAATTTTGCATCCCATAAAGCAGTCCAGTTCACGACCATAGCCATTTTTCTTGGGCTAAGGCCAATATAGTTGGCATGGCACTATTAGCATGCAGTTTACATGTAACACTCGAGATTTCATGTGTCTGCTTTAGCAGCCTATAACTGAAAACTTGCTCCCATTCTGTGGGTAAAAAATATATTAGAATATATAAAATTGATATGCCAGCTTATATTAATTAAATCATTATATAAATTACTTCTAACCAGGCAAAGAGTTTGCATGTTCTCCTCTTGCATGTGTGGATCTTCTCCAAGTACTCTGGTTCACACCCACACTCCAAAAGCATGCAGGTAGGATAAATCATGATGAAACTGAAATGTATGTGTACTTGTGAATTTGATAGGGACCTAATACGATCCAAGAAATCCTTCACCATCCCGTGTTGATGAAACTTCTCTAGATATTATTCAGATACGGACTCAAAAGCAAAAAACAGATGCCAGATTGTGGGATTTGAACTGTTGTTTGTCAAAAGATCATTAATTTCCCAAAGTACTAACCTGGCTTGGGAAGATGAGACAAGAGTATCACAGCAAGAAATAACATACAAGGGATGGATGGGAAACAGTAAATAAAAACTATAAAAAGCAGATTCCAATGAATGAATACAGCTAAAAATACACACAAATACTGGGAGTCACATCTTCACATAGAATATGTTCCACTGGTTATTAAAGGACCCAGTATATGTCTGACTCACGTTACACAACTTCATAGCAAACTTCTTGGATCTCGAGGGCTACAAATCAGCAAATCTAACCAGAAATATGCTCTAAACCAGAAATATGCTCTACTTTAGAACAGGTTGGTCTACATGGAGCAGAGATTCTGGTTATGGCTGACACACGGGGTGCTCTGCTTTAAAAGGGGAAAACTGGTGGTCCTAAACTGAAAATGATTACAGATTTGTATTCAGCAGGGAAAAGATCCCTGTGTTACTCTACAAACCCCATGTATAGCAAAACTAAATAGTTACAATTCCTATTGCAGCAGGTGCATTGCACTTTTTGGTTTGCTTTGTCGAGATATGTGTGTGTGTGTGTGCGTGCAGTGGCGGAACTACCGGGGGAGCAGGGCCCCCCGGCAGCCCGCTCACCACTGAAATCCGGCATCTACGGAGGGGGGGCGGAGCCCAGCTGTGCATCACGCACCAGGGCCCGTCCCCTCTAGTTACGGCACTGTGTGCGTGCCAACACAGACATAATTGGAATAATAAAATAATTTTGCACCACTACTTATGCCAGCATAGTAAAAAAAAACAAACAAAACCTTATTTCATAAAGACAGATGACATAAATGTATGGTAAAAAAAAGTAGGGATGCACCGAATCCAGGATTTGGTTCGGAATTCGGCCTTTTTCAGCAGGATGCGGCTGAATCCTTCTGTCTGGCCGAACCGAATCCGAATCCTAATTTGCATATGTAAATTAAGGGCGGAGCGGGAAATCGCGTGACTTTGTCACAAACCAGGGAAAAAGAAACTGTTTACCCCTTCCCACACCTAATTAGTGCAAATTAGGATTCGGTTCGGTATTCAGCCGAATCCTTTGTGAAGGATTCGGGGGTTCGGCCGAATCCAGAATAGTGGATTCGGTGCATCCCTAAAAAAAAGTGCAAATGATGAAAAGCAAAACTGAAAATGTACAATAATTTTTTTGAACACCATATTTCACTTAGTCATGCTTACACAAAATTGTTCTTTAAAAATCTCACGTAGGCACAATCAGTCTGAGCATGTCTGCTCCACCTCACTACAAGATCTGCAACAGGACATGCCCAGTAAAAACAAGAATGACTACAAAAAAAAAAAAAAACAAAAAAAAAAAAACAGGATTCTCCCTTTTCCTTTGAGCAGCTGAAAAACAAGTACACATCCCATTCATTTATTCAGTGTTGCACAATGCAAATCCAAGAAAACCATCAGATTCCCTGGGATAATAAATCACACATTGTATAGTCCCACACGGCGGAAATTTCCTTGAATAAGCCAAAGGTCGTACTCAGAGTATATAATATAAATTCACAATGGAGAAATGCTAACCGAGAGCCCAGGTAGATCAGACTACAGCATGTCAGTTGCTGGCAAAATAACATATCTGCTTATCGATCCACCGGTGCTGCTGCGGGGGCGTCTAGGAATAATGCCAGTGCCACATTGTTTTGTTTTTTTTTTCTTTTAAAGGATTGGTTTGTATCTTGAAAGGCAAAAGGCCAATAATGGTTTTGTGGAAGTACAGCGAGAGATTTTTCCATTGGCTACAGCAGGGATGTGTTTCACGAGACAGTAAATATTTTCCCTTATTCATTCTAGCCCTTCGTCTCACATTCTAACCATAGGGAGCCCATACATAGGCAAAAACTGTCTGGCACTTCTACTTATGTTGGCCATCTTGACAATCCAGTGGTCCCTGATTCACACCAAAACAATGGATTCTCATTTAGAAATGGATCTGAAGGAGGAAAATTTACAGCCAGCATCCATGTGCCCACCGAGCCTGCAAGGGAACCCAGAAATTACCGGCAGCCTGGTAATTCAAGAGTTCCCATAGAGAGTTTCATCAGCCATAATTGATGATGCCAACATTAAAGGCATTGTTCACCTTCCAAACACTTTTTCATTTCACTTTACTACCTTTATGAGTTTAATTGTGGGCTAAATGAAGAAGCCGCTCAGATGAGTGAAAAAACGGTTTCAAGAAAATATCCAGGTGTTTTAAACTTAATTCTACTAGATTTTACCAGAAAGACTTTTTCTTTTTTTTTTTTTTGACCAGAATTAACGTTTAATTATTAATGTTCCTGTCTCTGGTGTTGCAGTCTGGCAGCTCAGTAATCCAGATTCTGAACTGTTACAATTTGCTACATTAGTGGATACATTTCTCTGTGGGAACATTAGTAACTATTGTTTCAATTCTAACAGCTGCCTTTAATGAACTCATGGATTCTGCTCAGCAGGGACAAAGATAAGAAATGTATAAACTAATGAAAAAAGTCTTTTATTTCTGGTGAATTATCTGAAATTAAGTGAACTGAATGCCATAGGTTGGAATGAAAAAAATTTAGGATAAGGTCACACTGAGCGTTTCGGGGAGATTTAGTCGCCTGGCGACTAATCGCCTCGTCTTTGCGGCGACCAATCTCCCCGAACGCCTTCCCTCACTCTGTGCTGGCTAAAATGAAAAATCGCCGGCACTAATCACACGCGGCAATTTGTTTTCAGAAGTCGCCCAAAGTTTCCTCGTGAGGCAACTTCGGAAAACAAATCGCGTGTGATTTGCGCCGGTGATTGTTCATTTTAGCCAGCGTAGAGTGAGGGAAGGCGTTCCGGGAGATTGGTCGCCGCAAAGATGAGGCGATTAGTCGCCAGGCGACTAAATCTCCCCGAAACGCTCAGTGTGACCTTACCCTTAGTAGGAAAACTGAATAGCCATAAAAATGCACATAATTTATCAAATGGACACAAAGTTGTGCTTAAAGCAATCTTGTGCAAATTGCAGTGGACGCCACCTGGCATGCACCTGCAACTATGCTGCTATGTTTGGTAAAAATGCTGCATTGTGGGTAAAGATTAGTATGCAAAAATTGCACTTTGCCCAAAGCAGATTAAATCACAATGCACCTTCATAAAATAAGTGGGCGGTGACAAATCCCCAAGCCTATAGAATCAGAGCCCCTGGTAGTTCCCTTTATCTCCACAGGGTAACACTAGAAACTCATATACAGTATATAACAATTAAACAAAGTGTAAGTTCAGATCCCTTTGGGTGTAAACATTTTTTTTTAAAAGAAAAATAAACCATTAAAGTTATACACACAATTGGCCTCTATCCAGAGATGTAACAACATGTGTAACTAATAAGTTCAATTCAGTTTTGTTCCTGAAGATTTTACTTAGTCATCCTTACACACCATTCCAAAAAGCACACGGGAACTATATGTTCTAACATACCGTCTCACAGCCAGAATTGTCACCCAACAGTCTTTTGTTTTTTTTACAAAAATCACTTCAGGGAAATATCTTCCCAGTAGTGAACAGACCTGGATGAGACAAAACAAAACATGCGAGGCCCAGAAGCACAAGGGAAGAGTGTATGTACATAGGTCTGTGTTTGTTTCACTGTTATTTCAGTTAAAATGGCTTTATCTGATATACTGCACTTGTGGAATTATTTTGTGCTTGAATTAAAATCTGTACATGGAGGCAGAGCATTCTTTACTTGCTCCAGACTGGAAGTGCCTTGTTTCTGTGCTCATACTTCTGCCAAGTAGTCAGATGCCTAAAATTGCATGCGTGCATTACATAAAAATGTACAGTGTATTTATCGAGCATACAGTTGGCTCCTCAGCAAATCAATCATGTCCAATGCACCACAAACAGGCAAGCTGGTAGCTGCTCTCTGAGCTCTATCCTTGCCTCCATCATTTATTTTTTCCATTGCCAGTAATAAACAGCACCTCTAGTGGTCATACAAATAAAGGTATGTTTATTTTATAGCCAGAGTCAGAGTAACAAATGTAAGGAACAAAGGTCATGCCAGGATCAGGGGATCCCTTTCCGCTAATGTTTTGAAAAGCACAGAGTGTAATGGAATAAAATGACCTGCTTCACCTGCAGAAATACAAATCTCTCCCCTGAGCCAGACCTCTAAAGTAATTGAATCCATAATGGCTGCAAGCATCCGGTTTCCACATACAACACCAAGAGGACATCTAGGCCTAACCGCATAGGCAATTTTCATGGATATCTCATTAAGAATGCAATATAAATATGGGTCCAACAGAGGTTTTGAACAATGCCCTTAGTCGCACAAGCTCTATGGCAGCTCTCGTTCATATGAAAACATGTCTTGGCATATCTCTAAAGTATTATACACTGCAGAGAATAATTTCACCCAAGCATTCACAAGAATAAATGCATCCAAATATGCCTGTGTCTCCTACTGTTTAAGATGTCATTGAATATAACTGAGCAGTATCTTGTTGCCCTTGAAAAAGTCACGATGATCAAACAACCTAGCTTGACATTGGGGAAGAGTTGAAACCTAGGAGACATTAGTCAAGTGATCTCTCATTACACACTTGTGTGCTGCCCTAAACACTGCCATCTTCATTTAGATCATACTCTGCTTAACTGCCTGCCAATGCGCAGTGATACGGCCTGATTAAACGGCTGGGAAATGCACAGGACCTGTAGAAATAAAAGCTCCAAGGGGCTAATGTATTTTCTTCAGCCAGTGAATTGAAAATTAATTTTGCTGATCAGTGAAGCAGAGGCTATACAGTCTGCTCAGCTCTGTACATACAAGAGAGGGGGAGATTTGCTTACAGAAGACACAGATGAAGGAACCTTGTTATGGAACATGTTATTTAGCATGTGCTTGACCCTCTTGCAATGCACAGTTTATTTAAGAGAATGTAAAAACTTTCTGTGATGGGTTGAGTGAAGAGTATTAGATGAAGATATCTAATTGTGGCATTCTATTGCTGGAGAGATGAATATGAAGCTTCTCCTGGTTTCCTATTGTAATGCAGTTGTAAACTCAGATGAAATATATTGAAAGGGACAAAAAAAAGTTATTCAACAGTGAACAGATTTTAAAGATCTATATTTGGCATATTCGGTACATGTAAGGGGACGTAACTCCCAAAATAATGGAGGTCAGGGCCGCCATTAAGGTGATATGGTAGCCCCAAGTGAAGCAAAAATGGAATTTGAAGGTCATAAATATGGGGGAGAATGGGTAAGGTTTCGGTGGATCAAGAGGAGGTATAATGTATATAATGGGGCATATATTGGCAGATCAGGGTTTTGGTAATATGTGAGAATGCATGTACTGTTTAATTGGGGACCCCTAGTGAGGAGTGCCCTGCTATTGTTACAAGTAGGGGACCCATATTTATTGATGGCAGCCCTGATGGTAGAACTGGATGTCCACTACAAGAAAATTCCTACTTTTTTTCACTACTTGAAGTGCTGAGTATGGCTTATAGCAGCCTGTCCTACACCCTGGGTTATGTAAAGCACAATGAAGACCACCTGCTGGCAACCTGCCCTATATCAATGAACAGCTTTTCATTTTTCCTTTTTAAATCAATTGAGGACTGGCTGCTCTAACGATGTGTATAAATCCAGGTCAGACATACGCCATTTCAGTGAATTAGGTAGGAATTAGCAAGGAAGCCAATAAAAGGCCAGAACTGCTGTCTCCTCAAAAAGGTAAATATTTTAAGATTAGTAAAGCAAACAAAACTCGCACTGTCCAGAAACGCATATGGAAAATGTCAGCTTCACATGACCCCTGGTTCTAGTTCATGGATTGATATTGGCCTGCTCAAACGAGAATAATTTGTGTCATGATTTATTTACGGCATTTAAAAGATTGTACTATCTGCAGGCAGTTATGCACATTTAAAGGGCACTAATGGTTTTGGGAAGAACTTATATTTTATGCACACAATGTACTTGGAATGGTTAAAGTGGTCCATGGCATTATAGGTTATTGCTAGCCAGTGCCAATTGACAGAGATGTGGGTGTTGTGTAGTCAGTTATATTTGCTGTTCAGTTTTAGTTTTAGGCAAGTTCTTTGCTAAGGAATGTGTCCCCCGTTAAATATCAGTGCACCTAAAGAGGCCACTTTCTAACACTGCATTCCATGCATCTGTGATCGCTGTGTTTGCAATATGCAACACTTGCACTGTAATAATCTGCTGCTGCTACGCAAGACAGGTTAAATATCAGATCCCTGCAGGGAATGTGAGCAGAGCTTAAATGCCAAATACTAGATCAGACTTAGTGGAATAAGAATAACCCGTCTGCACTCTGCACCCATCCTGGTGCCTTTAAAATTGTATATACTATAAAAAGGAAGAAGGAGAAATAAAGACCATTGTCGAGAGGAGTCACGAGCGTCGTCCCCACACGCATGGAAAGGTTTTTTCTTTGGAATCATGCCTTTAAAAGGAAATGGTGGAAAAAAGAATCCTGCAGATGAACAGCCCAGTAGAAAAGAGGGGCAGTGCTGACAGGCCCTCTCACGCATTCCACTCTGATACACAGTCACAAGACTTGTCACACAGTACTTGAACGAGCAGTGGAACGTGTTCTAAATCTGGAAAGCTTGGCTCCCATCTCTTAGAAACCACATACAAGGAAGGGCTTTGCTTACAGGCCTTGATATGCGGAGATTCCAATACAGCATTTTTTGAGTGTCTTGGGTTGAACAGTTTCTTCTCCTTTCTCAAAAAAAAAAAAAAAAAAAAAAAAAAGATGATTAATGCTGATCCACCCGTAATAGCCAGGGACGTGTAGGGAGAGCTGAGGCTGAACTAAATTACCGACAGAATGCAAATGACTGCAGACTCCTGTGTTGTTCAAATACAGCTTATTGCAATTGAAATTCAGATCCTGCAGTAATCTGCACTATTCCAAGCATACATCGTATCACATCACAAATAATTATGGGCACTACTTCTGACAGCCCCCTAACCTTCTAGCAGTGCTTCACATGAATGCCAAAAGGACTAACCTGATGAGACTGGTTTCAATTCTCTCAACCTGATTTAGCATCACTGGAGTACTTACTTTAGGATCTCAGTGTGTAAATTCTAAGTGATTAGGTGCCCATACTCAGACCAATATTTGCAGCCTATGCTCTGTCAGGACAGAACAGACAGACCATTAAACTGTGTATGGGACCAAAACCAACCTACCTATAAAGGTACAAGTGCACCTAGGTGATAACCAAACCTGCCCAAAATCTTTGTTTATAAAAGGTTGCCTATAGGTGACACTTTCTCTAGTACACTTGATAGACTGTCACACAACAGGCATAGACTATGTGCATTTTCTGTAGGTATTGGTCCATGGTGCACACCGCTGTGATGGACATTTTAAACCTGGCAAAATACAAGCATCTGAATACCAGTCGAATGTATACCTGATGTGCATATCGGCTGTAAACAGACTTTTACCATGTCCTGAGCCAGAATTACATCACTGCTTTACAAGTGGCTGTGGTGGCAAATTTAATCAAAATTCTAAATAGTCTCAGCTTTTACATTTTATAATTCGATACGGCAAGGCGTATACATAAGTTTGCTTATTTTGCTTTCATTTTCTGCAGCATGTTGACAACTTGGTAGAACATGCAAGAACAGGGCTTGAAAATGGTCATATCATTTGCGTGGGTGAAAAGTTACAGATGCTGCACCCCTCCCCAAAGGAAAACTGCAAATTTAATGCTTAGGGGAGTGCACATTGGTTAGAATGAGCACAGGACATCTGAGAGATTTGCTGGTTCTGCAAGACAAACTGCTAAACCGAAGAAAGGCAGCTAGATTGGTGGAGTGTGGCTTCCCTATAAAGCCTGCAGGAATTTATGTACGTGCAGAATTACTTCCTCCTATGAAGAAACTGAAATGTTGCAATAAGCAGGAAGGCAAAAAAGCTACATTGCTTATACAACCTGTGAATCAGCGTAAGCCACATTACAGGTAACCCAGCCCTGATCCGCAGCACTTATTGCCTGGGGCGAGAGGATGTGCTCTTACCTGTTACCATCTCCCTCCTCCATGTTAATGATCTGCAGGAAATTAAAGGCAAGCAGGGTCTCAGGAGGGATGCAGGAAATCAGGCCAGTTATATGCATGGTTGCCCTTGGGCTTTCAATGAATAACTTACATTTTATTTAACCAAGGTCATTCCCAGTGCCTAGAGTCATTAGGGGCAAGGAGTAAAACATAAAATGTGATATATTATTCAATTTAACAGCCCCCAGCCTTGGCCATACCATTTACAAGACTGAAAAAGGAGTTATATGGTATGGAAGGAGACAGTCCTTGCTACACCTTCTATCAACAACTACCGTTTATTGTACCCCTAACTGACTCAAGTACACACTGTTATTTCCACATTCTGCACACGTAAATGACTGGGAAGGTAATTTAATGCATAGTTTTACTTATAAAAGCCATGAGAAAACAAAAGAAAAAAAAGGAGCCATCTATTACGGAGTGACCACTGGGTGATGCTGTTCTGTGAAAAGTTCAGTGCTTGTTAGTTGTAATGAATAAAGTAAACATATTGTGTAAGGCACAAAATAACTTTTTTTCTTTTCTTACAAGAATATTTACTGGAGAACTGAATGACTGATTGAAGCAGGAAGAAACGAAGAAGGGCTTGAGCAACAGAGAAAAAGCCTAGTCTGGAGCATCAACAGTCATAGCAAATAATAGAATGTTAACTAGTTCATTCAAATACCCACACAAAAACTAGGCTTAGTGTTATATTGAATCCCTTTCCCTCAACAAGAAGCATTTATGATACAAAACATTATGTGCACACACTATGAATGCAAACTCTAGTCTTTGGGAAATTGCACTCTTCCCCATAGAATATACTGACCCAGTTGCATAGCAGCCAAAGTGGAACAGGGCAAACATTCTTCCCTGGCTGAACTGCACCAGGATAACAAACCGTGTAGATCCCAGACTTTTATTATGTTGATTCATGCTGTAATCATTTCTAACGATGCATAAATCAATTCTTAAAAAAAAAAAATAAAAAAAATATCAAAAGCTTCAGGTTTTATACGTTTGTGAAACTATAGAAATTGGTGTTGCCGTTTGACATTTCCAGCCAGGATCAGACAAGACTTGCACCAGATTAAGGAACTAATAATGGGAAAAAGTAATAAAAGGAGTAGTTTGCTACCAGTCTACACATCTACAGCTACCAAGAGAAAGCATTTGCTGGTATTTAAAAGCAAACAATGTATTGGTTGCTATGGGGTTACTGCTCCTGGACAAATGTAGGGCCTTTTATTACATATGAGGGTAAGAGTGCATTTTCAAACTATGCCATTTCCCTGTAAGTGATACAACACGTGTGAGATGCAACACTCATATATTGGCCTTTTAAAAAATAATAAACTCAATCATTACTTGCTTGGGCTTCCCCCAAGTATGTGATAAAACATACCAAAGTATGCAAGTGTAATAGGGACTATGTAAAGTATGTGTATGCTCCACATAGCATAAATGAAACTTTATAAAATCATATGTCTACACTATATAACCAAAGGATAATAATAATAATGATGTCAACATGCCATTGCGTTGCACAGGTACAAACTGCCTGCCAGAAGGTGGAGTTTTCCAAACATTCACACAAGAACAAGTTCCTGTGAACTCTCATAAGGGTCTGGAAATGCCGCAGATTAAACATTTCCGATGTCGAAAATTCAGTAAGGCAGACTGACCTGAGAAACGTGTATGTCTGTCTCTTAAGGCAACATTTGGCCTGGAGCCTTCAGCTGTCTGAATTTGCAGTGTTTATAAAGTCTACAGCAATGGCTTTATCCTGTAGTATATATCTCCAAACTGAGGAATAATACTTCCCTCCAGGGAGCCAAATGAGCACAAAATTAATGAGTCTACTGCACAAAGTAAATTAATTCAAAAGCAGTAATGGAAAAAGCGGTTCTTATGAGCGCAATACAAATGAATAAAATGCCTGCTTTGTATATTTCTAGCTGTAGAAGATTGGAATATTGGGCGGCAGATGCATAGGCCAGTAGGTGGTTAATGAAAAGTGAAGAACCAGTTTGCAGACACACCATATGGATTGTTTTTGTATTATTACGTCAGTTAGAGAGGAGTAGAAATACTAGATGTGGTTGTGAAAGTACATTCTGAATGAGTCACAGAAGCTGCTGCTATTAGGTTGGCAGAGGAAGATATGCCCCTTAGGGATTTTTAAGGGTAGTGGTGAGATATATTTAAATCTTTAATTTGCTAGATGCAGTACTGTAAGTAAGCTTACCAAAAAAAGCAATTTTTTTTACGGAATGAAAGGAATTCACTGTGTCTTTTTCCTCCCAACCTGTGCTGGCTAGCTTTTGCTATGTTTAGCCTTTGCACGCTGGTACAGTATGTGCATTTACTGGTGCATAAATATGCCCAGGCACAAATATACAAACATAATTGTTGTAGGATCACTGAGATAGCAGTGCTTGTAACAGCATGCAAATTGGCATTTACCAGTGCACCTAGGAGCTCAGTGCTTTCACTATGCCCGGCCATTTCTCTAAATTCCAATTTCATGCCATGACGGCACTCTGAATAGGCGCACGCTTTTTAATTAAGTGCATTTATGAAAAAAATGCACCCTGGCTTTCTCAATGTGTTTTAGTAAGAACAATACCTCATTGAATGGCCCAGTTTCATATACAGAATTTAATTGGTGCATGTTCCAGTAATTTTATTGAATAAACCACTTAAGTTGACTGATTCTTGATACCTCCTTCAGCTGCCAAGGTCGCCCAATAAGGTCTCATGTGTTCTGACCTTTCATTGAAGTGGAAATCTCTCTCTCTAATCACAGCAAATGCCTTTTTGACTTCTTTGCCATCTTGAATAAAAAGGTTTCCTATAAACTCCATCCAATCTGTCTGGTCTTCTGTTCTGTTTATTAAGGAACACTCAAGCCACATGGCTATAATAAAAAAAAATCTACCACTGACTCAAGGTAGAATGTTTAGCTTTCGGCAAAATGGTAAAACCAACTATGAACAAATGAATTCCAAGAATTGTATCCAATCTATCTGTAACAATTCAGACTTTAGTCCTAGGTGAAATTGCTCCAATCATAAGATCTAGATAAGTCACTTATTTTTCCATTCAATTTCTGAACTGCTTTCTATTTCCAGTCAAGCTACTTCTACATCAATAAAGGCTCCTGAACTGTAACTTTACTCACGCTAAACAGAGTAAAATGGATTACGCCAAGAAGAGATAGAGAAGCGTTTTACAGGGTCTACCACAACCAACTGGAAAAGATCACTTAATCCAATTAGATTATCTGGGTTTATTTATAAAGCACCGATACATGCTTGCTTAGTGGCACACAAAAGGAGGGATGCGAGCAGGATCTGCCAACAATGAATGACTACAAAGAACCATCACGTGATATCTGAAAAGGCTAATAAATCACTTAAGTCGTAATTGTTGGGAGATAATAGTCACTCATTATTATGTGCTGGATAATCACAACAATTGATTTCTGTTTCTGTGAAGTTTATGTTCGTATATTGATTTTGAAAAAAATTGTCCATAAGGACAAATTGATATAATGTCAATTGCCTATACATGTTCTTCAAAAAAAATTGTTACATAAACGACTGATATTAGGCAGGAGATAAGAAAAATACCCCCCCCCCGATGACCCTTCATGTTATGACACACTTTTATATCCGAATAAACTCTATCTAGAACATAGTTGTAAGACATACTTGCCCCCAATTATCTACTGCTTTGTGTGTGGTACATAGAGAACACTGGCTCTTTGGTATCTAGCTACTGATAAAACAATCATTCTGCATACATTGCTGCATTTGGTTAATAAGTTCTTAATGAACTCCTTAACTTCTAGCATAGAGTACTTGCATTCACATGTCAATGGACAGACAGGCTTAATTTTCCAGCCCATGTGCTTGTAAGTCAGACCTAACAAGTCCATTGTACAAGTTGATGATATATTTAGGCCGGTTGATGATATATTTAGCTCCTAGAAGGCCAATGCTATTGTCAGTCCTGTTATAACATCAGGCTTTAAAGAACACCTATGACATGGGTGGGTCACCAGGACAAAAATCTATTACCCCACATGTCCTCACAGTTTAAACAACGTCTACATTATGCAGACAATCTACATAATGTAGCATCTGCCGAACAGTCCAAATGTAATTGTAGTGTGAACAAACCATTCCCTACAGAAACCAATGCTCCCTGTACAGTTTTACAATTAGGATCCAATTTTAGATTTCCAATTCAGAAATACCTGAAAATCTTGAATGCGTCCATTGGCTTCGACATGAATTTGATGCTGAATTTTTACATTCGACTGAGATTTAGAGTTAAAAAAAGCTTCAAGAAGCTCTTGTTCAAATTTGATGTGTTTGCCACGAAAAGGACTCAATTTGTAAAAAGGTAAACGTGAATGTTAATAAATCTGCTTTTTAGGTGGTAAACTCTCATGACAACATTACAGAACCACACTAATGTTGGAGCCAGTGTTTGCAGTTGGCTAGCCCAGCTCAAGTGTAGCATTAGCATTTGTGTGTACTTGGGTTTATACATGGGTATCATTAGCAAGACAGCAGCAAGGTGACACAGTGCCTGTACGCCCTTGAAAAGAACATTCCATTTTTCTTCTCAACAACAAAAGGGATACAATATTGGGTGCACTTTAGTAGTTTAAAAATAAGAATGTAATCTAAACAAACACTAAAGTAGAGGTGTTTTGTGTTTATGTTATGTATAAAAATGTTTATTTCTAAATTCTGTTTGCAGTTGTGTATTCCATATACAGCAGGAGACCCTCTTCATTAATGATTAAAGCAAAAGCTCCAAGGAGAGGGAAGTAATCTTGGGAAGAGGGATAGGCGATTTCCAGGATTAGTTTTCATAGAGGAAACGGCTCTGAGCTGCCTTATGTCCTCCATGTCACTGAATGATAGAATAAGCCAAACAGACTTTGCTCTAGCAGCCCAGTGTCTCCATTCAGATATGAAAGGCAGTTGTAAGCAGGAGGGGGTGTGAAGGGGGTTGGTGATGTAGTAAGAAAGGACGTCAGCGCCAGTCATGGGATACGCCTCTCATTTAGAACTTACAACAGCAAAGCATGTGACTGCTCTTGGAAGCTTTACGTGCAGTTGCATCAGAGGCTAGAGATACACGCTTCTAACACAGGCAGCCGTGATCCCTTAAAACTGCCGTCAAGCAATCAACTTTTGCTTTTAGTGAGTCAAAGAGAAAGTGAAGGGGCATATTATATTGCTTAACAATTGATATTTTAAGGTTGCCCCCTCCCTCAACCTCCATCCCACTGCTGCACATGCCACAGCTATCTTCCACCACAAAAATGCTTCTAGCACTACACAAAGGTATCGGACGCTGATGATCCAGTTCAGCTACTGTAAACTACAGCTCCCAGCATTCACATTCAGCCAACATCTAATTAGAGAACAGCACAGTGCACAGCCTCTCTGGTGCATACAAAACCTAGGAAACAAGTCCATTCCACATGGAAATGAGCAGCAACCACAGATTTGTAACTTCTCCTTAAAAGGGTAGTAACACTTATTCTACAAGGTATCCTTGGTATTCCCACTGGGACAGAAAACAGATATTGCTTCCCAGATCCTGTTTCACACCTAGAATTACATGCATGGGTCTGATTTTCCGACGTTACCAGGCGTTAATGGGCTCATATAAAATTATTTAACCCTTTATATGATCAGTGGAGTAATTTCGAAGTGAATGTAAGCTGCTCGTGTGAACAGGGGCATCCTAATTCAAAAAAAAAAAAGGAATACCATAATTTAATCTGCCGCTTAAGTTTTCATGGTGACGATGAGGTTTATGACCACTAAGAGATTTATTGATCCATGTGACCTTTATACAACGTTATCTCCATAGGAGCTAGTCATTGTACACCATCCTATTCGACCTAATTCTTCTGACTGGGAACGAATACTGCAACCACGACCCCTATTTATAGCGCAGTCGCAATCCAGCAAATCAGATCACTGTGTTAAATAGCACTAAAAGTTGCAGACAAAACAATTTACATCATTATATGCGCAATCACACCCAGCAGGACTAATACTTATTCTATATGCTCAGCCACATAATGTTTATTTGCATCTCCGAGAAATGGAATCAATGCATCTAAATTTCACTGGAACTAAAATAACTAAACTCACCCATAATCGACAGTAAAATGGCTGTCCCCCAGGAAAAATGCCCATTTTTTTTAAAAGGGTTGTTCACCTTCCAACACTTTTTTCAGTTCAGTTGGTTTCAGATGTTTGGATGGTGAACAACCCCTTTAAATGATCTTTTAGTATTATGGCTGTGATCGTCAGACAATATACAGTTTGGTCTTCATCTTTTTCGGGCAGCTATGTGGTTACTAGGATTCAATTTACCCTAGCAACTATGCAGTGGCTTGAATGAAAAACTTAAAAGGAACAGGGCATTCTAGAACATAAGAAAACTTCAAAAGAGGCTGGCACAAGCCTGGACCCACGAAGTAGTAAAGCTGGAGTCAGATTGTAAAAGGGCTTACGTTTTATTTTCCATAATTAAGAACCAAGGCCTGACGCGTTTCGTGTCTACTAAGGACACTTACTCATAGGCTTTAAGGACTGAGCAGCGTGGGGGATCAATCTAATGGTAATTATTTTCTTGAAGTAAAGTTAATAGGGATATGTTTTCAATTATTTGCACGTTTGCATTTATACACGAGCAGGAGCTACCATGTTGCTTGTCTAAGGCATTCCTCATAGATTTTATGAGCAATAGTATCACATGCAGCCACAAGAGACTATGCTCCACTGCAGTGTATGAAGAGATCTTCAGTCAAGGTATGCAGCAATTTTTTTGTTAATCATAAATAATTGTAAGGCGCCATGTAGACTGTAAATTGTGCCATTGGCAAGAAATGGAGAGCTTCCTAATGATTCCCATATCATTAAATTCAAAGTAGTGTGGCGCTTACGAGACAGCCATCTAATATCATATTAATGAGAATAAAGAACAGGTGCTACATTCGCCAGGGCTACGGTTCATAAGGCAAGAACTCGCCTAGAGAACTGGAGTCAGAACATTGAAGAAACCGCCGTGCTAGTGACATTTGCAGCACATACACAAGCAGGACTATATTAGGATGGTTAATCTACAGCAAACAGACCCTATCGCTCACATGGTACTGAGACTGGCAAAAGTTTAAACCAACGTCACCTGAATGCAGCAGAAAAAATCACATGTTCCTAGAATCGAGTTTAAAACAGGGAGGGGGGTGTTCAGGCATTGGGTACCCTTTACACTTTCTTTATCAGCATTAATTCCTGCTGGCGTATCTTTAGCAGTACAGAAAGGCAAAGGGCACAGCTCCAGGCACTTTCTCATCACCTTGATTGGAGTTTGCTCACTAGTAGCAGTCATCATTAAGCAAACACCACTACAGCAATGAGCCAAAGAACATTGCACCAGAGGCCTTGGGGCCTATTTATCAAAATAAAAAGAAAGCAGTATCTTGGCCTACAGTTTCCATACGTTACAATGCTGCTTTACTAATAATTCTTGGCCCTCATAGCCTTGCAATTTACAATCAATTTTTTTTATGAAGCAACTAAATTAGAATTTCTCATGAATGCATTGTTTGTACAGCATAGACACAGCATTATTAAGCCAAGGAGCTTCCTGGTATGTGGATCACAGGGGAGGAAAAAGGTTATTACCTATTCCTCTGAGATTTGATAACAACACACCTTTTAGCTGCTGTCTCAGCAAAAGCAGCATGTAAATTCCCTAAACTGTTCCCAAGAACATTTGGGTGGAGAGGCGATGTGATAGTTAAAGTATCAATCTGACTTCATCTGCAATTCAAAGCATGCTACATGGAAACTATGCTCAAAAGAGCGACTGCCAGCCAGATCCGGATCACACAGGCAATCCAACAACGTCTGGCATGAAAAGGGTTACACATGTATCACACACCCCCCCACCCAAGATATCTGACAACAGAGAACATCTAGTATTAATAACATCCTCTGACATGATTCCAAGTAAAATGCAGAACACAATTATAAAATCAGCCAGTCCTCTTGCAAAATATCGTTGGCACCTTCAGCGCGCCAGCTGATGCCGCATCCCCTGCAAGTTGCAGCTTGGCAACATCTGGAGCGCAGGTTTCCCATTCCCTGATAACATAATCGGCCACTGCATCTTTCAGAGAATAGGCAGAGCACAAGCCCACATGAATTATGCCTTAGCGTGTAAGGGATCTTATGCAAGAGATATTATTTATTGGACACGCTTGATAAAACTTGGTAATTCGATCAATCTAAGATTTTATCTAAGGCTTGGCCACCACTATCCATTATAGAATGTCAATAATGAGAGATCTCTTTAGTCTCTACCCATAATAGCAATCGGTAAAAGCTGCATCTCACACATGCCCAGAATACTCCTGTTTTGTAAGCAGCAGACTGCGGTTATGAAACTCCCAGCCCTGAGACACGCACACTTCTAAGCATGGCTGGTTTCCTATTAGGGAACATTGGATTCCTTTTGCAGATCTAGGAGTGTAGACCTGCTTCTTGCAGCTACTGATCAACCCATGCACTTTGGCTCTGGATATTAGTCAATTAATTAATTAATTAATAAACAATTAATACATCTGCAACCAAGGAACAAAGACATTTACTAATTTTACTTTTATCCACGTATCAAACTGCTGCAGCAGCAGAATTCCTGTTTTGTAATATTTAAATAGTCAGCTGGTGTGCAGAGAATAACAAATGCCATTTAACTGGTTACATAAGTCGGCTCAAAGGAGTGACATCCTTACTATAAAGAAGCTTGTTTCTGTATGTATGAGAATGTGGATCTATAACAAACAACAGCCATGAATATCTTGTAAATGATATCCTTATAAACGGCGACTACTGATGTCATCAATTATAAACGGTGAGTAGTGATGTCATTTCTGTCTCACTAAAACTTGAGTATTATAATAAATAACGTACCCCTTGGTGGAAAATAGGAGGATATTAGAAGTAACCCCGGATTTCCATGACCTGTATACTGCTAGGTGACTTAGAATATCCTTATATTTTACAATAGGGGGTACTTTATTCACTATATAACTGTGCAGCTTATTGACCCTTCAGATAACATAGAAGGAGGCAGGCGCATAGCTTCTCTGTTTTGTAACTGCTGGTTTGATAGTTCCTGCTTGTTTTTTCTTATACTCTACACTAGACATCCAATACAAACATTCTACTGGAAACCATACAAAGGAAATTTGCAGAATTATCATAGACAAGAAGGGTTTTTTTTTTTTTAACCATTTGAGGAACAGGTTGAAGTTGCCAGCGTGGGGTTAAGCAGGGCTCTCGGCTTCCCACTGAGCACGCACACATTTCTCATTTTAGTACAATCACACTACAAAGTGCAAAATGCTAACATGATACAGAGTTTCCAGCGCAGATCTGAGCTCTCATAGGCAGAACGAGCAGCCCGGGCTCACGCCCCCTCTCCGAGCTCCGCATGCAACATCCTGCTGCCGAATACCACATGGGCAAACCGGGCACCTTCTAGTCACGTGTCCCAGGAGCCAGCTCCATGCTGCACCCTTATCCTATATTCAACGGGGTACCCCCCACCCCTACATTTTCTCTGCAGTGGAGTATTCCAGCCGTTAGAAACCTACAACACGCTGCCCTGGGCTACTCCACGTGGTAGCGAGGGGGGCATCATGCTGGCCAATAAATGGGACCTGCTGGGCAATTCATGGCATCAGAAAGTTTCTGGGGTGATTTAAAGTTATAATGACTGGAGTGAAATTAGAATTGCAAATAGCATTAGCCTTCCAACTTTTCATTTGTCACATGAGCATGCTCGCCGGTGTGAATAAATAGTGCCGGTATTGCCACCGATTGTTTAAGGGTTGTTGAGGGTATGCTGGGAAATGTAGTCCAGCAATAGTTGGGGCAGGTTTGATATTGCTGCAGTGGAACAGCAAGGTGCACGACTAGTAGGCGGCCATTTGCGCTGCGTTTCTTATTAGGGTTGCGAAAGTGTGACTAAATCTTGCTGCAGAGAATGCAAATGGGGTACAAAAAGATTGGGGCGCTCAGAGAGTGTCGGTGATGTAATAAATGGCCCTGTCCGTGCCAAACACAGGTGCCTGCAGAGCAGCTCAGGCAAAGCCATTGCTTCCCTCCCCGGGGCTTCTTACCGGGCTGTCAGTCAGATAATTAAAGACGAAAGACTCAAGATCCTCATCCAGCAGTGCGCTGCAGTCCGCCATCTTCCAGCGAGTGCAGCTCAGCGCTAGAGAGAGCTCAGTATAGAGGAGGGGGAGCAGCCGGCAAATGGGAGGGGGGAGCAGCCGGCAAATGGGAGGGGGGAGCAGCCGGCAAATGGGAGGGGAGAGCAGCCGGCTCAGGAGGGAGGGATTGGCTCTCCACTGACAGCAATTCTCTCTAACTGCTGCTGCTTCTTCCCACTTTATTAGCTGCACCTTTATTCTCCTATAGGGCACAGGCCAGCCTCCACCTGTGGCCAGGGTTGTCCGGTCTGATTCTCAAAACCAGCCCAAAGTTAGTTACAAAACCGAGGCCAAAGTCAGTTATAAAACCAGCCCAAATCAGTTACAAAACCCAGCCCAAAGTCTGTTATAAAACCAGCCCAAAGTCAGTTATAAAACCAGCCCAAAGTCAGTTACAAAACCAGCCCAAAGTCAGCTACAAAACCAACCCAAAACTAGCCAAGAGGCACTTCAAAAGTTGCCCAAAAATAGCACAATACAGTATGTGCAGTGAAAAAAAGTCTAAAAAAATAAATTTATATATGATATAAAATAAGCCTTTTTCAAATTTTCACTGTTCACATATTTTTCCATGAAGCAAAATGGGACAGATTCACCCCTCACCAGGGGCGTAACTATAGAGGCGGGCCCAGGAGGTATAGGGGCCCCATAAGGCCCTAATACATATATAATTTCAATAAATATTGGCAGTGTCGGTCATGCTCCCCTGATCAGGCTCCTCCTTGTAAAAACACTTAAGGTGTTACACGGCCATACACGGGCCGATAAAAGCTGCCGACAGACCGAGTCGGCAGCTTATTGGCCCGTGTATGGGGCACCCAGATGGGCTTCCCCAATCGAGATCTGGCCAAAAGTCGACCATATCTCTATCGGATGGGACTAAAAATCCTGTTGGATCGCAACCGCATCTGTTCGTTGATGCAGTCCCGCGATCCGACCGCCCGTTACCATTTGTTAGGATCCGATCGTTGTGCCTTAGGGCATATCGGGGAGACATTGCCAAACGAGCGGATCTCTCCGTGTATGGCCACCTTTGCACTGTGCACAGTGCACTGGTGTTCGCGCAGGCGCAAGCTGCAACAACGTTTGCGCAGGCACACACCGCACTAGCGTTCGCCGGGAGGGGGCCCCCGGTGACTGCCTGGAGGAGCCTTTATGTGGCAACCCCGGTGGGCCTCCATTACTCCAGTCTGACCCTGAATATTGGTAAAACAGGTCAACCTATAGACATTTTGGTTTCCAGCTGATTTTTGCCCCAAAATTGTCTGAAATTGAGGAAAGTCACCGGAAAATGCGAGAATGCTTAAGAGGTATAGGAGAGTGGGTTACAGAGCCCAAAATCTGGTAACTCCCGACTACATGCATGCTGGGTTTTGTAGCCTTACATTAAAGTGGCAGTCAGGAAATTGTTAAACAAAAACTAGACTACCCAACATGCAGGCCAGCCATCAGGGGGGGACAGGGGGGAGAGTTGTAGGGGGCCCCGAGGGTAAGGGGGCCCTGGCCACGCCACACTTACTTGATTAGCCGGGCCCCCCCATCTTTCTGAGAGCTGCTGACTTCGGGAAGGCATGGACGTTTAAGGGGCCCTGGCCACCAATTTTGGCCACCAATTTTTTTTTCTCATGTGGGGTCCTAGCCATCATATTTTTTAATGGGGGGGCCCTGGCCACAAATGTTTTTTATGGGGGGCCCTGACCACCAATATCTTTTTAGTTTTTATTAACATGTGGGAACCCTAGCCACCAATATTTGTTTTGTATTTTTACTGTGTGGTGGGGAGGGCGGACCTGCAGGTGGAGCTTGCGGTGGGCGCAGCCCAGGGAATTTTGTCATACGGGGCCCTGCGATTGCACCCACCGCAAGCCCCAGCTACAGGTCCGCCCCCCACCACACCGTAAAAAAACAAAAAAAATATTGGTGGCTAGGGTTCCCACATGTTAATAAAAAATAAAAAAGATATTGGTGGTCAGGGCCCCCCATAAAAAAACATTTGTGGCCAGGGCCCACCCATTAAAAAATATTGGTGGCTAGGACCCCACATGAGAAAAAAAAATTGGTGGCCAGGGCCCCCTTCCCCACATTATGAGAAAATTGGTGGCCAGGGCCCCTTAAACGTCCATGCCTTCCCAAAGTCAGCAGCTCTCAGAAAGCTTGGGGGCCGGCTAATCAAGTAAGAATAATCAAGTGGAATGGCCGGGCCCCCCTTACCCTGGGGGCCCCCTACAACTCTTCCCCCTGTCCCCCCCTGATGGCTGCCCTGTCTGCACTACATTATCTTGTGAAGTGTCAAAACTGAAAGGTGTTAGCTGTCCTTTTTTCATACAGCTCAATAGCAACAATTGATTCAATCCAAGGGAGGCTTTTACTGCTTCTTATACAGTAGCTATCTGTATCACATAAATAATATGCATATTAGCTTAAAGGAATACAATTATATGCTCACACTCTAAAGGGTTTGTGACTGCAGAATAGCCATTGTGACCGCTAGACTGTAGCCCTAGATTTGTCGTCTGAACAAGAAGCTGCACCCTGTGTTATAGGTAGCAGTCAAAAGAAAAGTCATTTATTTATTCCTGTAGAAAAGTCATGTACTTCTCATTAGGAAAGAATAAGACTGTTAGTTTTTGTTTTCAAGTCATGTGCTCAAGGGTCACTTTTTGACCTTAGGACACTGCAAGACAGAGATTTTTTCTCCCACTCCCCAGTTAGTCTGGTGTTCCAGTGGTCCGCAGCCCAAACTAAGCTGTCCTGTATAAAATAATGGTACTGATTTACAAATTTTTCGCAACACTCAATGTCTACCACTGCAGAGCCTCATTGGTTGCCTGCTGATATCATATTCCTGGTGCCTATGTTTCTTTATGGTTACATATGTACTTACTGATAACAGGGACAAAAAGAAAGATGGCAGTATCCACGAACAGCATTTTGTCTGATGCAGTATTGGTATTCAATGAACCCCTGAGGGTTTCATTGCCAGGATGTGACTACTTGCTCCTACTGAATATGATCCCACCCAGTTGATCTTAATAGTAGAATCTGACTTGCAGGGAAAATGCCAGTGTAAATGAGGCATGAAAAGGGTAAACACAAATTAATCTGTGACATAAATTCGAAAAAGCCTTTTTTCTGATTAGGGATTTTCTGTTCCCTGTTATTTTCATCCCTAATGATCCATCTCTAGCTTGTTTTGGAGATTACCTGTTTCTAACGCTGCAATTCAATGTTAACTCTGTTTTAAAAGTCATGCCATTGATGTTACAAGAAGACTGCATGTATGCATACAAGGAGGCTTAATACAGCACAGCTAAGAGGTAAAGTTCTTTGAATGTACAGTACCTTGTAGTTTTGTCCTAGTCCTAGATGGATAAATTCCATCAGAGACACTTTTTGGAGAACAATGTGACAATCCTTAAGCATCATTTATGAACGCAGCCACAACAGTGCTAAAATGGACTCAAATGGGGTGCACATTGAAAAACATGGTCCTTGCACCTCCTTATTAATGTGCCATTACAACTCTCCAGTATGCTCTGTTGCATTACGTGCAAGTGTGCCTATTCGCACTGGGTTACCATGGAGCTACTGTCCTAAATGTGGTGGTTATTCTAGGGTTCCCTTGGCAAGTTGTGTCAACAGGTGCAATAGAGTTGGCCCAAACAATCACACTCTAATGCTGTTTTATTGACAAGCACCAGAAATAATGCAATCCCCAGTTGGGCTGGAATCCGCACACCGCTGCTATGACGCTGGGATTGTGGCAAAAAACTCTGCACCGTGGGTAAAAAACCCATAATCAGAAAATTGCACTTTGCACAATGTATTTATAAATTATCCCTCTTCTTTGCATGATCAATGTATCACTCCAATATAATTTTTCCAAATAGAAAGTCATCCTTAGTTATGCACTATACATTCTGGTTTTGTTATTCAGGCTATTAAAGTACTAGAGGGGTCATTTCCAAATTGGGTGCACAGTGCAAACCACCATGTTTTTTGCACACTTGTGTCCTGCATTATACTGAGTTGCTGCTCTATGGCAGGCAGTAAAGTGCAGAGCTTAGCCAGCAATGTTTTCCCTTGTTTGTCTTTGTAAAATAGAAACACTGAAGGTTTTTTCAATGTGCAGGAGATTCCCACAAAGTATTATGACTAATGGCTTGAGAAACTTGCATTGCATATAAATATAGTGTGTTTAAAAATGAATTCAAAATGAGATCAAAATAGAACGCTGTAGTCAGTGTTAACCAAATGTAACATAGGATATAATCAGAATAAAAATAGAAACACAATACAAATGGAACACAAAAACGTCAAGGAACTATATACAGTAAAACACTAAAAATGGGCATTTGAGATTAACGCACTAAAAGTTTGAAAAAGCGGATTTTAGAGTTTGCTACCTGGCATTTTGCCTGAAATAAGACAATATATGCAACAACGTTCAACTTGGCAAATATACCAGGCTTGTGTTACTATAGCACCTGGGGTTAAATGCTATATAACATTACTTTTCTTTTTATAAACACATAATTGTACTTCTGACATACCACACTCTACAACAGATACAGTATGTTAGAGTCAAATAACACGGAGGGCCAAATAATGTGAGCAACATACAAACCTGAGGCAAAACACTTCTGTTAAAATAAATGAGTAATAAACCTTGTAATTGCTGTCATTGCATTTTTAATCATTATATTTGTAATAGCTGCATTTTAGCTGTTAGAACTGATCATTTGATCATCCTCCTATAACAGGTAGAAGCGACTAAGGGCCCATAAAACAGGACTATAAGCGTTATTTGTAGCCCCCAAAAGACCAGTTGACATGCATGTTTTTCAGAGCCTGTGAGACATAGTGGATTGGTATAATACTGAGCAAAAGATCTTGGACCCAGGATACAAAGCTGGATTTATTGCATACAGTCACAACAAATTAGGTGCATGTAATTACTACCATTATATACTATCTCATTATATATATATCAAGTGATCACCCAACAATGTAGTCATCTGCCGTTGCATATGAACTTTATACATATGGTTCACCTTTTAGTTAACTTTTAGTATGTTATAATTGGTCTTCCTTTCTTTTTTATAGTTTTTGAATTATTTGCCTTCTTCTGACTCTGCCATGCTTTCAAATGGGGGCCACTGACTCCATCTAAAAAAACAAATGCTCTGTAAGGCTACAGATTCATTTTTCATCTTTCTGTTCAGACCCTCTCCTATTCATATCCCAGTGTCTTATATAAATGGGTGCATGGTTGCTAGGGTAATTTGGACCAGATTGCTGAAATTGTAAATAACTCGAAAACCAGAAATAATATACAATGAAATGCACTTGCAAATTGCCTCAGAATATCACTCTCTACTTCATATTAAAAGCTGTCAGTCTGTCTTAATGTCAGTCATTGTTACATGTTAAACCCAATATCCAGAAACCTCTAATATGGAACCCCATAGAGCTCATTTTAAGAAAATAATTAATTTTTTAGTTATTCCCTTATTTCCCTAAAGTAATAAAACAGTGCCTTGAAATTGATAGTAAGCACATTATTTGGCGGCAAAACAATCTTATTGGGTTTATTTAATACTTAAACTTTTTTTTAGTAGACTTAAGGAATGGTGATTATGGAAAAACTTTTATCTGGAAAATCCAATGTCCCAATCATCCCATAATAGAACTCATACATGTGCCAGTGCAAGACAGTATGATGTTGCATTGTGTTTTCATATTTCATGGAATATGCTGCTTGTGTAATCTCTATTATATTTTTTGTGTGTGAATATTACATTTGGTCAACTTTGTAGACATTGTAATGCTAGCAGAGAAGCTTTAGCCTCTGTTCTGCAGCTGTTGTTTTGCTTAAATCCCTTTTATGATTTGCAGTTTAATGGTCACAGTTAGAGAGCCCAGTTAGAGCAGTGTTGAAAAGCTACAGTCTGAGTTTAGTAGCATTCTTTCTCAAATAAGCCATTAGTCGAGGGCCTCTCACTAAACTGGTCCTCTCTCAGGAAGCACCCATAATGGTCTTTTTGTTTAACTGATATTCAGAGGTCTTTTGCTTGAGAAACTTCAAAAATAGACATGACTTTGGTTTCGAACTGCAGTCAACAAGTTTGCGCTCAAAGAATGTTTACAGCAGTATGTTAATTACCCCTGTATATATAGTTTCCAAACAACTTCTTATAGTAAATGACCTTTGATTCTGTACTGTCTGCTTTTTTACTTCATCCTGTTTATTCACTGAAGATCCAGTACTGCTCCAGAAATGGCATATGGGTCGGTATTGCCGTGGCACTGCATAAATAATAAGTATGGATTTCAAAGGGTCGCTACATAATTTGAATGCCAAGAATAGCACAGGTCTGAGGCATCCTGTATGAAGTAGGCCTTTGTGTAAGTAATCACTTTTACATTCTGTGATCGCGTGACATTCTGTGCCAGCTGTGTTGCACTGTGTTTGGTGAAGTACAGTAAACTGCCCTCACTGCCCGACAACTTGTGCGCCACGTCATCCAATACATATGCTTTGACGCTGGGATTCGCACACCACAACACATGTGGGGTTGCAGTGACAGAATATTTCTTTTCTTTTTGGAGTACAGCGTAACACGCAGGAAGTAAAAGCAAGGCCACATTAAAGTCACTGTCGGCAGATAGGTGTGAGCATGGGAATAAAAGCGGCATAAAGGCATTTGTCCTGTTGGGGTTAGTGCTGTAAATCCTACTTTTTTTTATTTTAGCAGCTGTTTTGGATTTACCTTTCCTGTTCCTGTTCTCTTTTATATATATCAGGAGCAGGTTTACAGGGTGAGCTTGATTTGAATGGTAGCACTATAATTAGTGTGAAATGTTGCTGCTGTGAAGGAAAGTAGGACAACTAAAACAGGTGTGAACCAGCAGTGACCAGTCTTTTGTACAGACCACACAGTCAAACGTCTGGGACAGTTTCACACTCCAAAAGCACTCCAGTGCCTTTAAACATCACTGCCGGAGTTACTGATTGGCACTGTATGGCTGGGCAGAATTCCAAATGGGATATTAACCAACAGCCTTGAAGCATCCCTTGATGTTCAGGATTATAGTTTACATATAAAGGTTCACTAACACCAAACAAGGAAGGGGTTTAGTGTCCACACAATAGAATGTTCTGTTACCGCACACCTCCTTCCACTTTTCTGCGTGGTGGTGCTGGTCCTCCGTTGACCTAGCTCGGTCTCCTTACTGCTTTGTAATTTCAAAAAACGGTCCGCACACACCAATATTGCAGTCGGGGATTGTGCCCCTTTTATTAATGCCACCAACAATCAACGTTTCGGGGGGAACACAGCCTCCCTTCTTCAGGAGGGAGGGAAGGGAAGAAGGGAGGCTGTGTTCCCCCCGAAACGTTGATTGTTGGTGGCATTAATAAAAGGGGCACAATCCCCGACTGCAATATTGGTGTGTGCGGACCGTTTTTTGAAATTACAAAGCAGTTTAGTGTCCACACACATTCAGATCTTTCTTGCAAGTCAATGTCACCCCAAAAGGGGATTCTGTTCAATGAGAACATTTTTATTCCCCACTCGTTTGCAGATTTCCCCATGGACTTCTATGAAGTTTTTATGAAATAACACTTGATATATGTTTTTGGTCCTATAAACAAACATCAGTATTCTTTACAACTTTCGGACGGGTACGGGACAGGTACCTGGCCATACACATGAAGATCTGCAGGAGTGGCTTTGTTGTTTGGCTAGGCGATATAGGGCTGATCCAATCATTTGCTGAGGGACGGACAATCAGATCATAGTAAGTGCCTATGCAGGCCATCCTGAAAGGACGGCCTGAAAAAGATGAAGCAGTCCTCATCCCAATGGGATTTTCAAACCTGTCCGATAGATATCTGTCCGATTTTTAAAATCTGCCAGTGTATGGGCAGCTTAAACCACTACTGGTACATGAGTACCGTATTTTAGATCTGCCAACCACATAAACTTATTTCATTAAGGTGGCCATGCATGGATCAACTTTCTGCTGAAATTGCATTAGCTTGCAGCAGGTGATGAAAAATAATGGCCTATCCTGTGACACCAGTATCCCTTTAAAGCTTTCAGAACACTGCCAACTTTAATTGCTATTAGACAAGTCATCTGGTATTGGATCAGAATAGATATTGGTAGTATTAGGATAGCAATGCTTTTGCATATGAAGTGCTAACAGTTCAACAATATGGTTAACAGGCAGGATTCTCACCAGCGAATTCCCAGCAGCAAAGTAAGTTCCTACTATGAGGGTGCCTCATATTTATGCAAATGTGGCCAGTGAAGCATATACAGAATGTGTTTTAAACAACTCCAATGGTTTCTGAAATAACCACTATCTCTGTGGTTAAGCATGTTCCCTTATTGTCCCATCCTGTACTCTGTGTTTAGTGAAGTGTGTCGAGTATCAGTTGTGTTTTTTTTTATGATCCCATACACTCATATGTATAAAGAACTTTTTTCTTCACCACCCTCTGAAGCTGTTAGATAAGCAATGGTATATTTCTTTGTTATGAACTGTCCTCCAGGTGGTTACAGGTTGCTTCAGTACATGAAATTAAGGCCAACTGTTTGTTCTTTGTTATTGCTGCACTCCCACCATAACTGCATGCTCTTTTTTAAAGCATGGGCATGGGTCCATGGAGATCAGGTCCCTGTGTTCTGATTTTGACAAAATGCAAGAAAAGTCAGCAATGGAAAAAAAACTTTATTCAAAATATCTGTCGTTAGTGCAAACAATTTTTGCCTTTATATTTTTTAATATGCGGCATGTATAAAACAACAAAATATCTTTAACTTAACGTTCCTTTTTCCTATGAAACAGCAAGTCAGTTAATATCTTTCTCACCTCTTGCTGTGCATACAATATTTATTGTATATATAAAATACAATTGTTATTTTAACAATGCGTTTTATGTATAAGCTGTCACTTTAGATTTACACAGTGAACAGTCAAAACAGTACAATGTCTGGGCTCCTCCCCTGCATGCCAAGTACAGTTCCCTTGGTTTCTGTCCGTTAGAGTTATCCTAGCGGTAGTTATAGCAGAACCTGTTTTTGGTAACAATATGACAAAAGGCCAAATAACAGCCGTAGAAGAGAGGGGGGTCAGGAGGCTGCAGACATATGGCTACATTACTCTTATCCTGCATTTTGTGCTTAAGGAGGATACAGAAATAGGACCCATCTCACAGTTGTCAGTTACACGAGAGAAGCAAGTTTGGTGCTTAATGTGCTGTTACAAGTGATCAGTGCAGTTTATGTGCCCCCCTGCTGTGTCTCTCTTGTGCGTTTTCTTCTCTCCTCTGTCTTTCCACTTGACCTTTTAACTACTTAATCTGACCACCTGTCCTGTCTCTCAATCCTCTAGGAAAAGGCAGTTGGTTCATTTCTTATGTGGTGTTGATATCCTTGGAAAAGTCTGTCAAGAATTGTTGATAAGACTTGTGTTTAGTAAACAGTTGCTGCAGTAGCAACAAGGCATACATGGGGGTTGACAATATTAATAGAATATTTATACTGTATATATGTTATTAATGTCAACAAATTCATAATTTTGCTTTTCTGCCTGGTGCACTCATACAAGTAGTCTTAGGGGGTCTATTTATCATGCTGTGTAAAAAGTGGAGTGAAACATTACTGGTGATGTTGCCCAAAGCAACCAATCAGATTTCAATAGTTAGAAACAGACCCAGATTTGTGGCGAGTGTACAAAGGCCTGGGTCATCGGTGCAACAAGATATTAATGGGCCCCACGGCAAATTATTTTTCAGGCCTACAAAATGTCTAGGGACTGACCTGTTTTACAAATATTTATTGAAATTGTATATAAATAAGGGCCTCATGGGGCCCCTATATCTCCTGTAGTTATGCCCCTGGCCTAGGCTTAGGGCGGCAAAATATTAAGGACGGCATGCCGGCCAACCACTTTCTGAGGAGCACTGGCGGCTCCGGAGCATATAGAAAGGGGGGGACCGTGTGGCCTAGGGGCACCTGCACAGGAAATCTGGTCCTGGTTAGAAGACAAAAGCAAAGATCTGATTGGTTACTATGAGCAACATCACCGGTAATGTTTCACTCTGCTTTTTACACAGCATGATACATTTACCCCTAAAAGGATCATCTATGAATGCAGTTGCAATGGATGAAAATATGACATTATTGGATGAAAAGGTACTTGCATCCAAACATGCTCCTTGCACTTTCGTGCAAGTTGACTAAGTGACATTGAGTTTGTCTTGCCTTTTCTGCTAAATAATGCCCAGGCCTAGAGATGCTGGGGAACCCTGAAACTATAGCATCATGAACATGGCAGCTAATCTAGGCCACAATAATCACATCCTAATGATGCACTCTGTAACTAATGCAGTCCTGACTCAATCCTAAAAATATGAGCCACAACTTGCTTTATGTAAAAACACAAGTGAAATTGCATTGGTTTTGATGCATTGTTTATGATTGTATCAGGTGGAACTTGGAGCACGGACACAATCATCCTGGAATTCTGGTAAAAAAAAAGCCGCATTATAGGTAAAAAAAAATTGAGTCCGAACATTGCCCTTTGCACAATATACTGCATAGCTCCTAACTGAGCTTGAATATAACTGAATGTGGTCAGACTTTATTTCTGCCTAGATCCTATAACCCTCAAACAGTAAGTTTGATTCACCTTTTTTTGTACTTTCTGAAAATTATGACATGTGCTAATCCTTTAAGACCTTTTTTTATATGAATGGGTATTGAATATATTTAGATAACTGCAGCACTATTCCATTAAAAAAAGGAAGGGATGTTTGCATGTCTCATCATATAGCAAAATCAGTGAAGGCAAAACTGAACTAGATCACAGGGTGTATTATATATACTACTCAAAACCCTTTTCAGACCATTACCATGCATTTACCAATGTGTGTAGTTGAAAGTTTTACTTTCTTGTGCACTGAACAGTGAATTTGTTTGAAGCTATCTTTAAATCCTTAATTATTTTTCCTTTCTTTCCTTCATGCCTTGTTTTTGTACATTGTAATCTTAATACGGAATGTCCCTTTTTCTGCAATCACTGACTTTTTTTTTTATAAAGACTTTAATTAAAAAACAAAACAGTGGAGGGTAGATACAAACGAATGAATGAATGAAAAAAACTGTGGTCCAATATTCTGAGGTTTCCTGCCTGTGGGGCTGGCCAAGCAATGGATAGAGACAAGCCTTAAAGAAGAACTAAACCCCCTTCTAAAGAGAGTCCCCATCAACTAGCCCCCTACACCCCCTTCCCTCTGCCACCAACATAGCCCACTATTTAGAAAAGTGTTGCTAAATGTCACACATGTCCATGTAGAGTAGTGCCTTGGAGCTCATGGGTGCCATCTTCTGTATCTTCGAATCCTCTTCTTCCCTTTGGCTATTTACGGAGCGTTCTGGTATATGCGTAGTAGGCCTGTATACCAAACAGCTCCAACTGCGTATGAATGAAAAAGCTTAGTGTTGGCCGTCCTTTAGCAAACTTATCTGAAGATACCGAAGATGGCACCCATAGTGGACTATGTGGGGAAGGAATGAGGGTGGTTTAGTTACCCTTTATGGCTAACAATAATGGCATGTGGGAATATGCAAACATAGAGGCGTGGAGAAATTTAGTTAAAGGGTAATGGTTTTCCAAGCCCCTCATGTGCTGCTCATGTGCTGTCCCTTTTTTGTATTACTAATTTACGATTAATGTACTAGAGGTAAATGCTTCATGTTAATATACACAATAACTGGAGCAGATTAGGCACTGCGCCAATCTGTATCGCTTTAAGATAGTTGAATGTTTAGCTTAATCAGTAACTATTTTTATTGCAAAGAACCCGAGATTTTAAGAAACTTATGTATAATCTCTTTGGGGTAAAGACTTTTTTTCACCTTCCCTTTATGCTGCATTTATTGCTTAAAAAAAAGTTAGGCTGGATTCCTTTATTATAGTTGTTAGATAAGGTAGAGATATTGTCTCATGAGCCAATCATGAACTCCAGAGGTTTGTCTTTATGAGATATTATGAGCACGGCAAAACTATTTACCGAGAGAAGTATATCATATCAGTGACCCATTACCGACATCTCAGTGCAGCCTATGGTCAGCACATACCTACAAAGTAGGTTTTAAGTTAAAAACACATTCTTGTTTTATTTGTTCTAAAAGCCAATCCCTTGCACTGATGCAGTAGGACACCTCTCCTTTGTTTCTACTAAGACAGCTGGGCTGGTGGTTGGAGTGTGTGCTTGATGTGCATTGTATGTGCTTAATGATATTATCTGTGAAAAAAGCACTCATGCATGTTTTCTTTAACAATAAATATGCTGTCTGAACCAGATTTTATGTTGCACCAGATTCCAGAGGCAAAAAGATATGTACTTAATAGGGAATGTTGTGCGAGCATGAGCAACTGGTATCCACAATAAAGGTTGCAGCAGATGGGAGACATATAATAAAATATGGGTCACTTGGAGTCAAAAAGGCAACTATGGAATAATTTAGAAATGATTTAATGATGTAAGAGAGTATGGAATAAATTATTTTATTTATAACCAGAATAAGAAGGATTTTCTGGAAGGATGTACAGATTGACTTTTTTTGATGTAAAAAAATGTATTTATTTATTTATTTATTTATTTTTTTTGTGTATCCTTTTCTCCATATCGATGCTCCCTTTTATGTTCTGTACCCCCCTTCTTTGTTTGTTTTTTTGTTTTTTATCCCCCCCCTTTCCTTTACCCATTTTTTTTTGTTATTGTTAAAAAAATTCATGAAAAATAAAGAATTATAAAAAAAAAAGGTTGCAGCAGATGGGGGTGCTGTGAGCACTACATGCATCCCTTTGGATTACTCTTTCCTACAAATGCAAGCAGGGTCATCAGGAGGCTCAAGGCGAATCAGAAATGCAGGTGTTAACAGGGCTTCACTGTACATGGGAGAGGAGACCATTCCTTTACTGCACCAGGCCTAGGCGCAAACATCTTGTTGTGTTACAGGCAAATGGCAGCAATGTTGCATAACACTTTCACTGGGTTTGATAAATCAGCCCTGATATGCACTTCTCTTTTGAAAAGTCAGCAACATTTCTAGAAAGCGTGATGTTGTATTTGAAAATACCTGACATTTTTCTGACAGGGTTTTGTTTTTCGGTTATCTATATGTGTTATCTAAAATCACATATGGTGTTTTGACAACATATGAAGATGGCTGTAGCAACAACAAACATGCTGCAACTAAAAACCACGACTTCTACTTCAAAGAAAAAAATCTTTATATATATATATATATATATATATATTCGTCTAGATGACAGCACTCCAAGGAATTATATCAAAGACAAAATTATTCCTGAAGAAAATTGCAGGTTTATTACACCAACGTTTCAGTTCCTTCCTGGGACTTTCATCAGGGAAAACTTTTGTCTTTGATATAATTCCTTGGAGTGCTGTCATCTGGACTACATTTGTATATTTTAGACTGGCACCCAGGTCTCCTATTACACTCGTGGTCGTGCGTTCCAATCCAGTGTTATATATATATATATATATATATATATATATATATATATATATATATATATATATATATATATTTTTTTTTTTTTACACATATATATATATGTATATATATATATATATATATATATATATATATATATATATATATATATATATATATATATATATATATATATATATTTACAGTATACAAATAAATTGAATGTGAGGTAAGGGGACAATTGTAGTTCCCTTGGAAGTTCCGAGGAGGCAAATAGCATGTTTACTACAAGGCATATATAATTAACAATTAGTCAAGTTGAATAACATTTTATATGTACAAATAAAATATATGTATATATATTTTGTGATCCAGATAGTGTCAGCATTCCAAAGCCAAAGGGCATTCCAACACAGGGTAAATAGGCACACACAGGAACATTTTTTCAAAAAAAAAAAAAATCAACTGTTGATTCACTTTTGTATTCAAAATATGGAATGTTGTGACTGGTTTGTTTATTTAGTTCAAATTATTATTAGTTTGACTGCTTTGTTCTGTACTGATACCACTCTAAATGTGTATTTTGTAAATATCTGCATCTTTTATTCTACAATAACATCAACAATGCTAAAGTTGTCCTGCTGAGTTTCTGGAGTAGGCCAGAGTCTTGATGCTTTCAAGACAGTCAGGCCAGTGTCACGTGATAAACCGCATACAAAAGTATTAATAGGCATGGCATCCACCTGTCATGGGGCAGATTTTGGAGTGAACATGCATATTTTTGTGTTTTAGTTTGCACACAGGTGGATAGTGGATGCCATGCTTGTCACGGCATTTGTAAAGATCATATTTTCTCCTATAGCATATTTACTAGCCTTAAGACAGAAAAACAGTTGTCTCTCAATGATTCAGCTTGCTGCAGCCAATCATAATCATCTTGACTAAGACTTCAGCACTAGCATCCCAGGGAGCACTTCCAGACCCCTGCAAAAAAAAAGTTTTAAAAAAAAAACTGTTACCTTGCAACGTTAGCTACACTCGTGACACTCATTTAAAATGGTGTCTAGATCATGTTGCACTAGTGCTGGCCAATCTGTTGTCTGGTATTAAGAATATTTTTGCATTAGAAAGTTCTTTTTTCCTTTTATTTAAAGACATACTAATTAGAGTAAAAGCTAAAAAGAAAAAGGGTAAGCGATTGTAACCAGATTTGTTTGTAAGTTGTATTTCAAAGGTAGGAAATAAAGGCAAAATTAACTTTGAAGACTTTTCTGCACTTTAGGCGATATATAGTGAATAAAGTCACAGAGGAGTTCCACGACCATATAAAATATGCTTTTATACAGGTCATGGAACTCCAAGGTTACTTCTAATATCCTTATATTTTCCAACAAGGGGTACTTTATTTATTATAATACACAAGTTTTAGTGAGTCATGTGACAAAAATGACATCACTACTCACTGTTTATAACTGATGACATCACTAGTCACCATTTATAAGTATATAATTTAAAAGATATTCATGACTTTTGTTTATTATATATATACTAGACATTAAGCCCGTTAAATTAACGGGCGCTAGAGGTCCGTGGGGCACATGCACAGTAGCGCAATCCCACGGACACAGGGACTGGACGCAGAGACACTTCAACTTTATTATATAGGATATATAATAAAAAATATATATATATATATATATTTTACAAGAGATGACTGACCCACAACTTGTATCCTAGAAGCAATCAGAGAATTTTACCTTTATTTCAAGTAAGACACACTTAAAAGTTCTATGGAACAGACAACATTGTCTTACTGTCAGCCTTGCAGCTCAGATTTATTCATTGCTAAACAGTTCAGTCTGCTGGATTGAAAATCAGGTTCACTTCTGTTTCTGAATTCTTTTTCTTAGAAATGGGATTGCTCAACTAAGCTAAATAATGCATGGCAAAATCTCTATTTTTCCTGTGGCTTTGTTGCAAGATAAAAAATTCCGACATCTTTAAGTTAACCACTAGATTTCTAATATCAGATGATTAGAAAGTAAATTATTTATCTGTGGCTGAGTACTAGAATGTAAGATGCTCTATTCTTTATGGATACTGGGAACCAAAATCTGGTGTACAATCTGCATACTTATATGGACCTCTGTTCAAAAACATTTCCCTAACAAGATATTAGATTAGAAAATTTTAAAGAGAAACGTATGCATGGCATTCAAATAATGCAGCTACCAGGGACGCAGACCAATTAAATGAAGGTATTGTGCTGGTTTTTGTATGCAAAATGCATGAGAGCACACAATGTCACTACTCAAAGTTATCAGCTAGTGGAAGCAGACGCACTTACAAATGTGTGTATATATGTGTATAATACACAAAAGCCATGAATATCCTGTAAATTATATCCTTATAAACGGTGAGTAGTGATGTCATCAGTTATAAACGGTGAGTAGTGATGTAATTTCTGTCACATGACTCACTAAAATTTGTGTATTATAATAAATAAAGTACCCCCAATTGTAAAATATGAGGATATTATAAGTTACCTCGGAGTTCCATGACCTGTATAAAAACACTCGGCCTTCGGCCTCGTGTTTTTATATGGTCATGAAACTCCTCGGTAACTTATAATATCCTTATATTTTACAAGAGGGGGTACTTTATTCACTATATTATCAGCATCTGTAGTTGAATTGTAGCAATAGCACAGGGAATTTACCTTTAGTATTTCCTTCTCCTTTAACATTTATTTAAGGAGAAGTTCTGAATTAACTTGAATTAACTTGTAGATACTAAGACAATCTGTAATTGATAATTTTTTATGTATTTCATTTTTTTTAATGAAAATATTTAATGTTTTCATTGTGTGCCATGCCATTTTGTCATTTAACCCCTTAGCCATTCATTGAGATCACTAATTGAATTAAGCAGGAAGGGTCTGAAAAATAATATTGAAGGGCCTAAGGCTAAGGCCACACTAGGCGATAGCGCGGCGATTTGACTCGCGGCGACTTTTTGCCGCGACTTTTAAGCCGCAATCGCTGGGGAAACTTTTGCGCTGGCGTCTATGGGGAATCGCCAGCGTAAAAACACACGCGGCGATCTTTTTTCTATTGTCGCTCGAAATCGCCTAGCGAGGCAATTTCGAGCGACAGTAGAGAAAAGATCGCCGCGTGTGTTTTTACGCTGGCGATTTTTCGCGATTCCCCATAGACGCCAGCGCAAAAGTTTCCCCAGCGATTGCGGCTTAAAAGTCGCGGCGAAAAGTCGCCGCGAGTCAAATCGCGGCGCTATCGCCTAGTGTGGCCTTAGCCTAAAGAGAAAGATAAATAAAACAAAGAAATGGAAAAAAACAAGCCCATCGTTCAATCCACACTATGGTTGATTACCCTAGAACAAAAGGTGGTTTGGCTTTACAGTCAGGGGGAGGCAGAATAGATATTCCATATTCCATATTTCACCTCAATAATAGGCAAATAGTCTTTTCTTTTGCAATCTTCAACATGCTAAAAGATTATTGTCCTAGTTATGTCTGCAGCAGGGGCAGGCAGCCGTTCCAATGTTGGTAGATTGCAAAATCTAACTTTACTTCTTGTTGGGAGGAACTGGGAATTGTATTTCAGAAAGATCTGTGGAACCACAGTGGGAAAAAATTCTAATGTAAAATAATGGAGAAGGTAAGGTCGCATTCAGATTCAGTGAGCCGTAGTTTAGAATTATATGGAGAGGAAACATCTGAAAAGTCTGTTGGCACATAGGATCATTTCGATTGATCACTTTGACTGGGGAAAGGTTGCAGCACAGAGGAATATTAAATTATTAGCTCAAGTGCAGAAGCATACATCACATGGCAATACTATGGCTCTGTTTGTGGCCCTTTGTCAAGCCATTGTAGAGTAGACATCTGATAAGCTGCTGTCATTAACAGGGTGTGCTGCAGTATTGCTCTTTAATTGATTTTTGTTCCTTAGAAGAACAGGCTCTTTTGCCTTGCACCCAGCATCTCTGGCAACTCCAGCATGTACATTTCAGGTTACTCAACGCACTTGAAAGCATTTCAGCACTGAGCTACATTGCGTATGACTTCTCAAATTAAAGGCTTCACTAACTACCGGACATGCCTCCCTTCATGACATCAATATATAGACATAGATGCATTTTCAGGGAGCTTTTCCCTAATGATAAACACATTTATTTTGTCTGATAAATACTGTAGCTCCTACCGTGTGTTACATATTGCAACAGGTGGAATGGCCAGTTATTCGTTGAAATGGCATGTTATGAAGAGATGATGCATGTTCTTAAATGAATCATAAACAATGGAAGGTTTTCTTTACTGACCATGAATTTGCACCTGGCAATACATCTCCATCACCCTTTCTAAAATAAAGCTACCAGTGTCTTTTAACCCAGGAGTGCACCCTCTACTAATTAATGTTTGAAACTTGAGATTTGAATGAAATGTTTGTCTGCCTAAATCTGGGACCTTTGTTCTTCAGTGTAAAAATAACAAAGAGAAAAAAAACCATGATCACACATATTGTTTTGGCACATTTGGCATATGTCAGGTTTCATGCCACGCACAGCAGAACTGGTTTGTCCACAATCGCCTCCCAGTATTAAACCGTTGCTAGTGCTTAACAACACTGAACAATTCACTCATGGAATTTTACTGCCTAGTGAAGATATAAAGCTTGTTAATATATTACTACACAGAGAAAGATTTATGAAGTATTGAACATTCCTCAGGATAACAACAAGAATGCAACAATGAAATAATTGCCAAAAACAAGACTGCTACAGCTTTGCTATATATAGGCGCTGGCTGAAAGCTGTTTATTAATTTATAATTGCCTTTCATGGGTATCAGTGACAAGTTCTATGCATTTAGCACAAGAGAAAACCCATTTGACTACTTTGTTTTGTTACAGACACTGAGCATTTTACTGTATATTTACTAATGGCTATAAATGTTAATGGTTGAGACTGGTTAAAATGTTTTTTTTTTACAAGAAAATCATTTTAAAGTAGTGCCAGTGGTTAAGCATATTTCTTGCTAAATAGTTGCTGTGAGGAAAATTGCATTCTTAAATGGATATAAGAACAATCAGTAGATTTCTACATAGCTCCCTGGTTGTTGATTATCTTCATTTTAATGCATGCTGACCAATCAGCACCTTAATCAACCATCTCTTTAATCAGAGGCCTACAGCTTAAAAGGGCTGGAATAATTATGCATAAGGCTGCTGCGCCAGCCTAGTGATAAAGGAGACCTGAGAACTGTCCTCCAAAAACTTCATAAGGAGTCCAGAGTCATTGTGGTCACAGGGGGGTATTACAACTTACACAATTTGACTGTGCCAGATGAAATTGTATTAAATTTGCCATAATGAACGCAACTGAGCAGGAATTTCATCACAATCACATAAAAGTCCTTTCAAAGCTCTGCTTTTCTTACTCTTAAAGGAGAAGGAAAGTCATCCTGCACTTGGGGGTGCCAAATGTAAGGCACCCCCACAATTCACTCATGGAATTCTACTGCCTATAAATATAACAGTGTCGTTCAGCAACCTTTTGCTGAATTATTTCCTAGCTCAGCGGTTAAAATACCCTTTGAATCTGTGAAAATTCCAAGACCATTACCTGGATCAGCTATTACTATTAACATCAGTAAAAAGCATCCTGACATTTTCTTCCTATATTTGCTAGTTCAGCTGCTTCTAGGAGAGAAGTTATCTTTAACATTTTCACTGAAAAAATACTCCTTTAACCCTCCCTTCTTCTAACCTAAGTATGCACTGGTGTTGTCTATATTATTGACCAAAAAATATATATATATATCTACAAAGTAAAACAAACTTGACAGTCAGAATTAGTATTTTCATTGTAGACTTTTGTAATAGATGGGACTTTTGCATTTGCCTGTCTTACCTATTTTGCCTGTCAGGAGTGAGTCCAGTTCCCCAGTTCTCAGTGAACCTAGTCAATGTCAGGACAAAAAGTCTAATTTTTATTAGGAAACACACTAGTAATTTACTTATAAACAGACAATACTATGCCCTTATAGATCCACCATGTGTTTTCATGTTTTCAGTTTTAGCCATGTCGGTATCTTGCATAATAACTGTAAAGGACATTATACAATAAAGAGAAACATTTAGAAGCAACGTCTACATTTTATATCCTGTGGAACAGCCAAACAGGGAACACTGCCTGCCCTAGCTAATATAGTATTCTTACTTCACACTGAAACTAAATCTGCCTCTTGCTTGACTGAGACTCAGGGAGCTACTGTCCCTTTGGCACAGAAGCATTTGGTTCCTTTGTGGTCTACTTTTAGCAGAGTTTTTCTTGAGGTGGAAGGGAGGGCAATAAGAGATTGATGGGTGATAGCTGGGCTTTAGAAAGTTCATAAAAGTAGAAAATCCAAATTAAGTAACAATTGGGCAGGCTTCTGACTGAAAGAAGGCAACAAAAACTGTTTATAAAGTAGGGACATGTGCTAAGAACACAAGTTGTGGTTCTAAAATGGAGGTGAAATTGCCTGAAATTCTCAATTTTTAAAATTCATGAAAAAAGATGTATCGCTAAAGACAGAAGTTTGTGATTTGTTTGTGTGTTCTTCATGCATTTGGACACAATATGAATTAATGCAAAAAGGTTCTTTTGGTTTAAAAAAAAAACATTTGGCTCAACATGAAATAACCCTTAATATCCTGGCCCCCCTCCTGAAGTGTTTATAGTGTTTAAATCATCATAGTGGGGCTCATTTATCAACCCTGGGCAAAATTGCCCATGGGCAGTTACCTATAGCAACCAATCAGTGAATAGCTTTTTGAAACCAGCTGCAAGTAGAACAATGAATGCAGCAATCTGATTGGTTGCCCTGGGTTACTGCCCATGGGCAAATTTGGCAAGTGACTCCCTTTAGTAAAGTTAAATGTTCTGCTACAATAGTTAATAACAGTTTAGTAAGGTACATAACAGATGTTACTAGATGTAACTAGATGTTACTGGGCCCCACAGCAAATTATTGTTAGGTCCCCCAACACATACAGTGGTTGTCCTGTTTTACTAACATATGTTGAAATTGCTCTTTATTTGGGCCTCATGGGGCCCCTATACCTACTGGGCCCCCTGCAGCCACAGGGTCTGATTTCTCTGTAGTTAAGCCCCTGGTGCATAATTTATTCTAAACCAGTTCTGTTGGGTTGACAGGCTAATCTGCAAAATTAATTTTGTTCCCCCGAGAAAACAATTAAGAATACATGACCTAGGGTTTTTTAAAAGACACTGAGCTTAATTCTGCCATCTATTAATGCAAATATAACATGCCTGTCCATCTGACCTTTAGGATTATGTCATTCCATGCTATCCTATAACTATAGGTATGGGATCCGTTATCCAGAAACCCATTATCCAGAAAGTTTAGAATTACAGAAAGGCCATATCCCATAGGGGCAAATTCACGAACCTCCGAAAATTCACCAGTGACGGCTTCGTTCACAGCGCCTCACTTCACCAGGCGTAGATTCGACAGGACAACGCTAATTCACTAAAATTCGAAGTTGCGTCCAGGGCACTGAAAGCTGGCGAAGTTGCACTAGCGTTACTGCGCCAAACAAAGCGAAGTTGCGCTAGTGTTGGCTAATTTGCATACGTCGGGAAGTTAAAGTTGAATGGACGTATATGTTGCAGCAAATACATTACACTACACAAGCCCAGGAAACCTTAATAAAATAAAGTTGTTATATTGCCCTACACATGAAGCCAGTATAGTTTATGTGCCATATGTTAAGAAATTTAGAGGGGAAACCGGTTACCCCAAAAAAATTTACGCTCTTTTTCATCCTATCACCCTGAAAAAGGAAAAGACGCTAGCGTTTTTTGGGACTTAGAAACATTTTCAACAATTTTTTTAGGAAGTCCTATCTCCTCTATGCACATCGCCTGGTCTGAGGTAACTGGCAGGGGACCTTTTTACCCATAAAGTGGATCACCGTACCAGAGGCCACCCCTTTAGACTAGAAGAAAAGAACTTTCATTTGAAGCAACGTAGAGGGTTCTTCACAGTCAGGACAGTGAGGTTGTGGAATGCACTGCCGGGTGATGTTGTGATGGCTGATTCAGTTAATGCCTTTAAGAATGGCTTGGATGATTTTTTGGACAGACATAATATTAAAGGCTATTGTGATACTAAACTCTATAGTTAATATAGGTATGGGTATATAGAATTTTAATTAAAAGTAGGGAGGGGTGTGTGTAGGGATGCTGGGTTTTCATTTGGAGGGGTTGAACTTGATGGACTTTGTCTTTTTTCAACCCAATTTAACTATGTAACTATGTAACTATGTAACTACGCAAATTCACTAAGATGTGGATTTTACTGGACGTTATCTCTTAACGTTCAGTAAAATCCGCATCTTAGTGAATTTGCGTAGTTACGTCCATTCGCCAGAGCACAAATTCGCCAGATGTTAGGGAGCAAAGTACCACTAGAGCCTATCTACTTCACTAGAGAAGTTACGCCAGCGACCGTTAGTAAATTGGTGAAGTACCGAAATGACATAATGTTGGTGAATTTTCACCTGCATTAGTCACTTTGCCCTTTAGTAAATTTACCTCATAGACGCAATTTTATCCGAATAAGTCTGATTTGTAAAAATGTTTTCCCTTTTCTCTGTAATAATAAAACAGTATATTGTACTTGATCTAAACTACTAGACTTAAGCTATGAAGATCCAAATTATGGAAAGATCCATTATCTGGAAAGCCCCAGGTCCCGAACATTTTGGATAACAGGTCCCTTACCTGTACTAGCAGTGCAAAGGCAAAGGACAAAATGAATACCTATGGATTTTCAAGTGTTGGATATCTGCAATCGGTGTACTCCAAATGCAAACACTGAGGTGCTTAGCTTCAGTCTACTATCTGTTACCCCAAAAGCACAAACTTCTCCTCTGACCAGTCATATTGTACCTTTCCAAAATATCAGGGAGCTAATTTGTTTGCATTATGGCAAAGGGCAAAACATGTATCTAGGCTAGGGGGTTCAAAGCTGCTGGGCTTTAATCTGCCTCCATTTACTCCAAAATTAAAGGCCTGTCCATCTGACAAATAAGACCCCATCATGGCAAAATATTGAAGTATATATATATATGTGCAGGCTGCAAAGTTTGTTTTGTCAAAAGCCCAATTGTTTTGACAGCACCCCTGTCTTTATTCTAGAACTGAATTTTGATATTTCACTAAAGAATTTGCTTTAATGATGACTCTGCATCCTGGAAAATAGACAAGATGGGCTTCAAGGCTTTCTTTTGTTTTAAAAAGAATAAAAAAATACTAGAACAATCTTTTGTTATAAGGCAGAATTGTCAAGAGAATTTAGATACCTGCAGGGATCATTTTTAAAAAGCATGCAGGGTTGCATATCTGTTATCTAATTAGATCAGTGGCCTATATGAGCAGTTTTAACATTAGGTAAGCCAACATATGGACATCGGCACCTGGGTTGGGTGGGTTCTAGTTTGTTAGCAGAGAATGAGCAACCATGACCCTGTGATTATTACCTTTTTCAATTATAAAATGTTATCAAGCTGTACCCACAAAATGGTATGAGGGTGCATCTAGCTAGCTGTCACCTTGCATGGCTGTCTATCTATATTTCTTTCTCTTTATCTATACAAAAGCAATAGATTACACTGTCCAAGCATTCAAAGCTGCTGAGTCCCTTTACCAGAGGAAAGGCCAATCTCTTAATCCTAGTTCAAAGCAGAAGGATCAGATTTGCTGTGTGAAAATCAATGTTTTAAGGTCAAAGGAATCCACTTTGTTTTTCTCAGAAGTGTCCTATATAATGGAAGTTTTTATAAAACCTAAAAAAATAAAGAGAGACAAGGTTATTGCTTGTTAAATCATTAATGGAACCTTGTTTTAAGAGATTGCAAACATTGTAACTCTAAATGCTCCATCATAGTTCTTATCACATACCTGTGCTCTTTGGCTTTCAGACTTAAAGAACGGAAGTGGATTCATTTGAAAGCCTTATCAGCAGACATGGAACTAATAGCTAGTTGGCTTTTTCTATTCATTTCCTCGGGTCACATGGAAGACTTTCTCCCAGTGCTTTTAATAACTTATTGGGTATCCTTCAAACTCAAGCTAAAATCAGTGGCCTGCCATGGGCCCTGACATATACTGTATGCACTTACACTGGAACTTATCTGTAATTAACTTTCAAGCAACACTTGCCTGCCAGTGGGAATAGAGTTCAGTCTTGCCTGCTGTCATGGACCAGTAAGGCAAATAGTTGGAGAAAAGGAAATGGAAAGGAAATGATTTATATATTGCTTTTCTCCTGTGGGGCTCAACCCACTTTTTCAGCAGCCAAGGCATAGGCACACTGAGTATACTAGAACACCAGGAGATTAAGTGACGTGTCCAGGGCCACATGGAGTTCCACCAGGAATCAAACCAGAGGATTGAGCTGCAGTTATTCTGATAGTCTATATCAGACTTTAGAAGATAGTTCTTGTCTGTTGTCTGGCCTGTTGTTGTATTTGACCATAAACAATGGAATGGCCCTAATGGTAAGGCCATACTGGGCGTTTTGGGGAGATTTGGTCGCCTGGCGACTAATCGCCTTGTCTTTGCAGCGACCAATCTCCTGGAAAAGAACTTTCCAAGAAAGATTGTTTGTTTTAATACACACGTGTAGAGCTGAATCGTCAGATATACAGGTAGAAACAATAGAATTCTACCTGTATCTGCCGAATCAGCACTAACAATGGCCAATGTTCAGGTGCCTTCAAAGTCACCCAATCAAAATTTTACACCCAGCCTGATCGACAAGCTGACCAATAAGTCTTCTGCCGATATTGGTTGGTTCATTTCTCACCATACACGCACCAAAAATCATACCAAGTGTAACCAATTTCTATAACCTACAAGCAGCAGTTACTACTAATTGTAGTTGTAATGCACTCATCTCAATGTTGTCTACAGAAATGGCTGATCACCTCTCTGCTTTTAGATAATTTTGAACAAATTACTTATTTTCATTTTGGATCAATGTGCCAGTTAGGACTGAAAATTAACGCTGCTAGTATCCTCCATTGGCTCATGCCTAAAGTAGTTTTTTTATATATCTAAAATTGTCCTACTTTCTTTGCAATCCAGTCCTTCTTGTCTCAGGAAGATTATCTGTCATGATCTCCTGTATTCAAGAAGGCAGGCAGAACTGGCTATAATTCTAGTTACAGCCGGTCCTACTGCCAGCTAAGTTCATGGATGAGTGGTTAGCTATCACTTGTGTACTTCACCCCATTGTTTGATACTTTTGCATAAACTGTTACCTCTATAGACCGCAGTGGTGTTTTCACGAGATTAACAGTTACATGATGTTGTTTCTTATGCAACAGCATCTAGCCCTCTAGGTGACTTTTCCCCTGAAACCAATCTAGACATTGGATAAAAAGAACACTTACTGGGAACAAATAGATTAGCCAAATTAAACTACTACATATACATTAAAATATAATGTACCCTTAGTCTGAACTAAGCCGCAGAAGCTTGAATATCATATATAGAAATAAGTTCCGTTTTAACAGGCAAGGGCTGCCATGCATGGCACAGTTTGTAACAGGAGAAAACCAACCAGGTTTAAATTCTATTATAGAGATGTCTCCAATATACCTGCTGTCAGCCTCTTCCAAGCATCTCCCTCACCTTTATAAAAAAAAAAAAAGCTCTTTATTCTTACTACAGATCGTCTGCCTTTCCAGGGGAAACCTACATAGCAAGTATGTGCAAGGACAAAGGAAGTGTGCAGTGTATGTTCAAACACGAACAATGACAGATAAGGTCACTGCGTAAAAAGGGTGACAGAAATATTGTAACCAATAATACAGTTACAAGTTGTTTAATATAATAAAACTGTACATCTTAATAACATGAGATATACTGTATTACTTTGCTAAATAAAACAATATAGGTATAAAAGTAGACAGAAAAGAAGGGAAAATATCGCCAAATATCATAATATTTCCAAATATCATAATTCACTATTCAGTAGCTGAGGCAAAATAAAGACACACATGCATCAAGTTCAGCATTTCTCTCCAACTGCAATAAGCCAAATTGCTAGTTCGGGAAAATTCCTTCCTGACTTTTAGGGGCAGATGTATTAAGGGTTGAATATCGAGGGTTAATTAATATTGAAGTCGAAGGATTTTGCGCAAATACTTTGAGCAAATGATCGAAGGAATAATCGTTCGATCGAAGGATTAAATCCTTCGAATCGAATGATTCGAAGGATTTTAATCCAACGATCGAACGATTATCCTTCGACCAAAAAAGGTTAGCCAAGCCTATGGGGACCTTCCCCATAGGCTAACATTGACTTCGGTAGCTTTTAGGTGGCAAACTAGGGGGTCAAAGTTTTTTCTTAAAGAGACAGTACTTCGACTATCGAATGGTCGAATAGTCGAACGATTTTTAGTTCGAATGGTTCAATTCGAAGTCAAAGTCGTAGTCGAAGGTCGAAGTAGCCCATTCGATGGTCGAAGTAGCCAAAAAAACACTTCGAAATTCGAAGTATTTTTTCTTCTATTCCTTCACTCGAACTTAATGAAGGGGCCCCTAAGTGACAATTGAATTCCAATTTTGTAGTAAGGGCAAGGGCACATTAAGTGGATTGTAAGCACCAATTTACTCTTAAAGGGAAACTATCACGAAAATGAAAATTTAATATAAGCTTAATCATACTAAAATAAGAAACTTTCTAATTACAGTCAATTAAACATTCTGCATTGTTTGTGAAATAATCAAGTTTATCTTCACTATCCCTCTCTCAGCATCTGTTTCTCTTCATTCTGTCTTCATGCAGCAGTTGGGTGTCGGATATTCATTGACAGTTAGATCCAATGGGGCAAATTCACTAACCTCGGAAAATTCGCCAGCTACAGCTTAGCTCACATCGCAACACTATGCCAGGCGTATATTCGCCAGGACAACGCTAATTCACTAAAATCCAAAGTTGCCTCAAGGGTGCAGAACACTGGCGAAGTATCGCTAGCGTTACTGCGGCAAGCGAAACGAAGTTGCGCTAGCGTTAGCTAATTTGCATACGGAAGTTAAAGTGGAATGGACGTATATGTTGTAGCCAATACATTACACAAGCCTGGGAAACCTTAATAAAATAAAATAGAGTTGTTATATAGCCCTACACATGAGCCCACTGTGGCAGTATGTGCCATATGTTAGGAAATGTAGGGGGGAAGCCGGCTACCCCAGAAAAAATGTACTATCTTTTGCAGCCTATCACCCAGAAAAATTAAAAGTCGCCAGCGTTTTTTGGGACTTAGAAAATGTTCAACTATTTTTTGAGGAAGTCCTATCTACTCTATTGCACTTCACCTGGTCTGAGGTGGCAAAGGCAAGTCTGGCACAAGAGGTAACGTTCAGTAAAATCCGCATCTTAGTGAATTTGCGTAGTTACGTCCCTTTGCCAGATTGCAACTTCGCCAGGCATAAGGGAACGAATTACCGCTAGAGTCTATCTCCTTCGCTAGCGAAGTTACACCTGTGCCCATTAGTAAATCGGCAAAGTAACGAAATGATGTCACGCTGGCGAATTTTTGCTAACGTTAATCACTTTACCCTTTAGTAAATTTGCCCCAATATGTCTAATGGGGGCGGGGCTCCTTTTGCCTAGAAGATGTATTAGAGCTCACTCTATTAAAATCATCAGACATCATGTCTCTCTACATGCAGGATTTGTGCTATCAGGCAGGGTATTTCACAACTTCACAGCTCTCAACCCTTTTTGCACCTTTTTCCAGTGGCACATTAGACTTTTTCCACCTGCATAGAAACACAGTTCCACTCCTATTTCTACTCTAAGTACACACTTTAACATTTCTCCATAGACACCTGCTACATGTGTGCAATAATGAGCCAATATCATGCCTGTAAGTGCACCGGGATCATGGACAAACAGATCAGAGAAAAAGTCTAGTGAACCACTAGCCTTAAAATTAAACCTCCTTTTTCAGTGGTTGTCCTCAGGTCTATTAAAAGAATCTACCGGTGAACAGAGCACAAAGAAATGGACATACTATTGTTTTTAAATTTATTACATTCAATGATAGGCCCAAATTACAAATTAAGGGACACAAACCGGCTGAAATGTATTACTGAATGGGTGAGTTTCTATAATCAAACTGAGGCCATGTATGATTCATGGCTTCCTATAAAATAAGATCAATCGGAATTCTCTAACCAAAGACCAGATTGTATTTTTCCATTCTCTCTAAATCAAAAGTAAGAATTCAGTTTTTTACTAATGCACATATCAGCTGACCAGACACAGACTGATTCAGTACAGTATCAATACTTCAGACAATTGTATCGAAAAATGCATTTTATACATTGTTAATAAAACACAGCTGTCAAAACAATTTCCTCTCTCAGTGCTGGACTTTTATATAAATATTTACCGATCAGGCATTCTCTTCATTCGCTATTAAAGAATCAGCAAATTGAAATGTTGCAGTTAAAATAGTTGCTGAATAGTGAAAACAAGTAAAGCATAGTCTTTTGTGTTTAAAATATTTCAAAAGCACTGACCTAGTTACAGAAAATAAAATCTCTTTTGCTGTCCTATAACCCTTTGTAGTATGATTTTTTTATGCAAGTACTGTACATAGCTCTAACCATGTAGCTCCTTTTTGCAACTGTGGCACAACCTCCAACTTTTGTTGGAAAAGAAGACGCATACTATTTGATAATATTTGTGCCCAGTTTATGACACATAGTTGTTAAACATGATTCATCCTGCAGAAGATTGGAATTTTTTATTATTATTATTTTTAAATAACAACAGCACAGAGTTAAAGGTACAGGTATGGGATCATTTATCCGGAAGACCATTATCCAGAAAGCTCAGAATTTCGGAAAGGCTCCCATAGACTCCATTTTATCCAAACAATCTAAATCAGGTAGCCCTCTCCACATGTGCTACACATTAGAGTCAGCAGTGTGTATGCAGCTGGCAAGGCATATGCACCATGCCATCCACAGAACATCCCCCCAACCATATGGTGGCATAAAAGTGTACTGAATTTTGAGTTTTGATATATCTTCCCCATAGTGTTGAGACTTTGCTAAAGAAATTAACAGCTGTTAATGCAGTTCAGGCTTTTCCAAATTATTTCACAGATATGGGTGCCAATTTTCCTAAGTGAAAATTAAAAATATTTTGTCTTCTGGTTGGTCTAAAGTCAAAATAAATAAAAAAAATATTAGACTGGAAATTCACGGCTTCACTCATATCGTCACACTTCGCCAGACGAAAATTCACCAGGACAACGCTAATTCACTAAAATGTGAAGTTGCGTCCAGGGTGCCAAACGATGGCGAAGTTTCGCTAGTGTTAATTTGGCAAGCAAAGTTGAGCTAGCGTTGGCTAATTTGCATCGGACAGGAAGCTAAATTTCAATGGACGTATATGTTGCAGCAAATACATTACACTACACAAGCCCGGGGGAACCTTAATAAAAGAAAATAGAGTTGGTATAATGCCCTACATATGTGCGATTATTGGGAATTTTCAAATTTTTTTTGAGGAACTCCTATCTACTCTATTTCACTTTGCCTGGTTAGAGGTGGCGAAGGCAAGCCTGGCGCAAGAGGTAACATTCATTAAAATCCGAATCTTAATGAATTTGCGTAGTTACGTCCAATCTCCAGAGCGAAAATTTGCGTTGGCGTTAGAGTGTGAAGTAGCGCTAGAGTCTATCTCCTTCGCTAGTGAATTTACGCCAGTGCCTCAAAGTCCCGAAATGTAGTTACGCTGGTGAATTTTCGCCAGTGTTAATCACTTTGCCCTTTAGTAAGTTTGCCCCATAAGGCTTTGCTGTAAAAAAAAAAAATATTAGCATTTGTATTTGGATTGTCCCATGTTGAAACACCATCATTTTAAGTATTAAAGTCTGCTTGTATGAGGCACTGTGCTCACACACAAACCAAGGGCATACATACATGCTAGATATATGCCATAAATGGACAGAGCAACTTCTTCCTGCTACACTGAGAGACTGCATTTTGTTCCTGTCATGTGATCAGTGATTGACGCACAGAACATCACAAAATGGTGGCTCAAAGTAACAGATGTAAACGGGCAACGTGTACTGATATGTATTTTAGAATTTAAAATACTCTTCTCCTTTGAATATACTGTAAATCGGTTACATTTTATTCAACACATAGTTATCCTTTAACCAACAAGAAATTTAGGTTGTTTGATAAGATACATCTGTCAACGCAACTGAAATAAGCAGTAGAACCTTCTCCTGCGGTTTACCTTTTTTATTTAAAGTCTCAAGCGCCCAATATTCATTTACATTTCCCTAAACTTTTCTACAGTTGAAATCGTGTACTGTTCAGATCTGACCTTTTGTTTTTATGCCACAATGAAGTTTATGTTTTGTCTGGCAACAATGTGTTTATTACCAACATTTCAGTGCTGTTTATTGGGTAATAAATACGCCATGGTACATCATTTGTAAATAATGACAATATTATAAAGAAAACTTTAAAATATTGTTATTTTTTTTTAGTGAATTTCCTCCACAGAAGAAAATAATCGTATTACAGACATAATGGTATAGAGAGTAAAGACATTGCAGGTCTTGCATGTTCTTTTCCAAAACGATGTGAATTTTGTAACTGTGTGTGTATCAATACGATCTTTCATAACATACAAATGGAAATGTTTGAATGTAGATCCCATAAGGTGAACTCAAGATGAACCACAGTCGCTTGTCTCTCATACTTGGAACCATGTCTGGATATCACTCACTTTTTGCCTTCCCATCAGCAGATTGTATGTCTGTTTATGCAGACAGGGAGAGGTTATGAAGTATGACCTTTCACCTACCACAGAGAGGATAACTGAATTAATCTCCTGCCAAGCTAATGATCGTTAGGGACATAGCATCACTAGGTAAGTGGTAAGCTCCTTCACACAGCTGACACCAGATATAAATAAGCCTCGACTTGCATGGAGGCTGCTTTTTGTTTACATCCAATTATTTTCCTATAATCTGTGCGTGTGTGAATTTTAAAGTGGCCCTGTATTCCTATGATAATGGCAGTGTACAACAAACTGGTTACACGTATGTAGGGAAATACATCAATGTCTTTGTAGACCCGTGCCAGTAATTTACTAAGACACAAATGTAGTTCTTTCAATTATCTACGGAAAACTGCATGTCGGAAATGCCTCATACTTTACCCTTGATCTGGCACTTCATAAACTAATAAGGATACAGAATGCTAGAAGTCATGCCCCGTCCCATGCATTACAGCTTTGAATCATTAAAGAAGAACTAAACCCCCCATTGCGATAAGTCCCCATTGGCCCCTTCCCAGCCTCCTCCCTGCATAGTCTTACCCCTGAATTCTTTCCCCTCTAGAAATAGCGACGGCAAATGCAGAGTGAGAGCAGCGGAGCTCACGGGCACCATCTTCTTCTCTTCGGTAATCTTCGTGTCTTCGAAGCTTAAGCTAAAATTACCAACCTCGATTAGCGCTTCTCCTATCAGAGATGGGGGCTAACAGAGCCCACACTCTGGGTAGGGTTGTCACTAGGCCGGTATTTAACCAACATAGTTGGTAAATCACCAGGACTGGTATTACAAATTTACGCGCAATGCACTTGTACTTGTTGGTAAATTTGTAATACACTGTAAAGCACTCAGTACCTTCTCTGCACCCTTCTCCACCTTGCCAAATCTTTTATCCTTACACACCCATTTCCCACCCTATGATAGCACCACTATGCTGACATTACTGCCTAACCCCCAGGAGCGTTTCTGCTTTTACTGCTGCCAGAGGCGGCGTTCGGAATGCCGCCCGTCACACTTACCTAGAGATCAACGACGGGGGTCCGGAGGAGGCCGCATCGCTAGCGCAGAGAGCAAAATTGAGCTCTCTGCACTAGAAAAGCCAATATTTCCAGTTTAATATATGAAAATTCGGCCCTTAAAGTTGCCAGGAGTTGCTTTTCACCTTGCCTCATGGCAGAAACGCCCCTGCTGACCCGCATATGTAGGCAATAAAAAAGGTGCGTAAAAGCACAGGTAAGCAAATATATGGAAACAGGTTCAAGGCAGATATTTAAATGCTTAATAATTATGTTTTCTATACAACAAAGGAAGCAAGCAGCTGGCTAGACATAAGAGGCAACTACAGGTAAATCTGAACATCGACCCAGGTGGAGAATTCAGACAATATGTCAGAAACATTTTTAAAGAATAAACTAGAGCGAAACATGAATCAGAATCAGAGTTAAAAACCAGGCCATGGTCAGCATACAGAAACCAGAACCGGTAATATGCTTGAGAAGTCAAGATGAAGTGTTACACTCTGTACAACTCACAATAACCAGGCACTGCATACTCAGCCTGAAAGCAAGCCAGCAGTATCTCATTTTTTCTCAGGGCAGAGAGAATTTTAGTAATGGAGGAGAGAGCCTTAAAATATTGTGCAGGCCATGTCGTTCTGCACATTTACATTATGTATAAGGGTCAGTCCATACGAGCAGATTCGGGGAGATCAGTCACCCCAGGGACAAATCGCCTCTTCTTCGGGGGCGACAATCTCCCCAAACTGCCTTCCTCCTGCCCTCTGGCAGCTAAAATGAAAGTCGCCTGCGGCAATTCACATGCGGCTCTTCATTTTCCGCTATCACTGGGACCTGGCCACTCTTTACTGAGTTGGCAGCATACTGGCTTGTGTATGAGACTAAAAACTGCAGCCTCCACAAAGATATCTAATCACAACTAGTTGAGATATCAGTTGGGCAGGCTGGACCACACCCTTGTTCAAAGACCACATTGGCCTGTGGAAGTTGTGTTTTCATGAGTCTACATGATGACCAAATGTAATCCAAGTTTGGGCGACTTCGAAATACAAAGTGACGTGTGTGCCATGCCGCAGGCGACTTTTCATTTTAGCCGGCGCAAGACAGAGGTAAGGCATTTGGGGAGATTGGTGGCCGCAAAGACAAGGCGACTAAATCTCCCCAAATCGCCCAGTGTGACCTTACCCTAAGGTTGCATAATAAAAAGATCTGCATGTTTGATGACATTACACTTAGCAGACATTACAGCTTTATGATCCAGTTGCAGAATGAATGATTCTTCCATAAACCATGCAAATAAGTCTATGAAATTCCAAGCCAGCATTGTAGCAAATAGACAAATATGGAAATTCAACATCTATTACCTGTGGTTATCAATAATTTAAATATAAAAGATTACTATAGATCCATGTAAAAGTATTTCCTTTGACTTTGTTTAGTCCAATATATGCCAGTGAATTGTGCTATGATGATTAAAAGTGGACAGTGCATATTATAAGAAGATACTAAAGACCCACAGAACATTATACATCTGAAATGTAAGCACTGAATTTGTACCCTACCAGCACATGTGCTTGCTCCGTTTAAATTATTTTTGTGCTACAGCATTTTTCTGTGCCCAGTTAAAGGGGAGTTCTGCTTAGCTAACTTTAATTAAACCAGCTGATGGCTGACTAGTAATATGTTCTTATACATGCTACAGCCTGCACTGACTTTTATGTAACCATGTGGCATGCAGTTAAAGTAATTACTTATCGACCATGCAGAATGATTGATTTATAGATGTCAGTTTTAAAGGGATGCCATGACAATCCTAACACTGTAAAACCAAATACCTATAAAATATAGTACATGGCGGCAATCTTCTATATGCAGCAGTAATCCCAGGAGCATGGGGATTTTATACGTGTCAATTAATTTGGCTTTGTTTTTTTCAGTTTTTTGATTTCCGTAAATTTAAAGGAAGCTACGTTTTAAGTTTTGGGAACGTTTAAAAAAAAATCAGCAAATAAAGTTGAAGCTTTTGGTAAACCAATAGCTTGATCGTTCATGGCCTTTTGGCTAAGATGAAGTGTTTATCTGTTCTTATCAGGAAAAGCCTCTTGTGGTGAGATGGAGAAACTCTTAGGGTAAGGACACACTGGACGATTTGTCGCCCACGTTTTTAAAAAGCAAATCACGGCGACATATCGCTCGTTTTGTCTCTGAACAAAACCAAATGAAAGACGCCAGCTCCTGTGCCCACAGCGCGTTTGTGAATCGCCTGTAGCTCCAAAACGCACTGAGACCCTTTTCCGAGCGATTTATCAGAAATAGCATGTACTTAGAAAAGCACTGAAATCTCCTAGACACGCACACACATACAGATAAGTAGCAGCAATTGTATTCAAATTACAATGCGAACGCAATGACGCAAGAACACAAGAACGTAAAGACGCCAGGTTACAGCGGGAAGCACAAACCGTTTCCGGTTTGGGTGGAGCACGTACCGCACAGAGTAATGGGATACAAATCGCTCTGTGCCAATAGTCGCTGTGAATCGTCTGTTCAAAAAAGACGATCGTCTTGTCGCCGCAATTTACTTTTTTAAAACGTTGGTGACAAATCGTCCAGTGTGTCCTTACCCTTAAACCTCTGGCCAGGAGCCTCAGCATTATGAAAGCCCGAGGTGTTGTGCCCCCTATAGGGAGTGCCTGACTCATGACTGGGTCTTGCACATTGCATAATGCTCTTTATGGCTTTTATTTTGCTTTTATTCTTTGCTCCGGTCTTTTGGCCAGCAAGAATTTTTTTTGTTCAGCCTCTGGCCGGAGCTGTACCACAGCACCCTAAAGCACTTATTTTAGCACCTTTTTATGCACTTATTTATGTTTTGATATGTGTGTCCATTAAACATAGGTCTTTTGCAGGTGCCCAGTTTGTCCTTTTGGGCTCTGCCCCAGGTTATTGGTACACAGGGGGAACCCTGGGACTCTCCCTAGCCATGAGGCAAAGGAGAGTCTGAAGACCCTTGCCCCCTGTGCCTTTTGTGCCGGGGGGTAAGCGATAACGGGCTCACTCTATCTTTTGTGCCTTTTCAGAGCCTTGTGGCCCGGGGCTCTTGAGTATTTGGAGCCCAGGCCTTCGGATAGGACCTCTCCTTTTTTTCTGCACAACTGATTTTCAACATTTTGTAGAAAAAAACAACACTGAATTGTGCTGCTTATTTTAAATGTCAGGGCTGCATGTGAGTGATAGAGCTTAAGACATGTATTGCATTGCGAATCTTTCAGTCTGTAATTGTTTGGTTTTTGTTCATTCACTGCTGTCTTACTGCCCCTTGAATGGGCTGGGCATAAATAAGAATATTGTTGTTTATTGTCTAAATTGAGTATTCAGAGATAGGAATTGTGGGTGAAAAATATATAAAACAGTATGATTAAAGATGGACAGCTGCTGAAACGTGTAAAAATACCTCTGTATTGTGTGAACCAGTGAACCAGTAAATCAATAAAATATGCAAATGTATTTCATTGACATTGCCCACAAAAGCTGCTATTCATTTTTATGTGCGCCTAGGCTTCAATAAAACCCTGTATATTCCAGCAAATCCAGCAAGTTTTCTCTAACACATGTATACACAAAACACCACAAAGGTTCAACCTTAAGATTCCTCTTCTAGGTAAAGATTTAAAACCGATAAAAAATTTAGATTTTTTTGGCAGATATTGCAGCACTTAAGAAAAGCCAAGTGAAATATTGATACTAAGAATTAGAAGCTGTATTAAATAAAGACAACAGTGAATAATGACACCTACTTGAAAGGCTGCATGCACTGATGGTTGGACCACAATCAACTCGTGAATTCTCAGGCTCATTTAAAAACATGATTAGGTTTGTTCAGCCAGCGTCAGGCTGAAGAAAAGCAAGAACCTGATTGGTTTCTATTTCAATAGTTACATTTTGCCCAGTGTTTGTAGTAGTGAAGCACATTGCCTTCTATGTAAGCGATTTCATTAGATGATGTTTAAAAAAGATTACAATTTTGTAAAAACCTTTATATTTATTTCTTTATGAATGCACCATCAAATGCACCTCTGGACCAGAGGTTTTCAGACTTTTTTTTTGTTCAAATGAGGTCCATCATTTGAACCATATTTCCAGGACTATCTAAGACAGAAAATAAGTCTTAACTCCAAGGTTTTAAACACCTCTTTCACAGCTGGCTCTATATTTTACCAAACTGTCCTCAAGGCTCGCCCCCAGCCAGTTTAGAAACCACTACTGTAGCCACAAAGCAGAGGAAAATAAAAAATAGAGACAGGATTAAATAACAATCATCAAAAGCACCCCAATAATTACAGATCACATCAATATGCCTTGCAGAAATAACAATTTGGGAAAGAGTCAGTTCTCTTGTTACGGTTTCATAAACTTTGACCCATAATTAACAGTGCCTGTACTTTGCTATAGTAAAGGAGAAAATGAAGCATCGGGGTGGCTATAGTGATGGCAGTGTTATTTGTCTTTGTATCACAGGAGTCCCCAACCTTTTTTACCCGTGAGCCACATTCAAATTCAAAAAAGAGTTGGGGAGCAACATAGGCATGATAAAGTTCCTGTAGATGACAAAACAGGGCTGTGATTCGATATTTGGTACCCTCTATGTGGACTGGCCGCCTACAGGAGACTCTGTTTGGCAGTACATCTGGTTTTTATACAACCAAAACTTGCATAAAAACCAGGAATTCAAAAATAAGCATCTGCTTTGAGGCCACTGGGAGCAGCATCCAAGGGGTTGGTGAGCGAAATGTTGTTAGCGATCTACAGTTTGGGGATCACTGATGTATCAGATAACCTCTTCAAGGTCACAAAGAGCTCACATTTGTATTAGTTGCTGGAGTAACAATGTCACAGTTAGAGCTATCACACTCTCTGCCTTTTTATTTCATAACCTTTGTGTGCAATAACTTTGGTATCACTTGAGAAAGAACCATGTAATGACATGAAACATTTCTGTGTTTTTTGGCCTTTGTTCTACTATGCAGTAAGAATATTACATTGTATAAGGCCTGAGAAGCTGTCATTTTTTTTTCAAGTCGAGTCTCTTGAAGATGTTTTGTTATCGACACCAGAATAGTCAGTTATTGAATATGATATGTCCCTCTGCTAGCACATCTCTTGCTGACTCATCTATCAGATCAGGTTAGCACTAAAGTATCTTAGATTGTGGCCGAGATGGTAACCTATTTGCAATAATGTTCTGCTACAGACCATGGATTATCTAGAAGATATTTCTGTGCTGCATCTGCAATTCAATAGGCAATTCCATTGACTGAATGCATACTTGTATTTTCCACTTCTCTACCAAAAATTAGCACAAAAGTACGGATGAGCAAAGTTTTTTTTTACCGCATACAGTTTTGCAGCCATTTTTTTGAACAGTGGCAACATTTTCATGAATCTTTACTGGAATTTAGTCTGAAAAATCAGATTTCAACAGATAGCAAAGTATATGCTCAGATGCACAGCATCACCCCTGGCCACCCTTAAGTGGCCATTCTGATGCCCCCACCCCTTAAATCTACATGTATAATTTGCTACTCTTGATTCCAATATTAATTTCAAATATATTTGATGATGTCACTAATCCCATGAAGCTCTCTGTTTAGGGCACTTGAAGTGCTGTGTTTTGAAGCATCCCAAACATATAATGTTATTTCCCCCGTATAGATTAGCATTGCAATAAACTGATGGGAGATTTTACCAGTGGTTTTTATGAGAAATGAACCTAAAGAATGTTAATGTATAGGAAACTATACTATCAGATGATTTTACATGTGCCATTGCTCTAAAGATTGTACAACAGTAATAGGCACCTGTCCATACCTTCCAACATTAGAAAAAGGGAAAAATATTGCAATTTCTTGACTCAGCCCATTTTTGTGGCCACACCCCCCAAATACCATGTCCATTTTACAAAATTTGGGAGGTTATGGAAAGTATGAAAACATTTCTGGGGAGTTTAGGGTCATATGTTATGCGCTATTTCAGTTTTGCTATTGAAAAATTGGTGAAATTGCCTTTTAAGTCTCAGTTCCCCCAAGAGATTTGTTTATCTAATTAGTTACAATTGTATTTTTGCTTATCTTAAATAGTTACAAAGTATCTACAGTATGTGCAGGTGCTGAGTATTTTGGGCTCTGTGTCAAAAGCCTCTTATTTAATTAAGTTTCAGACACTTTGTACCTTTGGCGTTACTGCAGGAGATCAAAGAGAAACAGGACATTTTAATAAAAATATGGGACTGAGCTGTCAAAACCGGGACTGTCCTGGGCAATTCTGGATATTTGGGTTTTATGCCTGTCACTGGGTGCCTAAAAAGCATATTTTTGTATAAAACAAGGGGTGTTATATTTGCAGGGGGGTCCAAAGGGCCAAAAGACAGTTCCTTATGTGCTTTCCTGAGCAATAACATCATAATGTCTATCCTACAATTATCTGTACAATATAAACAACAAACAATAATAAAAAAAAATAAATAGAAAGGTTTATTCCTGCATTCACTTGCCAACCTTTTGCTGCCTGAATGAGTTAATATAGAATATAGTACAGATTATGTGACAGGTCACTTATCTTCAAAGAATGTGAGGGTATCAGTTTCCTCCCATTTAATTAACTCATTGCTTGCTGCCTTTTGTACCTACTATTTATTCAGCTCCATTGTCCAAGGTGACTTTGCCTTTGCATTACAAAGCCATCCTGGCCCGGTTGGAGCCACCTTGTCTGCTGAAAATATGATTTCCCCTGTATGTTGAGGTATTAATTCCAGGGTTTCTGAAAAAAAAAACTTATTTCTCCTTTACTTAGAATTTCTCAAGGATAAATAACAAGTCAGCCCCCTAGGCAAGGACTAAACTGTTTGGTTTATTAGTAGTTTATTAACATCTGAGACTCACTGATGGGGAACCAGCAACATTTGCAATCGCTGAAGTGTGTCCAGAATGTATTTAAATTGTTAAATTTCCCATTAACGTTTGATTGTCTTTACAGCACTAGAAGTGCGAAAGGTACATCAGAACTTCCAGAAGTGATTATGATTTAATAGCTAAAATAACAGCACATTTCGATTGAAGAGCCTCTTTCCTCATTTGTATGCAAAACAGAGGGAATCCTGTTTCACTCATAAAATGTCAGGTTGCTTGCATACCCCATAGGCTGAAGCTTACCCACTGGGTTTTTAGGCAGATCCAGCAGGTCCAAACTGATATTCTACATAGGCCCTGGCATTCCGAATATACAGAGGTCCAAACAGCCCCCCCCCCCAATAGGCCCTGGCATTCCAAGTATACAGAGGTCCAAACAGCCCCCCACGGGCCTAATAAATAGTGACTGTCTATTGCATCCTACAGTAGCCCATCTGGCATTTGCCATAACTCACAGATTGCCAGTCTGGGCCTCACAAAAGCACCCCATGTGCCGTAACACTAAAGGCAACAATATAATAATGTAATATGTATAGAGTATCTCATCCCATTAGTTTACTTGGAACGTGACTTACTGTACAAAAATATTGGAACTTAACCATTTATATCTATTTTCCACAATCCATAGCCAGTGTATAGAGTATGAGAAAGATGATTGTTTAGTTAAAAATAATAAAACATATGAGTGAAATATATTTGTTCCTAAAAATGCTGAGTATGGAGCTTGGTATAAATGGAAATCTGCTATGAAATGATTGCTGGCATTACTATAAAACAATAAATGTAGCCAATATGAATTGCAATTTCTCAACTGTCTCTTCTTATGTGGCCAGACAAAACTGTTATGGCATCGCTGTGATTTCACAGCCGGCTTGAAAAACATTCTCTCCTGTTAATGTAAAATATCTGCAACCATAGTCTGAGTTGTGGTCAGAATTTAAAGATTTTACAACATTTTCTCAGCTCAAGATTGATCATTGTAAAAGAAGACAATGCAAGACAGAAAGAGTAGTGCAAAAAGACATGTATGTTTAAGACAGTTGCAATAAGGCTGAGCATATAATATTGCTTTTTTTGTATAAATAATTCAATATATCAGTAATCTATGCAATAAAATCCAATTCTACATAGCAATGTTGGTAAGTGAGCCAACAGGCATGTAGTTACAGGACCTGAACTGGAAAGGTGACAGAATGTACACTAAATCCAGTAAAACAGGTAGTTGCTAAAGACATGGGCAAGCCTAGCATGTTCAGTGAAAGGGAAAATGAGTTATGTGTCTTTGTACCACTGGGTGACATGGACAAGTATCAAATGTATAGTATGCATTTAGTTAGCATATCAGAAAGCACAAGATATCTCCAAAATCTCATTTACTTCTAAAACATTATGACAAAGGTAATGATTTTGGAGGGGAACCTTGAAATGCAGATTAATTGGCCAGCCACCAGAGTAATGTAATTGTTGACTTGCCTTTTATTATATGGACAAATACTGAGAGTATATGCCATTAAGGTGCAGTTCACCAATGTTGACTTAGGGCCACCTATATACAGTACCATTGTTTAAGCAAGTGAATGGGTGTTTTTTCTTGGCATCAATTCACTGTGGGATTTCACAGTGAATTGATGTGTGGTGAAAAAATTCGCTCATCACTAATCATCATGTGAAAATAAATGAAACCCTGAACATGTGGTACGGTATATTGGATAACTAAATAGAAACGGATGGAGAGGTCTAAACCACAGCTTCCTAAAATACTTGGCAGCCCCCAATCCCACCTATATCAATTAGTAGCTTTAGGGTGTCCACCCTTAAGGACCATGAGAGTAAGATTGGAGGGTTCACACTTATTTACCGTCCTCAACATTGTTTGAGCTTTAGCTTTGTCTGAATGTTCCTTTTTTTTTTTTTTTACTTCTTTTCATACTTAATAATTATTCTATTGTTTTCCTTAATTAACTGGTAGAAGAAAAGTTTATTGAACACATCTATGCATTGACATTTGATTCGATAATATCTATACTTTTCTAAATGTTGCAAATAGTGAATCCCTTCTTCCAAATCCCTGTAAAAAGTTTTTAACACTTGGCCATGAGGGTGGTAGAAATTTTACATTTTTACATGTTAATGATAAATAACAGAGAAATGAACAGGAGCCTTTATATTGTACATTCCTGGGGGTATATTTATCAAAGAGTGAAGTTAGAGATCACCACAGTCCGCAGAGAGAAATACCGCCACTCTCTATTTATTTGTATGGGATGTTTTTTAAAGGCATATTTATCAAAGGGTGAACTTTCACTTTCACCCTTTGATAAATAGGCCTTTAAAAATCCCATAGTAATGAATGGAGAGAGGCGGTATTTTACTCTGCGGACTGTGGTGATCTCTAACTTCAATCTTTGATAAATATATCCCCTGGACTCAACCAGTCAAGACTGGGAGTTACAATAATATTATACATAAATGTTTACATACAAACACACAGTATAAATCAGCTATATATCAGAAAAATAAATAGTACATTCACCTGTTAACTCACCAGTAACTCACATGCTTGCCCTGCTTGTTCTGCAGCTTCTGGAATGCAGTTCAGATATACCTTTATCTGTACAGCCAGAGACAGAAACATAAAGGCCTTATTTGTTTTTTGATATTTTACCCATAGCAGTAAAGACAGTGTTATCACTTTACTAAGCAACCTCACACTAGGCTCTGCCATAAGTCTACCTGCCTTCACCTGATGGCTTGCCAATGTAGCAGAAATGGAGCTGGCATTTCTTTCCGCAGGGCTGGACTTGTTGTTAGCATTTGGCGAGGGGGAATTTTCTCATTGTCTCTTGTAATCATCTCTTGGAAAATATTTAGGTCAGACTCAGATGTCCAGCTCATAGGTCACAGCAGACTGGACAGAGTGAAAGGGAAATACTTTTGCTGCACTAGTAAACTTAAGGCCTTTGCCTTTGCATCTTTAATTATCATTTATTGTCCATCTAATGGAGATAAACAACCCAAGATTACCTGGTGTAATGAAAACGCCTTTCTTTCAGATTTTCAGTTGAGTAAAGGTGGCCATACACGGAGAGATCCGCTCGTTTGGCGATGTCGCCAAACGAGCGGATCTCTCCCCGATATGCCCACCTTGAGGTCAAAGCAGGAAGAAGATCGCGTGGAAGAAGATGTCGTCTGTGAACTCCCTGGACTGGACCTGCGCAGAAGGGTAAATAACAAGTTAGGGGCATTTGCCCAGTGGGACGGGTAGGCCAGGGGGGAGGAGGAAGGGTGGGCAACACACGGGAGGGGGGGGGTTTGCGCCGACTAGGTTTCCTTCCCCTTTAAGTATTTGAAACAACATTATTCAAAATGCCTGAATGAGAGAAAGGATTAAAGTGATACTGAAAGTGAAATGCTGCTCTTTAAAATATTAATGTACATTGAAAGCTATCTATAGGTTATGTTGATGGTTTTTGCTGATAGGTCTGCTTTTTGGAAGTTACTTGAAGTTCTAGGGAAGAGCTTTTCATATGAAGCATAAAAAAGTGGTGTACAGGTGATACCTTTATTGGCTAACTAAGATGATAATCACAGCAAGCTTTCAGAACATTGCAGTTCCTTCTTCAAAGCTGATTACAATGAAGCTATGTTGGCACTGACATATATACAGCATTTTGTTTACAAAAAAACTGTGAGGGACAAAAGGAGAAACAACACATAAGCATAATTTGTATTACAAGTAGGGACAGATTTACAGTGAGATGGGTTATGCAAAGTAGTCCAGACTAGGTACAAATTAGACCTAAGGTGTGAAGTAGATAACAGATTCCTGTAGTAGTTTTTTGTCTCCACAGAAAAAATTAATGTATCTGTATCTAGTCTTGGTAATTTGCCAAAAATTCCTGGCCTAAATTTAGTCCTGTTTTCAGACTCCGAAAGGTTTGCATACATTTGTATTCCCACACTGCAATTATGCGATTATGTTTTATATATTTTTAATATGGTGAAATAAAATAATGGCATGGGTTATTCTGTCAAGGGTACATTACTTGTGTAAGGTAAAGATGGAACCTGAAACGACTGTGCCAATGATTAATTGCCCTAGGGCACAAAACACATAAGGCTTTTTATTGACTTGCACATTTAATAAAGATTTTTATCCTTTTTATACTTGGTTGCAGTCCTGCCTTCCCAGTTCCTGGCTATGCTCTATTATTGTCTACTCCTGTTCTATCCCTGCATTTTCCAAATTTTTTTTGCCAAATAATCTTTGCCTGATTTAATCATCCAAGTGACGAAGCGTTTAACGCAATCTTATTGTTTGGTCCTTGCCAAATATACCTCGCCATATACAGTATATAAAGCAAATAAGGGAATACAGGGTTATGGAAGATAGCTCATAGTACAAGTTGATCCAGGGACTAGTCTGATTGCCATCTTGGAGTCAGGAAGGAACTTTTCCCCCTCTGATGCAAATTGGAGAGACTTCTGCAGGGGGTTTTGCTTTCCTCTGGATAAATTAGCACTAGGCAGGTTATATATGGACTTGGAAGGTTGGACTTGATGGTTTCAACCAAACTTACTATGTTACTATGATACTATGAATTAGGGCAGACCTGACACATGAAGACCATGTCCACAGTCTGATGTGGTCTTCACCCAAAGGAATTTTACTCTCCTACCAATAGATATCTAAATAGCCCTGATAAGATATGGGCCAAGGAGGTCATTATTTTGGCTCCCTGCACCCAATAGACTGCCAACTTGGTTGAGTGTCTGAGAGTAACCAGACTTTTGCTGTATATGACAACTTTACAATAATGAATCTCATGCATAGGGGTTATTATTATACCAGTCTATCAGTACAGCAGCTTATTTTGGTTTCCCACTCCTTGAGGTCATCACATTGCACTAGCTCAATGTGTATGGGTTGCTAAATGTCCTAATTAGGTAGGCTTGAATAGAGATTAGTGCCCTTTTAGGGTTGTCAATTTCAAGGGCTGGTCAAAGATAAGGATAAAGAACTTGGCCTGACAGTTTTTGAGGTATGGATCTCCACAGAATAATTCCTTCATATGCCCAAGCTGGTACTGTGCATAGGGCTGATGATTTGTTGCCATTGCCTCTTTCTGTAAAGAAGACTTCCTGGTGACCTGAAATTGTTGTTCTGCCTGCCTTGAGCTCCATCTGATTTTGTTTTGCTGCCTGCCATGATTTTCACTTCTATTCTTGAACAGTATCCTACATCACAGTAGGGTGTTGTTCATACCCAGCTTCTGCCTGTGGGCCTGTTTCTAGTCTCAGACCCCCCTACACATTCAGTGTGACAAACAGTTAGGCCTCTTTAAGCAGATTTATACAATATATAATTATAAGGCTTTTTGACTTCTCATTGGTTTATCATTATCTACTAAAATTCAGCCAGAAAATTGCATTATATTTCTAAACATGTTTAATTATGAAACTTATTAGGTCAGTTTGCATATACAAATATACTGTATATATATATATATATATATATATATATATATATATATGAGCTAAGCGCCTTTCTACCTGGCTTTGTGATGTAATGCGGTATGTGTAGTAGCAGCACGTGTTCCGTTATAAGGTCTTTTGTATGGATATCATAGTACAGCTTCCCTTTAAATCAAAGGCTACTGAGAGCTTTCAGTTTCATTCAGTTGACATAAACTATCTTCACTACCACTGAGCAGCCACTTGATATCATACTAAGTAAGGGATGAGCTATGAGCCAGCTGGTACTGATAAATTCCATGTGGGATTTTCACATGATTATGTATACAGTCCTTTGCCATGAACTGAAGTTGCATACATACAATCATTTTAAGTTGAGCTATTTTGTAGCATGAGGGAATAATTTGGCAATACACTAGTTACAATTCTGACTAAAGATTGGGAGCCAAATGTTCCTGCAGACTAAATAGTGTGAATTACATTGTTTCTTCACATTTGTAAATTATATGTAGAACTGTATACATTGTAGGTAGAACTGTACTCAGTAAACAATCCCCTGTAAATGTCTACACAATTGAAAACCTTAGGGCTTCTTTAGCAATGGTTAGGATGCAAGTGCTGGAGCACAACATTATGACCCAGTAAGGCCCATACAGGGAGCATTTGCACACATACTATTGATATGTTCCAGCAGGACTCTTCACCATTCCCCAAATTAAAATTCTATGGGAAAGGTACAAAACACAGCTCAATTGGGTGCAAGGAAGGCCATTAAGGCATTAAGTTCAGGGTTCTCTAGTGCCCTGGATCACCCAATACTTCCTAGCTTGCTCTGACTGTTCTAAAGAAGCTACAAGTTCTGCTTAACTCCAGCAATTTCCTCTCCTTTAGAGAGTGATTTCAGTGACTATGTCCAGGAGAACACCTCCATTCAAGGTGCACGCCATACAACGCACCTCATACAATTTCTTTTTATATTTAATGTATTGGAAGATTAAATTCTAGCCAGATAGTCCTCACATGAGAGAGATGCAGAGCTTACACAGGAATACTATTCAGAGAATGACACGCCCAAGGAAAAAGGATTACAGTAATAATGCAAACAGAAAGGTTCATTTTCTCCCCTATGGAACCATCATTCCTATTGCAGCTATAAACAGTGTGATAAAGTTTACATAAACCAGAAGTGCACTCATGAACAGAGGAATGGAAAGTTGTGTTTAGCTGGATATAAACACAATAGCATGTTCCACTTTGTTTGCAAAAAATTGTCATATATACATGTTTATCAGGTAAAGGAGATAGAGACTTTTGACTTGTGATATCAATGAGTGGTATGTATCTGGGACACACACAAGAAAAGCACATTGATCATAGATTAATATATGATTTATGAATATAAAGGCTAAATTGTGTAAGTGCAGTTGCCAAAAGCAACCAGTCATCATTTAGTTTTGAACATTCTACTACAGCTTAGAAAAAAGGACACAAATTGCTTTATGTTGAGAACTACACACTGCACTTGTGCAATATAGCCCCAATGTTTGTAAATGATCCCACATTACTTTTTGCAAAACCCTAATTATGGACTTTTCCATTCTTCTTAGCTGCCCACACTGAACCTTTCAGATCATTTCCATTTTAGATTCAGACCCTTCATCATATATTAAACAAGATTAAATCAGACATACCTTGTCTTTTCTTGGAGATCTCAACAGAAAAAAAAACATTTATTTTAGAGCTTCACATTTTCCCCAGTAAAGGGAAACTATATATTATTTTTTCTTCTGAATCATAGCTTATACTATCTCTCTATATGGCAGGGTTGTTCCTGCTGCAGCTATGCCTGTGGAAATCCTTTACTAGCTGAGATCATGACCCCCTGCTGACATTGATTGATGTCAGTTCATAGTTATCACTTTTTATTAAAATCATAATAGGATAACATATTTTGTACTCAAGCTTTAATAGTGTAATTTTCTTTTCTTTCACAGTATAGGTTCGAAAACTAAGATTTTGCCTGAAAACTCTGAAAACTTCAGGGTATTGCACGAAACCCAGCGCACATCAAACTTAAATTTATGAATGTACAGTAGAGTAAAAATGTCAGATTTGAATGTGCAAACCTAATTTTTTGGAAATGGACCTGGGAGAGAGACAGCTCTTCAGAAAGTTCCATGGGTTTTCCCAAAAAGAAGCACTGGCTGGAGAGAAAAAACATAGAGGCTTAATTAACTTTTGGCATCACCCAGTAGGCTGCAGCACTAATAGGGTGTACTCTTACTTGTGATTTAATGCACTTGTTTAAATTAATATAATTTTTTAAATATAAAATCAAGTAAAATACAGCTAGTTAGTCATTCTAACTGGGGTATCAATCATCTGCATTCCTTCTGCCATGTCAGTTCCACAGTTGATACTGAGCATTATTATGCATAGACAAAACTACATGCAAATATTTTTTTAACACAATAATTATATTTTTGTGTGTTTTTTTTTTGTATTTTAGTTAGAAATCATATATAATGTCAGAATTTGTTTTAGCAGAGTTTTTAACCACTGCAGTAATAAAACTGTAATATATTGATGGTGTCCTACAAAAATGCAAATGAGTCATAACTGAAATGTATTTTACACAGAATATCTCTGTATATATTAACGTTACATATTTTGGACTCTTGCTCGATTGTTGAGATATTAGGCAAACTACTGAGAGGCAAAGCAAAGACTTGCTGTAATGACTCTTTTTGCAGCAGTAGTCTGTTAGCATTAGAAACTCTGACAGGTTGAGATGGGATAGTCAGGTTTAGGAAGTCAAGAAACAATTACAGGTATGGGACCCGTTATCCGGAAACCCGTTATCCAGACAGCTCTGAATTATGGAAAGGCCGTCTCCCATAGACTCCTTTTTATCCAAATAATCCAAATTTTTCAAAATGATTTCCTTTTTCACTTTAATAATAAAACAGTAGCTTGTACTTGATCCCAACTAAGATATAATTAATCCTTATTGGAAACAAAACCAGCCTAATGGGTTTATTTAATGTTTAAATGATTTTCTAGTAGACTGAATACATGAAGATCCAAATTACGGAAAAATCCATTATCCGGAAAACCCCAGGTCCCGATCATTCTGGATAACAGGTCCCATACATGTACTTACAAAAACAGACCTGTCAATGAAAAACCATCAACATGACCTATGGGCAATTTATAGGGGGTTATTTACTAAAACTCAAAGTGGACCAAACTTCCTTCCACGAATTGAACTCATACTTACTCATTTTTCTTTAAAAAGTTGGAGCAAAAAAATGTTGAGACAAAATAGAGTGTCAATTCGTATCGTATGATTGATGCTCCGAAAACTCGAGTTTATCAGATTATCCAGCGCAGACCATGATGTCAAGAACATCTGCCATTGATTTCAATATGACCTTGACTGGTCTGAGATGGAGTATTTTCAGATTCAGATTTTTAGCAGCGTTGGGGTATAATAAATCTCTTAAAATTCGAGTTTTTCTTGTCCTCAAACAATTTGAGTTTTCTCCTTTAAAAACTAGACCAGATAAATTAGAATTTTAATAAATGTGCCACCAAGGGGCAGATTTACATATGGTCGAATGTAAATCCTTCGACTTGGAATATCAAAGTCGAAGGATTTACCGCAATTAGTTAGATCGAAGAACAAAAAATCGTTTGATCGAACGATTCGAAGGATTTTAATCCATCGATCGAATGATTTTTCTACAACCAAAAAAACATAGGAAAGCCTATGGGGACCTTACCCATTGGCTAACATTGGTGCTCGGTAGCTTTTAGGTGGCAAAGTAGGGGGTTGAAGTTTTTTTTAAAGAGACAGTACTTCGACTATCGAATGATCCCATATTCTAATGATTTTTAGTTTGAATCGTTCTATTCGAAGTCGTAGTCAAAGGTCGAGGTAGCCAATATGATGGTCGAAGTAGCCAAAAAAACATTCAAAATTAGAAGTTTTTTTTATTCTATTCCTTCACTCAAGCAAAGTAAATGTGCCCCTTTATGTACATTAAATTTTGAGTCATTTTTTAGTGTCATTATCATTTTAAGGACCTAAAACCACAGATCCATATTCTTATTAATCTTGATCTCACATTAGTAATTGCTCAACAGTGATATATATTTATTGTTTTGGGTATGATATTGTTTTAAAGTTCGTTCATCTGACTTAATATTGACCTAAAATTTGAAGATGGTCTAACCCCAAAGAAATAAAATATTGTTTTACTGATTTGGGAACTTAAAATACAATCAACGAGGTCAAAATTTTAATTCAGTGCCATCCCTTTTTAGATGAGATAACATTTTGTATGAAATTTAACTTTTATTAGATCTTTTTAAAGTGATCACATAAAGAGAAAAATGGGCCTGAATGATGAATATATATTTAAAAAAAATCTGACCTTCAAATCAGAATGAACATCCACTGAATTAAAAGAGCCTGTCAAATCTGAATAATTCTTCAACAATGAATTCTGTGAAGCTGGCATATTGCCTAGAAATTGGGGAGCAGAGAACTGTCTGTTACATCTACCCCGAATTCATAGATTTCTGTTGACAAAGCTTAATTGCCATAATTAATTATTGTGTGCCTGTTTAACCAATAATTATTAATTGTCTCCCATAGAAGACTATTACTGAAATTATAAGGAAATGTAAGTACTGTACATGTTGTGTGTGTGTGGGTTTACTTAGAAGGTATAGAATTAGATCTTAATAAGTCCTTTATTACAGAGACCCAATTAGGATTGGACGTCTGGGCAACTATATAAAATTGTGAAATTTACTGTTCATGGCAATTCACACACAGCTGATTAAAGTTGTCATGGTGCACAAGCAATTTCAGTGACTTTATGCAAACTGTCATCACAAACAACAATGTGTTTCATCTCTTTGCATTATGGATAGTGGGTGTGCTGCTTTGGCTGCATGACAATTATTAAAAATCAAATATAGCTTTAAAACAACATTTTTTTCTTAATTAAATGACTGTTCTGTATTTAACTGGAGAATACAAAAAATAAACTCAAATAACATTGGGATACAGGTATGAGATCCAATATCCGGGGTATCTTGGTTCCTTGCTGAAACCACAAACTGGTGAGCTTGTAAATAACTCAAAGACCCCAAATAATAAAAAATGAAAACCAATTGCAAATTGTCTCAGAATATCACTCTTAACATCATAATAAATATTAACTCAAAGGTGAATAGCCCTTTTAAACTATAAAGACCTCTAGCAAAGCATGAGAGTCTCATAAAAGTATTGAAAATGGAAAAAGCCAAATCAACAAAAACACGATATAAAAAGTTGCACATAACCATTTTGAGATGATGTCAGTTTTCAGAAAACCAGTAACTGTTTGAAGTTCAATCAATTGTATTTGTGTGTACCAGTATTCTGCTTCTACTAGGGTAGTTTGGGAACTCAGTTTGAAAGAAGAGTTGCCCGGGCAAGATAGTTACCCTTAAAAAGAGCCTTTATTTGCCTCAGCAGGGAACCGTGAAGTATACATACTTACGGGGTCCTTTTTTAGCCTAGCTAGTGTTTTGTGGTTTAATTCACAAGTCACCTGTTTAGTGCAGTAAAACATATACATGTTTACTGTAACACAAGATTCACTATTCCAAATATGAATGCCACATATCTTCTGAGTGCACAGATTCAAACATTTATAGGTTTAAATACATGTGGACCTTTCATGTAAAGCAGTCTGGTAACCCAATAGCCAAAAGCCATATTAAGGATCTATCAAAATGGCAAAAACTCAGATGTTCTAGATTCACGTAAAATGTCCTCCAAACTGAAATTCTGCTCATTAAAGCACTGACAAACTGTGCCCTCTATGGTTCTGATAGTAGAACATATTAGTGCAATAGAAGTAAGTGCATATATACATATGGTGTATTTAAAACACAATTTATTAAAAGAAGTTTCGGATATGGGATCCGTTATGAAACAACCTATTCCAGATATGAATGCCAGATATCTCCTGCATCCATTTATAGGTACAGATATATGTATGACTTTTATGCAATGCCAAGTTTGCACAACACATACTGGAAACCCAATAGCCAAAACTCTATTCAGAAATTAGCAGCATGATAAACATATACATGTAAGTAAAATTCATTTATTGCTTAGTTGCACACAACTGTGCTTTAATGGATCAATGAATCCCTGCCAAAGTGAGCTTTCATATTAAAGTATAAATTGCATAGACTTTACTGTGGTTTTGATATATCTATAATAAATGTTGGTTCAAGGTGTACATCAGTGCTATCCATAAATGATGGCACCCCATATACTGTACATGAGTAGTGATGGGCGAATTTATTCGGCAGGCGCGTATTCGCGGCGAATTTGCGCGTTTCGCCGCCAGCGAATAAATTCGCGAAACGCCCGCGAAAATTCACGGCAAAAATTCGCCGGCGTCCAAGAACGGGCGCCGGCGTCGAAAAAACGGGCGCCGGCGTCAAAAACGGGCGCCGGCATCAAAAACGAGATGCTGGCGCCGTGTCGTGAATTTTTCGCCGTTTCGCGAATTTCACACGAAATTCGCGAATTTTCCGGCAAAGTGAAACGGCGCAAATTCGTCCATCACTATACATGAGTTCTTGTTACCCGGCTTCTTCTTCTACCGTAGCTCACAGTGGATTACTGCCTATTTCAGGATACTCCATGCAATCAGGTTCCAGTCATGAAAGAACATTATTTAGGAGATATTGGTCTTGTGTACAATATAAGAGAATAATTATAAAACTTCTTAGGGGTCCAATCTGTCCTTCATGAGCTCTCTCTACCCTGATTTTTTTAACTAGTGGTGCATTACTGATATTGGCTGTGATTTGTAGAAACTGGGATATCAGTTGTTTTAGGGAGATTACTAGTTGTGAACTTAAAGAATCACCCTATCATCCTGTTTACAACAAGAGGGGTCCAACATTTGTTTTGGAATCTGTATCAGGTGCAACCTGATGCCTCTTGTTTCAGACAGGCTGACCTTTTAGTACAAACGCTTTCCTGTGAAGGGCCAGAAATAGTATACAACAACCTTTGAGCCATATGGAATCTCCATCTGGAGATTGGTTGAAAACCACTTTCATGTTTAACTGTGCAGCCCTTTTCATATAATAACATATTTTGGGTCAGATTCAATTGAGTGAGAAACGTTATCGCATGTGAAAACTCATGGACGAGATTCAATTGGAGGTGAAAATTTTTCTCCAAGTTCAATTCCAGTTTTTTTCCATAGACTTCAATAGAGTTCCCATTTGAAAAACAGTAAGATATGTTTTCCTTAATTGAGACTCATGGATCTCAAATTGAATCTCATCCATGAGTCTTCATGTGATAAACCTTTTTCTCACTGAATTGAATCTGGTCCTTTGTATGAAAATAGGGGTGCTTTATCTTAAAATAGTTGTTCTGTTACAATAATGCTGCTAATGTTATATAGGTATACACATAACCCGTCCTGGACATGCAATTACCTGTAAATCTTTTGCAGGTATAGGATAGTTTATCTGGAAACCTGTTATCCAGAAAGCTCAGAATTCCAGAATGGTTGTCTCCCATAGACTTCCTTTTAATCAAATAATTAAAATTAATTTTCAGACATATTTAATTTTTCTCTGTAACAGAACATTCTCCTTGATCCCAACTAAAATTGAATGAATCGTTATTGTTAAGAAATCAATCCTATTGGGTTTAATTAATGTTTGAATGATTTTTAGTAGACTTAAGGTATGAAGTTCCAAATTACGAAAAGACCCCCTCATCTGGAAAACCCAAAGTCCAGAGAATTCTGGATAACAGGTCCCATACCTTTATGTTCAGCCAGACAAGCAGCAGATCTATTGACCTAAACTAGACTATTTAAGGATATTTGTATAGTCTACCTAAGGATACACTCTAATACTGTATATATAGGTAGGGTTGCCACCTTTTCTAGAAAAAAATACCGGCCTTCCTATATATTTATCTTTTTTCCCTATTAATAACATTGGGGTCAACCATCATTTTTACCAGCCAGGCCGGTAAAATACTGGCTAAGTGGCAACCCTATATATAGATGAATTCTGAGCCAGAACTAACTGCTGAACATCTGCTTTACTAAGTCTGTCTTTCCGTGAATTTGTTGTCTGTAAATTTCTTAGCCAGGAAAGAAGTAAACTAAAATAATCCTTTTTTAATGTTACATCCTTGCTACAAATGTGATCCCATCCAGAGCTGGGCCAAGAAGCTTTGGCACCTAAGCCATGGCTGGCAATCTGTGAAACTGTTTGGTTCAGGAAGAGTTAGTGGAAGACAGAGCAGCTGACACTGAATGATGGGAAACAGACAGGGAGCTAGTCTTACCATTTAGAACCATTTTAATGTGCTGTAATGCATATCTGCACAGCTGAAAGTCTGGACTAAACATTCTCCGTTTCTCTTTCCCTTCTTTATAAATGCCTTGATTCTCAAACTGCTTGGTATTTATACTGTCTGCATGCTTCAGCATCACCATCAGCACAATCAGAACTATTTATCCTGTGCAGGTGCTTCTGCTCCTTTGCCCCTTAGTTCTAGATTTGGTGCCACAAACATTGATCTGAAGATTTTGGAAACAGGCATTTCTAAACTGATCTAGTTCCCTAGGTTCAAGTATCATTTTCATTCAGGGCTTCTCTAACAGGAGAAACCAGAGCTCTAAACGCACCAAAGCTGCACAAGACAGCCAATGTTTATTTTCAGTAGCAAATACTACTCATTCACTCACCACTCCACAAGGGCACATTCCTTTCAGACATTCTATGTAAGTATCTCTCACTTATCACAGTTCTTCTCTGTGAAGTAGCAAGCCATAAGTGTTATTGTTAAATAAATCCTCTGTTTACCCATAGCGTCCCGAGAGAGTGTCTGCAATCATTTGCATTAGGGGGTAAAATAAGAAGTTGACTGGGTTTGGTAAAATTGACTTTTTAGCTGGAATGTCACTAGTATATACTGAGTTAGCAACCTCCTTAGCAGCTTATAACCAGGCATCCATTAAATTGGAGGGCAGCTGACACAACTGTAAGGGTGCCCCCCATTGTCAGGACCTTACCCTGCTATGAAGAATTATCAGCAATGGATGGGGTTATTTACTATAAACATGCAGAAGCACTACCATCAGTGCAGTAATAGTGCTATAGATGTATATAGCTTAATCTACCAAAGAAATGCCCCCCCCCCGTCATTTTATCTGTGAAGGGCAACTTGACGCTTTCCAACAAATATGAACAGACATGGCAAGCTCATGGATGTGGAACTTCGTACAAAAACAATTAATTGTCATAAGGCAAAGGGACTTTGCACATGAATTTTTGCATCAACCCCCAAGTAAATTCAGTCAAGAGCTTGCAATATTTAAAAAGGTGCTAATAAATACATTATTCCTTATACTAGAAGAAGCAAATGTTGGTAAAACATTTCAAGACCAGAAATAAATAAAGGAAAATATTGATGGATATCATCTTGCTATAGCTTAACCAGATCATTTGAAAACTCAGGGACACATCTAGAAGATCTAGCAGGGCTGCACTGTAAGCAACTCCATTTAAATGCAACCAGTGCAAACCTGCAACATACTTTTATCCGAGGTGTCCATGAGTTTTTAAGTAATCTGTTAACCCTAGCTTACTGGTTGCTATAGTAGCCTGCTGGGACTTTTACTTCACACCTACCCTCAACACAGACCTGATAAGTCCCTGATGCCAAGGTAAGTGTTTTGACAATAGAGTAGTGATGGGCGAATTTGTCCCATTTCGTTTCACCATGAATTTCCTGAGAAATTCGCGAAAATGCCCAAAAATTTGCGAAACATCAATTTTGACATTAAAAGTCAATGGGCATCCGTTAATCATGAGCGGCATCATAATTGTCGCTGGTGTCCGAAACTGCACCTGCGTCGAATCCTTTTGGTGCCGGCCTAGCTAGCTGCAACATTTTTTCGTTGCCGGTGAATTTTCGCAGCAAATGTGCAAATTTATTCGCCGGCCCATCACTACAATAGAGACCTATTAGAGGTCTAAAGAAGTCTAAAAATGTGGAAACCCCTGTAAATTTTCATTCTGCATGTATAGTTCTTAAATAAGAATCACCTGCTTTTGGAAATGTTGTGTGTAAGAGAGTAAAAAGAACTACCTCTTAAGGGCAGTGACATGCGCTCAGATTCAGGGAGATTAGTCGCCCAACAACAAATCTCCTCTTTTTCAGGGCGACTAATCATACTCAAACTACGTCCTGCCGGCTAGAATGTAAATCGCCGACGGGATAGCAATTGGTGCGATTCGTTTTCCGAAGTCGCCCGAAGATGCCTATGAAGAAATGATGATGATATATTTATGGGTATTTTCGTATTGGAAGCATCCAGAGTTAAGGGCAGAAACACATGCTCAAATTTGGGGAGATTAGTCGCCCCGAAGAAGAGGATATTTGTCGCTGAATTTGAGCGTGTGTCTCTGCCCTTTGGATACTTCCAATACGAAAATACCCATGAATGTATCATCATCATTTTCAGGACATGAGGGTTATGGGTATGTATCAGTGTAGACAGTTACCTACAAAATTCTCCAAAAGGTAACTCCAATTCATGTGAAGTAGGTGGCTTAGGGCTGTGGAGTTTGTGGTGAATTGTCTGTTCATCATTCGATGTATATGCCCATAATATCTAAATGGGGTGCTAACATCTGTATTAAAACAGAGCTAAGTGGTAAGAGTTTGGATACCTTGGGGTGCCCCAGACAGCTACCATCTGTATCTCAATGGCACTCATGTTGTTACATGTCCAGTGTACTTCCTTTCATTTCCTATTTTGGATTGAGCTGCTTTATATCAGAGCAGAATCACTTCACTGTCTGGGTCTGCTCTGCATACTCTGATGAATGACTGGGGATTGTGTCTGACAGCTGTAGCGCTTGCACTGTGACCCACTTTTCTGCAGAATTCAACAAGGCTGCAAATACAAGTTGCTGACTCACTAATATATACGGGGCTGTGTGTGCAGATTAACTCCACTTTTAAAGAGATCGTTCTCATCTAAATTATATTTTAGTGTTTAGTTTAGAGGCAATTCAAATTTGATCTCTAGTTTTTAATTTTTGTGGATCTTGGTCATTTAATGTTTTATTCTGCAGATCACCAGTTTGTTATTTGACTTCCAAGCAATAAATGTAGAAATTAGGCACTGATTTAACTGATTGAGAATAAATCGTCTGAATTAAAAAAAAAAACGAATAAAAATTGCAATAGCAATTCAAATCCCACCTTGGGATATACAGTATTAGAGTTCTCAATTCTCATATCCAGCATTACTGACACAGGCATCCAGACAGAGAGAGGGAGAGTAGAAAGTTAAATAATTCAAAAAACATACGGTAAGCAATAGAATTAGTTAAAACTAGATGATATCAATGTCTGTATCATAGTTCTAAACATAATAATGGTGATCTGCCCATTTATGGCATGTATAAATCATACTGACGATATGCCTTTAACCATGGCCTCAAGAAGGTGACGCAGAATGCAGTGACCACGGAGTCACACTAACACCCCATGCACATGTCATATTAAGGATGTGAGATTAATCTTCTGCTTGGGAAGTTTTAAAATTAAGACAGTAAAGTAATATACTGCTTATACTATTACAATGTTATATAATAATAAATAATGTTTTACTTGCTACAAAATGAAGGGCAGTGTTAGATATAATGCAGTTGAAAAAATATTTTATTTGAAGGGAAGCGACAGGTATTGTGTAACCACCATCTCCAGAATGTTTCAACGATTATACATTTTATTTCCCTGTCACTTGTTTAAATAGTCAGTGTTCTAAGCTAGTATCAAACTATACCTTCAACTTAGCTAAAAGAGGGTGTGTTTTTTTGTGTAGAGCAGGGGCACCTTGAATATAAGTGGGCATGGGGAGACTGACATAGGGGAGTGAACTAAATGTTTGTTTCTGGATTACAGACAGGACCGGATTTGAGCAGCGGGAGCCCCTGGGCCGCGCAGTCTTGGCACCCACCTCCCACATCGCTCTAGTGAGCACAGGTGCACCAGAGCACTGGGGAAATGGGTGTCCCTGGTGCTCCTTATAGAGCGGCTGGGCACCCCTAGGAATTTGCCACCCTAGGCCCTTGCCTTTGTGTCCTCGCCACAAATCCGGGCCTGATTACAGATCTTTCTGTAAATTCGATCTTCATACCTTAAGTTGACTAGAAAATCATTTAAACATTAAATAAACCCAATAGGCTGGTTTTGCTTTCAATAAGGATTTATTAAGTTTGGATCAAGTAAAAGGTACAGCTATATTAATACGGAAAAGAAAATGGAGTCTATGGGAGACAGCCATACTGTTATTCAGATATTTCTGGTTAACATATCCCACACCTGTGTTTTAATCCGGTAAGGGTATAACTGTGCACATCTATTGCAATGAATAGCACCATCAAATAAAGAAAGACAGACACCATATTTGCATGTCTATGCTGGAGACTGGTATACGATCCATATGCCCATATGTTTTATGAGGCTACTTTGTTTAGTGTAAATAAGATTTAGACAAGATTCTGACATTTTTTCTACTCTTGTATATAGTACGGGGTTGTGGGGGTCTAAGTTCTCCGCTTTTTTTCCAGTTCTAATTAATTAATTCACATGGGGCATTTTGACTGCAACTGCCCTCCAGCAGAGAACAGCGGTTTCAAAACACCCCTGTCCGCCTGTTGCCGCTCTTAAGACTGTTGAATGAAACGCGCCCTATTGGATGCACTGTGAGTGATGACAGGTCATAGTACATTCAATAGTATGAGCAGTGACTGACAGACAATAGGGGTGTTTTGTGCACTGATATTTATTGCCGGATGGCAGCAGTAGACAAAACGCACTGTGTGCCTCTTGGCTTAGCCAAGAGCAATGCCACATGTGGAAGTATTGCTTGAAATTCAATCATTCGTACAAACAGCGTAATATACATATCTTGCGAAATACTGCATAGGAGCATGTTTCATTCTTCTGAAATATTCTACCTAAAAGAACAGGCCAATATCACCCCAAACAATGTGCAAAGCTAGTACATACTACTGAACCCACAAAACATAAAATGGGAAACTCCTGTTACAACTTTGAAGTCCTGGATCATTACTAAGATAGAGATGCTGAACCTTTAGGCTGGTTCAATAAGTTCAATATATTAACATTTCTAGCTATATTCACGTTTAGAATGTATTTCTCCTTTAATCCTGGCCAGAGTAAGGCTACATATTCACATACTGTACATATGAAAATATCGTGCCTCCTATAAACCCTTTACAACAGTTGCTGTGACGCCATCTTGCCCAGCTATATACACCAAAAAAAAAAGATAAAGACCTCAGGAGAGCAAAACTGCGTACAACTGCTGCTGTATTGCAATGTGCTATTATGGGCTTGTTAAAAGTTTTCAAAAAATTAGAAGCTGATGACACATTTGAACACACTAGTTTTTTTTTTTTTTTTTTTTTTTGTATAATACTGTGTACATCCCTTGTAATGGTAACAACTGCAGCATAATAAAGGATGTTAAACCAGGACAAATCGTGCTTTGCAGAAGAGGAAGAGAAAGTCATAAAACAAAAAAAGTGCTTCCACAGAGATATTGTGCTCTCCCACAAAGCAGCCGTCACAATTCCATCTATAACTTCCCTGCTGTAAAAGGTCTCAACCTGTTCCTGAACGCAAAAATGTCATTTTATGCTGTATGAACAGCAAGACACAATGTTCCCAAATTTCACAGCATGGGGAGTTTCATCATTTTAATGCAAGAGCCAGCTAGCATCTGCTTATTACAGCAACAGAGCTTGGAAATTTTCAAAGGCTCCATTTGTTTTCCTTGTGCCAGGATTTCAACACCCATTCACCCTACAGCTGTCCCCACGAATTCCAGGATTTGCTCCTGGACCGGAGAGCATGAACTCTATAATCTGTGTGTAATTAAAGGCATCACTGTGTACAGGACTGTACATAAAACTGATGTCTAAGCATCTCCAACACTCTGGAAATAAACTGGTATAAGGGTCTCATAAAGGAAACCCTAGCTTACCATAATATTTTTATGATTACAAGGGATCAATGTAATATTAAGTCCATTGGAGAAATATTTACAGTAGCTCAGCAGGCAGATTACTTTTGGTGCTACTATTATGTACTATATATATATGTAATATTCTTTATACACAGATCGAAAGAGTACATAGCTGTAAGCAATTAATACTATGTCTTGAAAGCAGCGTTTTCATGGAGAATTAGGATGTAATTGGTGCTTATAATAAAATAATGAAACAGGGGGTTGCCTACTGGCAAATATAGCCACTTAAGACAAGTAGTCCCAGCTCAAATTGATGACAGTGGTGTACACCAAAACTGACCTGTCAGTGGTACAGCAAAAGGTGGAGGAATTTTGTGGAGGAATAACAGTGGATACTCTCTGCTACAGCCAGTGAATTGTTCTAAATAACATGCTGGTTACTGTAAATATGACACAACATGGCCTACGGCATAACTGTTTTAGACAAGTAGAAGTTATTAGAAGATTATGCAAAATAAATGGCGGAGACTGGGATTTCCTTATCCACTGTAGGTGTGAGACATTTTTAATCAAGTGGCATCAAATTCCAAACACAACACTCTCTGTACTTAAAAAGTTTACTAATATAGGATGCACCGTATGGTACTTGGAGACCCACCTACCTAATAGAAAAAAACTGCACTTTTTTTTGTTCACTCACACTTAAGCTGGCCATACATTATAAAATTTACAGTAATCATTTGGTGAGGTCACCAAATGAGCAGATCTTTCACCTCTTCGGGCCAGTCTGCATTTGGCCCTCTGGCCAGTGATCATATTATAATTGCCACTAGGCATGCAGATGTGGTCCTCAATCTGACAGAAAAATCAAACCTGACCAATTGACATCTGGTCAATTTTCAGCAAGATATTGTTGGGTAGGCCCGTCTGAGGGTCCTTTACATGGGCAGATAAGATTCTAAATTGGTCTGAAGGGGCCTAATCGGCAACTTTAATCTGACCGTGTATTATACTGATTAGTGGTGGATGAAAAGTACATTTGAGATAATAGAAAATAAACAAATAGGTCACATGCCAGAATAAAACTGTGCTTATTCAGAGTCATATCTATCTATGTCCCTTTTTTCTGAAGGAACAGGCAACAATAAACAGCTTTATATAGAAAGACATAAACCAAGGACAGAGATATTATACTCATAAACCAAAAGCTAGGAGGAAAACACTTCCAGGCCACAATTGAATATCAGATCAAGTAGAATATGAAACTATTATTATTGACATTCATTCATAATGCGCTAACATATTGTGCATCCGTACAGTTGCCGAGGAAGCTGTTATCCTAACTAAGATTTGCTATACATACTTGCCTATGATATACCTGTGAAGGAGCCAAGTACAATTATTCCTGCAAAACATAGGTCTATTTCCTGATAGTTCCTGGGTGTGATTCAAGTCTGATAAGCTGTCCATGGAATTTGCCTGTCTCTGACTACTACTCGTTTGCTGCCTGTACCAACCTTTGCCTGTTACTGACCAGTCTTTCGGATCCTGACTTTGTATTGCATTCCTGATTTTGACCCCGGCCTGTGTCCTCAGCTACATCCCAGGCTCCTGATTCCATTTTTCAATGTCTGATTGGTATTGACCTCGGCATGTCCCTCGACTACTCTTCCTGTTCCCTCCTCTACCCAGAACTCTCACCTTGGTTCTCTCACTCTAAGACTTGGCAGTATCTGAGTAGCAGAGGGCTCCCCTCAAAGCAAAAGGCTGCAGTTAAAGATAGAAGCACAAGCTGCATCCATGACCTTGGCGTTAGTTCTGGGTTTTCGGAATACCATACATGACATTACCCTACTGGGAAATGGTACAACCCAACCTACAGCATTGCTTGGATTTGCACTTGCTGAATGTACTCCTCTTTAATCTTAACGTAGACCACACTCCACACCACCACCACAGAAGGATATCCTTTCATATCATTACAATAGCTTTAGGAAATGGCAGTCTGTTTCATCTCCCACCAAAACAAAATTACTCAACCTAACACTCATAAACCTAAAGTATTAACAAATGGCAACATTTCTTAAGGTGGCCATACACGGGCAGATAAAGCTGCCGATATTGGTCGTTTGGACCGATTTGACAGCTTATCTGGCCGTGTATGGGGGCTTCCGACGGGTCTTCCCGATCGATATCTGGCCACGATATCGATCGGGAAGGTTGGATTTTTACCCGACCGACCCGTCGGAGCCGCTTGGCGCATCGTAATTCGATCGTTCAGCCATACGGCCGAACGTTCGAATTACCCCCGATATAGCCATGCAGTTAATGGCATATCGGGGAAAGATCCGCTCATTTGGCGATGTCGCCAAACGAGCGGATCTTGGAGTCTATGGCCACCTTTAGACCAAGAAAATCAGATGAAACATAGATTTTGTTGAATGAGATGAAGACTAAAGGCAGCAAGCTGACAGTGAATAGAGTGGCCTGGAAAGAAAGGACCGAACAAGAACATAACAGGGAATTTAAGTAGGCCTGAGCTGACAACATTTTTCAGTCTTGCCTTAGTATTTCTTTAAATGCTGCCATATTGGGCTGAAGACTGAGAGTTGTAATGGAACACAATGTGAGAAGTAGAATATCAACAATAAGAGTAGCATTCACTCACTGAAGAGTTCCACAAAGGCAAAAGTCAAAGTAATAACCCTTTATTAAAAATTCTGTATCTCCAGAGACCCTATGTGTATCATCCTCAGCTTCGAACTGGGGGGTCCAGGGCCCATCAGAGCTGCTGCCTCAGGAGCCGCACACCCCCCTGCCACAATTGCAACCCCCCTCTGCCTCTTTCCCCAGCTACAACCCCCCTCCACTTCTCCCATGAACCATTTATCTTGTTGTGGCTAAGATTGGGCCGGGGTGGAAGTGCCCAGGGCAGGGAGCAGGTTTGAGTCGACAGGGTCCACTAGACTTTTACCCAGTCTCCTTACCCTGAAAATGATTCCAGGGGCACGCAATCATGGGCCCATGAGGGTCTGGGGCTGATGCCACCATTTTCTAGGTAGTGAGTGTTTTCATATAGTCAGGGCCGTTCCTGCCATGAGGCAAGGTGGCACCAACTCAGCATATAAGGGGCTTTATTTTATCAACGTGTGTTACTATATGTTCTTACATGGAGGAGTAACCACGGTGTAAGTAATACCAGTTCATTACTGTACAAAGTAAGGAAAATAAATATAGCTTTCTTCTGTTTGTATTCACTTTCCCTGAAACATTGATAAATTTGTCCCACAATTACCCTTATCTGCACATGTATGTCTTTCAAGGAAAGCAAATGTTTTCAGAAGAGGAGCAACCAATTATTAACCAGTGCGCTGAGTGTTGATGGGTAACTGATAAGATCCGCATAATTATGGCCAAACTATGTAAGTGACATACTGTTAACTGAACTGTTGACATTCTAAGCTGCCTCACCACCCTAGATTAAGCTATCAGAGAAGGATGAATATACAACACATTCTTTTTGTAAACTAGATCATTGTTTACAAGACTTAAGCTGACCATAGATGTGAAGATTTTTAAAAGATCTTTTCGTTATCGTTAGACCAAGCTTATCTTGAAATGATTGTTTAAATGTACAATTTGTCCATCAACTAAAAACACCATTTTAAGCGATGTTGTCTGGTTGAAGCAAGGAAAACTGAGGATAGCTGCCTGCTTGGCCCTGCAAACAATTGGACAATACATCGATTTCACTGTGAAGTTGTAAATCTTCTAACCTGGCCGATCAATTTTCTGACGGATGTCGGATGAAAAATTGTTAGATGCACGATAGTTTGATTCCCACCTCACGATAATTTGAAGTGTTGGTTGGGTTGCACTAAAATCGGTCATTCATCAAAGAAAAATCTTTGCGTCTATGGGGGACTTTACTTGATGTACACACATTTTACCGATGTCCTTACATGAACCAGATGACACTTTGAAACACTAACTTCCATTATTTCTATAGCACTTCTCTGCCTAGGTAATATCAGATGTAATGGGGCTGCATGGTGGCTCAGTGGGTAGCACTTTTGCCCAGCAGTGCTGGTGCTCTGAGTTTGATTCAGGCTTGGGCACTCGCTGCAAGGAGTTTGTATGTCTCCCCGTCTATGTGGGTTTCCTCTGGGTCCTCCCACACTCTAAAAACATACAGGCATATTAAACTGACACTAACGTGAATGTTATATGAACACCTTAGTGAATATATTTATATATTTTTTTTTTTACAGTAAAAAAATGGACCTTAGAGTGTAAGCTCCACTGGGCAGCAACTGAAGTGAATGATATATAATCTCTGTAAAGCACCGCAGATATGTGACAGTGCTATAAATACTAGAAAAGAAAATAGCTTAACGCTAATTATACCTAGAGAGGTTGTTTGTTTGATTTACCCACTTACATGCTGAGCCAAATCAGGCAGGGTTGACTCCCCAAACCAATGTTTTGATCTGATTATAATCATCAATGTGCCTATGTAGTGCTTCTTTAAAAGGATTTTAACTTGCCAGGTAGATTTCTGGCTGATTTGCACATTTATTACAACACCCAGACATTAGTGTTTTTTATAGTTTTACTCCAAATAGTTATCTTCAGATATATATCAGGGTCCTAGGGTCCCTCTAATGGCCAGCACAATGGTGTAGTAGTTAGCACTGCTTCCCTTCATCACTGGAGTCCTAGCTTGAAAAAAAATGCTATTTTTTATTGATATATTTGCTTATTTGCTCTGTCTGCAGACATTCACAGCTTGCATCGTAAACAAATCCAGTCTCAGACTCTTGTTTTCAGTAAGTCCATAGCTAATAGATAATGAGTTAAAGAGCCCTAAAAAGTGAACGTAAAGGCTGTCCTATGGGCCAAATGGACAATAAAGCATTTGAGGGGACCACACCTTGCATGGCTGCCTTCCTATTTCAACTATTAATGCACCATGTCAACCAGTTTACAGGCATGGAAGATGGAGAAGAGCCGTTTCTCTTTACTTCCTGTTGTTCTATTTGTTCATGCGTTCCTCATCTGCCGATGCACCATTAACTGGTTGACATGGTCTACTGCTGTATGTAATTTTCTAACCTAACTGACAACTCTGGTACATGGATATTGGCAAGTGGGTCACCACAGATGATTTTTCTTACTGCAAGGCAGTTTCCAAAAGTGCCCTGCTAGGTTGTCATATGGCAATTAAAGACGAGACTTTGGAACACTTTTGGTTGCAAATGTTTCAAAAAACAAAATAAGTCTGAAAGTGACGGCAATATGGAAGCTAAACTCTGCACAAGTATTTATCTTACTTATGGTAACAGCGTTGGGCTGCCTTTTCGATAATCTTACGTTAGCATCTGTTTGCTTTCATTAATCATACCCTCTGCTTATCATTTTCCCATTCATTTCCAGTTGGGTCTTTGTAATTTCTCTCATTGCTTAGCCAAACAATATCAGTGCTTTAGAACTATAGCTGAAATCACCCTTCTTTAGAAGGGAAAGAAGATAAGAGTAGGGCAGCCTGACCTTTGTTTTTGTACAAAGCAACCTGGCAATATGTTTTATTCAGAAGTGTCAAGTTTTGCTATCAAGTCTAACATCAACACTTACCCAGAACTCGCAACTATTCCGCTCATTTTCTACCCACGTGTGCTGTGGATAAGCCACCCCATAAAACATGCAGACAGGTGCATAACCTGACAGAGGTGCCCAGTATGGCTGCAATGCCCACCCTGTAAATGAAAACAGATTTTAGTTTTAGAAATATGAAATTTGATATGCTGGTATATATTGCACTATACTTTTACAGCACAGACAGACATATTACAAATATATATATATATACTTAATACTATACTTTGCAGATTGCTTACCAATGAGGATGAAATAAAAAGCCCATATAATTTGTTCATAGCCTTTATTGGCTACACAAGACATATTGCAATCAAAGCCATAACACCTAAAATGTCTGAATAAATGCCAGTTGCCTTATCAGCTACCTAATCTTTTCAGATACATAATTGCACATAGTAAAATAAGAACTCATTACCACAGGAGTATTAGGTGTGCACCACAGTATTGGATGCAGCACCATTTTGAATGCACGCTCTGGAAGGGGTGGTTCACCTATGAGTTAACTTTTAGTATGTTAAAGAATGGCCAATTCTAAGCAACCTTTCAATTGGTCTTCATTATAATTATTTTTTATATAGTTTTTTAAATGATTTGCCTTCTTCTTCTCTTCTTCTCTTTGCCTTTCTCTCTCTTTCCAGCTTTCAGATGGGGTAACTGACCCCATCTAAAAACAAATGCTCTGTAAGGCTACAAATGTTTTTAATTGCTACTTTTTATTACTCATCTTTCTATTCAGGGCCTCTCTTATTCATATTCCAGTCTCTTATCTCTTATATCACTCTCTACATCAGTGATCCCCAACCAGTGGTTCATGAGCAACATGCTGCGCTTTGACCACTTGGATATTGCTTCCAGTTGCCTCCAAGTAGGTGTTTATTTTTGAGGCAAGTTTTGGTTGCATGAAAACCAGATGTGCAGCCGAACAGAGTCTCCTTTAGGCTGTCAGTCCACATAGAGGCTACCAAATAGCCAATCACAGCCCTTATTTGGCATCCCAGGAACTTGATTGTGTTGCTCACCAATTCCTTTTACATCTAAATGTTGTTCATGGGTAAAAATGTATGGAGACCTTATCCACTGGAGACCTGCTCTATATCATACTAAAAGTTAATTCAAAAGGGAACAACCCCTTTAAGCATTTACTCTTTAAACAGTAGATAGTAGTTAAGGTGCAACTTGCACCCAATTTCCATAAAAATGCAAGCAGAATTGCAACCAGTTTGAGATGCAACTTGTGGGGGGAAAAAATTACAAAACAAAATTGCACTTTGCACACTGCAGTTGCCCTCTTTAGGCTCATGCACAGAACATTTGTACCCAGGTCAGTAGACTGTGCTAGATGCATAAAGGGTTTTGAAGAACCAAATAAATATATGGAAAGGAAAAATCTTTAAAATAATTAAATGATACCAGAAAAAAAGACTGCAAGTTTAAAAAGATCTGCCTTTGTTATCTAGACTTAAACAAGACTATTGTGCATGTCTGTTGAATGAAGGTGAACTACACTTTGTGCACAGAGAGAGCACAAATCTGTAATATTTGATTTAGGTTACAAATCCACCCCCTGATCATTTGACTGTGGTATATAAAGAATGTCTAGTGACCTTGGTGACGTATTGGAAGCCATGGAGGACAAGCATCAATCTGAATGTTTACAGAGTCCACACTAACTGTGATTTAGCAATGAGATAATGAACTAGTCTTTTGTTTGAGATGGGGGGGGGAGGAGAGAAGAAATTCTAGATAAAACCAGGACAGAACAATAATCTGATTTCACCTGAGATTATTTGTTAGGCAATGCAGCTTTACATCTCTCCAAAGAAAAATCTGACTGGATCATTGCTGGGAGGGATCATGTGTTATTTGTATAAAACAAAAGCTGGCAGAGACGGTTGTGAAATGCTGAGAGGTGGGGCAGGGACCGGGGGTGTGTAAATGGGAGTTGGTGCCTTACGAAATCCAGTTTATTAGACAGGAGGCCTACTGTATGTTCAGCCAAGAAAATTGACCGGCATGCACGTCATCTCCTCATTACAGCTGCATCGCTCACAGTACAATCCACTATCTCAGTTCTTTGTATTGGTTTCCGCTTAACTGCTAAGTGAGCTGATGGCCGAAGCAGTCAAAGGTTGTCTTATAATTATAATCACCATAATCTAAGCCCAGCAACAGCTTTCATTTGCTTCCATATATGCTTCAATATATTCATTGAGTAATTTCATAAAATGCAAGGTTTGCTCCATAACCCAAAAGTACTTAGTTATACGGAAATGTAACATGTTGCTCAACGAGTCGACTTCCCATGAAACTTCTTGATGATACAGAGTAAGGCAGCCTTCAGCAAGATTGAAGATTGATGATAAATTGTTTTTTTAATGACCACTTAAAACAGATTTAGTAAATACTGAAAATAACCCATCTTGCTTTGAAAATTTTTCAAAACAGTGGGAAAATTCACATGTATTGGAGTCAGAGAAAGATGTCTGTTTTTTTTTCTGCATTTTTTCCAGCACAAAAAATCCACTTTTATTTCTGGTGAAACAAACTGCATGGAAACCGGTTGTTTCTTTTTTGCCGCTGAAAACAAAAATATTACCACAAAACTGGAAAAGGTGAAAAAAGCCCACTCATCCCTAGTAATGAGTACATCCCCCGAGTACTGTGTACCTCCACGTCGCACAAGGAACTCTTAGTTTTAGATTTGAACCAAATATATTTCTTAAAGGGGACCCGTCACCCAAAAAAATTATTCAAAATTCTATTTTATCACATTAGTCAAGCAAAATGAACTTTAATTACACTATATAAATTATTTGAATCTTGTTTCCTTCAGTCTGGGAATTCAAAATGATAGCAAGCAGGCAGCAGCCATTTTATGGACACTGTTATTAAGGTGAGCCTTGCATCATCTCAGAATCTTGTTTGTGCACCAGAATGGGGGACCTGATGTCCATCCCCATGCCCTGGCTACACAATTAAATGGTAAAGAGAACGGGGGGAATGTGGGGAGAGAAGTGACATCTAGGAAGTGCTGAATGGAAAGTGAAAGTAATTGTCTGCCCCACCTCTATGCCCATGGCATAGAGGAGGGGCAGACAACACTTGATTGACAGCTGAAATTTTTAAATGAGCTTACAACAGCTATGAATGCTTTAATAAAAAAATGAAATTGGATTTCATGTTTAATTTGAAAAGGACTTTTATTATACAGATTTTTGTGTCTGGGTGACAGGTCCACTTTAATCCAAATAAGTAATAGCCTGGACTAGTTGCAAGGGAGTAAAAAATTACCTTAACCTATCAAGTTCTGTATAAGAGCATTTACTTTACCAGGGAATAAGGGGGTAATTTAAAAACACTCACAACGTTTGCACTGCAACTAATCATAAGTTTGATTTGAAGCGTAAATGAACAAATGCACCCTGACCGGTCATTAGTAGCTCTGGAGTGAATGTTGTACCTGTTTTCACATTATCCCCAACAGCTTTCCAACTGGTTGATAAGTAAGAACTACTTCAGGATCAGTTTTGAAAAAATTTAAATCTTTTAGGAAAAGACTGTTTTGCTTTTTATCAGATTTCAAACCTAAGAACTGAGGTTTTGTGGGCAGGAGGGTCCATTGCACCAATACTTACCTATATTTCATGCTATCCCTATAAATAAGTTTGGCACAGGCAACACCTTGAAACACCTTTTTGAAAAGTTTCACCGATTTTGCTAAGCTTTTAGCAGCATCGCATCCCTGGTACAGAACCAAAACAAGTCAGTGGATTTGAAAACTTGTCACAGTTTTGCTGTTCATAGGACATTTGAAAGATTTCACTGTCAGCTCAGTTACAAAGTTCCCTGGGGTTTCCACAGTTCATCGGTGAAGAGTGGAGACTCTTTTGGTTTTATTCATCTATTGTTGTTTCTGCCAGAACAAAAAACACTTTCTTTAAAAATACATGAAATATCAAACCGAAAACCTATGGGGGCAGATTCATTAAAGGGCGAAGTAGCTAATGCTAGTGCGAATTCGCCAGAAATCCCACCCACAGGGACATCGCCAATTTACTAACAGGCACAGAGGACAATTCGTTAGTCACTAGCATTTGTTCGCACTCTATCGCTAGGCGACTTTTCGACGGTCGTTACTCTGCAAATTCAGCAAAGTGCAAATTTTACCAAACGTTACCTCTTTCGCTAGAGTTTACTTCGCCACCTCTGACCAGACGAACTGATAAAACAAAGCTACATCTTCCTCAATCGTATGTCAGTGAAATCATATCCTGAAATGCATTAAAGTTGTAAAAAACGCTGGCGACTTTTTTTTAAAGTGGGATTGCCTTCAAAAGTCCAAACTATTAAAGATTTATGTGTGAGGGGCATGCGGCATTTGTTTAAGGGTGGGCTCGTGTCTATGGCATTAGAGGATCTCTTCTGTCTTTATTATGACTCATTGGACATATGCATTAAAAAGTGGCCACTTCAAGCATTTGCACCAACATTACTAATAACAACATCGATACGACTATTAGGTACCTGCCCTTTTCAAATTGACCTTAGCGTAAGAGTGCTAGTTAATAAACGCTAGCAAAAATTTGCTATGAAATGCTCGCACAGTCAAAGTAACTCTATCGAAAATTCGCTAGAGATGCAACTTTGCATTTTAGCGAATTAGCGTAGTTGTAACAATTTGCGCCTGGCAAAGTGGTGCGGGGTGTGGCGATCGGTTGCTGGTGAAAATTCGCCCGTTGAATGAATTTGCCCCATGGTAAATCTACCTCTCATTCATGCCGCTGTCTCTAACAGTAACTTGCTCTGCAGGAATAATATTGCTGCTATGCTACACCTGCTATTTTGTCACTTCAGCAGCACCCATGATTTCTCTTTGTCTATAACTTGCTGACAGATGTAGCATACTGTACATGACTGTTCTAATGCTTATGTACATAACTGAACAAATGGGTCTATACTAATGAGGCAGGCTATAATGGTGCATTGTGGCATTAAATGGAATTAGGAAGGAATATGTTGAGCAAGAACATCATTCAATACCACGACAGAAGAGTGCATTGTGTTTCTCCATATGGAGCCAACACATAATTAAAGCGTATTCCATGTGTTTTTATTTGTATGCATGTGTGAGCATGTGAATATGTGTGTGTGTTGCCAATAAGGTCCCTACTCTCCTTAGAATGAGATGAGTTAATGCTATGTCAGCTGCTACTTCCATCTATTTCTCTTCAGCATTACTGCACAAAAGGATGGCGCAAGGGGTCTATAGATGAAAACTAATGAGCTCATTTATTAACAATCGAATTTTGAATCAATCTTTAAAAATTTGTGGTATAGCCAAAACTCCACCAGGTTTTTTCACTAGGAGTTTTTTTAGTTCAACATAATTTTCTGTTTGTACTTTTTTTATTCTTAGTGGTTTTTTTTCAGTTTTGTTGTGGTTTCAAAAACCACAAAAACCGTGAAATGAAAATTGATGAATAGGCCCCTAAGGGGTGTGCTTCTGTGCACCACTTAGTGCTGTTACACTTGTGTGTATGACCCTTATTATGATGCATTCGTAATGCAACACACACGTGCACGTTCTCTTGTGCCCCATAGTGCTCTTGCACTTGTGCCCTCTATTGTCTTATAAACCACAACCTGCTTCTCCTCCACTTCTGTTGCCTTATCTACGGTATATCGACTGTTTATCAATCTTTTCCTCTACTGCATCTATCTGTTCCTCTCAGTCTCTCCTCTTCCCATTGCTCTGAGTTCTGCCAATTCGAAGGGAAGGCATAGGAATGAGATTACGAATAAAGCCAGATTGAAAGAGGGTCGTGTCTAGGTTGAGGTCAAACTCGGGACGGCTTTTGCTCGTCTAACAAGTCTCTGTGCTGCTGGTGAATAAAAGATTATAGCACACTAAATCATCTCAGTTTTTTGGAAAAGATTACAGAGGGCAAAAAGTCGATGCAGACTAACATAGATGGATAGATATTGCCGAAGTTGAGGTTGTCTTATAATAAAACCTAAACGGAAAAGCAGGAAGAGTAAAAACAAAACAAAACAGGCAAGTGAGTGTTATAAAGATATAGAATGAATCAAGGAAAAGGGGTCTGTGAAAGAGTGGAAGACAGGACACATTCAGAAAAAAGGAAAAGAGATTAAGTCAACAGAAGTCAAATTAAAATGGAAAACACAGAAAGAACAAGAAGACATAAAATATACAAGAAGCACAAAAACTGAAAAATACAGGTGAGGTAAAAGGGCACCAAGGATACTTATGGGGATGTATTAAAGCCATCAAATATAAAAGTGTGCATACTGTAATGAAAGCAAATGTAAGTCTAAGCAACTTGCCAAGTATTTATTTCAAAAATACCAGGACTCCTTATTTATTTGGAAATCTAATTGATATTGAAAGTATCTGTTTGTCCTTCGCAATTCTGTGCACTTTTAGTCCTGACTATATCACTACAAGTGTGAGAAGCCTATTTTGACATTTAGTTGCGCTTGGCACTGCTCAGTCTTTCCTGCTTTCCAATAACAATGAGGGGCTGCTGCACCTACTGATGCAGTGAAAACCTGGAGCCACCTCCTGACCAGAAAGTAGCTTGAGGATTCTCTTCACCCCCTGCATAAATAAGTGAAGCAGACTTGCACTTACAGAATCAGGCACACTCTGTCACTTGCACTGCAAACACTGTGTTTCTCTATCTTTCATTGGTTGGCCTAGGTTGGCATAACTACTTGTTATTGTACATTTCATAACAAAAAAGCACCTCTGAAAAACTGAAAAACTGAAACCTACATAGGTCATTAAACCAGGGCCCATTGTTTGTTCAATTATCCACTAGGGCGTAATGATTAGTGGCAATTATAAAAAAAATTAAATTGCAGGCAAGAGGGGCCAAATATAATAGTATATATAAGTTTACATAGTCCTACTATGTGTTTCCTTTTAAAGAGGAACTAAAGTCTAAAATAGAATAATGCTAGAAATGTTGTATTTTGTATACTAAATATAAACAAGAACTTACTGCATCAGAAGCCTAATTAAATAAATGATTTATGTTTTCAAAGTTGGCCACAGGGGGCTGTCATCTTGTAACTGTGTTAAACATCTTTGCTCAGTGTGGTCTGGGCTTCTGTTGGGAGGCTAAGCTTAGGGATCGTCATAAATTATCAAAATAGCACAAGTCAAATAATATCCGCCAGAAGCCGATACAGCAAGACTGATTAATAATGAGAATATGCAGACTGCACTGGGTCTGCAGAAACAAATCTCTTCAAAGTTGCCAGCTGCTTTACAGGGAAACAAACAAAGCTGCTCATGGTCAGGAAAGTAATTGCCGTTTGAAAGTACAGTATGATTGTTCCCTGCAGAGCAGTTAGAGACTGTCTGAAGTTTCCAATCCGCAGCAGTCAGAGCAAGTATAATGAAGGGGGAATTCCACTGCATACAGTCAATTTTACTATAAAAACAGTACACATTTTTCAATTACATTATATTGGAGATAGATTTACATTCCCTTTAATGCCATCATGTCAAGCTGCCATCTCACTTTCTATCCAACTGGCATGCTTTGGTGCAGCTACAATAAACAATATCACAGAAATGAAGGCTCTGTAAAAACATGTCAAATGTAAAAGTGAAAAATGTGAAATCTTCAGTGAGTTCTGTGAGTAGACACTATTATGGTCATCATGGTATCACATGAGACTGAAATACGTTCTTTTATCTATGTTATGCTGAATATCTGTTATGAAACCTTCTCGCTTTGTTTCAGCTTTGGTGACATATTATGAGTACTAATTATGCTGTAAATTAGCAATGCCTCAATACCTTTACCAGTCCAGACACCATGTCCTAACTTAAGAGCAGCCCCTCTACACTGAGTTGTTTAAGATGCTTTTCAGCATTGATCTGTGCCAAGCTACTATTCCAGATCTTTTAGGCAGGTTCCATTCCTTTATAGGCCACATACTTAAAGGAATTCTGTATAGACAAGGTATTACTCTAATGCAGTGGGACAATATAAAAGTGCAACCCCGAAAAAAGAAGAATCCAAAATTGACCAACCAATCTGCTTAACATGATTGACTACTCCTGATATTATAATACCTTTGGGTGGCTGTTATGAAGGTTGGGGGTGTCTTAAGTACTGATTAGAGTTCAAGGTACCCCTCAGCTTAAATCATAAATTGTCTTGATGGTTATCTTCCATTTGATTATTTCTGACTGTCAAAAATGGTTAAAACTATCATAAGATCAAGAATTGGGGGACTGAGATTTTGTAACTAGCACCATATTTTGAGCTGGCAAATTTGTGTGGAACTGTAGAATTAACTTTTAGACACACACTGCAATACTAATTCTTATTTTCCAATTTTCTGTTTAAAATTTAAGTAAAGTACAGAATTATTCTCCTATGTGTGAATTATTTTCTATTTATTCTGCCTCTCTTTAGCCCCACTACGGCAGTGGAGCCTTAACAACCAACTGCTGGTTCGATTTCCAAATTGAAGTGGCACGAGAAGAATAAAATCGAACCCCACAAAGAATACAAATTAAGAAGTTAGAATACCACGTTCTACCTTATAATAAAATGTAATTGACTTTAAAGCACATGTAACATATTCAGTATGTGGAAATGGGTATTCACTAGGGGCTTCCAGGGACTCTTGGGTAATTAAACACAAAATATAAAATCAATAATTGTCTCTCATCTAATCTATTGACCTTAAGACTTTTTGCATATGTAAAACTAACCTCTTCATGTTATAACCTTGAAAACATTTACAGAATGCCTGTAGTTGCCAGATCTGGATCACGTTTTAGCTTCTGTTGAATTCAATACCATTATAATTCACAGTATTATAAGAATTCTTTGGCTAATTTCACATGGTGTGGTTTGATCACTGCCATGCTCTGTTACTTCCCATAATAGTGATATATAGGAAATCGTCTGCAGATGGCAGTTATAGGCAAATTATATTGTATACACTGTTTTCTACCCAAGTGGTAGCCATAACAAAATCTTGGATATAAACAGAGGATGAGTACCTTTTTTTTCAGGCTCATTCCCATTTCACAACTTTACCACTTGTCTTTGCAATTGGCTTTCCTCTCCCCAGATTTTACTCATGCTAGTACAGAGTTTCATCATCTGTGAGAGAGATTTCCAACTTGCAGGGCCCAACACATAGTATGGCAATTAAAGAAATATTTTGTTGAGTACCCAAAGCTACAGCTCTAGTCCATTGAAAAACCTGTAATATACCTCCCTATACCTCCCAAATATACCTCCCTTACCATTCATTCTGACCTAGTTCTCTCAGCTATTTTCTACACGGCTTAACCTGATAGCTCCAGACAGAATTTAAAGTATTGTCGCAGGCCTAAAAAGGCATTCCAACATTTTTCCCACCCTTCATTGCCATTTTGTAAATGCACTTTGCACGTTTAGCCATTGCTTCTTTTATCACCTCCTTTCATGCCTTAAAAATCATGCTGTACATCAATGTATTTTTACAGGGAAACCTACCCTCCCATTTGTTGGCATTCTTACCACTGTGCCTTTAAAGACAAGCTCTTAAATAAACTTCAGCTGCCACCAGGTCTTGATCTGCCTAAAACACATATCTTACTGTCCAAAATGTAACTGTACCCTTAGTTTTACAACTGTGCAGACACTTGTGCAAAAATCAAAATTAAATAGTACCTGTCCTTCTCCCTCTAAGTAAGGTAAGTAAAAAGTCAGCCCCAGCCCAAGTATATCGTTCAGTAGACCCTGTATTGTTGTAATCATTATCATCATCATTTATTTATTACATTTAAATGTGAATTATGGTTGTTAATAAAACTCCTGCACTATTAATGAACTATTGTTTCTGTTTTGGGTAAATATATTGAAGTAGAATGACCTGTGTGCCATCCTTGGAGTTGACAGCAGTTATTGATAAATCTATTATTTATATACTAAACAAAATAAAGAACCTGCCCTATCTGTACCTGGCCAATCTATCAGCCCAACTCCCACTGAGAGTAAAGAAAAAGTAAATTTTTTACCTTCCCTTTATTTTAGTTAGCATTGAGGGGGAATCCACTACATGTTGCTGTAGGCCCTGCTGTAAAGTAGACCATTATAAGAACAATATTGGGCTCTTTTTTGGTACAAACCTGCCTGTTATGATTTACATATTGCCTCATATCTTGTGTCCTGACATGCACATCTCTTTGCACTTCTAAAATGGAGAGCAAAGAGTTTGTCTTCACTCTGGATGCAGTGCTTCATCTAGAAGGGGTGGTAGTTGGATGTCTTTAAGATGCACAAAATAGGAAGTGCTGGGGAGCATAGGGGGATTGTGAGCCTATAATAGGCCTTAAGTATGGGGCTCCTTTGGGCCTGACAATGGTTATTGTGCCATCACCCACCAGACTATGAATTTGTAATTCAGTAAAATGTGCAAAGCACCACTAATCCTACAGGCACAAGGGTTCCATGCTCAAACCTTTTTCCATGTTGAGTTAGTAAATAAAACCAATAAATCATATTTGAGTGTCACCTTTGACCCTCATTAACGTTATGGAACATTTTGCTAGACTCAAACACATGAGCACAGGAAGTTTTTTTCTGGTCAACTTCTAATGAACTCCTTCTGTAACATATTAAGTGTTGACAGGGGATAGCCTCCGTTGTGCAATTTGTATGCTGCTTGTAAGAGTCTGATACTGTAACTCTGTCTAGCATGAGAGATTGTAGTGTTATATAACAGGAGCTTACTATGAATCACATAGAGATGGCTACCAGTCTCCGTATGGGCTGGACACTATGGGGTGGCATTCCATGTGATGGCATCATAGCCCCCAGCAGTTGGAGGTTTTTATTAAAGAAATCTGACAGCAACAACAATAATTGCAGAGATGATAGATCTTTCTGAAAAGCATAATTTACAATAAATGTTTTTGGTTTTAGGCCCATATTTTAACCAAAGCCCATTTACCTTTACTAAGGACTGCTGCAGTGATAAGACATTAATGGGCAAATTTATCAAGGGTCGAATTTCAAAGTAATGGGAGTTTTTTTGAACTCCCATAACTTCGAAAATTCAAATAAAATAAGAGCAATCTAAATTTATGAAAAAATCTAAGTTTTTAACTTCGGGTGAATAAGCTTTATTCAAATTGTTCGAATCAGATGGCAAATGGTCGACGTCGAAGTTTTAAAGAGACAGTACATGATACATTTCGATATTCGAATAGTACAATTTTTTTCAAATTCAAATTGAATTTTGGCCTATTCGATAGTTGAATTTTCAATTCGACCCTTGATAAATCTGCCCCTAATTAGATTTGTTCTCTCTCTCTATTGCACTGCTAATGACCTGGAAAACAAAACAAATGCAAATAGCCGATAGCAGGGTGTAACCTTATACAGTATATACACAACATAAATGCAACCAAAGGTGTGTCAGCTGTGCTTCTTTATACGGTAGCTTAAAAACGTAATAGCAGAAAAATTATAAATCTGTTTTTCATAATTCACATATCATTTAATTTATTTTATATTATACTAAGAACACTATATTCATTTGGGGATGCATTTCTGTGGCTGTAAAAATAAAGGTTTTCATTCAAAATTCATGTACCAGTTTAGAATAGACTTGATACTTTGTTCCTTAATATATTGGGGTGCATACATGACATTTTGTAATTTTGTTAAAACATCTAGTAGTAATGTAGTAGTTATGGAGGCAGTGACATCATTTTGACTTTACTCTTTTGGATCTGGAAGAAGAATGTGGGTAGTTTCATATTTCATTAGTTTCATTTTCAAATGTTGCCCTGTTTAGTGCAAGAAATGAAAAAGTATAGATATTTTCAAATAAAAAACAATTAGCAAAAAGTATGTTCAGCACATTTGAAAACAGAGGGTTTACTGTCCCTTTAAGAAAGGCTTTGCCTACTCCATGTACAACTAGGGTTGCCACCTTTTCATAAAATTTCTACTGGCCGGTGGGTGGGAACAAAAGGGATGGGCCGTCATGTAAAAGGGATGGGCTGTGATGTAAAAGGGATGGAGCCACATCGAGTGATGGCCAGAAGGTGAAAAAAAGCTAAGTTTCAAGTGGATTGCGGGCGAGCCAAGGGCTTGTTGTTAAGGGTATTACAAATTTACCTGTAAAAAAAAAAGGCTGGAAACTGAAGTAAACATTTGCATACATTTAAGAGAGTTTTCCACCATAATTACAGGTTTGGCTGTTATTTCTGATTGTGTTTATTTGTAGGCCAAATTTGTATAGCAAATTTGTTTGAATATACAATGCATGATTTATATGGTTATTGTCAGGGAAAGCTATTTGTTTACAAATGGATTGAATAAGAAAGCTCTAGCTCATAACTCATTGACTGGATTACACACAGTGGTTATGAGAATGCAGGATTGCAACCCCTGAAATTTTCAAAGTGTCCCTTTTGAAAATTGCGGCCAAGGGAAAATGCCTTCTTGTCCTACATCTTGTAGCCTAAAAATAACAGGCCCCTTAGGGTGGTGGCACACGTAGCGTTTTGGGGAGATTAGTCGCCCAGCGACAAATTTTCTCTTCTTTGGGTGACTAGTCTTCCCGAAATGCCTTCCCGCCGGCTAGAATGTAAATCAGATAACTTCGGTTTTCCAAAGTCGTCCGAAGTTGCCTCATGAGGACAGAGAATAATAAAACAGCCTCTGTCTCTGGATTCCTGCCTGCTCAAAACAAGTGAACGGCAACCAAATCTGCTCAATAATGCAGCACTAAGTGCATGGTAAAACATGTTGATTGTTAAGCAAATCTCTTGGCAAAGCCTAGGGTTTAACTTTATCACTCACTAAAAAAACAGGGGGCTTGGTCCCGCAGACACAATGACACTTGTCAAGTTCACAATGACACTGGAAAGCAGATGCTTCCTATAAAACAAAAGTATATCTGTACAAGAAATTCTACATGTACACCTGCCTCCTTATAGATGCTTAAATGAGGCTTTGGGGCCTTGTTAGAGTCCAACACATAGGAATGAGATGTCAGCCAGGACTTGCACATGAAAAGGATTCTGCTCAGTGTTGCTGACAAGTTGCTGTTAATTATGCTCAAAGGGATGGAATTTGGTTATGTGGGACCCGTTATCTGGAAACCCGTTATCCAGAAAGCTCCAAATTACAGAAAGGCTATCTCCTATAGACTCCTTTTTTCTCTGTTATAATAAAACAGTACCTTGTATTTGATCCAAACTAAGATTTAATCTATTACTGGAAGCAAGACCAGCCTATTGAGTTTAATGTTTACATGATTTTCTAGTAGACTTAAGGGATGAAGATCCAAATTACGGAAAGATCCATTAAGCTGAAAACCCCAGGTCCCAAGCATTCTGGTTAACAGGTCCCATACCTGTATAAAAAGGTATAATATTGTGTAATTTCTAGGAATATTAAAAAGTTCTGAAGTTGGTCGTATATAGAGAGTGATATTGGATCAAATCTTTCATTGCTTTATTAAACAATGACAGTGAGAAAATCTTACTGACCAGTATCTTCTTTCAGCTTGTGTGGGGCATTATCTACTGTCAGTAAATGAGAGCAATTGCACTTCCCTAAGCCTCCTTTAAACAAACAGTTCTGTATAAAAATAAAAACTAGGTAAATAGACAGGCTGTGCAAAATAGAAAATGTTTTCAATGTAGTAAAATGGAGTGACTGGATGTGTAACATAATAGCCAGAACACTACTTCCCAATTTACAGTTCTCTTGGTTTCTACTGATTGGTTGCCAGGCAGTAACCAATCAGTGACTTGATGGGGGCCACACTGATCATAGCTGTTTGCTTTTCAATCTGATTTGCATGCTAAGGATCAATTGCAAACTCCCTGAACAGTTATGTCCCATGTAGCCCCCCTTAAAGTCGCTGACTAACTCAAAGTTAGAGAGCTGCAAAGCAGGAAGTAGTGTTTTGGCTATTATGTTGGACATCCAGTCACTCCAGCCTTTATACGTTACATTTTAGACTAACTAACTATATTAGAAACATTTTTTATTTCTCACAGCCTATCTATTTATCCAGTTATTTTGACACTGAACTGCTCCTTTAAGATAAAGTTATTCAGCCAATCGTATAGGCATTTCAGGCCAAAGCTTTATTTTGTGCCTGTGTGGGCAAGTTTAGACCTTTGTGTACTTGAGATACAAGGGCATTTTTTGAATTTCATCCCAGGGATGTAGCATCTGCATAATCTGTTTTCCCCATAGACTAAATTTATGGCATAGATGAAATTCAACCTTTTTCTACCATTGTCCCAGACAATAGTCTGCATCAATAGGCCCAGCACAGATGTGCCAAAAGAGTTGGATGCACACGGCACTCTAACGACAAACAATGTCAACCAGACTTTGAACATCATCAGCACAATTTTATCCAGTTCACATCAAAGTGTGATTGGACTTAATTGTGTCAGGAGCAACTCTCACTAGTGACTGCAATGATGCTGGAATTCTGAAAAAAACACACTGCATTATTGGTAGAATTGTCACCCAGTTGCCGGGTAGGCCAGCCAGGGCTGGATCTTATATTACTAATTTACTTGCAATTTACTTACCTTACAAATTTACTTAATTTATAATAACTTGTCGTCCTCCCATGGCCCAATCCCCTCTACCAGCTCCCTCTTTAGCTCACCCTACTCACTTTGTCCCCTTGGATGTAGCCCATGATATCATGCATCTGCCCCATTTGCATCACAACCCTGCCCCTGATGTCATGGACCTGCCCCCTCACCCTTTTGGCTGGTGAGAGTTAAAAATAAAAATGTGCCTTACGCAAGTTTTTTTTTCATCTGGATTTCTTATTCTATCCTTTTTATAGAGTAAAACAATAAAATCTGATGTAATTTGTTCTCAAATTAAATAAACCAAAGGTCCTGCATGTGATGAGTTATACTATATACAGTGTGAGATGTTGTAATGCAATATCCATCATATTTATTGTGCTATTCCAGCACTGAGAATTGAAATAGCTTAGATACTGATAATCTGCAATGTGAGTGAGTCAGTATTATAGTGTAGTGTTGTATCTGATGGATGGTGTGGTTAAATCATCATAAATGGAATGCCCTTCTGGTCGTTCACTCTACACTGTCTTATTGTGCGCATTAAACATTAAACTTCTAGACAGGGAAAGGCATCTGCATAGGGATCTAGTGTGAGGGTGCCTCGTGTAGCACGGTAGCTGCAGGTAAAGAATTAAAGAAGAGCAGGGTCTAGTCAAATTTATGAGATGATAAAAATTGCAAACCTCTAAAAGTCTATGGATGTTTTTCTGCAATAGGGGTAGCCTGCTAATCACCGAAAGTTATTCTCTTCTGTGACCAGACATTTGACCAATAATCCTTGGCATGCATATTATTATTATTATTATTATTATCATCAAGTATTGCAAGAGCACCAACATATTGCAACACATATTATATATAGCACCTTGTCGGTTCCCTAAACAACTTGGTTGAGTACTGTCTGTGCTAACTAACTTTGGCTCCTGTTGCTAAACTTTTTAGGTTTGCTATTCATGTGTTTCTTGGTTAATGGCAGGTGCAAAGAGTGCTCCAGTTCTAGTGACCCATAGCGTTCCAAATTTACTGATCCTTGTATTAAAAAGCAAACATCTAATTTCTGTGGATTACTGGACCTCAACCACATTTTGCCACAGTTCTTACATCACCTCCTCTATGTTGTAGTGCACAGTTCAGAGAAAAAGTTTTTATGCATGGTGTACTGTGAAATGCACTTTGGATGGGGCAAGGGCTGGAGCACATGACAGAAGGGATGTTTTGTATCTTTACTTTGCTTAATCATTAAAAACTATTAATACATCTGGGTCCCAAAAAGCTTGCAGGGACATCTGGTACTGAGTAGGTTAATAATCTGACTATAGTGGATAAATTAAATATTAATCCAGCAGCGGTGCTCAGCAGATGATTTCGAGGAAAAGGGGATAAAAAAAATATTGAATCCATCCACTCAAATGATATTATTATCCTGACCGCAATTGCTGTGTGTGCTTATTTGAACAGGGAAAAACAGGAGATATATAAAAAGCGTTATGACTACTTTTTTTTAGCACAGACATATAATTTCTGTTGATGTAGTAGTACCTTTTTATAAAGCTTTGAAGTACTTCAGCTCTATCAGTGAAAAAAAACTGTGCCATTTCCAGCACAGAACACCTTTTGGTAAGGGGAGCCAAATGTAATTGCAAGGCACCAGATGGGCCCTCTACCTGAAGGAGTTCATACCTACATGTCATCAATTAGGGAGCATGCATGGGGTGCAGGGTTATTCCCATGTGCTGCTCATGAACTGGCACACCCCTTAATTGTTTTGTGTGGTTTGTTTTCAAGCGCAACTTTGTGCAATCATTTCAGCAGGCTCAGAGAGGCAGGGCAAGGTGTAACCATAAAACAATGTTAGCTGTGCACTTTCAATCTTTCCCCTACTTCGGAAAATTAACTCTGTATCAGAAAAAAATATATATATATATAGTTTATTATTTAGTGTTATCAAGCTGTAATGCTCACTTGTAAGTGATTTCACAAGAAATAAAATTAATAGTTATCTGCTATACCTACTGTATTCCCTTCTCATTTGCCATTCTAAAATAAGGACTAAGATGCCAAAAATGCCACCGTGTGTAACTTTATTTATATCCCAAGCACACTATCCATCAGCATAGCATTACAATGGATAACAGCTTCCTCACTACTAAAGTTTGCTTGACCTGACGAGCCAGTGCACAGTTTCATACAAAACAAAAGAAGTAGCGGTAGTTTTTCTTAGAGCTAAGTTCATTCATTCGCTAATCCTTCTTAAATGTACAGCTAAAGTACATGCTGTTCCTAGTCAAAATAGAGCAATTGAACATAAATATTTCAGTGAAAGCTTTTAAAGGTTATTTACTATGTCCCAAGGCAGAAGTTCAAGAGTAGTAAGGGGCACAATAAACATGGTGGAGAGTGGCTTTTTTTTGCTCTTTGCACCTACCCCGCAAGTCAAAAATAACCCCTTCTCTAGCAAAGTGCAATTTTAGATGAGATTGATAGATTTTCCCCACAATTTAACATTGTCCCCATATATCTGTGAGTGGGAAATAATGTGCCTGTCTTCTCTGTGACTGGACACCTGTTGTGCTGACTGTAGCTATGAATCTACAAAGCTAGTAACCGTCTCAGCAATAGTCTACCATCTGAGAGAAGCTAATATACCATCTGAAAGATATGGGTCTGTTGTGGGATTAAGTTTCAGCAATAAAGGAGTAAAAGGAGCAGGAAAGTCACACAACATCGTGTTGGGGAAGATGTAGAAGAAGCAACTTCTAGCCAGAGACTAGAGCCCATTCTCTACACACAAAAAATGAAAATGTACTAGAAATGTTTAAAAACCTGTATTATATTTATTACATATTCAATACCTGAATTAGAAAATAATTTCTTGTTTACTGCACTGTACATAGTAACATAGTAGTAACATAGTAAGTAAGGTTGAAAAAAGACACACGTCCATCAAGTTCAACCTTTTTTTTTTTTTTATTATATCTGCCTAACTGCCAGTTGATCCAGAGGAAGGCAAAAAAAAACCCATCTGAAGCCTCACCAATTTGCCTCAGAGGGGGAAAAATTCCTTCCTGACAAGAACATCACCTTATATTATTTCTTTACTGCCAAATTTCAGTGGCAGCCTTGACGTTACATTTTACTTTCTTAGAGGGCTGATGGCCCCTTATCACAGCCTCAAACATTTTCTCAAACACAAGGTGGTACACTGTATTGTAATAAAAGGTCTGGTGCATACTGTTAAGTATTAGCCACTGACCAGTGTTTGGAATAATTGACCCTATAATCCTATTGCAAGTTGAATTACAGACCCACAGTCATATAGTCGCTAATTTATAGAAATCATATTGCAATTTTAGAAGCAAACACACCATTTTTACAAATACAGGATAATAGCACTTTAGATTTAAATATCCATTAAGCTCTCTCTCTCTTTTTTAGTATTAAGGACCTTCTATTTCATTACCCCCATACCATTTTATTGGTTCTGTGTATCTATGTGCTCATCCAGATTAATAATTTATCGTTCACTTAATACTTTTCATCTCTGTGATGTATTTTCACAAAGAATGTCCCCTCATGGCTCATTGGGCTTGCCCATACAGAGCTATGGTTGCTTGGCGAAAACGACAAATCTCTCTGAACTCAGAATGTAGGAGGACAGACTATGACGTTAACAGTCAAAAGTAAATGATATAACTGAATGCAATATTTGCCCGAGCAAGTCCAGGGCTGTGCTTGCATGGAATCTTTCTGTTCCCTGGATATTATCAGCAGACACTGAGAGCAATAAAATGCCAAATGAACATCAGTGTTTCCGAGCACGTGTTATACTGTAAGGCAAGCGGACAAATCCCACTGCAAAACAGGATGGGACCTTTGACTCTTCCTGTAGAGATATTTGTCTATGGACATTAGTTCCATTAGCCCATGTGTCTATCATGGTGTTTACTACTGCTTCCAGAATACTGGCCCAATACTGGATATCTGTATCATGTTAATTAAATAAAGAAACGAATCTCCTAACCCTCTTTTTTAAAAAAACAGCATAAATATGCTATTACCTTTGTTGGAAGTCCATGGCTGGAATTAACTGGGGGCACGGCTGCAGATCATAATACGCTAAGAGGGGATCCGATTAATCCCTTCCAAGCTGGAATTAACATTATGAGCACCCAAGCCATTTCTGTCTGGCATTGTTTTCTTGCTGCCACAGGGATATGTTTACATCAAAATACATAAAACAAAATATTTTTTTAAACAACAGCACATTTATAAAACAGTTCTTCATTTGTATGGAAAAACAGCAGGTATTCTGGAAATTAAGGTGTGTTCAGGCTCAAGGTTTGCATGGAATACCTCATCAGTCATATGAGGATTCTAATCACATCTATGGGGGGGGGGGGTACTGGTGTAGGTGGGAGCTCATCAGTACCCACCTTTAGCTATCTTTTTTCAGTATATAGAGTGGTGATCCCCAACCAGTGGCTTGTGAGTAACATGTTGCTCATCAACCCATTGGATGTTGCTCCCAGTGGCCTCAAAGCAGGTGCTTATTTTTGAAGGCAAGTTTTGGTTGCATAAAAACCAGGTGGACTGCCAAATAGGGACTCCTGTAGGCTGTCAGACCACATAGAGGCTACCAAAGCCTAACTCAGCCTTTATTTGGCACCACCAGGAACATGTTTCATGTTTGTGTTGTTTCCCAACTCTGTTTATATTTGAATGTGTCTAATGGGTACAAAAGGTTGGGACCCCCGATATAGTGGGAAAAATAAAGGGAAAAGTCTGTTTTTGAATTACCACTGGATTTACTTACTATACATTTCTAAATCTCTTGGGAGTTGTAGGGTACCCAGAACAGACAGACACACATAGGTGGATGCACAGATATTTTTATGGTGATTGACATTTTCCCTTCCACTTTACTACTCAGTACACAGGTTGCATGGCCTGGAAGCCTGAAGGGATCAGTGGGAGTAAAGTCCACATGTACTTTTGCATTTATGATAAATGCAGTTATTATGTGTGGTGACAAACACAAGAAATTCATATCAATGCTAAGTTCTTTAAGTATAATACATAACTGCTAAAACAATCATAGAATAATACCCAACAGCCACCTGTTGGGATTCCTACTTTTTTTGTCATATCTACTGCCTTGATAATTATTAAAACAGAGCATTTATCATAGGCCTAAAGCAGCGCCTCAGCAGGAGAACATATGGTCCACCTGGAGAATCCTGTATGGGTAAGTGCCATATGAAGTGCGGGTTTCAGGTTGGTCTGGACAAAAACCAGGCTTGCAGTTGTTCAAGGCACCACATAAGTTTATCTTACCATGTGAAAGAGGCCAATCGTAGTGTATGTTGCTGAAAATTTTCCTTTAAATAGATCTATGAATAACATAAGGTTTATTGCCTCCTTTTGTATATCTGCCATGTGCAGGCAATCCCTTCTGTCTCATAAACCAAGGGCAGCTGCACATCATGTCCATGAGACAAGAGCTACAAGGACAGCTTATGCTTACATGACCTGTGACCTACATTCCACCAAGCCTGGCAGGAGATCAAGGGGTCCGTACCATGAATCCAGGGACCTGCTGCTGTCACTCACTATGGCATTCCCAGTACAGCCCTCCAGTCCTGCCCACTGCAGCTGGGATCCAGTGTTGGAGTTATCAAGGGGCTTTATAAATGACACTCATACTGTGACACATCACACTGAGTGCTGATAACACTCATGGCAAATGGTGGGAGCCTAATTTTATCAGTGATTTTCATGATGGAATGTCAAATTAAAATCAGTAACAAGCTGCAAGCAATGTATGCAGAAACATATCAACAACACAGAGAAGAGATAATACACCCCAGCCCTACCAGCAAGTATTGGATTATATAAAAGAGCAAATATTATATATAATACACAAAAGCCATGAATATCCTGTAAATTATATCCTTATAAACGGTGAGTTCTGATGTCATCAGTTATAAACGGTGAGTTCTGATGTCATTTCTGTCACATGACTCACTGAAACTTGTGTATTATAATAAATAAAGTACCCCCAGTTGCAAAATATGAGGATATTAAAAGTTACCTCGGAGTTTCGGCCTCGTGTTTTTATATGGTCATGAAACTCCTCGGTAACTTATAATATCCTTATATTTTAAAAGAAAAAAGTTGAACCCAGGTGCTATCTTGGCTAATGATAAAAATATATAAATACAGATGCACACCAGGGAATATTTCTTAAAAAACAACTTTTATTTATCATAATTAAAAGGAAAACAGACCGCCCTTTTTATTCCACATCTAGGACCTTTCTCAAGACACCATTTCCCAATAAAAACCACATATACTGTATATACACATCTTAAATAGCACTCACCAATCAGTGTGCGGCATCCACCCAAATTGTGACATCAAACATTCCACCCATTAATACTGCAAAGGGGAATCTTGCCACCACGGGTGAAACATGAGTGTTATCTTTAAAAACAAAGCAAGATAACAGGATACATTGTAATAAAAATCCACAGAAAAGAAACCTTGTTGCCAACTATAATTATAACAAGGATACTCCCACTCTGATTCAGAAAGCATAAAAAAGAACAATGCTCAATCAGATCATATGGGGCCAGTGTGTTTTTTTTTTCATCCAAAAAACTTCTCTTTCTGCAATAATAACTTGGCACTGTCACCTCCATGTTTCAGTGGGGTATATGGTCAATAGTAGTGTATTTAAAGGTATGGAGTCTATGTCCTAATTCCAGAAAGTGTTTATTGTCGAGCAGTGTCCATCCATTCTCATTCTGAGAGTTGTCTGTTTTTCCCTCATAGGAAAGGCAGCATGGACAAATTACTAAATAAATTATTGGTTGTGGAACACATGATATGATATGTTTTATGGAGAACCTTTTACCCGTATGTGGGTGAAAAAGACTATAACCAGGAGTCATGAATCTGCAGGATGTGTAATTTGGGCAGCAGGAACAACCAGGCTTATCATTACTTAGCCATTACTTTGTTACCCTCTGATAACATTTAACATTTTTCTCGAACCAAATTTATCGAGTTATTTTATTTATACATAAGGTTAAATCGTGGATGGAAGTTTGGTCAAGCTTGTTTTATTGAAATTATGAGGAAAGGTTGAGTTTTAGTAAAAAAAAAAACCTAACTGTTTTCTTCCTGGGTGCACGTTAATAGATGTATAATGCGTAGAAGAACCATCTCTCCAGTTCTGTGATTCAATGCAGCATGAAGTAAAATAAAGATAAAGCAAATTGAATCACAGAACTGGAGTGCTGGTTCTTCTATGAATTATATATATCACCCACTGACTTCAATCTATACAAATAATCCAAATTTTTAAGAATGATTTCCGTTTCCCCATAATAATAAAACAGCACCTTGTACTTGATCCAAACTAAGATATAATTAATCCTTATTGGAAACAAAACCAGCCTATTGGGTTTATTTAATGTTTACCTGGTTTGTTTCTAGACGTGAAGTATGAAGATCCAAATTATGGAAAGATCTGTTATCCGAAAAACCCAGGTCCTGAGCATTCTGGATAACAGGTCCTATAATTGTATATATATATATATATATATATATATATATATATATATATATATATATATATATATATATATATACACACATATATATACATATATATATATTATTATTATATACAGTATATATATATATATATATATATATATATATATATATATAGTCCTTTTGTAAAATGTATAATGAAGCAATAGAATTCTTAATGAATCAGATGAAATGGAGCATAGGACTGGCCAGATATGGGATGACTTTCACGTAGTTGGCCAGCTTAAATATATTGCAATATATAGACAAACAATCCCTGTTTTGTTTAAAGGGTAAGGCATTTTTTTGTAGCAGTATGCACATAATGTCTATGTCTTAAATATATTGGTAAAGGGTTGAGTACAGAGGGCCCTTTTGCCCTTGTATTTGACTATATATATATATATATATATATATATATATATATATATATACAGTGGCGTAACTAGATATTACTGGGCCCCACAGCAAATTATTTTTCAGGCCCCCAAAATTTTTAGCAGTTGACTTGTTTTACCAATATTTATTGAAACTGTATATGAATTAGGGCCTCATGGGGCCCCTATACCTCCTGGGCCTCCCTGCAGGCGCAGGGTCTGCTTCCTCTATAGTTACGCCCCTGTATATATATATATATATATATATATATATATATATATATATATATATATATATATATATATATATATATATACATCAATTATTATTGATCCATAACAAGTCTGGAATCTGGATATTTTTTTATGGAAACGATTTATATGATTAAATTAGACTAAATTTGAATGAATGGTTTTGAGTTGATGTCATTCTGATTGACCGGCTAGGCAAGATTATATTAAATCAAAATCTATTATATTAGCAGGAAAACTGCACTAAACTGTAAATGAAAGGGTTACGAGCGCAGTTGCATTTTGCAAAGTATAATTTAGGCCGTTCAGCAAGTTGTTACCCATAATGCAGTGTTTTTTTCTATTGTGATTGGAGCCACAAGGGGAAGATTCATCTGGCACAATTGCATCCAAACATTAACGTGCAAGAGCAATTGCCCTTTTGTTTGGCTGCAATCTGGAATCAATTGCAAAATGATATCTGGGCACAATTCTTTAAAGGGATAATATCATGGGATTTTTTTTTAAAAAACGTATCAGTTAGGGTAGTGGCAGATGTGGCGATTGTGGGGAGATTAGTCACCCAGTGACAAATCTCTTCTTCTTCGGGCGACTAATCTACCCAAAAGCCTTCCTGCTGGCTAGAATGTAAATCGCCGGCAGGATGGCACTCGGATCACTTTGTTTTCCGAATTAGTCTGAGATTAGTTGCCCGAAGAAAAAGAGATTTGTCTCTGGGCGACTAATCTCCCCACAATCGCCACGTCTGCAACCACCCTTAATAGTGCTGCTCCAGCAGAATTCAGCACTGAAATCCATTTCTCTAAAGAGCAAAGAGATTTTTTTATATTTAATTTTATTTTTAAATCTGACATGGGGCTAGACATATTGTCAGTTTCCCAGCTGCCCCCAGTCATGTGACTTGTGCTCTGATAAACTCCAGTCACTCTTTACTGCTGTACTGCAAGTTGGAGTGATATCACCCCTCTCCCTTCCCCCCCCCCCAGCAGCCAAACAAAAGAACAATGGGAAGGTAATGAGATAGCAGGTCCCTAACACAAGGTAACAGCTCCCTGGTAGATCTAAGAATAGCACGCAATAGTAAAAGCCAAGTCCCACTGACACATTCAGTTACATTGAGTAGGATAAACAACAGCCTGCCAGAAAGCAGTTCCATCCTAAAGTGCTGGCTCTTTCTGAAAGTATATGACCAGGCAAAATGACCTGAGATGGCTGCCTACACACCAATATTAAAAATAAAAAAAATACACTTGCTGGAATTAAATTTTATATTATAGAGTGAATTATTTGCAGTGTAAACAATGTAATTTAGAAATTAAACTACATCATAAAAATCATGACAGAATCCCTTTAAATACATTGTGTCTATTGACACAGGACGATGTGGAACCCCACCACAACCTTTGGAGTAGTAGTAGCTCCGGGGTTCTAAATGTTAGTAGGCACACTTTCACAAAATGCAAAACAGGTAGGGTTGCCACCTATTTTACCGGCCTGGCCAGTAAAAATGCCCATTGTTCCCAATGTAATTAATAGGGAAAAAGATAAATATATAGGAAGGCCAGTATTTCTTTCCAGAAAAGGTGGCCTAAAAACACGAGGCAAAATGGACACAGCAACTATGCGTAAAAACACAAGCACTCTTAATAAGTAGCAACAAAATTATTATTTTTGTGCCAATGCAGCTGCAGTTACAGGTCATAAATGAGTGCTATTGTCTCGTTTAAAAATAATTCTGAACTTCAGTACTTTGCAATGCTATAATAAAAATAGAAAAGGACCACATTTCACTGTAGAATTTATTATTCAGTGCAAAATTCATGAGATTCAAGATTTGTGCCTGTGTAATAGCATGGAGTGTACTATGCGTGTGCACATAATTTCATAACAATTCGCTGTTCATCAAATTATCTGGAATTTTGGGAAAAGGCTTTATTGTGGGTAATAATAAAAGTTTATTGTTTGATCTTTTGTACATTGCCTACGGTGGTAAATCAGGCAAATAAAAATTTTCAACATTAAAAAAATAATTGTGTAACTGTTACATTTTAATCAAAACAATTCACAAATAGGCTTAGAACTCATTGAGGCCTAAATCTTTAAATTCCTTGTATATAACACAGTATGATTTCCATCCTCCACTGTTTTCTCTTGCAGTTATTCCATTTGTACATCGAGGCTGAGTATTGGCAAACTACATGACCCTGATTTCTGTGTACAGTTCTATAGAGCATACCTGTAGTTTGATGAAGTGCCAGTTTGACCTTCAGGCTGAAAGTGCAATGTTACTGCTATGGATGGAAAAGTCCAGCTCCTCCTTACAGTCTTGATGTCCTGAGGGCTTTGCCAGAGAATGGGCCTTGGTAAGCACAAGATCTAGAAATAGCAATGTAACTGTACCTTTTTGTACACAAGGCAGTGGGGTGAAATGAAAATCCCAACAAGCAATATTTCTAATAATCTGAAACCCATTATCAAAAAAGCTCCAAATAACGAAAGGCTGTCTCCCGTAGACACCAAATCAAAATGTTAAAAAATGAGTTTCTTTTTCTCTGTAATAATAAAACAGTACCTTATATTTTATACAAACTAAGATATAATTAATCATTATTGGAAGCAAAACCAGCCTAATGGGTTTATTTAATGTTTACATGATTTTCTAGTAGACTCTAGGTATGAAGATACAAATGACAGAAAGATCCATTATCTGGAAAACCCCAGATCCTGAACATTCTAGATAACAGGTCCCATACCTGTATGTGAATATAATCCTGTATGCCCATGTGTAATCTATCTTATTCTGGTACATGCAAGTGCAGAAGGCAACTTAATGCATTCTACCTGCATTTGGCATTTGCATGTGCCTGAATGAGTACAGACTACAGAGCGGTACAGAAGAATGGGCTGTGTTCCCCTGTGGTGGAATGCAGGAGAGACTGACCACAGGTTAAAACACCCATGTGTAAGGTACACATGTATCACGTTAATATCACCCCCATGTCCAGTGCAGTTTAGTGCAGATGATTATCACTTATAATGCTTACTGATGCATTTCCAAACAACAGTCACCTGAGTGAAACTGCACTGGGTAGTATAATATCATTGGGAATGATTTTTAGCATTTAGATCCCTCTCATGGAGCTGAAAACTGGGGACAAAACCGTTGCCCTTAGAGAGATTAAGACACTGTTTTACCTAGGGTTACAAAGAGCAGACATTCTAGTTTCTAAGACGATTATTGGATTTAAGTAATAAATCACTTATGTGCAAGATTGACTTAGTAGGTTAACTGAGGCAACACCATTTGATTGTCATCCATTGATTGTACATAAAATTATTGCCTACAGCAGAAAGGCAGATTGTCAGTTCTATAATAATTTAATAGAAAAGATACATGTCATAATAATTAAAGAAAATTATTAAGGTTTATTCGATGACAATTGTCTTTCTATGGAGATGTCTTAACCTTCTGAAACCAATGCTCAAATAAAAATTCAGGTACTCTTATCTTTAGCTGCATCCATGATAGTAGCCACTCTGCTCCAAGCATGGTCCATACTACTATGTACAGCAGGGATCCCCAATCTTTTTTACCCATGAGCCACATTCAAATGTAAAAAAAGTTGAAGAGCAACATAAGTATGCTAAAAAGTCCTTGGGGTACCAGCTATGTGCTGTGCTTTGCTATTGGCAGCCTCTATGTGGACTGTTTGATAGTAGACCTGTTTTTATGCAATTAAAACTTGCCTTCAAGCCCGGAATTCAAAAATATGTACCTGTTTGATGCCACCTGGAACAACATCCAATGGGTTGGTGGGCAAAATATTGCTCCCGAGCCATTGGTCGAGGATCACCGATGTACATAGAGCGGTCAAAAAGTTGGGCTCAAGGAGATGATTAGAAACAGGGTGCATTTGAGCATTCTGGTAGCTCCATTCAAGCTGATGATCAGAGCATTTACATTTTTCAGCCGAATATTTTTTACCACCCATGTGGTCATTCAGGCAACGTTCCCTTGTTTGTTATGGTTATACAGGAGCAGTGACCAGCTCCATGTTGTAGCTCCCATCCTTCCCAGCTATGGTCAGGTGATCCCACTGGTGTCTAATAAAAGGGCAGCCAAGTTTGGGAGTTTTACTTTGAAAGCAGCAAGTAAGTTGCAGGTAAAACTTAATTCCGTGTGTAAAATGTATAATAAATGCAATATAATTCTTAATGAATCAGATGAAAATTGAGCGTAGGACTGGCCAGATATGGGATGACTTTGATGTAGTTGGCCAGCTTAAATATATTGCAATATATGGACAAACAATCCCTGTTTTGTTTAAAGGGTAAGGCATTTTCAGTAGCAGTATGCACAAAATGTCTCAATGTCTAAAATCTATTGATAATGGAGTGCAGAGGACTCTTGTATTTGTCTATATTCAGGCAACTGGTGACTGACTAGATCATTCCCTGTATTGGCCAGTGGGGTTGACCAGTTGTCAAGCCAATTAGCCATATTTTTTTGTGTGCACTGAAGTTGCTTGCTCCCTTTCCCTGTGCTAAATCTGTATTTGGATCATTTATAAAGCACTCAGGGAGTATTGTAAGCAAAGGTGTGCTACTAATCTAGAAATGAATTAACAGGTGGTATTAATTGATTAATAACCAAACATCTCCCTTGCTGTTATATATTACCAGATGCAGACAATGCCTGTGCCCCTTCACATCTCAATTTAAATGCACCATACACTGGCAGACACTATGGGGTATATTTATCAAAGAGTGAAGTTAGAGATCACTACAGTCTGCTAGATTGAAATACCGCCTCTCTCTCTATTCATTTCTATGGGATTTTTAAAGGCGTATTTAACAAAGGGTGAAATTGAAAATTCACCCTTTGATAAATACGCCTTTTTTGAAATCCCATAGAAATAAATGTAGAGTGGCGGAATTTCCCTCTAGCAGACTGCGGCCATCTCTAACTTCACTCTTTGACGAATATACCCCTATATGTTATCTGACAGTACAGCCCAGGGGCCAAATTGTTCCTATTCTTCTGATCAATTGTGTCTATAGGCTGAATAACCATAAGAGTATGAAGTCAGGTGGAAATGTTACTCCTTCTTCATCTGCTGATGAACCAGTTTGGCATTCGTACTGCCATTTGTAAATGCATTTGTACATGAGCTCTTTTGACTCATAATAAATGAACTGTTTTCTGTTGTAGTTCTGGAATAATGTTATAATGACAAATATATTAGAAAATCCACTTTGAAACGTATGAATCAGTCTCTTTAACCCAACCTCAGAGAGTGTAAAAGAGTGGCATTTGTGTCAAGGAAAAAAGAAAAGGCATGAGCCAACGCCTGACTGCCAGTTGGTTGTGTAATTCTTGCCTTTGCTTCTAGACTTTAGTCTCATGGTAGATAGTGCCTTATAAGTGCCAGGCCTTTGAAATAGGACGTATCATAGTGGCTGAGCAATAGAAATGCAGATAGTGATTACACCCAGCCCAGTGACTTATCAGGTTAGATGTGTGTATAGGGCTCACAGACGTGTCAGGGCAGCCTGCCAGTAACATCAGTTCGGGCACATAGATGAACTTTGTCCCAGTTCTTGCACAGTATGTCATCAGTCGGAGGCAAAAGAGTTTAAACACAGTACAAAATAACTGTATGTACTTGCAACACTCTCCAGCAACAGCAGCTACACATGATATGCCCATATCTCTGCAGTGCCACATAAAGTGTTTGTCTTTATTCCCATTATTATCATTGCAGCATTGTGAGATATGCACAAATGTCTGCATGCCACGCATAGCTGTTAAAAAAAAAGAACAGTTATGGGACCTGTTATCCAGGATGCTCTGGGTTTTTCTCAATAACGTATCTTTCCGTTATTTAGATCTTCATACCTTAATTACTACAACATCATGTAAACATTTAATAAATAGGCTGATTTTGCTTCCAATAAGGATTAATTATATCTTAGTTTGGACCAAGTACAAGGTACTGTTTTATTATTACAGAGGGAAAAGGAAATATTTGGATAAAATCGAGTTATCGGAGGTGGCCTTCCGTAATTTGGATCTTTCTGTATAACAGGTTTCCAGATAACGGACCCGTACCCACTCCTAAAATCATCGGCCAGCTGTTCCCTAGTCGAAACAGGGTTACATTAAGATTCCTTATACCAATAATTGTCAGAATATTTTTAGTCCCACTTCATGGTCCAACATTTGGTCAGGGCCTCCTTACCGCCTAATAAGGTATAATTATTCATAATTTTTGAGACCTGGGGTTTTCTGGATAAAGGATCTTTCTATAATTTGGATATTTATAACTTAAAGGAAACCATGTAAGCATTAAATTAACCCAATAGGCTGGTTTTGCTTCCAATAAGGATTAATTATATCTTAGTTGGGATCAAGTACAAGCTACTGTTTTATTATTACAGAGAAAAAGGAAATAATTTTTAAAATTTAGATTAATTAAGGGAGGAGATCGGTATTATAAGGGGAACCAGTGAATGGGAGTGATCTCAATTAGCTCTTTAATATATTCTTGCAGCTACAGGTATGGGATCCGATATCTGGAAACCCATTATCCAGAAAACTACAAATTGATTATAGACTCCGTTATAATCAATTAACTCGAATTTTTATAAAACAGAAACTTGATTCCAACAAGCATACACATCCTCCTTATTGGATGCAAAACAAACCTAAAAATATAGATACAACCTTTCAGCCTTGAAACGTTGTATCTGTCCAGACTATAAAGCCATGAAGTAACAAATTAAGGCTTTTTAAATAAATTTCTGAATGGTGCTGTCTGCTGCATTTTTGGATTCTTAAAGTCAGTTGAAGTGGACACCGTTTGAAGTGCACCTGGTTGATTTGTAAAGGAAAAACTTGGTGAGTGCTGGCTGATAGTGATGGGCGAATTTATTCGCCAGGCGCAAATTTGCGCGATTCGTGGCCAGCGAATAAATTCGCAAAACGCCCGCGAAAATTCGCCTGAAAAAATTAGCCGGCATCAAAAAAATTTTTTGCCGGCGTCAAAAAATGAAATTCGCAAATTCTCCGGCGAAGCGAAACGGCGCAAATTCGCCCATCACTACTGGTTGATTGTTTGTTTGCAAAACAAACCTATTGGGTTTATATGATGTTTAAAATATTTTTAAACATAAATAAAGTATGGAGATTATTAAATTATGGAAAGATCCCTTATCCTGAAAAACCCAGGTCCTGAGCATTCTGGATAACAGGTCCCATACCTGTATTCTTTTCTTTCCAATTTTGCTATGCTTCTGGCAGTATGAATAGTATATATGTGCATAGTCATAAAATAAAAAACCACAATGAACCAGAATGTCTCTAAAACATTAGTTCTGTTAATGAATGGCTATATAATAATCATGGCCTCGCATGTGACCTTAAAGCCACACCACTTAATGCCATTTATTCTAACGCGCCTGCCAATAGCCAAAGGCTTTATAAATTGCCAAACCTTTAATTAAGACATTACTGCTTTGAAGAATTATCATTTCACTTGACGTGGTGCAATTAAACCAGCTCGTTGGATAAGCAGGTTTGTTTGTTTCATAATTGGCATTGTAAATAAGTAGCTAGGCTGAAATGATCCCAATGATTAGAACACATGCAGCAAAACAAATTAAAATGATGGTTATTCTTCCTGCAATATCCTAAGATTGCTGGGAAAGAGCTCAAGTCTGAAATATGTTTTATAACCTTTTTTAATGCTTGAGAAGCCACTAATGCAGCATAAACCTAAACAAAGAAACCAATGCCACAGTATGAAAAGTAAAGTGCCTGCATTCCTAGGCAAGTAGAAATTCATGTACTTTGATGGAATCCATTTGATATTACAGATGAGATTTTCTTTTACAGAGAGTAATTTTGATTCGCACATCACGTTTCCTGCAATATAAATGCACGTTCCTCTGTAAACCTCAGCTTGTGTGGGCAAACAGGTCTCATGCTTGGGTGAAACGATAAAGAATGTTATAAAATCATAAACTTGCCAGATTTATCCAGAGGTCATCAATTGGCTCCATATAGTTACATAGTTACATAGTTAAATTGGGTTGAAAAAATACAAAGTCCATCAAGTTCAACCCCTCCAAATGAAAACCCAGCATCCATACACACACCCCTCCCTACTTTTAATTAAATTCTATATACCCCTATCTATACTAACTATAGAGTTTAGTATCACAATAGCCTTTGATATTCTGTCTGTCCAAAAAATCATCCAAGCCATTCTTAAAGGCATTAACTGAATTAGCCATCACAACATAACCCGGCAGTGCATTCCACAACCTCACTGTCCTGACTGTGAAGAACCCCCTACGTTGCTTCAAATAAAAGTTATTTTCTTCTAGTGTAAAGAGGTGGCCTCTGGTACGGTGATCCATTTTATGGGTAAAAAGGTCCCCTGCTATTTGTCTATAATGTCCTCTAATGTACTTGTAAAGTGTAATCATGTCCCCTCGCAAGCGCCTTTTTTCCAGAGAAAACAACCCCAACCTTGACAGTCTACCCTCATAATTTAAGTCTTCCGTCCCTCTAACCAATTTCGTTGCACGTCTCTGCACTCTCTCCAGCTCATTTATATCCCTCTTAAGGACTGGAGTCCAAAACTGCACTGCATACTCCAGATGAGGCCTTACCAGGGACCTATAAAGAGGCATAATTCCTTTCATCTCTTGAGTTAATGCCCTTTTTTATGCAAGACAGAACTTTATTTGCTTTAGTGGCCGCATAACCTTGCATTTATCAACATTGAACCTCATTTTCCAGTTTGCTGCCCAGTTTTCCAGTTTAGACAAATCACTCTGCAAAGTGGCAGCATCCTGCATGGAACCTATAGTTCTGCACAATTTAGTATCATATGCAAAAATAGAAATAGTACTTTCAATGCCCACCTCCAGGTCAATAATAAACAAGTTGAAAAGCAAGGAACCTAGTACAGAGCCCTGCGGTACTCCACTAACAACTAGTGATGGGCGAATTTGCGCCGTTTCGCTTCGCCGAAAAATTCGCGAATTTCGCGCGAAATTCGCGAAACGGCGAAAAATTCGCTAAACGGCGCCGGCGTCTCGTTTTTGACGCCGGCGCCCGTTTTTGACGCCGGCGTCCGTTTTTCCGCGAATTTTCGCGGGAGTTTCGCGAATTTATTCGCTGGCGGCGAATCGCGCAAATTCGCCGCGAATTCGCGCCTGGCGAATAAATTCGCCCATCACTACTAACAACACTGGTCCAATTTGAAAAAGTTCCATTTACCACCACTCTTTGCAGTCTATCTTTTAGCCAGTTATATAGGTTTATATAGGTTCTAGGAATCTAGGAGGTCCCCCATAGGCTAAAAAAGCAATTATTTTCAAATTTGAATTGAATTTGGACTATTCCCTAATCGAAGTACACAAAAAAAGCTCGAAAGTCGAATTTTTTATTTGACCCTTGATAAATCTGCCCCTTAGTTTCCTGTAGGGAGTGATATTCTAAGATAATTTGCAATTGGATTTTTTTTTTTCATTATTTGTGGCTTTTGAGTTATTTAGCCTGTAATTCAGCAGCTCTCCAGTTTGCAATTTAGTTGTTATGGTCCAAATACCCTAGCAATCGTGCACTGATTTGAATAAGAGACTGGAATAGGAATAGGAGAGGGCCCGAATAGAAAGATGAGTAAGAAAAAGTAGCAAGAACAGTAGATTTGTAGCCTTACATGGCATTTGTTTTTAAGAATTGTCAGTGACCACCATTTGGAAGCTGGAAAGAGTCACAAGAAGAAGGCAAATAATGAAAACACTATAAAAAAGGTCAATTGAAAAGTTGCTTCGAATTAGCCATTCTATAGCATACCATAAGTTAACTTGAAGGTGAACAACCCCTTTAATTGCATGCATTTAAAACTATTTGCAGAGCCACAGAACCTTACACCCAGTGCCAATATGTTGTTTTTCTAGTGAATTTCATGCAAGGTACAAAGTAGACAACATCAGGGAAACTGAAAATGAAAACCTGCCTTGGGGAGGTTCTACCTGCCAGGGTTCCCTCTGCACATTGGGCCTGGACACACAACTGATGTTTACTTACTTTATTCCACTAAACTACAATTTTTTTCCACCGCACATGTTTTGTAATTCGTCAGTTTGCTGTGAGAATCCCAGTGTATGTCTGAACACCTTTGACTACACTTAAAATATGTATTTTAGCTCAAGGGGTTGAAAATAAAATTCCCTTTGTCATAGTGACTTATGAATTGCTTAATCCGCCATAATAACATAAGAATGCAAAGGTAAAGGTGAACACTAAAATCTATAATGTAGAATATGATCATTTTAACTCAAGGGCTTGTAAAAAAAAGTTGCTGTGTCATGTACTATACAGTCAGAGTTCCATGAAAACTAAACTTGGGACATACTGTTCTCTCTCTGTTCAATCCAGTTGTATTAGAGATGATAAAACAGGCAATACCCTGTGCAATCATAGTATATAATTTTGTATTTTAACTCCCTTATTGATAGATTAGTTATGTAATTGAAATTTTTAACTTTTGAAAAGAAATACATTATCTCATAGCATTACATATTAATGTTGATGATGATTTACCTGATGCTTGAGGACTGCTGGGTTCTTTTATAATGTAGAATGTGCAAAAACAAATGTTGCAGTCGGTCTTATCTTTGCAATTTGCACATTGCATTCTGCCATAACTTTTTTGCTGCCCCGCACCCCTAGAATACAGCAATAACTGGGGAGGGGGAAGGGTCCCCCTTATGCTCCCTACTCGTCCCCTAAATTGTGTATCATTTAGACACGCAAGTAAGGGAGTTGCAAGGGTTGCAGTCTACAACAGGGCCCAGTCTTTACCGCAGGTAAGAATAGGGCTCGGTGCACCACCTGAAGCTGCTCTTTGCTCCTTGTACCAAAGTTTCCATGGGGAATAGAAGATAACTCCTGTGTTTTTTGGGGGATTTTGGTTATCTATGCATTTGAGAGGGGTTGTTCACCTTTAAATTAGCTTTTAGTAGAATATAGAGAGGGATATTCTGAGATAATATGGTTTTTATTTTTTTATTATTTGTGGCTATTACATTATTTAGCTTTTTATTCAGCAACTCTCTAGTTTGCATTTTCAGCTATCTGGTTGCTAGGGTCCAAATTATCCTAGCAACCATGCATTGCTTTAAATGAGAGACTGGAATATGAATAGGAGGGGGCCTGAATAAAAAGATGAGTAATAAAAAGTAGCAGTAACAATATATTTGTAACCTGTCAGAGCATTTGATATTTAGATGGGGTAAGTGACCCCCACTTGAAAGCCAGAGAGAGTAAGAAGACTCTCTCAAGTAATAAAAAAAACAATATAAAAAAAAATAATGAAGACCAATTGAAAAGTGGCTTAGAATTGGCCATTCCATAACATACTAAAAGTTAACTTAAAAGTGAACCACCCCTATAAGGGAAGACATACAGAAAGGAGAGGCATTAAAAAAAGTCCATTTGAAAAACGTCCCCTTAATTCCCATAATTGATCACAATTGATCTTAATTATTATTAGTATTAAGTTAAACTCTTGCACAAAAAAATACATTTGACAGTGTCAAAATTCTGGTGGTTAAAAATCGACTACTTTTATCTGCTTCACGTGCTACAGGTCTATGTCCCAAGTCAATAGAAAGTGATGTCTGCTGATGACATGAAGTTGGCAAGGAATCAACAGCCTTTAAATGATACACTGCAGTTACAGCCTACATAGCATTTAGTTTATTGACTCAATAAACTTGCTTTTTTGCGTATTAAGGGCTCTTACATACAAGCGGTTTTTCCTGCGTTGTGCTTTCTTCTTTTCAGGGGAGCGCAGGAGTAGAAACACTCAATTATTGTGAAGGGGCTGTACTCTCATAGACGCATGTAAGCGCCAAGCGCAGGTGGGATGCCGCATGTTGCATGTTCAAACAAATTTACCATTATGATTTTAGCTGTTCTGTTATCGACTTTTATTACATTCCCCCGAAAATGTCTTCTTCTTCCATTAGAGAGTTATAAATAAAACTTAATGTGCCCTTAATCTGCTGCCCTCAGGACTATAGAGTTCACAATGTACCTTGGGATGTGTGGCCTTTCTGCACTACAAGTAACATTCTGATACAGATATGGGATCCACTATCCAAAAAGCTCAGAATTACAGGAAGCCTCCCATAGATTCCATTCTGTCCAAATAATCCAAATTTTTTAAAAATAATTTCCTTTTTTCTCTGTAATAATAAAACAGTATATTGTATTTAACATATATTTAAACCTTATTGGAAGCAAAACCAGCCGATTGGGTTTATTTAATGTTTAAATGATTTTGTAGTAGACTTGAGGTATGAAGATCCAAATTACGGAAAGAGCTGTTATCAGGAAAAACTCAGGTCCCGAGCATTCTGGATAACAGGTCCCATACCTGTACATGGAACAAGCAGTGATGCATGCATTCTGATACATGTACATGGAATAAAGAGTGGTGCATTTTGAGATCTGTTTCTGCAACAGCAACAAACACTGATTGCCCATTCTGTTTTGACATTGCTCATTCCATGAGAGTAAATAACTAACTCCCATGTATATCCATATCTATGTATATCCATTTCATACAGACCAGTTCTGAAAGGCATTAACATGCTGCTGCTGTCCTCTTAGATCTAACACTGCTTCATGGGATCTGCAGGGGAACCTATTATCCTATTATTTACAAGTATTCGATTGCAGGGCTCCTACAGACTGACCTGTACCAGTGACATGCCGTATTTCTATTTCACTTAGTACCATATGGCACACCGAAATACTCAGGGTTTTCTGGCCCACTTCTGAGCTGCCGCTTGGATGACCTTCTGTGCACTGAGCAGGTGCTTAGAGGCAAGGGAGGGAGGTGAGTAAATTACATTTAGGGCACTGACCTCCAATAAGGTCAGATTTTAACCTTGCCCCGCCTCTGGTATGTTCTGTTAGTACCAAGCATCACTTTCCTGCAGCTCACACTAACAGCCTGCTAACTTTATGGCTAAAATGTATACTACTGAGCTAATGTAACTGACCAGATCAACCCTATAATGGGGGAGAAGTTTATTCATGAAGAAAAACACATTCTGCAGCAGTGGACACTGTACAGTGTATTGGGGAAACATAAAAGCAGGACAGACAGAAACAATTATATATGAACGGGGCAAGAATAAATCAAGACATGAGGACAGAGAGTCCTGTCCATGAAACCTTTCAATGTGGCTGCTGGGGCACAAATGATGCATGAAATACAGGTTTGTGGAGGTGCCACCCAGTAGTTAAGGCACGTGATAGACAAACTAGGAATCATTTATTACAGTACAGTACAATGTGCAATATGTCAGTGTGAATTGTCATTTTTCCCCCAAATTACAGACACCAATATTTAAATAAGTGTCCACTTTTGTGAATCACATGGAAGTTGGTCCATAAGGTTTTAGAGGGGAGTTAATGCAACCCACTATGGAAACTTGCCAGTAGTTCCAGCATTCCCTAGCATCTTTGCTTGCAATTAGGTGCATCTTGTTCTCAACCAGTTTGGGTGGAGAGGTTCCTACAAGCCAATCAAAGAGAAAACACTGACTACACAATTGTAACCGAAACTATCCTCTAAACCTTGTGTCTCTGATTTATGGCGGTGTTAGTTTACAGGCATAAATCTGAAATACAAGCAGTGACCTTCCAGGCCCTTTGAAGCTGGCTGTGTGTGTGTGTGGAGGGGGGGGGCAGTTACTGATCATGGTGCAGAGCTAGGATTGCCGGCCTTCCTATATATTTACCTTTTTTCCCTATTAATAACTTTTGGATCAACCATCGTTTTTACCGGCCAGGCCAGTAAAATACCGGCCAGGTGGCAACCCTATGCAGGGCAAGGCCAGACCCCAGACGACTTGCAATGCAATGCTAGACTGGGGTGTCTACCCCACCCAGTTTTGGACCCTGCCCCAGTCACAGACCTCTCTGTCCAAGTCGTAAGCTCCTCCACCCTTCCCCCAGTGTACTTTTTAAACATTTGGGGCCAGGATGAGAGGAGAGAGGGAAGCCCCTCCAGTTCTTGTTGGGGACCGGGTCTGGGCCGGCCCAGTCTGACTCTGAAGAGACAAACTATTGTACTTGTTTTCAGTGTAAATTTAAATAGTGCATAAAGGTGCATTTCAGATGCCGTGGTCCTTTTATGGTATTACTTTGAAGGTAAGTAAAAAGAGTCTAAGGGAGCAAGGAAGAGGGTTTAAGACCAGCGGGGATGATTCTCTGGTGAAGTCCTGGAGGTAAGCATGGGAGAAGGTAATAAGAAAAGAAGAAAATAGGGAGGGTAACAAAAGTTGGACTTAGGCTATATTTTGATATGAACGGCAATCGACAGAGGAACCTGGTTGGGGAGTGATATGAATATACTTTAGAAGAGAAGGGTCTGATATGGCAGATAAATCAGAAAAACGTATTGACTGTAGTGGGGAGAACTTGTACAAAGGAAAGCCTGATAACAGGAAGTTGCAGCAGTCTAGCTGTTAAGAGCATGGACAAGACTTTTGGTTGTCAAGACACTAATTGTAACAAATCAGTGCAGCTCTTATTTTTACAAATATTCATATTTCTGCTCATCTTGCCAGAATGATCTCACGTGTAGAAGGAGGGAGTTAGCGCATGACCCTCACACATTCATTCTGCATTTTGTGTCTAGACAGGCCAAAAAGAATTGTAATTGCATTGTGCTGTCACCTGATGAAACTGCCTGCAGGAGGGTTCCCCAGAGCAACTGTCAGGTAAAAATGGACAAATCGATTGACCAATTTGTTCAGTTTATACCTGCATTACTATTCTACGAATTGATAGAGCTGTCCAATCAGCTGTTATTGGACCACAACTCCCAGTTTGCATTGGAGTTCATGTATGCTGGGGTGGGGGGAAAAGAAAACAGATGGAGGGCCACAGGGTGATCAACTAAAGTCTAGATGGACAGTCCATCATGATTTACTATTGTAACCCTCCAGACATATATTAATGAGTGATCCAAAGATAATGTAATGCTCTCGCTTTCTGTCATACTGTCCACAGTTCTTGTTGTCTCTTCAGCTCTGGCCCTGAGAAGTGATCCCTCTGCAAGATTGCTTTTGTCCTGATCAATACTCAAGTGCAACAGAGCTCCATAAACAGCGGCTCTCATCCTGGAGAATAAATGAGCTCACATCGATTTTTCCTTCAACCTATTGGATGGGTCTTCACAAACCCCTTTGCTTTTCAAAAGGCTTGCCCTGCGCCACAAAAACATACACATCACAGGCTCAGTTTCCTTTCAAAACATTTACTGCAGGATGCTGTGTACTGCTTAACCTGTTCTCTGCAGGAGGCTGTTGCTCTTCTCCTGTTTTGTAAGCTGGATCAATTGCCAAATTGCTGCTTGTGCTTTGCCGTGGTGCCCCCTTGTGGATAGTGCTACTTGCTAACATCTAACATGTAAGAGGAAGTTTGTGGAGCACCTAATATGTACTAGGTAACTAAATGCTTGATCATTTTGTCTTGTAAATAGACCATAAGCACAGGAGGAGGCCCTCAGACCCAACAGGCTTCACAAATCAATCTAAACACTATCCCACATCTCAACAATCACTATAAAATACTGAGTTTATTTATATCAATATATTAAAAACACACAAACCCCCATGAATTTTCACTTTATTGCGTTTCATACCTCATGCTATTTATTCATTGTCCAATATGAACTGAGACATATATTTGTGGAGAAACTTTTGACCAGAAATTCTTTCATATTCTCATTATACAATACCACGCTTTTAGAAAATAAATGTGATGGTATACGTATGACTATGGGTTTGTACCACTCTATCTACTTTATGTTGTGGGTAACCTGGATCTTATCCTTCTATTTGGTGGCTGCAACCTCTTAGCACTAGTGCAGTGTCTGGAGATACTTTTGTATCATTTGTGTCATTCTTATAATTCAATCATCCATCATCCATATGAACAGTCATCTGCCTGTGTGTGATTTGTTCCATTCCCGAACACCCATCAATCAATGTATTATGTGGATTTTGTGAAAGGCTCAGTGATAATTCTTCTATGTAAACATTATATTATTCTTGTGTTTCTTTTCTTTCTTTCTCATTTTTGCCTCCTTTGTTTATTTGTTTACCATTTTATATCTGACATTTATATCAGTAATGTCAACTAACCCCAAGTAATCAAGGTACCATGGCAATACAAATATATCCTGATATCTACACTTCCTCTGCTTTTAACACCTTTCTTCCTCCTCCCTGCGTATGAGCTAATTATTATTCCTTTATTTATATAGCACCAACATATTCCACAGCGCTTTACAGAGATTAAACATTATTCACATCAGTCCAGTCCCTGCCATGTAAAGCCAATGCAATACAGCCAGTAGTAGGTGTGAGTCATCATGAGGAGTGTTTATTGTCATTATAACAGCAGCATCAGTCATCTGTATATCTGAAAGCAAATAATTACAGATAATTCATTCAACTTAATTGTTTGCACATTTAATTTTAGAACAATTGTCAGATATTAACAAACAGCCAGGAGGTTCTATTACGTGTTTCCCCCCTCCCCTCTTAACACTTTAACTCTTTGAATGCTGTACCCAGTGGCATAAACACACAACAGCCAGCTCAGGTGTAGGATGCCCACCCGGACGCCCACCCCAGCAGAAATCAACCTTTTTTTTGCATGTTACAATGGGATAATGTTAATATCACAAAATATATTTACACTCTTGTGCTAGGATCTGACAATTCTTTAATGTGAATTCATTCCTTTGTTTATAAAAGATCATGTTCAGCAATTATGGGACATCCAGAGAAAGAATTACTGTGCAACAAAGCAACAGGTCCTAATAAAAGTGCTTCTGCTATAACGGCCCAGAGTTACTTTACTAGATGGTAAAGAGTCAGCAAGATAAGATTTGAAAATGTTCAAGCTATGGTAGATAAGGATGCACTTGACAAAGGGCCCAGTGAGGCACCAAACTATGTCTATATGCCACTGTGAGCCAATAAAGCACTTTCAACATCCAAACCGCTAATCCAGTGAGCTGCTGATTCTCCACTACTTTCATAAAGTTTCCTCTACGTTGAGCACTCCAGTACTTGCTACAAGCTATGGTAAGATGCGCCTTTTATGGCAGAATAACAGCTTCACAGTTTATAATTGCAGATTTTTAAAAAAAATACATTCTTCAACCACATCAAAAGGCATTTTAGCGTCAATAAAAATGATGTTTATTGGCTGCCAGTAAGTTAGCTTATTTACAATATATAGTTTAAATGAATAGAATTAGTGTGTGTTGGGCAGAGCAGTCAGCTAGATTAATATTCCTTGCTGTCTCTGCACAACCATGTCAGCATTATGTTAACAGATACAGTCAGGCTTTATCCATATTAATATAATATAAAAAAGTGACAAACCATGACCTCCTTGGGGATGCTTTATATATGCTAAAGTAAATGCTAACGTAAAACCCCATTCTAACCAGATCATGCCCAGTTCCATCTGGAAATGCTCTCAATCCACCCCCATATCACACCCATGTTGCAGTAAACGTTGTCCCTTATCCAGTGTGAGGATCAGGACTTGGGGCGTAGGGATAATTAACATTGGCTACACAGAACATCCAGTGATTATATTTCAAAATAGTATGATTTATGGCATTGAGGGTTTGCATTGCTTACAGTTTCAGTCACAGTACAAAATACAGTTGTTATATCGAGCTGCCACCCTGTGTGTACTTGGCAGACTTGCCATTAGTAGATGATCCTGCTGTACAGATAATTATAATAACATGCATGGAGTCCAGGAATCTAGCACTAAGTTCCCTATATTTTCATGAAATCTTGCACTTTATAAACTGGAAGAGCTTATTTTAATGTTGGCACAACAAAGCCATAAGTATTCTGCACAGGCACCCTCAAAAGATAGCTAGATGGCACGTAGCCCCGCTGTCCCCGAACCTCCACAAGGCTCCACTCTGTGCTTCCCTTCTTGTCATGAGGTTCCAGTACAGTTACAGGTTCTCCTGCTATTAAACTGGCCTCATAATCACTGCGGGCAGTGAATCCATATCCTGCGATGATCTGCAACAACCAAATTTTATTAGTTCCGAAAGGTAGAGAAGAGATCAATGTAATGGCCTTAGCCTCCACGTATTCATAGAAATCATTCCAAAAGTTCCCCGGGTATAAAGTTAATAGCAACTAATAGCCGACATTAAAGCAGCTAAAAATATGTACAGGTATGGGATCTGTTATCCAGAATGTTCGGGACCTGGGGTTTTCCGGGATAATGGATTTTTCCATAATTTCGATCTTCATACCTTACGTCTACTAGTTAATCATGTAAACATTAAATAAACCCATTAGTCTGTCTTTGCTTCCAATAATAATTAATTATATATTACTGTGGATCGATTACCAGGTATGGTTTTATTAGTATAGAGAAAAAGGAAATCACTTTTAAAAACTGGTATTATTTGATTATAATGGAGTCTATAGGAGATGGCCTTTCCGTAATTCGGAGTTTCTGTATAACGGGTTTTCCGGATAACTGATCCCATACCTGCACAACAATGTGTATGCAATAATGTTACAACAATGTCATAGCGCTGCACACAAAAAAGTAAAGAAACATACACAGTCAGTGTGGCTCAATAGCAACCCCATCAAAATATATGGATAAATATAATAAATATCAAGACTTGTATCTTGATACTATATATCCGACTTATCAGATTTTTTTTTAAGTTTTAAACTATGCCTTCAAACCATACAGTGAATAAAGAGAAGTATAATTTCTCTGGTGAACCAGGGCAGGCTCTATTTTTACATTTTAAAACAAATTGGGCCTTGTCAAGTTGAGTGTTTTACCAAAATTTCAAGGCATGCAACTACCTTATTAGTAGTATCATAGTCTAGTTCAGGGATCCCCAACCTTTTTCACCCATGAGCAACATTCAGATTTAAAAAGAGTTGGGGAGCAACACAAGCAGGGAAACCGTTCCTGGGCGGTGCCAAATAAGGGCTGTGATTGGCTATTGGTAGCCCCTATGTGGACTCTTCATCTACAGGAGGCTCTATTTGACAGTACACCTGGTTTTTATGCAACCAAAACTTGCCACCAAGTCTGGAATTAAAAAATAATCACCTGCTTTGAGGCCACTGAGAGCAACATCCAAGGGGTTGGAGAGCAACATGTTGCTCACGAGCTACTGGTTGGGGATCACTGGTCTAGTTGTATGACACGCAGGGATTATACATCAGTCTCTGCCCTTATGGAGGTTACAGTCTAAAATCTATCACATTCACTCTACTAGTCCATTATAATCCACAGATATACTGTGTCCCACTCTTGAGTCTCTTATTCTCTTTCATTGAGCATAGGGTTTGAAGGAGTTCAATAGTCCAATTATCTTTGGAAGCTGCATTGTTAAGATGCTCAGAAGTGTGCAGAACAATGTTTATTCCCATTACTGCTATGCAAAGGTAGGTGAATAGTAGTAGGCAGACTGCTAGGGACCAAACTCATGAGTGTCCTCACCATTGAATAAATGATTAAAAGAATTATAAACCTGAGATTAGATGACGATTATAAACTTAAGTTCATTTTACAACACAGCACAATGTAAATACCATAAACTAAAAAAAAATAATAATGTAGATCTCATGTTTACTTTAAAGAGGCCATTGAACTCATATAATTAGACCGAAGAGAGAGAGAGCACAGATTAAGACGTCACATTGTTTCCCCTATTTTTTAATCATTTACTGAACATGATTCCACCTACCTGGAAAACTGGAGTCATATTCTGGGATTCAGAGTAGATGGATTGTGGGCGCTCTAGTGGATTAAGTGAATGGCGCCTTTTTTCCACTGTTTCATTTGGGTAAAGAAAGTTCTGGGACGGCTTTGGAGTGTGCAATGATTGGTAGGGCTGAAGTTTGTTACAGGTTACAAATCCTCTTGTGCCTGCCAGATAGATGCAAATGGAATATACAGTAACATATACTGATTTAATCCTCTCTTTTAAAAAAAAAAAAAGAGAAAAGGGCAAAACAAGTCCCATAGCACTGGAGTTTGCTAATATTCATTGTAGTGTTGTAGAAAATGGCCCTCTATAGAAATAAATATTTATAAACAGATTTTCCTTTATGAATAGAGTAGAAGCAATAAAAAAAATGAGTGTTTGTACGTGATAGGATAAAGCAACTTTAGCTACATGACTTTTAATAATTGTCTTGCTGTGGTGAATGTACTTTACCTCCGGCTGTGTCCACCAGCCATCTATATGTGTTCCCTTTAGTATCAGATTTCTGCAGCACGGCTACAACTTCGAAACGATGCAGAGTAAGATCCATATCCCGACTACCATTAATATTGCTCATCACCTGATAGATCTCCTTCTGGTGGCCGTGACGTTTTATCAACTTCTGCACTTGCAGAACAATGGCAGGATCGTGATCCTACAAATAGAACAAATGATGTTTCCCACTAACCACACAAAATATCATTGCGAGAAGTACAGTAGTTATGGGTAGGGATGTAGCGAACTGTTCTGCGGCGAACTTGTTCGCGCGAACATCGGCTGTTTGCGTCCGCCGCAAGTTCGCGAACGTCGCGCGACGTTCGCCAATAGGCGTTCGCGTCAAAATCGTTCGACCATTCGATCGCTAAAATCGAACGATTTTCGTTCGAATCGAACGATCGAAGCCATTGGATTGAATGAAATCATTCGATCGAATGGCTTCGATCGTTCGATTCGAACGAAAATCGTTCGATCGAACGATTAAAATCCTTCGAATCGAACGATTTTCGGATGTTCGAAGTTCGCAAACTGTTCGCATTTTTTGCCGGTGTTCGCGAACGGCATTCGCAAACACATACTCGGCGGTTCGCTACATCCCTAGTTATGGGTGACGAATTATCTTTTACCATCTCTTCAAAATATATACATTAAGGGGGTTATTTATCAAGGTCCGATTTTTCTAAGTATTTCTAACATAAAAATCCGATCAACTCTGACTGCCCGAATGGACCTTATCTATCATTAAAAAAGTCCGAAAATATTGGGTCGGGCAAAAATCTGATAACTTCGTAGCTTTGCCTGAAAAGTACACATTTTTCGCACTTTTCTGCAAATATTATGAATTTTTCTGAATTTTCGGACATTTTGGTCCAAAATTCCCGAAATTATTGGACAACATCACAGACACTGGGATCTTCCCGTTTGCCTTATACAAGACCTTGAGAGCTTTGAGGTAATGGATTTTCAGAGTCTGACTTTTAAGACCATCGGGCTTTAATAAATTCCGAAAAATTTGTAGTTTTTTTTTTAGTCCGGAAACTACGAATTCTTCGAATTTCGGATATTTGGAGCATAATTAATAACCCCCTAAGGGGCAGATTTATCAAAATGTGCATTTAGATCCTAATAAATAAAATCTTACTCACGTTCTATTCATTCCTTTGGGATTTTCAGAACCATATTTATCAAATGGTGAGTTCTAACTTTCACACATTGATAAATACAATTCCAAAAATCCCATAGGTATGAATAGAACATGGGTGAGTTTTTATGTATTAAGCACATTTTGATAAATCTGCTCCTAAAAGTTACCTACAGGTCATGTTGATCCCTGCATGGTGACTATAAAAAAATATAAAGGACAGATGAGTTCAACTGAGATGGGAAAGAAAGTTTTAATAATAAACCCACCTGTACTTCAGGAGAAGGCATCTGCTGCTCAAATTTTTTGGTGAGTTCAGTTAACTGGGCAAGAGAGTTACTGATCATGTCCTCTGCCTGTTTCCTGAAGTCCACCTCTGGAAGCTTGCAGTCTGGGGTCTGTAATAAAGGAAAGCACATTATATATCTATTACATTATAGCCTGGTGTGCTGCATTCCATACACTGTTGTCATTAGTGTCATTTCTTGCACTAAACAAGAAGTTACAACCAGTTGCACTTTTTAATACCTGTGTCACTTCCTGGTTTTCTGAAACACTGTTTGAGAAGTAGCTAGTGAATCAAATTACAAGCTCCTCTTTAGAGCAGAGACACACACTCGGGGAGATTCGATTCGGGGAGATTAGTCGCCAATCGACAAATCTCTTCTTCTTCAGGGCGACTTATCTCCCCGAACTGCCTTCCCGCCGGCTAGAATGTAAATCGCCGGCGGGATGGCTCTCGAATTGATCCATTTCCGAAATTGCCCGCAACTTTGAGCAACTTCTGAAAACGAATTGCTCCGAGTGGCATCCCGCCGGTGATTTACATTCTAGCTGGCTGGAGGCAATTCGGGGAGATTAGTGGCCCTGAAGAAGTGGAGATTTGTCGCTAAGCGACTAATCTCCCCAAATCTGAACATGTGTCTCAGCCCTTAGCTTTGCAGATTTTAGGGAAGGGTGGAGTTTGTTTATACAGTGTTTATTGTCTCTTTTTTGACACATTTCCTTGTTTATATGGGGAAATGTTAAGTTCTTTCAGTAATAATTATTGACATTTGTTTTCCTCCAGGGTAACACAAAGTTTAATTTGTAGTAGTCTGTTTTGCCTAAAATCAATTTAAATGCAAAGTCAGAAGCATTGTATCATTTCTAATACAGCAAACAGGTGGAGGCCTATTTATTAAAAGTAAAATAAGAGGTTTTTGAAACCACGACTAAACTCACTCTCACTCTCTAAAAACACAAATGTCATGAGATTTATTAAAAGATCCGAATAAAAAAAGTACAAATTGATAAAATTGCTGAATGATCTGAAGAAAATATGAATACCTCTAAAACTCTAAAAATTTGAGTTTTTCAGAAAATAACCCGGAAAACATTAAAAAGTAAGAATTGATTGAAAATGGTCCAATAGGATCAGCACAGCTCCAAGTCACTTGTAAAGGACCTCAACAGCTTTTACCCCTCGAAGTTTTGTAGTATAGGTTTTCATGGTTTTTACACCAGGAAAACCACAAATTTTTGGAGACTCGCAGAAAAAATAGAAATTTGATTGTTAGTAAATCGGCCCCTTCGTCTTGACAGATTCACCTGAGAAGCTAAAGATTCCGCTGCTCGCCATCCTTCTTGTGCCAGTTCTTTCTGAAGACCAATGAAAGATCGTAAGAGCTGAAAAAGCAACTGGTAGGAGAAGGCAATGCACTGAGGCAGTTCAGAGAGCAGCCTTGAATGGAATCCGAAGTAAGCATTCTTGATGTCCTCTTCTTCGTATGTCATTTTGCCCCCTGTCTCTTGTAATTTGCTTTCCAGATTCTCATAGTCAAGTAGCTTGTCCATACGCTTCCGGATAAGGTTCTTGGGACCTTTAAGGCATTGTAATAACTTGATAAGAGGCTGCCAGACAAGTAGGTCCAGTCTTCTGTTCTGTGAGATGTACACAACATTTTTGTCATTACAGTGATGCATTTTAAAACCAAACACTATAGTTATAAATGATATACAAAAAAAAATGAGTCAATCACTTACATATTCTGGGAACAATTTCTGGGAAAAATTCTGAAGTTCAAAGACTGAAAAGTCTGGGACCTCCAAAGAATAGAAATCAAGCTGAACGGCACTGAATTCCTGAGAGCAACCAAAATAACAAGGTATTACATATAGGGCAATACAATCAAGTCCAAAACATGTTTAATTTGCTTGTACAATGATTTACAAACTGTATATTAAGACAGATGTTTATAATTTTTTTAATTCCTGGTATTTATATAGTGCTGACACAATTCAGCTGAGTAGTGATGGGCGAATTTATTCGACAGGCGCGAATTTGTGGTGAATTCCCGCGATTCGCCTCTGGCGAATAAATTCGCGTAACCGCAGCGAAAATTCGCCAGCGAAAACTCGGCAGCATCAAATATTTAGCCGGGAAACGAAACACCCCAAATTCGCCCATCACTACAGCTGAGATATTTTTGCTTTGCAGAGATTATACATTATTTACATCAGTCCTTGCCCTATTGGAGATTAAAATCTAACGTCCCTATCACATTCACACACACTATAGTCAAATTAATCAGGAGCCAATTAACCTGCCTGTGTGTTTTTGGAGTGTGGGAAGAAACTGGGGTACCCAGAGTAAACCTTTGCTGACACAAGGTGAACATACAAACTTCATGTAACTCCATTACATGTCAGAGTGGATCACAGGAATGGAAAGCATGAAATTTATGAATGAAAAATACAACACAAGTGTATGAAACATATTCAGTGGATTGTGCATTCCAATCATTATTTTGTTTGCAAAAACAAATAAAAAAAATAAATCATATTAGTATCAATTCAGTTGAACTCATTTGGCAGCCTTACCTCAAGATTTTTCACATAGCTGGCAAAATTATGCTTCAGTGTTTTAACAGCCGATTCAAGAATTTGAAAATGTTCTACCAAACCATCGAATTCTTTGTCTTCTCTCTGAAAACACAAAGACAAAGGTAACCCAGGACTCTTTTCTTATAGCGTTTAATCCAATAGTGCTGAAAGATAATGTATCACTGCACTCATCCCATCTCTATCCTAGAGAAATCTACACAAACAAACCTAGAAAGTACCCCTAAAAATAGAATATACAGGCTAATATGATAAAGCTGCGTTTTTGTTAACACTGGTCGATTTTTTTAATTTTACAATGGTGTCGGTTTGCATTGAATCATACTAGGGCTCATTGATAAACCCCCACTGTGTCCTATGCCACCACTTGTTTTATTTTGAGTAATGCCATATCTCCACCCTGCTCTTTTAAAACAATAATGCAGATTTTTAAAAATAATTTTTCTCTGTAATAATAAAATAGCACCTTGTACAGTGTCAGACCTCCAGGGCCTCCACACACCCCCCCCCCTGGGCCCCGCGGCATATCGTCCTTTGGCCCCCCCCGCCCCAGTCGCAAAGTTCCCTCCGGGCCCCTGCCCTAGCTGCAACCCCCCTGCGGCCTCCCCTGTACCTCTTCTCTTCCCTCGCCCTGCCTGGGGTTAGAGAAGGAGGTCAGGCATAGTGGAAAGAGTTAAATATAGGGAGCGGGTTTGGGTTGGCAGGGACCACGAGGGCCAGTTTATTGGTTTATTTAATTTTTAATTTTAGGTAAACTAATTGTATGAAGATCCAAATTACAGGAAAGGTCCCTGGTAGAAAAATGCAATACTCAACACTCATCAAAAACTAGTGTTTGAAGGGAAACAGATAATCTTTGTTTTACAATGGTAACACGATTAGTAACACAATCTGACAATTTAAAATGTTTAATGAAAGTGAATTGGAAGATTGCTTAGAACTGGATTTTTTTTCAATTTGCAGAAACTAATTTTATGTGACGATCCCCTTTAAAAACAACCATCCTGCGTGGGTCCATTTTTTGGGACCTGTACCCAACCAGTACCTGCAACCTTTAATCCGCAACCCGGACCCGCAACCTGCATTCTTACCCGCTTGGAACCGCTACCCGACCCGCAAGTACCTTAACCGCAACCCGCGACCCGCGACCCGCTGACCATCAAGAATCAGGAAGTGCTGTCATTGTAAACCAGAAGTGACATCATCGGAAGTAAACGTGATCAGAAAAAAAGGAGTAAAACAGGAAGTGCTGTCATTGTAAACTGGAAGTAACGTCATCGAAAGCAGACATGACCAGAAAAAAGGAGTAAATATCGCTATTGAGAAGACCCGTGGCCCGACCCATGACCCGCAAACCTGCAGAACCAACGGCCTGTATCTTTACCTGCACCCAAAACTTCTACCCGCAACCTGCAGGGTACTGCAGGTTTTTGCGGGTAACCCGCGGGTACCCGACCCGCTGCAGGACTCTATCCTGCTTTCCTGTAAGAGTCCATGGTAAGAGTTCTGTTACTGTCTGTGCTTACCTTTGGAATGATGCCTGCCTCATACATGATTCTGTGGCTCAGGCGTTTATATTTTTTGGAGATGGTACCGGTGCTTAGGGATGAGACTTTTTCCATCAGAGTTTGCTGTTTCAAGCGGTGATATTTGCTTCCTACACAAACAAACAACGAGCAGACTGTTTCATAGATAGATAGATGATAGATAGATAGATAGATAGATAGATAGATAGATAGATAGACAAAATGACAAACACATCTGATATTTAACATTGTATTTGTGACAAAATTAATATATACAGATAAATTGCTCTTATATGTGGGGGCTTATTCTTGCGTTCCCCTGCAGAGGTTTTTTATGCATTCATCTGCATAGGGAAGCCAGAGTGTAAGAGTCATATCCATTCTATTCTGATGAACTGGAAGCCCAATGGTGCCATCTACTGACAGTGTTTAAGTATATACACATGTCTATGAAAGTGGCCCGTTATGTAGGTACTATCTGGGGTGCATTCAACTTCCAAGAATCCAAGAAACTTTATTGTCAATATACTTATTACAGTGTATTGAAATCTCATTCCACCTAAGCTGCCCCGAGGTGCAGAATAATAAAAACAATATATAGTTAAAAGACAACTCAATAAATACATAAATAGAGTGCTTATCAGTAATATTATAATATTATAATATAAAAAATGGTATACAGTATTCTAAAAATTTTGCCAAAAGAAAAAATAGCCTCTATTTACCACTGTCTCCCTCCAGGGAACTATAGGTATTTCCTAAAACTGTAATCTATACTCAATATATCCAAGGTGACAGGTGCCTTGTGTTTATCATCGTTTACCATTAATCTTCTACAAATATTTATTGGCATGTGCATCTTATACTAATGACCATTTCTAACAATGATCTATAATACTTAATATATTGTAAGTGACATGCACATATAATGATCATTTACAGATAATGATCATAAATACTCAATACATCCAAGAGTGACCTGTGCTTGCTAAAATCCTCTCTCTAACTATACCCCAAAAATAAAAATATTTCTAGCTATATCTTCTAGCTATATCTATAACCCACTTGCTCATTTCCTTCAAGTCAAAATGTGCATTTATGTGCATTTTTTTAGATAGATTAAAGCAGGATAGTCTCTTAGCATAAAGTTTTTGTAGACTCAAAATAATGTGCATCACACCAATACTTGCCTGCAGAGCACTTCCAGATATCCCTTTATTTTTAGCTGGGTGCATGCACAGTATAGTGTTCTTCAAAGAACTACTATACCGTACCGTACTAATGTGCCCCACCCAAGGCAGTGTAAGGGACACCCAGTAGCAGGGGAAATCATGGCAGCAGTGCAGTCTGGAGAAAGTACCCAAAGCCAGTCTATTTTAAAAAATTATCACCCCCAGTTTCTTTTCCTCGCAAAAGCTATCGTTTTTTTACTAGTTACAGGTGTTGGATCCGTTATCCAGAAACCCATTATCCAGAAAGCTCAGAATTACGGAAAGGCCATTTCCCATAGACTACATTATAATCAAATAATTCAACTTTTTAAAAGTGATTTCCTTTTTTTCTGTAATTATTAAACGGTACCTTGTACTTGATCCCAACTAAGATATAATAAAGCCCAATTGGATGCAAAACACTCCTACTGGGTTTAATTAATGTGTAAATTATTTTTTAGTAGACTTAAGGTATGGAAATCCAAATTCCTGAAAGATGCCTTATCCGGAAAACCCCAAGTCCTGAGTATTCTTAATAACAGGCTCCGTACCTGTATATCTATAATCCATGATTACTGCGTGTTGTCTGGGCATTCATAAGATAAGAATTAAATGCATTGTTCCTGTTCACAGCACTGACCTATTGTTTCCCTTGCTCATTAGCCATACTCTTATTGCAATTGCATATAAATCCACTTAACCCCCTCTATAATATAAGAATCTTAATACTTTATTGCCCCTAGAAGTGCATAGGAGAACCTACTGTGCATTAATACATTTCCATATATTTTAGTGGGTTCACATTTCAAAAGTTTGGAACTACTTTCTAAAACCAAACTGTTCAGTTTAAAAGCAGGCAAGTAAGTAATCAAAAAAGCAAAAGTTGACATTATACTAGTGCTTCTTCTTAAAAGGCACCCCCAGATCTCACCAGCTTCCTTGCATCTCTTGTATTCATTGATGTTTTGATTCACCTCCTGCATTGCAGAATATGCATTCTGTATGGCGACATGTTCCTCGCCATTTGGGGGACAGTTCTTCAGGATGCTCAGCAGTAACAGGGGGTACTTTGTGATGCGCTGCACAGGCATGACCAGGATGAAGCTGATGTCGCTACATTTGGGCTTAGACCTGTGTGCATACATGCAGAATTTGTTTAGGACAATAACAGAAGTACAACTGTAGATAGGGATTAAATATCCATAGCCATACAGCAGAAATTTCGCAGTCTCTCTGGGGAAGTTTAGCATTGTAGTTCTCGTCGTTTGTACAAAAAATAGCAGTGTCTGTTAATGTAGGAATGCACACATCCATGTCTGTGCTGCACAATGAAATCCACCTGTCTCTATTGTCATGGAGAGCAGAGAAAGCGGCAGAACTATCAAACTGGATCCCACCACTGTCTGTCAGCAGTAAAGTTCTTTTCTCTTTCTAGTCACTAATATAGGTTTTTTATAGTTCTTTATGGGTGAATGTAAATGGAGAGTCTCTACTGAACTATGATGAGTTCTACATCTCCTTTTGGTAAATAAGCCCCAGAGGCAAAGCAGATGCCATATTTTTTCTGCCTGTGGGACACAGTAGACATTGGAATTTCAGACAATTTGCAGATTTCACTACATATATAGAAAGTGCTGGAGGGGAGCCATTAGGGGAGCCATTAGTGCAGTTCAGCAGATACAGCAGATAAATTAACTAAATTAACTAAGTGTCCTTCTTGCTAATCAATAGATGCTCTGTGAAGGTGTAAATAAGTCATTTGTCACTATTGTGATTTTTTTTCCTATTTAAAGGGGTGAATAACTTTTAGGGGCCCATTTACTTAGCTCGAGTGAAGGATTAGAAGAAAAAATGCTTCGAATTTCGAAATGGTCGAATATGGCTACTTCCACCATCGAATAGGCTACTTCGACTACGATTTTCGACTTCGAATCAAACGATTCGAAGTAAAAATCGTATGACTATTCGACCATTCGATAGTCTCTTTAGTCTCTTTAAAAAAAACTTCAACCCCTAGTTCGCCACCTAAAACCTACTGAGGCCAATGTTAGCCTATGGGGAAGGTCCCCATAGGCTTCCTAAAATTTTCGAAGTCGAAGGATTTCAATTCGCCAGTCGAATATCGAGGGTTAATTAACCCTCGATATTCGACCCTAGGTAAATCTGCCCCTTAGTGTTATAAAAAGGCCAATTCTAAGCAACATTTCAATCTTCATTATTTTTTTATATATATAGTTTTTAATTATTTGACTTCTTCTTCAGACTCTTTCCATCTTTGAAATGGGGGTCATGGATAGGGATGTAGCGAACGTCGGAAAAAAAGTTCGCGAACATATTCGCGAACTTGCGTCAAAAATGCGAACGGTTCGCGAACGTCGCGAACCCCATAGACTTCAATGGGAAGGCGAATTTTAAAAGCTAGAAAAGACATTTCTGGCCAGAAAAATGATTTTAAAGTTGTTTAAAGGGTGCAACGACCTGTGCCATGCCAGAGGGGGATCAAGGGCAAAAATGTTTCTAAAAAATCCATTGTTGACACAGGCTGCGTTTTGTGCTGTAAAGGGCAGAAATCACACTACATTTCTAAACCTGTGTAATAAAATGCTTTAAAACGTCCGGCGTCTACATGCCAATCAAGTCGTGTAAAAGTTACAGCCTGTTCACACGCAAAGACGAAACGCGGTGCTTACTGCAACGCAAAAAGACGCAAAGAGCTTTAATGAATGATACCGTCAAGTGAGCAAATAATAGTTGTTAATTACTAGTTGCTTGTCACCTCCAGGATGTTCGTCCTGTTGGTGGCAATATTTCTGTAGTGGTGTGTTTAGCAGTCACCATGCTTGTGCGCACGTGCACGGTCAGGCAGAGGTAATTCAATGTACAGTGAAGCGAACCAAAAAACACTGATTCTGCAGTGTGGGCCCAGTTTTGGTCTACTTTATTGATCACCTGCGGTGACCATAAAAGATGCGATTTTGCCACTGTTGCAGAACCCTGAAAAATTAGGCATGTGTACTTTCCTGAAAAATTATGTTTTTTTTGTCGCAGCCACTGAACCAGAAGTCCAGAAACAATATGCCATATAAATGCTGAAAATATTAATTTTTTTTTGTGGCAGCCACTGCAGCACAGAGGCCAGAAAAAATATGCCATATAAATGCAAACAATATTAATTTTTTTTTGTCGCAGCCACTGCAGCACAGAGGCCAGAAAAAATATGCCATATAAATGCAAACAATATTAATTTTTTTTTGGTCGCAGCCACTGCAGCACAGAGGCCAGGAAAAATATGCCATATAAATGCTAACAATATAAAAAAATTTTGTCGCAGACACTGAAGCACAGAGGCCAGAAAAAATATGCCATATAAATGCTGAAAATATTCAATTTTTTTGGTCGCAGCCACTGAAGCACAGAGGCCAGAAAAAATATGCCATATAAATGCTTAAAATATTCTGTTTTTTTTTGGTCGCAGCCACTGCAGCACAGAGGCCAGAAAAAATATGCCATATAAATGCTGAAAATATTCTGTTTTTTTAGTCGCAGCCACTGAAGCACAGAGGCCAGAAAAAATATGCCATATAAATGCTGAAAATATTCATTTTTTTGTCACAGCCACTGAAGCACAGAGGCCAGAAAAAATATGCCATATAAATGCTGAAAATATTCATTTATTTTTGTCGCAGCCACTGAAGCACAGAGGCCAGAAAAAATATGCCATATAAATGCTGAAAATATTCAATTTTTTTGGTCGCAGCCACTGAAGCACAGAGGCCAGGAAAAATATGCCATATAAATGCTGAAAATATTCTGTTTTTTTTAGTCGCAGCCACTGAAGCACAGAGGCCAGAAAAAATATGCCATATAAATGCTGAAAATATTCAATTTTTTGGTCGCAGCCACTGAAGCACAGAGGCCAGGAAAAATATGCCATATAAATGCTGAAAATATTCTGTTTTTTTGGTCGCAGCCACTGAAGCACAGAGGCCAGAAAAAATATGCCATATAAATGCTGAAAATATTCATTTTTTTTAGTCGCAGCCACTGAAGCACAGAGGCCAGAAAAAATATGCCATATAAATGCTGAAAATATTCAATTTTTTTGGTCGCAGCCACTGAAGCACAGATGCCAGGAAAAATATGCCATATAAATGCTGAAAATATTCTGTTTTTTTTAGTCGCAGCCACTGAAGCACAGAGGCCAGAAAAAATATGCCATATAAATGCTGAAAATATTCAATTTTTTTGGTCGCAGCCACTGAAGCACAGAGGCCAGGAAAAATATGCCATATAAATGCTGAAAATATTCTGGTTTTTTTGGTCGCAGCCACTGAAGCACAGAGGCCAGAAAAAATATGCCATATAAATGCTGAAAATATTCTGTTTTTTTTGGTCGCAGCCACTGAAGCACAGAGGCCAGAAAAACTCAGGATTTACCTGGATTCAAATTAAACCAATAGGGTTTGCACCCTAGTTTGTAACGGTGGTGGAGGGAGGAGGACGCTAAAGGACAGCTGTATGTGGAGTCATGAGGCGTGCAGAGAAGGACAGCTGCATGGGGAGTCAGAATCAGAAACTCAGAACAAGTCTTCCGGCGTGCAGTAACCCTCCGAGATCCACCCCTCATTCATTTTAATAAAGGTCAGGTAATCCACACTTTTGTGACCTAGGCGAGTTCTCTTCTCAGTTACAATCCCTCCTGCTGCACTGAAGGTCCTTTCTGAGAGGACACTTGAGGCGGGGCAAGACAAGAGGTTCATGGCAAATTGTGACAGCTCTGGCCACAGATCAAGCCTGCGCACCCAGTAGTCCAGGGGTTCATCGCTCCTCAGAGTGTCGATATCTGCAGTTAATGCCAGGTAGTCCGCTACCTGCCGGTCGAGGCGTTCTTTGAGGGTGGATCCCGAAGGGTTCTGCCGCTGCCTTGGGCTGAAAAACATTTGCATGTCTGACGTTACAGAGTGGCCAAAGTGCTTTGTCCTTGCAGGTGCGCTCGTGGCAGGATTACTGGCACCTCTGCCCCTGGAATGTTGATGAGTTCCTGAAGTGACATCACCCTTAAAAGCATTGTACAACATGTTTTGCAGGCTGGTTTGTAAATGCAGCATCCTTTCAGACTTGTGGTATGTTGGTAACATTTCTGCCACTTTATGCTTGTACCGAGGGTCTAGTAGAGTCGTGACCCAGTACAGGTCCTTCTCCTTAAGCCTCTTGATACGGGGGTCCTTCAACAGGCATGACAGCATGAAAGACCCCATTCTCACAAGGTTGGATGCAGAGGTATCCATCTCCGCTTCCTCGTTATCAAGGACTGCATCATCCACGGTCTCCTCCCCCCAGCCACGTACAAGACCAGGGGTCCCCAAAAGGTCACCACCAGCCCCCTGGGAAGCCTGCTCCTGTTGGTCCTCCTCCTCCACAAAGCCACCTTCCTCCTCTGACTCCACTTCTGACACCTCTCCCTGCGTTGCAGCAGGTGCCTGGGTTCGTTCTGGTGATTCCGACCAGAAATCGTGCGCTTCCTGCTCCTCGTCACGCTGGTCTACAGCCTCATCTGTCACTCGTCGCACGGCACGCTCCAGGAATAAAGCGAAGGGTATTAGGTCGCTGATGGTGCCTTCGGTGCGACTGACCATATTTGTCACCTCTTCAAAAGGTCGCATGAGCCTGCAGGCATCGCGCATAAGCACCCAGTAACGGGGGAAAAAAATCCCCAGCTGTGCAGATCCAGTCCTACCACCCAGTTCAAAAAGGTACTCGTTGACGGCCCTTTGTTGTTGCAGCAGACGTTCCAACATAAGGAGCGTTGAATTCCAGCGAGTCTGGCTGTCAGAAATCAAATGCCTGACTGGCATGTTGTAGCGCTGCTGAATGTCAGCAAGGCGTGCCATGGCTGTGTAGGAACGCCTGAAATGGGCCGACACCTTTCTGGACTGGGTGAGAACGTCCTGGAATCCTGGGTACTTGGAGACAAAACGTTGGACTATTAAATTTAACACATGTGCCATGCAGGGCACATGTGTTAAATTGCCTAGTCTCAACGCTGCCAACAGATTGCTTCCATTGTCACACACCACTTTTCCGATCTGCAGTTGGTGTGGGGTCAGCCACCGATCGGCCTGTGACTGCAGAGATGACAGGAGTACAGATCCGGTATGGTTTTTGCTTTCCAGGCACGTCATCCCCAAGACAGCGTGACAACGGCGTACCTGGCACGTCGAATAGCCTAGGGGGAGCTGGGGGTGCACAGGTGTGGAGGAGGAGAAGGAGGACCCAGCAGCAGAGTAAGAAGAAGAAGAAGACGAGGTAGAGAGCGATGGAGGAGTAGAGGTGGTGGCAGAACCGCGTGCAATCCGTGGCGGTGACACCAACTCCACTGTTGTTGTTGAGCTACCCATTCCCTGCTTCCCAGCCATTACCAAGTTCACCCAGTGGGCAGTGTAGGTGACATACCTGCCCTGACCATGCTTGGAGGACCATGCGTCAGTAGTCATATGGACCTTTGGCCCAACACTAAGTGACAGAGATGCGGTAACTTGGCTCTGCACATGTTGGTACAGGTGTGGTATTCCCTTTTTAGAAAAAAAATTGCGGCTGGGTACCTTCCACTGCGGTGTCCCAATTGCTACAAATTTGCGGAAGGCCTCAGAGTCCACCAGCTGGTATGGTAAAAGCTGGCGGGCTAAGAGTGCAGACAAGCCAGCTGTCAGACGCCGGGCAAGGGGGTGACAGTCAGACATTGGCTTCTTACGCTCAAACATGGCCTTCACAGAAACTTGGCTGGTGGCAGATGACTGGGAATGGGAACAGGTGGTCAAGGTGGAAGGCGGAGTGGAGGGTGGTTCAGACGGGTCAAGGAGAGCAGAGGTAGAGCAGTAAGATGCTGGACCAGAAGGAGTGTGGCTTTTAGTTTGCCTGTTGCCTTTGAGGTGTTGCTCCCAAAGTGCTTTGTGCTTGCCGCTCATGTGCCTTCGCATAGAAGTTGTACCTATGTGGCTGTTGGGCTTACCAAGGCTCAGTTTCTGACTGCACTCATTGCAAATTACAATGCTTTTGTCAGAGGCACACACATTAAAAAAATCCCACACTGCTGACTTTTTGGAAGTGTGCGATCTGGCGGTAACAGTAGAAGTTGGCGGAGTTGGCGGTATTGGCGGCAATGGCGGGTGCGTTGGCCGGCTGAACACAGGTGCCGATACATGTTGTTGCCCTACTGATCCCTGCGGGCTGTCCTCCCTGCTTCTTCTAAGTCTTATTCTCCTACTGCCTCTCTGACTCTCCGTCTCTCCATCTGAACTACCCTCCTCTTGCTCTCTTCTACTAGGCACCCACAAAACATCAATCTCCTCATCATCATTCTCCTCAGATGCATCAATTTCTTCTGACACATCACAGAAGGAAGCAGCAGCGGGGACCTCCTCCTCATCACTCATTATGTCCATCTCTATCGTGTTCTCTGCCAGAATTAAATCTGGTGTAAGGTCCTCATCTCCTTCATCTTCTTCTGGCAATAATGGTTGCGCATTACTCAGTTCAAGAAACTCATTGGAAAATAACTCCTCTGACCCCAGTGAAGAAGGGGCACCGGTGGTGGAGGAAGTGTTACGTGGGGTGGCCATAGCAGTGGAGGATGAGGAGGATGTTGTGGTAAAGTTAGAAACGGTAGAGGATGGGGTGTGCTGTGTAAGCCAGTCAACTACCTCTTCAGCATTTTGGGAGTTCAGGGTCATTGGCTTTTTAAAACTAGGCAATTTGCTAGGGCCACAGGATTGCATAGCAGCACGGCCCCTAGCACGGCCTCTGCGTGGCGGCCTGCCTTTGCCTGGCATTATTTTTAAAAAAACAACAACAACAACAAAAACTCAGTTGGTTTTTCTGGAAACGATAATACACACAGCTAGATGGCGGGTTGAAGAAAACACTGTGCAAATAATGCCTACAAGGTCAACGTATACACTACTACAGCGGTGGATACGGATTACGTAAAATATATGAATGCTGCTTGAAAAAAAGTAACTCAAGTGGTTTTTCTAGAGACGATAATATTATCAATATTTAGACAAAATGTGAACAAGCTCACACAGCTCGATGGCGGGTTGAAGAAAACAGTGTGCAAATAATGCCTACAAGGTCAACGTATACACTACTACAGCGGTGGATACGGATTACATAAAATATATGAATGCTGCTTGAAAAAAAGTAACTCAAGTGGTTTTTCTAGAGACGATAATATTATCAATATTTAGACAAAATGTGAACAAGCTCACACAGCTCGATGGCGGGTTGAAGAAAACAGTGTGCAAATAATGCCTACAAGGTCAACGTATACACTACTACAGCGGTGGATACGGATTACGTAAAATATATGAATGCTGCTTGAAAAAAAGTAACTCAAGTGGTTTTTCTAGAGACGATAATATTATCAATATTTAGACAAAATGTGAACAAGCTCACACAGCTCGATGGCGGGTTGAAGAAAACAGTGTGCAAATAATGCCTACAAGGCCAACGTATACACTACTACAGCGGTGGATACGGATTACGTAAAATATATGAATGCTGCTTGAAAAAAAGTAACTCAAGTGGTTTTTCTAGAGACGATAATATTATCAATATTTAGACAAAATGTGAACAAGCTCACACAGCTCGATGGCGGGTTGAAGAAAACAGTGTGCAAATAATGCCTACAAGGTCAACGTATACACTACTACAGCGGTGGATACGGATTACGTAAAATATATGAATGCTGCTTGAAAAAAGTGACTCCGGTGTTTTTTCTGGAGACGGTAATATTATGGATATTTAGACAGAATGTGAACAAGGTCACACAGCTCGATGGCGGGTTGAAGAAAACAGTGTGCAAATAATGCCTACAAGGCCAACGTATACACTACTACAGCGGTGGATACGGATTACGTAAAATATATGAATGCTGCTTGAAAAAAGTGACTCCGGTGTTTTTTCTGGAGACGGTAATATTATGGATATTTAGACAGAATGTGAACAAGGTCACACAGCTCGATGGCGGGTTGAAGAAAACAGTGTGCAAATAATGCCTACAAGGCCAACGTATACACTACTACAGCGGTGGATACGGATTACGTAAAATATATGAATGCTGCTTGAAAAAAGTGACTCCGGTGTTTTTTCTGGAGACGGTAATATTATGGATATTTAGACAGAATGTGAACAAGGTCACACAGCTCGATGGCGGGTTGAAGAAAACAGTGTGCAAATAATGCCTACAAGGCCAACGTATACACTACTACAGCGGTGGATACGGATTACGTAAAATATATGAATGCTGCTTGAAAAAAGTGACTCCGGTGTTTTTTCTGGAGACGGTAATATTATGGATATTTAGACAGAATGTGAACAAGGTCACACAGCTCGATGGCGGGTTGAAGAAAACAGTGTGCAAATAATGCCTACAAGGCCAACGTATACACTACTACAGCGGTGGATACGGATTACGTAAAATATATTATGGCTGCTTGAAAAAAGTGACTCCGGTGTTTTTTCTGGAGACGGTAATATTATGGATATTTAGACAGAATGTGAACAAGGTCACACAGCTCGATGGCGGGTTGAAGAAAACAGTGTGCAAATAATGCCTACAAGGCCAACGTATACACTACTACAGCGGTGGATACGGATTACGTAAAATATATTATGGCTGCTTGAAAAAAGTGACTCCGGTGTTTTTTCTGGAGACGGTAATATTATGGATATTTAGACAGAATGTGAACAAGGTCACACAGCTCGATGGCGGGTTGAAGAAAACAGTGTGCAAATAATGCCTACAGGGCAAATAATGCCTAAAAGGTCAACTTATACACTACTACAGCGGTAGTAAAATAAAAAAAAGTAAAATAAAAAAAAAATGAATGTTAAAAAAAAAAAATTAAAGTTGGTGCTGCTGAACTACTAGGAGCAGCAGATTAGCACACCAGTCCCACTCCCCAACACTGCTAGACTAATAGCACTGGGCTCTTATAGTAGTAGTAGTAGTAGTAGTAGTAAAACAACAAAAAAATAAATAAAAGCAGTCCTTACAAGGACTACTGTTATTGCAGCAGTCAGCAGATGAGATCAGAAGCAGGACAGCTGCCCACTGCAGCTACATACAGAGCACTGCAGTAGAAGGTAGATTACTAGCCAGCAAAGCTACCTAAGCTTAAATGTCCCTCAAACCCCTGCAGACTTCTGTCCCTCCAATAACAGAGCAGTATCAAAACGATTACTAGCCAGCAAACTTTCAACTGTCCCTGAAATCACTAACAGGCAGCAGCTCTCTCCCTACACTATCTCTTCAGCACACACAGGCAGAGTGAAAAAACGCTGCAGGGCTTCGGTTTTTATAGGGAAGGGGAGTGGTCCAGGGGAGAGCTTCCTGATTGGCTGCCATGTACCTGCTGGTCTGGGGTGAGAGGGCAAAAAAAAGCGCCAACAATGGCGAACCCAAAATGGCGAACGTCGCGCGACGTTCGCGAACTTCCGGCGAGCGCGAACACCCGATGTTCGCGCGAACAAGTTCGCCGGCGAACAGTTCGCGACATCTCTAGTGGATACGGAATATATTATTGCTGCCTGAAAAACGTCACTCGGGTGGTGTTTCTGGAGACGGTATTATTATTGATATTTAGACAGAATGTGAACAAGCTCACACAGCTAGATGGCAGTGGTTTGAAAATGAAGAACACACTGGGCAAATAATGCCTACAAGGTCAACGTATACACTACAGCAGTGGTGGATACAGAATATATTATTGCTGCTTGAAAAACGTCACTCAGGTGGTGTTTCTGGAGACGGTATTATTATTGATATTTAGACAGAATGTGAACAAGCTCACACAGCTAAGTGGCAGTGGTTTGAAAATGAAGAACACACTGGGCAAATAATGCCTACAAGGTCAACGTATACACTACAGCAGTGGTGGATACGGAATATATTATTGCTGCTTGAAAAACGTCACTCAGGTGGTGTTTCTGGAGACGGTATTATTATTGATATTTAGACAGAATGTGAACAAGCTCACACAGCTAAGTGGCAGTGGTTTGAAAATGAAGAACACACTGGGCAAATAATGCCTACAAGGTCAACGTATACACTACAGCAGTGGTGGATACGGAATATATTATTGCTGCTTGAAAAACGTCACTCAGGTGGTGTTTCTGGAGACGGTATTATTATTGATATTTAGACAGAATGTGAACAAGCTCACACAGCTAAGTGGCAGTGGTTTGAAAATGAAGAACACACTGGGCAAATAATGCCTACAAGGTCAACGTATACACTACAGCAGTGGTGGATACGGAATATATTATTGCTGCTTGAAAAACGTCACTCAGGTGGTGTTTCTGGAGACGGTATTATTATTGATATTTAGACAGAATGTGAACAAGCTCACACAGCTAAGTGGCAGTGGTTTGAAAATGAAGAATACACTGGGCAAATAATGCCTACAAGGTCAACATATACACTACAGCAGTGGTGGATATGGAATATATTATTGCTGCTTGAAAAACGTCACTCAGGTGGTGTTTCTGGAGACGGTATTATTATTGATATTTAGACAGAATGTGAAAAAGCTCACACAGCTAAGTGGCAGTGGTTTGAAAATGAAGAACACACTGGGCAAATAATGCCTACAAGGTCAACGTATACACTACAGCAGTGGTGGATACGGAATATATTATTGCTGCTTGAAAAACGTCACTCAGGTGGTGTTTCTGGAGACGGTATTATTATTGATATTTAGACAGAATGTGAACAAGCTCACACAGCTAAGTGGCAAGGGTTTGAAAATGAAGAACACACTGGGCAAATAATGCCTACAAGGTCAACGTATACACTACAGCAGTGGTGGATACGGAATATATTATTGCTGCTTGAAAAACGTCACTCAGGTGGTGTTTTTGGAGACGGTATTATTATTGATATTTAGACAGAATGTGAAAAAGCTCACACAGCTAAGTGGCAGTGGTTTGAAAATGAAGAACACACTGGGCAAATAATGCCTACAAGGTCAACGTATACACTACAGCAGTGGTGGATACGGAATATATTATTGCTGCTTGAAAAACGTCACTCAGGTGGTGTTTCTGGAGACGGTATTATTATTGATATTTAGACAGAATGTGAACAAGCTCACACAGCTAGATGGCCACTGGGCAAATAATGCCTGCAAGTGCACTACTATTGGTGCACTACTATGAAGAACAGCAAACAGCACTGGACACCTTAAAGAACAGTAAGATAAGTAAAATAAAAAAAAAATTATATGTATATTAAAAAAAAAAAATATTCTCGGGTTGGTGCTGCTGAACTACTAGGAGCAGCACAGTAGCACACCAGTCCCACTCCCCAACACTGCTAGACTAATAGCACTTGGCTGTTAAAGTAGCAAAGTAAAACAACAAAAAAGAAAATAAAAGCAGTCCTTACAAGGACTATTGGGTTATTACAGCAGTCAGCAGATGAGATCAGAAGAGATCAGTGCCCACAGCAGGCAGCTACATACAGAGCACTGCAGTAGAAGGTAGATTACTAGCCAGCAAAGCTACCCTAAAATGTCCCTCAAATCCCTGCAGACTTCTGTCCCTCCAATACAGAGCAGTATCAAGTAGATTACTAGCCAGCAAACTTACTATCAACTGTCCCTCAAATCAGTGAAATCACTAGCAGCTCTCTCCCTACACTAGCTCTTCCAAGCACACACAGGCAGAATGAAAAAACGCTGCAGGGCTTCAGTTTATATATGGAAGGGGAGTGGTCCAGGGGGTGTGGGGGTGGTCCAGGAGGGAGAGCTTCCTGATTGGCTGCCATGTATCTGCTGGTCTGGGGTGAGAGGTCAAAAAAAAGCGTCAGGTAAGGCGAACCCAAAATGGCGAACGTCGCGCGACGTTCGCGAACTTGCGGCGGACGCGAACAGCCGATGTTCGCGCGAACAAGTTCGCCGGCGAACAGTCCGCGACATCCCTAGTCATGGACCCCATCTAAAAACAAAATGCTCTGTAAAGCCACACATTTATGGTTATTGCTACTTTTGCAACCCTTCCAGATACCTCAAATTGCAAGATAGAGAACTGCTGAATAAAAAGCTAAATAGCTCAAAATCCACAAATAATAATAATAAAAAAAAAATGAAATCCAATTGCAAATTGTCTCAGAATATCACTCTCTACATCATACTAAAAGTTAACTCAAAGGTGATCAACCCTTTTAAGAAAGGCCGGATTTAGTAAATACATATTTTCCAAGTGTTTGTTGCCCGTTTTCCCTCTGGTGATACTTTTGATCAGGGCTTTCTGTAAACCACCTTTGCAAACCACCCTATTGCTTATTGGGATTCAGATTTTACATTTCTATGTAACTCACAATCCAGAATGCAGGAGCTCTTTAATGTGCAGGTATATTTCACTCTCCTTGTATTGCTCCAGAAGAGAGAGGGATCGTTGATATTCCCAGCAGTATGTGCTGTATGTATTCTGCATGTCTGTGCTGAAATTCAGGAACAGTTCTCCTAAAAGCACATAAACACATCTTTTGGTCCGATTTTTTAGGGGTACGAGCAAAGAGCATATCAAGTAGGATATCATACTGTAAAATACAGAAAAATATGTTTTTATGCATACACACTCAATGGTGTAACCCATCAAATCTTCCAGAAGTTTACCTGCTTTACCAGTATATACTGAGATTGCTGAGTCCCACTGGGCTCTCTATACCACTGGGCTACCACTGCAACTTGCTTTATTTTACTGTGTCAATTCTAACTTCTGTTCAAGTATCAAGCCTACTATTTTCAGTTTTGCATTAAAGCTCAGGTACTGTACATTTCAATGATAACCTTACTAATCCCCACCAACTACTTGCTCCTTCTGAATCAACTGGTATCAATTCTGCTTTGAAAACCAACCCCTATGAATGCATTTCTCACAACCTGTTGTCTCTGTATGTCTGTATTTCATTCCATGTACACTAGCCTTAGGCTACTCTAATTTAGTGTATGTGCTCAGGTGGAAATCGGGTAAAAAACACCAGTGGTAGGAACTGCCATTTAACTCTAAAGGAGGCAGAGAAACTAAAATTGACCTTGTATTTTCGTTGGCTTTTAGTAATGCTCCGTGGAGCACACAATGACTACAATTAGGTTTAAAATGTGATATTCAAGGTGTCCCAAGTAATTTTGCCACCACTTAAAAGTAACTTGTGAGATTATGTCATAGTGCTTATTTAGTTTTTAAAAATGAGATCTGGGGTAGCAAAAAGGACAAGAATTCAGCTTTAGAAAAAAAGCAGTTCCTTCCACTTTTAGCAATAGAAAGGGGCAGAAGTCTTGAAAGCATATAATGATTTCTACACTTCTTTATAAAATTACTTTTGGGAGAAGTTCATGAACATGATTTACCTAGGACTCCATAATGGCGGAACTCAGCAGACCTGATGGCAAATGCAATGTAATAAAAAGATATTTTTTTTTTCATGATCAGAATTGAAAAACAAACAACATTGCCCTGTAATACGTACCAATTTGCTTCAGATGGTACTGCCCATTGCACTCCATATTTTTTAAGTCTGCCAGGAACAATTTAGCCACCTGAAGAATCTCATCCACGTTGCAAAAAAGAGTCCTCACGTCAACTCCATTTATCTGGAATGCAGCACAATAGTCACAGTTCACTAGACTGGATGTCATTGTAATGTCTTTGATTAATCCATTGCTGAAATATCATTAAGATCTCAAGGGACATTTCTGAAGGTGAAGCAGCAACAAAAAACATATTACTGATTACTATCTCTTTCTGCTTCCTTAGTGAGATAATTGCCAATATCTCTGCTCCGGCAGAGAAAGACATTTCATTATATACTTCCATTAGCTTGCTATAAGAATCACACATTGTAGACACCATTGCTGTTAAAACGAAATCATCCAATGCACAGGTACCTAAACTGTTTGGTACACACTCATAGGGAACCAGAGGGAGTGGATGAGAGTTCCAGGGAGTGTCAGTGATTGCTAATTTGTCATTGCACATTGATTGGAAATTATTTTACTCTTTAAAGGGATCCTGTCATCGGAAAACATGTTTTTTTTCAAAACGCATCAGTTAATAGTGCTGCTACAGCAGAATTCTGCACTGAAATCCATTTCTCAAAAGAGCAAACAGATTTTTTTATATTCAATTTTGAAATCTGACATGGGGCTAGACATTTTGTCAATTTCCCAGCTGCCCCTGGTCATGTGACTTGTGCCTGCACTTTAGGAGAGAAATGCTTTCTGGCAGGCTGCTGTTTTTCCTTCTCAATGTAACTGAATGTGTCTCAGTGAGACATGGGTTTTTACTATTGAGTGTTGTTCTTAGATCTACCAGGCAGCTGTTATCTTGTGTTAGGGAGCTGTTATCTGGTTAACTTCCCATTGTTCTTTTGTTTGGCTGCTGGGGGGAAAAGGGAGAGGTGATATCACTCCAACTTGCAGTACAGCAGTAAAGAGTGATTGAAGTTTATCAGAGCACAAGTCACATGACTTGGGGCAGCTGGGAAATTGACAAAATGTCTAACCCCATGTCAGATTTCGAAATTGAATATAAAAAAATCTGTTTGCTCTTTTGAGAAATGGATTTCAGTGCAGAATTCTGCTGGAGCAGCACTATTAACTGATTAATTTTGAAAAAAAATGTTTTTCCCATGACAGTATCCTTTTAAGCAACTGTGACTTTGTTATGATCCAGTGTTGCACCAAAAAGGGACATGGAGTAAAGTAACTGCCCTGTGTAAAAACAGATTAATCAACTATCTACATTTCCTTGCAGTAAGGGTCGAGGCATTTATGAGCCCATCACAATTTTTTTCAGCATGCCCTTTCCACAACACTGGGAACACAGTTAAAGACTGAACAACTATAATACAGTATAGTCTGCGCACATCTATTTCGTTTACTCACCTTCTCAAGTTTTGGCCGAATGGTAGAAGTTAAATAGTTTAACTGTTCAACATAGTGTTCCTCAGATTGTATAAGTTCATCCACTTCAGGCAGCATGGTTGTGCCTAGGCCCTCGGCATCATCATAAATGATATTGGAATCCTCAGATGCAATAAGTGCTATATTTGCAGTGTTGTTTCCTTTGGGGAATGAGCTATTGATAAAATAACAGAAAGAAATAGACAGAAGTAAGAAAATTCCTTGTAATTGTCTACAAAGTAGGACTGTTTTATGTAGTATAATACAGGTATGGGACCTGGTATCCAGAATGCTCTGGACTTGGGGGTTTCTGGATAATGTATCTTTCTGTAATTTGGATCCTCATACCTTAAGTCTACTAGAAAACCATGTAAACATTAAAAAGACCCAGTAGGCTGGTTTTGCTCCCAATACGGCTTAATTATATCTTAGTTTGGACAAAGTACAAGGAACTGTTTTATTATTACAGAGGAAAAATAAATCATCTTTAAAAATGTGAATACTTTGATTAAAACGGAGTCTATGGGAGATGGCATTCCCGTAATTCCAAGATTTCTGGATCACAGGTTTCCAGATTACAGATCCCATACCTGCAAATACACATTAAAGGGCTGTGCCACACACACCGCATTTTGATCACAGCAGGGATTTGCATCTTGAACAGGAGTCACCACAAGTCTATGTACACAGGTTACTGGAAAAGAGAGCTGGCAGCTTTTCAAGCAATACTAAAAAGAAATAGGCAACTTATTGGTGAATGATGTGCAAATCCTTTTTTTCTTTTTTAGAAGCAAAACTTTTTTGAATATTCTTGTAATAATTCACATCTTTCAGTGAATTAACGTTACATTAAGCAAAAGACAGTTTTGGATCTATTATTTAAGTACTTATTGTTCACATTCTGTTAAAGTAAAAAGTGCCCATATAAACTACACAGTGTCCTTTACATTTGCTCCGTTTGTATGAGTTTGGCCACACCCCAGTCCTACCAATATACTTCAGTTATGCCATGCTATGCCAACAATCTATCCCTAAATCTGACTTTTTTCCAATAAACCAAGACGCTTTTTGCATGCACAAATAACGACTGTCCATTGATACACAGAACAGTTGAGAGGTAGGTGAACAAATAAATGACAATTTTAATAGAAACAAATCAAAAGTTTTAACAAGGAACTGGTCATTTGTTGCTATAATATGGCATAACAAGTTACATTATGCAAATAGTGAAATAGCGAACTCTGAGAAATGTACTCAAACCCATTAAAGGAAAAGGAAAGTATTTTTGTACTTGGGATGCCAAATGTTAGGCACCCCCAAGTGATTGTATTTAGTTACCTTAAATAATGGTCCAAATAGCCAGTTTATGAGAAGGAATTATTATGTAATAATATAAGAGAACCATGAATATCCTGCAAATTATATACCTATAAAAGGTGCTTGGTGATGTCATCAGTTATAGTCATTGCTTCGTTTTGTAAATTCTGTCACATTACATAACTATGTATTATAATAATAAATAATATACCCCCTTTTGTAAAATATGAGGATATTAGAAGTCCTTGACCTCTATAAAAGCACCTAGCCTTGGTGACTTATAATACCCTTCTATTTGACAATAGGAGTACATTATTCAAAATTTTATACACACAAGGGTAGCACCTTCCGTTGGATGTAATATAAATACAACCAAAAAACAAGGGTCATACTTTCTCTTCTTTTGGTTTTTGATTATTCACAATTTATCTTATCCAAATGGTGTGATAGTTTTGGTTTACTTGCATTGGGTATTTGTAATCTGGTGGTGGGGTTTCTTCGTCTCTCAGTGAATCTGGATCCTCATAGATTCCATCAGTACAGTCAGTCATGGCATAGAATGGGAGTGTTTCATAAATGTGTTCCGCATCATCTTGTATATGGCTGTGAGAACTCTCTTGGGTGGACGTTAGATTAATATTTGTGGTGGAATTTTCATTCTGAGTTGAAGACCTGTAAACATATGAAAAGTATTTGATGCACTGTAGAGCATCAGGAGTACAGGTTGTTGGAAAATACATGTTTGTTAGATGAAAATGATTTAACCTGTGTAATTAGCAGTTATCAAATGAACAAATGACAAGTGTTGGATAGTCAAATGTAGTATATAGTAAATTACCACTTCAAACTGCTTGCAAACGTTTGAAATCATGCTGAGGACACTAAACACTTGCAAAACAAAAATGCAAACCACTGGGCCACGGTACTACTAATGTCACTAATTCTGAGGGGGGTCCATTTGGGAAGTGTTTGTTACTTTTTAAAGGGGTGGTTCACCTTTAAGTCAACTTTTAGTATAGGATGGCTAAGTCTAAGCACCTTTTTATTGGCCTTCATTTTTTCTCATTTTTCTCATTTTTAATTATTTGCCTTCTTGTTCTGACTCTATCCAACTGACACATGGGGGGCAGTGACCCCATCTAAAAAAAACAAAAGCTCTATAATAGCTTATAGAGCATTTGCATATTGCTTCTGTGTCATTTCTTCTCTCCTAAGCATATCCCAGTTTTTTTACTCAAATCGATGCATGGCTGCTAGGGTAACTTGGGCAATAGCAACCAGATTGCTAAAATTGCAAAGCGGAGAGCTGCTGAATATAAAATCTAAATAACTCAAACAACAATTCAACTCTAAACAACTCAAACACAAATAATAAAAAAATGAAAGCCAATAAAAGATTTAATCAGAATATCACTCTCAGTCTATGCCATACCAAAAAAAATGACAATGAATGGCAAGGAGCAGAAAACAAGAACATGTCTTTAGATAAGTGCAGTATTCCCTGTCAAGGCCAAAAAAAATTCACTTTAATGGAAACCAACTGCTTTCTGTATTTATGGTTTATTTTCACACCATTCTCTTGTTAATGACACGCTTTTGAGGGTTTATTGTTGCTATAAGCACCAGCCTCCCACATTTATTCACATGTGTGCTTGTAAGTTTTCTCATATACATTCGGTGCTGTTGAAATATATTTTATGGCACCATATTTTCAAGTAATGTCAAATTATTTACCATTTCTAGCTGACCATTGCTACAATGTGTGTTTATATTACTGCACTGTGATTATATTCTTCTGAAGCCCTAGTTCTGTGTGCAGATGCTTATGTAATTATACTACTCTGCAGTTTATCGTGTTTGCACCCTGTTGGGAGGGATATGAAGGGAGGTATTGTACCACACAGTAAAATCTATTGTGTTATTATGAGTTTAGTACTATTTGATTTTTGCTGTTGTGATTTCCTTTCAAAAGCTGAAAGCGGATCCCAGAAGGAGAAACACAGAAGGAGGCGCTTTTGGTTTCAGGACTCATTAATGGTCAGCACAATGGCTCCACTAATCTTCTTTGTACTGTACAGCTCTTATGAAACCCTAAAAGCAAAGGGTATCCATGTTGTTGATATGACTTACCCAGCTGGTAAGTTGCCCAACGATGGATGCAAATTCTCATTAGCTCCATTATGAAGAACTGAATTTTTACAGAATGTCCTGCTATCCATTCTCATGTGAGACTCCTCCGCCTTCCCAGCATGACTTCCCTGATGTGCGACATCAATGTAGAAGTTACTTAAAGATAATTGTTTTTGCAGCCTGAGGATGCTGGGCTTTACATTAGATGTCGCAGGGTTTGTAGAAGGGTGCAGATCTTTTGTGGAGGAGGTTTCTTTACCAAAAGGCCTGTAAATCCATGAAAGAAAAAAAGCAGAGAGATAAATAAACATGTTACAGTGCCACAGAACTAAAATTCTATTGTGATGAGTATGTTATAGACCTTGGTCTGAAATGATTGATTGTTAACTATGTGAATTTCAGTGAATTTTATGTGAACTTGTTGAGGTAAAGTCCATACATTCAGAATGGCACAGCACCTGCTATAATTCAAATCATCCATTAATCACATTAAAAGTTAGAAATGTATACTCACATAACGCTGAATATACTAACCAGGTAACTAATGGTCAGTGCACCACCGGTACTGATTTGTTGGGTATATGTTTCTCATTGGTCATTGAAGACAGATAGTGGTGGAACTTTTTTCACTTACAAACAGTAGTAACAGGCTGTATTTAGGTCCGATGCTCAGAAGTGGGCCAAGCTAGCCAGGCCCCCTCCCTCACATGAGTAATGATGGGCCAAATTTTTTCACCAGGCGCAAATTTGTGGCTAATTCCCGGGATTCGCCGTCGGCAAATAAATTTGCGAAACCGCCGTGAAAACTCTCAGTTTCGTGAATTTTTCGGCTGAGCGAAATACACCAAATTTGGCCATCTCTATACATGAGCTAACAAACAAATGACATCATGGAGAAAGATCACACAGAGTGGCAAGGGGGGGACAGGAGACCAGACTAGGGGTAGGCCTAATAACCCCACCATTGCACCCTAGTCACATGCCTCTTCTATCTACCCTTAGTTCCGGGTGCCTATAAGGGACCTGCATATCAAAAGTACAAAGAGCAAGAAGCCACCTCTTCAGACCTCTTCAGACTTGAGGAACAGAATGTATCAACTAAATGTATCAATTTAGAACAGTTAAAGAGTCGTCAACCCCCCTCCATGCTGCTTTAGAAGGTGAAAAATTAAACGTTACACTTAGAAAAACAGTCACAAATAGAAAATAGAAAATAATTGGGAAAAAGTCTTTATTTCTGGTGATCTAACTGAAACCAACTGAATTGAAAAAAGTGAACAACCCCATTAATTGAATACAACAGATGGAGGACAGCCCACAACAATTGTAATTGTGCTTAGGAAACTATGCAGATAACGCTCTCTGTTGAGCAAGGTCTCCCTTTTACCTACCCTTTGTAATATTTCCATAGCATAAATACTAGTATCAAGTGTTCTGGTAAGTAAAACCAGGAAATGAAAACTTTGTGTTGAACTTCATTTACATATAACATTGACTTAATTTCCAGAAAGCATATTTTTAAGTTCTATTGAACAAAAGGGTTGGGCTTTGTTTATAAGGTAGATAATAGATGGCTGATCACACCTAACCTAAAAACACACGGCAGTTAAAACTAGGAGTAGAAAGCATTTTTAAATGGGCATTATTTTCCCTTTAAGTGAGTGCAAGAATGTTATTTTGATGCGTCTGATAGCTGGTACTGTAGTAGGGGAGTTTTCTGTGCGAAACAATTGGATATATTGATATCTTCCTTTTCTGTTGAGCTCCAGCTGCAATTCTGCCTTCTCACCCACAAATGAAGGAGCTTGTGACTTTTAGGCAGCGCACCACAACAGCCAAACAAGGGACGATTGTTTGACTGCACAGAAGAAATAAATAGGATGAGTCTGATGCTCTCCGTTTATATCTAGAGTGTATGCTAATGAATATGCCTGAGCACAACAAAGACACATTGTTACTATCTGTTTATATATTTGGCTTCAATTTTACTTATCTATACTAATCACTAAAATATCTTGAGATGCACGGTTAACAAGGAGCATAAAAAATCTAGGTTTTTCTTACGTCTTTAAAAGTTTTATTAAAGTAAGTAATAACTGGCACTGTCTGACCTGGGTCTAGTAAACATAGTGTAATGGAATCTACCTCAGGTCGTCAAGATGGCGTCCAAGATGGCGTCCAAGATGGCGACCACCTGCCTCACCATATGGCTCCTGCTGGGCACAGCTCTATGACCTCACCTTCTTCCCACTCCCGGATTGGTCGTCGGCGACGGAACGGACGCCGGCGTCAGAATCGGGCGCCGGCGTCAAGACGTCAGCGTGAGGACGCTGGCGTCTGCGTCTGACGCAAGCGCGTCAAAATTTGGCGCCAACCCAGAGACTATTTAAACCTACTTCCCCTTCCAGTCCTTGCCCAACTATAGGTTCCTGCTACAGAGTTCCTGGGTGTGATTATCTATATTTGATTCTTGTGTACCGATTCCTGCCTGTTCTTCGATTCTGCTTGTCTTCTGCCTGGTCTGACCTATTTGCCTGTATTTTGACGATTCTTTGGATAAACCCTCTTGTACCTCGAACCTGGTCTGGTCTCCTCTTTGGTCTACACTATTACTGTGCCTTCGGGCCCGTTACAGTATAGTTGGGCCATGGACCCTTCGGAGGAGACTCCAGCTCCACCTGATGTCGGTGGCGCTATCCGCGGTCTGGCTTCCCGCATGCAGTCATACGAAGCCCAGCAGTCACACTTCGCTCAGGCTCTTGAAGCTATCCTGGACAAACTGTCGGCATTGTCACATGTGGCCCCGGTCCCTGTGGCCGTTCCTGCAAGCCCACTTCAGCCTTCGGAACCTCGCATTCCTGCGCCTCCCCTCTTCAGCGGCGATCCTGATGCATGCAGAGGTTTCATCAACCAGTGCGAGATCCAGTTCGCCCTGCTGCCAGGTCAGTTTGTATCCGAACGAGCTAAAGTGGGGTACATGATTACTCGCCTGCAGGGGAAGGCTTTGGAGTGGGCATCACCTCTGTGGGAGAAGGGGGACCCTTTGATTGACAACGCCAGTGCCTTCATCCGTGAACTTCGGGTCGTCTTTGATGCCCCTGGTCGAGCTATGGCATCCTCTGCTCGTCTGTTCCAGATCCAGCAAGGCACTCGCTCTGTTCCAGAGTACGCTATTGAGTTCCGCACCCTAGTTGCGGAGACCACCTGGAACAATGATGGGTACCATGCCGCCTTCTACAACGGCCTAGCCATGCGGATCAAAAACGACTTGGTCTCCCGGGAAATTCCTTCTCGGTGGGAGGATCTGGTGGTGTTGGCTATAAAGGTTTACACCCGGCAGAGGGAATTTCAACTCGAGCTCGACAGAGAGCGTTCGAAGAAGTATCCCCGGTTCCAATCCACCCTGGCTCCTCGCTTCCAGAGACCCCTACTCTTCAATCCGGCTTCTGCTTTTTCCTCTCCTACTCCTGCGGTTTCTGCTTCCTCTGCTCCATCTACTGAGGAACCCATGCAGATCGGACGGGCTCGTCTTTCCGAACAGGAGAAGCTACGGAGAAGGGCTGCCGGCCTATGCCTGTATTGTGGGGGCAAATCGCACTTCGCCCATGAGTGTCCTGTGAAGCCGGGAAACGCCAGCACCTAGGTAGGTTTGGGGAGACCTATCTGGGTGGTGTTTGTCATTCTCCCCAACCCTCTACTCAACGCTTCCTTCTTCCAGCACAGATCCAATTCGGTTCCCAGAAGATCCCAGTGCAAGCTTTCCTGGACTCTGGTGCTGCCGGAAATTTCATGGACAGAGTTTTTGCTGCTCGTCATGCGGTTCCCCTACAACCCTTGGCCTCTCCTCTGCGGGTGTTGGCTATTGATGACCGCCCTCTGTCTTCGGCCATTATTTCTCAAACCACCGCTGAACTTTCTCTTAGAGTGGGCACCATGCATCTGGAGAGATTGGCCTTCCTACTCATCGATTGCCCTTCAACTCCACTCGTTTTGGGACTTCCCTGGTTGTGCACCCATAATCCAGTCATTGACTGGTCCTCCTCTCAAGTCTCCCGCTGGAGCCCCTATTGCCAACGGAACTGTTTGCCTGCTGTACCCCTTATCAAGGTTTCTTCTGTTTCTTCCAAGTTGTCCCTTCCATTCGTCTATCAAGATTTTGCTGATGTCTTCAATAAGGGCTCTGCAGAGACCCTTCCTCCTCATCGACCCTATGACTGTCCGGTCGAACTTCTTCCTGGTTCCATGCCTCCCCGGGGTCGCACCTATCCTCTTTCCCCCTCTGAGACGGCTGCCATGAAGACCTACATTCAGGAAAATCTCCAAAGAGGCTTCATCCGCCCTTCTTCTTCCCCTGCTGGTGCTGGATTTTTCTTTGTCGAAAAGAAGGACGGAGGTCTGCGACCATGCATCGACTATAGGGGGTTAAACAAAATCACCATTAAAAACCGTTACCCTCTCCCCCTAATATCCGAACTCTTCGATCAGTTAAGAGGGGCCAAGATCTTCACTAAGCTGGATCTTCGGGGTGCCTATAACCTCATTAGAGTTCGTGAAGGGGACGAATGGAAGACCGCCTTCAATACCCGAGACGGGCATTATGAATATCTAGTCATGCCGTTTGGACTATGTAATGCCCCCACGGTCTTCCAGGAGTTTGTAAATGATATATTCAGAGACCTGTTGGGGCAAAGTGTCGTCGTCTATCTGGATGACATTCTTATCTTTTCCAAAAATCTCCTCGAGCATCGCTCCCAAGTGAAGGAAGTTCTTCTTCGCCTAAGAAAGAATAATCTCTTCGCTAAATTGGAAAAGTGTTCGTTTGAAGTGTCTTCCATCCCTTTTCTTGGGTACATCATCTCCCAGCAGGGTTTCAAGATGGATCCAGCCAAGGTTTCAGCAATTCTTGATTGGCCCCTCCCCACAAGTGTCAAGGCTATCCAAAGGTTTATTGGCTTTGCCAACTATTACAGACAATTTATTAAAGGTTTCTCTTCCAAGATCTCTCCTATCCTGGCCCTTATCCGCAAAGGGGGTAAACCACAGCACTGGCCTCCTCTAGCCTTGGAAGCCTTTGAAGCCTTGAAAACTGCCTTTTCTTCTGCACCTATTCTCAGACACCCCGAACTTCTTCTTCCCTTCTTCCTCGAAGTCGATGCCTCAGATGTGGGAGTTGGAGCTGTCTTGTCACAGAGATCATCCTTGGATGGGAAGCTACATCCCTGTGCATTCTTTTCTAAGAAATTTTCCTCCTCCGAGCAGAACTACGATGTGGGGAATCGTGAGTTATTGGCAGTGAAACTCGCCCTGGAAGAGTGGAGACATTTATTGGAGGGATCCTCCATTCCCGTGACCATCTTTACAGACCATAAGAACCTTGAATTTATCCAGTCCCTCAAACGTTTGAATCCTCGACAAGCCAGATGGTCACTGTTCTTCTCCCGTTTTAACTTCGTCATCACCTTTCGTCCTGGCTCTAGAAATAGAAAGGCTGATGTTTTGTCAAGAAGTTTTGTTCCTGAAATTCCCTGCTCCGAAGATCCTGAACCCATTGTGCCTTCCTCCAAGATCGTCGCTGCCCTATTTCCCTCCTTGGCTTCGCAAATCCTTTCCGCTCAAGCTTCTGATCCTGACAATATTCCTCTAGGGGTTGCCTTTGTCCCTCCTGATTGTCGCCAGTCTATCCTATCCCAGGCTCACAGTTCCAAACAGGCCGGTCATCCCGGAGTGGAGAAGACTACCGAACTCCTTTCTCGCCTGGTGTGGTGGCCATCCATGAGAAAGGATGTTAAAGATTTTGTTTCTTCTTGTACCATCTGTGCCATTTCCAAGTCTGGACATTCTCCTCCCAAAGGACTCCTTCTTCCATTACCCATTCCATCTCGTCCTTGGACTCATCTTGCCATGGATTTTATTGTGGATCTGCCTGTCTCCTCCGGTCACACTGTCATCTGGGTTGTCGTTGACAGGTTCAGCAAAATGGCTCATTTCATTCCCCTCCACAAACTTCCCTCTGCTCCTGAACTTTCCAAGCTTTTCATCCAACATATTTTTCGTCTCCATGGGTTTCCTGCCGAGATCGTCTCTGACCGTGGCTCACAATTCGTGTCTAGATTCTGGAGATCCTTGTGCAAAGCTCTCAACATTTCTTTGCAATTTTCTTCTGCCTATCACCCACAGTCCAATGGAGCTGCTGAGAGAGTAAACCAGGCTTTGGAACAGTTTCTTCGCTGCCATGTTTCCCTGTGCCAAGACGACTGGTCGGATCTCCTTCCCTGGGCTGAGTTCGCCCATAACAATGCTTTGCATTCTTCCTCGCATCAGTCCCCTTTCTTCTGTGTCTACGGTCAGAATCCTTTGGCGTTCCCTCAGGATCTTCTCCTCACTAATGTTCCTGCTGCCAACGATCAGGCTGCCCACATGATGGCTATTTGGGCTGCTGTTGCCTCTAATCTGCAGAAGAGCTCCCTGGTCCAGAAGAGGTTTGCCGACAAGAAGAGGGTTTCCGCTCCACCCTATGCTCCTAGTGACAAAGTTTGGCTTTCCACCCGTAACATCCGCCTGAAGATTCCTACCCCAAAGCTTGGTCCCAGATTCATCGGTCCCTTTCCTGTCATTGAAATCATCAATCCGGTGGCGGTTCGTCTTCAACTCCCTCCAGAGATGCGGATCCCGAATGCCTTCCATGTCTCTCTCCTTAAGCCTGCTGTGTCCTTTTCTTCTTCTTCTTCTTCCCCAACTCCAGTCCTGGTCGACGATCACCAGGAATTCGAGGTGAAGAGGATCTTGGACTCTCGTTTTTCCAGGGGCACTCTTCAATATCTCATCGAGTGGAAGGGATTCGGTCCCGAGGAGTGCTCCTGGGTCAGGAGCTCAGATGTCCATGCGCCCATCTTGGTTCGTAGATTCCATAAACTATTCCCTCTCTCCCCTAGACTCGGTGGTCCTGAGGCCCCCCCTAAGGAGGGGGGTACTGTAATGGAATCTACCTCAGGTCGTCAAGATGGCGTCCAAGATGGCGTCCAAGATGGCGACCACCTGCCTCACCATATGGCTCCTGCTGGGCACAGCTCTATGACCTCACCTTCTTCCCACTCCCGGATTGGTCGTCGGCGACGGAACGGACGCCGGCGTCAGAATCGGGCGCCGGCGTCAAGACGTCAGCGTGAGGACGCTGGCGTCTGCGTCTGACGCAAGCGCGTCAAAATTTGGCGCCAACCCAGAGACTATTTAAACCTACTTCCCCTTCCAGTCCTTGCCCAACTATAGGTTCCTGCTACAGAGTTCCTGGGTGTGATTATCTATATTTGATTCTTGTGTACCGATTCCTGCCTGTTCTTCGATTCTGCTTGTCTTCTGCCTGGTCTGACCTATTTGCCTGTATTTTGACGATTCTTTGGATAAACCCTCTTGTACCTCGAACCTGGTCTGGTCTCCTCTTTGGTCTACACTATTACTGTGCCTTCGGGCCCGTTACACATAGCAACCCATCAGAATATATAAATATTGGTTTTCACTTTGATGGCAAATATCTGGTTGGTAACTGTGGGTTACTAGACCTGAAGCAATATCTGACGCTATCTTGGTTCTATAGATTTTATGGTGCAACCTAGAAGCTTCAGTGCATCAGTAGCCCCACTAGTGCATCAGTAGCCCAACTAGTATGTGCAGGTATGTGGAAAGGTTGCAGTGCAAGGGGAAAAACCCAGTCCACAGATTATTCATAGGAAATGGTGAGAGCCCTTTAGAGGAAGGAAGAGATGCACCAGGGAAAATTATATTAGGCAGAAAGGGAAGGTTCTTGCATGAAGGGACAGCAGATCCATTATACCAATGGTATGAACTGCTGTTATCTCAAATCAGGTGTTTGCCTCCTCGCATTCTTTACTTTAACAGTATGTCCCTACAATAAACTAAGAAATGCCATTCTGCAAGAAATTCCAGCTACAGTTCCAGAGATAAACAAAGCATAATGAAAGTGCCATTCACATTTTACAATACTCAAGCAGGACTGGTGCCTTCCTATAATCTCCTATAATTTACTAAAAGCCAAAACAGGAAAATATTTTTTATTACTGCCTCTTAAAGGTAATCCAGTAACCCCTATTAAACAATTAGGCAGCCATGGTCAAACTGGGCCGTCAGGACAACGGGAAAAAACCCGGTGGGCCCTGACTTTCATGGGCCCTGCTGACCCAGATCTGATCCCCATCTGCCATTGCTCCCTACTGCCCTCCCCCAATTGCGACAAGTATGTATAAGGTGTGAGTGGGAAAAAAGGCCTGTAGGCCAAGTTGGACTGGGCTAGAGGGACACCAGGAAAAAACCCAATGGGCCCTGGCTCTCATGGGCTCTGGCAACCCAGACCTGATCCCCACTTGGCTTCTGCAGCGCTCTCCGCTAAACTCCCCCCCCCCCCAAATCATGGCAAAAGTTAAGTATAAGGTGTGTGCAGGGGGAAGGGGCTGGCGTTGGGTGAGAATTTTGCGGGGGCCTAGAGGGCTGTGGGGGCCCTTGGGTTAGCAGCCTGTAGGCAGCTATTTGACATTTTAGTTGCCCAGCTTGCATTATTCTGTTCCAACCTAATTTCTGACTGGCTGCTATTGGTTACTGCATTGGGATACATTAAATAATAGTAAAAGTGCTAAATAATACAAAAAAATATGTGATTTAAAAACTTGACCCAGGGAGAAAGAGTCAATTTTCTGTATATAATAATGGTGTCCATGTACCACATGGAATTCCTTTGACTGTATTGTATAGTGAGTATTCACATTTAGTGACTTGTTTTACAAATGGATATGATATTAAACTATTAGATCATGTGTCAGGATTCAAAAACAGGCTCAGTGCAGTGAATTGAAGCAAGATACTCTGTGATATGGCGATTCTAATCCACATATACCACTGAAGAGAAGCACATGTACCAACAGGGTGCACAACTATTTCAATTGTTTGTGTTGGAAATTGTTGGTGTTTTATTTTGAAAATAAATGAATTGGGGGGCACCTTTTCTTCCAACAGTAAATTAAGAAAAAAATACTTTTTTTACCAATAATGACAATATAAAGGAACAATAAATCCAAGTACCTCTTATTTGGTTTTATAGTTCATTATTTCAGAAAGGAATCTCTAGGGTGAGGACAAACTTTTATAGATAAGAGTATATCATTCTACATGTTCCTTGTTGGCATTAACAAATGTAATTACAAATCCTCCTTAATTGCAATGTACAGACAGAAAATGTGAAATAGGAAACTGCCTTGTTAAGCTGTTATTATAATCCTTATACCTTGGCTGCCACATATAACATGAATATTCATTGTATCTGTGGGTGACTTGTACCACTGTCTTCCTACGGTGCATCTGCAGCATTATTCTTCTCAAATAAGATATGTCTAATAATGATACATTGTGCCCATGGAAGTTCATTAAACAAGACAGGGTTTGTGTCTTCTGTTTCTTCTCTACCACTGGGTCAAAGCAGACGTCTAGGCATTAGGAACAAGCAGAAAAATATGTTGCCCAGTGTCACCCAATCTGATAGCCCTGTTTTGGTGAAGAGAAGTGGTAAAACAAAGGACAACTTCAGGACATGGATTATGTCAGTCCAAATGGGCTCCAAATGATGTGTAGTTGTTAAAGCTAAATTAAGGACTGATGGCATTCCATTAAAAATAACTAAACATACCTAGTTATATAATAACTCAATAAGCAATACAATCATCATGCTCAAAGAAACAACAGGAGCCTGTGCAGAATTCAGGGGGATTGGGTATAATGGACAGGGTTGGTATAACTGGGCTCAGTCAGAGCTGTTACCTGAAATAGCCTGATTTTCAAGTTGGGGATGTTGGGAGGAAGTAGGAGTAGTTCCTCCAGGCAAGGCTCCATTCCCCACAATAACTTGCACACTGCGATAATTATTTATAGGCCTGTTAATCACCTGCAAGATGTTGTGGGAATGCATTGTTCCAATGGTACATGTTCTCAGAACCAGCAGTGCAGAGAATAACAACAAAACAGCAATTATAGGAATTACAAGAAAACAAAAAATGCTGAGATTTACATTTTCTCTCATACTGCAAAATATTATATTTGGGTTTAAAAGCCCTTTTTACAGCTCTGCTGTCAGCTAGTAAAATAAGTCATGTGACATGTTAATACATGTTAAATACATGTTAATAATAATAATAATAATAATAATTGCATCTTTATTTGCATCTAGCAACTAAAACCAACTTTTTTTTGACTATGCATAGGGGTGTTGTATGCATTTTCGTGTACAATAGCTAGCTGCAACATTCAACTCAACACATTCAACATGCAACTCTTCTGCTTACTGCCCCACCTAGTGCAGCCCTACAGAAATGGAGTAATATTGGAAAACCAGAGACACACATGATTTCGCTCATAGCAGAGGGTGCCAGACATAAAGAAAAGCCTGGGAAGGAGGGGCAAAAAATCATTAAAGGGGTCCTTCACCCAAAAACTGTTTTGGGATAGAAGGTTTGCATCATGGAAAAAAAAATGTAATTCTGAGCAACTTTCCAATATACCTTCATGAAACATTCCAATGGTTTAAAAGTTATTAGTATGTGTGTGATAACTCTGGAACAACATTACAAAATGCCACTGCAACTTGTCTTTGTTAATTACTTGTGTTTATACTCTTGAAACAATGTAGCAGAGGCCAGTCTTCCTCCAGACCTGCTAATAACAATGTAGCAAAGGCCAGTCTTCCTCCAGACCTGCTAATAACAATGTAGCAAAGGCCAGTCTTCCTCCAGACCTGCTAATAACAATGTAGCAGAGGCCAGTCTTCCTCCAGACCTGCTAATAACAATGTAGCAGAGGCCAGTCTTCCTCCAGACCTGCTAATAACAATGTAGCAGAGGCCAGTCTTCCTCCAGACCTGCTAATAACAATGTAGCAAAGGCCAGTCTTCCTCCAGACCTGCTAATAACAATGTAGCAAAGGCCAGTCTTCCTCCAGACCTGCTAATAACAATGTAGCAAAGGCCAGTCTTCCTCCAGACCTGCTAATAACAATGTAGCAAAGGCCAGTCTTCCTCCAGACCTGCTAATAACAATGTAGCAGAGGCTGCTCCTCCTCCAGGCTTGTTAATCACCTGCCTTCTGCTAATTGTTTTAGGAGACGCGCAAACAGATCTGAATAACAATTACGTTTTCAAATAACTATAAGGCTACTGAAAAACATATCATGAATGTATATTAGAAAGTTGCTTTTCTTTCACTGTGCAAAAATAAAAAGGTAAATATGTGTTACGTGGTTGCAAAGCAAAGTTTCTGCATTGTGAGTAGCGAGCCATCAGATCTCCCACAGAAGCCCCAATGATTTTAGAGGATTTTCAGGCTACGCAGCACCAACTTCTCTGGCCATTCACTCCCAGATGACAATATAGCGTTAGGATTATTGCTGTGACGCCATATTAGAATACCAAATGATTTTAATCAGGAAATGATGACAGCTTAGTGCATGTAACCAAACATATGAGTTCCTTTTGTTCACACCTCCCCACAGTAACACAAGCCCTTTCTGATACCAACAACACAGTCAGTTTCCCATGAAGATGAATAGGCAGAAATAAGATCCTGAGTTCTGCTAAATCTGTTTACAATCTCCTGTGCCAGTGGCAGAAAACACCATCGCACTATAGTAGCAGGTGGCAGATATAAACATCACTGCTTTACATTCAGGTTATTATTTGGACGTGCCAGTTTGTTAGAGTCCTTACCTGTATGTGCCTGGGTTTCCTAATGGTGCCTGTTATGATTAATTTTTATTCACTTCAGCTGCCCTGGAAGGTTAATGATACACCCGATGACACAGCAACGCTCTGCAAGTGACAGCACTCCCTGCAAGCTGGAGCTGGGAGTGACACGGATTCTGTGGGACTGCCATTCCTACAATGAGGAGGGAGGGGTGGGAGCTACTATGCAACGTGAGATCTGCAATCAGAAGCCTGTTAACAGCAAAACTAGAATCCTGGCCTACTGGAAGAGAGAGGAGATATGGCAGCAAGAGAACTGGCACACACACACAAACATATATATATATATATATATATATATATATATATATATATATATATATATATATATATATATATATATATATATATATATATATATTATAAGCCTTACAAATTGACATTATAATCCCTTTATGAATTAAAACTATAGGATTTCAATTAAAAAACAAGTTTTGCATTACTGGCATGAACAAATGCTCAGAAAGGGCTGGATCTAGTTTTCAGTTGAGTGAATAAATCACATTTATATGAAACATAAAAGTAGTGTCGCTATTACTAACCAGTGGTGTAACTACAGAGAAAACAGACCCCGCAGCCGTGGGGGAAAGGGGGACTCATGGGTACAGGGGGGCCTGGTGGGTATACACGGTGCAGGATCCTGAGCAGGAGAGCTAAAGGTATATGCCAGGGGTGCCCAAAAGATAGATTGGTATCTACCAGTAGACCTTTAGCTGGTGATCAGTAGATTTCAAGACACTGTGTCACCAAACAGCTTGTCTGAATTTTTATTCAGATAATTATGTTAAGGTTACATAATAGTTAAATAGTTAGTGTTAAGTATAGCAATATAAATTCTCTCAAATCAATACAATATTAAGTAACATTTTCCACAGAACAGAATGATAATGCTTTTATGGATGTAGATTCTAATGGGACAGCATCCCTAAAAGTACACCTCGCATTAGTAAAGTATGGACACTCCTGGTATATGCAATGGGGGAATCTATGACTAAGTGCTTGTAACATGAAACACGTAAAGCTGGTCATAGATGCAAAGATCCGATCGGACTTCCCCATCTCCCGACCTGCCACTAACCATTCTGATCAAATAAAGTAGTAAAAGAACAGATCAGATGATGTTCTGCCCCTGACAGCAATCGTACGAAAGTTATGTCTGACAGTGACAGTCTCACACTGAAAATCGTACGATCGACAATACATGCAGAAATATTATCAGCAGCCGACAGAAATCTTTTAACCTGTCCGATCTACATGGGACGAAAAATGTCGGGACTCTCCACACACGGTCCGAAAATCGTACGAATGCTCGATTCGTACAATTGGATCTTTGCTTCTATGGCCAGCTTAAGGCTGTGGACACACATTTAATTTTTTGGTTTGTCCTGCTATGTGGTGAATGACTATGATACTTTTTGGAGACCCTTATTCAAGTTTATCACGGGGAAACATGGGTTACCCGTGATTATGTGCAGAGGGGGCCTCTGAAGTTACGCCCCTATTAATAAACAACACATTGGTTGGCTTTATGTCAATGATTGCTACAAAACTGTCATCCAAAATTTAAACATGATAGTATATACCAAAAGACCAATTTGCTTAGTTGAGGGGAAACCTATGCTCAATATAGTTATACAGGTATGGGACCTGTTATCCAGAATGATTGGAACCTGGGTTTTTTTTCCTGTAATTTGGATCTCTAAACATTGTTTACTAAAAAAAAAAAAAAATGTAAAAATTAAATAAACCCAATAGGACTGTTTGCCTCAATAAGGAGTAGTTAGATTGGGATCAATCTAAATTGGGATAATCTAAATTCCCAGTCATTCATTGAAAATGAAGTCTTACAAGAAATAATTCAGACCTTACTGCATAACAGGTTTCCAGATAATGGATTCCATACCTGTACACTGTATTTGTTTTGAGTTTTAGGCAAACAAATTGTACTTTAGGACTCACAGTGTGGGGGGGGTGAATTTGTTAGACAATTAGACAATAGGTCTTGCCCAATTAGACAATAGGTCTTGCCCTTTTGCCTGGGGGCATAATATATACCTCCAATAACTTGTAAGCACTAGGCCAAACTACAAGAAGAAGGTCATAATTAAACACGGGTTTTAGGAGGGGATAAGTAAGTTTATGAAAATAAAACACATAACAAAGACAAAAATTCACCTTTAAACAAGCTTATGAAAGTCCAGCAACACTGATCTTTTGTTATTTAAGACACATGGAAAATAAAAATGTAACATTTTTGAAATTATCACTTTAAATGAACCAGATTGTTTTGCCATATACAATTACATTTGGCCTGAAATCCACCTGTTATTGGTGGAGAATATGCCCCCAAGCCAAGCCCAGTATTGTTAGTTGTTTATTCCTTTGGCCTATAATGAGACTTGTCAGCATTTCCTTTAATAACAGGGAAAGGTTCACCACTGAAAGTTACTTCCAAGCGTTAATGGCTACTAATTACAGGGTAAACGCCACAATAACATGTTTGTAATAAACCTCATAAATTTCACAAGAAATTCTGTAACCATTGCATTACATTTTCTCAAATACTTTGATAACCATTAAGGGGGTTAAATTAACTTTTAGGGCTCTTACAGACGAGCGTTTTTACCTGCGCTCCCCTGCGTTCCGTTTTTCTGCATTCAGCCGCAGGGGAGCGCAGGAATAGACGCATTACATTTTTTCCAATGGGGCTGTACTCACACAGGCGCGTGTAGGGTCTGCTTCCTCTATAGTTGTGCCCCAGCTCACAACGCCTACATTTAAAAACCCTGTTTAGGAGTTATGCCAAATAAGGGGACAAAAGTCACACAGAAGTCATAAATACTTAAACACCAATCTGTCATGTTCAGCCAGTTAATTGTTTAGTGATATATTCAAGGGCTTATGTGCATGTTCATTTGCTCTGTTTGATAATGCAACACCATTAAGGGCTCATTCGTTTTATAAACTACTGGCTAGAATCTATTTGCAGAGAAAAACTTCTACTTATTCAGTTCCAGATCTTACCATTGACTTCAATGAGGTTTTCATGAGAAAAGTTTTTCTCAGCGAATAGGATCTGGTCCTGGTTTTGGTAAATTGAGGTTGATATTCTGAGACAATTTGCAATTGGTCTTAATTTTTTATTATTTGTGGTTTTAATTATTAAGCTTTTTATTCAGCTGCTCTCTGGTTTGGAATTTCAGCATTCATCTGGTTTCTAGGGTCCAAATTACCGAGCGACCAAGCAGTGGTTTGAGCAAGAGATTGGAAGTTGAATAGGAGAGGGTCTGAATAGATAAGTAAAAAAAAAGTAATGATAAAAATATTGTAGTCTCACAGAGCAATAGTTTTTTTGACTGAGGGGGCTGGGGGAGCCCCATTTGAAAGCTGGAAAGAGTCAAAATAAGAAGGCAAATAATTTAGAAACTATAAAAAATTTAAATTTGAAGACCAAATGAAAAGCTGCTAAGAACAGGCCATTATACTGTATAACCACTTTTAAGACTACATTCTCCCTCAATTGTTTGACCACAAGCTTCCTTATGCCCTCACAATCCTCCTCTTGTGTTATAGTCCCTTTACAACAGGGAGATGTCCAAGTAGTCCGATGCTGTATTACCATATGTGAAACAAAAGCTGACATTTTATAGACACTGGAAAGTCAAGGAACCACATTACAAGGAAAAGCCTTAAGAGAGATCCCAAAATGTTATGTAACAATATGTTTCCATTTCTTAAGCATTTTATAAGCCATATAAATTATACCCACTTCAATGATTATCAAATGAAAAGGCAACCTCTTTTGATTAGTTATCATCATAAATGGTGCAACTGATAATGTTATGGAAAGCAGTTTACAACAATGAATAGGAAAGGAGGTTTGGTGTGTCACAGGAATTGCCTGGCTACTTATATTTAACTGGTAAATCTAGTTCCATGTTCTTCACTCCTGCTCATGGAAGTCTAATGTGTAATATTAGAAAGCAAATATGTGCACATTAATTCCTGGGCGTTACATAATAGAAATGTGAGAATATAAAGCTGGTAAGCAGGATGTTCACTGGTGAATATTTGTGCATTTGTAATTAAGTTTGGGACACCTGCTTTAAAGATAAAAAGGGCACAATGGGGCAGTTTTACAGAGAGTTACAGAGAGTTGCTAACAGTCTGCAATAATGATGGGCGAATCTCTCCCGTTTCGCTTTGCCGAAAAATGCGCGAATTTCCTGCAAAATTCGTGAAATGGCGAAAAATTCACGAAAAATTTTGAAAGCATAAAGTTCACGAAAAAGTCTTGAAATTCTGATGTTTTCACGAACAATTAGTGAAATTTGGACGTTTTCACGCAAAATCGAGCAATTCAAACCTTTTCACGAAAAAATAGAGCATTTCAAACGTTTTCACGAAAAAATTGTGAAAAACGGTAATTGCCGCAGGCTAATTTTCACTGGCAAATTTTCACGAGAGATTCGCAAATTTATTCGCCGGCAGCGAAACACGGGAATTTGCCGCAAATTCGTGCCTGCCGAATTTATTCGCCCATCACTAGTCTGCAATGCAGCAGCACATCTGGGAGATGACTATGGAGAGTGCAGGGCAGGCAATACAGACATTTGAAGGGGAATTTAAGACTACAAGAGCAGTTGCATTTGCACAAATTTCCCCCGCAAGCAGCTGTATGTAAAAACTCATTCATTAAAGTACTTGCATTGAAGGTACTTGCACTTCTGTACAATTGCTTGGTCAGTTCCATAGTTGCATCTATTGACGTTGGAGCTACCGCCTCCTCCTGACCAGACAGTAGCTCCAGTTTTCCCTCAGGGCCGTGCATCAATGATGTTGTTGTGTCTAAATAATATTTTTGTGTCTAAACAATAGGTTGTACTTGCACCCTGAGCACCAGCAATGACACCAAAGTGACTTTTAAAATATTTGACGCAATTGTGTCTGATTTGAGACAAAGTGCAAGCGCAATTGTGTTAATTTCTATGCACTGGCCATAATTGCATCAGGTGCAAAACTACCTGGTGAGCACAACACTGTTTTAATTATAAGGAAAATGCTGGATATTGGGGAAAAACATGCTGTTTGCACTAGAAATTACACTTTGCTCACTACACTTGCAGTATTAATGGATCCCCATAGTCAACTTGTAGGCGAGAATGCATCATAAGCCTATATTAGTAAATCCAGCAGAACCTGTACTGTGTGCCTGATACTCTGAAGCAATATATCATATTGTAGGTGCTGTCTTTCAGTTGAAGTGATTGTCTTTGACATAAAACAGGTACATTTGTAAATGCAACAGCAGAAAAGAAATACACAAAGTCATTTTAAACAGTAGGGCTGCACCTAATCTACTATTTGGGGTTTGGTCTGAATCTTGCATTAGTCCTGAAGGATTTGTCCAAATATAAAAAAATATGCAAATTAGAACAAGGAAGGGTTGAAAAGAACAGAAAAAAATCTCAATTTCCTTGTTTGTGTGTAAGAGTCACGGGATTTTAAAGGGGTGGGTCACCTTTCACCAAACTTTTAGTTAGTAATTTGCAATTGGTTTTCATTTTTTATTATTTTGAGTTATTAAGATTATTATTCAGCAGCTCTCTAGTTTGCAATATTACCAATCTGGTTCAGGAGAGGGCCTGAATAGAAAGATGAGTAAAAAAAAAAAGCAGAAGATAGGATGAAGCTCCGCACACCAGATAAAAAAAAAAAAGCACAAATAACAATAAATCTGTAGCCTTACAGAGCATTTGTTTTTTAGGTGGTGTCAGTGACCCCCATTTGAAAGCTGGAAAGAGGCAAATTATTAAAAAACTATAAAAAATAAATAATGAAGAAAAAATGAAAAGTTGCTTAGAATGGGCTATTCTGAAACTTGCTAAAAGTTAGTTGAAATGTGAACCACCCCATTAAGGATTCACTTTTGGTTCAGCCAGGCACTTGGATTTGCCCAAATCCGTATCCTGCTGAATCCCAAACTGAATCCTGGATTTGGTGCGTCCCTACAAAAAAAGATAAGCACATTAAGTTATAAATAAATATATATGTCTGTCATTTACAAATCTATTGTGTATACGGAATCAAACAATGCTTCTATTTGAGGCTGCTATTTCTATTTGTTATGTACTAGTCATTATAAGGTTAGCAGAGCCATGCTAATTCTGCTGCATACACCCAGTTTAAATATGCATTTAAATTCCACTAGCATGATAAATAATACCAATTACAATATTAAATCAGCTCTAGGGTAATCTCACAATCTAATCCTTTCTTCCAGCTCATTTTGTAGATGTTTGCACACTGACTGTCATGTCAGCATCTTAAAGGGATACTGTCATGGGAAAACGTTTTTTTTCCAAAACACATCAGTTAATAGTGCTGCTCCAGCAGAATTCTGCACTGAAATCCATTTTTCAAAAGAGCAACCAGATTTTTTTTATATTCAATTTTGAAATCTGACATGGGGCTAGACATATTGTCAGTTTCCCAGCTGCCCCCAGTCATGTGACTTGTGCTCTGATAAACTTCAGTGATTCTTTACTGCTGTACTGCAAGTTGGAGTGATATCAACCCCCCCATCAGTCTAACAACAGAACAATGGGAAGGTAACCAGATAACAGCTCCCTAACACAAGATAACAGCTGCCTGGTAGATCTAAGAATAACACTCAATAGTAAAAGCCAAGTACCACTGAGACACCTTCAGTTACCTTAAAGGGATACTGTCATGGGGAAAAAAAAAAATTCAAAACGCATCAGTTAATAGTGCTGTTCCAGCAGAATTCTGCACTGAAATCCATTTCTCAAAAGAGCAAACAGATTTTTTTATATTCAAATTTGAAATCTGACATGGGGCTAGACATTTTGACAATTTTTCCTATAAATACTGTGCCCATTCTCTTGTTAAGCCTTCCTGCACTTAAACCATTTCTGGAAGAGCAGATTCAGTTCTAACAACTAAAGTCAACTCATTTGGTATGTTTCATCCACAAGACACAACCCAGAAGAGCTCCCCCTAGGGAAACACAATTGCATTTCATTTTTTTAGGCCCTCTGGATATTTTTTCTGTACTTGGTATATACACATCTTTGCTTAGTGCCACTGTAATATAAAATAACTGAGAAGCATACTGCTTGCACATTGGCAGTTCCTGATTCGAGTTATTACTGGGCTGAAAGGATTTGTTTTTTCACAGTATCGTCCTGTACTTTAAATGTACCCTAACACACCCAGGGAAACAATACTTCAGTTATATTACATGCAAATTCTAAACCCAACAACTGAGAACAAATGCACTTAATGAAAAAACAGATGGTGCCGAGTAAGGAAAATCAGTTTACACTTTTGTAAGAGCTGGATTGCTCTGCATTGGTTTCATACCTTTTTTCACATTTTGTGCCTCCTTGCACTTTTATGCTGCTATGTAGTGGTCACAATCGCTGATAAATAAACGTTTATTTACAGTATATAGCTTAGAGAAGTCTTACAGGTACCTACCTGAACTGCGTTGTCGCCTGCTGGATGCTGAGTTTTCTTGTAGCGGCCATTGTCAGACTGCCAATGATCACAAAAGTCAGTGCAATTCATAAGACCTGTCAGAAATAATGCAAAAAATGTCTTCCTCATTCTCAGAGACTGACAGAACTCGCTGGGCTGGATTTTATCTAAGCAAGAATCCAGGAACAATATGTAACCGACTTCTGCACATTGAGAAAAGAGGCAAGTAAGTTTAAAGTGTTGTGATGCTGTTGCTTAATATTTCATGTGGGACTGTTTTGCCTCTACACAATTAAAGGGAAAGACGTATCAGCAGGGGAAGCAGACCCAGCAGATATGGCAGAATGTTAGGAGTGTAGACTTTAGGGGTAATTTACAATGTATAACACATTTATAGTGATGGGCGAATTTGTCCCGTTTCGATTCGCCAAAAAACGTTTGAATTTCCCGCAAAGTTCACAAAACGGAGAACAATTTTGTTAAACGCATCAAGTCAAGGGGCGCAAAATAATTTTGACGTGCGACAATTTCAACACCTGACACCATTTTTATACGTGCACCTATTTTGTCCAAATGTATTAAAGTCAATGGGCATATACAACCTCCTGTTTTCATACATGTATTTATTTTAAAATACAGTGTTTTTTCTTGCTATGTTTCATCTAAACTGAACATATAATCCTACCCATCTCATATTTGGAACTGAAGGGGAGGCAACTCCGTTATGTAATTCATGCGACTGTGCTGAATACTGAATATAACATTTTTACACATTTTATTTCTTCTTGCAGTTGTGTATTTGTTGCAGTTGTTTATTTATTTAATTGCAGCTCCAATCGACATGCCAATAATGTGAGTCACTGACACACTCACCTGCTCTAAGTGGCTGATATCAGAAAGATTCAGGGATTTACACGGCACCTCTGACAAACAGCATTTGCTTTGTTTATAATAGCAATTGTTCCCATTTTAAAGGTGAGCTAGAGGGGCACTAACCAAGTCCTTCAGCGTATCATGCATTTGCCGCTATTCACAGTGAGGGTTTTATTTGCATCTCACTGCATGTGCAAATAAAATGCACTGACTGCAGCATGTTAGACAAAGACTTGAACTTGCCTTGGAATACCCTTGTCTGCAAACAATATAAGGCTAAGGTGCAACAATTATTTTATACAAACATATAAAATCACAGTAAATCATGGTCATTTAAAAGTCTACAATAGGATCTTGCTGCTAAATGCGATGATTAATTGTACCGTTAGGCTAAGGCTAAGCAAAACAGAAATAAAAAATTAAAACTGCGACATCGCAACACTTCGCCAGGCGTAAATTCCCCTGGACAATGCTAATTCACGAAGATCTGAAGTTGCGCACAGGGTAATGAATGCTGGCGAAGTTGCGCTAGCGAAAATACGCTCAGCAGTTCGAAGTTACGCTAGCGTTGGCTAATTTGCATACGGCGTGCAGTTAAAGTACAATGGGCGTATATGCTGCAGCAAATATTATTATATTATATTGCCCTACACATGTGCCCACAGTTTAGTTTAGATGCCATATGTTAACAAATGTAGGGGGGAAGGAGGGTACCCCAAAAAAAATCGATCTTTTTCAGCCTATTACCCTGTCAAAAGGAAAAGATGCCAGCGTTTTTTGGGACATGAAAAAAATGTCAACTTTTTTTTTGAGGAAGTCCTATCTACTCTATTGCACTTCGCCTGGTCTGAGGTGGCAAAGGCTAGTCTGGCGAAAGATGTAACGGTCAGTAAAATAAAATTCGCCTGGCATTAGAGTGCAAAGCTGCTCCAGAGTCTATCTCCTTGGCAAAATTACACCAGCGACCGTTAGCAAATCGGCGAAATGCCAAAATGACGTCACACGAGCGTTAGCCACTTCGCCCTTTAGTAAATTTCCCCCATAGACGCTTTACTTTCTACTTGATCCAAGCTAAGATATAATTAATTCTTATTGAAAGAAAACAATACTATTGGGTTTAGTTAATATTTGAATGCCTTAAGGTATGGAGATCCATAAACCCCAGGTCCCGAGCATTCTGAATAACAGGTCCCATACCTGTAGTTTAATCTAGTAGTTTATTCCAGTGACTAATACAAAATATCAAAATTTATGCAAATATCCCTTATATAGGAACTACTGTCCTAGTTGTCTTAAGGAGGCTGATTCTCTACATCAGTGATCCCCAACCAGTAGCTTGTGAGCAACATGTTGCTCTCCAACCCCTTGGATGTTGCTCTCAGTGTTCTCAAAGCAGGTGCTTATTTTTGAATTCCAGGCTTGGAAGTTTTAATTGCATAAAAACCAAGTATAGTGCCAAGTAAAGCCTCTTGTAGGCTGCCAGTCCACATAGGGGCTACCAAATAGCCAATCACAGCCCTTATTTTGGCAACCCAAGGGACTTTTCCATGCTTGTGTTGCTCCCCAACTCTTTTTATATTTGAATGTGGCTCACGCGTTAAAAAGGTTGGGGACCCCTGCTCTACATACACAATCCATGGGTCCAAACAGAGAGATATCATACCAGCAACCATGCACATCTAGTCATCTCCATTCAGCCTGAATGATCGCAACTACAGCAAGCACTGCAGTTCCTCTTTATCTTCCTCGTCCTCCAGTGCATGTTGCACTGACATAGAGCAGTTTTAGTTTTCAAACATGACAGATTAGATAGGTCCACTTGAAAAACATGCAAAAATGGTCAAACAGTAGGCTCTAAAACAAGGTTTCTGTATGTATTGTTATAGCTACTTTGTATTTTGTCTTATTATTCATAAGAAATGTATCAGCTACTGTATCACTTAGAACAGTTACAGAGTCGGTGACCCCCCTCTCAGAGCGGCTTCGGAAAAACATGAGAAAGTGAAAAATGAAACTTAAATATTAGAAAAATTGTCACATATAGAAAATAGAAAGTATTTGGAAAAAAGTCTTTATTTATGGTGAACTATATGAAACCAACTGAACTGAAGAAAGTGTTGGAAGGCAAACACCCCCTTTTGTCATAGTGGTTTAATCTATTGGAGTGTTTTCATAATGTCTCTATGATTCCTCTGTTTTGCTTTATCCATTACCACCGTGGGCCTATCTTTATATAGCTTCATAACGGTAATGGGGTTATTATTATTAGGCAGAATTCTTTCTATTTGTAAAGTGATATGTTACTTTTTATCAGCATTATCTTTCCAAAGTTTATTAACCTCACATGCGGCAGTGCACTCAAAGGAAGACATTATGTATTGTCTTAATATGATTCTAAAGGGGCTGATCCCCTTTATTAAACCGATTTCAAATTGTATATGACAAATATTTTGTTTTTTATCAGCCATGTTGATATACAGTGGTTGCACAATTTTGACATCCTATCTGCTTTTATTAAACTTTAAAGGGGTTGTTCACATTCCAACACTTTTTTCAGTTCCATTGGTTTCAGATTGTTCAGCAGAAATAAAAAGTTGTTGCAATTACTTTATATTTTCTGTGTCATTTTTCACCTTCTAAAGCAGCTCTGGGAGGGGGGTCGCCGACCCTGTAAACTGCTCTGAATTGATACATTTATTTGATACATTTCTTATCTTTGTCCCTGCAGAGCAGAATCCCTGGGTTTCATTACAGGCAGCTGTTAGAATTGATACAATAGTTGCTAATACTCCAGAGATGCTGCTGAAAAATGTTGTAAAACTGTAACAGTTCAGAATCTGCACCTAATTAAATTACTGAGCTGACAGACTGAAACACCACAGGGAAAGGGACAGGGACATTAAACTTTTGGAAAAAAATGTAAAAAATAAAAAATGTAAAGTAATTAAAAAAAGTCTTTATTTGTGTTTAATTATTCGGTGCTAGAAAAGCTGTGTTTGATGAAGCCAAATTTACTCTGGGAAGGTGGTATCCCCCGATTGATTCTAAATGGTTCCATGGGAACATAGGAGTGGCACTTCTCTTCTCTAGGAAATGCACCAGCCTGGGGTACTTTTCATTAGAACCCCACACCACTGTCTTGTTCGATACGTTGTGCCACCCCTGGTACTCCAAAGAGAACAATGTTTAATTCATAGATTCTTAGTGACTGTAGTTTGCAAAGTCCTGTGTCAAAGCTTGAGAACTAGGCAGAGTTATTTTATAGTTCTAAACCAGGGGTGCCCAAAAGGTAGATCTGGATCTACCAGTTGACCTTTAGCTGGTGATCAGTAGATCTCAAGACACTGTCAACAAACAGCTTGTCTAAACCACCCTCCTGTTTCATACTTTATTTAAGATATTTATGTTAAAGGAGAAGGAAAGGTTAAAACTAAGTAAGCCTTATCAGAAAGGTCCACCTAAATATACCAGTAAACCCCCAAAGTAATGCTGCTCTGAGTCCTCTGTCAAAAGAAACACAGCATTTCTTTCCTTCTATTGTGTACACATGGGCTTCTGTATCAGACTTCCTGCCTTCAGCTTAAACCTCCTTGCCCCGGGCGTGAGCATGCTCAGTTTGCTTTTCTGCCCCCCCCCCTCACTTCACTGCTGTAATCTGAGCACAGAGCTTTAAGTAAGCAGGGAGAGACTCAGACAGGAAGTGATGCCACGCCAAGCTAATACTGCAGCTGCTATCCTAAACAAGCAGAGAGAGCTTCTAGAGCTTTTTATGTTGTATGGTAAAACATTTCACAGAATAAATATAGCATTCTAGCTTGCACTGTTGCAGCTAATCTATTGGCAGTAAAATGCCTCCATAGCTTTCCTTCTCCTTTAAGGTTATAAGAAATAATTGTTTGGTAAATATAGAAATATAAATTCTCTCATAAATCAATATAATATTTAAGAAATATTTTCTATGGAACAGAATGCTAACAATGCTTTTATGGATGTAGATCGTAATGGGGCAATATCACTAAAAGTAAACCTCACATTAGTAATGTATGGGCACTCCTGTTCTAAACAAACTGGTCCTACGGGGTGTGGAGAAAACTGCAGTTAAGTGCAATACTCACAAGGGGTCAGCATATACATAGCAAATACAGCATCCATGAGGAGAAATTATTGGGAACATGTATATTGCAGGGGTTTTCTATAATGCCTAGCGGAAACTTTACACATTTTAGATTAGTGAACTAAAATTACAGACCAGATTTTCTCAACACCAAAAAAAACCTTCTATTTTTATAGTATTCAACCGATGGAGAAATCTGACTCTTTTTAAATTTTTTCAGTTTTCCCCTTTAAGTTCTGTAATGGTATAAAAAGTCACAGAGGAATTCCATGACCACATAACAGCACAAGGATGAAGGCTGAGTTATTTTATACAGGTCATTGAACTTCAAAGTGACTTTAACTTCCCTCCTATTTTACAACAGGGCATGCATTATTTTTCTAGTAATAATAATGCACAAATGTTAGTCACAAGACACAAATTACATCACTAAGCACCAAGCAGAACTAATGACATCACTAAGCACCATTTATAAAGAAATATTTTACAAGATATTCATGGTTATGTATTAAATAGAGAATTCTATAACCCCTATTGTAACCTATTTATAATGATAAAGTCACTGAGTTCTGTAAAGTTATGAAACTCTAGGGTAGCATCCTCATATTTTAAAGAAGTGGGAAATTTTATTTATAACACACACAGGGGCTCATTTATAAACTTCACGCAGGGCAGATTGGTTTGTAAAGTCAATATATTTGCCCTGCGCATGTTACATTTATAAATCTGAATAAGAGTGTGCAAACAGAATTGTAATTTTTTTTTTCACATCGTGAATGTCTATAGGAGCTTTTTAAATATGGCAAAAAAATGCAAATTGAGAATTTTATAAGCACACTCTGCGTTTGAATTACGCCACAACTTTGGTGGCAGAGAAAATATTCACAAAACAGTTTCGCAAATTGTGAATTTAAGTTACTGTCAACTCTATTTTCGCGCGCAACAACCTCGCACAGTGGGCGCACTCACGCAAACACCCATCTCAATTGTAAAGAAATATTGACAAATCCACCTATAAGACCCACTCTCACAAGCCGTAGGGATGAGGGGAACCTGTTATTAGAATGCCTTCACCTCTGTAAGACTGGATGCTTCAAGGGGTTGTTCACCTTTAAATTAACTTTTAGTATGACAAAGACATTGATATCCTAAAACAATTTGAAGTTGGCTTTCATTTTTTATTATTTGTGGGTTTTGAGTCATTTAGCTTTTTATTCAGCAGTTTGTGGATTACCACACTGTGGACCTACCACGGCCGATTGTGACCAACAGAGCTAGCAAACCAAATGTAGCTAGTGATGTTATTCAGAAGATAGGATGCTGGCAATGCTATGTTAGGAATTATATTTCAGTGGCATGTGTTTCTCTGTTTATAAAAATGCATTTACTTCAATTGCACAAAGTATATGACTTGCAGGTGATGCTTGGCCCTTGCACTGCCCATATATAATACAAGCCAAACTTTTATTCTAGTTTCTGACCAGTATGATGTGTGTCCTTCTGCCAAGAGATTTTGCTGATCAAATACAGTCACACATCACTTGATTAACCAAAATGAAAGGCGGGCTGACTGATAACATGACAAATACTGGTTGCAATGGCATCACCAGCTGAGAAGCTAGACAGGCTCTCTCTCTCTCTTGGCAACCTTATAAAATAAGGGAATATTAACAGGTCTTGGTGACCTTTACATTTCACTGACCTTTTGTTTTTTATTGAGCAATGATGCAATATCTTATCATTTATTTTTGTGACATTCTTTGTTAAAGTAAAGAATGTTTACATTTCTTATGTTTCAAGAACATAAGACTTCTTTATGGAACTGTATGGAAGTATCCCAGCTGAGCGATTTTCCTCCCTTTTCTCTCCCATGCTGTGCTATGAGTTCCCCGACTGTATTTAAAGCTGGAGGTTCATCCCGCATTCTTGCTTTAGCTGTTATTATTCTGGATGCTAGCTTTTCAGACCTACACAAACAACATTGATTTCCCACAGGTAATTCATTCTCTGGCAGTTTAAAAAGAGAGAATAAACAAACCTAAGAGGATTTATGTTAAAACTGCCCAAATCAATACAGCATAACGTGCAAATGCTATAGGATTCTGTCTGTCCCAGGACCAGACTGACCTGCCCGGGAAAATTCCTAGTGGGCAGTTGGTTTGTGTGGGTCACAGGTGCCCAGGAAATTAAGTACAAGCACAGGACCTATTATACAGAAAACATTATTCTGAAATACATCAACATTTCCAATAGTTTTATTTAAAAAAACAACTCAGCCATTTGGGGTTTTTTTTCTGTGTAATAGTTCCTTGTACATTATGATAACTAAGTGGTGTAAATCCATATGCAATTATATTTTTTTATGTATAAATATTTTTTAAAATTTCCTTAACATTCTGGATAATAGAACATATTCCACAACTGCCTATAGCAGGGAGGAAAACATTATTTTTCATTATCTTCATTATTTACCCCATGTGGCCACTAGGGGTCCCCAAAAGCCTCTGCCAGCTTTTGTTTATATAGAGGAAACTTCCCAGGGACATCCCTTTGTACTGAACTTGTTTATACTGCTGATTAGAAGGACCACCCTCTCTGACTGTCAGCCAGTATCTCTTTCTTACCTCCTTCAGCATCTTCCCCAGCTGCTATCTGCCTTGCACTTATCTGAGGAGTGAGGATTCATCCTAAACACATATCAGCCTCAGCTTCTGCCGTCTTCATCCTCCCTCTTGTCAGCCAGGAGCAAGGTAATTATATGATCACCGCCTGTTATCCTGTGTCAGTGAGAAGTTAGTGTCTTCTATGGTTTTCCGTTCATTAATTCTTCGACTCACCCCTTGCTGCACTGTATTGCACTTTTATTGCCATTCTGCTCATTGCACCTGATTGCAGAGGCATAGTGCATTAGTGCCGGCAGCTTTCAGAACTTTTATAAAGTGTCAGTAGCAGGACAAACACACAGCGGAGCAGCGAATGCAACAGAATTGAAACAGCAGTTCTAGTAAGTTCTGCAACATTTGCTGGGACAAAGGCTGGATTCAATGGGTTCTGACGTTATTCTTCAGAAAATCATTATTAATAATACAGGGCATGAATGAAAGAGCAGCCTGTGTATTGGGATTTCTTTATTGCTTCTCTATACAAAGATGTTTCAGATGCTTAAAGATTTAAATTTACAATAATTGTGTTATATTTACTTTATAAAATGCCAGCACATTAGACAAAAATTATTTTCAAGATGGTGATGATGAGTTTTGTTACTTCAACCCTGTCGCCCTGGCTTTCTAATGCCATTTGCATTCAGCAGAATAAACTGCAGCCATTCTAGGTGGTTCTTCAAATGTTGTATTAATTATTATGGAATAGGTTGCTCTAGAACAGTGATCCCCAACCAGTGGCTCCTGAGCAACATGTTGCTCACCAACCCCTTGGATGTTGCTCCCAGTGGCCTCAAATCAGATTCTTATTTTCAATTTCCTGGCTTGGATGCAAGTTTTGGTTGCATAAAAACCAGGTATGTTGCCAAACAGAACCTCTTGTAGGCTGATAATTCACATAGTGGCTCTCCACAGCACTTATTTGGCACCCCAAGTGACTATTTTCATACTTGTGTTGCTCTTCAACCCTTTTTACATCCGAATGTTGCTCATGGGTAAAAAAGGTTGGGGATCCCTGCTCTAGAACTACATGCTGTGCCTTGATAATTGTGGCGCATTATTATAAGACAGGAGCATTGTGCTAAAGAGTGCCAGCACACAGCAAATGATCAGGTTCATATATGAAGGTATCCTATAACACTTGTTCCCAGTGTTGAAGGCTTCTAGGCTTAGTATCTGCAAGGCCTTCTCTTTACATGTGCAATCCAAACTTTATGACCCTATGTAATGCTAGTAATTCGTGCAAGCTTTGTGCACTGTGGAAAACGAGTGGTAAAAAATGACAGTTATGAAAATAATCTAATTTAATATCTTTAGGAAATGATTTCCCTTTGGCGTTTCTCATTTGCCGGTGTTAATTCTATAGCAAAATGAAATAAGTGCGAGGAGATAAAGCTCCCTTGGCGAGAAACGGTATTGTTTTGCTGTGAAGGGAAATCAATAGGAAGTGAGAAAATAGTGGGAGAAGAATCCTCTTGATAACATGGTGTAAAAAGGACCATCGGAAGGGTATCAGATAAGCATAGGATAACCAGGAAATGACACATACCATGAAATATTAAAAAAAAACACCTCGAGCTGTGAGCACAAAACGGATATGATTGCTCACTTATACAAGGGTGGCTTTTAATTTGCAGGATGCAGTTTGCACCGAGAGACGGAGATACAGGAAAATGAAAACAAAGGATAAATCTAAATGTGAAATTATTTGAAGAAGAAACTTCTTTATATATATATATATACTAAATATTCTGCCAAAACCAATACATTTATAAATCAAACCTAATTTTGTTCATCTCTAAATTCCTTTATTACAGGTTGACATTTACATTGTATGTTGCCGTTACGGCAAATGACATTTTTGTGGCCCAGTACCCTAAGATCTACACCATATACTGCAGCCCCCAAATACACACTATAGTGATACATACGTAAACTGCCACTGGTAGTCGTTGGGTCTCAAATTTGGCCTTGTATTTCATGTGTAAGGGGCTAGCCACATGTAGTTCATCAACTCAGGGAACACTTAATTGAGCCTAGAGGATGATTAGCTGTGGGCTACACACTGACATTGTGCTTACCTACTACCTGCTGTTAACTGCCCCACTACCACCAAGCATACTGAGTAAAGACGCCAGCTGAACACTTACTCAGCAGAGTTCTCAAGGTTTCCTGCTCAGAAACCTTTTTCTAGAAAATGAGCTTTGCAGAAGAAGTACGTTGGGCACAACAGGTGTAACTGTGGACGGCTCCCAAAGCCAATGTGAATATCATTTGTCTGCCCTGTATTTTCTGTCGGATCGCGGCCGCATCTATTCGTTAATGCGGTCCTGCGATCTGACCGCCCACTACTATTCGTTAGGATCCGATCGTTGGGCCCTGACTCAAAAATGGGATTAGGTTTATATACTGGAGAAATATGTTTGACATGGCGAAAAAAATGAACCCTCTGCTGATTTCAAAACCTTCTTTCCTCTGTGCTCTGATGTCCCCTGTAGTCTCTAGCGCTTCATTTTCCAAAGTCGCCCGAAGTTACCTCACGAGGAAAATGAAGCACTCCGAGAGTGCCATCCCGCTGGCGATTTCCAGGCGGGGTGGCAGGGGAGGCAGTTTGGGGAGATTATTCACCCCGAAGAAGAGGAGATTTGTCACTGGGCGACTAATCTCCCCAAATCGCAGCATGTCTCTGCCCTTAAGGCAATTACAGTGCATGAAACTTCCCTGGCTATATCTTTCAGACAAATCATAGGTTATTCTTAACAACATTGCTCGGCTCAACATTGTATATTGTCTACAGAAGCACAATTAGTTATTTTCAATTAGACATATCCCTTTAATGCTTGTCGAGGGGCTCATTATATTTGCTCTCTAACAACATACAGAATTCTCCCACATTCCTGCTGCAACATACATTTAAATACTGACTGACAGTTTAATGTGCATCAGTAGTGTTTTTAAAGGGTTTAAGGGGCACATTTACTAAGGGTCGAATTTCGAAGTGCTAAAACTTCTAAACCCCCAATTGAAAAAATTCGATAGTCTAAGTTTTTTTTGTTTGGATTTAGCTATTTTCGATCTAATTAATATCGTTCGAATCGAACGATTCAAACGATTTTCAAAAAAAAAAAACCTTTGACTTCTAAAAGCTTACCCAAATATTGGCTCTAGGTTCTAGGAGGTCCCTCATAGGTTAATATAGCAATTCAGCAGGTTTAAGGTGGCGAAGTGTCGAATCCGAAGTTTTTTAAAGAGAAAGTACTTTGATTTTCGAATGGTCGAATATTCTAAGTTTTTTCAATTCAAATGGAATTTTGGCCTATGCGATGGTCGAAATACCCAAAAATTACTTAGAAATTCGAAGTTTTTGAATTCGAAAATTCACTTCGAATTTACTTCGACCCTTAGTAAATGGGTATTGTACTTATTTTAAGATTAAGGATTTAGACCATTTTTTCCTATTTGGAGCTGGAAATGATCTGTAATTTTTACAGCTCGGTATGAATCATTTATCCCCTGTGACCATTATATTCATGGTGGTATTGTGTTTTTCCTTGTGAATTAAAACTACACTCAAGTACCATTCAAGAGACAGTGGACTTGCAGTGAGTGGGTCTTATGACATCCTCATTGGTACCTGAACACGATACTCAATTTATTCACATAAAGGAGCAGACATTGGCCAAGTTAGAATGGGATGGCACAACTCATAATTACTATTTCCCTACAATAAATAATCATTTTTGCTAACATTTTCTTACTAGACGGCTGTTGTGTAATATCAAACAAGAGATGAAGTTGTAGAGCTGCAACAATTACTGCATGTTGGCTAAAAATGTTACAGAAAATACTCTCTTTTTCACTTAGAATGGAAGCTGCCAACAACGGGTATCTTTGCCAAATGGATACAAACTGATCATCGGATCTATGAATCTTCGGAGAATGTAACTGCAGAACACAGAACTTGGCAGTTTCAGCAATGGGAGCCAACAATTCAAGTAAAACCCCTGTGTGTGATGAAAATGAAGAAGGTAAGGAGGCCACAATATTAGCTTTAACTAGCTCAATGTAATGGTGTATGTTTCTCTACATGAGTGGTAGATGTGACACATAAATGGGAAGAAATACAAATATTGGGATGATCCATTGATATCAGGCTTTATGAAAGCTGCTTGATGATCATGAGAGATTTGCTTCCCAACTTCATTGTTTTAGAATGTGCTGATAATAGCATTACAAATCAATACAAAAACTAGAATGCTATCAAGTCCTTAAGATATTTATTTGAATCCAAGCATTTTCAAGCTCCTCTTGCTCAGTGTTCCCTTTCTCAATTTTTTTGGCTGCATGTTGCTTGAGCCCTGTGTCTCTATCAGATTCAGCTGAAGGACCATGCGATTGTTTTTTTTATGTCTGTGTATAATGAGCAGGTACTGCAGGTTGCACTCCATAGTTCATTGAGCATTACCTCTTAGATTTAAATCTTTGACCAAACTGCCCATTCTCCCAAATGAATTTGTGAATTTCTTTTCTTCAAATTTGTGTCACAGAGCGTTGTGTCTTAAAGAATGGGCTAAGCATTGTGTACTCAGACAACATTGCCAGAGATTTGAGTAGAATTCTATTCCATGTACATGGAATTGTGTTGTGGCAGGGGAATGTGTGGAATTTACTGGTGTCACAAGGAAGAAATGGAGCTTGGAGTGTTTACAAGATACTTCAATAACTTATCATTCTTGATATTTAAGATATTTTCCTGTTGCAAGAGTTTGTGAGATATTAGCACAGTTTTGTTAAGTACAGTACCTTGAAGCACATAAAAAAGATAAAAATTCACCGATCTATGAAGCATTTTAATGAATTTTTAAGGGTTGGGTGAGCATGACTGCTATATTTGCTTGTTTATTTTCCATAATTCTCCTCTAAACCTTAAATTGATGAGGATAAGATGACATTCATTGACAGCAATCTCATCTGTTGGCTTACTGAGCAATATTTGCACTGTCCTTATTCTTTCTTCTAGACTGGAGCCCAAATTAATGTGTTGAGGTACAAGGTCGGAACAATGGGATTAACTACCATGTTTCCATAAATCCAGGTGTTGTTATTGGTGTATCTGCAGAAAGGTGTTCAATTAAAGTAACACTAAGGAACAGATTCATGAGATTTGGCTAAAAAATTATTTCTTTTCTCATTTCCTTTTCATATCTATCACAAATCAAAGCTACACAAACGTCCTGCAAATTCTCTTTCCCATCTTTTATCCAGAACAAATACTAGGAAAGAATGATGTAATGTAATTTCCTGACAATTTGATCACTGGTGATCAGAAGGGATTTTTTTCGGCAATGTTTAATGAATCAGGGCATCATGTAAAAAAAAAAAAAGTGAACTTGAATATTTTGCACTGGTTAGAGAATGTTAAAAAAAACTGTATTTTTTAGTTTACCATAAAAAAAACACTTGAAAATCAGATCTGATTCTGATTTTAAGAAGTCTGTTGGGATAATATACACCAAGGTATTGTAGTTAAAGGGATACTGTCATCGGAAAACATATTTTTTTCAAAACGCATCAGTTAATAGTGCTACTTTTTCTTTTCATAACTTATCATGGTCATGTGACTTGTGCCTGCACTTTAGGAGAGAACTGCTTTCTGGCAGGCTGCTGTTTTTCCTTCTCAATGTAACTGAATGTGTCTCAGTGGGACATGGGTTTTTACTATTGAGTGTTGTTCTTAGATCTACCAGGCAGCTGTTATCTTGTGTTAGGGAGCTGTTATCTGGTTACCTTCCCATTGTTCTTTTGTTTGGCTGCTGGGGGGGAAAGGGAGGGGGTGATATCACTAGGGATGTAGCGAACCGCCGAGTATGTGTTCGCGAACGCCGTTCGCGAACACCGGCAAAAAATGCGAACAGTTCGCGAACTGTTCGCGAACTTCGAACATCCGAAAATCGTTCGATTCGAACGATCGTAGGATTTTTACTCGTTCGATCGAACGATTTTCGTTCGAATCGAACGAAAATCGGTCGATTTTAGCGATCGAATGGTCGAACGATTTTGACGCGAACGCCTATTGGCGAACGTCGCGCGATGTTCGCGAACTTGCGGCGGACGCGAACAGCCGATGTTCGCGCGAACAAGTTCGCCGCAGAACAGTTCGCTACATCCCTAGATATCACTCCAACTTGCAGTACAGCAGTAAAGTGTGGTTGAAGTTTATCAGAGCACAAGTCATATGACTTGGGGCAGCTGGGAAATTGACAAAATGTCTAGTCCCATGTCAGATTTCAAAATTGAATATAAAAAAATCTGTTTGCTCTTTTGAGAAATGGATTTCAGTGCAGAATTCTGCTGGAGCAGCACTATTAACTGATTCATTTTGAAAAAAAAATTTTTTCCCATGACAGTATCCCTTTAATGTAGAAGGGGGTAATAAGGATTCAGAAGGAACCAATATGAATGATGTTGTGAACATTTTTAGCAATGTCATTTTCCAGGAATTTACCTTTGCTGTGTTTAATTTTGTAGCACAATGTGTTTTTTTTAACAATATCTATAAATGATGAAAATTTAATAAAAGTCATTATCGGAAAAATATTCTCCATGTGAAAACTGATGAACAGTTATACCTTTGCACACATTTAACACAGCTTTTGTGAAAATGAAAACTATGTAGCAACCTCATCCACATTCAAAGAAAGATTGCAAATGTTATAGCTTCCCTTTGAAGCAGGCAGCAGGGTCAGCCCCCGCGGCCCAGACCTGCACCCACCTATGCTGCCACCCAATCGTGCCCCCAGCCCAAATTGCGGCCTCAGCTACTGCACAGGTCCCATAAGGGGATCTTGGCTTGGGTGGGGCCAAGAATCCTTGTGGCAGAAGCCTCCGGGCATACATTGCAAAATGTATTTTACTCTTGCATTTTTTTCCTTTTCATAACTTATTACATCCCTCATACTGTCCATTAATACTGGAACAAATAAGCAGGTCAGCCATCTTTAAGATAGTGGTGTTGAAATATTAACATCATTTTCTCAAAGTTCTTTTTTGTGTGGGTGAGAAATTTGTCACATTATAATTTTTCATTCCACCATGGTTTTGAATTTGTCATGAATTTTGTCATTTCAAGTATAGGCCTTGCACATTAGTGAATATTGTATAGAAATTATGGTTTATATATTGGAGGCATATGTATACATATTGGTATTTGTTGATGGGTAAAGGTGGCCATACATGTAGAGATCCGCTCGTTTGGGGACATCAACAAACAAGTGGATCTCTCCCCGAGGTGGGCGATATCAGACTGATCTGATCATGGGCCCTAGAACCCAACAATCAGATTACAACGATGAGCATACAGGCCGTACAAATAAGGAGAGCATCAACAAACCAATGTGGTCCTCTATCCAACAGGATTTTTAACCCTGCCCTTTCGACATCTGGCTGACTTTTGACCAGCTATCGATTGGGGAAACCCTTCAGAAGACCCCATACACTGCCCAATAAGCTGCCATTTATATCTTATATCTGCCCATGTATGGGGGCCTTAAGTCTATAAAGTTGACTGTAACTGCTAATAACATAGCTAAATAAAGGTTCCAATTAATGAAGAAAGCAACTGTTGCTATACAAAGTTCTCGGTGATCATCAGCATTGTGTGATCTTTAGACAAATATAGAATGTATCAGTGCTTTGATCTGCACCCTACAAACAACAAACAAATGCTGTTGTTAAAAACAGGCATTTATTCCAATTACGTATGCAGGAACTCGATGAGCTCAAGTTTCCTACATCAACATGTTTATTACTTGGTTCAAACAAGACCTCGGGACATTTAAAGCACTACAAATATAATTATATTCCAATGAACTTAGATTTAATTGCATACTTTAATGAACGAAATAGCAGTACAGAATGTTCCACTGAAACCTCATTCCGTACTTTTTATTCAATTTTAGCTGCACAAAAGCCATAGATTCTGGGTGATCTAAAGCAATGTTCGTTTGGAACAGTAGCACATTACGCATTAACAGAATTTAGTATCTCAATGCTGGGAAGCCAAATGTATGTTGGTCTTAGAATTTTACTGCCAAAAATAAAAATGACGAGTGCTGATGCACCACACTGTTGGGATGGTATGTATTTAGCAAGATTGTTACCAAGATAAAAATCAGGTTCTTTAGTAAAATCGATATTAAAAAAACAGGATTTTGTACAAGACTGGGATTTTACTAAGAATGTCTGCCAGTCAACACAAATACCATGCAAGTCACCTAATACAGCAACTTAAAGGGAAAACATGTTTTTTTTTTCAAAATGCATTGGTTAATAGTGCTGCTCCAGCAGACTTCTGTACTGAAATCTGTTTCTCAAAAGTGATTTTTATATATTTATTTTTAAAATCTGACATGGGGCTATACATATTGTCAGTTTCGCAGGTGCCCCCAGTCATGTGACAATTTGGAGTGATATCAACCTTCTTCCTCCCCCCCAGCAGCCCAAAATCACAACAATGTGATGGTAACCAGATAACAGCTCCTTGGTACATATAAGAACAGCACTCAGTAGTAAAAACCCATGTCCCACTGTGACCCCATTCCGTTACATTAGTTACATCAGCTACATCAGTAGGAGGAACAACAGCCTGCCGGAAAGCAGTCCCATACTAAAGTGCTGGCTCTTTCTGAAAGCACATGACCAGGCAAAATGTACAAAATAGGGGTGTGGAAGCACGCTAAAGGCTAAGTAATAGTATATTTAAGTATAATGGAAGTGCTAGTTTTAATGCACATTCCCTGGTCCCCTGTCTCAAAAGTAAGTTTACAAAACAGGGGTTTTTAGTTACAAAGTTATGATCATAAAGTTGAAAAGCCACCATACCACGTCATGGTAAACCCCACATGGCGGTCCCTAACTTGTTTGCCTTTCGGCCATAGTATAAAAAGTCTTACTGCATAGTAGCATTCAGTGTAATCAGTGTCTGTTGAACCTTGGTTTCAGTGAAAGGGATCTATCCTCCCCCGCCAGTATGCGGCTTTTAAGGGAGAGGAATTGTCCAACCAACGCCCATTTTTAAAAGTATAGGGCCCCATTAGTTTAAGGGGGGTATGGGGTGCTGAGATGACTGCCTACACACCAATATTACAACTAAAAAATACACTTGTTAGATTAGCAATTACATTTTATATGGTAGAGTGAATTATTTGCAGACTGCAGTGTAAACAGTGTCATTTAGGCATAAAAACGATACCATAAAATCATGACAGAATCCCTTTAACAAGAGCCCAAGGAAACCACTAAACACCATCAGCACCCTTCTGGTTTTTGCCCAGAGGATTTACACCTGACCCCCTTGTAAGCAGCCCTTCAAACACAAAAATCTGGAAGAACAAAAGGAAACTTCCTATTTTTAGAACTCATTATTGCCTGCAGCTTCTGGTCTAAACTCCCTACAACTTTATTCTGCCTCCACATTTCTAAGCTGTACCACCACCTGATCCATTACAGCCTTTTCCTTCTTTACCCAGTCAAGGCTCCTTTTCTTATTTTCTGACCCGTTCTAAGCAACTTTCCAATATACTTTAATTGAAAATGTCCAGTAGTAATGTTTTTGTAAATGCAGTATATATTTATCCCTTGTTCGTCTCTAGGTTTGAGTATTAAAACAATGTAACAGTGGGATCTCCTCCAGGTTTTATAATCAGCTGCAGGAGTCATAACCAAGAGACTAACGGGGGAATGTAATAAAAGTCGCTAATGGAAAAACTATTCGCAATGCGAAAAGTTATGCCTTTGCGCGAACAAATTTTGCTTTGTGCGAATTTAATATAGCTTTTGCGAGCCCGGAAACTGTTTAGCGACCACTTCCGACAGTGAAAGACCGTTTGCGAATTTCATAGTTTGCGCCAATGCGCAGTCAATGTAATAAAACTTCTTACTGAAAAAGTCGTTATGTTTGCTCCAAAAGATTATGACACATTCAAGCACTTCTTATGAGTGCGCAATTAAAATTCGCAATGCTCAATTAAAATTCGCAATGCGCAATTAAAATTCGCAATGCAGTAACAGTTTAAGGAACAATATTACATTGCGAGATGTGGATTTTTAGTCTTATTGGTGCGAATTGTTTTGCTCTTTGCGACTTTTATTACATTCCCCTGCAAGAGTGCAGAGAATACAAACAGACAGACACTGTTTTCGCTTACAATGGCATTTACAAATTTGTAATAAATCACTATTTCTTAAAAGTAGACAGATACAGGTATGGTATCCGTTATCCGGAAACCCATTATCCCATCTCTGCATTTTATCCAAATAATCCAAACTTTTAAAAATGATTTCCTTTTTCTCTATGATAATAAAACAGTACCTTGTACTTGATCCAAACTAAGGTATAATTAATCCTTATTGGAAGCAAAACCAGCCTATTGGGTTTATGTAATGTTTACATGATTTTCTAGTAGACTAAAGGTATCCAAATTACAGAAAGATCCCTTATCTGGAAAAACCCAGGTCCCGAACATTCTCCATTACAGATACCATACCTGTTAATAAATTTTATATGAATCAATTCTTATTACTATATATTATCAGCAATGCCATGCTACCCTGCATGAAGGATTGGGACATATGTACAAGAGCATATCAGTGCAAATTAGTATGTTCTAATTGAAGATCAGGTGTGTGGCCAAAAATCTTGGGAAATAATTTTGTAAGTGGGCTCCTATGGTCTTTCAAACTATAATTAAGTAGCAAAAGTAGAAAGCAATGGTAAAGAATATCCCCCATTAGAGCGCCCATGGGGTCAAAACCTTACATTTTATGGGCATTGCTTCTTGGTAAAAGTTAATAAGCAGACTTTTATCAGCATGTCCTTCAATATGCAATTGTTACTATGGACTGGAAATGTTGTGTGACCCATACTCTTTAAAAGTTTATACAGATCTCTGTTTCATCCATTCCTTTACATTTTTATAGCAAACACAACGCCAGTAATATAAATGCCAGCCTAGAAATCACTGCCATTTATTTCCCAAATTTGTTCCATTTATTATAAATCATTTGACTGCTGCATCCTCAGCTTGACTTCCCCCAATTACCACTTAATGTGATTAAATGCCTTTGCATTTTTGCTGATTCATAGTTGGCACATTAAACTTCATTTAGAAAAACTGGTGTCTTATGATTGCCATCAGGCTGAATGTTACTGAAAGTATGTCCTGTTTTTGCTAGAGAAAGAAATATGCTCGGATTCTACACCATAGTAAGATACTGTGGATGACTGGCATTTTAGGTAGTATACTGTAATCTCTGTTATATAAATAAATACATTTAATACTTCGGAAAAAGGGGCAGTTTCACAATGTCCAACAGGACAGAGGGACCTACCAAAGCTAATCATTTCCCAGCAGTGGCAGAGCCCTCATTTTATTGAGTTCAATAAGCTTATACACAAAATATCTCTGCTATGTAGTCCATTGTAATGTGGTGTAGGCACAGCACAGAACTCACTGGGGGTCATTTCTCAACACTGGGCTAATTTGGCCATGGGCAGTAACCCATGGTAACCAATCAAATTGCTGCATTCATTGTTCTGCTTGCAGCTGGTTTCAAAAAGCTAATCACTGATTGGTTGCTATAGGTAACTGCCCAGGGGCAAATTTGCCCAGTGTTGATAAATGAGCCCCACTGTGAGCTAGAAGTTCTGAATGAGCTGCAAGTTTTAGTATACTAACCAAATATAAAATGTTATGTATCCTTAATTAGGGTGAGGTCAAAAGTTTTCTGCATTTCTTGGGAGCTGGGCTACTGAACTATGGAAGTCATTATCCTAGGCATGCCAGTGTTATAATGGGAACATATACCCACCCATATAATTTAGAAGAGTTCTGGCACTTTTGCAATTAACATTAGTATTGGCATTCCATAGTTTTACCTATCTGGTGACCCTTAGCACGCAGTCAGACGCAAACCAGTAAATAGCAGAAACTTTGCACCTGTTGTTATACAGGTATGTGACCTGTTATCCAGAATGCTTGGGACCTGGGCTTTTCCGGATAATGGATATTTCCGTAATTTTTTGGATCTTCATACCTTAAGTCTACTAGAAAATCATCTAAACATTAAACAAACCCAATAGGCTTGTTTTGTCTCCAATAAGGATTAATAATAACTTAATTTGGATCAAGTACAAGGTTGTACTTGATCTTTACTTGAACTGTTTTATTATTACAGAGAAAAGGGAAATCATTTTCAAAAAATGTGGATTATTATGATAAAATGGAGTCTGTGGGAGATGGCCCATAATTCGGCGCATTCTGGATATCGGGTTTCCGGATAACGGCTCCCATACCTGTATTACCCCATAGGGGCATACATATAGAAAATTAAACAAGAGATTAGATAGTGGGTATTTCATATCTAAGTTTATACTATTTTGACATGAAACGTTTAATCATGAGGGACTCACAAGTTCATTAATATAATGTATAAAGTACCCCCTCTTGTAAAATATAAGCATATTACCAAGTTACCAAGGAGTGTTTTTATACAGGTCATGGAGGTGACTTCTAATATCCTCATATTTTGCAACAGGGGGTACTTTATTTATTATAATACACAAGTTTCAGTAAGTCATGTGACTGAAATGACATCACTAAGCTGCAATTATAACCGATGACATCACTAAGCATCGTTTATAAGGATAAAATTTACAGGATATTTTTTTTTTTTCATTTAAATATTTTTACTGGATATTCATGGCTTTTGTGTATTATATATAAATAACCATTCCCTGTGACAGGTTAATGAGTATGAATTGTTACATGTGATTACTTCGGAGGCTCTCAATGGCTGCCAACTCAGCCAGACCAAACAAAAGGCAAAGCAGAAAGTCATACTCCCAGCTGTTCCAGTTTAGGGCAGTCACAAATTGCAGAATCTAAAATTATTTTTACAGAAATGGTCTGGGTTTCAGGTGTTTAATGCTGTATCTAAGCACAAAAAGCTTTGATGTAGGACATATCAGGGTTATGGTCTATTTTCTTTAACCCTTAATTTATGTAATTTTTAGATGTAAGGTGTGCAGTTTATGTTTTGTTTCTGTGTGTGTTGAGCTAGCACCTAAGGCAAGCAATAGTCCTACACTAATGAGGTCAATCCCCATACTTGATGGAAATTCTGCCACAAGGCACGAAGAACACCTCACTTCTACTGGCACAGTGTGAGCCGCCCTCCATGGTGCCAGGGATGCATGAAACTGGGGGGGTGCATGAAACTGGAGGCTTTGTGTAGGAGAATGGAGTGCCGCCGAGCTCTTTACTAAAAGGGGCTACAAGGTAATACTGCGACAGATCTATAAGATCCTTCCTGCAAAGGCTAGGACATCCTGATCATAACTCTTGACATTGCACTGGGCTGGAATTAGTGCAGAGAAAGTTAATGATCCTTGCACTGCAACTACTAAAATAAAAAAAATCTGAATTTAATTAAATAAGAACAGTAATCATTGCCAGTTTCTAAAGAACCATTTCTTGTGGGGCTTATAACGACTTTAGGTGTATGTTGGTTTATGCATTTCACAACAAGCCTCTAAACAAAACATGCAGTATTATTAACAAGTACACAAAAGATAATACAATTCATTTTATTACTGCTCTCAGTGGCTTTCTGCTGATTGAAACAGTGGCATTTGTGCTGGAGCATTGTATAACGTAGAATATCTTGTTTCTGCTCGGTGCTGATGGACAGTGGCTGTTGACTCAATCGTAATCATTAGGGGCTGTAATTATATACATTTGACTGCTTTATGCACCTAGACATCTTGCTGAACTTCTGAGAAAGGCACATTTGTTTGGATGGTATTTTTGCACGAATAGCTCTAATAGATATAAGATATATATATTTTAAGGGTGAAAGACAGGCAGAATTGAAGACTTGCAGTGGTCACGGACGGTGCATGAGAAATCTTTATACACCGCCTTATAATATATATGAGTGTATAAAATATCTTCAACTCAGAAATGATGCCTTTCCATCCTAATTAACCTGGACTTTTCAACACAGCACAATGCCATGTCTGTAGGTGCATGGCCCAAGGTATTTCTCAGCCATGGTTAGGCCCGGATTTGTAGAAAGGCCACCAAGGCCTGGGCCTAGGGCGGCAGGATTTTAGGGGGTGGCATGCAGCCCAACCATGCCCACATTGGTTCAGAAATATTGGGAATGAGCAGGTGATACAATAGTTTTTTAAATCTCCCGTGCGCCAATCCCCATTGCTCCGGTCCCGATGGTGAAAATTTAAGCAAATAAAAGAGAGTGGATGGGGGCAATGAACGACCTCTAGCATAGGGGTGCCCGCTGTGTAAATCCAGCCCTGGCCATGGTTAGAAGAGATAAAAGTAGCTGAAACTCTTTCACCAGAACCCACTAGTAGTGATGTTACTGCTCTCCTATTAACTAACAATTAGTTTTTGAATTGTTTACTACAACTTAGAAAATGAAAGCAAATATCTGATTGGCTGTTACTGGCATCTGCACTGCACACCATCACATGTATGTGAGCCCATCTGTGTTTTGCCACTGGGAGCAACACAGCATCCTACTGGCTGAAGGGTCGTTGTCAGTTAAAACTGATTTACTATGGCAAATCAGGGAGCAGATTTACATAGCAGTTGCCCCTAGGCCCACTATTGTTCATCGCCCTGTCCCCTCCCTTTTTATTTTATATCTAATTTTCATCATCGAGACCAGAGCAATGGGAATTGTCGTGTAGGAAATTTTAAAAACTATCTTATCTCCTGCGCATCACCAGTTTTTATGAACCAATGTGGATGTGGTTGGGCAGCATGCCACCCCCTAAAATCCTGCCTCCCTAGGCCCAGGTCTTGGTGACCTCTCCACAAATCCGGGCCTGATTAAAATGATGTTTGCGTGTGATTCCTTTGGCACAGGTCTGCTGCTCCTATTGACACAACCCACTCTGGGAACCCTGGAATTACTGTCATGTTCAGTAGCTCCAGGGTCCCAATGAGTCAATAGGCACTTTTACCTAGCTCTACCTTCTATTGTTGTGTTTATAGTAGTCCTTTTAACACTAAACTAGGAGTACGGGTATGGGGTCCGATATCTGGAAACCTGTTATCCATAAAACTCAGAATTATGGTAAATCTGTCTCGCATAGACTCCATTTAATCCAACTAATCCATTTTTTTTTTAAATTCCTTATTCTCTGTATTAATAAACCAGTACTTTCTACTTGATCCAAACTAAGATATAAAAAAAATCCTTATTGGAAGCAAAACCAGCCTATTGGGTTTATTTAATGTGTACATGATTTTCTAGTAGACTTAAGGTATGAAGATCCAAATTAAGGAAAGATCTGTTATCCGGAAAGCCCCAGGTCCTGAGCATCCTGGATAACAGGTCCCATACCTGTACCTTCTATTACTGCTCCTCTTTTACTTATGTCTTTTTGTGAAAGATACATACTTGCCTCAGATGGCAGCACCCCGCAGGTTAGCAGGGGCAGCAAAAAGCCTCTGCTTAAAGAGACAAATTTCTTGATTTTCAAATTTGAAACTCGTCTCTTCTAGTGTGCAATTGCGCTCTCTCCACTAGTTATGTGCTCCTCTGACCCCCTTTCACCAAAGGAAAGATAAGCGCTGGGGGGCGGCATTGAAGGAGACAGAAACGCCCCTGACTGCAATTTGTTGTTGATTGCTATAAAGTAATTTATCCTTGGTTTTTTGTTTTTTTTTAAAAAAAGAGAAGATAACTGAAAGGTTATTGTACCTTTAAATTTGAAACCTGTCAGGGAGCTTTGCGTCCCATTAAATTGTCAGTTTCATTGTAGCAAATCAGCATCTATATTAATGTACTGATTGCATGACAGATTGATTACAAAATCTGCCTAAGCACTAATCAACATAACTAATGCTAATCTGTAGTTTCAGAGGCTGTTGCTAATTTTACCCAAGAAAGCCAAGTCAGAAATATCTGTCTCACACTTGCATGGTGCTTCCATTCTGAACACAATCATTTCCTACTCTGAACAATTTTTTCAATGAATACAGGTATTGCTTAATGAATACAAGGATAGAACAAAGATATATACATCTAGAGGGAATTTGTTATGTATCCCGTATTTGGGATTATACCACTGTGCATATTCTTGTCCGGAACCATTCATGGGAGTGCAACAATGGAAGTATAGTGACACAACACATGGAAGAAATGCAGGTATTCTGAGTAAAATAGAACGGTGCGGCCAGCTTTACATATGAATTTTACAGCACCATTTCTGGTGGAATATATATGAATTCTGCCTTTTTTTGTCACTACAAAAAAAACCCTCAAACCAAAGTAAAAACGTGTATTCAGATGTTAATAAAACTGCCACTATATGTAGAAAAAAAATAATGCAAAGTCTAAGTAAAAACAAGGATAGGCAATTATCTTATTTGTAAATGTAAAGTAAAACTATTGTTTCTGGGGCAGGAGACGAATATATATGACCAGTCAGAGGGCATTTTAACCAATCCCTGATGGATCAATGATTATCAGCCATGAAGGATAATTCAAGAACTGCAATTTTTCTTTTGCTGTTCTGATAATCGTAAATCATCAAAACATGATTCGCCCTTTAGTGAATCTGCCCCCATGGGAGATAGTCTTCCCATAATCCAAAGCTTTCTGGTTAACAGGTGTACAGATAAGAGATCCCATACCTGCAGAAATACTCTGTTTGTTTATTATGTTTATTCTTTAGTACTGCTGGCATGGTACGCAACTCTTTATTTATTATTAATTAATTTAATTCATGTTAGTCCCTGCCCAAGTGGAGCTTACAGTCTAAAGGGGGGATGTAATATGTTTCACTAGTGCAAAAAACCTGCACAAAGACGACTGAGAACATTAAGGACCATGTTTGCGTTCCTTTTTGACTGATTAAAGACCTCAACGACTTCATCACAAAGTTTGAGAACAAATAGTTTTTCGCAGCAGATGTAATAAAATTTCACAATTGCAAAACTTTTTTTGCCACAAGATATTTAACAAAACTCCAGAGCAGGTGTTTACACTAAGGGGCACATTTACTAAGCTCGAGTGAAGGATTTGAATGAAAAAAACTTCGAATTTCAAAGTATTTTTTTGGGTACTTCGGCCATCGAATAGACTACTATGACCTTCGACTTCGATTCAAACGATTCAAACTAAAAATCGTTCGACTATTCAACCATTCGATAGTCGAAGTACTGTCTCTTTAAAAAAAACTTTGACTACATACTTCAGCAGTTTAAACCTACCGAGGTACAATGTTAGCCTATGGGGACCTTTCCCCTCAGTTTTCTAAGCTTTTTTTGATCGAAGAAAAATCCTTCGATCGATCGCTTAAAATTGTTCGAATCGTTCGATTCGAAGGATTTTATCGTTTGATCGAACGATTTTTATTCGATCGTAGGATTTGCGCTAAAATCCTTCGAATTCAATATTCGAATTTGAAGGATTTTACTTCGAGGGTTGAATTCGAGGGTTTATTAACCCTCGATATTCGACCCTTCGTAAATGTGCCCCTAAACCTTTGCTTAGTGAGACTGCACAGTGTGATATTTGCCAGCCACTGATATATCATTGCGATCAGTGCTAAACATTTGCAAAGCAGCCATTTTAAATAACCTGTGCCGCTTTTAATTACATTCCCACTAAGAATCCTATCACATTTAACAACTCACATAGCCACTAGGGTCAAGGAGGCAATTAACCAGCTTTAATGTTTATGGAGTGCTGGAGGAAATTGTATTAAACAGAGGAAAATTGCAATATCCTACAAAGTTGTCAAAGCATGCTTCAAACACTAAACTGATCATACATGAGCATGTCATATCCATAGGTAATAGTAACTCTACTTATCCTTCATTGCTGTAAAGGACCAACTTGGGAGCTGGAGTTGCCCCTCTTCCCACCACCAATAACTAGACACACCACTCATTGGTGATGCACCAGAGCATTGAGAGGCTGACCAACATTGTAGGCTACCAGTTTTTGCGGCTAAACTCTACAGATTTTGGATCCCCGGATGCCAATAAAGCTAAACATTCAAAACCTGAAATATAAAGAAACTCAGAACTGACACTGTGAATTATAATGTAACAAGTGTGATCTGCCATGAAAGTGTGAAAGATGAGCTATAAAAAGTGTATCCCCAAACCTTCCAGTGACAAGCTAACTGAAATAAAAGCCACCCAAGTAACACACAGCTCTGTCCAAACCTGCACCCATTACATTAATCAATAATAAAACTCCTAGCAGTGAGACCGTTCCACCGGGTTCATTAATACTGGTGACTGCACAGACTTCCTTTCATTTGCCAAGTTACAATTATAGCAAAAATATGCATGTGACATGGACTCCACCGGAACATCTCAGCATTGTGAAATATCATCTTTTGGTCCCCAAGAAAAAGCAAACAGATCGCTCAAAATCCACTTTATTATAATAGAAGGTGGCAACACTATGCTAAAAACCATCTGACATTTAGGGGCACATTTACTATTGGTCGAATATCGAGGGTTAATTAAACCTCGATATTCGAGCGTCGAAGTAAAATCCTTCGACTTCGAATATCGAAGTCGAATGATTTACCGCTTTTCCTTTGTTCGTACGATCGAAGGAAAAAGGATTTTAATCCATCGATCGAACGATTTTCCTTCGATCCCAAATTGATAGGAAAGCCTATGGGGACCTTAGCCATAGGCTAACATTGGTGCTCGGTAGGTTTTAGGTGGTGAAGTAGGTGGTCGAAGTTTTTTTTAAAGAGACAGTACTTGGATTATCGAATAGTCTAAAGATTTTTAGTTCGAAACGTTCGATTCGTAGTCAAAGCCGTAGTCGAAGGTCGAAGTAGCCAATTTGATGGTCGAAGGAGCCAAAAAAATACTTCGAAATTCGAAGTATTTTTTATTCTAATCCTTCACTCGAGCTAAGTAAATGTGCCCCTTAATGATTTCCTTCCTTGGTTTTATAGTGTGCTTCTTCAGTTTCTGGCGACCAAAAAATAAAATCACAATCCTTTCCTAAATAAAAGGAGAGAAAAAAAACGGCATTGCGTTTGCAGCTTAATCAGTACAATTCTGCACCGCAGCAGGAGCATTTAATTTCAGTTTCATTATAGGTTAGGCTGGGCCTGACACCCTTGGGAAAGCACTTGTTCCTTGTTATTATTCTGTTTAAGTCCCTATTTCTGTTCTGTCACAGTTGTTATTTCTCTACCTTCTCTTCCTGTGTTGCAGTTAAAAACAGTTGTATGAAATCAGAGTACCTCCTCCTCCTGAAATATAACTTGAAGAGATGGAAAGAACTCTCTACTTAGATAAAGGAAATGTTGATAATCTGGTTAAACAAATACAATATTCACTCCTTAATAAAATAAAATGATAGGCAAAGGCTGTGTTATACCACCCAAAGTTTATGTAGACAAAAATTAAATTGCAATATAATGTATGTACCCTGCGAGCATTCCTTTTATCCAATCTGCTCACAATATACCTTAAATGGGTTGTTCAACTTTAAGTTAACTTTTAGTATGATGTAGTGATATTCTGAGACAATTTGCAAATGTTTTTTATTTTTTATAATTTAAAAAAAAAAAAAAAAAAATTATAATTTTTTTATTTATTTTTGTTTCTTATTTCTTTTTATTTTTGAGTTATTTAGCCTTTTATTTAGCAGCTCTGCAGTTTGCAATTTCGTCAATCTGATTGCTAAGGTCCAAAGTACCCTAGTAATTATGCACTGATTTGAATAAGAGACTGGAATATGACTAGAAAGATTAGTAATTACAAGTAGCAATAAAAATACATAGCATTAGTTTAAATTAGTAAATTTTAAAGCTGGAAAAAGGCAGAAGGCGGCAAATAATTAAAAAAAAAATGAAGACCAATTGAAAAGCTGCTTAGAATAACCCATTCTATAACATATTAAAAGTTAATCCAAAGGTGAACCACCCTTTAATGTCTCTCCCTTTATAAATATACTCATCCAGTCTAATAATGGACGTTTATTTTAATCTTAACAACAATGGATTTCCTGTTATCAAAATGATCAGTCAGTTAAGGCTTACAGATCTTGGCACCTTCGTGTGCAGATTGGGCATCATTCAGCATTGAGATTGATATAGACACAATAACTACAGATGTCAAAGTTTTAATTTTTTGGTTGTTGTGGGACAGCAGCCGCATTGTTCAGTCCAGTGCTGCCCTTTTCCTCTTCTATTTCCCATTCTTGCTTTTCATTGAGACAGTAAAGGCTTGCTGTTCTCTTAGCATTACACAATGTATAAATTTGACTTACACCTATTGAAATTACACATATTCAGCTACAAGCTGTGTTCACGCTTTTTTTGATACCCTACATACTGTACAAACACAATGATATGGTGAACTGCAAACCCGGGGAAGCATTAATGAAGGACGGTAACCTTCACAGTTGTGATTGCACTACTAGTATGGACAAGCCCAGACTTTCATAATACCTTATAAAATGCTAGACTGGCATCTTTGCCTGTGGCTCTTATCACAAAAAAGATTCAGTCATAAGAAAGCATTTCTGTATGCAATATTTAACATTCATGCAAAGAAAAAAAAAATATATGGAGTTTTGGTCAACTGTAGTTGTATGCAGACTTACATTAAATTGCTTTGTTAGCATCCCTAATTAATAAGAATCCAGGAAATCATCTAAGTAAATAAATGATCGGTTCAAGCTTCGTAGTTACATATGGAGGTTTGTTACTATTGCTATTTAGTATCTATCGATAGTACAGTCCTTACTACAGTCATTGTACAGGTATGAGACCTGTTATCCAGAATTCTTTTTTCCAGAAAAGGGGTCTTTCTGTAATTCGAATCTCCATGCCTTAATTATACTAGAAAATTAAATAAACCCAATAGGACTGTTTTGCCACCAATGTGGATTAATGCAGCTTAGTTACCATTAAGTACAATGTAGAAAGAAAAAGGAAAATATTTTTAAAAATGTGGCCTTCCCATAATTCTTGGATAAGGGTTTTCTTGATAACAGAACCCAGTTGAATCAATAGTCTCAGTGGCAGTTGAGTCAGATTTGCATCAAACATCATCAAGAACCTAAATCAAAATTATGTGAACATTTGCATTCATTTCTTTAAAATATTTTTAGTACTTTAATAGTTGTTTTTGCTTAGTTTGGGCTTAGTTATGGGCTTTTTATACTACTAGACTGGGTTATATTGGTTAATACTTGTGACCTAGCGTCAGCCTCTGTAACATAGTATCATAGTAAATTAGGTTGAAAAAAGACATATATATATATATATTGAGAAAGGCTTCAGTACAGAAGCCGAAACGTCGAAATAAATATTTGCTTTTTCTACACCTTTGAGAGTGCGGTTTTTGTACAATAATTGGTATATATATATATATATATATATATATATATATATATAGTGAATTAAGTACCCCCTTTTGTAAAATATAAGGATATTATAAGTTACCGAGGAGTTTCATGACCATATAAAAACATGTGTTTTTATACAGGTCATGGAACTCCGAGGTAACTTCTAATATCCTCATATTTTGCAACTGGGGGTACTTTATTTATTATAATACACAAATTTCAGTGAGTCATGTGACAGAAATGACATCGGAACTCACCGTTTATAACTGATGACATCAGAACTCACCATTTATAAGGATATAATTTACAGGATATTCACGGCTTTTGTGTATTATATATATATATATACACAAGGGAAAGTTGTGCTCACCACTAATTTTTAAAACCATTAGGCGGGGGTGCAATGAGGCTGTGACCACAAAATACATATAGACAAATACAGGAGTCCTCTGCACTTAACCCATTATCAATATATTTAAGACAGAGACATTTTGTGCATACTGCTACTGAAAAATGCCTTACCCTTTAAACAAAACAGGGATTGTTTGTCCATATATTGCAATATATTTAAGATGGCCAACTACATCAAAGTCATCCCATATCTGGCCAGTCCTACGCTTAATTTTCATCTGATTCATTAAGAATTCTATTGCATCATTATACATTTTACACAGGGACTAAGTTTTACCTGCAACTTACTTGTTTCTTTCAAAGAAAAACTCCCAAACATGGTTGCCCTTTTATTAGCCACCAGTGGGATCAACTGGCTCTACCCGGGAAGTAGCTGTATGCACAAAATGTCTCAATGTCTTAAATATATTGATAATGGGTTGAGTGCAGAGGAACTCTTGTATTTGTCTTTCTCAAAAAGCCATTCAACCCCTTCTTAAAGCTATCTAATGTATCAGCCTGTACAACTGATTCAAGGGAGAGAATTCCACATATTCACAGCTCTCACTGTAGAAAACCCCTTCCGAACAGTTCAACGGAACCTCCTTTCTTCTAATCGGAATGGGTACCCTCTGCAGTGCTTTCTGAGTGCATTGTATATTTCTAATAAGCACATTCTGATGGAAGCACAAGGAGCATTTTGTGGTTCTTGAAATCTGATGTGTTTAATCAGAGTTGTTAGTGAGGCTTCTGATCATTAGAGTTGAGGAGGGCAACAGCAGTCTTTTAGGGAACCAATCATTCAGCATTATGTTTTATTGCCATGGTAAGCAGTTTGCTGCTAATATATACGTATTCCTCCATGGATGATCCTGACATATATTTTCATGCCATTGACTAGTCAGTGTGCTTATCTTTTTTAAAGTCTAAAGTGTTTTTAATGTAGGGGTTTCGACCTTTATGACTTTCCAAAAATGCTTTCAGAACTGTATTCTCCTGATCATTTGCAGCTGTGTGCCTGGGAGGGCTGTACAATGTGAATGTGCTGTGATTTTAGTATGTTATAGAATGTCCTATTCCTATCTGCTTTGCAATTGGTCTTTATAGATTTTATTCTTTGAGTCACTTGCATTCCTCTTCTACCTTTTTCCAGTAGGGGTCCCCAGCAGGCAAAAAACTATTTCTCTGTGAGGCTACAATTATATTGTTATTGTTACTTTTTATTAATTATCTTCCTACTCAGCCCCCCGCTTACTGTATATGTATTCCAGTGGTATGACCCACTGCCTGGTTGCTGGGAAAAACAAGACCCTAGTAACCAGATAGCTGCTGAAATACCATTCTGGAGAGCTGCTGAACAAAAAAGTTACTGCTTTGTTTAATAAAAAAAAATGAAATGAGATACATTGGGATTTTAGTGAATAGCACCCTTAATGAATTGTGTAATGCCAGGCTGCAACACAGATTGCAGATGAATAAATAGAGCCTAGCATAGCAACAAATACAATGCTTTTGGGCAGCAGGTTTTCCTTATGCAAAGCAGAGACAGGTCGCCTTATGAATAGAGACAGAAAATTGCAGTGACTTGAAATGGAATTTTTCCCTTTAATTACATCCCATGCAGGCCTCTTCCTCATTGGCACTGATTAATTTCCGTCATGCCTTGATTTTGCAGTAAGGAGAAATTACATTTTTTTTTTAGTATTTTGTCCTTGACCTTGATCATGTGAAACAAGTCTCTTACTATAACTTCAGCTCTTGGCAGTGATCTTTCCAGTGCTAATATGGCACTTGTATAATAATATAAGCATTGCTGCAGTTCATTATTTATTCTAGTGCATGGTAATTAACTCTCTATCAAACTTCAATATAATGTTGTGATGCTTTTTCTCTAGGAGCTTATTTATCTTGAATAAAGTCCATCATGTCACTTCATTGTCTTTATGATTGGGTCTGGATTTAACAAAGCAAATGGGTATAGTTTGTTAGAAATGGGGTGTGCTCAGAGCATTTTAGGGACACCGATAAATGGATCAGAGCAGTCATCCCCTTTTTTTCAACATGAGTTCAATGAATAGGACATGTGTTGAACATACTTCATGGCCAATGTCTTACAGGTATACGATCCATTATCTTGGGATCTGGGGTTTCTGGCTATTACGTATTTAAAAAAACAAAAACTTCAAATGGGCAAATAACCTTATAATTGACTTTTATTTGCACTTAAGAATGATGTGGTTGAGCTTTTATATTTCTATTATTAGAAAGTTCCTTATTAGTTTCCTGCTGGGTAAATTTATTATTCTGCATAATGATGCATTGTTAAATTGTTATTCTGTTGTGTGATTGCCCCCTGATTGCCATAACAAGATATTTTTGAGAGAACTACTGAACACAATAGACATAACCCTAAAAAAGCAAGCATATGTTTGCTGCCAAACACAGCAATCCTTTTCTGTTAAAATAAGTTAGCAATGACCTGGAAGAAGTGTAAAATAAAAACATGTCACTACTTGTCACTTTGGATCTGTTATTTCTCTACTCTACGTGCAGCTATGGACTGTGTGGTGAGATGCTGTCCCATTCCTCTGTTTAATTGATTGGAAGTAAAGCCCCAGTGAAAGGAGAATTAGCTAAGTAATATCTGCAACTGTCAGACTGATGTCTGCCAGAGTTAGGGTCACATTAATTAGTGGTGATATGTTATTTAATGCTCTGCTTTCTTTCTCTTTGCAACGGAAACATCCAGTTCTAATAAACTTTATTTATGCAAGTAATTAATATTTGCTGCTGGCCCAGGATTTTTTCATTGTAGCACATATCACGATGTAAGAGTGCTTATTAATTAATTGGCAATGCCTATAGCTAATATGTCTGTGCACTGCATATGTACATCCATGCTTTTTTTAAAGAGCCAAATGAAACAGAAGAGAGCTCTCTTGTTGTCACCAGAGTAGAGTAGAAGAGTGGAGCAATGAAGAAATAAATGATCAGGACTCCCTCCCCTGGGTTTCTGCTTAATCAGGAAGTTCCTATAACTTGGGGTCTCTCGGAAACAAGGGCCTCATATGGTCTTCCATTACTAAATTACCTTTTAATATCGAATTATTGATTGGCTTGGGGTTTGATGAATTATAGGTGTTGATTTGATTGATTGGAGTTTCTCCTACTCCAGATGCAATAGGCTTACAGAAACAATTGGCAGATTCCCCTCCTCTTTTCTTCTACCAGGAACCAGTTGGGGAGCTTTGTATCTTTTGAATCAGGCAATGGGAGAAAGAAGATGGTCATTTTTGGAAGTAGGCAGTTGGTATTCTGGGAGATAAGCTCCTGGGATACAAATAATCAGTATGTGAAAAGCAGTCAGCCAATCAACTGTGCTACATAAGTGCCTTGCTTTTCTGCTGTGCCCCCAGGGAGTAATTTTCCTAAGTGATTTAATTGCTGAAGAACCTTAACTTGGTGACACTGCCTTCACCATAATTGTTTCGGAAGCACAACACAATATAGAACAGAACACTATTAATTATATATATATATATATATATAGGGAACTGTAAACCTTATAGTGGGATTATGTTTATAAAATAAAATGGACAAGTGGATTGGCTTTTGCAGGCATCCATCAGTAGATGAATTATCAGGGGAATAATGGACACGCAGCATGTTTGTGTGTAGCTCATCTTTTATATTAAAACAAAACCTGAATGATTAGTGACTCAATAGCAGGTTGAAAGTTCTATGGCAGTTGCTTTGTTTGGGCATTACTTGTGTAGGATATGTCAAAAGTAACCTCTGGTCGGGGGGAGAGAAATACTTCCCATCTGCCCAGATGTAGTGTGGCTCTTTTTCCTAAGTGTATACAGGGCGGGGAACACATGCTTCTGCCTATTTCAATACAATCTTTAGTCAGAGGTTGGATGTGCTAGAGGGCCTGGGGTGGAGGAAGGCTTCAGTACAGCAGAACTATTTGTACTTAAGGTAATCAACACCTTATGGGATGGGGACCCCATGAATGAGGTGAAGTAAGTAATAGGATAGCACTTGTAATAACACCCTGGGAGAGTTGCATTAGCTAGGAAGTGCAGTTTGGTGCTCCACCAAGGAGCAACCACCAACTAGTGTAGGGACCACAGCTGTATTGAAACTTAGGCTATTATATATCCCTAAGAGGTTTCCACTAGAGTGGATAAATCTCACTGATTCACTTATTATTGTACAAAGGATGTACCTTGTATTCTCTATTTAAATGTTCAATGAAATGATTGCTCATGGTTAAGAACCACTGGTGTCCAGTTAATCCAGGAGTTTCCCCTGGCACAGTACAGAGTCACAATTTAGCTGCATCACCCTTTCCAGTAATACTTTGGCAAGGGCTCTGCTGACTAAAAGGGTTATATCTAACATTTGTTCTGTGGGTAAAGCAGCTGTAGCAAAACATTTTACTTATACCCTCTTCTGTCATGTTTCACTAGTTATTACAGGTATGGATCAAGTACAATGTACTGTTTTATAGTTACAGAGAAAGGAAATCATTCTTAAAAAATGTGGATTATTTGGATAAAATGGAGTCTATGGGAAATGGCCATCCCATAATTTGAATAATGGGATTCCTGAAAACAGATCCCATACCTGTATTTGCTTTTTACATTTCTTGTGCCCTATAAAGGTGACTTGTTTCTGTACACAAACCTTTTCAGATACAAAAGAGCACAATGACTCCTGCAAAAAATAAATTTCATAGGGGAAAGTATGATGTATAGTTGTGCTACATTGTATATGCAACTGAAAAAATGCTTGTCAGTTTTATCATTTTAGATCCTTTTTTTAGATTAGTCGTCAAACTTGTCATGCAGAACAGACAGAAGGACAGCATATGGTTAACTCTCTATGTAGCAAACTCCCTTGGGAAGAATCTTTAGGAGGCACAAGAGATTCATCAGATCAGAGCATGTCCATCAGGAGCAATCATAATTCCTATGTAAATCTTCCCCTGACCAACAACTATTGCCTCTAAGTCAAATACCATAGTTGCGCCTATTGATAGCTGACTGCTAAGATCAATACTGCCTTTATTTTAGTAAAACTAATTTATAAACTGAGAAGCAAGAAAAAGAAATCCCCATAAGACCAATAAGCATTATGAATATATGTATTGAAAATTAGCCGGATAGGCACAGATTGGTGCATAGATCTATGCCTAGGATTCTTTCCTTTTATTTTCCAACACAAATTAATGTATCTTTCTGCTCTAACAAGGCAGTGTGACCTCAGAAATAAGCACAGAATAGCGCTGTTATTTGCGGCCTCAGCTATTTTCTTTTGTCAATGTTTTAAAAAAGTTTAAACTGTAATTCAGGGCACCCAAAATGCAGTGTGTAGAAATGAATTGTCATTGAACTGAAGTGAGTAGGGGTAGCATTAGAATTGATATTCATCTGTCTGTATTTTAATGCTTTAATTCCCCATTACTCTAAATTACCATCGGTGAGTTCCATCACAATAATTTAGATAGGGTGTCATAGGCGAAAAAATTGAATGTCATGGGCGAAAAAATTGAATATCATGGCTCCGGTACAATCTTCTTTCTCACTTCCCAAATGCTGGCAGATATTCAATGGCTATTTTATTAAGCTGCTATTTACGCTTTGTGCATCTGTATTTTACCAGCAGACTGCAGTGTATGACACTGGTCTTCAGCAAGTAAATAAAATCCATTTGTTTCTATGTAAATCAAAAACACAGGCAGTGCGAGACGGGAAATCAACACGTTATTAATAGTCTGTTGTCATAAGCAGAAAAAAATGTTAGTTGTATGTGTTTCAACGAAAGAGTCAATGTTTCAGGGTTAATAAACACTTTTTCGGGAGGGAGGGCACGTTGGAATTGCCCTCTCCCATTCACTACTTTTTAGGCAGCACCAGATTTTAGTAAATAAGCCTTAAAACACAGATTTTCGTAATGTATGAGAAACCTAGTTTAAAATGTCCATTTCATTTTCTATCACTGGTTTTACTCCCTTTGCTTGTAATTTGCTGCTGTACTACTGCATCAATATTATTAAATCACTGAGTGATGCGGGGATGGTAAATAGGTTCAGACATGAGATTTTATTTAAAAGTAACTTTTTAATAAACCATTTTCGATTACTGTATATACATGTCACTAATATTTTCCTTGTGATTTTCTTACAGTCAATTTTAATCATTTTGAAATTCTGCGAGCAATTGGAAAAGGCAGCTTTGGAAAGGTGAGTGCCCGTTTGATTTGGCTATAGATAGAAATATATGTGTTCAGTGTGATCAAAAAACTTTAGAACTTCAACATGGAACATGTTATTCAGAAGGCTTGAGACCTGGGGTTCTGGGTGTCTTTCCGTAATTTGGATTTCCATATCTTATGTCTACTAAAATATAATTTAAAACTTTAATCAAACCCAATAGGCTGGTTTTGCTTCCATTAAGGATTAATTATATCTTAAGATCAGGGTACTGTTTTATTATTACAGAGAATAAAGGAAATTAAGGAATTCTTTAATTATATTTTAGGATCTCTTAGAATCAAGTACAAGGTACTGTTTTATTATTACAGAGAAATTAAGGAATTCTTTGATTAAAATGGGAGATGGCCTTCCTGTAATCCAGAGCTGTCTGGATAATGGGTTTCCATATAACGGATCACGTACCTTTATATATAACTGCCCAGAATATAGTGTACCATATACAATACCTGATGTAACCAATATAATCCCATAAATATCCCATCAAGATGCCATTATGCTCAGCAAGGCAGAATTTCAGGAACCAGTGGTTGTAAGTTTTTGGGGAAGAACTAAAAATATGTATATAGGCTGCTCTCAAACATAAGACTCACAGTATTGTGTCTTTGTAAATTGTTGGGGTAAAATGTGTATTTAAAATAAAAACAATTAGAGAAGCGGTTATGGCGGAGCTCACCTCAATAATATTATATTATATAAATTATATTTATTTTACAACATCACTACTTGAACGTGTTAAGAAATAACAACACAAAATTTGCATGATGGGTGTTTTCATTTCAACATCTTTATTTTATCAAATTGATTATCTTTAAGATGCGGAAAAATAATAATGTAAACAAATTAAATAGATAAGACAGATAGACATGTTTATTGATATTAAATTCACTGTATGTATATATAACTTTGATTATGAACAATTATATGGGAATTCATGTAAAATTAACAAAAAATTTTTTTTAACTTTTTTATATAATTCATAAATTGTGAACACAAATCAAATCATTTTATTTACTATATACAATATAAGCACTTGCACTTTAACAATAGATTTTACGCATCTTGATGTATTTTCATGAATGTACACATTATTATTAATTAATTGCACTATTGCACTTTTAGTCTCGAAATGATATGCACTTTGACCTTATTTGATCCCATTTAAACACTGAGACACGTGATGTAATTGTAACCCTGAGGAAGTGTCGTTTACCTAGACACGAAACGCGTAGGTTTGCACAGCACACCCACTGAAATTGTAACTCCGCACTGTGTGTACTAATAAAGCCGAATGATATTAAACAATGGTATTCCTTCCGTTGAATGGCCGGCGCTGCTAGCGAGGAATCTATAGTGTAAAATGTGTATTTATCCCATGTGTTATTGCTTGCATTGTAGGTTTCAGATGTGGGGAATTACTTTTGTTTTGAAGGGATAGTGACTGGCCACATATGCATCAATTAAAGGGATTTAATTCTCACATTCAAGATGTTCTTTTTCAACCAATACAATTTTTTTAGTTTAAATAATAGTGTGTATGCACTAATAATATTGTGTATGCAGCCTTCTAAATCCATTATTCAATGGAAGTCCTTTAAGGCACGTATTTAATGCTTATTTTCTACTCGCAATTGACTCTATTTCTCCTACTTGGGTGCTATTCTCATATTAATACCACTAAGGGGCAGATTTATCAAGGGTCGAATTGCGAAGTGCAAAATACTTCAACATTCGACCATCGAATAGAATCCTCAGACATTCGAATTCGAAGATCGTACTCCGATCGTACTTCAAATCGTACGATTCGAACGATTTTCCTTTGAATATAAAAACATAGGCTAACATAACACTTCGGCAGGTTTAAGTTGGCGAAATATTGAAGTCGAAGTTTTTTTTAAAGAGACAGTACTTCGATTATCGAATGGTCAAATATTCAAACGATTTTTACTTCGAATTGAAGTCGAAGTAAATCCGAAGTCGTAGTATCCTATTCGATGGTCGAAGTATTAAAATTTACTTCAAAATTCAAATTTTTTGTACTTCGAAAATTCACTCGAACCTTAGTAAATCTGTCCCTAAGTATAGCAATTTACAAGTTCATTGTGATCTATAGAATGCTGATAACTTCTCCAGGCATCAGGTGACATTCCTTTTGGAAGGGTATGGTTATGAAGGTTATGAACAGTACTTTACTTCATCATTTTAAAAATTAGGGACAAATCTACTCACCTTTCTGGCTGGCGCAACCAGTCATTTTGCAACACCCTCTTAAGTGATGGATGTTAAAGGTACAAATAGAAGCTTATTTGTGTCTGCTTGTGGCAAAATGATCCTGTTTGAGCTCTTACAGTTGTAGTACCATTAATAATGTCAATTCATTAATCATACTATCTATTAAATGAAAGTCCATTATCCAGAAAGCCCCAATATATTGGAATGCCATTTTCTATAGAATTCTATTTAAGCACTTAATTCTTTATTTTTTCATGCTTTCCTTTTGTAGGTAGGCAGCAAAGAAAGCTAAAAAGCTAAATGGCTTTATTTTCAATAAGTCTGTTCTACTTTCAGGTCTGCATTGTTCAGAAAAATGATACAAAGAAGATGTATGCCATGAAATATATGAACAAACAGAAATGTGTGGAACGCAACGAGGTTCGAAATGTCTTTAAAGAACTGCAGATCATGCAAGGTCTGGAACATCCATTCCTAGTGAACCTATGGTGAGTCAGTGTGCAAGGAGGGAATAATTATTTCACGCGCTATGGTTTTAGAGTTGCTCAACAGAAAAATATGAAAGCCAGCAAGCTCATGGTATGTTCACAGCACAAGCTGTGGTTCTGAAACCGACGATTGCTGAACCTGTAAAAACAAGGGGAAAAGGGCTGTGAGGGATATTTATGAAATGTTTTTTTCAGTATCAGCAAAAAATAAATTGCAGTTGAATAGTGCATGCAACGTAAATGAAATATAAGTAAATCCTACACCAAACTTTCATTTTGAAGGCGCACAGCAGGCTCCAAAATGTGTCACTGCTTCTCTTAAATGTTATTAGAATCACCTAAAATAGGTAGTCATTTCCTAATTAAGCTGTAAGACACAGGCACATGGGGTGTCTTCTCTACTAAAATATTATAGTCCTAAACTGGGCCTTTGATAGGCAAAAACTGTCCATGATGTCTCCTCTTGTACCAGGTGCACCTGAAATGGTTCATTCGAAATCAGTATCTTGTACATGATGTTAGCTAAACTAACATAAATCAATACATATAGCAAAACAATCCAAGTTTTTTCAAGTGTCTGTGGTTTTTTAGAAGTCTTGAGATGTGCTGCTGCAAATAACAGAAATAACCCTTATCTGGAAAACCATGGATCCCAATAGATCCCATGATTTATTATGATGCCAGGAAGTGAATGTAAAACTGCCTTTAAATCTGGAACTTTTTTTATGTTCCTTGGTCTCTGACATTGTCATAAAATTATATGATTTACCATAAAAATACTTGGCAGCTGCAGATTTTGAAAATAAAATGTTATATGTATTAGTAAAGTGTTTCCAGAACCAGATACTAATATTATGAAAAGCCCTCTAAAATAAAAATTCTGGAAAAGCCCTTAAAGGGGATTCTAAAGTCAAAAATAAAATCCCATTTTTACTTTCTTTAATGAAAAAGAAACTATCTATAATATACTTAAATTAAAAAATGTGTACCGTTTTTATAAGAAAACTGACTGTATACAGTGAAATACCCCCTTCATTTACTGCTGTGGATAGGATTTGTCAGACGGTCGCTAACTGCTCTGCAGGGAAACAATCATACTTATGAACAGCAGGGGGAGCCCTCACCTTACTTCCCAGCCATACAGAACTCAAGCAGCTTTGTTTGTTTCCCTGTAGAGAAGTCGGCGACTGTGCATAGATTTGTATTGGATTTTATTTTTGCCTTTACATCCCCTTTACTCTTTCCAACTCCAGCTGCAGGGACAAAAATCATGGAGCCAGATTTAAACAGATAAACTGGGATTCTATTTGGAGGATTATTTTGCTGCAGCCACTGGTTCTGCAGAGTTGGAGAAAGTTTGTATTAAACAATACAAAAACTATAAAATCCACATTAGATTACATGACAACACAGGACCCAATACAGTCTCTATATTCTGATTATTAATCAATCTTGCTGTATCGGCTTCTGACAGATATTATTTGACTTGTGCTGTTTTGATCATTTATGATGATCCCTAAGCAGCCCAGACCACACTGAGCATGTGCACAGTCTTGGTCTTACAAAGATGTAGAACAAAGTTACAAGATGGTGACCCCCTGTGGCCAACTTTGAAAGCATAAATCATTTGTTTGATTAGGCTTGTGGTGCAGTAAGTTCCTGTTTATGATTAGTATACAAAATACAGCATTTCTAGCCTTATTCTATTTTAGACTTTACTTCCTCTTTAAAAAGTTTGACAGTTTGTATAAACAACAATAAAAATATATGGCTTAAACAAAATTGCGTTGAATTACAATCTGTATAGGCAACTCCAATGAATGGTGTGTTTTGGTTTCAATCTTTAGGCCTTGCCATAATTTTCCTATATACAAAAGAGGACTTATCCCCCTATCCCGTTGCACTGTAGAAAATTAGACACAATGTGTTACAGTAAAAAGCAATATTTAAATTAAATATTGCTTTTTACTGTAACACATTGTGTCTAATTTTCTACAGTGCAACGGGATAGGGGGATAAGTCCTCTTTTGTATATAGGATAATTGCTTTAAATGTGGTGGACACCCCTCCCCCCTTGCACTGATATATAATTGAATGCTGGCGCAACTGTGGATGTCTGCTTATTTTTAACCCGGCGTTCTAACCTTGCCATAATTTGCCTGCTGCATTTATCATGCAAAAAATATAATTTTGTCCTATTGCCTCTGCTGCCTCCCTGTGTGTTCAGTGGGAATCTGTTGCAACATACTGTTTGTTTTTAGACAATAAGTGTTTGCAAAGCCCAACTACTTGAATCAAATAACACCAGGCATCTTGACACCACATTTTAAACACTAATTATGTAGCAAAGCACACAAGAAATCTAAGAAAAGTATATTTGAACAGTGTTCTAAATGCCAACTGTGGCAAAGTGCCACCGTAAAGTCTGCCCATGGATCTTCAGCATTCTCGTGCCATTTAATAAAGATATGGAAGAACTGGCAAACAGCTGAAATTAAATGGAGCTGCAAATTGATTAAAAGTTTAAGATTTCCCTCGTACTGATCCAATGTTTTATTCAACCAAACTGACAGCTTCTTTCTCAGAGGGTGCCAGTATCTTGCAATCGTCAATTAGGGATGCAGGATTAATGCTCTGGAAGCCCCATTCATAATGCTGGGATGCAAGGTAGCATGTAGATCCTAATGGACTCACTTTATGTTCCTTTCTGGGGAAATGACCTTCTGCTTTATTCTAAGAAACAGTAGCTCATAATGAAATCAATAATGCGAATAATCTAATCTATGATAATCTACATTTTAAATGCAAAATGCCATCTGTTAGATTTAGTACCTGATGTTTTGCTTTTTTTTTTCTTTTTGTTTTTCCCTTTTTTATAGATTTTTTAAGTGCAATAAAAAAATTAGCATGCTTCTTAATTAATAGGGTAGCTCCTTTACAAAAACACGGGAATGTTTCCATCTAAAGTACTTTATAGTGTTGGGTAGTTGAATAGGGTTAAAAATTATGATGGTCATATAAGGATATTATTATGTATACTTTACATATGTTCTGGCAGATATCCCAAGTTTTATGAAGCTTATTTTTGTGTAGGTTTTAATAGAAGAGCCAATTTATAACATGCATTTAGAGAAATGTCTTTAAAGGGGGTTGTTCACCTTCAAATTTACTTTTAGTATGACGTAGAGAGTGTTATTCTGAGACAAGTTAATTGGTTTTCGTTCTTTTGTGTTTTTTAGCATTTTATTTAGCAGTTCTCCAGTTTGCAATTTAATTGTGGAGCCTTTATATGCCATGTACTTGGGAAACCATACGTACATTGGAAATTAAACTGCTCCTTAGACCTGTGGTATTCATTTTGAGGATGTTTGATCTTGGTACATAAGGATATGTGGTAGATAAGATGTTAGAACATTTTTAAAACTTAAGAAATTTCATAAAAACCGCCAAGTTTAGCGAAGCGTTGCAGTTTGGTAGGTTGGGATAGAAGATCTGTTTTTCTGCATACTCTTGGGAGCTCTTTTGGCACATAAAATCCATGCATGCTAATTTTGCAGCAGCCGAAGAAGGGCAAGGAACTCCCCCCCCCACTGAATGAATTATATTGTACTGAAAGGGTGCATTACAAAGACACTTTATGCACTGATATATAATGTCTTGTGTCCATGCTTTCTCCAGCAGCTCAGACAAAAGCTATCTGGATCTGAGCAATTGGTGTACGTTATATATACACAAACAGTTTGCAGAGACCCAACTGGCTTTTTTATCCATGAGCCACATTCAAAAGTAAAAAGAATCTGGGATCAACACAAGCATGAATAACGTTCCTGGGGTTATCCTAGCTTCACAGGGGGGATCGTTGTGGCAAAAGATTTTGTTACATTTTGTAATGGAGGGGTTTCCTTGTCCTTTAACTATAAAAATTCCTATGCATTTTTTTCATATTAGGGCCTGGGTTGAGCTGAGTTAAATTAGGATTTTCAAAACACAGCAGAGAGATGTACTATTGTTCCTTCTGTCCCTCAGTGATGCTGATTTTATTCATTTCTCTTAATAACCCACTGAATTTCACACCTAGCATTCCCAGCAGAGCATTTCTACATTAACATGACTTAGTCTATCTGTAACAGTAGATAATGAATCACTTTCATTCATCATTCCAGCAGAACCTGTTTGTTAAATGTGTGAAAGGAAAATAAGAAAAATAAAATAAGGGAAATTGTATAACTTTTATGTAGAGAATGGGTGCTTTATATATCCATATGCCTTATACAAATGCTAAGCAAAAGGGATTATTTGCCTATTATGCTCATATTCAGACAGAAAATCACATATTGCAGCCATTCAAGTTTAAATAGGGAAAAAGGGCACACGATTACATTGTGGATAAGATGTAAGCTCCGTAGAATACAATGGTTTTAGTTCTTACTAAACTTGTGCTGAGCTGAGGTTACACATTAGGTTTATGCACATAGTTGTGATTTTACTTATATGAAGTTTATGTAACTACACAAAGTTTGTTTATGCTTGACTATACGTTGCCTTGACAAGTGTTCTGGTCTTTGGCAGAGGAAGGGTTCAGGGTTTTCCCTTGAGAAAGGTCATTGGGCAGTGCTGTACCTTTAAGATTAGGATTCATGTCTGGAATGTTGCTTCCTCTTGTGCAGTACTAACAATAAAAGATGTAATATAGATTTTCAGAAACCATTTGCATAGAACATTTTCACATAGATCCCAGACACAAGTGACATCTAAATGACAATGTACACATTTCAACATAAACTTATTTTTAGGGATGTAGCGAACTGTTCGCCCGCGAACTAGTTCGCACGAACTTCGACCGTTCGCGTCCGCCGAATGTTCGCGAACGTTTGGGAACGTTCGCATTTTGAGTTCGCGTTCGATTCGAATACAAGTCGTTCGACCATTCGACCATTCGACCATTCGAATTCCTTCGACCGCTAAAAATCGAACGATTTCCATTCGTTCGAACGATTGTAAGCATTCGATCGAATGAAAAGCATTTGATCGAATGGCTTCGATCGTTCGATTCGAATGAAAATCCTTCGATCGAACGCTTAAAATCCTTCGATCGTTCGAATCGAACGATTTTAGCGGGTGTTCGAAGTTCGCAAACTGTCCGCGAACGTTCGCATTTTTGCCGGTGTTCGCGAACGGCGTTCGCGAACACCAAATCGGCAGTTCGCTACATCCCTACTTATTTTATATATATATTAGTTTTTTGTGAATAAGACTCTTAAAAAAAGAAATATTAAATAACGACAACTTTTAGGGGACAGATTTATCAAGGGTCGAATTTCGAAGTAATGGGAGCAATTTTGAGTTTGCATAACTTCGAACTTCGAATAAAAAAAGACCAACCGAAATGTATTTAAAAAGTGTTTTTTTTTGTGGCTGTATTCGATCGTTCGAATCGAAGTAAGATCGAATTTGATTCAATTTGATTCAACGTATTTTCAAAAAAAACCTTTAATTTTTAAAGTCTACCAATTGACTCCATATAGGTTCTAGGAGGTCCCCCCCCATAGGCCAGAACAGCAATTCGGCGGGTTTTAGATGGCAAATTGTTGAAGTCTAAGTTTTAAAGAGACAGCACACGATATTCAAATTTTTTTTTTTCAAATTTGAATCTAATTTGGACTATTCCCTAGTCAAAGTACACAAAAATAGCTTGAAATTCAAATTTTTTTACTTCGAATCTTCACTTCGACACTTCATAAATCTGCCCCTTAGTGTTCTAAGGATGCATTGTACCAGCCCCCATCCAAAACATTAGCCACATTTTAGAAGGAACATTTGTTGATAAGGTTTGCGCCAAGAAGTTTGATGAACTGATTCTTATGTGCTTGGATCATTTTGCTGTGATGTGTTTTCCAAAACAGAATCTCTTCAGTTTTCTGGAGGAAAGTGCATCATTAACAGGAAATGTGTATTTAATCATTTCTCATGATCTGAACTTTTTCTTTGCTACTCACTGTACTGTCGTATGAATCCCCCTTTCTAAGAACCTGTAATGAAAGCGTTTAGAAGTTAAGTGGGGCTGGGAGATAAGCAATAACTATTGACAATATTCCTTTTACATCACAAATAGTTACAGAGTGTTCTGGATATAAGACACTTGTTGAACGCTAGAAGAAGGGTTGTCTTGCAGTCATGCAGAGGATAATAGAAATGTATAGACTAGTAGTCAATATATTTTGACTGTTCCCAGGCACCATCAGGGCTCATCAGAATTTTCAGAATGAATTTCGTAAAGGCTGAACTAACATAGTAACATAGTTACATACAGTAGTTTATCTGTGAGTACTTTTTTACGTTTTTTACATTTTATAAGCAGAACTAGTGATGGGTGAATTTATTCGCCAGGCGTGAATTCGTGAATAAATTTGTGAAACGGGCGCGAAAATTCGCTGGCAAAATTTGCCGACTTCAAAAAAAAATGGACTAAAAAACAGACGCCGGCGCATTTTTGGCAAAAAAACGGACGCCGTTGTCAAAAACGAGGCGCTATTTTGCAAATTCTCCCATCACTAAGCAGAACTCCTCATTTGCGAAAGATTCGGCCGAATACCGAACCGAACCCTAATTTGCATATGCAAATTAGGGGTAGGAAGGGGAAAACATTATTTACTTCCTTGTTTTCTGACAGAAAGTCACGCAATTTCCAACCTTGCCGCTAATAGGCATATGCAAATTAGGATTCGGTTCGGCTGGGCAGAAGGATTCGCCCGAATCCGAATCCTGCTGAAAAAGGCTGAATCCTGAACCGAATCCTGGATTTGGTGCATCCCTACTCCTCATTAGGATGATGTATGGTGAGCAGTGAGTGACCATGTTTAGAGAGTTGTTCCCATACACAGTATTGTTGGCACTTGTTTTACATGTCCAAAGAAATGATAGCTACAACAATGTTAAAAATTAATGTATTGCTTACAGACATGGGACAAATTATAGTGGGCTAGTATATGTTGGAGACAATGAGGGGTGGGGGTTTATATGCATACTTCAAAATTTTAAATCGTTTCACATTCTCAGTTCCATGTTTTCTTGACGCCATCAAAGTCTTTTACTTGCAGTTTCCAAACGGATGTGAATTATTGAGAACTCTCAGTACCCATTTATTGCTACCTATTGTATGGACTGATGACTCGGACAATAGTATAGTATAGTATAGATATACTGTATCTATATTAGTATAGATATTCGTAAATATAGTTTATACTGTATATGTTATATATATATTTATATACAGTATGTTATATATATATACAGTATATGCACTGGGATTTGTTTGGATAAATTGAACTCGATAGACTTAACTATATAACAACTATATAACTATGAAAGGAACTCCATGAAAGCTCTATATCATTCAAAATCTGAATCACCATAGGCTTATTTACTAAAACTCAAATTAATTACATTTTTTTATGAAAACAAAGACGACCAAACTCCCTTCCATGAATTGCATTCGTTTATCAAAATTTTTCTCAAAAAACTCAGAGCAACAAAACATCATGACAAAAGTCAATTCATATTGTACGACTGACGCACTGAAAACTCGATTTCATCAAGTTTTCACAGCAAAAACACGGCTTTTTCTGATTTTTACACTAAACCCTGTATTTTCTGGATTATCCAGCACAGATCACAATGTCAAGAAACAACTTCAGGAACACATTGACTTTTACATGACCTCAACAGGTTTGAGATGGCGTATTTTCAGATTTTTAGCAATTTTTGAGGTATGATAAATCTCTAAAAATCAAACTTTTTTCCCATGAAAAATCTGAGTTTTCCCTCTAAAAACCTTGACCAGAAAAATCGAGGTTTATTAAATGGGCCCCAATGTCTACTAAAAAATCATGTAAACATTAAATAAACCCAATATGCTGGTTTTGCTTCCAATAAGGATTAATTATATCTTAGTTTGGATTAGGGATGCACCGAATCCACTATTTTAGATTCGGCCAAACCCCCGAATCCTTCCCGAAAGATTCGGCCGGATACCGAACCGAATCAGAATCCTAATTTGCATTGCAAATTAGGGGTGGGAAGGGGAAAAAAACTTCCTTGTTTTGTGTCAAAAAGTCACTCAATTTCCCTCCCCGTCTGTAATTTGCATATGCAAATTAAGAATAGGGTTCGGCCGGGCAGAAGGATTCGGCCGAATCCGAATCCTGCTGAAAAAGGCAGAATACCGAACCGAATCCTGGATTCTGTGCATCCCTAGTTTGGATCAAGAACAAGGTACTGTTTTATTATTACAGAGAAAAGGCAAATCATAACAAAAAATTAGAATAATTTTCTTAAAATGGAGTCTATAGGAGATGGCTTTCCATTGAGAGCTCTCTGGATTACAGATCTCATAAGTGTACTACTAAAATAAGTAGAATGAATTACTCCACATCTGTTCAGAGCAAATAAGAGTAAATTACATTGAAATTTCCTCTTTCCTCGTAGGTTTGAGTAACAATTTCATATTTTCCCAAGCATGTGAATCTTTTTTTTACATTTTTAAATTCCCTTTGGCTTTATTCCACCTAAAATTGTTTACCCGCTGTGGCATGAACAATTGTAACATATAACAAAATGATACAGGTATGGGATCTATTATCCAGAATGCTTGGAACCTTGGGGTTTCTTAGTAAAAGGTCTTTCTGTCATTTGGATCACCAACCTTAAACAATCATTTGTTATGATCATGGCTATCTGGAGTAGCTGCTGGTTAGTTAGGTTTTTCAATTATATTTCAAATGTATTCATTATTTATAACTCACATTCAGGTATTCATTTCAAGATGAAGAGGATATGTTTATGGTTGTGGACCTCCTACTTGGTGGGGACTTACGATATCATCTACAGCAAAATATACGATTTACTGAAGCCTCTGTAAAGCTTTACATCTGCGAACTGGCTTTAGCCCTTGACTACCTTCAGAGCAAAAGTATCATTCACAGGTGAGTGATTTGTTTGTCAAATATTACCCTTTAAAAGGGGATACTTACTAAAGTATAACTTGTAAAATACTTTAATCAGGGGTCATGCTTCGTTTGTAATACATCATGGGCATGGTAAAGGCTGAACCAATCCCAGATCTGTATACATGCTTAATAGAAATCTCTTGATAATATTTATTGTCTGGTTTAATCACAGTAGCATTTGGCAGCGGCTATCAATATTCCTCTTGATACATACAATTTCAGAAAGAATCTAAAGAAAAAGTATCCAGTTTACAATATTTTATAAAGTTTTCTGAGTAATGAATGACTGTTTTTCTATTAAAATATGATGAGAGTCCAATGATATGGTGGAATCATGTGCATATAATATAATAAGGGAACGTTAATGGTAAGCATAGTCATGGATAATGTATTAGTATCAGTGCTTGGAGTGGTTTTGTGTCCACCATTCATAGTTTGATAGCTAAACACAAAAGTCCCATTCATCAAAGTTTTATTTGTTCAGTTCATGAAATTATTTGGATATTTCCTCATCTGTCTTGCATGATTCATTCACTAGTAACCCCACAGCCGGCAGTACAGACAGAGCAATGAAATGTGAATATTTATGTGTATAATCCTGCAAAGGTTTGTGCCCTGCTTCATCCCCAAGTGCTGCCAGTGGGAAAGACTAGACAATGACGCAGAGCTAAAATATTTACTTTAATTAATTGGCAGCATTTACTTTATATAAGGGAATGTCAATACATATTGACAACACCCTGTGCATTACAAGCAATACGATGTAATATTGCAAATCAAACATTTCACTTCAGTAGATCAGTCGTGTAGGCATTCATATCACTGAGAAATAATTGCCGTTATCAAACAGAAGTGCTTATTTAAGCAGAAGAGCGTAATACTTTCAGGGTATATAATTTCCCACTCACAATGTACTTAACTCTTCAGTGTATTAATAGATAATTGTTGTGTCGCTCTCATTGACTTGATTGGCTTGTGGTAGCCATTAGGCGGCTAATTTGAGTGATTTTAATTGTTGCTCTGTAGAAAAAACTTCATGTCAGTCTCAGGCTGTGGAGATGATGGAGATTCTGTTATAATTGCATCTGCTTGATTGCTATGTTATAGCCATGTAAAACTGAATTATAAGCAAACGCATATTATTGTGTTTATTGGTTTTATAGAAAAATGCGTACCGTCTATACAGGGCATCAAGTTTATACTTTTATGGGACCGGTTATCCAAAATGCCCGGGACTTGGGGTTTTCTGGATAATGGATCTTTCCTTAATTTTATTTTGCTAATAGAAAATCATTTAAACATTAAATAAACCCAACAGGCAGGTGATTTTTCCAGTAAGGAGTAATTATATCTTAGATTGAATTAAGTACAAGGTACTGTTCTATTACTACGGAGAAAAAGAAAATAATCTTTCAAAATTTGGATAAAATTAAGTATATGGGCAATGGCTTTCCCGTAATTCACAGTTTTCTGGATACTGGGTTTCCGGATAACGGATTCCATACCTGTAACATCATGGTTTGCAGGGCTGAAGAGGGAAGTTTTGTTTACGCCGTTTGAAAATATTAAATCTACTGTTTAGGCCACCTAAGATTATGTTCACTTAAAGAGGTGGTTCACCTTTAAGTTAACTTTTATTATGTTATAGAATGGCTAATTCTAAACAACTTTTTAATTGGACTTCGTTTTCTTCTTCGTAATAGTTTTTGAATTATTTGCTTTCTTCTTCTGACTCTTTCCAGCTTACAAATGGAGGCCAGCGACCCCATCTAAAAAAGCAAATGCTCTGTATTGCTACAAATGTAACATAGTAACATTGTAAATTACTATGTTACATTTGTAGCATTACAGAGCATTTGCTTTTTTAGATGGGGTCGTTGGCCTCCATTTGTAAGATGGAAAGAGTCAGAAGAAGAAGAAGAAAGCAAATAATTCCAAGAAAAAATTTGCATTGCAATACAACTATATACAGTGTTGTACAAAGTACTCACAAGGAGGACAAGCGTTATAATACATAATCTTATAAGTATCAATCTACAAAAATTAAGAGCCATGTGATAACTCCTGTCAGGGTTGGACTGAAGCCTTGGGGGCACACGGGGGCTGCAAAATGAAGGGCCCTCCTGGCAGTCCCCAGGGGCCCCTTCAAACCTCCAGACTCTCTCTCTCCGGCGCTCGCATGCACGAATGCGCAGCAAGTCTGGACCGGCAGGGGCCCATGAGGGCCGGGGCACACTGGGTTTTTTCACGGTGTCCCTCAGGCTAACCCTGACTCCTGTTTGTGTAAATTAGCATTATTTACTACATTTCACATCCAATCATTAAAAAAATAATTTTTTACATCTATAAATAACCGTTTTCTTATATCAAATGTGTTGCGTATTATTTACCTGTACAAACTGTTGTTAACCAACTATTCAATCTTAAAAAATGAGAATAAGCACACCTCATATTGTACTGACCCTCAGTTTTCTTTTAACTAGTACAAAAAATCCCAGCAGTGGCCAATAAAAAGGAAAACCATTTTGGATTTTTAACCTTGGAAAGGAAGTTGCAGGTAAAATAATAGTGGAATTCCTAATGAATTAGATCAAAGGGAGTGTAGGACTGGCCACACCAGGGATGATTTTGGCTTAGTTGGCCAGTTTAAATATATGGACAAACAATCCCTGTTTTGTATAAAAGGGAGGGCACAGGGGCGTAACTACAGAAGAAGCAGACCCTGTGGCTGCAGGGGGTCAGGAGGTATAAGGGGCCCCATGAAGCCCTAATGAGCAATTTCAGCATATATTGGTAAGACAGGTGAACCTCTTGAGATGTTGGGGGCCCTAAAATTATTTTTCTGTTGGGCCCAGTAACATCTAATTACACCACTGGGAGGGCATTGTGTAACGCAGTTAAATGCACAAGAGTGCTCCTAGTTCTTACACGATCTAGGTTCGCTCTGACAGCTGACTACACAAAAGGAACACAAATGAGGAAGGTGTAAGAAATAGATCCATATTTTTTTATATAAAGGCGGTGCACAAAAGTTGCCTTGAAACGTGCACTGCATTAAAATGAATCCAGGTTAAAAAAAACCTGTTTGAAGAGGGACCTGAATTCTTCAGTATATACAGCATGTAAGCTCTGTCTTTGTGAAATAATGACATATTAGCATATATTACTCTCAAACAGACAATTATTCTTCAAAGTAAGGTGATTCCACCACTCTACCCTTGCGCTTCTCCGTAGAGCAAAAAGATGTCCAATTCTACCAGGGACTAATTTACGTGTCTGCAAAGCTCTGTCAGGATCATTAAATATTTTATCTCCTGTTGTGAAATGCCTGGACATATGCACTCTGATTTAACTACAAAACTGTCTCAGATGTCACTGCGTCTATTCATTTTGATTGCAATTTGTACAAATGTTTTAAATTATGAAGTTCTGGCTGGAATTACTTTTCCCAAAGTATGTCACAAGCCATTAAGTGCAAAAATAACTTGTCAGCTGAATAATTTAGTTAATAGAAAAAAATACAGATAAGGAATCTGTTTTCCAGAATGCTCGGGACCTGGGGTTTTCCGGGGAACAGATCTTTTCGTAATTTTGATTTTCATACCTTAAGTCTGAAAATCATGTAAACATTAAATAAACCCAATAGGCTGGTTTTAATGATTAGTTTGGATCAAGTACATGGTACTGTTTTATCCTTACAGAGAAAATGGGAAAAATTAATTATTTGGATAAAATAGAGTCAATGGGAGACGGCCTTTCCGTAATTTGGAGCTTTCTGGATAACGGGTTTCCGGATAACAGATCCCACACCTGTATATAAATAAATAACACAATTATCTGGTTTCTGATTTAAGAAAAACCCTTTAAAGCAAGTATTTAATGTATACCATGGATAATAGAACGTGCATGGCTATATTCAGTACATGATACATATTGCAGAGGCTGATGGAGTGTGTTCCCGTGGTTCTTTATCTCTGCTATAATGTGCAATTTACATTTATGTAAACATGCTGCCTGGATTCCTCTTGTGGCTTCGGAGAAAAGTACAGCTGTTCTGAAAGGATATTTGATTCCCCATCAGCCTAGTCACTCTTTGTGCTTGTTTCATACCCCCTGGGCAAAGACATAATTATAGACCATTAAAGATGTTCACTTGCCAAAGATATTTCATCATGTTGACTTATCTCAGGCTACAAGTTATTCTGTGAGCCTTTCTCCTGTTTGAGCCCCCCCCCCCCAATAACAGATTCTACTAAGTTGTTTTTACTTTTGTCCCATCACTCCATGAATTCTGTGCTTACTATAAAACATCCAGATTAAAAAAAAAAAGACTGAGCTGGTGAGGTGAACAAAGGTCCTATGAGTGCATCAGTAATTATATGCAGAGATGGTTGTAGGTCTTGAAATGTTTAATATAGTTCTTCTTCATTACATCTAAACTTTCAATTCTCACATAAGAAATTCCAGTTCTACCCCTTTGATATATAATACTGCCAGCCAAACCCCCAGCAGTTCTCCGCTGTGCAATCTGTGTGTAACACACACTCATCCATTATTTGTTGCCTGGGAACAGCTGTAAAACCGAGGAGGTGGTTAACTTGATCCCTTCATTACTACACTACATTTTGTATCTTGGGTAAATAACAGAATCAAAGTGAGCTTGTAAAGCCTGAGAAATTTCAGCTGCCATTATTTTTTAAGTTACGAACTTGAAGAGATTTTTTTAAAATATGTTTTACTCAGTTGCAAATGGTAATGTTGCTATTCTAAAGATGATTTCTAGGCATTTGATTAGCAGTGTGTTTTTAAATTTTTGTATTTTTTTTATATGTATAGTCTTAGAAAAGCTGGACTGGGTAAAATAATCACTGTTAGGGGTTGAGACACTAAGGAGGTTATTTAGTAAGGTTCAAGTTGTGTTTTTTTTTTTTTGGTCAAATCTCATTTTTGGATTAAAAAAAACTCGAGTTTTTCAAGATTTATTATACCCTGACCCTGGAAATAGCTTGAATCCAAAAATACACCATCTAAAACCTGTCAAGGTCATGTAGGAGTCAATGGCAGAGGTCCCTTGAACCATTTGAAGATGTTAATAGCCTTTATGATGTATGAATTTTTTACGGAGGGTTTTGCCAAAATACTTGAAAATTTGTGCGATTTAGGGCTCTTACTCACTTGCGTTCTGACCTACGCTCCCCTGCGTTCCGTTTTTTGGCGTTCAGCCGCAGGGAGCGCAGGAATAGACGCATGTCATTATTTCAAATGGGGCTGTACTCACTCAGGCGCGTGTAGGCGCCGAACGCAGGAAAAATGCAGCATGTTGCGTCTCAACCTGCGTTCAGCACCTACACGCGAATGAGTGAGTACAGCCCCATTTGAAATAATGACATGCGTCTATTCCTGCGCTCCCCTGCGGCTGAACGCCAAAAAACGGAACGCAGGGGAGCGCAGGTCAGAACGCAAGTGAGTAAGAGCCCTTTGTTTTTTTCCCATTTTTTAATTAGAGTTTTCGGGTTTTGCAACTTGAACTCGTAGAAACAAGTTCATTCGAGGTATAAAAAGTCTAACATTCGAACTTTGATATATAATCAAGTTCAGAATATATATGTATATTTTTATGTGCAATATATCTGCATATATAGATATTTGCCTATATATCTACATGTTGCTGATGTCATACTGTTTGCTGTTTAATTTTAATGAATTTGCAAAATTTCAATAGGATTGTTAAAATAAATCCAAAGTCATGTGGGCAGGGGTCTCATTTTTAGATATGAAAAGCTCACTCAGTGTATGTAGTAATTAATCTAGCTATGAAATATGTATAAAACAAAAAGAATATTTAGGCTTTCAGATCCAACCACACTGATCCTCATGGTTGAGAAGTGGTGATTTATCAACGTTCGAATTAGAATTATGTTTTCTGAAAACTCAAATGTTACCAAACATATCTGAGGCATGACAAACTACCTGACCTGTTGGTTAGCTGCGGAATTTGGAGGCAAATGAGATATTATAAAACATGCAATTGTATGGGACTATCATTTGTGTGTTGAATGTAATCTATAGGTTTGATGTATACACCCTGTAATATGTGCAGTTCTTTTTAAAAACACACTCTGCATTGCCAAACATTTGAGCTCTTCAGTAATAAGGAATACCACATTGTTATTGGTCAAATAGATAGGTCTATACCCTGCATTACCCAGAGAACCAATCAGATGTTTTCATTATTATGTGCATTTACTAACATTACACCCATCTGAAGTACAAGCAGCCATTTCTCACGGATATAGTGTGCCTTGCGTCAAACTTCCAGTAATGACACCATCAATAAATCAATAAGATAGTAATATTTTTTCCACACATGAGAAAAAAAAGATATTTGTACTTTAAAAAAAATGAAATGCTAACTGCAGGCTGATTTCTGCCCCGTCTGGCCCTAGCCTAAGCCAATGCAGACTGGGTCATAGTCATATATACTTACATTGTAGCTAATCAATCAGCCATCAATCAGCATGTAGCAATTACTGATCTAGTCTGAAAGCAAGCATCTGATTGGTTAGCGTGGGTTAATAGACCTTGAGCAAATGTTTCTACTTTAGAATTTCACTAAAGAAACTCATTCAATGTGTCCACCGAAATCAGCCGTCCTGGCTGTGAAGGTGTTACTGCTCTACAGGTTAGCATCTCATTCTCTCTGTGCCTCCCTGTGACTAGTATTTTGTTACAGCTAAGGTTCCAAAGGATCAAGTCATTAGTAGCAAAGTAGTGTAATTGGCCTATTTATACCAGCTAATGTTTTGTGAGGCTATTCAGGTGAAACAGAGCCTAGAAAGCAGATCATGTTGCTCCAGTCTGATGAGCAAACAATGTGGCCTATTCTCTTAGAGGGAATGATCGTTGTAAAATGTGAAACAAAAATATGAAATTGTTCAGTGTCTTTTCTGTTTGATAAACAATATCAACCTGTTTGCTTTTAATAGTTTTCAACAGAATGATGCATTCAATTACATCACTTGCCAATGAATTCTTTAGCTGGTATCCAAGAGGAATTGGAGCTTTTACATTTGAGCTATTTTTTAAATGTATGGAAACATGTAATGCCATTGGTTATAATTCAGTGGCTTGCTTAACTGTGCCATCAGTTTCTCAAATGAGCAGCTCTTGTGTATCTCTGAGATACACTAAATATATATTTTTTTAAATATAACCATGTGTTGTTTTCCTGAGTAGGGATGTAGCGAACAGTTCGCCTGCGAACTTGTTCGCGCGAACTTCGACCGTTCGCGTCCGCCTAATGTTCGCGAACGTTTGGGAACGTTCGCAATTTGAGTTTGCGACCATTCGACCGCTAAAATCGAACGATTTCCATTCGTTCGAACGATTTCCATTCGTTCGAACGATTAAAATCCCTCGACCGTTCGATTCGAATGAAAATCCTTCGATCGAACGATGAAAATCCTTCAAACGTTCGAATCGAACGAAAAATCCTTCGAACGTTCGAATCGAACGATTTTGCGGGTGTTCGAAGCTCGCGAACGGTTCGCGAACCGTTCGCATTTTTTGCCGGTGTTCGCGAACGGCGTTCGCGAACACCAAAACGGCGGTTCGCTACATCCCTATTCCTGAGCAATACATTTATCTTAGTACATCATTAGAAAAGGATTAATGCTTTACTCAATTTTGTCTTATAGGGACATCAAACCGGACAATGTTTTACTTGACGAGCAAGGTAAGATGATTCATTTTCTGTATGCAGTGTATATAATATATGTTACGTATCTAAGTATTGAAGGTATCTGCCTAATCTGACCATCTAAAAGTGAACATTATACAGAGGAGGTAACACTCATCCAATCACAAACTCTCTTTTGGCCTCCTTCTCACTGCTGATTACTTGCTACTATTGGAGCGAGAACCAAAAGGACTATGATTGACTGAATACATTGAGAGCCAAGTGGGTCAAGAAAGATCTGACTTTTGGACTCCTCCCTGCAGCTTTTGTCAAGCTACCACTTGTGGGAAGGCAAAGAGATTAATCCAGGATGAATAGCAATTTAGGGACAGTAAAAGAAGAGGCAAAACAAATGTGAATGGGAAAAGATAGTGAAGAAGAGAAATAGAATGAAAGGTGTCTGAAAGAAGGATAATGCAAGAAAGAAAGAGAAGGGGTAGAGATAGTTAACACTTGTTAATATTAATCATATTGTGGGTCATAACATTTCAAACATGTTCGCAATCCTCACCCATCTGACTCCAGGGTCCTGGGGCCTTTTTTTTTTTTTACCTGCATCCAGCCTAATGATGATACCAGAGGCCAGAGCAGTGATGTAAACAATGGAGCTGGGCCCAGAACTGTCACAATAAGCCCAATTACTGCCCAACCTAATTACCGCAATTAAACCAAATCCCAAAATTCTGGTATTTACAGTATATATGGAACATAAGGCAGCAAATACAAAGGGCAAATATTCAGAGATAAGGGAAGATGTAGGGAATAATCATCCCTCTGTAGGCCAATTTGGTAAGCATACAGGTTTCGATCACATAAACATGAGCTTTGCAGATCTCTTTTTGGTACAGCTGTCTGTCTATCTATCTATCTATCTATCTATCTATCTATCTATCTATCTATCTATCTATCTATCATCTATCTATCTATCTATCTATCTATCTCTCTCTCTCTCTCTCTCTCTCTCTTTATATCTCTCTCTCTCTATCTATCTATCATCTATCTTTCCATCCATCCATCCATCCATCCATCCATCCATCTATCATCTATCTCTATTATCAGGATAGTTTTTTTTAAAGGAGGCCACCCTGGAACACAACCTCCTCTTGCTCATTTTTCAGAAGCTGCACAATATGTTTCTATTCCAGTGGGTCAGACTGACTACAAAAGCTTGATGGTCCCCTGCACCCTTTGTGCATGTCAAGAAAACCACCATGCTTATAGTCAGAGACAGGTTCTGTCAGTTGGGATTTGAACAAGTAAATCTTGCTAGCAGTCTAGTGTCAGAGCAAGGAAGGGAACAAACAAATGTGTAACCTTCAGGGTTGTGATAGATAGATTGTGACAGCAACTATGTTTTTCAAGAACCAGTTGCTTCCTCTTGCGCTTTCTTCTGCTTGTCAGTTCCATAGTATTAAATATTTATAAATGGAGATGCTCAGAATCAGATGGGATTTTCAGCAGTATAAGTCATTTTGTGAAAGAACACCAGTTCACCGCAAGACAATGCTTAGAAATGTTATCATCAAAATTAGCATATAATATAAAGGTAGGATGTTCTCTTTGCATGTGTCACTTAACCACAATAGACAAGATCTGGCCTGGCTATCACCATTCCTATGCCTGATCCTGACAGATGAACTGAAGGAAAGTTATTCCAGTCTACCTTCTCATAAGGGAGTAATGGTGGCTTTGTGATTTTGCACCTAGTTAGTACAGCTTGTAATGCAAAAAAGAATTCGCTTTTATCCATCATGTATTACAAGGAATCCTCATTGATATTATCCTGACACTAATGCCAGTGCTAAAAGGTTCTAGTTGACCTATCCAGCAGTAAGGAATCTGCAGGTTACCAGATATTGCTGCAGTTGTATCTTCAGTAAGGGTATTCCTCTTGGGAACCTATGAATTATGACATTTTATTATCTCACATTTAGTAAATATATAAGTCAAATAATGGTATTCCATCAGTCCTACAAATCCTGTGCCATAACTCCCAACATGTTGGAAACAGAAAAAGGGACAGAAAGATTTCCCGCGCAGTGAAATTTTTTTTGTTTCCACGCCCATTTTTATAACCACACTCCCTAATTACCATGTCCATTTTACAACATTTGGCAGGTTATAAAAGTTTGAACACATTTCTGTGGTTTTTATGTGTTATTACAGTTTTGCTAATGAAGGTGACTTGCCCTTTAAATTGTGTAAGTTCTTATCTTATCTAAAACTGTTACAAAAGTATGTTAAATATCTATTCTGGGCTCTCTGCCAAGCAATTAAGTTAGAAACATTGTATCTTTTTCTGGCTGTTCAGTGCAGCAGGTCAAAGAGAAACTCGGGATATATCAGTACATATCCAGGACTGCAGGTTTAGCTATCAAAAGCAGGACTGTCTGCTCAAAATGGGATGGTTGGGAGGTATGCTGTGCTGGTTCTGGGGCAACCTCCAGCAACCAAAGATAGTTTGTTATCCTAAGGGAAACCATAGTTTGTTATCCTAAGTGCCCCATATTTCATGAGCTTTCCAGCTGCTCAGTGCTTCTCCCACCATGGAACTTCTGTCCTGGGAGGTTCCCAGTTGAACAATACAGAAAAAAATTTGGTCTGGTGCAGGAAGCCATAGCAACAGTCAGTGATTTTCCTTCATTATTCTACATGCTGTAGACCAGTGGTCCCCAACCAGTAGCTCGCGAGCAACATGTTGCTCTCCAACCCCTTGGATGTTGCTCCCAGTGGCCTCAAAGCAGGTGCTTATTTTTGAATTCCAGGCTTGTTTGGTTGCATAAAAAGCAGGTGTCCTGCCAAAGAGAGTCTCCTGTGGGCTACCAGTCCATTTAGGGTCTATCAAACAGACAATAACAGCCCTTATTTGACATCCCCGTGGACTTTTTTTATGCTTATGTTGCTCCCCAACTCTTTTTTACATTTAAATGTGGCTCACGAGTAAAAAAGGTTGGGGACCCCTGCTGTAGACAGATGAAAGCTAATTGCTGATTGGGTACTATGGGACAGATTTGGCCAGCACTGTTAAATGAGCTCTATTGTGATCTAAAATATAAGGTATGGTTTATATATAAGTTTATATAGCAACATATTGACTTGTTTTGTCATGTTATACATTAAATGCAAAAAAAAAAAACAGTTAAGAGTCCACGGCAGTAACATTTTAGAGGTGCAATAACTTAGCAGAGATGAAGTGTCTTATTTTACAGTGATTTTAAACCAACTGCTATTCTAAGGTCATCCATCTAAAGGGTCTCTTTATCATGCTGTTTAAAAAGTGGAGTGAAACATTACCAGTGATGTTGCTCTTTAGTAACCAATCAGATCTTTGCTTTTGTTTTGTAACTGTTGAAATCTATTTGCTGATTGGTTGCTCTGGGCAACATCACCGGTAATGCTTCACTCCACTTTTTTACACAGCATGATAAAGAGACCCCTAAATGTCTTAGCCTTTTTTAGGTTTAGGTTCCCTGTAAAATTATGTGCTCAACAGATGAGTGCCATAAATACAATGACTTTTCCTATGTTCTTGTTGTACATTCTAAACCGAATCTACCAACTGATAATAACTAATAATAAATGTTCTGCACAAGTAGAATTTACAGCATTTGTAAAGGTCTATCTTAGTATCTGATATTTGCTTATGGTAAATCATTAAATGTAGAGTTATTTTTAATTGTAGGTCGCTTCTAGAGAAGTATAGACTCTTTATCTAATTTAGTATGTTATTTATAAAAAAAAATCAACATTTTCTATGGGAAGTGTGAATTAATTTACATAAGAGCGCACCCCACTGTATCTAGCTATCTAATTTCTTACCACAGAAACACACATGCAGTAAACAGTTATTTAACCAGTAAAGTTTGAAGAAAGCCAGAGTAAATGCAAGTACAGCAAGAATATGGGACTCATTTATCAACGCTGGGCATATTTCCACCTGGGTAGAAACCTATGACAAACAATGAAATATGTGTCTCCATGAAGATTGTGCTCAGAATCAAACCCAGAACCCTCTCAATGCAAGGCAGAATGCTAAGAAGTTAACCTATTTGGGAAGTAAGCAATGGCATTAGAAATAAGAGCAATAACTGTTTTATCTTTAGTGCACCATTTACTCCAAGGGGCTGATTTATGAACATTAGAATTTGGGTTTTTACCACAATTTAAGGTTTTTAGTGCTAATGCTTGAATTATAACTTTATTAAGCTAAAGCAACTTGAATGTAAAACTTTGGCATCTAAAAGTTTATAAGGTCATGGAGCTGTCCTAGAAAAACTGTATACTATGCAATTAAATTTTTTTGGGTGTGTTTTTTTTTAACTTGTACACTTATAAATTCAAATATTTGCACAATTTTATTCATTCGAGTTTTTTAAATTGTGAGTTTATTCAAAGTACAATAAATCTCCAAATTACAGCTTTTATGTGCCAAAGCGTTTTTTCTTTTTACAAAAGCCACTTCTGGAAAAAACTAATGTTAGCAAAATAATCATGCCCAAACCCCAGAGTGAGTTAGAAAACGTATGCAAGGTTTTCAATTGTGATTGAGCCGTTGGGTTCCAGCAGTCATGTAAAGGGGCCCTAGTATATGTAATCACCATTTATTTTACCTGGTTTCTTATAGTAATGACTAGATATATTTTCCCTTCTTTATTCAATATATCAAACTGTAATAACTTTGTATTACTATGTAAGTTCCGGTAAGAAGAAGATGGACTGCTCAGTGGTAAATGTAACCTTGTCACACTGGACCATGGACAGAAAATATTTCTTTGGAAAGAATGTGTTGCAAATGTAATTTTCTTAGAAAATTAAGATTTTTGCAATTATGCATAAAATGACGTGGTCAGCCTGTCCTATTTATAGTATTTGATATCACATTTCTTGGCTATGGTAAGCCATTCAATTATAGTTTTAGTGAGTATTAATTTCACTCGTTGGCTGTTTGATGCACGTGATGAAGCATCTGTTTCTCGAAATTTCCTTAGCAAAATAAATTGGCTCTAACAGAGAGGGATTTTTGTTCTGTCCATCCTTAATGCACCATGCTTCTGTATAAAAGGGGTTCATGTCAGTTCCTGGCAGTATAATATACCTGATGACAACACCCAAGTGGAAACAAATAGACTATCCATGAGACACCATAAAACATAAACCCATTCAAATGTATGCAAATAAGAGAAACTGATAGACCAGTCAATTTATAATATGTACAGATGGAGCAAACATTTTTGTTGATGTCACACAGCATTAGTATTTTGGGAGTAGGTGTAATAATGATTTATGTAAATGAGCTCTGTTGCTGTTATCTCCTTATGTTTAATGTATTCTTTTAAACTTTTTTGGGGAGGGTGGTGATGCTGTGGTTACAAATGATTTGTGTTGATTTATTTTATGAAAGTGGGAGGCAGGGTCACTACAAAAGTTTAGGGGGATGTCAGAACAAAAGTAGTCTGGAGCTTTATTCAGGCCTAAAAACATGAAACATTAACTGACATCCATTTCCTGCTACACCATGCTAAAATATGAATTCTTTTTTTTATTGGCATACTCTTTTCATATTATTGTCTATTTATATGGACCCTGGGGCAACTCACAGAAGGAATCTGTTTTATTGCTGTATGTAAATGCTGTGTGAGATTATGAAAAGCAGTCGATTTGAAATATACATGGAGGCCATAATCATTATTATGACTTATTTATATAAAGAGCCTTACTGTATACAAAGAATCTTGCCACTTTAGTCTTTTTTTTTTTCTGGTTTGCACACAATTGGCATCTTATATAATGCAGAAGAAGAAAAGGCACAACATTTTTTTTTGAAATAGCACAGCAGGGATGAGGATAGCATTCATCGTGCTTTAGTGGCAAAGAATGGTTTTCAATTCTGTTCTCAATACAACGATGCAAGAAAAGATGGAAAGCAAAATAGTGTTGAAGTCAAAACGAAAAACAAAGACATCAGAGACAATGTTACACCAAGGAATGGTTTGTGGAATGGGCTAATATTGACTAAAAACCTTGCAAAGTACACAGAAAGTTGTTTTGGTCTTCTAAAAAATTATCTGGTCTCCAAAACACAAAGCAAGCATTGTCATTATGTAATAACCAGTTAAATGAGAACTAAAGTTTTAAAACATCTATGGCTAGAATTGCTTTATTATATGTACTGAACCTCCTGTAGCAGCCCAAAGGTTCAATAGTCCCGTAACAGTAATGATCCGGGCCTTCGAAGTTGTTGAAAGCAGCTCCTCATCTTCTGATCTTATTAGTTCATATTTTAAGGGGCACAGTTACTAAGGGTCGAATATCGAGGGTTAATTAACCCTCGATATTTGACCATCGAAGTAAAATCCTTAGACTTCGAATATCGAAGGATTTACCGCAAATACTTCGATCAATCAAAGGAAAAATCCTTCGAATCGAATGATTAAATCCTTCGAATCGAAGGATTTTAATCCATCGATCGAACGATTTTCCTTCGATCAGAAATAGCTTGCAAAACTTATGGGGAAGGTCCTCATAAGCTAACATTGGTGCTCGGTAGGTTTAAAGTGGCAAAGTATGTAGTAGAAGTTTTTTTAAAAGAGACAGTACTTCGACTATCGAATAGTCAAACGATTTTTAGTTCGAATCGTTCGATTCAAAGTCGAAGATCGAAGTAGCCTATTCGATGGTCGAAGAACCCCCCAATAAAACTTCGGAATTCAAAGTTTTTTATATTCAAATCCTTCACTCGAGCTTAGTAAATGTGCCCCTAAATGTCAAATTGGACCCCTTAGCGCTCAGTCAAATAACTCTTGCGTTTGGTGGTGCGTTTCTGTGCTCCCTAATGAGCAAATCTCAATGACAGACAAGTTAGGTGACTAGTAGAAGGCAGGAGTGGGCACATATGTATGGGAACATAATAGAGCAATGCTGAATGCAGGAATTAAAAAAAGTAATACAAAATATTGCTGTTTTTTGCACTTTGTACCCTGGACTGCAATTAACAAATCGCCCTTAAAGTGTAGCATGTCAATCGTAATTCTAGGTTCAGTTAGTACAGTCGGGACTTAACAAGACCCCATATTATATGTGTTGCCTGGCTCATTGATGCCATACTTTGAGCCTAACAATAGTAAAGCAAACTCTGAGGCTGCTAGGGGACCCTGTGGAGCCTTAAATTATGTACAATTTCAAGAGTTCAAATTAAGTCATCTTCTGGAAGGTTTAAAGGCCCTTAAAAATGTTGCCATGGGGCTCGGGTACTTTTATTACTCTAATCACGCTGTTGCAATCACTGACCGAGTTCTTATGCCTTTGGAACCTCCATTACCCAAGAAAAATATTTCCACCTTAATACACAGGCTGAGTCTGCAACAAAAATATACCTTGTCTGCCTTATACAGAAATGTATAAAAAGGAACAGACCCCTGTCATATAAAAAGAAATAGAAAGGAAGCCATCAGGGAGCAATGCGAAATACTGAAAAGATGGTGACACGGCACTAAGTAAGAATGTTTCCTTTGTTGGTGTAATTTTTTCCAAACAGGAGCACCAGGTCCAGGGGAAAAGTTAGAAATGTTATACAGTGGCTAATGCCCAACATATTAGCACTACCCAGTGTATCACATTTTCCTTGACATTGAAAACCTTTGTAAAATGTTTTAAACCCAAAAATGTTTGTCAAGCTGTTATTCTCTTTACTCGTGATTTAACAACATCACCAAGCAGCAGGAAAAATCCATAGCGGTCATATATATGATGTTTTTATATTTGACTTTTTTGATCTTTTTTTTTAAATAAAAATATACTATTATTTTAATCTTATTGTTATATATTTGTTTAAAGGTCTGAAGAAACCTGGGATTGGCATTTATCTCATGTTTTCTCTTTTTATGTAGGACATGTACATATCACAGATTTCAATATCGCTTCTTTGGTCAGTAAAGGAACAATAATAACCACGGTGGCTGGAACAAAGCCTTACATGGGTAGGTACTGGATCTTGGATTTCTTTAAATATGCTCTTAGCTACCTTGTAATTGTAAAATGAATAGAGGACAAATAATGTATCATTTACAAAGGTAGGACCAATTTTACAGTTGAACTTTTGGCTTTTGTTTCTCATCTTAATTAGATCTAAAAGCCTCAACTAATTTTAAACAGTCGTAACATTGTCAAACTCCTTATTGATGTTGAAGGCTTTTTAATCATGAAGTCATTTCCAAAATGCATCGGAACTTCATTTATGGCATCATCCTCATTACAGAGCCAAAGCAGTACCTACAAATCAAATATGCTGTTGCCAGCTCAGTACCTTAAACAATTTGTGTGGTGTCTGTACTTGGCAAGCTCTCATGGGAGGCATCAGTTAGCTGGAACAGTGCTGCAGTCTTAAAAGCAGCTAGGATAGTTAATATGCAAAAGAATAGAATCATAATAGAAAGCATCTGAAATAGTCATTATAACAGATAATGGGTAGCACGCATCTCGTAGCGAAGCTTGAGTGAGACTTGAGTGGCTTATTGATTAAGGAGAACAAATGTCTGAGTCGCTGTGAAAAAGGAATGGCTCAGGGATTAATGGGAAGGAAAGAAGTAGTGCTAAGTAGTGAGAATAGAGAACAAAAGGCTCAGTAGTTTAGGTGAAGAAGTGCCTCAGAGGCTAAAACTAAAAGTTCAGTGAAGTATATAAAATGGATTCTTTCGAGAGAACAAATGGCTCAGGGTTACAGAGTAGAAATAACACAGGCATTTTAGAAAAGTAAAGGTGCTGAGGTTAAAGAAGAGTAAAAAGCAGTTTATGGTTAGGCAGGTTTAGCAAAAGTACTGGTCCAGCATCCCGGTGGAGGAGTGGGTCAGTGGTTAAAGGTGAAGACACACAAAGCTACTAGTAGCAGCTACAAATATAGACAATGATGAAAATTTACTGATTATTGTCTCTATGGGGCAAATTTACTTACCTTCGAAGTTGTGCCAGCGTTGGCTTTGCCCTACTTTGTCAGGCGATGTTTCGCTAGGGCGTCGCTAATAGTGATGGGCGAATTCGTCAGGCGTGAATTTGCGGCAAATTTGAGCGATTCGCTGCAGACGAATACATTTGCGAAATGGGCGTGAAAATTCGCTGGTGAAAGTTCGCAGGCGTAAAAAAAAATTGTCGCCGGCATCAAAAACGAGACGCCAGCGACGTTTCGTTAATTTTGCTAATTTTTAATCTAAATGGCGCAAATTCGCCCATCACTAGCCGCTAGTTCACTAAAATCCGAAGTTGCGCACAGGGAAGTGAAAGGTAGCGAAGTTGCGCTACCGTTAATTCGTCAAGCAAAGCAAAGTTATGCTAGCGATACCTAATTTGCATACGGCGCCAAGTTAAAGTACAATGGACATATATGTAGCAGCAAATACATTACACTACACAAGCCTGGGAAAGCTTCATTAAATAAAATAGAGTTGTTATTTTGCCCTATACATGTGCCTACTGTATAGTTTAGGTGCCATATGTTAGGAAATGTAAGGGGGAAGGGGGTACCCCCAAAAAAATGTACGATCTTTTTCAGCCTATCACCCTTGAAAAAGTAAAAGACACCAGCGTTTTTTGTGATATAGAAAAAATATCTACTCTATTGCACTTCGCCTGGTTTGAGGTGCTGAAGGCAATTCTGGAGAAAGAGGTAACATTCAGTAAAACCTTAAAGTTGGTGAATTAGCGTAGTTATGTCCCTTCGCTATAGTGCAACATCGACTGGCATAAGGGTGCGAAGTAGCACTAGAGTAGGTCCACCGCTAGTGAATTTACACCAGCACCCGTTAGTAAATCGGCGAAGTAACTAAATTACATCACACTGGCGAATTTTCGCTAGCGTTAGCCACTTCGCCCTTTAGTAAATTTGTCCCTATGTGTGTTTTAGCAGAGACAAGTCTCAGTATTATCCATGGCAGGGTATTTTCTGGTGTTTAGTAGCCATGACAAGTAGCTGCTACTAGTAACTTGTGTGACTTCACCTTTAGGAATTAAGTTTCTGGCTAAGTGACTAAATTCTGGGTTTACAAGGCAAGATTCCTTGTTTCATTCCTTGTTATAACCCATTGTGGCCTTGGGCCTTGAATTGACAACCTTACTGGGAGTACATAATAACAGTAATTATATTTACTATCTAATTTTAATACTAGATTAAAATAGCTTCCATTTTAATTGGATATAATTTTTTGTTGCTTATACTGTACATTAAGATTGCTGTAAAAGTACTTTTTAACCAAATTCAAACAATAGATTTGCTGCAAGTGGATATCAATGTGGCATATAATTCACTTTCTGTAATCTGGAAACTGGAAACAATTGCACATTAAGGCTAATGTAATTAATGTACAGACATGGGTGACTTTCTTTCATTAGATAATAGCTTTAACCACTTTACATCTACTAAGTTTTCCTGGAAGTAGCAAACACTAATTATACATAAACAATTTTTTATACATAGAGTTACTCCCTCCTATTTCAGGTAAAATTTCTTATGCTGTTTAACCAGCGTGGCGTGATTGGTGTGGTTCAATACAGACCATACAAGATCTGGTTGTGAAACTCAATCCATACAATCTACCTGATTTATTTTATAGAAAGGATAAGCTGTATAATTTAATTTGGCAGTTATTATATTGATTTAATTTGGGTATAAAAAAGAAAAAAAATCTATGTTCAGCATCTATAAATGACCCCCAGAGAGAGAGAGAGAGAGAGAGAGAGAGAGAGAGAGAGAGAGAGAGAGAGACGTAACTAGAGGGGGGCGGGCCCTGGTGCAGGACGCGCCCGCCCCCCTCCGTACACCCGGAACCGCCCGGGAATCGTGGCGCATGAGCTGCCGGGGGGGCCCTGAGGGGGTGCGGGCCCTGGCCCAATCGCACCCCCTGCTCCCTCCCTCGGTAGTTACGCCACTGGAGAGAGAGAGAGAGAGAGAGTGTGTGTGTGTGTGTGTGTGACACCTATCTATACACTCACATGCATAAATAAATAAATATATATAAGCAAAGGGACAAGGACAGACCCCTGTGGTACTCCACTAATAATGCTGGTCCCATTAAAAATGTTTTTACCACTACTTTTTCTAATCTACGTTCAGCCAATTAATTTTCTAAGTACAGCTATTATGATGTTGATGTATGATAATCCTTAATTGAATAATTAGCCTTCTTTGTGATACTATATCACTATATATAATGCTTTTGAAAAAGTAGATCGCATCCACTGCCACATAATGTCTAGGTTTCTGCTCACCTCCTCATAAAAGACAATTACATTTGTCTAGTAAGATCACAAACATAATATTGTGAAATGCAAAGTTTTCAGGCTTTGTTTTTTAGTATAAAATCAGACTTTTAGACTTTGTAGACCCGTAGAGTCATATTTTGAAAGTTAGATATATGGGGAGGTTGGAAGTTAGAAATGCCTGTGTAAAGTCAATGTCAGTGGAGGTGAACTACCAAGTCTAACATAAAAATCACTAAGTACTACTTTACTGCCGTCTTGCATTTTGCTTCACATACTGCTCTACCATAATCTGCTGATGAGACAATTTTTCAGGTCTATTAAATAGCTCAAATATAACGTGCCTTCCAGTAATTGTTATTGATGTTAAATAGGATTCCAACATTTATGCGAGGAACAAAACATGCATATTTATTAGAGCGTGAATGGAATTTGGGACCCAGTCATTTTTAGCTAGTATTTAGCAAGTTTAATTTAGTGTCAAAACAATTAGCAGTAAGCATGTTTACCATGTAATTAGTCTGACGTATGTTTCCAGCAGGTGTTGTTACATTCCCTTCACTAACATGCATGGTAAATAAGCACAGATCAAGCAAGTGTAATTGCTCTCTTGCCTCTCTGAGTAAAATGTGTTGTTCAGCCTTATAACTAAAACTTACAGTAAAGGGGAACTATCACGAAAATCAAAATGTAATATAAGTTCTATCATTCTGAAATAAGAAACTTTCTAAATACAAAAATAGTCTGCATTGTATCTGAAATAATCAAGTTTATCTTCGCTATCCCTCTCTCAGCATCTGTTTCTCTTCATTCTGTCTTCATTCAGCAGTTGGATGTCAGATATTCATTGAGAATTAGATCCAAATATATCTTATAGGGGGGGCTTCCTTTCCTAGCAGATGTATTAGAGCTCACTCAAATAACTGATTCCAGTACAAACAAAATCTAACGAAACAACTGCCGTATGCACAAATTCTGCATGTAGAGAGACAGGATTTCTGGTGATTTTAATAGAGTGAGCTCTAATACATCTTCTAGGCAAAAGGAGCCCCCCTTTAGATATATTGGATCTAAAGGGGTTATTTATTAAGCTCCGAATACCTGAAATTCTCAGAAATCCGAAAAATTCGTGATTTTTTGTGTTATAATAGGCTTTTAAAAAAATCTCGAATTTTTCGGAATTTATCAAACCCGGAGGGCTAAAAAGCCCGAATATAAAAACACGGCATCTCAAACCTGTCGAGGTTGCATAAAAGTCAATGAAAACAGTCCCGTTGATTGGTTGTGTTGGGGGTTTCGGGAAATTTCACAATGTTTTTGGAGCTTTCGGATGAAAACTCCGAAAAATTCGAGATTTCAGGCAAAATTCATGAGAAAATCGTGAAAATCTGAGCTTTTCCCGCAAGGTAATTTTCGGGAAAATGTAATAATAAATAAGCGTTAAAAACCTGAGTTGGTTAGATCAGAGTTTGTAGCAGCCGATATTGAGATAAATTCGGACCTTGATAAATAACCCCCTAACTGTCAATGATTAACTGACACCCAGCTCCTGCATGATGAGAGAATGAAGAGAAATAGATGCTGGTTTAGGGATAGTGAGGATAAACTTGATTATTTCAGAAATAGTACTGAATTTTTCAGTGAATGTATTTAGAAAGTTTCTTATTTCAGTATACTGATGCTGATATAAATATTCATTTTCACAATAGTTCCCCTTTAAAAGGAGGAAAAAACTTTGTTTAGGGATCCATTTGAATTCTATCGGGGGAATGTAATAAAAATCGGTAACGGAAAAACTATTCGCAATGCAAAAAGTTATGCCTTTGCGTGAAAAAATTCTGCTTTGCGCGAATTCAATATAGCTTTTGCGAACCCGGAAACTGTCCAACCACTTCCGACAGTGGAAGATTGTTTGCGAATTTTATGGTTTGCGCAGTAAATGTAATAAAAGTTCCTACTAAAAAAGGTCGTACTCGTTATGTTTGCTCCAAAAGATTACGACACCTTCAAGCACTTCTTAAGAATGTGCAATTAACATTCACAATGCGCAATTACAATTCGCAATGCAATAACCGTTTAAGGAACAATATTTCATTGAGAGATGTGGATTTTTATTCTTATTGGTGCAAATTATTTTGCTCTTTGCGACTTTAATGACATCCCCCCGTATATTTTTTTTTATTGTGCATTTGTTTTACAAAAAGAGGAAGAGGAAGTAAACACAGGGGACAGGAGGATCCTTGTTCACCAAATAATACGCTTCAGTTATCGTGTTACAGAAATTATTTAGAAATGTATCTGCATGTACAGTGAAGAAGTACTTAATGTGATACCACCAAAGCATATAATATAACAGATATAGGACAGGCAGTGATGGATTACATTATCAATTACACTGATAGATTGGCTAGAAAATAGGATATAACATGATGTCTTATTAATTAATAATTCAGATTGCGGACCAGCTGCATATAACCAACATCTCAGATTTATACTGTGGTGAAAGATACACACGTTTCCAGCGCCATCTCTGTATTAAAAACCTGGCGTTCCTTTAAAGGCATCTGGCAGCTCAGCCCTTCTGAGGCACTAGGCCCCCAGATATTAAATCGATAGTAGACAAAAAAAACAAATGGCGAGCGCCAATAGTGCAGATTATAAAGACATTTAACATTTTTTTATTCATTAAAATACTACTCACAATAAAACATATTTAGTGGAAAAAACAACTCAACCTTTCATAAATAACCCCCGTAATTAGCATACTTATCAGCATTCATCCTGAGTCCTAGTAATATAGCCAATATGTAAGGTTTTTCTCCTCCTCTGTGAACCCGTACTTTTCAGCTCCTACATTCCTTTGGGTCTGTTGGGTAGGGGAATCACGGTAATCACTGATATTATCAGCAAGCAATCAGGGGGTTGCATGGCCAGTTTATTCCTGCTCCCTGGGTGAATTCCTGTAGCAACTTCTAATCCTACACGTTTCAGGTCATGTGGCCTGGCATCAGGGAAATCTACTTCTGTAAAAACTACAGGAAGAGAAATACAACTGGGTGACTGTAATTGCACTGTTTCCAATCCATCCTGGCAAATAAAAATTTCTATCACCAGATCATATAATCTCCCAGATTTATCTTAATTTGCAAGACCTTAAACATAAATGACTTTCCAGTTTTACTGGAAAATGGTAAAAGGACCTGAACCGATCTTTGTCAAATACTGATTGGTCAACAAGTTTTATTGGGCCCAGGCAATATAGAGACATACTGCTAACTTAATTTCTAATGTGAAGTTACTTAATTTAGTTAAACCTTGCATGCCAATGGATATTCTGAGACCTCTTCATTTCAGCCATCTCATTTTATTGTAGTGGACCATTTCAGTACATCATTCTTGTAAATGACATATCTCTGATTCCTACCACCTTCATCTCTTGTTCTTCTTGTTTTTGTTCATGATCGTGCTCATATAATCACTCTTGGGGGGAAACATAGCTTTTATTTTATCTCATTATGCTATATTGGAAGAAATACCATACCCACTCAGAAGTTTACAGCTGCATGTTCTTATTTGTGTTAAGTTTTTCCCGATTTCTTTATTAACAGCAATTCCTTAAATTGAAAATAAAGAATTTACGGGAAAAGGGGGGTGGGCTGCCAATAATTACACAAAAACTAATAATATAATAAAATTATATATCATATTATTATATTACAATAGTATGTATTTTATAATATAATAGAAAAATTAAAATAATCCTTAACAGGCCTTGTTTTTATAAATCCTACTTGTATTTCGACAGTAGATGTACTTTTCTATATTTTAGAACTTTGTATAATTCAGTGTTTTCTGCATATATGGACAGCCCTCCTAGGATGCCAAACAAAAATGTACATGCAGGAAAAAAGAGAGAATTACACAGTGTTTTGGTCTCACACAGAATCCTTCATCTGAATTGACAAAAATCTATAATTATCTATATATATATTATATACGTATATATATATACGTATATATATATATATATATATATATATATATATATATATATCAGTCACTATGCATTAGGATTTATGGAGTTACTGCTGGCCACAGGGAATTCTGTAACTGCATCCAGTAAAACATGGATTTCAAATATCTTACAGCACAGGATGAAATTTTATATAAATCATAAATACTCATAAATAGTCATCTTAAGAACACAGAGCATAGGAGCACTGTGTTCTTAAGCTGTTATTTGCTCTTGAAGCATCCCAGGCTTTGTGACACATTGACTTATTGTTAAAATAAATTCAGTTAAACTGCAATAAAAAAAAGTATGTTTAATTCCTTGGACCATGAAAATGAAGACAAGGAATGGTCAGTAAGTTATCCCTATTGTAGAACTTTTATTTTTAATGGAGTTCTAAAATGGAACAACTTGTACACACTGCAAAACTTGTTACAGGGATAAATGCGTTTGTGTTTTATCCATCTTTTTAACACTTTTGAGGTGGGCTAGAATAGTTGTTGGAGGAAACACAGGGAGAGCAGAAGGAGGTAGAGTGATCAAGGAGTTTAAAGGGAACATTTTATATTTGAGGGAATCCCACCATATGAGTAGTGGGGTGCCTTCGTCAGATCACGTTCTCCAGCTTTGCTTGTATTCAGTATAATTCCTTTTAAGCCTGGAGGGTGTCAGGGACCAGAGGTTAAACAATAGTATTTTTGCATGTTTTAATATGGTTGGTGCAGTTTGGGAATCAATTGTTCCACCTGAATTGTGATCTATGGCTGGGTAAACAAAGAGATTACCATAATCTATGAGCTCTACCTTGTTAACAAATGAAATCTGGATGTTGGAAATATCAAAGGAGTGGGTCATCGAAGATGTAAAACATAGTCAGTTGATTCCCAGCAATTTGACACTAAAACTCTCTCTCCTTTTCTGGGTAATTTCATGAAATGTTGTTGATCTTCCACATTACTCTTACAAAAATTAATAGAATCTGCTATCATAACATCACCCAGCAGACCATTGCACAACCTCACTGTCCTCACTGTGAAGAACCCCCTACACTGTTTCAAATGGAAGTTCTGTTCCTCTAGTCTAAAGGGGTGGCCTCTGGTTCATTGATCTTTTCTATGGGAAAAAAGATCCTCCACTATCTTTCCATAATGTCCTCTAATATACTTGCAATGTACTGTAATGTACTTGTAAAGTGTAATCATGACCCCTCACAAACCAAACCTTGACAGTTTTTACCCACATACTTTAAATCTTCCATCCCCTTTACTAGTTTAGTTGCAGGTCTCTGCACACTCTTATCTCACTAATAGTACTGGAGCCCAAAACTGCACGGCATATTTACGGTGTGGCCTTAACAGGGACCTATAAAGAGGAAAAATTATGTTTTCATCCCTCAAATTTATGTCCTGTTTTAAGCAAGACATTTATTTTCTTTAGTAGCCATTGAGTGACTCTGCCTAGAGTTAAACAGCTTGTTATCCACAAAAATACCCAAATGCTTCTCAATTGATTCACCCAACACACTGCCATTTAGTGTATAACTCTCATTTCCAAAATGTTATTATGTTATTACCCAAGTGCATAACCTTGCATTTATCAACATTGAACCTCATTTGCCAATTTGCTGCCCAGATATTTTGTAATTAAAACAATAGGCAAAAAGGATGTTCAGCACAAACCATATTCATTGAACTCATGTTTAAAAATGGGGTAAAGGTCCCTGCCACATGGAAGAAAGTTTTCATTGCTCCAGCATCTGAGGTGAGAAGACACTAAGACATATACTTACCTTGACATATATTTTCTTGTTGCAGCTCCAGAGATGTTCTACCCCAGAGGACAAATTTGCTATTCTTTTGCTGTAGACTGGTGGTCATTAGGTGTCACTGCCTATGAACTTCTTCGTGGCAGAGTAAGTTACAGAATCCATTGCACTGATACTGATTTTCTATTACCAGATTGTGCATAAAGGTACCAGAGACGCACATATTACTATTCTTAAGCTACAGACTGTGGTTCAAAATCTAAATTATATGCACCATTACAGATGGACTACATGTCAAGTGGCTTATAAATATGTGTTTATAGGGTGTACAGTATCTCCAACACTCCCTGTTCTGATTTCACCATTCTATATTATCTTTAATTTTGCAACTTCTCTAGCTACTATGATCTAATTGATGTTTCACAGCCAAGTCTTACAATTCAGTATGTCAGCTCCCCCGTAGCATAACAATAGCAGAAGTTTCCCAGATGAGGGACTCACACACACATACTTGGAGTTCCTTGACATTCCAGGAATGTTGGAAAAATGTATGATGAGAAAAATGATTGAAGAAAACTACTAAAATGTATTGTTCTTGCATTTCCAGAGACCTTTTCATATTCATTCAAGCACGGCTCCAACAGACATTGTCCACGTGTTTCATACAGCCACTGTGACATATCCCCCTGCCTGGTCTGAAGAAATTGTTTCCTTACTACACAAAGTAGGTCATTATTTTACAGAATACTATTGCATTCCACAGTAACCAACCACAGTATGAAGTGAGGGTCAGCACCAGGCCAGTGTTTTACCTACTTGATGCCAATATTGTTAATAAGAAAGAAAGATAATAATAATTAGGGATGCACCGAATCCACAATTTTGGATGCGGCCAAACCCCCAAATCCTACTCGAAAGATTTTGTGACAAAAAGTCATGCAATTTCCCTCCCCGTCCCTAATTTGCATATACAGATTAGGATTCAGATTCTGTTCGGCTGGGCAGAAGGATTCGGCCGAATCCTGCTGAAAAAGGCCAAATCCTGGATTAGGTGCATCTCTAATAATAATAACTATTATTATTATTATTATTATCATCATCATCCTTCAATTAGGTAGCAATAGACATTGTTCTTCATTGACAGTCCCTGCCTCAAAGGAGCATGCAGTTTAAACTTATAATGAAATCACATGATTGGATTTGATTAGGGTAAATTTCATCTGGATCCTGTTGCCCTGCATGCATGGGAAGAGGACTACCCTGAAGATATAGGAAGGTCTGGCACGTGTAGAGGAGAAGCTCCGATACCCAGCTATTCTGCCTGTCATATACTTCAATGTACACTGTGGTGGCAGGTGGATCTAAACCCGTAGAGAATAAACTGTGTATGTCATTAACCTAATCCTCAAGGGCCCCTGTACTGGTTTCACTGTATATAGCTAGTTCAGAGCCCTGAATTCAGACTTGCCATGAACAGACACCCAAAGTGACTATATAGGAATAGTGAAACCTTTGCTGAAATACAAGTCACATTTTCTTACATGAATAGTGATTCCGTTGTTACCCCATAACAACGGCTGTTAATAAAACATGTAGTATTTTTCATCACATTATGCTTTTCTTCAGACCTTTAGTCATTATTCCCTGCTTTCCATTCTCCAGTTATTTTCTTCTCAGATTGACAATAGATGGTGTAATTCACATGGTCATAAAACAGATCATTTAGTACAATTACCTGGGGAGCATTAGATGTTTACAGCTCCCATCTACATTTGTGTCATAATTCGCAATGAGGTAGTGGTGGTCGCATCAATGCCTTTGACTACACTAGGGTGCATTGCTAAATGGCAATGCAAATAACAAAACAGACAATTATGTTAAAAGCAGGTTTATTTTCTTATACCATTTTTTCCTATGGAATTCCTGTCCAGGCCAGTCAGTGAGGATTAAGTACATTGTTCTGCATCTGGAAGAGGGGGTATGCTCTAGCCATTGGGGGATGGGCTCCAATCTTTCAAGCCCAATTTCCAAGTCAGTCTCGCTACATAATACATTCCTTCTTAATTACTATGTCTAACACAGTAAATGCAGGGGGATAGGAGTTCTTCATCACTGCTTTCCATGTAAACAAGAGGGATTTTACGTTAATTTTGTGTTCTGATTTCTTGCAGCTTCAATATTAAACTACCAAATTAGCACATATGGATTATTCATTTCTTATATTGATCATAGTATATTTGTAGTTGACTTTTGTTGGTCCCTTCTTGTTTATATTCAACTAAGGGAGGATGGTGTAGCTCATGTATCTATTTTTTCCCCTTTTTTTGTATGTAGTTTATTTGAGCTGGGAACAAACCCCTGTTTTTGTGTGTTTTCCACTCTTGCCTCTCCTTATTGAGTGTACGCTCACCTTTATATTGAGGTAGAAGTACAATATTTACTTACTAGTAGTTTAAATATGCTCTTATTAATATCATATAAACTATTTACATTCATCTGTTCTTCTATGACAATTATATTGGTTATTGGCAAAACAGACATTTTCAGTTTTGCTTTTGTGTTACAGCTGTTAGATAGAAACCCAGAGGATCGGTTTTCCAACCTAAAACATATCCAAGACTTCCCTTATTTATCAGATGTAAACTGGGATGCTGTGCTGCAGAAAAAGCTCTTGCCAGAATTTATACCAACGGTAAGCGATGCAACAAATCTCATTGAAGTCATTTGCTGCCCAAAGTCAGAACCACTAAATATTATATCCAAAAAGAAGCCAAGGGCACTCATACCAATACAGAAGACTAATAGCAATACAGAATAATATATTTCCTTTAAATTCGATGCATGAACTTGATAATCCTCCTCCTTTGAAAAGAGAACCATGCACAAATCCTTACCCACCCTAGCATCTGTAACCAGATGCCGGTTTTCTGAGGAACCAAATGAAAAAAAAATATATAATCTTGCCAAAATGGTTAGTTACATATCAGAAGTTAAAATGTCACCTTCTTCCACTGCACTTTGTACATGTAAAATGGATGCAGTGCTACGCAATATGTTGGCGCTATATAAATACATGTTAATAATATGGCTGCCTATTTAAAAAGGAACCTGAAACAACCTTTGCTTTTACCCCGCTCTCCACTGTCCACCTTCTTGAGTCCAGCGACGTCTGTTTTCTGTGCTTCTCCAAACAGAAAGGCCGACTAAACTGTGATCCAACATTTGAACTTGAAGAAATGATACTGGAATCGAAACCTCTTCACAAGAAAAAGAAGAGGCTGGCAAAGAGAGTCAAGGACACTGGGAAGTCTAACGCAACTCTGGTAGGAAATTGAACAAAGACATTCTAGTTTTCTCTAGAGTTTGTTTTTATACATAAGGATAAAATAATTAAATGCACTATTATTTTATATTTTGTTAATTCATATAAAAACTTTCCATTGACAAACATCAGATGGATTACAAAGTTGTCAATGTGAACGTCTCAAAATGTCTCTTTAAATCTTTGCCCGACACTTGAGTTACCCAAAATTCCCCATAACCGCTGACCAAGTACTGACCACTCATGAGTCCTCCGCCAAACCAGGACAATGTTTACCCCTGTGCAGTGCACAGTAAAGAGCTGGGGATGATCGGGAACATTCAGTATAAAGTCACTGCCATATCAAGCTGATTAACTGAGTTAACTGATAATTGATTACTTGGCCAGTTAGGTTGCTGACTAGCACAGTCCTGAGTACAGGATATAAGAAGTAAGGATGCAGGACTATGATAAACTGAGGTTTCATTTATCCAAACGAGCACCCTGTTTCCCCTTGTTTCTAAGCAGGTTTTTGTATATGTTAAATGTTAAATGTTTATATTCTCCTTCTGGCCATTTACGCTCCTTTGCTTGCAGATTTTGGGATGTGATAGAACGTAACAGGCAGATTTCTCAAAATGTGAGTTTAGACCTTAATAAATAAAAACTCGCTCACATTCTATTCATTCCAATGGGATTGTTTTTATCAATGGGTGAAAATTAGAAACTTATTTGATCAATACGGTTCTAAAAATACTATAGGAATGAATAGAACATGGTTAAGTATTAAATTATTATGCTTTAAATTCACATTTTGAGAAATCTGACCCTTAGGGGCAGATTTATCAAGGGTCGAAGTGAAAATTCGAATTTTGAATTTGAATTTGACTTTTCGAATTAGAATTTTTACGTTTTTTTTATGGGCAAAACTGTCAAATTCAACTAGGGAGTTGTTAAAATTCAATCAAGTTTTTTTAAAAATTCAAATTCGATTTGAGATTTATCATACACTGGCCCTTAAGAACTCGAATTCGAAAATTCACCACTTAAAACCTGCCGAATGGCTGGTTTAGTCAATGGAAGGCGTCCTGGGATCAATTTGGAGTTGTTTACAGCCTTCAAATTTCTATTGAAAGTTTAGGTTTTTTTTGTTAAATTGCGATTGGTAGAATTTCGAGTTCATGGGAGTTTATGGGAGTTTTTAAAAACTCATATGAACTTGAATTTAGACCTTTAATGTGAATGTGCCTCCCAGTGTCTATATTATTGGCCTGAAGCTGACTCTCCCTTATTACGGAAGTTTTGTAGGTAAAGCTAATCCTTTGATGCATTGAAACATGAGGCCGTTCTCTGTGTTGTAAATAAAAAAATTTCAGAAATATAACTTTTTATTTTAAATCAAAGGCATTGATGAAGAAGTGATAACTATATTTAATTGCTGATTTAAGTGATACTATCACTATCTACTGATCCATGATTCTGCATCCCATTCAGATAGAATATAGTGCTTATGCGTGAGAAAATACTGAAAGACAACTAGCAACAGGTTATTGATCAGTACACATTTAGGGGCAGATTATCAAGGGTCAAATTTTGAGTATATGCGAGTTTCTAAAGCTCCCGGGAACTTCCATAAACTCGAAATTCGTAAAAAAAATGACCAATTGAAATTTATTTAAAAAAATCTATTTTTAAAAAAAAAACGGGTGAATAGGATCAAGTTTTTTCAAAAATCCACCAAACTACTCCAAATTTAATGTAGGATGTCCCCCATAGCCTAAAACACAAATTCGGCAGGTTTTGGATGGCGATTAGTCGAATTTGAATTCTTAAAGGGAATTCTTAAATTTCAAAATTCGAATTTCATTTTTTTTTAAATTTCGAATTTGGACTATTTCCTAGTCGAATTACACTACAATAAACTCAAAATTAAATTTAAAAATTCAAATTTTCAATTCAACCCTTGATAAATCTGCCCATTATAATGTTCGCTTAAGTTCTGAAATTCATAATTACTGAAGCAGTAATAGTTTGCCAGTCATTTGAATTATACCCAGTTTGTTATTATAGTTTGCCATGAAAGCTTTAAGAAACTGTAAATGGCACATGCCGAGTTCCTCGCTAGCTTGTAAGGCATTTCATTTTGATTAATGAAAACTACAAACGGCTGACAAAATGTAAAATCCCAAGCGATAGATTTCTAGCTCACTTAACATAAGTGTTTTTTTTAGGTTGTGCTGTAACTAAGCATTAATTACATTATAAGCATTCAGCATGAATTGATCCATTGCAGTTTCTCAGGTTAGTATTGCTGAACAAAGCCTGAGCGCAGTTATTTCTCCAGCAGATGCAAGGGCAGCTATACTTTATTGGTAGATGCCAGCAATTCCAACCTGGAAAATTTACACACAATCCTTTCAAACAACATTCATCTTGGGGTTTTTATTTTTTAATTGGTTATAGTCGCTACACAGGTAATTTACTTTGGTTAGCAGGTTACTAAAAAAACAGCTCATTTTACCCTAGCTTTAACCATGGGTGGGTCTTAGTTTCTTTTCATGATTTCACTGCCTGGAGAATACGACTTATCTGGCTATAGAATTACCTCTATTTTAAGGTTACACGTGTTTCCCCAATTTTTTAAATGATCTGGGGTTGTATGTCTCCTCCAGCCTACATGTTTAAAGATGTTTTAGTAATGTGGATCTTCATACATTAAGTCATGTAAACATTAAATAAACCCAATAGGCTGGTTTTGCTTCCATTAAGGATTAATTATCTCTTAGGGGGAAATTTACTAAAGGGCGAAGTGGCTAACTGTAGCTGGTGTAAATTCGCTGGTGTATTTTCGCCAATGAGATAGGCTCTGGCGCAACTTCGCACTCTAACGCCAGGCGAATTTTCGTTCTGGCGAAAAGAGATTTACTACGCAAATTCACTATGTTTTTCAATTTACTGACTGTCACCTCTATCGCCAGACTTGCCTTCGCCACCTCAGACCAGGCGAAGTGCAATAGAGTAGATAGGAGTTCCTCAAAAACAAGTTGAACATTTTTCTAAGTCCCAAAAAACGCTGGCGTTTTTTCCTATTTAAAGGGTGATAGACTGAAAAAGATTGTAAAGATTGTAAAGATTTTTTTGAGGTACCCTCCTTCCCCCCTACATTTGCTAACATATGGCACCTAAACTATACAATGGGCACATGTGTAGGGCATTATAACAACTCTATATAATTTTATTAAGGTTCCCTGGCCTTGTGTAGTGTAATGTATTTGCTGCAGCATATACGGCCATTGTACTTTAACTGCACGCCGTATGCTAATTAGCCAACGCTAGCGTAACTTCGAATTGCTGAGCGTCATTTCGCTGCGTTCGGTACCCTGTGTGCAACTTCGGATCTTCGTGAATTTTCGTTGTCCAGGCGAATTTACGCATGGCGAAGTGTTGCGATGTGTGCGAAGCCAGTGCTGGTGAATTTTCGCCGGTTAGTGAATTTGCCCCCATGTTGGGATTAAGAAGAAGGTACTGTTTTATTATTACAGAGAAAAAGGAAATCATTTTTAAAAATTTTGACTATTTGGATAACATGGAGTCTATGGGACATGGCAATTCTGTAATTTGGAGTTTTCTGGATAACGGGTTTCCAGATAAGGGATCCTGAAATCAATTTTTTTTTAAACGGCAAATGAATTTCTTTATGTTGAACTTTAAAATCTAGACATCGGTTAGGCCATTTCAGCATGTTCCCAGGGTTTTCAAAGTCTCTGAATTGTGCTTTGAACATGCTGCACTCTTTCTTTGCCGCTGCCTTGTAAATTGATATCAGTACCCCCACTCCCCAGCAGCGGATGTGGCCAGAGCTTTGTCAGTTCAGCCTGGACAGGTAACAAGATAACAGCTCTCCGGCAGAATTCCACTGAACTGATAAAGAGGAGAAAACTGCCCTTGCTGCCTGCCATTCATTTAAAGGGCAGCCACACGAAAGGGAGTTTTGACCACCACTGCTTTCCGTGGAAAAACCGCCACTGATATCCAAAACACAGGATCAGACAAGCCAACAATCGAAACACTATTTCGGTAAAGCTCCAACTAAAATTTGCAGATGATCTTCAGACACCCAAAACCACCAACACCAAGGGGCCGATTCATTAACTTCGAGTGAAGGATTCGAAGGTAAAAAGCTTCGAATTTCGAAGTTTTTTTGGGCTACTTCGACCATCGAATGGGCTACTTCGACCTTCGACTACGACTATCGAAGGATTCGAACTAAAAATCGTTCGACTATTCGACCATTCGATAGTCGAAGTACTGTCTCTTTAAAAAAAAATTCGACCCCCTAGTTCGGCAGCTAAAAGCTACCGAAGTCAATGTTAGCCTATGGTGAAGGTCCCCATAGGCTTTCCTAAGTTTTTTTGATCGAAGGATATTCCTTCGATCGTTGGATTTAAATCCTTCGAATCGTTCGATTAGAAGGATTTAATCGTTCGATCGAAGGAATAATCCTTCGATCGTACGATCGTACTATCTGCGCTAAATCCTTCGACTTCGATATTCGAAGTCGAAGGATTTTAGTTCCTAGTCGAATATCGAGGGTTAATTAACCCTCGATATTCGACTCTTGATGAATCGGCCCCTAAATGTATCTGTGATGGCACTGGATTGGTGCAGAGACACAACATGCAGTTAACCCCTATCCTTGCTGGAACAAGTAGCACGTCTAAGTTGTATACCTTTTGTTGCCAGAAATATGATATGATCTATAGACTTTTATTTGGGTTCCTATTTCTGGCTGCATATTTTGTATCATATTTATTAAATAGTATGTCTTTATCCAGTCTATCAAGTGCTGCTTCAAGGGATCCCTTTGTGTTAACGTCAGTGTTACGCTCATTGTACCCTTTATATATTTGATTTATCAAGGTAACATAGGTTGCATACAATATCTTTCAGATGCGTCACGTGCATACAGTTTGCACCTAATCAATCAAACACTAATGCTGTGATGGACACGAGCCAATCCGCACACGCACTGATGCCAGCAAAATGCAACTGAGATCAAATGTTCATCATCTGTATTGGTAAATTGCACACAAGTTGTGGTGCATGCTACTCGTATATATCCACGTGTCTATCCATCTATGTTTACAAAGGCTCATAAATCATTTTTGCTGACAATATGGCCTGGCAATGATGATATTAGATATAAGTCATGCAAAGTGAGTTAGTTGTTCAGAATAGTTGCCCTATTTAAAGAAATATATGTGAATGTAAAAACTGTATCCACTGTATGCACAAATCTTAAAGACAATATGTGCAAGCTATATTACCTAAATAAATCAAATATATAAAGGGCACATTGAGAGTAACGCTGACGTTATTGATTTTTTTGAGCTTTTAAAGTATTTTTGTTCTGTCCTTTCTAACGTTTACCCTTTGTTCATTCCTTTTGCCTCCCTGTTACATGATATCCATTGCTGAAGAATGGCAATTTGCAGAAACACTTGGACTCCGTGGAGAGAGACTTCATTGTTTTTAATAGAGAAAAGTAAGTTTGGTGAACTCGACCACACTCTATAATATGAAAGAGGAACTTCTTGCAAAATAAAAAAAAAATGCACCGTGTGCAATCTTATTAATCTGTTCTACAAAAAATTCTTTATTATTATCATTATTTTCTTATCGTTTTTGATACATCTGATATGCTATAACTTATTTGCGGTGTCCTTCAACCTTACCATTATTCCCCTGCTGTGAATCTCTCAGTCCCAGACTGATTGCAGGAGCAAGTGATTGTGCTAGGAGAAAATTGGTAGGTGGAGAAGCAGGTATTAATGATCTTCCCTGTCCAACAACGTGATTTAAACTCTTCTCAGTGATTTGAAATTCCCAACGGTTAAACAATGTGATTTTATTGTTTGAAGATAAATCCAGTAAGTCTCTTTATATCTCAAAGAACTAATAAATAAAAGAAATTAAATGAATCTATACCCTACATGTACAGGTGAATTGCTACATCTCTGACTGTTCCTCTTTTCACAGCTACAGGGCAAATACATATAGGGATGACATGCATCCCCCTGGGTAACCCTTGGGAACCAATCATATATTTGCATTATTTACTCAACCTGCAGTAGCTGAAAAGCTATCTGCTGATTGGTTGTCTGTTGCTTTAGAACAAATTTTTCCCATTTAAGTAAGTGAGCCTGTGTCTCTGCCTGCATACCAGGCATTATTCATGAAGTGCTATCCATAATACTTAAACAGACAGGGATAAATATATGGTATGGATGGTTACCTCGTGGCAGAAGCATCCCTGCATATATGATGTGTCAATGGAATTTTCAATGTTGTACTTTCAAGTCATATTCAAAACAGGATTGCAGTGCAAGTTAACCTGTCTGTCTGCCAGTTTTTATGTACCCTTATTTCTCTTAGTCTGAGATAATGATAGGCATTAAAAATTGTGGTATCTGATTTACCAAAATAATTGCTGCAATCAGACGTGTGCTTTTCTTTAATAATTTGTAGAAGACCGTTCAAAACGGTTGCTATTGGTAACTGTACTGGTGCAATTTAGGACTTTTGTTAGTAAATTGGTGACCTTGTTTAAATATATCTATAGTTATTTCTCTGTTTCCATGCTAAACACATTGTGTACTGTTTCTAGCCCGATAATGGTCTGCAGTTCTTTAAGAAATGCAATAGGAAACTCTCAGTACACATTTGGGGTCATTTATCAAGACCCAGGGCAGAAGTGCAAGAGTACTAAGAGGGAAACAGTAAGAAAAATGGTGCAAGAGGCAGATTGCAGCGTTGGTGGGTGCATGCCAGTCCTGTCCTTACTACCTTTTTGCCTCCCCCTTATGAATATATTACTGCTGAATGCAGGCCTCTAAATACCTGCAACTATTCAGTTGGGCAGGGAGGCAGTGTGCAAAGTGCAAAAGAATGGTGGTTTGCATTTTTCTGCTTGTAAACAAGCCTTATTATCTTTTAGATCCTCCTATAAATAAAGGATTTGTTCAGGGTTAGGACACAGGATAAAATAGGCAGTTCTTTAGTCATTTTGTGGTTGTAATTATCTTATATACTGTGAAGGGTGGTGGCACACAGGGAGATTTAGTCACCTGCGATAAATCTTTGCTACTGCGGGTGACTAATATCCATTAAATGCCTTCCCTCTGGCAAGAATGTGAATTACCGACGGGATGGTATAAGCATTGCTTCGGTTTTCCGAAGTTGCCCAAGATTCGTTATGAGGCAACTTCGGGCGACTTCAGAAAACCAAAGTGATGCTTATGCCATCCCACCAGCAATTCACATTCTTGCCAGCGGGAAGGCATTTAGGGAGATTAGTCACCAGCAGTAGCAAAGATTTATCTCAGGTGACTAAATCTCCCCATGTACCACCTTAAGTGGCGGTTTATCTCTGTCGCTGAATTTTGACTTGAAACCACTTTGGGTTGCCACTTCCATACGACTCCACTAATTGCTTAACTGCTAATCCTAACCACTGTTAGAAATTTACAACAAAATCAGTGGTGCACCATGGAGAAAACATCTGCTATTGGCCAATATTCCCTCTAATTCCTTATCGGCTATCTGCACAAAAATATTATTTTGTGCGCACATTTTGAACTTGTATGCACATTTTTAAAAACTGTGGGCTCAGGTTAGAATAAATGCAAACTTTTGTGTTTTCACATAAAATTCATTGTGCACACCACAATTTGTTACACAGAAGCGCACAGTTTAGAGGGAACATAGGTATTGGCTTGACGTATGAGCAATACAATTTCTCTTAACTGCAAGCACCAACCCCATAATAAAGGAGTGCCATCACTGAGTGTGCCTACAGTGAGAGAACATTGAAATTCACCCCTGAATAAATTATTCTGGCCCTTTTTTCCTATAATTAAAGTGCTTTGTTTTCAGATTTGTTTCATACCAGAAACATATTAGTCATTATTACTGAAAATAATGTATTGAATATTTCATTGTAATATCATGAAGTTAAATAAGTTGTCCAGCTTCTTTATGTGATCCCTTTATTTTTTTATGTATACACCTGTAAAGAATTATCAATGGATTGTCTTGATTCAAGAAAATAAATTATATTTGGGTTATTTTTCAGGAGTAGACAGGATCTTAATGATAACCGAGAAAGCCTGACTGTGGTCCAGACCAAAGAAGAGGATGACGATGGAAAGAACAATAATCTATCACAGTTATAAACGCCTCCTCCTACATATGCACTGAATACGTGGCCATTGCCATTCAGCATAGGCTCAGCCGTTGCTTGAGATGAATACAAAACACCTAAATATCTCTCTGGAGATCCAGAGCCAGATCGCTTGGTGTAAGGAGGATGCTTAAAGTCATAGTTGATATAGGTGTGTTCACCAGAGTCTTGAGATACTATGCGAGTGGGCAACCTGCTTATAGGCATTCTTTAGCAGATGGGTATACAGTTACAGAATAGTTCATTTGCCGCTACATATTATTCTGCTGAGGCTTTTGGGTTCACAAAAGATAGGTTTAAGAGCTATCTTACAGTAATTAAGTACTTTTTTATATGCTTAAAAATAACTACAATATTTAATATTTATAACCATTTCATTGTGTAGCAATAGTTTTTTACGTCAATAAGCTCTAAGCATAGATAGAAGAACTGAAGGGTCATTTACAGCTGCACGTGCAGTGTGAAAACAGAAATCATCATGTTTTTTACCCATAATTCAGCATTTTCACCAAAATTCCACATAGGGAGTGACACCTGGGGCAATGTCCAGTGCAGGAAAATGAACCCAATTGCATGTGCATGTAGTAGCACTTCCAGTACCAGGAGTTAAAATGACATAGCTTGGTGCCTACTGACTGCACTGCTGTTGAACCCTGGAATTACTGCCATGTTCAGCTTGTCAATAGCTCCAGGGTTCCACAATGTCAATAGGAGCACTTGTAGCTGAATTCATAAATAATCCCTTTGATGTTGGGGACGGAGATGTGGGAGTGCCAGTCCTGTTGGAGTTAATGAGCAATATACAAAGACAGGGACATTTGTTGCCATGTATGGAAGGCAGGTTCATGGAAATAATTCAACTCATTTACTGTAGATCAAAAGTTTGTGTTTGTATGTCCTTCTGTAGAAAATGTTTTTACCACTTCTTGTTAAAGACATACCTTAATGATATGCACTGGAGTAAATCTCAGAGATGCTGTTTTATAGACATCAATACATTATTATGCAACGTCTAATAGTATCTGTATAATGTCGTTATTTGTTTTGTCGCCTTCACTCGTGAGCCAGACTATCTGATTTGTTACAGAAAGAGCCAAGGCATGTGTATTAAAAAAGATATATTTCGTATAATGTCTCTGTCTCGTTTCTATTAATACTATACCTGCATTGATATTATCATCATCAAAGGCACAGACTTTATTGTTTAGATCGAATGATCACAATTTGCCCTGGTCTAGTAACCCATAGCAGCCAATCAGCTGTGCAGTAAATAATTTCCGCTGATTGGTGCTGGGGGTTACTATTTGCTGTATATATACACGAGCACAGCAAAATCGCACATACCTTCAAGCAGGCTGAAATGAAAACACTTATATTGTAGGAAACAGGTAGATGCTTTTGAGCACATTTCCTATTATATGCACAGCTCCTTTATGTGTTCATCTTATATTTTGAGATTCAGCTGGATTCATAATTTCAAATGATCTGCTAAAAAATTGTGTTTGACGTTATAGTTACATAGTTAGTTACATAGTTACATAGTTAAATCGGGTTGAAAAAAGACAAAGGGGGAATGTAATATAAGTCGCTAACGGAAAAACTATTCGCAATGCGAAAAGTTATGCCTTTGCGCGAACAAATTTTGCTTTGCGTGGATTTAATATAGCTTTTGCAAACACGGAAACTGTTTAGCGACCACTTCCGACAGTGGAAGACTGTTTGCGAATTTTATAGTTCGCTAGGTTTGCTCCTAAAGATTACAACACCTTCAAGCACTTCTTAAGAGTGCACAATTACAATTCGCAATGCAATAACAGTTTAAAGAACAATATTACATTGCGAGATGTGGCTTTTTAGTCTTATCAGCGCAAATTGTTTTGCGCTTTGCGACTTTAATTACATCCCTCCGAAAGTCCATAAAGTTCAACTCCTCCAAATGAAAACCCAGCATCCATACACACACTCCTCCATACTTTCACATAAATTCTATATACACCTATCTATACTAACTATAGAGTTTAGTATCACAATAGCCTTTGATATTATGTCTGTCCAATAAATCATCCAAGCCATTCTTAAAGGCATTAACTGAATCAGCCATCACAACATCACCCGGCAGTGCATTCCACAACCTCACTGTCCTCAATGTGAAGAACCCCCTACGTTGCTTCAAATGAAAGTTCTTTTCTTCTAGTCTAAAGGGGTGGCCTCTGGTACAGTGATCCACTTTATGGATTAAAAAGGTTCCCTGCTATTTGTCTATAATGTCCTCTAATGTACTTGTAAAGTGTAATCATGTCCCCTCGCAAGCACCTTTTTTCCAGAGAAAACAACCCCAACCTCAACAGTCTACCCTCATAATTTAAGTCTTCCATCCCTCTAACCAGATTATGATAGGTTTGAATCCCTAAATGCACTTTGAGCAGCAATTAGATTTGATATAGGAGGTAGGGAATGGCCTATGGCGAACTGGTGCAGTCTATAATAATATAACCAGAAACCAGTATTGCTAAATTTTCAGGAGTGCTAAAAAAGAGAATAAATCAGTTTTAAATGTGGAATATATGGCAAGATCTCCTTCCTTGATTGTCCCATGATCCCATGCTCAACTGAGATCATACATGTACAAACTCTGTTTAGCGGAAAAAGCATCATGTTATTGACAAAGCTAATTGATTTACCTAAGCACATAAGTGCCTCTAAACCACAGCTATGTCCAGGCAGTCGCCATATGGAACCCTTATCCCACGTATCACATGACCAGCTAAATGTAAGTATGATGCCTCAGCACTCTTACCCCTTCAGATGACCTTCTGGGTATACCCTAATCTTTTCTAGTTGCATTAGCCACAACATAATGTAGCTACTCAACTACTATGAAACACTGCAGGCCAACCTACTTTGCAAAATGTCAAGCTACCACTAATAATAAAAAAGACAAGAACTGCAATTCATGCTTACTGTGTGTGACTGATATCTATAATATACATATGAAAACTATGCCAAGTAGGGCGTATTAATAAAGAAGGCTTTTTTGCGCCTTTATCATTATTTGTGGAGGTGCTATTTCTGTTTGACTCCCAACAGGCAACAGTACAACCAGAAAGAGAGAAAGCTATGTAAAAAAAAATCTGCACATCTCCTTTCCGAAACATGCAGATTTCAACTGGGATAAGAATAAGCCCTCCCTTCTGTGGGAATACAGATTTTATTCTCATCTACTCAGTGTGGCTGTCATATATATTTATTTTTTTTAGCCTGTATTAATATAGCACTGAGACATTTACATGGTGCCTTTAAAGATATTCTTCATTCCATAGCTTGAACCTACACTATAAGGTACCAATCATGCACACGCACACAATGATCAATTTAATAAGTAGCCAATAAATCTACTGATATTATTTTAGAGGGGACGAAAACCCCTTGCAGACAGGGGAAGAACAGATATGTAGATATTACCATGGTTGGAATTGGAATAAGAACTGCAGCAGGCAATAAAAATCATACAAGGGGGGCACGTTTACAAAACTCTGGGCAATATTCCATAGCAGCCAATCAAATGTTTGCTTTTATTGTTCAACCTGCAGCTGGCTGAAAAAGTCAGTCACTGACTATGGGTTACTGCCCAGATGCAAATTTATAAATGGGTAAAGTAATCATAGAGACCCCAAACAGATGCTTCCACTCATCCACCCTTGTGCCCAACATTTCCCTTTTTAATAGGTGATACTTTGGCTTGACCTTGTTTCTCTGTGATTGACTATACAGATGAAAAAGATAAAACAAAGCCACTGTAAGTGCAACATTTACACACATATTAAAGGTTCTGTATATTTTGGGACAGGACCACACCAGGATACTCATTGTCATTGAATGCTCACTGCAAGCCTGCTTCTCCACTTGACATTTATATGCTAAAACTATCACACCATGCTGTGTTATTCAGAAATAATACCATTATGCAATCCTCATTCTTTGTTTAATATAAATATTCTTAAAAAACTCCATGTTCAATAAACCATTGCTTTTACTGGCAGTTTAAATGATCATAGGCACAGCAGAAGTATACATGCCCCATTTAACAACCCCCCATCCAAGTGTCAGCAACACTCTTTAAGCAGATCACAAGTCTGTTTCCTAGAAAGGATTGTCATATTGACAGCACTTGGCAAAGAAGTACATGCCAGCAGGGAACAGCAATGAGCTGGAAGCCATTGCACAACTGGCGTGTCATTAAGAGGAGCCAAGCAGAGTGAATATTTAAGGTAGTCCAGTTCTGATTTTCTTTGATCGCTGTGGCTTGGAATATGTTAGGCCTATATACTGTACATCATGGGAGTTCTGTAGGGATATCAGTTTTTTATTCTAGGTTTGCGAGTGCGACATAAATATAAAAGACCAACCATGAAAGAAATATAATGTAATATTGCTCTGTGGTAGTTAAGGATGATCAAAGGATAAGAGAGATATTCCATTTTTTAGTGGCCTATAGCGCCATTGTATCAGTTTTAGGTAAAAAAATATATATTATTAATAATATAATTAATAATAAAATAATAATATTAAACGGCAAGTAAGTCAACTACGTTTATCGTTAGTCTTTTTAGATGAACCTTATGGCAATAAGCTGCTGTGCCTTGGGTTGCCACTGGACACCATTTTTACACTGTCAATAGGGAAGAAAGATAACAAAGATAACAGGAAGGACAATATTATTCAATTAAAACTGGCAAATAAGGTGTTTTATAGTAAAACGAACCCCTTGTTTATTGTTTATTTGGGGCTTGATGATGTTATAGTATCCCATCCTTCCCAAAAATGGTAATTTTTGTATCTGAGAACCTTATCTGTTGTGGTCATCCTTTTCCGTCTGGGCCTTAGTGCACTCCTCTAGTCCATTGCACTATGATCAGGTCCTGCCGAGGGAGAGGAGAGGTGATGGTTCAGACAAAGTCCATAAAGGCCTGGGCTCATCGGGTTTTATCCCGGTGTCCTGCAGACCAGTCCAACACTGGTTATATAAAAGAGAGTATGCTTGAATGATTACTGTCTGGCAGCCTCTACCAAACAGAATGTCTTTTCTTCTTCAATTACTTTGGGCTGAAAAATGACCCATGTTTTATCAGACTTCAGCAGATAACAAGGTTACATGAAGTTTTTGGAGAGTTTAATACATAACGTTAACATATACATCTCACAAAGTGCATTTTCACATTAGATCATCTCAATTGTAATAACCCTTATGACCCTGATGCTAATTTTCATTCTATGTTTTTTATGAGTGTTGAAAGTATTCAGTGTTGAGACTAATACTCAGCGGAGAACTTGGCAGAGTGACTAATTCTCTAAGGGTTACCTTTACTATTTTTGGTGCGCTTTATACAGTTTAGCAATTCAGGATGATACATCAGAAGTACAATACAATACAACGGCTCCATTTCAAACATTACCCCTTACAGTATATCATTCCATTTTTTTAAGAAGTGTTTTCAGGTTGCAATGATTTCTGTATGTTTAAAGTTCACTGGTTTTGTTTGCTTTTCCCCAACCAAGGTTTCCTATCCCTTCCACTCATAGTTAAATCAGTCACAGGCTTCTCCAGGCTGCAGCAGAATACATGCAAACTAAACTTTGGATAAAGAGCTTTGAGACATAATTAATTTTATTTGAATGCCATTACTCTTTTAACTCATTTACTCCTCTAACTACTCTTTAGAATATACAGTACATCTACTGAATGTGCAGCCCACTGTTTTGCTAAATATGGCAGCCTTTCCATGGGATTCATTAGAGGCAGTGATTCCTATGACAGCAGGGTATGACACTATACATGCAGCATTTCAAAATCTATGTTCTGGCAATGTTAAAAACAGACAAGAGACAATGTACTTTCAGAAACATCCCTGCAGACTCTGTTCAGCATGAGACCGCTCTGCATATAATTCATTCTATTAGCATAAAGAGTCATCTCATTTACATATTTGCCTATTCACTTTGAAATATGACTTCTGCAACTGTCAAAGTAACGTGTTCCCTGCACTTCCAACCTGTCTGGAGCATGCGGAGAAGAAGAGTGCGCATCAAGCCAAAAATTAAACAATCGCATGGGGTTTTTTTCCCCATGTATTTATTATAGATTATGAGATTATGCAGATTAGTTTCCATTGGAAATTTAGTTTTTCAGTTTTAGGTGTATATTAGCTAAACTGCTCCTCCCAGCAGTCTTTATTCAGAAGAATCCATAGACATATAAGTGTATTATACAGCAGTGACTGCTTCCTTGAGAATTTCTCTATAGATTTTTCCTTTCTCTATAGATTTTTACGCAAAAAAAAGAATCAAGGAACTGCATCATTATATTGTACTTCTGATATATTATCCTGAATTACTAAACTGTATAAAGTGCACCAAAAATAGTAAAGGTAACCCTAAGAGAATTAGTCACTGTGCCAAGTTCTCCGCTGAGTATTAGTCTCAACACTGAATACTTTCAACACTCAGACGTTGAATGAAAATTAGCATCAGTAATGCTAGCAAGTTTTCTATTTCTAATTTATCTCACTCCATATTCAAAATGTTCGGGACCTGGGGTTTTCTAGATAAGGGATCTTTTCAGCTGTAAATGCCACTAGTGTGTGTTGGGTGGGGCCCATATTAAGCCCTTTTAAGTTTGGGTTCTGCAGAAGATGTCTAAGTAAGGGATTCGATTCTATACTGAAGAAAAGAAGATCACTGTCTTTTTTTTTAACTGGGAATCTCTCTGAGTTCAGATTATTCACCAGAAGAAAGGCAAATGTTTAGCAAATAGATTTTGAAAAAGCTTTGAGAGTTTGTGACTGAAAGGTTGTGACTTTTTTTATCTTCTAGGTTGGCTAAGATACCATGTCATTAAGATAATGGGATGCAATATTAATACATATCTTTTAAGCCTATTTAACATTTGTTTGTCTATTGATTACTATTACTTGGGATATAATATATACTGGAAGGCCAAAGTATAACACTTTACTTTTCACCCCACACACACCTTTGAATACTGAAATACATGTGCCACATGGGAGAGGTGATGTCTTACACAATCTCTGCGCATGAATTATACATGTATAAGATATATCACTTAATCAGAAACCTAACCCTAAGTGAAAAATATCCATCGAGAGGTAAATATATATATATTCTCAAGACCAAAGAAGGATGGCACTCCGGTATAAAAAGGCAGGTTTATTTGCGGAATCCTGCAGGTATTCATAGTCTTACGTGTTTCTGGAACAAGATCACTTAATCGTAGGCTTACAGAGTGAATCATACATGCGTGTTGAATACAAAAAATATGTGGTGACCCCTGTTGGCCACCCTCATATATCACAGTTGAATCATTATTTATTTATATCAATAAAAACATGTAATGCTCAGTTTAAAATCTCATACTTAATAAAACCAGATATTATCCAACGGAACTCTATATATAGTGAATAAAGTACCCCCTCTTGTAAAATATAAAGATATTATAAGTTACCGAGGAGTTTCATGACCATATAAAAACACGAGGCCGAAGGCCGAGTGTTTTTATACAGGTCATGGAACTCCGAGGTAAATTCTAATATCCTCATATTTTACAACTGGGGGTACTTTATTCACTATATATAGAAAAGTTTCAGTGAGTCATGTGACAGAAATGACATCAGAACTTACCGTTTATAACTGATGACATCAGAACTCACCGTTTATAAGGATATAATTTACAAGATATTCATAGCTTTTGTGTATTATATATATATATATACACATCTGTCTTGTCTAAAAATGTACAGGGAAGAGTATATCCAGGGGCGCTTCGCCTATGCGGCGACTTGAGCCTTTCTCCTCAGGCGGCAGCGCCCCACTAGGTACCAGGGGTGGCAAAAACGCTGCTCCTGGTACTTTAAGAGCCGAATTTCCGGTTTTGAAACTGGAAATTCAGATCTTCTAGCGCAGAAAGCTCAATTATGCTCTCTGTGCTAACGTCCTGGCCCTCTCTGCTGCCCTTGTGGACCCCCTCCAGCGCAAAAAGGTAAGCACATGGGGGAGAGGGAGCAGCAGCAACTGCAAGCTGCCTCAGGCGGCAGAGAGGCCGGGATAGCCCCTGAGTATATCTAAGCTGTATGATATGGGTTTAAGAAGGATAGTTAGTCAGATAGTGCTAATATTCCCTCAGCTGTGGGCAGAGCTGCTACAGCAGTTAAAAGGGTGTGCTCTTCTTCCCTGGATGTCTGTAGGTCTCTCCTTTGTGTCTGGAGGAGATGGTCCTGGTTGTTCCTAGAATGTGAGAGGAAGCCTGAGAGAGGGCGAAGACCCCAGACAAAGAGACAAAAAGTGCCTGAGCTTGAGAGAAAAAGCAAGTGCCAAGGGTCCTGTGCCTGGAGAGGGGAGTGTTTGGGAAAGTACAGCAGTGAAGATGACTTGGATGTAGGCTGTGTGGCCTGGCTGATGAGTGACATTATGTTTAAGTAACAGGGTGTTAACATTTTGGTGGACCAGTGTCTGGGAGAGGCCCTGGCAGTGTCAGACTGGGGTTCCTGGGGCCCATCAGAAACCCTCACACCAGGGGCCCACCATACATCCTACACACAGAGCCAGAACTAGGGGTAGGCAGTGTAGGCATGTACCTAGGGCGCAAAGCTGGGGGGGCGACAGGCACATACCTCTCTGTTGCTTAACCCATGTCCGGTCCCCTCTCTCCTCGACTCTGTTCTATCTGCCCGATGTAGTTGCACTGCACTGCTGCACATGTTGATTTGCGCATGCACGCCGAGTGGCAATTCACGCATTCGCACATCCAGCTGGCATGGGACCAGCCAGGTTGCTTAGGGCACCTGGCCGGACTGGCCCGGCTCTGCCTACACATAAGTGCACCCACTAGCTTCCACCGCCCTCCACCCATTATGTACATGGATGAGCAAGTCTAATGCAATAAGTGAAGCTTTTGGCCAATAACATGCACAGAGCATTATGCAGTTCCACACGGCCAGCTGTTTATTTTAGTTCAGCGCCTCTAAATAAAGGTGCTGGTTTCTTTTCAGTAGCGACAGGCAGCAAGGCCCAATGGGATTTTTCCCAGTATCTCGGTGGGTCAGTATGAACCTGCACTGATCTCACTTGATATTATGTACAATTCAGCAAGGAAAAGTGGCAGAAACTGTTTTAGACAGCAACGTTGTCTCAACACAGGATCTTTGTTCGTATCATACAACAATCTATGATTGATATTTCTTTGTCTCTTTAAGGCAAAGACAGGGTTACTTTACAATATGCCTGACTCTTACCATCTGGCTAAAAGGTACAGAGCTTGACTAAAGTGTTTTAAATAGCATCCAACTCAATAGCTCAACTCTTTGTTAGCAATTTATTCAATATTAGAAACAAGCATTCTCAAAAAAAAAACAAGTAATCAATATAACATATTCAAAATGAGTATGCACAACCAGTGAATTAGCCACCACAGAGCTTGATCCTCCTGGGAGTCGTTCCAGATGACCATAACAACTGAATGTCCTCTTGGGCCTCTTCATTGACTGGCAGTACCATGAGTCCATCTTACACCTAACAGAGTCAATACGTACCTCAAAAAAGGGGAGTCTCCAGAATGGCCAAGTGGTTAAGGTGTGTGCCTACGATCCCAGAGGTTATGAGATCAATTCCCCCCTGTGCCAGAGACTCCATGCTAAAGCTGGATGGACTGGTGGCAGGGCCCTCTGCCAAAGGGGTGCTGGTGACTGCATTTGGTGAGTAGGCCCTGGTGTTAGTAATTAGTATGGGCCCTATGATTACTGATGGTGGCCCTGCTGATATATAAACTTGTGCACATAATGGTTTACAAAATCACATTGACTGCTTGTTTTAGGTAAAGTCTTCTCAAAAACAGGGTACAAGCTGTATAAAATACTCTCATATTAGATTATAGCTCTAAGCAAGAGTAACAAAATAAGTGTGTTCATTTTTAGACATGATTGTTGAAGCAGACATATACAATTTATATAACTTTCTATTCACTCCTCTACTTATTTTCTACTTATTTTGGATTTATAAATAGAGATGGGAATTGACATATTGCTATAAGGTTTTCAGGGGTGGCCCCCACACTGTGTGTCTGACCCCTAGATGGGCTACAAGAAAGGCATGGGGAGGGACACAATGAAGGCCCCCCAATTAGAAACATTTTTGCTGGGAGGGGTTCAGGTAGGCTAAGTGAAGCCACTGGATAAAGCAAGTAATCTTTCTCTGGATATAAAAGGCACTGGCTTAAAATAATCTGTTTGGTATTAAATCTCTAAGAAAACTTAGTACCAAATATTCCATGATGTACTAGATCTGAGAATCCCATTACGCGCAAAAGGGTTTTTCCATTTTTAGCACCTGTATTATAGGTAAATGTTTAGGAACTATGACGTGTGGCCCTTCGTAAGGAGGTATAATAAGGTATAAACAAGATGGTGTGTTGCCCTGATGAGTATTATGGTGATGTATAAATAAAGTTTAATAACAGGGAACATCTTAATGGAAACTAGTAATTTATGTACAGAACACTTGCCATAGCCAGCAGATAAACATGAAAGCTAACTGGGACTATGTTTCCACCTAGTGGCTGATACTTAGTACTGCAATAGATAGAAGGATTTGGGCATGGGTATTATCAAATTAAGTTTTTTATTCAATAAAGTGCCTATCTGGCAGCTCACTCAGAGGGAGGCATTGTAACTAATATTCAGCACATGTCTCTGTGAGATAGCTACAGGAGGTTGTCTCAGAATGTATGGCGGTTTCTATGCTATCACTCCAGCAAGTGAGATACAAGGAGTGATTAGCATTAGTCCTGCAACCTTTTATAGATATTTTGTTCTAGATTTGCTGTTTCTATCCCAGTGGAGCTTACACGTTATGGTCCTTATCATATGGAGTGTGGGTACAGACAGGAGCACCCATTGGATACCCACTCAGAAACAAGGTACACTGTACCACCATGAGTTCTGCAGGGGTTTCTCACTAGGTCATGCTTTTTTGAAACAGACGGCTTTCTATTTAGCCAGATTTTATTTTTACACTGAACTGTTCCTTTAATAAAATAAAATGGACAAATAACTGGCTAGCATTTTATTCACATGTTTGGTGTTTGCCTTTTATCGAAGCAATCCTATCACTTCTACCCTCTTCTTAATTGGAATGTTGTTAGTCGCACAAAAACAGGACTTGATTTTACAGGCTCCATTGCTTAAGTCAATTGTTCCATAAATCAGAATAGAGAATGATCTCATTGGGTTACTTCTAGTTCTCTTTCTACTGATCCAAGAGATCACGCCACCTCCAAATTGTTAGACTGAAAGAATCACTCTGCCCTGCATCCATTTTACTAGTAAATAAATATTAGATCCAACCAACTTCTGTTTCCCTGTCTATAGTCTATAGTAGTACTAAGTGTTTTTTGTGCATACAGTGCATGCAACCTATACCATAACTCCCAACATTTCGGAAATAGAAAGAGGGACAGAAAGATTTGTGCAGAAACAGCGAACAATTCCGAGTTTTTGGGGGAAAGCTCCGAAGTTTGTCCGACCCTATTTTTACGGGCTTTTTTCTTCATACATTAGGTCCATTCGGGCAATTGGAGTTGCTCGGATTTCTAACTTAGAAATACTCCGATAAATTCGGACCTTGATAAATAACCCCCTTAATGTTTCAGCTCCAAAAACAAGTTTTATATTAAAGGACAAACATAAAAAAAAAAAATTAAATAAATAAATAAAAAAAGAAATGTATATTAAAGGGCTACTATACAGTACCTTTATATTTTTTAAACTTTGTATCTGCAGTATGAGAAGTAATCCTCCTTTTACATTTTGTCCATATAAAAATCACTTGAATCCCATGTGTCGTTGGACTGCAAAACTGGCTTGACAATGCAAATGATTTTCATGGTTTCAAGTTGCTAATCGCTAGGGGAACTATTTGCCCTCTTTATGCATCTACTTTAGTTTTCTAGAAATGAGCAGGGAATTTATTGGCATGGGGGAGCTCTTTTATCTGTATATTTGAGTTAGTGTATGTGCTTTGTATCAGAGCCACCAGAAAAATGTCACTCAAAGCTTCTAGTAATGCAGTAACCTCTGGGGATTTCATCTTAGAGTGCAGTGACTTTTCTTTTGAATGCAGCTTCTCCCATACATTTATTTGCTCAACAAAGAACAACTACACAAACAAAAACATTCAGAGTGAACGATTATAACACCCTTTTATTGCAGATGGGGAAGGATGTAATGGTGCATTTGGCTCCACCTAGTGTTCCTGTTGAACATATTGCACTATGTATAATATGAGCCATTGTTTTTATGCCTGTGTTATACTAGTTATTAGATATTTAAAGGGGCTATTTACTATTGTTAAGTTAAAAAGTGGTTATTGAATTCCCCCTGTTAAAATGTGCTTCTGTCTTCTAGTGACTAATGCTCATCTATCCTAGTGCCAATTTGCTGGCTGTGCTTCCTTTGTCGAACAGCCATGTTAAGTGAAGGGCTCACTTTTGCACATTGTGCCTTTAGGTGCTAGATGTTGTGTTGCATTAATAATGTGCAATTGAAAAGTGTACACCCATGTCCTGACTGTGTGGCGCCCCGTCTCTTGCAGGCAGATGCAAAACTGCTAAAATGATGTAAACAACGTTGCACTGTGAGCAAATCATGATAAATTGTGATGATTTCTGAACTCCTGTAGTTATGCGACCTTGTTGTTTTGCAGGTTCTTACCTACTAATGGACTATACAATCTCATTTTCCCTTAATGCATTCCATGTCAGTACTTACCAGCATAGCCAAGCCCATCAGAAGTACCCTTAAGCTCCCCATAGACGTGACGATTCTTCTTGCCGAATGACCGATTTTAGGGAAGCCCGACCAATCCTTCGAAATTATCGTGCGGTTAGTGGGATTCGAACGATCGTACATCTTATGATTTTTCGGCCATCTGTCAGGAATTTGATCGGCCAGGTCAAAAAATCTTCGTCGGCCCAGTGCAATCTATCTATGTTTGCAGGGCCAAGCAGGCAGCTCCCCTTTGTTTTCCTGGCAAATTGGTCTTTTTAGTTGATGGTCAATTCGTACGATCGAGAAAATCGTGGTCTCAAGATAAGGATCAGATCTTTTAAAAATCATCTATGCCATCTATATCATCTTTTAAAAAACATCTATGGCCCGCTTTACAAATGTTTAAAAGTCCAATCCACCCTCTACCGGCATTTTTTTTTTTCCTTTGGACCTCCTGTTCCAAAGCAATGTTTTCTTTTTAACCTTGCTAAAGCATTAGGCCAGTCCATAAGGCATCCAAGGGACAGGGTTTTTGTCCATGGGACTTCCCCCCACCCCAACTTGGAGTCATCTGTGTTTCAGCTCCTGTATCAAGTAGGGCATTGGTGTACAATGTTTGATACCCCATGTCTGCATGTATTTCGGTTGCCTTCCTGAATTGTTGTCAGTGCATTTGGTGGCAAGTGCTTGTAGAGGTGAATCACCTCTTTAAAGAAGAAAGAAAGCTACAGAGACAGTTTATTGCTAATAGATTAGCCACAATAGTGCAAGTTATAACACTGTATTTATTCTGTAGAATGATTTACTATACCTGAGTAAACAGCTCTAGACACTGTCTTTGTTTGTTTAGGATAGCAGCTGCCTGAGTCTCTCCTTGCTAGGGTTGCCACCTGGCTGATATTCTACCAGCCTAGCTGGTAAAACACCTGCCGGGGCCGGTATTACAAATTTCCCGGCAATGTAGCTGCCAGTAAATTTGTAATACCCCTAACAAAAGCCCTTGGCTCACCTCAAAGCGTACCTTTTCTCCTCCTTCTGGTCATCTTGTGATGTTGCCCCACCCCCTTTTCATCATGGTCTGCCGCTTTTATATCATGGCAAACCCCTTTTATGTTACAGTCTGCCCCTTTTGTTCCCGCCCCCACCACTGGCCGGTGGACATTTTATAAAAAAGGTGGCAACTGTACTCCCTGCTCACTCATAGCTCTGGGCTCAGATTACAGCAGGGAGGGGAGGAGGTAGAGGAGCAAACTGAGCATGCTCAAGCCCTAGCCCAGGAAGTTTAAGCTGAAAGAAGAAAGTCTGATACAGAAGTCCATATGTACACAATAGAAGGACAAAAATGCAGTGTTTCTTTTGACAAATGACTCAGAGGAGCATTACTTTGAGGGTTTACTGGTATATTTAGATATTTCTGATAAGGCTTACTTAGTCTTAACCTTTCCTTCTCCTTTAAGGAATAACCCCTTATTGCACATTGAAAGGATAACATAAGTCCCTTTGGAATTATGTGCAGTGGATTAAGGAATTTTTGTATTTATAAATAGCTACAGAACTCAATAGTGATGTCTCATATTCATATAATGTACAGTAGGGGGGACATCAACCCTAGAAACCATACAAATAACGTAGCCTGATATTAATAACATAGCCTATTTTGTGTGCTACATTGTGTTTATGGCTGTTCTGTTATTAAAAACACACGCACACAAGAATTTTTGGGACCTTGATTTTATTGCAATTCTTGTATAAAAACAGAAGAGCTTTTTTTATTTTTTGACAGAAGACCCGTTATTTTTCACAACTAATGAAGTCACCCACCAGAAATGTGTGTTCAATGCCTCACTTTAGAGTAAACAAAAAAAAAGAATGTAATAGGTGAATGTAACCATATCAGATGCCCTCTGGGAACTCAACTGCATGCATGAGTTTGAAAATGAAGGCTATGCAATTATGGAACGAAAATGAAGCAACACTTTTAAAGCTAGGTAGCAAAAAACATCTGTAAAACATAAGGCCTGAGGGTTAATAAAAGTCAAATCAAGTTCATTCTGAAGAATTAATCTGTTAGCCTTTTCTTAAATACCAAATGTACCATTTTGGTTTGTTTGTTTTCTTTTTTTTTTTTTTTGTTCCGGTTTGTTCACAATTTTGGACTTGGGTGTTTAGCTGAGAGATGTTATATTGGAGCGTCCCCCAGGGGGAGCTACAATCCTTCTGCTGGCAGAGCGAACACCGCTTTCATCAGCCTGGTTTCCTGTTAAAAGAATTTTTACTCTGTTAGCAATAAGCAAATGTACAGATGATTCAAGTAATATGTGATAGCACATAGGCTATTTCACTGGGATTCTAATCAGTAAGCTATGGTGGCTCAGAGGATACCTGTGAGGCAGGAGGAGGTTTGGTTGCAGTAGGACAAATTTGATGGATTGAGAAAATAGGGTTATACAAGATGACATTACCAATTAGACTAAAGCCAGAGTGGTGCAGGTTCCGGACTGGTGCAGTCTGCTTGGTTGGAGAACCTTTTGTAGAACCGGCAGGAGTACCAGCTTTGGGAGTGGATGCCAAGTCATACACAGGTCCGTCGTACATGCCTCTGGGCACTGCGTGCAACTCTGCCATCTGTTATTAAAATAAAGATGAGGATAGAACTTAAAGGGATACTGTCATGGGGAAAAAAAATTCAAAACACATCAGTTTACATCAGTATAGTGCTGCTCCAGCAGAATTCTGCACTGAAATCCATTTCTCAAAAGAGCAAACAGATTTACAAACAGATTTGATTTTAAAATCTGACATGTGGCTAGACATATTGTCAGTTTCCCAGCTGCCCCCAGTCATGTGACTTGTGCTCTGATAAACTTCAGTCACTCTTTACTGCTGTACTGCAAGATGGAGTTATATCACCCCTCCCTTTCTCCCCCTTTAGCAGCCTATCAACAGAACAATGGGTAACCAGATAGCAGCTCAGCAGCTGCCTGGTAGATCTAAGAACAGCATTCAATAGTAAAATCCAGGTCCCACTGAGACACATTCAGTTACATTGAGTAGGAGAAACAACAGCCTGCCAGAAAGCAGTTCCATCCTAAAGTGCTGGCTCTTTCTGAAAGCACATGACCAGGCAAAATGACCTGAGATGGCTGCCTACACCAATATTACAACTAGAAAAAAATACACTTGCTGGTTCAGGAATTATATTTTACATGGTAGAGTGAATTATTTGCAAAGTAATTTAGAGTAATTTAGTTATAAAAAATACATCATAAAATCATGACAGAATCCCTTTAAGTAGGAACCCAACCTGTATAAGTGCTCACATTATTGTTATGCAGTTACTCTTCCCTGTGGCTAAGTTTATGGCAATGCCAAAAGTCGGTAGATGTTTCTATTATTTACTGCTCGGAGTATGGCTTTCCCTTTCAGTCTTCATATAATGGTTTACAGTGCATTTTGTCACATACTGTAAAATCAGAAACCTGCATCTGTTCGTGTCCCCAGACTGCCTCCAATATGCAAAAATAAAAATAATGTCCGATTGTGTTTGAACTCACACACAAGATCATAGCAATAAATATCATTACATGCACACGACCACGTGCCGGCTCACCTTGGTCCTGGCCTTGATGCGTTTGTACACATAGTCTGGGAAGGGACTGCAAGGGATAAAGCGTCCTGTTCCCTGAGTCGCATGAAGAGTCCCATCCTCCATCATGATCTTCCCCTGGCAAATCACCACAAGAGGGGCCCCACGAAGCTCCATTCCTTCAAAGATGTTGTATTCTGCTGCCTGACAGAACACAAGGTAGGGGTTTAAATATGCAGAATGGCATTGCTGATATCACAATGAAATTAATAATAAAAAACCTTAAAATCATTAAGATCATGGATCTTAATGTCATCATAATAGGGGCTATTATATAAAGGAAAGGGCTGAGGCACACTCTGTATAAAGTCTGCTTTCAGCAGTGCTGTATCATTTGGATCAGGAGGTGGGGGGGGGGTACTTGGCCATATTGCAACACCAATTAGTGAAAGGCTTACAATAATATTCAGGAAGGAAGTAGTTTATAGAAAAGTAAAAAAAGGCTATTTATTTAGACACATGGAAATCTAATGCATTTTGTACCTGTTGCAGCACTATACACAGCCCATTATACTGCCTTCCTGCATATTATTGTAAGGTTTTCATTACGTGGTGGTTCAGTATGTTATACCCATAGAATAGGGTCTATAATGATATCACTCCTTACATTTTATTAAGTTATCAATTGATTCCTATTTATCATATTCTTTATTTTTGGAGCAGTAACGGAACTGAAGAAAGCTTTTATTTTTTGGCACATGGACATCCCTTGGAATGCGCCTTGCTTGTTGCTTGCTTGTTGTCCATCATTCAGAAAAAGCAAGGTGGGAAGTGCTAGAAAGTTCTTACTGTCTAGTGGAGACTACCAAACAGGAGCTTGTGCAGGTCTGAACAAATTCAACTTTACATGCTCCTGGTTGCCAGTTGGCACCAAAAAGCTGCCAGGAAGACAAATGATCAGACATGGCGGCCTTCAACCTTGCTGTACTACTTCTGCATTTTCAAACTTTGTAAGGGAACTTATTTAAATTTCTAATGGAAATGTTCTACTTACTAAGTTTAATAAATACAGGTACAGTGTAGATTATAGAAAATAGTGGATGCCACAAAGGAGATCCATGACCATATAAAGGTTGGCACCATACTGCGTGCTTTCATACAGGTCATGGAATTTCAAGGTGACTTGTATAAGTAGGGGGTGCATAGACAATCACGAAGTATGCTTTTAACAAATCACTAAACACGCCTTATATAGTGAATAAAGTACCCCCTATTGTAAAATATAAGGATATTATAAATTACCGAGGCTGAGTGCTTTTATACTAGGGATGCACCGAATCCAGGATTCAATTCGGGATTCGGCCCGGATTCAGCCTTTTTAAGCAGGATTCCGATTCCGAATCCTTCTGCCCAGCCGAACCGAATTCTAATTTGCATATGCAAGGAGGAAAATCGTGTGACTTTTTGTCACAAAACAAGAGATTAAAAAATGTTTTCCCCTTTCCACAAGGGGTACTTTATTTATTAAAATACAAAAGTTTTAGTGAGTCATGTGACAGAAATAACATCACTTCTCACCATTTATAACTGGTGACATCACTTCTCACCGTTTAGAAGGATATAATTTTATTCATGGCTTTTGTGTAATATAAGAATATAATAGCAGGTTATTCATGACTCTTACATATTATACAGTCTTCTTGGTACATTATTTCCTCAGGGGCCTATAACTGGGCAATGTCCATCTGTTGGGCCATAACTTACAGCAGTTTAAGAATACTGGGAGTTGTTACATAACAAGTAACATTTTGTATTAGGCACAAAGGCCTGTCTCACTGTCACATGTAACTCCCAATTAATTGTTGGCTCCTTACACTAGAGGTTCAAGAGATGTGGTCATTCTGTTGGACATTTCATTAATGCGAACAGTAGTTTTATCTCTCGCTGGTTCAAGTTCTACTCTGACATACAAGGGCCACATTTATTTCATTGTGCTAATGATAAAATTACATAAAGGGACCTGGACACAAATATACTTCCAAATGATGTTGTTTGTCCATAGAGGAGTTTTACGTGACAATATGTGCACCAGTCATGTCCTATAAATAAACCCAACCTGCCAAATCCTGGCACACCTTTCCAGTTTTCCTCATTTAGTCCAACCCCACACTATGTTTATGTCATGGTAGGTCACCATTAAAGACTATACTGCACAGAGGCTCCATAAGGATAACAGGAAGCACCAGGTAGAACTTTGCACCCACAGCATCGATTACAACCCTGTGCAAAAGTTTTTTCTTTAGCCTTATACCAACACATATACACAACATATTACTTGATACCAGGGAAACACATAGCATTAGTGTTCTGTAGACCACACCAAGTAACCAATGTGCCTTCCAGCAGATACTTACAGAATGGTGGCTTTTAGCTGAGACAATTTTAACTGCATCAGGGTCCCAGATGACCAGATCACTGTCTGATCCCACGGCTATTCTTCCTTTCCTAGGGTAAAGGTTAAATATCTTGGCAGCGTTAGTGCTGGTCACAGCAACAAACTGGTTTTCATCCATCTTGCCTGTAGCCTGTAGGAATAATGATAATCGTATTACTTCATCCGCATGCAAGCATGAACTGCCACTGGAGTATCTGTGCATTTAGCCCGCAGTGTATGAAGCATACAAATATTGTGGGATATATTAATAAATACCAATAAGTAAGTCAAAATAAGTCTTTGCACTTTTCTTGGGCCCTAAACCTTGTGCTTCCTTTTACCAACACTTTGGTTGTAAAATTCCCCACGGAACTAGAAGTGCTCTCAGTTATAATAAGGTCAATTCATTTATTATATTTAGTTGACACTGTCCCTATTAGAAAACATCAGATATATATACAGATGGAGCCAAGCCTAGTCCACCAAAGCTGGGATGTGGCTTGAAAAAAACAAAAGCTTTAAAGAGGTTGTTAACCTTTGAGCTAACTTTTAGTATGACAGTGATATTCTGAGACAATTTGCAGTTGGTTTTGATGTTTTTATTATTTGTCCAAATAACCCTAGTAACCATGCATTGCATTGAATATGAATAGAAGAGGGTTTGAATAGAAAGATGAGTATTAAAAAGTAGCACTAACAATACATTTGGAGACTTACAGAGCATTTGTTTTTAGATGGGGTCAGTGACCCCCTCAACTTGAAAGCTAAAATAGTCAGAAGAAGAAGGCAAATAATTAAAAAACTATATAAAATAAATAATGAAGACTAATTGAAAAGTTATTTAGCACTGGCCATTCCATAACTGAGAATTAACTTGAACCACCCCTTTAAAATGTTGTGCAATGCAACTTTGAATTACTTTATTCCTATTGTGTCATTTTAAAGCACTGGTTGCTGGGGTAAGGGCACTAACAGCAAATAACATGTTCAATTCAAAGCTGGAGTGATACAGAGCAAAAACCAGGGCCAACTGCAATTTGTCTTAGGATATCAGTCTACATCATACTAAAAGTGTTTTTTAAACTGAGCAGCCTCTTTATGAACTGCAAGTGCCTGTCCACCATTATTTCAGCCATTATATTGTACTGGTTTGAGAAAATGGTATTTGTATCGGTAAGCAAGCAGCAGTTTAAGTCTCCTCTATGTGTACAAAGCTTTTGCACAGCTGAAGGCTTCTGTTCTGGGTGGGAGAGACAGATACATCTGGTCCTATAGATGGTGCAGAACGGGCACAGTGGGCCCATAACAGGCGCTTCAATCAGACACACAGTATGGATGTACCCATTGAATAGATGTGTCTATACATTCAGATTCTACTTTTAAACCTCCCATGCTGCACCATGTGGGAAAGGGAGACTGTGTATTGTACAGAAGGCTTACAGAAATGAATGGCAGCCAAGAATACTAACCACTGACTTGTCCCAGATTATGGACATTCTTTCTTCAATTCCGTTTGTTCCCTCAGGGATAAGAGTGAAGTTGTCCTTTCCAATGGCTTTCTGGGCAGTACTAAATGTTGCGTGTGCGCTTCCAGTGACCTGAAGATCCCCACTGCAAAACAAATAACAATCTTGTTTGTCTCAGCCTACTTTAGAATGATCTCAGTGCATCAGTTTATTATAATAGTTTATTACAGTTTATTATAGATACCAAATACTCTCTATCAGTAAACTCCCAGCTAAGCTTTAGAGGAAAGCAAAAATCTTCAGCTGGCTCCATCCACTATCCATCAGGTTAGCACCTAAAAAGTAGGTACTTGGCCAAATTCTCTATTAGCTTAAAAATATGAATTGGAAATGGCAAAGCAGGTACTATGCCACAGATCTGCCAAGGACATGTGTAGGACAAGTTGGTCATGCTCGTAACCCACGGGCAAGTTTCCTGACTACTTGTCATGGAGTACCTGTCAGGATCAGCCCGGGACTTGAACTCTGGTGGTGCTGTTCTGCTCATTGTAGCACTTACCTCATGAGCCACTGGGGGCTCTCGGGACTGGTCCTGAGCCATTGAGTGTATTGTTTTCTGTTATATGCCTGTTCACAGTGTTTTCCACCCACCTCGTTTACCCTCATGTGTTTCCCATTTCCTAATCACCTTCCCTTTATAAACCCCGCCCTGAGCTTTGCTCAGTGCTGAGTCATTGATTGTATCCTGTTTGTTCCTGACCTGCTATTTTGAATCTGAATCTGAATCTGAATCTGAATCTGAATCTGAATCTGAATCTGAATCTGAATCTGAATCTGAACCTGAACCTGAATCTGAACCTGAACCTTGAAAACCTTGTTTGTCTTGTTCCTGAAAACCTTGTTACCTTGTTTCCTGAGTGAGTACTTTTGTTCCTGTGTTCCCCTTTTTTCCCTCACCATGTGGATTCCTCGATCAGCCATTCTGCTTGTTCCTGCCTTTTGTGTTTCTGTGTTCCGTCTGCAATAAACCTGCTATAACTTCATCACCATCATGTTTTTGCCTACTATTACCTATGGCTACACCCCTGGGCGTCCACCATATCCACTCCCCTTGGAGTGGCTATCCTCGGTCACAACAGTTCCTAGTTGTGAACGTTACAGAATGACTCAGCCCAACTACAGGAAGCCTTTGGGAAAGCCCTCCATGCCTTCTGACTCTGTTGTTAAACTGCAACTCCCTTGGGATGGAGAGGGTAAGGCAGAAGACGCCATCCATTTCACTGATGATGTCTGGCAGGATTTTGTCTCCGATGATGAGTGGGAGGATTCAGCCTTCGATGAGGACTGGGAGGATCTAGACTCGGATGAAGATGAACTACAAACCGCTATCTGGCCTGTGTCAGATCGGCCACTTCCAGTTTTTGGGCCCTTGTCTCCTCCACAACCTTCTGCTCCTGTGGCAGCTGCCAAACCCAGGTCACCCTCTTTTTCTCTCAGACCTGAACCCCAGTTTATTAGTTTTTCTACAGTTTCCCAGCACCCTCTCCAGTCTCCAGCTCGTGTGCCGGCTCTTCAGTCACCTGCTCGTGTGCCGGCTCTTCAGTCACCTGCTCGTGTGCTGGCTCTTCAGTCACCTGCTCGTGTGCTGGCTCTTCAGTCACCTGCTCGTGTGCCGGCTCTTCAGTCACCTGCTCGTGTGCCGGCTCTTCAGTCACCTGCTCGTGTGCCGGCTCTTCAGTCACCTGCTCGTGTGCCGGCTCTTCAGTCACCTGCTCCTGTGCCGGCTCTTCAGTCACCTGCTCCTGTGCCGGCTCTTCAGTCACCTGCTCCTGTGCCGGCTCTTCAGTCACCTGCTCCTGTGCCGGCTCTCCAGTCTCCAGCTTTGGTGCCGGCTCTCCAGTCTCCAGCTTTGGTGCCGGCTCTCCAGTCTCCAGCTTTGGTGCCGGCTCTCCAGTCTCCAGCTTTGGTGCCGGCTCTCCAGTCTCCAGCTTTGGTGCCGGCTCTCCAGTCTCCAGCTTTGGTGCCGGCTCTCCAGTCAGTCCTCTCTCCTGTGCCGGCTCTCCAGTCAGTCCTCTCTCCTGTGCCGGCTCTCCAGTCAGTCCTCTCTCCTGTGCCGGCTTCCCAGCCAGTCCTCTCTCCTGTGCCGGCTTCCCAGCCAGTCCTCTCTCCTGTGCCGGCTTCCCAGCCAGTCCTTGCTCCTGTGCCGGCTTCCCAGCCAGTCCTTGCTCCTGTGCCGGCTTCCCAGCCAGTCCTTGCTCCTGTGCCGGCTTCCCAGCCAGTCCTTGCTCCTGTGCCGGCTTCCCAGCCAGTCCTTGCTCCTGTGCCGGCTTCCCAGCCAGTCCTTGCTCCTGTGCCGGCTTCCCAGCCAGTCCTTGCTCCTGTGCCGGCTTCCCAGCCAGTCCTTGCTCCTGTGCCGGCTTCCCAGCCAGTCCTTGCTCCTGTGCCGGCTTCCCAGCCAGTCCTTGCTCCTGTGCCGGCTTCCCAGCCAGTCCTTGCTCCTGTGCCGGCTTCCCAGCCAGTCCTTGCTCCTGTGCCGGCTTCCCAGCCAGTCCTTGCTCCTGTGCCGGCTTCCCAGCCAGTCCTTGCTCCTGTGCCGGCTTCCCAGCCAGTCCTTGCTCCTGTGCCGGCTTCCCAGCCAGTCCTTGCTCCTGTGCCGGCTCCCCGAAAGCTGCCTGTGCCGGCTCCCCGAAAGCTGCCTGTGCCGGCTCCCCGAAAGCTGCCTGTGCCGGCTCCCCGAAAGCTGCCTGTGCCGGCTCCCCGAAAGCTGCCTGTGCCTGCTCCCCGAAAGCTGCCTGCAGCCCAGACGGTTCCAGTCTCCGTGCCTGCAGCCCAGCCGGTTCCAGCCTCCGTGCCTGCAGCCCAGCCGGTTCCAGCCTCCGTGCCTGCAGCCCAGCCGGTTCCAGCCTCCGTGCCTGCAGCCCAGCCGGTTCCAGCCTCCGTGCCTGCAGCCCAGCCGGTTCCAGCCTCCGTGCCTGCAGCCCAGCCGGTTCCAGCCTCCGTGCCTGCAGCCCAGCCGGTTCCAGCCTCCGTGCCTGCAGCCCAGCCGGTTCCAGCCTCCGTGCCTGCAGCCCAGCCGGTTTCCAGCCTCCGTGCCTGCAGCCCAGCCGGTTCCAGCCTCCGTGCCTGCAGCCCAGACGGTTCCAGTCTCCGTGCCTGCAGCCCAGACGGTTCCAGTCTCCGTGCCTGCAGCCCAGACGGTTCCAGTCTCCGTGCCTGCAGCCCAGACGGTTCCAGTCTCCGTGCCAGCAGCCCAGACGGTTCCAGTCTCCGTGCCAGCAGCCCAGCCAGACTCCGTTCCCGTGTCAGCTCGCAGAAGACTGCTTCTTCCCGAGCCAGTTTCTGTACGGTTTGCCCTGGCCTCCGGGCCTGAGGACCTGTTTGCCCTGGCCTCCGGGCCTGAGGACCTGTTTGCCCTGGCCTCCGGGCCTGAGGACCTGTTTGCCCTGGCCTCCGGGCCTGAGGACCTGTTTGCCCTGGCCTCCGGGCCTGAGGACCTGTTTGCCCTGGCCTCCGGGCCTGAGGACCTGTTTGCCCTGGCCTCCGGGCCTGAGGACCTGTTTGCCCTGGCCTCCGGGCCTGAGGACCTGTTTGCCCTGGCCTCCGGGCCTGAGGACCTGTTTGCCCTGGCCTCCGGGCCTGAGGACCTGCCTGCCCTGGATAGTGCCACTTTCCCTGCTACTGGACCTGGTAGGGCGGTTAATCCTGTCTCTATCAGGTCTATTGCTGTAGGTGTTGGTATTGCTGTCCTGGCTTGCCTCTTCCTATTTCTAACGGGTGCCTGTGCTCCTGGTCCGCCACCTGTGATGGGTGCCTGTGCTCCTGGTCCGCCACCTGTGATGGGTGCCTGTGCTCCTGGTCCGCCACCTGTGATGGGTGCCTGTGCTCCTGGTCCGCCACCTGTGATGGGTGCCTGTGCTCCTGGTCCGCCACCTGTGATGGGTGCCTGTGCTCCTGGTCCGCCACCTGTGATGGGTGCCTGTGCTCCTGGTCCGCCACCTGTGATGGGTGCCTGTGCTCCTGGTCCGCCACCTGTGATGGGTGCCTGTGCTCTTGGTCCGCCACCTGTGATGGGTGCCTGTGCTCTTGGTCCGCCACCTGTGATGGGTGCCTGTGCTCCTGGTCCGCCACCTGTGATGGGTGCCTGTGCTTCTGGTCCGCCACCTGTGATGGGTGCCCGTGCTCCTGGTCCGCCACCTGTGATGGGTGCCCGTGCTCCTGGTCCGCCACCTGTGATGGGTGCCCGTGCTCCTGGTCCGCCACCTGTGATGGGTGCCTGTGCTCTTGGTCCGCCACCTGTGATGGGTGCCCGTGCTCCTGGTCCGCCACCCGTGATGGGTGTCCAAACTCCTGATCCGCCACCCGTGATGGGTGCCTGTATTCCTGGTCTGCCACCCGTGATGGGTGTCCAAACTCCTGATCCGCCACCCGTGATGGGTGTCCGAACTCCTGATCCGCCACCCGTGATGGGTGTCCAAACTCCTGGTCTGCCACCCGTGATGGGTGTCCAAGCTCCTGGTCCGCCACCTGTAATGGGTGCCTGTATTGATTTTGTCTGTCTTCATGTCCTGGTTTCCGACTCTGGCTGTGATATCTTGGCTCCTAATTCTGCCAATGTTCCTGTTCTGGCTCCTGACCCCAGCAATTTCTTTGTTTTGTTTTCCAATCCTCAAGAAGCTCCTGTTCTCGTTTCTGGCGAGGCTTCGGCCCATTTCCCCAGGATTTGGACTAAAATGGATGGGGGACCATTTGATCCTGGGATCGCCCGGAGGTCGATCCTCAAGGGGGGGGTAATGTCAGGATCAGCCCGGGACTTGAACTCTGGTGGTGCTGTTCTGCTCATTGTAGCACTTACCTCATGAGCCACTGGGGGCTCTCGGGACTGGTCCTGAGCCATTGAGTGTATTGTTTTCTGTTATATGCCTGTTCACAGTGTTTTCCACCCACCTCGTTTACCCTCATGTGTTTCCCATTTCCTAATCACCTTACCTTTATAAACCCCGCCCTGAGCTTTGCTCAGTGCTGAGTCATTGATTGTATCCTGTTTGTTCCTGACCTGCTATTTTGAATCTGAATCTGAATCTGAACCTGAACCTGAATCTGAACCTGAACCTTGAAAACCTTGTTTGTCTTGTTCCTGAAAACCTTGTTACCTTGTTTCCTGAGTGAGTACTTTTGTTCCTGTGTTCCCCTTTTTTCCCTCACCATGTGGATTCCTCGATCAGCCATTCTGCTTGTTCCTGCCTTTTGTGTTTCTGTGTTCCGTCTGCAATAAACCTGCTATAACTTCATCACCATCATGTTTTTGCCTACTATTACCTATGGCTACACCCCTGGGCGTCCACCATATCCACTCCCCTTGGAGTGGCTATCCTCGGTCACAACAGTTCCTAGTTGTGAACGTTACAGTACCATTATCTGTGTATTTTATGATTTACTAATCAACTGTATCCAACGAACAGTAGGAAGGAGGAATGCAATGAGATGAAGAAAGCTAACGTTTTATAAGCCTGTATTTACTCTTCGTCCAATATTCATTTCTATATCCAGGCCACAGATCAGATGGGGTTCTGGGCAGATCCATTTACAGATGACTGCATGAATGAGACAACCCAACTGGTTGATATCTGGCTGGCTTTCCAGCATACGGAAGTGTATGCGTGTGCCGTATCTAGTAGAGGTAAGTCTAAAACATTTCACCACTCTTCCGATCGGCTTCTTCAGTTCCATTCAGTTTGAACTGAAGAAGTCTCTCAGATGAGAGGATAAATGTTTTTTTTAAGAAAGCTCAGAAAGTCCAGTTGTTTTAGACTTACCTCTACTAGATACTGTATATCATGATTTAGATGAATGAGAGTCTCCATAGACATGTATATGTGCACTTTAAAAACAGGAAAGAAAGTGTGTACAAGCATCACTGTTAATCTGCAAATGATTTATGTGCAATTGTCCCACACCGCACACATGTTTCTTAGCCTAAATGCCACAATGAGATCCTTTCCTAGCCAACCCCCTGAAACTGGAGCTTTGTATCTCTTGGCAACCAAAGGTTCATTTCTCTAATGACTTGTCTTGAAGTAAACACTTCTGCCATTCCCCTGACATGTAGCAGGGATTCTACAACCTATAGCTCTCCAGCTGTGATTGAACTACAATTCCCAGAAGCCCTTGACAGGCAGCAGCTGTATGGAGTTGTATTTCAGCTTAGCCATACAACGGCACTGTACCACGTTTACATAGAACAATACACACTTGATGAAAAATCCAGCCACGAGGATATAATGTCACTCGGATTGCTGGGACAGGGGCAAAGCTAACAAACCTACGACGTGACAAACTATGTGTGCAGCCCAGTCCAATTCCTGCAGCTGAACTCCAAGCGAACGATAAACCGTATCAGATGTCAGCTGACAAACAATAGATCACGCAGAGCACCCACAGGACCGACCCGTCTGCCTGTTTTTCTTGCTATGAATGACATTATACAGTGATGTCATTTACTCCAAAGCCAAAGAACGAAGTCATTGCAGTTGACCAGAAACCACATGAATTGTGAACATAGTAAGAGGGGAAACATGCTTTACATTCTGCATTAATATTCAGGGCAGGGCTGCAGCACTGGATAACAAGGACTGTCTGCCTTACACATCAAAGCCCTCGGGGGCTCATTTAAAAGCACAGGTGATAAATGGTACCACTGCAGTTACCCACAGCAACCAGTCAGGAAATATCTTTCATTCTCTACAGCTCACTATGCAAAAATTAATACAAGAACCTCCAGTTTGGCCATTAGCAACTATTCAAATCTTCAGGCTATGCCTCCTCCAACTCATACATACATTACAGGGGAATGATCAAGTTCTGTCCAATGACATGAAAGTTGACATTGGGGTGGCCGTGTGCGGTCACAGTTCAGTGTAGTGTGGTCTCAGCTCTAGTGATTTAGTCTGTCTACCCCAAAGTTGAACTGGGTTGTCCAGGGCTCACCAGGGCTACCGAGTCCCAGTCGGGAGCATTATCTCCTCCAAAAATCATCCCCCTGCCCTCACTGAAAACTGCTTACCACACTTCTGCCTTTCCACAGTTCCCGGTGGAGGGGACTTTTTTCAGAGGGAGCAGGCTTGGGTCAGCAAGGGTCGAGGCCCATCTTGTTTTTTCCTGGTGTTACTCAGGCCAAGGCCAACCCTGGACCACCCTGACCATCTACATATCTGAATCTTTGCCCAATATGGCGACCTTGTTTTGGCCAATATCGGGCAGATAGGGCCAAACAATTAGATTATAATAGGCAGCAGTGCAGGCCATCTGGAAGGGACTGAATCAACAAGCTTATGTGGTCCTCATCCCAACAGGGTTGGTCCTAAAGATATCTTGACAATCTTCGGCTAGATATCTATTGGATAGACTGTCTGTCAAGGCTAGTGATATGACTCCAATGCATTTGGCTACAAAAAAGTCACAGCACAAGTGGCGTGACAAAGAGCATTTGTGAAATTTTTCAGGACAAATTCGCTCATCACTAGGCAGGGCCAATATGTGGTCAGATAAGCTACCACTCCATCTGAAGAGGCTGAATGAGCAGCTTATATCTGCCTGTGTATGGCCAGCTTTACGCTAGTGAGATGAAAGCAGATTACAACAAACCAATGCAGTCCTCGATTTGATGAGAATTTTAAACCTGCCCGATTGACATCTGGATTATTTTCACCCAGATATCAATCGTGGAAGCCTGTCGGAGGACCCATACACTGGACAATAAACTGGCAACTTTGTCTGTTGGCATCTTTTCTCAGTCCATGTATAGCCATCTTTACACTAGCAAGGTGGAAGCAAATTGCTGATTGGGCGTTACTATACTGATGCAATTCAGCAAGTTAGTAAATAAGCTCTACTGATTGGCTATTAATAGCAATGTGCACTGTTAAATTAATTAAATATTAAAAACCATTTCTACTTTCCCTTAAAGTTGAAATGTAAAATGCTATCTGGTCAAAAGAATACTCAACACCCAGACAGTACACTGATCCTGTTATCTTTCTGCTCAGTCCCTGTTAATTCATCAGTCTGTCATTAACACCACGGCCTGGTTGCTTGGGTAAGTGGAATATTAACAACTAGCTGTAGAAATTCCAGACTGGAGTGCTACATCATTCAAAAAGAACAAAAAATACGGAGCAACTCTAACCTGCTTTAGCATACAACTGACTACATCATACTTAAAGTTAATGTGAATGTGAATATACCCTTTAATACAATGAAACATAACCCTTTTTAAGCAATGTATACCTAAAACTGATAAAAGAAATGTGCCTGTGTGTACTGAGCAGAGTGCACCTATGGGATCTGCTTCCAACCTCCCAATATGTCTGCACGTGTTTGATCCTCGGTGATTAGCCCTGTGTGCTTTATATAAAGGCTTGCAGTCTATCACAGCCACTAATGGATAGAGACCAGGCACAAAAAATGTGTCCGCTAATCTGTACCAGATGGAGAGAAACTGCCAATAGCAGAGATTAAAAAAGTAGTCCCCAGCACTCTGCATAGATAAAGCATAACATGCATGTATGGGATACAGGAAGAACGGAAAAGGGTCTCTGGTACTATGAATAGTAAAGTTGAATTATAAACATGATGGCTTGCTACATGCATAGAACTTTCTGTACACACAGATAAATGCACATTACTGACCTGAGCTCTATACATAGCCTTCTATTTGCACTTATGTTCAAGACTACCCTTCATGTAAATGAATGGTTCTCTAGGGTAACAATATCCCAGTTAAAAGGGCACGGGAAGCTCTCCTCACCCTGAGCCATATTTACCATATTGGCACTCGAGAGGCCATCTCCAGGGCAGCCCTTGTGTACTTATATAGTAAATTAAAATGTGCCCCACCACCAACAGAAACTTGCCTGTTAAATCAGGCAGTAGGACTGGGTGGGGGTACCTAACTGTCTGCAATCAGCACTTGAGCAGTACAGCAGGTCCTTTTGTACTGATTGAGGGCTGAGTGGGCAGGCTGAGGCCTGTTGACTATGGAGGCACCAAAATACAGCCCTGGAGATACCATGTCATCCATCTATATGAGTTTGAAATGTACGCACTTGCTTGAGCAAATGCATCCTCAATGGTGCAGTAGGAAGGCAGGTGTTAAGCAGAGCGAATATGAAGATAAGCTAAGAAACATTGCATTTGGACATTTATATGAATTCCATATGCACATGAAACATGTTGTGTATATACATAGGTAATTAAGACAAATGGTCATGTTGTCACGAGAGGATATGTAGTAAGAAAGGCAGCCTTTTGCCTTAGCCCGGGAACCAACAGCCAGTAATTATTATTAAACGCAACCATCTAATAGGTTGCCAATGTTGGTGGACCAAGATATTACCTAAAAGTTCCCTAAGCTTTTAACCAAGAATATAACTAATACTTAAAATATAATGGTAGGACTTTTGCAATGGCCATAGCTCATTTTACCTTGCCAGAAGGGAGTTGATATAGTCAGGAGTTGTTGGATCTGGGCTCAGAGGTGGTGACGTCACAAATGCAGCTGCTTTAGCCCAGTTCTTGCTCCAATAGTGTGTTCCATCAGTGCCCAGACTGGCAGTGATTGGTTCACCAAAAACAACGTAGCCTAAAAATGATGACATGATTGATTATAAATCTGTGTATAGCTTTTATCTGTTTCTGTTTTCAAAGCCAATCAATTCACTTGGCCAAACTCTGATTACAACTGCAGTTATCATCTTAGAACTCATCTACATCCACAAATGCGGTTTCTCCGCAGTTAGTTAAGTGTAAAACCCTTTTCATTAAAGGTACTTGCGTCAAAATGCATTCCGTGCACTTCCGTATAGTTGCCCTTCATTCTTAACTGAGCAATGCTGCGTCTATTGAGCACTGCTGAACCCTGAAGCTACCACCACCTCTGGACCAGGTGGTAGCTTCAGGGTTCTGATTGATGCAGGGTGCTGAGGGAACCCTGGAGCTACCTCATGTTTTACAGGTGGAGGTAGCTCCAGGGTTAGCTCCCTGTATCATTCAGCGCAGTTCAATTGCTCCTAAAAAATATGGTGCACCAAGCACATTGCCACCACCTTTGCGACTGCAATGATGCTGCAAATTTTGGTGGAAAAAAGATATGGGATTGCACTTTGCTCACTACACTTGTGGACATACGTGTCCTTCTGTGTACCGTAGGTCTTAGCATACCCCAATATCATTAGGTAAATAACATTTTATGCCAATGAAATCCATAATTTCTATCCACATCTGCTCACAGTATGTTGAGTGATCAACATACTATATACTACAATACAATACAGAGCAAAAGTATTATTGCTAATCTTCCATTAAACTTTAACATGGTCAGATGGACAAAGGTTTAGTCATCTTCTTTTTTGGCTTTAACCTGACTGACAGTGGTTAATTATAACAGGGGCTTTTAGGATGGTTGCCTAGGCTTCAGGAAGACCCATGGTCAAGCAGATCCAAAAATTGCTGAGGATGCCCGAAACCCTTTCTTTCTATGTCTCTTACCACATTTTTACTTTATAGTTAAAACATACAGTGTTGTGTATACAAGCAGCGATATAGTTATACATACATGCATATTCACCTTGCTGAGAAACAGTTATAGAAACACAACTGGTTATACAGTATATAAAACAATGGGCTCTGTATAAAGCATTCACCTTTTTTTCTGGCTTGGGAGATCAGATCTACAGAGCTTTTGCTCATCACTTTGGTAATATACAGTGGGCAGTTCGTTTGGCTTGCAATGGTGATGGCACGGAAAACAGCTTCTGCTTCCAGCTAGAAGAACAAAGAAACAAGCAATGATATTGAAGCATACAACACCGGACAACCATTAGGATATAATTCACAAGTGACATGTAAAACCTGTCAGCAGAGTTTTCATTGGCCAAGAGACGACACAAAAACTCTTGACTTTTAACTATGGAACATGAAGATCCAACAAGAACAATGTATAGTACCAGACTTCATTAATTGTGCCACCAGGAGATTAGGAACATGTCGATATCGCCAGCTGGTGTCTACGGAGGATCACTGGGACTGATTCAAATATGGTACTGGTGCACATTTTGCTAGTGCTCCTTACTTTACGAAAATCAAACTGTCCATAATGAAAACTAACAGACATCAATTAGATGTGTATCTGCATCACTTAATATTAAGGGAAAAGCTGCCAAATGCCTAGAGTAGCACTAACCTTACACAAAAGGCTTAATATAAATAATTTTAATTATTACATGTCAATTATCCTCTTCATCCCCAATAATGCCCCAAATATGCTGGTAATATTAAAGCAGCAATCATAAAGCAATATTAAAGCAGCTACTATATATATATATATATATATATATATATATATATATATATATATATATATATATATATATTGTGCCTCTATATACAGTATAAATGAGATACAATTTTCCATTATACTGTTTATATTGAAAACGAGTGCACTAAGAATCAAATTATGGCAGTGAATTAGTACAGCTGGGTCCCTGTACATCATCTGAGCTGGTTTGTTTGGCTGTCTGTGAATGTGTTCTTCCACATTAGCTGCACCTGGTATGTAGAAGATCCACTCAAATATAAATACTATAATTTATGGATCTGCTTCCTTTCACTCTGTTGTACACGGGGTCCTTTTCTTGGGTCTCACTGCATCCTGTGCTTTTATGGTTTGTACACAGAACTGCATTGGTGGCAATCCTTCCTTCATTCCATCACAATCAGCTCAGAACTCCGGCTTGGAACATTTCACTTCTTGGCAGACGCACAAGGGTAAATGGTTTGATATGAGATAAGACTTCCTGCTAACGAAATGAACTGGTCCTAGCACCCTTTTGCTACATAACATTATCCTTATTGAACTTTCTCAAAAATACCATTAAACTATAATGGGTTAATTCAATATTTTATAGCATTTGAAAACAGGCATATAAAAAATATGTCTTTGAAAACGGCTTATGGCAGCCATAACTTACACCGCTCTCTGATGAACAATTTCTTCACTGTAGCATGTTTAATACTAACCAAGACCATTAGGGCCAATACACAATATTTTTGCACCTGTACATGTGAAACAAGGTAATGCTGTCTCAATAGCAACACTGAATGGGGCATGGTGCAGATTAATGATGGGTGAATCTGACTCTTTTCACTTTGCCGAAAATTTGCAATACTGCAAAAAAGTTGCCAAATGCATTGAAGTCATTAGGCATTTCTCAGGCAACATTTTTAAAAACAACACAACATCTTTCAAACCGTGCAACATTTTTAACTAAACATTAGAGTCTATGGGCGTTTTTCGCTGCAAAATGTGGCAAAATATTTAGCTCATCCCTAGTGCAGAGTATGCATGTTTTTTTTTTTTACATTATGAATCTTGCCCCATTTTTGAAAATCAGCCTACCAGTCTTCTCTCTAAATTACCCCTTCACTATAAAATAAAATCTATATTCCTAGAGCTTTGTGAGATTTTGTCTCCATGTTTTCTATTTTGATAAAGATTGATGGTCAAAATATTCCATAGTCCATAATCTTTAGGTGAAGACTTCAAGGGGAACCAAGTCATCTGACAAGGCTCTAGCCTTACTGAAATTAGATATACTAATTTAGCACAGCTTGAGCAGTTGGGGTTGAAAAAGGCGTGGAATGTCCACAGTCCAGACACAAAATTACTGCTGACACTTAGGTGGGTGCCCAAAGCATGAACCACTGTTCACTTTGCCACCCACCACTCGTGCAACCATTATGGCCAATATGCAGGAAATGCATACTATGAGCTCAGTGTTCCCTTATCATCAAATTCTGGGGACCACTGCATGCTGAATTCACCAGTGAATGTTCTAATAGACCCAGTTTGCTGGCACTACAAAGCAATGTCAACAGCCTTCTAGCTGTGTTTATATGTCTGTTTTAACAGTAGGAGGAAATGCCAAATAAAAACCATTACACCGTAAAAATAATGTTTAACTAAATCTATTGAGTGACAGAAAAGTGAACAGCACTGTTTAACCTTTTGCAGGAAGAAAAAAAACTACTTCACAAAAATCCAACAGGAGGCATGGGGCAGGCATGTGGCCCTACAGATGATTTTTATGACTCCCAGACTGATCCTGAACTAAATTAAATCATTGCAGCATCTGGCTGCAAAAATGTGCATGTAAAGATAATTGGCCCAGTACATGGAAGAAGCAGGACTTCTCAGAATGCCTAGTAACTATCCCACTAATGGTGTTTGTTTGCTACATGTTAATATAAAGATAAGAACAGCACAATATTTGGAACCTCTGTGCTTCCATTTGTTTAAATGTGCACCCCCAATTAATTCAAGGCTCTTAAAAATATCTAAGTACTGGAGTTTCCTTTTATGTATTATTGTCTTTTCTGCACTATAATTATAAGTATTTATAATTTGTATCAGTATTTCATGATGTTATTACATCACTAGATCTAATTAGTCCAATACGATATGGTATCGGGGGAAACTGCTAGTCATCTGTGGGTATAGAAAGGATGTGACCATGGATTAAATCACATATTCCACATGATGTGTTCCCACTGTATAAATAGAGTGTTTTACAGGTGAGCAATTATACTATCGGTTTCAGTAATTACAAATAGCAACGCAGCCCCCTGGAAGGGGTGGCTTAATCATGGCCTTTTAATGACTATTATTAAGTTTGGTGTTTGGCTGATTAAATAAAGAGCTGTTGTCGGTAGGGGTGACCACCTCAGCTCCCACTGAGCCACATGTACTGCTAGGAAGTGTTTGAAGAGGTTTAAACAATAACATGTGCCCTAAAAATCTTTAGGATTGTGTAGAAAAGACTAAAAGAAGGAATGCTAAATGGGACACACAGGGTGCATACCTCCCAACATTTTGGAAGTAAAAAGAGGGACAAAAAAAAAATTTTTCCGCACGTAACGCAGCAATTTTTTGACAACACCCCTTTCTGTTGCCACACCCCCTAATTACCATGTTTGTTTTACAAAATTTGGTACGTTATGAAAGTTTGAAAATATTTCTCCTTATCTAAACTGTGTTTTTGTGTCTCAAAATTGTTACAAAGTATCTTATTTGCACCTGTTAGCTGTTCTCTGCTCTCTGCTAAAAGCCAATTAAGTGAGAAACTTTCTTTTTCTGGCTGTTCAGTGCAGAGAAAATAGGGACTTTCCAGTACAAATGAGGGACTGCGGTTGAGCTGTCAAAAGAGGGACTGTCCCTCCGAAAAAGGGACAGTTGGGAGGTATGAGGGTGTACTGTAGAACATTAACATCCAGCTTGTTGCTCTCCAGATGAACTACAGGGTCCAGCATCAGCCTTCACGTCTCTAGTGTATAGTCAAATACAATATAAACTTTCACATAAATATTAGAATCTCACTAGAGAAAGGTGAAACACCTTTCAGATGATTAGATAAATGTCAGTACCAATGCCACACAAAAAAATTGTTTGGCCCTTGTATGTTTTAATTCTTTAGAGTATCTCAGCCCTATGTAAAGCTCTTCCCTTTTCCAAGATGGCTTACTGTGACTGGTTGCTTCAGAACCGACTCTCGGGCCAGCATAATATACATCTATGTGTATTCTGAGCTACAGAGCTGAATGGCCAATAGAATGCCTCAGCTTGACAATAGCTTGGGTGCATAGCCATAAAAAGTGTTTTTGCACCAATGAATTGGTGATGGAACCCTGCCTGGATAATATTAGTCTGAGAAGTCTGTGGGTGAGAATCCTATAATAAAAGTGAGGCCGTCTCAGAACTGATTGGTTTTCCCTGTCTAATGTGAAAGAACTCTTGGTGAAACAAATATAGCAGAAAATGGAAAGGCCACAAACACTGGTACACACATAAATGCCAGGTGCCATGCCATTGCTAATATCATGAGTAGTTCACAACTGAATAAGCATTGAAATGAAAAAAAATTGCAGCTGTGTTGAGGCATCAGATTGCATTAAAGCCATTGCAAAGTATAGATTTAGATTTCCAGAAAGTTCAATGAGCATAGCATTGGCCAACACTATATACAGCACACAAGCACTACACCTAACACGTCTGCTGCAGCTCTTATTAAATTCAGCATCCTGCAATGATTGCATTTTATAAAATACTTTAGGGGAATTTTCAGTGTGTTTTTTGTGTAAAAAAAGAAAACACATTTTTAGCATCTGCAACCCTGCAACTCCAATAACACCTAAAAATGAAGATTAAACTTTTAGTTGATGACTTTTGTTATTTTTTATTGCTTTATTTTATCATCCTTCGTGTGTGTTTGGTGAGTCTCATTCAATTTAGTACTGAAAGCTTGTTTCGGCTATGCCATTGGGACCCTATGCTATAACTAACCTTAATTATTTCTATATCTTATTTGTTGTTTCAATTCAAGGACCAAGAAACAATACTGAACCATTGAGTTCATTGGTGCATTCAGTTGTGCAGACAGTATCCAGGGCACCATGTTGTCTGGCACCTGAGGCCAATTGAGGTTTCTTCCCCTGATACCACTAGTTACACCATTGTTGGTGACATATTAGATACATTGCCTAAGGCATCCTCGACAGAAGCTACATTAATTTTAACATTCACTTATGGTCATGCTATGGTCTATTGTATTTTGTATGAACTTTCTCAAATTTGTTTTTGCTTTGATTGTATCTACAAGAGACTTTTTGTAATATTTGTATATACATGCTTTGATACAATGTTTTTTTTGTAGCCTATAACTAAGTGTCTTAGACACGAAACGCATCAGGCATGAGTGTTTCATACAAAAAAAACAAACGGTTTTTTTTATTCAACATTTATCTGATCCATGGTGGACCTATTTGAGTGCCTTGCTCCAACACTTTGTTTCCTTATTTATGGTTTATCCACTCCCTTGAGCTGAGGGCCTGGGGCAAGAGCACCTGGGCCACCTATCCTATTTGGTGAGTTCATCAACTTGTGAGGTTTGATGGTTATACAAATGTGCATGCTTATCCTTTGCCATTCTTCTGTTAAGATGGTTATAATATAAAGATGTTAGATTCAATACATAATCTTACCTCTTCTGGTCGACTCAAAACATGACCCTCTGGTCCAGTAATTCCCAATTCTAACATTCTGTTTTGCTCCTAGAACAAAAAAAATCCAGTACAGGTATTGTTAAAAGATGCCTTCAGCCACTGTATTTATACCAGGTGTAGTAACCCTTAGCAAACCAATCAAATGTTTCCTTGGTAAACTAGTACCTAATGTGTGTTCTTGTCTGATTTTTTCAAGAGTTCTCCACCCAAGATCATTAAAATTCCAAACAACTTTCAATATAGCATACCTTCATTAAAAATGTTTCAGTGGTTTTTAAGTTCTATATGTAAGTACAATGGAAACCCAGTGTTTGTTTATCCTATTATATTCTCTGGTCTGACTATTAAATCGGTAACAGCAGTCAGATGGCAACGTTGCTTCAGGAGTCACAACCAGGAGTGCAGACACCAAAAAAATTAAAAATGAAGACCAACAGCAAACTATCTTAGAATGTCATTAAAAATGGAATGCAACATGAATATTCGAATTTCAAATATATAGCTCTAATTATTTCCTTATCTGCCTCTGCTAACAATTATCAGACTGTCTACACCAGGACTGATATTCCAGAGGTCGGTGATTCTTCTCCCACTAACTGCTGTACACACCATGCTTGACAAATAATTATGAACATTCTAGAAGATTTCTTTTCTCTTGAGTTTTTGGATGCCTTACTCACTGACTTCATAATGCTTGCACTCGCATTCTTGACCTCTCTAACATTTTGTATCAATTAGCAAGGACTCTGGAATATGAGCCAAGACCTGCAGTTCAGAGGTTTGCACAGGACTGCGGTTACGTTTCTGTTGACACTAAAGCAACTCAGCCAAAAGACACTCCTTTCATCCGTGCTGTTGCTCATTATGGAAATATTATTTGAGCAGCTCATAGCTAGAGATGTCGCGAACTGTTCGCCGGCGAACTTGTTCGCGCGAACATCGGGTGTTCGCGCTCGCCGGAAGTTCGCGAACGTCGCGCGACGTTCGCCATTTTGGGTTCGCCATTGTTGGCGCTTTTTTTTGCCCTCTCACCCCAGACCAGCAGGTACATGGCAGCCAATCAGGAAGCTCTCCCCTGGACCACTCCCCTTCCCTATAAAAACCGAAGCCCTGCAGCGTTTTTTCACTCTGCCTGTGTGTGCTGAAGAGATAGTGTAGGGAGAGAGCTGCTGCCTGTTAGTGATTTCAGGGACAGTTGAAAGTTTGCTGGCTAGTAATCGTTTTGATACTGCTCTGTTATTGGAGGGACAGAAGTCTGCAGGGGTTTGAGGGACATTTAAGCTTAGGTAGCTTTGCTGGCTAGTAATCTACCTTCTACTGCAGTGCTCTGTATGTAGCTGCAGTGGGCAGCTGTCCTGCTTCTGATCTCATCTGCTGACTGCTGCAATAACAGTAGTCCTTGTAAGGACTGCTTTTATTTATTTTTTTGTTGTTTTACTACTACTACTACTACTACTACTATAAGAGCCCAGTGCTATTAGTCTAGCAGTGTTGGGGAGTGGGACTGGTGTGCTAATCTGCTGCTCCTAGTAGTTCAGCAGCACCAACTTTAATTTTTTTTTTTAATATTCATTTTTTTTTATTTTACTTTTTTTATTTTACTACCGCTGTAGTAGTGTATAAGTTGACCTTTTAGGCATTATTTGCCCTGTAGGCATTATTTGCACACTGTTTTCTTCAACCCGCCATCGAGCTGTGTGACCTTGTTCACATTCTGTCTAAATATCCATAATATTACCGTCTCCAGAAAAAACACCGGAGTCACTTTTTTCAAGCAGCCATAATATATTTTACGTAATCCGTATCCACCGCTGTAGTAGTGTATACGTTGGCCTTGTAGGCATTATTTGCACACTGTTTTCTTCAACCCGCCATCGAGCTGTGTGACCTTGTTCCCATTCTGTCTAAATATCCATAATATTACCGTCTCCAGAAAAAACACCGGAGTCACTTTTTTCAAGCAGCATTCATATATTTTACGTAATCCGTATCCACCGCTGTAGTAGTGTATACGTTGGCCTTGTAGGCATTATTTGCACACTGTTTTCTTCAACCCGCCATCGAGCTGTGTGACCTTGTTCCCATTCTGTCTAAATATCCATAATATTACCGTCTCCAGAAAAAACACCGGAGTCACTTTTTTCAAGCAGCATTCATATATTTTACGTAATCCGTATCCACCGCTGTAGTAGTGTATACGTTGGCCTTGTAGGCATTATTTGCACACTGTTTTCTTCAACCCGCCATCGAGCTGTGTGACCTTGTTCCCATTCTGTCTAAATATCCATAATATTACCGTCTCCAGAAAAAACACCGGAGTCACTTTTTTCAAGCAGCATTCATATATTTTACGTAATCCGTATCCACCGCTGTAGTAGTGTATACGTTGGCCTTGTAGGCATTATTTGCACAGTGTTTTCTTCAACCCGCCATCGAGCTGTGTGAGCTTGTTCACATTTTGTCTAAATATTGATAATATTATCGTCTCTAGAAAAACCACTTGAGTTACTTTTTTTCAAGCAGCATTCATATATTTTACGTAATCCGTATCCACCGCTGTAGTAGTGTATACGTTGACCTTGTAGGCATTATTTGCACACTGTTTTCTTCAACCCGCCATCGAGCTGTGTGAGCTTGTTCACATTTTGTCTAAATATTGATAATATTATCGTCTCTAGAAAAACCACTTGAGTTACTTTTTTTCAAGCAGCATTCATATATTTTACGTAATCCGTATCCACCGCTGTAGTAGTGTATACGTTGACCTTGTAGGCATTATTTGCACACTGTTTTCTTCAACCCGCCATCGAGCTGTGTGAGCTTGTTCACATTTTGTCTAAATATTGATAATATTATCGTCTCTAGAAAAACCACTTGAGTTACTTTTTTTCAAGCAGCATTCATATATTTTACGTAATCCGTATCCACCGCTGTAGTAGTGTATACGTTGACCTTGTAGGCATTATTTGCACACTGTTTTCTTCAACCCGCCATCGAGCTGTGTGAGCTTGTTCACATTTTGTCTAAATATTGATAATATTATCGTCTCTAGAAAAACCACTTGAGTTACTTTTTTTCAAGCAGCATTCATATATTTTACGTAATCCGTATCCACCGCTGTAGTAGTGTATACGTTGACCTTGTAGGCATTATTTGCACAGTGTTTTCTTCAACCCGCCATCGAGCTGTGTGAGCTTGTTCACATTTTGTCTAAATATTGATAATATTATCGTCTCTAGAAAAACCACTTGAGTTACTTTTTTTCAAGCAGCATTCATATATTTTACGTAATCCGTATCCACCGCTGTAGTAGTGTATACGTTGACCTTGTAGGCATTATTTACACACTGTTTTCTTCAACCCGCCATCGAGCTGTGTGAGCTTGTTCACATTTTGTCTAAATATTGATAATATTATCGTCTCTAGAAAAACCACTTGAGTTACTTTTTTTCAAGCAGCATTCATATATTTTACGTAATCCGTATCCACCGCTGTAGTAGTGTATACGTTGACCTTGTAGGCATTATTTGCACACTGTTTTCTTCAACCCGCCATCGAGCTGTGTGACCTTGTTCACATTTTGTCTAAATATTGATAATATTATCGTCTCTAGAAAAACCACTTGAGTTACTTTTTTTCAAGCAGCATTCATATATTTTACGTAATCCGTATCCACCGCTGTAGTAGTGTATACGTTGACTTTGTAGGCATTATTTGCACAGTGTTTTCTTCAACCCGCCATCTAGCTGTGTGTATTATCGTTTCCAGAAAAACCAACTGAGTTTTTGTTGTTGTTGTTGTTTTTTTAAAAATAATGCCAGGCAAAGGCAGGCCGCCACGCAGAGGCCGTGCTAGGGGCCGTGCTGCTATGCAATCCTGTGGCCCTAGCAAATTTCCCAGTTTTAAAAAGCCAATGACCCTGAACTCCCAAAATGCTGAAGAGGTAGTTGACTGGCTTACACAGCACACCCCATCCTCTACCGTTTCTAACTTTACCACAACATCCTCCTCATCCTCCACTGCTATGGCCACCCCACGTAACACTTCCTCCACCACCGGTGCCCCTTCTTCACTGGGGTCAGAGGAGTTATTTTCCAATGAGTTTCTTGAACTGAGTAATGCGCAACCATTATTGCCAGAAGAAGATGAAGGAGATGAGGACCTTACACCAGATTTAATTCTGGCAGAGAACACGATAGAGATGGACATAATGAGTGATGAGGAGGAGGTCCCCGCTGCTGCTTCCTTCTGTGATGTGTCAGAAGAAATTGATGCATCTGAGGAGAATGATGATGAGGAGATTGATGTTTTGTGGGTGCCTAGTAGAAGAGAGCAAGAGGAGGGTAGTTCAGATGGAGAGACGGAGAGTCAGAGAGGCAGTAGGAGAATAAGACTTAGAAGAAGCAGGGAGGACAGCCCGCAGGGATCAGCAGGGCAACAACATGTATCGGCACCTGTGTTCAGCCGGCCAACGCACCCGCCATTGCCGCCAATACCGCCAACTCCGCCAACTTCTACTGTTACCGCCAGATCGCACACTTCCAAAAAGTCAGCAGTGTGGGATTTTTTTAATGTGTGTGCCTCTGACAAAAGCATTGTAATTTGCAATGAGTGCAGTCAGAAACTGAGCCTTGGTAAGCCCAACAGCCACATAGGTACAACTTCTATGCGAAGGCACATGAGCGGCAAGCACAAAGCACTTTGGGAGCAACACCTCAAAGGCAACAGGCAAACTAAAAGCCACACTCCTTCTGGTCCAGCATCTTACTGCTCTACCTCTGCTCTCCTTGACCCGTCTGAACCACCCTCCACTCCGCCTTCCACCTTGACCACCTGTTCCCATTCCCAGTCATCTGCCACCAGCCAAGTTTCTGTGAAGGCCATGTTTGAGCGTAAGAAGCCAATGTCTGACTGTCACCCCCTTGCCCGGCGTCTGACAGCTGGCTTGTCTGCACTCTTAGCCCGCCAGCTTTTACCATACCAGCTGGTGGACTCTGAGGCCTTCCGCAAATTTGTAGCAATTGGGACACCGCAGTGGAAGGTACCCAGCCGCAATTTTTTTTCTAAAAAGGGAATACCACACCTGTACCAACATGTGCAGAGCCAAGTTACCGCATCTCTGTCACTTAGTGTTGGGCCAAAGGTCCATATGACTACTGACGCATGGTCCTCCAAGCATGGTCAGGGCAGGTATGTCACCTACACTGCCCACTGGGTGAACTTGGTAATGGCTGGGAAGCAGGGAATGGGTAGCTCAACAACAACAGTGGAGTTGGTGTCACCGCCACGGATTGCACGCGGTTCTGCCACCACCTCTACTCCTCCATCGCTCTCTACCTCGTCTTCTTCTTCTTCTTACTCTGCTGCTGGGTCCTCCTTCTCCTCCTCCACACCTGTGCACCCCCAGCTCCCCCTAGGCTATTCGACGTGCCAGGTACGCCGTTGTCACGCTGTCTTGGGGATGACGTGCCTGGAAAGCAAAAACCATACCGGATCTGTACTCCTGTCATCTCTGCAGTCACAGGCCGATCGGTGGCTGACCCCACACCAACTGCAGATCGGAAAAGTGGTGTGTGACAATGGAAGCAATCTGTTGGCAGCGTTGAGACTAGGCAATTTAACACATGTGCCCTGCATGGCACATGTGTTAAATTTAATAGTCCAACGTTTTGTCTCCAAGTACCCAGGATTCCAGGACGTTCTCACCCAGTCCAGAAAGGTGTCGGCCCATTTCAGACGTTCCTACACAGCCATGGCACGCCTTGCTGACATTCAGCAGCGCTACAACATGCCAGTCAGGCGTTTGATTTCTGACAGCCAGACTCGCTGGAATTCAACGCTCCTTATGTTGGAACGTCTGCTGCAACAACAAAGGGCCGTCAACGAGTACCTTTTTGAACTGGGTGGTAGGACTGGATCTGCACAGCTGGGGATTTTTTTCCCCCGTTACTGGGTGCTTATGCGCGATGCCTGCAGGCTCATGCGACCTTTTGAAGAGGTGACAAATATGGTCAGTCGCACCGAAGGCACCATCAGCGACCTAATACCCTTCGCTTTCTTCCTGGAGCGTGCCGTGCGACGAGTGACAGATGAGGCTGTAGACCAGCGTGACGAGGAGCTGGAAGTGCACGATTTCTGGTCGGAATCACCAGAACGAACCCAGGCACCTGCTGCAACGCAGGGAGAGGTGCCAGAAGTGGAGTCAGAGGAGGAAGGTGGCTTTGTGGAGGAGGAGGAGGAGGACCAACAGGAGCAGGCTTCCCAGGGGGCTAGTGGTGACCTTTTGGGGACCCCTGGTCTTGTACGTGGCTGGGGGGAGGAGACCGTGGATGATGCAGTCCTTGATAATGAGGAAGCGGAGATGGATAGCTCTGCATCCAACCTTGTGAGAATGGGGTCTTTCATGCTGTCATGCCTGTTGAAGGACCCCCGTATCAAGAGGCTTAAGGAGAAGGACCTGTACTGGGTCGCAACGCTACTAGACCCTCGGTACAAGCATAAAGTGTCAGAAATGTTACCAACATACCACAAGTCCGAAAAGATGCGGCATTTACAAACCAGCCTGCAAAACATGTTGTACAATGCTTTTAAGGGTGATGTCACTTCAGGAACTCATCAACATTCCAGGGGCAGAGGTGCCAGTAATCCTGCCACGAGCACACCTGCAAGGACAAAGCCCTTTGGCCAGTCTGTAACGTCAGACATGCAAATGTTTTTCTGTCCAAGGCAGCGCCACAACCCTTCTGGATCCACCCTCAAAGAACGCCTCGACCGGCAGGTAGCGGACTACCTGGCATTAACTGCAGATATCGACACTCTGAGGAGCGATGAACCCCTGGACTACTGGGTGCGCAGGCTTGATCTGTGGCCAGAGCTGTCACAATTTGCCATGAACCTCTTGTCTTGCCCAGCCTCAAGTGTGCTCTCAGAAAGGACCTTCAGTGCAGCAGGAGGGATTGTAACTGAGAAGAGAACTCGCCTAGGTCACAAAAGTGTCGATTACCTGACCTTTATTAAAATGAATGAGGGGTGGATCTCGGAGGGTTACTGCACGCCGGAAGACTTGTTCTGACTTCTATGCAGCTGTCCTTCTCTTCAAGCCTCATGACTCCACACACAGCTGTCCTTTAGCGTCCTCCTCCTCCCTCCGCCACCGTTACAAACTAGGGTGCAAACCCTACTGGTTTAATTTTTTCTGGCCTCTGTGCTTCAGTGGCTGCAACCAAAAAAACTGGGCAAACAATGTCTACAAGGTCAACGTATGGCAAAAAATGACTATTTTCAGCATTTATATGGCATATTTTTTCTGGCAACTGTGCTTCAGTGGCTGCGTCCAAAAAAATGCATATTTTCTGCATTTATATGGCATAATTTTTCTGGCAACTGTGCTTCAGTGGCTGCGACCAAAAAAATGCATATTTTCTGCATTTATATGGCATAATTTTTCTGGCCTCTGTGCTTCAGTGGCTGCAACCAAAAAAATTTATATTTTCAGCATTTATATGGCATAATTTTTCTGGCCTCTGTGCTTCAGTGGCTGCAACCAAAAAAATTTATATTTTCAGCATTTATATGGCATAATTTTTCTGGCAACTGTGCTTCAGTGGCTGCGACCAAAAAAATTACTATTTTCAGCATTTATATGGCATATTTTTTCTGGCCTCTGTGCTTCAGTGGCTGCGGCCAAAAAAACTGGGCAAACAATGCCTACAAGGTCAACGACGTTGACCTTGTAGGCATTGTTTGCCCAGTTTTTTTGGCCGCAGCCACTGAAGCACAGAGGCCAGAAAAAATATGCCATATAAATGCTGAAAATAGTAATTTTTTGCCATACGTTGACTCAACGTATATGGCAAAAAATGACTATTTTCAGCATTTATATGGCATATTTTTTCTGGCAACTGTGCTTCAGTGGCTGCGACCAAAAAAATGCATATTTTCTGCATTTATATGGCATAATTTTTCTGGCCTCTGTGCTTCAGTGGCTGCAACCAAAAAAATTTATATTTTCAGCATTTATATGGCATAATTATTCTGGCAACTGTGCTTCAGTGGCTGCGACCAAAAAAATGCATATTTTCTGCATTTATATGGCATAATTTTTCTGGCCTCTGTGCTTCAGTGGCTGCAACCAAAAAAATTTATATTTTCAGCATTTATATGGCATAATTTTTCTGGCAACTGTGCTTCAGTGGCTGCGTCCAAAAAAACTGGGCAAACAATGTCTACAAGGTCAACGTATGGCGAAAAATTACTATTTTCAGCATTTATATGGCATATTTTTTCTGGCAACTGTGCTTCAGTGGCTGCGTCCAAAAAAACTGGGCAAACAATGCCTACAAGGTCAACGTATGGCAGTTGTTTAAAGAGAACAGTAGATTACTAGCCAGCAAAGCTACCTAAGCTAAAATGTCCCTCAAATCCCTGCAGACTTCTGTCCCTCCAATACAGAGCAGTATCAAGCAGATTACTAGCCAGCAAGCTTACTATCATCTGTCCCTGAAATCACTAACAGCTCTCCCCCTACACTATCTCTTCCAAGCACACACAGGCAGATTTTTCAGATACATTTTTGCCCTTGATCCCCCTCTGGCATGCCACTGTCCAGGTCGTTGCACCCTTTAAACAACTTTAAAATCATTTTTCTGGCCAGAAATGTCTTTTCTAGATGTTAAAGTTCGCCTTCCCATTGAAGTCTATGGGGTTCGCGAACCGTTCGCGAACCGCTCGCATTTTTGCGCAAGTTCGCGAATATGTTCGCGAACTTTTTTTCCGACGTTCGCTACATCCCTACTCATAGCTGTACTTTCAACGAGTCTGCAGCTGGTACTGTACAATAATTAGTCATTAACTGAAATGAATATTTAGTTGACTTGAAAAGTCATTACACCCATTAAAATACCATCAGTGTTTATATATTTATTTATAAATTATCATGGTTGCCCCTGTCAGTCAGCTAAACTGCAGGAAAAGGCAACCCCTTCATTATAATGCACCAAACACAGAAGGTTATTGGTTGGCATGGCAGAAGTTCCTTGTGGTACTCAACCATGTTTAGTCATAGAGCAGGTTGATATTTCAGGTTGTTTGGTGTGTTAAACTGGAGTGAAGCAACTGCTTCCCACTGACTGTCAGCAAAGCTCTAGAATCAGGGAGCACTGTAAAAAGTGGGGTCTCACTGGAGACAGCCTCACAAACAGGAGGGGGAGGAGTGGTCAGAATTTGGGATGGAGCGTGGCTGGGGATTAGTCGCAGATAACCACTGACCAGGGGTGTGAACATGGGGAAACATTTTCTATTTTATTGGGGCTCCATTGTACTTGTTGACCAACATTTTTATGCCATTAGTTCTTTACTTCAGTGTGTCATCTTCAGCATCAGACTGGGGGCGTCTCGGCTGGCGCATCAGTGGCCCGACCCCCCCCACACCACACTACTCACACGGACCTCCAACCCCCTCCCACCCACACGGGCTCCCAACCCACCCTCCATCACCCACACGGCCCCCAGACTCCCCCTCTGCCACCCACATGGGCCCCGCCACAAATTGCCCTCTGCACTCGGGCCCCCGACACAAATCCCCTGCGCGCTAGGGCCCCCACCACAAATCCCCCTGAACACTCTGTTCCCCTTTTCCCCCACTAGCGTGTACCTTCTTCAACGCACGTTATTTCTTCATGCGGTGGGGGGGAGGTCAGGAAGGGAGCTGGTCTGGGCTGGCGGGGCCCACGAAGGCTGACAAATATATGGACTCATTCCATTTAAATTTAATGTTTGCAAAATTGCATTTCAGCTTTAAGATTATTGAAAACAAAATTCAGTCCAAGTTTCTAAATAACACCAGCCTCTTACCTGGGCAATGATATCCCCATTCTCAGCATGGACCTGAGCAATGGCACCGAGGCCTCCCAGGAAAGTGAAGATTTCATATAACTAGTATAAAAACACACAAGATACCATGTTAGAAACCACTCCTTCCAGAAAAACCATCATCCTTTTCCCTACTATAGTAAAATATATTGTGCTGCCACATATTGCACTCTTAAATCCTGTTCTTCTCAAACTTGATGTTCAGTTTGGCTGCAATATGACCGCAGTGACACTTCTGGATTTATACAATATAAAAGAAGCAGCGCAAAGCTTACAGATACTTCTTACAGATATGCCTAAAAGAAGGGGAAAAAGTTCACTCTGTTTGGATTTCTGCCCAGAAAGGAAGGAAATAGAAATTGACTTTACCTCAGTGTTTGACATCTGATACATATCTTTATAGGCCATATAAACCATGAAGGAGTTAACACCTGCAAAACAGAGTAAAAATGGAAATTCAGGAATGCTGTTTCCTTTAGAAGAGAGACAAGTGATAATTACTGCACACAGTTGGAATGAAAGGAGTTGGCTACTGAAGCTAAACATATAGGGGAGTTTTGGGGAGGTCAGTCCAGCATTTATTTAGTAGGAAACAGTGTTTGGCGAAAGCTCAGCTGAGTTAAAAAAAAAAGGTATCCTGGTTTCGCAAGTGAGACTCTTATAAATGAGGCAAAATGTCCCCTTTAACCAGGCTAAAAATAACACATACTAAATAACACATAATAATAAAACTCATTTTCACCTACTTAAGAGTTATATTCTAGCAAAGGGCTGGGATTATTGGCAAAAGAAAAACAGGTTCACTCTCTCCAAAACAAGTATTGCTAGGAGAGGCTCTCGATACAATATGATATTTGGCAGGAGGTCCCAACAGGATGTAGGTTATAAATGTTCCTATAAAACAGTAGTGGAATGGCTTGAACTGTCATCAGCATTGATGAAGTGACAACAACCTTTTTATTTTTGCCCCATGAGCCCTACAGTACAACTTTGACTTTCTGTCCATTATTATTCTATTATTATTATTATTTTACACTTTCTAATTTCTTAAATCCCTAATAACAACTGGCACCAGGTATAATTTTTACTAATAGAATAACATCCATATACCTGTCGAACAGGAAAAATACAAAAGAAACTGAAGGAAACTCCAGTCGAAACCATTTTTTTGCCCGTGAAAGTAAATGCAATTTTCTAATACAAGTAAAGGATCTATTATCAGTAAACTCATTATCCAGAAAGCTCTGAAAAATTATTTCCTTTTTATCTGTAATAATAAGACAGACTTGATCCCAACTAAAATATAATTGATCTTTATCAAAGGAAAAACAATCCTAGTGGGTTTATTTAATGTTCAAATTATTTTTTAGTAGACGTAAGATATGGAGACCCACATTATGGAAAGACCCTTAAATCCGTAAAACCCAGGTCCCAAGCATTATGGACCCATACCTGTATATTTATATACATTTTTTAAAAAAAAAAATGTAAATGTTTGTTTCAAAAAAGTTGGTTTCCAAAAAATGCCCAGTGATGCCCCGGCCAAAATGCCTTGGGTAGAACACTGCTCAAAACTCAGAGGAGCATACTAATCCATTATTTACTTATTATTTAAACATATATTGGGTTTAAAGTGTAACAGTGCCCAAGTATGCAGTGCATACTGTATACACATAAATACAATACAATCTAGCACTAAAGCTTGACAGAACACTAAAAACATACCTTTCTGCTTGACAAGTGTCTCCACTTCTTGCTTTACACTGTCACTCCAATGAGTGATATCGACATGAAGCGAGTAGTCACAGCATGTTTTCCCATCGGCCCATTCTCTCCATTTTTCTAAGGCTTCAGTCAGGCTGGCTTCTGGCTCTGGGATCACATGGTCAACTGGAAAACATCACATGAGGTGAAGCAAGAACCAGAAATTAGTTTTTGGGAGATATATATATATATGGCTAGATCAGCTGGACAATAAATATTGGATATAATGCATACCTCCCAACATTTGAAAATTTAAAAAAGGGACAAAAACTTCTGCTGCGCTATACCCATTTTGTGGCCACACCCCCTAAATACCTCATCCATTTTACAAAAATTGGCAGGTTATGGACACATTTCTATGGGGTTTTAGGGCCATGTTTTATGTATTATTACAGTTTTGCTAATGAAGGTGAAATGCCCTTTAAGCTGCAAATCTCAGTTCGCCCTAGAGACCTGCTTATCTTAAATAGTTAAAATTGAAGCTTTGCTTTTCTTAAATTTTTACAAATGTGTCTAAGTGCAGGTGCTGAGTGTTTTGGGCTCTCTGTCAAAAAGCCTATTATTAGATTAAGTTTTAGAAACATTGTGGGGGTTATTTTCTAAAATCTGAATTGATCTCATATTTTATTTAAAAAAACACACCCAAACTCCCATGCTTGATTTAATCTTATTTATTCATAAAATAACCTGAATTGATCAGGTTATAGTGGAAAAACTCAATAAATTCGAGGGAAAACCCAAATCGCTAAAATTTGTCTGCCTTTTTTCTGAATGTCTTTATGTTTTTGAGTTTTTGACCGAAAACCCTGAAATAGTCAGATTTTCGGGCTAAACCCAGCGCAGACCTTGAAAATTTTAAATTGAGACAGGTGCCTCTCCCATTGACTTATACAGGACCTCGACAGGTCTGAGATGGCGGATTTGCGGATTTGGGCTTTTTGCAGTATTGGGGTGTAATAAAAAAGCCCAACCAGATCAATTCAAGGTTTAGTAAATAACCTCCTGTATGTTTTCTCTAGAAATGTGGGACATTTCAGTAACAATCCAGGACTGTGGGCTGAGATGTCAAAATCAGGACTGTTCCACAAAAAATGGGACAGTTGAAAGGTATGTACACCCTCTTATATATTATAAATCACTGTGGAGTAAGGTCATGTGTGATTACAAATTATAATATGATGCCAATAATAAGTACATATGTTTATTCATGACTAGTATATGTAAATCGATGCCTATTATTGTTTTGCAACAGGATTCCTAATCACCAGGTATAAAAATATCAGGTATAAAATTATAGAACAAAATATTGTTTGTGCAGTCCTGCCAGTGCAAATCTCCCAAGTACACTTACCTATCATGGTGGTTCCCCCAGCAAGAGCTGCCTTTGTACCCTGGAAGAAATCATCCACAGTTGTCATTCCTCTGTAGGGCATCTGTAAGTGGGTGTGCACATCTATGCCTCCAGGTATAACCATTTTCCCATTGGCCTCAATGGTTTTCACTCCACCGGGAACAATTAAGTTGTCTCCAATCTGCCTGAAATGTCAACAGAGGTGTCAGTGACCCAAAGAAAGGTATCATTGAATAATGGGGTATCAGCTTTGGTGTGGCCCGATGTGGGATGGCTAAAAAAAAATAATTATCAGCAACAATTGATTCATGTATACCAAGACCTTATTGTCAAATCCAAGTCACGGGACATGACTTTGAGTTGTTGGTGACCTTCTGCTCTACAGGGACTCTTGTCTTGCAAACACTTTCTTTAACTTATTAGTTAGAAGCCATTTTGTTAAATTGTCCCTATTTCCAAATTTGTTACTTCGGCAGTAAGGATGGCATAGGGACAACTTTATAAGGTAAACTACCCTTTAACAGCAAGATTTGGGGCAATACACGTTTACAAAATGTGCTATGTAAAGACTAAACCCCAGGACTGCAGATATATTTTAAAAAACCGATCAATGTTTCCATTTACATCCTATAAAAAGGTATTAGAAAATATTATTGAAACAGATGCAGTCTGAATCTGTTGTTTCTGCTGTTCTCTTGAAACAATCCAGAAGAACTCTTCTTTTTCAGCCAATTTCCCTCAAGGCCTTGCATGCTTCTTCGCAGCTCTATAATGTAGCTGGCTTCTGTTGTACATTTTTTCAGTATTCCAAACCAGCAGGGCAGAGAATAGCAATGGACAGATACTGCTAATAGCAATTACATTTGCAAATAACTTTACAATGACAACTTTCATTAGACAATATTTTTACAACTCCCTTTACTGTACCCAAGACCAATTTCAATAAATGACAAGAAATTCATCAGCAAAACTGGCAGAGTTTGATGGAAAAGGACATAGTGTTTGCACTCTGTTTTTCTTCCCTCTTTCATCTCAATATCACTTTGACTTTACAGTGTTTTCTACCGAAGCCTTCATCCTTTGGTCCACTTGGAAATTTTCAGCCAGCAGCTAGATGCAGGACAGTTAGTTGGATGAGATGAGAATTCACTTGTGACCCTTTACAACTATATATATTTTTATTTTCAGCTTCCAGAATATGAAGTCCAAAAAAGAAAGGGGCTTTTTACATCCCTTGGAATAATGTGGCTTCAGTTGAAAACTTCTGTTCCAATCAGGTCTAGCACTGGAAAACACCAGTTCAGTTCAGCTGCTAAGCTGTCCTTGGCTGTTCGTATTATGGATCATACCCATGTCCTATAGTCAGGTTTATGGTGCATTGAGTTGAGGAATATTTTCAACATTTGGATTATGGGCAAAATAAACTGGCTGAGCTTAACCTTCCATAAAGGTTTTCTTCTTTTCAATCGTTTATTTCTCCAGTTAATAACTGTATTTTGATTCGATTGTGTAAGCTATAAGGAGTAACATAGTAAAAGTCACAAAGTTTGTACCCACGGCAACCAGTCAACATGGCAGATGCCTTGTCTGTCAGTGCCACAGAACACAGGGCATCAAGTGTGATTAGCCTTAGCCCAGAACCTGGAAAGGGCAGACATAGGTCAATGGAGAGCTGTTAACTAACAGATATGACATATGTTTCCCAGATAGTAGATAACTGAAGCTCTTTATTAAAAAGGAAGTTCTTTTGGCCTGAGTTTAAAGTAAGAAAGGTGGTGTTTGATATGTGTTGGGTGTAAGGAATTTCAGATAAGAGACAAGAGAAAGGTATAAGATGAAAGAACTGGAATGGTGGGAGAACATGATCAAGGGCCCCTTTGTTCAAATGTAAACTACTCTCTAGGTTTTATTAAACAAACTGTATGATGTCCCCTTTATAATCTTGGGCCCGGATGGGGGGTTGCAACTGTAGCGGAGGGCCTGTTGGAGACTGTGGCAGAGGCAGGGCGCCCGGAGGGTGGGTGAGGCCCCTGTGGAGGAAGCCTCAAGAGCCTCTTCCAGTTCGACTCTGTGCAAGACTCATCCACTCATTAGTTACGTTTCTCTCTGCACTGGGACCTGTTATCCAGAATGCTCAGGACCTGGGGTTTTCCAGATAAGAGATCTTTCTGTAATTTGGATATCCATACATTAAGTCTACTAAAAAATAATTTAAACATTAATTAAACCCAATAGGATTCAAAAAGGGTTAATCGTGTCTTAGTTGGGATCAAGTACAAATAACTGTTTTATAATTACAGAGAAAAACTAAATAATTCAATAAAATGTGAATTATTTGATTAAAATTGAGTCTATGGGAGATGGCCTTCCTGTAATTCAGACCTTTCTGGATAATGGGTTTCTAGATAATGGATCAAATTGTTAAGTGTGGCCTGCACAACTTTTCCTCCACACCATACCTGTACAACAATAGCCCGTTAATGAGTCTATGACAGCAGGACATTATTTATAGCCATAAGACATATGGAATATACATATATTCAGTACACAGGAAGCTAACAATGGGATGGTGGCTGAACAGGCTGAATGTGCCTGGGTTGAATGTCTCCAGTAAAAACTATTTTAAAACATGAAACAGCATTAGCATCAAAAATAGGGTATAAATGCAAATGAGTCAAGTTACCCAGATAAGGCAAAAAGTTCAAAGCACTTGCTCATACTTGTCTACTTTTACATTACTGCTGTTTAGTACTATGTCCATATATCTGTGTTTTTGCCCATTAAAGACGTTACACATACAGAAACATATTGTATATAATATCTAAGGTGTAATATAGGTGTTCAACACACTGTAACTGACTGTCAGGCTGTTCTTCTAGAACAGTAAATAAACAAGATCCCAAAATGTCACCTACCTACCATACCTATCCTTCAGGCTTGGTTCCACCCATTGGTCATTCATTTTGTTCCCCCAAACCCCCACAGTTTAATAACCTTTTTATGAATATTTCCCACATAACAGAGCTTTTCTATGGTTCCCCATAACAACAACAACTAATGAAGCCCAAAAAGGATTAAAAAAAACAGTCTTTGCTGCAAACCCCGTGATTTTTGTATATCAAGGGGTCAAAACTATATTGGCAAAATACCTTGAAATAACAATGTTTTTGGAATTTCTACTCATCAGATTTTGCAATCTAACATGTAATCCAATAACACAGGAATAATATTATAGAAAATATATTTGTATTGAACCTTTATAACACTCACTTGATAAGGCCATCTTCCATGTAAATATCAGCATAGAAAGACTGGTCATCATTCACTATCCGGCCTCCTTTGATTAAAAGTCGGTCGCTCTGTAGAAACAAATACAACATCATTACTTAATTTAATTTTCCAAATACTTTGCAATCTTACATAAATTAGTCTTGAAAATGATGCATACACACAGTGTGAGTGTGTTTATATAAGAAATATCCATTTCAATCAAAATATGAAATTTCCTGCAAGCAAGTGTATGTATATACCAAGGAAGGGGGTGGAACTCTAATCACAGTCAGTGCTCTCTTGTTTTCAAAAGTTGTATGTTGAATTGATTTCACATTTGCTAATCCAAAGTAAAACCAATGGTGATAATGGAAGATCAAGAATGGGTTCTACCAAGCCCCATATTGTAAGGAAGGAGTTTATTTCACAAGCAAAGGAAACCTACCATGTTGATCACAAAAGATTAAAAAGCCACGTTCAATTTGTGATTAACAGTTCCAAAACAGCCAAACCCTAAACTGCAAACTGTTGGCTTTGTTTATAAATTAAGCCAGAAGTTTGTTTGCCATACTGGAAGTAATAAGGACAATGCATTATAATAGCTAAGGAACAAAATGTAAAACAAAAGATTTTCACAGTCACTGGATAGGTTTGGTTACTCAATGGGTGTGAATATAACAGGTTGGAGAAGGTTTAAAAAGGCCTGGTTACTAGGGAGAGACTGAAAGAGGTAATTATTATACAGAATAAACCCTGTCTATTGTCTTCTATCCTACATTGCACTAAAGGTTTGCCCAGGTTTCAGGTTATTTCATAGACAACGTAAATATGTCACACCTATTCTATATATCCCCGGAAATGTTCACAGCCATAACTGTGATATGACTGCTTCCAATTACCCTCAAACATCTCAGACCCTCAGTCTCATCAAAGTTGAGGCTAGATCCCTGATAACATTGAGAATATCTCAGAAAGAGTTCTTCATTTTATGAAAACAGGAAACACAAAAGGCCAAAAAAGTTTTGTGGATTTATTTCCCCCATGTCTGGTATCAAGTTAAAGGCTGACAGATGGCTATGTGTAAATCCTTAACATTAATAATCTCAAGCCCCTATCTCAATTATCCCTCTGCTTAACTACCATTCCATTTCCTGCGGCACTACACTATAAACTCAACTCATGGAAACATGCCATTTTTTCTATAATTCAATCCTTTTCCCCTTACAGTGCATGATCTAATCACATTCTACATACTGTCTTAATGGCTAATTAAAACACTATACTAAACAAAGGAAATGGTGGGGCAGCAAGATCAGATTTACAGTGCTTTCAGCTTCATGTAAGGAAAATGCATCAATGCCACTAACAACATCTCATTTATTTCTTCCAATTACTTCTAGTCACTCAATGACCTAGCACCAAAAGCATGCCCCTAGGTAAAATTTCAGTTACCTCAATTTATTACGGAGTGGGAAAATCAAAACCAAATGGGTCTTCTTTTTTTAGATAAATTATAGTTTAGCTTTAAAGCCCATCAATCAAATATGTAACACACATCTGTAGATAAGTGGCATCATAATCATGGCCCTCAAGGCAATAAACAACCACAGCAACCGACTAACATTTTTATCCTTTTATTCAACTCAGCAGGTAGTATTTGCTGGGCACTGTTTAAAGGAGAAGGAAAGTCTTCTTCCACATGGGGGTGCCAAATGTTAGGCACCCCCAAGTCATTATATTTACTTACCTGAAACCCCAGGCCAGTGCTCCTATCAGCAGAAAACTGCACTAGCCCAGGGTTATTCCCGCAAGCACCACCAAACCATCCTCTTCCGGCTTCTTCTTTTTGCGGCTGCACAGTAGAGTGAAAAGTTGTGCGTCTGCCCCAGGAAATTTGAAGAAAGAAGAAGCCTGAAGAGGATCACTCTGTTGCGCTCGCTGGAATAACCCTGGGCCGGTGCAATTTTCTGCTGATAGGAGCACCGGCCCTGGGTTTGAGGTAAGTAAATATAATCACTTGGGGGTGCCACCAAGTGGAATAAGACTTTCCTTCTCCTTTAATGGTTGACATCTGACTGGTTGCTATGGGTTGAACAAACTTTGCACCCTTTATTACCCTGATTCTTCAGCCACAAAGGACTATCATTTCTTTCAAAGGTCTCGGCCAATGTAGCACAAGAGAATTGGACTGTCAAAATAGCATTAGAACAGGCAAGACAGAATGCCTAGACTTCTGCTATAGTCCAATTTTAGATAACAGAGATACAGAAAGTGTGCACATATAAACAATAGCAGCTGCCGTTTCAGAAAACAAAATGGCCCCCACTATATTGTGAAGTACAAAACAAACTGACACGCCACCAATTTTACTATTTTATGAAAAGCAAAAGTCCCCAATTTGCTGTCTTGCAAAGTACTGAGGCTCCCCACCATCTGGGTTGTATAAAGAACATCTGGTGCAAACCCTGCATTACTAAGTTTGCTAGCTGAACTTGTTTTTTGTGCACACACACACACACACATACACACACACAACAGACAGAGAATTTCTTTCCACAGATTTCAGCTACATTATGACTCAGGGCCCTGGGAAAACACTTGAACGATTGCCAGAAGATCACATAATTACAAATGTAAAAAAAGTTTTTTAAGCACTGCATCTCTCTCTGCATCCCATGTGCAGAGTAAGAAACAAAATGACACCTTAAATAAACATGATGCTGTCGTTGTCTTGTGTGTAATAAAAGGCACATGGGGGAAGGTAGCAGTAACCCATAGAAACCAATAAGATGTTTGCTTTTAAGCAGGTAACCAGTAAAAGCTACCTGCTGATTGGTTATTATGGGGTCCTGCTCCTGGGTAAACTTACATAAACCCCTTAAAAATTTTACTGCAGTTGCAAGATGACAGTCATAGTTTTGTCACATGTAGTGCTGCTTTTTGTTGAAACCCAATAACATCACTTCTTTTTACTAGGGATGACCAAATCCACTATTTAGGATTCAGTCAAATCCTGAATTCTTTGTGAAAAATTCGGGCAAATACTGAACTTTTACATATGTAAATTAAGGGAAACGAGGGGTGTAGAGAGTAAAAAAGCTTTAAATAATTTCCTTGTTTGTGTGATGAAAGGTCACATGATTTTTTGGATTTGGATTTGGTTCAGCCAGGCACTTGGATTCCCTGAAAAGGCAGAATCTTGGCTGAATCCAGAACCAAATCCTGAATTTGGTGCATCCCTACTGCTTACAAATCTACTATAATATAAAAATGAATATAGGCAAGGTCATAATATGTAGAATCATATACCATTAATGGTTTGTTTGACAAGTTCATCTGCATTCAACCACTTTCCACTGCAATGGGCCAAAACAATGCAGATGTAAAGCCTCTTTTGGCTCAAATGTATACAAACTGGGCCAAATCTATGGCTTCCTGTGACCAAGGCTGAGGGATAAAGTATTAAATCTGCCCATATGGCCAATATATTCCTGTACCTGAAGTTTATAGTCTTATATATTGTAATCTTACTGTGATGGAAGCCATTTAATAATGGTAATATATGGACAGATTGTTTCTGGTGGCGCTATAGAATCTGATATAGAAACACAATCACGTGCACACCCGAGCCCTATGAAGTGGTAGACCCGGTGCTCGGACCCTAGGAAGTCGGCACTTCCACAATACGACAGGAACGAAGAAAACAGGTACCGGCACACAGGTGCAATTCAAGTAGGGGACTTAACCCTTACGTGTTTATTAAGTCGACACAATAAACACGTAAGGGTTAAGTCCCCTACTTGAATTGCACCTGTGTGCCGGTACCTGTTTTCTTCGTTGCTATAGAATCTGAATCATCTATGATTTTGTAATGAACCATTTCTACGCATCAAGTTTTCTTAAATTATTGAGGATAGTAATCGTCCCTATTAACTATGTTATTGGTAAGGAGGTTTTATATTCCAGTTCAAGGCTGTGTAATAAAGCTTGAATTCACAACAAGAGCGCTGTGAAAAAATGAAAGGATACGGAAATTGATCTGGAAAGTAGAAACATATGGAAGATATGGGGGAGATATAAAAATATGGAAGAAATAAAGGAAGGTGAAAGGTATATAATATAGGAGAGACGAAGCAGGAGTTTGATATGGAAAATATGAGGTGCAGAACTCAGTAAGAGCTGTGGAAAATAGTTGTACATAAAAAGACACAACATTTGCTACATTTCCTGTCCTTGGGAATAACTGTGCAAGCCAAACGTTTTCCATTGCTTACAGGTGCACACAATGACAGTTTGAATTCACAGGAATGTTACAAAACATATTTTATGGTCTCCCATTTCAACCATGTTTTAAGCTTTGCCAATGTATTCCTTGGAAAAACATCAAACACTGTACTGACTGGACCTTCGAATATTAAGGGCAAATACAGCCCAGAATAAAAATAGCATTGTTTAGCTAGAGTTACAGAATTGGGGTGCTATACTGATTCTCACAGCCAGCAGCCCTTTGTGTCAAATTAAAGACCACATTGAAACCCAAACTTTTAACTGTTGGGATACACTTGTGCAGCCATTCCCTTTCAAACTTTAATAGGCGCAATACATAGTGAAATGTTGAATACTTGATTTGCATGCACTCTACCAGGCTGGCAGCATACTGCTTATGTGATAGACAGACTCTGTCACATTCTATATCTATCTATTATCTTTCTATGTTTCTAATGCACAAGTTATCAAGCTGTGGGGCAAGCACCCTAGGGGACCCAAAGTAGTAGCTGGAAAGGAAAGCAGCTTAAAGTACCAGTAGGGTAGGTTTGTTGAGAATATTTATTTGATCTTATTATAGTCTCTTGGAGACTGTTCTTGGATGCTCATGGATGTCTATTGAAGTGGGATTTGGGTTAGAGAACTAGCCGGCAGTTCGCTTGCATGCAAATCTGCGGCAAAGATCATTTATGAAGGGAGGGTGGGGGTCTCGGCTGCATTGTCTGCAACCTGGCCCCCACGGTGTGTAGTTAAGTTACTGTGCCATACCTCATTATATATGTATGTGTCTTAGCTTTCAGGCACAACTACAATAGGAAGGGGTGAAATTTCCTCATGCAACTGCACATGTTTTATTTCATTATTTCTTTATCCCTATAAACAATTGTTGCTTTCACCCCCATAGACTTAATACACAAATTACTTAAGCAATTGATTTGGATTCTGTGCAGCCTGTTTGCAGTCCAGCACTAATCATGATACTTCTGGAAAACAAAATAATAATAATAATAATAAAGCTGCTTTTTATGTCTTTGATGTTTTGGCAAACCACCCAATTAATGAATTCCTTTACATAAAACCCTTGATAGCAGGCCAACGTTCTTAGGGCGAGTGGGCTGAGCGCAGTCTAAGGAGATAAGTGTCCTTTCTGAAAAAAAATTCAAACTCCACATGTGATTTAGATGATTGTCAGTGGACAGAGAATTTATGTTGGACATATGTGCCAGAATGAGTAGTAGCAAATAAAAGGGCTTTTATTTTTAAAACACGTGGTGCGTGGTTCACCACAGAACTCAATCACTTTTGCTTTGAATCATGTGGCTCTTGAGTCTCGAGTTTATCTGCAAATCTTTTTCTCCATTCATTATCAGATGTATATATGAAGCCAGTGGATACAATACAATAATATTTTGTTTACAGGGATAACATAAGGGCCAAACCATGCCTTGAACAAAGATTACTCCTTCACATTAGTCCCTTTCCCTGTGGAGCTTTGAATGGAATTTCGCTACCACAACAAACATATTTAACTTTTAATTTTTGTATAAGGATACTACCCTACCAAAACCTGAGAATCTGGAAATATATCTATGCTGAATTTATGTCATTTTCAACCCAAAGTTTCAATGCAATTTCTGCTTATGTCCCTTTATGAACTCTTCCCCATATATGTATGTATATTATATGTTCTACACATGTATAAAATATAAGGGCAGATTTACCAAGGGATCGAATGGTAAATTCGAATTTTCTAGTTTTTTTTTTTTGGTCAAAACTCACAATTTCGAGTTTAAAACCACCAACTCCAATTAGAATTTGAAATTCGAATCCGAGATTTATCATCCCCCTATCCTGGAAGTAACTCAAATACGATAGGGTCGCCATTCGAATTTTAGACATTTGAGTTTTTTCTTAAATAAAATACAATTCGAGTTTCGAGGTCATTCGAGTTCATTCGAGGTAAAAAGAACTCTAACATTTGACTTTTGATAAATCAGCCCCATAATATACATACATATATAGGGATGCTTTTGTATTTTTCCCTTGCTTTGGATCAAGCTATGAAATAGGCTGAATTTGCAATTATGTCAATTTCAAGACAAAGTTTCAATACAATTTCTGCCTATGTCCCTTTACTGAACTCTTCTCTCTCTTATTATATACCGTCCGTCAACCACAGGGAAGGCAAGCAAGTCTGTGCGACTGCCATTTAAAATTTTATTTTATAACCGCAACTTTGTTTACTGCTATTTAATTGTGAATGGTAGGTATACATTTACATAGTATAACCCATTTATTACAGTGGGACTTGCAGAAGGTTGGATGAGGCAGAAGACTGCCTACTAGGTGAGACAGACAATGCTCATGTCACTGGATTGTGCCATTAAACTTAATGTTCCCGATAAATGATCACACAGATGCTTGGAAGGAACTCTCGTAAGAGGAAACCATTTAGGAAATTATAGTTCTGAATTAAAACAAATTAGGAAGATGCAAAACAGCATAATCAAGTCACAAATCTTGTTTAACAGCTTACAATTATCTACTGACAACATTTTCATGCAGGCAGAAAATTTGCAGCTTTTCCAGCTGAATTTATTATTTTTAGCCAGTGGGTTAGTCGCAGGGATGCCAACATCATTCCAGTCAATGTCGAAAGATAACAGCAGGTATCTTATTGTTTTTGTCATGGCTCATTTTCTATCCCTATGCAGTTTCTACATTATGTAGTCACATTAGATTGTGATCACCTCGTAATGACAGCGAGGGGAACCTATAATCCTTGCCAACCTAGATCCTTTTGGGCGCAATAAGGGACTAGTCAGTTCTTTATATATGTATATATTCTATAAATAGCATTTAAACTACGGTAACAGTTGGAATGTTTAATATCTGCATGTTCTCTTGGTCCTAAGGCCTAAAAATATCCCAGTATTTACCCAGTTAATGCATGGCGGCTCTGCAAATTAAACTGAACTGAATAAGATAGTGGACTAATCCTGGAATTGTATTTAAATTGCATTGAATTGTAATATCACCAAATGTGCCTAAACTGTCTCTAAAATGGCATATATAATTATCAATGTTATAAAAGCACTGACATTATTTCTAAAGGGGTTGCATAAAAATGTCCTACTGCCTGAAAGGCTGGACCGAAGACTTAACAACCCTTATTTCAGATCTTAAAAAAAAAAACATGACTTCATATCTATTTTGGGATTGGAATTTCCATAGCCAGTCCTAAATATGTTCGACATGGATCCAGATGCAGGCCAGGAAAAATGAGTGCTTCTTAGTAAATGGATTAGCAATGGCGGAGTTCACTAATACATTCACTCACTACAGCAGAGGAGTACAATGCACATACTGTGTTAGGAGCCAAACCTCATTTGTACGTTGAATGGCCAATGGGCTGAAAGCCAGAAAATCTTGTGAACGCAATACTTAATAAGTAAATCAACATAACAAATGTTACCATAAATTCCCTCACCTGGCAACACATTCCTGGCCACTGCTCTTCTACATAAACATTGCCAGGATAGTTCCTAAATTCCTGAGTCCAGCTACCTAGCTATCATCCCTGGTAGACAACCAACTGCAAAATTCACTTCTTTGCTATCCATCAAGGAATCCAGCTCAAAGCAAGTATTCCCTGGAACCCCATATACAGTAACTACAGCCATCTTTAACAACTGTCATGCAAAATCTTTCACATGGCATCCAGGGATCCCTATACCAGGAACATGTCAGCATTTCTTACACGCTACATAGAACTTCCCAACTCATTTCCACCCAGTGCTGAGAAATGGCTGTAATTTCCATGTCATATAAATATTTATAATCCTTCATTGCATCTAAGCTTATCACTGCTATAAAACTGCAAGTTTGTCTAGACACAGGAATCACATAATTGCATGTACAAGATAACTATATAAATTCTATATATTAAAAAATATTGTAGGGACATGTAGCTTGCTTTGATTGTAACAGGTGTATTTTCCCATGGAAGCTACTCTATCCCTCATATGTGAAAAAAAGACACTAAGGGGATATTTACTAAACCTCGGTTTTTTTCTGGTCAAGTTTTTTTTGGGTGAAAAACTCAAATTTTTAGAAGTAAACAAAAATTCTAATTCATTATACTTGAAGCTGATAAAAGGCTGAATCTGAAAATCCTCCATCTCAAACCTGCCAAGGTCATGAAAAAGTCAATGGCAGATGCCCCTTTCACAATTTGAAGATATCGCGATCTACACTGGGGCTTACAGGCGATAACCCGAAAAAATCAAGAGGGCGGAAAACTCATACTTTATAGTTTTTGCTCGATTTTTTCGATTTTTATTTTTCCAGCACTGGATTTTTTAGGTTATTTTGTTAATAAAATAGTTAAAAATCATGGATGGGAGTTTGGTCGAGCATGGCTTAATTAAAAGATGAGATAGATTCAAGTTTTAGTAAATAACCCCCTAAGTTTCCCCAGGATCAGTAGCCCAATAAGGTATTTGCTTTTAAACAGGTGACCTGTAAATGCAACCTGCTGATTGGTTGCTATAGGTTACTGAACCTGGGCAAACTTAGTGCCTTTTGCTACATCACCCTCAATAAATCATAGAAAATGGCAATATAAGCTGCAAAGTCTAGAAATCTAGATCAAGCTAGGAGGCAATGATCTAGCACTGTGATCAGCATTTCAATATGCAGCATATATACAGGTATAGGGTCTATTATAAAGAATGTTTTGGATCACCAAATAGTTGAAACGTTAAATAAGCCCAATAGGATTGGTGGCTGTTCTGGAATCTCTGCCAAAAGCCTAATAAGTTAGAAACTTTGTATCTTTTTCTGGCTGTTCAGTGCATCTGAAAGAAAGTTGGGATTTTTCAGTAACAATGCGGGACTGCGGGTTCAGCTGTCAAAAGCAGGACTGTCCCGTTCAAAATGGGACAGTTGGGAGGTATGTGTAAAGTATATATAACTTTAAGTGTTTCCCCTCTTTCCCCTAATTGTGATAAACAAAGATTCACCTTCTGTAAAGCACATTATACTGTGTATGCGCTTTAATATACCTGGTGCCTAAAAAGTCTCGCTACTGGGTTAATATACATTAGTATCCATGCTAACAATGAGCTATATTCTGTCTGCCAGTCGGGCATGATGTGATGCAGACATACTGTGACTTTTATGTCCAACATTTAGTTCCTTCCTGTTATGACGTAGCTTCTAAGCAATATAAAAAGATAAGAAAGTCAATATTAGAATAGGCCCAGCTGTGTTTAAGTAATGTCAGAAGCTATACTATATCATCATATATCATAAATCAAGTTGTAAATGTGTTTATTTATTAATAGGTTCCCATAATTGGAACAGTAGAAACTGTAAGCCAATGCAATAGTTCCACAACTACTTCTCATGGACAATGCAGGCTTTCAGGACATCATAAATACTAAAGCAACTGTTACTCCCTTCCTATATGTGATGCAAATTGGTACTGTATTCCTTTAACAGTTTACATATTTTGGTATTCTAAATAAAGAAGCATTTGCATATAGTTATACACAAAATGATGAAGCCCTGTTGTTTCAGTATGCTATAGGATAATAAACTGAAATGAGACAGCACTCCCATGTGAATATTTTTAGTTGGCAATACATAACAGCTGTAACTTTTAGGGGCCCATTTATTAAACCTCTAATTTATCTGGTTGAGGTTTTAAAGGGGAAAATTCTAATTTTTCGTGAAAAAAAAAACCCTTGAATTTTAGAGATTTATTACACCCCAAAGCTGCTAAAAATACACGCCATTTCCAACCTGTTGAGTTTGTGTAGAAGTCAATGGCAGATGTCCCTGAAGTTGCTTCTTGACATTGTGATCTGTACTGGATAATCCGATAAAATCAGGGTTTTCATCTGATAATCCGAAAAAGTAGAGATTTCTGAGCATCAGTCGTATGATACAAATTGACGATTGATTTTGTTGAGATGTTTTTTCGCTCTGACTTTTTCAAGAAAAATGATTGATAATTAGGTCAATTTGTGGAAAGGAATTTGGTCGAACACTGCTGCCATCCTAATTGTGCATATTTGAGGATACAGGTATGTGAAACCTGTTATCCAGAACGCTCTGGATTACAGAATGGCCCATAGACTCCATTTTATCCAAATAATCCAGATTTTTACAAATGATTTCCTTTTTCTCTGTAATAATAAAACAGTATCTTGTACCTTATCCAAACTAAGATATAATGAATCCTTATTGGAAGCAAAACCAGCCTATTGGGTGTATTAAATATTTATATGTTTTTCTAGTAGACTTAAGGTATGAAGATCCAAATTACGGAAAGATCTGTTATCCGGAAACCCCCATACCTCCCATACCTGTACTATGAATATGCCTAACTCATGGGGACTTCCACAGTACTGTAGGGGACAAAAATGTTCTCTGTTTATGCTGAATCCTGAAAAATTACCATAAAGTATATTTATGCACCAAAGGCTTACAGCGCAATGGAAGGGATTGAGTACAACCCTAAGCAGGGAAAGCAAGTAGTTACTATTTACTTAATGTTTTCTCTTAAGCACATTACAGGCTAATTTATATATCATATTAAGTGATAAATATCCCAAAGTGACAGTTTAATATCAAGTCTGAAGCTTACTGTAAGCATATAAATTTACAATTTGTTAAACGTGAGTCATAATAACGCTAATTGCTACCTCTTAAAAGTACAGCATCATGCTGCTCCACCCTGCTACATCTTCCCAAATATAACTGGATACTAAGAGACTGGGTGAAATACAGATCACTGTTAAAAAACTCACTATACTGAAACAGCATTTGGGAGTATACCCTATACCTATGCTGTAAGTCTCCTATGCAATTGGATGAAAATCCCATTGCATGTACCACAACCTGCGTTTAATATCCAGAATTCATCAGCTAGGCTGACCTGATAGGGAATTGAAGCCTGTCTTTGCTTGTATGACTAATTAGGTTTTCTTTTTATTTATCCTATATGCCTGCTGGTCTACTGGTGCTCACCTTCTAAGCTGCAGGTCTAGGGGATTCCAGAAAACTATAGGTAATTATTTATTAAATGTACTTTTAAAATACTGGTATAGGAGATAACCTTGCCTCAAGCAAGGCCTCAGACCATATGTATGTATAACGAAAACATATATGATTGCACAGCAACTCGCTTGCATGTTAAATGGCAATGCACTATAAGCTATCATTTATATGCAAATATACAAAACTGTAGTGGATGTTTAATAAATCTTTTTCATGTTTTTTTTTCTTACAGTTATTTAGATAGTAATTGGGTTACTTCTGAGCTTCCTAATCAAAGGTTTTTTCCAGCTGCTCTAATTGGCTCTTCTAATTCACTTGCTCTAATTGGCTGATTCCAACATGAGTCAGCAATTTGCAATGCCCTGCTCACAAATGGTCGGGTTGTCTGCAGAAGGGACAATGTAAAGCACACTAATAATCCATCCACTATCCATCCACTATAATAGGATTCTTGTTGAAGGAATTCCAGTTCTCCTCTTGTAAGGATCCAAGCAGGTATAATAGAAATACATACACCATGTCCCAATTATGAAACGCAATCCTTTCCTTTGTTATGGTGTTATACATAGAATATTGAGACTGGTGCTATACTAGGCCCTATTTCTGGTGAATCAGATTATATGCCTCACCATGACCTGTAGGGTAGAGGCTAATTACCCTTCTAATTTTCTGAGACAAAAGAGTATGACTATTTAGACCTGGCCAAGCCCTGTTACAACCTCGATCATCTGATTTTCAAGGGGACCGGTCACCCAAATAAATTATTCAAAATCCTATTTTACCACGTTAGTCTAGCAAAATGAACTTTAATTACTTTATATAAATTATTTGAATCTTGTTTTCTTCAGTCTGGGAATTCATAATTATAGCAAGCAGACAGGAGCCATTTTGTAGACACTGTTATTAAGACAAGCCTTGCATCATCTCAGAATCTTGTTTGTGCACCAGAATGAGGGATCCGATGTCCATCCCAATGCCCTGGCTACACAATGGTGTAGAGAACAGGGGTGAAGAGAATAGGGGTGAAGAGAAAGGGGTGAAGAGAACGGGGGTGAAGAGAACGGGGGAATGTGGGGAGGGCAGTGACATCTAGGAAGTGCTGAATAGAAAGTGAAAGTAATTGCCTGCCCCGACTCTATGCCTAAGGCATAGAGGAGGGGCAGACAATATTTGATTGACAGCTGAGGTTTTTAAATGAGCTTACAACAGCTATGAATGCTTTAATAAAAAAATCGAAATTGGATTTCATGTTTAATTTGAAAAGGACTTTTATTATACAGATTTTTGTGTCTGGGTGACAGGTCCACTTTAAGGGGTTGTTCACTCTTAAAATTACTTTTAGTATGCTGAAGAGAGTGCTATTCTGAGACAACTTGCAATTGGCCTTCAGGTTTTACTATTTATGAGCATTATAAGTTTGTAGTGCATTTAAAATCAAGTCCCCCAGTAAGTCCATTGTGCACTTACCCTTAGCTCAGGAGCTCTAGTGAGAAAGCTGGGAGCTTTTAAGCCAACGAGTGCTGTATTTAAATGATTTAGCTGTTCAGCAGCTCTCTTGTTTTGAAATATTAGCAGTTATCTGGTTACTAGGGCCAAGATTACCCTAGCAACCCGGAAGTGGATTGAATGAGACAATGGAATATGACTAGGGTAGGGTTTGAATGGAATGAAGTAAGTAATAAAAAGCAACAATAATAATAAAATTGAAGTCTCACAGAGCAATAGGTTTTTGGCTGTTGGGGTTATTGACCCCCCCTCCCGCCCTATTTGAAAGCTGAAAAAAGTCAGAAGAGGAAGACAAATAATTAAAAAACTATAAAAATGGAAAATGAAGACCAATTGCAAAGTTGCTACAAATCAGTTGTTATATTTAATCCATGCCCACATTTGGTAAATCCTGCCCCTTTCCTGGTCTACAAACTGGGACAGTCCAACCTGAATAAGGGCAGTCAGGAGGTAGGAAAATAAGAAATGTTAAAGCACTAGCAGGCTCTAGGAACACAGTTTAAGAAACTGAAATTAATTTATCCGGCAGGAAACTGGGGAATTTGCAATGCAGCCGCTCGGCTTTTCAGCACGGAGCCCCCTAGACAGGAGGAGGGGAGGAGCCTTCTTTGCTCCTCACCAGATGAGTTGCCATGGTAACTTCTCTGTATTTAGCACTTACTGATGCTCTCAACAGGCATCTTGTGAACGGACCTATAATAATATATGTGCACAATTATGCCGTTTTTTTAATATGATCATTTTAGCTAGATATTTATATATATTTATATTCTGAACGTTTTATGTAGCTGGATGAAAAAGGAAAGGGTGCATTAGACAGCTTCCAACTACCATGAGCTGAATGTGCCTGGTAGGGTGTGGCACGTAAGATGCACCTTTTAGAAACATGATTTCTCAGCAACTATAACGCCTTCAAATTAACAGCAAATGGATTCCTATCTCCCATGGGACAAAGCACAAAGGATAAGGGATGGTACTACTCAAAACATATAAAGAAAAAGATAATATTTTTTTTATTATTCAATGAAATTGTAACATAAGAAAGGCATTGCTACTGTATTTTTTTATTTTTATAAATATTACATATATATTTAATAAAAACCTAAAAATGGGATTCTTCATTTTGTTACCACCTATGTAATATATTAATTATAGTACAGTAAAATGCAGAGGCTACTAAAAGGGCTTTTTTCTATAGGTCTGTGATTCATATGTACAATAGGAAATGAGCAGTTGCTACACCTTGGAAGCCTCATTTTTCATATAAGTAGCCAGAGCATGCCACATCTCATGCCAACCTTATGTGACTATTTATGGCTAAGGCTGTTTGCTTAATAGTCTATAGCCCCGTATTATGCATTCCTGCCATAAACTGCTGACTTAAATATTATTTGTTTATTTATTTTTTTCTAAAATGCCTAGGATTTGTTCTGTCATGATGCCAGCGTCACCTGCCTTTCTAAGATTAGGAGGGTGTATTTGGCAGCCTAATATAAATGCTTCTGAGGAAATCTAATCAACGTGCCTTGTACATACCCTGCCCTCTCTAATACATGAATGAAAAGGCAGCTTTAATTACTTATCCAATGGAAGCCGGTAACAACATAGTGCGTTTCTTTCCTGCACAGTACCACTAAGCCACAGCATGCATAGAGATGGAATTGGGGAGCAGGGCTTTGGGGGTGCAGCTGTACTGCAGACAAGGATTCAGTACATGTTTGGAGTTTTAATGAGCAGTATCTCCATATCTCTGCATGAAGCAGATCGATGGAGGTGCATGTATTTCCCCGCCTGCATTAATCCCACTATGAGTAATTTTTATTTCATGGGGATTCATGAAATACTATTGGGACACACACACACACACACACACACACACACACACACACACACACACACATATATATATATATATATATATATATATATATATATATATATATATATATATATATATATATATATATATATATATAAGATTAATGAATGTTCCCTCCACCTCCGAAAGAAAAAAAAAATTGAATAAAAGGCAATGATAATCTGCTAAATGGAGAGCCTGATAAATAGAAAAATATAATCCCATTGTGGACCAGGCAGTAAATCAGTGCCCCCCCCCCTTCTCAGCCCATGTTCCCTTTGTCTGATGTGCAGAGATGGAGTAGCCTCCTGCTCCACTCCCTGTGCATCCCCCCACCCTACAAAAGGTCTAATTAAATTCAGCAGAGACAAAGCCCAGCTGCACATCTTGCATGTGACAATAAAGGGCAGGCCTGCCAGGGGGCATGAAGGTTCTAGGCCTGCAGAGCATCGTCTTGCCCCTGTGATAAATCTCTGTCTACGCCCGGGGTATCAGCAGAAGAAGAGGAGAGTGGAAAAAGCCTCATCCCTAGCAGAAATGAAATGAAATGCAGCCCTGTGTTTCCTTGGGTGGTGCATGGAGGACCAGCCCCCTTGTAGATCTGTCATGTTTTAGTAGAGCCAGGGCAAGCCCAGTTCTAACACTGAGTGCCTATACCCTGCACAGCCCGACACTAGCCACAGGACAGGGCACTAGACAGAGAGCAGCCAGTAATAAGCCCACCAACCCCATCCACAAGCCTTATAATAAAGCATTGCACCTGCTGATGCCTTCAGCTCTGTGTCCTGGAATCCCAGTGTGTGTGTGTGTATGTGTGTGTATGTGTGAGTGTGTGTCTCTCTCTTTCTCTGCAGGACCACAATTCCCAGTATCCCCAGCAGCTCATTCTTAGCAACTCGGCGATTAAAGAAAATAAAAGACCGATTTCACCTACTCCTCTTAAATCCCTATAAATCTGGGCTAAAGAGACGGTAAAAGGCAACGGTCTCGCCCTTGTAAAGGTGCCAGACAGAATTTCTGAGACAGGGCAGAAAAAGAAAACAAAAATCGTGCGTAATAAGCTTGAGGCTGCGACAAATCGCACTGCTACACAAACCCGCTAATCTCCCGTGTCATTCTGTGAGAGGGCAGCGCTAGTATTGCGATGTGAAATAGCTGCCTCCCCGCATAGAAAGGATGGGGACTTACTGTTATCCTCGGAATGTTCTTCTTCCCCTGGTAAGACATGTTCTCTCTCGCCAATGTTCCTTTGCTTCCTCTGGATCTGCTTCCCCCGACTGATTTACAGCAGATCAGGTAGAGGGAGTTTATTTTTGTTCTTTAGCTGCCTGTAGACAATAGTAAATCCCTTATTGCAGTGCCAGCTGGGACTGTGAAAACAGAAGAGTGAGAGCTGATCGGAGCTCCTCCCTCACCAATCTCCAGCCACTTGCCTCACCCACTTTCCTGCTCTGCGTCCGCACTTCGCGTGTGCGCTCACCAGGGGGCGCTGTGTAGCCGACAGCCCAGCATTGAGCGCCATGCTACGTGTTGCACTGGATTACGTCTCATAAGGAAAGGATCCTTGGCTTTCTGGCCAGCGCTCATTGATAAGAAATACAGTGTTACATTGCAACATTCACATCCTGTGTCCAAGCCTCCTAACCCTTTTGTCACTGAATAGCTACAATGAAAATAAAAATACAAGATGTTATCTTTCACCCTGTGCAACTGTTGCAGATAGATGCATGTCATTGTTCTTGCACTCCAATCAGGCATTTACAATACAAGCACTTCTAACTGAAGCATCATGCTGATTTCTTGCTGTGCTGCATTTAAAATAGCAAACAGGTGCTTGTGCTCCTTGCTTCAATGGCCTGCTATGCCCAAAGCATGATACAATAATTGGGTAACCTTGCTTTTTCCAGAACTCATTAGTTAATAGTGCTGTGCCAGCAGAATTCTGCACTGAAATACGTTTCTCAAAAGGCAGATTTTTTTTATATTTAATTATGAAAACTGGCATGGGGCTAGACATACTGTCAGTTTCCCAGGTGCCTCGAGTCATGTGACTTGTGCTCTGATAAACTTCAGTCACTCTTTCCTGCTGTACTGTAATTGGAGTGATATCACCCCCCTTCCTTTTCCCTCCCCCCAGCAGCCTAACAACTGAACAATGGGAAGGTAACCAGCAGTGTCTGACTGGGATGCCAGGGGGCTACCAGAAAACTACTACTACAGAAGTCCATAGGCCCACTTTCCAAACTATTATTCCTCCTTTCCTTAACCTTTTTATTCTCCTAGTCTTTTATCTACTTACTATATTCTTCTTATATCTACTTATATTCTTCGTATATCTACTTCCTATATTCTTCCATTATTAAGCATTTTCCCCATAAAGAAATAGGTAATGACATGAAATAGGCTAAATGGTTAGAAGCAAGAGGGCCCACTGACACCTGGGCCCACATGGAGTTTTCCTGGTATCCCTGTGGGCCAGTCCGACACTGGTAACCAGATAGCAGCTCCCTTACACAAGATAACAGCTGCCTAGTAGATATAAGAACAGCGCTCAATAGTAAAATCCAGTTCCCACTGCGACACATTCAGTTACATTGAGTAAGAGAAACAACAGCCTGCCAGAAAGCAGTTCCATCCTAAAGTGCTGGCTCTTTCTGAAAGCACCTGACCAGTTAAAATGACCTGAGATGGCTGCCTACACGCCAATATTATAACTAAAAAAAAATACACTTGCTGAGTTAGGAATGAAATTTTATATTGTAGAGTGAATTATTTGCAGTGTACACAGTGTAATTTAGATAAAAACCACATCATAAAAATCATAACAGAATCCCTTTAACTAGCTAAACAACTAAAATCATTTTTAAACAATAGGGCCCCTGAAGGTCCCCAACAGCATCAATCAAACAGGACAAATTTTAGAGCATATGCTCCTTGTCAGCAATCAGCGTTTGGTGCACCAGGGCCCTCTTTTGGCAGTGTGGTTAGAAAAGAGGCACTGTGCAGGGTCCTATTGTTTCACATAGCTTGTGTTTGTGTTTAAGAGAGGATTAAATAAACAGCATTATGCCCTGAGTTTCAGGAAGAGGCACAGGGATTCGGCCAACCAGTAAAATGGCCTAGTGACAGTAATTATTGTAAGTCACAACTGCCACCTAAGATGTCAGGGCTGCTGGCAGTCACTGCTATTTAATTCTAGTGAGATGTACTTTGCTATTGTATAGATTTTACAGCAGGTTGCTACTCACTCAAAAAAGTTCCAGTGGCTACTTGGAGCAACAGTGATTCTGGAATAGCACAGTGTATTTTACATGTGGTGACTTGTATTTCTTTGGATGGGAGGGAAAGATTAGCGATTAGTTGTGGTGGTCGGGGGTTTTAAAACTTGCACTGGCTAATCGCCCCTTGAGTCACCAGCCTAAGCGACTGCAACTGTCTGATCTATCTACCCCTCCAATGGTAGTGGAGAAAACACTGACTCAGCCCCTACTGTCCAATTTGTGGGTGCATTGCAGGTAAAGCACACTCCTGTCAATGGGCACAAAGGGCAGTAAAGGGCCCTTTCAGCCATTAGACTTCATTTTAAAGGCTCCTTTATATTTCCTACACTTTGGCCTGGTCTTTGTTTAATTTAGCCATGAGAGTGGAAGAGAAAAGATCTCTGCTTCAGACAGGACTAACAAAGAACAAACAAACGGTGTTCAAGCCTTAGGACAAAGGCACACAGGCTGTTTCTACAGGCAGAGAAAAAACAGTGTGTTGCCATCCGATTCAAACTCACAGACTCGGTGTTAATCTTTAAACGCACGCACCGTCTGGACATTGACATGAGAATATATTTGGTTTGTGTATGCGTTTGCAGGCTAACACCATGTCTGTAGGAGCATTTGTAAGAAGCAGTGGATCAGCTTGCATTGGATTTTTCTCTGCCTGTGTTTTTACACAGCCTGGAGAAACATCTCTGTGTACCAGAAGCCTTATCTTGTACTGCGTATATTGTTGGCGCTATATAAATAAATGATGATGATGATGATAATAAAGGTCCTAACATAGTTTCACAACAAAGAAACATGATAATAAAGTGTTATTTCCATGCCAAGCTGTAACCTAAATACAACAAGGTCCTTTCCTGTAATCTGTGCACAGAAAATAAATCCTGATCACATACTTATTCACAATCTCCTATCTTTACCTCAAAGGCAAATCTCACTAAGATGGAAATCATGGCAGACGAGAAACCCCTTTGTGTTAATCATTGCACCCTCGCCCTACAACAAAGAAGATGCAGAAAGCTTCTCAGGGACCATATGCATTGCCTCTGCCTATATAAGCAAGGGAAGCTCATAATTATAACCACAGTAGGAGTCATAACATCATTATTGGCTGCTTCTTAAAGGGGCTTGTGAGCAAAGTGGGGGGCAGGGAAGCTAAAGGAAGCAGAGATGAGGCCCAGCACCATGGACAGCAGCTTGTTGTTCTAAAAAGATGTCTAAGGAAAAAAAATTCCCACGGGGATATATTAGTCATTATTTTCAGGCTCACAACACCACACCTCCAATATGGAACATAAATGTTAGACAATGACACATAGTATGAAGGATTTTAACCTACTTTCAATTACTGTGCAAGAAATTGAAATGTAACCATTGTTTATTAACTGGTCTCATTAAGATAGATAATTGGGACAAATATGGTAAATGGTCTTAGCTCACAATCAAAAATATGCAATAATAAGAATTAATACTCAATATGATGAAAAGATTTAGACCATTTGCCTATATTTAGAATGGATTCATCTGAAACAAGAGACCAAACACACGTTTTATTCCATTTTTGTAAAATCCCCGTATTGATTTTTTTTTTCTACGGGTTCATTGACTTTTTAAGAGCAGACATCTGTTTTGTGTTTTCACACCCAATCTGTATTGTGAAGAGAGAAATTTTAGGCTGTTATTCCAAGGCATGCATAAATTACATATGATATATAAATTACTAATTAGCTTTTATAGCATATTGCCTAACTGTTGCATAATTATCAATCAGTCGGGTATATTTTGCACAAGATTGTACATCATCCTGGCTTAACCCAAGGTAAATCACAATATAAAAACACTTTGTGGATTATGTAATAAAAGTCACCCAGGGACACATTTACTGTTGGTCGAATATTGAGGGTTAATTAACCTTCGATATTCGACCTTCCGCAATTCGTTCGATCGAACGATTCGAAGGATTTTAATCCATCGATCGAACGATTTTCCTTCGATCAAAAAATGCTTAGAAAGCCTATGAGGACCTTCCCCATAGGCTAACATTGGTACTCGGTAGGTTTTAGGCGGCGAAGTAGCTGGTCGAAGTTTTTTTTAAAGAGACAGTACTTCGACTATCGAATGGTCGAATAGTCGAACGATTTTTAGTTCGAATCGTTCGATTCAAAGTCGTAGTCGAAGGTCGAAGTAGCCAATTCGATGGTCGAAGTAGCCAAAAAAATACTTCAAAGTATTTTTTATTCTAATCCTTCACTCGAGCTAACTAAATGTGCCCCCAGTGTGCCCAGGAGCAGTAACCCATAGCAACCAATCAGTAGGTAAAATTTACTGGTCACCTCTTTAAAAGCAAACATCTTATTGGTTGCCATGGATTACTGCTCCTAGGCAAAGTGGGGCTCATTTATAACACTGGGCAAATTTCCCCATGGGTAGTAACCCATGGAAACAATCAAATATTTCCTTTCATTGCTTAACCTGCAGCTGGCAGAGGAAATTCATTAATTAATCTATAAATCGGTTGCTATGGGTTACTGCCCATGGGCAAATTGTTTATAAATGAGCCCCTAGGTCTTTTATTACAAATGGGGGTTAGAGCTGTGTCTCCAAGAAGAGTTTATATGAAAATCAGTTACATACACAGGCATATTGTAATGTTGGATACTGCTGCAAGAAAGCTATGGCAGTTCTAAACACCAGCCCTCTTTCATTAATGCCATGTCAACTTATACCCATTCAGGACCCCAATCTGCCCTAAACCCCTTCCTATCAAACATGTCTTAAATAAGAAATGGTGGTAGGGAAACAGGCATGATATACACAATATAAACAAAGTTGCCTTGAGCCTGTGATACATTATATAGCCTTTTATAGTTTTTACTAAAATAATGTCACCTGCCAAGTATGTAGTTGGCATCCTAGAGAGGGTTCATATAGTCAAATTTGTAATACCAAACTACATTTATTACATAGTTACATAGTTAAATTGGGTTGAAAAAAGACAAAATCCATCAAGTTCAACCCCTCCAAATGAAAACCCAGCATCCATACACACACCCCTCCCTACTTTTAATTAAATTTTATATACCCATACCTATACTAACTATAGAGTTTAGTATCACAATAGCCTTTGATATTATGTCTGTCCAAAAAATCATCCAAGCCATTCTTAAAGGCATTAACTGAATCAGCCATCACAACATCACCCGGCAGTGCATTCCACAACCTCACTGTCCTGACTGTGAAGAACCCCCTACGTTGCTTCAAATGAAAGTTCTTTTCTTCTAGTCTAAAGGTGTGGCCTCTGGTACGGTGATCCACTTTATGGGTAAAAAGGTCCCCTGCTATTTGTCTATAATGTCCTCTAATGTACTTGTAAAGTGTAATCATGTCCCCTCGCAAACGCCTTTTTTCCAGAGAAAACAACCCCAACCGTGACAGTCTACCCTCATAATTGAAGTCTTCCATCCCTCTAACCAATTTAGTTGCACGTCTCTGCACTCTCTCCAGCTCATTTATATCCCTCTTAAGGACTGGAGTCCAAAACTGCACTGCATACTCCAGATGAGGCCTTACCAGGGACCTATAAAGAGGCATAATTATGTTTTCATCCCTTGAGTTAATGCCCTTTTTTATGCAAGACAGAACTTTATTTGCTTTAGTAGCCACAGATTGACACTGCCCAGAATTAGACAACTTGTTATCTACAAAGAAACAGAAGAGTGAAAAAACGGAGGGGTTGACGCTATTGAATTGTCACTGCGAAAACTCAACTTTATAGGTTTATCGGATGAAAACCATTATTTATCAGATTATCCAGCACAGATCACGATGTCAAGAAACAACTTCAGGGACATCTGTTGTTGACTTCTACCCTACCTTGACAGGTTTGAGATGGAGTATTTTCACATTAGATTTTTAGTAGCTTTGGGGTATAAAAAAATTTCTAAAAATTAAGAGTTTTTTTCCTCTAAAAATTCAAGTTTTTTGCCCTTTAAAAACTCGACCAGAAACATTTGAGGTTTAATAAATGGGACCCTTAGTCACTAGTTTATAGCTTAGCTCCAGGAACTGAACTTCAATATCACACTCATCCACTCACTGCTTATGCTAAGATAATAATAATAATACCACTTATAAGGTCAAATATAAGGCTGAATGATACTTTGGGAAGAGTATCCTCTATTCATCCTGTTTATGAAGAGGGAAAAAAACTCCTAAATGGCTGTTGGCCCTCTTTTCACTCTTGTGTTTGCCTTGATAAACAAGGTAGTTCCCTCAGCATAACTGCAGCAGACAGGTGTGTGATATTGGATCTATTGTATTTTAGTGTTGAAGTTCCACCTGTTTAATATGTGAAAAAGAAGTCCCTAGACTGAAGTCCAAAAGAAACTTTGCTTGTGAAACGGCCTGTGTACATACAATGATAAGCCTCAAATTGATGGGATGTCATGTTCATAAGCGCATAATGCTCCAAAGAATACTATAACTTTTTAAAATCAGATTTATAACAGCCTTTTTCCCCACTATATTTATTAACCAGGATCCCATCAGCCCTATCTTCAACCTCTGCTAATCCACAAATAAAGTTAAAGCAAATTTATAGTGAACCTTTAAGCTGTATGGCTAAAAAAACACATCATTACACTGAATAGTACCGTATATTAGATCTACCCTGTGCCGAATCTGGACATTTAACAGAAACATCCATGATTAATGGATTCCCTCTAAGAGCTATCGTTAAGTGTATAGTACATTTAGGAAGCAGATGTTACAGAGAGCAAGAGCATGGACAATTTCATTCTTACATTTTGTACATAAGGTACAAAATCCAACTGAACATTAAGGGGCAGATTTATCAAGGGTCGAATTCCGAAGTGTAAAAAACGTCGAAATTCGACCATCTAATTGCATTATTTCGATATTCTAAGTCGAAGTCAATTTTTTTTTTAATCGAATTTGGCCATATTCGGTCGAAATCAAATCGTTGGGTCATACGATGAAATCCTTCGAATTGAACGATTCGAGCGATTTAATCGATCGAACGATTTGACTTCTAAAAACTTAGTCAAATGTTGGCTATAGGTTCTAGGAGGTCCCCATAGGCTAACATAGCAATTCGGCAGGTTTAAGGTGGTGAAGTGTCGATGTCGAACTTTTTAAAGAGACAGTACTTCGATTTTCGAAGCCGAACTTTTTTTTCGAATCAAAGTCGAATTTAGGCCTATTCGATGGTCGTAGTACCCAAAAAATGTTTCCAAATTCGAAGTTTTTAACTTCGTAAATTCACTTAGACCCTTAGTAAATCTGTCCCTAAATGTGACAGTGTTTATAATGCCTTTAAAGTCAGTGGTCTATTTTTACTGCAGTTTAGTAGTAAAGCCACTGGTTGGGGACCACTGTCTTAGAGGGTTTTTCCATGGTAGTACAAAAAATATTTCAGGAAATGGAATCCAAAATATAGTATAAATATTTTATATCTTTATATAAGGGATGCAACAAATTCAGGAATCAGGATCAGTTTAGGATTTAACCAAATGTCAGCAATGTCAATGTCTATGTGACACATTTTTATGTTAGAATTAGAGTTTAAATTCATTATGCTTTTCAACTTCATTTATGGTGGACCATACTGTATTCGTCAGATTCCAAAAACTATAGATTCTGTGCATCCCTCATAACTGTATATAAATATAGTGTAGATTCACTCAGATGGTAGATGAGTCAATAACTTTTTCATAGGAAGAGACAATGGGGTATATTTATCAAAGAGTGAAGTTAGAGATCACCACAGTCCACTAGTGTGAAATTTCGCCGCTCTCCATTCATTTCTCTGAGATTTTTAAAAGATTATGTTCACTTTCACCAGTTGTTAAATACTCTTTTAAAAATCTCAAATGGATATGAATGGAGAGTGGCGGAATTTCCCACTAGTGGACTGTGGTCAGGCCCGGATTTGTGGCAAGGCCACATAGGCCCGGGCCTAGGGCGGCAAAAATAGCGGCGGCATGCCGCCCAGCCGCATTATGGGGACGTGTGCGTCCCCATTCAATTACACCAGCTGCGCTGGCATTTTTTCGCCTGCGCGCTGGGAAGTGCAGGCGGCGCTAGGACCGTGCGGCCTAGGGACGGCTGGCAAAGAAATCCGGCGCTGACTGTGGTGATCTCTTTGATAAGTATTCCCCAATGACTTCCAGGGGAAGATTTGTCAAAATGTGAGTTTAGAGCTTAAGAAATAAAAACTCACTTGCGTTCTATTTATTCCTGTGGGATTTTTAGAAGTGTGTTTATCAATGGGTGAAAGTTAGAACTCACCATTTGATAAATATGGTTCTAAAAATCCCATAGGATTAAATAAAATGTGGGTGAGTTTTTTTTCACATTTTGATAAATCGTCCCTCCAGTGTAACTTCAAGTAGGTCCGTGCCTGTGTTTTATTCACAGCAGGGTTCTCCACAAAACAGGGTACTTTTTATAATCCCATATAGTCTTTTAGACTGTAAGCCCTACGGGGTAGGGTCCTACATACTTTTGTCTCCTTGGTACTGAGCAAGGAGGACACTGCTATATGTACACTCCAATGCAAATTGTATTTGAAAATCGCAGCACAGAGTTTTGAGAAAATAATCCTCTTCATTGGGTGCGTCTGAGGAAGAATATTATTCCCACTGAAATGTTAATGAACTGGTAAACAGACTTCTGGTAATACAAGTGGATAATCAACATTCTCCACTCCATAAAACCACTACTGATTGTTAGTATTTGTAAAGGAGTCATAAATAATTTTTACAGCGTCATTTGCTCTACTATAACATGACCTGTACCATTATAACGCAGTACTACCTTGTACGTATTTGTAACTGAAGTAAGACAAGACTTTCTCATTTGGTGAATCGTTTGCTATCCTATGTTATAAACTCTTCCCACAGTACGTCTTGCCTGCTTAGCACACTGCATTCATAATACTGTACACCCCATTACTATTATTCTTAACAGAAATAAAACAAGGAAATACTAGTAAATGTTCCCAAATGTATCTGTGCTTCAGTGTGGTTTTGTGTCGGCAACAATTTACGTTCCTTAATATGTTTTTTGGCTTATTGTTTCATCGCTACTGCCAATTGGCCCTTAGTTTGGGAATCATATCCCTTGATTAAAATAAAGCCATGCATTTTACTATACACAAGAGCCTACATTTAATTATTCCTGGTATGAACAAATACATTGTTTAACAACGCTAGTAAATAATTTACGATGTGCCTTGACCATCTCACAGCAAGAGTCTGGAAACCTGAAAGGCCTTCCAAACAATACTCTTACCTTGAAGTTTTCAAATAATTTATACTTTTCCCATTAGAAATATTGAAGAGAAAATTTAAAAAAAAAAAAAACACTTTTCACTTGGATATTCAATTTAACTGCTCCTCTGGCGTTTGTAACTTATTTTTTAGCAAGACTATACACTGCATCCTCGATAAATACAAATGATCTTTTTATTAGGAATTACTGTTGTTACTTCCTGTCAATACAGATGGCGCTAACTTTGTTTTGACATGACGTGGTTCATGCAGTGCAGAGAGTGAAACATGACACAATATATCATTTAGTTATGTTTTATTACTCAAGTATTGGATGAAGTAGGGGCACATTTCTTAAAGGTCGAAACAGAAAAATTCAAGTTTTCAAGGGTATTTTTCATCAAAACTTGAATTTTTTGGGTTAAAAACAAAAACTCTAATTTTTCAGGGGATAAAAAACACAATTTTCTTTTGAGATTTATTATACCTTGAAACTGGAAATAGCTCAAATCTGAAAATACTCCAGATAAAACCTGTCGAGGTCATGCAGGAGTCAATGGCAGAGGTCCCTTGAACCATTTGAAGATGTTAATAGCTTTCATGATGTTTTTCGGAGGGTTTCGCTTAAAAAAACTCGATTAATTCGAGGGATTCAAATTTTTTCCTGCGGAAAGACTCAATTGACTCAAGTTTTCAGGTTGTTCTCCTTGAATTCACTGATTCGAGTTTTTTCCATTTCAGTTCTTTTTTAGATCGGAAGAAACTCAAGTTGTGAGTTCATTCGAGGTATAAAAAACATCACAAAGCTCTAAAATTCAACCTCTGATAAATAACCCCCTTAATGTGTGCACTATTGACATGGCAAGCTATTTGCTTTACTGCTTCACATTATAAAAACTAGGCTATATTACAACTACCAAGTTTGGATTAGTATCTCCAGGGGTCATCTGACATCTCTAGAATATAGACTGGGAAAGAAGGAATGGGACTTAACAGTGGCGTAACTAGATATTACTGAGCCCTACAGTAAATCATTTCTTTCCTCAAAATTTATCAATAATATTGATATTTGACAGAAAAATACATCATAAATAATGTTAAAGTAAAATTTCATAAACGATAGAAATTTAAGTTAAAAAAAGTCTTTAGTATTCCATTATTGTACTGGCAGCAGTTACTAAACTGCAAGTTGCGTGAAATATGCAACTGTTTATCACTTTGGGCCAGCAGTTTGGTCGTGGTGGTACTAACTTGATGTGATATAATACACATGATCATCATCATTATCATAAATAGCTTAGACATGTGGGTGATGATGGGAAGGCGTATCAATCCTCTTATAATGAGTCAGTGTGTGAGACCACCAAAAGCAGTACGTAGTATCAGGGTTAACCAAAAAGCATGAGGAATGGCTTAGTAGTCACATAGCCTCCACACAGGGAGACCTGTGTTTGGTGCACAATGATGCATATTGTGGCTTTCCAATAAGCAGTGCTATGTAACAGTAATTATAACAATAAACTGCAGCCCTTTAACTATTCTATAAAAACAGCTCTCATTATGGTTGGCCACAAGCTGGGCATCCCTGTGTAGTAACTTTTCTCTTTAATTATCAGTGTTCCCTGTGTACGCATTGCCATAGCATTAAGAGTTTCTATTGGGTTTCCAACTCAGCTTGACCGAGGTAAGATTGGGAAGAGAAAGTTAAAGGGATACTGTCATGGGAAAACATGTTTTTTTCAAAAGGCATCGGTTAATAGTGCTGCTCCAGTAGACTTCTGCGCTGAAATCCAATTTTCAAAAGAGCAAACAGATTTTTTTATATTCAATTTTGAAATCTGACATGGGGCTAGACATATTGTCAGTTTCCCAGCTGCCCCAGTCATGTGACTTGTGCCTGCACTTTAGGATGGAACTACTTTCTGGCAGGCTGGGGGGAGGAAGAGGGGTGATATCACTCCAACTTGCAGTACAGCAGTAAAAAGTGACTAAAGTTTATCAGAGCACAAGTCACATGACTGGGGGCAGCTGGGAAACTGACAATATGTCTAGCCCCCTGTCAGATTTTAAAATTGAATATGAAAAAAATCTGTTTGCTCTTTTGAGAAATGGATTTCAGTGCAGAATTCTGCTGGAGCAGCACTATTAACTGATGTGTTTGAAAAAAACATGTTTTTTGTGAAGGAACAGCAAATATGAGCATGTGGCTTAGTTGTGGCTGAGCAGAAGTGTCTCTAAACTACTGGAAACATGTGAGAAACTGGGCACACACGAAACAGAAAGATTTATATAGATATTCATGCAGTTAAATATCAGTTCCAAATTATTACTAATATACAGATACGGGATTTGTTATCCCAAAAATCATTATCCAAAAATCTCTGAATTACGGGAACGCCATCTTCCATAGACATAGTAATAAAATTATTCAAACTTTTAAAAATGATATCCTTTTTCTCTGTTCTAATAAAACAGTACCTTGTACTTAATCCGAACGGAGACATAATTAATCATTATTGGGGGGAACAAAACAATCCTACTGGGTTTAAATGATTTCTTGAGCAGACTTAAGGTATGGAAATCCAATTTACAGAAAGGCCCCTTATTCAGAAAACCCCAGGTTCCGAGCATTCTGGATAACAGGTCCCATAACTATAATACTATACATTTAATAATCATAAACTGAAGGCTTTGGTTTTTAGCTAAATGTAAGTATGAAAAACATATTTTACAGTACAATTTAAAGTGGACATCACATAGTCACCCGTGCTCAGTATAAATTGTGCCAGATAAAAGTATACTTGGGTTCTAGCAGGACATTGTTGAGCAGAAACATATTGGTGAGGTGCCAGAAATCTGCTCTCTCTGCCTTTAGAAGTTCCACATACTTTCCTCTGAAATGCACTCCAGAGCTTTGCCTGGGAAAACAATAAGAAGGGCTGACAGATGTAAAGCCTGAAACTGAATAATCCCTTGCATAATTTGCCTGTGCCGCTTACAATTGAGCCTGCAACTTTGCTACTGATCAGATAAAAGATTCTTAGACACAGGTTACTGTATGCAGCATGCAGAGGTATATTAAAAAGAACAAATGAACAAGAATTCTTGGAAATGTAATAAGGTTCTGTAGGCAGAGACTGCTTATTTGTGCATATTAGTTTTCCATTATATTTGACTTTGCCAAATATGGAATTTAAAAATGCCATTCTCTCTATCTCTCCCTATGTTCTAACAGTACAGACCCATTTTTCTGATTTATTTTACCTCAAAACCAGGTTCCCTAAGCTTTAAGTGTGTTTGGGTATAGTACAGATATAATTTAATATGTGTGTTATATGTATTCTTCCACCATGCTGGGCACGCTGTTCTTTAAAAGTGCACACATTATTTTTTTTTGCACAGGCAGCCTACAAAAATGAAAAATGATCTCATATGCACTGCCAGATTAATACCTGTCCCACACCCAGCCAATTGGGTATTCATGATACAGTAAATACACATGTAGCAGATAGAGTAGCAGAGGGGTACCCACCTCTTACTCCAAGTTCCACCATTTATTTGACAGCAAGTGTGTGGCCATGGGCTGGGGATTAAATAATGAAGGAAAGGGCTATAAAGGCACACGCCAGTTGCGCCCTAAAGCTACAACCCTAGGCCCCTCTTCGCATGCCTATATAGAAAATTTTGCCCTGGACATGTTCTAAGGTTAGTAGTACCTAAGACAATTCAGGGAAACTTTTTAAAAAAATCCAGCGAACAATTTAAATACACCCAGTAATAATTAAATGTGTCCCCGATTCTTCAAGATATTTGGTAACTATTTCATATACCCCCGATCCTACAGAAGTTCTTAAAGGCAAGCAATCAGCAGCAATTTAAAAAAAAAACTGAAAGTGGGATTCCAAATACTGATCTATAAGAGGATGGCTGCATCAATATCAGTGGTCAATGAACAGAATTATTACTGGAGTTTCTCTCTGTAACTACAGTGCATGCAATGAGAAGCTAATGGCAAAGTGCATACTAGAAAAGCATCAAATAATGGCTCCCGTCCCCCTGCAAATGCTGATTTTCATTTTCTGGGAAATAAACAAATGAGAAAAAAGTCCAAAGGTAAGCAATGGACACATTCTCCTCATTCTCCCTGACACTTCAACTCCTATCAAACCCTACCAGCTTTACTAGTGGTGAGAGAATGCTGGGAGCTGTTTATTCCATCCCAGACTATCCCACCCAAATGATGATCATTTCAAAGAAAACCCTGACAAAATACGGTCAGTTTTTAAATGGTAGAAAATGTCCTATTCTAAGCAACTTATCAGTACATCGTAATGATTACATTTTTAGATTTTTTTTGTAATGATTTTCTTACTATTTTGGCTCTTTCCAGCTTGCAAGAAGAATACATTTGTAAGGGGTCACCGACAATCAAAAACGATTTGTTGTTATAGATAATTTGTGATTGATACTCTACTATTCATCTTCCAGTGTGCCATTCAAATCACTACCTGGTTGCTTGGGTAAACGGGACCTAGCAAACTGGAGGATGGCAGAACAAAACGTTAAATCATTTAAAGGGGTAGCACCTTTAGGGCTCTTACTCACTGGCGTTCTGACCTGCGCTCCCCTGCGTTCCGTTTTTTGGCGTTCAGCCGCAGGGGAGCGCAGGAATAGACGCATGTCATTATTTCAAATGGGGCTGTACTCCCTCAGGCGCGTGTAGGCGCCGAACGCAGGAAAAATGCAGCATGTTGCGTCTCAACCTGCGTTCGGCGCCTACACGCGCCTGCGTGAGTACAGCCCCATTTGAAATAATGACATGCGTCTATTCCTGCGCTCCCCTGCGGCTGAACGCCAAAAAACGGAACGCAGGGGAGCGCAGGTCAGAACGCCAGTGAGTAAGAGCCCTTAAGCTAACTGTCAGTATGTTATAGAATGGCCAATTCCAATCAACTTTTCAATTGGTCTTTTACTTTTTATAATTCTGGAATTGTTTGCCTTCTTCTTCCGACTCTTTCCAACTTTCAAATAAAAAACATCTGTAAAGCTACACATTTATTGTTACTGCTAATTGTTATTGCTCACCTTTCCTTTTAGGTCCTCTCCTATTCATATTCCAGTCTCTTATTCAAATCAATGTATGATTGATAGCGGAATTTGGACCCTAGCAACTGGATTGCTGAAATTGAAAACTCTAGAGCTGCTGAATAAAAAGCTAAATAACTCAAAAACCACAATTAATAAAAAATAAAACAGAATTGCAAATTTTCTCTTGGATATTAGGGCTCTTACTGATGAGCGTTTTTACCTGCGCTCCCCTGCGTTCCGTTTTTCTGCATTCAGCCGCAGGGGAGCGCAGGAATAGACGCATTACATTTTTTCCAATGGGTCTGTACTGTACATTTAAATGCATGCTGCAGACTGAACTGATTGATGTGCAGCCATGCATCATGCATCATGAGGTGGCAACCCTACGAGTCCCGAGATCATAATAAAAGTTCATTCACAGGTGAACAACCCCCTTTAAAAGCCACAATAAAATATTAAATTGTACTAAAAGTGAATTCAATGGCAAAGTGCCAGCTTAATTACTAGGGATGCACCAAATCCACTATTTTGGAACATTTGTAAAAGAGTCTGCTGAATACTGAACAGAATCTGAACCCATATGCAAATTAGGGGTGGGAAGAGGAAAACATTTTTTACTTTCTTGTTTTGAGACAAAAAGTCACGCAATTTCTCTCCCCACCCGATTTGGATTTGGTTTGGCAGGGCAGAAGGATTCCTGCTGAAAAAGGCCGAATCCTGGCCGAATCCCAAACCAAATCCTGGATTCGGTGCATCCCTATTAATTACACACAAAGTTAATTTTAGACATGTCAAACCTTCAGTACTTTAGATGGACTACAATTCCCAGTGTCCCCTTAATGGTGAAAGCTTTAAGACTTGGTCAGTTCTTACAACTATATCTGCTCAAGGCTGTTTTTTTCCTGACTGGATATCAGTTGTCTGAAATCTATCAGCAATGTGGTGCATTTCCCCCACAGAGCTATTTCCGCTTCCAGCTGAAAACTACGAATATAGTTTGTTTTCTCCTCAACCCTATTCCCAGCTGAGGGGATATAAGTCGTCCCTGAACAACAAGCCTGCGAGGCTTGGGAGAGTATTTTTCCCTGTGCAGGGAAATGTTGGATACTGTCTCTCTCCAGGAAGGGAGTTTGTCATGTGTTTATTTTAATTGCCTCATTTTGTGCTATCCGTCCATAGCAACAGCTGTAATGTGTCTATGTTACATAATTGCAATGGTTACCTCATAACTGATACAATCCGTGTGCTGAAAGAGGAACAAATGTGACATGCTGGCTGCGAAAAATGTCTAACCCCCCCCTCCCAAAATCTGTTTGCCGTTGCCTGAAAACAATGTGTAAATTTTGTGTAGTAAAATATTGCATTGAAATTGTTGTAAAAACTGTAAAGCCGATGACACATGGGGTAAATTCTCTCGTTCACAGAAATAACCACTGAATGGGGAATGCCTGAGTGCACTGGTGATTTGTATTGCTAACAGTTTAGACTTCATTGGCAGAATGAGTGATTTATTGTAGATTGTGTGTTGATAGGCCAACTTATATAAACTAGATCTAGAGATATATATACATGATGAGAATCTCTCCAGCCTTACGAAAAGGTCCACCATCTGAGTCTGTAATTCTGGCACAACACTAAGCAGCAGACAATACCAGTCCACAAAAAGATTTATGTTATTCATAAAAAGCTACGTTTACTTTTCCAATCATTTAAAAAGATATAGATTTTACTGCAGTTGTAAAATAGGAGATGATGGGACAGTGGGCCCCTTCTAAGTGCACCCATGTGGATAAAGCCCTTACACAGAGGCAATTAGAAAGAGCAGATCCTATGACAGCATTCAGCCCTGAAGGTGCAAACTTTTGGCACAGAGTGTTCTAAAGCATTCCACTGTCAGACAACACATTCCCTGTTACAAAGCAATCTATCTAGCGTGCCCCTTATCTAACAGCCGACAAGGAGCTGGCACAGATACAGTACTGCATGCCATGCTATTTGCTAGAAGTCTTACTTAATGGCCCAAGCATCACTTTCATTTAAAAACAAACAGAAATAAAAGCGTTATATTATTCTGATACAAAATTGAACCAGAAAGGAAAAGAAAATATTTACAAAGCATTCTTTGATTTAGTAAACTCAAGAGCAGCAGTAGATGCGAGAATTCTGGGAGTTTTAGTTCGGAAGCACTCTGGATCTGCCTCTTGAATTTTATTGGAAAAATTCAATCAGGTCCAGACTGAGAATTAAAATAGGCCCTGGCATTTCAGGTACACAGAGGCCCAATCAGCCCACATTGAGGACCAAACAGCCCCCACCAGCCCACTAAATACTGACTTTCTATGGGAACTTATAGCTGCCCCTCTGGCATTTGCCAGAACCCACAGATTGCCAGTCCGGACCTGCATTCAATAAATCACTGTCAATGTGCTCAGAAGTTTTTAGATTGTGTACATATCTAAACCCATTTTCCAAAAGCATCTGGGTTGGAATTGGGACTGTAAGACAGCGGACTGAGACTGTATTTGTAGTGAGGATAATAGTCTCTTGGAAGGGACTGTGGCTGTGAGATAGCAGGTATAGTAGGAAAAGATGGTGCCTATAGCAGCAGTGGAATAATAGTCTCTGGGAAGGGACTGTGACTGTGGGATAGCAGGTGTAAGAGGGAGAGATGGTGCCTATAGGAGCAGTGGGATAATAGTCTCTGGGAAGGGACTGTGGCTGTGGGATAGCAGGTATAGTAGGGAGAGATGGTGCCTATAGCAGCAATGGAATAATAGTCTCTGGGAAGGGAATGCATAATCAGTTTGCCCCAGGCCTTACCATCAAACATGGACTTTGTTGTGACTAAACAAATCATCAATCATGCTATTGATTAGCCAGTCTATAACATACTAAAAGTTTAACATAAAAGCCTCTTTATAGGTCCCTGGTAAGGCCTCATCTGGAGTATGCAGTTCAGTTTTGGACTCCAGTCCTTAAGAGGGATATAAATGAGCTGGAGAGAGTGCAGAGACTAAGTGCAAATAAATTGGTTAGAGGGACAGAAGACTTAAATTATGAGGGTAGACTGTCAAGGTTGGGGTTGTTTTCTCTGGAAAAAAGGCGCTTGCGAGGGGACATGATTACACTTTACAAGTACATTAGAGGACATTATAGACAAATAGCAGGGGACCTTTTTACCCATAAAGTGGATCATCGTACCAGAGGCCACCCCTTTAGACTAGAAGAAAAGAACTTTCATTTGAAGAAACGTAGGGGGTTCTTCATAGTCAGGACAGTGAGGTTGTGGAATGCACTGCCGGGTGATGTTGTGATGGCTGATTCAGTTAATGCCTTTAAGAATGGCTTGGATGATTTTTTGGACAGACATAATATCAAAGGCTATTGTGATACTAAACTCTATAGTTAGTATAGGTATGGGTATATAGAATTTTAATTAAAAGTAGGGAGGGGTGTGTGTATGGATGCTGGGTTTTCATTTGGAGGGGTTGAACTTGATGGACTTTGTCTTTTTTCAACCCAATTTAACTATGTAACTATAAGGGTCAGGGCACACAGGCATATTCAGAGAGATTGGTCGCCCAGCGACAATTCTACTCTTCTTCGGGGCGACTAATCTCCCCGAACTGCCTCCCCTGCCTTCCCGCCTCTTCTTCGGGGCGACTAATCTCCCCAAACTGCCCCCCCTGCCTTCCCGCCACGCACTTGGCGCGATTCTTTTTCCGAAGTCACCCAAAGTTTCCTCATCAGGCAACTTCGGGTGGCTTACGGAAAATGAATTGCGCCGAATGCCATCCCGCCGGGGAGATTAGTTGCCTCGAAGAAGAGGATTTGTTGCCAAGCAACTAATCTCACTGAATCTGCCTGTGTGCCCTGACCCTAAAGGTGGGCCATCTCTTTAAAGGCAATGGCATGCAGAAGGATAGCAGGTTTGGAGGACAGTGCTATAATCAATGCTGTACCAATCACAAGCAGTACATTAAACTAAGCACCACCCCTTGTCACTCTGTAGGATACAAATATGTGTACATCAATGTGTTTTGAGCTAAAACAACTGTGGGGAATAAATAAATACACAGGGTCTACATGTAATACCAGGGATCTGATGCCATTTATTATAGTTGTATAATTTTAAATATTACCAAGTATAATTACAACCCACTGTTCAATGCCCAACTGCCTGGAAATGTGCATGCTAGGGTTAATATATTGCACATGACCCATAAAAGATTTAAAGAACAGTATTTATCATGCACGCTTTATTACATCATTACAAACTATTACCCTGCCAGCATTATGGCCAGCTTCCTGAATGTCTTCCCATCTATGGATATACGCAGGAAGTAACCAGATGTTTGGTTACTATGGTTCTTGCACTAACATTTCTGGAGATCTCATTAGATTTTATTTTCTCTGAAACAGAAGCAAGAATACAGTATATCACTTCCCTCCCTTACCCATGAGTCACACTAAATAAATACGATCTTTTCTATACAGTGGTGCATACAGGAAAAACATCTCTAAAATATTAAAGGGGAACTAAATTTTCTAAGGTAACATAAAATAAACACACACACATATATATATACATGTGCTGCTCCTACCTGCAAAACTTTACATTTTTTGACCATGCACCTCAAACAAAAAGAGTGCAGACACTTTTTTCAAATCAGTTACTGGTCTCCACTGGGAGTGCAATTGCAAGCAGCCCCCAATTCTAGGCACAGTAAATGGTCTTGTCGCTCTGAAATGGAGGGCAGAGGCATGCACTTATTTATACAATGTCCCATGCAGTGGGAAAATAATTGAATGTGGCCTTTTTTGCACTTTGCACATTGTTTGAGGCATTGTGAATGATCCCTCTGGTTGGTTTCTATGTATCCCAACACTAACCTCACATCTGTTATTACATTACCTGCACTTCATCTGTATTTTTTGATAAAAGGATACTGTAATAAAAGTTGCAAAGTTATTATGTAACCCAACACCTACCAGTCACTTGTTTGAAACCAAGTATCTGATAGGTTGCTATAGGTTACAAGACCTGATGTAAATTTTGCACCTTTTATTTTATTACCCTCCTATTAAGAGGCAGTCATAGGGCATAGTGACTGAAACAGCAGAACCAGCAGTTGCAAGCAATGTCCAATTTTAAAATATGAGGCCTAGTATCCACTTTGTAGGACTATATTATTCTAGTTCCACCAAACAAATCAATAGAGTTAAACAGGTCTGCAGAACTGAAGAAGATGCTCGGATGAGTGGTGAAACGTTTTCAAGAAAACTCTAAAAGTCCAGTTGCCATTTGAGTTAATTATACTGGATACTGTATATCATGATCCGGATGAATGAGAATCTTCATAGACGTTAAACAGGTCTGTATAGACTAGTGACTAGAAGCTAAATATTGCTTTTCTCATACTGTGACTTACAAACACCTTTAGTTCATAGGCACAACTGAGGAACAAATGGCAAACACATATTGTGCTATTCTCTCTGCAACATGGGCCAGGATAGAAGCTGCAACTATTTGGGGGCTTACCGGTTAAAAAAGAACATGAACACAATAAAAAATATATTTCCCATCATATTTACAAACCAGCGAGGATCCTTGGACATTCCTGTCATATTTCTGTGTTTTTCTTATTACAGAAAGTGTCTGCCTGAGTACAGATTTGTATGTGAAACAGCAGATACAGTGCTTAGATGGCAGAATTGCCTAGCGTTTAAACAGAAACAGGTTTCACATATGATGCAAACACTTGGTCATGATACCTCAACATCTGAATCATTTTTGGGTTTTCAAAGGGAGATGACAGAGTTTCTCTGTAAATCTAATTGCTGTACCACATGCTCTGTATACTGATATTTTAGCCTCAAGCTACATAAGTGTGGTTCAGCTGTTTCCTTACATATTCATCCCATTTACCAAAGTGCTCAACTAACACAGAGCGGCCATCAGGGGGGCACAGTCATTCCGGGTCCGGTGGATTTATAGTTTTAAGGGGGCCTGGGAAGCCGCGTAAGGCAGCTGAATTGAAGCCACTGAAGATAGCCAAAGCTGCCAAATGGAGCCCAAGCAGAAACTGAAGATGCCAAGGTGGAGCCAAAGTGAAACCACCAAAGGCAACCAAAGTGATGCCCAGAAGGGAGTCGAAGTATGAACTATAAAGCTGCTGTCACATAGGAGAAGACCACCCACCAAACTTTAAAGGCAAGTTCTACTGAACATCAATGGTCTTTTTTTTAAACCACTGGCCACCAATGCTTTTAACCTTTTGTAGGAGGTGTCCTGGCAACCAATGTTTTTTCTTTATTTGTACAGGGCCCCGTGATTTATTATGGCGTCCCTGCATTGACATAAAGCTTTGAAGACTCACTGATAAGGGTGGAGACCCAAAACTCAGTTGAAAAGCCCTGGGCAGCAGGATCAGCTGATAGAGGTGCTGGTAGTGAATCAGACACAGTACTAGCAACAAAGAGAAATATAACATTTTCCAAGCTCTATATGGAGACAAATGATACCAAAGCCAGCTCCCACTCAAGTTTGGAGACTGTAACAGCCATACATGGAGTCACTTATCCCATGTAGATGAGCAAACCCTATCAAATTGCTGGATTGCAATGCTTCAAAACTGGGTATCCTTAGCCTGGAACTCAATTATTAGATTTATCTATTATATTTTCTCTCCTTAAAGGAGAAGTAAAGCTTAACTAAAGAAGTAGCTAGAAATGTTGTACATTATGTTTTGGGCTTCTGTACCAGCCCAAGGCAACCACAGCCCTTTAGCAGTAAAGATCTGTGTCTCCAAAGATGCCCCAGTAGCTCTTTTCTGCTGATTCCCTGCACATGATCTGTGCTGCTGTCACTTACTGAGCTTAGGGGCCAAATAGGGTTGCCATATGGCCGGTATTTTACCAGCCTAGCCGGTAAAACACCTGCCAAGGCCCGGACCAGTATTACAAATTTACCAGCAATGCAGTTGCCGGTAATTTGTAATACCCTTTAAAAAAAAGCCCTCGGCCTGCCCCCAATTCACGCAGAACTTACTTTTTTTGCAGTGTTCTTGACATTGCGGCGATGTTGCTTCACCCCATTTTGCATCACGCTGCGTAGCCCCGCCCCTTTTTGCATCATGGACCACCTCCTTCTTGTACCCGCCCCCCACCGGCCGGTTATTTTTTTCAGTAAAGGTGGCAACCCTGGGGCCAACTCACAATGCACTGTATATATACAGAATATAAATGTCACAATATAAGGCTGATTAGTAATTAATATAGATCATTATTACATGGCAGCACATAAACCAGTGCAATTAGCATCAGAATTTAATAATCAGCCTTGTATCATCATCTTTTATTACAGGTCAATCTTATTTTCTGATGGATAATTTGCGACAACCCCTAAGCTTAGCTTCTCAACAGCTGCTCAGAGCACAATGAGCACATGAATATTGCAGACCCTTTCCAAGATGGTGACGCCCTCTGGCAAGTTTGAAGTCCTGGATCATTGCTGCTATTGAGAAACTGAAACTTTAGGCTGGTGCTAGACGTGCAGTATATAAAATATGGCATTTTTGGCCATATTCATTTATAGGGTTTAGTTATTTAATGCAAAAATCTTCTGCAATTCATTACTACAGGATATTGTAGGCTGGTTCCAACTGAATGTATAGCTCTTATTAGGGGTATGATGTCCAGGTCTGTAAGAAGCTACACCTATTTTTGCAGCATATACCCAGAATGCTTAAAATATGTCCCATGAACATCTGATCGATTCTAAGACATCCCACTTGGAAAATCCCAGTATAACCCCCTGGATGGGTAGACGTCAAAACTGATTTTTAAAATTTGGACAATATGTCCAAAAAGCTCCATGTGCGTAGGTACCTTTACATAAATACCCAAAATGTAAGCAACCATTTACATAGCTTGGTAATGTAAAAAAAAAAGTAGAGTTACTGATGTAGCAATAGCCTAAGCAGATAATTACTTTTCACTGGAACTCATTGCCTCCTTAGAAACTAGTGGCACACGTGTTTATATGTCTTTTGCTACTTTCCCAGGTCATTATTATGAAGTGCAATAAATCACAAACTGATAGCAATAGCCTGATTATGCTGTTAGTGGAATACAAGCCAGTTTATATATTAAGTGGATCAAGAGAAATTCATCCACTGAGACTCATCCTGAACGTAGCATGCATTAAAAGCTGTAGATATTCCCATTGAGTACAGAAATCGACTAAAACCAAAGATATACTGACTACAAAAGGAACAAAGAAGGTATAATTGTCTCCCTGCTGTGAGTCCAGCTGTCATCCTTCCTAATCTTCTCTAGGGACAATAAAAAGTATGTTGCTAAACAACTAATTTGGGGGTTGGGAGAAAAGGGTGGCTGAACTTAAATTTAGAAAAAATGGGTTAATGAGGGGAAAATTCAGCACGTTTACTTAAAGCAGATATAAATGGGTTAAACCCTATTACCAACCTCATTACTGCCACTCACCTAACATATCTGTGGCCACCATACCATAGCTCCAACTTTTGCTTGTGGCTTTGTCACATTCATTAGCAGCACTGATCTGATCACTAATCTGATATATGATTTAGGATTAAATAACATTATGAAATCACTGTCCTTAAAGGGGCAGTTCACCTTAAAGGAGTGCTGTAGACCAAAAACTAAATAACTGGAAAACCATAACAAATAAAAAATGAAGAGCAATTGAAAACTGTCTTAGAATATCAATGTCTACATCACAGTAAAAGTTCATTTAAAGGTGACCAACCCCTTTAAAGGGAATGCGTAACCTCTTTTTAATTTCTCTTGTAATTATCATGGGCGTTTTAAACTTGTTAAGTTGCAGGTAACAGTTGGTGTACGATTGCTTGCTATTTACTATGTGCACAAGTAGTGCTATGTAAATAAAAATACACATACATATGGCTGGCAGAAATGCAGATGCTGCGGATTAAGTTTGGCAGGTCTGTTGTTTTATCGCCCTGCAATGCAGCCTGTATTGTGGCCTTTCAACCACTAGGGGGAGAAGTGACATAGGAGTAGGAGCACAGGGCACAGGGTCATCAATCTGAATTTTCAGTTTCATAAATATGCAAGGTTAACATTGACAATGAAAAATAAGATCAGCATTAACAGTACAACTTGGAGTTTGATATAAGGTAAGACCTCAAACATGATAACACTAAATGCTGGACTGTAATTAATTACGGCGCACTTATAAATAGCTGGAATAGAACTGTATTCAGATATATGAGTGAGTCTGTGTCAGAGTGATTGTGCGTAAAATACTTTTGTGTTTCTATGCTAATGTGCCTATTTTTAGGGGAAATCGCCTCCCTGAGACTGTAGGACTTCTGCTTTCACTAACCATAGAGATTTGTTAGCCATTGTGAAGGTGAATGCAAGCACTTGCATTCGAAATCAACAGTGTAGAAAAATGGACCCCATTAATAAATAGGGATAACGTTCACTTTATTTGTTTGCTTAGCTTTTAGTATGCTGATTTTTTTTTATAAATGTAGCAGAATACCCTTAATTTCATAAAATTAGTATTATATACTGTATATAAAATGTTACATTTGTCCTAGAACTTGCGAGTAAATATATATTTAAAAATTTCAGGAGTGTGAGGTATGGATTGCAGGAAAATGCAGAATCTAATTAACCCCTTGTATGTACCAAAAAAAAGGCAATTCCCACAAGATATTATGCCATGAATGTGGTTCTTTACCAACAGTTCTGTGTGATCCAATAATCAGCCAGTGTTCCGAGCAATCAGTGTGATTTGGCCCTCTAACTGGCTGACCAAACTGGACAAAGATCCACTTGTTTGGCAACTTTACCAAGAGATGCTATCTTCCCATTTATAGCCAGCTTTAGTAAAGCTTGGTATTATTAAGACTTTTTATATTCATTCACTATAGTATGGAGCTAGCTTTGCCAGCTTTTATTGCTCATAATACCAGGCTTTGGGCCAAGCCATAATGTCAATTGGGGGTAGGACTGGGAAATGGGCTGGCTGGGCATGAAAATGCATGGATGGGGCAGCGTAATGGGGTGGACAGGCTGGGGAAATTGACAGAGCAGAGTCCAATCTGTAGTTATAGGGAATGATGGCCAACAAAGAGGGTCAGGGAAGGAAGGGATTTATAGGGTATTACAAATTTACTGCTAAGTACATTTCTGATCAGTTTGTAATTGTAATAAATGTGTAATACCGATGCCCATTGCATGTACCCTGTAATGAGCTTAGTTGTTGGCTCCATATATCTGCCATTATATTTTACAGATCCACCGAGGCAAGCTATCTTAACAAACAGGCATCTTGAGTTGGCTGCTGACTGAAACATTGGTGAAATGTCTGTATTGGTGAAAAGTACTGTATACAGAATGTTTATAGAAAAGTGATTGCTTCCAGCTCAGTATCATATTGTCCTCTTAAGGTGCATACATGTAAATTGGTCCTGAGCCTCCTTGCAATTGTCAGCACCTGCTCTTCATGTAGTCACCTCCATTCCTTCCCCTCCAGGTACCACCTTCTCCCCCATTTCTGCCACTAGATTTCAAGGGAAAGTGCCTGGTGCACCTCCGTATTACTGAGTCAAGTGGTGACATGCTGCCCCTAAAACTGTGCTGCCCTGGGCACAAGCCTATGTCGTCTTCCAACAAATCCAGCCCTGAATCTCCATAGCCCCCGCAGGCCAATGATTAGGTCAGCTCAGTATGACTCAGTGCAGACACCTGGCCAAAAGATCAGATCTCACAGTACATGGCCAGCTTTAGAGCAGGTGAAATCTGTCATTGACTCACAGGGGCAGATTTACAAAAAGACGAAGTGGCTAACGCTCGCAACAATTCGCTATCGTTACTGGCCGCAGGGACATCACCAATTTACAAACGGACACAGGAGCCAATTCACTAGTGGAAGAGACTGGCGCTAGCGGTCATTTGCACTCTATCGCCGGGCGAATTTTCGTTCTGCCGAACGGTCGTTACTCCAAAAATTCACTAAAGTGCGGATTTTCGCCAGAGTTGCCTTCGCCACCTCAGACCAGGTGAAGTGCATTAAAGTAGCTAGATGTTCCTCAATCTCCTGTCACTTACATTATATTCTGTGAACCGAAAATGCATCAAAGTCCAAAAAACGCTGGCGTCTTTTCCTTTTTTCAGCCTGATTGCCTGCAAACAGGGCCGGCCTTAGGCCTATTGGACCAATTGGGCCCAATTGGGCCCCGCGCCTCTGGGGGCCCCGCACCAGAGGGCAGCACAGGTAATATTTCCCCCAGCACATGATGCTGCCTGGCCTGCCCCCAACTCCTCTCACTCTCTTACCTTGTCTGCCCCTTTCCTTTCTATTTTGTGCCTGTATGCCCTTATTTTCCTAAATACTTGGTGTGTCGGGAGCCAGCAAAACTTTGTCTAGGGGCCCCGCCAACATGGTCCCAATTGGGCCCCACATTTGATAGGACCAGCCCTGCCTGCAAATGCCTTAACTTGAATTTTTTTTGGGTAACTGGTTTTCCCCATACATTTGCAAACATATGGAACATTCATTTTACAGTGGCCACATGTGTATGGCATTAGAATAACTCTATTGTCTTTATTAAGGTTCTCTGGACATGTGTTTTAAAAAGTACAATTTGTAAGTATATGCACCAACATTTAACATAAAGTCGTCCATACAACTTTAAGGGGCCGATTCATGAAGCTCGAGTGAAGGATTCGAATTAAAAAAACTTCGAATTTCGAAGTGTTTTTTGGGCTACTTCGACCATCGAATGGGCTACTTCGACCTTCGACTACGAATCGAACGATTCGAACTAAAAATCGTTCGACTATTCGACCATTCGATAGTCGAAGTGCCTCTTTAAAAAAAACTTTGACCCCCTACTTCGGCAGCTAAAAGCTACCGAAGTCAATGTTAGCCTATGGGGAAGGTCCCCATAGGCTTGCCTAAGTTTTTTGATCGAAGGATATTCCTTCGATCGTTGGATTAAAATCCCTCGAATCGTTCGATTCGAAGGATTTAATCGTTCGATCAAAGGAATCATCCTTCGATCGTTCGATCGTAGGATTTGCGCTAAATCCTTCGACTTCGATATTCGAAGTCGAAGGATTTTAGTTCCTAGTCGAATATCGAGGGTTAATTAACCCTCGATATTCGACCCTTCATACATCTGCCCCTAAATCTCCTGCCCTGTGCAAATTGGCCTGAGCGACAGATCCCTAGCGAAGTTTTGCTAGGCAAAAATAAACACTAGCGCATCTAGTCAAATGCTCGCATTGGCAAAGTAATACTAGCAAAAAGTCGCCAGCGTTCGGTGCCAATAATGAAACTACGCAGTTTAGTGAATTAGCATAGTTTGAGGTCATTTGCGCCTGGCGAAATGTAGCGATGGGTGTGAAGCGGTTGTTGGCGACAATTCACCCTTTAGTAAATCTGCCCCACGGTGTCTGCTGCAGTTGGGAAAAAAGTTTGGTTGAGGAACTCACATAAAAATCATTAACTAAATAAACAAGTATAAGAAACCCTGTTTGTAACAAAGACATTACACATCCATTATAGTTTCATGTTTTCTTTTACAGTTGCAGCCATTTCCCCTTGAATTTTTCTCACACAGAAACAATACAATTGTTTCACTTGCAACGTTTTCATTGCCTGTGAAATATGTGTTCGACAGCGGCCCTGTGCCCAAAATAGTTCTGACCTTCACTTATCTTTCTGAATCAATAACATGCCCTGTTGTCTGTCATTGATGTGTCAATCTTTTTGCAATTATATCCTCTCTAAACCCTATATTTTCCATTGAACTCCACCATAACATCTGAAATAATGTTATGTAATAAAAGGCACTACATTTGCCCAGGAGCAGTGACCCATAGCAACCAATTTTCTGTTCACCTGTTTAAAAACAAACATCTTATTGGTTACTATTCCTGGGCAAATTAGCTGGAAAATGCAGTTATAGCGTTTCACAGCCCCTGTAACAATGCTAATTTTTATACATATTTCCTGGTTCCCTAATAGTGTCAGTAGAACAGATATGGCTCTATAATATTTGAATTCAATGCTGGGACACTCAGTTTAAACAAAGAGGTAGATTCTACAGAGGACGGCCGTTGTGTTGTGTTTGTGTGGATCCTGAGTTTTACGGTTTTAATAAAACGATTCAGCGAATATCAATGTAACATTGTTTGTTTTTGTTTCTCCTGACAATGTGCCCACACCCCAGAAGTACCGCCCGAAAATCTGTCACTATCCCTGGCTGCACTTCCTAGTTCCTATCACTCATGAACAAAAAGGAAACCTCTCATTATTGCTGATAAAGGCATCTTGCCAAACACTGTGACAAAATTCCCCTGTGTGTACCTACTGCCTGGGGAAAATACTCACTTCATGTCATTGTAAACAGCATTTATAAAATCAGGGCAGTTTTTTAAGCACTGCCACTTAGCCACAGTATGTAGTGTAAGATCTTGTGTAGTTATAAAGCTGTAAAAGGTTTTATGGGAATAAATAGCTGGGTGTAAAATTCCAGCATATAACGAGGTTTTGTGCAAAAAGCAGTGTAATAACCAGCGCTGAATGCCACCACTCGCTATGGCATTGTAGACCATTTTTAATGCCATAATTCTTTGCCATCTAAATTTGTCCCACTGATTTCAAATAAAATCAACTTATTTCAAAGTGTTACTTCAGACCTGAAGTGGTAAAGTCATTTCTATTGTTTGTATAGCATTAGTCTGGAGTAAAATATATAGCACTCCTTTATAAATATGTTATATGGACAATGCTGCAAGCAACGGGCAGCTATATTGGCTTTTAGATGTCAAATATTTTAAATAGCTTTGTAAATACAGCCCTAGTTGTGCAGGAGGGTCAGTTATGTTTGCTCTGTAAATAATATTTTGTCCTACTAATAAACACCCCTGATCTTGTGCTTTTGATGAAAGGTCAAGCCCTCTGGCTACTAATAGCCTATAAAATACAGTAGGGGGCATCAAGGACAACATTGTTCAGATCTGACCTTGCAATGGTCTGTTTCATATAAGCAAATGCGGTGTCAACCGAAATCCTTGGCACTAAAGCACTATATTTAGAGGCCTGGGTCCAGTCACCAACATATTTCTCATTGAGGTCCAACTCACACTTTAGTCATAGCTTTAGGAACATGTCCAATCCTTAGTGCTGTCCTAATCCTTCACTAATAGCATGTAAACACTGTGGTTATTGAAGAACTGTAGCTACTTTTATACTTTCAGAGTCTACATTTTGTTCTGAATCTGCTGTGCTGTCAGATACCCCTCTACTAATACTGTCAGATATATGAGAGTATAAAGGGAATAATATTTCTGGTGATGGGACAGTCTGCCTTTCTAACACTGCTGTTTCCTAAATTAGTTCAGTAATAATTAAAACCAGCTTCCTGTTCATATCATAGATACTGGTTGGGATGGTGGGCCACAATACCTACCAAATGTACCAAAAATCATAATGAACAACATTTCAACATTATCGGTATGTGTACCTTTAATTCTCTTTACTTTGCTCAAGCCTGGGTTCTGTTATCTCAGATCCTGCTCAAGTCTGTTTGAGATATCCTCTCATTTTTAATTTCTGCCTGTTTGTTTACCTTGATTCTTGCCTACGCCCAACTACGATGTTGCCTTTCCCTAGTCTGTTCTTTGGTTGATTTCTGAAGTGAGTAGGTTCCCTGTTGGTGCTGCCACAGAAAATTCCAGGTCCTCAAAAGGGTGCACTGTGAAGATCTGTGGTGGCCAGGGTTCTCCTGCTCCACTGAAGTCTGCTTCCAGCTGTTTCCACTGGGATTTACACAGACCCTCATTACACAGTGTATGTTGCTGCTGCAAAAGGTCAATAATTCCTTTGTTGTGATGTGCAATAAAGAGTGCAGTGCTAACTAAACTTAGGGGATGGTTAAGTCTAAAATATATTCAATCACAGTGAGGCATGTTGCAAGTGTAATTAAAATGGTGTTTTTGATTTAGCTTCATGTTTATGTGAAAACATAAAAATTCAAAAATCGAATCTCGGATTCGGTGCATCCCTAGTATTTATAGCCTAATCATGTTGTGTATAGTTTCCATTCAAGTCAGAAAGCCATACAAAGTGCATATACCTGTTCCTTTGCACCCAACAGTCCTCCCCATATTCACCACAGTAGAGTAAGAATTGCTAACCAGAAAATATACACACATTTATATAAGTAGCACATGTATATAAAAAATATAATTGTATTATCGTGGAGTTTACTAGTATAATCAGCACTTGATAGGTTGCTTAGTGAGCTAATAACAAGGGTGACTGAACACTGACAAATGAAAATGGCTGAAATCCTAGTTTGAGCCAAAATGTACAGACAGTCTCCATATGGTTTTGTTTAGTATCTGCAAATACAGAGCAGTAAAAGGGAGGCAATATTTTGCTATATCTCAGCAGATCGTCACATAATATCCACTAAAAAAGACTAAAGTAGTTGAGCACTCTATAAAAGATATTTATAGGCTTACTTAGTTTTAGAGAGCATGGTTACTTTAAACAATGGAACCTTGTCAAGGCACTTGAATATACTCCTGGGCAAATTATAATTCTCAGAATCTGTACTATGTAATGAATGTCATGTACCGGATTTTTGTTTAAACCATGCCCGAGAGATGGCCCGCAAAGGAAATTAAAGGCTTATTCGACTGTTGAAACGAGCGGCAATTCTGGTAATTGCTGTGTTTATAGTGATAGTCTTTCTGTATAATCACTGTACATTAGGTTCCTCGAGTTTACATTATGGGAGCTTTTTGGGAGATGGTTTGAGTCGGTGATGAGGCCACAAGCAAATATGTGCCTTCTCCATGGTTACCGTGAGTTCCAATTGGGAATCCATTTTTATACTAGGTGACCTCAAATGTATCCACATCCGCACTTTAGCTGTGGTTTTTGAGCTTTAAAGGGACACTATCATCAAAATCAAAAGTATTTGTTTTTAATTGAAAACAATGTGGACGTTTTTAGTGTATGACGGGGGGCTCATTTATGAACCCCAGTGCAAAGTGAGTGACCAAACAATGTATTGGACACTGAAGCAGCTCACAAAGATATCCTTGTCCATACATGCTCCCAGCAACCTGAAGCTTGCCCTAATGCAACTTTTCAGCTTAATCTGATGATTTGCCCTCATTTGCACTTATGGTTGCTATGGAACCCTGGAACTAATGATAGCCTTGATATGGAAGTTACCCCAGCGTCCCACCTGCAAGTTGCATCCACTGACAAGTAAACTCAATACAAACAGCTTTGATGGTGTGTCAGAAGTGCCATATCGATGATATTGTGAGCCACAACCTATAGGTAAAAATTTAAAATGTTAGGTTACTATCTGAAGTTTTCCCTAGAGTAGGGAAATTATCCAATTTATCACATAATTATAGTCAGGTTTATGAAAATACTGATAACACCAGATTTATAAATATCCACTAAAATGCTAAATCAGGCTCCTATACCATCACCTATACAACCACAAATATACTGCCCTGAGCCTGAATTGAGCAGGGAATCAATTACATTCTATTGTTGTATTCCAGATTTTTCATCTTTTGCCATTGCCAATGCCCCCCGTCCTTTATTTTGTGATGCTTTCTAGTGAGCACTGAAACTCTTTTCCCATCCGCCTGTTCATTGGCCAGTGTTATCTATATTCTGGCTTCTTCTTATACTTTAAAATGACACTATGTATAATGTAGCAAGATGTCAATGAGAGAATAAATGCAATACATAAAATCAGAATCCAGGTCATTAGACAGCTTCCATAAAATTAGATTTTCTTTTAAATATGTTTTGTATAATAGGACACTCCTGGTCTAGACTCATTGCTTCTCAGAATTCAGCAGAAAAAAATATAATTTAATACCAGTTTAAACCTTCCATTGACCTGACTCCATTCCTTAACTACTGTTCCTCAGCCCTTTGGGAATGAATCCAATGAATATGCAAGGATATATTTACATATCAGTGCTTCGTATTTGCATTTGAATTGCTCCGTGAACCCCTGTAAAAGTTTAATAACCGGCTCGTCTTACAGCTTAACAGTATCCAGACTTGGACACCATTCTCCTTTAAACGGACTTCATAAATTATCCCTAACTCACACCCTATAGATGTTGACATTCTAAACTTATGGATACAATGAACTCAGTAATAAATGTAACTGGAAACAGCTGAGGCCATGGGCTAAACAATAGCTTTTGGAAAAAATCACAAGAAAAAAGACATACGCACAGCCAAGACTGCTTGGAAAGCAAGTTTTGTTTTATATTTATAGAAGGCAGTGAAAGTTGGTTATACAAATGGTTTTGAAGGAGAACTTAATTGAAACAAAAAATTGGGCTTGTATTGCTATACCAGAGGGCTCATTTAAGATGCCAACTAAATTGGGATTGTTCTTGTGCATAATCAATTAACAATTAATTAAAGGTAATTCCATCCAAGCACGCTCCTGCACTTCTACATGGTTGCACAATATGCCATTGCGTCTGTCCTGTCTCTTGTGCTGAATTCTGGGTAAGTGCACCTACTGCCGCTAGGGAAACCTGGAGCTACTGCCACCCTGAATGTGGCAGTAAATAGAGTTTCTCACACTAATTTAATGCACAGAGAAATAAAATATGTTTCAGGAGTCAGAAACAATAAAAATAACAATATAATTATTATAATAAAATAATAAAAGCTGTTAAATGCAATATCTGTACAACTTTTGGCATTCTCTACTCTCCTGAATCTGAGCCTTGAAAAAATGTTGCAAGTCAGCAGATTAACAGGCCTGGAGGACACCTTTTTCAGACCCAAATAACAGAAAGGAAAAAAAAACACTGAATTTAGTTTCGGGTACATTTACAAATAACTTTTCCTTTCACTATGGAAATAGACTGAAATACACAGCTACTTAAATCATGATGTCAAGGATCGGGTTGGTGGATGATGTATATTCACACATAATCAATACACAGTCTATGCACATTTTATTTTATACTGTCCTCTAAACGTTAAATTAAAGACTAGCGTAGCATCAGCTTCTATGAGCTTCTTTTTCTGCTATTGATCTGCCAATGATGACCCAATTAAAAATAAGGTCGGGGTCAGTGTCGGACTGGCCCACCGGGATACCAGGAAAACTCTCAGTGGGCCCAGGTGTCAGTGGGCCCTCATGCTGCCTTTTTCATGGCCATTCCCTATTATTTGAGAACAAAGAGGCTAAATAGATGGAATGATAGATTATAGTATGTAAAGTAAACAAACTAGGAGAATAGAGGTTGATTCGGAGATGAAGAATACTAGAGGTGAGAGTGGGCCCCTGGTCTAAGGTTTTTGGGTGTGCTCCTGGTGTCCCAGTCCAACACTGGTTGGGGTTCCTACATAAAGTTGGGATTCCTACCAATAAATAAAAAATTTTTAAAAAAAGTTGGGGTTCCTACCTTCTGTTTAATCCTCCAGTTTTTCACCTTTTAATTATATAAAACTCCGGGGGAAAGCCCCAGTCAGCAGCGGGCTCCTGTGAAGAATAATTCAAATATCCTCTCCTGTGGCCACATTTCACAGACAAGGCCTTCATCAGTAAACCATGAAATGAGCTGGCAAAGAAAGGGTCTGACCCTCTAGCAACTAATTTGAAAAAAAAATTATTAATTTTTGAAATAACAATTTGAGTGTGCTACTGACCTGACAGTGCATGTGCCTTGAGTAGGAGTAATAGGAGATAAATAATTGTATTGCAATTTTATAGGGCAGGCTTGCAGGTAAATTGCACATATGCTAATGCTCTTTGCAACCAATGGGCAGTTTCCATTAGTTTCACCAAAGATATTAATTTAGATCAACGGTAATAAGACACAAATGCCTATGTATGTTGTATCCTGAATCCATCTGAGAATCAATTTCAGTTGCATGGAGGCAGATGACAAACCTCCCAAACTTGCCATATATTACTTGCCATAGCATAACAGTAATAATATTCAGCTGAATCCTTAGTGCTCCGCCAAACTGAATCCAAACCCTTAGGGCAATGGCACATGGTACGATTTGTTGGCTGCAGTTAAATCTGTGCTACAATAGGTCCCAAATTTCCCTAAAATTACTTTCCATAGCATAGCATTAGGATCGCTGCAAGTATAACATATTACTCTCGGTGACCAAGATTAATCGCGGGAAATTGCCTCCCTTCACGTTTTCCTGCAATTAAGCCAGATCGCTACAAGTAATATGGCAATCCTAATGTTATGCTATGGCAAGTCATTTTAGGCCCACGGTAGCACAGATTTAACCTCAGCCAACAAAATCTTGCCATGTGCCATTGCTCTAAGGGTTTGTATTCAGTCTGGCTGAGCACTAAGGATTCAGCTGATTCAGACTTCTGCAAAATACTAAAGCCAATCTTGGATTCAAAGCATCTCTATAGCCAAATGGGTTAGAGAGAGATATCACATCCCAAAATTTAACTCATTGGGAGAAGCCAGCGGCAACTTGGTGCAACCTACAAACACTGAAGAGCAATAGGCCTACTGTCCTAATGGACTCCTAAGTCAGATACTGTTACTATAAGTCTGGATGGTACATTGAGCAATATACCTTAAGGTTGCCATAAATATACAGTTATTAAGAAAGTCAACCTAAACCAAACATAACTGTCTTTTCATTCAGCTGTGCCGATCTATTTTCATGGGTTTTACCATAACATTCCACTTTAATTAGTTCACACCATAATTAATATTTGGATATAAGACAAACAATATTAATGCTGCCATCCACCAGGTTAACCACAAGTTTTTATGTGTTGTGGATACTTATTTAACTTGCCCACTGATGTGGCTTCTCTTCTGTTCCTCTAATACCTTTCTGCTTGTACAGGAGGTCTGTCATTATGGGGGCACCAAAATCCAGGCTGCAGTTGGTCCATAATCATACAACGGGCTCCAGACATTTGGGACCAATCAAAGCACAACTCTCATGATATCAGCAACTTCACATCAGCTGTCTAGGCTTCTCAGAGAGATATCAGAGATCAAAGAAGAAGAAGCCATCACTTTGGCAAAGAAATGAGTGCATTCATACAGAGTTTGCAATAAGTACATGACACATCATCAGTGTTTTCAGCACTGTACATTAGTACGACTGCTGTAATTTAGAAAAAAAGTTTAACTGGGGGGATAGACTTGTTTTCTTTCTTGAATAATAGTGTCCATTTAACTTCGACTATATATAAATAAGCTTTGTAGCTAAAATATTATCAATCGGATAGCAATATTGTTTCAAAGAAGGCTTAGTATTAGCTCAATCAATGTCACCATTGTGCACGCACGCCACAGAATTAATTTCATTCTAAATATAAAAATGGCCTGAAGTCCCAACAAAGCACTCTTGCAAGCAAGTTTCTATCTGCTATTAAATATGATGTCACTGCACAACTGTAACAGAATGACATCACATTGCTTACTGGGGAGAACAGGGAATATCTACTTCCATCTACACAAAGACGCAATGGGTGAGTTTATTTGTAAAAGAAGATTTTCAACACCCCAGTGACATTGCTGATCCACTGCTATGCTAATCTCACCCCTAAATAAAGAGCAATTGAGTCCATAGATGTAAGGCCAGCCCACAATTTGCACTAAATCGGGAAGGTGATGCACTGTGGCCGCAAATGATGCTTTCTCATTCTGCCCCAGTTCATCCCATATGAATACATTGCCGCTGAAAGCAGAAAGCACCATACTCATGGGAGAAGAATAAGTAGTTGTGTTCTTCTATGTTGCTCAAATACCTGTATTTTTGGGTGTTAATTGTGAGGAAGGGTGCAATGTGCAAAACATATTTGCCCATTTTTTGCACTTTCCAACCCTGAATCCCACCTTATAAATGAGGCCTTTTAACTCTTGCATTTGTAGGTAACAGTACTGAGAAGAAGTCTCCATAATTCCGTCTAGATGGTATCTATCACGGGATCTGTTTTTTAAAATGTCAAAATTTCTCTGTATGATTTTCTAAATCTAAAAATGGGGGCTGTTAGTAAGGATACATCCAGAAGTAACCAGCAATTGCAACAGGGAGCAAATATTGATAATGCAATGTGGCAAACACACTGTGCAAAGGGGGTTTTAAGGGGGTTATTTACCTTTGAGTTAACTTTTAGTATGATGTAGAGCAGTGATCCCCAACCAGTGGCTCTTCGACCCCTTGGATGTTGCCCCCCAGTGGCCTCCAAGTAGGTACTTCTTTTTGAATTCCTGAATTAAAGGCAAACTTTAGTTGCATAACAACCATGTGTAATACCAAACAGAGTCTCCTGTTGGCTGCATGGCCACATAGGAGCTATCAATACCCAATCACAGCCCTTATTTGGAAGCCCCTTTTTGCATGCCGATGCTGCTCTCCAACATCATTTACACTTGTATTTGGCTCACGGGTAAGTGATCCCCAACCAGTGGCTCTTCGACCCCTTGGATGTTGCCCCCCCAGTGGCCTCCAAGTAGGTACTTCTTTTTGAATTCCTGAATTAAAGGCAAACTTTAGTTGCATAACAACCATGTGTAATACCAAACAGAGTCTCCTGTTGGCTGCATGGCCACATAGGAGCTATCAATACCCAATCACAGCCCTTATTTGGAAGCCCCTTTTTGCATGCCGATGCTGCTCTCCAACATCATTTACACTTGTATTTGGCTCACGGGTAAAAAAGGTTGGGGACCCCTGATGGAGAGACTGATATTCTAAGACAATTTGCAATTGGTTTTCATTTTTTATTATTTGTGTTTTTTTTAACCTAGCAACCGTGAATTGATTTGAATAAGAGACTGGAATATAAATAGAAAGATGAGTAATAAAAAGTAGCAATAACAATACATTTGTAGCCTTACAGAGCATTTCTTGTTATATGGCTCAGTGACCCCCATTTGAAAGCTGGAAAGAGTCAGCAGAAGAAGGCAAATTATTCAAAAAATATAAAAAATATAATATAATATAGAATGCCATTCCATTCCATTTGGGATTTGCTGAATTAGTATTAGGGATGCACCGAATTCAGTATTCAGTTCGGGATTCGGCCTTTTTCAGCAGGATTCAGATTCGGCCGAATCCTTGTGCCTGGCTGAACCAAATCCGAATCCTAATTTGCGTATGCAAATTGTGGGCAGGGCAGGATTTCACGTGACTTTTTGTCACAAAACAAGGAATTAAACAAATTTCTTTCCATGTTTTCCTTTCCCGCCCCTAATTTGCATATGCAAATTAGGATTCGGAATCGGTTCGGTATTCTGCAGAATCTTCAATGAAGGATTCGGGGATTCAGCCAAATCCAACATAGTGGATTCGGTGCACCTCTAATTAGAATCCTTCAATAATGCGTTTTGATTCTATGGGACAGATCTATTAATGGTCGAATTTTTTTTATGCTCAAAACCGTCAAATTCGACTAGGGAATTATCCAAACTCAGATGGAGTTTTTAAATGTATATTGGTAAACTGCTTAGAATGGCATTTTTCTTTCATAATGCAAAAAAAATAAATATTTTGTTACAAAATCTCAGTTCCTCAAATAATCCGCAGTGTTCCACAGACTCGAGGCAAGAACAACACTCCAGGAATTCATCATGAAGCATTCCTATGGAGTTACCACAAGAACCTAAAATGCAGATCACAACATAAGCAGAAGTCTGACATTAAAGCAGAAAAATGCTATGTGAGATATTTTTATAAGATCTGTAGTTGTGAGAGAAAAAGTAACGGAATTAGGGAGAATTGGCCATGGTTTTAACATTAACTTCATCTGGACTGGGATTGAAGAATTGAAACTGAGTCCACAGATCTACACCTTGGTTTTTAAAAGACAATTTCTCATGGTTGAGTGAGGGTTCAATCTTATGTGAATGGAAACCAGGAACCCACTAACAGAGTAATTGCATCTGCACTGAATAACAATCAAAATTGTTGTATTGTCACCACAAATCACAAATATTAAATGTTTGAAACACTAAAAGCTTTCGCTGCTTTTATTTCAGACCTTGGGGCTGATTTACAAAGATTAGTGCAGTTGGCCATTGCAACTAGTCAGATCAGTGATGTTACAATAGGGGGAGCAGACGCCAGAGCTGGGAGTGCAGAGAGAGTGAGGTTTCAAATTCAATTGCCCATGGATGATGATGTGGAGGGACTCATGGGAATGGATGTTGTTGGTCCTGCAGGTTTGGGTGTTGGGGAGGGGTCTGCATGTTTGGTGGGGGTGGGGGGACAGGTGATACCAAGTCCCACACCTCTGAATCAGATCTTTCCTTTCATTTTCTAACTAGCAATAATAGACTGATCAACACGAATTACAGATTGGTTGTTATGGAACTATACTGCTGAAATTTAGCACCTATGCTAGTAAATGAGCCATTTTGTATGCACAAAATATGCAGCGTTAAATATTTTGTTGGACAACACAATGGTGCAAATTATTATGAAAGTTTATTACACATTAATTAACTCCTTTAAAAAACAAGTGAGTGTAAGTGGTGTCTTAGGGCCTTAGGGTGTCTTAGGGCCTGCATAAAATAACATTTTGATCATTGTAAAATGGCACTACCAGAAAATATTAATAAATCAAAATAATTCAAATTCTGTTTGAATGTTCTAAAGGGGAACGAAAGCATAAAACCCTGGAAAATGCTGAGCTGTTTGGCACCGCTGGTGGCTAACTTTTCACACTGACCAGGTAGCCACTTCTTTTAAATAAGTACTTGACCCCAGGGCGCTGCATCTTTTTCTCCCTGCATCCAGGTATACCCTGCACCTTGTAAGGTGGGCACAGTGCACAGTAAGATCCCAAGAAACTGCAAAATACCTGGGAGCACACTCTGGAGGACATGCCTTTTTAAAGAGGGAAAAGTTGACCCATGTCAAAAGGTAAAAATTTTAGTCACTGGGGATGCATAACAAATTGGAACCCACCCCGTGTTTTAGGATTTTGTTTTTTTTTAATAGCAGTTTTTTTTTCCAAAGATATACTTATTTATCTTTCTTGATCCACCTTGTGTTCCTTGTTTGTTTTTACTTGGCACTAAAGGGAGTCAAACTTATGTCCTAGCCACTCCAAAATATATTTCGAAACAAGAAAAAGAGACAGACCTATTTTTATAGAAAATTCACATTTAAGAGATCGGGAGGTATAATTTACTGCTATTAGTTAATTTATTAAGAGAAAAAAGTAATAAAACCCCCCACTCTCTTTAATACAATATAAAAAATGAATAAACAACTTGTGAACACAATTAGTATGGGGTTGATTCATAATTAGTGAGTTGGTGTACAGAAGTTCATTAGTCAAAAGTTAAAGTGCCAGTGCTTGAATAGTACAATCAATACCCGTGACTGTAAAATGAATTACTTATTTTTTAATAAGAATAATCAATTAATTCATTTAAAGACTGTACCCTTGATTGTAACATAATAGGTTAAATAGAATTAATGAAATTGCTAAGTGTACCTGCTAGATAAATAGCAATTATATTAAATTATCATTATAAACTTGAATTCATTAACATAAAGTGCTAGTGCAAGTGTAATAAATTAAAGGTGAATTAATTAAGTATAAAGGTTAAAAAAATGTGTCCAAGACCATCATTTGAAAGTGAAGTAGGAAAAGGAAAATGGTAGAGGTGAAGAGGTCCCAAAAACTTCTATCAGAGGATTTTTCTATGCCCTGGGACTCCACATGGTAAGAAAGTCAAACACTGGGGACTGTGGTCTCAAAATAACAATATCTATCTCATTATGGAGAAGCTAAACTCAACTATAAAACCACAGATCCTTCAGTGTCATTAAGAACTTTCCAAGGCTCATTGAGACGATGAGCAGGGGACAGCGTAAATATCAATGTCCAAATTAAACACACTTGAAGGGCATGGTAGCCCAAGACCAACCACTATGGTTACTACAGTATATGGAAAAGTACTGATGACTTTAAAATCCACCACTGAAGTTCCCCAAATGTCAACATCTTGGGCAGAGGGTATGTTATTAAAGATGCTTGTTGGGGAGATCACTGTTGGGTAGGATGGATTCAGTGCTGGATTTTGGACAGAATAACCTATGCGGTTGGATTTTTTTTTTTTTTTAAAAGTATGGTTTGTTTAGTTCTCCTTTAATGAGCAATGAATTACAGCAGTCCTAAACACAGTTAAGCCCTTTCCCTGTTACTGACTTTCAGATTGCCAGTTGTCTGTCTCCTCCTACTAATAATGCCATGGGCTCATGGTCCAACTAGCACATGGTCATGTAAACTGCGCACCTGAATCAGTGTACTCATGTGATTTGTCCCACGTATATAGATGTCAGCCTCCTGGTGGTGATTTCTGGCAAATTATTGCCCATGCTACTTATAGAAATTAATGAAAAGGATACCTACAATGTGCATACAGGCTAATAGTAGACAAAGCTCACCAGTAGAAATGTGGATGTTGGGTGTGGCTGTTGCTCTCAGTGGCTTCAAAGCAGGTGCTTATTTTTTAATTCCTAGTTTAGAGGCAAGTTTTGGTTACATAAAAAACACGGGTCAGCATACATTTCACTCTGGAGAACCACATTAGAGTTCAGCGTTGTTTTATTTTCTCCTGCACAACATGTTTTCAATACAATAATCCTTCATCAGGTGCTGATTTAGGATTATTGTATATGAAACATGTTGTGCAGGAAAAAATAAAACATTCAACTGTGGTTCTCCAGAGTGAAATTTATGCGGATTTCTGAAATTGGTTTTGACGGTGCCATTACTCTGTTGAGAGGAACCCTGTAACAAAGAAAACTGTGCGAGGATATCACCAAAAAATTATAAAAAACAAGTCTACTGCCAAACAGAGCCTCCTAAAGGCTGCCAGTCCACATAAGGGCTACCAAATGGCTAATCACAGCACAAATTTTGCACCACCCAGGAACATGTTTCATGCTTGAATTGCTCCCCAACTCTTTTTACCTCCTTTTTTCCTTCGAGAAAGATTCGGCCGAATACCGAATCAGAATCCTAACTTGCATATGCAAATTAGGGGTGGGAAGGGGAAAAAGTTTTTACTTCCTTGTTTTGTGACAAAAAGTCACGCAATTTCCTTCCCTGCCCCTTATTTGCATATGCAAATTAGGATTAGGATTCGGATTCGGCCGGGCAGAAGGATTCAGTCGAATCCTGCTGAAAAAGATCAAATCCTGGCCGAATCCCGAACCGAATCCTGGATTCGGTGCATCCCTAGGATATTGCACACGGGTACACAGTATCCACATGATACTAAACGTTAATTTAAAGGGATACTGTAATGGGAAAAAAAAAAAATTTTCAAAATGAATCAGTTAATAGTGCTGCTCCAGCAGAATTCTACACTGAAATCCATTTCTCAAAAGAGCAAACAGATTTTTTTATATTCAATTTTGAAATCTGACATGGGGCTAGACATTTTGTCAATTTCCCAGCTGCCCCTGGTCATGTGACTTGTGCCTGCACCTTAGGAGAGAAATGCTTTCTGGCAGGCTGATGTTTTTCCTTCTCAATGTAACTGAATGTGTCTCAGTGAGACATGGGTTTTTACTATTGAGTGTTGTTCTTAGATCTACCAGGCAGCTGTTATCGTGTGTTAGGGAGCTGCTATCTGGTTACCTTCCCATTGTTCTTTTGTTTGGCCATACCTCCCAACTGTCCCTTTTATGGAGGGACAGTCCTTCTTTTGACTGCTCAACCCGCAGTCCCTCATTTGTACTGGAAAGTCCCTATTTTCTCTGCACTGAACAGCCAGAAAAAGAAACAAAGTTTCTCACTCAATTGGCTTTTAGCAGAGAGCACAGAACAGCTAACAGGTGCAAATAAGATACTTTGTAACAATTTTGAGACACAAAAAAACAGTTTAGATAAGGAGAAATATTTTCAAATTTTCATAACCTGCCAAATTTTTTAAAATGAACATGGCAATTAGGGGGTGTGGCCACAGAAAGGGACGTGGTCAAAAAATGTCACTGGTCTAAATGCGAAAAAAAATTGTGTCCCTCTTTTTACTTCCAAAATGTTGGAAGGTGTGGTTTGGCTACTTGGGGGGAAAAGGGAGGGGGTGATATCACCCCAACTTGCAGTACAGCAGTAAAGAGTGATTGAAGTTTATCAGAGCACAAGTCACATGACTTGGGGCAGCTGGGAAATTGACAATATGTCTAGCCCCATGTCAGATTTCAAAATTGAATATAAAAAAATCTGATTGCTCTTTCGAGAAATGGATTTCAGTGCAGAGTTCTGCTGGAGCAGCACTATTCACGGATTCATTTTGAAAAAAAAATTTTTCCCCATGACAGAATCCCTTTAAAGGTAAACTATCCCTTTAAAATATCAATGTCTTCATCACATTCAGAGTATGTTTTGTGGTGAGCACAACTCATGGTAGTATGGTACCCTCATAAGCAAAATCTCTTTACAAGGCTCTGTAGCTGTCACTTTCTAAAACTATTGTGGCTAGAGGAGCTCAGGGGGATGGAAATCCCTGCTAGTATGCCCAGCTACATGGACCACTTTCTTTACAGCCTACAAATGGCATGCCACTGGGGGACAGGAACAAGTGCATGTCTATGTGCAATAGCAACGATGAAGGACAATGTACAGAGACACGTCTGCAGCTCCTCTCACAAGCCAATGGGTCAGACAATGAGACCACTGGCCCATTTGGGCACGTGACTCGTGCCTCTCATTTTGCTACAACTTTCAAGAAAGAAATAGAAAACTTGCATTCACCAAACCACTGAACATACTAGTTTGTCGATAACAAGTACAGTTATACTGTAGTTCAGCTGCATTGTGATATGAATGGGACTCGCCAGCGGCTGCTGCCCAGCCAACTCCAGACTGACTCCCAGCAGCAGTAGCCACAGAGAATAGGCAGCTGCCCAGATCACGCTTATTCAAACACCCCTCCCACGTAGTAGACTTTACCGCTTTCTCGTCCAGGTTCTGCAGCGCTTCTTTGCCCGGGGTGGTACTAATCTCCACTTTGGGGGGTTCTTCTTTGCTGATCTGGTCGTTTTTGTTGTTAGCAGTGCCGGGGCGCATTGGGGTGCCTCTCCTGTTGGGCTGCCCCACGCTCAGGGAGTCAAAATCTATCGTCTTACTTTCGTACGCTCCCTCCACATTGCAGAACATGCCTCCGTACTTTACCCGGGGCACTTGGCTGGCGGAGCCCGGGCGGGCCAGGTAGACTGGCAGGTCATCTCCCCTGTCCCATTCCCTGTTGCCTGATGATGCCATAACTGAGACACTGAGGAGGAGAGCTGCTAGTCACAGTCTGGCCAGCGAGCAGCCGAGAAAGAAGGAGAAGCGATGCACCTTCCAGCCAGAGAGGGCAGCACTGAGCCGACGCGGTGACACGAGCGCAAGGATACAGTCTCCTCACCCTCAGTACCAGTCCTCATATGGACAGAAGGAGGTCAAGTGTGAGTGCGCTCTCCAATGTGTCCCTCAGCCTGTGCTCCTCCCTATTACAATCTCCCTCCTTCCACAATCATTATTGCGCACATTACACAAATCTTCTTTGTAGTACTGACACGTTCCTGTTTATTTTCCCCTCAGATATTTAATAAAATGATAGCTGGGGTTATGTTTACTATTATTCCAGCAGTACACATATTTTTCAAGTGTAGTCCAGTACAGACCTGTTAGCTGAACAGTTCAGCCTTAAAATAAAAAATTGTGTAAATAGAAAATAGGCTGTGCAAAATAAAAAATGTTTCTAATATAGTTAGGCAAAAATGCAATGTATAAAGGCTGGAGTTACTGTGTCTGTAACATAATAGCCAGAACACTACTTCCTGCTTTTCAGCTCTATAACTGTGAGTTAGTCAGCGACTTGAACTATAATAGTTCAGTGAGTTTGTAATTGATCCTCAGCATTCAGCTTCAATTCAAAAGCAGCAGATTTGACCCATGTGGTCCCCCCTCAAGTCTCTGATTGGTTACTGCCTGGTAACCGGGGTAACCAGTCAGTGTAAACCAAGAGAGCTGAAAAGCAGGAAGTAGTTTACTGGCTATTATGTTAGACACACTTCAGATATGAATTGCTGCATCCCTCAAAAACCAAAGTTTATCGAGGGGGAGATAACAGAAAGTTTTATATAGTGTAGTATTTATAAAATAAAATTCGGATCTCACCCTTAGTTTATAACTTTATAACAACAGTGCATTTGTGCACCACTTTTTACTTTCTCCGTAAAAAGTTATTTAACCAAACAATCCGTGATTGAATATAACACACTTTTAAAACCGTGAAATCATAAAATCCCCACCAATCACATTAGCTCTATGAGCATAAGGTGCTGTATGCAGAGATTCCCACAGTGTGAGAGCATAACTAGGGAGGTGGTGGTATAGCAACCGACCCCTAGAGTCCTAGTGCCCCCAGCGCTATATTATACTCACTAGACGTGAGACAAGGAAGGCGTTGGTTAAAATCTATTTCTTCCTGTTCTGAGGCTTCTTCTTTATCCGCTTAATGTGGAGAGATATATGGGCATGTGCGGAAGCGTTTTTCACAAGTTTAATAAATAATTAAAATCACACTCACAAACATCCGTTGTCAAACCGCATTGAAAAAAAGTGTCCTGTACATTCCGTATTGCGTTTTTGGTTCCTCAGCGTCCCTTAGAGTCCAATGCGCAAATCGGTGACACGCTTCCGCAAATTCAGAGCGACGGCATCCTCGCTGACGCGTTTCACCAAACTGGCTTCCTCTCAGAGCGATGTGATTGCTGGAATTTGGGAACACCATAGCTCCAGGATTCAAACTTTTATTTTTGAAATGTTACACACACAGTCACTCCAGCCTTTACACATTACATTTTTGCCTTACTAATTATATTCAAAACATTTTTTATTTTGCACAGCCTATCTATTTAGGCCTGTAGCACACGGGCAGAGTCAGGGAGATTTTGTCGCCTAGCGACTAATCGAATCTTCTTTGGGGCGACAATCTCCCCGAACTGCCTTCCCCCTGCCTTCCGCCTGCTAAAATGAAAAATCGTCTGAGGCAATGCACTCACGGCGCTTAGATTTCTGAAGTCGCCTGAAGTTGCCTCATGAGGAAACTTCGGGCGAATTCGGAAATCGAAGCGCCGCGAGTGCATTGCCGCATGAGATTTTTTATTTTAGCAGGCGGAAGGCAGTTCAGGGGAGATTGTCGCCCTGAAGAAGAGGCAATTAGTCGCCAGGGACTAAATCTCCCCAAATCTGCCCGTGTGCTAAAGCCCTTACCCAGTTTTTATTTTTACACTGAACTGAACAATTCCTTTAAAGTGAACGCTGGAAAAATATGAATATGTTGCCTGTTGTGGTAGCAAATAAATACAAGCTGAAAGAGTCAATTTAATGTAAAGGATTAAATGATAGTTCTAACACCTCACACATGTGCATATAATGTTATTCAGTGTGATGGCTGCGAGTATAGGAGATGCTGCAGAAAAACCTGGAAAATTACCTTCCCTGAGGTGGAGAACCAACCAACGCATAAATGGATTCCCAGGCAATACACACACCTGCACAGAGAAGATTGTGAGAAGCTATTGTTTACCTCCAACAAATAGTTTAGGGAGAAAGTCTCCGTGTAACACCTTATAAGGTCAGATTTACAAAACCTCTAAAACATATTGTTTCCCCCCCAGTAAAAATGTGCCTCAGGCAGAAGATATGGGGCTTAGGGGACCTGAATTTTCTCAAAGTCACAGCATATTTGCTAGCAGACTTCTGCAGATGTTTTACTGTAAGTCTCACAGAGACTCCTATTTAACAGGTGCTGGCTACATAACTCGCTCTAAATCTCCAAGGTGGGTTTTTATACTAGAAACAAAGTCATCCTTGGACATTTAGGGGCACATTTACAAAGCTCGAGTGAAGGATTCGAATTAAAAAAACTTCGAATTTCAAAGTGTTTTTTGGGCTACTTCGACCATCGAATGGGCTACTTCGACCTTCGACTACTACTTCGACTTCGAATCGAACGATTCGAACTAAAAATCGTTCGACTATTCGACCATTCGATAGTCGAAGTACTGTCTCTTAAAGAAAAACTTCGACCCCCTACTTCGGCAGCTAAAAGCTACCGAAGTCAATGTTAGCCTATGGGGAAGGTCCCCATAGGCTTGCCTGAGATTTTTTGATTGAAGGATATTCCTTCGATCGTTGTATTAAAATCCTTCGAATCGTTCGATTCGAAGGATTTAATCGTTCGATCGAACGAATAATCCTTCGATCGTTCGATCGCAGGATTTGCGCTAAATCGTCCGACTTCGATATTCAAAGTCGAACGATTTTAGTTCCTAGTCGAATATCGAGGGTTAATTAACCCTCGATATTCGACCCTTCATACATCTGCCCCTTAGAGTAAGCCTGGCAGATAGAGTATTTTCATGTGTTACCCTTATTATTGAAACTGTCAAAGAGCTGATTTCCTTTATACAGATATCATTGCACTGTACATACAGTCATATGAAAAAGTTTGGGAACCCCTCTTAATTCTTTAGAGTTTTGTTTATCATTGGCTGAGCTTTTAAAGTAGCAACTTCCTTTTAATATAGAACATGCCTGGAAACAGTATTATTTCAGCATTTACAGAAAGTTTACTGGATTAACAGAAAATATGCATCATAACAAAATTAGACAGGTGCATAAATTTGGGCACCCCAACAGAGATATCACATCAATACTTAGTTGAGCCTCCTTTTGCAAATGAAACAGCGTTTAAACGCCTCCTATAGCCTTTAATGATTCTGGATGGCGGTATTTTTGACCATTCCTCCATACAAAATTTCTCTAGTTCAGTTAAATTTGATGGCTGCAGAGCATGGTCTTTAACTCTAACTCAGATGTTAACTATTTGGAAAGGTGTGTTTTTTTGTTTGTTTTTTTGCAAAATATAAACATGCCCTTTAAGGATGGGAAATTCTCTCATCCATGCCATTTTACCCCATACTGATCTATTTATACAGTGTCTTACTTTAAAGGAACCGTAACACCAAAAAATGAAAGTAATTAACATATAATATACTGTTGCTCTGCATTGGTAAAACTGGTGTGTTTGCTTCAGAAAGGCTACTATAGTTCATATAATCAAGTTGCTGTGTAGCCATGGGGGCAGCCATTCAAGTTGCTGGGAAAAAAGAGAAAAGGCACAGGTTACATAGAACAGATACGTCCAGTCCAATACAAGTGAAATAAAATTAAACAAGTGCAAAAGATCGCTCATTTCTGAGAGACAACAAAAAAGAAAAGACCCAATCTTATTATTCGTGGGAAATTGGTATGATAATTGTTTCTTTGAACAAGGGCTGACTTTAATACTAAAGGAACAGTAACACCAAAAGCTAATAGTGTATTAAAGTTGTTAAAATATAATTTACTGTTACCTGCACTGGTAAAACTGGTGTGCTTGCTTCAGAAAGACTACTATAGTTTATGTAAATAAGCTGCTGTGTATCCATGGGAGCAGCCATTCAAGCTGGAAAAAGAGAAAAGGCACAGGTTACACAGCACATAACCGATAAGCTCAGTCCAATACAGTGGTCTTTTATCTATTTGCTATTTAACCTATGCCTCCATGGCTACACAGCAGCTTGTTTATATAAAATATAGTAGTCTTTCTGAAGCAAACACTTCAGTGGTACCAGTGCAAAGCAACCGTACATTATATTTTAATTACTTTGATACACTTTCAGCTTTTGGTGTTACTGTTCCTTTAATATAAAAGTCAGCCGTTTTGTAAAGAAACAATTATCCTAAAGAAGAAAACTTCACATGAATAATTCGATTTTTTTTTTATCATTGGCTGAGCTTTCAAAGTAGCAACTTCCTCTTAATATATAACATGCCTTATGGAAACAGTAGTATATAATGTTTATTGGATCAACAGAAAATATGTAGTATGCATCAAAACAAAATTAGAAAGGTGCATAATTTTGGGCACCCCAACAGAAATATTACAGCAATACTTAGTTGAGCCTCCTTTTGCAAATGCCTCTAGACTCCTCCTATACCCTTTGATGAGTGTCTGGATTCTGGATGGTGATATTTTTAACCATTCCTCTACAGTTCATTTAAATTTGATGGCTTCCAAGCATGGACAACCTGCTTAAAATCAACCCATAGATTTTTGATGATATTTAAGTCGAGGGACTGTAAGTACCTACATATGACTGTAAGTACCTACATATTATAGCACAAGCATTTCCTCAAGATTCTGCACTTTTTTAAGTTTTGCTTAATAACTTACTGTATCCCATGTAAATTCATGGTGTCTTAACTTTTGGAGTAGATATCAATGTTCAGCCTTCAGCTGCTTGCTGAGGATCAGGGGAGGAGGGTGAAAATTTTGTTTGGGATGATAACTGATGATGATACTGGGAGTTTTAATTCACCACTGGAAAAGAACTTGCAATAAATTAGATTTTTTCACCTTATCAATCGTTGGAGCAAGTCTTCTGTTGTCCATGCTATGTAAACATACAGTAAATGCCATTCTACCAGAGGGAAGTGATAATGGCTGAAAAGCTAATGTCTGTTGAAGAGGACTGTGCCGTACAGTTAAGCATATATTTGGTCAGGCAGTTTGGCTTATTTTAATTTACTGTTCCTCGGAGGGAGGGTTTTAACTGAGCATTTGATGGCTTAATGTATGTCCAAATGGAAGATGTCATCTTCCAAGGCATCTTCAGATGCATGGTGCAAAAGCTGATAAGGGAGTTATAGTACATGCAGCTTCCTCTCCCTTCCTCTCAGATGCCCTTGTTTAGGCTATCTGCCCAAATTAGTGACACAATGGAATTTGACCATACCCTTTACCACTAATGTGCAGGGTTCAAAGATTTTCTGGACCACCAGCAGGTTAGAATCCAGAGTTATTTGGAGTGCAATCCCATCTTAGGGTCAGGCCACACAGGGCATTTTGGGGAGATTTGGTCGCCTGGTGACTAATCGCCTCGTTTTTGCGGCGACCAATCTCCCCAAATGCCGGCGCTGATCGAACTAGGCGTTTTCTGAAGTCGCCCGAAGTTTCCTCGTGAGTTAAGAAGATAGTGCCAGGAGAGTGTGGAACAGTCCGCTAAAATATACAATATGTTTTTAAAGGAGTGAGATACATTTGCTGGTTACACACAGGTTTGGGGAATGAGAAATAGAGAGTCAAGCAGCTTAATATGGCATGGGAAAAAGGATTAACCTCTGCAAGACAGGAAAAATGGTGTAACTCAGGAACTGTCATACTTTGCCTACTGGCAGGGGATTTGAGAAAAGCCACTGGTGCAGGTCTCAGGCAGAATTTTGGAATAGGTCAAGCCTTTTGCAGTGAATTAAGAGAAGTATACCCACCTTACAATTGCATATAAGCATAGCACTGCAAATGGAACCTACCAGCAAGATATTGTCCACTTGCATATAATCATTTTACTGCATATGAAATGCACCAGCCAGACACCTTTACATTATTTTTGCTGGTGGAATGCAATGTGGCTTCCCTTGTTTTCACTAGTAAGGTGTCATTAACACAGCTTCTAATTATATGTTCTTTTGTTGAATAGCATTGATGAAAGAAATATACGCTGGGGCAGCTAGTTAGCGAAAGTAAACTTTAATCATACTTGCAAATTACCGAAATGCCATCAACATTTCCATATTAGTGATGTTATTATTAAAGATATAATTTATATTTGAGCACAGAAATTTGGGAAGAACAGTGAGACCAGGAAGCAACAGATTATCAGACTGTCACACAGCAGGAAATGAGCCTGTGGGAATAAATACATATTAGTAGGTAACGTGCATAATAACCGCTTGACTTTCCATTGTATTGTGCTAGTTGTAGACGATATCATGTTTTAATTTCTAAGGCTTATAAAAGGCAATTACATGTAGAGGTCATGGTGTAAAAGTCCATTGTCTCCATTTAGCCTTGTTCCTCCAGTTAACTGCCCAGGCTGTCTGGTAGGCAGGTGGGTTCCACTGGGATGTTACAAGCAATATATATACATAACAGACAATGGTTTGTTGCTCCATGAGCAAGTATTCACACATACACCAGCTTTCCTCAAAATATGCCCAAGACTTATTTGTTAAGGGAGTGCAAGAGATTTAAAGAACAGTCTAGATGTCACATGTTCTCTGTTCATGTGGATAAGAGGTGACAGTTTTGGGTAATAACAGCTAAAATACACCCCACATTCATCAGGCTCGGAGTATACAAAAATGAAGCTTTTGATCAAAGATATAATTTACTAATACTGTCAGGATCTAATACTTTACTAAGTACCGTTATGAGACCTGTTATCCAGAATGCTTGGGACCTGGGGTTTTCTGGAAAAGGGGTCTTCGCATCTCAAGTCTCCTAAGAAATAATTTAAACATTAATTAAATCTAATAGAATTGTTTTGCCTCTAATGAAATGTAATTACATCTTAGCTGGGATCAAATACAAGGTACTGATTTATTATTACAGAGAAGAAGGAAATCATTTTTTAAACTGGAATTATTGGATTAAAATGGAGTCTTTGGGAGATGGCCTTCCTGTAAATTCAAAACTTTATGGATAATCAGTTTCCACTCCAGATAACAGAACCCATACCCATAATATATATTTTTCTTTAGACAAACTATTCTATGCAAGTAAATTAAAATGATGTTGAACTATAAGTCATAATACTGCATCCCTCAACCTGTTGAAAACCAGCATTGCTTAAGTTCATTCAACTACAGAACTATGATTAGAGTCAAACGTTGTTGTTACCGTCCCTACCTTTTTAAAATGCTTTTTGCAAGAATAAAAACCACTTCTCTTATTATGAGGCCTCATTAGGTGGTTAAGCGTTGGATGAATTAAACTGCTACTATGGACTTACTGAAGGCAGGACCTTATGTCCTTGACAAATGCTTAGAAACATGTGCAGACAGCTTTGTTGAAAATGTTTCTTCTGCTCTAAATATTTTTTCGTTTGCCTGATCCATAAGTTTTTTAATAACTGACCTCAGATAACAAGGTTTTTGAATTGTTTTATACAATGTATTTTAAAATATGTTGTTATAGCTGCTTCTGATGATCTTATTACATTGTCTTGAATAATAGGATGACTTGGAGGCAGCTTGGGAGTGGATGCACCCTGAAAAAGTAAGTGGTGTGCTGAAGAAAACATTGTTTTTTGCACTTTATCTAATTATACTGGAACTACATATAAAGCTTTTTTTCCTTTATAGGGGTTGTTCACCTTCAAACAACTAGTTGTTTTCAGATAGATCACCAGAAATAATGACTTTTTCCAATTAATTTCTATATGAAAAGTGTAATTTTTCACCTTCTAAAGCAGCTCTGGGAGGGGGGGGTCGTTGACCCTGTAAACTGTTCTAAATCGATACATTTAGTTGATACATTTCTTGTCTTTGTCCCTGCCGAGCAGAATCCCTGAGTTTCAAAAAAGGCAGCTGTTAGAATTGATACAATAGTTGCTAATACTCCAGAGATGCTGCTGAGAAATGTATCAACTACATGTGGCAAAACTAGAACAATTTAGAATCTGCACCTGAATTACTGAGCTGCCAGACTGAAACAACAGAGGCAGGAACATTCAACTTTAAACTTAGATTTTTGGAAAAACAATAAAAAATAAATAATGGAAAGTAATCGAAGGAAGTCTTTATTTCTGGGGAACAATCTGAAAACAGCTGAACTGAAAAAAAGTGTTTGGAAGGCGAACAACCCCATTAAAAGGATCAATTTCCCATTTAATATTTCATTTATAGGTGTGTTTTATGACTATATAACTATCCTTGTGATATAGTTTAAGAGATTGCTTTACACTGGGTAATGTTATTATATTTATTATACTTATACTTTATCATACTGCTGTCCCAAGTACTTTCTTTATGTTCTGGCTATGTTAGTGTCACTAATCTTTCATTAGATTCTGTGCAAAGGCCCAAAACTGATATTCATTTAGTTCTACCAAACAAAATGAAGTAATTCCAAAACTTGTTTCTTATACCCCCTTCTTCTTTAGATTATAATCTTTATGAGCAGGTCTTATTTCCATTTAATTTGTATGTTTTAGGCATACATCCTTCTGTAGTTGGTGATTTATCATATATGTGAATAATAATTTGTCCTCATTTTTTTAGATATAATGGGATTAAACACATTGCTTCTGGAAGTTATTGAGACAACTCTCTTGTCCTGGTATCTCTTTAAAACTATCATATAACTTCACCAAATTATCTCTCCCCCTATCTTAAAATAAAAATAATCAGTATTTTAGCTGAAACAGATTATAATTATCATTTGGTCAAACAGACATATTAATTACATTATAACTGCTCTGAACCTGATCTGTTTCCTAAATAATGGATTGAATTTAGAACAAGGGGACAAGTGCTAATAAATGTCAGTGCAGAGAGATGGCCGCTGATCCATTGGATTAGAAGGGAATGGACAGAAAAATAAGACTCAAGCCTGAATAACATTAAATAACAGACATACCACTGAACACAGAGTACATTGCCATTTGTGACTATTGGAAAATGGCTTTAAATTTTGATTACCTAACAGTATTACTTTCATGGCACGCAGGGGAAACAGAATCTGACATTTTGATAGGTATAGCTAGCTCAAATTAGGTGTCCTATTTGGCCTACTGTAAATAAATATTTAGCTTGTTTGAACTCCTACGGCTGATCCCACTCTTATGAAGAAACACCAAATTGACAGATAATGAATTTGAAACAGATTTGTTTTTAATAATGTAACTTTTTGTTCAGCAGCTCTCTAGTTTGGAATTTTCAGCCGCTCTCTGGGTGCTTGGGGTCCACTTTACCCTAGTTACTAGGAATTGCAGACTGGATGATGAATAGGAGAGGGGTTTAATAGTTAATTTATATCATAATATTTGACCTATTAAGGAATATTACCAAATTGGCATATACATATGCGTAACCATTGCCCATTTATGTGTTTTATCTTGAGTCACCATTATGTGATCTTTTGTATGTTGATCATGTAAATAATGCATATTTATTTCTGTTACAGTAAAAAACACAGTTCTATCCATTCATTAGCTAATTTAATTTAGCAAGTGTGTATGCCCTTGGTTTGTGTGTGAGCATATGAGAGTTGGACTAGCAGTCTTTTGTATGGGATTATTGAATGGCACATTCTACTATTAAAGTATATTTCCAAGAAAATACTTTATTTATATGAAACAGTGTTTTACATATGTGATGTATTTTTATATAAAAACGGTGTATGTGGATTGCCCATGGGGATAAAGCCCTGACATTTAGGGCTGTACTATTCTGTTGCATAGTGAGAAATCTTGGTCAAACAGTGCATTGCAGTATTAAATCACCCTTGTTTTACACCAAGGAAACACAGAAAGAGGGGCTTTTGCCAGAAGCATTTCCCCCAACCTTTCAATTAAATTTTAGGATGTGGCCACAAGACCCCATGAACACAAGTCAGATCTTTAACAAAGGGACCTATTGCCCTTTAAAGGGGTTGTTCACTTTCCAACACTTTTTTTCAGTTCAGTTGGTTTCAGATATTTTACCAAAAATAAAGACTTCTTCCAATTACTTTCTATTTTCTATGTGTGACTGTTTTTCTAATATTAAAGTGTAAAGTTTCCTTTTTCCCCTTCTAAAGCTGCTCTGGGAAGGGGGGGGGGTCGCCAACCCTATAAACTGTTCTAAATGGATACATTTAGTTGATATATTTCTTATCTTTGTCCCTGCTGAGCAAAATCTCTGAGTTTCATTAAAGGCAGCTGTTAGAATTAATACAATAGTTAATAATACTCCAAAGATGCTGCTGAGAAAGCAACTAAAATGTTGCAAAATTTAACATTTTAGAGTCTGCTCCTGAATTACTGAGCTGCCAGACTCAAACACCAGAGACAGGGACATTCGACTTTAAACTTAGATTTTGGAAAACCGGTAAAAAAATAAAAAATGGAAATTAAATTGAAAAATTCTTTATTTCTGGTGAGCTATCTGAAAACAATTGAACTGAAAAAGGTGTTGGAAGATGAACAACTCCTGTAATGAAAACTACTCTAGTAGAAGGTGGGGGTTGTTCAATGAACATTCCTCACTCCCCTGTTTTATTAGTAATTTAGTATTTGTGCAAGTGCAAATATTTTTAAAAACAGACATTTTCAATAACAAAGGTAGGATCATAAAGTTGCCAAGCTCCATACCACATCAAGGTATATGTTCCATAGGCTCCTCCCCGCATGGTTGCATCTCTTTGGAAAAGTGTCTGCTGCCCAAAAGCATTTGTTTAACTAGGATCTGGGGTGAGTAACAGGTAGAGAGAACCTGAATTTGTGTTGGATTCACAGTTTTTCCAGTTCTCATAATACTATGATGAAGCACAAAAGAGCAACAGATCTAACAGTAATTGCAGTGTTTGTTTTGTCATTTTCCTGAATGTTCCCATATAGGAAAGCCTAGTGCATGTTAATAATAGACCTGAGGAAGCTTCATGGTATTGTTCTTTCAGCACCTTGATCCACCTTTGCAGAGAGAATAGTTGATGAATGTAAGCTCATACTGAGGCTGAAAGATGAGCTCTCAGTCAGCACCATCCTATCAAACTCACCTTTATTCAAGAGTTGACTAATCTGTACACAGCCGGTTGGTTTTATATGTGCAAATAACACGAAAATGCTTCATCATGTACCTTTTAAATGTACTGTAAGTTTCTGATCATTTGGTGAGAATTTAGCTTAGGTTTATAAATAAATAAAGGTCATAGCAAGCTTTCTGGTTTAGTGACCAAATGACTCATTAATTAACTAGTAGAATATCAAGTGATACATCTCGTGAAGTAATGAATAGTGAATGTACCATGTACACCAGTGATGTCAAACATCCGACACTAGTTATTGTTACTGCTGCGGTATAATAGGTTGGCATTGCCTTCCAACAGTTGGTGGGACGCAAATTTGACATTATAGGGGCCATTTACAATGCCCCACACAGTGTGCAAAGTGAAAAAAAATAAAAGACCACAATGTACCATCTTTTTGCTCTCTGCACCTACAGACTGCTGGTTAAATCTAGTGCGGCCTGTGTTAGACATCGCTATATTCAAAATGGGGAGAAGAAGGAGGCGCAGCCCACGGCCCTTCATACAGAAAGCAGCAACCCTGGGGATGCAAGTCCTCTTAAAGGAGAACTAAACTCTAAAAATGAATGTGGTTATTAATGCCATATTTTATATACTGAACTTATTGCACCAGCCTAAAGTTTCAGCTTCTCAATAGCAGCAATGATCCAGGACTTCAAACTTGTCACAGGGGGTCACCATCTTGGAAAGTGTCAGTGACACTCACATGCTCAGTGGGCTCTGAGCAGCTGTTGAGAAGCTAAGCTTAGGAGTCTAATTATCTAGCAGAATTAAGCAGAAAATGAGGTTGGTAATATAAGCTGATGCTACAGGGCTGATTATTAAATTCTGATGCTAATTGCTGTTCAGCCTTATACTGTGACATTTATATTCTATGTGTACTTTATATTGGGACTTGGTCCCTAAGTAAGTAAGTGACAGCAGCACAGAGCATGTGCAGTGAATCAGCAGAAAAGATGATGGGGAGCTACTGGGGCATCGTTGAAAGCACAGATCTCCCCTGCTAAAGGGCTGCAGTTGCTGATACACAAGCCCAAAATATAATGTACAACATTTCTAGCCTACTTCTTTAGTTAGGCTTTAGTTCTACTTTAAATGTACACTAAGGGGTGCATTCCTAGGGTCTCAATGGGGTACACAGGGCCTCCAGGCCCCCACCCCTGCCACAAGGGTTTTTCTGGGCCCTCCCCACCTGCAACCCCCCACCAAAACCCCTCCCCCTGCACATGCCTTTTTCTAGCCTCAACCGGGGCTGGAAAGGGAGGTTGGGGACAGTGACGGAAGTGAAGAAAGCAGGTCTGGGCCAGATGGTTTTTTTCCTGGTGAAAGAGCTTACTTGTATTGCAGACTTGTCAACATTACTTTAAGGGAACCTTTGAAATGGTCAATTGCTTGCAGTGGAGCATAACATTTGTATAATTAGTGAGATTAAACAGGATATAACAAAGTGTGGCCTTTGGCTATATCTGGCCATATCCATAATCAGGGCCAACCAGATAGATTTTAGTTGCCAAAAAACATTTTGTTGCAGGAGAGCCAGAATCCTAATGAATGTGTCTGGTTTTCATCATAGCTGATGGAGATCAGGATATACCAGTGTTAGCGTGCTTAATGCATGTTTGATCTATAATGTGATTAGCAAAATTAAAAATGTATTCTTTTATGATGTTTTCCAGATGGACAATGAATGTCATGATGCATGACTTTCTGCTGCATTAATACGATTTATAACTGTCCAGTGGTAAAATACTATCTGTTCTAGGAAACACATCTAAGGTATGATATTACAAAAGAACAATAAAACAAAATATGATGAAATTCCCATATGGACCTATATCTGTAATACACTTTTTAAAAAAAAAAAAAAAAAAATTGGTTTTGATTTTAGGCTACAAATCAAAGGCTAGATGGAGTACAGGTATAGAATCTATTATCCGGAAACCCATTATCCAGAAAGTTCAGAATTAAGGGAAGCCATCGCCCATAGACTTATCTTATTTTTAAATAATAATAATTTAATAATAAAACAGTACCTTGTAGTTGATGGTAACTAAGCTGCATGAATCCGCATTGAAGGCAAAACATTCCTACTGGGGTTTTTTTCATGTTTAAATGGTATTTAGCAGACTTGATAAGGTATGGAGAACCAAATTAGGGAAAGATCCCTTAAAACCACAGGTCCCAAGCATTCCAGATAATAGATCCTATACTGTTTTCAGTGGCATAACTACAGAGGAAGCAGATACCACAGTCGCAGGGGGGCCGGGTTTGTGGGATCGGTTTCCTCTATTGCTAATAAGCCGCTCTCTTACTGGTGAGACAGGGGACGCAAGTCGGGGCGGGATGTGGGCAGAGTCGGGACTGGACGTGGGCAGGAAGTGAGTGGGAGGATGGAGAACAGAATGTTTTGGGAAACTCTGAAGGTTTTTTTGCAAGGGGGCCCGACGCATTTTAGTTACACCACTGATTGTTTTTATTTAACAACATAGCAAAACCACGCCTTTGTGCATGGGAGGGGACTCATTCCTGTCTTAACATGGTTGGTTGTTTAAGTCTTCTTCTTCATCTGATTCACTGTATGGCCCAGTCCAGCAGCAACAAATATTTTTAAATCAGTTTGCAATGGAAATAAAAACAATAGAGGTCACTTACATACCAAAGTACAGTGTGCAATTTAGGATGCTTCACTGTGTCCAGTTGGCAAAATGACACCTGTGCCTGTTTCATTGGGTGTATTATGGTAATTATGATACCAAGGTACTGATCAACTGTTCAAAGACAGTACTAGGTGCTGATTGTTTTTATTTACATGCACCAACTGGAACCCCCACTGCTCTGCACTAGGTTGAGTAGGACGTCCCATGTACTCCTTTTAAGAGCATCGGCAGTTAAATAATTCTTCCCAACATGCAGTCACTAAGGGGCATATTTATTACAGCGGGATAATACACCACACATCGCCAGGCTTCAACTTGTAAATAGCGGTGTAAATTATTTACATGTTTTTTCATAGAGTGACTTCTGACGGAAGCAATGTAAAATAAGGGCAATAAATCTGGCGTTCGCATTGTATAGCTCTTTACACCGTTTTTTTGCCGAAGTTCATTTTACACAGCATAATAAATATGCCCCTAAGTGTTTAAATAAGTGTTTATTTGAATGGGCAATGATATACTGTACCTAGGGCAGGTTTTGGTGTTGGAGGAAAATCACTTGGATATGGTCACTGTCGGGTGAGAAGTGGTGGCAGAAAGAGGGCACTTAGAGCACCATTGTTCTCTGAGAGAAGTCAAAGGTAGCTGGAAAAGGGTGATCAAAGCTCTGCCCTCTCTAGTATCTTTATTTAGTTACATATGTGCTGAGAATCATGGCAGAGATTTCCTTTACCCGATAACTTGCATGTTACTTTTGCTATCATAAATATTTAGCCTTCTAATAAAATGAAATATCTCAAATTCTGTTAATGAATGTAATTAATTGTATATATTTGTCAATTTTAACAGAATCTTGTTTAGGGACTTATGCTTTTGCTGAAGTTCTCCAGTAATTCTACACTGTTGCTTTTTTGTGGTCAGAAGGCTCAGTCTATGGATGGCTGGCTTAAGGTTATGGGTGACAGAGGTCAATAACCCAAACAACAAGGCAAAGGATGAACAGACTAACCTCTGATCCATCCAGCTTGGTGGTTGGTAGCCTCACTTAAGGTGGCTATACATGGATAGATCCGCTCGTTTGGCGATGTCGATCTCCCTCCAATAATGCCCACCTTGAGGTGGGCAATATCGGGCTGATCCGATCGTGGGCCCTAGGGCCCAACGATTGGATCCTAGCGCTTGCAAACGCTCGATCTCGATCAGAGAAGCCCGTCGGGGGCCCCCATACACGGGCTAATAAGCTAATAAGCTGCCGACTCGGTCTGTCGGCAGCTTTTATCGGCCCGTGTATGGCCACCTTTACCATGGCAATCAGATTGGATCACATTGCATTTCTAAATGGGGACTTCCACCAACAGTTATCTTTTGCCTAATGAAAGACAATGTAATTGCAAACATATTTCATATGTCAGTTAATTAAAAACGTACAATGCTTTTAAAGTTATTTTCGATGGAATTACTACTGAATTCATTTTTCGTGTGGTTGTTTATAGTCTTTGCACTCCAGGCTCTGACTAGTGATGGGCGAATTTGCGCCGTTTCGCTTCGCCGAAAAATTCGCGAATTTCGCGCGAAATTCGCGAAACGGCGAAAAATTCGCGAAACGGCGCCGGCGTCTCGTTTTTGACGCCGGCGCCCGTTTTTGACGCCGGCGCCCGTTTTTCCGACGCCGGCGCCCATTTTTGACGCCGGCGACTTTTTCCGAAAAAAATTTTTTTTTGACGCCGGCGAATTTTTACCGCGAATTTTCGCGGGCGTTTCGCGAATTTATTCGCTCGGCGCGAATCGCGCAAATTCGCCGCGAATTCGCGCATGGCGAATAAATTCGCCCATCACTAGCTCTGACTCCTCAAACAATGTAGCAGAAGCAGCTGATCAACAGACCTGGCAGAGGCCTGACTTTACTATATTGTTTCAAGAGCCAGAACCAGAGAGCTGAGAAGGATAAACAAATACTGCTTTTAATTGCAAATTATATTTACAAAAAACATTTTTAAAAAATTAACTGAAAGGTGAATTTAACCTTGAAGAGTTTTCACTGAGAAATATCAACGACACTTTGAGATGGGCACTAAGCCAAAAGTTCACCTAAAGTGTTAAACATCTACAAACAGAGGACTCAAAAACAAGGCACAGCTTATTGTTTACAGGGCTACTACACTTAAAAACACACTTTCCTGCTAGTTTCCCCATAAAGTGCCCAACTTCAAACACCATACCATTTTGCCATCAAATTTATAGTTTCTCTGATGTTTTTTTTTGAGTCTGTATCTCATGCAGCTTCAATCTCTCAGAAACATAAGGCAGCCAGATTATTGGCAGTATAAGAGTTCTCTTTTCAAAAGGAAGTTTTTATTATTCTTAAAGAATTTGTTTGTTTTCTGTACAAAATGCGATGGCACTAAGCAATAGCTGAGCTGTTAAAGACAGAGAGAAAGAGCTTAAAATGGACCAGTACTTGGGGAAACATGCTTTTATTATGGAAACATTAATTAAATGTTCCTGCATTGGGGGCAGGGTAATTAGGTTGCATACTCCAAACCCCCTGCAAGGCATATTTTTGTCTCCCTACACCACCCTATGTACAGCCTGTGATACCACCACTGTTCCCTTACACCCGTGGGCTATATACATGGTATTTCTGGGCCCTGGCCCCAGTGGGCCCTCCTGCAGTTGCCGGCTCTGCCATACTTACAACTCTGTGTTAGGGAAAAGTGTAGTTCCCTGGACTCCCAATGCATAGTTCTTTAGAAAAAAATATACAGTAGCACATTATTCAGTAAAAAAAATACAAAATTCCTATTTTTTCCAAAAACAAAGTGCTGTAGTTCAAGAACATGCCATAGGATTGCACTTGGTAAGCAAGTGTTGCCTAGACAACATTCTAAGGTTTTACTTCCCTAGAGAGAACAGACCTTTCCCAGGGCAGGGGCTGTACTTAAAGGGATACTGTCATGGGAAAAACAATTTTTTTCAAAATGAATCGGTTAATAGTGCTGCTCCAGCAGAATTTTGCACTGAAATCCATTTCTCAAAAGAGCAAACAGATTTTTTTATATTCAATTTTGAAATCTGACATGGGGCTAGACATATTGTCAATTTCCCAGCTGCCCCAAGTCATGTGACAGCACTCATTACTGCTGTACTGCAAGTTAAGGTGGCCATACACGGGCCGATAAAAGCTGCCGACAGACCGAGTTGGCAGCTTATTGGCCCGTGTATGGGGGCCCCCGACGGGCTTCCCCGATCGAGATCTGGCCGAAAGTCGGCCAGATCTCGATCAGATGGGACTAAAAATCCCATCGGATCGTCGCAGCATCTGTCCGTTTGCGTTCGCTAGGATCCGATCGTTGGGCCCTAGGGCCCACGATCGGATCAGCCCGATATTGCCCACCTCAAGGTCAAGGCCAAACGAGCGGATCTCTCCATGTATGGCCACCTTTAGAGTGATATCACCCCCCTCCCTTTCCCCCTCAGCAGCCAACAAAAGAACAATGAGAAGGTAACCAGATAACAGCTCCCTAACACAAGATAACAGCTGCCTGGTAGATCTAAGAACAACACTCATTAGTAAAAACCCATGTCTCACTGAGACACATTCAGTTACATTGAGAAGGAAAAACAGCAGCCTGCCAGAAAGCATTTCTCTCCTAAAGTGCACTGAAATCCATTTCTCAAAAGAGCAAACAGATATTTTTATATTCAATTTTGAAATCTGACATGGGGCTAGACATATTGTCAATTTCCCAGCTGCCCCAAGTCATGTGACTTGTGCTCTGATGAACTTCAATCACTCTTTACTGCTGTACTGCAAGTTGGAGTGATATCACCTTTCCCCCCCAGCAGCCAAACAAAAGAACAATGGGAAGGTAACCAGATAGCAGCTCCCTAACACAAGATAACAGCTGTCTGTAGATCTAAGAATAACACTCAATAGTAAAAACCCATGTCCCACTGAGACACATTCAGTTACATTGAGAAGGAAAAACAGCAGCCTGCCAGAAAGCATTTCTCTCCTAAAGTGCAGGCACAAGTCACATGACCTGGGGCAGCTGGGAAATTGACAAAATGTCTAGCCCCATGTCAGATTTCAAAATTGAATATAAAAAAATCTGTTTGCTCTTTTGAGAAATGGATTTCAGTGCAGAATTCTGCTGGAGTAGCACTATTAACTGATGCGTTTTGAAAAAAACATGTTTTCCGATGACAGGATCCCTTTAATGTCAGCCTTGAGGAGGCAAATATACTGGCCTGCTATGTTGTGTCTGTTTTACAAATAAAGAGCACGAATGTTGACACCCTTGGGCTGCCCATGAGCATTTCCATTACATGATGTGTGCAGGTCGCAACTGCCAACCTTCTATTCACCTTTAATGCCACCCTAGGCAATTCTCGAGATGATGCCCCTCACCACTCACTAGCACAATGACACATGATTTAATTACATTTACTCCAAAACACGTAGCTGCCAGTTCATACATAAAAGCATCACAAATGAAGAATTTATTTTGTTTTCTTTAAAGGGGTATCCTAAAATATTCTCTGTAGTTAAAATACCTAAGGGCCGTGTAGTAGTACAAATTGTTATTGGATGTGCAATGCAATGTATTTTTTTTTTGAGCTTATTAAATATAGCTTTTTGCGAATCATATAAAAGCATTTAGTCAACGGTTCACTTATCAATAAATAAAGGGACTACTACTTGACAAAAATATTCTCCAAAATGGGACTAGTGCCCCAAGGACAGTACTTTATGCCTATGTAGTCATTTCATGCTTTCATGTAAATCGACTGTCAAATGTTTGTAGGTCACAAGTGAAACAGATCATTCAGATGTTCATTAGAAACACTTTAATGCTGTTGCCATGGAATAATCTGCGTATGTAAACACAGCCAGACAATCACTTTAGGAGCCAGTTCTACTTTATAGCATGTGGCAAGTGGCCAGAAAACGTCTGTGATTACATCACTTTGTGGAACAGAGAGATGCAAAAAAGAAGTAAAATTAAAAAGTGCAGGAGACCGGACAGCCGACACGTCTAATTTGTTATCCAAGAACTGGTATACGTCCTTCATATGGCCTATACTACTGAAATATATTGTACTGGGTAACAGCCTGGATTAATTGGCACAGGCTTAGGGGCATAGTTAGGATTGCTGTCTTAAAGGGGACCCGTCACCCAAACAAAATTATCCAAAACTTATTTTATCATGTTGGTCAAGCAAAATTAACTTTAATTACACTGTATAAATTATTTGAATCTTGTTTCCATCAGTCTGGGAATTCATAATTATAACAAGCAGGCAGGAGCCATTTTGTGGACACTGGTATTAAGGCAAGTCTTGTATCATCTCAGAATCTTGTTTGTGCACCAGGGAACAGGGACCTAATGTCTATCCCCATGCCCTGGTTACACAAGTAAATCGTTAAGAGAGCTGGGGGAATGTAGGGAGAGCGGTGACATCTAGGAAGTGCTGAATGGAAAGTGAAAGTAATTGCTTGCCCCACCTCTATGCCTAGGCATAGAGGCGGGGTAGGCAATATTTGATTGACAGCTTATATTTTTAAACGAGTTTACAACAGCTATGAATGCTTTAATAAAAAAAAGAAATTGGATTTCATATTTAATTTAAGAAGGACTTTTATTATACAGATTTTTATGTCTGGGTGACAGGTCCACTTTAATGAGACACAGAAATACATGCAGTATATTGCTTTGTAATTCATTGTAAATCCCTAGGATGCTCTTGAGTTTAAATTACCCCATAAGAAATGACTTTGGTGGATATTTGATAAACATCAAAAATACATTATTGAGCTGTCCTCAATAATTTGTTATGCTATGATAAAAGAAAATATTTTTTTTTTTACATAATAAAAAAATTAATCCTAACGTCTGGCTGAAATGTTTTCATTCTTAAGGGGTTTTCCAAATGTAAAGTTCAGTTGTAGGGCTAAGCCGCACACACAGATAACAGTTGCCCTTTTGTCCTTAGTGTATCTACCAGGGCTAGGATTAAAATAATATTTAGCCCCCATGGCGAAACTGATAAGGGAAACATTTTATCTCAAATTCTTATGTCTCATAACATCCTGATGAGTGAGCACTTCTCAAAACTATGAATGTATTGAAAACAATATACTGTAGAACACTAATTCAGATGATTTATTATAAGTGGGAAGGGGTGGGGTGGCAATGTAGTCATTGTAGAAATTAAACACACAAATGCTTTAGAATGTGCCCAACCCTGAATCAGAATGAATGCATTATAATCTAATAGAAAAAAACGTTACTTTGTACAGGCCCATTTGCAAATGCAAGATCATTAAGGGGTGCAACATTGTGCCATTTAAAGCTCACTTACCCAGAACAAGCCCATGTTCTACTTATGTGCTGCACCCTGCCCATCCCTCATGAATACAGAGGTGCTGAATGCAGGCAATGGTGCTAACTGTGGGGTAGGGTCAGAGCCGTAACTAGAGGGGGGCGGGCCCTGGCGCGGGACGTGCAGCCCCCCTCCGTACGGCCAAAATCGGCCGCATTAGAACAGTGGCGCGAGCTGCCGGGGGGCCCTGAGTGGGTGCGGGCCCTGACCCAATCACACCCCCTGCTCCCCCGGTAGTTACGCCACTGGGTAGGGTGTAAAGGTGCAACCATTGTAGTTTGTGCCTGTTTTTTTACACCTTGCTCCCTACACTTATAGGGCTTCCCTTGTGTGTCGATAGTGAGTCCGTGAGGCAACTTTGGGCGACTATGGAAAACGCATCGACATGTGTGCATTAGTGCAGGCGACTCTTCATTATAGCCTGTGGTAAAACACGCTGAGGCAGTTCGGGGAGATTTTCGCTCAAAGGACGAGTCGATTAGTCGCTAGACGACAAAATCTCCCCGAATCTCCTTGTGTGAACTAACCCATAAAAATGTGAATTTCACCTTAAAAGATAGAGAAAAGATAGAAAGATCTGAAAGATACCTTACCAAAATGTATATCTTTAACCTCTTGTCTAGCACATAGGCATTCATTCAGATGCCAGGATGTGGCATCCTTGCAACATGATCTTGACAAACTGGCAATCTGGGCAGCTAAGTGGCAAATGAGATTCAATGTTGATAAATGTAAAGTCATGCACCTGGGATGTAAAAATATCCAAGCCACTTATACCCTTAATGGGACTGCACTAGGCAAATCCATTATGGAAAAGGACCTTGGAGTCCTTGTAGATGATAAACTTGGCTGTAGCAAGCAATGCCAGTCAGCAGCATCAAGGGCAAATAAGGTTTTGAGCTGTATTAAAAGGGGCATAGAGTCAAGGGAGGAGGGGGTCATTCTTCCACTGTATAGAGCACTTGTAAGGCCCCATCTAGAATATGCCGTACAGTTTTGTTCTCCATCACTCAAACAGGATATTATTGTATTAGAGAGGGTACAGAGAAGGGCAACTAAGCTGGGAAAATGTGGAATTCTCTCCCTGAATCAATTGTACAGGCTGATACATTAGATAGCTTTAAGAAGGGGTTGGATGGCTTTTTAGCAAGTAAGGGAATACAGGGTTATGGGAAATAGCTCATAGTCCAAGTTGATCCAGGGACTAGTCCGATTGCCATTTTGGAGTCAGGAAGGAATTTTTCCCCCTCTAAGGCAAATTGGAGAGGCTTCAGATGGGTTTTTTGCCTTCCTCTGGATCAACTGGCAGATAGGTAGTTAATTAAAAAAAAAAAAAAAAGGTTGTACTCGATGGACATGTGTCATTTTTCAACCTTACTTACTATGTTACTATGTAGATTGAAATTGGGCTCATGTTTATGCAGCAAATGAGCAACAGAGAGAGATGGATGAGTGAGTTCCTAGTCTGAAGAAGCTATCAGAGATTCAGATCAGAATGTCCAACCAGAATGACTGCCTACATTTTTTGTGTCAGTACCCCACATGCAAATTGACTAAATTGTGGACCTCTGGTTATTAAACTTCTGGCCCCTTAATCCATGAGAAGAGATTGGCTACAGTGTTCATCAGTATAGATAAACTGGAAGGCAGTGCAACTAAATGAATGCACCCAGAGCTCTTTCTGTTTGTAAGACACAAACAGTTGGATCAGTGTCTGAAATAAAAATACAGATCAAATGTTATTAAATGAAAAGATATTAGAAATTCCATGGCCTTCTATAGACATATAACTCCAAGGTAGCTTTTAATTTTTTGGAGGCAAGCATTTTTACTTTTTTCAATTTTCTACTGTATGGGTTCAAGGGCAGTTCTATAAAGAATTGGTGGAGAAGAACTAGGGGCCTGCTCTGTCCAGTAAATATAGCTGAGCTAATCTCCATATATGAAAACAAAACGGACTCCTATGAAGTAGTTTGTGATCTATATATATATGTGTATGCATATTTCTGTTCACTGACCGCTGTTTAGGTTTAATGAAAAACCGGAGGCATACACTTTTGAACATTTCCTGCTGGATGCACTGTCTTTTATTTGGGGATAAAGAATAAGTCACAAAAATGTGTGTCCAATGAAAAACACATGAGGAGGATCTCTACACACACCAGTATGTCTGCAAGCCAGAAACAACAGAACAAATAATACACGTCTGTACTTGTAGATGACCTCCATAAAGAGCAATGTGCCCCATTTTTCTTGAAATACAGTGAGTTAGAATGATGCTAGTGTGCAAATCAGTCCCATGCTACCTAGCCATCAAATATGAACAGTTCCTCAGCCGACAACAAATGCAGCCATGGAACAGTAAAGGGATAATGATGCTTTTGGGATCAATGGGGCCTGAGCTTGGTTGGACTTTAGCTGGGAAGTGTCCAAAGTAGCTTCTTTAGATTTACTGTAGCAAAAGAGCAAATACTGAAGGACCTAATATACTATAGGTGCTAATTTTGCACAAGTGCAGTTGGGAATAGCAACAAATCAGGCTACTACAAGTTTAAAAGTGAAAGCAATGCTCCTGTTGGTTGCTACTGCACCGTTCTTTGTAATTCACCCCCAGAGTAATGCGGCGTATTAATCACACAAGCAAAATGTTGTACTGAACATAAAATTCTATTCTACAGGACACGACTGCAATGAATCTGCTGTGGAAAAATGTATTTTGATAAGCATGACTCCTACACAATGGCTGGAGGGGCCTATCTGTCTGTCCCACTCACAGGAATGTCTGGCAGACCCTAGGGCCTGAGGTGAGTCAAAAGAAAGATTTCACAGTACGAGAACTTTCCAATATGTCTATAACATCTTGCTCCAGTTAACTTCAAACATTTATCACTAATAGATAAAGGAATCCAAAACACAAACCCTTGACTTTTTTCGTTCATGTAATCATTCCCTTTGGCACATGATAGTTTTCATAGCAACCAGCAGTGCAATCTCAGCACATAGACCAGGACAGGCAGAATCATATGCAAGTGCTTCATTGTATACACAGTTGGATAAGGTTTCAGGCATCTGAATATCTCCTTATAGAGAGAGTTTCTGTCAAAGAAGATGGATTGTTCCACAGTAACAGAGACCACAGTAGCATTTGACTCAATTGTCTTAGGGTGAAGACAACACACAATCATTTTACTATAAGTTATGCTTTTATCAGCATTTTGATTGTAAAGTAAGCATTCTATAAAGGTCACACCTACAGTATCTATAGATTGAACGCTCCAATGAATAGAGTAAATATCTAAAAAACCACAAAGATGTTGTCTTCTTTCATAAGCATGAAGCTTGTCAAGTGAAATGGGAGAGATACAACTGGTACCACTGAGACCTGGTAGGATGAACATGGGCTGTGAATTTAGATGGTTATACCCTTTTTAGTAGGGATAGGGGCATTAAAAAGGTGGAGTAGGGTGCATTTATGTAAAACCAAAATTAAAGCCATGCACTTAAGATATTACTAAGGATAGCCCTGATTGGGTGGTGTGGGGGGATGGGTAGGGTTGCCACCTGGCCGGTATTTTACCTGCCTGGCCGGTAAAAATGATGGTTGATCCCAATGTTATTAATAGGGGAAAAAAGATAAATATATAGGAAGGCCGGTATTTTTTTCCAGAAAAGGTGGCAATCCTAGAGGTGGAAAATATGGGTAGACAATTTAGATGGTTACTAAGAAATGTATCATTGGTGTATGCTACAAACAACCCACTACAAATCTGGCCATACCCCTGAACATTGCCAAACTAGTGGATCTCTTCCCTACATGGCAACCTATGTGTTGGGCCATATTGAGTTCACAGGTCAATACAGGCCCTTTGGGAAAGGACTGCATTGACCAAAGTGGTGGGAAAGTCAGACAGGCCAATTACATGGGCCAATTAGCCGCCAACATGGTCCAGCCACCTTAAGTGAGGAGAATGAAGCTCAGCTACAGAAAATGCTTCATTGCATTTGGTCAAGTTATTATTATGGGTGACATCAGTAATCCAGCCATTGATTGCAGTTACAGGGTAGCAAGTCAGAAAGAGCTAATAGGTTTGTAAATATGCTAAACAACTTCTTTATTTCAGGAACTAACTAGGAAAGATGCTCTTTTGGATATGGTAATAATTAATCATAATAATAATAATATTTCTACAGGCATGGGATCCATTATCCGGAAACCCATTATCAGGGTCGGATTTACATAGCAGCCGCCCCTAGGCTAGCTGCCATTCATCAGCCCTGTCCCCTCATCTTCCTTTGTGCACATGCACAAATTTTCAGCATAGGGTTCGGAGTACTGGGGATTGGTGCACAGGGAATTTTAAAAACTATTGTGAAAAACCTGCAAATCCCCTGTGCTTCTGAACCAATGCGGGTGTGTTGGGAGGCATGCCACCCCCCAAAAATTCTGGCCCGGGGCCTTTGTGGCCTTTCCACAAATCCGGGCCTGCCCGTTATCCAGAAAGTGCCAAATTAAGGTAAGGCCCTCTCTCATAGGCTCCATTTTATCCAAAATAATCCAAATATTTAAAAATTATTTCCCTTTTCTCTGTAATAAGAGCAGTACCTTGTACTTGATCCAAACTGAGATATAATTAATCCTTATTGGAGGCAACCCCAGCCTACTTGGTTTATTTAATGTTTACATGATTTTCTAGCAGACTTAAGCTTAAGGGAAAGGGCATGGCACACGCGGCGCTTTGTATTCCGAAGACGCCCAAAGTGCAACTTCAGGCGACTTTGGAATACAAGTGCTACATGTGCCATGCTGCAGGCGACTTTTCATTAAAGCCGGCGCAAGACAGAGGGAAGGCGTTCGGGGAGATTAGTCGCCCTAAAGAAGAGGCATTTAGTCGCCAGGCGACTAAATCTCCCAGAATCGCCAGTTGTTTCCTTACCCTAAGGAATAAAGAAAGATATATTATCCGGAAAGCCCCAGGTCCTGAGCATTCTGCATAGCAGGTTCCATACCTGTATTTAGAAAGATAACTGGCTGAAGGTCAAATTACAAAGAGTGGGTTTTTCTAATTGAGTAGCATACGGCTGGGGTCTGTCCTTGGTCCTTTGCTTTTTTTATTTGTTTATTAATGGCCTTGAAGAGGGCAAGTACTGTCTCTGTGTTTGCTGATAATACTAAATTGTGATTTAAAAATCTTCAGAATCTTGCGTGGTTTCTTCAATACTGTATGTAAAAGGAAGTCTACGATGCTATTGAGTGGGGGGGGGCATATAAATCCCTTGGATATGTACTGCATTTAGATCTAATATATATATGTGTATATTCTACTGTATGCTATTGTTCCATATACATATACAGTATATACAGTATAGGGTGTAAAAACACATCTAGATAATACAGATAATATTGATGTAAAGTTATAGTATGTGGTAGTTTTTATCTGGCATATTTTAAGCAGTCATTTCATGTTTTCAAGCCCTTTTTTGTTTTTATATCCTAATGAAATAGTTCTCTTACAATCATGATTTAGGAGACTGTAATGGGTTAAACATAAAATCTCAGATTATATCTGATGGATACGTGGGCACAAAGGAGCACACCTGCAGTTTAGATACCTACAGAAAACATCTCCCACAGCATGTGTAACCAGGTATCACATTAACATTCGGTCCATTATCTGATGCTGTTGATTTACTTTGGGATTCACTGGCCTGATATCCACAACACACTTTCCCTACGTGTAAACCAATCCTATCTTTCCAGCTTAGCTCTGTGTATTCCTCTTTGCAGACATAATAATATCTTGGATTATTGTTATCAGACTAGAAGCAATTGAGAAATCTGTTTCTGCTGAGCGTAGAGAATTACATCTTTGCATTGCAATGTAGTTTGGTGCACTTCCTGCCTTTAATCTCGTTAGGTTAATTTGGGCTTCATATCCTGAGAGGTCATGAAATATGGAGCAGGTTTCCAGCAGCTAATATACTGTAGCCCATCCTGACAGATCAACGTTTTACACACACTACAGCCCACTGCATTCAAATCGTTTCTATGGGAATAATGTCAATACTTAGAACATACTCAGAAATAATGGTAATTTAGTTCATTTTTGAAAGTGCCACTAAAGAAGGATCTGTAGTTGAGGTTTGGCATAATGTCATCTTGTTATCATTTTTACAATCCCATGTACCATTTTTTTACAGCTATTGAAAGGCCAATTATGGCAAAACAAAAATCCTTATGTATGGCTTTTCTTGCAGCCATCATGGTGCATCCATGTACAAAGGATAGGTTTATCCGGGGATATTGTTCAATAAATGCAAGCAAGTGCCCTAGCTTTTTTATTACTATTTTACCTTTAAAAGATTTTGTTCTATCGGAGTGTATAGATTTGTGATTTTAATGTTAGATCTTTTGTATAACAATCAGACAGATCAGTAGTTATTTTAAGATGAACAATAGATAACCACCAGCACTGTAAATATGGTCTCATATTTGTCTAATTGGATTTCATTTAATTAAAGAGATTTGGCATTTATCTGGAAACCGAGAAGGCCTTTCGCATCCATATTTTTTTTACAATTCTTTCCTTTTTCTCTGTAATAATAAAACAGTATCTAGTACTTGATGTTAACTAAGCTGAATGAATCCGTATTGGTGGCAAAGCAATTCTGTTGGGTTTTTTTAATGTTTAAATAATTTTTTTAGCAGACTTAAGGTGGCCATACACTATTAGATCTGCGATTTGGCGAGGTCACCAAACGAGTGGATCTTAACCCAATATGCCAACTAACGGCTGGGCGATATCGGGTGAATCCAAAATCAAACTTGACCGATTTTTGGCCTGGGATTGATTGGGAGGACCAGTCAGGAGCCCCCTCATATGGGCTAATAAGCTGCCAAATCTCTCTAAAGAACCAATTTAATTTTAATAATTTAGTAGTGCTGCACCTGCCACTGAGACCTGTCTCTTCTGATATTTTCATATAGATTAATCACAATGGGGAATGCCACTGTGCCATGGAGACATGGTTATATGATTAGCGTATCACAAGTTTATGGATGGTGAAGTGATGGACAGCTTTCCTAGGAAACCAAAGGAAAACTCGTTGCTCTGTTGCTATATAATAAAAGCAAATCTAATAGAAATGACCCTAGCAACCTGTCACGCTACTTACCTGGGTCCTCGGCGGGCTGTGCGGCGCAGGCGTCAGGAGGTGCGCGACGCGCGGCTTCACGCCGGGCGGGCGCGCACGTCTTGTCGCACGGGGTTGCGCGCGTTGTGACGCAGGCGCGTTCGCGCGTGCGTTTTTGACGTGCGACAGCCTTGGCGCATGCGCAATGCCTATTTATGGACGCCAGCGTTTATCCTCCTTGCTAATTGTTCTTGTTAGCTTCTGGACTTAGCATTTCTACTGATCCTGAATTCCTGGTTTCTGATCCCTGCTTGTTCCTGGACCTCGCTGTTTTCTGCCTGCCTCTGACCTCGGACCTGTTTCCTTGTTTTGAACCTTATTCTGGCTTCCTTGACCTCGGCCTGTCTGACCATTCTTCCGGATTTTCCTCGGCACTCCTGCCTATTTGCACATCACCTCTCCTGTTCCCATTCCAGGGGTAGGCGCTGTGAAATCTGAAGGTGCTGTCAAAATCGTCTGATCGATCCTACTGACGAGATCCTTAAAGTAACAATTAGCCACAATGGATTCCGGTCAGGATGATGCACCTATTACCTCGCTGTCGCAGCAAATTTCCGCCTTAACCCAAGCGGTCCAAGAATTGCAAAGTGGTTACCAGCAGCTCCAAGCCAGTGTTCTGAATCCGCCTGTGGAAGATCCTGCTGCCTCTTCATCCGCTGCTGCTTCGGGGTCCGTTCTTTCTACTTCCTCTGCCGCACTGGAACCCAAAGTCTGCATGCCTGATTTTTTCTCTGGAGACAGATCCATGTTTCGCTCCTTTATGAACTCTTGCCAGTTATTGTTCACTCTGAAGCCTCGTACTTATTCCTCTGACCAAATGAAAGTAGGGGTGGTGATTTCGTTATTACGCGGCGAACCTCAAGCTTGGGCCCATCGTCTGATGGAAAGACAAAATCCAATTTTACACAACCTGTCTATGTTCTTTCAAGCAATGGCCTCCTTATACGATGATCCTAGACGTGCCTGCACTGCTGAAGCTGCTATTACTGCTCTACGCCAAGGTCGTCGCCCAGTGGAAGATTACGTTGCCGAGTTTAGGCATTGGGCTATGGAGACAGAATGGAATGATAAAGCTCTCCGATACCAATTTCGTTTGGGGTTATCTGAGGCCCTTAGAGACGAACTGGCTCGGGTAGGGGTTCCTGAGTCTTTACAAGAACTGTTCACACTCGTGATTCAGATGGATCGCAGATTACGTGAACGACGCTCTGAGAAATCGGCATCTCCATATTGGGCTACACCTAAAGCATCCCTGCTTCCAGAATCCCCTGTGTCAGTAGGCTCCTCTGAACCCATGCAGATTGGGGTTCTCCGTCCTTCTATTTCCCCTGAAGAAAGAGCAAGAAGAAGACAATTGAATTTGTGCCTGTATTGTGGCAATTCTGGTCATCTCCTCAGATCGTGTCCAATACGTCCTGAGGGTAGGTCCCGTGATTTTGTGGTGTTGGGCCCTTACTCCCAAAAATTTGACTCTCATTTTTCTATTCCTCTGTCCCTTCAGTTCCACGAAAGAAGGATTGAGGTTTCCGCTATCATTGACTCCGGAGCTGGTGGGTGTTTCGTGGATAGGGAATTCTCAAGAGTTCAAGGTCTTCCAATCAGGGACAAGGACACTCCCTTGGGGCTTCGATTAGCGGATGGAATGTCTCCGGCTTCAGGACCTATCACTTCTGAGACTCTGCCTTTAAAGATGTCCTGTTTTGATGTTCATGAAGAAATTATGATTTTTGATGTTGTCCCTTCACCTATGTTCCCTGTTATTTTGGGTATGCCCTGGTTAATTAAACACAACCCATCCATCAATTGGGTGACTAAAGAAATTTTGTTTCCTTCCACCTTTTGTCTCAAACAATGTCTAAAGGACTCTGCTTCTACCAGGTTGGTTATTCCTTTTGTCTTAATAAAGGAGAATTCCTTGCTTCCATCCGTCTATCAGGAATTTTCCGATGTTTTCGATGAAAAAGGCATTGATGTCCTACCTCCTCACAGGACTTACGACTGTCCCATTGAACTCTTTCCAGGGGCCCCGATTCCTTTTGGTAGAATTTATCCGCTCTCTCAACCTGAGTTAAAGGTTTTGAAGGATTATTTGGATGAAAACCTTGAGAAAGGATTTATCCGTCATTCTACCTCTCCTGCTGGCGCAGGAATATTCTTTGTGGAAAAGAAAGATAAGACTTTAAGACCCTGCATTGATTATAGAGACTTAAACAAAGTCACAATTAAGAATCGGTATCCTCTGCCGTTAATCCCGGAACTCTTCCAAAATCTCCGCTCTGCTGTAGTTTTTTCGAAATTGGACCTGAGAGGAGCATACAACTTAATTCGGATTCGTAAGGGAGACGAGTGGAAAACTGCATTCAGGACAAGATATGGACATTTCGAATACCTTGTTATGCCGTTCGGCCTTTGTAATGCTCCCGCTACATTTCAGCACTTTCTCAATGACATCTTTCGGGATTTTCTTGACGTTTTTGTTATTGTTTATTTGGATGACATTTTAGTCTTCTCTGAATCCCTTGCGGAACATCGCATTCATATGGAGAAAGTGCTGTCTCGTCTACGTTTGCACAAACTTTTTGCTAAACTGGAAAAGTGTGAATTTGAGAAAGAAGAGATTGAATTTTTGGGATTCCGAATATCCGGCGGGGGAATTTTGATGGACTCTAAGAAAGTGGAGGTTATCAAGAATTGGCCTGTTCCTTCCACTCGTAAGGAGGTCCAGCGATTTGTGGGATTTGCTAACTTCTACCGGAAATTTATTAAGAACTTTTCTGCTGTTGTCCGTCCCATTACCGATTTGACGTCTGTTAAAAAGGAGTTTGAATGGTCCTCAGAAGCTCAAATTGCTTTTGAACATTTGAAGAATCTTTTTACTTCTGCACCAATCCTTCTTCACCCGGATCCATCTCTGCCTTTTATCCTAGAGGTTGATGCTTCTGATTTTGCTGTGGGTGCGGTGTTATCCCAAAGACCATGCTTCAAGGAGAGTCTTCATCCTATTGCCTATTTTTCTAAAAAACTTTCCGTTTCTGAAAGAAATTACTCAGTTGGGGATAAGGAATTATTTGCAATTAAGCTTGCACTCGAAGAGTGGAGACATTTTCTGGAAGGGACTCTTCATCCAATACTGATATTTACGGACCACAAAAACCTTGAATATCTGCGTTCAGCCAAGAGACTCAATCCAAGACAAGCCCGGTGGGCTCTTTTCTTTTCCCGTTTTGATTTTTTAATTTCTTTTCGTCCTGGATCCAAGAATGGTAAAGCCGACGCTTTATCCCGTTTATGCTCCACTGAGTTGGCTCCACTTCCCAGTCCTGAAGACACCATTCTTCCCTCTAAGAACTTTTTGCTCCTCCAGACGGATTTTGTGAGTCAACTTAAAGTATGTAAAGAACAAGTTATCAGCGAACTCCCCCGCAACGTAGTGTTTTCCTGTAAAGACGATTTCGTTTTAACTAATGGAAGAATTTGTGTCCCTAAGAATCTTCAATATGAAGCCTTAAGACTAGTACATGATTCTCCCCTGGCTGGTCACTTGGGAATTTCGAAAACCTTACGTTTGGCGCAAAGACTCTTCTATTGGTCAGGTATCTCCAAAGACTGCAAGGCATATGTATTGTCATGTGAGGTGTGTGCTCGTGCCAAAAACCCTCGTTTACGCCCTCTAGGGTTGCTCCATCCTCTATCCATTCCCAGCGGTCCTTGGCGTTCTATCTCTTTGGATTTCATTGTGGAACTTCCGCTATCTTCTGGCTGTAATACTATTTTTGTAGTAGTGGACAGACTAACCAAAATGGCTCACTTCATTGCTCTTCCCTGCCTTCCTTCTGCTGCTCAAACTGCTGATGTGTTTATTAAAGAAATTGTTAGGCTACACGGTCTTCCCCAGGAGATTGTGTCAGATCGGGGAACCCAGTTTACATCCAAATTCTGGAGAACTCTGTGCGCCAGCCTGAATATCAAAACGTCTTTCACCTCTGCTTTTCATCCGCAGTCCAACGGACAGACGGAACGCACCAATCAAACTCTGGAACAATACCTCAGATGTTTTTCCACTTTCCTTCAAGATAATTGGGTTTCATTACTTCCACTGGCTGAATTTTCATACAATAATTCTCATCATACCTCCTCAGATCAAACTCCGTTTTTTGCTAACTTTGGTTTTCATCCCACTCTTCTGCCCGATTTTCCTTCTGATCTGCTATTACCTTCAGTTGAAGACCGGCTGAAGTTTTTGAAGGATAATATTCCGATTCTCCAACAGTCCATAAGCAAGGCCCAGAAAAACTTCAAGTTTTATGCTGATAAGCATCGTAGACCTGATCCTGAGTTTAAAGTGGGGGATTTTGTCTGGCTTTCGACTAAGCATCTTAAGTTGCAGTGTCCTACCAAGAAGCTGGGAGCCCGCTTTTTAGGTCCGTTTCCTGTGGTCCAGAAAGTCAATGACGTGGCTTTTAAACTGAAGTTGCCGGCCACTTTCAAGGTGTATCCTGTGTTTCATTCCGCATTGTTGAAGCCTGTCCACCGTAATCCGTTCCCTGAACGTAGATCTACCCCTCCTGATCCCGTTCTGGTTGATGGGGAGTCGGAATTTGAGGTCGAGGATATTCTGGATTCTCGCGTTCGACGTTCTTCACTTCAGTATTTGGTTCGTTGGAAAGGCTATGGTCCCGAAGAGGATTCCTGGGAACCTGCTTCTCATCTTCATGCTCCTAGGATTGTTCGACGTTTCCATTTACGTCATCCGGAGAAGCCTGCTGCAGGTGTCGTCCAGAGGCCGACCATGGGGAGGGGGCAATGTCACGCTACTTACCTGGGTCCTCGGCGGGCTGTGCGGCGCAGGCGTCAGGAGGTGCGCGACGCGCGGTTTCACGCCGGGCGGGCGCGCACGTCTTGTCGCACGGGGTTGCGCGCGTTGTGACGCAGGCGCGTTCGCGCGTGCGTTTTTGACGTGCGACAGCCTTGGCGCATGCGCAATGCCTATTTATGGACGCCAGCGTTTATCCTCCTTGCTAATTGTTCTTGTTAGCTTCTGGACTTAGCATTTCTACTGATCCTGAATTCCTGGTTTCTGATCCCTGCTTGTTCCTGGACCTCGCTGTTTTCTGCCTGCCTCTGACCTCGGACCTGTTTCCTCGTTTTGAACCTTATTCTGGCTTCCTTGACCTCGGCCTGTCTGACCATTCTTCCGGATTTTCCTCGGCACTCCTGCCTATTTGCACATCACCTCTCCTGTTCCCATTCCAGGGGTAGGCGCTGTGAAATCTGAAGGTGCTGTCAAAATCGTCTGATCGATCCTACTGACGAGATCCTTAAACAACCATGCACTGATTGGAATAAGAAACGGATACTGTATATGGATAGGAGAGGCCTCGATAGAAAGACGGGTAATAAAAACTAGCAATAAAAATACATTTGTAGCCTTATGGCATTTGTTTTAAGGTGAGGTCAATGAAAGTCATTTGAAACATGGAAAGGGTCAGAAAAAGGAAAAAAATTAAAAAAACTATAAAAAAAGAAAAAATTAAGACACATTGAAAAGTTGCTTAGTATTAACCATTCTATAACATAATAAAATGTAACTTAAAGGTGAACCACCTACTGTCTGTCTGTTGTGTGATATTTTGGGGCTTTCACACCTGTTTTTGGGTCGGTATTTGCTATAGAGAATACAGATGGGAGAGAACAATTGTAACAAATATCTCTTGTTTCTGTGCTGTCCATTATATTGCCATATCAGTGCACAGGCCTGTACAGTATCAAAAGCAGAAATGCTTGAATAGAACGTCATGATTCTGCTCACAACCTGGAGCTGCTCTATCAGGCATCAGCCCAATAAACATGGTGCAGCTTTTGTTTAGCACAATCTTCAATTGTGTGTCCTGTTTCCCACAATAAATGGTTTTCCTGTATGAAGGCCAATCAAATGAATTATGCTCTAATTATTACGTCACCTAGAAGCCTAGGCCTCGGCCATTTGGTTGTGTAAGTTAGCAAAGGGACAGGACACTTTTCAGCAAACTCTCTGGTGTTCAACCCAACTGGCTAGCTAGTTATAAATTGGCAGTTCACCATACAATGAACTTTTAATATCATGAAGATTTCAAAGATAGTTTGCATCTTTCCTTCATATCTTTATTTTGCTGCATTATACAAAAATTACAGAAAGGCCGTCTCCTATAGACTTCATTTTATCCAAATAATCCAAATCTTTAAAAATGGTTTCCTTTTTTCTCTGTAATAATAAAACAGTACCTTGTACTTGATCCCAAAATGAATCCTTATTGGAAGCAAAACCAGCCTATTGGGTTTATTTAATGTTTACATGATTTTCTAGTAGACTTAAGGCATGAAGGTCCAAATCATGGAAAGATTCATTATCCGGGAAACACCAGGGGGCAAATTCACTAAGTGCTGAAGCGCCTAACGCTAGCGTGAATTCGTTAGCGTTGGGCATTTGCGTTACTTCGCAAATTCACTAACGGACGCTGGCGTAACTTCGCTAGTGTAACTTCGCACCCTTATGCCTGGCGAATTTGCGCAATGGACATAACTACGCAAATTCACTAACGCGCGCATTGTTCTGAACGCTACCTTTTACGCCAGACTTCCTTCGCCACCTCAGTCCAGGCGAAGCGCAATAGAGTAGATAGGGATTGCTTCAAAAAAATTTAAAAAATTTTCTAAGTCCCAAAAAACGCTGGCGTTTTTTCTTTATTATGGGTGGTAGGCTGAAAAAGATCAAAAAATGTTTTGGGGCTCCCCTCCTTCCCCCCTACATTTCCTAACTCATGACAACTTAACTATACAGTGGGCACATGTGTAGGGCAAAATAAAAATTTTATTTGATGTTTTGAAGGTTTCCCAGGCTTGTGTAGGGCTGCTACAAATACTTCCATTGAAATAGAAATTTGGGCCGTATGCAAATTAACCATCGCTAGCGTAACTTCGCTTTGCTTGGCGAATCAACGCTAGCGCAACTTCGCAACCTTACGCTACCCCTGAGCGCAACTTCAGATTTTAGTGAATTTGCGGAGCGCTGGCAAAAATACGCCTGGCGAAGTGCAGCGAAGCGCAACTACGATTCTTAGTGAATGTCCCACCAGGTCCCAAGCATTCTGCATAACAGGTCCCGTACCTGTGCAATGTATGGGGGGGAATGGGCACAACCAATGGTGTAACTAGATATTACTGGGCCCCACAGCACAGCAAATTTTTCAGGCCCCCCAAATGTCTACAGGTTGACTTGTTTTACCAAAGTTATATTACCATATTGAAATTGATTATATTAATTTTTAACTTTTGTTATTTTTTTTTATTTCAAATTATTGAGACATGGCACAACCGCTCTGCTATGCAGCTGTAACCAGTATTTTCCTTATCTCATTTTTCATCTAAATTAGCACAAAGCAGGTAGATTGGATTAGAAGAAGGAAGCCTGCAGACTCATCTACTGGTCGAGACACAAAGATAATTGAATAAATATCATATTAACCGCCATAAGGTTCCATCAGTTGCTATATCTTGGGTACTTGGGTGCTTTATTTAACCCTTTGACATCAGCTCTGCCATATTGGGGAGAGAGCAGATTTTTGGGGGTTTTAATGGTGGTGTTAAAATAAATGCAAACAGGAGGAAGCAGGATAATGAGCTGTTACAGTGAGCGACTATGAGACAGAAGCAAGGTCATATCATGACTATTTTATTCATAAAATCCACTCTTGCGTTATGAATTTAACATGACATACATGCTAGCTTACCCTTGATCCTGTCATATAAAGCATCCATGATGCATTGCCCACCCAAATACACTTCTCTCTCTCTCTCTCTCTCTCTCTCTCTCTCTCTCTCTCTCTCTCTCTCTTCTCTTCGCTCTTGCTCTCATATATATATGTTTTAATAATCTGACTTGTACTATTAGATCTTGTTGAAGAGGGAATAGCACCCTGTAGTTAGAGAGCACATCACATTGGAGGTGTCGGCTGCTGGTCTAAAATATCTTTTTATGAAGCTATAACTGTTTATTGCTGTGAACACCAAAAAGGAATATTTGAGACTGAGATTTTTTCAGAGCTTGGCATTTCCAGAGGGCCCAGCCCTAGAATGTTAACGTTACAATGAGGTTTGATGGCCTCTAGTGGCAGCCAGCTTAAATTGCATTAGCCTTACCATAAAGCCATGAGAAAACAAGTTTTCAAGGATAACAGTTAAAAGGTGATAAGTCTCTGCATATCCGTTTGTAGCCGTTCTACCCTGTTTGTGCCTCTGAGATCCCCAGCCGATTGTCATGGGAACTGTGAATAGGGAAGGGGAGGAAATGTCAGGAATACTAAGTGTACTAATGCTATTAAACTACAGAACTGAATTGTTTGAAAGGCAGTGTAAAGGAAGGATAATAAGGAATACGTATAAATTTGCCTGGATGCAATATCCTAGTTCACAATCAGTCAATCTGGCCAAGCAAAGAGACATATTTAGATCTGAATATTAAACCTCAGCTTTGCCTCGATGGGATCAGGGTGCAGTCCTGCAACCATCAATAACCAGCTCAGATTTCACTTTCACTTTTTTTTTTTACATTGAAAGTTTGTTTATCCAGCTCTTACAAATAAACTATTTCCCAGCAAAATATCTTTTGGTTTATATTAGAGATTATTCACTATACTATTCTGTAGAGAGCCATGAATGACATTGGACCCCTGTTTATCACCAAAAGCTCATATCTTAAAAAAATAGATAATGTATGTGATCAATTTAAATTGCAAAAGCGATTGGAAGTGAACGCTCTGTGGCTTTACATTTGTTTTTGGTGGGTTAAGATCACCTTTAAAGGAAAACTATACCCCTCAAACAATGTCTATAAAAAGATATTGCATAAAACAGCTCATATGTAAAATTCTGCTTCATGCAAATAAACTGTTTTTTATAATAATATACTTTTTTAGTAGTATGTGCCATTGGGTAATCATAAAAAGAAAACTGCCATTTAAAAAAAAAAGGGCCGCCCCCTGGGATCGTAACATTGACAGTGCACACAAACAAACCAAACAAACCATACATGTTAGGTCACATGAGCCAATTAACAGAGTTGTGTCTTTTGCTTCCTCACTTCTTCCTGTTACAGTTAGAGTTGTAGTATTTCTGGTCAGGTGATCTCTGAGGCAGCACACAGACCATCACGAAATGGTGGTTCAAGGCAAGAGATGTAAAAGGAAAATATTTACTTAAAGTGGACCTGTCACCCAGACACAAAAAGCTGTATAATAAAAGTCCTTTTCAAATTAAACATGAAATTAAATTTCTATTTTTTTATTAAAGCACTCATAGCTGTTGTAAGCACATTTAAAAATCTCAGCTGTCAATCAAATATTGTCTGCCCCTCCTCTATGCCATAGGCATAGAGGCAGGGCAGGTAATTTCTTCCACTTTCCAATAAGCACTTCCTACATGCCATCCATATATTGCCCTGTTATTTTCACTGTTTAATTGTATAGCCAGGGCATGGGGATGGACATCGAGTCCCTCAATCTGGTGCACAAACAAGATTCTGAAATGATACAAGGCTTGCCTTAATAAGTGTCCACAAAATGGCTCCTGCCTGCTTGCTAGAATTATGAATTCCCAGACTGAAGGAAACAAGATTCAAATAATTTATATTGTGTAATTAAAGTTCATTTTGTGTGACTAATGTGATAAAATAGGATTTTGAATATTTTTTTTGGGTGACAGGTCCCCTTTAAATATACATTCCAGTTTGATAAGATTCTTTAATAAGCAACTTAAGTATTCATTTTGAGGGTATAGTTTTCCTTTAAGGCTCATGACCCATGGGCCGGATTTTGGTGCATTGATCTAGAATGCTTCCTGGCATATTACAAATGTGTTTTATGTATTTGTTTCCTTTGCAGCCTTGTTATAATGAGTGTCATAATATAGGAACATATGTTGTACATGATAACCTAATAATCTAGTTTAAAAAAATAAAGACACAAAACCTGCCTGACTGCTAGCTGATTCAGAGGAAGGCAAATAACAGTATCTGAAGCCTTCAAAACCCCAGATCTGTTAGGATGGGGTTGAGTGACACTGTGAGCCTATGGGAGTAGGATACTGGTCCCAACAAGTACAGATACATAGGGGTTTATTTATCAAAGAGTGAAGATAGAGATCACCACAGTCTACTAGAGTGAAATTCCGCTACTCTCTGTTCTTTTCTATGGGATATTTATCAATGGGTGAAAGTTCCATAGAAAGGAATGGAGAGTGGCGGAATTTCACTCTAGAGGACTGTGGCTATCTCTAACTTAACTTTTTGATAAATATACGCCATACTATCCTGTGGCATCGGGCATGTCTGCATAAATAAAAAAATGCATTTATATTTCTTTTTGGAAGTTATGATAGTGTTTATGCATCTTTTTACATACAGTAAGCCCAACTGAATGAGCTTGTGTATATTTTCCCTTTAAAAACTCTCTCGTGTTTATCCAGTGGGTATGTGTATATGCATTTATGCAGTGGAAGAGCGGAATAGTTATTACAGCACCCCATAGGATACCAAATTCCCATCAGCTTGTATAAAAATTACAAAAAAACAATTAACATTAGCATTAACCAATAGGTAGAGATTCAAACAGATGTAAATGACTTCTAGCCAGAAACATGGTACAAAATCAAACTGTACAGTTTAATGAGCATTTCAGTCTTATTATCCATAGGAAGTTAACTTTTGTAAGCTGAAACATCCTACTATATACAGTACTAACATCATTTATTTACAGTCTTTGTTCTGTCGCCAGAAGTGTACATTAGCCGGCAGTATTAAATAATGTGGCACCAATGGTGTGCATATTGATATGATATAGATAACAGGTTGGAGGAGTCAAAATGCAGAGACAGACAGACAGATATTTACCCTTGCCCGGGGTTCAGAACAGCATATTGGGAGCATGGCTATTCAGCACCACAGGGTTATATCATCAAAGGAACAGTCTGTTGTATGTATGTGTCATAGCTTTGGATGGTGTAATAATACTGCTTTTGTTTTCCAAGACAAAAATGCACTTTAATGGTTACAGCTTCTTTAGACTCTAATCCTTGTTATGCTTTAAAGGGATAATGATGCCAGAATTCTTCTTTCTATTGCATGGAAGCTCCACTTGTAAGACTTTCTGTTGTACAGCTTGATTGAGAATACCCGATATTTTCTTAGCAATGATTTGCAACATAGGAGAAAGGCATTTTTATTTGCCAATCTCGTGTCCTGGTCAAAACACTGTAGCCATCAAGTACGACACAACGGGATATGGAGAGAGCAACAAAACTGTGACCTCAGCCCCATCTATCAACCTTTAGTGAATCCATTCCTTAGACAGCAAATCAGCTCTGGAGCTATAGTGAATTACAGTATAACAACTACAGGTATGGGATCCGTCATCTGGAAACCTGTTATCCAGAAATCACTAAATTATGGGCAGACCATCTCCCATAGACTCCGTTTTATCCATATAATTCAAATTTCCTTTTTCTCTGTAATAATGAAACAGTGCCAAACTGAGATATCATTAATCCTTATTGGAAGCAACCAGCTTAGTGGGTTTATTCAATGTTTAAATAAATGTTAAGTCGACTTAAGGTATGAGGAACCAAATTAAGCGATTATTTGGAAAACCCCGGAATTCTGGATAACAGTTCCCATACCTGTAAATGCAAATCATAGTGAGAAGTGGGAATAGACAGTTGTAAGTTTGAGACTGGACATTTCTAGTGTATAAGCAAAATCACCCATTAACAGTAAAAAAAGACCATTATATGTTACAGTAAAACAGTAAGCAACATTTATACACTGTACAATCTTTCTCTTTATTGCTTCCATATCATTTTAGGTACGTTCCCTCTGTGAAAGGCACCATCATGCAAAATCCTGAAATCCGCTGTGCCCTCCACACTCATTGGGAACCAAAAAATGAAGGTTTAGAGATATTAATATGTACAAGGGATAAATAGAGAGAGGGTGCATAATAACGTCACAAAGAACACTCTATAGCGTCACATTAATGTTAAGTAAAGGCAGCCTTGTTAAGGGGGTATAAGTGCCGGAATATTTTGTCAGGTTTAGGGATCTGGTGGCAGCCAGAAATGGTATTGTGTTGAGATAAGAAAAATGATGATGAAGAAAAACATGAGTAAGCCTAAATCCCCCAATATAAACTGATGTTGTTTTTTTGTAAAAGGGGTATTCCAATTCCCAACAACTAAAGATTCCCTAAACAATGTCAATTATTTAAAGCATTTAAAAAAAAAATATTATTGATATTTAAAGTAGGATGGTCCCTTCAGGCTAGACTCCAATTTCCACCATGTCTTGAGTGCTTTTTCACAAGTCTCTAAATCACAGAAGGCATTGCGAAAAGAGAAGTCTTGACCGGATTCCTGTGCTTTGTTTCAAGAGCCAGAATCAGCAGTGCAGAGAATAGAAAGGGACAGATACAACAACATTTCAGTTTTAAACTGACCCTTCTGAATTAAAGTCTACTGGAAAGTTGCTTAGAATTAAATAAGCTTTCATTATGAAAAGTTAAAAAAAAAATGTCATTATTTGGGTGGAGCTTACTTACAATAAATAGGTAATTGTCTGTTAAAATAATTCTAACATTTTAAACAAAACAAAGGAGCCAGCCTATAAAAGTTTATTGTTGGAATTGCTTAGTTATGGTTTTCTCGATATCTTGCAGCCCAGGATTTGCTCCTATTCCAGAGGCCAGTACTGAATTAGGGCAGTAGGTGGCACACCCATTCTGCATGCTGCCAGGGAAAACATATTGGTGCAACATGTAGAAGGCATTTACGGCAATCTGAACATTCCTTGGAGCAGGCATTCAATAAAGGCAAGCTTCCACCAGGCCGTGAAACAATCAAAGTGAAACAGTTTATTGTGTCTTTGATTCAACTGCCTGTATTGAGTGCCTGCTCCAGAGAATTTTTGGGTTTGTCTGCTCCCCATGCTGAGGACTCGGTGCACCTGGGCCTCTTCCTTTATGTGGCGAGTAATCACTTACTATTTGGAGACCTTGTGCCACTTCTCACCTACTGTGCCTAATTGTGGCTAATTCTCTGACTAAAAGTGGGTGGTAGCTGCAGGAAATGTAATTACCTCCTTAATTTCTTGTTCATACACTCCCATTCTAAAAGGCTCCACAAAAGAAAAATAGTTTGTTAAAAGAGTGCAATAGTGAGAGGTGGGTCCAAAACTGTCCATCCTTTACCTGACCCTGAACCATTTCTTGCCAACTCACTGACCATCTTCACCTGCAGGGAGAGGGTTGGTGCCAGTCCATAACCATCATGGAGGGGACCTGAATTAAATTTGATCCACATCCTGCCCAAGTGTCTACGATTCTCAGCCTGAAACCTCCGATCACTGGATTACCCACCTATCACTAGTGTGTAAACCTTTAGAAGGAACATTACTAAGGATTCAATGGACTGTCTCCAGAAACTGCGGAACATGATTGGAAGTCAAAGTTATACATGGTGAGCAGAAGAAATCTACTTCCTCAGCATGAGACAAATAAGTGCTAATCAGTGATAAACCTACAGTGCTATATGTCTCCAACCAGGCAACTGATCTTAGCAGCCTAAACCTTTCTCTATAACTCAGCATCAAATAACCACAAACACTGCCCCCCATAGCACAGTCATATTGGGCTCTGTTTTTCTGCATAAGGCACTACAGATACTAAATTGCCATTGTTAGCTGTAGATTTCAAACCCAAACATCTGGTTCATTTAGGGCCACCATATGATACGTGCCCAGTGAGAAATTCATATCATATCACTTTCATGTACTTCACCATGCGGATCCACATGGAGTTATGGTTTCTTCTTAAAATATTAATGCTATTTTCTCAAACACCAAGGGGACACTCACCTAAAACTCTCTGGGGAATGTAATAAGAGACACAAATATTGCCCAAGGCTGTTATCCACAGCAACCAATCAGATGTTTGCTTTTGAATAGATGACAAGTAAAGGATTCCTGCTAACTGGGTACTGTAGGTAACTAAACCTATAGAATAACTTTATACCTATATGTTGCTGCAAGTAATCTAAGTTATTTGTCTACACTCTACAGTAACTGTCTAGCTTCCAATAAGATGCAGCAACTAGACTGGGATGGGACATTAGATAATATAAGATAAAGAAAAACTCATTGGCAAAATTGAATTTACCAGCGGGGTTCCTAACATATTGGCACCCAGTGAATCTGACTTTCCATGTCCTTTAACAGGGGATTGCCTATTAATAACCAGGTTTATTTGTGTCTAATAGCAGAACAATAACATGCAGATGGAGCAAACTCGATCTAGGCTATTGGCTCAGGTGGCTCCCCATGCCTCGTCAAATCATTTCAGTTAAACAGATAATTATGACACATTTTTCATTAGAAATATATAGTGGGGCATGCTGCGCCATGGTTGCTGTGTGACATCAAAACAAAGTTTGCTTCTTCTACAAATTATACAAAAAACTGCAATTCAGTTTACTGTGCCCATAAAAATAACATTCAGTGTAATAACAAAAATCAGTTATTGCAAACTTACAGAGGATAACTAAACTGAACCTCATTGTTTTGCAACCCCAGAAATTCAACAGGTTGAAGTAGAAACTGCACATGAAATATAGAGATAACCGCCGAATAATGCTAAACACTCTTTGAACTTCACCTTAAAGAGCAAAGGGAAAGTTAATGATAAGAATTTTACTGCCACAATACATTGAGACTGTTTCTGTTCCTGAGTTAAAACAAACACCATCCCTGTACTAAGTAAACCAGACGGTACGAATTCAAGATTTTATTGTAAATAACCTCTGTGGGGCTGTGGATCTGTCTCCGGCTTTGTCCATTGAAGATTTTTTGTGTGTTCTTTTTAATGTCATTGGATGTATAAAGTCTTCCACTAAAAGTTTCCCCCTGCACAGCAGGGAATAGATTGTTTCTCTGTAACTTTGGTTCTTTGCCCAAGACGCATATTCCTATTGTCCCACTGGCGTGTTTAGAAGGACTTGATTTACGTTGCCTCCTTTAGAATCAGTGCTTGTGACGTCACTGAATGCAGCATATACTGGAGATTTGCACAGGACCAACACGGCGCTGTCAAGTAGAAGATCAGGAGCAATGGCTTTAAATAAAAGGCCGAGCAGTCAGAGCTTTGTCAGTCAGCACATTCAGCACAAGTGTAAACACGGTTCCCCTCTCTGCAACTATGGAAGCATTTGTCTACTTGCAAGGGGTTCATCCATGTTGTCTAGCACTCTGCAACAGACAAGGCAAGTGTGTTATCATCTGCTCAGTGCTGTACCCATAGTTGTCTTGTATTTCATCGTAGCCCATTAGATATTGTCTGTATGCACACATTTCTCGCTGCAACAATTGCTTTTTCTTACATGGATGATATATTGATCTTCAGGATAAAACAATACAATATATATTTGTTATAGTTCTACAGGAGCAGTGACCAGCTCCATGTTGTAGCTCCCACCCTTCCCAGCTATAGTCAGGTGATCCCACTGGTGTCTAATAAAAGGGCAGCCAAGTTTGGGAGTTTTACTTTGAAAGTAGCTAGTAAGTTGCAGGTAAAACTTAGTCCCTTTGTAAAATATATAATTAAGCAATTGAATTCTTAATGAATCAGATGAAAATTAATCGTAGGACTGGCCAGATATGGGATGACTTTGACGTAGTTGGCCATCTTAAATATATTGCAATATATGGACAAACAATCCCTGTGTTGTTTAAAGGGTAAGGCATTTTTCAGTAGCAGTATGCACATAATCTCTCAATGTCTTAAATATATTGATAATGGGTTGAGTGCAGAGGACCTCTTGTATTTGAATATATATATATACATGCTTTAAAGATTTTCAGTGGTTTTAAAGTTTTGCCTTATCAATAGCAATTACTTTTACAAATAACTTTATTAACCATTGCAAATGTGCAAGTAATCTATATTTTGCTTAGATATGCATTGTTCTTTCATGAGTCAGAATTTTATTTATGAATTTGCATCATTGTATGATTCATAGATATCAAACACAAAAGCAAAATTGTTTGACTGAGGTGGCCAAAGAAAGCCATTACAACCCCTAGCTGAAAAAAAGCATGAGATATTTTTTCTATACTTACAATGGAATCTTATGGGGAAATATGTACTCAATGAGTATAATACTCTATAAATTACACATTATTACTTCTATAAATTATACATTGTATACATTTTCCCCTGGCAAGAAAAACTGAAAATAGTTTTCTTATGTTAGTAAATCAAGCCTCATAGGGCCAGGAACCTGACATCCAGGGCCTAATCTCAATTAAATGAAGACAGTGTCAAACGCTATAAAGGTTATATGTATAAATGTATAAGCTTATGGTGGAAATAAAAAAAGGGGTAATGGGAATTCTCCTAGACTGGATCCACTAGGAGATCCTCTGAGATTGTGTCAAGCCAATCTGCCCCATAATATATATTGTTGCATACGGTTTGTCCGACTGCTCAGTAGCAAGATATTTAAGAGAATATTTAACTTGAAATTAAGGCTTTGTGAGTACGATCTAGTGGAAGGCTTTGTTTTTGTGATGGAACAACTGTTATTGGTGTGTATGAGAAGAGGCAGGACCTGTCCCAGATATTTTACCAACAGGCACAGGATAAATGGTGAGACAGGAGCAAAACACAGCACTTACCTGGTCAAGTGGGAACATCAAGGCCAAAGAATAAAGGCGAGAGAGAAGAACAAGAATAGAAAAAGAAACTGCAGAGGAAAGAGAATAAGATAGATAAGCACTGTGTGCCAACCAATACTCAGAATTACAATAAATTGTCTAACTTTGTGCCAATAACAGGATCTCAGAAATCATCTTTCTAATTAAAAACTACAGTAAAACTAATATCCAATAACTTTAGAATTGTTTCCTGGCAGATTCACATTATACAATTCTTTCGTTTTCCCCTTCCTTCCTTACTTACTTACACAATGTAAAAATCTTTCAAAATTTATTTAACAGGAAAGTCATACTGTATTTCTCTGCTAAACCAGAAATATATATAGATATATATATATAAATATATATATATTTTTTTTTTTGTTAAATATTGTAAGATTGTAAAAGTGTTCAAGGTATAGGCCAGTTATCATTTTCAGCTACAGGTCTGGGAGAACCCAATATCCACTCTTTTTTATATTGTTGGATTACAGCAGTCCATAAATACAGACTCAGCTATCTAAAGTGTGGTTTAGGCAGAAAGGTTGCTGCTAACTACCATAAATAAGAGTAAGCAGCAACCTTTCTAGCCTATTGGAACCTGGGGATTGTATTGCTCAAATATTGACATGGGTGAGTGTTTCTTTAATTCAGCAGAAAGCTAAATATGAGAGAGAGTGTGCAGGTAGAAGCAGAACAGAGAAGGGATGGAACGATAGGAAAAAAGGAAAGGAGGGATAGGCAATAAAATTCAATTACGAGAGAAGTATATGAGGAGGAAAGGCATGGTAGGAGACTGAAAAAAAGAAGAAATATGAGAGGATAAATATGAAAGGAAGAGAAAAAGGAAAAACTGAAGGGGGAAGTAAAAAAGGCAGAAAATCACATAAAATAAGAACATGTGGAAGAAGCAGAACAGACTGTGAAGGGACTGCTGGGCAGTGGAAAAGGAGAAGAAATCCAGAAAAAAGAAAAATACAGAAGAAGCGAACACCGTGCATAGTATATTATAACCCCAAACCCTACTGTAATTCCTGTGCTGACCCTTCTCCAGGTTCTGTTTTATTCTAATCCCAGCTAAAGGCAAAACTGAAAATAATTTTACATGATCCCATGCGTCTGTCCTTGACTTGTTCATGCGTCTGTGCTTGACTTGTGCCAGGGGTATAAAAAATATAAATTCTGCTGCTGGACTTCAAGGGCCCTCGTCTCCACTGGCTGCCCTGCCTGCTGCCACCAATAATATCTGCCTCCCCATCAGTTACATCTGTCCCTATATTGTGCTCCTATACAAAATAAACCTCCACACCCTCACAAGGCAACATTTCTTTGACGTGAAGTGGTTTGGAGGTGGAATTGGTAAATTGGATATATAACGAGAGCAGCCAGGAAATAGTTAAGACTTGCAGCTTATTTTTTATCTTTTTGGGAACAAATGGCAGGTCCCACCGTGAAATCTCTACAGCAAGCATTGAACGCCTATTTAAGACAGATTATCTTGCAGGAATAAAATGCATTCACTTTTACAACAAACCTTTTCCTCTAAATCTTTAATCTGTCTCTTCTGAATATCGGTTTTATCCTCCAGATCCCGTATCCTCTGGAAATGAAAGAAAATATCAGCAATAGTACTTGTAGAACATGCAAAGCTGCACTGTATATCTACTTAAACATAAATCTCTCAGTCAGGCCAAATGAGAAGGGGAAGTAAATGGAAAAACCATGGAAGAGCAAGAGCTGTTTATCTCCAGAATATGAGGGATTGAAACAGGTAAATCTGTTGTACTGCTGTTGTACATTAAATAAGTGGGTCTGAGTACTGTATCATATAGGTAATGAGTGGCTATTTTGCCAGTCAGTCTCCATTCTGTAAATAGGATCCTGTGTTCTGAAAATTGTAGGTGTGTAGGAATGCAGAACACTCTAAATGAGAAAAAATGCCAATGTTTTTGCCATTGATGTGTGTTTGGAGTTATACAAATATATTTTTTGTAGCATGCCAGTGATTCTTTCAATCCCCCTTCATCAGCACATTTCTTGGAACCATAAACCATAAATATCCTGTAAATTATATAAATATAAGCAGTGTTAAGTGATGTAATCAGTTCCATAACCTGTATGAAAGCACCCAACTCTAAGGTGACTTCTAATATCCCCATATTTTACAACATTATTTGCTATAATAACCAAGTTTGTGAGTCATGTGAACAAATGATATCACTGTGTAATATTCCCTGTATGCAAGCAAATCAAAGCTCAGAATAACCTTGCTACCTACTAAAACAGGCCAGTAAGCTGAGGATTGCTTTATACTTGCTTACTACTGCCACATAGTAATACTCAAGACTTTGTTTATGCAGATTCCCACATGAACCCCCCTGACTTGGATGGATTCTGTTCTCAAGCTACCCTTGGTCACTAATACCCTGGCCTTGAGGCAGAGCCACCTGGTTGGCTGTAAAAACAGTTCTTTGTTCATCTTTGCTGTGGAGTGATAACTCTATTCTCTCCCACTGGTAATTGCCTTTTTTACAAGTCTATAAGAACTCTCCGATTCATTTGTTCCATGAGTTCAGAATCCATGGAGCTTGTGTCAAATGAACTATGCCTTTCACCACAAGTGGTCACCAGTTTCTGAAATTTCATGACACAATCCTGTTATGAGGACGTAAGCCTTACCTGGTGCGCTTGGTGGAGTAGCTCCATTCTCTCCTGGAGGATTTGACCGTCAAACTCCCGGCTCTTCCTCAACATTTGCCTCCGCAGTTTCTCTACTGCCATTCTGAGCTCATCCTGTTGCTTGTCATTTAGTAGCTCTCCGAACTTGATCGCTGTGTCTTGCTGCAATGCATTGTACAGGGTGGCCTCCAGCTCTTGGATTCTCTGGGAGCAGTCCAAAAAAGATAAGCAGGACCTCTTATTTATCATTCTTATATGACACATCTATATTATTACCAATTGGAAAAAAACATAGATTAGCTGACATTATTAATACGTTATTCATCTGTACACATGCACATACCATGTAGGCCTGATCCAAGGCTTGCTTTCTGTAATCTAGCTCTTCCTCTAAATAGCCTTTCAACTTGCAGAACTGCTCCTGGGATGATAAACAGACGAAACAATTAGGCACAGTAGGGTGAGTCATACCATAAATAACAACCCCTCGTCATATTCTAGAAAATGGATTTCCCATGTTTTCATCCAGCCCAGGACCTTCTACATTTTAATAATCTGGCTTCTATGCAACATGTATGCACAGAATTGCAGAATTATTCATTGGATGTAGGTTTTTGGTATCCAGTTGGTATCCAGTTTACAGATACAAAACGATAATGGCCATCTGGGACTGTAATTACCATGTCACTCTCTAATTCCATCATCTTCCGATGCAGAGCAGCTTCAGCCCCTTCTATCTGTTGGATCCACTGGGAAGGAGAAAATAAATGATGAAGTAATTGTAATCATAAGTTTGCTGTTCAACATTAATAATAATTTTAAGGCCACTGAGGAATACACGGTATATTAGTAGGTTTAGAACTCAACATTGACCTGCCTACCACTGTTTGTTAAGGGCCCTATGCCTGTCTGATAAATATGATATAGGAAGTCAGTAAAAAGAACACAAACCTATAGCAGAGCACTTTATGAAACTGTTGCAGTGGCTAATTTGGTAAGCATGGTACTATTTCATAGTAGTCCCCTTTGAGTTGACTTTTAGTATGACGTAGAGAGTGATATTCTGAGACAATTTGCAATTGGTTTTCATGTTTTATTATTTCAGCAGCTCTCCAGTTTGCAATTTCAGCAATCTGGTTGCTAGGGCCCAAATTACCCCAGCAATCATATACTGATTTGAATAAGAGACTGGAATATGAATAGGAGAGGGCCTGAATAAAAAGATGAGTAATAAAAAGTAGCGATAATAATACATTTGTAGCCTTACAGAGCATTTGTTTTTAGATGGGGTCAGTGACCCCCATTTAAAAGCTGGAAGGAGTCAGAAGAGGGAGGCAAATAATTTAAAAAAATATAAATAATTAAGACCAAATGAAGTTGCTTACAATTGGCTATCCTAAAACATATGAAAACTTAACGTAAAGGTGGATCAAATGTGCTACCGCAATCACATGAAAACAAGAGACAAAAAGTGAAATACAGCTGCCGTATGAATTTAGTTGGGTTTTTTTGGGATATAGAAAATAATGGCCTGACTTTTTCCTGTTTAAAAGCAAAATTACTCTTTACAGTAGCTGTTTTTCGCTCATGTCCCCAATTTGTTATTGCAGCTGTATCTTTATTCTCTTTAATATAAACACATTTCTAATGCTAGTGCTAGAGAAGGCTCTATATAATATGGCCCATGGAATAAGGAATAACCTGACTAAATGAAACATGTAAAATTATTTTCATAATATAGGAAATATTTATTCATCTGTAGTATTTTCTTAATGGGTCAAGACTGAATTATGTCTATCCAGGCTGCATGTGCTGCGTGAATCCTGTTTAAAGTCTGCATCATGCAGTCAGAGACCAGAGGATGTCCTAGAGGGCCCCAGGCCAAGGGCAGTTTCCAGGAGCCCTTTGTTATGTCTCATGACACCTGTAACACTTGGCACTATATACATCAAGGGATGCCCAAGGTAGCCCAAAGCCAGCCTTTGCCTCTGGACACCACCTGCTGCTGCCAGATACAAAGCCACCCTCATCATGTAGTTCACAGGTATCACCATTCACGCTAGATCCCTCCATTCCTAGTCCTCCATGTAGAAAGGGAGTGGTAGGAACTGGAGAATCCCCTCCTGAATTGCATCCCCTAGGGTTGCCACCTTATTAGAAATAAAATGCTAGCCAGGGTAAGCCAATGATGTGAATGGTATGTCAAAGTAGTGGTGGGGCAGGCCAATAAAGTGATAAGGTGAACCAATGATATAAAGGGGCTTGCCAATAATGTTTATTAATCGGATTCTGAACAATCAAAGAAGGTAAGTTTAACCATAAATTGGGGTGAATCAGGGGCAGAATTAGAGCAGTGATCCCCAACCAGTGGCTCATGAGCTCACCAACCCCTTGAATGTTGCCTCAAAGCAAGTTCTTATTTTTGAATTCCTGGTTTGGAGACAGGTATTGGTTGCATAAAAAAACTAGGTTTACTGCCACACAGAGCCTCCTGAAGGCTACTAGTCTACATAGGTTCTATTATATAGCCAATCAGAGCCCTTATTTGGCTTTCCCAGGAACTTTTTTCATGCTTGTGTTGCTCTACAGCTCTTTTTACATTTAATATGGGGCTCACAAGTAAAAAATAATGGGGACCGCTGAATGAAAGAGTCTTACAAATTTACTGGCAAGTATATTACCAGTAAATTTGTAATAACTGCACTGGCCTTGGCTGGTATTTTACAGAATAGGCTGCTAAAATACTGTCCGGGTGGCAAACATATCCCCCTCAAGTTGCATCCTAGGCAGCTGACCACCCCAGGTCTGGTCCTGCTCACAATCAACCTTCTTTGTGGTCACTTCCCTAATAATAAAAATAATTAAAACTTCAATGAACCCTTCGGCTCATAGTGGCACTCTTGAAAAATAGGAGTCATTTTAAAGTTTTAAAGTTTATCAGTGGTGCATTTACTCCTGGCAAAAAGACAAGAAGGTTCATCAATATAAAGAACCAACTGAGTTAATAGTTGATATTGCAGCAAATCATTTTTTTGTAAAAAGTTTGTAAAATTTAAAATTTTGCCCCAATTGTGCCAAAAATATCACATATGGCATCTTATCAAGGAGCAGCAAAATTAGCAATATTTGTAAAGAATATTATACTGTTTTTCTTTTAGATGTATTTACGTTTTACATATTAACCTACAGAATATTGCTTTAAATCCTCCTTTGCAAAATATAGCCATACTACCTACTTTTATTTGACGCATTTGCGGTTGGGTTGCTATTCACTAAATGTCCACAAGATGGCAAGATATATAATAATTTTCAATAAGAAATAAGAGAAGGCACTTACTTACATACATTAGGGGTCATTTATGTTATAGAACGCTGTGTGCAAAGTGCAAAACAAAAGGCCACAATAGTTTAATTTTAAGTTAAAATGATGCCTCTCGTATATTGATACCCTGCATCTCAAGATGAAAAAAGAATATATATAGAGTAAATTAGGTATATGCCTATTGTTACTAATCACAACTTGTGTATACTTTACAATACTTGTGTCCATCCTCACATTTTCCCCTGGGTTTCACCCTGTTTTTATAAATAATTTTGCCTTTAATTAAACCTTGGTACAGGCATGGGACCTGTTATTCAGAATGCTTGGGACCTGGGGTTTTCCAGATAATCAATCTTTCTGTAATTTGGATCTTCATACATTAAATCTACTAAAAAAATCATGTAACATTAAATAAACCCAATAGTCTGGTTCTGCTTTCAATAAGGGTTGATTATATCTTAGTTTGGATCAAGTACAAAGTACTGTTTTATTATTACAGAGAAAAAGGAAATCATTATAAAAAATCTGGATTATTTGGATAAAATGGAGTCATTTGGAGCTTTCTGGATAACGGGTTTCTAGATAACGGATCCCATACCTGTATTATAGACATTGCAGACGTGTGGGCACACATGCATATGAGTTTATGTATATAAACAGTACATAAAGCCTAAGGCATGTTTCAGGTATACAGTACAAGAGAAGTAAACTGGATGTATAGTGAATGAATTTCTCAGCATGGAGTATCAGATAAAGTGTCAGGCCCAGTGTAACACAGACATATGCAGGAGCAGGTGTCATGTCTTTAGACCAATAGCAAAGTGTTACCTTTTCAGCCAGGGACAACACTGTGCTAGCTTGTATAATGGCAACTTGTTCTTCATTTCTCAGATTCTGCAGGGAAAAGAGAAAGCACATCAATAATATAACTGATTATTGCTCACATTTTTCTCATGGCTATTTTTTAATTTTGCTAACACACGTTAGGCATCATTTACTAACTCAACTTCACTTGAACACCAGGTGCATACGCTTAAAAAAAGCCTTTTTTTTTACCCACAACGCAGACCATATCAATAGCGTGCACCCACACAATAGGCAATTTATTGCCCACGTTCATTGATTGTTGCTGGTTTCTTAGTCATTGTCTATGTGTGAATAGTATCCTGTCTGGTGCACAGATGCATCTCACATTCGAAATATTATCTCAACATTTGAAATCAATGGCAAATCTTCCTTGATGTTATAGCCTTTATGTTAATAGCCTTCATGATGTTCGAGGCTTTTTCGGAAGGCGTTGCCAAAAACTCGATTGATTCAAGTTTTACCCTGCAGAAAACTTGATCCAATAGAGTTTTCGGGTTGTTAACCCCAAACTCGTTCATTTGAGTTTCTTCCCATTCGAGTTTTTTTCATGAAATTTACAACTTTTCGAGTTGTGAGTTCATTCAAGTTCATTCGAGGTATAAAGAACTCTAAGATTTGACCTTTGATAAATAAACCCCTTATAGAAACACATTCTCAAGTCTACTGTTCCGGGTTCCGTTGCATCTCTGTGCTGTGCACTTTACACCTTGTGCACAGCTGCACAAAATACATCAAAGCAGGCTGAACTGCTGCACTGGTGCTAGGTACAATGAGCATGTATAGGCTAAACTGCCTCTGTGAACATTAAGTAACCACAGTTTTTCATTTTGCTCTTGAGCTGCAGTTCTGCATACATTTTTCTTTAGTTCTGTATAATAATCAAAAATGTTTTAATAATGAAATGACTTACTATATGTAAAAACAATATCAAAATCCATATCAGGCTTACCCCATTGTCACCCAGTATGTCCAGCTGTTTGATGAGGTCTGGAATGTTGACATCCTAGAAACACAGAAATACAGCCTGAATCCGCTTTACCCTTAATTGCTTGGTGTACAGCCCATACACATAACCCAAGGTAATGTGAGTTCTACTAGTGTATCTGGAATAAAGGGGTTATTATTATGATAACATATTTATAATGCGCCAATATATTCCTCTGTTCCTCAGAGTGGGATTTTTTTAATTGTGAAGTTCTATAAATGAGAGGTGGAGATAATTACAGCTGGGGGATTGTGGGAGTTGTTGTTGCTAGTAGCTGCAAGGATATGAGATAATTATATTAGTGAGTAGTACCCAGACATCTGAGGAGGAAGTGAATCAGACGGTAGGCATGTGTGCTGCTTTTTTTTTCTATTGTGCATAACTTAGGTAAATATTGATCAGTTTCCATCTAATGTCCCTTTCATGGATCAATAGGAAGCAGTGATGGAGTCACAGGATGGCCATGTTTTTTTTTCTTGCCCTTTATGAAACCCGGAGGTCGTATTGCTTGTTAAATAAATGTACAACAAGATCTCAATGGAGGACACACAAGATGATACACCGAATAATAAGGGTGTTGATCTTTATGCCAAGTGCTCAGCAGCAAATGCAAAGTATAGCTATGCAAAATTCTCACATTTGCTGCATGTTTTATTGGGTAGCAGTGGTGTAACAAGTCGGCGCCTGAGCCCCCCTTGCAGCAAAATAATCTTCAGAGGGGCCCCGCACACAGCAATTCCATCCCACTCACTGACCCCTTCCAGCCCCTTTCTGTACCCCCCACTCCTGCAGATAGGAAAGCGATTGAAGACAGGAGTTTTCAACTATAGAGAAAGCAGACCCTGTTCACCCAGGGCCCCCTCAATCGAAGGGTCTGATTCCTCTATAGTTACACCAGTGTTGGGTAGGGTTCCTGGGAGACTGGGATTTGGCTGAGTAAGGGTTATATTAGGAGATGACTGGCATACATTAGAACTCAGGTAACAATAAGGACTGGAAATGGTAATATCCCAGACAGAATCAATGTTCAAGTAAAGATGCCAGTGAGTACCAAGACGTAAATCAATATTATCAGTATAAGGGGTGGGGTGTGCTGTGTCTCTCTCTCACTCATGGCAACTAACAAATCTGTGCTAACCACAAAGTATTCCAGCAATCCCAGTTATTTTTTTGGGCAAGCTCAGTCTACTTTGAATAATGAGAAAAGTGAAATTTGAAATAATATTACATTTTAGAAGCTACCTTTAGAAGTGACCTGTTATTCAAAATGTGCTAACGAGAAGAACGCAGAAGAAAATTAATTCTTCAAATGCCGAAGGTTTTAAAAGAGATTAAGTAGCAGTGATATTTATGCGCTGGCCCATCAAGGATCTCAGTAAGCAGGAATTAACCAGACCAGCAGTGGATTCATCAGTTGAGAACCACTGAAGCATACGGTGGGATGAATAGGGAATGGGAATTATCATGTTTTTATTAATAATTATGGTGGGATTAATTAATGCTCCTGTATACATTTTGTTTTGGGGTTGTTTATGTGGGTAATGCTCTTGGTTTGGCTGATATATTTATGTTAATTTGTTTTTTTATTGGTATGGGATAATTCATTCACTAACTTTGTGGGTGGGGATTTGGGATCTAATGGTTTAGCTTTATATATAGTCTTTATATATATTGTTGCTTATTTTACACCAATCACATTGTTACAAATTATGCTATCAACGCACGAATTATTTTGCTATTTTGTATTTGTGTATATTTGATTGTTTCTGTTCTGATAGGGAGGGTTGCTGGTTTATTCTAAGTACCATTGCATTTTTTATTCTTTTGGGCTGGATGGGGTTAATGGTTTTTGTGGGTGTGTTTACTTGGAGGGTTTTTAAGGAGTTGAAGGTTGGCTGCCGTCAGCTTCTGATGAAGTGGCAGGACGCCACGAAACGCGTTAAGCGGGCAGCCAGGGTGAACTGCTGCTGTAACCTGTTTTTACATGCTTACTGAATAAAATTTTCCATTTTTAATACTTTTACTGGACTCTCACGGTGCTCCGCTATTTTTTCTTCTTATCCAGACAGCAGAATAGCAAGGTTTACACAGATGATAAAATATACCCTACTGTGCACAGAAATGATACTGCAAATCTGTATTGAAATTTGTAGCCACAGAAGATCAGGCCTCAGGTGCCTTGTAATATCCTCATTAAGAACAGTAGGGGACACATAATCTTACAAATATTTGGTATAAATAGAAGCAAATTCTTAGCCAGCTATAATAATAGAATTTGAAAAGTGAAGTCATTTAGAATAGTTTTTTGCATAAAAAAATACTAATACAAAGTGGATAAAAACACAAGATTTGCATCTTCCAATAACCAGATAGACATCTACAAAGCACGAGTAAAGCAAGCTTGGCCTTTTAGAAGACTATGGAGCACATCATGCTGAAATAACCCGGTGGAGAAATGGCCAATATCCCACCTGTGCCTCTTGTGATTGGTATAAAGGGAGCCCATTTTTGATGAGAAAACTTCAAGGGTAAAACCTGCTTGTCTCAAGCATTAACAGGCAGTTTCCATTCACATGAAGGACAGGAGGTATGGATGAGGGATATCTGGCTTTCACCACTGACCACAAAACCCCATAGGATACATGTTACATGAGCTTTATACAGGGGGCCGGTAAATGCTAACTGCTGATTGGTTGCTATGGGTGACAAGAGATTCTACAAACTTTACACTTTTTATTAAATTACCAGTATGGGTTATGGGGCAAATGCAAACATTGCCCCTGTTTGTACATAGGGTGGTGTCCAAGTCCTGGTTGGGTGTGTAGCCTGTTTTTTGTTATGGCTGTCTGGTCCAAAACTGCAGAAAACCATTCGGGACTCACCACATCATAGCCTGCCTCTAATATGACAAGCCCACTCACTAAACATCATCACTTTGCCCTTAAACATCAGCACCCAACCCACTTACATCACCAAATCTGCCCCTGACATCACTTCCCTGCCTCCAGACTGGACTTTTAGCATGCAAACCCTAGTTGGGTGCTGCATCTTTTAAAGTTAAAACAGACTTTTATTCAACAAAGACTATAAATAGTACAGTGAAAGTTATTATTCAGATGTTCAATTTCAAATGTTCAGATATGAATTTATATCTTAGTACTGAATCCTCTACAATAACCCAATACCAGTACCACTATATACTGGTTCCATATTACTACGAAATTCACTCTACAGTGGGGCCGCTCATTCTAGGCTCTGAAATTACTATAGGCCACACCTATTATATATATCTACGTTCAGTTGGTCACCTGATCCTGTCTGTCGCTTGGTGCAAATCCATACATATTATTTGTGTTTTCCTGAATTTTCAAGTGATCCAGTAACCAGACTAGGTGATCACACTGTCATAGAACAGGAAGTATGTCTCTTGTGAAGTCCTGTTCAATGTTTTTAAATGCAGCCTGGAATAAAGCTTTTTGATCTTAAGGAACCGCTGCTCGAATTATTCCTGAACTTCTTTCCCTGAATATATAACCCTAACAGAAGTCCATCTGCTATCTCTACCCCAAGGAAACATCCATCTTGAAACTAGCTTCGTCATCCTACTATATAGGGTGCTCTAAATATTTGGGGTTTAAATTTTATTCAGGGATGTCATTTAAACACATCCCTATACCTGTACCTTAGAAACAAAGATTCAGACCTACAAACCATAAAGCTTTAATGTCTGTTATCCAGGTACTGTGTAACAATACATTTTTCTATACGGTACATGTTCCATACCTTTACTCCTTCTTTCATACAATAAATCTGCAATGCACTGACTCCATCGGAGAATGGGTGGATCTGGAGATTAAATGGTGGGGATCTTCTTTCTCTCTCCTTAAAGAAGGATACAAGAACATATTAGAACAAAACCCAGAATAAGATCTGCAGGTAGCAAGAAAGGTCTACTGTGAAGAAGTGGAACAAAGGGATACAACTTTTCTGCTATGTACCTTTAATGAATGAATGATGTGCTTAAACTAGACTTCTTGAACTTTAAATCAGTCATACTGCATTGTTACAGATTAGACCAACCACCTATTCTTACAAGGAGCTATCATCGAGACCAATGAATTACCTTCAGCTAGAGTGTATGTAGCCATTCTCCAGTGGAACTAAACTATGATTTCAGAGACGGAAACTCTGCATTTATAATGTATATCTTCCTAAGTCTAAATACTGATTTATAGGAGCCATGCCTGGTCACGTTTGCTGTGGCATTTCCTTAGGGAAAATATGATATGACTTTATGGCAGAAGACCAAAAATGCATGAAGGCATGTGTGATAAATCTGCAAATCATTCGGCAGCAAGTATGAACAAACTGCATACTAAAATACATGTTTAACATTGTACTTCCTTAGATGAATTCATGGCATTTGTTGTTTGATTTGCCATGTAACTTCTGTCATATCCATCAACTATGTTGTGCCTGATTTTCTCTCTTCTGTAAACTTGTCCTCCAAGTCTCACACTATAAGCTTCCCATATCACACCCAGCTGGCATTCCCATAATCTTCCTATCATGCCAACAGGACAGTATGATCCTCCTTTTAACTCTCACACCCACTGCCCTTTTGGCAGATCAACTCCCTCCTCCTGATAAACTCAGATGTCAGTCAGCTGTTTCCTACCAGTCAGATGATATCTGTATCAGACTTCTAATTTACAACTGATTTCCCTATGGCAGCCTTACTGGCATCTAAGTTCCCCTTTCCTCTCTAAGTAACGGATGTTTCTCAGCTTTCTTCATTTCTTACACTCTGGTTTCAAATTAATCTCCTTTGATCTTTTAATATCCACTGTAACCCTATGGAGAAGCCTCCGTTATAATCAAATAATTCACATTTTAAAAAATTATTTATATATGATTTAAAATTATTTATTTTTTCTCTGTAATAAAAAAACAGTACCTTGTACTTCATCCCAACTAAGATATAATTAAGTCTTATTGAAAGCAAAACAAGACTATTGGTTTTAAAATACATTAAAACATTCTTTTAGTAGACTTAAGGTATGGAATTTATGGGAAGATCTCTTATCTGGAAGATCCCAGGTCCCAAGCATTCTGGATAACAGGTCCCACTCTCATCCCTGTAGTATATGGGGTTTGACAGGGCAATGGCAATTTGTGCACTTTATGTTTAGAAAGCTTTTTTACCTTTGCAATTTTTTCTAAGAATATTATGGCAAATAAAAGCAATATGTGGCATTACCCTTAGACTGTGCACCAATGGGTATTTGAATGCTTTAGAATCAGGTAATACATTCTTTCTGCAGCTACTATCCAGCCAGTCTTTTCAGATTCTGTGTACAGGACGTCTATGTATTATGTGCTCAAGTGACTGCTGCACATAGGACCACGCTACAATGGAACATGGGAAAAAATGTCCAATGTCTTAAGGACGTGAGTGTAGGAACTGGCCAGATATGGGATGATTTTGACGTAGTTGGCCAGCTTAAATATATTGCAATATATGGACAAACAATCCCTGTTTTGTTTAAAGGGTAAGGCATTTATAGTAGCTTACGACAAAATGTTTCAATGTCCTTATTATATTGATAATGAGTTGAGTGCAGAGGACTCTTGTATTTGTCTATGTAAATGTTTTGGTAACAGCCCCATTGCAACCCCGCTTAAAAATTAGTGGTGAGCACAACTTTCCCTTGTTTGTTATAATCTAATAACTGGCCAAGTCAAAGCTTGTTACGGTGTGATATTTCCTGTAATGCCATTCGGAAAGCATATTCGGAATGCCATATTTCTCTCCTGAAGCATCTAATCTTTCTTCTAAAGTAGGCCACACAAGCTGATTTTCAGGTTATCCAAACAAATAGCCTGCAGGCTGAATAGTTGGATATAGGCCATACGCTTGGATAGCCATATTGCAAATGTCATTCATATGCAGCCACTGGAAAATATTGGCATTTCGAAGTGATCGCAGTCCATTCTGTCACAACTTTCTCCCTAGTAGTCCATATACATATATTTAGCTGTGGTCAGGCAAATAATACAGGCAGTAGAAATTTGCAACAAAATTGACAAGCTGGAAGTCAAATGCTTGTTTTTTTATTTTTTTATTTGTATTTCTTTTATTAAAGAAAAAGAAAGACATAATGCAATTTACAGGAATGGCAAAGACTGGACATCCCAGTCTGCTTGTGCAAGAAAAAAACATTCACATTTTCCCATATTCCTGAGCAGAAAATACAAACATTATTGTCGTCTTCATAATCTGTATGTAATCTTGATATATGATGCTTATAAAATAAAGCATTAAAAGAAAAATAATTAAAAGAAATTAAAGAAAAGGGGGAGAGGGAGGGGGGGAGAAAGGAAACTTAAAGGGGAAGTAAAGACACTATCGAAAGAAAATGCTGTCAAAACAAAATAGCATTTGTATTGTAGTGAGTAGTGGCGGAGATTGGTAAATTGTATATGTGAATTAGTAGGGGAGGTGAGTGAAGTAATAAGATTATAAATTACTTCTATAAGCCAACGAGGAGTTCCTGACTTTGTCATGGCATTTCTGCTTTCCTGTGCGGAGGCTAGTTAATTTTTCAAGTACTAGCACGTTGTCCAGGTTGGATGTCTAAAGAGGGAGTCTTCCATGCCTTTGCTATTATGTGCTTTGCGGCAGAAAAGATGTGAGTGATTAATGCCCAGGTACTTATTGCCACCGGATATATGTTTGTTGAGGAGAGCCTCCGCTGGATCATTTCTTAGTGAGAGACCAGTGACATTTGTAATCATAGAATACACTCGGATCCAAAATCTCACTCCAAATGTGTAAAAAAGAGCCAATTTGGCCACCGTTTCTGAAACAGAGCAGTGAGGACGATGGGTTCCATTTCGACAATGTAGTGGGGACCAGGTACCATTGGTGAAGAACTTTTTGAGAGGTTTCCTGGATTGGAATATTGATGGAGCAGTGAGTTATTGCTGTTATAATATCTCTCCAGGTATCATTGTCGTAACAAGTTTCCAAGTCACGCTCCCAACGTTTAACAAATTGTAAGTCCTTAATGTCCGTCTGGTGAACTATGTAATCATATAAAGTAGAAATTGACCGTTTTTGTGGGAGAATCTGTAAGAACATCAGCTCAAAAGGAGTCGAGCAGGGAAAACTATTCTCTTTCCATATGGTTTTTATATAATGATGTATTTGTAGATAACGAAAAGTCTCATGTGAAGGCATATTGTAGAGATCCTTTAATTGTTGTACAGAAAGCAGAGATGATTGTTGTGTGAGGGAGTAAATAGATTGTTTTGTTCCCACCATGCAAAGTCTTTTTGGGAAAGTCCTGGAACAAAGCCTGGGTTACCAAAAATACTCAGTGCAGGGTTAGAGGGATATTTCATTTTCTGTTTGGTACCAAATCTCTGCCACAGTTTAAGGGAGTAGGCTATAACTGGGTTGGACTGCTCACCTAATGATGCACTTTTAGACCATAGAACATTCCTAGCAAACTTAGTATGCAGTGCAGACCCGGACTGGAAATCTGTAGGTTCTGGCAAATGCCAGAGTGGATGCTGTAAGATGCCATAGAAAGTGACTACTAAGTGGGCTGGTGGGGGCTTTTTGGGCCTCTGTGTACTAGGAATGCCAGGGCCTGTGTAGAAATCCAGTCCAGTCCTGATGCAGTGTGTCCTGTTTGATTAAAGCCCACAGTGGAGCTTCATCTCCCCCATGCCATGCAGCTAGTTGACTTAATTGTGCAGCCAAATAGTAGTACTGAAGATTAGGAATACCTAGCCTCCCCTTTTGTCTATTTCTAGAAGCTACTGCAAAATTCAAACGGGCTCTCTTACCATCCCATACAAATTTGTTAAAAGCATTTTGCAAATGTTTCATTATACCCATGTTGGGGGCAACTGGGAGAGTTCTGAAAAGGTAGAGCAGAAGAGGAAAGGCAGACATTTTAAGTGCGTTCACCCTACCCAGCCAAGATAGTCATAATTTGGACCAGGAGGAATTCATGCTCAAGACTTTCTGGGAGGTATGTTTATAATTACCAAGAGCTAGTGATCCATAATCCGGGAAGAGATTAACTCCAAGACACTTAATGCTTTTAAATTGCCACTTGAATTGGAAATTTATTTCCATTCATTTTACAATGTTATCGGGTAAATTAAGGTTCAAGGCCTCAGTTTTAGTGGGGTTCATTTTCAAACCTGAGAGTGAGGCAAATTCGCTCAAATAGGTGAGGGAGGGAGGTCATAGGATGAGACAATGTCATCAAAATGTCGTCTGTATATAACATGCAACGGTAATCTGTTTGACCAACCTTAATACCCGAGATCCTTGCATAACTTCAGATAGCTATAGCCAATGGCTCAATGGCTAAGGCAAACAGCAGGGGAGACAATGGGCACCCCTGCCGTTTGCCTCGGCCTATTGAAAATCAAGCTGACGGGAACCACTATGTTGAACCCAGGCTTTCAGGGAATCATATAACACAGCTATAACATTGAGGAATGGAGGTGGAAAGCCATGTTTGTTAAGTATTGTAAATAAAAATTTCCAGGAGATAGTGTCAAAAGCTTTCTCTAAGTCTATAGATAAAAGCATAGCAGGGATATTTTGAGATTTATCTATACTAATTAGGTTAATTGCACTGCGGATATTATCACAAACTAGTCTGCCTGAAATAAACCCTGATTGGTCTTTGTGGATTATAGTATGGAGGAACTTATTCAACCAAGTTGCCAATATCTTCACTAACAATTTAACATCTATATTTAAAACCGAAATTGGGCGAAAGTTCCTACAATCAGTAGTATCTTTACTTGGTTTAGGAATAATTGCTGAAAGGGATTCGGGGTCACACTTAGAGCTCCCTTGCATAATATCGTTGAACAATACATGAAGTTGGGGGATTAATTTAGGGTCCAACATCTTATAATATTTGCTTGTGAGGCCATCAGGACCAGGAGACTTATTTAATTTGAGGTGTTGAATTGCTAGTTTAATCTCGTCTGTATCGATTGGTTCTGACAGTAATGTTATTTGCTGAGACGTGAGATGTGGCAAGTTGAGGGGGCTTAGAAACGTATCCAGGGCCTGCTGGGGAGGATCTGGCTGTTGCTGATAATAAAATTGGGCGAACTCCTGCACTATCTTGGTTGGGTTTGCCATGAGGGAACCCAATTTTGTTCGAATTTGTGTGAATGAATGGTGGAGATATTTATTATTTAAGTGCCTTGCTAGCATAGTGTCAGCCTTGTTAGATTTCTTTTAAATATTTCTGTTTGATCCATTGTAGTTTCTGGATCTCTTTTTTCGTTAGTTGTAAATTTATTTCAGTTCTAAGTGACTCAATTTGTCTCCTCAAGGAAATATTAGAGGGGGAAGCCTTGTGCCGGGCTTCTAAAAGTTGTAATGATTCCATTTGTTGTTTTAATTTCTGTTCTCTCTTTTTTTATATTTTGGACTTCAATTGTATAAAGATTACCCACATGTAGGCTTTGTGGGCTGCCCATAAAGTGGAATTGCTAATGTCTGGATTACTGTTGGTATTATAATAATTTTCCAGTTCTTTAGTGATTGTTTCCATGTCAGCTGGGAAGGATAGTAAGGAATCGTCTAACCTCCATCTAAACTCAGTTGGGACATTAATTAAATTAGCTAATCGGAGGATCACAATCGAATGGTCTGACCATGGGCAGGATTTTATGTCCGAATTCAGGATCAGTGGGATAGCTAGTTTATGTAACAGAAAGGAGTCTATACGGGAATGTGAATTATGGGGAGAGGAGTAGAAAATGTAATCATGAGTATTGATCTAATAGCTTGGCAAAACTATATTTGCCCCCACTTTTGTGACTTGGGGTAAAAGGATGTCTGTCCATGGAAGGATTTACAACTTCATTAAAATCCCCACACAGTATCACCTGACCTCTGCTCCCCTCTTCCAGAAGTTTAAAAAAATCTTTATAAAATGATGACTGATTCTCGTTAGGACCATACACATCTGCTAATGTAATTTGATTATCTTGGAGATGTCAGATTAGTATTAAATATCTCCCCGATTGAAGATTAAAGTGAAGTCGCCTATGAAAGCAAATGGCCACCCCTCTGTGTTTTCTATCCGCTGAGGCTAAATAAAATTGGGGGTAAGAATAATGGAGATATTTTGGTGCAGAAGATTTAGAGAAATGGGTCTCTTGAATAAAAAGAATATCTGACCTCATTCTGGTATACTGTCTCATGTCTAGGGATCTTTTAGAGGGCGAATTAAAACCTTTAACATTGTGGGTAATACAATTTAACGCCATTTTACATGTGAACGATGTTGCTCTCTACCAAATCTAGCCACTTCCTAAACCATGCTTTCTTTAAATAAACACAATGACAGCATTTATCAAAAACATATAAGATTAAGTAATCATCCAAAAACAGAAAACATATCATCCTAACATAGGTGAGAGTGTCACCCAAAATCTAAACAGTTGGGTACTCAACCCTCAACCACAATAAGGTATCGGTTAAGATACCAATGGGGGGGGGGTAAAGTTCCTGGAAGGACCCAAATTGACAAACATTAAGCCCATAAGGCTATAATTATCGCAGGTTCAAACTGTATAGTTACCAACTGGTCAGGTAAGACCCCCATTGTTGCTCCTGGGGCTTTTCTGCCATAGTTATTTTACTCAGGAGATGCCGGACGAGAGGAGGTTTATGATGGCGTTGCTTTTGTGATCCATAGTTCAGTGAGCAAGGTGTTGCCCTCCTGCAGGGTTGCAATAGTGTAGGGCTTGTTCTGATGCGAAAATAGCAGCTTAAATGGGAAACCCAATCTGTATCGAATCCGGAGGGAGATGAGAGCAGCCGTGGTGAGTTTTATCTGTTTGCGCTTTTGAATAGTTAGTGAGGCAAGGTTGGCATATAGAGAAAATTTATGGCCTTTGTAATCCAATGTTGGAGCACCGCGAGACACGCTCATGATGGCTTCCTTCGTCTTGAAATAATGGAGTCTGGCGAAAATATCTTTGGGAGGGCAGCCCTGCTGTTTAGGGCCCAAAGCCCTATGTCCTCTGTCCATCAGCAATTGGTCCAGAGGAAGGTCGGGGACCAGAGCCGCAAGGAGAATAGGAATCTTCGTTTGTAGATCAGATACAGAGTCTGGAAGGCCCCTGGTCCTTATATTGTTGCGACGCGACCTGTTCTCTCCATCCTCCACCCGATCCTGCAGGTCCTGTAGCTGGATCTTCAATTTTGATATTGCTGCCTCTTGTAGGTTGACTTTGGACACCATTTCGTCCACTTTATCCTCCACCGTGACCGTCCGATTACCCAGCTCCTTGAGTTCCTGCATCACATGTTCTGTGATTTTATCAGCTACGGTAGCCAATTCTGCTTGGAGTAGCTGTTTAAATTGGCCTATCAGGGTAGCGTCGCCCGAATATGTCTGCGGGGCCACCTGCTCAGAGTCTGGCTAGTCTGACTCCCATGCAGACTGAGGGGAAGTACGCGGTGAGGAATCTGCCGTGTTGGCCATTTTGGAAGCCAGACGTGGTGGAGAAGGTGAGACAGGCGGCGGTGGTTTTCGCTTCGAGGCCAGGGATTTCTTGGTTTTAAAGCCTTTTGGCATTGTATGGGGGGACACCCGCTAGGCAGTCCCTTTGCAGTGCTAGTATGGGTGCTAAAATTGTAGCTAAAGGGGTCCTTCAGGAGCGGAGAGGTGAAAAACGTGTCTGCTTAGGTCCGCATCTTGGCTTGCAGACTTAATCCAACTATTTAACTGGCCATAAAATCTAGTAGTTCATAAATGAACATGTCTTCTGCCAGATCAAAGTAGCCTGACTACTGATCTCCCCATCGAATCAAGTTCTGCCATATCCTAAAAATACAGCTGTGGGACCCATAGATCTACTGCCACTTTCAAGGTGCAAGGAGCAGCTTTACACACGACTGTGACAAATGTTACAATACCTTAACGGCACTGAATAATGATAATCAATTATAACAATAAATATATTATAACACATGATAAATAATATTTCATTAGGAAATCTTACTTCCAGCTCGAGGTTTCGAAACTCCAGTAACTCATTTTGATCTCTGGAATCCTGCAGTTCCTGCTGCAGTCGGCTGTTCTCTGATTCCAGTCTCTCAATCTAAGATGAATAATTGCAGATAAGATATAAAATAAACAAATGAGCTCAAGTAAATTAGGTCTTTTTTTTTTTTAACAAATTTCAAGAATGTGCTTGGTCCACTCCGTCTTTATTAAATCAGTGGTGTATGTAACATAATAGAATGTGTCTGATCATAGCATTTAACTAACAACAAACTGATTACTACAGCTCTACATAGTGTTCTATATATTCTCATGATCTTTGTGGTAGTAAAACTGCATAGACATATCATTTAAAGACACAGTAATCATGTACAGGAAAATGCTGCTTTCCGTCTATAATATGCATTCAAAATAAAAATGTATTTTATGTTGGGTGAACATACCCTGTCCAAAAGTTCCTGGTTGCGTTTAATGAAGAGCTGCTTCTCGTCTACCCAATGTGAGTCCTGTTAAATAAAAGAATTCTATTCTATAATGCTATAATGTCACAATAGGAAATAGGAAAGCACCATATAGATTTACTTAAAGCCACTCTGGCATGCTTTCCTTAAAGGTAAAGTAACACTTAGAGGACTAAGAAACCTTGTCCAAAGGAAATAGGTAATACAAGCAAAATATATTAAATAGCAATTGATACTCTTTAGTAGATACTAATAGGAAGAACCACCTGTTTCCATGGCTGAAGCCTGAAGTATGATGATAAAAAAAATGTTGTCAGATTTGTCATATGTGAACCTATCGAAGCCAAGTCAATATGAATAAGAAAATGTTCAATTTCTTCTACAGCTTCTGCTTTCTTTTCACCTTTTTACCACTTGCATGGTGATGCATAGATAATGAATTTAGCAAACGTCGTTTCAGCCTTTTAAGCCCATATCATACAAATGTTTTTCTTAAGAGTCCTAATTCTAAGGCGGCTCAGCTTTATAAAATATTTAAGCAGATGCAATTTACCAACCTGTCCTTTCTGTGTCAGTGTTTTCTCCAGGTCTTCAACCTTTGCTTTGTAGCGCAGAACTTCTGTTTGCATCTGCTCCTGTACCTATGACATACATTGCACCCGTTCATTACCCATTCATTTACATACAGCATGTGACACTTGTTATAAAGCAGAGGTCCAAATCTGGAACTTGAGTTGCCTGGTCTAAAATTTGCTCTTTTGAGGAGCAGAAAGATTACATACCAAGATATCTTGGAATTGCTCATTAATTAGAGCCTTACTGGGCCCCCTACCCTCCTGGGCCCCCCTGCCTGCTTCCTCTGTACTTACACCCTGGTGTGAAAGCAATAACCAAGTGAAAGTATCCTAATGAAATATACTCCCTATGATCATAATAGTATGACAGACTGCCATAAGCATCAACAAAAATGTATTTTGGAGTAAATCACATAGCACAGCAAATATTCCTCAGATCTAGTTATCTGTAAACTGAATTATAGCTCAAAAATGCTATAGCTAAATATTGTCTTTCCTGACCCAAAAGAAGCTATATAATACTTGGTTTTCAGCAGTGATAAACATCTTCCTTTTTTTGCATAAAATCTAGATATAAATATTGAAACTGATTTTGAAACCATTGGCTGCAATGGGTGAGAATAATTCTCACTCAGTTTCTCCATTAAGTTTGTGTTTCAAAGAAATGTCAATGGGAATTCCAACCTGGGTGGACATTTAACTTGTAGTTGGGGTTGTACTGGATGGTATAGAGCTAAATCTGAATGAGATGATATTCACCTTGGCTTCTCTCTCAGCATCTGCAAAGCCTCCTGTGTGTTCTTGCAGTAATGCATATGCCCTCTGCAGTGCCTGATACTCCTTTGTTAACTGGCGAAATCGCAACTCTGATTCCTCAGCTGCAAGGTTCTTCGAATTGACAGAGATCAAAAATAATAATTTCTGCATTTTCAATTAAAAGCCAACAAGTGAAAATATCAGTTGCAGGGTGACCTCTATTTATATTTTATATATGTGTATGCTTTCAGTTTTTTTACGGAGCCAAGATATATAAAGTTATATGGATGGGAGATGGAGAAGTCTATAGTATCTGAATAGAGTCATTTTTCTTCTGCTGGAAAATTGGCCTTATACTGTATCTGCTTTCTTCCGGTACATTGGCTCCAAACTATACAGAAAAGAATATGAAAAGAGTCTACCTAACAGCACAGGCCCACTTCAATGATATTCTCCAAAGACATTGTAAATTATGAAATATGCACAGCGTGAAGAAGTTTTTGTGAAAATTATTATATATACTGCATACAGCTTAATGGTGTGTTTATAAGCCAAATATTTTAGAAAATCATCAAAAGCCTCAGTGGTGTAGGTAGACTTTCCATCACCTGAAATATTGTCTGTGTATGGCCAAATGAGGAAATATAGTCTTTAGGTACACTGGTGAGCTCCAATAAGTGGAATCTGATTCAGCAAAATGCTGCTTCTTGACTGTTAATCATGGTATTGATATTTAGGGTGTCAATGCACATAACAATGGCTAAAAATTAAATCTTGAAGTGCCTTTTAATTATCTGTGGGAAAAGCATTTATTTGACGCCATAATGGTAGCTAAATGTGTCCAAAATACAGTACAGAAAATCCATTTAAACCATTAGGTTACATGCAAGGATATCCTTCTTACTTCATCTAAGTCATCATCTGGTGTTGCCGGTGTTCGATCTGTTCGATAAGAAGCGACAGAGGAGGTTTCTGAATCCATAGAATCGTCATCATAGCCAAACACTGTATCAACTAGGTGCCTCTGTAAAAGCAGTAAACCATTCTAGTTGTGTAGGTAGAAATGACTAATTCTGCTGCTGTTCAGCGATAAGCAATGCATACCCGAGATACTACATTGCACATGTAAGCAAGGATTATTGCTGATGTGATGAGTTACACAATAAAATAAGTGCACTCAAGTGCTGGGATAAACCTTTTTGGATTTGAGCTTATTACAGCTTTCATAAATTATCTTAAGGCACGACATATTAACTTACTGATTCACATCACTAAATCTTCCTGAATAGTGCCAATCGCATTTTAATAATCTTGTTTGCTTTAGCAATAGAGTTCCCTATTCCTCCAAAGCTTTTCAGCATCCACCACAGGCAGTCATCAGAGAGATGTCTCTTCATCCCAACATATCCCTTTAATGTCAACTGTCTAAACATATTTAAATGCAGGTCCCAGCAATTACTCCATCATTCAATTCTTCTTTTTATTTCTTTATTCTTTGCTTAACATTATTAACATGTATTTATAGAGCGCAAGGATCTTGTATAGATAGTACAGGTAAGGGATCTGTTATCCAGAATGCTCAGGACCTGGGGTTTTCCGAATAATGCATCATTCTGTAATTTGAATCTTCATATTTAAGTCAAAAAATCACATAAAAAATAAATAACCCCAATAGGCTGTTCCAATAATGATTCATTAAATGTTAGTTTGGATCCAGTACAAAGTACTGTTTTATTATTACAGAGAAAAGGGAAATCATTATTAAAAATTTGGATTATTTGGATAAAACAGAGTCTATTGGAGATGACCTTCCAATATTTGGAGTGTTCTGGATAATGGGTTTCTGGATAACGGATCCCATACATGTATTACACTGCAGACTAACATAATTGTTGAACTGAATGGCAAAGGGCTCAGTAACTTCTTACTCTAACCCTGTAAACACCATTTTTTTAGGTTCCCAAATACTTACCTTTATAGGTTTAGAACTTCTTTTATGCTTCTTCCGTCGGATAAGCTTTTCCCTGTCCTATGATATAGAAATGTGAGAATTCATTTATAAAGAAAGAACACCAAGAAATTGACATAAAAATCACAATAGAGGCAACAATAGAGGCAACTCATTAAACGTATTCTCTAACATAGGTGTTAATTTTAAGTTGCCAGCTGTAACTCATTACCAATTAGTATACATTATTTACTAAAAAAACAATGATCTGATTGGTAGATACAGATGGTACGATTTAGCAGCGAAGTGAATAAAATAGCCCTCTGATAAAAATTAAATAAAATATCAGCAGAATTGAAAGTATAACTTCAGCATTTGGCAACGCAAATAAACCCAGGATCCAAAAATATAACTAGGAGAAATGCAATTGCATACTATTAGACTTAACCTAAGATTTATTGATGTAGAAAATATTTCACAAGTGCATTTATCGGTAATGATCATTTATCAACTGTTGTCACAGTAAGATGATAAATAATTGTCTGCTGTGGCATAACCATGAAGACAGTACAACTAAAGCACCAGAAATGTTGGGGGGCTTAGCAATTGCTGTATATATAGTAAATAAAGTACCCCCTATTGTAAAATATAAAGATATTATAAGTTACATGACCATATAAAAGTTCATGGTACTCCAAAAAAATCCTCATATTTTGCAACAGGGGGTACTTTCTTTATTTTAATACACAAGTTTCAGTGAGTCATGTGAACGAAATTACATCACTAAGCTCCGATTATAACTGATGACATCACTAAGCACCGTTTATAAGGATATCATTGGAAGGGAGCCTTAAAATGATATTACAGATTTCACTCTGGGTCCCACTGACTCCTGTTAATACTAGTGTTTGAACAAGTTGGCTTCTTTTTTTACTTTCTACTTTGCTTTTTTTTTCTACTTATTTGAGAGTCATTGACCTTTCGTCAAGGTGAAGGGAAAGATGAAGCTCAACATGGTGCCAAACTTACACGTGTCAAGTCATCAATCATATTCTGTTGCTCGATCACTTGTAACTTCAAAAACTCAATTTCTTGCTCGTCCTCTGCCTGGTCGAGATCATTCAAAGATTTCAGTTTCTTTAGTGGTGGATGAGATGTGATCTTCTCTCGCTAAACATAAAGGTTAAATAAAACATAAATACATTGAAAGAAACATTTATTTACGTTAACTGAAGGCATTTAGGCAACAAATGTAAGGCTATTAATACTCTCTGTCTTTTAGCTGTTGCTAAGGGACATGGGTGAAATGTACAGAATTGCTGTGGGTGCCAAGTGTTTTGGAGTTTGGCTGGAGGTGACCCAGAATGTTTTCCTATTTATCTCAATAGCAATTGCCAGGACCCATGATGAATGTCATGTGAAAATGCATCAGTAAGCATTTCTGAGCAACAATCAAGTGTCATGGAAATACAAAAATGCTTACAGGCAATGGTAATTCAAAGTGAATGTGGGTGTTCCTAACCATAGAGTGAGTGCATAGTGGGGATTTTATAAGCTTCACTTGCTTTACTGTAGCCTTATAAATGCACCACAAGAATATTTTTGGTCGTTACCATTTCTGCATTTTCTCTTGTGATCGTTTTCAGCTTCTCCTCCATACGCTGTAAAGACTGCATTAACTCATCATTTCGTTTAGTGAGGCACTTGTTCTTCTCCAGAAGAGGTTTGCATTGTTTTTCTGCTTCCCTGACTCTCCTTAGCTGTAAAGTTAGAAACATGGTAGCTTACAGTGCTGCTGAGCAAATAGGGAAGGTTTTGTTCACCACTTAAAACATTATTATAAAGTAGAAACTAGCTAAGGTTGTATATTATTATTACTACTTCCAAAAGCCAATCACTTCATTAATGCAACAGTTTGGTTTATAACAAGATGCTTGAGAAATGATATCCCCATATATGTCACGGTGGGATATTATAGAGAGTTGTGCTCATCTCATTCCATTTTGTGCCTTCATTATAAACAAATGGAGCAGCAAGACTTTCTCGTGTCTGCAAGTGCCCAATAGCCCTATGCCATTATACAAATTAGACAAGCCTATATATCCTATACTTGGTTTATCTGTTCATTAAGAGAGTATACAATAAAAAGAAAAAACAAAACAAAATGTATGCAAATTTGATAAAATGCACAAAAAGTCAAGGCATGGGCATATCACATTCATCTTCCATCAAGTCAAATCCAATTTCAACACTAGAGCAGAACTATTAAAATATATGAAGATCTAGGTGTTGCTTTTCTGATAAACATAATGAACTATTAAAGCTGTTAGGAATATTACCAGCTCATTTCTCTCATCCACCAGTAAAGTATTCCTGTCCTCAAGTTTTCTTATGGTAGCATTCAGTTCAGCCATTCTTTTCTGGTTCCTTCTTAAGTCCTAGGGACAAATATTAATGTATTATTATTTAACCCAACGTGTGCAGCATGATGAAACATCTGATACCTCTGCTGTACTGTACTGACGTTAAAGTACAGATATGTCAAACTCCATCATAAAACAACCCCAAAACAATTAAATAAGTATCGGAAACATCTTAGTTAATTTCCTCTGTTGTGATCAGTGGAAAGGCCTATCTGTAGGAAATATGAAAACTCACAGTATATGTTCTTCTTTGGCAGAACCATTCAAGAGTTTTGCTTCAATAACATGGAGCTAGCGTGTACTATAGAACACTTTATAATTATATTAATAGTGAAGCTGTGCTCTATTTTTCTATACACACAAAATGGCCACTGCACACGGAGTCAAAAGAGCACATTTAACAATGCCCCAGATGTAGGTTCAAGAGCACTAAAGGGCACTAAAATGTACTCCTTAGAGCCAATGCACTTACCTGCCTAAGACAATGGCTCCTGCAATCTGCACCATGTGCCAAATATTGGCACAAGGAAGCCTTATAATTGAGAGTTAGGGGTCCTTAGCATTGAATAAAGCACAAGCTAGGAGACATCCAAGGGGACACCTATACAAAGGCCCGGATTTATAAAAGGCTATCCCTAGGTTGGACTGACAGCCACATTTCAGCTTTTGCTTCTGCAGCTAATTTTTATATTCTCTTGTCCTCCCTGTGTTCTGCTGTGTAAGAGGTAAGGCATACAGGCATTATTTTATTTTTCCATCTCCTTTCCCACTCTGATAACTGTGCATGACAAGGTATAGATTGACTGATGATGCAGGTGGAGGTTTCCCTGAAAGTTGATTCTCCTAGTTAGTGTGTGAACTGTGAATGTAATGATTGGGCAGGATTCAGTCTGAACCTTGTTCCCTAAGGTTACCAAATGAACCTGAAAAATCAGGGACACTTTTAACAGATGAACTAATTATGTAGTGATGGAATTTATATTAAATGCAATCATTGCATCCCTGCTAGATTGAAATAAACCTGACTTTTTCAGATGGTTTGGAGACCTTATTGTACCTTATGGTAATGCTGAGGAAAGTTAGGACCACTACATTTTGCTTTATTAATAAGATTAAGTATGCTACTGTTATGAAAATATATGTTTTACTATTGAAGAATCCCTGGTTCATTTAAAGGGCAACTAATGGCAAGTACTGTTTGCTTGAGTAATGCTGCTGAATCCTAGGGCAAAAAAAGTGCAAGTGGAACTCTCCAGTCTCTTGATGGTAAATATTCATTGTCAAAATGGCCTTCTATATCTATTTCATTTTCATCAACCCTATGCAAACAAATACACAGACAGCATTAAAAGAAAAAGAATTAGATGAAATTCCATTACCGGGCTGCCACAGTGTTCAGAGCCATCCCCTGCTCGCCCTGGGATCTCCCTTTTAGGGCTCCCTACACAGCACTCTGCCTCCTTTACTAAAAACAGCTGCTCATCCAAAGCCTCTTTCTGGAGCTGGAGCTTCTGCACATAGCCGGTCTGGGTTTCTAGTTCTTTTTCTAATGAGAAGATGATCCTGTCTTTTGCTTTTATTTCATCCATCTGCATCACAATATATTTAAAAAAAAAGGTTATTTTAGTTCTGCTTCATAAAGACCTTTTATAGAAACATCATATTGATAGAAGAAATAATACTTTACAAAGGTGTACACGTATTGGATCCATTATTTGGAAACCTGTTATCCAGAAAGCTCCGAATTATGGGAAGGCCCTCTCCCATAGACTCCAATTATATTGAAATAATCCAAATTTTAAAAAAAACATTTCCTTTTTCTCTGTAATAATAAAACAGTCCCAGGTACTTGATCCCAGCTAACATACAATTCAAGCTTATTAGGTTTATTTAATATTATTGGGTTTATTATTATATCTAAAGTAGACTTTAGATATGGAGATCCAAATTACGGAAAGAACCCTTATCCAGAAAACCCCAGGTCCCAAGCATTCTGCATAACAGGTCACATATACAGGTCACATATACATTACATTGTTACTAATGGCACTGAACAGTGCTGCTCTTGCACTACTCTTAACCTGGAGTTATGTGGTATATAATCCTTCCAAAAGGCCCTAGTGGTGCGAAACATTGTTTTTGTCAATCTATTGTGACTTTTGACTTAATTACTTTTTAGGATATGGTTTGAGGGGCATTACAATTGTACGGCATTACTACCTGCCCCAGCCACTTGCATGGGCTTTATTTACATGCAGCCAGGAAGGTGTCTCTTTTTCCCACAGAAAATATTGCAAGTATTTTTGTTTTTTAAGTGGATATTTTTTAACTTTGTGTACAGTAAAAAAGTTGTTTTTTACCAGTCTTCTGATGTCCCTTTCACTTTCCCATTTAAATTTGGCAATGGCCTCTTGGTGGGACTGGTGTTCACTGCGCAGATCCCCAGCTTTAATTTTGTCCGCCTGTATAATGTTATTAAGGGCCTCATCCACTTGCTTCTTGGCTGTCTTCAGCTCAGTGATTTCCTGTAAGAGCTTGAGGCGCTCAGGGTCAAAAACCTTCCTGGCCTCCTCCCGCGCCTCAGTGCTCAGTGCTGTCCTTATTTTATCACTGCTGCCATCCCTCAAGGCATTGACAGTTGACTTGAGACGCAGGATCTCTGCCTCTTTTAGTTTGGTCATTCTTGACATTTCCTGCTCGTGTTGTTTGATTAGGTTTTCCCTCACTGCCTGAAGCTCCTTCATCTTCTCCTCGTGAAGCTTTGACTTCAGTTCAGTAACCGTAACAGTGTGTTTGTGCTGCTCCTGCTCCTTGATGCGTTTGCTTTCCTGGTTCTTCTCCCGTTCAAGTTTACTCACCTGAAGAGAGCATAAGGATTAAAATGAGAGGGAATTACATATCAAACTATCATGAGTATCATGCAAATACATTTTGCATAAAAGAAAACAATTGAGTCTGATTGATACTGTTTAACAGTTGAATAAAAGGTGTCGGTATCACTTCAACCCTAGTCATTTTGTTGATTTGTTGGTGTTGATGAACTCCAGTCCTCCTGCCCTAAGCATACAGCCCTCATTCTGACCTGGGATTGGGTCAGGGATGCTGTTTACATTGGTACTCCTGTACCCACGGGCTCCTAGCACTTTCCCCCATTCCAATACTAAAACTGAACACACCACCAGCAGGAGGGTCACCATTGATACTGTAATTATACTTTGATATTGACCCTTCCATACAAAAATACAAAAGTGTCTGTAATAAACCATTAACTGGATTGCTCTAAAATATATCATGTTCCCAAGGAAATGTCGACTTCTACTTAAAGGGGTTGTTCACCTTCCAAACACTTTTTTCAATTCCGTTGTTTTTAGATTGTTCTCCAGAAATAAAGACTTTTTCAATCACTTTCCATTATTTATTCTTTACTGGTTTTCCAAAATCTAGGTCTAAAGTTGAATGTCCCTGTCTCTGGTGTTTCAGTCTGGCAGCTCAGTAATTCAGGTGCAGACTCTAAACTGTTACAATTTTACATTTCAGCATCTCTGGAATATTAGCAACTATTGTATCAATTGTACAATAGTACTATTGTATTCATCACAGCTGCCTGTAATGAAACCCAGAGATTCTGCTCAGCAGGGACAAACATAAGAAATGTATCAACTAAATGTGTCATTTAAGAAGTTTACAGGGTCGGTGACCCCGCTCCCAGAGCTGCTTCAGAAGGTGAAAAAGACACTTGACACTTCAATATTAGAAAAACGGGTCACACATAGAAAATAAAAAGAATTGGAAAAAGTCATTATTTCTGGTGTTCCATCTGAAAACAACTAGTTGTTTGAAGGTGAACCACCACTTTAAAGTGTTGTCAAGAATTAAATTTCCATTATAAAATGTCAGCACCATGGTGAAATTTATAATACTGGCTCTGGCATTTAATCCCACTAACCCATGTGAAGGACTGTGTGCGCAATTCCTATGAATGCTAACACAAGTTATAGAGAGCACTGTGGCATTTGATTGCGTTGTCGGAGAGCTAGCCTAGGAAAAGTTCATTTTATTTGCCTTCTGTTATAGGTGACATAATGACAGGACATCATTTTAGATGAAGCTTTCAATTCCATAGTAACAACAGATATAACTTAGTTGCACCATGTCTCTACACTCCAAGGCTTTTGGCTGCTCTTTTTTGTGAACATGCATGAATACTAACTACAGCATTTGAATGTGACTACCTACAATAAATAGCAATAGTAAACAGTGTATGACATGCTTGATCTTGGAGCATTGGAATTACTTTGTGTTTTTTGCACATTCAGGTGTGCTTCAGGAACAAGACTGATGAGCAGTTTCAATAAATGTTTATATAAATGTTTTAATTTCAAAGTTTAAGGGACCCTAAAATGATTATACTGTGAAGTTTAATCATTTTAATTATACCACTGGTGTGCAGGTCCAATCAATTATAGATTATAGATAGATTCCAACGATGGAATATCTCTAGATTGTTTTCGGCTCAAGATTCGTAATTCCAGCCTTTTGTTCCTAAAAAAGCATGGAATCTCCATATCAGCAGATTAATAATTGATATCACCCTTCCTATTGCCCCAGCTGGTGTATTTAGGAATCTCTCAGCTCCCATTCCCTTCATGAAATCTTATTTTCATTTGGAAAAGGAAAGTTGTAGGCTGGACATTGTGGTGTGTTTTTGTGCTGTCTGGAATATTTTTGGATGCAGAGTGGACATTGCTGATCTGAAGCTAAATTACTTTTCTTACCTTAGACTTTTCCTGGTGCAGCTCAATTTGAATGTCTGTCAGTTTTGCCCTGAGGTCTTCATTAGCAGCTTGAAGAGCAAGTATAAGAGCTTCCGGCTTTTCAGCCTTGTTTCTGCCTTTTTTAGACATAATTGCTGACTACTTTGCGTTGGTCCAAACGTTACGTTTTCAGTTAGGAGCATCCATGCCCAGTGGATGTTGGGGCACCTCTTAGGTTATGATGAAGGGAAGCAGCACCCTTTGTAGTCCTGGAAGCCCAGAAATAATAACAAAAAACAGTTTTCATTTGTTATCGTGTCATGTAGAGTTTCCTAAATTAATTCTTTATTTAGCCCCTTTCTTGTATGTTTGGTGTAATAAAAGAAGTCATAAGCTTCTAGGTTAAATATATCAGATTTACATTTTATACAATTGTTGCTGTCATACCAATTTGGTTGTATCAACAGGCCATCATGCAGATTCTTGTAACTATACATGCAATTCTATAGATCGGTGAACTGCAACATACAGACAGGACATCACCCCTACATGCATACTATCCTATGTGTATTATTACTTTACTGGATTATGGATAATTACATTTAAAATGATAGAGCCTATTGGCTCTATTTAAAAGATGGAACCAATAGGTGCTATAGACATGGGGACCATAACTTAGTTACATTTTTAATTTGTATGTGTGCTGGAAGTGATGCTACCTCCACTATGAAAATGCTATCCACAACCTGATACATGAAAATAAGTATATACAATAGCATTTGGTTCTAATGTATTGCTAGCAATTGAAATCAAAGCAGCTCTGTTCTAGGCTAGAATAAGTTGGAAATTGTAGGGAAAAAACACTGCATTGTGGAAAAAAAATAATGAAGCACTATGTTTACTGACAGAGACATTTTTTATAGTGGAAATTATTTCCCAACATCTTTTTGTGTACTACGATTTGTTTATATCTACATTAAAGCGCAAGACAAGTTGCTATAGCCAAATGTAAATATTTTCTAGTGATGGTACACAGGATCTATATTGCATAAATATGTTTCTTTCACATTGGTTTCCCCCACAAATAATTGCTGGTGCAGACCTAAGTACTCGAAGTGTGGCTATATGAAAGCAGCAGAATGAGTCTCAGTAGTAACATTACACAGAGCTCACATGTATTCTGAAATATATACAGGTCCATGCAGAGAGTACTTTAGTTGAAGTGACAGTTTATCATGGCTTTTATTGCCCTTAAAATTTGTATATTTTATTAAGGGCGGTCATTATGATTTTCTCCTCCTTATCTGAACATTTAGGAATATCCAGTAAAAGCCAAAGCCCCTTTTAACTGATGAAGTTGATTTACCTGTGAGTTCAACCGTCCACATCCATTGTTTCTAATTTCCCTGTCCATATCTGTTGAAAGAGTAAACATAGCATGTATTAATATCTCAATGATTTCACAGCAGTAACAATTATAGAGCAATTAGGAAACTTCTGAGTTGACCCATTACTCTTCTTTGTTTGTTTTGAGCCTGTTAGTCCATAATCCTGTACCTGTCATCTAATTAAATACCATTGTTATATAATAACGATCAAGTTGATTAAATACTGTATACCCAAGTTAGAATGCTGGAGAACAATTGCTGTATTGATTGTGTGTTAATCAGAAAGGAAACACACACGTAAGAGGCTCCTGTAGGAACTCACGGTCTGCATGGGGTCAGAGACACTGAGATGCTGCTCATTAGATGCTTAGCCATTAGTTCCTAGGTAGGAACTGCATTCAAAGCAACTAATGCTCTACTTGCAAATATTTGTAAGCAGAAGTGTATAGCAAAAGAAACACCAAACCCAGTGGCTGCTAGATGGCCAAGGAGTACAAAAGGTCTGCAGTGGGTCTAATAAAGTCCAATATCAATAATACAGATATTAGTTCTTGCCTCTTTAAGTTATTGTTATGTCCAGTCTTGCCTTGCTAGTTGGTCAAGCACCCTATACCTGTACTTGGTTTAGAAAGATGGATGGTTTCCCATCAAAAACCTTATAATGTCACCCAGAATAGTTCTGGCACAGCCCCTACTCGGGATTAAAGGGTTAATAAAATGCTTCTTTGTGGTGTACTCCAGCTTAACCAGCACCAGGCAGAGTCAAACTGCATTTAAGCTGTGAATGAAGAACAAATGTTAACAACGCTTATTCATTAGACTGAGAGGGATCTTTTTGTTTCCATTGAGGCTGTCACAGAACTGCCAAGGAGCCCCTCCAGTAAATTATGAAATACAGGAAGATTATAGAGAAGCCTCCTTATCTTTATAAAGAGGCAAATTACATACCAGACCCACAAAAAAAGAGCTTTTGTGCTGCTGAGTTAAAGGAAGAATCACAGTTTTCTGTCAGTAATAATGACAATTTCACTTGCTTAACCACCAAGGTGTTATTTCTACTCTATCTCATTGAAATTTTCTCTGTTCGGCCATTTTAAACTATGCACCTTACCAGTAAAAGAAAAAATTAAAGCACTGAAAGGTGTTTTCAGCTGGATAGAAAATCAAATAATTCTTAAAATCAGTATGGAAATAATCAAATGTTAAAAGGCACTGAAAGCAGTATTTGTTGAGAAGGAAATAGAAATGCGCTGAAATTTTGTGTGTGATGAAACATTTTTATCAAATATATAGAACAGTAAAAATTCCCTGAAAAGTGTCTGTCTTCTCCCATTTCAAGCCATCACCTGACATTTTATTTGAAGGGCCAAGTGTGCACCTACCTCACAGGGCAACTGCACAGCTACAGTAGATGTTTACAAAAGAAATGGACCCATAAAGGAAATAACAAATCAGAAAACGTTTATTAAAAAAAGTACTTTAATGCATGTTGATAGATACAATGAGTGCAACATTTCAAAGGAGGGTGGAATTAAATTCCATCTGCCAAGTGTTTCATCTGCCAAAAATCTGTGGTTGTGTCTTCTTTTTCCATAATAAAATGTAAATGTGTCCCTGGGTGAATGACAAGATTTGAACCTGGCTCATATTTGTGGCTGCAGTTTTTCACATAGCAATTAATTTGGGTTGAATACCCCCTTCTGTGGATTCCCCAGTATCACAACCCACAAAAAAAGGGGAAAAACCTTTTTATTAACATATATACTGTACATATTTGAACAAGCACACGTGTATATAAATACGTGCACACATGCAAACACGCAAATGTATACCAAATACATTCATTTACATTCTAACTTTATATTTTTGTAGCCCTGGGGTGGCCACACATGTATGTACATGTAGGCTTCCCCGAACAATATCTGGAAAACGTCAGTTTTAGGCTCGTTGATGTGGTACTCGCCCTAACAGCCTGTATCACATCATAGTGATCCGATCATTTAAACTGGATATCGCCAACCTATACAATCCTATACAAAGGGTCCAACTTTCTCCTTTATTTCTTTTCTATTAATATTTTTTTCTTACCAACCTCCATGATAACCTTTCCAATAACCCACCGATATTTTAATTTACATCATATATCCTGGTGTTATACATATACTGTATATATATATTCTTTTAAAACCATTCCATTTGCCTTCTTTGTACAACCCTGTGAAAATACAGTCCCATTCATTATGCTATAATTATCCTCAGAAAGTTTCACATCTAATGTAGAGCATTACATGAGATATAATCACAAAAGGGTCCATGCTATGATGTCTGAATTCTTCTCCACTCTAGAATTAATGATAAATCCAGAATTATTAGTAATTAGTGATAAAGATCCAAAAGTGTATCTTTTTCATGAGTACAAGATGAGTACAAGAAATGTGGCTATAGTGAAGCAGAGGAATGAGTGAGTCTCAGTAGTAACATTACAAAGAGTTACAGTTAGGGATGCACCGAATCCACTTTTTTGGATTCGGCCGAACCCCCAAATCTTTCGCCAAATACCGAACCGAATCCGAATCCTAATTAGCATATGCAAATTAGGGGTTGGACGGGGAAAACATTTTTACTTCCTTGTTTTTTTACAAAAAGTCACGCGATTTTCCTCCATGCCCCTAATTTGCATATGCAAATTTGGATTTGGATTCAGTTCGGCCGGGGCAGAAGGATTCTGGATTCAGTGCATCCCTAGTTACAGTATCTACAATAATCTTTAAATCCTTGTCAATAAAGGCAACCCCCAACACAATTGGTGTATAAGTAGCAGTTCTGTTATTTGTCCCTGTGCATAACCTTGCTTTTGTCAATGGTGAACCTCATTTTCCAATTTGCTGCCCAATTCCCTAATTTATTCAGAATGCTCTGCAAGAGCATGGGACGTGGAACCTAATACATACAGTGCCAACCTCAAGCTCATCAAATGAGTTGAAATGTGCCTGTTTTCGCCACCCAATTATTAAGATAGTAGAAATAGTGTATCTGTCACAGGTGGTGATTAAAGTAGATAAGAGTGTGGCTTTTTCCATGTGAGCCTTTACATATACCGGTTGACTTGTAACATACACAAAACACAAACACTGGTGAAACTGGCGTGAGTGTGGTTGCACCCAGGCCTGCACCCAGTTAGGGCCTGCTGGAGACGCAAGGGCATCTCATCACAGGTAATCCAGCAGTGTTTTTGTCTGGAGGAGACCCAGGCTCAGTCAGTGGTAGTTACACTACTGTGCACAAATTATAATTTTCTTAGCAATCTTAGGTCCAAATAAATCTCTACCTATAAGGCCTCCACAAGGTCCAACGCAAAATCCTTAATAATAATCTTTAGTGGATGCTAGAGAGAAAAGCCTTGAGGGAAATGTTTGGTCTAATAGCTACCTGGATCATTACAGAGCATCACAAATGGACCTCTCCCCTTTCAGCCATCTTTGTATCCATTATATCCATTGTATCCAGAAAACCACATGTCCCAAGCACGTGACATAGCAGATCCTATATCTGTTCTAACAACACAGATTGAAAAAAAACAGATTCCTACCAAAATTAACTCTTCTAATGGACAGTCTTCTATTTCTGTTCACAGTTTCACTTCTAGAATTATGTTTCTGAAAAAAGGAAGTTGGTTCCATAATTAGCCATAACCTTTTAAATGGATGTATATTAAATCTTGCTCCTGCATCTCTGTCTTCCATAGATCAGTTCTACACTCCCCTCGTTAACAAATCAATGAATACTCTGGGTTTTTAGTTCCTCCGGGAGCAGTGTGGAATGATTTGAAAGCCTCTTACAGCCCCGAAAAAGTCAGATCGCTACTAATTTGCCTACTGGCTAGCCTTTGTAGCTTATGCAGAAAGACCACATTTTTAAGCATATTGACAAACTGCTATATATAGTAGAAAGAAAAACAAACACGGTCTTGATTTTTTATCAGCTCCTACTCTCTGAATTGAATGATACCGTTAATCATTGTTATTTTTATTAGTCTGTATTGAAAAAAAGCCAGAATGTTCTGCTGTCAAACCTACAAGAATACATACAAAAACAACCAACTGTGGTGTAACTTTAGAGGAAGCAGACTTCTATAGCATAAAAATCCCCCAGTGCAATACAAGCACAAATAGTGCTACTGTAGATGGGCCATTTTTCCTATAATGCAGAGATTTTAATTAATCATGGTGACATCGCTAAGCACTCTTTCCTCATATACTGTTCACTGTACTGTTCACTGATATTATTAAACATTCCCCAAACCATCAATATTAAATAAATAAGAGCAATATAAACATCACAGAGATGTATTAAATGAATATTTACATCCAACGTGAGTGCAGAGAAATCAAAGTACCTCTTTTTTAAAACGAATTCCTGCTATCTGAGCATTTCAGATTCCCCTATGTCAGCTCCATTTCTCAATATGTGGCACTTAGAGTAGATTGTGTGTAAATGTCTTTTGGTTTAATTAGTAAAATGGTTCTCTCCCGATCTATTTTGCCAATAGATCACGAATAAATGCAAGCCATTCACATTGATAAACAGCTTGTTATCTGCCCAGATACCTTGCACCAATATAATTTATTATACATGTAAATTGATAGTACAATAATCACCTATAGCGTTTGTGATATACAGTAATAAAAGGTCCAATAAAGTAGAACCTTAGTCTAGACTAGGGTGAATTTTGGCATCAGGCTGCGATAGACATCTTCTGCTCAAGATGAATTGGTTAACTACAGAACAGATAGTCCTGTAATGCATCGGCAGACAATGAAGCAGGCTCATATCTAAATTCTATTGGCTGTGGGGTGTCACATGCTTCCCTTTGATTGTTCAGAATCTGATACCACTGCAGTAGACGTGTCTTGCTATCTGCAATCACAGACAAGCTTTTTCTTATTCTTGTACATAACCTGACTTTTTATAGTATAACACATTATAATCGGGGAAGCACGATGTGCATTTGTGGCACTATACACATAACATAAAGACATCCTTACATTTCCTTAAATTTGAAAATGTAATTTTATCTGGAAAATGACAAAAAAAAGCTACAATACAAAACAACAAATAGGAACACAGGAATCAGCTAAAGCACTCACCATATAGATCAGGTGGTTCAGGTGCCCCGGCCCAGACCCTCAGCTTGGGGAGCATATAAACCAATAGCAGAAAATAGGGGGCATAAAGGCATTTAAAAAAACTCCACAAGGGCCACCAAAAAATAGTATAAAAATATATTCTTTAATTTCAAAGGCCCACATTTCCATTGGTCCAAAAAAAAAGTCTCACCACAGGGTGAAAGATAAGGATAAAAAGGTAATTTTGGTACAACACCTGTTGTTATGTTATGGATGTGTGTTTGGATTATACTGTATTTCTTATATAGGTACAATATTATTTTCTATCTATTCTTTATAAGCACTAACACTATGGGAGATATTGGCTTGGATGGGGTGGGTAATGTTTTGACATAAAGGATCTGGTGTCAAATGGGGTAATATAATAATTAGGGATGCAATGACATAAAGGATCTGGTGTTAAATGGGGTAATATAATAATTAGGGTTGCCCCGAATCCAGGATTCAGTTCAGGATTCGGCCAGGATTCTGCCTTTTCAGCAGGATTTGGATTCGGCCAAATCCAAGTGCCTGGCCAAACCAAATCCAAAAAAAACGCATAACTTTTCATCACACAAACAAGAAAGTCAAACAGTTTTTACCAGTGTGCTGTTTGCGTCGTTTTCTCCCCCCCCCCATTACCTTAAATTACATATACTGTATAAATTAGGGTTCAGTATTCGGATCCTAAATTAGTGGATACAGCGCATCCCTATAATAAGTACAAAGTTTCATACTGGTTACCAGTTTGGAAACAGGCAGGTGGCTGCTATTGGTTACTAGACCTGATAGTACTTTTGTAGTCTTTAGAAACTGCTTCACATAGTCTTTGTATTTTAAAATCCTAGTACTAAATGAACAGCTCTGTGGTTAAATAGGTAGGTTATCTTTAACTTGAAGGGGGTTACTTATCAAAATCCAAATTTATTTGATTTTTTATAGTAAAAAAGTCCAACCAAACTAGAATCCACTATTTTACCTTATTTATTATTAAAAAAGCACAATTTAATTGGATCAGGGAAAAATCGAGCGAGAGATTTTTTCTGATTGTTTTTCCCGAATCGCTCAATTTTTTCTGGCTTTTTCCCTAAAAGCCAGAATTCTTCAGATTTTTGCCCGAAATAGTTGGATTTTCGGGTTAATTCCAGCACAGACCACAGAAACTTCCAAATAGGATAGGGACCTCTCCCATTGACGTATATACAACATCGGTAGGTCTGAGATACTGGATTTTTGGATTCAGGCTTTTTCCATCCTCGGGATATAATAAATCTCAAAAAATGTAAGGTTCTTTCCACAAAAAAATCGGATTTTCTAGTAATAAACCTTGAATAGTTTCAAATTTTTAGCATTCATACTTTAATAAATAACCCCCTTAGTTTAGTATGATGTAGACAGTGATATCCTGAGACAATTTGCTATCGATCTTCATTTTTCATGGTTTTTGAATTGTTTAACTTTTTGCTCAGTGGCTCTGCTAGGGTTTCACATACAAAAGGCAATATGAATACAATTGTAGCCTCACAGAGCAATAGATATTTGACTCATTTAAGAGCCAAAAAGAAGCAGAAAAAGGGAAACAAATAATTTAGAAACTATAAATAATAAAGTCTAATTGAAAAGTTACTAAAAAAGGGCCATTCTATAAGATACTTAAAATTAAGGGACAGGGGCACACCGGGGATAGTTAATGAAGGGGATGTAGCTTACAATGCCACTATACATTTGCAGCAGATACTTCAAAGCGATAGGAACAGCAACCCATGGACTACTAGGTACCCTGTGGTGGCCAGATAAGGAGCTTCATTAGCATTCTGCCCTTTATGGTCACATAAAAAAGCAGGGTCTTTCTTATCTAACTAACTAATTTTTACTACTAAAACAAGATGTTTGGGTATCATAACATGATCCTATATTTCCAATGTTAAAAACTGGAACCACCCTGATCCCATGGGCCATGGCATTTCAAGTTGTTTATGCCCTTTCATGCCTTCAAAGTGCAGTAGCAGGATAATTGAGAGAGGGCTAAATAAAAAATGAACCCTCCTTTAAGGAACTGAGACAAAGTACCAGATTTTGGTATTTTAGGAACACGGGCTACATGCCCTTGAGCCCCTGCAGTATGCCATGCCTCTGTTGAAGTTTCTATTATATACATATTTAATGGTTTATATATTACACTCAAACACGTGTCAAATACTTTCCAAGTCAGAGTTATCGGTGCGAAGAAGAAAAGTAGCAACTGGCATGTGTGTGTAAAAGGAGGAAACAGTAGGAAATGTATCCATTAATCTGAGCAGTTCATTTCTTATGCTGACACTCTACTTTGGTATGTTACACGGCTGCTCATCCAGCAGGTGTTTAACTAAACCCATCTAGAAAGCAATAACAATCTGTTATAGGCATTATTCCAAGGAGCCTAATGTGTTATGTATTATTAAGAACCTTAATTAGTCTCTATTTTTTACTACCAAACGGGTTTATTACCACTGCACCTGAACTTTATCTCACTGGCCTAGTCAGCAAACATGGGCTAATAACCCCAATCCAACCCAATCGACAAGGTCATACCCCAAAGCTTAGTCCCTTCCTTAGGGCTTAAAAAGGAAAACATGTACCAAACATGTACCAAATCCAGGATTCGCTTCGAAATTAAGTTCAGGATTCAGCCTTTTTAGGGTAGGGACACACTGGGCGATTTGGGGAGTTTTAGTCGCCTGGCGACTAATCGCCGCGACTTTTCTCCCCGAATGCCTCCCCTCGCTCTGAAAAATCGCCTGCGCTAATCACACGCGGCGATTCGTTTTCCGAAGTCGCCCGAAGTTTCCTCGTGAGGCAACTTCGGGCGATTTCGGAAAACGAATCGCCGCGTGTGATTAGCGCAGGCGATTTTTCATTCTAGCCAGGCGCAGAGCGAGGGGAGGCATTCGGGGAGAAAAGTCGCGGCGATTAGTCGCCAGGCGACTAAAACTCTCCAAATCGCCCAGTGTGTCCCTACCCTAAAAAGGCTGAATCCTGAACTTAATTTCGAAGCGGAAAACGAATCGCCGCGTGTGATTAGCGCAGGCGATTTTTCATTTTAGCCAGGCGCAGAGCGAGGGGAGGCATTCGGGGAGAAAAGTCGCGGCGATTAGTCGCCAGGCGACTAAAACTCCCCAAATCGCCCAGTGTGTCCCTACCCTTAAGCAAGATTCGGATTTAGCAGAATCCAAGGGCCTGGCCAAACCAAATCCAAATCCAAAAAATCAGTCAGATATTTTTTTAACCGAACGTGGTTCTCTTTCCTGCTTTTTTCCCTACTTTACATATGCAAATTAGGATTCGGATTTGGTTCGGGATTCAGCCGAATCTTTCACAAAGGATTCTGAGCCCCACCAATTGCAAACTGTCTCATCCTAACTTTTCCAAGCTTTCCAATGTGCAAATAAACCATTCAAGAATCTGAAGCGGATACAAGTGGAATAAGATTAGGTAGTATTCATGCTTAGTATTGTTTCTAAGGCCTATGAAGCACTCTGTCATCTCTTTAGGGCTGCACTTCCCTTACACTTTTTTGAGAGGAAGGCAGAAACTTCACAATTGCTGGTAATGGGCAGGCTCAGTTGCTTACTACATTCTACCCTAACCAAGCCTCTCTGTCTATTCAAGTAAAGAACCTCATGTAAATAATGTTAGGTTTTTAAAGGTTTGTTTACCTTTAAAGTAGCTTTTAGTATGATGTAGACAGCAATATTTTGAGACAATTTGCAAATGGTTTTCATTACTTGTTTGAGTTATTTACCTTTTTATTCAGCAGCTCTTCAGTTTGTGATTTCAGAAATCTGGTTGCTAGAGTCCAAACGTCCCTAGCAACCATGCATTGATTTGAATAAGAGACTGGAATGTGAATAAGAGAGGGCCTGAATTAAAAGTTCAATAAAAAGTAGTAACAATACAATTTTGCTGTGTGGAGCATACGTTTTTAAATTGGGTCAGTGACCCCTATTTAAACTCTAGAAAGTGTGAGCAGAAGAAGGAAATAATTCAAAAACTATAAAAAATAAAGGCCAATTGAAAAGTTGCTTAGAATTAGTCATTCAATAATATTCTAAAAGTGAATTTAAAGTTGAACCAACTTTAAAGGGCTGGTATTTAAATGGAGGTACATTTTACCAGTCCTTTACATTTTAGTCATTTATTTTTCATGTTGGAACAAATTATTCCAGCGCAGAAAATAAACTTCAAAATTACGGTCACCTGTATACAAGGTTCATAGCCACATTCTAAGTAAAGGACTAGTCACCATAATAAAGTACTGAAATATAACAAGTAGGGATGCACCGAATCCACTATTTCGGATATGGCCGAACCCCCAAATCCTTCGCGAAGGATTCGGCCTAATACTGAGCCGAATCCGAGGGGTGGAAAGGGGAAAACATTGTTTACTTCTTTGTTTTGTGACAAAAAGTCACGTTATTTCCTTCCTGAGTCCCCACCCCTAATTTGCATATGCCGGGCAGAAGGATTCGGCCGATTCCGAACCGAATCCTGGATTCAGTGCATCCCTGCTAACAAGGTCACATATATTTGTTAAATAATGGTTATACCAGAAATGAGTGCACAGAAGAAGATGTTTAGAAAGAATAATGGTGCTTTTCACCACAGGACTTAAATAGTGGCTGGTAGTTGATGTTGCATGCCTCTGAAAGCACATATAGCCAGTAATAATGACTAGATGAATGGCTGGAATAACAGGCTAATTATATAAAGATGATTATGAAGACCTTCTGGATGTGTACGTGCGAAGGGGTGGAGAGGCTTTGGCTGGTTGCACTGCAGCACTTTGCCAGGTCCTCTTTGTGTAGCAGCTTCTTAGTGTAACTGCGGAGCAGAATGTAAATGAGAAAGTGAACATGGCTGGGAGGAAAATGTAATAAAGCTGCCTCTGCAGATGTCAGGCAAATGACTGCTCTGAATACCCAGAATGTAGCACTACAGCAGGCATATCTGATCTGCATATAGAATTTATGGAACATCTACAATTATTGCTCTCTTTGTGCTACTTTTACACTTCATCTGCAACACATGACATTTGCGTGCAGCAATGTCAAGGCTAACCTGAGCCAGGCAAATACATGTATTAAGCACAAAATCTCTCATTGACTTGCAAACCTATATCTTATAATATCATCTTCCACCCAAAACAGTTTTATAGTATAGTAGAATAGTAGAATGGAAAAAAATAAGCTACTTTCCAATACACATTAGTTATACATTTCCAAATGTTTAGGTTTGAAAATGTAATAACAAATGAAATCTGTATTTGTTTTATATTTAGAAATAAAGAGTATAACATAGTCAGGAACAGTAAATACAAACAGATGAACTTATAAACATTCCAAATACAAACACAATGATATCTGTATCTGTTTTTTCCTTCTTGTTCTGACTCTAAAAATAATGTAATGGCATTTACTGGTCACCTAAAACTTAGTACCTTTTATTATCTATGGGGAAAGAGGTGTGTTTTCATCTCATATAAGGGTGTCTATACCTATGGTCACCTCCCTTGAACCAACACGCTATACTGATACAATTTGCAGTTTTCAATTTTTGGAATTATAGAACTTTTTGTTCCGCGTCTGTCTAGTGACTATGGTCCAATATACCACAGGCAGTGGTTGAAACAAAAAAAAAAAAAAAAAGAAAAACAAATGGTTCAAAAACTATAAAGAATAAAATATAAAGGCCAATTAAAAAGTTGCTTTGAACAGAACATTCTACAACATACTAAAAGTGATTGAAACCTTTGACAAAATATTAGGTTGCGAAGCTGACTACTAAACTAACGTTTGGTAATATCTAAAAAAATATTAAAGGAAAACTATACCCCCAAAATGAATACTTAAGCAACAGATAGTTTATATCAAATTGAATGACATATTAAAGAATCTTACCAAACTGGAATATATATTTACATAAATATTGCCCTTTTACATCTCTTGCCTTGAACCACCATTTCGTGACTCTATCTGTGCTGCCTCAGAGATCACCTGACCAGAAATACTGCAACTCTAACTGTAACAGGAAGAAGAGAGGAAGCAAAAGGCAGAACTCTGTCTGTTAATTGGCTCATGTGACCTAACATGTGGTTTGTATGTGTGCACAGTGAATCTTACGATCTCAGGGGGCGGCCCTTATTTTTTAAAATGGCAATTTTCTATTTATGATTACCCAATGGCACATACTACTAGAAAAGTATATTATTATGATAATGGTTCATTTACATGAAGCAGGGTTTTACACATGAGCTGTTTTACTCAGTATCTTTTAATAGAGACCTACATTGTTTGGGGGGTATAGTTTTCCTTTAATAAACCTTTTATCTTTCAATGCAAGAAAAACATTGCTTGTAAGAACAAGCATTTCCTTTTATGACTTACTTATAACACACAAATACAATGCTTCACCATGCGCAACATTTACTTGTAACAGTAGAAAATATTCTGTGTATTATATTCTGGAAAAATATGTGGGCATGGCATGGGGGGTTTTCATGACCAAATAGCTCAAAGCATTTGAGTTTTGTACAGAATGCTGCACCAGAACTAAAGCTCACATTCATCTTCTTTTTAAGAAGAAGAGCAGGCAACTGTGTATTTAAGTGTAGAAACCATTTGTTTATTTATTGTAAGACCCCTATTTATTATCTAATAGTGGCAAGAGTACTCAACTCAAATCCAGTGGCTTTGGACTTAAAGTACCACAACTAAAGAATATATATTATGATCTGGAAGGATGAATAAATACTTTCACAGACACCCTTCCTTAATTAATGCACAGCAATTTGTAACTTGCAAGATGAATATAACTTTTCTTATCCTTGTTATTCAGAAGACCTAATGAATATTTTCTTGACTGTATAAAAATGTAATATCTTGTGAATGTCTGTTTACTGCACAAGTGCGCCCTTCTGTCCTTACGTTTTCTACCACTGGGACCCAGTCGCACAGGAGATAAAGAAGTGCTGTCAAAATCTTCAGCACCCAGTTGGCAGAGCTCCAGTCCAGAGGCGTATGTGACTGGGCGGCATGCCACCCTTAATTTTCTGTCACCCTAGGCCTGGGCCTTTGTGACCTTCCCACAAATCCGGACCTGCAAAAGTAGCTTTTCCTAGAAGTCACCATCCCCAGTCAGTGTAAACTTCTAAACCATGGAATTCACCAAAAAATTCCAGATTCCAGATTATCCAGTAATCAAGAACCAGTCTTGTTCTTCAACAAGGATGTGGATCCACATATAACCAGGTCATAGACCTTCCCATAATTTGTGTCTGGTTATGTAGAGTACTGATGAGGAGGTAAAAAGGGTGCCTGAACTCCCTTCAAAGATACAGTTTTAATCTGTATAATATTCCAGTGATCGCATGAATGTGTACAACACAGTTTGCCTTTCCTTTTAGAAGAACAGTTGAGATTCAGGTAGGGTTGCCACCTTTTCTGGAAAAAAATACCGGCCTTCCTATATTCTTGCTATTTTTTCCTATCAATAACATTGGCATTAAGCATCAGTTTTACCGGCCAGGCCGGTAAAATATCGGCCAGGTGGCATCCCTAGATTCAGGGTCCCATGTAACAGGGACCTGCAGGAGGTTAGCTTGGATATTGGGTCCAGTGTGGAATTGTTTGGATAGCAGGGTTATGCAGAATCACAATTCCACAGACACATACAGAACAGTACAATTATAATCTGGAATTTCAATAAATCTGCCCTTAAGAGTTTACATTGGAAAGGAAATGTGACTCTCACAGCTAAACAAATATACTTTGCATTGTGAATCAGAGTATTCTGTTTATCATACAAAAATGCTGAAATTAAATTCCTGGCTTTACAATGAATAGTTCTATCTGTTTCCAGTGTATGCTGTGTGGGATTGCTGACCTTTTTTCCCAACAGTGGTTTACCATATGGAACTCGAACAACACTGACAGTATCCAATATATTTCTGTGCGCTTGGGATATTTGTTAAATTCATTTCTAGGCTCACTGTGATAGGGGAGAAAATGTGATGATAGTTTGATCAAGTGAACAGGAGCATGTATGGATTCACCCAAAGCACCTGGACCTCCAGCAGAAATAACATTCTTGTATATTGTATAGCATCTTGTATGCCTGAATAAGTAAAGGATACTTTAAATAAAACACATACACAACTCACAGGGAGAAAGTATTTACAGTATGACACTTAAAACAGATGAAAAATTATTGGAGTTTGCATCTTTCTGTGGTGGGGGTAGGCAAGCCATTTGACTGAATCCTGGTTAGGTTTTAGTCTGGGTTTTAAAAACTTTACAAAAAGTGACATCATAGGTCCCGATGACAAGAACGGTACAACACGACCTAACGCACTGTTACTGGGGCCCACGGAGATTTCTGTTAAGTTCCCCCCAAACATCGGTATGTTGACCAATTCTACCAAGATATATGGAAATTGCTCATTAACTAGGGCCTTATTGGGCTCTTTACACTCCCAACCCTCTCCTCCAACCACAGGGTCTACTTTCTCTGTAGTTACGACCCTGTACGATGAACATACAAAAGTATGTAATAAGTAATTTAGCAGAACAACACTGTACGCTTCTATCAGCATGCTGTGTAACCATGACAATGTTGCTTTTGCATTCATAGGAGCACACAACCAACCAACAACAACCCCAGCACCAAAACAAGCAGTACTGTTAACCATTGTAGACGAATATCCTTCTCTTCTATCAGCACAGCCCTAGGAACCGGACATCCCACAACAAGTAGAGCTGCCTGGCATATCCTGAAAGCACAGACAGCTTTAATACTAGAGGACCATGCTGGTACTAATAAGAAATGTTAGGTTTTCCCAGTGCCGATTGTTTATTGTTAAATAATAATGCCCAGCACGCATAGGTGACTTTTGGTCACTAGCAAAAGTAAATAGCAATTGTTTGGGGGCCTTGAGATTATGGCTATGCAGTATAAATGTTTATCTTACATCTCTACTGGCAGAACAAGCTGAGATTTTGAATGTGTAACAGAAACTACTAATACATGGGCATTGTTATGTGGAAGTGCCAGTTGAAGGAAAGACAGCTGTGACAGTTTTCCTTTGTCAGAGGGGATTTTCCTTTGTCAGCATTTTTTAATGGCAAAAGAATTACCCTACACCACCCATGCTGCCATCTCACACTGATAGTACAGCGGTGTTTGGCCTAATAACATGCTAATGTGCATTTATGAACCAACCACTGCCTGTACCAGAGGTGTCAGGCAGTTTTCACTGAAGTCAAGGGTATGTGACAGGAGTAGTGTTGAGACATCTTGCCTCATATGCTCTAAATGTAAATAAACTTTCTAGTCACTTTTTGGTAGCTGGTTGCCAAAGTTCAAATCTGGCTGTGTTGCCTGTCACAGACTATAATGGAAATCTTCGTGACTGTTGGTAAAATTTCAGCCCCAAGATGCTCGAGGCTGATTATATGAGATTTGGGGGCAATGCTTATTTACTTTTCAAAATACACCAGCAAGCCCAGCTTTCATGTCAACTAAGGTGAGAAACTGGAAAAACACTTATTCTATCCTAGGATTTACTGACCCTTTTATCCTGTCGTGCATTGAAGAAAGAGAGAGAGAGAGTAGGTTAATGAAAAGTTTACATAGTGTATATACTTGGAAATACTGGATTTCTCTCTCTTTGTATAAAACCATTTTTTCATAGAGTTGCTGTATGTTTTCTTAAAGGGGAGGATCACCATTAAAGGGGACCCGTCACCCAAAAAAATTATTCAAAATCCTATTTTATCACATAAGTCAAGCAAAATAAACCTTAATTACACTATATAAATTAGTTTAATCTTGTTTCCTTCAGTCTGGGAATTCATAATTATAGCAAGCAGGCAGGAGCCATTTTGTGGACACTGTTATTACAGCAAGCCTTCCATCATCTCAGAAACTTGTTTGTGCACCAGAATGGGGGACCCGATGTCCATCCCATGCCCTGGCTACACAATTAAACGGTGAAGAGAACGAGGGAATGTGTGGAGAGCAGTGACATCTAGGAAATGCTGAATGGAAAGTGAAAGTCTGAATGCAATGTGAAAGTAATTGTCTGCCCTGCCTCTATGCCTAAGGCATAAAGGAGAGGCAGACAATATTTGATTGACAGCTGAGATTGACAGCTTACAACAGCTATGAATGCTTTAATAAAAAATAGAAATTGGATTTCATGTTTAATTTGAAATGTACTTTTATTATACAGCTTTTTGTGTCTGGGCCCACTTTAAGTAAACTTTTAGTATGTTATAGAATGGCTAAGCAACTTTTCGATTGGCCTTCATTTTTTATTTTATTTGTATAGTTTTTGAATTATTTGCCTTCTTCTTCTGACTTTTTACAGCTTTCAAATGGGGATCACTGACCCCATCAAAAAAAATAAATGCTCTCTAAGGCTACATATTTATTGCTATTGCAGTCCCTTATTCAAATAAATGCATGGTTCTAGAACAATGTGAACCTTAGCAACCAGATAGCTGCAATTGCAAACTGGAGGGCTGCTAAATAAAAGCTAAATAACTCAAAAACCACAAATATTAAAAAATGAAAAACCCATTTTGCAAATTGTCTCAGAATATCACTCTCTGTCTACATACTAAAAAGTTAGTTTAAAGGTGAACAATCCCTTTAAGGGAATCCAGAGTAAGTAGACAAGCTCCATAGCTGTAAGCTCTGCATGAAGCTACATTTGGATGTAATTGCTACTGCTTGATATACAGTGGTGAAAGGCTCAGGCATTTTATACTAGATCAATCTATACAATGCAGCATAATAATATAGGACAGATTTATTTTTCTCATTGCCTCTAGCATTTTTAATGCATGAAAGTGCAGACATACGGTTGAGTAGAAGACGGTATCCAAACATCTCTGTAATGCACTTCAGTCTACTTTTTCAATATAGAGTTCCCTGGTTCAGTGCAGTACATTATTCCATTTAGAGACTGGCTGCTGTGTGTAACAAAGCTTCTAACAAAGGGTTGAGTTAGGTGAAATGTTCTTCTAAGCCAGGGATCCCCAACCTTTTGAACCTGTGAGCAACATTCAGAAGTAAAAGTAGTTGGGGAGCAACACTAGCATGAAAAATGTTCTTGGGGTGCCAAATAAGTATGTGTGATTGGCCATTTGGTCTCCCCTATGTGGATTGTCAACCTACATTGAGACTCTGTTTGGCAGTACACCTGGTTTTCATACGACCAAAAGTTGCCTCCAAGCCTGGAATTCAAAAATAATCACCTGCTTTGAGGCCACTGGGAGCAACATCCAAGGGGTTGGAGAGCAACATGTTGCTCACGAGCTACTGGTTGGGGATCACTGTTCTAAGCTAATGGATATTATCTATTTCGAGAAATATTTGTTATTCTTTTTTTACGTTGTTAAGCAATAAATAGGTTATAGTGACTCTGCACCATAGGACACTTTATCTTAATTTACAGCCGTTCTTATATTCATTTTTTTCTTCCCCAAAAAGGTGAGCATACTATGTTTGGCTTATAAAGGGGACAGAGCCTTCTTTCGATGATTACTTGCCTTTTTTATGTGCACAAGCCATTATGTTCTTAGACAAAGCATTTTCCATAGATAACATTTGCAAATGTGACCTCAAGATGTACTCAGAACATATAGTACTCTACAGGTACAAACTAAAGCACCAGGTCATTTATTTCTGTCAGGGCCAGAACTAGGGGTAGGCACAAGAGGCATGTGCCTAGGGCGCCAAATTGGAGGGGCGCCAGCCGCCAGGCATTGTACCTCTTCTGCAGCTTTCCCCTAGTTCTGACCCTTGTACCCCTGCCAGCGGCAGCAATTCTGGTGTGCTGGCTTCTGGTATTCTGGCGGCGCGCTCCTCCATGCATGCTCGTCTTCCCCTCGCATGCGCCCGTATGCACGAGCAGATACGCATCTCCAGCCAGTGCACTGGTTCTTGCATGCACTTATTCCCGCGGGCCATTGAGGAGGAGGCGACATAGTCGGCTGGGTTGCATAGGGCGCCAGCACTGATTTCTGTATGGGATCCGTTATCATACCTCCCTACTGTCCCGTTTTTCGTTGGGACAGTCCCGATTTTGACAGCCCAACCCGCAGTTCTGGATTGTTACTGATATGTCCCGACTTTCGATTTGATCTCTTGCACTGAACAGCCAGAAAAAGATATAAAGTTTCTAAAATTTAATTGGATTTTGGCAGAGAGCCCAGAATACGTGGCAGGTGCACTTCAATATATGTGTAACAATTAAAGAAAAGCAAAAAAACAATTGTAACAATTTAAGATAAGCAGGTTTCTTAGGGAAACTGTAACTTGCAGCTTAAAGGGCAATTCACCTTCTTTAGCAAAATTGTAATAACCCATAAATACCACAGAAATGTGTTCAAACTTTCCTAGTAATATGTGTTCCTACCGCACACTCGCCTTTCCTCTCACTGCGTTGGTGGTGCTGGTTCTCCGTCGACCCCGGCCAGGTCCCTTAGCAACAGCAAACAAGAAACGGATCCGCACACACGCTATGATCAGCAGTTGGGGGGACACCCCTCTTTATTATATCACCTCGTGATCAACGTTTCGGGGGGATAAACCTCCCTTCATCAGGATAAAAATACAAATGTGAACAGTCCCTATATTGGTGAAACCCCTCCCCTTCCTAGGGTGGGTTAATTAATCAATTAACAAACAACTGTGAAACTTTCAATATAGCCAGTTACAATACTGTGCAAATATATACTTAATTTATCCAGTTTTACCTTATACAATCAGGTTAAAAAAAAAAAGGCAAAGAAAAATATAAAAAAGAAACTTTATTAGCAAAGCACTTTTTTGAAACCAAACATAATGTGTCCCAGTTGAGATGGCAGGTTCTGGAAGTAGTGGAAAGGCAACAAGGTAATGACATTAAGAAATCTTTATTAAAACGTGAGGCCTTTTGGATTTGGAAACTAGCAACACTGAATCCAAGGGGCCTCAATGAAAATTACAGTTTAACATGTTTTTTATAATGTTTTTATGGATGTTTTTAAAGATGGTGGTTCTTTCTCATTTTCAGTTTTCTCTTTCCTTTGTTCTTACCCCTTTTCTTGTTTTACCTTTATAGATGAGGCACATGGAGAATAAACAGAGTATCAATACATAATAGAACATTATTTATACAGTGAGTAATTGATCCTGTAATATTTAGTAAGCACATATGCATTTTTCACGTTTTACTATTTGTATGGAGAATTGTTTAAATATTTATCACTGTTTTTAAAAAAAAAACTTTCCTGTTTCAAACTTTCCTAACCTGACAGATTTTGTAAAATGAACATGGTAATTAGGGGTGTGGCCACAAAATGGGCATGGTCAAAAATGTTGCCGTGCTCCCTGCGGCAAATCTTTTTGTTCCTCTTTCTATTTCCGAAATGGGAGGTATGTGTTATGCAGAAACCTGTTATCCAGAAAGCTCAGTATTGCAGAAAAGCCAGCTCCCATAGACTGCATTTTCTATCAAATAATTCACATTTTGAAAAAAATATAATTTTTTCTCAGTTATACAGGTCTGTTATCTGGAAACCTGTTATCCAGAAAGCTCTGAATTATGTGAAGGCCGTCTCCCATAGACTCAGTTTTATACAAATAATCCAAATATTTAAATTTGATTTCCTTTTTCTCTGTAATAAAAAAACTTTACCTTGTACTTGATCCAAATTAAGATATAATTAATCCTTATTGGAAACAAAACCAGACTATTTGGTTTATCCAAGTTACAGAAGGGTTATCCAGAAAACCCCAGGTCCCAAACACTCTGTATTACAGGTCCCATCCCTGTATTATGGCACATAGCTGTTGTACCAGTTCCCAGAGTGCTATGTCCACCAAACAACCTCCGATTTTCCCCCTCATTTAATTTGTGGATCTGGCCTCTGGGTACTCCCCTCATCCCCTGCACCTTGGGTAGATCACTTGTGGAGGGTGCGGCCATGTGATACAGGTCACATGATCCCCCGTAGCGTGCCAATCTGGGAATTTACATGATCCCACTTTAAGGCAGATGACCATATGGCATAGCAGCCAGGAAATTTGAGTATTTGTACATGTCGACCTATTAAATGGAATGCCAAGGAGCTGGCATTTTTATGGAAAAGGTACAGCTTTATTATTGTAATTATTAAAGGGCCATTGGAGCCCACTGGTCTGGATAATGGGCTTCCAGAAAACAGATAAACTCCATACCTTTACCTTTGCCAAATAACTGGCAATATAAACCATTATCCCAGGGCCTCAGCTGTCCTTTTTAATACACATACATAGTAAAGCTCCACATAGACGCGATGATTCTTCTTGCCGAACAACCGATTTTAGGGAAGCCCGACCAATCCTTCTAAATTATCGTGCGGTTAGTGGTATTCGAACGATCGTACATCTTACGATTTTTCGGCAGACATCTGTCGGGAAATTGATCGGCCAGGTCAAAAAATCTTTGTCGGCCCCAGTGCAATCTATCTATGTTTGCAGGGCCAAACAGGCAGCTTCCCTTTGTTTTCCTGGCAAATTGGTCTTTTTAGTTGATGGTAAATTCGTACGATCGTACGATAGTTCTGAGAAGATCGTGGTCTCACGATCAGGATCTGATCTTTTAAAAATCTCAGCATCTATGGCCATCTTAAGAAGGGCATTTACAGCATTAGTATTAGCTGAGAAGGATCCTAAAGGTGGCCATACATGGGCCGATAAAAGCTGCCGACAGACCGTGTCGGCAGCTTATTGGCCCGTGTATGGGGGCCCCCGACGGGCTTCCCCGATCGAGATCTGGCCGAAAGTCGGCCAGATCTCGATCGGATGGGATTAAAAATCCCGTCGGATCGCGGCCGCATCTGTTAGTTGATGCGGTCCCGCGATCCGACCGCCCGTTTGGCGAACGCTAGGATCCGATCGTTGGGCCCTAGGGCCCACGATCGGATCAGCCCGATATTGCCCACCTCAAGGTGGGCATTTCGGAGGGAGATCCGCTCGTTTGGCGCCAAACGAGCGGATCTATCCGTGTATGGCCACCTTTAGGGTAAGGTTACACTGTGAGATTCGGGGAGATTTAGTCGCCCGGCGACTAATCGCCTCTTCTTTGGGACGACTAATCTCCCTGAACTGCTTCCCCCTGTCTTCCACCTGCTACAATGAAAAAACGCGTGCAGCATGACACTCGCGGTGATTCGTTTTCCAAAGTTGCCTTAAGAGGAAACTTCGGGGACTTCGGAAAACGAAGCGCCGCGAGTGCCATGCCACAGGCGTTTTTCATTGTAGCAGGCGGAAGACAGGGGGGCACACTTAAAAGATAGGGACTCTTTTGTATAAACATATATAGAATTAGCATAAAATGTATCTGTGTTTTGTTTTTGTTAGTCTAAGCATTGGTTGAAGATTTGTATATTTTATTTATGTTAGAAGTGTACAATGAAATAAATCCAGTCTTATATTGGTATATAATACATAAAAGCCATGAATATCTTGTAAATGATATCCTTATAAACGGTGAGTTCTGATGTCATTTCTGTCACACGACTCACTGAAACTTGTGTATTATAATAAATAAAGTACCCCCAGTTGTAAAATATGAGGATATCAGAAGTTACCTCGGAGTTCCATGACCTGTATAAAAACACTCGGCCTTCGGCCTCGTGTTTTTATATGGTCATGAAACTCCTCGGTAACTTATAATATCCTTATATTTTACAAGAGGGGGTACTTTATTCACTATATAATAAACAAGAGCCATGAATATCCTGTAAATTATATAGTGAATAATGTACCCCCTCTTGTGAATTATAAGGATATTATAAGTTACCGAAGAGTTTCATGATCATATAAAAACACCTGTTTTTATACAAGTTATGGAACTCAGAGGAAACTGCTAATATCCTCATATTTTGCAACAGGGGGGTACTTTATTTATTATAATACACAAGTTTCAGTGAGTCATGAGACAGAAATGACATCACTACTTACCGTTTATAACTGATGACATCAGTACTCACCATTTATAAGGATATAATTTACATGATATTTATGTATTTTGTGTAGTATATAGTGAATAAAGTACCCCCTCTTGTAAAATATAAGGATATTATAAGTTACTGAGGAGTTTCATGACCATATAAAAGCATGAGGCAGAAGGCTGAGTGTTTTTATAGAGGTCATGGAACTCTGAGGTAACTTCTAATATCCTCATATTTTGCAACTGGGGGTACTTTATTTATTATAATACACAAATTTCAGTGAGTCATGTGACATCAGAACTCACCGTTTATATCAGATGACATCAGAACTCACCGTTTATAAGGATATAATTTACAAGATATTCATAGCTTTTGTGTATTATATCCGTATAAATGGTGCTTAGAGCTTAGTGATGTCATTTCTGTCACATGACTCACGGAAACTTGTGTATTATAATAAATAAAGTACCCCTGTTGCAAAATATGAGGATAGGAGCATATTTATCAAAGAGAAATTAGAGATCACCACAGTCCACTAGAGTGAAATTTTGCCACCCTCCATTCATTTCTATGGGATTTTTAAAAGAGTATTTATCAATGGGTGAAAGTTCATCCTTTGATAAATATGCCTTGAAAAATCCCATAGAAATTAATGGAGAGTGGCAGAATTTCAGTCTAGTGGACTGTGGTGATCTCTAACTTCACTCTTTGATAAATATACCCCCAAGTCTTTATTATAGAATGAGTGGCCTTGCCAGCTTTTGCTATTATCCACCCATGAATCACATATGTTCTGCCCAACTTGCTGTCATATACGTATATACAGTATTTCTGGATTTGCCTGGCTTAGGCTTCACAAGGGAAGTGCTGGATGGATGTGATAATTCGGATGTGTAACTGAATCAGGAATTTGAATGGGAAGCATTTACATTGGTGGTTTGGGATTTCAGGCCAGTTGCTCTGCTTGGTTCTGATTTTACTACTCAGCAGCTGACGTGCCAAATGCAAACACTGACGTTGTTCCCAGCACAGCGCGAAGTGGGGTGGCTGAATCAAAGACATTGTAATGTAATTAATACTCTATAACATGAAAAACTCAAATTTGCCTTTAGAGCCTGCAAATTCTATGGATATTTCTCCCGGGCCACTACATAGAGGCACATTTATCAAGGGTCGAATTTTAAATTCATGTGAGTTTTTTAAAACTCCCATAAACTCCCATATATTCAACCAATCAAAATTTATCGAATCGAATTTTCTCAGCTTGGACTAATTGAATTGACCCAAAAACTCGAATCAAATTAGATTCAAATTGAGAAAAACTCGATTCTAATTAAAAAAACTCTATTCAAGTTTTTTTCTCTGAAAAAAACTTGAATGTCAGGAAAGCTGCAAAGATCACCAAATTGATCCGTAGACCTCTTCCATTGACTTATACAGTAATTAGGCAGGTTTTAGGTGGCGAATAGTCGCATTCAAGTTCTTAAAGGGCCAGAGCATGATAAATCTCTCAAATTAAAACACGAATAGCGGTTGGATAATTCATAATTAGAATTTGAGCATTTTGACCAAATAAATCTGCCCTCTAGTGTTATTTGCTTGGCTAAGTCACTAATGAATATCAGAGAAGATTCTGAAATGCTGTAGTGCTGGTAATGTTTGTGCTTTTGGATCTATCCAGAGACAAATTAAATTGCATTATTCTTCCTTAAAACTATAACCCAGCCGTACTAATATGGATCTCTTATCCTTTCCTTAAGGAATATGAATTAGCATTAAAGGGATCCTGTCATCGGAAAACATGTTTTTTTCAAAACAAAACAGTTAATAGTGCTACTCCAGCAGAATTCTGCACTGAAATCCATTTCTCAAAAGAGCAAACAGATTTTTTTATATTCTATTTTGAAATCTGACATGGGGCTAGACCAGGGATCCCCAACCTTTTGAACCCGTGAGCAACATTCAGAAGAAAAAGGAGTTGGGGAGCAACACAAACATGAAAAATGTTCATGGGGTTCCAAATAAGTGCTGTGATTGGCTATTTAGTAGCCCCTATGTGGATTATCAACCTACATTGAGGATCTGTTTGGCAGTACACCTGGTTTTTATACAACCAAAACTTGCCTCCAAGCCTGGAATTCAAAAATAAGCTCCTGCTTTGAGGCCACTGGGAGCAACATCCAAGAGGTTGGAGAGCAACATGTTGCTCACGAGCTACTGGTTGGGGACCACTGGGCTAGACATTTTGTCAATTTCCCAGCTGCCCCAAGTCATGTGACTTGTGCCTGCACTTTAGGAGAGAAATGCTTTCTGGCAGGCTGCTGTTTTTACTTCTCAATGTAACTATATGTGTCTCAGTGGGACATGGGTTTTTACTATTGAGTGTTGTTCTTAGATCTACCAGCCAGCTGTTATCTTGTGTTAGGGAGCTGTTATCTGGTTACCTTCCCATTGTTCTTTTGTTTGGCTGCTGGGGGGGGGAAGGGAGGGGGGTGATATCACTCCAACTTGCAGTACAGCAGTAAAGAGTGATTGAAGTGTATCAGAGCACAAGTCACATGACTTGGGGCAGCTGGAAAATTGACAATATGTCTAGCCCCATGTCAGATTTCAAAATTGAATATAAAAAAAATCTGTTTGCTCTTTTGAGAAATGGATTTCAGTGGAGAAGTCTGTTGGAGCAGCACTATTAACTGATTCATTTTTTTCCCATGACAGTATCCCTTTAAGAATACTTAGCATTTTTAGACCTATTTAGTGGCAAACCTACTCCAAGAGTGACCTTTAAATAAAGAAAATAACTTGCCCTTTAATTTCCTTGCCAAACGAGTGACCTCAAAGTCCTGATTTACATTAATTACAGCCTCCCACACATAATCCTGCATAATAAAACTGAAAACATTTACAGGAATTGGAAGCAGATCCCATTCCCAAATAATTCATCTCTTTAATACAATTACACAAGCAGCCTCAGGGAATGAATTGTAATGGGTATGTTTCTCTGCAGTTACGAATGATGGTGCTCAGAGTTTTGTTCTATTATAAATGGTCAAAGAGACTTCAGATGTGACATCCTAGCTATTAATTCATGGTTGTATAATCCATCTAATTAGGCACAGTTTGCTGCACTTTCAATACTGTTCTGCAAATTGTACTTTGTGTGGTTGTGCCATCTGGTACATTTACTACAAAGTCAGAATTATTACAAATTATTTTATGTAACAAAAGTAAATGCTCACTGAAAAGATAATAGTTATGAAGCTGTGCTAGTGAAAGTCAAACCTGCTAACTTAGATGGCCCACACATTCAATAAAAATGATTATAATGGGACCAACCTGCATTAATTGAAGTGTTTTTTTTATAACCAGTAGCTGAGAGCAAATTTCTGGGTACTTCTGCCAGCTGATGAAATTAAGAGGTTAAAGTGTTTGGAGCAAAATGAGTTGTACACCAGGGTGCAACATGAAAGTTAGATCAGGCTTTGCTCCCTGTTTTCTGCACTTTATCCCATTTTTGGTAAATGGGCCCAAATATCTTGGGACGACAAACTGATTTAATCTTAACTGTTGGGCTATAAGACAGAACCTGAAGAAATGCTAACAATAGGGAAGTCCCCCACATTCCCAAATGATAGGACACACTGTGTAAACTCCATTATTAGTTAATGGAAGCCAGCAAGTTTCTATAATGTAAAAAGGACACATTCTTTCCAGCATAAAATAGCTGGTGCCATCTGCACACAGTGATAGCAGAGATATAAGAATTAGACAGTTAAGGTGTCCGACCCACATAGTATCCATCTGATCGGCCCATGGAGTGAATGGATAGATACCTTACAAGCGGCTATACATGTACAAGGTCCCCTTTCTATTGTTCAGATCATTTGGAACAGCAATCATGTGGCTCCTCTTCTCTTCCTCTTCTCTTCCTTCCACCCAATGGAACTTTTGGATCTTATCAGCCGCATAACTGGCCATACATTATCAAATAGCCAGGAAATAGGGTGTAATCAGCCAAACTGCCCAACCCAATCTAGGTATGTATGGCCAGTGGTGGGCTGAGTTACACCAATCCTTATGGATCAAGGATTATCGGCTCTGACATGAAGAATAATTTGTTGGTTGGATTTATGCCTTGTGTCACCTCACTATGTAACTATATAAAGTTGAAAGTTAGCTGGTACAGCTGAACACATTAGAGTATTCCTATGCAGTGCACAGTACTCCTATTTGTAAGAGGCATATTATCCTTTGTAATATACATGCTGCTGTTTTATAAAACATATGATGGCTAATGAACTAACATAGGTATTGAAAGCACAGCAGTGATTTTGCAAATAACAACCAATTAGCATTTAACTTTGAACAAGCTATTGCAAGTTAGAAAAAGAATCAACAACCTGTTTGGTCACTATGGATAACTTGCACTGGAGCAATTAACATATGTTAATAAATCAGTCCCATACACCTAGGGGCCCATTTACTTAGCTCGAGTGAAGGAATAGAGGAAAAATAGTTTGAATTTCGAATGGTCGAATATGGCTACTTCGACCTTTGACTACGACCCTCGACTTCGAAACGAACGATTCGAACTAAAAATCGTTCGACTATTCGACCATTCCATAGTCGAAGTACTGTCTCTTTAAAAAATTCTTCGACCCCCTAGTTCGCCACCTAAAACCTACCGAGGCCAATGTTAGCCTATTGGGAAGGTCCCCATAGGCTTCCTAACAATTTTCTGATCAAAGGAATATCCTTCGATCGATGGATTAAAATCCTCGATCGAACGATTATTCCTTCGATCGTTCGATCGTAGGAATAGCGGTAAATCCTTCGACTTCGATATTCGAAGTCGAAGGATTTTACTTCGACCCTAGGTAAATGTGCCCCCTAAATTCACCCAAATTTCTCCATTGTGCAAGCATACTGCTACATAACTACTACCCCCTACTATTATCATGATAAGATTCTGCCATTACATTAACCAACATGTACTACTCCAAGATGAGAATCTTTCAGCACTGTATGTCCCATAATGTATTGGGAGGACTTCACTTGCATGAAGGCAGCAGTTTCAAGGAGCACTTACTGGAAATCCATATTGGTGTCTTCATATCATATATACTGTACACACTTACACACTAACATGTAGATAGGATTGAACTTCCTATATTTTCATTTTTATTCGCTATTAATACATTTTTATTAGCTATTACAGGTATTATCCAGAATGCTCAGGACCAGGGTTTTTACAGATAATTGAGCTTTCTGGAATTTAAATTTTCATTTACGTCAACTAGAAAATCATGTAAAAATTAAATATACCCAATAGGCTGGTTTTGCTTCCAATAAGGATTAATTATATTTTAGTTTGGCTCAAGGACAAGGTATTGTTTTATTATTAGAGAGAAAAAGGAGACGTCTACGGGAGACGGCTTTTTCGTCATTTGGAGCATTTTTAAAATTTGATTATTTGGATGAAATGAAGTCTATAGCAGATGGCCTTTCTGGTATTCAGAGCTTTCTGGACAACAAGTTTCCAACAGTAACGGATTCCATACCTGTAATGACATTGGCATCAAGTATCATTTTTATTGGCCAGGCTAGTACAATATAGATAGACACCCTGCATGCAAAAAGCTTACATTTCCCCTAATAAACATACAGGAAGGAAGCATACAAGAGCTTGGTATTTCTAATTGGTGCCAATTTGTTATTAAAATTCTGTGCTCCCATATTGATCTTACCTACTGAAAAGATTAGAAGGCCCCTTAAGCTGGCCATACATCACAACGATGTCACCAAGCGAGTGGCTGTCTCTCCCATATGTCCTGGGCGATATCGGGCCGATCCAATCGTGGACCCTAGAGCCCAATGATCGTATCACAATGAGAAGAATACAGGTGGTCAGATCGAGAACCGCATTAATGAACCAATACTGACTTCGATCCAACGGGATTTCTAAACCTGCCCGACTTCTGGCCAACTTTTGCCCAGAAATTGATCGAGGAAGCTCGTCAGAGGGACCTATACAATGCCCAATTGTTTTTTTTTTGCTGTGATTATGTTTGAATGAATAAACAAGTGCATCTTCTTCTACATTCAGCCTATAATGGCAGCAACTGCCCTATCATCATCCTTAGCCATGTACTGTAACTGACAGCTTGTCAACTCCACTTGTAAACGCCAGTGAGATATAGATTTCCAGACACAGAATTATATCCTGAGGCCTGGTGTTTTGCTATTTTTCCATAATAATCATCATCATAATATGTACCACAAATATATACTTTCATGACTGGCATCCACAGTTTAAGGATACACTTCAGTGATTTCGATAGCAATGTAAAAATGTCCCCAGTCAGAGATTAGGGTACATTTAGGAGTGTTCATTCCTGAGGATCATACAGTATAGATACTCAAGCATAATTTTTGATTATCAGTGGCATGCCAAATGCACAGTGCTACCCCCTCCTCTGAAATCCTCCAGAGAGCCCCACTCCCCTTTAGTTTCAATTACCATGGTAACAATTAGGCTGCTATCTAAGCAAGCCCCCAAGCATTCATAGTAATCCTCATTTCCCTGGGGTTTAAATGGATCATGTAACACTGACCTTATTCTGAAGGTTTAGCTTTGTACAGAAGCAGTCAGCAGGAGGAATATTGATAGACAGACAGACAGACAGACAGATAGATACAGTATATATATTATAGATAGATGATAGATAGATGATAGATAGATAGATAGATAATAGATAGATAATAGATAGATAGATAGATAGATAGATGATAGATGATAGAAATAGACAGAGATAGATAGATAGATAGATGATAGATGATCGAATGGTATTTTCGAATTCGAATTTTGAGTTGGTTTTTTGGTCAAAACTCAAATTTTTTGAGTTGAATAAAACAAACAAACTTGAATTAGAATGTGAACTTTATCAACCCCCTACCCTGGAAATAACTTGAAAACCTGCAGAGGTCCATTGACCCATTTGAAGATGTTATTAGCCTTCCTGAAATTCAAGTTTTTTTCAGAGGAAAAACTCGATTGGAATTGCATTTGAATTTGATTTGTTTTTGGGTCGGTAACATTAATTTTTTTAGACGTTCACATTTTTTCTACAAGTACAGTAAGCTTCCATACAAGTTGTCAGTACATTTGAGTTTATTAGAGTAAACAAAAACTCATAAACTCTAAAATTCGACCTTTGATAAATAACCCCATTAATGATGTTCAGTATAAGTTCTATACTTTTGGGCACACTCAGGGGCAGATTTATCAAGGGTCGAAGTGAATTCGAGGGAATTTTCAAAGTAAAAAAATTCGAAATTCAAAGTAATTTTTTGGATACTTCAACCATCGAATAGGATAGTACGACTTCGAATTTACTTCGAATATTCGACCATTTGATAATCGAAGTACTGTCTCTTTAAAAAAAACTTCGACTTCAATACTGCGCCAAATTAAACCTGCCGAAGTGCTATGTTAGCTTATGGCAGGGGTCCCCAACCTTTTTAACCCGTGAGCCACATTCAAATGTAAAACAAGTTGGGGAGCAGCACAAGCATGAAAAAGTCCCCTGGGGTGCCAAATAAGTGCTGTGATTGGCTATTTGGTAGCCCCTATGTGGACTGGCAGCCTACAAGAGGCTCTCCCTGGCACTATACTTAGTTTTTATGCAATTAAAATTAGCTTTCAAGCTTAAAATTCAAAAATAAGCACCTGCTTTGAGGACACCAAGAGCAACATCCAAGGGGTTGGAGAGCAACATGTTGCTCACGAGCTACTAGTTGGGGATCACTGGCCTATGGGGACCTTCTACAACATTTTCTAAGTCTTTACACATCGAATAAAAGTCCTTCGATCGTACGCTAAAATCGTTCGAACCGTTTGATTCGAACGATTTAATCATTCAATCATATGATTTTTATTCAACCGCAGGATTGCCAAATTTGCTGAAAAATCTTCGAATTCGATATTCGAATTCAGTGATTCATTATTGCTTAAGCAGTGCTGCAGAATATGTTGGTGCTTTATAAATAAATATACAGGTATGGGATCGGTTAACTGGAAAACCCATTATCCAGAAAGCTCTGAGTTATGGGAAGGCCGTCTCCCATAGACTCCATTTTATCTAAATAATTCAAATTTTTTTCAAATGTTTTCTTTTTTCGCTGTAATAATAAAACAGTGCCTTGTACTTGATACAAACTAATATATAATTAATCCTTGTTGGAAGCAAAACCATCCTATTGGGTTCATTGAATGTTTACATGATTTTCTAGTAAATGTAAGGTATGAAGATCCAAATTATGGAAAGATCTGTTATCTGGAATACCCCAGGTCCTGAGCATTCTGGATAATGGTTCCATACCTGTAATAATAATTCCTGACATATTATAGCTTATCAGTGCCATTCCCTTTCCTTTGCCGTGTTATTTGTAAAAATTGCTCTGTCTGTTTATGCACACGAATATTTTAAAATATAGAGGGGTTGGCTAAAAAAGTAAAAGAAGACAAAGCTCAATAAAGGCAGATGGTAACTGGTATGGGTATGTTTGTTGTTATTATATACATTTTTGTGTATGTATGCACAAAAAGCAATGGAACAGACATATCAGATGGCCTGATATTGCCATTCATTGTCATAGCCATTTCTAAATCCTACTGGTTGAACAATCATAGCTGCCCGTGTAAGTGACCAGAGTGAATGTGGTGACAATGCCTAATAGATTATTATCTCCATATGCTGGAACTGGCATACTTTTAATAAATGAATGCAGGTCTTTGCCAGTCACCTAAGACTGACCATTCTTTATTCCCATTAGCACTCCCATAACCCCTAATCACTCCTAATTAGTTCTCCAGCATAGAAGATGCTTTCTGGTGATGGAAATCTTTTGTAACTACTATCAAGGTAATATACTCAAAATCTGGGGGGTATCATTTTGAGTGTACTATAACAAATGTTAGTTTATTTATACTGATTTATTTGCATAGAAGAATTAACTGTATATAAGCAATACATATAAACATTGTAGAATATAATATAGAACAGAGTTTGGACATGGTTAATTTCTTGATATTTTTCACCATAAACTCCTCAATTTGGGGGTTTTATTACTATTATTAATTCCTACAAGCTTAATGCATATATGTAAATACAGTAGTTTGCTTATTTGAACCACATAAGGCAAATGAGTGTTAAAGTCCCAGATAAACAAACTCATTTTAATAGCTGTTCAGATAAAAAAAAGTAATTTTTAGTATTGCACATTAATAATGCATTCTTTAAAAGGACATCTACAAGGTGATACCAGAAAAATCTGCAACTTTACAGTACAATAAGAGCTGCAAGGCCTGCGTGCCTGCATATGTACCCATAAAGACACATATATAATCATAGGCATTGCTTTATATTATATTTATACGTGTACTTATATAAGTACACGTATCCCAATAATTCAATATATAACATGCTTGTGCTGCAGGTCATTTACAAAGTTAGATGCCTGGGGTCTGGTTGGGTTTCTTAATGCACCCAGCAAACATCTGTCAAAATATAATGTATGTTCCCAAGCATACAAGTTAATGAATCAGCAAATGGGAGCTAGTGTGATAGTTGTACAGGCAGGTTTACAGTTGCATCAGCTGCATCAAATGAAAAACTAGATACAATAAGAGTACAGAGGCCCTGTATATACCAGCAGCTGTAGGATGGTACAAACTACACACTACTTCCACTGTTAAGATGCAGAAAGGCTATTGATTTTTTATTATACATACAAAATGGCTAATTTATCAGGGGTACAGGCACAAATGCTTTGGGCAAAATTGTGTCATTTTGGCCCATACACAAAGCACCTACACCAGTGTCAGTGACAAGCTTAACCTAGTGTTTTTTGAGTGTAAGTCCACTTGCCACTGCTCCTATTGCTTCACACATGGCAGCTCTGATAGGGCACAACAGCTGTGGTCTAAATGTGCTGTATGCCAAGTCTGTTTTACAAGATGGCTTATAAAAACATTAGAGAGAAGTCTAGTGGAGTATGGAAAGGAATTGCAAAAGACAGTAAAACACTAGGGAAATTTTGAGTTGTGCATTTGAAAAGGGAATCAAAGAAGTGTTGTATGGTAGCTTATGAGTAGAGTAAGGATGCTAAAGGTGGTGAGGTGAGTTGTCAGGCTGTTTCTCAGCCTACGGATAAATGGCCTGGCTTGATCATAGCCTTAGGCTGCTGATGTGCTAGTGGGAGAGCTGTATTCACTATTCAGTGGGGTGGTCTGAGAAATAACTAAGACAAAAGACAGGGGAATAAATATTAAAGGTATTATTAATATCCAGGAAAACTATGCCTCCCACACAGATAACCACAACCACATGCTGCTGGTGAAGTTTGTTAAGGCTTTTCCTTTTAAAGGTTATATTTTTGAAACTCATTGTAGGTTACTAAGCCATTTGGAGCTGACTTTACTCTAACTTAAGAAGGCCACAACATGAAATCGCCAAAAGTAAATGTAAGCTGATGACCTGTGCTGCTGTCTAATGCAAAGTTTCAGAATCAAGTCAATTCAAAATATCCTCCTGTTATTTTATAGTGGCATATTAGCACTTTATATAAAGAATAAATGCTTGCCACTCAAATAATACTCACATACCAGGCACAGATAACATATCTTGGAATCAGAAGATTAGATGGTAATTAACACATGCTTACCTCTCTGACAGGGCGAGGGACTAATGATCACTTTATCAGATAATATTTCACATCATTCTTCATTTCTACCAACAAAAATTCCACTATTTGCAGTCTAGTTGCATATCTTAAGGGTGACAAATGGGCAGACATGAAAATAAGTCAATAATTCCAAACTTTAGCCCCATTATTAAACTACTTCTTAAATGGACTACTAATTCTAGTCCATTTAAGGCCTGTGATACCCTTTAGGCATTTTATACAATGTGCAGTGCAAGGCACAAAGTGAAAAAACAGATGTAAACATGTTTTGCCTTTTTATCTGTATTTTTTATATTTGTACTTTTGATCTATTTTTCCCATGATGAAGACCACTTTTGTGGTCGAAACGTGTAGGGCCAATTATTGATTGATGTGAGTTTGATAAAATACATTTTGACTTGTTTCTGATAATAGTGTGCAATCCTCATCCTTGTTTTGTGATGAACTGCCAAGTTTTGGACTTTTTCACCCTTCCCTTCATCCTGAGCACAGGTGTTTGCTTTCCAGAATGGAGTACTTATAGGTGTGGGGGACCTCAGCAGTTAAATTACCCTACTTCTCAGGAAGTGTAAGCAATAACATGATAACATGAAAGCAACTAGGGGTAAACTTACTAAATCCTTCCATGAATGTAACTATACTGTATATTAATGGGAATATTCCCATCTTTGTAACGTAAGGCTTAATGCATCTCTTAATGGAGACTAGTGATGGGCAAATAAATTCTCCTGGCACAAATTAGTGGCGAATTCCCGAGTTTCGCCACTGACTAATAAATTCACAAACATCCCGCAAAAATTCACGAGTTTCAAGAGTTTTCGTGAATTTTTCGGTTTCGCGATTTTGCAGGAAATCCGCAGATTTTTTGGCGAAAAGGTAGAGATTCGCCCATCACTATTGGAGACTACAAACACCAATACCACCACTATGCTGATGACACACAAATCTATCTCTCCTCTCCTTATCTCATCCCTAAGCTAAAGTTGTTGTTCACCTTCCATTTCCAACACTTTTTCCAGTTCAGTTGGTTTCAGATAGTTCATCAGAAAATTTCTATTTTTCAAATTACTTTCTATTTTCTGTGTAGCTGTTTTTCTAATATTAAAGAACAAAATCTAATTTTTCACCTTTCTAAAGCTGCTGAGAGGGGAGGTCAATGACTCTTAAACTGTTCTAAATTGATACATTTAGTTGATAGATTTGTTATCTTTGGCCCTGCTGAGCAGAATGCTAACAGTTGCTAATACAGAGATGTTGCTGAAAAATGTATTAACTAATGTAGCATATTTGTAACAGTTCGGAAAATCTGCAGCTTGATTACTGAGCTGCCAGACTGAAACACCAGAGACAGGAACCTTAAATTTTAAACTCAGATTTTGGAAAACCAGTAAAAAAATAAAAAATGGGAAGCAATTGAAAAAAGTATTTATTTCTGGAGAACAATTTGAACTTAACTGAAAAAATGTTTGGAAGGTGAACAACCCCTTTAACTCATGTCTACTCTTGCGTGTCCACTATTTATACCTGGATGTCCCAACCCTACCTTAAATTAAATCTCTTAAAAACAGAATGGATTATTTTACTATGGGTAATATTATGGGTATGGAATTAAAAATTTGGTATGCAGTGTATATTAAATAGCAGTTATAGAGATATAGTGTAACTGGAATGTCTACTTGCTATGTACCAGTTTTGGACATTTGATTAGAAACAAAGAAGTGCATTATCTATGTTAACCTGGAGAGACAATCTGACAATTGTTGATGAGATACATTTAACTGGATAAAAAAGGTTAAGGGCACACTGGGCGATTTGGGGAGATTTAGTCGCCTGGCGACTAATCGCTGCGACATTGCGGCGACCAATCTCCCCAAACGTTTTCATTTTAGCCAGCGCAGAGTGAGGGAAGGCGTTCGGGGAGATTGGTCGCCGCAAAGTCGCGGCGATTAGTCACCAGGCGACTAAATCTTCCCAAATCGCCCAGTGTGCCCTTACAAAGGGCATTATGTGTAACAGATAAATCTTCTCAGTAGAGCTGACAATTTTAATGTTGAGTGACAGACCCCAGTTGCTTCATCAGGAATCAAATCTGTCTGCTGATTTCATTCAAATGAGCTCTCCAATGTAATGTCCATATCTGGCAAAGATGGTGGCAACACAAGAAGCCATACTTGTACAGTCTGACACAAGCAGTCTTCCCAGAACAAAGAATAATAATTAAAAAAAAAAGCAATATCCAGTCTGGGTTTTACAGCATTAGCTCCCGGAAATATATGGTTATAGTAGAATAATAAATTGATTTTTGAAAACTGGTTTGGCAAGCACTAACGCTGTTGGAATGGTACATATTTCACTGCACAAAGCACAAACATTGAATTGCATGGGCCTCTAGCTCATCCACTATACATTGTAGTAGCAAAGGTAATCTAGGGGGTAAAATGGTGCAAAGCAGATATCCATGTGTTTCTCACCAAGATACATGGGAGAAAGAGATACCAACCAGGATACAACCCAGGCTCTATTTTCAGTAATGCTAAAATGTATAACTATATCAATTCACAAGTGATATACATATTATATATCTCCTAATGGCTAATCAAGGACACACCAAAGACAATGGGCATATACAAAACAGGGTATATTATTGTTAGAGAGTTCAAGGCAGTGCTGCATCTGGGACATGCCTGCTGCACAGCATTAAACAGTTTACTACACAGACACACAAATCTCTATACAAAACACTTCAATACCACATTATCACCATTTTATCATGTTATTAGCTGTATCATGGCTATGCAACATAACATAATATTGGGTAAAGCCATAATCATTCTCACAAAGGTTACAAATAGCATAAGGTATCTTTTTATACCATAATATCACCTTTTTGCAATAGCAAATAATAATGTTTTTTCAAGGCAGACATGTACAGAGGTATTCCCTTATAAAATATTTATACACACCATTAGTCCTTGCAGCCATTTTCAGAAGAAATGTTTGAATAGACATCCTGTCTCATTCTTTTAAAGAATAAAGGTAAAACACTGCACATACATTCTAACAGATTCATCTCCCGTTGAATAAATGAATTTAAGCATCTCAAAGAAAAGACACATTCAAGCAGATAAGCAGGAGCTAAAGGCCCATCCCAAATGGAAGAATCAGAATATTTGTTGCTTAGCTGTATAATATCATTCTCGGTGAATATTGCCTTAAATATACAGCAGTTATTTTTAAATATGCCAATTAAACATATTATCCAATTAAATGAAACTGTTCATTTGCACCTGGTAATGTACCCACACCTTTAGCTATAACAATCCTTGATTATCACAGTATATAGAATAATCTACAACCTTCCATAGAAAGGGCAAAGGGAATTGGATATTGCATTCTTACCATGTTGAGGTCTGGCAGGGATATAAGCTGAGCAATGTGAATCCTGTGTCCATCTTGCTGCTCACTGTATAAGCCACACATCAGCAGCTGGGCTTGTGAAGATGCTGAGGATGGCTAGATAGCAGGCAGCAGGGAGGAAAGCAGCTGCCCCTCCCTCCTCCTTCAGTACTGGCAGACACAGAATGAGCTCATGGAGCCTGGAACTGCAGTCTCCCTCCCTCAATGGTTCCCTTGGAAACTGGGCTGCCATCAACATGTAGGATTGCTCTGTAGGGGATCCACAAGGGAGCCTGCCTTAAAGGAACATAAAAAAGGCATTTAAATCACAGCTATTCCCTTTCTATGCAGAAATAATTGAAAATATATATCTTTATAATTATACCAGTGCCTCCCTAGGTATTTCTGCTTATATATAATAATAATATTTGCGTTCTATTTGTGCATAAGCTGCTTTTCCAGATGAATAGATCAGCGATTTTTCAAGCAGCTGGATTCTGGGACTTGTAGTTTGTAACATCTGGAGGCCTGGTGTCCTGACTACTTGAATCTTGGCCTACGGTTTCCTGAACAGGAAGTGAGCAATTCACCAGACAACTGCTGCCACCTTGCTCCAACAAAGCACAACAATAGCATTTATCTCAGACCTGGTAATGTATCATAAACACATGGAAATGTTACAGTTAGAAATGGAGACAGGTTCATTTATGAAAGGAAAATTGTCAATCAATTTTGCTAATACCTCTTAAATATAATTAATTGTATCTATGCTAGGGCTGCCACCTGGTCAGTATTTTAACAGCCTGGCCATTTAAAATGTTGCTCCGTGCTAAAGTTCGGGATATAAAAAATCTCAAAACATTTGCGTTTTTTTTCTCCATGAAAATTTCAGGTTTATGCCCCAAAATGCCCAACCAGGTAAATTCTAGGTTTGGTAAAAAAACCCCTAAGTGTACCCAGGGGCGCTCCACCAATGAGGCGAGTTGAGACACTCGCCTCAGACGGCAGCGCCCCACCTGGCAAAAATGCAGATCCTGGTAACTAAGAGCTGAATTTCTAGTTTTTCAACTTGGAAATTCGGCTCTAATAGTGCAGAGAACGCAATTGCGTTCTCTGCACTAGGGACGTGGACCGCCCCCGACCCCCTCCAGTGCTGAAAAGGTGACTGCAGTGGGTGGGGTGGGGGGAGGCAAAAGGAAGGCCGCCTCGGGCGGTAAAATGGCCAGGATCGCCCCTGAGTGTACCTTTTTATTTTTGTATTTCTTCAGACTTTTTTCTTTGACTTTTTTCCCACCTCCTTTTACATCTCACCACATACACCCTTCGATTTCCTCACAACAGGAATGGATGGGGCAGGGTGCTAGATGGGACCCTAGAGAGTAGGGAAAGGGCAATTGGCAATTGGAATGTGGCTGAATTTTTGTGCTGATTTTTGCTGATGTTTTTATAAGTCAAAAGTATTAAATTGTGTGATTTTATTAACAGAAATTAACAGAATTTTTTTTCAATTGCTCTTTTTTTGATCATTTTTCTAGATTTTGCTCCCTCTGCTGCCTGCTACATTACTTGTTACATTTCTCAGCAGCAAGAGAGGAATATAACAAGAGATTAAAAGATGAAGCTACATCCTCAGCATTATTATGTCAGTGACATCATATCCTATTTTCAAAAAAAGACATAAAAAAAGACAAAACACTGGCATTTTAATGTGTGATTATGTTTATAAGTTGTAACTTAAATATATTTAAAGTTTACACTTTTTTTAGCCATTTGAAGCTAATGCCACTTTTGAGGATATTTTTTAAGAAACATTTGTTCTGACGAATTTTTGCTGGTGAAAGTATGCCAGTGTTCATTTCCCGAGATGAAGTTTCATATTTTGATAAATGTGCGTAGTCACTACAGAATAACATCTGATGTAGCACAAAGTAACATGCGAAACATGCGAAAATTTCAGACGTAAGTAAATTTGCCCCTATGAGTGGCAGCTTTGGGTACTTTAGAGCCTTGATAGGGGCCTCTGGGGCATGGTCTGGTACTCTCACAGACCCTTCCAACTTTAGGTTGTAGTCTCCTTTTCAGCGATTTTAAACCCCAGGTTCCAGTGAATGCAAACCTTAACACTATAGCTTACAATACTGTGCTTCCTTCTCTGCTGCAACAGTTTTGGAAAGGCCTTCCTCTTCCAGAATTATAACAGCCACATGAAGAATGCAAGCAGAATTAGCTTAATAAGACGGGGATTGGACATTTGATTAGTTTGCACAGAGTTTTGACTTGGAATGAACTGGATTGCTGACTGCAAGCCAAGCCTGATTGGCCAACATCAGTTCTCCTGTGGCTGAATGTATCTCCTCTAAAGCCTAAAGTTGAGTATGTTATACCAGTAAAGGATCAACTTCATATTAATAACCTCGGTTTTGAAATAACAGATTCGACAGGTAGGTGTCCAGATACCTTTTTTTAATATAATGCATTGCATATTTACTGTGTGATGACCTGTGAGTCAAACTGGACTGTACACATAGCTCTTCTAATCTTTTGTATACATTTTGACCTAATTCAACTGTAAAGAAAAGTGTGATTCTTTGTTGTTCTTTCTTAATGATATAGTGGGTGCTGTATTTTATTATCCATGCTGGACTATGAGCACTGTCATTCAGCTGCACAACCACAGTCTGGAATTTAAACTGTGCATGTTTTTGAAATGTAAGGTATACTGTAGGTATATTTAGTTTAATATCATTATCGCTTTAGTACTGAAAGGAATTGTAAAGAACTGTAAAAAATATTGCTGGAAAGGATTTATACACAGATGATTTCCCAGTGTGGACCTTTCATTGTGTGTTCCTTAATGATCTATGACTTAGCTTCTTGTGCAGTAACCAGATTTATGTTGCTTTACATGCAACTAGGTATAAATCTAGTCACTGCAATCATTTGATATTGATCAATCTTTGTAGACCTTTTAATAAATTGAATACAGTCTAAATAAGAGCTATTGCACTGTTGTCTGTATAAGCAAAACAAAATCAGTTAGAAGGAATGTATTTATTGATGTACACTGGAAAGGATACAAATTGGAGGTAAGACTGGCAGTAACACAAATCATGTTAGTCTCACCTTGAAGGTCTCCTAGTTTGCTGTTCTTTGATACAGCCTGTTCAATATTTAATTTCATTTACATTATTTCATAATGCTATTTAATGGCATATTACTATAGGTGCTCTAAACTCTTCTCTTTTAGCCCTTTATTTGTCCACAGCTTTTGGCCATGTCTTTTTTGCAGCTTCAATATGCTTTGCTCAATGTATGAATTTGAAGAACTTAGGGGGCTATTTACTAAACCTCAAAACTCGGATTTTTTATACCTCAATGCTTCAAAAAGCCTGAATCTGAAAATCCACCATCTCAGACCTATCAAGGTCATGTATAAGTCAATAGGAGATGTTCTATCCCATTTGGAAGTTATTGTGATTTGCGCTTGGTTAACCCGTTAATTTGATATTTTCGGGGGGTTCGGCAAAAAACAAAAAAAATCGAGCGATTTGGGAAAAAATGCTGAAAAAATTATATGATTAGGGTTTTCGCTCAATTTTATCAGTTTTTTTCCTGATTTGATTTATTCGAGTTATGTTATTAATGAATAAGGCAAAATCGGGGATGGGAGTTTTTATTAATTGAAACAATGAGATAAATTCAAGTTGCAGGCGGTTGAAGTGGATTACTGACTAGCCCCAACTCTGCAAGTGCCTGCAGGCTCTATGTTGTGTACAGACCCAAAGTGGATATGAATGGACAGAAAATGGTGCTGAGGAACATTCTGCGCTGCTGTGCTTCTTACTCTCAGGATTCCCAGTAGGAGTGCTAATATAGATAACACACTGTTCGGGGAGGGAGAGGTAAAGGGGGCAGATGTAGGGCAGTTGAGGGGGCTTAGTTCTCCTTTAATGTAACAAGGACTAACTAGCGAAGTAACTTAAAAATTAATTACAAATGGGTTCATTTATCAATTTTGTGTATGGACAATAGCTTTGTGTACTTTTTGGACAGCACAGTTTTACACCCAGGAGTATCCAGATATACCTGTCTCATCCACTGACATAGTCTGACCCATTGAATGAATGCTACTTTTGCTACTGTTTAGATTGCACTGCCCAAAATGATTAGGTAGAGGCGAGCTATGAATTCTCCATACACTGCTGTGTCACAAGAAAAGCACGGAATGCTGAGAAAACTGCATTATAACACCAAGCTGGTTTCAGCTCTTTGCTAGGAGAAAACATGAGCTGCTGCTGCAGCAGATTTGGACCACAGAACATTTCCCTCCTAATGCTTTTTTTGAGCCTTGCCATTTTTAATGCAAAATCCAATCCATCTGTGTGGTTATTATTACAGTGAAAAAAACAGCACAACCTGCAGGTCAGTTCTGCAGTTAAAGGTTTAGCTATTTTTTAACTGCTAAATTAAATGGGGTTCCATTCATCATTGGGCTGGACTCATTGCAAAGTCCTGCTGTGTCCTTTCAACTTCACTATTATACATTTGAAGAGCAGTGGTACACCTCTTAAATAGACTTTCTTACATAAGAGAAATCACAGCAAACAAATTACAGTTCCCATGTTTTCTTTAAAACAACCTTTATTAAATATATTTCATGCAACCAAATGGTTTGGTTTGTTTGATCAAATAATATAGTCTGCGAATAGTTAAAATAAATTAAATTTCAGATCCACGTTTAAAGAAAGCGTCACACTGTCACCTAGTGGTTAATGCCCTTGATTTCAGCACTGCCTTAAAGAGACATATAGGTTAAATGAAACCCCTCCCTAATCTTGTAGGCAATAATGTATACTATATGGTGCTGGTTTTACTTTTGGGGGCAAATTAATATTGATTAATTTATTGAAGCTCCCGATAGATGTTCTCTGGTCCCTGTCTGTGCTTCAATTGAGGGGTGGGTGTGCCCTAACAGTCCCTGGGACAGCAAATCACAGCCCTGAATTCACACAAGAAAAGATGGCCTTCAGTTCCCTATCAGGTCAGCCTAGCTGCTGATTGGTTCCTATCTTGCAGTGCAATGTGCTGAATGCCGCCGGCTCCCCTATACAGCCAGAAATTTCAGTGAGAAGGAAGTGGGCGTATGTGTATAATAAATAGAAGAATAAACATAAACCAATGAGGAGAAGATGCATTTCCAATTAGTACATGAACAGTTAAGAAAAGAAGATCCCTATCTAATTTAGCTGTGTTTAATTCCATAGGGAATTGACACACAATGGCTCATGTGTGCATTAACTGATATGAACAGCATCCACCTATTACTACACAAAGGGTAGATTCTGCTATTTTCTGGCCAGAATCGACCCCATGTGTGGATGGAGAGGCAAAAAATGCCACCTAGTTGAGACACCAACCCTGTACATTTATATTTCAGGTGTGTCTTGGCCACATTGGTTACACCCTTTGCCACGTTTCCAGCTCTGCTCAAAGTTGCCTGTTTTCAGAGGTAATTTTTCATCTTCTCATGTCTCCCTGGAGCAGCTTGGGGGGGGGGGGGTCACTGACCCGTGATTGTAACTGGTAGTATGGGCCTATGTTACTAAGATGCTAACCTGAAACAAAAGAGAGAGGAACATATAGCATAGCTAAAAACCCATCCTAATATTGTAGGCAATATTGAATAATATTTGGTCCCTCAGGGCTCTGTATTGGGTCCACTTTTATTTAAGTTGTTCATTAATGACTTAGGGGAGGGTATTGTAAGTAATTTATCAGTATTTGCAGATGACCAGCCCAATTAATTTCATCCAGGATGCAAAATACTTGCAACAGGATCTTGACAAACTGGCAATCTGGGTGGCATATGAGATTCAATGTTGATAAATGTAAAGTCATACACCTGGGATGTAAAAATATCCAAGCCACTACCATTAGTATCCCTAAAGACAAAGATAATTACATAGTTACATAGTTAAATCAAGTTCAACCCCTCCAAATCCAGCATCCATACACACACCCCTCCATACTTTCACATTAATTATATATACTCATATCTATACTAACTATAGAGTTTAGTATCACAATAGCCTTTGATATTATGTCTGTCAAAGAAATTATCCAAGCCATTCTTAAAGGCATTAACAGAATCAGCCATCACAACATCACCCGGCAGTGCATTCCACAACCTCACTGTCCTGACTGTGAAGAACCTCCTACGTTGCTTCAAATGAAAGTTCTTTTCTTCTAGTCTCAAGGGGAGGCCTCTGGTACGGTGATCCACTTTATGGGTAAAAAGGTTCACTGCTATCCTATATAATAAAGTTGAAGTGTCTCTGCGTCCAGTCCCTGTGTCCGTGGGATTGCGCTACTGCGCATGTGCCCCACGGACCTCTAGCACCCGTTAATTTAACGGGCTTAATGTCTAGTTTGTCTATAATGTCCTCTAATGTACTTGTAAAGTGTAATCATGTCCCCTCGCAAGCGCCTTTTTTCCAGAGAAAACAACCCCAACCGTGACAGTCTACCCTCATAATTTAAGTCTTCCATCCCTCTAACCAATTTAGTTGCACGTCTCTGCACTCTCTCCAGCTCATTTCTATCCCTCTTAAGAACTGGAGTCCAAAACTGCTCCGCATAATTGGCATAGCCACCAATGAAAAGCTTACATATACATCGAACAACGATATGGCAGCCTATGACAAAATATGGGTTCCTTGGTTAGCCTGTGAAAATTACTCTTAACTTTATCTGGCCCTACACTCGTAACGAGGGGACATATTCAGGAAAAAGTCAGTATTCAAATATTCTAAAAAGTAAAAACAATAATACCCCACTGCCATATAGCTACCATTATTTTAAACATATGCTAATTGTATGTACTCTTTTTTTCTTCTCATTTTCCTTTTTTTTTCTTTACTCGTTCTTTTTTTTATTTTTTATTTGTTCATTAATAAGTAACCATTGATGAAAGGGTACCGCAATCAGCGGACAACCCATTTCATGTGTAATGAAAGTTAATAAAACATGTCAGTTATAAAAAAAAATATCCGCATCCAGTATGTTTTGAAAAATGACTTCTTCCCAAACTTTAGCAGGGCTGTAAAATGACCTAACACCTTCTCTCTGAAACTCTGTGAACATGTCTGAGATGTTCACCTTTCAGTTAACTTTTAGGATGTTATAGAACGGCTAATTTTAAGCAACTTTTCAATTAGTCTTCATTGTTTATTTTGTTTTTTTTTAATTATTTCCCTTCTTCTTCTGACTCTTTCCAGTTTTCAAATGGAGGTCACTGACCCCATCTAAAAAAACAAATGCTCTGTAAGGCTATGGACGTATTGTTACTGTTAACCTTTATTACTCATCATTCTCTTCAGACCCTCTCCAATCAATATTCGTCTTACTCTATTCAGACCCTCTCCAATCAATATTCATCTTATTCTATTCAGACCCTCTCCTATCAATATTCGTCTTATTCTATTCAGACCCTCTCCTATCAATATTTGTCTTATTTGAATCAGTGCATGGTTGCTAGGGTAATATGGACCATAGAAACTAGATTGTTTAAATAGCAATCTGGAGAGCCATTGAATAAAAAAGCTAAATAACTCCAACACCACAAATAAAACATGAAAACCAATTGCAAATGGTCTCGGACCATCACTCTACATCATACTAAAAGCTCATTTAAAAGCAAGCCCTTTAAAAACTATAGTTACACAGATTATCAGATGCCTGTGACATTATTCTTTTTTTTTTTTTTTTTTACAAAGACTTGGGCTTTGGGAAGAGGTCAGGAAGCTCAATATTTGTCCATTATCTCCAGCACGTTCCATTTTTCAAAACATTCCTATTCCACAACAATGTTGTGCCCTCCCCGCCGCCAGGACCTATTACGTCACGCCGTAAACGCATCTCCTGACGTAATCTCGTAGATGCACATGCCTCTCGCGATACCTCTCTGCTCGACTAATGCGAGCGGAAGTTACTAGTATTTCTCTTTTCCGGCGGCCATAGTAGACCGAGCGGCTGGGTAAGGAATTACCGGGGTTTTGGAAACCTAAAATCCGCTGCCATCTGCCCTCTGGGAGCTTGATGGGTTCTTGTTCAGTGCACCAGCATCCTACATGCAGTCCTGACTAGCCTCACATGCGTTTATGGCTGGGATTTAATGATCTTTAACTGGAGAATTTGAACTGACATCTGAGCCTCCTTCTCCCGTGTGAATATGCCGGGCCTGTCGTGGCACCAGCAATGCTCATTATTTTGTACTCGGTGCTGCAGTAGTTATGTCGCGTCTGGAACACACTTCCCTTTAAGTACATCTCGTGTGGCTTTTACTGTTCTGAAGCTGTATGTGCAATGATAGTCAGGGGACACCTCACAGGTTTCATCTTGTCAGACTTCCGGGCTCTACATTGATATTCTCATTTTTTTCTAAATTAAAATAAAATTATTAGAAATCATGAGTCTTGTTTACAGGGTAGCTTGTTGTCTCTTCGGCTTAGTGCACCAGGAGGGCAGCCAGGGCTTTAGTTATGGTTTGACACCTAAGGCTTTGGAAATGTACTGCTGTGATGTTTCTGTTATCTGCAAAGTAACACATCTATGTATATAAGAAATGCACATAGACACGCATTTGGGCTGGCCTCTGGCAGACTTGATTGGTTAAACAATTGATATTTGACCACAAGTTACTTGGCCATTGAAAGCCTAGATCCAGATCTGTTTGGGAGCTCATAGATTCTATTGGGTTAATCAAAAACTAACTTAGCTGGCCATAGACGCAAAGATCTGATCGTACGAATTGAGGATTCGTACGATCTTTGGACCGTGCGTGGAGAGTCCCGACATTTTTCGTCCGGCGGCGTTTGGCTGCCGATAATATCCCTGCGTGTATTGCCGATCGTACGATTTTCAGTGGGAGACTGTCACCAGCTTTGTCGGACATAGATATCATACGATTGCTGTCAGGGGCAGAACATTGTCTGACTACGTTATTTGATCTGACTGGTAAGACTTTGATCGGAATGGTTAGTGGCAGGTCGGGAGATGGGGAAGTCCGATCGTACGATCGGATCTTTGCATCTATGACCAGCTTTGTCAGTAGATGTTGGGTTAGTAGGGATACACTTGTCTGTATTGGTAGTCTTTATATTGTCTTGTGTGTGCCCAGGTTGGCTAGTAGTAGGTATGTATAGGTAAGTCCGGATTTTAACTTACGATCAGTAGTGGGAGCTGAATATGGCGTATAATCAATGTTTTAGGTCTGGTGGCATTATGGTATACACTAGGGCACTTGGCTATATATATGTGCTGCATAATAGTTATGGGTCACAAAGTTAATGATCTAGAGTACTACAGATATTTAATGCTGCTTTTTTTTTTAATCAGTGATGTGTTAGAAGTAATTTTATGCAACTGCTGGTGACTTGCTAGGATTCCTGATACCACTTCAGCTGCCAGTGATTTTAAATTTGCTGTGCATTTTTATTCTGTTACAATATCAGTATTAATATTCATAAGTTGTAGAAAAAAATCTGTATAGTCCATTAATGACTTACACTTTTTCCCCTCTCTTAGTAACCATGAAGTTCAGCCCGTTTGTCACCTCAGACCGCAGCAAGAACCGCAAGAGGCACTTCAATGCCCCCTCTCATGTCCGCAGAAAGATCATGTCCTCTCCCCTCTCTAAGGAGCTCAGGCAGAAATACAGTGTCCGCTCCATGCCCATCCGCAAAGATGATGAAGTGCAGGTAAGAGCCTGTGGATTTAGTTTAGGGTTGTTTGATTTGTTGTAAGCTTTTTTTTTTGGTGCCTGGGAAGAGATAAATTATACTTCAGCATAAGGGTAAGGGCACATGCTAAGATTCAAGGATATTGTCATCTGGCGACAATCTTCTTCGGGCGACTAATCTCAAAAAACCTTCCAGCTGGCTAGAATTTAAATCGTCGGCGGGATGGCACTCGGAACGCTTCGTTTTTCGAAGTTGCCTCACAAGGAAACTTCGGAAAACGAATCGCTCCTAGTGCCATCCCGCTGCTGATTTAGATTTTAGCCAGCAGGAAGGCTTTTTAGAGAAATCAGTCGCCCCAAGAAGAGGAGATTTGTTGCCAGGGCGACTAAATCTCCCCGAATCTTAGCATGTGCCCTTACCCTAAATGTGTACTGTGCGTAATTAAAGCAATGCAGTGGCTGTCAGTTATGTATGAGCATAGTTTGTACTTTTTTTACTCTGTATTAAAATAATTTTACAATAGTAGAGCATGAACAGCTTTCTGTTCTAAGTAAAGTCTTATTTTTTAACACTTTTATTGACCACCCACATATTCTGCATTGCTGTACAATAAATTGATTTAGACACTGAATAAACAACTTGCCAATAATCTAATGTAGAGGTTGAAAGGGCCCAGCAAAAAAGAGCTTACAATCTAAAGTGTTTGTGCTAGAAGAGGAAATCCCCTTTTCTATCCGTTTCAGCTGTCTTAAATTGTAAACCTCTAACTAATATAAATTGTGCAGAGTGTGAGAAAATTATAGTAAGTAATGTTCTGCTAAAATGCTGAGCAGAGCAACGTCATACTTTTCATACTGATGTCAGGCCAGTTGGAATTGAACAGCAGTTTAAATTGTTAAAACTGCTAATATCTTGACAACTAGAAAAATGTAAATTGCAAATTACAGGTTTACATTTCCTTAGTCCTCATTTGTTTATGTCTTGCATTGTTTGGGCATTGTATAGTAGACCCTTTTGTCTAAATTCTTGATTTGTAGACAACGGTCTTCAGTTCTTAGTCGTTCCACCTCCCTTCTGAGACTTTCCCTTTATACCGGTGTATGGAGGGCTGTTAACTGGGAGGTAGATTAATTCTTCTGGACTGGAGCGGTGTTTTGTCCAGTGACTCTGCACCTCATGAGCAGAAGAAATAAGTAGGATTTTGTTACCTTTCTTTGTTTTAATGCATCAAAACTCTGAATACATAATAACCTATCCATGCTTCTAGGTGGTTCGTGGACATTATAAAGGCCAGCAGATTGGCAAAGTAGTACAAGTGTACAGAAAGAAATACGTCATCTACATTGAGCGCGTGCAGCGTGAGAAGGCTAATGGCACTACTGTTCATGTCGGAATCCACCCCAGCAAGGTATGTGCTCTTATAGTGCGACATTAAGATGTCAACACTTTATTGAACACAGGCTTCAAAGGGGAAAACTAGTGGATGAGTGGTTCACCATTACTGATTATTATGTTCTAGATGGAATTATTCTTTTCAGCTAGTGTTAATTTTTTTTTATATATTGGCCTCTCTCAGCATGACTTAAGTGTCACTAACCCTTGGAAAACTAACACAGCTTAAATTTTGAGGTCTGAACAGCAGAAGAAATTCATGAATTAAGATACATTGTTAATTTTATTTTGTCAAATCCATGCTGAGTTTAGGGTATGGCATTTTAAACAAAGGAAAATTGCCTTCTACTTCTTGAAGTTGGTGCAAAAACTGCATGTTCTTGTATATTAATTCACCTTACAAATGTGGGCAGTGTGCATGTTCTCTATTTAGCTGGTATTGTCTGTCTTAATGAAACTATACTTCGAGGGTACAGTGTTGCACTCTTTTATGGCTTAGGTGCATTAGTCTTAACATAAGGATCAGTTTGTGTATCCAGGTGCATAATATACCTGCCAAGTAGTGCTAGACATAGCTCTTCCTTTAGTTGTTGTGATAATGTTGAACTAAAGAGAGAATTTTGCTGGTAGAAAGTTGTTGTAATGGATAAACACTTCTATTCTCTTTTTAGATGGCATAAGACTTGTGTGTTAACGGAATCCTTGGCTACTATTAGTGAATTTAGTCGCTATATATTTTCCCCCATCTTATCTTATCCAGCGTTGTAAATCTCATACACATGCAGTAGAGTACAAATACATTTTATTCTACTTGCACAAGCTGGATATTTGGTAAGATGTCTGTTCATTGCTTAGCTTTTCTTCCCTGGGTCAATACATTTTTCCTAAATAGATCACTGGCCAGGACAAAAAACGGAGATTTAATTCACTTAATTATAAAACAAGGGAGTTTTTTTTTTCTGAACTCCTAATACATCCCCTCCCTGGATGCACATGCTAGCGCTGCGAATATTTGTTTGAGTTCTGTATAAACAATCAACTTCTATAAGCTGCAGTGTTAGGCTTTGCATTAAGGAGCAGATCATCATAAAGAGGCTATTTTGTTTTACTACTTAATACACCGCAAACGGTGACCTGCAGAACGGAAGGGAGAGTAGGATGTTTGAAGCCACTTTTACTTTCTATTACTTTAGTGTTAGAAATAATTATTTCTTTAAAACAATAGGCAAAGTATATGTTCAGCACCATCACTAATTATTGACTTCATCTTAAGGGGACGTACTGCCTCTGACTCCTGTTTTGTGTTGTAAAACAGTTGTTTTAAATGATCCTTAATATGTTTCGTAATATGGAGCTAATGTCTTCTATAAGTTTCCCTCTTGGGTAGACGTTGTGTGTTCCAGTGTTGCGTAGAGGGACTGCTTGCCTATTTGCTTTGAGATCAAGAGCCGTGTCACACCAGATGGTTCATGTGTCAACTACCTATGACGGGGGGAAATGTCAATCTGCTTCTTTCTGCCCCAACATCACCCCATCACTGGCACTAATTCTTCCATTTTATATTAATTGGCTCTGGCAGATTGTATTTTGTAAAAACAAAACAAAAAAAAGCTCTGCCCTTTCAATATACCTACCAACTCCTCCAAAACAGGCTGCCATTTTCACATTTGTCTGCTCTCTCGACCCACAAATCACTGATCAGATACTGATTTTGGTTCTGACCTTAGTGCTAACAGGCTACATACCCAGCAGCAATATATGAGATGCTCCTGGGATTCTTCATGCAGTTTCCAGTCAAGTACCACTAGAGGGCAAGTCAGAAGAAAAAAGTCAGGCTGACTAGTCAGGAGTAGAGATGGTTGTAATAAGAGAGAAAAGATGGGAAAAAGAGAGCATTAGAAATATTTATCTAATGACTGCATAAAGTGACTTGACACTGATGCGGAACTAGTAGCTGCAACGGTGTCTGGAACTAAGAACAGAAATGTTGATGTTCATATGGTCTTATGCCGTTGTGTTTTGCTTGCTGTAGAACTTTTCCTTACAATTCTGGCTACTTAACTGGGTGTGCCCAATGTTGTTTGAACACAAACTACATACTCTGTCTAGGGTAAATTAAAGGCCAAAAGCTTTCCTTTATATATTTTATCTCTTAAAGGAATTGTTAGTATAAAAATAAAAACTGGGTAAATAGATATATGCTGTGCAAAATTAAAAATGATTTCGAAGTTTTCATAGTTGGCAAAAATGTATAAAGTATGGTGTGACTGGATGTCTTGCAAAAAAGAAAAACTTACACTCGCACACCCTGGCCGTCCAGAATCAAACGAATCCCAGGTGCTCGATGATAGAGGACTTGGACAACCTCAAAAACAGCGTAGACACAGAACACACCGGCACAACATGGGTATTACTAGCAGGTTTAACCTTGCTCGTTTATTGCATCCACAATTTAGTCGCCCAGCAATAAATCACCTCCTCTTTGGGGCGACTTATCTCCTTGAGCTGCCTCCTGCCAGCTAGAATCTAAATCGCCGGTGGGATGGCACTTGGATCGCTTTGTTTTCCGAAGTCGCCCGAAGTTTCCTTGTGAGGTGACTTTGGAAAACTAAGTGCATAGATTGCCATCCTGCCGGCGATTCGCATTCTAGCTGGCGGGAGGCAGTTTGGGGAGATAAGTTGCCCCGAAGAAGAAAGAAGAGGAGACTTGTCGTTGGGCGACTAATCTCTCCAAATCTGAGCGTGTGTCTCTGCCCTTAGTCGCTGACTAACCCAGAGAGCTGAAAATCAGGAAGTAGTGTTCTGGCTATTATGTTAAGACATCCAGTCATTCCAGTCTTTATACATTACATTTTTGGCTATTTTATTTTACATTTTATTTTATTTTGGACAACCTATCTATTTACCCAGTTTTTATTTTTACACAACTGTTCCTTCAAGAACATGGACTACATGATTAATCGTGGTAGCTCTGGATACACAGCTCTGTTGCAGTTTCTATTACCTTTAAAGGAGAACTAAACCCTAAAGTTAAAACCCTACCCCCTTACCCTAGACCCTCCTCACCCCAGGCTAAGTGTTACCCCAGGCAAATGCCCCTAATGGTTTACTTGCCTCTCTGTGCAGATTCAGGCATCGGAGTTCACGGATGCCATTTTCGGCTGCTTTGGTTATCTTAGGAATGAGACTGGCGCTTTGGCAATTTTCGTGAGTTTCATGCGCATTTGTCACGATACAGAAAATTGCACATGTGCCGATACGCCGGTCTCATTCAGAAGAGGAGAAGATGGTGCCCGTGAACTTTGATGTCTGAATCTGCACTGAGGGGGTAAGTAAAACGTTGGATTCATTTGCCTGGGGTAATACTTAGGATGGGGATGGGGGGGTAGGGTTTTTTTAATGTTAGTGTTGAATTCTTCTTTAAGGCCAGTTTGACTTGTGGGCTTAATTTCCAATTCTGTCATGTAAATTGACGGGATACATTTTTTAATTTGGAATGACCCCCACTCTGGTTGCCTTTTGATGTAAGAGAGGTTTATTGTTTATAAGCACATACCACATTTAACTTTAACAATACTGAAAAATCTACTCACCAGTGGTCTGGTTGCCTTACACATGTATATGTCATATATAATAAATCTGTGGATCCAATGCAACCTTCATATGTTCAACATTTGGGTGTAACACTAATGGGGATAAAATGTGCCTGTATGACTGCTATACTACTTTTTGTGTACCCCCTGTTTCTGCCTGAAACATTACCTCTGTTGTGTTCTTTCCCAAAGGTGGTGATCACAAGACTAAAGCTCGACAAAGATCGCAAGAAGATCTTGGAACGCAAGGCCAAGTCTCGCCAAGTTGGCAAAGAGAAGGGCAAATACAAGGAAGAAACCATAGAAAAGATGCAAGAGTAATATGTCAATAAATATACTGTGTGGTTTCTACAACACGTTGTGACTGTTTATTAATGGAATGTATGTTTCACCAAGGTTTATGTCGTCTATTAATTTGAGGGTACCCTGCCAAAGGTAAACGGTACACATTTACAAACTTAAAGGGAAACTATACCCCTAAAATTAATACTTGAGCGTATTAAAGGAATATAGATATCGATAAAGCCGATTTACCCTGAGCCACATTTTGATATCCTCTGTGCTGCCTCAGAGATCACGTGACCAGAAATACTGCAACAGGAAGTGTGACAGAAAATGACAGAACTTTGTCTGTTAATTGGCTCATGTGACCTAATGTGTTGTTGTGTGAATTGCAGAATCCCAGGGGTCGGCCTTAGCTTTTAAAATGGCAGTTTTCTATTTATGATTACCCAACAGCACATACTACTAAAAAGTATATTATGAAAATGATTTATTTACATATGAGCTCTTTTGTGCAATATATTTTAGAGGCCTACATTGTTCAGGGTATAGTTTCCTTTAAAGGAACAGTTCAGTGTTGAAAAAAACTGGTTAAATAGGCTGTGCAAAATAAATGTTTCAAATGTAGTTAGCCAAAAATGTATGAAGGCTGGAATGACTGGATGTGTAACATAATAGCCAGAACACTACTTCCTGCATTTCAGCTCAATAACTCTTGAGCTAGTCAGCAACTTGAAGGGGGGCCACATGGTACATATGTGTTCAGTGAGTTTGTAATTGATATTCAGCTCAGGTTCAAAATCAACAGATATGATCCATGTCCTCCCCCCCCCCTCAAGTCTGTGGTTACTGCCTGGTAACCAGTCAGTTTAAACCAAGAGAGCTGAAAATCAGGAAGTAGTGTTCTGGCTATTATGTTATGTGACGTCCAGTCACTCCAGCCTTTATACATTTCATTTTTGCCTAACTAACTATATTAGAAACATTTTTATTTTGCACAGCCTGTATACCCAGTTTTTATTTTTACACTGAACTCCTTTAAGCTTTCAAAGGGATTTTCCACCAATTTATTGCATGGAGCTGGTAGATCTAAGAACAGCACTCAATAGTAAAAATCCAAATCCCACTCAGACATCATCAGTTACATTGAGTAGGAGAAACAACAGCCTGCCAGAAAGCGGCTCCCGAAAGTGCTGGCTTATTCTGAAAGCACATGACCAGGCAAAATGACCTGAGATGGCTGCCTGCACACAAATATTACAACTGAAAAATACACCTGTTGGTTCAGGAATGACATTTTATGTTGTGTAAACAGTGTAATTTAGAAATAAAAACTACACCATAAAAGTCATGACAGAATCCCTTTAAGCAGATATAAAGGTTTGGGCAGTGTGTCACATGGACAATTTCTGTACCTAAATAGATGTTTCCATGGATATTACTTAGCACTGCATTGTCTGAAGTTGTTGCCTTGAAATAGGCAGCAACATTACCTTACACCACTTGCTTTCCTTGAGTGGGTAAAGATCTCTGTTCTAGATTTCCACTGCTGTAAAACAGGCCCGGACTGGCAATCTGTGGGTTCTGGCAAATGCCAAAGGGGCTGCTATAAGGTCCCATAGAAAGTCACTATTTAGTGGGCTGGTGGAGGCTGTTTGGGCATCTGTGTACCTGAAATGCCAGGGCCTATTTTAATTCTCAGTCCGGACCTGCTGTAAACTTAAGTGTGACAATATTTGTGACTTAGGATTTCTTTCCAAATTGAGATATGAATGTACAGTCATCATGCTTCATGCATAAAGCTGGCCATAGACGCAGACCATCTTTCATGCGATTTTCGGACCATGTATGGATTGTCTCGACATTTTTGTACCATGTCGATCAGTAGTTGTTCAGTTGATCAGACAGTTTAAAAGATCTATATTGGCTAACGATTAGTTCTCTGCCTTTATTGCCTATCTGACGACATCAGACTCACTACTACTTATTGGACATAACTTTCGTACGATTACTGTCTGTCATTTCATGGCCCGAGCATTGTTTTTACTACTTTATTTTAATCTGAATGGTTAGTTACAGGTCAGAAGATGTTTGCTTGTCCAACAGTCTGCACGTCTATGGCCAGCTTAACCCACTATCAGTATAAATCCCTTGTGAAATAGCCTTGGGTGGCATATCAGCATTTGTTTAAGGGTCAGGCCACACTGGGCGTTTTGGGGAGATTGTCGCCTGGCGACTAATCGCCCTGTTTTTGCCGCGACCAATCTCCCCAAACGCCTTCCCTCACTATGCGCCGGCTAACATCAAAAAAACGCCGGCGCTAATCACATGCGGCGATTCGTTTTCCGAAGTCGCTTGAAGTTTCCCCGTGAGGCAACTTCGTGCGACTTCGGAAAACGAACTGTGATTAGCGCCAGCGTTTTTTCATTTTAGCCGGCGCAGAGTGAGGGAAGGCATTTGGGGAGATTGGTCGCAAGGCGACCAAATCTCCCCAAAACGCCTAGTGTGGACTTGCCCTGAAAGTGGTTGTTCACCTTTGAGATAACTTTTAGTATGATGTAGAGAGTGATATTTGCAGACAATTTGCAATTTGTTTTAATTTTTTATTATTGACCGTTTTTGAATTATTTAGCTTTTTATTCATCAGCTCTTCAATTTGCATCTTAAGCAATCTGGTAACTAGGGTCCAAATGACCCTAGCAACCAAGCATTGATTTGAAAAAGAGACTGGAATATGAATAGGAGAGGGCCTGAATAGAAGGATTAGTAATACAAAGTAACAATACATTTGTAGCCTTACAAAGCATTTGTTATTTAGAAGGGAGTCGGCGACGTCCATTTGAAAGCTGCAAATAACTATAAAAAAAATGAAGACCAATTGAAAAGTTGCTTAGAATTGGCCAGTCTATAACATACTTAAGGTTACCTTAGAGATGAACCACCCCTTTAACCAGGTTTTTTTTTTTTTTTTGGAGGTGGAGGTAAGTTTCAACCCATTTTACTACGACTGTTTAAAGGAGCTGTATCACCAAGATTTTTTTTAAAATAAATTAGAATACAATGTAATGTTGCCCTGCGCTGGCAAAACTGTTCTGTTTGCTTCAGAAACACTACTACGGTTTATATAAACAAGCTGCTGTGTAGCACAGGGTTATAACAGAAAAGTTCTGTATAATACTATTAAATTCCACAGAACTTATCTGCTTTGTAAACATGTGCCTTTTCTCCTTTTTATGCTTTGAATGGCTGTCCATTAAGTAAACTATAATAGTGTTTCTGAAGCAAACATGCCAGTTCTACCAGTGCAGAAACAGTATATTATATTCTTATTACTTTTAAACGTGTATTTGTTGGTGTTACTGTTGCTTTAAATTCTCTGAAATAGCATGAACTGAAGATTGTAGACAACATACACAGCCTATCACGGAAGCCATTTAATGGTACGGTATTCTCTGCTATTCTGTTCTGAGCTAACAGACAAATTCCTGACTGGGTGATTTCCAATTAGCACCCAGACATTAATGGTCCGTTCTAAGAACATCTTGTGGCCAAAATTCCTGGCTCTGTTGTTTCTGCAATGTGTCACAAGCAAACTTCCCTTAGTGATAGCTTGACATTGGTGTCTGGTCACTAGAACTGTGTTCCAGAATGTGTGAGGACTCCCAATTTACCATTTTCAAGGGACAAGAAAAAAATAATGTAAAATCATTTAAATGTGTTAATGAAACTTGTCCTTTAAGCAATCAAAGAATAAACACATTACACTTTATGATAGGAAACAATCAGCAGCTAGGCTGACCTGACAGGGAACTGAAACCTGTCTTTGCTTGTGTGACTGCATGGCTGTGATTGGCTATTCCTCTCCTGTGCTTTTGGCCGAGAACCGTTAGGACACACCCACACCTCATTTGAGACTAGGATCGTAGCAGAAGTAGAAGTGAAATTAGCTCCATATATTAATCATTATTGTCTACAAGATAAGGAAGGTTTTAGTTATGCTATGTCTCCTTTAAAATGCATTATAAATTAGGGGGACCACAAATGATGTAACATGCAGGAAATCTTAAAATCAGGGGATCTTAAATTGAGGTTTCACGGTATTTGTTTTGACAGTCAGAACCCTGAGCCATAACTACTGCTTTTGTGTTGTCATTAGAAGTCAAACTAATATAAATGTTGGAAACAGACAAAATACCCTGCCTGCATTTCTCTTAATAAAGGACTGCCTTTCATTACCCACCTCTCCCTCCCTGCACTGTTTATTAGTAGAGATGGGCGAATTTTTTCACCTTGTTTCGCCAAAAAAATGACGGCCATAGACTTGTATGGCATTGTGCGTCAAAATAAAAAGACACACGTCAAAAAAAAAATTTCTGACGCCCATAGACTTTAATGGGCTTCGGCTACTTTTCGCCGGTGGCGAATTTTTGACGAAACGGGTCAAATTCGCCCATCCCTATTTATTAGTCAGAAAGGTGCCCCTGAAAAAAAAACATCCGCCAGTTGACATTCTTTCGGGTCTCTTCGCTGACACTAAGCCTGTGGGAGCATCCACAGTTATCCCACTGCTACTATAGGCACTATCTCACCTACTATACCTGCATTCTCAGCCACAGTCCGTTCCCAGAGACTATTATCCCCACTGCTACTATAGGCACCGTCTCTCCCTACTATACCTGCTATCCCACAGTCACACTCCCTTCCCAGAGACTATTATCCCACTGCTACTATAGGCACCATCTCCCCCTAGAGAGCAATTCACTAGGCATCAGGAGGAGTGTTTAAAAATGTATAAATTTTAATGGTCCGTATTAAAAGGTTTTTTTCCAGCATGTCAGCATACAAATTATTGGATTATACACTTTACGCGTTTCGTGGCGTCTTGCCACTTCTTCAGAGGCGATCCCACTACACACCTTCGATTAAATACCTATCTGTCCCACCCATAAAAAACATTAACCATTGCACAACACCATTGATTAGATCCCTTGTTACATTCCGAAAGGCATGTACTTGATAGAAAACAAACTGTCCTAGTTACAAGTTGACAGAATAAATTAAGTTCATAGATCATTCAGAAAATACATAGTTCCATAAATGATCATCATAGACAGAAAGATTCAAAAGAATCATAAATATATCAATTCATAAATTAACAAAATAGTTCCCACTGCCACAAGCACTTTTCTAACCAGCTATACTTGTTTTCAATTACTGTAGATCTGGTTACACAGCTACAACTGGAATTCTGATGTGTGGGATAGTACTTACAGGTTCCTGTTAAAACTGGACAATCAGAAGCTTAACCCCAGGCAGATGGCAGTTCTAGCTATGGATCAGTGATGTTCATCCTACAATTTCCAATAATTATGTAAAACTACATCTCCCATCACCCAGAGCTACCCATCAATTGCTTATCAGTTCTACAGCCCGTAGAGTCAGAAACTTCTGCGAGTCACGTGATGAGCTGCAGGCTTCATTACGTCACGGAACTGGGCGAGGTTTGGCTTCCCGTCACCTGATGGCTGAACGGTCACATGACTTGCGGGCAGAAGTTTAGTTGGGACGGAGTTTCGGGGACACTAGTAGGAGTGCTGCTTGTGTGAGCAATCATGGCGTACTCCGGTCTGACTGTGCCCATCATCGTCATGACCGTATTTTGGGGCTTTATCGGCGCTGTGCTGCCGTGGTTTATCCCGAAGGGACCCAACAGGGGGTGAGTGTTGCTTAATACTTATGTCGTAACTAAAGACTACAGATAATAACTTTAGCACTCGTCTGCTTCTCAATGTGGCATTATTCCATGTGTCGCTCTCATATATCGTAGAGTTTTAGTCATTACAAATGACATTTGTTTTAAGCAGGGCTAGTGGGCCTCAGCCTGTGCGTTACTAACAAAACTGATTTGCTGAAGATCCTCTACTTCCTTAAATGCCGTAATACTACAGTTTTACAGCAGTGCAGTCGCGTAAATCCACTGTATAAAACTGCTAAATAATAGGGGGGAAAGAAAAAAAATGTACTCTGTATGCAATGCTGCTTTTGCTCCATTAAATCTCATTCTTTATTCTAGTTTATTAGCCTGACTAATTCACTACAAATTTGCTCCATTGTATGTCCAAAATGACCTGCTTCCATGATGACGCAAATGTGTGTTTTAATATCTACACCTAAGTAACAATATTATATCTTTCTTTTAACTGCAATCAAGTCCCTCTGACTTGCATTATTCTTCAGTCTTTTTTCCAAAGCAGTCATTTTCCCTGGAATCTGGAGTTTATAAATCTAAATACAAAAGGAGTTGTATCAGTAGTGCAATTGTGTTTTGAGGGTCATTTAAATAAAGGGCATACTCTATTGTGTCTCTAATGGAAGCCATCACAGCATCTCAGCCAGATAGGAAGATAGATCATATGGTGTCTCTTTTGTGCCATACAACTCCTTCTGTTATGTTTCTGGATAAGCTTAACAGTTAAAAATAAAAGATGTTAAAGTTGGACACACACTCTACAATTACGATCTTTTTCGCCGGTCATAGGAAAGATCTGTCGTCCACTCTACTAAAGATAGCCATACACTGAGAGATCCGCTCGATTGGTGATGTCGTCAAATGAGCGGATCTCTCCCCAATATGCCCACCTTGAGGGGGGCAGTATCGGGCTGATCATAACGAAGGGTAAACGAGTGGTCGGATTGCGGGACTGCATCTGTTCGTTGATGTCAGCGTGTTCGTCAACGAACAGATCTGGCCGCGATCCGACGTATCAGATATGTGTGGGTAAAAACAAAAAGAATATTCTACTACTTAGCAGCACAGTTGTTCTATGTTCAATAGTGGTTCTCCCTTGATCCCACCAAACCTAACATCCCACTACAGACAACCTTGGCCAGCTCAATGGAGTCACTGAAATACATACCGTTCCGTAAGACAACCGATATTCTAACGGATCATCCTGTTATTGTCACACCCTACAAAGCATGGCAGAAGATACTGCAATTGTACAAATTGTAACCACCAGTTTTTTCCCTATGGGGAAATTCCTATCTACCCCATTTCCAACAAATTGTACAATATCGTATGTGGCCCCATTGGGACATACACACACTAGGAAAGGTAAATGCCAGGGCACTGCTGCCCAGAGACCAAATCAAGCATACTAGAACTGGAGAAATCCTTCCTGGTTCTCATATCTACAACTTCAGCAGACCTTTCAGCAGCATTTCCAAAGGAATATAGTGCCCTTTACACTCACTAACATTAAAACCCCTCTTCTAAAAAACTGGTCACCACACTGTATTCTATGCTTCTTTCCACACTCCAGTCCCCCTTTTCCACAGCTCAGACAATTTGGCAACGTAACCTGCCGGAGCTGGATGACGAGGACTGGGAGGAAGCAACGAGTAGAGCTTATGATTACTTGATCTCTACAAGAGACAAACTAATCCAATTCAAAATCATCCATAGGCTCTACCTGACCCCCCTACGACTATATTGTATGGGAATCCGGGACTCTTCCCGCTGCCCTAAATGCGGTGCCTCTAAGGCTGACTACTTCCATCTAATATGGTTGTGCCCACAAATCTACCACTTTTGGGAATGAGTCCTAAATTTTATCCAGAATACAACGTCCCTACCGAAAATTATCTCTATTAACTTAGATGTATCGGAGATATATTGGAAATAAGAATGCAATAAGTTGTTGAACCAATGTTGTATTGTTTAATGTTGTTTTTATGTTATAAATGTTCTAAATAAAAACAGGCAAGACGAGTAAATGGCATTATAGTGACTGCTGGCTATAGAAGTCCAATGTTTCTAAAAGTTCTCTCTTCTCTTTCAGGGTCATCAATACCATGTTGGTTACGTGCTCAGTGTGCTGCTATCTGTTGTGAGTATAAACAAGCTTTTTGTCAGTCAGCCTACTCTGACTCCCCACCCCCGTCTTGTTGAAACAATAGAATTCTACCTGTATCTGACGATTCAGCACTAACTGGCCTATGTTCAGGGTGCCTTCAAAGACACCCGTTCAAAATTTTCTGGCCAGCCCGAACGATGAGCCAACCGATATCCAAGTCTTCTGCTGATATCCGTCCACTCCTTTCCCACCATATATGCACTGAATATCGTACGAAAATTAGTTTTGTGTGATATTGGTGCGTCTTTGGCCACCTTTAGTAAGATGCTGTTTGTCTGGCCATATTAACATAAGACTTTCAGGCAGACTTGCTGTCTTGAATGTGACCTGGAACATCGACCTGCGCCTTAAACTGAAAGAAAATAGAGCCACATTTACTGCAGTGTACACAAAGAAAAAAAAATCCTTTGTACTATATTAAAAAAATCTGTGTTTGAATAATGGAAAAAATTTTAAAAATTCAAATAATAGAATATATTTATCATAACCTTTTATATCCATATTGAAAAAAAGGCTATTTATAGATGAATACTGCTCTTTCAAAGGCAAATATTAATTCCAGAGGACTGTACTTTCCTGAAAGGGGGATCTAAACCCGAAAAATGAATTAAAGTAATCTGATTCAAAGTGGTCCTCTGAGAACCTTTTTTTTATATATATTTTTAGTGATTTCTGAAATATTAGCAGTTTTTACTGCTAAACGGGGTTTCAGCTCAGCGCCCAGAAGCACTTTTTTGAAGGCGACCCTAACTGCCTATGCATTCCCTGAGCTCAGTTCAGGTTGCTGATGCAGCTAAGACCAAAGCTTGGCATTAGCAGTCTAAAACTGCAAATTCCTCAGTAAGTTTACAATGAATTTTTTTTTTTATCAGTTAGCTGCAGGTTGAACAATGAAAACAAAATTCTAATTGGTTGCCATAGGTTAATGCCTAGGCGCACATTTGCCCAGTGTTTATTGCCCAGTATCTGTTCCTGTCTGCACTGCAGGCTCTGACTATAAAACAGTGTAGCAGAAGTCGGCTCTCTTCCTTCCAGGCAAGACTTAGTTTCTTGCTTTGCATGCTTCTTCACTATGTCTGTCATTTGGTTTCTGCAACATTGTTTCCATAGTCAGAACCCAAGGGTTTACTGAATACAGGAAGGGCATAGACAGAGTTGCTGACACTGACCTTTGAAAAGAGCTGTTGGCTGAAAGCCTGGTATCATCAGTCTAACACAAATGTCTTAATATCTCAGAAACCACTACAAACAAGTTTACATTCGTTTTTGAAGGGCTTAGAAATTCTTTAAAGGACACAGCCTAATTTACTTGGGAGTGGGTCCAAAATTTTAGACAACCTAGTGATTGAAATTGCTAACTTTTAAATATCTGGACAGATATATAAGAAAGAAGCACCATATTTCACCTCTTCCTCCAAGGTGTTGTAAAATTAGAAAACATTACTGTTTAGCACATGTACGTGTGGAGAAACTCACCTGAAACAGGTAAGATGGTGGAACGGCACTACTTTAGCCATTTCCGTGGTCAGAGCATTTTATTCCGAAAAAAAGCCCTGGGTGGGGGTTAAAAACTTAGTAACTGAATTCACCTCAGAGAATTGAGGTTTTGGAGCCCTTTAATGAAGGGGCTCCTGACGTAGTGTAGAAAGCAAAGGAATCTAAAACCAAGAACATCTGATTATCTACTACATGTTGTAAAAAATGGCATTGACTCGACAAACTCATTTTTGCTATATAAGGCATAGAACCAAAGCGTGTAGGTGAGGTCAACAAAGTAGTATTTCAATGCTGTGCACTATTTCCATTTGGCTTAACCTAACTGCAATGTTCAGGAAATGCCTGGCCCTTTCCAGCTGTCTCTCACAAGGCCCTCTGTTTATGAGTAAACACTGTTGTCCTTTATTCAACACAGGCTATTTAATGTGTATTTTGTGTACACATACTTACTTGTGTTGTACATAGAACAGCGCCTCAGCTCTCAGTGATGAAACCAGAAAGCCTGGCAAGCAGATTTGTATACATAATACAGCCTTTTTATTTAGAAAATACAGTTATACCATGAGCTTTGGAGACTTTGTGATAATAATACTTTCTTACTTCTGGTACTATAGTGCAGCCCTAACAAGTGCCCTCACCTCTCTTGTGTTCTTTACACGCTGCTGTGTTTTGTAACTTCTGCAACAATAAGTTAACCACGGGGGGGAACCTGCTTGGCATGAGTGACTTTCCAACAAGATTATAGGGAGATGCCATTGTCTAAAAATGCATGTGCACTTCAAGCGATAATCGTTGGTACAGGGCAAGCTAAAGCCAATGATGAGGGATTGTTCGCAATGACCTTTTAAAGGTAAACTGCAGTTATACAATATTTTATGCCTAGTTGAAGGAAAACTATACCCCCTGAACAATGTAGGTCTCTATAAAAATATATTGCATAAAACAGTTCATATGTAAAACCCTGCGTCATGTAAATGAACCATTTTCATAATAATATACTTTTTTTTAGTAGCATGTGCCATTGGGTAATCACAAATAGCCATTTTAAAAAAATAAGGGCCATCCCCTGGGATTGTGCAATTCACGGTGCACACAAACATAAATGTTAGGTCACATGAGCCAATTAACAGACAGGGTTCTGTCTTTTGCTTCTACACTTCTTCCTGTTACAGTTAGAGTTGTAGTATTTCTGGTCAGGTTATCTCTGACGCAGCACACAGACCATCACGAAATGGTGGATCAAGGCAACAGATGTAATAGAGCAATATTTACTTAAATATATGTACCAGTTTGATAAGATTCTTTAATATTATATAAACTGTATATGATATAATCTGTTGCTTAAATATTCATTATGGGGGTAAAGTTTTCCTTTAGTATATTTTAATACCTAGGGTCCAGGCAATATGTTTCCCTGTAGGCTTTCATGGGACTTGGCTTGCTTGGGTTTTTGTATACTTGAAATACCTAGACCTATTTTGCCCAATTACACAAATAAACTGTTTTGTTTTATCGGTGGCGATTTCAATTAACTTAGTTACAAAGGTATTTTCAGACTTTTTCATGCCTGTGCTAGAGATGCTTTTTGTGCATGGGGACCAAAAACGTCCCGCACATCACTACTGTGGAATATTAGCAACTATTGTATCAATTCTAACAGCTGGCTGTAATAAACCCAAAGATTCTGCTAAGCAGGGACAAAGATAAGAAATGTAGCAACTAAATGTATCCATATAGAACAGTTTACAGGGACGGCGACCCCCCCCTTCCAGGGCTGCATCAGAAGGTGAAAAAATTACACTTGACACTTAGAAAAACAATCACAAATAGAAAATAGATCACCAGAAATAATGACTTTTTCCAATGACTTTCTATCCGAAAACTAGATGTTTGAAGGTGAACCACCCCTTTAAAGTCACATTGGAATATTGCCATAATGCCTTTGTAATTTAAAATCCTGTTTTGCAATGCTTATTCTATTTCTGCTTATGACAGAATTCTCTCCTTTTCTCGACACAAAATGCCCCGGTGCTGTTTGCTGCCTCTCTTACCTTATCATAACAGGCTAATGCCAGAGAAACAAAGGCCTGAGTTTTCCCGTACCTTGAGAATGGGGTTTTTTCTTTTATGCACAGACTTGCCTGGGAAGCCTTCCCACTGGGCTGCATTATGCATCCAGCTACCCCCCCCCCCCTTTTATTAAAGGCTTGTTACTCCTCGTTCTTGATGACCCCTGTGTTTTTCCATTCATTTTGTTTTAATTATTATTTCGATGTAATCCCTTACCCCAGAGCTGCTGCTGCTGCTGCTTATTATTATTCTTCCACACATTCTTTTGTAAATGGAGACGCTTCCTCAATTCAGTTCCGCAGGCAGTGCAGTCAAATAACCAGTCTAAGGGCGACTGTAAATCCTGACTGTAACTCTTGTGACACAGAGTGATTCTGCTTATATTACAAGGGCTGAAAAGATCACATTTGGAGGCAGTGTGTGACAATCTCTCAGACAGACAGCCTGCTCCTGCCTTCATGTATTTACACACATCCTTGTCTGCTTGTTCACCTCTAGTAAATTAATTTTTTTTTTTCAGATTTTTTGGGTCCTTAGCCCAGCAGCTCCTTACTGTTGTGTTACACTGGAGGGGCCTGTTATAAGTAATTGCTGAGGTTTCTGGGGCAGTATTATATAACCTTATTCGTGCCAGCAGTTCTGCAGTCTTCAGCTTGGTTTTTTTTTCCTTTGAAACTCTGCAATGCTACAAATAAGAGGGTGGGAAAAAGTGATGTGTGCAAACCTCCTGGGAAATCTCTTATTTTTGTTAGTCTTCCACCCCCCTCCCCGTCGTCTTGTTTATGCACGTATATGTCTGTCTATATACACGTATTTGTTTTGTGCCAACAGTCTCGGCAGCAGTTTACAGCTGACCGTTTCATGTAAGAGAAATGCATGATATATTCGCTTAATATTTAATTTTAGGGAACTGTGGTACCTGCGTATTTGGAAGTATATATGGTACAGGTTGGGGGGGGATAGAGAGACTGGTAGGGGACAGCTTTGTTCATAGCAGAGATGACTCCAGGAGTATAGAATCCAGCTGACTCTCATGGACTGTGGTGTTGCATTTGTAATGTTTTCAAATGGATTTTAAACAGAACTAATAAGTAGCACTGACTGAGCCGTGCCATGCAATATGCACCAACTAGAGCTAATGTGCACACCTCTTTATAAACCAGCCTTGTACAGTCCTGCATCAACAGACACGAGCCATCCAGAGTTCTCTGGGCACATGAGCAGACAAAAAAATAACATTTGCCACTCTGGACGTGTGTGACTTAAAGCTCTGATCTAGGAAAGAGCAAGTCAAGACTTTGAAGGGCCTTCATTTATATTGCATAAAGCTGTTGTACTGCAGCTCTGGACGTACCACACATGGCTCAGATCCTTGCTCTTGACATTTTGTTCAGGTCTGGAAATTTCCACTGTTCAGAAGCTGGGAACACTTTCGATTCACAAAGTCAAACAGAGGCATAGAGTTATATAGGGGTATATAGGGTATTGCATCTCTTATCTGGAAGCCCAGTATCCAGAAAGCTCTGAATTACAGAAAAGCCATCCCCCATAGAGTTCATTTTGAGCCAATTTAAATTTTTTTTAATTATTTCCCTTTCCTCTGTGATATTGTAACTGTACCGTGTGCTTGATTCTGACTTAAGCTGCATCAGTCCATATTGGTGGCTAAACATTCCCATTGGGTTTATTTCATTTATTTATTTTTTAAGTAGACTTTAGTCAATGTGATCCTAATTACACAATTACCCCAATATCTGGAAAACCCCAGGTCCCAAGCCTTCTGTATAATCAACATTGGGGATATTGAGTAAACTTTTACTAGCATGTATAGCAATTTTTCTTCTCATTTCACATTTGATTTAATATTTATAAGGGGGAGTTGCTATGCTGCTTGCATCAAAGGAGATAAATAGGAAAATGCTCTAAACTGAGCAAAAGCTTTAGCAGTGTATCAATACTACGGACTGCCAACAGCCAGTTCTCGCTCATGTATAAACGTGAATATGAAGAAAAAGTAATATAATATATAGTTGAACTGAAAAAGCTGCGCGGATGAGTAGTGAAACGTCTTCAATGGTTACTCGGCAAGTCCAGTTGTTTTAGATTTACCTATACTAGATATACCATGACCTGGATGAATGAAAATCTTCATAGTCAAGTAATCTAATACACACCTAAACTATGCCATTGTGCTATGGTGTCTAATGAAAAAAGGATAATTGTAAGAGGAATTTCAATGATGTTTAGGCTTTCTTGTGCTGCCCATTTATACATGTGTATATAACGATAATGCTAAATTGCCTGATAATATTGGTTGATCTGTACTATACTGTTGGCTTGTCTTTTTGCCTTGCAGTTGGCTAATTGCTATCCTGGCCCAGCTTAATCCCCTGTTTGGACCACAGTTGAGTTCTGACACTATTTACTACCTGAAAAATCACTGGCCTTGATTTATTAAAGCATTCTTCTGCATGGAGTCTTCCAGGTAAACTTGCCCATTACATTAAATTACATTAAATAATAAGATACATCAGTGCTTTGTTTTTTATGCATTACAGATCAGAAAGGGTGGATTTTGTTATGCTTACAAATAAAACAAACAAAAAGCTGAGAAAAATTAACTGATATGCCTTTACAAAGGAAATCTAGATATTTTAATTTACTGCTCCCTTAAAGGTGAACATTGCAATAAAATTGTATCAACACGAACATGTAAGCAACGCTGGTGCAAAAAGTGTTATTTACACGCTTGGAGAAAATATAATCACATGAAATCTAGCCAAGGACAGTTAATGTGTTTCTATGGAAGCCGCATATTGACACTTGAAGCATCACCCTAAACAAATTTTGGGAATCTAACAACCATTCCTTATACAATGGTGCTGGGGATTACAGAAAAGCATGTACCTCTGAGTGGTTTACCTGACATCTGTATATAACATAAAGGGGTCTGTTTACTAAAACTCAAATTTATGTCATATTTTTATTAAACCAAGCTCGACCAAACTCACATCCACGATTTTATCTCATTTATCAATAAAATAACTCAAAATAGTCAGGTCAGGAAATGTGAAAAGATGTAATCAAACATGTTTTTCGGATTTGATACCCAAATCGCTCGATTTCGGGTTATCGTCCGAAAAACCCTGTATTTTTCAGATTATTGGATGAAACCCTGCACAAATCATGATATCTTCAGATTGTAAAAGGGACAATTGCCATTGGCTTCTACATGACATTGGCAGGTTTTAGATGGCGGATTTTCAGATGTGTACTTCACATCTGAAAATGTATAATAAATCTCTATAAATTAGTATTTTTGCCAAAAAGGTTTAGTAAATAACCCCTTAAGTATGCACATATGTATATAGAAGGTTGGACAGCACCAATACAAATATATATATATATATATATATATATATATAATATATATATATATATATATATATATATATATATATATTCTGTGTGAAACGACCGGACTTAGTGTAATTCCTGTGGGTGCAGGGTCCAAAAATTCATATATAGATTTGCTCATAAGGATCCGCACACCAAAATTCTTTCATCAAAATTCAGTGCTTTATTCAGTACATAGATCCGACGTTTCGGCCCACATTAGGGCCTTTTTCAAGGATGAAAAAGGCCCTAATGTGGGCCGAAACGTTGGATCTATGTACTGAATAAAGCACTGAATTTTGATGAAAGAATTTTGGTGTGCGGATCCTTATGAGTATGAGTATGTATATATATGTATATATGTATATATGTATATATATATATGTATATGTATATGTATATGTATATATATATATATATATATATATATATATATATATATATATATATATATATATATATATATATATATATATATATATATATATTTATTAGATATGGATATATACACTCAGATGTCTGAATCACATATGTATGCTTGTATATTAATATTTAATAGGATCACTTAGGATTCTGACTCCGATTTATTTATTTATTTTTTTTGTTTTGTATTTCAGGGCAGTGTTCGAAATTTGCCTTAAATCTACTGGCTGAATACCAAACTTTCTCACAAATGCCTTAATCTTTGTATAATGGGAAGTTTTCCTGGCATTGTAAATTCCATCCGTAAAGATGCAGTATTGTTCCTCCTTGTACAGAACTCTGTTTAATATCTACATATTCTCTGATGAGGAGGTCAACGACTTTAACAATTGCCTCATAAAATTATTTTAGCTTGCAAAGATGTTCCCCTTATCTCATGGTTTATTTGTTTGAACTTCAGGAAGCTCTGTAGTTTAATATATGATAATTAAATCATATTGTGCTAAAGGTCTACAATTTCCTTCCCTCTGGCACTGAAAGGGTCTCTGAAAACAGAACATCTTATTTATTTATCTTGAATTTTCATTCTAGTTTTTTTTTTTTTTTTGTTCCACACAATTTTCTGTTAAGTACATTCCGTTCTGACTGCTCTTTATTGCCATTTCAGTTCTCAGCCTGCCTTTGATGCCATGGATGAAAATTTTTTGTTTTTATGAGAATAAAAGTGGTTCAGTGTTAAACAAAACACTCTCTTTTCTGCAGATTGATGGCATCAAATGTAGAAAATAATAATTGTAATTGTATTTCATATTTGCTGTCCCACATTTGATCAGCCACCCTTAACAAAGATATATATATATATATATATATATATATAAGTTTGGGAGTTTTACTTTGAAAGCAGCTAGTAAGTTGCAGGTAAAACGTATTCGTCCCTTTTATAAAATGTATAATGAAGCAATAGAATTCTTAATGAATCAGATAAAATTGAGCATAGGACTGGTCAGATATGGGATGACTTTGACGTAGTTGGGCAGCTTAAATATATTGCAATATATGGACAATCCCTGTTTTGTTTAAAGGGTAAGACATTTTTTAGTAGCAGTATGCACAAAATGTCGCTGTCTTAAATATATTGATAATGGGTTGAGTGCAGAGGAATCTTGTATTTGTCATATATATATATATATATATATATATATATATATATATATTATATATATATATATATATATATATATATATATATATATATATATATATATATATATATATATATATATATATATATATATATATTATCATAACCCTCACCCTGCTTTAGCATTCTTAGTGTATTCAGAACAGCAAATAAACCTAATTTTATGCTGAAAACCTCCCAGGCTAGCCACTCTGCTAGGAGGCTAATCCAACTGGAAACATCTGACCTATGCTAATAGTTTCCTGATATCTGCAAGTCAAAAGAAAAATATTATCGGTTTACTAGATCACATAAAAATTCAGGGGCACATCTGGAAAATCCTGATATACGAGTTGCACAATTTAAATGCAATCCATACAGCCCGGTGGGCCCAGCATCTTTTGGGCCCCGTCAGCCCAGACCCTCTCCTGTGCTCCCTCTTCTGCACTAAAAACTAGCAAACGTGCTTGCGCGCGCATGCGGTGGAAATCCAAGAGGTACTCAGTTTGCGGCTGGGGGCCCCTGCACTCCCTCTTCTGCTGAAAAAAAACTCACCAGCATGCGTGCGCATGCAGAGGTATCGGCACCACTCAATAGTTTGTGGCTGGGGGCCCTGGACCCGCTCCTGCACTGCCTCCCTCTTCTGCTTACCAGCACGCGTGCGCATCCGCGTAGGGGGTGGAAGAGGTATTGTTTGTGGCTGGGGGGCCCAGGGGACAGTGTGGAGGGCCCTTGAGGCCCCGGGTCCCCCAGTCCGACACTGTGCTTAAAGCACTACTCTCTCACTAACGCTACCTACCTGATACCAGTCTCTGCATTTACATACAGTCATATGAAAAGTTTGGGAACCCCTCTTAATTCTTTGGAGTTTTGTTTATCATTGGCTGAGCTTTCAAAGTAGCAACTTCCTTTTAATATATAACATGCCTGGAAACAGTAGTATTTCAGCAGTTTATTGGAATAACAGAAATTAACAAAAATTAGACCGGTGCATACATTTGGGCACCCCAACAGAGATATTACATCAATACTTAGTTGAGCTTCCTTTTGCAAATGAAACCGCGTCTAGACGCCTCCTATAGCCTTTAATGATTCTGGATGGTGATATTTTTGACCATTCGTCCATACAAAATTTCTCCAGTTCAGTTGAATTTGATGGCTGCAGAGCATGGACAGCCTGCTTCAGATCATGATAGTCAACAGTAGCTTCACTAGAGGGGGGTGGGCCCTGGTGCGTGACGCGCAGCCGGGCCCCGCCCCCCTCCGTACGGCCGCATTTGTCAGTGGCGTGTGACCTGCCGGGGGGCCCTGAGGGGGTGCGGGCCCTGGCCTGCTCGCACCCCCTGCTCCCCCGGTAGTTCCGCCACTGATAGTCAAGTTGGGGGACTGTGACGGCCATTCCAGAATATTGTACTTCTCCCTCTGCATAAATGCCTTTGTAGATTTCGAAGTGTGTTTAGGGTCATTGTCTTGTTGGAATATCCAACCCCTGCGTAACTTCAACTTTGTGACTGATGCTTGAACATTATCCTGAAGAATTTGGTATTCTTGAAATGTGGTGTTCTTCTTCCGCCATGCAAAGCGCTTTTTGTTATTCCCAAATCACCCAATTTTTGCCTCATCTTTCTCGTCACCCTGCCATACAGATGTTCTTTGTGCAAATTGCACTGAATTGTAGAACGATGTACAGATACACCATCTGCAGCAAGACGTTCTTGCAGGTCTTTGGAGGTGATTGGGTTGTCTGTAACCATTCTCACAATCCTCTGCATATGCCGCTCCTGTATTTTTCTTGACCTGCCATACCTGGATTTTACAGCAACTGTGCCTCTGTGGCCTTCCATTTCCTGATTACATTCCTTACAGTTGAAACTGACAGTTTAAACCTCTGAGATAGCTTTTTTTTTTTTTACCCTTCCCCTAAACCATGATACTGAACAATCTTTGTTTTCAGATATTTTGAGAGTTGCTTTGAGGATCCCATGCTGTCACTCTTCAGAGGAGAGTCAAACAGAAGCACAACCTGCAATTGGCCACCTTAAATACATTTTCTCATGATTGGACACACCTGCCTATTGAGCAGTAAGTGTATTCAATGAGCAAAATTACAAGGGTACCCAAATTTCTGCACAGCCAGTTTTTCACATTTGATGTTGTCATACAACTGAATACTGCTTCACTAAAAATCTTTGTTCAGAAAACACCCCAGTACTCCGATGTTCCTGGGAAATGAAACATGACATTCCACTGTTATCTTTTTTTGTTGAAAGTGGAGTAAATTATTATGCAGGCTGAGAGGGGTTCCCAAACTTTTTCATGACTGAAGTAAAGGAGAAGGTCACAGACCCCATTATAGAGGGGATGTCCAAAACTGTTTATTTGGTAACTGGCTACTTTAACTCTAAATCAGATGTAAACTATAATTGCTAAACTATTGTATATGGAAAGGTGTGTTTTTTTTTTTTTTTTTTTTTGCAAAAGATAAACATGCCCTTTAGGATGGGAAATTCTCTCATCCATGCCATTTTACCCCATACTGATCTATTTATACAGTGTCTTACTTTAAAGGAACCGTAACACCCAAAAATGAAGTAATTGTGGGAAATTGGTATGATTGTTTCTTAGAACAAGGGCTGACTTTAATACTAAAGGAACAGTAACACCAAAAGCTAATAGTGGATTAAAGTTGTTAAAATGTACTGTTACCTGCACTGGTAAAACTGGTGTGCTTGCTTCAGAAAAACTACTGTAGTTTATATAAATAAGCTGCTGTGTATCCAGGGGGCAGCCATTCAAGCTGGAAAAAAAGAGAAAAGGCACAGGTTACACAGCACATAACAGATAAGCTCAGTCCAATACAGTGGTCTTTTATCTATTTGCTATTTAACCTATGCCTCCATGGCTACACAGCAGCTTGTTTATATAAAATATAGTAGTCTTTCTGAAGCAAACACTTCAGTGGTACCAGTGCAAAGCAACCGTACATTATATTTTAATTACTTTGATACACTTTCAGCTTTTGGTGTTACTGTTCCCTTAATATACAAGTCAGCCCTTTTGTAAAGAAACAATTATCCTTAAAACGAAAACTTCACATGAATAATTAGATTGGGGTATTTTTTGTTGTCTCTAAACTTTCAGCAATGAGCAATCTGCATTCTTTTGCACTTGTTTAATTTTATTTCACTCATCTAGAGGAAAAGCACTTTTAAGAAAAACATACCAGAGTTGTGCAACCCTTCTTACAGCATTTGAATGCTTGAAAAGGTCAAACTGGTATGTTGCCAGGATTCTGCTGGCTTTAATTACAGACCATCTAGAGAGCAAAGTTTATACAGTAAGAAGTAGAAATAATCCATTTGCTCTTAAGGCTACAGTAGGACTTTTCAGCCTGTATCACGCTAGTTATCATTGAACTGCAATTCATTGATAGTCTTATACTGAAGGAATCTACAGTGATTGTGCATTGTGCTGCTATTATTTCATGGCCCTGGGAAATACCATATGTTTGCTCTGCACATATGACAAACAGGTAGCAGAGTGCAAGACTAACTGCAAGCATGCAGCCTTTTGGACTGACCTTTCCTAAAGCATCCTGGGTGATTGCTGGCCTATGCCGATATATGAACATTTATTACGGTTATCATTGATTTTGTAATTAACAAGCATTTAAAAGTCACCACCAGATTCTCAGAGCTGTGCAGTAGAATGGAGCAATAGAAATACAGACAGATATAAGAGGTCTCTGTTCATTAGTGTTTGAAATTTAAATGAGGTGTTGTGATACACAAAGTGCTGTTCTTTGAGGCTTACAATTTAAAGTAATACCAGGTGCTTCCAAATTTTTTGGGTAACTATACAGTTTTTCCATAGCTGAGCTGTAAACGAGTCTGTAAAATAAATGTAAGTGTACAGGCAATATATTTTTTGTTGTTGGGTAGCTATTATTAGCAACAATGTTTTGGTTTTTTTTTGGTTATTGAAATAGCAGAAATTTTAATAAATTTAAAAGTTCTTCAGGCAGACATCCCTAATATAAAGTACCCTTTCTATTATCAGCTGTGCAGATGTGTGTATTGTAGAGCAGGGGCGTCCAAAAGGTAGATCGGATCTACCAGTAGACCTTTGGTTGGTGATCATTAGATCACCAACCAAAGGACTACTGGTAGATCCGAATACACTGTCAACAAACAGCTTGACTAAATTACTCTTCTGTTTTATTATTTTTGTTGAATATTTATTCTGTAAAGGTTACCTAAGAAATAGTTAATACTTGTAAAAACTATTATAAAATGTAAGTAATATTTTCCATGGAACGGTATGCTAACTGATATTATGGATGTAGATCATTAAAAGTAGATCCCGCATTGGTAAAGTATGGGCACGCTTGTTGTAGAGTGAGCTGACAGGGTTCACTAATTAGGTTTTTGCCTTAGGTTTGCCTGGCTTGAGGTACTGTAAAAGGCATTGTCTCCATCCGTTAAGACTCATTCATTTTACTGACTGTGTTCCTGATGTTTTGGCTGAAGTGGACCTTCTTCAAACACCATGAAAAAAATGCCTCCCATAGTAAAGCCTTGATCTATCATTTCTGTTTTTAATTCTGTTAAAACTGAACAGCACTTTCTGTACTGTACATTTATTATGCTAGGAAACCATTTGGAATGGAAATCTGCTTAGATTCACAGGAATAAGGATGCATAGCGCTAGTGTGGAGCCTGAATTTGCATGTCATTTTAATCTTTCAAATATTTTTCATATCATACAAAGCAAATACCAGAAAAGCTGTCCTATTTTTCTTGTATTATTAGAGTGCAGTGAGGAAATTGGTTTTAAATGAAATAGGTATGCAGTTTACTGAATTGGGAGTTGGGTAGTAGCTACAGTGTGTTATATGCAGGAAAGGTTGCATTGGATACAGATGTGGTTAGTGTGAGGTGGAGTAAAGCTTGTCATACACAAATGATTGGATCTCTGCCAGCTACACGCAGGGTCAGATGACCAGATGTAGAGCCGGCCATCAGAAGGACTCCATACATAAACTACAAACCCAATTTGGAAGCTTCTAGCAGCTTGCGTCTGGCCACTTTAATGTATCCCCACTATATGAAGAAAGCTCACCTGTGAGTGTGTCTGTTTTTCATTTTCAATTTTTATTAGCAAGATGAGGTTGCTCATACACTGTAGGGGTCATTAACAAGGCAGACTACAAAAACAATACATGAACAAATTTGCACCCTACCGAGCACATAGATGAATTGCTACAGGCAGACCTGCATTTTCCTAAAGAATGCAGCTGTGCCTGTGTTTGTTAGTGCTGGATTTATGAGGGGAGACACATAGGAGCAAACCTCTGGTTCCGTAACTTATGTGCCATTCAGATGCAGTCAGGTGGTGCTGTCCACCAAACGGTCCTGTACTTAACATCTACCCATATGGTAAAGACTGCCTCTCGCACCAGATTTTTATTTTGTGCAAGGTCTTGCTCCATGTGTGTGTTAGAAAATTACATAAATATATGACAAAGTTGATCTGTGTATTAAGAACATCTAAGTATAGATCTTGAAGTTCCTTCGGAAGCTCTTTTTTTTTTTTTTAAGGGGACCTAAACACTTTTGAGCCACATTTTCTTAGTTCTTGCCAGACTACAAATCCCAGCATGCTTATAAAGGGTAAATGCACTTGGGAGCTGTAGTCTAACACATCTACTTTTCTATCACTTGATGTTTGATTATAGTGTAATATAAAGCCAAAATTTCACAATAACTTATATGTTTAATAGCTGCAAAATGAATAGGTAAGCGATAGCGATGTGCGGGTCAGGATTTCCCTGACCCTAACCCGCCCTTCCCTTAGCCTGCGCCCGCCCGCATCCGACTTCCGGGTTGCTTTTATAGACCCGCCCCTGTTGATGTCACAAAAGGGGCGGGGAGAGCAGGCGCATCGTCTATAAAAGACTAAGTTGGAAGCCGGTATTTGACAGTGGCAGGCGGGGAGAGCAGGAGAAGAGATCAACCCGCAACCACCCTTGAGGAAGAGTGCGAGGCCGGCCTGAACCCACTGGTATTGGGCTGGCCCGCACATTACTAGTAAGCGACATTCTTATTGGTGTATACTCTTGTACCTCTCTTTTTAGCCACTTATATAAAGAACTAAGGAATGCAGTGGGGTTGTTTTATTTTAGGTTACTTAGCCTAAACTCAAAATAGTTATATACTTGTGAATATGGCATGTAGTGATGTGCAGGCCGGCCCGATACCTGCAGCCCCAGCGGGTTTGGGCTGACCTTGCTGCACCGCTTGCGGGTGTGGATGGGTTCGGGTTGAACTCTTCTGTCTGCTGTCCCCGTCCCTTTTGTGACGTCCACTGTGGGTTGGTCGGCACGGGTCTATAAATGGAGCGGGGGAAACCTGGGGTGGTCGGGTGCGGGTTGAGCTTTTCTCGACCTGCACATCACTACTGGTATGCATTCTGACTGTTCCTTTTTAAATCTAGACCTTGTTGAGTGTTCTCTAATATCTAATGTCCAGGGAAGTCAAGCTTTACTAAAGTAGTTCTCTTTAATAAACAATTGCATTTTAAGTTGGGTTACAACACAGTTTTTTTTATTTGATATGAGGCATCTATTGACTAAGCCAACTGAAAGCTAAAATAAAATTTGAATCTCGTTAAGATTGCTGGTTTGGAGAACAAGAGTTCTGGTTATGGAAACTGTTGTAGGGGCAGCAACATGGAATCCTAAATCAATGAGAATTAGTGGATTATTTATAACAGAAACAGCTCCCCTTTAATTCAGTTTCAATCGGTGCAACCCAACAACTTCCATGTAGTATTCAACTGTATGATATCCTTAATATAGAAGATTACTAAATGAATTTCCCCTATTAAGCTAACAGCTTGTCTCGTCACATGAAAAGCCATTGTGTTGAGAGCAGAAATGAATGCTTTTGTTCACTAAATCTTATATAATGTAATGTAATAAAACAGCTGCCGTGACTTGGCCTGCTTTCAAGTTTGAGAAATGCCTGGTTTCCATTTCAAGTTACCTCACTGGCTGTAAATGTTTAGATATAGACTGTTGCTTTCAGTTAGCACAGTCTACTTATTGGAAATCCCTGGGAAAAAATACATTCCAGAAAAAAAAGACAATGATAAATGGAGAACTGAAACATGCAGGCACTGTAATGTCAGCGTCAGAAGAAAAAAGCATAACAAGCAAACAAATGAGAAAAAAAACACAAAGCTTTCTTTGTTGAATCAGAGAAGGATCTAATCAGAAACATTGCTGGCATAAGAATGAACTTCCTCAATGTTGTGAAAGAAAAATTCCTCCTGCAGGCCAAGATTCAGTCTCCTGGTCACCCAGCTGCCATGACCGACTTTTAACCGAATGATCTACAAAAAGCTACATGGAGCATATTTACTTGCTATGCCTACATTTTCCAACCTTCCAGCTACTTTTGGCCCTCGACTCGGAGATAAGGATATACAGAGATCACTTGAGTTATAGATATTAGTGTCAAGGCATTGCCCATTAAAAGTCCAATGGTTACTGCCAAAGGGGCACTTTAATACAGTTTACCTTTAAAGGAGCAGTATACCATCCTCTTTCAGCATTAGGTCATTGAATGGGGTTTGTGCTAAGCATACTTTTTGCCTACGGTTTAAAAGAGTTGTTCACCTTTGCACTGATACATTACTTACAATACCTTCCCCTCAGTCATTAATGGACAAGATAAAGGAGAAGGAATACCATTTTACACTTGGGGTGGCAAAAGTTAGGCACCCCCAAGTGATTACTTTTACTTGCTGACACCCCGGGGTTCTTCTAGCGAGCACCACGGAGCTATTCTCTTCCTGTTTCTTCGGTTTTCAAATTTCTCGGGGCAAACGTGCAGAACAGCACAATAGCTGGCTTTTTCGTTAAAGTTCGGCTCTTCGCTCTACTGCGCATGCACAGCCGGTATTCCGTCTCCTTTAAATAAAAGTGGGCCCAAAACAGAGCCCTGCGTGGTCCCCACTAAGAACCGTACTCCATTTAGAGAATGTACCCTCTATATTTGATCATGTAGCCTGTTTCCTCTCCATGTGCAAAGGACTTCATTAAGCCCAACAGACTTTAGTTTAGAAAACAGTTTTATGTGGGGCACTGTATCAAACCCTTGGCAAAATCCAAATAGATCACATTTACTGCCCCCCCACACTGTCCAGCATCTTACTTACCTTATCATTAGAAGCAATCAAATTTGTCTGACATGACCTATGCTTAGTAAAGCCATGCCGATTGCTGTTCCTAATGCTATTCACTAAGACAAAATTTTGAATGTGATCCCTTAACAAGCCTTCAAATATTTTGCCGACCACGGATGTCAAACTTGTCTATAATTGCCAGGCTGAGATCGTAATCTCTTTTTAAATATAGGAAATAAATCAGCTTTCCTCCAATCCATAGATACCAAGTGATACATTCAGGGTTATAAATAGTGAGACTAAATTAAATTTAGCAAATTATTGTGATCTGTACACCACAAATCAATGCAAACTTATTGTTTATGCTGAACTATTGTTCGTTTAGGCAGGACTCGTATAACTGCACAAGTTCAAGGGCCAAATGGTGATGAAAATTGTTGTATCCCAATTTATACATTTACTACAACTAGACGATAAACTTTAATAAATATTATATGATTTAATGACATTTTACACACATGAAAATTGAATTCAAAGTAATTAAATTGCTAAGGGATTCAATTTTCTCTTTTAGTAATGGGTTTAATATAGCAAAAAATCCAGCATATCATTGAATTTCAATGCTAACGCTTAACGATATTCATTGCTGTAAAAAGTTTTCCTGTAATAAAATGTGATCTTTTATAAAGCCATAATTGCTCAAAGTAATGTTACTAATTGATCAGCACAGACTCGTTCTTGTTTCAACAGTACCCAGAGGCATATTTTTAGGTGGACAAGGCCAGGCTTCCTGATGTCATGACAAGGCAAATAGAGAAGAGTTTCTTACCTGAGGCTAAAGATGATAATGCTTAAACTATAGCTATCTATAGACATGGGGTTATTATGGATTTTAACATGCTTGAAATAAGAGATTTTCTTTTGCTATGCCATACCCCAGGATGGGTCATGTTAAAGGACGAAGGTAATCAGGGCTAGTTTTTAAGGAGCAGTATACCCACCTTGTTCAACATAAGTGCAATGAATAGGGCTTGGGCTGAACACATTTTTTGCTTATTATTCTATCAGGGAAGATGCTACTCCATATTTAGCCTTTGTGAAGCAGATGATTACATTACCAGTGCAAAGATAGTCTCCCCACGTAATGGACTCCAGCTGACAAAACAGTTACAACAAAATGTGAAAGCTGGGGGGGGGGTGTTATTATCTAATTATCTGCCTTGCAAGAAATAAATGTTTACAATTGAATGTGGCCCAATGTTATTAATAGGGAAAAAAGATAAATACATAGGAAGGCCGGTAGTTAACGGTTTCTTCAAAAAGTATGAATAAATGCCATTTTTTATGCTTAAATCCAGCTGTTTAACAGTTCTTTTCTTTCTGCAACGAAATCCTGGCAGAGAAGGAGGGACTAAACACTGATGTTACAAATTGTAACAACTACTCCACAGCTTACAGACAGCATGCAGGAACTACATAACCCACAAAGCATTGCACTATGATGTTCTGTTCCTTACTGAAATCACGTTCAGCGTATTGTGGGGTTTGGAGGATGCAGTCTAAGGACGGATGGCTGCTGATACAAAGTAACAGTAGTCAGCCAGCTCAGCAAAGTAATCAGACAGATCAGCAGGAGAGTAGGGCTCTAGGCTTAGTGAACCAAATCGTGAAAAGTCAGCATATTTTTTAATTGTTGTGTATTGCAAAGTTGCTTGAAATTGTGTTTACTTTTCAAAAATCTTTAAGTTATGTTTTTGTGGGGTTCCCCTTTAAGGAATGCTGGATGTTTGGAGAACCCACCTGGGGGAGAAGTGGCATGCAGATGTCCAAAGTGGCATTGTTCTGTTTCAACCCACTGTCCTTAGTGATGGTTCCCTTAGATCTGGGCCAGGACCTTTACAGGGACCTGTAACGAGAAAAATAGAACAAAAACATGCATAACAATGCAGGTGTCCTTTGTAGGCATCTTGTGCCATTATATCAGTCTTAATGTTCAAAACATCACAGTGCAAGGCATCAGGAGAAGTGGTGTCTTCTCTTGGTATGAGCAGTACCAGTTTTGTAGAAAGTCTGAAGAAAGCCAGAGAGTGTCATATTTGGCTACCTTTTCTACAATCTTTTGTAGCTCCCCACCTTCACTGGGTAAAGTCTTTGTAAGAAATCCTGTGGTTCATTTTGATGAACAAGATACCTTGCTGATTAGGCTTTTGTTCTGAGTGTAGAGAACATGCAAACACTCCTTTCTCCAGTGAAAAGCACATTAGAAAGATGCTGGATGTGCTTCCATTGACATCCATAGAGTCTGCTGCAATGATAGTGTCCTCGAGGAACCATTACAGCCACTTGAGTAAGAAGAGAATTTGGATTAAGTTTGGTTAGAATGTCTGAGTCTATCAATTCAAAGGTATTATTCGGGAAGAAGTCTGATGCTGCCAGCTTTACTGTTACGACTGGTGGCAGATGTTGATCTGGTGACAAAGCCTACTAGGATAAGATCAGTGAAGATGTGTTACCGTGAGAAGGGGGTGTTCCAGTTGGCCACTTTAGAAGTCCGCTTTCTAGGCAACTGGTTTCCTTGGAAGGTGACTGGAGTTGAGATGCTACTTTCAACAGTCTGATGTGCTTTTGTTTCATGTTCTCTTTTACCCTCTTGAGCGGTCCTTATTAACCCGTATATAGCAACAGCAGGAGAAACATGTACTCTCATGCAGTAGTCTGTCACCTCATCATTCTGGTCTATGCTATGATGCCGCAGGAATTAGAGATAGTTCCTGCTATCCTTGCGGACAATTAAACTGTGAAACTTATGTTGAATGTTTGCCCTTATCATCACAAGCTTTTTTACTGAAACTGAGCAGAAGCCCTATGAGGCTGTTCTTCAAGGTGGGCCCAGTGAAAAGAGTGTTGTACAATGACAGACCTTCATACTGAGCTCTAGGGTCAAATGCTGCCCTACTCTGACCTGGTCTCTGAGGGTGGTAGACACCAAAGGATGAGAGGAACCAACATTCTTCACCTTCCTTTGATGATGGTGCAGGTTCTGCATGGTTGTTGTCAAACACCTTTCGCATGAAGGCAAAGAAATGTTCTTTAATTTCAGTTTTCCTGTCCTGTGCGTTTCAATAAAACAAATCTAGAGATTGCGTGTAGCCTATCATTAGGAAAATGTTGCCTTTGTGTACAGGAAGGTAGAGGGGCTACCCAGCTGTTGGACTTATCCTGAAGGAACTCTTTGTCCATAGTTTTGAGGAATGCGTTGTCCTCAGTTGTGAGCACTATTTTATTGTCATCAATGGTAGATTTGAACACAGTGCTAGCGAGAGTGTCTCCCTGAGACTGGTGAGAATTAACACTACTCTGTGTGACGTGCTGAAACTCTTGAGTTGCTTGAGTCTTTCTTTCACACTGTACTGGTGTGGACATGGATCAATATAAGTACTGCATCCATTTGAGCATACATGAGTTTTGTAAGAAGTAACGTTAGTGGATTTCTTCTTACCATCTCTACAGACATTTCCTACAATGACTCATTCTAGCTCAAGGCATTGGGCATAAGGTGCATCATGAGGCCCATTGCGATGCTGGTGTACCTTGTGAACTCTCAAGCTATCTCTACGGAGCAAAAGACGAATATCAGCATTCTTGTCAAAGACCGGTATGCAGTTGGCTATACTCCTTAAGTGAGGGTGATGGAGGGCAACTTTGGGTGAAGGAATTTCTTCTCTGTCGGATGGTATACGGTTGCATTCAACTAGAGTAGGCAAAGGAAGCTTTATCTTGTCATCTAGAGATGCTATCATAAAGCCATAGGCTCTTCTTCCAGTAACTTCAGAAATACCTGCACAGGTGCCAAGAGTATATGGTTATGTTTCTCAATTTATGTTAAATAAGTTAAAGAACTTGGTTCGTGCCAGTGACCTGTTGCTTTGGTCATCGAGAATGGCGTATATTTTTAGTGTCTTTTCAGGCTGTCCTTTTGGGTATACCTTAACTAGGCATATTTTGGCGCAGGACTTGTCATAAACTCCTTCTCCGCATACTTCAGTACATGAAGTGAACATTGAAGGAGAAGCTGTGGTTTGATTTGAGCTCTCCCTACGATGATTTCCTTGGGCAGAAGTGTTTGAAGGTATTACTGGAGAGGATTGTGGATGAAGGACTGACACGTTTGTCACTGTTACACTCTAAACATTTAATAACAGCTGTGCAGTCCTTGGCAAGATGTTCCACAGAGGCACAGCACTTGTAACAGATGCCAAATCTCTTTAAGAGTTCCTTGCGTTCCTGCAGTGGTTTTGCTCTGAAGCCACAACACTTTTTGAGAGGATGAGGCATCCTGTGGATAGAGCATTGTCGATTTGGGTTTTCAATTATCTCAACTTGGTAAACCTTGTTGGAAGGTGTAATGGCAGGAACAACATCTGTTTTCTTTACAGACAAAATACCTCTATAATCCCTGTAATTGGTGTGTGTATGCTTTGGTGAAGGAGGGTTAGGAAAACTTGACTCCCAAAATATAAAGCTTGGATCATTCTTCATCCTTGCAATCCTATTGATAAAGTCGCAGAAGAATGTGAATGGTGGGAAAGGCACTTGGTTTTTCTCTTTATATTTTGAACCTTATGTTATCTACTTTTCTTGAATGCCGTATGGCAGCTTTGCTACTATTGGGTTAACACCATGAGCGGTGTCCAGATAGCGGAGACCTGGCAGGCAAGGATCAGTTTTTGCCAATTGAAGTTCAAGCAAGTGGTCACTCAGGTCTTGAAACTTTTGATTGTCTTTTCCGGTCATTTTTGGAAAACTTTGGAGTCTTTTAAATAAAGCACTTTCAATGGCTTCTGGACAGCCATAGCTCTGTTCCAGGTATTCCCATGCAGCTGTGAGACCTGCAGCTACATTGCCAGTGTAAATGGATTTTAGAGACCTAATGCATTCTGAAGACTGTGGGCCAAGCCACTGAATCAGTAGGTCTAATTCTTGTCCGGCTGTAATACCAATATCTGCTATGGCAGCCTCAAATGTACGCTTCCAGCCCCTGTAGGTTTCTGGTCGGTCATCAAACTTTGAAAGACTGATGCTGGTGAATTCACGGCGAGCCATGAACGTGGCGATGTCTTATATTTCAGTTCTGTTACGCTTTGGGCAAGGAGCTGCAATCTGAGGAAAGCCAGCCCTGTCTGGCATATTAGTGTTGAATGACTCACGGAAGTAAGGTGATGCAGAGGAATTCAGTTTAGGATTAGTTTTATAGTCCATTATCATAGTGGGGTATGTGTCTGCAGCAGCATTGTCAGAAGTTAGATGACTGACCATGTGTGATACTGGGTCAGGTAGTATGTCAACACCTCGAATTATAGTTTGTTGGAGCACAGGTATTGAAGCAGAAGGAGGAGAACACTCATTGTGTTGATTAGAGCTGTGGAGTATCTTTGTCATGCCTTGAAGTGACTGTTTTGAGGAATTGCTTGTGTGCTCTGTTGTATCAGAAGCAACTGAGTGCCTGCTATTTTGGCACAAGACATAATCCTTGGTGCGCTTGATGGAGTCCTCTGTGTCCGTCAGACTGACACTGTCTCTATCAATCTCTTTAGCAGCATGTTCTAAAACTTTCAGTCTAGCCAACACTGCTGCTTGGTCACGTTCTTTTTGCAAGATCTCCATTTGGTCCTTTTGATAAGCAGTTTCTGCTTCCATTTCTAGCATATTCAGCCTCTATTCAGCAGTTTCTAAATCAGCATGAGCTTTGAGTAGTTGCTCGCTGAGTGCAGAACACCTTGAATGTGAAGATCTGGAAGATATTTTTGTGTGTCTAGAAGATGCAGAAACATGAGATGTTGCTTCAACTTGATGTGTGATTTTTGCTTGAGCCTTCATCTTGGTCTCTTGAACTAGGCTGATTCTTTGCTCATTGAGGTAATTGAATCTGTTTAACTCTTCTAGAGAATCCTCTGTGTTGGTGCTCTTTAAGAAAGATGAATATTTAGTACTCAGTCTCTGATAACTTTCAAAGGCAATATTGAGACCTTTGAGAGCGCCCCCTAGGTGCAGTACTTCCTGGTCAGGTTCACTAACCACAGACCTGCAGTTTACTGATTTGTACCATAGCTCAGTGAGATTATCTGAGAATTGCTCTTTTGTAGCTTCAAAATGTTCCTTTAATTTAATAGTAGGTATGATCTTCCTTTTGGATCTGACACTTTGTTCTGACAAGGTGGAGCTGTATTGTACCCCAGTGGGCTGTGGTTCTACACATTTTCGGAAGTATCTTTAACAGAAGCCATAGAGCCTGACTGAGACATACTGTAGCAATGAATGCATTGGTTGCAGGATTTTCAGTGTAAAGTCTTTGTGACACACAGCTAAGAGCAGAGGATGCAGGTGCTGAGCAGACAGGCAGATTACAGAAAGTTCAATATAGAATATATCCCACTTGTGTCTCTGTGCAGAATGTGGATAGCAGTATTGTGTGAGCAGTGGTATGTAGAGAAGCTCTCCCTGACTGAAGCAGATCTGTACATGTAATTATTCACACTGGATGCTGATAAATCCTGATGAGAGGACATTGTAATGTGAAGATATGTAGCTGGAAGTCTCTGTGTTATGCACATACACTGTACTGCTGCTGATGGCTGGCTGGTTGCTCCTTACTAGCTCAGAAGTAACACAAAGCTGGTCCAATTTGAACTTGGCTGGCAATTATATTCTCTGACTGTTCTGTTTCAACCCACTGTCCTTAGTGATGGTTCCCTTAGATCTGGGCCAGGACCTTTACAGGACACAACTCACTGTTATTAGCAGATTTCCACAGACGACTGAACTCAACCGGACCAACACAAGCATGCAGATCTTGCTGAAGTTTATTGCAAAACTGATGAAAATCTCCAAACGTAGATCAGACCAGTAGGTCAGAGAATATTATCTTAACCAGGGTTGTATAGTCAATTAAAGAGCACCTACAATGGCTGCTAACTATAACTGGGAACAGTTTAAGAGGGGGGGGGGGGGTAAGGGTCACAGCATCTTCTTGGACTAGAGGGGGAGGTGAAAGATAATAGAGAAAGATGCAGGACACAACACTAACAATAATAAAAAGACAAGTTGTGTGTAACATGACAGGCATGTTTATTGGTTATTCTGCCACGGCATTTAGGGGTCCCTCTCCCAAAATGTCATTCACACAATAAAACTAATTGCAGCGCTTCAAATTGTTTTTGAAGATTGTGTCCTTAAGGTGGGAGCCACGTTATAATGGGCGTGGTCTTTTTTTTAGCGCAACGCGCTAAATACGCGACAAAGCTGCACCTGAGCCCACATGCAAAAAACATACTCTGTCTTCTCTGTTTGCCCTAAAACCAGCCCTGAAGTTGAACCACTCCCAGCAAACCTTGCGTGTGTGAGCGTTTTATAAGACGTGCTAGTACAAGATCTAAACAATAGAAAAAGGAGCCGTGTCGGACTGGCCCACCGGGATACCAGGAAAAGTCCTGGTGAGCCCAGGTGTCAGTGGGCCCTCATCAGCGCCATTTCTGGGGAAGGAGCCGCCTAAGGCTGCAATGCCGCCCCCGCACCGACTTACCTGTCGGCGAGGGGAGGCAGGAACACGATTGCGGAGAGCGCAATTGCGCTCTCTCGCAATAGCGCAGCCGAATTTCCGGTTAAAAAAAAAACGGAAATTCGTCTCTTAAAGGTGCAGGAGCGGCTTTTTGCCGCCCCTGGAATCCTGTCTGGCGCTGCCGCCTGAGGCGAGCGGCTCAGCTCGCCTCATTGGCGGAGCGCCCCTGGCCCTCATGCTGCTAAACTTTTGGCCTATTTCATGGCCATTCCCTATTTCTATGAGAACAAAGAGGCTAAATAGATGGAATAATTGATTATAGTATGTAAAGAAAACAGACTAGGAGAAAAGAGGTTGATTGAGGAGATGTAGAATAATAGTACTGAGAGTGGGCCCCTGGTCTTAGGTTTTTGGGTGGGCCCCTGGCGTCCCAGTCCGACACTGGAAAGGAGGGCAATCGTCTGGCACCGAGCTCACTAGTGATAGCTGCAGCGCTCAGCATACTTCCCGTCCCATACATGTATATGGGGAACGAGTGCTTGAAAGCAGGTTATTTATATAATCAGCTGGTGGGCGGGCCGTATACGTCACTGACTGCCTCGTAGTCCCCCATGTTATGTGGTCGAATAGCGGCCCCTGAATGCAGCGAAGTTTTAACCAGAAACCCACAGCCCACATATAAAATGAAACATTCTGTTTCGTTTTTCCTTCAACCTATTAAAGAAATAAAGCTTCCAATCCATCCCTCCTCCTTATTTCCACCCCTGCCAGCAGCTTTCTGGTTGGACGTTCCCGGGTACCAGGCTAGCCTAATTGGTCCAACGCTTAGTCACGTGGGAGGGGGAGTCACGCGCTTTCCGGGAACCCGTCAGGAAGGAAATAAACAAAACAAACCAGAAAGCATGGAGTCTGTGCAGGGTTATGGCCGTCAGCAGCAGGGTGGGTGAGAAACCCCCAGGGGCAATAAGAAGCCAAAAGGACCGCGGCCGCCAGCAAGCACGGAAGTGATAATTCTCTGCTGCCAGGTAAGGGGAGGTGTCATGTGAGGGGTACCAGGGAAGGGGGTGTGCCAGGTAACAGGGGTGAGTGCAAGGGGGTGTGCCAAGTAAGACAAGAGGGGCAAGTACAAGTAGATCTCCAGGTTAGAAGGGTAAGCGGCTGTGCCAAGTTTGTGTGATAGGTAAAAGGGGCGTGAAATGGGGCAATGAAAGGAATGGGGCGTGTGCCACATAAAAGGAGAAAGTGAATGGGGTGTACAAGGTAAGGGAATAGGAAGAGAGTTAGGGTGTGTGCTAAAGCATGGCTATTGGAAATGTAAGCGGTGCAAAGTAGGCTGTTGTTAAGGAGGGCGGGTAGGATGTTGCAGGGATAACTTGTAGGGTGGCTGAGTATTAGAGTGTTCAGTAGCAGCAGGGCAAGGGAATGGCATAGTGACTGGGGTGAGACTGAATGGTGGTGACTGGCAGGTAATGGGGGTGACTGGAAGGAGGGTGTGGCGGATTATAGGGATGAATGGAAGGGGCGTGGGGCAGATAGATGGGGGTGAGAGAAGGATATTGATTATACAAAGGAAGTCCATGGAAATGTAGTTGTGCCACTTAAGAATTACATTTAATTGAAGTGAAACGGAGTCTGTACAGCTGGGGGCATCTGCTCGTCACTCGAGCTAAATCAGCCCCACAGACGCTCCACTGCAACAGCAAAACAACACGTTTCACAGCAGCTGTTGTCCTTTAAACTTCCCAATACTTCCATAAATCTGACGCCTCGTAAACCTCATCTGGTCATCGCCTTGTCTGCCCGCCTTCTCTATAACCGATCCGTAATGTCACGGGGAATAGCTGCGATCGGCAGCTGCGGGTGGACTTGTTCATCCAGTACTGGGAGTGAATAATCTTGCCTGGGGGAAAGCTTTCTATGGGGGCGTGGATATGGGAAACACATCTCCTAGCGTGCTGCCCCATTGGTTTCATTTATCTATCTAGATATATGTATAGATATATAGATAGATTTATTGCAGATTGAGCTGGGAAGGGGAGCGATTGGCAGTGATGAGCAGTGGGGGTGTGTATGTAAACACAGGCGCAGATCTGCAGCTGGGACACGTGGAACTGACATGATGGTACATTCCATGAGAGGAATGTGGAGATCTGCTTGCTAATGGGATGGATGTGTTGCCGCCTGGCACTGCGGTTAATGTTTCTTTCCTTTATATTAAACAGACGTTTCACTTGCTTATAAGAAAGAGTATAATGTAACAGGGATGGGCTGATACACTGTTGTTGATGTAGTATGATGCGGTGGATATATGAATGACTCACTGAAAGAAGGCATAACAAATAACAAGAGAACTCATTTGCAGGGGTTGTTCAACCTTTAATTGAATTTTGACGCAGAGAGGATTCTGAGACGTTTTGCAATTGGTTTTCATTTTGTGGTCATTTAGCTTTTTATTCAGCAGCTCTCCAGTTTGCATGTTCAGCCGTCTGGTTGCTAGGGTCCAGATTACCCTAGTAGCCGAGCATTTATTTGAACAGCAGACTGGAATGTGAATAGAAGTGGACCAGAATACAAAGATGAGTGATAAAAAGTAGCAAAAATAATATATTTGCAGCCTTACAGAACATTTGATTTTTTTTTTAAACGGGGGGCAGTGACCCCCATTTGAAAGCTGGAAAGAGTCAGAAGAAGAAGGTAAAAAAAATTCAAAAATGACAAAAAAGAAAAAAATGAAGACCAATTGAAAAGTTTGGCCATTCTATAACATAAGTTAACTTAAAGGTGAACCACCTCTTAAAAGTGTTTCTCAGTTTGAAAATCAGAGATTCCCTGACAAGTCTGATAGGATTCAATGGAAATAAAAAGGGGAGAGGATCTGATTAGTCACATGATTGTTGCACCCCATGAGGTTGCCAGCCAGGAATGAATGAGAATGCAACCGGTGGACTGGCATCTTGTGTCATGCCAATGTTGTGCTATGCTGCGTCTCTTAACTTCCACCACGTGTCCATACAAAATCATACTGCTGCCAGACTAATTATATCACTATAAACCTAACTAGCTGCTGTTGCAGGCAATTCACATTCAAGTCAACGTGCCCCAAATTACCCTAAGTGCCATGCAGGGATCTAGCATATCTAGTTGGACCAGTCATGCTCCACACTGGAGATAGTCTGGACTCGCAGGTCAGTGAATAGGTGTGACTGCAGACAGCCTGATCACGTGCCTTGCTAAACTCACGTTGGATCCTGCAGCTGCACACAACTAGAATCTGTTCCTTCCTCAAGAGCAGCTGGCGACATCACTCTGTGTTGTTCTTTGCAACTTTGTATCATTCGTTTCCTTCTCGTTTGGCGAATGCATATCCTGGGGAAGTAGGAGCGCTTATCTCCTTACCCCCTATATCTATTGAAGCAGGGGCAGTTTTATTAGCAATTTCCCCAAAATGTTTTTTTATCGGGAAGATGCCTGATAAAACATTAACCCTCAGACGATTAATTGTGTAGGGCTGTTAAGTCTGTGGCCCTGTAAACCAGCCTGTGATAGCCTTCATTTTCTGGGGCTGATGGGAATTGTAGTTCAACGTTTGGGCAACTGCAACCTCGTTTTGAATTTCCATAAGCATTTTTTTTGAATACCTCCTCAATCCTTGCACAAAAAAAAGCAGTTAAAGGGGTAGTTCGCCTTTAAGGTAACATTTAGTATGATATAGACTAAGCAACTTTTCAATTGGTCTTCATTATTTATTTTTTTATAGTCATTTTATATAGTCTTTTTCTTCTGAATCTTTCCAGTTTTTAAATAGATGTCGCTGACCCCATCTAAAAAAAAAACATACCCTGTAAGACTACCAATTGTATAGTTATCGCTACTTTTTATTACGCCTCTTTCTGTCCAGGCCCTCTCCTATTCATATTCTAGTCTCTTATTCGAATCAGGGCATGGTTGCTAGGGGAATTTGAACCCTAGCAACCAGATTACTGAAACTGGAGAGCTGCAAATTGTCTCAGAATATCAATCTCTAGACTCTAGGTCATGTTAAAAGTTAATTTAAAGGTGAACAACCCCTTTTAGTAACCTCTCTCCAAACAATAAAGGATACATCAGCATCCTTTTACGAATCAGCTTCAGTACCATTATTATTTCCTTGTACACCTATGCAAGAAGTTGTTTACAGTAGATGGGGGTTGTGTCCCTGGCCAGAGGGATCTCCTGTCCTTGTGTGTGCATGACGAGACTGCCTATGTTTTACATAAGCTCCCTTATCTCTATTTACTCAACGTCAAGGAATTTCCAGCTGGGGCTTGAATTGTTCAGTTAATATGTGACAGGAAACATTAGTAGTTACACGCACGCAGGGCACTCTGGGAGTTATAGCTGAGCAAGAACTGGAGAAGCGCAATTAGACGATATATGTCGTGCAGGCAAAGTGCGTTCATTGATAAATGCGGCGAAATTGATGGCATGTGCGACTGAACTGTATTCTTTCTCCCACCCCCTTCCCCGTGCTCTGAATGGCGAATGTTTACATGTCCTCTCACAGCAGCTTTGCAGGGAGGAGGCGGGAGCGGCTCATTGAGTGGCACCTCCGTCACCAATTGGAAAGAGGCTGGCTACTTAGCCGACCAATAGGTGATCGCGCTGTTCGTCGGCAAGGTTTCTATGCATGCGGGTAGGCCATATTGGCTCGGGCCGTTCAGCAGGGGGGGGCGGGGTTGAGGTGTTTGTTTACAGAGTTGCTTATTTTCTTTACTTCCTGTGTTGGAAAGCGGTATCAAAATGAACCCACTTAAAGATTCCTAGTATGACTCAACCCGAGGAATGTATGTTTTTTTTTGAGAGAGAGATTTGTGTAATGATAGATATAATATTTAATACCTTAGGTAGCTCGTTGTGTATCACGTGCCGATATCAATACGGTGACACACATGGACCATATTTATTTTTACCGCGGCCCCAGAAAAAACAGCAGCACAGTTTATATTTAGTATGTCCTGATTTTGTGTAGATTTTTAGTTTTTTTTTAATCTCTCCAGGATGCCCAATGTCTGGTGTTATTGAATATGTAGATTTATGCTATGTATGGGGTTGCAAGTGGCAAGCCTTTGCTTTGTAGTAACATACCTTCCAACATTTTGGAATTAAAAAGAGGGACAAAAATTATATTCCCACATGTAGCGCAGCAATTTTTTGACCACACCCCTTTATGTGGCCACACCCTCTAATTAACATGTTCGTTTTACAAAAAAACTGTTATTTTGTGTCTCAAAATTGTTACAAAGTATCTTATTTGCACCTGTAAGCTGTTCTGGGCTCTCTGCTAAAAGCCAATTAAGTGAGAAACTTTGTTACTTTTTCTGGCTGAGCAGAGAAAAGAGGGACTTTCCAGTACAAATGAGGGACTGCGGGTTGAGCTGTCAAAAGAGGGACTGTCCCTCTGAAAAACCTAAGAGACCTATTAGAAGTAAATTTTCCATTTCAATCCAGCCTTCAAACTGGAAATATCTGGTTGTTAGTGATCACTGACTCCAAAGATTAGATTGATTGTGATGGCTGATCGTCTATTCTGACTTCCAAACTGATGCTTGGTTGCTAGGATAATAGGCCTAGCAACTAGATAGCGGTTGAAAGTCCAGTCCTGTCAGTCGAAGAACAGAAAAATGCAAATATTTCAGAAAACAGACTAGAAAATGAACACCAATTGCAAACCGTCTTAGACACTGCTGTCTGTATAATACTAAGGGGCAGATTTATCAAGGCTTGAAGTGAAAATTCGAAGAAAAAAAAAATTGAATGTAGAGCAATTTGTGTGTACTTCAACTATAGAATAGGCCAAATTCAAAAAAGAAAAGGTAGCAACCCTACCTGTGGCCCTACCAGTGATGAAACATAATTCCTCAGTGTCTCAAAGGTATGGTGATTTTTTTTAAAGAAGCATAGCATATCTCTTATGGTACCACACACTGGGTAATGTTGAGTGTTTTGCCCCCGAAGCACTTTGCAGCTCTGTGGGCAGGGTTACCAAGCACTCTGAATCGTTTATAAGTGTCTGGTGCAGTCAAGGATCCTATTGCTCAGAAATGAAGTGCTGTGAGGTTTTGAGAAATAACTTCCACGTATGCAAAATGTTAATAAGTTGGGCCAGTATATTTCACTAGGTGCAGTTTTGTGATTTTCATACTTTCTACGGACTGCATTAAATGGGTGGTTCACCCTTAAGTTAATTTTTAATATGTTATAGAATAGCCAATCAATTCTAAGCACGAGCCTCACAAGGAAACTTCGGGCGGAAAACGAATAGCCGCCTGTGCTTAGCGCCGGCTATTTTTCATTTTTGCCAGAGAGTGAGGGAAGGCGTTCGGGGAGATTGACGTTCGGGGAGATTGGTCGCTGCAAAGACAAGACGATTAGTCGCCAGGCGACTAATTCTCCCCGAAGCGCCCAGTGTGACCTTACCCTTAAAAGCTAAATAACTCAAAAATCCTAAATAATAAAAACTGAAAACAAATTGCAAATTGTCTCAGAATATCACTCACTACATCATGTTAAAAGTTATCTCAAAGATGAACAACACCTTTAATCAGAGTTTTCAGAGCTCCAACTTTTTCTTGTTGCTTCCACTAGATAATTTGCCACTGAGCCACTTCAGTACAGATTTTACTGTGTATCTCACTTGTACCGGATATACCTGGTGATTGTATCAAGCATACCCATGTGAATTTAGATTAACTTAAGGGGTGGTTCTTAAGTATGTTATACAATCACTTCATTATTTTTTTATATAGTTTTTAATGATTTGCCTTCTTCAGACTCTTTCCGTCTTTCAAATGGGGGTCACTGACCCCATGTAAAAACAAAGGCTACTTTTGATTACTGATCTTTCTATTAAATTCTATTCTATTGCTAGTTTTTGTTGTTTATCTGTCCATTCAGACCCTCTCCTATTCATATTCCAGTCCTTTATTCAAATCAGTGTATGGTTGGTAGGGTAATATGGACCCTAGCAATCAGATTACTGAAATTGAGAACTGCTGACTAAAAAGCTAAATTATTCAAAAAACACAAATAATAAAAAATGAAAACCAATTGCAAAATGTCTCAGAATAATACTCTAAAAGTTAACTCAATGGTTAACAACCCCTTCAACTATTTTTGTATTATTCTAATACAGAATAGAAAATAATACATTTAGAATAGAATAGAAAATAATACATTTTGCAAAAACATCTCAGAATACGGTTTAATGTGATATTCCCCTGTATATGGATTTACAAAAATAATAAGGGGCTAATTTATCAAATATCAAAGCGGAGAATCCTGAAGGAATTCTGTCAGTTTCATATTTTCCTAATTTATCAAAACGTAATCGGCACATTTATCAGAACTGATGATATCTTTGTCAGTTCAGCAGAAGGCATAATGTTTTCGACTATGTGAGCGTTTTGCACTTAAAGGAGAAGGAAAGGCAAAGCTTATACACTGTCTCCTTCAGCAGTTCTCATACTATACTCTGTGATCGCTGTTTTTTCCCGTTTGCAAAGAAAGATATTAATTGTGTAATCTAACAAGCCTTTTAGTAGAACACAACGGCCATCTTACTAAAGGACCTGCTCCTGCCTTCTGCCAGCAGTCATTAATGCGCATGTGCCAAAAATCCTCCTGCCCCCCCTCCACTGCAGGCACGGTCATAGTTTACATAACATTATACAGGCATTGAAAAGCTGAATCTGAAACACCCAGTACACACACTCTATGATCCCTCTCCTCAATATGATCCTGCTTGCAGCTCAGTGTAACAAGTAACGGGCATGAAGGAGTATAGCATTGTCATAGCAACAAGATGCTTTGAATCCTATTGGCTGGGGGTCGGGCTCACTGGGTCATGCAAATGAAGGGCCTCAGGCGGCAGTGAGCGGCCAGTTATAAAGAGTGGCAAAAAGCCGCCTGTAACTTTAAGGGAGGAACCCCACGGGCGATTCCGGCGCGCTTCGCAAAAACACAGACGTCAAGTCATATGCGACGGAAATATGGTAAGAGATGGAAATGTTGAAGTTCATCCGTCGCGACACAACTGTCAGATGCAGATGCATCGTGCAGCGTCTGCATCCGACAGTTGTGTCACGTCAGACGAACGCTGTTACACCATCCAACGTTCCTGTTGCTTACCTTATTTCCATCTAATCCGACTTGACACCTGCGTTTTTGCGCAGCGTGTCGGATCGCACCAAAATCGCCAGTGGAGTTCCTCCCTTAGGGGTTTTTAAACCAGAAATTCTGCTCTGCTAGTGCAGAGAGCGCTATAACACTCATTGCTCTAGCGATGCAGCCCCTTTTGACCCGCTCCGACACAAAACTTTTAAGCGCAGAGCAGGAGGGGGGGTGGCATCTGGGTTGCCACCTCATGCGGCAGCAGCCCACGGATTGCCCCTGTTCAAATGACAAGTATGTGCAAAAGTACAGGATATGCTGTAATGCGACTCCTCTGTGTCAGAGGCAGTGGGATGGGAACAACAGAGGATTTTGACTGTCACCCAACTCTGCGACTCAGATTATGCAGGCAGTGAGTTTATGTCTGACTGAAGCCAGGACAAGGAATTTGTTCTTCACAGAAGGTGCTTAAACAAAATGCCTTTGTTTTTCAGCCAGATTCATTATTAACCTTTCGTTGTCAACCTGGAGTTGTAGTGTTGAACCACTTGCCTGGAACCTGGCCCCCCAATTTGTATCACATGTGGGAAGAAAGGATTCGGATCATTCTTGTCCACACTGATACAAATGGATCTAATGCATAAAAAAGTTTAAATCTTCAATGACGTATATTTTACTGAGTGGTAACCATTATTACTGCGGAATAAAATATCGACAAATCAGCCCTTAAAGGAGAAGGAAAGCTATGGAGGGATTTTATTGCCAATAGATTAGCTGCAATAGTGCAAGCTGGAATGCTATATTTATTCTGTAGAATGTTTAACCATACCTGAGTAAAAAGCTCTAGAAACTCTGTTTGTTTAGGATAGGAGCTGCAGTATTAACATAGTGTGACATCACTTCCTGCCTGAGTCTCTCCCTGCTCTGGGCTCAGATTACAGTAGAAAAGGGAGGGGGGTGGGGAAGAGGAGCAAACTGAGCATGCTCTTGCCCAGGGCAATGAGGTTTAAGATGAAGGCAGGAAGTCTGATACAGAAGCCCATGTGTACACAATAGAAGGAAAGAAATGCTGTGTTTCTTTTGACAGAGGACTCAGAGCAGTATTACTTTGGGGGTTTACTGGTATATTTAGATGGACCTTTCTGATAAGGCTTACTTAGTTTTAACCTTTCCTTCTCCTTTAATTGTTTCTGTGGATGGAGTGTGTTTATAATGTAGGCTGCTTCCACACCTATTAATAAAAAAAAATATGCAAATAAGTATGATTCTTTGCAGCATAAAGTTTTTCTTTTTCAATTAGTTTTTCAAAAGATTGGTATGAAAAAATGGAATGTTAACCCTCTTTATAAATAATATAAATTGTCAATTTAAAATAGCTTTGCATACTTCAAAAGCACCACGTTACCAAATACAGTTTAATTTCCCACTATTTTATATTTCTCTAACATTCAGGTGCTGCTTAAGAAATTCCCAGTGCATGAAGAGCGTATAACTCCATTTTCCATCTAACTGGGGAACAGCAGCTCTCCGTTGCATGTATAGTACTTTTGTCATTGATAGCACAGAAAAGCCAGAGAAGAGGTCTGTGGGACAGCAGAAAAAGTATTCAGGCTTAGGTTCCGAAGATCTGGGCTTTGAGATGCCTCAGGTAAGTAGTTGACTATATCATTATAATAATAAGAATAATAATATTGTTTTATGCAACTTTTTGGTATTTAAATGTAATAGTTAATATAGTCTCTCATGTATATTTGATCTCAGGTTGCCTGTGTGGTATATCGGTATATATTCAAATATTGACAGTCCACACACCCACCCAATATGTTAGCCCTCTGAAAAAAATTAACTGTAGTTACTGTTAGGGCAGTGGGACACGGGCAGATTTGGGGAGATTTAGTCGCTTGGCTGTAGTTACTGTTAGGGCAGGGGCACACTGCCAGATTTGGGGAGATTTAGTCGCTGGGTGACAATCTCCCCGAACTGCCTTCCGCCTGCTACAATGAATAATCGCCTGCGGCAATGCACTCGTGTCGCTTCGATTTCCGAAATTGCGCGGAGTTGCCTCCCTCCTCGTGAGGCAACTTCGGGGGACTTCAGAAATCGAAGTGCCGTGAGTGCCATTGCACTGGCGTTTTCTCATTATAGCAGGCGGAAGACAGGGGGAAGGCAGTTCGGGGAGATTGTCGCCCCGAAGAAGAGGCGATTAGTGGCAGGCGACTAAATCTCCCCGAATCTGCCTGTGTGCCCCTGCCCTTAATCCTATACTGTTACTGTTATTATTTAATAAATAAAAGTGAATCAACAGTTTATGTTTTTGGGCTTTTAATTAGCTGGCAACCACATCCCTTCAGGATTTAGTTTTTTATTTGGATGACTCCAAGTCATTTTTGCAAGATTCAACCAATTTAACAAAGTTTCATCTGGGAATCCTGCAGGTTTTCAATGAATACATTTATTTTTTAATGTTTCATAAAGCATTCCATGTAAATCTTTAGTGTCCAATCGAGTGTTTCTTTGCCATGTTAAGGCTTGGACAACAGAAAACAACAAATTGTTGTTCAAATAATTATTGAATTTTTTAGAAAGCCGATGTAAAAATGTCCATAAAACTGTGCAAGCAGACAAACTAGATAACTTTTATCCTTATCTGGAAACACATTATCTAGAAAGCTTTGCATTACAGGAAGGCAACCTCCTATAAAGTCCATTTTAAGCAAGTCATTTAAAATTTTTAAGTTTTGTTTTTAAAATGTTATTATTTTCTGGATTATTATAAAACAGTACCTTGTACTTGATCCTAACCAAACTGCATAAAACCATATTGGTGGCAAAACAATTTTGTGTTTAATGTTTAAATATTTTTTTAGCAGAAATCCAAATTACAGAAAAATCCCTTATCCGGAAAATCCCAGGTCCCAAGCAATTTCGATAATAGATCCTATATCTGTGTTGGTTCTTATAATTTTATATATCCAGTATCCAGTACAGCTATAGGATATGTTATCCAGAAAGCTCTGAATTACGGAAAGGCAGTCACCCATAGACTCCATTTTATCAAAATAATCCAAAATGTTAAAAATTATTTCCTTTTCCTCTGTAATAAAATAGTCCCTTGTACTTGATCCAAACTAAGATATAATTAATCCTTATTGGAAGCAAACCCAGCCTATTGGGTTTATTTAATGTTTAAATGATTGTCTAATAGACTTAAGGTATGAAGACCCAAATTACAGAAAGATCCATTATCCAGAAAACCCAAGGTCCCAAGCATTCTGGATAACAGGTCCCAAGTGCCAACATATTCCACAGTGCTGTACAATAAATGGGTGTACAGGTATAGAATCTATTATCCATAATGCTTGGGACCTGGCGTTTCCAGGAAACTGCACATGCAAATTGTATAAAGAAGTAAAGAGGGCATTGCTCAATAGAGTTTACAATTCAAAAAGTAGATCTACTAAATTATTGGTAGTTTGGATCTAATGCACATTTTCAATATCTTTTAAACCATTTAACTGCTACAGCTCATACAATCTACAGTGCTGGCCTGCCTCACATATAACTAAAAATGCCAAATCTCTTCATGTCACAATGAAGCTAATGAACCAACACTCGATAAGACCATAGAATTTAAAGATCTTAACAATATCAGAACACGTAGACTAGACTGATTACCATTTTCAATTTTACATTTGACTTAGTTTTTTCCCGTTTATGTATAAGCCCAGTGCCAGTGGAATGGACCCTCCATTTGGGAATGCCTTTCGGAGTCCCACGTTGGCTGAGCAAACATTAATGAGTACAGACCTTCTTGCAAACAGCTCAGATCCAATTTTCATGTATGAACTGGTAAGTCTGAAGATTTTTTTTTTATGTAGGGGAGTGGCGGTATTTCCACCTCTAATCACATATGCAATGTGATGCAGCTTTACAGTTAAAGGGGACCTGTCACCCTACACAATAATTCCAAATTCTTTTCTATCATGTTAGTTGAGCAAAATAAACTTTACTCAAACAATATTTATTATTTAAATTTTGTTTCCTTCAGTCTTGGAATTACACAATCACAGCACACTGACAGGAGCCATTTTGTGGACACTGTTATTAAGACAAATTGTGTGTGACCCCAAAATCTGTGTAAGCGCCAGAATCGGGGACCTAATGCCCTTTCGCAGTACCCTACATAATTATAGAGCCTGCGGAGGGAAGGGGGAAGGGTAATGAGTGCAGTGACATGTAGGAAGTGCTGAATGGAAAGTGAAAGTAATTGAATGCCCCACCTCTGTGCCTCGGGTGTAGAGGCGGGGCAGATCATATTTGATTGACAGCTCAGATATTTAAACACCTTTATAACAAGTATTGATGCTTTAATGGAAAAAAAAATTGTGTTCCATGTTTAATTTGCAAAGGATTTATCATTATACAGCTTTTTATGTGTAGGTGACAGGTCCACTTTAAACACATCTCATTCTCTTCAGCGCAAAGCAGAGCAAAAAATTACAGCATCATATAACTATACAGGAACTGAATTGGCCAGGTTATTGTAAGCTGTGTTTTCTAACACCACTGGCAATAACCTAGTCAATTCAGTTTCTGTTTAATTATGTAATTATGAAATGTAAAACAAACAAAATAAAATTAGTTAAGGGTATAGAAAAGAAAAGCACAGTTTCATAGCAATTTTTGGCAATATCACATGTGCCACAAGTCTAAGGCTATGCCAGGGTTACCTTTGATCAGTTTTGTATGTACTGTTTTTTTCTTTCAAACCCCATTTTCAGGTTCACCATTTGCTTTGGCTCCACTTTACTTAGAATAAGGACACAGACTCACATAAACTCACTCTGATCCTGGTATAGTTCTGAAAATAAGTAAAAAAGCTAACCATGCACATCAAATCTCAATCTAACTGGCCTCTACATTGGACTTTAAGGAGCATATAGGATAAGAAATCAGCATTTGCGCCAAATCTCACCCTAATTAAACATTACATAATTGTTCAATGAATATATACAATAATAGATGAGCATTGCGCCCCCCCCCCCACTTTTATGGGCCTAAATAAGCCACTTTACAGCTTGAGAGTTAAACTAGTTGGTCAGTCCAAAAATTGAGGTGAGTTGCCATGGAAGTAGCAGTGCATCTCTTTGGGTCAGATTTAGTTTTGGGGGCTATTGGTTGGTGCTGAAAACTACACATATCTTCACCTACTACAATGCAATTTTCTCAAGATGCCAAATGTGGTAGATCAAAGTAAATCTGATAAAAGATTTAAATAAACTAAATAGATTTAGCTTTGTTTAGCGTAAACTATTAACATTGTAAAATGCTCTTCTGACATCTTTTTGATATTTAATATTTATACATTGCCTCTGGAAAACATATTTTAGTATAATAATCTGGACATGTCCTGATGTTGCTTAATGCTCTCTTTTCATCCTTTTAGGATCAAGGAATAGGCTATCAACAAAGCCCAACTGAAAACTTCCTAATCCTAGAAGACAGCAAAGATTTTGAAAACTTGGATTCATTTACAGATATCCTTGAAAGCAGTCCACCCGTGTCTTCAAACTGGGAGCAGTGGGATACCTACTATGAAGACCTGACCAAATACACAAAGCTTACAAGCTGTGACATTTGGGGAACTAAAGAGGTGGATTATCTAGGTCTTGATGATTTCTCCAGTCCGTATCAGGATGAGGAGGTGATCAGCAAAACACCCACACTTGCTCAGCTTAATAGTGAGGACTCCCAGTCAGTCACCGATTCCCTTTACTACACAGATGGCTTCCTTGGCAACAAGACTTCATATTTACAAGGGAAGAAAGTGGCAGCAGGGAGAGCAACTGCACCAGTGTGCTCATCAAAGACTGCACATACCGAGGTGCCACTGGCTGACTGCTCCCAAAAGGCTACCAAATCTGTTGCAAGCATCCAGATGGCAGTAAAAACTAATGTTTCATGTGAAGAAAAAATTAACCTCCATGGGGGTTGTAAGGACTATGTGAAAAAGGCCAAGGTCAAAATTAGTACGGTACTTCCTTGTCGGCCAACAACTATTTCGGTTGCCACTGATGCAGCCAAGGAGAACACATGTTTCTGTGGTGCCATGGCTAAGAAGCAGGAGAGGATAATAGAGGAGACACCCATAGGTCGTAAAAGCTTTGGCATCCTGCCTTTCAAGGAAACGCAAAAGCTTTTTTGTCCAGCGCCTGCACTTATCACAATAGGTCCTGGAGATGGGAATGCTTCTGCTGAAGCATCTGTCTCTGATCCTTCACAAAAGAAAGAAGAGCACAACTATTCACTTTTTGTATCAGAGGGCGTCACAGAACCTACAGTTAAGAATGAGAACCCTCAGCAGGAGGAAGAAGCAGAAGAAGAGGAAGCTGACATGGATGAGGAAGATCATGATGAGGGGTTTGGTAGTGAGCATGAGTTATCTGAGAATGAGGAAGAAGAGGAGGAGGAGGAGGAAGAGGAAGAAGACTATGAAGATGATAAAGATGATATCAGTGATACTTTTTCAGAACCAGGTATTTAATTTAGTTAAAACCATTCAGTTGTTATGTATTTTGTATAATACTTAAGTATTATAATTGTATATAATTTCTAATAAGATAATATAGTGAATTAAGTACCCGCTATTGTAAAATATAAGCATATTATAAGTTACAGAGGAGTTCTATGACCATATATGACTGCAAGCCGAGTGCTTTTTACAGGTCAAGGAACGCTGAGGTGACTTCTAATATCCTCATATTTTGCAACAGGGGATACTTTATTTATTATAATACACAAGTTTCGGTGAGTCATGTGACAGAAATTTCATCACTAAGTGCCAATGACATCACTAAGCAGTTTATAAGGATATAATTTACTTTTACAGGATATTTTTGGCTCTTGTATATTATAAGGTAATAAAGAGAGAAATAATGAGCACTATATTTTAGATTAATAGATGAAGTAACAATAGGTATATGGAAAGATCTTAGCAACCTTGTTCATGTGCATAATAACCTGTGCATACTAATCGTTGCGCGCTATCATGTGAATTATTCATGTATTCCAGCAATAGTAAAATATTAAAAAGAAAAAGTATCTATTAAACCACTTTTGTAATAAATGGGATTATTATAAATTGTACTCCTATATAGAGGGCTTTGAGCTATGTGCATGCAGTATTTAGTTCATATGGGAAGTATCAAAAAAGAGTTTTCAAAGTATAGTGTAAGTAATTATATTCAAGGGGTGTTACACAAAGATGTTTAATATTGCATTTCTGTGAGGTGGTTTTTTTTTATGGGTTCCGCTACATGGGAACACGTTACCAGAGCCCATTCTTTGTCTGTGCTGAACGCACATGAGTTGCTGCATGTTGTATCTTATGTGTCCACCACACTATTGAGTTGTGTTAGGTCATGTGTTCTCTTGCAGTGGAACCAGTAAAAAACCCACCACACTTATATAAAACAAACCAACATCATTTTGATATCCAAGGGTATATAGCTAGCCTATAGCTGACTGTACCAGTTATCTGAGCATGTATGTTGGTTCTGTTGGATAGCAGATGATCTATCATGTTTGATAATTTCATCTACCAATGCACCGTTGGCTTGGTATATGACAGATGAAGCAATGAAAAGGAGCCACAGGTGACTGCCCAAGTGAATGGAACAGTGGTGAGCTGTCCATTGGAGTATATGGCCACTCATATGGCCACCTGTTTGACTCGCAGATATTAAAGGATTCGTCAGTAGGATTGCATGACCATAAACCCACAGAGTTGCTAATGTGACTTATTTGTAGACACAATCGTTTTTTTGTTCATTATATGTTCACATAAACAGCAGTTCTATAATTGTGTAACTAGAATTTACTGAGCTTCACACCATAATCTCGAAAGATGATTAGCATATTGAAATTGCAGCTGTATTCAACAGGCCCTTACTGTATCTTTATGTAAAAATAACTAATTAGATAAAAGTCATACATTAATGTTCTTTCAGGGATCTTAAAAAACAGTATTTCCCCCAAATGTGTCAGTGGATTCAAAGGACAGGACATTATTTGCGGCATGCCAAATCTTACATTTTAAATTAGGCATTAAACAAATTCAATTGATTTTTTTATCAACTGATTGGTGTTTCCATAATGAATAGTGTTTATATGCCACAACATTATCACATAATTAAAGTTGTGATGAGTCCCAAGGTAAAACCCTTGTTTTTAAATTTAGGATATGAAAATGATTCAGTTGAAGATCTAAAGGGAATCACAGCCATCTCATCACGAAAGAGAGGAAAGCGGAGATACTTTTGGGAATATAGCGAGCAACTGATTCCATCTCAACAGGAAGGAACATTGAGACCCTCAGAATGGAACAGAGATACACTTCCAAGCAACATGTATCAGAAGAATGGATTGCACCATGGTATTAATTGTGGACTTAAACACAGTATCCATCTAACATTTCTAATTAAAGTGAAACTAAGCTTAAAATGTAACTTATAATATTGTAGACCAGAGGTACAGGATTTGGTCAGGAAGCTCATCCTAATCCTTTGATTATAACACTGTCACAGATATATAGAAGCATTGTTGTAACAATCGGCATTCTGTTTTTTTAAACAATTAACCAGGCAGCAAATACAAGTTCACCTCAAAATTCCATCCTATTTGAACGTTGCATTGAACTTCTCAAAGTATCTAGCACAGCAATTAGGCATTCTCCTAAAGTCGGGCCCATCACTGCTCTGGGTCCACCTATGGAAGACAGATCAACATTTTGGAAACCACTACAAGAAAATTTGTAACTGGGCTATTTTTCTTATTAATTCTAAGAAAGATACAATATTTTTTGTTATGCCAAAACATGTTATTTACAAACACCTCTAAGATACCTTGTACTTCATAAAATAACCAGTACAATTGACTATAACCGTTTTAATAAATTGACTTGGAAATTACGGTACACTAGCATTTAAAAGTTTGGGATCCCCCATAAATGTTCATGTTTTTAAAATCATATGCAACCCATGCCTTCTGTAGCTTTTTCAAGAGGTGCGACTGGCTTGCCGGACGTTTTTCTCTGATCTTACAATGAAGTTCTTCACAAGATCTCAATAAGGTGGTCTGGCAGTTGTGCTGGCCGGAAAGTATCTTCCTTTTTTCCACTCAAAATTATTTTGCATAGCATAGAAGTATTCAAATCCATTTCTGAGTGATTCCAAGCTTTGAACACTATATATTTGGTACATAGCTATTTTTGATTGCTGTGGATGTCTCAGGGAGAATTACCTTTACTGTTGACAGATCCTTCCTATTATGTTGCATGTTGTCAGTTGCTGCCATTGTGTCACAGTAGAGTGAGTATCCGTGAGTTTATGATATTAATAGGAACAGTAAAAGGTGTTTTTTATTATCCCAGAGAAAAACAGAAACATTATATTTCTTTTTTAACTTATAGTTAGGTCCATAAATATTTGGACAGAGACAACTTTTTTCTAATTTTGGTTCTGTACATTACCACAATGAATTTTGAATGAAACAATACAGATACAGTTGAACTGTAGACTTTCATCTTTAATTCAGTGGGTTGAACAAAAAGATTGCATACAAATGTGAGGAACTAAAACCTTTTTTAACACAATCACTTCATTTCAGGGGCTCAAAAGTAATTGGACAATTGACTCAAATGCTATTTCATGGGCAGGTGTGGGCAATTCCTTTGTTGTGTCATTATCAATGAAGCAGATAAAAGCCCTGGAGTTGATTTTAGGGGGGTCCTTGTATGACAACATGCGGTCAAAGGAGCTCTCCATGCAGGTTAAACAAGCCATCCTTAAGCTGCAAAAACAGAAAAAACCCATCCGAGAAATTACTACAGTATATATGCAGTGGCAAAATCTACATGGTACATCCTGAGTAAGAAAGCACTGGTGAACTCAGTAATGCAAAAAGACCTGGACGTCCACAGAAGACAACAGTGGTGGATGATCGCAGAATCATTTTCATGGTGAAGAGAAACCCCTTCACAACAGACAAACAAGTGAACAACACTCTATCCAGGAGGTAGGCATATCGATATCCAAGTCTACCATAAAAAGAAGACTGCATGAAAGTAAATTCAGAGGGTGCACTGCAAGGTGCAAGCCACTCATAAGCATCAAGAATAAAAAGGCTAGTTTGGACTTTGCTAAAAAAAAAAAACATCTAAAAAAGCCAGCACAGTTCTGAAAAAACATTCTTTGAACAGATGAAACCAAGATCAACCTCTACCAGAATGATGGCAAGAAAAAAGTATGGAGAAGGTGTGGAACAGCTCATGATCCAAAGCATACCACATCATCTATAAAACATGTCGGAGGCAGTGTGATGGCTTGGGCATGCATGGCTGCCAGCGGCACTGGGACACTAGTGTTTATCCATGATGTGACACAGGACAGAAGCAGCCGAATGAATTCTGAGGTGTTCAGAGACCTACTGTCTGCTCAAGTCCAGCTAAATGCAGTCAAATTGATTGGGAGGCATTTCTTAATACAGATGTATAATGACCCAAAACATACAGCCAAAGCAACCCAGGAGTTTATTAAAGCAAAGAAGTGGAATATTCTTTAATGACCAAGTCAGTCACCTGATCTGAACCCAACTGAGCTGCATTTCACTTGTTGAAGACAAAACTTTGGACAGAAAGGCCCACAAACAAACAGCAACTGAAACCCGCTGCAGTAAAGGCCTGGCAGAGCATTTAAAAGGAGAAAACCCAGAATCTGGTGATGTCCATGAGTTCAAGACTTCAGGCTGTCATTGCCAGCAAAGGGGGTTCAACCAAGTATTATAAATTTACATTTTATTTTCAGTTTTTTAATTTGTCCAATTCTTTTTGAGCCCCTGAAATGAAGTGAAAAAAGTCTTTAGTTCCTCACATTTTTATGCAATCTTTTTGTTTAACCCACTGAATTAAATCTGAAAGTCTGCATTGGCATTGAAATAAAACTTGTTTGCCTATGCTTTCCAATTGGTACATTGGTCATTATCTGACCTGGAAGTGTGTGCCAAACCTTCCGCTCATGTAGGGTTGCCACCTTGCCAGTATTTTACCGGCCTGGCCAGTAATAATTATGCTTGATGCCAATGTTATTAATAGGAAAACATGGCAAGAATATAGTAAGGCCGGTATTTTTTTCCAGAAAATGTGGCAACCCTACTCTCATGTAAAGATAAGGTATTGGTGCCACAAAATTCCACTTAAACATATTCACACATATATTCTGTGAACAGGCAAGCACACAGTGAAGAAGTCTCGCAGGACAGATGTGGAAGACCTAACTCCAAACCCAAAAAAGCTTCTGCAGATTGGAGGAGAGTTGCGCAAATTGAACAAGGTGATCGGTGACCTGACACCTGTATCTGAACTTCCTCTTACTGCAAGACCACGGTCCCGTAAAGAGAAGAATAAGCTTGCTTCCAGGTAAAACATGAGTAGTTCTAATTAACGGGAATTATATCCAGATTTTAATAGTTGTGTGGGGGTAGGGAGAGTATGAGTCTGTATATACCTTTATTGTAATTTGCAAATATATATGATAAATGTTGCTAGCTAAATGACATGCAGGAGTGGGAGAACATTATGCAAAGATGTTTAATATGGAATCATCACAAAGGCTATGGTCAGAAAAGGCTGTTTCTTCGCCTGTGTATATCCAAAACAGTCTGAACACTCATTTTAGCGTGAAAATGCATTCTTGCTTCTCTACTTTACCGCCGTTTGGTTAGAAGCTTCCTTGAGTTTTGGGACACACGTATATTTTATTACACAGCTTTGCTGATGGCTAATAAGGGCCTAGGCTCCATTGTATTTCAGTTTGCAGTCTGAGCAGTAGCAGTAGTATTTTGCTAAAGCTCCATCCAAATTGCAATAAAAGGTGAAGGTTACACAGCCACACATTGCATATAGGGTTGCCACCCGGCCGGTATTTTACCGGCCTAGCCGAGGCCGGGGCCGGTATTACAAATTTACCGGCAATGTAGCTGCCGGTAAATTTGTAATACGATCAAAAGGAGCCCTCGGCCTGCCCCCAATCCCCTGCAACTTACCTTTTTTTTTGCCTCTTCTAGCGTCCGCGGGTCTCTGTCGCGTGGCCCCACCCCTTTTGACGTCACGCCCCTTTTGACGTCAGACCCCGCCCATTTGAGGCCCCGCCCCCCAGCAGCCGGTAAAATTTTTTATAAAAGGTGGCAACCCTAATTGCAGATAATTTGTGGACACTTAGTGACTGTCAGTGTTGGAGAGAGAAGTACTGTCATGGGAAGGATACTGAAAATCCATTATAATCCATTTTTCAAAAGAGTAAACAGATTTTTTTTATATTCAATTTTGAAATCTAACATGGGCCTAGACATATTCTCAGTTTGCCAGCTACCCACAGTTTTGTGACTTGTGCTCTGATAAATTTCCGTCACTCTTTACTGCTGTACTGCAAGTTGGAGTGATATCACCCCTCCCTTTCCCCCCTCAGCAGACAGAACAATGGAAAGGTAACCAGATAGCAGCTCCCTAACACAAGATAACAGCTCCCTGGTAGATCTAAGAACAGCACTCAATAGTAAAAGCCAAGTCCCACTGAGACTGATTCAGTTATATTAAAGGGATCCGTCATCGGAAAACATGTTTTTTTCAAAACGCATCAGTTAATAGTGCTACTCCAGCAGAATTCTGCACTGAAATCCAATCTGAAATGGGGCTAGACATTTTGTCAATTTCCCAGCTGCCCCTGGTCATGTGACTTGTGCCTGCACTTTAGGAGGGAAATGCTTTCTGGCAGGCTGCGGTCTTTCCTTCTCAATGTAACTGAATGTTTTTCAGTGAGACATGGGTTTTTACTATTGATCTTAGATCTGCCAGGCAGCTGTTATCTTGTGTTAGGGAGCTGTTATCTGGTTACCTTCCCATTGTTCTTTTGTTTGGCTGCTGGGGGGGAAAAGGGAGGGGGCAATATCACTCCAACTTGCAGTAAAGTGTGTTTGAAGTTTATCAGAGCACAAGTCACATGACTTGGGCAGCTGGGAAATTGACAAAATGTCTAGCCCCATGTCAGATTTCAAAATTGAATATAAAAAAAATCTGTTTGCTCTTTTGAGAAATTGATTTCAGCACAAAATTCTGCTGGAGCAGCACTATTAACCGATTCATTTTGAAAAAAATGTTTTTTTCCATGACAGTATCCCTTTAAGTAGGAGAAATAATAGCCTGCCAGAAAGTAGTTCCATTCTAAAGTTCAGGCACAAAATCAAAATCAAAAACAAAATCTGTTTGCTCTTTTGAGAAACAGATTTCAGTGCAGAATTCTGCTGCAGCAGCACTATTAACTGAAAAAAACATGTGTTCCCATGACAGTATCCCTTTAAACTGTAGTAAAACATATGAAGCTGCAAGTGTTCTTTGGACTGGCAGTGTACAGTATGTCTTAGATGCCCCTTTGATGAAAAACCTGCTTGAATTTAAAATAAAATACATTTAACATATTTAAACTGAGCCAGTGGAAATTTGCTACCTCTGTAATCTTTTTGCAGCAAACAAAAAGGAAGACATATTATATTATTTACATATATTTCCAGTGTAAAGTAAGGCTCACATGTGTAGATTTTATCTCAATTGAATCTGTTAGAGGAAGTGGGGTGCGATGCAAGAGGGGTGTACAGTTGATGAATGTGGATATGTTGGCTACCGAGCTTTGCAGTGACCTGGTTGGGCTGATGGTGATGAGCTGAATCCCAGTTGGCCTTACTGTAGTCCGCTGGCAATGCAATTTACTGGAAAAAGCCTGCTATATTTTCCCACTTTTTTCTTGTTAACACAGAGCGTGCCGGTTAAAGAAGAAAGCTCAGTATGAAGCAAACAAAGTGAAATTGTGGGGCCTAAATACTGAATATGGTAAGTGTACTAATCTAATCGTTGAATGGGAGGTGAGCAAGGCAGACTAAATGTGTTTAAATATCCAATTTTAATTGTTTATTTTTAATGGTCTGTCAATTAGTGGTGGTTAGTAGGAGTAGAAACAACCATTCCTTTGGTGTAATGGACATTTTTCATAGCTGGTAACGTTATTTAGAATAGTTTTATTACATACTAGCTAATAAACAGAGGTAAAAAGTCATGAACACAGACCGGATGTAAACCTTATACAGACTAGCACTACAGTAAATATTTTATTTGCAATTGCTTAATTGTCATATATAATATATAGGTGTATATAAAGCACAATTTAATATATGCAATTTTTTTACAATTTCTCAAGGACATTTCACGAAACCCCTGGGTAGTGTATAAACTCTACCACCACCAATTCCAGCAGGAATAAACTTCCATTTTTTTTATTTTTCAGACAACTTGTTGTTTGTGATCAATTCAATTAAACAAGAAATCATGAACCGGATCCAGATTCCATGTGAAGGATGGTCTGCTGACATGGAGCAGAAACTGGATGCCATGATTAAAGACACTCTAGGTACATGGTTTGTGCTGATGTTTTGGCCCACTCTTATAAGGCTAAGCTTGTTGGTTTTCCAAACTAGCTTCAGTAAAATTGACTGATTAAACGAGGTGATATGATTTATGTTTGTCTTTTTATTTATTTTTTTTGCTAAGCATATTTGTATTTCAAGCAGGCAGTCACAAATCAAATTTCGAGATTTTGCCCAATTTTGCCATTTTTACAAGAGTTCGATTTAGCCAAATTCTTAGGACTAAATCTGAACCATAATTTTACGTGATATTACTGCTCTGGGCTGCTAAATATAATACAGGTATTGGACCTTTTATCGAGAATCCTCCAGACTTGGGGTTTTCTGTATCTGCATACCTTAGAGGATACGTAAACCGTTAAAATAAACTGATGTAATTGATGAGAGAGAATTCTGACCACCAAGTAGTCGAGGAAGTTGTCAGGAGAAAGAAAAAAGGCTGGTCTGAAAAAGGGCTGATCTGATGTTCTGGTTAGGAAAAACATTAGAAATCTGAGATAATCCACATCTTTCCTAACCAGAAGAACATTGGACTAGCCCTCTTTCTTTCTCCTGACAACTTTCTTTCTTCTGATAACTTCTTTGACTACTTGGTGGTCAGAATGGTTGGAAACTGACAAGTAGGATACATGTAAACAGTACATGAATTCCTTAATATCTTGGAATTTAAAAAAACAATGAATGTAAATTTCAAAAGTGCTTAGAATAGCACTCTCATCAATTTTACATTCACTTATTTGAAAAGTTTACTTACTGTTTTATTATTACAGACAAAAAGGAACTACTTTTAAAAATGAATTATTAAAAATGGACTCTGCAGAAAATAGCCTTCCTTGATCCCATACCTGTATATGTTTGCTTGTAAATGCAGTATGTGTAATTGAAAAAAAAAAATTACTTTAATGTAATGCCTCGCTAATTAAAAAATAAACTTGTCATATTTAAAGTAAAGTTTTCTCATTTTTATTTTATTTTAGGTTCACCAGTAGCTGGCCAGACCTCTGAGTTTGTAAACCAGGTTTTGGAGAAGACTTCAGAGGGTGATGCAACTGGTGGCCTTGTGGGATTACGTATACCAACTTCAAAGGTGTGATAGCCTCTCTGTACAGCCAGAACTGATGTGTCGCTCTCTGGCTGTGAAGAGTTCTTTACTCTCCAGTGTAAATTTTAATACAGCTCTTGCATGTGATTCTGCTTGTACCTTGTTATTATTATTTTGTGCAAGCAGATTCTTATAACACGTTCAAAAGTAAAAATGTATGTGGATGAGGACCCAATGCATGAGACATTGCTTCATCACAGAAATAGTTGTTGTTCGTTGTTCTACTTTTTTTTTTTTGAATGTACTGCTGGCAGTTATTCTGCCTTTGCAATAGGGGTGTGTGTATGTATGTGTGTATATATATATATATATATATATATATATATATATATATATATATATATATATATATATATATATATATATATATATATATATACACACACACACACACACACACCATAATATTGAAGTTAAATGTGCATATTCAAATAGTAAAAAAAAAAAAAACTGTTTAAGTTTGTTTTAGGATAAACAAGAACAATTTTTTCATAACGTTTTGAGGTAATGCCAAAATTAGGCAGTGTGTACCCTGATCACAAAAGAGTGACATAAAGTCAGTGTGATTCTGTGGGAAGTTTAAGATTTAGACACTCTTTTGTGCTCAGAGCATAGTGTGTGTGTTTATATACACATTGTATGTATACACATATGCGCTTATACCGTGTGAAACTTTGTTTAAAAACATGATCTTTGTGCCTTGTAATTTGCAGAGTGAGAAGACACTTCTGAAGCTTAAGGCCATCAAGGCTGTTTTGTACGCTTTACGGTGAATTTAAAAAAAAAAAAAAACAACAACAAAAAAAAAAAACAACATATAAAACTTGTACTAACCTTAATATGTAGATACTTATGACATAGTACAAAATATGGGGTTAAACTTAAATGTCAATACTTATTGTGACTTCCCTTTTCCCTGAATGTACATAGGAATATGTTGAAAATGTAAATACGTGCCACAGAGTCTGTGAACTGTATAGAAACAAACAGGAAGACAAAGACAAAAACATTATTTAAAAAAAAAGAAAAGATAAAAAAGAAAAAAAAAAAACTTACACAAATGGTGGCTCTTGAACTTAAACCATAAGACTTCGTACTTTTTTTTTTTTCCTCGGTACCTTAACCGTAACAGACAGAAACAAAAAAATTGCACATTACTTTGATTGTTGTTATAATTTTTTATTTTGTACCAAAGACAAAGACGTTAAGGTGGCAGACTGCCAGTCAAAGTAAAGTTTTGCACAGCTTCTAAGATACTGTAATGAATGTAAACAATTTAAAATATATATATATTAAAGAAAACATTGAGGTAAGCGGAATCCCATTGGGGAAAACCGAACTGTGAATATTATCTTTTCTTAAGCAGTGGTCCAATTTATAGGCTTGTGTATAAATAAATATAGAGGGTGCATTCACCGTCTTGTATCTACAGCTGAGAAAGATTTGATTTTCCTTTGTAGATAAGCAAAGGCTTTAATACCTTTGTGATATATATATATGTATAAATATATATATAATTTTTTTTTGTTTAATATATTGATTTTCAGATGCTTGGAGAGTAGGTAGAGCTGCTACATTTCACTGATATAGTTAAACTAAACTTCCAGAATCTGATTTATTCCTTGGCCCTTTGGCACCCTGTGAGTTATAAAAAAAATATATATTATAGAACTATATCTATATTTTTGCTATTGTAATGTGCTCATGGATATATATATATATATACACAGAAAGAGAGCTATACAATTCCAGTACTTGCCAATTTGTATTTCCTTGATCATTCAAAGCATGATATAATTTGAAAAGAATAGTTTAGGATGTTACAAAAAAAAAAAAACAGAAAAAAAAAATAGAGTTTATATTTTTGTACCAGTTCTGCAAGAATTGCTTCTACAAATGTTAGTGACTTGATTTTACTTTATGTTTGTTAATAGAGGTGAACTTGTTTTTATCCTGCATTTAGTCATTCTGGTTATTGAATCTGAATGGAGTATATCAGTTTCAATACTCTTTTAGTGCTTATTAAACTATTAAACTCCCGTTTACTTAAAAGGGTGTTTTAGCCAGGGGATTTTTGATTTACTTTAAAAACGTATTATGGAAAAAAAAGATAATGCCATTGATATTGCCTAATACATAACAGCTTTCAGTATACAGGTGTGGGATCCTTTCTGCAATGTCCTGGAATTTGGGGACAATTCTGCTCCAAACAGAGCAACTTTGCTGTCCCTATTCTTGCCTCCCTTTTCCACCATTTCCTACGTGGACCTGAAAGGTGGAAAACTTCTACCGTTTTCTAAAACAGATTATACCATACCGCTATAGATTCCAGAAATGAAATCCATGTTGAAGTGTCAGATCCCAAGGATTTCAGATAAGGGATTCCAAATCTGTAATGATATTATGATATCCACCAAAGTATGGGAGCCATTATCCGGAAACCCATTATCCAGAAAGCTCAGAATTCCACAAGGGCCATCTCCTATAGGCTCCATTTTATCCAAATAATCCAAATTTTTAAAAATGTCCTTTTTCTCTGTAATAATAAAACAGTACCTTGTACTTGATCCAAACTAAGATATAATTAATACTTACTGGAAGCAAAAGTAGCCTATTGGGGTTATTTAATATTCACATGACTTTAGTAGACTTTAGTTCTGAAGATTCAAATTACAGAAAGATCCATTGTCCAGAAAAAAACCATGTCCCAAGGATAATGGCTCCCATACCTGTAGAAATATTTCACTAAATGTCATGCCAAAAAAAAGATTGCTCCCTTACCAGTGCCTTACCATTTTAGGAATGGGGATGAATCTGCTGATTAAGTTTCTTGCTAAAGAGTGCTGTGGATATTTCTTTAACCCTGTTCCTTCAATACCAACATTTCACCATATAACATAAATCCATATATAGGTACAGTGCAGCTGAAGTTAAAAGTAAAAACTTCTCACAAATTAAATTGAACAGTGTTTAGTTCTATACCTATTGCATGTTGATGCTCTAATGAGATAATCTACTTTGCTTAAAGGGATACTGTCATGGGAAAACATGTTTTTTTTCCAAAACACATCAGTTAATAGTGCTGCTCCAGTAGACTTCTGCACTGAAATCCAATTCTCAAAAGAGCAAACAGATTTTTTTTATATTTAATTTTGAAATCTGACATGGGGCTAGACATATTGTCAGTTTCCCAGCTGCCCCAGTCATGTGACTTGTGCATGCACTTTAGGATGGAACTACTTTCTATTATTTCTTCTACCTTATATAACTGAATCAGTCTCAGTGGTGCTTTTACTATTGAGTGCTGTTCTTAGATCTACCAGGCAGCTGTTATCTTGTGTTAGGGAGCTGCTATCTGGTTACCTTCCCATTGTTCTTTTGTTAGGCTGCTGGGGGGGGGGGGTGATATCACTTGCAGTACAGCAGTAAAGAGTGACTAAAGTTTATCAGAGCACAAGTCACATGACTGGGGGCAGCTGGGCACCTGACAATATGTCTAGCCCCATGTCAGATTTCAAAATTAAATATAAAAAAATCTGTTTACTATTTTGAAAGCTGGATTTCAGTGCAGAATTCTGCTGGAGCAGCACTATTAACTGATTCATTTTGGAAAAAACATGTTTTCCCATGACAGTATCCCTTTAACAAGACACCCTACTTTCTACTGTCATATTCACACTGAAAAAAAACTATCCTGTTATGACAACTCAGCAGTCTAAGGCAGAGAAGACTGACTCCCAGTTGCTTTCTGCCAGCTGAGATTGAGGGGAATTCAATGGGAGTTTTAGTTCTATATCAGTTGTTGAGTGTGATCCCCACTCTGAGAAGTCTCATATGTATGCCTGGCTGATCATTAATATTCTCACTAATGGGGTATACCTTATTACTGTCTTTGTAGTGCACATAACAGTTTTACTAGATGCAGGATAAAATAATTCACTCTTTATGCTGTAGTGGTGCTGAATAGGGTACAGAATTAAATTGCCTTTTTTTCTATGTGTCCTTGCTATTAATCTCTCTGAGGCAGTGTGGCAAGATTTGTAGCCACATAGTTATTCAGTGTTAGAAACAAAAAAAAATGAAAAAGAAAAAAAAACCGTCCAGATGAAGTAATACATTTGGTCCTATGGTCGTTGCTAATTTTCTGTTCCCCATGCCCAGTATGCAGAGAGAAACTGCTTTGCTTCTGTCTGATACTGAACAATATCAATAAAGGCAGAGGTTGTGCAAAGGGATATGGCGTCCCTTTTCTGCTCAGAGACTTGAGCTATTGTCGGGTTCTTGGGATGCAATGCCGTATTGAAGCCTTCGGCCCACAAACTGAAACCTCCTACTAAGGATTGCTCTTCAGTTGCTGCTATGTTCAGGCAAGTGTTTGTATTGTTGTGTTTCTGGGAATTGGTTTTTTTTTTTCCTAGGGAGGGAATCGTTGCTTTTTTGCACTCTTACATTCAATATTTTAGGAAAAGGCCTAACTTTTCTTCATAAGACTTCTTACTTTAATAGAAGATAACGGAGTGGGCAGGAGCTTTGGAGTGCCTTATTATCACCTGGATTTGCTTTCCTTCTCATTTCTCAAGAATGGCTATTTTCCTAAATTTTACTCTTCTGTTTATATTTTTCCAGTGATTTTTCTGGCAGATTTTGCTAGCACATAATGCCAAACACCTTTATTGCATTGAAATGCGAGAGAGTCCTCCAATGTACTGTATTCCTAAGCCCTTTACTGCTATAATAATCAATCAAGCCATTTTTTTATGAATGCACACTATCTATTGACAATATGTAACTTCCAGCAAATTCTTCTTTAAAGGAAAACTATACCCCCAAAATGAATACTTAAGAAACAGATAGTTTATATCAAATTGAATGACATATTAAAGAATCTTACCAAACTGGAATATATATTTACATAAATATCGCCCTTTTACATCTCTTGCCTTGAACCACCATTTCGTGACTCTATCTGTGCTGCCTCAGAGATCACCTGACCAGAAATACTACAACACTAACTGTAACAGGAAGAAGTGAGGAAGCAAAAGGCAGAACTCTGTCTGTTAATTGGCTCATGTGACCTTACATGTGGTTTGTATGTGTGCACAGTGAATCTTACGATCTCAGGGGGCGGCCCTTATTTTTTAAAATGGCAATTTTCTATTTATGATTACCCAATGGCACATACTACTAAAAAAGTATATTATTATGATAATGGTTCATTTACATGAAGCAGGGTTTTACACATGAGCTGTTTTACATAGTATCTTTTAATAGAGACCTACATTGTTTGGGGGGTATAGTTTTCCTTTAATGAACACAGAGCTATGTTATGTAACACTCCATCAACAGCATGTTACGTAAAATAAGCCTTGCTGCCTATGATTCTGTACTTATAGTCATGCTGTGCTCTCCTTCAAAGCACAAATTACTAAAAGGCTTGTAAAACTCAGGAAATTTGTTATTACAAGCCAGTTTTCCGGTGGCTATTGAGAAGGTTTCTTGTATCCAAATGAAAACAATCACGCCTTCCATTCTAGACTGCTCCTTATATAGCTAGATAGCCACTGATTGTCAAACCAAGGCTTCCCAATACTGTTTTATGTTTCCCAAATACTAGTGGTAAATTTGCAGTCTTTCATTGGGATTTAACAACAATGGCATGTTTACTATAAATTGGAGTTCAATAATCAACCCACTGAAGGCCCAAAAATATATTTTTATATTCAGAAGTTTATTTGATAAATGTTAACAGTTTATGGCATAATCTCAGAATTAAAGTGATCATTTCTGTATGTGTGTGGGGGAACCATATATTCTTGACTCCAAGATGTAAGGTTTTGCAGAAATGACTTTGAAGCAGCTGCAGCAAAACAGTCCTGATTTAGAGTTGCCTTGAAGGCAGATTCTTTTTTTTTGGAAAAAAATCACTTCCAAAGAACACAGTGTGGACAAAAATGATAGACCATTGGTAAATATACCCCCAAACATGCACGCATTATGTACCTTTTTTAAATATTCAGAACTAACAGCAGAGGCATTGATTATTAAAGGGCAACTTTAAAAGCCCTCTCAGGTGCTACATGAATATGTTATCAAGAATACAAACAAGTTTCTTCTTACAAACAAGTTCCCGGCCACTTGGGGCTGTTTTACCCTCTTACTATTGTCCCCTAATTTATAATGCTAGCTTTCAACTTTGCAGTCACCGTATGAAGAGAGTACTGTAATATTAATCAGGTTAGCTTTTTTAAATGCATTATTTTAGGGTAAGGGTGGATGGGAAAGCTCCTGACTCGATCATTCCAAAGGCATGACAAATGCTGATAGTTTACTCTGAGAAAAGACTGCGAGAATTGTGCAGGTCACATGGCACAGAGAGGCAAGTCCAAAAATGTGGGGCATACCACATATGTTTGTCATAAACTTTTCTTAGAGACCACTTAAAGGAGAAGGAAAGCTACCAAAGCAGTTTATTGCCAATAGATTAGCCACAATAGTGCAAGCTATAACACTATATTTATCTGCAGAATGCTTTACCATACCTGAGTAAACAGCTCTAGAAACTCTCTCTGTTTGTTTAGGATAGCAGCTGCCATATTAGCGTGGTGTGACATCACTTCCTGCCTGAGCCCTCACTTATAGCTCTGGGCTTAGATTACAGGAAGGGGCAAAAGGGAGGGGGGAGGAAGAGAGGAGCAAACTGAGCATGCTCAAGCCCTAGCCCTGAAAACAGGAAGTCTGATACAGAAGCCCATGTATACACAATAGAAGGAAAGAAATGCAGTGTTTCATTTGACAGAGGACTCAGAGCAGCATTACTTTGAGTCAAAATCAAAACATAAGGATTGCCCGCTCTTTGTGTTTAAAAAGTCAACATTTTTATTTAATCAAACACTTACATATTGGCAATTGGCCCTACGCATTTCGACAACAAACGTAGTCTTCCTCAGGGGCAAAAATCCATATAATACAAAAAGGAATAAAAATGCCTTTTTATTCCTTTTTGTATTATATGGATTTTTGCCCCTGAGGAAGACCGCATTTGTGGTCGAAACGCATAAGGCCAATCACTGGGCCAATATAAGTGTAATCCTTATGTTTTGATTATATGTACAAGGAGGCCTTATTTGGATGGTCTCCATTGGATTGGCACCTCAATATCAATTAGGGTGTGCGCCTTCCAAATTATAGTTTAGCATTACTTTGAGGGCTTACTGGTGTATTTATATAGACCTTTCTGGTAAGGCTTATTTAATTTAAGCCTTTCCTTCTCCTTTAAGGCATAACGTCTTAGCAGTGTTTTTTTCCTAAAAAATACCAAATACCTGCAACAATCACATTTGCCAAGAGGCATGAGGACAAAGCCCCTTCTCTTGTGTGCATATGCTTATATGCTGGGGAATGATGAAAATTTAGGGAGAGCTCGCCTTCCAAAAACAAGCTTTGGCTGCATGCCATTACCCACGCTTGTTATTATTGCCCACTCTTGTTATTTTTTCCCCCACTGTTGTAAAGTTATTGTTGTGCTGCTGCATCTGTCTGTTCTCACAACATTGGATGACCAGTACAGGACAACACATGACAAATTGCAGATGCCCCTGCTTCACTATTTAATCACCTGCGTCACACAGTCTCTTTGCTAGACCCAACCTACAGCCATTTTTATAGATCAAGGGCTCCCGCAGTGCTTATATGGACCACTCCCAAGCTATTGTCAATAGCAGAGCTCTTGTATATAATGTCTCTGTACAGTAGGAATTAGTTGTGGCATTGGCTATAATGTTACATATAGGGTGCATTTTGCAGGAGCTAGACTTGCATTAGTCCATTCAACTTTGACATATTGACTCTTCTGCTTTCAGCGGGACCTGCATTGCTATTGAGGACACTTTTAAGATGCAGGCGTCCAATGGAAAAAGTTCACTTTTTAGAAACTGACACTTTATATTTTACATATTTATATGTATATCTCATGTTAGCACTTTGGAAAGAAACATTTTGTGTTTTGTTTTATGTGCATTCTTATATATATATATATATATATATATATATATATATATATATATATATATATATATATATATATATATATATATATATATATATATATATATATATATATATTTTGTTATTTTCCCTGCCATTTGCTGCTAAATCTGGACTGCTCTGTATACTGCAGCAATACTTGATCTAAACAGAAATTCAAGCTGGCAGTAAGATACAGAAGGAAGCTAAGCCTCAGGTTTGAATTAAGTCACATAGTTGTTGATTTGACTTCATGTTCAGGGACATGGTCAGGCAGTGTTGGTCATGTAGTCCTTTCCTACAGGTCCTGAAATCTAAACGTGATTGGCTGCATTTTCATCTAGAAACTGTTTTTTTTTTTAAAAAAAAAACATTATCCAATCGTGTTGACCCATTTTTTTCTAATGCCATTTGATATGAGACAAAACGAAAATAAGAGAATTGTACTACTGAAAATGTTGCATTACAGAAGATGCAACAAGGGACAGTTAAAAAAAATGACAACTTTATCGAATGCATCACTCAACTAAGTGCTGAGCTAAAATTAAATTTAGATAAAGTGAAGTTCACGCTAAGCAACTCAAACAATATCCTTGTTTCCTTCAGGACCAATATGATTTGTAGACCGTTCCCACTTCTGGGATAGTACACTCTCTGGCCCAAACACCAGGAGCCACCTTGCACCCTCCTCACTCTGAGACAGTGACAAAGGAAAGTTGCGCGGCTTTACAGTTTAACCAGGAGACTCTGTGGTATTAAAAACAACAAAAACAAAAAAAACAACAAAAAAAAATAAACAAACAAAATACGGTCTAGATCGTACTTCAATGCCAGTAATCTGCTTTCTCTTTTGTCATTAGAAAACATGTAATTTTATATACAAGAAAATGTAAACGTGTTCAGTATACTGTATATGTTATTGCTCTCATAAAAATGTTTCAAATGTATGAGGAAAAAAACATATATAGGTTTCTCCATAGCATTTGCTTTAGTTTAAAAAAAAAAAAAAAATACAATCCCCAGCTAGATGCATGAGTATCCAAATTAAGGTTCTTGTAGACTGGGGGTTGTATGTTCCAGTGTTTCACATCCAATGTTATACTTTGTCTTGTTTGTAGTATTTGTTTAATAAAAATTGCTCATCATTATGCCTGCACCAGTCTAGGCTGGACTGAGCAACCATAGAGAATGGGATTCACACTGGGATTGTTAAGCTGTTACTTTGCGTTTAAAAGGGAATATACAACTTGCCTATGAAGAGCATATCCCTAAATGGACAGCATGCGTTAATGTGCACAGAACATTCCTTTTTTTGGGGAGTGGAATCCTGGAAGCCATATTTTGAGTGGTAATTACACCATTATTGGCTTAAGATATGTAGCCATTGACAGGGCCATTTTGGTTCAGGACCAAATTGGTGGGAAGCAGGCATGGACTGACATCCAAAATAGGCCCTAGCATTTCAGGTACACAGAGGCCCAAACAGGCCACATAGCAGCCCGATATATAGTCACTGTTTATAATAACTTACAGCAGCCCTTCTGGCATCTGCCAGAACCCACAGATTGCCAGTCCGGGCCTGGTGGGAAGACCTAGCCAATGGCAGCTAGTTGTTAGGGGGGAGGGGGCAGGCTGTCAGAATACGCTGATGCACTGGTGCACCATTGCTTGCCTGCAACTACAATGGAACTCCTTATTGCTTGTAGCAAACATGACCTGGACGGGAAATTCAAATAGTTGTTAAAGGGGATCGGTCGCGAAAATACATATTAGCTTCATCATACTGAAATCAGAAACTTTCTAAATACAATCAATTAAAAATTCTGCATTGTTTATGAAATAATCAAGTTCATTTTCACGATCCCTCTGTCAGCATCTCTTTCTCTTCATTCTGTCTTCATGCAGCAGTTGGGTGTCAGATAGTAATTGACAGTTATATCCAATATACAGTATCTTATAGGGGGGCTCCTTTTGCCTAGAAGATGTATTAGAGCTCACTCAAATAACTGATTCCAGTAGAAACAAAATCTAACAAAATAACTGCCTTTGCACAAATCCTGCATGATGTCTAGTGATTTTATATGAGTGAGCTCTAATACATCTTCTAAACAAAAGGAGCTCCCTGGAAGATATGTTGGATCATTCATCTGACACCCAACTGCTGCATGAAGACAAATGAAGAGAAACAGAGGCTGAGAGAGGAATAGTGAAGATAAACTTGATTATTTCAGAAACAATGCAGACTATTTCATTGATTGTATTTAGAAAGTTTAGCTGAAGCTTATATTACATTTCCATTTTCGCGATAGTTCCCCTTTAAATCTCCTCCCTGCCTAGTACCCAGTGTGACTCCATTTTTTGTGACAAATAATATGACACTTAGGAGTAGCTGTGTGCCAGCAGGAGTGGTGGTTGCGGGCAACAGTGCAGGTGGGAAGAATGCATCAGCCAATTAAAGCCAAGTGATTGCTTCTACAAATATACAGAAAAGGAATATTCTATGCACAATGATTTATGCTCTATGTAACTGACTAAAGGGATATTGCAGTCCGTGTAAACTCTTACTTATAAGGTGTGTTCCCTTTCAAAGGTATTATTTATAAGGAGTGATTCTGTCCTTATATTATGCGGTGGGGTCTGATATTTGAATGTGCAGCTAATACTGTGGTTATTTCTGTATTTGAGGCCTAACTTTATACCAAAAACAAATGTCAAACGGAGGCGATTGGACTTATTAATCCAGTATTACCAGTTCCTACATAGGTTCTGCTGTAGGACGTGTCATTGTTGAGGTTTAATAAACCATGTCGTAAGGCTTTAAGTCGCTGTGCCCTCTAGAGAGACACATTGTTGTGTTGATGTAATGTGGCTTTTATAACTGTGCCTTACTTGTACATTCAGAACAGTAGTGGGGCTACTACAGAGCTCCTGTATTTTGGACCATTCAGGAAGAAATGTTATGCTGTGTGTTATAAAAGTAAAACTAATTGCATGGAGAGGCCCTGGTGGGGCTTCTTTTTCCTGCAAGTGGAGCATATCTCCAACAAAAGGCACAGGCAAAACAAGAATCAGAGTATGGTTTCAAGGATAAGAGAAGTATGTTTTGCACTGCGTTTGTCATTTTATATAAAATCTCATTTCAAATCTAGTTGACAGATGTCGAAGCACAAACACATATAAAGGCAGATTTTACCTACTCAAACTCTCATAGTTAGAGCTTCAGTGTTAAAGTACAGTATGAATGGCACTGCTGTCCTCTTCCGAAATACCTGCAGCCACTAATCAAGTTTTCCGAGCTGTGGAGAACGTATTATTTGGTACTATCTATACATTGGTAGTTGTATATTGTTCTATTCACCGCCTCCAAAGCATGTCAAATAAAAAGTGTCCACAGTCAGTGTTTGCATAACCCACCATTAGGAACTATTCCGCAACTTCATGCCATTGAAATAAGTCCACACCTAGTATTGCAATTGGCAGTGATCCTTTGTACTGTAGCTCGCCCAACAGGTTACACTTTAATGACACGGAGCCGGTTTAGACAATTGCGGTGCAGAAAGAGATATCATTTGGGCCGTGCATGCTTTGGCTTATTGCTGCTATGGGTTATCTTGGCAACCAGTATGAACAGGCAATCCATTTTATGTCCGTAACGATAGTAACTTTGCACTTAGTCTTTCAGCAAGAGGCACTTTAGACTATAAGAAGTACATAGTCAACCTATAGGTATTGCTTCATATTTCACTGTGTTTTTGTTCCCGATCCCCAAACAAAAACTGCTGCTTTAAAATCATTATTAGGGGAAGCAGTGTAACGTTAACTGAGTTACATCTCTTGGACTCTGTCATTCCTTACTCTATTAGCTGTGTTACTGACGAATCACGTTGGTTATTAACCATAAACTCACTAGCACTCTGCGACTCCATTTTTGTTTGGCCTACCTGTTTGCATATGGTCAGAACTGTATCAGTTCAATAAGATCATTTTCTCATATATTGAAGGGATTCAGCTCTTCTCCTGCACCAGAGAACAGTGCCCCCCCCCCAGTGTATTTGAGTCGGGCCACCAGGGTATCAATTCTTTGGACTTCCAGAACTGTAGAACTCATCATACGCTGCCAGGGGTTAATGACTGTATTTGCTAGGTGTCCTGTACAATAAAACACAAGTGCGTTTGAAATGTGCATGCACAGTCTACAAATCTTTTAACCTCAGTTTGATGATCTTCTGCCTATGTAATAATACAATGAGGATGCATTTCTGTTTGTGCTGAGACAGAATCCGGAGAGTGTAATGCAACAGCTATGAGAATACTGTAAATTACATTGTCATTTCCACATGGCTTCTTCAGTCCGTTATTGTTCTTCTGTTTGCCATTATTTAATAAAGTTGTTTGTCTCTTCACTAAGACTTTGTGTGTACTTTTTTTATTGTGCCACTGTAATAATGGATGTAATAAACAAGACCATCTACAGTAGAGTCCTGCATCGGGTCGGTTACCTGCGGAATACCCGCAAAGTGGTCAAGTTACGGGCCAAAAGTCCCCAATTGCTTGGCTGTGTGGGTAACCTGGATGGGTACCCAACAAAGGTGCGGGCTTGAACCCTTCCACCCACCCTTGTGGTTCTTCCAGCTTTTCCATTTTTTTGGAAAGATATGGCACCTTGAGTGATGTCACTTTGGGTGTGTCCCCCCGGGTCAGAAGTTTAGTTGGCCTATTGCAGGTCGGGTAGCAGGAACATGCAGATCAAATTGCGGGTTCAGGTTGGGGTTGGGTACAGGTTTCAAAAAATCGACCAGCACAGGACTCTACCATCATCCTCATTAACTCACTTCCCTCTTGGGCATTGCATAAGAAGGGCATTTGGGACTCCCTCTGTATTTTGCTTCTTTGGATTCTGAACAGATCTGAAACTGGGTGATTGCTGGACACATACCAAACAAAGACCATGCCCCATTCCACATGTTTTGCTTCCTTCTCTACTGGTGACCCCTGAAAATTGTCAGGTCTGATTTAAAAAAAAGTTCCCTGCATTTGAAGTAATTTTGGAAAGTTTTATGCTTTTTTTAGTTGTGGGGGTTAGAATACATTTGTATGCAAATTATATATTCTGAATCGGAAATTTTCGTGACTTTCAGCGCATGCGCAGTTGTTCGAGACCGGAAATTTACTCCAACTGCGCATGAGCCGAAACTTCCGTCAAAACACGAAGATTAACGGAGAAGAAGATGGCTGCCGTGAACTCCGAGGCCAGAATCTGCACGGAGGGGTGAGTAAAAAATTATGGACATTTGCCCGGGGGGGGGGAGGAGGGCCCAGGGTAGGGGAAGGTTTTTTTTAAAAATTTTGGGTTGAATTCTCCTTCAAGATAGCCCCCTCTTAAAGAAAAACTAAACCCTAAGAATGAATATGTCTAAAAATGCCATATTTAATACACTGAACTTCTTGCACCTGCCTAAAGTTTCAGCTTGTCAATAGCAGCAGTGATCCAGGACTTCAAACTTGTCACAGGGGGTTACCATCTTGTTCAGTGGGCTCTGAGCAGCTGTTGAGAAGCTAAGCTTAGGGGTCGTCACAAATTATCAAGCAGAAAATGAGGTTGGCCTGTAATATAAGCTGATGCTACAGGGCTGATTATTAAATTCTGATGCTAATTGTACTGGTTTCTTTGCTGCCATGTAGTAATTATTAAGTTCAGTAAGTGACAGCAGCACAGAGCATGTGCAGTGAATCAGCAGAAAAGAAGATGGGAAGCTACTGGGGCATCTTTGGAGGCACATATCTTTAATGCTAAAGGACTGTGGTTGCCTTGGGCTGGTACAGAAGCCCAAAACATAACGTACAACATTTCTAGCTACTTCTTTAGACTTTAGATCTTCTTTAAGCAAGAGGAGTACTGGGTGAAGAGGAAAAGGTAAAGTTCTGCATGGCAGGGCAGGTGGCGGATGGTTGGGAACCTTACAATGACCCCAAACATTATTCAATTTATTTGTGCAAAGTATAATTATACGTCCATTTAAGTACCTTATAGCAGCGAATCAGCAAACAGAATTTTACTTTTCTTATCTTTAAAAGTTATTGAATTGGTTGTTAGACCTGAACAAACTTTGCGCCAGTTACTGCAGTACCCTGAATGATTAAGCTTCATTGTTTCACACATTGTAGCTCACATGAGATGAATTCTGTTTTGTAAACCAACGGAAGAAAAGGAGGATAAACAGGCACTCACAAATGATGAACCATCGCTTGAATGTCATTTATCATGTGTCAGCTCAAATCCCCACCCATCCTCACATGCTCTTAAAGTGCATAAATGTCAAAGTGCCTGATAGAGGGGCATCATCCTCTTTAAAAACTATTGTAACTAAATAATTAAAAACTAAAAAAAAGTATCTTTGCAAAAGCAGATTATTGTCTCTTTTTTTTTTTGTATCAGTCCACACTTGTGACTGCTGCATAGGAGGCTGACGATTCTATATGCTGGTTTTGCAACAATACTTTTTTAAAGAGGGGGACATTCCTCTTACACACATTATGCAATTTATTTGTCATTTAGGAACTTTAAGGGTATGTAAGGATTTGGAGCTTCATTCATATGGTGGTACATAATTTGTGCGTGCCTGTTTATCCTCCTTTTCTTTTCTTCTCTCGGTTTATAGAATTATTTTTTAGCGGACAGTGCGCCCTCAATATTTGGGATAGCGTTATATCACCTCTGATAATTATATATATATATATATATAATTTCTGTTTTGACCTATTTCTCTGTCTGTCTCTCAAGAGGCGTTGGTGAGTTAGCCACTCTTTGTCAACTGTGACTTTCAGCCAACAAAACATCCCTCTGCAAAGGAGTAAAGTAGTTAATATAACAGGGGTAGTTCTGAGTTGCTGATGTTGCAGAACTACAACACCCCCAAACCACTTCCTGACCTGAACCAGTGGTGGGATGATGAGGGTTGTAGCTGTGGCCCAGAGGAAACAAGGAAGCCAGGCTCTATAGCTAAAGTACCATAGGTGCTGCTAGTGCAGAATTTCATGCATCGCTTTCCTTGGCTATAATAATTGCCAGCACCAGCAAGACTTCAATTCAGTCCAGTCTAAGCCTGTTTCAATCTGAATTTAATGATTAATTTGCTTTTCTTGAGCTATTCCTGAACAAAATGCTTCTGGTTGTGTGTGTGTGTGTTTTTCCAAAAATCACCGCTAGATGTCACTGTTCTGTCTGCTCGCTGTCTTTCTATGCAAAGAAACGACAGCAGATGGCGCAAGCAAGGTTTCCTTTTGCCTTTAGTCAACAATCGTCGTTACGTACTATTTTGTCCCAGTCCTCCTACCGTAGCGGAGCCTGTCGCGATGGCAGAGTCCCAGGATGTCCACGTCCGAATCTGTCACCAGGAAATCGTTAAATACGATCTGGAGATCAAAGCGCTGATCCAGGTAAATGCATTGCGGCTGTTGTAAGGGGTAGAGACGGGGTTAGCCATTGATAAAACTGGCAGATTCTGAACATACAGGAAACATTAAGGTATTGAGCCTACACATTAAGCGAATTAGTCCTTATGCAGCGACACCTAGTGGCAGGCCGGGATAATGTACTAGTGCCACCGCCTTGTAATTCCAGTCTGTGACAAGCAGCTGCAGGTATAGGGCAGAGCCTGGCAGTGTTATTGGCTCATACAGGACCATGGCCTTCAGTCTACATTTACATAGGGGGTAACACTTTGAACTAGCTCAGAACTCTATCCCTTAGGCAACAACTATATATATATATATATATATATCTATATATCTATATATCTATATATCTATATATCTATATACACAATAGCCATGAATATCTTGTAAATTATATCCTTATAAACGGTGAGTTCTGATGTCATTTCTGTCACATGACTCACTGAAACTTGTGTATTATAATAAATAAAGTACCCCCAGTTGCAAAATATGAGGATATTAGAAGTTACCTTGGAGTTCCATGACCTGTATAAAAACACCCTGCCTTCGGGTCATAAAACTCCTCGGTAACTTATACTCTCCTTATAATTTACAAGAGGGTGTACTTTATTCACTATATATATATATATATATATATATATATATATATATATATATATATATATATAAAATGGAGAAAACAGGCACTCTCGAAAAAGTGTTCAAAATTGCCTTGGTGCAGCCCTTTTACGATGAGAATGTACAGGAACTGCAGAGGCCGCACTCACAGGTCTTAGAAATACGAAGAAAAAAAATAGCTGACGTTTCAGTTGACACAACAGCCTTTCTCAAAGGGAAGTGGGGGATAAAATGAACGGAATAAATACGTGGTGTGGCGGGAAGGGAACGCCGATCAACAAGGGAATTGGCGCTCGAGTGACGTCATACATAGAAAAAAATGTGAATAAAGTGAAAAAAACGTACATAAAATCGGCACAACAATTAATGAAATACTGAAATATTGAAATACAATATGTGAAGTTAGGCAAGATATGTGGGAACGGAAATGAAAAAGGAAGGCATGTGTCAAATCAATGAATATAACAAAGTCGGATCATAATTACTTACAAGTACCTTGACCAAAAAAAGTAAGATAGGGACTCGGTCACGGGTCTTTGTTATATTCATTGATTTGACACATGCCTTCCTGTTTTGTTTCCGTTCCCACATATCTTGCCTAACGTCACATACACTTTTTGCCAGGCAGGTAGGGAAATAACGTCACTTTTCGTCACAAAAAAAGGATTTTTTCCACTTTTTCCTTTCCTGTCCCTAATTTGCATATGCAAATTAGGATTCACTTCGGTATTCGGCTGAATCTTTCACCAAGGATTCGAGTCTTCGGCCGAATCCCAATAGTGGATTCGGTGCATCCCTAATATATATATATATATATATATATATATATATATATATATATATATATATATATATATATATATATATATAACCCTCAATGTGGACTCCAAAATTGTGTGAATCAAACAATTTTATGTAGACATCACTCGTGTAGCCAACGTTTCGGCCCTCATTGGGGCCTTTATCAAGGTTATATATATATATCATTCTAGCCAATAAATTATCCCTTGTTTCATGTATATGTGCTGTTAATGCAGATATTGATAAATAATATAATATATTATAAAGCACCAACATATTCCTTGGTGTTGTACACAACTGATGCACAGACCCTTCAGTACAGGAGATAATAATCAGAGCTGGAGTTGCTAATCAAGGGCCTCATACCACTAAATTAGCTGGGGGTTTCATTACTGGCTCATGTGACATATGGCAACAAGTAGAATGTGGCCCAGTACAAATAAATGCTCCGTGCACAGCGGCGTAACTACAAAGAAAGCAGACCCAGGAGGTAATTTATATACAATTTCTATAAATATTGGTAAAACAAATCAACCTCTAGACATATTGGGAACCTGAAAACTAATTTGCTATGGGGCCCAGTAATATCTAATTACGCCACTGCCAATTCACTCATCACTTAGGGGTGCCACCTGTTCCGTTTTGCCCCAAACAGTTCACCTTTTGTAAGGCTTGTTCGGGTCTGAGCTTTCTGTACGGTTTTCAGCCTTCTGAAACCCAAACAATAATCTGGCCAATACATGAAAGACATTTAAATACTAAGAGACTCACCTCTTCACCTCAACATGGTTTAGTTACTATCAAGTTAATTTTTCTAAATTAGCATTGCTGTATTTCAGGGCTTACTAGATAACTGATTGCTGTCTAATTAAAACACCTGCCAAGGCCGGGGCTGGTATTGCAAATTTACCGGCAATGCAATTGCCGGTAATTTGAAATACCCTTTTAAAAAAGCCCCTGGCCTGCCCCCAATTAAAAAATAACTTACCTTTTTTCCAGCGCTGTGCGATGTTGCTCCGCCCCTTTTAGCGGCACATCACGTAGCCCCGCCCTTTTAGCGGCACACCACATAGCTCCGCCCCCTTTTGGTGCCCGTCCCCACTGGCCGGTAAAATTTTTTAATAAAGGTGGCAACCCTATGTCTAATAGTTGTCATACCTCTAATTAAAGGATTGGGCTTACTCGTCAAGCAGAAAATAGCTTAAAGGGGAAGGAAATCTAGTCGGCGCAAACCCCCCACCCCCCCTCCCATTTGTTGCCCACCCTCCCTCCTCCCCCCTGGCCTACCCGTCCTGCTGGGCAAATGCCCCTAACTTGTTACTTACCCTTCTGCGCAGGTCCAGTCCAGGGAGTTCACAGACGACATCTTCTTCCACGCGATCTTCTTCCTGCTGTGAACGGCGTTTTGGCGCATGCGCATTAGGATCATTTCGCCGGTACGGATCTACTGCACATGCGCCAAAAGTCACACGCATGCGCAGTAGATCGTACCGGCGAAATGATCCTACTGCGCATGCACCGTTCAAAGCAGGAAGAAGATCGCGTGGAAGAAGATGTCGTCTGTGCACTCCCTGGACTGGACCTGCGCAGAAGGGTAAGTAACAAGTTAGGGGCATTTGCCCAGCGGGACGGGTAGGCCAGGGGGAGGAGGGAGGGTGGGCAACAAATGGGAGGGGGGGTGGGGGGTTTGCGCTGACTAGGTTTCCTTCCCCTTTAAAGGTTGCTACCAGTGTGGTTTTGAACTTGGCATAAACACATTAAAACATTGCGAAAACTGGATAGAAATCAAGCCAGTTACATCTAAGTGATGCAATAGACTCTCCCCGGTGTCTTAACTCCACCAACATCATTGTGCCCACCTCTGATGTCATCATGCCTGTTCCTACATCACTGCCCCAGTGGTGTAAATGTTAGGCCAGGTTCCCCAACAAAAAATATTTCTGGGTCCCCACATGGGGTGGTAACAGCTCGTACTCTTCTCACATGGGGACTAGAACCTCCCCCCCCATGCTCGCTGACTTGCAGGGCTGTCGGCAGGGAGAGCAGACCACAGACTATTCTTGTGTAAATACTCCCAGTCACAACAAGACAAATTAGGTGCAATGCTCTTTAATACTCTGCATTCATTTTGTTTCTTAAAAAATTTGCAGAATCATATACATCACACTAAACGTTAAATCAAATCAAAGATGAACGACCCCTTTAAATGTAATTTTTCAGTGGAACTGAGGCTGCTTTGCTACTCAATGTAATCTAAGCTTAGGAACAGTACACCTGAGGATTGTCTCTCATTGGATCATTATGCCCTGCTAGCTGTCAAACCATCTCTACTTAAGAGAAACACCTATCCTGCCAATCAGGTTCCTTTGTCTCGTAGGTGAGTCTCCCTTTCTTAGAGGGTAAAGAACAAGGAAGGTGTATACTACATCTTTACATCTTTAGTAACTCAATAGCAACTCAATACCAAAGGCTAAAACAACTCCTTTTTACGATGACATTATGCTGTTTCTACCACCTCTGTATATAAATTATTATTGAAGGGAATATGTTCTGTATTAAATGCCAACATTTTAAATGCCTTTTCTTTTTTAGGATATCCGAGAATGTCCTGGTCCTCTAAGCACCCTGAATGATCTCAATGCTCAAGTCAAGGAGAAATTCCACCTGCTGAGGTTGAGAATACAGGTACATTCTATAATCCCAGTGCAACAAGTTACTTTCAGATATGTCGTGGTATTATTGGAGAGAATTAGCAATTCCAAGATCCACAATAGAGGTAGATAATATATGCCTCTGACCTTGTCTACAAAACTCTGTAAAACAATATCCTGTACTGCCTGCAATTCATTTTAGCTGAAATGGCCAGTAGGTGGGGCTGTTGTTTTAAAATTCATTATATGAGCAGTTCCAAAACTGCTTGAATCTTTAAAACTTGAAGAAAAATATTTTTTACATAAATTACAAAAATGCCATTTTACACTAATTTGTTCTGATAGTTTAGCTTTCCTTTAATACTAGATAACACTGTTTCTTTGGATTTAACAAAAAAACAAAAACGTTTTGAATGAATCATTGCTCCCCACCCTCCATGTAACACCATCTATATATTTGTTTTCCAAATCCATAATTGGTTGTATTTTTTTTTTTTTTTGTGGGGAAAGGATTTTGAACAGCTGGCTAAGGAGCAGGATAAGGAATCCGACAAGCAGGCATTGCTGAAGGAGATGGAGTGTCACAAGAAACAGATGTTAAGGTATGCATGGCTGCCTGCTGTTGACATCTTTGTAGCTGTTCAGAAATTTTGAGTAAAAAAGTCAATCATTTAAACATTGTAGGAAACAGTGGAAGACCTTTACTCACTTGACTCTTAAGGGGTTATTTATTAACCTCAAATTCCTCTAGCTTTTTAGGGCAAAAATTAAAATTTTTCATGGAAAAAAACCCTATAAATGTAGAGATTTTTTTTAATACTCCAATGCTGCAAAAAGCCTAAATCCTAAATTCCGCCATCTCAAACCCGTCGAGGTTTTGTATAAGTCAATGGGAGAGGCACCAATCTCAATTTGAAGTTATGGTGGTTTGCGCTGGGTTTAACACAAAAATCCAAATAATTCAGGGCAGGGTTTTTGGTTAAAAACTCCAAAAAATCAAGCGATTCGGGGGGAAAAAGGCAGATTCAGGTTTTTACTCGATTTTATCGGGTTTTTTCCTGATCCGATTTAATTCAAGCTTTTTAATGAATAAATAGGTTCAAATCGGGCATGCTTTTTTAAATAAAATAATGAGATAAATTCGGAGTTTAGTAAATAATCCCCTTAAATGAGAAGGAAACCCTTTTGCAAAAAACCCTGTACCCCCCACTCCAGGTAGACCCCCCTCCCTCCAGGCTAACTACCCCTTGGGGAAATGCGCAGTTGGAGCAGTTTGCTGGTTTGCGACAACTGCGCATGCGCGGAATTACATGGAAAGTGCCGATCTCCCAGGGTGGCAAACTTGTTACATGTGAAAAAGGATTATTTATATAATATCCTATATAGATATACAAATGAGTGTCTTCTTGTAATGCCCATTCTTATGCCTTTCTTATTTGATTTTTTGATGTGCATTTCCATTTTTCTCAAGCAAACTTAGCAACTGCTGTTCATCCATTGTGATATTGATTTCAGCAACCAGACTGTGTGGCGTAAGGCGAACCTTTCCTGCAAGCAAGCGATAGATAACGCAGAGAAGGATGAACTGCTGGAAGGAGGTGACCCTACAAGGCAGCGGTAGAGTCATTTGTTTTGACAGACTCTTCGTGCATATTACATTATGAGGATTAACCTGAATGATTGTTTTTGGATTTATTGATATGAATGTAAACAGAAGGAGGATCTCTATGTTGAATGGAAGAATTGGTGGGATCTCTTGTCCACTTGCCATATAACACTACACCTTCTTGTATGTTAGGTAGTGATGAAATGAACTTTAATCACCATATAGTGCAATGCAGTGGCACTGCAGCACCAGGGCAGCACACTTCTTGAGTGTAGTGAACATGCTAAGCTATTCATTTTTGGTGATTTTTCAACAATAGTATATGTTTCTGCCAGCTATTAACACTTGTAGGTGACATTGCCATGTAATCTTTTTCCTCTTTATTATTGGAGTGCTGAGAGGTGGGGCACCAGCAAGGAGGGTGAGTTGGTAGGGGAAAGACACTTCTCCCTGTCTTTATTTAAAGCCTATTAATCCATGGTTGCTCTTGCTTGGAAGAGATCTGTTTTCCAGAAAACTTATCAAGAAAGATCCGAAATACAGCAATGCCAATTACCACAGTTTTGACAAGCGTTGACTGAAAGTCTCAAAAGAAAAAAACCATAACACATAATATACGAGACAAGAATGTATTGTTAGCAAATGCCTTGACTTATTATAACCCTTGGAGGGAAGAAAGGCAGGCAAATTGGGAAGAGGAAGATTAAAGTTTGTACCCATGTTTTGTTTCTAGTTCTGTTTTAGTTCTTCTACCCAATTAAATCTTATACTGGTATAGGCATATAATCTTAATATATATCATATATCAGTCCTTCTTGGCACGTATAGTTTATATACTTTGTTGTACTCCATCTTAATGTGATACAAATTGTAGCCAATCCATATCAAGATACTTTGGAATTGGTTCAGTGCTGACTGGTGTTCTATTGTCCTATTCAGTTCTGCTTTGGAGGGTCAAATAACTTGTCTTCAGAATAGTTTTGCAAAAAACGGGAAAGTTGTGCTCACTCTGAATTTTACAATTGTAAACCATTAGACGAGGATGCAATGAGGCTGTGAACAGAAAATTCATACAAAGAAAAAAGGTCCTCTGCACTCCACTCATTATCAATATCAATATATTAAGGACATTGAGACATTTTTCAGAATAGTTTTGAAATATATAGCAAAGTGGCTCCTTAAAAAATATCTCTGTGCATGCTTGAATTATTTTTGTAGTCAATGCAACTCTCCCCAACAGGAAAGTAGCGAAGGAAAACTTGGCACAGTCGACAAGCAGCATCACGGAGAGTCTGATGGGTATCAGTCGAATGATGTCACAGCAAGTCCGGCAGAGTGAAGTTACCACGCAGACACTAGGTACGGAGGAACCCTATACCCTGTAGAGCCAAAAATTTTATTTTTACCCCAGGCTTGAATAATCATATTAGTAAGGTGCTGGAAAGTGCTGTTCCTAATGCTCTACCCCACCTTAATTTTGGCTAACACCACACCCTGACAAGCACTCACAGTCCGAAATACACAGCAAGAAAACAGGGCTACTGGCACAGGGCCAAAAGTATAAGTTAAAAGAATAAGTCTTTATTAATTATTGTTAAAAGTATAAATGTATCTCCATAGGCCCTACGTGTTTTGCACCTGCAAGATACTTATAGGACAAGTAACACAAAAAAATTTATAAGTAAAAAATGAATTCCTCCCCCCTCCAATAACACTGCCATCCTGGACAAAGTTATCTATCTTTAATATTTAAAACATAAATAATGCATTAAAATCTCACTTCCGGTCTGGTTTAAAAAGGCGATGTGGCGACCTGCACTTAAAGTGCGCGCTCCGATGCTCTGCTAGCCGGTTTCTTTTTAAAACCGTAAGTTGCTGCGCTGTGCTTTTGCGGCAGGGAAAAGGCTGGGTGAAAATCATTCATAAAGCACCTGCTCTCACACCCCGAACAGAGAGGAGAAAGGGAGCTCTCCCAACAAGTGGGACCCAAACTGTGATTTCCTGGAACCATCAGCAAGCGGCAGAACTAGACTTTGGCGACAGCAGGGATTTTGCATTGCATCAGACAAGGCTGTTTATGGCTGAGACTAGCCCGCACAGCTCACTGCAAGCCCGTGCTAAAGACGTCCCTCTAGAACAGAAATGTACATTTTCAGGCCCGGCCCTCTATAGAAGCAAGTAACTTCTGGTTTTAAAAAGAAGCCGGCTAACGGGACATCAGAGCGTGCACGTAAGTGCAGGTCGCCACATCGCCTTTTTAAACCAGACCGGAAGTGCTATTTTATTGCATTATTTATGTATTGAATATTAAAGATAGATAACTTTGTCCAGGATGACAGTATTATTGGAGGGGGGAGGAAATAATTTTTTACTTATACATTTTTAGTGTTACTTGTCCTTTAATCATGGGCTCCCACAGTACACGTATGAAGGTATGCAGTTCTCTCTGCCCACTGCGCTGAAACACGCTGGGCAAAAGAGGTGTTGCAAGAGGTATTTGTGGTATATTTTGTTATCCATAATGCAGTGTTTATTTCAACTGTTACTGCAATTCTTAACCCCCCCCTCCAAGTTGGAAAGACTTTCTCAACCAGTTTCTTCTATTGGAGAACCACCCTGGGAGAGCCATTCCAACTCCAGTGGACATCTCTTGACATGGAAGTGCTGCAGCTGGAAAATGAGCTTTAGAGTTGTTAAAAATGTTTAGTAAAGTAAATAAAACTACAAGCATACCATTCGTATGGGCAAAGCTTCCACCCAGGATATATATATGCGACCCAGAAACAATTACACTCAATCACCACACAATTCATCTGCAGACATACCTCCTACCCTAATGCACCCTACCCTCCAAATGGAAATTTAGGTCTGTGTGGAAAGCTGTGATTGTAGCCAGAGAAATGTGTCAAATGTGTGTCATTTCCCTACATCTCAAAAATGGGGGTTACATGTTCCTGAGAGACGGTAGGAATAAGTATGGGATCAGATCGTTCTTGTGAGATCTTCACGTGGTCTTTATCTTTTCTCTATAGCCACGTCATCACGGACCATTCAGGAAGCCAACGAGGAGTTCAAATCCATGTCGGGGACTATACAACTTGGACGAAAACTTATCACTAAATATAACCGGCGTGAGCTCACTGACAAGCTACTCATTTTTCTGGCCTTGGCCTTATTCTTAGCAACTGTACTGTACATTTTGAAAAAAAGGCTATTTCTGTTCTAGTCGCTGTACTGCAAAGGATTTGGATGCCCAACCGGTGAGGTACCCTGGCTTTAAAGATTGCGAGCAACTTACTAAACTACACCGATTACTCTGGAACTAGTATCTAAAGCTACATCATCTCTTCTCTGTTCAAAATGGTGCACAAAGTTAATGAATGTCTAGGTTTATAAAAAAAAGTCAGTTGTTGTGGAATTCTGGGAGTTGTAGATCAACTGCAGAGGAAACCGAGGCTGGACATTCCTGGTTTAGACTTTGGTCTTGGTCCTGACATTTGTGTTCCATTTTATGTAAGTTGCCTTGCCATGTGGATTTTATGATAGTCTTATGTACTGATGTAATCCATCAGTGAAACAAATGATCACCATCTGTAGACATTTGCTTATTGGTTACTGTGTTAGGCGAAAGCCGGGTAGATCTGCCCATTTAGCAAAGTTACCATAAAAGCACATTTTTGCCCCCCAGTTTGGTGGTGGGCCTTATGATTATTTTCTGATTATGTTGCCTCCAATGGGAGACCTTTTGATGAGGACCACAGTAGAGGTGCATGGTCAGCCCAAACCCCCAGGATTAATGGGTTTACCTTCAGGTCAGGCTAATAATTGAACATGGGGCTGGTGGGTCTAACTATTCACCTGAGCACCCCTCACCCAATTTAGTTCTGCCATGTTTCTCTGCCTCCAGCTCCGTTGGAACTAGCGTTTATAGACTCGCACTTACCTCATCCTGTGACATCAGATATAGGCAGGTCGAACACGAGTATCTAAATGGTACCATATATACAGCCTTATGTGGGTTTTGCCTGACAGAATTATTCAGCATTCCCAAGCAATAGCTTATTGAGCCAAATCCGATTTTGAGGCTATTGTTTCAGTCAAATAGCTGTCACCTTGATCAGGAGCAATCAAGTCAGCTTCTCTCCTGCCCTCAGGAGAATCAGTGGCAGATCTAGCTATCAAACAGTTGCGGGGCATCTTTTGTAAGAAAAAGGAAAATAATATGAATTAAATATTTAAAGGGTCACTTTTCAGGCGATGGAATGTGGACAGCCTTAATTCAGTGGGGAAAACGTAAGGGTATACTGTGCTCCTTTAACAGATGAAGGAAGTTGTGATTTCTTACTTCTGTCTGGCCATATTGTGTGTTAGTTTCTGCAAAATGACTGTGGTTTATTCAGCTAAATAAAGATGCAAATTAAAAGTATAAATTCGTATGGCTGTTATGAAAACTGTTTATATATTTTTTGTCACAAGTCAGTTTAACAGATGACTGATGTCAAACTTGTGGCGATTCTACTGCATGGAATCCCCCTTCACCCTGAAAGTCGGAAGATGGGAGTTTCCGGTAGCAGGAGGGCTGCACAGTTTATGGCACTAACATATAATATATACGAGTCCGTGCAATGAATGCCATTGAGCCGTGTGGAGGGAGCCATGTGGGGGCTCAGGCAATTATCAGCCGTCCCTCGGACTGAAGGCAAGGGCACAGAGATCAGGCTTCCTGCGTCTACATGGACCAACTCTCTCATGGAATTTTCAATTTCCTTTCATTCTCATGATATTTTACGTGAGTACCATTTAACCAATGTCATGTTAGCTGGCAGGAGGACAGAAATAGGTTTTCGTCTTCTTTAATAAATTATATTTATGATATTCTGTGTTTGTTTTATTTCCTGCTGCACTCACCAACTGAATTTATTCTTCCTACATCCAAACACATTTACTGAAGACTATACAAATATCCCTGAAAAAGAAAGATTTATTTATTTTTTAAATCTGGAATGCTTTGGGAGAAAATCAGCCCTAATCCCAAATATGTTTTTTTAACCAAGGTGTTTAATTGCAGCAGTGCCATAACTCAGTTCAGTTGGTTTGAGACAGTTCACCAGAAATAAAGACTTTTTCCAATGACTTTCTATTTTCAATGTGTGACCATTTTTCTAATATTGAATTGAAAATTAATTTTCACCTTCTAAAGCAGCTCTGGGATGTGGGGTCCTCGACCCCGTAAACTGCTCTAAATTGATACAATTAGTTGATACATTTCTTATCTTTCGCCCTGCTGAGCGGAATCCCTGAGTTTCATTACAGGCAGCTGTTAGAATTGATACAATAGTTGCTAATACTCCACAGATGCTGCTGAGAAATGTATCAACCAATGGTGGCCATATACGGGGCGATAAAAGCTGACGACAGACCGAGTCGGCAGCTTATTGGCCCATGTATGGGGCCCCTGACGGGCTTCCCCGATCGAGATCTAGCTGAAAGTCGGCCAGATCTCTCTTGGATGGGACTAAAAATCCCGTTGGATCGCGGCCGCATCTGCTCGTTGATGGGGTCCCGCGATCTGACCGCCCGTTACCATTCGTTAGGATCCGATCGTTGGGCCCTAGGGCCCATGAACGGATCAGCCCGGTATTGCCCAAGGTGAGCATATCGGGGAGAGATCCGCTCGTTTGGCGACATCGCCAAACGAGCGGATCTCTCCGTGTATGGCCACCTTAAATGTAGCAAAATTGTAAAAGTTCAGAGACTGCACTTGAATTAATGAGCTGCCAGACTCAAAAAGCAGAGGCAAGAACATTGAATTTTAAACTTAGATTTTGAAAAAACAATAAAACATATTAAAAAGGGAAAGTAATTGAAAAAAGTCTTTATTTCTGTAGAACAATCTGATACAATTGAATTGAAAAGAGTGTTTGTAAGGTGAACCACCCCTTTAAACTGCATGATAAAATAGTGGAACAATTACTAAAGGTTACATCCAGAATGCTCGAGAACAGGGGTTTTCCGGATAAGGGATTTTTATGTAATTTGGATCTCCATACCTTAAGTATCGTTTAACATATATCATTATCATTAAACATTCAATAAAACCAACAGGATTGTTTTGCCTCCAATAAGGGTTAGTTATATCTAAGCTGAGATCAAGTACAAGGTTCTTTTTTATTATTACAGATGAAAAAGGGGAATAATTATAAAACATTTTAACTATTTGCTTAAAATGGGATCTACTATGGGAGACGGCCTTCCCTAAATTTGGAGCTTTCTAGCTAACGGATCCCATACCTGTACCTCTGAAGATAAACCTGCAAGGACTTGCTCTATTAGGCTTGTGTTCAGTGTTCATCCAGCTGCCTATAATTGTTTTGTAAGCACATGCTACGGGTAAATAAATCAGTTTTTTGCATGCACTGAACGCCTAATAGAACTGTCCACTCTTCTGATGTTTGATTGACATGTCACAACATGTATTCATCTTCCTATGTCATAACAGCAATATAGTACGCCAGAAAGTGGCCATCATATAGCTGAGTCCTGCTGTCTGAAATAGCATGCAAGCTCCAGTACCAAAGTTTTAAAAATAGTTAGAGTGTTGGACTAACATATAGAATTTCCATTATCCTTTAATTCACAGCCTATGAACATAAACAGTAGCTTCCATCAGACTGCTTCCGTGACACAGTATCCTAATTCAGCATGCTACAGTGATGGCCGGGGAACAGCTGCAAAGTGAAAAATTAGAGGTTTGGGAGGTATTCAAAGCTAAGTATTAAATGCAATTAGCTTTTTATTCACTTTGGGACTCATGAAACCTACTCATAGGAGGTCATCGTAAATGACATCAGCCGTGGAATGGACGAGGCAGAACAGTCTGCCAGTGTGAGGACAGGCAGTTTCAGGGAACTGATCCATCATGAAATAATAGATTTTGTTGAAGGGCAGCCAATCAACATTGATCTTCATTGGCTTCATGAAAGATTTGCCAGTCACTGTGACCTATTTTTTTTTTCTAGTAATAACAGAAACCGATACCCCATAAAAGGCTTTAGCACTTTTAAATAGTAAAATAGTGCTTGGTAGAATTGGCATGCACATTATTATACAAATTATTATCAATTATAACTGAATGGAAAATAGAATCCATTTGTGATGTTTTGTATGTCATTTGCTTGTCATGTAGCAGTTAGCATGCAAAAAGGCTATTCAGTGGAAATATATATTCCATTAGAATAATATAAACCTATTACTCAATCAGGTCCTTTGCATTGTAGGCACCTACTGTTGTGCACCATCACTAGCAACAATATCAGCTAAACCCTTTCACATTGGCAATACTCATACAGAATACAGTCGTACCAAGCCGTTATACTGTACAATTAATTATGGAGCTGGTTGGGTAGGAATGGAAATGTATTATCTTAATGGCACTACTTATCCCCAGGTTGCTGCCTTAATCTATCCCTCAACTGTCACAGATGTTAGAAAAGATTTGGAGGTGCATTTGGGACTCCTCTCCTTGCTTTGCTGTTTATGTTCAAGTTTTTTTAAAATAAACATTTTGGCGATTGCAAAAGGGACAATTGTAATGGCTTATGTGGATGGTTGCTGTTTTGTCTTTGTGCAGCTACATTTCCATAATGTAATCGATTCTACTTTTGGGTTGCCTGCACACTTGCTGTCCTCCAGTGTGTTTGCTTCAAGAAATAAAGTCCTGGAGTTTTTAAAACTGAATTCCTCTTCTACATGAAGTTAGAGGTGTCATTTATTATTTCCTCTGATCCAGGGGTGCAAATTGCAATGGAATTTCTTAGCCTTTGCTTGAATCTTGCAGTCTTTGTATAATAAAGGCTTCCTGATCTGCTGTGGACGAATAATCTGACTGAACTGTATTTCTCTCTTACTACAACAAAGGCAACAACCTGTATTTTTCTCTTATCTTCTAATGTCTACACATGTGTAATCTACAGTATTAATAGGGACATTATAATGTCCAATCATAAACAACATCCACAAGGGTCCTAATGATAAACCTTAGAAGCTGGGACGTTGACGTGTTTTAACACTTTACCTAGAAGTAGAGGTTTATGAAGAAAACAGTGAATTTTCTTTTGATATTAGAAATGTAATTTAATTGAAATGCTGTTACGGAACCCATGTTGCTTTTGGTCCATATTGGAATGAGCAGCAGACAACATTTTATTGAAGTTGCATTTTTGAAAACAGTCAAAGTAGTACAAAAATTACTTACTTTGCCCAGTCTTTTTGTTTCTGCAAGTTTAAATAGGGCTCTACATTTTTCTTAGTGAGTAAAACAAGAAGTACATTTAATATATAGCTTATTTAAATTGTTATCACTTAGCTAGGCCTTATAAGAGGTGTGTGTATATAAATATATATACATACATACATTGAAAAGTGCCACTCCAGATGAGATATAGTGTTTAATGAGCAAAAGTCCCCAACTAAGTAAAATAAGCCATAATATGCCCCCTTGAACTTGTAGCTCGCCAGTCCCACTGGACCGAATTGTTCCCTGTGAAAGATCTATGATGCTTTTGTTAGCTGAAAACTTCATAGGGATTTAATCACAATAAGGAAGCTGAACACTTTAATTAGTTGTTCAAATGAGGGACTTCCCTTTAAAGTAACTAAATGTAACATTATCATTAGTGAACTGTCCCTGGCATCCTCATGACAGATGCAGCTCAGCTGCTGCTCGCAGTCGGGAACTTCGCAAGACCCTGCCATTATTAAGATGGCTGCCTCCACATCAACACGATACAGAAGTACCAGTCTTTGGTCTGGACAGGAATTAGGGCAGCTGCACCCTACAATCTACAAAGGAAAGTTCCCAGTGATGGATGAGACTTCAGAGACAATAAAGACATATGGAAAGTTATGTGTCTGACTCCCAGGAAATAATGTGAGACTTGTCCTGTACTTAACCTTAATGGGACATGGGAAACAGGTCCACTCCCTTAACAGAGGCCTCGCCGTTAGAGCAAGGGAAAAGGTGCTGGAGATCAGATCGGCCTGGGTAGAATTTTAGAAGATAAGGATGAACTGTATATTCTATATGTACAGTATATTGTAAGTCATTCCCTAAGCTCAGTAAGTGACAGCAGCACAGTGCATCTACAGTGAATCAGCAGAAAAGAAGATGGGGAGCTACTGGGTAAATATTGGAAGGCACAGATTTTTTACTTCTAAAGAGCTGTGAATACCTTGGGCTGGTACATCACCTCAAAACATAATGTGCAGTATTTCTACCCCTATTTTTTGTCAAGCATTATGTAGTTCTCCTTTAAAGGCACATCAAGTGCTCGCAGGAGCTACCGTAAGCTAGAATTTGAGTGAAGACAATAGCTTGAATTATTTTACAACAGCACTTTTTAGTTAATTTATAGAATAAAATACCCCTTTTGATAAATATATAGTATAAATAGGGTTGCCACCTTTCTGTTAAAGGAACAGTAACACAGAAAATATGAAAATATAGGGGCATATTTATCAAGAGTCGAATTTCAAATTGAAAAAACTTCGAAAATCGGATTCAAAAACCGAAATTAAGTTGAAGGTGTTTTTTTTGGTCTAATAGGTCCGTTTTTGATCAAATAGGTCCATATTCGGCTGAATTCGAATCATATGAATCTAAATAATAGCACATTCGATCAAATTCGATTCAAAGTTTTTAAAAGTCCACCAATTGACTCCAAATAGATTCTAGCAGGTTCCCCATAGGCTAAAACAGCAATTCAGCAGGTTTTAGATGGCGAATGGTTGAAGTGGAATTTTTAAAGAGACAGTGCATGATAAATTTCGATATTCAAATTTTTTTTCAAATTCAAATCGAACTTGGACTATTCCCTAGTCGAAGTACACAAAAAAATGCTAGAAATTCTAATTTTTCATTTGAAAATTCACCTCGACTTTTGATAAATCTGCCCCATAATGTATTGTTGTGTTGCACTGGTACAACTGGTGTGTTTGTTCATGAAACTCTAAAATAGTTTATATAAACAAGCTGCTGTGTATCCAATGGGGCAGCCATTCAAAGCTGAAAAAGGAGAAAAGGCACAGGATTCACAACAGATAAGCTCTGTAGTATACAATGGGATTCTTCAGAACTTATCTGTGATCTGCTGTGTATCCTGTGCTTGAATGGCTGACCCTATAGTTACATAGCAGCTTGTATACATAAACTATAATAATGTCTCTGAAGCAAACACAACAATTTTACCACTGTCAGGCAACAGTACATTGTATTGTAAACACTTTAGTCTTTTGGTTTAACTGTTCCTTTAATACAACCGGCCTTCAGGTCGCAATGTGGGTGGTAACGTCACATGGGGTGGAGTGACGACATCACTGGACAGGGAACAGGTCTGGGTAGGTGGAAAAAATTGTCAGAAAATAGACAAGGCAAATACATATAAGGGATTATCTTGTCAGTGGAGAGGGCCAGGGAAGGGAGGGATTTATATGGTGTTAGAAATATACTCGCAATTATATATCTGGTGAATTCATAATTCCAGCCCTAGCTGGTAATTTACTGCTGAGCCAGTCAAATACTGGCCAGATGGCAACCATACTTGTACATGACACAAGCACACACAACCAGTTGAGTACATTTATTATACACACACATCCATCCTACATATTTGCTTGGACCCACTCAATGCACAGTGTAGACAATTTTATTGCAATCGCAGGCAACAATCACATCAGCACCAGATTTTCACTCCTTGATTGGCCTCCTGTGCCTTAACCATGAACTTTTCTCAGACAATTCTTGGTTATTTTCACAGCGACCACTCCCATGTGCCATTAGTCTGTGTACAGTGTATTCCGTTGGGCAAAACCCAGAGCATTTCAAGGACTGTTTGTGGGATGCTTAAGAGGGTCTCTTGTTTGCTTCAAGCTTCTTGGTACGTGGCTGACACTTTTTCAGAATGAATTCCTTGCATTTTACATGGCGGGGCATGTCCTGCCTTTAGCTGACACGGAGGTGCTTGTGATTGCTGATGTAGCGTTTGTCTGTTCCAAGCAGGTCCCATTTGGCAGCAGGGGCGGCTGGATCTGAGTGATACTTGGCTTCTGTGATCCATAGCTTCTGATAATACTACATGTGTCTCCTTGATGCCAGATAAAGAGGCGAAGGGCAGGCTGGCTGGAAAGGGCGCCTTTGTTGGAATCAGCGCTCACAAGGCAAGGGAGATAGAATATCTTGTACAATTGTGGCACAGCAGAAATGACTTCAGCTCCTTCCTTTTTACTCATGTTATTCTGCAGCATTAGGCAGGATGGCCTGTTTTATTCTCTGCGACCTCTGCAAAGGGCTTGTGTCTTTTGAAATCTGGAATGCTGTGTGCCCTTCATAAACACAGATTCATGATTCTAGTTGTACACTGATTAAATTGCTTAATTAAGAGACTGAATGTAGCAAGACTACAATAATCAACCATATATGTAAATGGTCCTGTGCTTCAAAAATACAGTGATTTTAAAGGAGAATTCAACCCTAAAATTATGAAAACCCTGCCCCCTACCCTACATAGATCCACTCCCCTGAAAAACATAAAGTGGGGGTTCTACTGTTCTATGAAAACAATCATTTATTCAATACAAAATGTATAAAATAATCTTCACTGCACAGTCCATAGCCTCATGCATTTTATGCCTTCTTAGCGTCATAGGCATTAAAATAACCATATCTCAGAATTCCTTACATGATCACTACTCCATATACACAATTAAAGGTATATAACAATAAATTAATATACATAATGTAGAGTTTAATTTTATCACCAATAAATAATCTCTTAGGGCTTACTTCTATAAACAGATCAGATATTTGTTGCACATTCAAATCAATTAGTAGAATCAATAAATATACCATTAAGACAACAAATAACAACTATCAAGTCCAGCTGTAATAATAGCCTGTTGCATGAAATAAGTAACATCACAAGAATAATTTAAACCCTGTGAGATGGCCCTTTTTGTAAAATGAACATGGTAATTAGGGGGTGTGGCCACAAAATGGGCATGGTCAAAAAAATTTTTGCTGCGGTGTGCACTGCAAATTTTTTTTAAAAAAAATTATTTCAAAAATGTCAGGAGGTTTGGATTATTTTACTGCACAATTTAGAGAACAAAAACTACTCCTGCAGCCTCCCATTGACTTCTCTAGAGACTATCTGGCACCAGATGCAGAACTAGGAGTAGGCAGCAGGATTCAAACTAGGCCCTGGGTGAGAGAAACAGCAATAGGAGGAGTAGCCAGCTAAGTGAGTGTTGGCGTTCATGCAGGTGTTAGGGACTCATCACTTGCACACATGCCACTTGGGGGGTGACCAATCGTTTCAGCTTGTATTGGCTGCATTAGGAACTTGGCCTGGTACTGCCTGGCACCATTGAGAGAGATGGTCTTCTGCCTGAAAATTTGGGACTGAGAACCATCTGTACTGGAAGCATCAGGCAGTTGCAATTGAATTCATTAGAACATATGTTTCATAATCATGATTATGGGTGCTTTTCTGCAAGCTGTAAAACTCTTCAGGGGAGAAAACACCCTGTTTGCCATAGCCCTTATTAAGAACAATTGGCACACTGATTAAACACTGTGGCACACGCTGGCTGCTTGTATTGCTTCCCAATCAGGCAAGAATTGGCAGATTCTAAGCAACTTTTCAATTGGTCTTCATTATAATGTATAGGTTTTTTTTTTAATTATTTGCAATATATGTGTGTGTGTATATATATATATATATATATATATATATATATATATATATATATATATATATATATATATATATTACACTCTAAAACGTATAAAGGTTAAGTGTGCCTGGGTGCGAAATGCAAACAATAAGATAACTGTCCCGAATGAGGCATGCACTCACAGGTCTTATCCAAGGTGTTTAAATGTTGGATTTTGATTGTGATATGCACTTTGAGAAAGGCTAGAGGGCTAGCCGAAATGTTAGCAGTTTTTTGCTGAATAAACACCATTTTTTCACCTTGGATAAGACCTGTGAGTGCATGCCTTATTTGGGACAGATATATATACATATATATACACAACATTAAGACCTGCGAGTGCGATGTCTACTATTTCCATTTGATGTTACCGATCGAGGACTGCACCCAGGCACACTTGACCTTAATTTCATGAGTGCCGGTTCTTTGCTCTACATATATATACATATATATATAAAGTCAATTTAGTGAGCGCACTCTTACCGGATTTCTTTCGATGTGGGTGCGTTGGTCAAAGTTTCTAGTACAAAATAGTAAATGGACCCGCACTCCAATGTTTTTGTGAAAAAAAGTGTTGAATTTTATTCACAGGTGCATATCCAACGTTTCGGTCCACAATGTATATATATATATAGATAGATAGTTTTTTTTAATTATTTGCCTTTTCCTTCTTTGCCTTAGCTAGGCTAGTCTTGTTGGGAGGAAATCTTATTTTTCCTATGAGACATAAGGTGCAGCAACACTGACAAGATCATTAGAATGGCTTGCTTTGTGCACAGATTGTGCTGCTACTCTGCAACAGCTGTAGCACCTGTTATTACACAGGGCACCAAAGATGGGCTGCTACTAATCTGTTTACTCTCAGCACTGAGTCAGCTGCTGCTAATTCCCTTTTCCCCACAGGGTCCCCCACACATCCTTTTCCCTGTTCCCTTCCAGGGACCTTCAGTCTCAGATCAATGAAGTTCTGACACCTGCAGATCAACATAAACTTGACCTCTCACCAACAGCAATTAATCATCCTGTCTCCCTCAAGCAGTCGTTTCCACCTCAGAAACGTGCCTGATATAGGATCAGACAGTCTGCTCAACAGAAACGGCGCTTTTGTAAAGTCAAAATAACCTCCTGTTTACCCACAGCATTGTCCCTCCCCTCCAACAAGGTCAAATGTCAAAGTGATAAAGCCCTGAATGCTAATATACCTTCCTAAAATACCCCCGCAATCATTTTGCTTTTGATAATTAGCTATTTGAGTACTTTGGCTTCTCAGCGACATCTTTTGTGCACAGTAAGGGTAGAACTCCACAAGCGTTTTTTGACGGATTGACGCCCGGCGACAAAACACACAATAAAAGTCGTATGGAGACGCAGGCGTCAAGATTCTAATTGGACTGAATAAAAAGTCGCAGGTAAAAACTACATTACATCTGAGCGGCACGACTGTCGGATGTGGATGCAGAAAGCAGCGTCTTTATCCGACAGTCAAACCGTGTAGTTGTCACCTCCGACTTTTCATTCAGTCCAATTATATCTTGACGCCTGCGTCTCCATCCAACTTGTTGCTTGCATTTTGTCAGCAGGGATCAATCTGACCAAAAACGCTTGTGGAGTTCTACCCCAAACCAGCCACTGATACCTCTTCACAAGGGAAAGGCTAAGACATATTATTTCTATGTAAGGCAGGGGTTTTTTGGCGGAAATTTTCAAATACAATGCTGATACAAACACAGGTACAAGCAAGTTTTTTCAGTCCAGGTTTTTTTTGCCTTGAACACAATCCATTTGCAACCATTTTTTTGCTCCTTATTTTTGTTTCCATATTATTTTGGTTTCCATATTGCTACAATTCACTTTTCTATAGAAAGGAATGTGTTTACAGAAAAATTAACAGGTCGTACATGAGTGCAAACATATCTTGTTGTTTATCCTTATTGGGCCCCAGGGTTTGCTCCCTTTATAGTTATGCTATGGTTAGGGCAGTATTCTCCTTCTAGGTTTAAAAAAATAAATAAAATATATATATATATATATATATATTTTTTTTTTTTTTTTCTTCTCCAGTACATGTGCATTTGCATTCTCTGCTTCCCTAAAGATAAATCCTTTAATGTAGTGAATCAAAAGTCAAACAATGTTTTTTAAGAAATATGATTTAAGTTAATCATACAATGGGTATGTAAAATGGAAGGTTATAAAACAGGACGGGGAGTCTACAGAAGAACCTTGTGTTGGGGGAAACCATCTATTAGGCTGCTTGCAGGGATTCCCTTTCCATGTGAATATGGTCAGATTGACTGGTTGCAATGGAACCCACCTTCATTGACGTCTAATGATTTTTCTCATGCATTATCCCACCGATATATAGTGTAACTTTCATGTCTGAGTTTGATTAGTCTACTGTCTAGTTTATTTCTTGGTCCAATCAATGTTGTAACCTGTATAAAACGTCATCAAGAATGGGCATTTTCAAGACAATTGTTTTTACAAATTACTCTTCTTTTTCCAGTGTTCTTGAATTACATTTTAAGCTACTCAATTCACCCATCAAAGCTTTTTAGTTTATTACTATTATTGACATAAATATACAGTGAGAAAAAACTTTCTTCACTCCATCCCACCTGCCCTTTTCCATAATTCCAGATGGCCAGGCCTTCGGCCTTCAAAGAGCTGCAGCTTCTTCAGCACAGCTGTTCCTCCCTGTAGCTGAAGAACAAGACATCCTCCTGATGGACTTCTGTTTCATCCCATTCCATAATGATGGAACAGACAGCACAAGCGACTATACTGCAGTTGGTTTCCCATTAACATCGACCTCCTAATTAATCATTTCCTGGACCCATAATGGAAGCAGTCATCTGCAGCATGCTACAGAAGGAGAAGGATGGGTCTGTGTTTTCTGCAATATGAGTTATCTCAGCAGCATATCATATGATCTAAGGAGCGGTTAGCTTGTTCCTCACCATCATTTGCCATAAGGTTCATAAACTGATATTAGCATGTGTGTTTTAGCGTTTGTAATAATAAAACAGTGCCATGTACTTGATCCAAATTAATATATAATTAATCCTTATTAGAAGCAAAACCATCCTATTGGGTTATTGAATGTTTACATGATTTTCTAGTGGACTTAAGGCATGAAGATCCATTTGAGCATTTGGAATAACAGATCCCATACCTGTACCTAGTTTTTTTTAAAGGTGCTGGTATTTAAAGTGATACTGACATTAAAAATCTACTTTTTAAAATATGAATGTACATTAATAGTTACCTATAGATCATGTTTATCGTTTTTTGCTGAGAGGTAAGTGTTAGTTGAAGTTTCTAAACCTGACTGTCCCATCTTAGCTTGTCAGTTGGAGTTTCTAATGCTTACGGACTCCTGCTGCACAAATATGGCAGCCCTCTCATACAGGAACATGGGGCATCAGGCAGGTAATGTAAAAGCATTGTGCAAATACTTTATGGCAAAGTTATAAGTTGCTTTTAAAGCCAGTATTATGATAGATGTAAAAAAGAGTTGAATTTCTGGTGTCAGCATCTCTTTAATGTGATCACCCTAAAATTACATGACTCTGACTCCCATGTGACTGATACAATTGCCTTCCATTTGGTCAGGGTGCACAGAATGAAATCAACACACCAACAAAACATCCTGGTTGATTTGTGAATCAAAACATATATATTATTGTAATTTGAATAGATTTAGGGGGTTATTTATTAAAGTTCGAATGCCGAAAACATGAAAAAAAATAGATCTTTTTACTATAAGATAAGATTTCTCATGAAAAAAACATTTTTTTTTTTGTTTTTGGGATTTATTATACCCCAAAGATGGAAAAAGACTGAATCTGAAAATCTAGCATCTCAAACCTACTGAGGTTGTATATAAGTCAATGGGAGAGGTCCATATCCTATTTGGAAGTTTCTCTGGTCTTCGCTAGAATTAGGCCGAAAATCTGACTATTTCAGACTTTTCAGGCAAACATCTGAAAAATTCAGGCTTTTCAGTTAAAAAGCCAGAAAAAAATGTAGCGTTTGGGAAAAAAACCTCGTATGATTTGGACTTTCACTTGATTCTTTCATGTTTGTCCCAGATCTGTTAGATCGTAATTTTTTATTAATAATCGTGGATTTTAGTTTGGTGAGACTTTTTTTTATTAATATACTGAAAAAAATTCTGATTTTGATAAATATGCCCAGAAGTGTAGTGAGAAGTAACTATTGTATACATAACTGTTTAGGGTTACTCGTACATCTCAGCCCTTTTCCCACTAGCAGTTTAGCAGAAGCATGCAATTCCAGTTTCTGATATTAAATCAGATTCCAATCAGTTTAGCGTGATAAGATGGGTAGGCAAAGCTTCCAAAGCAAAGATCTGATTTCAGTGCAACAGTTCTATTCCAATTCAATGACTCGGGGCTGCCATTTAGACGCCAGTGGTTAAATGTGGACAATTCTATCACAGTCCCCCAACTCCAACAGTTGGATTCTTCCTTCACAGCAGTGTGTGGTCTGAGATTCTTTCAGAAGCCTGGGATTAAGTTAAATTAAGGAGATAACTGCCCCATTGAAGGAGAAAGAACAAATAGGCCTGGCATGCTAAGTGCTGTTGACAGTGTCCTGGCTGGAGTGACTATGGTAAAGAGGAGGTTAATTCCGGCTGCACTGTATTGATGCCAATGGGAGTCCAGCTGGGAATCCATGTTGGTGTTGAGGTGACAATAGTTGGAGGCAGGAAGGCAAGAGGGGGTGACATTTGGCTAATTTTGTCTAGAAAGTCTGAGAAAAACTGCATCGAAAATGCCCATTTCCTATTTTCATCAAAGAGAATACTGCTTCATATATTTTGAAACATATATTTAGGGCAGACGTTCTGCAGTCACTGACAGACTAAGTCATATAGTTTTGTCAATTTAGCATTCTAGTTTTACTTGAAGGGTTTGTTCACCTTTTTAGTATGACGTAGAGGGTAATATTCTGAGACAATTTGAAATTGCCTTTCATTTTTTATTATTTGTGGTTTTTGAGTTGTTTAGCTTTTTATTCAGCGGCATTCCAGTTTTCAATTTTAGCAATCTGATTGCTAGGGTCCAAAGTACCCTAGCAACCATGCATTGATTTGAATAAGAAACTGGAATATGATTAGAAGAGGGCCTGCATAGAAAGCAGCCTATAGGAGGCTCTGTTTGGCAGTACACCTAGTTTTTATGCAACAAAAAATTGCCTCCAAGCCAGGCCACCGAGAGCAACTTCCAAGGGATTGTAACATGTTACTCACTAACCATTGGTTGGGGATCACTGCCCTAAATGAACTAAGGTTGTTGATGGGCTCTGGGAGTTGAACAACGACTGCAGAGACGTAGGTTGCTCATTCCTGGTCTAAAGAATGAAAAACATGATTGGATTCAGCGAGTCTCTAGAGGCATGTTATAACTAGCCCTAATTATGTTGCCATTCTTTACTATCAGTGGTTAGTTGGCATTTCATGGGCAGGGGATTTTTGGATTAAAAAAAACAGATGAACGCTAAACTTGTCTCAATCAGCTGCTTTGATTTCCTATTTACAGAACACACGCTGAGTTTCTGGGATCGGCGAAAGATGTTTACAGTAGGTCATGTTTAAACATGGCGGCAGCGGGTCACTTACATCAATAAAACGGAAGCACCGGCCATACCAAAAATACTATAAGTGTTCTATAAGGGGCACATTTACTGTGGGTCGAATATCGAGGGTTAATTAACCCTCGATATTCGACCATCGAAGTTAAATCCTTCGACTTCGAATATCGAAGTGGAAGGTTTTACAGTAATTCGTTCAATTGACCGATCGAAGGAAAAATCATTCGATCGAACGATTAAATCCTTCGAATCGAACGATTCGAAGGATTTTAATCCATCGATCGAACGATTTTCCTTCGATCAGAAATTGCTAGGAAAGCCTCAATAGGTTTTAGGTGGCGAAGTAGGTGGTCAAAGTTTTTTTTAAAGAGACAGTACATCAAATGGTCGAATAGTCGAACGATTTTTAGTTTGAATCGTTCCATTCGAAGCCATAGTCGAAGGTCGAAGTAGCCAATTCGATGGTCGAAGTAGCCAAAAAAAATACTTTGAAATTCGAAGTATTTTTTATTCTAATCCTTCACTCGAGCTAAGTAAATGTGCCCCTAAGTGTTTATACATAAAATACACTGTTCCCCTGTGTTAAATTTTTGTGTTTGCTTCAGGAGCTTAAAATGGCTGCCACGAGGGGCCTGTAGGACTGTTGGCTGATACTGCAGATAACACATGCAGAATAATATGGTTTAAAGGGATACTGTCATGGGAGAAAAAAAAATCTTCAGAGGTCTGGTGCTCACAGCAACCCCTATTCAGGCCCCCAGCTGCTGTGGCTAGGTAGGAGAACGCCTGGGATGGGGGAATTCCTATAAAGCAGACCCCGCAGTCTGGGCCCTCTGTACCTTGGGCTCTGCTTTATCTACTGTTATACCACTGCCCAGCAGCATAACTGCAGCTCATCACATGCAACTGGCAAGTGAATTTGTCACCAGTAGTGATGAGCAAATGTTTTTGCCAACCATGGATTTGAGGCGAAAATTCACATTTCGGCACCTGCAAACTTCAGGAAACTGTGGCAAAATTAGCAGCGGAAAAATTTGCACCAGCAAAAAAGTCACCACGACAAAAATGTCGCAGAGACAAAAAAAAGTCGCCACAAGCAAAAACGCCCATTGATTATTTGTAAAAAAAGTCGCAGAGACAAAATAAGTTGCCACAAAAAAAAAACGCCCATTGACTTTAATGCATTTGGAGTGGTTAAAATTGTTGTGCATGTAAAAAAATTGTTGCGCGTAAAAAGAATTGTGTCGCCTATTTGCGAAAAGCATTGAAGTCAATAGGCACCAACATGTTTTTACGCTGCGCTTTTACACAGCGCTGCAAAATATGTTGGCGCTATATAGATACATGTTAATAATAATAATACATACACAATTTTTTACATACGCGACAATTGGGACAGATTCGCTATCACTAGTCACCAGTGTCCAGTTGAACAAAGTACAGTAAGAAAGTTCTGGGAAAAAACACATGGCAACTAGTGCTTTAATTTTGCACTTTTTTGTTGTGTGGATGAACCAATCAATTAGCACTTTTTGGATCTCTCCTAATGCCATGGGCATATCTTTTATTCATATTAAGATATACTGGTAACAGTGGTATGGAAACAGGGAGAATGTGCCTTCTCTTTCAGTCCTCTAATCACTGGTACTTCTGAAACTTCATTTTGTATGTTAAATGGCATTATTTGCCTAAAAAAATGTCGGCAGGGACTGTATATTCCTATCAGTGCTGTCTGGACTCACAGTACTGTAAATATTCTGTCAAATTATGTTAAACTGCTGAAATGATGCCATAAATATAGCATGAGTTGGGACTTCCTTTAAATGGACTCTTTGGCCGGGGGAACAAAAAAATTGAATTTCCAAATATTCCTTGCTATAAAACCTTGCAGCAACTGGAGCCCTTTATCTGTGGGCTTTGCGTCAATGACAATGGCGTCGATTTTATTTCCACCACTAGGCAGTGCTATGGAACATGACTATTCTTCATGTCACCAAGTCAAACACAGGTCAGATCAGAGTAATATGAGCATTCCATTTGACTAAAAATAAGAAAAATAAAGCAACTAAAGACACATTAAAATACAGCTGCAAGCATACACTACAGAGCTATAGGGTCGGTGCCATGCAATTTTATAATACATTATCCCTTATAATACATGGGTGCTAGTTTATGGATAAACTAATTCAACAGCGCGACACATTTAATGCTGGCACAATTATAAATGTAATGCCCTGGTAATCGACGAAAGGAAGGCAAGTGTGTGCGTTCACACTGTTTCTACGAATAATGCCCTGGTAATACTAAAACTAAAATTCCCAACAGTACACAACACCCATGGTTGCCAGCAGCTGTTTGGATTTGTAGTTCTGCAAGAGCTGCCTGAGGACTGACTGGCACAGAAACTAAACCAAAATTCAGTAACATACAAACTGCATGGCTGGCTAAATGAATGGAATATCTAGCAGGAGCCCTCTAGTTGCTCTACTCTAGTACCCACAGTTACTGCTAAGGGCAGAGACACACGTGGAGATTAGTCACCGGGCGACAAATCGTCTCTTCTTCGGGCGACTAATCTCCCCGAACTACCATACCGCTGGCTAGAATGTAAATCGTCAGCGGGATGGCACTCGGAGCACTTCATTTTCCGAAGTCGCCGAACTTCGGAAAACAAAGCGCTCTGAGTGCCATCCCGTCTGTGATTTAGATTCTAGCCGGCGGGGAGGCAGTTCAGGGAGAGGAGTCGCCCGAAGAAGAGGCGATTTGTCCCCAGGTGACTAAATCTTCCTGAATCTTCTCATCTGTCTCTGCCCTTAGAGCCTTACCTTACTTTGCTTAATTAAATACTCTTTGCTACTGTATGTACCCCATCTAACTTCTGGCTCCAAAATGTAGAACAGGAGGTGCTTTGCTAAACTGGCAAATACAGTCGCATTTATATAAGCACAATAGTCACGCATATTTATTAAATGTATTAGTCTAAACAAGTGCCTTCTACTTCTACATATTTGAACATATGTTTCCGTGGCCAGATTATTTGGGCTAAATAAGCACTTAGGCTTCGGCGACAACTCCCATCATCCTCAGTAAAATGAGAATCTACAGGTGGAAATTAAAGCACTTGATAACAAAAACTTATAGCAAAACAAAAGTTAGTGTTGCTTGTTGTGGGCTGGATAATTTGGCATACTGTATAGAGTAGGCACCTTTAAATATTGTTAAACTACACCTCCCAGTTTTCTACTGGTATCTAATTGATATAGTATAGCAGTATAAAAGTGATTATAAGAAAGATGATAAAGAGGCTTTTTCATGCATTATAGTAAGAAAGAAACAGGGGCTTACCGTATCTATTTAAAGGCAGTTCTTCAGCATAGGAAAATACTTCATAAACTTTGAAGAATAATTTATTTACGTTCTTTTTTCTCTAGTGACAGACAGCATTCTTCTTTTGCCAAAAAGTATGCACCAGTTACTAGTCATTTTGCAGTTTGAATATTTCTTTCCTGAATTAAATGTGAACCAGTTCTATTTTGAATGATGTTGCAGGACTTGATTGCTGCCTTGATAACCTTTAAATGTTCTCCCCTTTTTGTTTGTATAGGGTTCTTTCCATACTCCAATATCAAACAGGCAGATTATGTGGCTTCTGATGGAATTAACCCTAGTGTATCCATGCATTGGGACCATAGACTGTAAGCTCTACTGAGCCAGGTACTGGTGTCAATAATAAACAGTAGCTTTGGAAGCACTTTGGACAATCTACTAGTATTGTATTTAAAAAGAAGCTAATAATAGCTTAATAAGTGTCTACGTGGCCTGTTTATTAACATTCAATTTTTTTGTGTTAATCACATTTTTTTCTCTAAATATTGGTGTTTTTCAAAATTTCTCAAAAAATTAAAAAGTTTGAGCTTTATCTATTACAAAACTTTGGCAAGTATTAGCAGTCGAGGTCCCATTAAAGTCAATGGGAGCTGCACTGATCCTATTGGACTTTTTTTTTTTTTAGACATTCAGACTTTTAGATTTTTTTTTTACGCTACCGAAAAACTCAAACTTTTAAAAGGTTTTCGTATTTTTTATTTGGATCATTCAGCATTTTTTGTTTGTTTCTACTTTTTACATTTGGACATTTTCATAAATGACATGGCATTCGTGGTTTTAGAAAAAAATAGTTTATTTGTGGTTTTAAAAACCTCTTAAACCACTAAAATGAGATGCTGATAATTGCGCCTCCCTATGTAGAGACCTAAGGGCCCATTGACAAAGCAAGTGCAAAGCAAAGGTGCAAAATTCATATTTTATTTTATACCTGCATTGCATTTTTCACTCAGTAGAATCCCAGAATTCCAGCAGCATTGCACCCACAAAATAATTTGTACTGTACCTAGAGGCAGATTTACTAAGGGTCGAATTTCGAAGTTAAAAAACTTCGAAATTCGACCCTCGAATAGAAATCCTTCGACTTTGAATATCGAAGTCGAAGGATTTTTAGCGAATTCGATTGATCGAATAGAAATCGTTCGGTCGAACAATTAAATAGTTCGAATTGAACGATTTTTAGCGATCAATCGAAAGATTTCTATTAAGTCAAAAAAACTTAGAAAAGTGCTGTGGAAGGTCCCCATAGGCTAACATTGCACTTCGGTAGCTTTAATTTGGCGAAGTATGAAGTCGAAGTTTTTTTTAAAGAGACAGTACTTCGATTATCGAATGGTCGAATATTCGAACGATTTTTACTTTGATTCGAAGTAAATTCGAAGTCGTAGAATCCTATTCGACGGTCGAAGTATCCAAAAAATAACTTCGAAATTCTAACTTTTTTAACTTCGAAAATTCACTCGAGCTTAGTAAATCTGCCCCCTAGAGTCCAATTTATTGGTGCAGGCACAAATTAGCATCCAATCATAAGGCACATGACCTGTGCATTGGCATCCAACTCTCAACATACCCCAAGCTGGCACACTAATGTTAAAGGTGTGTAAAGAAACAATTGTGTAAAGAAATAGTTGTAAATATATAATTGCGTAAAGATATAGGCATAAAGAAATAATTGCAAAAATCTCACAAAGCACACGGAAAAAAGATAATTAATAACCTCCCCCCGTGCAGTACTATTGAGACACTCCTTAATGGATTCCAATGAGAGTGCCCAGACCAAACATTTCAGCTGCCTCTCCCCACACTGCTACTGTTTTACATGAAATCATTGTACTTCATACATTAACTAAACTGTGTCAGGCCAGGGCATTTAGGGTCAGGCTCCAAGTAATTGACCTGTCCCTGCAGAGAGCAGCCCTTCCTATAAACAGCCCAGCACATCGGTCAAGACTGATCTATTCAAACTTGTTTTGCCATCTGAAATGCATGGCCCAAGCCTTCGCTTGTTTCCAACCCTTCTCTGCAGTTTAAACCACTAAAGCCAAGTAATTGTGTATAGGTTTGTCCCCTTCTCCTATTTTTAAAGGGACAGTTTAGTGGAAAAATATGGATTACAGCACGTGATAAAAAAAACTTAATTCAAAAGCCAATGCTGTTGTCATTTTAGCCTGGTAGAAATGATAGTATGGCAGCTCCATTCATTCCAGCAAATGCGATGTTAAATGAAACAGCATGGGGTGAATGTAATAAAAATTTCAAAGAGAAAAACAATTTGTGCAAATATGAATACAAATTTGCATTGTGCAATTACATTCCCCATATGTGTTTAACTGGTCTTTTCACAAAAACTATTTAAATATTTTTTTAATATGTATGTGTGTGTATATATATATATATATATATATATATATATATATATATATATATATATATATATATATATATATACTTCAAAAAGACCAGCAACACCAGGATTTTTGTGTATCAAAACAAAGTGTATTCAATTATTGCATGTATAGCCGACGTGACGTTTCGGTCCACGCAGGGACCTTCCTCATGGCAACCATGCTCATATTCCAAATCCCCATAAATACCCATCAAAAGGAAGTGACATCAATAGCAATTAGTGACTGCCGTGCATGTTTAGAAAAACCTTTAAAACTAATGTGTAAAATGACAAGTGCTAGTGATAAATTAAACATGTTACTTTGTGTAATTCCATGTGCATCAGACATGTTATATATTATCATAAAATATTAAATATGTGCATGAACAATATGTTCAGTAAGATTATATACGTGTTAAAAGTAACAGTGTAGCGACAATTCAATAATACATTATGTGTGGTAGCTAAAAACCATATACATAAAAACAATTCCACATGCCCCAAAAAATATATGAGCACTCATAAATTCAAATACTGTTTAAATAATCCTTGAAGAAATTGTGAGAAAATTCCCATTCTAATCAATCATTTTTAAGATCTCATATTTAAATGTGGGGCAAGAAACAGCCAGACTAAGTACTATATACATAGAACATCAGAACACACACCAAAGCAGAAAAATTGAATCCTTACATTATTGCACTTATATATTAACTGTATGGGGAACTCCTTCACTCACAGGAAACAGTTCAATGATAATGAGCTATTTAGACCCTTGGGGTGCACGCAGTTCAGTTTATATGTCCAAAATGCTTCTCTCTGTAATAAAGCTTGATGGACCGAAACGTCACGTCGGCTATACATGCAATAATTGAATACACTTTGTTTTGATACACAAAAATCCTGGTGTTGCTGGTCTTTTTGAAGTATTTGGATATTTTACCGTGCACCCAGGGAACACGACGTCAGCAGGGTGCTGCCCTAGTGAAAATATATATATATATATATATATATATAGATATATATAGATATATATACAGGTATAGGATCTGTTATCTGGAAACCCGTTATCCACAAAGCTCCGAATTAGGCCATCTCCCACAGATTCCATTTTAATTAACTAATTAAAATTTATTATTTTTCTCTGTAATAATCAAACAGCACCTTGTACTTGATCCCAACTAAGATTTTATGAATCCTTAAAGAGATACTGACACCAGAAATTAAACTCTTTTTTACATCTATCATAATATTGCCTTTGTAAGCAACTTATAACTTTGCCATAAAGTATTTGCACAATGCTTTTACATTACCTGCCTGATGCCCCATGTTCCTGTATGAGGGGGCTGCCATATTTGTGCAGCAGGAGTCCGTTAGCATTAGAAACTTTAACTGACAGGCTGAGATGGGACAGTCAGGTTGGCGAAACAGTCAGGTTTAGAAACTTCAATTAATAATTGCTTACAAAAACAAACCTCTCAGCAAAAAACGATCAACATGACCTATAGGTAACTTTTAATGTACATTCCTATTTAAAAAAGTAGTTTTTTTGTGTCAGTATCACTTTAATTCAGGCAAAATAATCATATTAGGTGCATTTAATGTTTGAAATGATTATTTATGATTAGTGATTATTTAGTAGACTTAAGAGATGAATATCCAAATTATGAAAAGATCTATTATCCAGAAAGTCAGAGGTTTCAGGATTTCTGAATAACAGGTCCCATACTTGTATGTGTGTGTGTGTATATATATATATATATATATATATATATTATATATATATATATATATATATATATATATATATATATATATATATATATATATATATATATATATATATTCGAATACCAATGAACGCACTCTTGGGTCATTAAAAAAAAGTTATTTATTAAAAAGAATTGTTAATAATTAAAGACCTCAGAGTGCAGTCATTGTTGCTTGATTATTCTATATTTTATTACACTACATATATATATATATATATATATATATATATATATATATATATATATATATATATATATATATATATATATATATATATATATATATATATATATATATATATATATATATAGATAGAGGAAAAAATGAGCCAAAGTCAGAAGAAAAGGAACAGAAACACAATGTGGCTCCTATTTAAACATTTTTCATAAAAAAGTGGGCATTACTGTGACATTTGCCAGAACAAAGAGCAAATGGGATTTTGAATATGTTTTGCCTGGCCTGGCCAAGCAAACAATGAAAATAAATATTTATACATGCATGAGCCACATGTTCGTCAGCCAAGTCAGTTATATATTTTACAGTCATATTTCACATATAGGGAACACATCTGTAGTAGAATAGTCTGTCTATCTCATTGTCTGCCTTTCGTAATCATGGGGGATGTGGGAACAGTTGTACTTGGGGGGGATTCCTGTTATTTATATAGTAGAGCTGTACAGTATGGCTCTTCAGATTTTTTTTAAACTACAAAACCCAGTACCCCCTACAGTTGAAAGCTGCTGGGAGTTTTGCTTCAACAACTGAGGGCAACACAAATATAAAGTATTACTGTAACATATTGACTACTGTCTGCATTTTGCCCTACTGTTACCATCTTCCTATAGCTGCAAATAACAGCTGCTCTGCAATGCCTTGATCCGTTTCTCCTGTCCGTCTACCCCCAGCCTCCCAACAATGCTTCCAATGTCTCTGTCGAGAGAAGGTGTTGCAGACCAGGGCTGGTGGAAGTGACAGGAAAGAAGCTTCTCATCCTGTGTCCCAGGGCCACAGCCATGCTGTCTCCTACTTTGTTTACTGATGGGGCAGATAGAAGGCTGAGGAGCTGCTACAGGACTCTCTAATTGCCTTATCATCAACTGATAGCATCTCAAACACTTAGAGGATGTTTTGACTGTATGTGAATTACAATGTTTGTTGTTTCTCGCTCCAATAATTGACATGTAATAGTGACTACTGTAATACTAGGGGTAATTAAAGTCAGCGCCTTTTTATCCTGGATGAATCCCTTGCTCTTCTTCACTTTTCTCCAGCCAAAAGCCCTCAATTACCAGCAACTCTGCTCTGCTGGTTCCTTTAGCTTGCTTCTAAATTAAATGCATTCATTAAAAACATTGTTAGGAAGATCCCATAAGTCTTATATAGAATTAACAAATATCACTAATATCATTAAATATAATTAATTAGTGCATGGAATGATATCATAATATCATTAAATATAATTAATTAGTGCATGGAATTGTACAGCACTTCGGCTGGGATTTCTGGGTAAAGACGTCTCCTTATTAGAACCCATTGCTGCTCACACTTTTTTCCTCGCGAGACAGATGTTTCAATGTGGCTGCTGCAAGGAAAACAACGATTCCTTTATAAGAAGGACCAAATTTAAATTGTAACAAGAAATAACTATAAATATATATTTGTATAAATATATATATATTTAAAAGTAAGAGTTCCTTTTTTCAGCTATACATGAGAATCAGTTTATTATTATTATTTTTAAAAACATCATTTTAGGCCTCCTCCTGCGATTTGTAGCTCTATTGACAGACACTGCTTTAGCCTGTGTGGAATACACACCATTTATTTTATACTCAGTCAACAACAATAATAGTAATTGGCAGCATTATCACACTTGTTTTTTTTTTTTTTTTAAAGAAAAGATAATTACCCTTTTATCTTATTCTAGTGAATAATGAGTAGAAATGTTAGTATATACCATTCTTTAGTGAGCTGGTGCCACTGAAGGTTTGTTACAGAAATGTTTGGTCTGGCTAGTGCATATATATCTGGAGATGTGATTGTGATCCATAACAGCCCCTCATACTTCCATTCATTAAAGTTAGATTTTTTTTTTTCAAGAATTCTCCAGTTCTTGTGATAGGAGTTTGATCATAGTGAAAAACCCTGTGGTTTAATGTGTATCCCTCTGCACAGACTTTCTCCATCCTCTAACCACTGATAAAACGATAAAAAAAAACCAGAAGCAATAAAAGTGTTTAGTACAGGTATGGGATCCGTTATCCGCAAACCCATTATCGAGAAAGCTCTGAATTACAGAAATAGATTCTATTTTATCCAAATAATCCAAATTGTTAAAAATGATTTCTGTGTAATAATTAAACAGTACCTCTAAACTAAGATAAAATTAATCCTTATTGGAAGTAAATCCATCCTATTGGGTTTATGTAAAGTTTAAATAGTTTTCTAGTAGAATTAAGGTATAAAGATGCACATTATGGAAAGATATGTTATCCGGAACACCCCAGGTCCTGAGCATTCTGGATAACAGGTCCCATACCTCTATTAAAACAATGTTTACATGATTTTCTACTAGACGTAAGGTATGAAGATCCAAGTTATGAAAAGATCCATTATCTGGAAAATCCCAGGTCCCAAGAATTCTGAATAACGTGTCTCACACCTGTACCATAAAGCATATTTGTCCAGGAACCCCAGCACAAGAGCGGCCTGAACAAAAAACACATTTCGTGTTGTGTTGGTTGATGGTTGGTTGTGAAATGTATAGTTCAGCCAAGTGCAAATTAGTCATTGCCCAAAACAGCATTTCTGTTGCTATTGCACCAAAGAGGATTGGCTAAATGGCAGAAACAAGCTGGGGGTAACTTTAAAATTAAATGCAGTGACTTGGAGGTTCAAATCTGTATTTTCTTGTAGTGGGGCAGTAAACTCCCTAGGTATCTAAAGTAGACATTAGCATTTCAATGGTTAGAAAAAAAAGTCATAGCTTTATATGCAGGCAAGACAAAAAAATGGCGTTCATGCCTCATGTCACTGTACCTTAGTAAATAGAAAAGGGGAGCTCTGCGTACACAAAGGAGATGGCCACTGGCCCTGGAGAGCTGGGGGAACAGGGTCGGACTAGGCCGGTAGAACACCATTGTGGGCCAGGCCGACCCACGCCTGCTCCCCAAATGAAAACTACGACTTCACCCTCCATCATGTCCGCAAGAGGGAAGTAAAAGTTAAAACGGTAGGTGAGAGGTGGAGGGCAATTTGCAGAAATCGCGACTCGACTAGTGGTGGGCCTGCAACTGGGTAGGGGCCCCTGAGGTGGCAGCCCCAGTGGGCCACACACACCCAAGTCCAACACTGAGGGGGAATTCTTTTAATAAGCAGCGTTGCAATAAGTATCAAGCCCCAAAGTTGCTAGACTGTAGCTCCAACTATACTTTAACCTTTGATAACTTGTTAAAGAATTCTGAGAGTTGTAGTCCAACAAAAAAAGAGCATGTTAATTCAACGTTCGGCTCTTAAACTTGAGCCATCATCAGGAAGAACAACCCTAACGTGAACATGGTTATTTATACACAAACATCTTAATCAAAAGGGCGCCAAACAGCGCAGGTAAGGTCAAAAGTGGGTGTGGTTAAATTGCTGATGTCATCTGTGTTGGTGACACAAAGATGTATAGATGTATATATATATATATATATAGATATATGAAACCATAGGATGCCTTCTGCACTCACTTGACTGGGAAAATGCCCTGGTGCTAACAGAATATATATATATATATATATATATATATCTATAAATATATATATATATATATATATATATATATATATACCAGCGGCTATGATACAAAAGAACAATATTTGTTAAAACCATTATGGGAAAAGGTATTCAGATTCTGCATCCAAAAGGTTTTTCCTTTGTAGCAACAGTTTCGACCAATCACCTCCTCCGAGAGAATACAATATATACTCATATTCATTGCTGGCAACAAAATAGATGTGTGCTATACACTAAAAGAATGTAATTAACAGAGACCCAGTAATTTATTCAAGATTACTATCATGTGTTACATCCTTTCCCAGTTTCAGATCGTGTTTAGTGAATATGATAAATTAACTTGCATTTATGGCAGGGAGAAATGTATGACTAAGTACTGCTAATTGGATATTTTAATGGCAGAGTGTACATTTACAGTTTGTATGTCTAATCCCACTTTGACATAATTGTTTACCTCATAGTAGGAACTGAACTTCCTGCGTAGCCGTATGGACAAAGCTTTATTGTTCCAGTTGGATGTCACTTATTGTACATGCTTTATAGAACTATATGATTGCTTAAGCGCTCTTTGTGGAGTTGTCTTTCGGGAGGTCCAATAGGCGGGAAGAGTGTAGGCAAAGTATGATCTATTTATCTCTTGACTGTGCACGGCTTACAATTAGTGATTCGAAAATGTACGCCCATGGCAATTCTGACACCGCCGTTAAAGTCAATTGGCGTCCGAATAGTGTTGACACTGGACGGTTTTGACACGTGCGACTTTTCCAACGCACGTTCATATTTTTTTGACGCAGATGAATTTATTCGCCGGCGGAGAAACGTGGAACTTGCCGCAAATTCACCACTTACGATTGTCTCTACCGAGGGGCGGTGTGTTTGAGATCTGGCAGCACCAGCACTAGGAAGAAATATGTGGCAGTTGCAGAAATGAATGATTTGGGCGTCTCTACGGTGCATGAACAATATGATCCCTATCAGCTACAACCAACTATGCCCTGCGTGTTACAACTGCCACCAGATTCACAACAGAGGAAGTAATCACTTTTATTTGATCAGAGTTTATAGCTGTACTATATAAATGAAACATTTGGCATCTAAAAGCTGGCGAAATCATGTAGAAGTCAATGGTCAATGGTAGAAAATATGAATTTGCAACGTTCAATTTTTTCATGGTTTTAATTGAGTTTGAGTTTTTGTATTACATTTTTTTTATAAATAAGCACGCATTCGAGGTTGGAAAGTTTCTGAGTTTATTCGAATTAAAAAAACCTCTAAAATTTACAAATGTTGAATATTGATTAATAAGCCTTTAAGATACACACAGGTCGATAAAAGCTGCATTGATCCTACCGAGGGGCCTGTACCATGTTAAATGGATATATTGGTATTACATACCCGTTTTTTCCGACAGCAATGTCCCCTCTATGTGGAATTATTTCCAGCCCCCAATTACCCTGCAAATGTGTATTGTACATTCATCTGTAAGCAGCAATGTGTCCCATTCATAGTGTCATACAGTGCTGCTAACAAGCCCGTTTTTCAGGGTCAGGGGCAGCTAAGGATTCAGATTACCAAAATACTAGTAATGGGCCAATTATGTATGAATTAGGTAAATCACAGAATACTTTGTCTCTTATGTATAGATAAAACAGAGAGATAAATGAGGTTTAAATGTTGATTTTAATGTTTACATGAGCTGATTAATACTGAAAGCTTATAAACAAGTTAGGCCACATGCCTGAAGAAGAAACCTTCTTTACACAAGCATGTCTATTGATTACATTATGTGGGATGTTATAATATGATGTTTCATGCTATGTAAAAATCTACACTGGGATATAGTGCAGTGATGATCAGTTCCCTATGCAGTCCTACAGAAAGCTTCCTATAACAGGCATCTGGCATTCACTGGATGGACCCAGTGACAGTGTAGCAACCACAGAGACCTCACGACCCCTACCAGCTTTCTTGCAATGCCAGTCGGAGTCATTCACACTTAAAACAATATTCCAGTTGCAAGTGGTTGTGGCTGCAACTGGTCTCCGGAGAGTATGATAAGTATGTAATTACAGAAATAAAAATGAGTATAAAGGAGCCTTTTCATATTGCTGTATGTAGGGGATGAGTTTTAGGGGTGGTTGGGTGCCAGTTAAGAAGCTGGTGGTTATTGAGGCAAATAAAAAGTGGGCCTGTACCCTGATATTGTATGGGCACCCATAGACATCTTATTGCAACTGTTGGTCAAATTATTCACAATTGTTTCTGCTGACCATTTTTAGAAGAGACATAACAGTAAATGTACAGTTCCTGTTTGAAAACGGTAAAACCTCATTTCCCTAGTGATGTTTGTAAGGGATACTTACGGCTCCGGTGCTGCCTCCTCCGCATCTCCTAATCCAAGATGGCGGCGCCCATGGAGTCCTCTTGGTCAGCACGGACGACAGCGTCAGAATAGATGCAACACAGTGATGCCGGCGACAGAATGGATGCAGCGACATGACACAATCACACTTGATTTTGGTGCCAAATGATGTCTATTTAAAGCACCAGATCACTGCCGTCAGTACCCTTATATAGGTTCCACATAGTGAGTTCCTGGGTGCGCTATTCTACTTTCTAATTGATTCTGATCTAGACCTTGCCTGTTAAACCGTGTATTGAACTTTTGCCGCCTGAACCGACCCTTCTTGCCTGGACCTGACTACGCCTTTCTCTTAAACCCTTGGATACCTCGAACTGGTTGGACTGTGCCTCCTCCTTGGTCCGCTACCCCTGGTTGAGCCTTTGGGCCCCTTACAATGTTCTAGCGATATTTCCAGCCATGTTAACCTCTAATCACCAAACTAGCCCACTAAACTTGTAGCAGTCTAACAGGATAGAGTGGCTGCCATCAGCCTGGTGCCATAAACATGCAAATGTATGGGAATGACCAATACTTGTGACCACCTGTACCTCACTGATGGTCTTCCTGGTATGGTAAGACAATGCTGAATGGGTCATGGTTGGGAACCATGCTCTTTATCAAGGGCCTGTTTTAAGAGTAACTGGAGTCAGAAATAGAAGTCATACTGGCTGCTGGAAAGTTATGACCATAATGGTAGATCTGTTATATGGCAACAGGAAAAGAAAGATATAATGGTGTAATTTGGGACCCACAAGCTTCCCTCCCCACCATTATCTGTGACCCTCCTTCTGCACACATACATATGCATTTGCTGCAACTTGCATATGGTTTAGCAAGACAATTTTTACCCTTAGTATTGTTACATACATGTCAATTTGCTGTAGACAAAACGTAATGCGTGCCATAATTATGCTGGAATTTTAGGTGGAAATGTTACATTGTGGATGAAAAGCATGCAGATTTGCCGCTGAAATTTGCACCTTTGCACTGAGGCTTTTAAAGTATGTTTAAACTACAAGCTGGTCTGTTTTTTCAGCTCAGTGTATCATTTCTGCACTCTAATAGCAGTAAACACATTGGGGAAACTCTTGATAAACACAGCAGTTTAGCAAAGATTCTCTAAAGGTGTGGACATGCCCCATACTCTCTCTATATATATATTGGAGGGAGGAAGCTACTGCATTACTGCTTTGCTATTACAACAAAGTGTTTTTATGTACTGCTGACATTTTAATGGAATCTGTAGGGAAATGACCCTTAGTCCAAACATACATTATACTTTGTTTAGCTAAAGGGTCAAAGGGGGCCCCTTATAGGTCAGAGCTTTGGGACTTCACATGTAATTCACATGTTATTAACCCTATCTCCAAGCAAAATATTGTACTTGTAAATAGCTGCCCATGGTGATGTCATTTGTTCATGTTGGTATCAAGAGCGATTTAGATGATAGGGTGAGAAATACAGGTAGCGTGTCAGCAAAGACCAGCTACTTAAATGGTTTATTTCACATTTTCCGTTGAATAAACACTAATATTTTTACTGTGTGCACAGAAAACCCCTCATATAATTGCTGTAATAATCTGCTACATAAAGGAGGGGCTAACCACTTTGCTTGCCTCAGCCTCTATTTTATGTAGACAACAACAGCGCTATACATTGATGTCCACAGTATTATACCGTTCTGTTGGGTTCTATGGAAGTTGAGGTAAGCAGCAAGGCAGCTCCCACTTAAAGGAGAACTAATTCTATAAAGTAAATATTTAAAGCATATCTGTCTAACCTATAAAAAACTGCACCAAATCCTAGGGAAGGAGGTGCGGGCGTCCAGTGACTAATTTATCTTTGCTGTCTGGCCAATAGTTTTCAGATGATATGCAGAGGAAAAAGACAAATCTGTCCCCATTAGTGAACAAAAGCCCCCCCTACAACCTTGAAACAAACCGAACACCCTATCAGAGACAATGTTCAATGGAGCCCTATGAAGTTTAAATATGTTAGATAGGAAGAGTTTAACAAGAGACCTAGCAGAGGGGAGGATGGGAAGGGGAATATAATGAGACATTTTACTAAACTGGTCCACTACCACCCAAATGACAGTATTCACTTTAGAGGGGAGGTAATTCCACAATGAAATCCATGGAGATATGGGTCTATGGCCTTTCAGGAATAGGAAGCAACTGTAGCAGCCCCTCAGGTAAGGACCTGGAAGGTTTTGAAGATTGACAAATTTGACAAGAATCAATATAATTAGCAACATCCTGTCTTAATGTTGGCTACCAGAGAGTGCAGGACAGAAGAGAACAGGTTTTACTGCAGCCCAGATGCCCTGTTACCTTAGAATCGGGAGTCTCTACCAATACTGCCTCATGAAGGTTTTTCGGAACAAAGAGTTTGCCAGGAACAAAGTACACTACTCCATAGCAACCCAACAGATCACATAAGATATTGTTAACGAATTCTTGGAAGATGGCCGGGGTGTTACATAAACCAGCCCATTACTAAATACTCATAATGCCCATCACAATTGTTAAAGGCCATCTTCCATTCGTCCCCTCCTTGATTCAAATTAAATTACAAGCGCCTCTCATATCAAGCTTATAAAAAATTGTGTCGCCCTTAGTCCTTGGAAACAAGGGAAGGGGTAAATCCAGCCTGAAGCAGGTTCTGATGGGAGAGAGAGTGATGCTCTGGTTACAAAATCCCAACTTTTTATACGTAGGAGACAAATATTTTAACCTCCTAGAAACCAAATCCAGGTGAACTGTGGCTAAGCCTATGGACGTTAGACGTTTACACCCCAACCACATCCTGTTGGGACATGGTTAAAGCATGGCCAAAAACCTCTTGGAAATCACCTCCAGCAGGTTGATGTCTCTCTGCTGTAAGGGAGAACATGGTGGATCAATGCACAATTCCTGGCTTGTAGTTACCTCTTATGGTAAGTGTTAATTTACTGAACGTTTGGCCCGTGGGCGCCGACGGGTCGCAGGGCCGCATCAACTAGCCAATGCTGTCCTGGATCGTGGAAAAAAAATCAAACTTCACCGATCGATATCTAACCAATTTTTGGCCTGATATCGATCGGGAGGACCCGTCAGGAACCCCCACACACAGGAAATAAGCTGAAATTTTATATGGCAGAGTGAATTATTTGCAGTGTACACAGTGTAATTTAGGAATAAAAACTGCACCATAAAAATCATGACAGAATCCCTTTAAATATTTTTAGTGGTTCTAATGTTATTAGTAAATGTAATTGCTATTAATAGCAGTGTCTGTTTAACTGTTTATACTCTTTGAACTTCTGGTTCTGAATTCAAATGGTGGTAGAAGCCAGCTGATCCAAAGAGATTAAAATACCTGCAGGAGAATTATCTCCTTATACATTGTTTCAGTGGTCACAACAAGAAAACTGAAAGGACTTAACAAATACTCCTTTCAATAGCAATTACTTTTGCAAGTAACTTTTAAACCACTGTTTTTTGTAATTAATGTTTAAAGGAGAAGGAAAGCTCCAAGACAGTTTATTGCCAACAGATCAGCCACAATAGTACAAGCTAGAAAGCTATAATTATTCTGCAGAATGCTTTACCATACCTGAGTAAACAGCTCTAGACACTGTCTCTGTTTGTTTAGGATAGCAGCTGTCATATAAGCTTGGCGTGACATCACTTCCTGCCTGAGTCTCTCCCTGCTCACTTACAGCTCTGAGCTCAGATTACAGCAGGGATGGGGGAGGGAGGGGGAGAGGAGCAAACTGAGCATGCTCAAGCCCTGCCCTGGAGGTTTATGCTGAAAACAGGAAGTCTGATACAGAAGCCCATGTGTACACAATAAAAGGAAAGAAATGCTGTGTTTCTTTTGACAGAGGACTCTGAGCAGCATTACTTTTAGGATTTACTGGTGTATTTATATAGACCTTTCTGATAAAGCTTACTTAATTTTAGCCTTTCCTTCTCCTTTAATTCATGAATATCTGAAATGTGCTTAAAATTACATTTTGGTAATGATACAACAAACTGTTTTTAGGTGGAGAGCCCCTCCTCACTTACAAGTTATTGTGGCAATTTATTGTGGATTATTTATATGGTTTGTACCATATTTTTTTCATGTATTTATACAAACATATTATTAGACTGTTTCCATGAAAAACACGCAGACTGAACTTGTGCTCCTGCCACAGGAATATAAAATAAAGCGTAATAAATGTGTTGAAATAACTTTTGTATAGAGGACACTTATAAATCCCAGATAGATTTACAGGGAATTTTCTCTGAAACTTCTGCACCTCCTTATGAATGAATTTGCAGCTGTCAGTAACAGAGAGATAATGTGAGATTGGATGAATTTGGGGCAGCAATTGGCCGTGATTAGACTTCCATTTAGCCATTTCCTGGCGAAAAGAGATACTCCCTAACCTGAGCAACTGAGTAGGTTTTGATTAGACCTAGTTAATTCTGAGACAAACACATTGATAGATGTCACAAAATATGTCCATATTGGTTTTTATCCAGTTCTGAAGGGCAGCTTTACCAACAGTGTCCCTACTGAGCTTCAGCTGCCACAGAGTGAATTAAGGCAACTGTGACCCAATTGCTTGGACTTCTTGAGTCAGAACAAAATCTGCTGAGCGTAGGAGCCCTTTATTAGCAGCTACTTGCAATTATAAACCCTAAGTAGAAACTCAGGTTACACTGCAACTATAGCCATGGTTTTCCAAATGAGCTGTGGTTGGGGAGAAGTGACTTATTCTGCCAAAAATAACGTATTCAGGGTTTGGAAGACCATTTTGTTTATTTTACGTTCCCTAATAAATGCATAGCAGTTTTTTTCTTTTTTGTAAGCCCTCAGGTCTATGTATCTTGGCAGTGCAATAACATAGGACGTTCTATTACAAGATTCTTTGCCAAAAAATTCAAACATTTTTATTTATGCAATGAAAATATAATTTCTAGTACATCATATGTAGCATGGCAGGGATTCAGGGGCTTTATGGAAAATCACCCTGGGCCCTACAGCAAATCATACTTATTGATCAGGACAAAAATGGGTCCACATTCAGTTTAGAGGGGGTCCCAAGAAGGACTTGCCACAGTTGAGAACAATAACTGAGAGGAGACAGAGAAATCAATATAAAATCTTGGGTTCTAAAACCAAATCCCAGACAAGCTGGCCATAGATGGACCACAGTCAGTAAGATAAAATATGAAGGGCCTGTGTTAGGCAATGTGCTAAGCTAATTTTAGGCAAAAAGGTAGCTAGCATTATTGGTGGAAGTCATAATGTGACATTAATATGAAACATATCCGATTTCAGATGCGTTATAGCAAATATTTATTTTTGTAATCTCTGCCTCTTCATTTCCTTTATTGGGGAACAATGGCTTTTGTTCCAAACTTTCCTCGAATACAATAGTCACAGTCCCCCAAAAATATTTTAAATCCTAACATTGAATATTACATTGTTGACAATGTATCTTTGCTTGATGTTCATTGCTCCCACTAAAAGAAGTTTCTAAAATGAAGGTAACTGGCATGTTCTGCTTTACAGTGTCGTGTAAAGAGTAGATTGCTAGCTCTTATTGCCTATACATGCTATCAGGTTAGGACACAGCCTCCCAATCTATAGGACTGTCAATATTTGGGGGTGACTGGTTATTTGAATCATTGGATAATCCTGGAAATAAGAGTGTAAAGCAGGGTGAGTGCTGTGACAATGTTTTATTTCATTGGAATCTTGTGACAGGTGATAGTGACACAAAATCCAAAAGTGGGTCTAATTACAACCCAAGAAAATACAATTATCCTTAATGTTTTTCAGTATGTGAATAATTTAAATTCTTGTTTTTATATTTAATAGTGTAACAATATTCCCTTCAAATTGGCAATATACACAATAACAGAAGCAAGGATGTAATCATCTCTGCATAAAATCCATTTTATTTTTTCATTATTATTATTTTTGGGTGAAGTTTATACTTCAAAAAGTATATAATGTACATATCTCTCCACAACGTTATCAATGTGTTATCCAGAAACCCATTACCCAGAAAGCTTGGAATTATGGGAAGGCCAACTCTCATAGACTCCATTTCAATCAAATAATTCACATTTCTAAAAATGATTTCCTTTTTCTTTGTTATAATAAAACAGTAGCTTGTACTTGATCCCAACTAAGATACAATTAATTCTTATTGGAGTTAAAACGATCCTATTGGGTTTATTTCATGTTATGATTACAAAATATAGTGATTCAAATTATGAAGCCATTCCTTATCCAAAAAACCCCAGATCCCAAACATTCTGGATAACCTGTATAAGCAATTTTTTTCTTAAATTCATAAAATTTAAGACCTTCTGCAGACGGACCCTCCAAAATGTTTGTCAATTTGCAGGAGTCTCCAGGTCTCAAAAACATTTTAATCATTGCTATTACCAAATAGGATGTAACAACGTTATGTTGATAGGCAGCAATCAGTTGTAGTCGGCTTACTTCACCCTTTTTAGTGTATGTGAACTTGATAAAATCATCTGAAGTGAAATACAATTACATGACTGATTATGATGGCAGAGAAGGATCATGGTGCAAAATCCTGTCCTTTCTAACAAATCACTTACTCAGCTACTAAAGCATCCTTGGCCCCAATACTGAGTACTGAGCACTGTTGCAGTTGGTCCATCCCTCTGCCATGCATTTTGTAACTCGTTTCGTACATTAGTTGAATGATATGCAACAAACTTGGTGAACAGATTTATTACATTTATCTTAGATCTGTAGTCAGACAACATTTCGGTTGCAGAAAAACAAAGAAGAAGAGAAAAATACAGCAAATTGTTTTTGAGCGTTACATGCCTTTAGGAGTTACAAAATATAATACAAAATGTCACTTGCTTTACTCTGGGGGCCAAGTTTCTCAATTAGCTGTATAAGGCACTTATATCAGATGTAGGGTAGTCAATATCTGTAATAAATAAAGCTGGTTTGCAGGAGCTGTACATATACAGTACAGCTTTTAAATTAAAATTAAAAATAATAAATTGGCATCACTATGATTTGGGTGACATAAAAATGTATAACTACTGGGTACTTTAAGGGTTAAAGAAACACAAGTCTGGGGTTGGGCTATCTAATTTTTTTCCTTATAGCAATGAGTGGGCTGCAAAAAATGAGAATAGATTTGTTTCCACTCTAAAGGGATACTGTCATATAAAAACATGTTTTTTCCAAAACACATCAGTTAATAGTGCTGCTCCAGCAGAATTCTGCACTAAATGCACTTCTCAAAAGAGCAAACAGATTTTTTTATATTCAATTTTGAAATCAGACATAGGGCTATACATTTTGTCAGTTTCCCAGCTGCCCCAGTCATGTGACTTGTGCCTGCACTTTAGGATGGAATTACTTCCTGGCAGGCTGTAACTGAATCAGTCTCAGTGGGACTTGGCTTTTACTATTTAGTGCTGTTCTTAGATCTTCCAGGGAGCTGTTATCTTGTGTTAGGGAGCTGCTATCTGGTTACCTTCCCATTGTTCTTTTGTTAGGCTGCTGGGGGGGGAGGGGTGATATCACTCCAACTTGCAGTACAGCAGTAAAGAGTGATTGAAATTTATCAGAGCACGAGTCACATGACTGGAGGCACCTGGGAAATTGACAATATGTCTAGCCCCATGTCAGATTTCAAAATTGAATATAACAAAATCTGTTTGCTCTTTTGTAAAATGGATTTCAGTGCAGAATTCTGCTGAAGCAGCACTATTAACTGACGCGTTTAAAAAAAAAAACATGTTTTCCCATGACAGTATCCTTTTAATTAGCAAATCATTATCAATATTTCCCAGCTGCACATGAGATGTAATTTCTGTATAATTTTCAATTACAGTTATCATTTTAATCAGGGAAACCTTTCCAAACACCAACAGAGTGGTATGTGCTCATTCAGTGTGAAGTGTATCTGGAGGTTTTATAGTTTTCGGTATAAGTTTAATAATAGGACGGTGTTCAGCATCTCCAGGGCGACTTTGGGATCCTGCCGCGTAGGGGTTAATACACAGACGCACACATTTGCATAACCTGTAAATACCATGGTGCTGCTAAAACTCAACACTACACAAAATAACTCTCCTGGATTAGATGTGTCTGAATATTGCATCAGTGCTTCAGTACACATCTGACCGTTTGCCATGTTAAAGGGGAACTCCGGCTTCTAAAAAATTTGATAAAGAGGCCCACATAACACAGAAACCCCTAATATACCCATCACAGTTACCTGTTTCTTCAAAAAGTATGAATAAATGCCATTTTCTATGCTGAAATCCAGCTGGTTAACAGTTCTCTTTCTGCATCATTTGAAATCCTGGCAGGGAAGGTGGGACTAAAACACTGATGTTACAAATTGTCTCCACAGCTTACAGACAGCATGCAGGAACTATATAACCCACAATGCATTGCACTGTGATGTTCCTTTCCTTATTGAAATCATGTGTGCAGGGAATTGTGGGGTTTGTAACAGTAGTCAGTCAGCTCAGTAAAGTAGTCAGACATATCAGCAGGAGAGCAGGGGGATAGGCTTAGGGAACTGTCAGAAATCATTAAAAATCTTGAAAAGTCTGCATATTTTTTAAATGATGTCTATTGCAAAGTTGCTTGAAATTATGTTTACTTTTCAGAAAGCTTAAGTTATGTTTTTGTGGAGTTCCCCTTTAACCACACCCACCCAACTGTAGCTCTAATAGGCCACACTCCTAGCACTGAGTGAGTGCAGAATAACTTTGCTCCCCACAAATCCCTGCAACCCATTTCCAGTCCATGCAGTCAATGCCACCTTTTTGTTGAGTGCTCTGATAAAAGTTCTAGGCTTTGAGTCTACCAAGCTCGGATGCCATGATGAAGTGCAGATACACCGCTGGCCTGTTGGATTGGAGTCTGCACTGTGTTCAAGTCCCCCACGCTGAAATTCATAAAGTTATTACCAGCGGACGTGGGCTGCATGCTAGGCATGGAAGAGTAACTGCAATTATAGCTTCCGCTACAGGCTGGGTTATTGTAGTTGGAGTAGGCAGGGTAAGTGTTGTAGCTGTAGGGGTTGATGCTGACATTATATGGGGAATTGTAAGGAGAAGACTCTCCCAAGCAAGGCTTCCCATCTCTTACCAGGACTGGTACAGCTATCCGTCTTGGAGGTGGTAGCCCCACCATCTCTAGAGTCTGATCTTGCCGCTGCCGTTTGCATTTGTACCTTCTGTTTTGGAACCAAATTTTCACCTGTGTGGAGGTGAGCTTCAGGACATTGGCTAAATGGTCCCTCTCTGGGGCTGACAGATATTTCTGCTGCTTGAACCTTCTCTCCAGCTCATACACCTGGGCTTGGGAGAACAGCACGCGAGGCTTCCTTCTCTTCCTTTGTCTTGGTCTTTCTGGGTCTTCAGACTCTCTTTTGTCATGTTCCAAAGTTTTCTGCAGGGGGCAGATATCTGGGGGAATTGAAAGGATAATTAATAATCAGTAATAATTTCACATAATGGGCCATATTTAACTCAGTGAGAATAAAGTTCATCACGTGAAAAGTCACGGTCGAGATTCAATTTGAGATGCAATTCAGTTTAAGGTTTGTCACGTGAAAACTCTATTGGAAAAAACTGTAACTGGATTTTCTCCTTGAATTGAATCTCGATCATGAGTTTTCACATGATCAACTGTGAGATAACTTTTTCTCATTAAATTGAATCTGGTCCAATGTTTGGATCTGGCCTAGAGTATTTATATAAGCATATTTGACCTTTGCACTCTTTTGTTAAGTTCATTATAAGTTCTCCAAAAAATTGGGAGGTTAAACTATAATTGTACGTAATATGTTTTGACATCATTAATTAAAAATTTTAATTAAACAATAAGAATATATATATATATATATATATATATATATATATATATATATATATATATATATATATATATATATATATTTCTCTGTAATAACAAACCAGTACCTTGTACTTGATCCCAACTAAGATATACTTAATCCTCATTGGAAGTAGAACAATCCTATTGGGTTTCATTGACATTGAAATTGTTATTTAATAAACTAAAGATATGGAGATCCAAATGCACGAAAGTTCACTTATTCAAAAAAAATTCAGGTCCTGAGCATTCTGTATATATATATATATATATATACACACACACATCCCAAGGCCACTGCACACGCTTGCCGATAAGTTATATACCCTGGTGCTCCCAGAATTTCAAATATATAGATAAGTAGATAAGTAGATGCCGGTGCACACAGGGAATTTTTTCAAATCAGTTATCCTTTATTGTATCGACGTTTCAGTCCTCTGCTGGGACCTTTCTTTCTTGAGATATATATATGTGTATGTATGTGTATGTATACATATTCTCAGAATTGAGAATAGTGATACTTATTTGTAACTCACATTTCCCAGAACCTTTGTCATGTTAATATAGCTTAATTGGGTAATAATGCTTAGAATTAACGTCTTATCATTACCACTTAGGGTCAGGCCACACAGGGCATTTTGGGGAGATTTGGTCGCCTGGCGACTAATCGCCTCGTTATTAGGGCGACCAATCTCCCCAAACGCCTTCCCTGAATCTGCGCCGGCTAAAATGAAAAATTGAGATGGTTGGTCGCTGCAGAAACGAGGTGATTAGTCGCCAGGCGACCAAATTTCCCCAAAACTCCCTGTGTGGACTTACCCTTAGGGTCAGGGCACACAGGCAGATTTGGGGGGATTAGTCGCCTGGCAACAAATCCCCTCTTCTTTGGGGCGACTAATCTCCCCAAACTGCCTCCCCTGCCTTCCTGCCGGCTAAAATGTAAATCGCCAGTGGGATGGCACTCGGAGCAATTCGTTTTCCAAAGTTGCCTGAAGTTTCTTTTAGTCGCCCCAAAGAAGAGGAGATTTGTCACCGGGCGACTAATCTCCCCGAATCTGCCTGTGTGCCCTTATGGCTTAAAACCTTGTTTTCTAAGTAATGCAAAAGTCATGCAAGGTCAGACTAAAAGTGGGTAATTCCACATTTTTAAAGTCATTTTGGAATTCCTTAGAGATGAGATAATATGTATGCTAAGTTAGACCTGAAATTATAATGGGAACTTGCATTTTTTCAATAGAGGATATAGACATAATTGCAAACAAACACACCCAAATGTATTTCTATATTTGCATATATACAATAACAGTTGAACACTAATCTCCCATTTTTAATAACGATCACATTTATATCTATGTCTTCATATATATCTATATATGTATATGCAGTATTAAGTGACTCTCTATAGTCCTTTTATTTAATAAAGTCCATTTTTCACTTTTCCTTAGTAATACCCACAATGCATTTGAGGCATCAGCAATTGCTCTTTCCAGGGCAAATAATACAAATAATAAACAATGAATATGAATGAAGCCAATATTTGTAACGGAATAGTTTCATTTCCCTGTTTTTTAAGATCTTATACTTTATAACGCTTATACTTTAAAACTTTAAAAGAAGCAAAAATTAAGCTTTCATAGCTACAGCCCTTTAACTTTGTTTTTTGGTCATCTACTGCAACCATCAATTTCTGATAGCTCTGTATATTATTGAGTAAACATGTAAGCAACCATAATTTATTTTTATATTGTATTTCAATTTGCATTATTTTTAGCATTAAGGGGGCTATGTATTTATGGTCGATTTTTGTTTTTCAAGGGTAGTTTCAGTAAAAACTCAAATTTTTCGTGATAAAAAAACCTCAAATCTTTTCAGATTTATTTACACTACAAAGCGGCAAAAAGCCTGAATCCTAAATTACTCCTGCTAAAACCTGTTGAGGTCATGTAGAAGTCAATGGCAGAGGTCCCATGAACCATTTGAAGAGGTTTTTAGCCTTCATGATGTGCGCGTTTTTTCCAGTGGTTTGCGCTCGAAAGCTCGACTAATTCGAGGTATTCAAGGTTTTTTTGCCGATAACTCGATCATTTTCAGTATTCAAGTTTTTCACCCTGAGTAGTTTACATTTGGGTTTTTCAGAAATAAGCAAACATTCGAATTGTGATTTTATTCGAGAATAGAAAAAAACTCACAAATTCGACCTTTGATAAATAACCCCCTAAACGTTGAATGCCCTTTTCATTCCTTTATTGCTGGCTTTATATCAATGTGTATAAATATAAAATTATATTGGCTGCACAAAATAAATATGCATAATAGAACAAATGCATTTCATATTTATAAATATATATATGTATAAGAAAAGATATTTATACACATTCTTAATATTTCTATATACAAAATGTACACATTAAAAGTGATAACTTTGGTGTTTTTAATTAAATTTTCTAGAAGAAGAGATAATTGGGAACTCTTTTTTCTAAATTGAAGGAGGTTATTTCTGTTGTACGAAAGCTAGATTTTGCTTCAGATTCCTATTTTAATTTGGATATTTAGCCTTATTTTACTTTAAAATATTATATACTCAGATACTGTAAAGCAGAGGAACTGCTTCTAGCTCTTTTTTTGTTGTTGAATTTTTCTTACTTTTTTTCCTTGTATCTTTCTTTTTCATTAATAGCAAAACAGTTTTCTAATTAAGAGTATTCTATATAAGTTAGCCCATCAATTTGCCTACATTCTTTGTTTCGCCTTCTAACTATCACAGCATTTGAAGCAGATTCTTTATTTATTTCCCTAACAGGCTGAACCCTCCTCTTTCTCTACTGTAGCAAAAGTATTTCAGAAACAACGCAGAAATCCTTGCAGTTTGTCAACAGAAATTAAGATAAGAGCCTCTTAGACGTTAGGATGCAATGAGGATTCATTATTGTTGCTAATAAATGGATGATAGATAAGATAAAGGAACAATGGCGATGCTAGAGTAAATATCAGCCAATGGCCAGCACTTAGCTGCCAAGATTTTATCCAGAACGGTAATTTGCATTGCACTGTATGTGACTGGAATGCAATGGAGAGCAAGGGGTTAAAAATGAGTGAGTTTATGGATTCCTGCGGTTTTGCAAAGATAAACACACAAGAAATCTCCATAATGGTGGTGGAACTATCTCACAACATTGACCAAAAATTGGACTTTCTTTTGTTTCAGCTCCTTGCTATGACATAGATGCCTCTAAATACCTGAACTTCTGGGAGCTTGGGCTTAACTCTATCCATGTCAGGTGCAAATAACTTTTAGGAAATTGAAAGCCCATTTACAGTCCCCCATTTCTCATTCCTATGATTCTGGTGGATCACTCTTGACTTGAAACCAACATTTTGCTTTACCTTTCTTGTCATCTTTGGGCGCTTTAGAGGAGTCCATTTCCAAATAATTCGTAACAAAGAATGATCCAGGGAAAGGCGAGGGGCCCTTAGAGGCGTCTCTCTGAAAAAGTTCCTCAGTGAGTTCAGAAAGGCATGGGGTTCCAGGGTAGGGCTCCTGTTTAAAGGTGGACAGCATGCAGGACGAGTTCTCCAGCCTGGAAGTGATGTTCATTGAAGACGATCCATTCTGGTGTTGCTCCAAATTCAAAATGTCCTTTACAGAGAATGGAGTGGAAGTCACAGGGCTGGCAAACATGGTGGTACCAAGTAAACCCCCCAAACAAAGTCATGTATCCTCCCCAGACTTGGATAGAGAGAGATTGGATTCCAGTGCTTTTCAAAGGAGACTCATCTCATTCCACTGTTTAGCCTTCTCCTAGAAAGTGCAGGGGATGGTTATAGATCAGTCTCCATAAGGCAAGTGAGGAGGGGCCAGTCAGTTCCCCAGGCACAGCTCCCTCTCTCTATTGGCTAAACCTGCATTTGTGACACAGGAATCCCCAGATCTGTGTCACCTAATATAGACATCGCAGAGAAAAACTGCCAGCTGATTAAAATCCACTACTACTATACCGATTGTTGTTTTAACTGCCAGTAAACCTTTTCCTCCAGGAACTTTTGTTACAGCTTCATTTTGCCTCTTGAATGACCAAATGTAAACATTTGCTCTGAAGTGCCATGTATTTCATTTAGGTGGGTCCAAATAATAGGAATAATGAGCGCTGATCACGAGTGGGATTGTACAGGATACAAAGTATCACTCAACATCAATAAATACATTTATAGACATAACTTGTTAAAAAGAATTGAAGGAGTTTCGGGACGACTGAATATCACAAAAATACAAATTTTACCCCGCAAAATTTTGGGAATCAGGTTGCTCCAAGCTACAGTTGCGACCGAGCTGAGATTTCAAACGCAGGCAAGTTGCAGCAATGCATCCACAATTAAAGGGAATCTGCACCAAGAATGTATTTTGCAAAGAAAATGTAATTCTAAGCAATTGTTAATATAAAATAATTACACATTTTTATTTGAGCATTATTTGTATATATGATTGCAGTATTTGTCTTTCCTTTCTGCACCCCTAGTCTTGATCCTTGAAAATTTTGCAGAAGTCAGTTCTCCACAGGTTTCTGCTACATTGTTTAGAGAGTCAGAACCAGCAGTGCAGAGACTATAGAGATTTGGACAGATACTTCTTTCAATAACAATAACAAGTACATTTACAAATAACTTTCAAACCATTGATTGTTTTAATTAATATATATTGGAAGTTTGCATAAATTAAATTTTCATATAATATATATATTTTATATAAAAGGTATATTTTACCTTTAAGCAAAAAGATTTTTGGGTGGATATCTACTTTAATGAAGTTCAGCTGAAATGTATAAAAAGTAAATTTTAGGGAAGTCTGTTTCACAAGTTGTTTGTCCTTCACCCTCGTCTTATTTTGATTATATTTTACTTTAAATGTAATAATTTATCTAAGGCTGAGCAAGGTTAGCCTGTGGTCTGGAGCCAAGCAAGTGCTACAGGTAAACATCTGCTATAATAAATTCATATTGTATTATAATATCCTTGCAATAATATTCTTTTCTCTTAAAAGCACAATGCTTCTGTCTTTGCACTAAAAAAGGCTGTGCAGGGAATCTGACTAAAAAAACATGGTTGGCAGGGAATCATCCACCTGCTGAATAGAAATGTGCTTTGGTTGTGATACAACAAGGATCTGAGAGCTTCCCCACAAGGCAAGAGAGCACATGAAGATATAGTAGTATCAATGTATTGGGATTGAGCTGGGGCCACAGCAGAGGTTAGAAGATATGTAATGAAATGGTGAATCATGTGCTGAAAGAGAATCAATAATCTCTTGGGAAAAAGCCAGTTTGCCACAATGCACTGGTGCACCACATTCTGGATATTTTGGCACAGCCAATTTATTCTTGCATCTGTTTCCAGAAGGATTTGCACTAAGGTCAGGAATATACCATGGGGCAGATTTACTAAAGAGCGAAGTGGCGACTTTTCACCAGCATTGCCACCTGTCGGGACATCGCCTATTTACTAACAGGCACCAATTCGCTAGCAAAACAGACCATCGGTAGCGGTCATTTGCACTCTATCGGCAGGCGACTTTTTCCGCTCTGGCGAATGGACGTTACACTGCAAATTCACTAAAATGTGGATTTTACTGAACGTTACCTCTTTCGCCAGAGTTGCCTTTGCCACCTCAGACCAGACGAAGTGCTAAAAAGAAGCTAGATCTTCCTCAATCTTCTGTCAATTACATCATATCCTGTGTGCCGAAAATGCATTAAAGTTCCAAAAACACTGGCGACTTTTCCTTTTTTGAAGCAGGATTGGCTGTTAAAATCCTAACAAACTTTTTTTGGGTAACTGGTTTTCTCCAGACATTTCATAACATATGGAACATTCATTTTACAGTGGGCTCATGTGTAGGGCATTATATTAACTCTCTTGACTTTATTAAGGTTCCCTGGACATGTGTAATATAAACTGGTAACTTGGTGATGAGATGGGTGCAAACCTGACTCACAAGTAAACAAGCTAATTGAATTTCCATAATGATGGCACCATTGTGGAGATTTATCCTATGTTTAGCTTTGCAAAACCAGCAGGAATCCACAACCGTACTCATTTTTACCCTCTTGCTCTCCATTGCATTCCAGTCACATACAGTGCAATGCAAATTGCCGTTCTGGATAAAATCTTGGCAGCTAAGTGCTGGCCATTGGCTGATATTTACTCTAGCAGCGCCATTGTTCCTTTATCTTATCTAACATCCATTTATTAGCAACAATAATGAATCCTCATTGCATCCTAACGTCTAAGAGGTTCTTATCTTAATTTCTGTTGACAAACTGCAAGGATTTCTGCGTTGTTTCTGAAATACTTTTGCTACAGTAGAGAAAGAGGAGGGTTCAGCCTGTTAGGGAGATAAATAAAGAATCTGCTCCAAATGCTGTGCTAGTTAGAAGGCGAAACAAACAATGTAGGCAAATTGATGGGCTAACTTAGACTATTCTTAATTAGAACATTGTTTTGCTGTTCATGAAAAAGAAAGATACAAGGAGAAACAAAGAAACTGGCAAAACAGTTACAAATTGATAGTATGTGGTTATACATCATTTTAACATAAAACAAGGCAAAATAGTAAAATTTAGGCATTAGCGAATTCAACCTGTTTCGCTTCACCAAAAAAAATTCGCTCAACCCTAGTCAAATTTAAATAAAACAAGTTGTTCCAAATGTTCTCTTCTTATGGAAAATGTATAATGTATATATATATATATATTTTTTTTTACATATTAAACATTTGTATATTGTGTATACATCATAAATATATATATATATTTTTACTTAGAATTGAGGAGTCCTTAGATTGTAATATTTGCTGGATACTTAACAATATATATTATTATATTTCTGATCTGTATATGTGTCTACGTTATCCTTTTTCCATTAGGACAAAAATAATTCAGTTGGCATGAGTATGGTTATCTCTAAGTTCCTCAATAGACAGAAAACACAGTAAATCAGAACTTTTATTTATTAAAGGGTGAAGCATAAACATTTCCCCCAAATGCTCCGAACAGATATACAAGTAGTTTGCATTTAGAATTAATATATACAAACCAGCAGGGGGTTAATAAAAGGTGCATGCAACATTAAATGCTATAAAATATGCATATAAAAATACAATATAAAAATAAATTATGGTTCCTTACATTTTTACTAAACAATACACAGAACTAATAGAAATGATAGGAGAAGATGACAAAAATTGCATTGTGGGTATCACAAAGTAAAACTGAAAAATGGATTATATTAAATAAAGCGGGTATAGCGAGAGTCATTTAATACTGCACAAACGTATACTGTATATAACGTCTTGAAAAAGGTCTTAGGAAAGGACCAAAACTTTGACACTTTTTAATATGGGATAAATAAAATTTTGTGATTTTTTTAAAGGTTACCAATGTGCACTTAGCCTTTTCTAGTAGTATATTTATAGGCAGATATTGATATAAATGTGATTTTTATTAAAAGTGGGATATTCAATTTGGTATTCAATTTGTATTGCACATATAAATATATATAGAAATATTTTTGACTATGTTTGCTGAAATAATTGTTGTGGATACAGCTTGATGAATAAAGAAATAATAACACAAAAATAAAAAGGTTGGGGATCACTAAAGGGCATATTTGCTCTTTACTTAATATTAAAGATAATATTCCTTAAACATTATAACAGCGAAGAAATAATACCGATCATACCATTTTTTATTTTCAATGGCAGTCATGCTTATCAATTGCTTTTTATAATGTACACTACCAGCAGTGCATCGTGGGTAAACCAATGCATTATGGGTGCCAAAAGTAAAAAAAAAAATTAATATTAAAAACCCTTACATTAGTATTTAAAATGTATTGCATGTATGCATATACAGATATATAGTTGTGTGTGTGTTTGCAATGATGTCTGTATCCCCGCTTAATAAATATAATTTCCCATTATAATTTAAGGGTCTGATTCGGATCTTCTAGCATAGATAGCATCTAATTTTTATGGAATGGGAAAATTACCATTTAAAAATGGCATACATAGGTAGTAGTAACATAATAGTTTGTTCCAGTTTATTCCAGTTTCCAAATAGTTATATATATTTTGTGTATATATATATATATATATATATATATATATATATATATATATATATATATATATATATATATATATATATATATATATATAACTCTATATATATATATATATATATATATATATATATATATATATATTTCTTTTTATATGTATATATATCTTATTGCTTAAAGTTATTCATGTGCGCTTTGGTGGTTATAATTGCTGCAGCCACAACAATGAATTATATTTACTAGTCAGGAGCAACTGCAGCCATTTAGTTGCTGAGTTTGTTGTGCATAATAATGCTCATTCTTGTATTCAATGGAGATATTATAGTATAGACAGAATTCTATATTCTAGTATGTCCACAATCAGGGTCTATTATTAATAGGCAACAGTAACTACTGAAATATTATGTCCTTTCTTTTGTATTTTCACTCAGGCATGTTAGGGGGTGGCAGTTGCACTGTGATTAATCCAGGGCTATCACTTATATCTACATATTGATGCAATTATTCATTGGATACAATAATGTTTTCTGTTCATTTTTATTTTTGAACGATAGGGGACAAATTATAACAAAAAGTTATACACAGTGTAAAGATTTAAATATATTATTTAAAATAAAATGTTATGATTCTTGATTTTCTTTGTTTGTTTTATTTGTATATTTTCTTTTGAGGATCTTGACACCCTAATGGGTGGATATTGCAGTATACGTGAACATTCACATTATTCCAATTATATGGATGGATTCCTTTCATCTTAACTAGATAATAACTTCTAATTTGAGCCAGTTATAGTCATATATTATATATATATATATATGTATATATATATATATATATATATATATATATATATATATATATATATATATATATACAGAGAGAGAGAGAGAGAGAGAGAGATATGAGAGAGAGTATGTTATTTATCCTGGGTAATCATTATAGTGAAAATGTGACTTGTTTCATTTAATTTCTAATGACAATTATCTGTCAGCATAATAGATTAAATTAGTTTCCCAAGTAAAAGTATCAAATTTTCCATAGCTGAGCTTTTTGCACAGATCTGCACGCAGGGTTTTTTAGGGGTGTGAGAGTATCCCTTAAACAACGAGCTTACAATTTATCTGGAGAAGGTTTCGGGGGTACGGCGGTTGTAGGCTGGTATGTATAAGGTCCGGTCAGCCCCTCACAAGTGCAGACTATTGGGCTGTGTCAATAGAAACGCTGGATATATTAGAGAGCAATTTGTCAGATTTTTCCTCTGTGTATTGTAGCACGTCAGTCAAGGTTACCCTGAGCCTATTTACACCTCCAGTGAAGGGTCTTGTGCTGATACTTTTATTGGGATAATGGGCACAGGTTTGTTTGGCCTTAAAACCATAAAAACCAAGTGGTCCTGAAATAATTGCACAGCCATTACGCAAATAAAGGGATTATCAACAAATAAGCAGCCTGGATGGATTTCGAGGCAGGAGTTTGCTGGTAGTGACCAACAATGGCACCTTCTTTTAGTTCTGCTCCTTGCTGTGACATAGATGCCTCTAAATACCTGAACTGCTGGGAGCTTGTGCTTAACCCTATCCATGCCAAGTGCAAATAACATTTAGGAAACTGAGAGCCTATTTACAGTCCCACAGAGGAAAGAGGAGACATTTTAGAAACCCCCTCACTTCCTATTGCTCCATCATTCCTATGTTTTTGGTGGATCACTCTTGGCTAGAAACCAACATTTTGCTTTACCTTTCTTGTCATCTTTGGGCGCTTTAGAGGAGTCCATTTCCAAATAATTCTTAACAAAGAATGATCCAGGGAAAGGCGAGGGGCCCTTAGAGGCGTCTCTCTGGGAAAGTTCCTCAGTGAGTTCAGAAAGGCATGGGGTTCCAGGGTAGGGCTCCTGTTTAAAGTTGGACAGCATGCAGGCCGAGTTCTCCAGCCTGGAAGTGATGTCCATTGGAGACAATCCATTCTGGTGTTGCTCCAAATTCAAAATGTCCTTTACAGAGAATGGAGTGGAAGTCACAGGGCTGGCAAACATGACGGTATCAGGTAAACCCCACAATTTCATGTAACCCTCACAGACTTGGATAGAGAGAGATTGGATTCCTGGGCTTTTCAAAGGAGACTCATCTAATTGCAGTGTTTAGCCTTCTCCTAGAAAGTGCAGGGGATGGTTATAGATCAGTCTCCATAAGGCAAGTGAGGAGGGGCCAGTCAGTTCCCCAGGCACAGTTCCTTCTCCCTATTGGCTTAACTTGCACTTGTGATGCAGAAATCCCCAAAACTGTCTCCCCTAATATAGACATAGCAGGGAAAAAACGCCAGCTGATTTAAACTACTACTATACTAATTGTTGTTTTAACTGCCAGTAAGGCTTTTCTTTCAGCAGAAATCCAGCTCATAGTCACTTTGTTTCGGAACTTTTGTTTACAGCTTCATTTTGCCTCTTGAATGACAAAATGTAAACATTTGCTCTAAAGTGCCATGTATTTCATTTAGCTGCGTCCAAATAATAGGAACAATGAGCGCTGAGCAGGAGTGGGATTGTACAGGATACAAAGTATCACTCGACATCAATAAAACATTTATTTAACTTGTTAAAAAGTATCAAAGGAGGGCGTTAAAATTCATGATTTCAATTCAATTTCTAATGTAACAGGTATGGGACCTGTTATCCAGAATGCTCAGGACCAGGGGTTTTCTGGATAACGGGTTTCCGAATAATGGATCCCATACCTGTATAAAACAATAAAGCATTTTAATTTGAATATTATTTGTATACATATATATCACTGTAATTGAAAACAGTATTTGTCTTTCTTTTCTGCACCCCGAGTCCTGACCCTTGAAAATGTAGCAAAAGTCAGTTGTTCACATGGTCTGTAAATCCGCTGGCTTCTGCTACATCGTTTTGGAAATCAGAGCCTATAGAGATTTGGACAGATACTTCTTTCAGTAACAATAATAATTATATTTACAAATAACTTTTAAACTATTGAATTGTTTTAATGGATATATACTGGAAGTTTGCATTAATTATATTTTTGCTCTTTTTTTTGAGTGAATATCTACCTTAATGAAGTTCGATAAGTTAGACTGGGAAGTCTGTTGACCATACAGCTTAGTTGTTTTTTCTTCTCCCTTGTCTTATTTTGATTACATTTTACATCTCTTCTCTTACAAGGACAATGACCTGATACTAATAATAATATTAATTATAATAATAATAATAGTAATACAGTAGTCTTGCTACATGAATTTACAGAGAGTGCAATGCGCCCCTTGTATTGGAATAAATGTAACTGAATGGACCTCGGCTTATCATGTGCTGGAAGGGAATCAAAACACTGGAAAGAAAAAACTGTTTGCCACAATACAACAGGGCACCACATTCTGTAGGCGCTCTGGATTTTTTAGCACAGCCAACTTTATCTTGCATCTGTATCCAGAGTGATTTGCACTAAGGTCAGGAGTATACTAAGAAAGAACACAACGGTGTGCTAGGGGTTACAATTGGACCATACAGTTCCATATCCATGAGCAGAAAGCTAATTGTATCCTCATTATTCTTAACTAATGAGTCACACGCTTACCCGCTCCTGCACTTGCTCCCTGATTCAGACAAATGTTCCCTTTTGGGTACAATCTTGCATATTCCTGCATTTCCCTTACATGCACAGCAGTTCCCTCACCAGTCAGTGGTCATGCAGGTCCCTTTTGTTGAGGGTTCGGATATTGCAGCCTGCAAACTGGATTTTATCTCAGCCTGACCATCCCGTAAAGTGGCAACATCCGTTTCAATTAAAATTCTTGGCAAAAATGGCTGATAATGCCCTGTGCTGACTCTAAGTGAGTGAGGTTCCCTGTTATGGCTGAGCTGACACTTTAAAAGACTGGTGCGGACAGATGCCTGAAATATGGTTATTTAATGAGGAGGATGCTTCATCCTCACTACCTGCAAACTCCTGCTTTGAAATCCATCCAGGCTGCTAATTCATTGATAATCCCTTTATTTGTGTAATGGCTGTGCAATTATTTCAGAATCTCTTGGTTTTTATGGTTTTATGGTCAAACAACCCTGTGCCTGTAATCCCAATAAAGGTATTAGCACAAGATCCTTCACTGGAGGTGTAAATAGGCTCAGGGTAACCTTGACTGACGTGCTACAATACACAGAGAAAAGATCTGACAAATTGCTCTCTAATATATCCAGCGTTTCTATTGACACAGCCCAATAATCTGCACTTGTGAGGGGCTGAACTGACTGTTTGGTCACAGCCCTAAATATCCTGTGTGCAGCTCAGCTATGGGAAATCAGTAGTGATGGTCGAATTTCGCCCATTTCACTTTGCAAAAAAATTTGTCAATTTTTAAGACGGCGTTAAAGTCAATGGGCTTCCGAATAGAGTTGACATGCAACGTTTTTGTCGCAAAGCGACTTTTCAGACTTGCTTTCAAATTTTTTCTACGCTGACGAATTTTCACGGGAGTTTCGTGAATTTATTCGACAGCAGCGAAATGTGGAAATTCGCTGCAAATTAGCGCCTGACGAATTTATTCGCCCATCACTAGAAATCAGATATTTTTTGGAGGAACTAACCTAATCTATTATGCTGACAGAAAATTGGCACAGTCTTATTACTGAACTAAGAAAGTGATTCCTTGATCACTTGAAAAACAAACCAATAGCAACTTTCTCTCTCTCTCTATAGATATATTATATACAGTATACATTAAAAAGTTGCAATAAAAGGATTCTATCCATATAAATCGTCATGTATTTTGTGTTTTCCTTTGCTGCGAATTGTCACATATACAGTAACATCCTCCCTTTAGGATCCCCAGAAGACAATATACAAATATAACAAAAAAATGAAGAAAATCCCCCAAAATTACAAAATTTTATTTTCATAATATATTTACATCCTTACACTGTGCATATAGTTTTCTTATAACAAATATTTAAGAATAAAAATCAACTGAAAACATTATTGTAGCCAATGAATAATAACATCAATAAGCAGATATTAGACAGAGCCCTGGATTAATCACAGTGCAACTGCCATCACCTAACATGTCCGAGTGAAAATACAAAAAGGGACGCAATGTTTTAGTCGTTAATAGACCCTGGCTGACTGGAGATTGTGGACATTACTAGAATATATAATTTGGTCTATATTGTTTTATCTCCATATAGTGTGTAAGAAGAGGGTTATTTACTAAACCACAATTTTTTCTGGTCTGAGTTCTGAGTTTTTTTGGCAAAAACTCGAATTTTTTGAAACCTATACCCTGAAGCTGCAAAAAGTAAAAAATCCAAAAATTTGCCATCTTAACACTGCCATTTCATGAGGAAGTCAATGGGAGATGTCCCTTTTACATTTTGAAGATATTGTGGTCTGCGCTGGGTTTCATCCAATAATCCAAAAATGTTTTTGGGCGAGAATCTTAAAAACATCAAAACTAGACTAGAAGAAAAGAACTTTCATTTGAAGCAACGTAGGGGGTTCTTCACAGTCAGGACAGTGAGGTTGTGGAATGCACTGCCGGGTGATGTTGTGATGGCTGATTCAGTTAATGCCTTTAAGAATGGCTTGGATGATTTTTTGGACAGACATAAGCTCTATAGTTAGTATAGATATGGGTATATATAATTTAATTAAAAGTAGGGAGGGGTATGTGTATGGATGCTGGGTTTTCATTTGGAGGGGTTGAACTTGATGGACTTTGTCTTTTTTCAACCCAATTTAACTATGAAGCTATGTAAATATGTAAAAAAAATTCATACAATTTGGGGTTATGTGCGATTTGATTGAGTTTTTTCTCCACCAGATTTTTTTGAGCTATTTTATTGATAAATAAGATAAAATCATGGATGAGAGTTTGGTCAAGAGTTTTAGTAAATATCCCCCTAAATCTCTGCAGTTCTGCAGTATAATTTGTTGCAGAATTATTGCTCCTGTTGCTAATAGGGATGGGCGAATTTGACCCGTTTAGTTTCGGCAAAAAATCACCGCCGCGAAAATGTCGCTGACGCCCATTAAAGTCTATGGGCGTCAAAGATTTTTTGATGCACGGCGAAATTTTTTTGTTGCGCATCTTATTTTTTTTTTTTGACGCACGCCGCCATACAAGTCTATGGGCGTCATTTCTGCAGCGAAACAAGACGAAAGAATTCGCCCATCCCTAGTTGCTAGTAGTAGCGTGCTGCAGCGAGTATAGCCATTGAATTTCGCAGGAGTAATTTTATGCAACAAGGGGGTTAATATATGAAGTCAGCTAATAGTCAACTAATAGGGGAATAAAAAATAGTAGCAGGCAGCAGCCTGGTGTGACCCCGGCCGAGCAGAGGAAGCAGACTATTTATCTGATTATCTATGAGGCTGCACTTACAGGTAGAGGGGTAAAGGCAAAGATAAGCTTCCCTGCGATTTGGAATGTCATTAATGCAATCACAGACGAGCGATGGAGACAGGCAGCTTTATCTGCGATTTTATCTTCAACAACGCGTCCCTCTCAGTACTGTACTGGGAAACAAATGGAGGGGCTCGTCTGAGAGCTTGGCCTTGTGTATATTCCCCCGGGAGGAGGTCCCAGCCTGAGCCCCTGACAAATGAACATTGCCACTTTTTCGGATTTGCTATATCAACAGAGGAGCTGCGCTAGGGCAATAATGGGTGAAAAAGCAAACAGTGAGGGGCCTGCTCTGTGTCTCCCTGACATGATCGGCCGGGAGTCAGCCTTCCTTCCAGCTAGGGGCCAGGGAGACACAGGGAGAGCTGCCATATAGACCTCTCATTCCTCATCAGCCCATTGCACTTTCTGCAACTTCTTCTGCGGCTGCTACTGTAAACTACACTTATTCAATCAGCTCACTGCCCTGGCCCACTAATGGCAGTATAATGGGCTCATGATTTTCAACTGCCTGACAGCAAGGCTCCAAATCCCTTTCTGCTGCTTGTTTAGCACCTAAATAATCTAGGATAATAACTCTTAGTTTTTACCTGTTATTATCGTAGAGTGGAGATTACCTTCTAATGTGTTATTACTACTCTCTTCACTAAGCCTAAAAACCTGTTTTCTCAGGTGATGTGAACATCAACATCTAAAGCCAGGTTAGACCTGCTACATATATATCATTCATTAAGTATAAAATCCTGTTGTGTATGTGATATCATTGCCCCACATTATAACTACAACCTGCATTTTATTAATAGTAGGTGCAGAGATCACTGCTTATGTGAGCACTCACACGCACACAAATCTACATGATTCTATTATAATACACAAGAGCCATGAATATCTTGTAAATGATATCCTTATAAACGGTGAGTTCTGATGTCATCAGTTATAAACGGTGAGTTCTGATGTCATCAGTTATAAATGGTGAGTTCTGATGTCATTTCTGTCACATGACTCACTGAAATTTGTGTATTATAATAAATAAAGTACCCCCAGTTGCAAAATATGAGGATATTAGAAGTTACCTCGGAGTTCCATGACCTGTATATGGTCATGAAACTCCTCGGTAACTTATAATATCCTTATATTTTACAAGAGGGGGTACTTTATTCACTAGTTGTGTTTCAGCTCATGTTTTTTGGAACTCACGCTGTAATCACAGTGTATTATGGATTGTGCCCTCTCTTCTTTTCTCAGTTTTAATAAATGTTAACCCTAATAAACATCTTTTACACCAAAGTATTGAGCCACCTCATACCATTCTGATCAGAGCCCCCCCCAAACTACATTGACAATTCTCTCTAGTCTAGTCTTGCTTCACTTTGCAAAACAAATAGGAGCCACACAACAACAAATGGTTATAGGATGTTTAACCCATTTATTGCTAGCCACACTTTTGAATGTGACAAAAGTAATGGTAACTGTTATAAAAGTAATTGTAGTACAAAGGTGTGTACAGGCGTATTATGGAATTTTAGTCTTTCTATACTGCACTGACCAGTCTGTCCAGTTTCTATTCGCACCACTGGTCGGACTCTGTATAACAATAACACCATTCTCCATACAGCACACTGATTCACCCTCTTAATATCACCACATTGTTCAGTCTCCAAACACAATGCTAACTAGTCTCCTGAGATGCCACTGGCCAGTCTTCCTATATCACACTGGTCGCCTCTGTACTTCCAACACTGCGCCTCTCAGCTTCCCTACACAAGTGGCATGCTCCCTACTTCATGCTTATTGGTCTCTTTGCATTGATCAGACTCATATTCGCTATACTTCCCTACCACAAAAATCCTCTATATCTAGCAACAGTGTTGGACTGATGTGTGGGCACACAGGGGCTGCCTCCACAAGGGCCCATCACCCCAGACACAGAGGCCCCCGCACCTCCCAACTGCATATCTCTGAGACGAGCCAGGTACTTCCTCTTCATCCTCTTCCTCTCAATCTAATGTCACAGCAGGGCAAGCTGTGGATCTAGGGTGGCAAAGCCCACTGGGTTTCTTCTCAGTGCCCCGGGGCCCAGTCTAACACTGGCTGAATTAGGCACACTGACATAAACACCAAGTACCAAATGCAGAGGAGCTGAGTTACTTGAGCAGGATATTTTATTGTAGAAAATGCAATTACACCAGCAGCACTAGTGATAAGCAAAATCATTGTGTCCCTAAACTTTGGGAACAAGACATTTTCCATCAACATGTACCAAGTATGTTTACACTGCTGCTTTTCAGTAAAATGATTGGTGGCTTTATATCATAGTAATTGGGACAGAAAAAAACCCATCCAAGTTCAACCTTTTATCCTAGCAAAACATAACTAACTGCTTGTTGATCATTAGGACACAAAAGGAGCGGGCCATAAATGCTGATACTGTATGTTTGTGTTCATGGGTTGCCCCCATATAAATAACTTGTACGGGCCCCCAAATTTTCTGATGGAAGTGATATAACCCCCACTCTGAAATGCTTGACAGAACTTGCACCTGATTTGCAGTGCCATCCTCAGGCAAGTACCTCTTGTCCCTGCTCCCAGTCCATTCTCTGTCACAGAGTATTGCTTCTCCAGAAACCGCCCTGTTAACATCCTTAGCTATGCACTGCTCCCCACTGCGAACCGCTTTCACTCACCTATTTCTCAAGAGAAAGGTTCCAATAGGGACCGAAATGTAACGTTGGCTGTATGTACTCAATAACTTTTTTGATTGTTGCAATCATCCAGGTGTTGCTGGTCTTTTTTGTACAATCAAATGCAGGCGATAATCAACTATAACTCACCGCTTGTTGTAGCGTTGGGTGCAAACTGCTGGTGGTTTATTGTGCCAAAAAACTAGGCAATGTTTCAGGCCAACGAAAGACGCTTGAGAAAGGGCGTTGGCCCGAAACGTTGCAGAGTTTGTTGGCACAATAAACCACTTTCACAAGATTCTGCAGCGTGTGTTTCTTGGAGTTATATGTGGTACCTAGCAGGGGGACCAGCAGCTTGCACACTGTATTTTTTGTGATATTTATGCCATTTTTACCATAAAGGGAGAGCATGCAAATTCCTTGCACATAGTGCCCTGGCTGGAAATTAATCTAAGACCCCAGGTCTGCTGGGTAGCTAACCAAAGTTCCCCTGGATGACACTAGTTCAGTTCATCAGTGGCAGAACTACCAATGGTTCAGTGGCAGTGTCTGGCTCACCAGGGTGCACACTAGGGGTAAATTTATCAAAGAGTGAAGTTCCGCCACTAGAGTGAAATTCCGCAGCTCTCCATTCATTTCTATGGGATTTTGAAAGGCGTATTTATCAATGGGTGAAAGTGAAATTTCACCCTTTGATAAATACGCCTTTAAAAACCCCATAGAAATGAATGGGAAGTGGCGGAATTTCACTCTAGTGGCGGAACTTCACTATTAACTTCACTCTTTGATAAATATACCCCTAGGAATCAGTGGCCTCTCCTACCCAGCCATTAGCCCACTGTGTTTACACTCAACCTTGTATAAAACAGGACAGGAAAAGAGAAAGAATTAAAAATAAGAGTAAAGAGAACAGACAGAAAGGCAAGGAGATGAGAAACAAAATGAAATAAAACAGGAAAGGATGGAGCGACAGAAGTATGCCACTGGTCTGACACCGTTTTTCATGTTTATCATTGTTCAGAAGCTGCATCGTGGTCCTTAACCCCATTTATGAACATGGCTTAGGTTGCAAAGTGCAATTTTCATGCACAAATTTACATTTTTTTTACCCCCCTTTCCCCCGCAGAATTCCAGCTTAACTTTGGTTACCTGCTAAGATATGACCATCGTGACTTGCTTGTGATGTAACAATATAAAAGCAAACTAGTGTCTGCTTGGCAAACAATCAGCACAATTCCACTGTGGCATCACTTCTGTTCATTGTCTTAAGCTGGCCATTGATGTAAAGATCTTTAAAAGATCTTTTCGTTATTGTGAGACCACGATTATCTTGAAACGATCATATAAATGTACGATGTGTCCATCAACTAAAAAGGCCATTTCAGGCGATATTGCCAACAAAACTGAAGGGTAGCTGCCTGCTTGGCCCTGCAAATATAGATAGATTGCACTGGGACAGATAACATTTTTTTAACCTGGCTGATGAATTTTCTGACAGATGTCGGACAAAAAACAAAAGATGTACGATCGTTTGATTCCCACTAACTTCACGATAATTTGACGGATTGGTCGGATTTCGCAAAAATCTGTCGTTCAGCAAAGAAAAATCTTTGCGTCTATGGGGACCTTTCGAGTCCAATCTGCTTGGAACACCAACCTTTATCTTTATAGATCTGGTTGGATTTAGCCCTCCCCAAACCAGTGGATGTGATATTTCTTGTCCGTCTTCACAGAAGTAGGTCACAATAACTGGGGAAATTAGTAAGATTTTCTCTTGCACTTTATCAGCATACATGAGAAGGATAAGAAGGCAAATCCTAATCATGTAATAAGGAAACAACTATTTGGCACTTAGTCTGTTACCTACAGAAATTCCAAAGGCTGTATTTCCCTCGGGAGACTGATATAGCAATTCCCAAATACTCCATAGTCCCACACTCAGGCAGAATGATATGTCCCTTCTATTCTTGTCTTTATCTCTTGCGGAAAGAAACAAATCCTGATACATTCTCCAGGACTCCATTGTTCCAAGAGAATAGTCAATACACGTAAGAATGGATCGGGTATCCCCCACTTGTGTATTATCCTGAAACCACAAATACGGCTTACTGAGAGAAGCTGTCTGCAGCACTAACGTCTGTCTTTGACCTGAAAGCTTGTCCTGGAAGAGGAAAGGCAAGGACTTCAATAGATTTATCTCTAGGGCATCTAGTTCACTTTACCAAACCCAGATCAGGTACAGTTTTCAGTGAAGAGGAGCACCAGCCTGAGGTCTTAGGTTAGCAGTTATAAATTAGGGTGGGGGTAACAAATGCCCCCACCACCACCAACTGGAACTAGCCTCACAGTTTGGGTACCACTAGTTTAGATTTTTTCATCATGGTGACAGTAGGTTTGGGGTGGGGAGACAACATTCTCAGAATTACTCCCCATTAATTTTTATGGTAATTTCCTGCAGGCATCATTATTATCTGCTGCCTCCTTTCCTGAATTAATTAAAAGTGTGCCATCTCAACAAATTTCTGCACATTTATATCAGATCTTTGTCAAAATGCAATTGTGCATGTTCAAGGTAAGGCAAGTTGCAGGTTTCAGCGTGCAAATTCCAAATGATATATTACGGTAGATTCCAAGGAGCCTGTGTCACACTCCCCAAAGTAATCAGAATAATGCGTATAGTAGGAATAAACAGCATCAAGGCAGTATTTTCAAAACTGCAAGTGTTTCATGTATTAGCAGTGTCAACACTACATGTTTCAGGTATAACCCTTTTTCAAGTGTGATGTTGTGATGTGATGTTGATCTTGAAAAAGGGTTATACCCGAAACATGTAGTGTTGACACTGCTAATACATGAAACACTTGCAGATTTGAAAATACTGCCTTGATGCTGTTTATTCCTACTATACACATTATTCCAATTGTGCATGTTTTTATGTATTGGGCACAATGCTATCAGACACCTCACAGGTGCAATGATGATGGAATTGTTGGGTAAATCTGTACTGTGGGTAAAAAAAAACATTGTCCAAAACTGCACTTTTCACATTGCACTTGCATAAATAAATGACCCTTTATGAGTTCTAGTACCACATTTCTAACAAAACTCCAGCAATTTCTCAGCAATACATCAAACATCAACAAACATATAATTGTGGTCTGGCAAAGACTAAACAAAGGGCCTGAAGTACAGAGGGGATGTACTACACTGCAGAACTACTTGTGTCAGGCATTCAAATATATATTTATTTATCAGCTCCCCTCTGGGCTAAGCAGAATTAGTTGTTTACAGCCCCTGCCTTCTTCTTATTCTCATGAAACAATATACCGGTCTCTATTATCAATAAACCTATCTGTTATCAAAATGTTTATTATCTTTTTCCATATTCTGGTAATGTGTTTAACTCCCCTTGGAAATATGTTTAAAGTTATGTTTATCTTTTTTCTGTATTCAGTTTGCTCCATTATTGTAATAAGAATTCCCAATTAGAATCTTTCTCCCTCCTCTTTCCTTCTTATTCCTTATTTCAAAATATAATCAAGTATCAAATTTAAGAAACTGAGCTGTGTCTCATACTGAGACAACCCTACCATATTCAACATGGCCTAAAATAGCCTGTTTAAGAAGCAATGTATTGTTACCTGCACTGGTAAAACTGGTGCGTTTGCTCTCAACAGATGCTAGCATTAAATGAAAAAAAAAAACAAAAAACATTTTTACTTTTTTGATGTTACTGCTCCTTTAATTAAGATTCTGATTAAAGATGCAGTTGTTTCAGAAATGTCTGGATTGCAGCAATATGGTCCAACGTATGAGTGACAACATCTTGCACCCCAGAGTAGAGCATAAACACAAATGTGTCAGTTCCCCCATTTTGTGGGGGAACTAAAGGCTAAACCTTGTTTAGCCTTTAAAATGTTGCGACCAGTAATTATGGGGTATAATATGAAATCACTTATTGCACACCCCTCTCACTGTTGGGTCCCACTCTGCCACACAGAAGTGCAGTCCTTCAGAGACTAAACTCTTGGCTGGATCTTTTCCAACAAATCTGTTCTTCCTAATCTATACCTACAGTACATATAATGCTAGTACTAAATTAGTATCAGTCCTTCTAACTATTTATAATCCTAATTACAAAACATACACATTCAATCATAAGATACACTTCTTCAGGCAACTAATCTCCCCGAACTGCCTCCCCGTTGGCTAGAATCTAAATACAACTAATCCATCAAATTATCGTTGATCGGCCAGGTTAGAAAATTTTCATTGGTCACAGTGAAATCTATCTGTGTTTGCAGGGCCAAGCAAGTAGCTTTAACTAGACAACATTGCTTGAAATGGTCTTTTTAGTTGATGGACAAATTGTACATTTAAACAATCGTTTCAAGATAATCTTTGTCTCACGATAAGAAAAGATCTTTTAAAAATCTTTACATCTATGGCCAGTTTAACTGAAATCGAATATTTTCCTTATCTTTGAAACAGATTTATCACACACAATCAAACCACTAATCAAGTGACTCCCACAATAACACCTCTAAAGCTGGCCGTAGACGCAAAGATCTGATCGTACGAATCGAGTATTCGTACGATTTTCGAACCGTGTGTGGAGAGTCCCGACATTTTTCCTCCGGCGGAGATCGGTCGTTTGGTCGTTCGGACAGGTTAGAAAATTTCTGTCGGCTGCCGATAATATCTCTGCGTGTATTGCCGATCGTACGATTTTCAGTGGGAGTCTGTCACTAGCTTTGGTTGGACATAGATATCGTACGATTGCTGTCAGGGGCAGAACATTGCTGATCTGTTCTTTAACTAATCTGACTGGTAAGACTTTGATCTGAATGGTTAGTGGCGGGTCGGGAGATGGGAAAGTCTGATCGTACGATGATTCGTACGATCGGATCTTTGCATCTATGGCCAGCTTTAGCCACAATAGATAATCCAGTCTGCATTGTCTCCTGAGGGTCAGGTTTCCTTTTCAGGGGTTGCTGTTGTGAGTCTCTGGCAAGTACAAGGTGCACAGTCTTGATTGCTGGTGTTACATGTGCCCAATAATCCTCACGACTCTTTGCCAAGAATGGATGTCTTCAATGTCTTTTCTGTCCAGTGAAATTAGCAGAGGTGAAAGAGTAACATCACGTTCCTGGGTAAATTTGTCACAAAGGTCATAATGCTGGGAAAAGTCTTTGATCACGGGCTCCTGTGGTTTTGGTTAACATTATCTCCTGTAACTTAATGATCCTCCGACTTCCTAAAATTACTTTTGTGGAGATGTTTGGGATAGCAGTCTCTGTAACCATGGAAGAGCTATTGTGGGACTACACCCTGCCATAGACCAAAATGCCTGACTCTTCCAGGGTTTAATATTCCCTGGTTTACCATAACTTTCCTTATACTGCTGAGATAGAATAACATTGCAACAGTAATGAATAAAGGAGAATTCATTTTTAACCTGTTGGTCAGGGTCCAAACAAGATTCCTCAGATTTTTTAGACTGGGTCTACATCATCCTCTTACATAAAGTGAACAACTGTTGGGTCATCTATGCAACATAACTTGGCCCACCTATGCAACGGAACTTTTATTTGTAATGAAAATATGAGATATAAACCCCTGTTTTTTTCCCGGTTCTTTTTTTTTAAAATAAATTTAAGATTTCATGCTGAAATTCCCAGCAACTGCCAAGGGAATTGAGTCATTAAGTTATTAATTTCCACCTTTAAAGACATGGTCATTGTCATCTTTGTTTGATTATCAGACAGGTACAATTTCAGAAAGATATATATAATAACCCTGGGTGGGCTCCCTTGTTTGGTGGAGGATATGGCTTGAGCCTCCATAATGCAGTCCTAATGGAGCTGGTTCTGCAGAGCAGTCACCCAACACAGACAGAGATTTGACAGGTTTTGAAATTCTATAAATTATTCTTAGTTACTGGAAAAAATACTACATGTACCTGTATATGTAAATAAATATCACTGACATACCACCATTTTCAAGCCTAAGCACTTTACTATTATTATTGTTGTTCTTACTATTATTATGAACAAATGCACAACATTTGTAGCTGTGTAAAATACAAGGGATAATACATATAAATGATGCTTAAATATTGATTTATATAGGAAGAATACTTCACTTTTCAACTGTCCATAAGAAAATTGCTGTCACTGCCCATAATTCCTATAGGAAATAAATCCAGCCAAATTGCTCTGTGTGCCATTGCCCTAAAAGTGCAGGAACGCTATCAAAATGTGTGAAGAGTGGCGTGATGTTATATAAAGATAATCATCAACTTGACTACTTTAACCGGTTTTGTGAAGTAATATTATTAGAAAATGTCTTGTGTTAGTATCTGTAAATCTGTAAATTTGTATAAATAAGACTTGCATGTAGTGACTTAATTGTGATACCTCTTTATAAGCATCATCACATTTCTTGGTGTCTATTTATACTGGCACATTTTAATATTCAGAAGCAGAGGAATTTTCCGCAGCTGTCTCTTTATACTTGTTACAGCTTGTCTAATAGGACTTTGCAAGGAGACTTTTGTGTGGTCTAGAAAATCTAAAAAATGTATCTCTGGGACAAAAGCCCCCAAGATCCCACAAGCATCATGAGAAGTCTTCTTATGTTGATCCAGGATGGTATTAGTAGACAATCTATCAATGTCTGTTATTAAGACAAAAATATGCATCAAATAACTCTGAAGCAAACACTTTTGAATTTTGTGGCCACATCAAACTGATTACAGTATCTTGGCCCTCACAGCTAACTTACCAGCTTGTAGGAAGCCTTGATGGGGAAAATGTTCTAATAAAACCCAAAGCGTTTTGGGTGGCATTTCTGCAATGGTCAATTTGCTGGAATTACTAGACAATAGAGCTACCTCAAATGATTCAGCTCACATTAGAGTTGTAAATATGTTCTAAACACAAAATAACCTATTCCCATAAATAGCAAAAAAGATGGATCATGCAGCCCAAGAGCCCTCGTCAAAATAATGTTTCGTTATTACAGGTATGGCATCTGTTATCAATGCTTGGGACCTGGGTTTTTGGATAAAGGTTCTTGGAACTCCATAACATCTAAAGTCTAACAAATAATTTAAAACATTGAATAAACACAATAGGATTGTTTTGCCTCCATTATGGAGTAATTATATTAGCTGGGATCAAGTACAAGGTACCATTTATTATTACAGAAAAAAACCAAATCATTTTAAAAAACTTAAAGGGGAACTCCCCAAAAACATAACTTAAGCTTTTTGAAAAGTAAACATAATTTCAATCAACTCAGCAATATACATCAATTAAAAAATATGCAGACTTTTCATGATTTTTAATGGTTTCTGACAGTTCCCTAAGCCTAGCTGCCTGCTCTTCTGATGATCTTTCTGACTACTTTGCTGAGCTGGCCGACTACTGTTACTTTGTATCAACAGCCATCTGTTCTTAGCCTGCATCCTCCAAACCCCACAATTTCCTGCACACGTAGGGGCAGATTTATCAAGGGTCGAATTTCGAAGTAGAAAAAGCTTTGAAATTTGACCATCAAATTGGAATACTTTGACTTCAAATATCAAAGTCGAAGTTTTTTTACATCGAATTTGGTCATTTGCGGTCGAAGTAAAATCATTCGATCGAACGATGAAATCCTGCAAATCGAATGATCGAAGGATTTCATCCATCAATCAAACGATTTTTCTTTGACTTCAAAAAACTTAGAAAAATGCTCTAGAAGGTCCCCATAGGCTAACATAGCACTTCGGCAGGTTTAATTTGGCGAAGTATAGAAATCAAAGTTTTTTTAAAGAGACTTCTTCGATTATCGAATGGTCAAACATTCAAACTATTTTACTTCGAATTGAATTCAAAGTTGTAGTATCCTATTCGATGGTCGACGTTTTTTTACTTCGAAAATTCCCTCGAATTCACTTTGACCCTTGTTAAATCTGCCCCGTAATGTCAATAAGGAACAGAACATCATAGTGCAATGCATTGTGGGTTATGTAGTTCCTGCATGCTGTCTGTAAGCTGTGGAGAAGTTGTTACAATTTGTAACATCAGTGTTTAGTCCCTCCTTCTCTGCCAAGATGTCAAATGATACAGAAAGAGAAGAACTGTTAAACACCTGGATTTCAGAATAAATTGTATTTATTCATACTTTTTGAAGAAACAGGTAACTGTGATGGGTCTATTTGGGGTTTCTGTTTTATGTAGGACTCTTTATCAAATTTTGGTTCGGAAGCCGGGGTTCCCCTTTAAATTACTTGATTAAAATGGAATCTATGGGAGATTGCCTTCCTCTAATTCAGAACTTTCTGGATAACACGTTTCCGGATAATGGATCCCATACCTGTATAAATTAACTCCCAGACTGTGCTGGTGATCTGTCTTATATTATGTTACCCTTGGCATTAAGAAGTCCAAAGAAATGTTTTTGGAGTAGATATGGTCATGTACATTAAACTATGTAAGATGTTAAATTAACAAATGCTGCCAAAAATTATATTCTAAATAACAACTTCCCAGACTATGGAGTTTTGGGTTTGGCATTTAAAGTCTGTGAAAAGTGTAGGGTAAATGTTGTCATAAATTAAATAGGTCTATGGCTTTTTCCTGAAAACCAACAACTGGCCTACAGACATATCTTGTGTAAATCTGCCATAAATTCAGTAAATATGAGGAAGAGAAGAAAAAAATATATATATATTATAAAGTTAAAAACATTTTACTCCTTCTAAAATCAATTCCTATTTATTGAACTGGAAGGTAGTAATTGTGACTTACAAATAACAATGATCTACAATTAAAAAAATAGTACAGTACAGCATGTAATATGGACTATAGCCACCAAAGTAACCTTTTTGCTTTAATTAATCAGTTCTTTTTAAGATTATTATGTTAATTTAAGAAAAAGTAAATAAAACAAAACTGTTGCAATTGGTAAACTCTCAATTTTCAAAAGAAATGGAATGCGATGCAATTATTCAGCAAAGCTTTAATAACTACATAGTTTAGTATATTTAGAAAACTGACCACAGTATTTACTGTGTCCACAGTGCTCTAACAAACATGGTTTATTGATGCCTCTAAATACAGTTCTTTTTGTAGCATTTATTTAAGAACCACCAAGGGTTTCACAAAATGAAATAAATCATAGGAAGTTTGCTTTCATAAGCTTTACTGCAGATGACCTGTCACAACTATTTGCTGATTTGTTACTAATGAGAAGAACAATGAAAATCATTTATGAGTTGTATCCAAATGTATGCAATCCTTTTCTGGGCTAAGCACAATCCTGTGGTCCATGGACTATCCATATTAATAAAGACCAAAATTATTTTGAGCATATTTAAACTGACATACATAATGATCTTAGGGCAGGACTACACGGGCGATTCCACCGCGATCCGACGCGCTGCGCAAAATCGCAGGCGTCACATCGAATGCGACGGAAATAAGGTAAGTAATTCAATTGTTGCTGCGTCTGCATCCGACAGTCGTTCCATTACTTACCTTGTTTCTGTCGCATCCAACGTGACACCTGCAATTTTGTGCAGCGTGTCGGATCGCAGCGCTATCGCCCGTGTAGTCCTGCCCTTATACCTAAGTATATTCCCAGCTTTCATGGGCCTTCCTTTAAAACCAGGCCTAGAACTATGATTCAATCCACCCTTTTATAAATGCTACATTGATAAATGTTCTGCGTGAATTCATATTGGTGGATCAAAATTATGGATTGATTCCTTAAAAGGTTGCAAGCAGGATAATAGATCCCATAATCAATAAGGTATTTAGGTCCAGTGCTGCCCTAGGCACCTGCCAGTAATGATGTTGTCATATCTGTGACATCATGGCGCAACTTGCATGTGCATGACGTCACTTCCCCCCACCTCTGCTGTTGGATTTGATAGGAAAATATCAATGGGTTTTTTCCGATTTTTTTTTACCATCTAGGCAACGAAGGGCTGCTGCTGCTCTAGGCACTATGGGGTAAATTTATCAAAGAGTGAAGTTCCGCCACTAGAGTGAAATTCCACAGCTCTCAATTCATTTCTATGGGATTTTGAAAGCCGTATTTATCAATGGGTGAAAGTGAAAGTTCACCCTTTGATAAATACGCCTATAAAAATCCCATAGAAATGAATGGAGAGTGGCGGAATTTCAGTCTAGTGGCGGAACTTCACTATTAATTTCACTCTTTGATAAATATACCCCCATGAATTTCTGAATTTCAATGAACTGATGAAAAGCTGTCCTGATATTCTGACCTTTGTCCCTGTACAACTGAAACCTCTAAAACGAGTGGGTTTCCTTCTAGGAACTATTCAGTCAAACATTTATAATAATTACATTTTCCAAAAATGATTCACTTGATTGCAATCAATAAAACACAAAAAACAAAGTATTCATTTTTAGTATTTAAAGAGCTCAGTTCTTTACAGGAACACAGAGACAAACAACAAATCCAAAGTGATGCCAGTCTGCTCTTAAATATACAGGTAAGAGATCTGTTATCCGGAAACCCGTTATCCAGAAAGCTCCGAATAATGGAAAGGCCATCTCCCATAGACTATATTTTATCCAAATAATCCAAATTTTTAAAAATGATTTCCTTTTTTTCTGTAGTAATAAAACAGTACCTTGTACTTGATCCAAACTAAGAAATAAGTAATCCTTATAGCAAAACCAGCCTATTTAATGTTTACATGATTTTATAGTAGCCTTAAGTTATAAAGATCCAAATACGGAAAGATCTGTTATCCAGAAAACCCCAGGCCCTGAGCATTCTGGATAAAAGGTCCCATACCTATATCTCCTTCTCCAACCCAATGTGCCTCTGTGTAAGTGCAACTGGGCACCCCAAAATAATGATATATTTAGTCTGATTGTCGCAGCTGCTTGTGCCATAATCTCATCTTTTAAAAGTATATCCAGCATCTCTACCATCAACATTTTCACACAAGAGCAACATTGTATAAACTGGATAATTACAAGTCATCTTAGTGATCACAGCATCTGTTTTCCTGTTCAATTACGAATCCTATAATTGCGTCACGGTGAAGACCAGGGATAAATGGCACATTAGTTACGGACAGAGATAATTTTTGCTCTCACACATGTGGGCAGTGCCGAAGCGTAGCAATGAGAATGACTTTTAGAAATTAATATCTGTGGTATATAGTGTATATAGAAAAGTTTTGCATTCAATTTAAAATCAACAGAACCATTGGTGGACTCAATGGCATCAATATCAGAACAATATTTTAATTTTAAATTTTGCACATACCCTTATTTTCCATTCTTTTGCTTCACTGATCTTGTAAACTACATATATATACACACTATGGCTTATCCAGTTACACTATTTTGCAAAAGGAACAAGTCACCTCTTCTAAATCTGGATGTCCTCAGATGAAACACTGACTGCCCAGTTCCAAACTGTCATTTATAACATTATTTATAAAGGGCTACCAGGATACACAGCAGTGCGCAATTTTATGATATACTGTAGAAAAGTACATATAGTCAGGACAAGCATTATAATAAATAAATATAAATATAGAGAAGTTAAGTGGCAAGTGGTAAGAGACAGAGTATGAAGCAGTTCCTGCCCTGTAGAGCTTACAATCTAAGACAACAAGAAACGCCAGCACAAGAACACAAGACTAAAATCACCATATGCAACACTAAGGGGCCCATTTATTAAGCTTCAATTTTATCTGGTCAAGTTTTTAAAGGGGAAAAAAGACCTCAAATTTTTAGAGATTATTATACCCCAAAGCAGCTAAAAATCGGAATCCAAAAATACTGCATCTCAAACCTGTTGAGGTCATGAAGAAGTCCCTGAAGTTTTTTTTTAACATTGTGATCTGCGCTGGTTTTCATTGAATAAATATACGTTTTTGTGGCGGCAATTCGAGTTTTCAGACCGTCAATCGTACTATATGAATTGACGCACAAATTTGTTGCAACGTTTTTCCATTTTGAATTTTCAAGAAGAATTATTGATAAATGAGTTGAGTTTGTGGATGGGAGTTTGGTTGAGTTTTAGTAAATATCTCCCAAGCGTTGGCTGTAATAGAGGCAACAAAGGGTGACCAACTTAATTTTAATACATTTTATTTAATTATGAGATGATGGGCAGGATACTTTTAGTAATATAATGTACAGATATATACAGAATGAAAGAGAGAAATGCAATACAGAAACACATACAGAAACACATAATTTGCAAGGAATTAAGATGGCCATACACAGGCGAATGCTTGGATAAAAGGGGTCATTTATGAATGCAAGTGCTATAAGCAAAGTGCAATTTTGAGCACAATCGCCATGTTTTTTTTGCCATAATGCACTCAACTTTGACATAAATCAGACTCGGTTGGCACAGCTTGGTGCACATGTGATTCGTGCACTGAATCCCAGAGGCTTGCCACCCCTGGTAACTAACTGGGCGCTGCCTCCTGAGGCAAGATTTTAAACTTGCCTAATGGTAGCAGCGCCCCTGCCCAGCCCCCCACACTGCTGCACCCTAGGAACATGTCTACACCTAATTCTGGCCTTGTGGTAATCTTATTATCTACTTTGCAAGGACCAAAAATGGAGTAGCATCAGTTTTCATATTTGCCATGTTTAGCACAAGTAATAGCAAATACCACAGTTTTTTTCAAGATTAAAACAATAAGCAGGAATTATGTATGGGATAGAGGGGCAAATTCACTGAAGGGTGAATTTTCAACAGCAACCGCTTCCCTACACTCCACTTTGCCGGGTGCAAATTCGTTACTACTACGCTAATTTACTAAAATGCGAACTTGCGTCTCAGCAGCCAAACAAAATTTTTTTTGCTAGCATTACTTAGGCTGTGCGAGCATTTCATAGCGAATTTCTCTAGCGTCTTTCCTAGCATTTTTACGGTTAGGTTAATTTGAATAGGGCGGATACCTAAAAGTCATATGGACTTCTTTATTAGTAATGTTGGTGCAAAAGCTTGAAGTGGCCACTTTTTAATACAAATGTCCAATGAGCCATAATAAAGATAGAAGAGATCCTCTAATGCCCTAAACATGAGCCCACCCTAAAACAAATGTAACATGCCCCTCAAATTAGTTTAAAAAAATTGTTCACACGTAAATATTTAATGGTAAGGACTTTTTAAGGCAATCCCGCTTTAAATAAAGAAAAGTCGCCAGCGTTTTTTTACAACTGACATAAGATTCAAGAGGATGTAGCTTTGTTTTATCAGTTTGCCTGGTCTGAGATGGTGAAGTAAACTCTGGAAAATGTAACGTTCAGTAAAATTTGCATCTTAGTGAATTTGCGGAGTAACGACGAAAAGTCGCCTGACGATAGGGTGCAAATAAATACTAGATACTGCCTCGTTCACAAATTGTCCTCTACGCCTGGTAGTAAATGGGTGATGTCCCTGCGGATGTGATTTCTGGCAAATTTTCGCTAGCGATGGCCACTTCACTCTTTAGTGAATCTGCCCTATAGAAGGGGTTTATGTAGACAACAGTATAAAGTATGTTCCAAGTTGCTCTTTTGACAGAGGTAGAAGATATGACAGCATTAACTTATAATATGATAAGCTGTACCAAAGGTGTAGGTATAAAGTTTGTTGAGGCAAGGGGCAGTAATTTCATCAATTCAAGAAAGTCACAGAAAATGCTTGGCAGTGGCCCCAGTGAAGTAAGTGGTCAGAATTCTGCCCTTAAGAACCCTCAATGATGCATATGTTGGCAAATTAATGTAATAATGTAATAATAAGCTACTTTGTGAATTTTCAGTGGGGCACAGACTGATAAGCAGTTTTAATATACTGTATGTTAAAGGGACACTGTCATGGAAAAAAAAATTCAAAATGAATCAGTTAATAGTGCTGCTCCAGCAGAATTCTGCACTGAAATACATTTCTCAAAAGAGCAAACAGATTTTTTTATATTCAATTTTGAAATCTGACATAGGGCTAGACATAATCTCAGTTTCCCAGCTGCCCCAAGTCATGTGACTTGCGCTTTGATAAACTTCAATCACTCTTTACTGCTGCACTGCAAGTTGGAGAGATATCACCCCCTCCCTTTTCCCCCCAGCAGCCAAACAAAAGAACAATGGAAAGGTTACCAGATAGCAGCTCCCTAACACAAGATAACAGCTGAGACTCCTTCAGTTACATTGAGAAGGAAAAACAGCAGCCTGCCAGAAAGCATTTCTCTCCTAAAGTGCAGGCACAAGTCACATGACCAGGGGCAGCTGGGAAATTGACAAAATGTCTAGCCCCGTGTCAGATTTCAAAATTGAATATAAAAAAATCTGTTTGCTCTTTTGAGAAATGGATTTCAGTCCAAATGGAGTAGCACTATTAACTGATGCGTTTTGAAAAACACATGTTTTCCGATGACAGGATCCCTTTAATGAAATGCCTTATTCCAAAAGTGTACAGGTGCATACTGTACATTCCATAACATCTACATCCTCTGTTTTCTTTTTTTTTTTGTCACAATTGTTTCTGCATTTCTAGTCCAGCGTTCGGAAGGAGTATAAAACTACCCACAACTCCCTGTGCAAATGACTACAGTGCTTGAAGTGTCTTGGGATGTCTTCAGCGAGCAATGAGAATATTCCAATGTGGTGACTGTCCAAAAGAGGCTGCATAAAGTAAATGCTTGTCAGAACTCTAGTGCAGAGATGGAACCAAGTGTATTGAAGAGGGTTTAGTGACCCTTAGATAGAGGATGGATTATAATGGGCAGATTTAGCTCAACTAGGGACACTAGAGCTCCATCATGACTGGAGTGGAGTGTTTGTGTTAGGTACAGTAGAGTGGACATTAGAGCTATTCTTGTACTTGTCTTAGCAGACTCCTTAGAACTATGTAGGAGCATGTGGTTTATAACAGTGTGGAGGTAAAAACTGAATGACTGTTATATGCTTATATCACACTTGTATTACCATTGTCCTGCATCTTACCTTTATTTTGTTGTTAATATCAGTTCAATAAAATGTCCATATTATGCTTCAGGTCCATGGCATACAGATGACTGTTTTATTCCTTTTGGGGAGAACTGTTTTATTTTAGCTATTCACATTAATTAGAAAATTACTAGTGTCAGGCAGATATTGATCAGGATTCATGAATGCAAAATTTTGCAGAAGTCAGAATCCTTGAGAAAAACCTACCTGTCAATTCTGCTATCTGCCAGGAAAATTATGTTTCAATTCAAATGAATGGGAAGAAGCTGGTGGAGACCACCATTTTTGTGTTGTGGTTCTTCTTTAAAGGTTTAAAGATTTTAGAGAGCTCCTGGTGTCTGCATCAATAATGTGTATAATATGGTTGATCTCGGACCAGACTGTGCTATCATCAATACATGTGTTGATCTCTAAATAATCAGTATGGTTAATCCTTCAACCTCTGGGGAAACTGCAACACTGCTCTTTGACCAAGACAGACATGATCCAGCTCTGTCACTGGCAAACTGGAACTGCATAGACTCACACTCCCCCCGACTCTGGCGATTCACTTTAGCAGTTATATTAAACCGAAATATATTTCTGTTGATTATGCATTAATGAATTGCCCATATAAGGCTAAATTAAAGCACAAAATAAGCACAATTTTCATTGTCTTATTTGTGTCTGAAAACACATTCATTCCATCTCTCCACAAATGTTTCCAAAGTCAGTTTTTACACGGTATTCATTTATTTGGTTACTAATTCTTGCAAATCTGAAAAAGACTAAAGCTGATTATTCAGGAAACAGCCCTTAAATAAAAATGAACGTTCTCGTATGGGGGAACTCTGACAAGCATATTTAAATGACAGACAGAACTTTATAATCGCTTGTTTCCTGGATTTCTTGTATACTCCAGCAGTTTCATATTTTTGGTGGATTTGGTGGATTTTATTTTTTTTTTACCAGTGACATCAAAAGAATAGCAATTAATTTCCCTGGAAAAGTAGTTGAGGAAAATGCTATGATAGCAACCACTTGAAATGGAGCAGATAAGGGTGCAGCCTGCGGTGCCGTGTTTAAAAGTGGAACCAAAGATTTGAGTTTCTGAAATGCAGCACAAGCCTGATCCTTGTCTGTCCACACAATATTTTCCAAGGGAGATAAAAAGTCTGCCTTTTAAATATCCCCTGTCGGGCCTCCGGTCCCTATCAGCATTCAATGTCACTCTGCAGCAGGCTGCCCATTATTGGGATACACAGAGATGTAGGGGAATGGAGGAGGGGTGGAAAGGAGATATATGAAATTTACTTTGTCACAACAGCACACGTCCTTATTACTTAGATCAACAGTGGGAAAGTAAAGACAGGAAACCAATTTGGATAAAAGGAAGACATGGATAAGACCAGGGGGTCAGTGACCCATTACAAGGCATTCATGTCAGCTGAGGTCTTTTATACGTTTCCAGATCTAAATGCACTTCTGCTTATGGAAAGGACTGTATTAATCCCCGTAGCCTTTGGGTATGCCTCTGTGCCTGTTTCTAACTTGAATGCACATAATTTGTTATGCTTTCCCTTGTATACATCACTATGTAAGTTCTATACCTTCTTCCTGTGATGGTCTTTTTTTAAGCACCATATAAATAAATATACATTTTTTATAAGCAGTTCCATAACTATGCTTGCATTTATTCATTTATTTCGTTTTTGAGTCTGATCAACAATCATAATGGAAAGGTGAGTGAGGAGCACCAGCCAGAGACAATAGGCCACCCAGGATGTCCTTACAGTTGGTTAACATTTTAAAAACAGGGATGAAGAACAGAAATATTAAATGCACTGTCTGGGATAAGAAAGGGGTGGCTTATTGCACATACAATTCTCTAGGCCAGCTGTAACAAGATGGCTTTACTTGTGCTAGATCTGATAAAGAGTTGCCAGCGTGATCTGTGTACTCAGAGTTTGTACTCTATAGGTTTGGTTAGGAAGTCATTGGACTCATTTACTAACACTTAGTATTCTCAGCGTCACCCATTGTGTTGAGGTGGACTAAAATCTGTCCCTGCCAACCAAACACTCCCTATGTGGGATCATTGCATTTGATGGTCCATGGTAAAGATATTTATATGTAGCGTTAAAGACTAAGGCAAATGCGGCATTTTAATTACCACCTTTATGGAACACAATGCAATCTATAATGTACAGAAAGCATTGATGCAACACATACACACTGGCAAATTTTTGTATGAAAATCTTGGATACAGAGTATGTACAACTCAGTGACTGAAGACATAAGCCTTACATGAGCCATAGCCATTAAGCTTCACATGAGTATGTAGGGTTACTACAGTTTTTCTCGTGGTTGAGTATGAGCGGAGACAGCAGGGACACTGAAAGTAGAAATTCCAGAGTGACACAGACTTGTCGTTTAGGAAATGCTCCATGCTTAGTTTGGCTTATAGCCAGCAGTGAGGGGGAACCATACTGGCATTTACTGCACCCCAATATATTATATTGCATCCAATCATTTGAAGCCTGACGGTGATGTCAGAAATAGTAGATATGGGGTTGCCTTCCCTTGAATGCTCAAAGCTTGCAGTGATGTGGCTTGCTCTTAAGTGGAGATTGTTACAGTTCACTGAACACCAAATTCAGTAGTTGCCCATAGCAGTTGTGGCCATAGCCTTCAGAAAAAGAAAAACTTCTTGAACTGAACGGTGAGAAATGAAGAAGATGATTTACTGTATGTAGATATTTATATATTCATTTTTATGGGTCATCTCTATTTGGGTATGATTTACAGTATAAGCTTTAGAAGCAACATTGTGTGATTCCAGATTCCAAACAACATTCCCATTGTTGTAATCAAAAATGACCAAGCAAAATATCTGGTTGTTTGTGCAACTGCAATGAGGGTAGTTCTACCACATTGCTACAATTTGAGGCCATGTACATACCAATAAAAATCACATTTAAAAAAAGAAACACAAAAAAATGATTTTCAGTACATGTATGCTAGCCAGATGAAACCAACTATGTACCATGATTACTAGTTGGTTCATCAGTTGGGTGGGCTTGAAACTTTATTCTTCCAATGCCCCAAGATGGCCATTGCAATAAGCATTAGCAGATGAAGAATTGAAAATAATCTGCCCTTCCTTCTGCTTCCTGCTGTCCTGATTTTTCAAGGATTGTTGACCTGAACAAACAGAACAATATAAAACTGGTCATATGATGTATAGACTCTTGTGCAGTATCTGTCTGTTTGGCCCAGTGGCCGAATGGTTGGATACTGTACAACAATATAAATGGTCCTTTTGGTCTGTGACTGCCTACATTTCTACACATGTACTTCTGTACTTTACAAAAACATATATCATTTTCCACTTAAAGGAACCATACAAAAGTGATGGAAAAAATAGCAATGCCCAGTAGTAGTTTTTCACAATTTACACTTCTGTGCCTCAGCAAAACCTGACTGTGGTGTCTAAAATAGAAACTATTCCCTGCTGATAGACTTGAATGAGCAGACTCTGATCCCATGCATGGAGAGATAAAATGACACAGCCACCCCCCCATCTTGAAAACTAGAATCTATGTTCAACCCAATTGTTTTCTGCTTAATTTCATGCACAGTTTAAAAAAAAACAAAAAAAAAACTGGAAGTAATTTGTAAATCAGTCTCTTCCTCCCCTTCCCCCCATCCTGTTGTGTAGTGCGAGTTTATCACTTATCAGTGTGACAGAGTGAGATCTGCACTGGTATTTTATCTCCCGTCTGTGGCACTGTCCCTTCCAAGAGGAGACGCCACATGCATTAGAGTCACATAGTGTTGCTTGTGCATTCTTCTATTCCTTACCAAACCTCTCTCTCAGCTCAAACTTTACACTCCCTAGAATTTACTTCTATTTGTGCTTTTTATTATTGGGAACAGCCATGTTTATGCAAAGTGGCAATTAGCTATATAATAGTGTGGGCAGGATAACAATAGAAGACCAGGAGAGTGCCTGGGAGATGAAGACATTTAAGCTGGCCATAGACGCAAAGATCCGATCGTACGAATCAACGTACGATCGGACTTTCCCATCTCCCGACCCTCCACTAACCATTCAGATCAAAGTCTTTACCATTCCGATCAAATAAGAACAGATCACCCAATGTTCTGCCCCTGACAGCAATCGTACGATACTTATGTCTGACAACACTAGTGACAGTCTCCCTCTGAAAATCGTACGATCGGCAATACACGCAGAGATATTATCGGCAGGCGACAGAAATTTTCTAACCTGTCCGATCGACCAAACGACCGATCTCCGACGGACGAAAAATGTCGGGACTCTCCACACAGGGTCCGAAAATCGTACGAATCCATGATTCGTACGATCGGATCTTTGCGTCTATGGCCAGCTTTAGGAGCTCTATATGGAAGTCATTCACTTCTCAATGCAGCACTAATTAGACTGATTTCAGTTGGGTCACTAGGCAGAAGTATGACCATGAGCAGTTCTGGATGTCCAGTGACTTTCAACAAAATGGCTAATTGATGTTCTGGTGGTATCCTTTGGCTAAAAAACGTTTGTGCCATGCTACGAGATCCTTTAGAGATCATACAGTGTCAGCCTGAAAACGACTATAAAATACAAAAAGTCTGTGCATGTGGGCAACTTTGGGAAGTGTTCTGGCTTTGATCCCAGTTTGAGTACCTGCTCGAATGCAGCAATACTTTGTCCAAGGCTGCCATTTTTACCATCATTTTTGTATGGGTGGGTAACAACTTTGAAAGACACGTCAGTGCATAACTATTATTTCAGAGCCCTCACTTCTCAGCCCTTCAGCAAACTCAATGACATTACCAAAAAAAATGCTTCAGAACCTCAATATGACTGCATTATGCCCACTGTGAGTAGTATTTCAAAATGTTATGGCCAAACTGGATTGATCCAAGTGGCTGGTCTGCTGGCGTTAAAACAAAAAACATTTGTTCAGCACATTGTTTATTTGCATATTTGAGCTTTATATTATTGGGAGCAGCCATGCTGATATAACCTTGACCATGGACTCTAATGAAAACTGCCATATAGAGACCAGCTTATCACGAAACATGCAGAATGCTTGCTTGACTCTTTGAATACTAGATCCTAAAAAGCATACTTATTTTATGTAGGAATAAGTCCAATGATGATAGAGGCAAGCATACACTCTTCTCATTATCCTCTAAGGTGGTTTGACTCATAGCAAGTCCTATGCCGAACTATCCATCTATTCATGTACACTCAAGGAGAAAGACCAGACAAAACATGTATGGATTTCCTATGTCTGCAGCATTGGTCCTGATGCATTATCAAGTGACTCAGTTGACACTTGGTCATGGAGCTGCACAAAAATGTGGATGTTAGTGAATTTACACTTTGGCTGACTTTTCTGTGTGAATGAAACCTTACAGAAGTCTGGTGTCTGGTTGGGCCATACGAAGAGACACACAAGCCCTCTGGTGCAAAGAGGGTCCTGTAGGGGCTTTACTTTAACAGAAACAGTTTCCATATACACAAGTTGAACAGATCATATTTCAAAAGTTTTGGGGGTCTTAAAAAATATTTAAATTTGAAGGCAATTAAGTTACTCCAAATGTATCTGGCTCAAGCCTTATAAGTCCACAGAGGGACACTGAGGGTCATCGACTGGCAGCTCTGATTGGTCATCACTTATCACTTACCCATGTCTGCTCACATGTTTTACACAGTGTATATAAAAGAATGTTGTGCTGGACGGTGGAAAGGTTAAGGAGATCATTAATTCCTGAAGTAGGCGGGTGCTGTCGAGTTCTTACAGAGGTTCGGATCCTGTGTCCATCTTATACAATACACAGTATGTGGAAATAATGTAACAGATGGGCTCCTCTCTTGTCTTGTGTGATCAGTAGCATTGCGCACACATAGAGGCATGTGCCTATAGTCAGCACTGCTCATTCCACCCCATACAGCAATGAGGGTACCTTCACTGACATGGATGTTCACAGCTAAGCCCCTTGGTGACACATGAAGAATGTTTAGGACGATGATGATATTTCTGTAGCACGCCAACTTCATATCACAGAAAAATAAATATAGAGCTCAGTACAAACAGGGTAGGCAAACTGTCTAGGGCAGTATGGGATGTAAATCACTTTGGGCACCTTTGCCATTGGTCTCTCACACCACTTGTGGGACATGGCAGCACATTAAGTAGATGTGGTCATGTTGCAGTTCAAGTGCAACATAAACCACAACTTGTTTCAGTTCAGTTTGAGCCCTGAAAAACTGTTTTAAAAAAACAAAGTATGGTAAAAATGGTCTATGTAAATCCATTTAGTAAGGCTTGAAAAACTTGATCGTGTATTTGTAAGCCTCATATCAGTACACGTTCAATGTAAAAATATGTTTATTAAACATGTTTATTAGGACATGATAAACAAGCCTAATGCGTTTTGTGCTTAATGGGCTTTTATTCACAGCCAGGCATGACATGCGTTACAAATACTTTATAAATTTCTGGTCTAAAAGCAAGGTGCTGGCAGTACTGTGAGTAAATGAATATTGCAAATCCCTACTGTATGTGTACAATACCATTCACTAGTTACTTGGCATACTAATTATATGAGGGGCATTTGCACACCAATGGATTTTATTTCTCTGGCATCTTAAACGTATTATACCTCTTTTTTTAATGAAAAATTGCAGTTACAATTTTGACATATACCTAATCATTTTGTATATTGTTATTAATATAAAGACTCAGAATGGGTAATATATATTGCAAATGCAAGAGCACTAAGGGGCATAAATGTTGCACAAAGGTGGAATGTAGCCACTGGTGTTCCTTAACTTGCAATCTAAAAGCAATAAAGGGGACAGGAGGGACACCTACATGCCTACGAAAGTTGAATTCATGAGGGGAACATATTTCTATGGAGAACCGGTGTAGGGCAGGGCTCGAAGTGTGAAAAACATAGTGGATTGGACTTTTTTTTTACATTTGCGCCCTGTCCTGCATTTAGAAATTACCGCTTAGGGATATGGTCAGTTATAGAAAAGATTGGTTGCCAGACAGGTAATGCACACACAGCAGTCAGATTTCTGGTTTGTTGATTAAGTAATATGTTCCTAGAAACTCTGGGAAATATTATAGACAGTGAAATCCTGACACCACTCTCAACTGATCTTCACTTTTTATCTTCTGAGTTCTTTTTTGCTATTTGCCTTTCAATTTTACCTATTCTTACTATTTATCTTCTAGTATGATATTTACACCACTGCCTGATTATTAGGGTAAGTAGGACCAAATAGTGCAGGAACAAAGCTGTAGACCATAAGGAATAAAAAAATAAAGACCAATTAGGATACTATTCTCAACCTCATATTAAAAGCTTAATACAGTTAAAAAATGTGCATTTAAGGTTCCCAGAAAACATTTTCATATGGGGAAATTACAAAATATGGCATAATAGCCATTTGAGGTATGAATAACCTAAAATTGTCTTGAAGGCACACATTTGTTGTTTTTCAGTGACCTATAAATTATGGTTCCTAGTATTAGAGTAGTAATTAGAAAATTATGGATGCCGTAGTTCAACCCTGATTACTATTCTCTTTCTATACTTTTTTCCAATTCTTTATGTTTCACTCCAAATGCCACTTGAACCTCCCATGGCATTAACGCCCTTTCTCAAGGGTAATTTAGCTAATGGCCAGCCCTGCAGGAGACAACAAGCACAACACCTACTGTATATACAAACACAGCAGCTCCTAATGAGCTAGGACTCCTTTGATGAAGTGGCTCCCTATTCAGACTTCTTCCTGAGCAGCAGCTCCCCTCTCCACATTATAGGAAAACTAATACCTCTAGGCTAGCATTAGATCTCTTAAAGGGGAACAAGCACATCCTGACTACAGGACAGGAATTCAGCCATGAGTGAACACACACAACTTGCACACACACAAATATACAAATACATTTTCAAAATAATGTATACCCCTATTATAAATATAGGATGTTAGAAGTCACCAAGGCTTCCCATGACCATATAAAGAGATGTGGAGCTGGCTGAATGCTTCAGTTTAGGTCATGGAACGCAGAGGTGACATCTAATATTCTTATACAGTGAAGGAAAACATTTTACTTTACAATACACAAGTTTTAACTGACAATATAAGTCAATAGGCTTAATTTGCCCATTAATGAACCTTTTACATAGTTAAGAATTTCCAACAAATCACCAAACATAAAGAAACCTGGAAACAAAGAAGGCATTATAAATATATATTTATAATATAAGATATGCATCAAGCACAGACACATAAACAAACGTTTGTACAGCAACAAACAAATGAAAGCATCTCTGAAAACCATGAATGAAAGACTGATCTTTGCAAGAAAAGAAGGGCAGCTTCCACTGACTTCTACATAACCTAGACATTTTTTTCTTACTTTTGTATTTGTGGATTTTATGGCTTGGGCACTTGATAAATTCCGAAAAAATTGTGGATTAAGGCACTATGAGAAAAATATGATCGTTGGTGCTAAAAAGCCCTAATCTGAGAAATGAACGTTCCGCAAACAATCTTAAATAGTGACAACTACATATACATTCTCACAAATTCTTACACATACAGTATATATCCACAATTACATGCCCTCACACACACACACACATATAAATGCAGTACAGTATATACTGTATACACACCTGTATATATATATATATATATATATATATATATATATATATATATATATATATATATATATATATATATATATATATATATTACATGAAAATATAAGATGAAATGACAATTATGCAGCATACAACACACACACCTTAAATTTCTTTACTACACACACGTAGTGACATTCTCTATCTCTCTATCACAAACACAGACAGTGTACACACTGAAATTCTCTACTACACACACACAGTGACATACATATACACACACACACAAAATATTTTGGAGGCAAAAGCATTGTCTGACATAAAGCTCTTCAAACTACCATCATCTGAAGTGGGTGTCTGGCTGGCTCTTAGAAATATACAACAGTAACGCCTCCATAATCCATACAGAAATAAAATTGTGCCACGCTCCCTATAGCCCTCTGATCACTATCATTAGCGCTCTATTATCAAAAGCATTAGCACTTGTTGTTTTCATTCTGGATGTGCAGAAGCTGACTTGTCAAACCAGCTCTCTCGGCGATCAGAAATGCAGAAGGATGCAGCTGATAAGTAGCATTTATATCTTTCAGTTGTTCAACAAATCCAGATTCTCACTCGTCTCAATGTTAAAAAAAAAAAAAATCACATCTAATAGTAATAAAATACATCCCAGCTGTATCTGATAATCCCTTCCAGTCCCAGTTCTTTTTTTACAGTAATCACTAAACACCGTTTATGCAGTTTGTTGCAGACTCCATACATTATTTTATAAACCATTAATTGCAGTATTTCATACACTACAGCTTCCAAAACAGTTTTTTTATGTAAACCAGGCAGAAATAATTCCAAAATATTTGATATTTTCGTTTTAGAAAATAGAGAATAACGAAAAAATAATTCCGTCTTAGAAGTAAACTCGTTTTTGAAGACAGGAACAGATAAAATAAGAAGTTTGCAGCTGTATTAATTTTGTGCAGTGCTCAAATAATGTTTTACCCTACTGTAACCAAACAAACTTACATTTTGAAAATGTATTTTATTATAAATAATAATTCGCAATGCTGAAACAAAAGGGGTACAAATGAACAACCTCAGGAAATAAGGCTATATTAAAAGTTTTAATTTTGTGCTAAAATATACAGTTAATTGTCCTAAATAAGTCTCAGAATCTTTATTGCCCACTGCAGCAAGAGTGGCAGATCATGAGCTTGTTATAGTTCTGAAACAAATTTAAATTTCTTTTATCAGATTATTTACACGCTTTTTTCTCTATAGGCATATGATTACGTACCAATATTTGTTGTAAGTTATTTGGCCTCCTATATTCACATTGTGAGTGCAATATTGTATTCACAATTTTAGTTAGATAAAACTGTTTCATGCTATGGGAAATGTATCTGCTTTTTAATCTGCCACTAGGTTAATATATGCTGCACGTTATGGAAGAAAATAATTTATCAAGTTATTGCTAGATGCATTTCAGTAACAGTTGGTCTGTAAGCAGGCAATTGGTGGTAGTCCTCATGTCCATAAAGGATATTCAGTACAAGTGGTTTTCACTTTGGATTTAAAGGGGACCTTCCTCTCATTCTGAAAGCACACAAAAAATTGTGTGTTGTAAATACTACGCTATACTATTTTATATTTATTTTCCCCACAGATCACTTATTTGATTTAAGATATCTAAGCACATCTGAGAGACTATTTAAGATCGGCTGGGGAATACAACCGACATTTTACCTAAGCACTTTGATTATTCTGTTGTATATTTTGCTCTCTTTGTTTAAGAAAATGTTGGCTTTTCATAATAATAAGAATTATGATTTAGAAGAGCTCTTCCAGCAGGAAGTGTAACTCTGGAAGATCAAAATTGTTTAATAGATACAGAATTGATTGACCAGTCCCAAGAATTAGAAAAAATTATGATAAAAGAGCTTTTTGCGTGGTGGGATAAAACAACATTACAAAAATATTTGGAACATAAAATCCCACCAAAAGGATTAAGGATTTAAAAAAATTCCCACTCTTGGGGGCAATGATATAGATTTTCAAAGGGAATGGAATAAAATTTTGGAAGATTGCACAAATAATTTGATTAAAATAATTAATAAAAAACCTGACTTGGAACTGAGCAATTCTGATCTGGCAATTAAGGAGGTGGACAAATATAAGAATACACTAGAATTAGATTTATTAGAACAGAAATTAGTAACCAAATTAAATGAGGAAGAAAATAAAATAATTGCCACTAAGCAATGTAAGTTCAAAAGAGATAAAGAGGATTATTACATGGGACATGAGAGATGAGAAACATATGGAAATGAATATAAAGGCAAAGTTTACATTTTTTTTAGAGAAAAATAACAACAGAGCAATTATCACTACAAGGGAGAACCAAATGTAAATGGGAAAGGGGTATGAAGAGATTTTTTTCAACACACAGAAACACAAGAGAAAGCACTGTCAAAGGAAACAACACTGGGAAGGAGGGATGGAATCATTACACGAGTCACCAATTCAGTCACCAGTTCTAACACAGCAACACAACAGAAAACGAGATGAGGAAAGGGGAAAAAAGCATGAGGAAGGAGAGAAACATAAAAAGAATAAGGGACAAAAGGATCAGATGATCACAGCATGAGAAAGCAAAGGACTTACATTTACAAACAGAGTAAGTCGTTTTAAACTGTTTGTAGAAGCTGAAAAATGTATCAGAAAGTTATGTTTAAAGAGGGCTTTTGCTAATAGTGATATACTGTAATTGATAGGGAACCCCCACCACAGTAACTAAAACAGACATTAACTACATCCACACAAAATTGCGGAATAAATCAGAATATTTACCCTGTGAAGATAAAGGGGAATATATCCAATTATATGAAGAGTTAGTAAAGAAACACCTTATGAAATTATAGGAAAGATGGGAAATTAAGGCTACCAAACAAAATCTAACAAAAATAAAAAAGGGATGCCCTAAATTGTTTAAAATCAGATGATTTCATTATAATAAAGCCTGATGATAAGGGAGGTTCGATAGAAGTGATGGATAAAAATAAATATATACAAATGTGTAATCAATTATACAATGACACTGAAACCTTAAGACAATTGACTGGACACCCCACAAAAATTAATAGTAAATTAAAACCTTGGTTGAGGGAGCAGCATTAGAGGGAATTTTGAACTAAAAAGATAAAGACTATTTATTTAAGAAATTATAGCCAAAATGTTGCACTTACAATGTGAAAATAGGAGGGCAAATAACTTACGACAAATATTGGTATGTAATCATATTCCTACAGAAAAAAATAAAGGTTAAAAAAGAAATACAAAGCTTGTAAATACACTGAAAAGAAGAGAACATTTAAATCTAGTACTACTAATAAAGAATGTATAATAGAGCACTGTATTAGCTGCACAACAAAACATGTTATCTACTGTCTAGAGTTCCCTTTTGGATAACATTATGTTGGGAAGACAAACAGAAAACTGAGGAAAAAAATCAATAAGCACATAAGGAAAATAGAAAAGTGTTTAGAAAATCCTGTTGTTTCTAAACAACATAAACATCATCATGGGAGTGATCCACAATGATTAACATTTTGGGGTATTACAGTAGTGACATGAAATTGGAGAGGTGGCAATCTAGTAATAAAATTCTACTATAGGAGAGACAATAGGGGGGTTATTTATCAAAGTCTAAATTTTTTTCTGAAAAAAACTCTCACCAAATCCGCATGGGTTTTTTAGGCTTATTTATTAATACACTTTCCCAAAATTTGTGTTTGCGGCAAAAAATTTGAAAAAATTGTGAAAAATTAAATTTTTGTGATTTTTTCTGTTTTCTTTCTTACTCTCCTCACTCAACCTCTATTCTCCTAGTCTCTTTTCTTTACATGGTATACTCTGTTTTTCCATCTATTTAGTCTCTTTGTTCTCATAGAAATATGGAATGGCCATAAAATAGGCCAAATGTTTAGTGTGTGCACCAGCTTCTACTTAATTATATATATATATATATATATATATATATATATATATATATATATATATATATATATATATATATATATATATATATATATATATATATATATATATATACGAAATTGCGGACGATACCCGCACTCCTTCACATCTCGCTTTGCCGGGTGCTTGGTCAAAAATAGATATATAAAATTTGTAGAAAGGACCAGCACTCCGTTTTCCAAAGAATTCAATGATTTATTTAAATCCCATAGTGTCTCCAACGTTTTGGCCCACTTTGATAAAGGCCCCAAAGTGGGCCGAAACATTGGAGACACTGTGAGATTTAAATAAATCATTGAATTCTTTGGAAAACGGAGTGCTGGTCCTTTCTACAAATTTTATATATATATATATAGTTGGCCAGCTTAAATATATTGCAATATATGGACAAACAATCCCTGTTTTGTTTAAAGGGTAAGGCATTTTTCAGTAGCAGTATGCACAAAATGTCTCTGTCTTAAATATATTGATAATGGGTTGAGTGCAGAGGACTCTTGTATTTGTCTATATATATATATATATATATATATATATATATATATATTCCCTCGAGAATACATGTATTAAAACAGGCATTTAAGTATTTTATGGTCTATATACTAACAGAGTGATATATATTTAGAATCTTTATTTTCAAATAATGGTGTGGAGAGTTGCAGTTGTACATTTATTCTTTAAAGAATAGGTGATTATGTTATAGGAATTTTAGACATTTACAACTTAGAATCTTTATCTCTAGGTATTTGACATGGAAAGTTGTAGTTGTACAATTATTGTATGTATTTATTTATTGTATGTGCAATATTTCATTGAGACTCCTTAAGTAATAGGTGAATGACTTGTGAAGTTGGGTATGCAATTATATGCCTTTTATCAATGTACAATAGTACAATTATGGTACTGTTTCATCTAAAGAAATTGCATGGAGAAAAGTTGCCTTGATGATAGAACGAGCATGCATTAAATCTGAAGTCAGGAAAAAGGTGACAAACCTCTGAGGTAGCTGATTGGTCAGGGAAACTCATTAGGTTATGCCACATCCGGGACTGTGAGCAGAGACGCTTTGGAAAGTGGGTATAGATGGGGCTGGGGTCCACCATGGGGTCATCGCTGGCGACCCAAGAAGGCATAGTAATTAGCTGTGCAGTGAAGTCAATGCCTCTACTGAGTGCTCCAGCTATTAAATGAACCCTCCACTGCAGGAACTCATGTACAGTACATGAGTGTATGTGTAAGTGTTTGCTGCTGTAGATTGGTTTAATGCTATGATATTATTACATTTAAGATTAAGATGTCATGCCAGGATGAACTGAATCTTCCATGAAGATTAAATATGATTTTGATTCTATAAAAATGCTTGCAGCAGGGGCCAATACAATGGCCAATGGAGGGGTTAATAACCATACGTCCCGGCCCCTCCCTGGCTGTGTTTATACCAGCAGCTGGGATGACATAGGAAGAACACAGTGCTGTCTGTATGGGACTGTCTCTTTGTGTGCTATGGTAGCAATAAAAAGGTGATGTATAGTACATTGCCCGTAAAATGACAGCATTGTACATTACATCTCACCCCCTGTTTTATTGCCACTTCAAATTATTTCCGACCTGATGGTGTCAAGTCCTGCAGTTATTCACTCCTGCAAACAGACAAATACTTGCCAGAAATGTGCCTTGTATTATTAACTCTGGGTAAAAAGCAAACTTGTGTAATTTCACATTACAATCAGTCGCTCCAGTTTTTTTCATCTGGCTACATGCCACTTTTAAAAGCAGCAGGGCTACGTTAATTCCAGCAAGGCTATAAGGATATAACTTTTTATATTAATGAGAAATAGTATGTTGATCCCCCACCCCAACTACTGGTAACCCAGAGTCAATGACTCCCTTTACTGCTGCCATTGCTTGGGTCATAGACATGTATGACAATGGATTTAGCCCTGAATGGGCATTTGAGTGTGCTGACATTCAGGGAAACCTGCTTGGTTTTTCTTTTGTATCATATAACCTGCTCCCTTTGGGCTGGTGAAGTGATTTCCCATTAAAAGTATTGCAAGTACAGGTATGGGATCCGTTACCTGGAAACCCATTATCCAGAAAGCTCCAAATTACACGTCGGCCATGTAACTAGACTCCATTTTAAACAACTAATTTCATTTTTTAAAAATGTTTTCCATTTTTTCTCTGTAATAATAAAACAGTACTTGATCCCAACTAAAATATAATGAATCCTTGTTGAAGACTAAATAAATCCAATATGATTGTTTTATGTTTAAATGATTTTTAGAAGACTTAAAAGCATGGTGATCCAAATTACAGAAAGATCCCTTATCTGGAACACCAAAGGTCACAATATTATATTTTTCCCATTTTTGAGGAGTGCCCACATTCCTATTTTGCACAGGGCGTTATTTACACTCATGTCCATTAATAAAAGGCAAGATAAATCTCACTTAGGATCCCATCATAAAGAAATTTCCCTTCCTATAATGTTGGTTTATATTCGTTACAATGCATACGCCTGGTATGCAGTAGAACAAAAGTACTTTATTTCTGGGAAAATTTATAAATCCCTAATGATTTGACTATTTCAGGAAATCCCACCTGGAACTGGAAGGCAGAAAATCTAACTTAGGGTTACTCATCACAGGAACACCTTACGCCCTTCATGTCTTTCACAGTCACTCAGGGACAAAGTGGTCACATCTCCTGAAAAGGTTTCAATGGGCCTGACCCTGCCACCCACAAGGTCATGGGCTATCAGTGATCCACATGTTAAAATAGGACCTTGATAAGGACTCACATAAAGAAGCATTTAGATAAAGGTGTAGGTTAAAGATTAAATATGGAAACAAGTTGTATTTATTTATTGATTTAGCTCAATGTATATGGAACACTAATGAGCACAAGCTAATATTTTTTATTATAGTCTATGAAACTTAGTACTTTACAAATTACACAGAAAAACGGAGAAGGAGGTCGTCAGCAGCAATAGGTGTAAGAAGGTGCCCAAACAACTGCATTGATAATATTAGCTAGGAAGTGCAAATAGGCAGTTATTGGCAGTGTCAGACTGGGACACCACTGGCCCACCCAAAAACCTTTGACCAGGGGCCCACCAACTTATTACTATGTTTCTTACTCTCCTCACTCAACCCCTATTCTCCTAGTCTTTTTTATTTACATACTATACTCTGTTTTTCCATCTATTTAGCCTCTTTGTTCTCATAGAAATATGGAATGGCCATGAAATAGGCCAAATGTTTAGCTGCATGAGGACCCACTGACACCTAAGAACTGTGCCTGCATTTGGCAGCACTTTTCAGTCAGACACTCACTCACACAAGTGGACATCCCTTAAAACATTCCCTGGGTGGCACATGAGTATCCAAGGTGCAAGAGAGCCCTATACCTAATTCTTGCCTATGGCATGTGTTAAATACAAGACACCATGCACTTTGGATTATTAATATCAGGCAAGGTGCAGGGTACAGTAAAACCATGAACATAAGTGTTCAGAACATATGAACAAAGGGACATGATTTTAAACTACTTAATGATCTTGTGCTTGTGTCTGGAGAGTTAATAAACCATTCCATTAATCCAAGATTGGTAGCTGTAATAAACACTTGAGGTGGACCATACATGGCTGGACTACATTGTATTAGTGGTGAATCAAATGTAAGTGACTTGCTTTTCAGCAGGTGCCCACAATGAAGCTGGAATTGGCATCAAACACTACATTCATAAATGAGTCCTATTTTTTTTTCTCCAAAAAGTAACATTGTCATTATGTATTGTCTTAGCACATTTTAATTGATTGTAGCCTATTTAATGAGCCGGCTTTAACTTGTTTTTTACTTTATAAATCACTGGGGTAGTTAAGGGAGCTGTTGTGTAGTGTCTCTCCTTCTGGTTGGTTTATAAGACCTGCATATGTACATGTTGGTTGGCTTCAGAAAGGACTGCAGTTTTGGCCTAAAATGCAGCCTTTTTGCGGCACTTACAATAAACCTAACATTCAGTGTGATGCGTAGTCTACTGTGAATCCCCCGGCACATGTTTTAGACAATGCTGAACCTCATAAAGTTGTGGTTAATGAAGACCACAACCTAAGGCATAGTCCAGATATTACAGACCCTACGACCCAGGCCCCCTCTGTCCCCTGGGCCCCCCAGCCAAGTATGGCAAGATTAATGGCCAGATATATGAAATATACAGTATGTATGACAATAATGGCACCTAGGTAAAGAGTCATTACATTAATAAGGACATGAGTAATTTCCTCTTGACATCTTAATCATAAGAACATTTGATACAAATGCCCCTTTTACAAAGATTTTTAGAGCTTTTTATGGACTGTAGTTGGCTCATGGTTCCATAGAACTCTTTTTAAAAATATTACTATCCTCTAATAGTGTGACAAAGGAATTGGTGCTATACTGGACTTGGGATAAACTGTTCTAGAGGTTCACAAGTGCTCACTGAGGGGTGGTTAGCTCACCTCTAGGTTAACTTTTAGTATGTTATAGAATGGCTAATTCTAAGCAACTTTTCAATTGGCCTTCATTTTTTATTAGTATAGTTTTTGAATTATTTGCTTCCTTCTACTGACTCTTTCTAGCTTTCAAAGGGAGATCACTGGTCCATCTAAAAAACAAATGCTCTGTAAGGCTATTAATGTTTTGTTATTGCTACGTTTTACTACACATCTTTCTGTTCAGGCCCAGTATCTTATTCAAATCAATGCATGGTTGCTAGGGTATTTTTAACCCTAGCAACCAGATTGCTGAAATTGCAAACTGGAAAGCTGCTGAATAAAAAGCTAAATAACTCAAAAACCACAAATAATAAAACAATGAAAACCAATGGCTAATTCTCTCAGAATATCACTCTCTACATCATACTAAAAGCTAATTCAAAGGTGAACAACTCCTTTCAGTGGCGTAACTAGATATTACTGGGCCCCACAGAGAATTATTTTTCAGGATCCCAAAATGTCTAGAGGTTGACATGTTTTACCAATGTTTATTGCAATTGTGTATAAATTAGCACCTCATGGGGCCCTATACCTCCCCCCCTGTAGCTGCAGGGTCTGCTTCTTTTGTAGTTACACTGACTCATACCTCCCAACTGTCCCTTTTTCGAAGGGACAGTCCCTCTTTTGACAGCTCAACCTGCAGTCAGCAGCTAACTAGGTGCAAATAAGATAAGCTAGGTGCACATAAGATACTTTGTAACAATTTTGAGGCACAAAAAAAAACCAGTTCAGATAAGTTGAATTATTTTCAAACTTTCATAACCTGCCAAATTTTGTAAAATGAACATGGTAATTAGAGGGTGTGGCCACAGAAAGGGGCATGGTCAAAAAATGTCGCTGCACTACATGCGGAAAAAATTTTGTCCCTCTTTTTACTTCCAAAATGTTGGGAGGTATGGTTTCACCCCTGACCCTTTTAATGTATTTTTGCATTTTCTGTATCTTAAAACAAGAACACGTTTATTGTAGGGAAACAAGAGCACATTTATTGTAGGGATTCAGATAATATCAAAGGGTTCATAAGCTCACCACTGTATTTAAGGAAAAATAACTAACCTATCTGCATTTGTCCCTAGATATGATACATTGGGAAGGAAGACAAGTTAACTTCAGTATATTCAATATAAACCATCTGTAACCCAAGCACGACTGAGGGATATAAAGGGCTGAATGTCCTGGAATAAAACACACATGCAAATAAAAGAATTGCTTTTTTTTCCTGCTGCAGATTCATGCAGAGGGGAGAGTGGACAGAATGAACTTGGCGTGTGAGACTGAGTGAAGGTAGAAAGCGTTGTTTGAATTCTGAATTTCTAATTTGCTGGCTTGGACCTCTTGAACCAGCGCCCAACTTCATATGTCATCTGGAATGAGTTCATCCAGATGTAAGATATAATTCTAGAAATTAAATGTATTTATCTTTTATGCTGTACCTTGACACAGTGCAGACCAAATGGCTTGAAGTTTATTGGTGAGATTATTTCATATAGAGCTCAGCATAAATTACACTGGCCTGTGCTATGAACTGAACACCCTACATAAAACAGCTGGAACCTATGTGCATAGATCAGACAGATTAATTACATTATATGATCTTAGCAACCTTTATATGCCTGTAAACCAATGTAAATGATGTTTCTTTCACTAAATAAATGGATAATGTTTTGGTGCATTATTTATTGTGGATAAATAATGGAGTTTGAGAATGATTGGCTAGTAATAAAAACCTTTTCCACCCATTTTTATTTGTCAAATTATTTTTCTTAATGCCAGCTGTACGGTTTTTCTCTACCTGGTTGTGTCAAATCTGCATGCAGTGTTGTACTAAAAAGTGAGCGGTAAATATTCCCAAAGTGAAAACTACACAAGGCTCTGATTAAAATTCTGCCTTAGAGTGACCTCTGATGGATTTTGGTGGTAAAGCACCCTTGCTTGGTGATGAGTGAATTTTTTTGCCAGCCATGAATTCGCAGCGAAATTCCGCATTTTGCCATCTGTAATTTTTTTGTGAAAACACAGCAAACATCTACTGTGGAAAAATTTGCCAAGACAAAAAAGTCGCCATAAGAGAAAAACGCTCATTGACTTTAATGCATTTGGACAAAAAAAGTTGTTGAGACAAAAAAGTCTCCACAAGAAAAAATGCCCAAACGTGCAAAAAATTTTGATGCCTTTTGACTTCAGAACATTTTGCAAATGTCTCGATAATTTTTTCACACATTCACAATTTTTTTTGGTGCAATGAAACGGGACAGATTTGCTCATCACTATTCTTGATCTTATTGTTAGATTATTGAATAATGTGAACCTCAAAGCCTGGAATTCAAAAATAAGCTCCTGTTTTGAGGCCACTGAGCTCAACATCCTAGGGGTTGGTGAGCAACATGTTGCTCAAGAGCTAGTGGTTGGGGATCACTGGGTTAGACAATAACCTCTACAGCAGCCTTCATCATACATCTTTCTCCACTACAGGTATGGGACCTGTTATCCAGAAAGCTACGAATTACAGAAAGGCTGTTTCCCATAGACGCCAAACATATCCAAATAATCCAAATTTTTAAGATTTCCTTTTTCTCTGTAATAATAAAACAGTACCTCCTTGTACTTGATCCAAACTAAGATCTAATTTATCCTTATTGGAAGCAAATCCAGTCTATTCGGGTTATTTAATGTTTACATGATTTTCTAGTAGACAACATATGTAGATCCAAATTACGAAAATATCCATTATCTGGAAAACCCCAGGTCCCAAACATTCTGGATAACAGGCCCCATACCTGTAATTACTTTACAGAGGTCAGAGCAAATGCTGGTAATAAAGATTCTAGAATTCTAAAATCTAAACTACAAAAACAACTCCTCTTCTTGGAAATGGATGCTAAAGGTTGTAGATTGCTAACAAACGTGCAAATTTGTACCAACAAAGTCTCCCATCATAGAAAACAATCTTTGCTTTTGTTAGTATATCTGCAGGAGACTGATTAAAGGATAAGTAATCTTATAAAATAAGTGCATTTGAAATGGACTCAAGTTTTATTCTAGTCACGTTTGAAATTTACATTCATTATTTATTTATTTGAATTTCAAGATATTAAAGTATACAAGTACTATTTAATATAAATGAATTGTGTTACAACAGTACCACCTGCTGGTCAGTTTATGACCATTCCGACCACCAAGCAGTAGAGGGGGAAAAAAAGAGAGCTTGTCTGATGTTTCTGTTAGGAAAGATGTGAGAAAAGTTATCTGAAATTTATAATGTTTTTCCTAACCCCAAAAGATTAAAAAGGAAATATTATAGTGTGAATGAAGAACACAGATACTGCAGGGGATCAGCCAGCAACTACAATTTCCCTTTCGGAAAATATAATATATCAATAACAGAAATACTGTATATATGAATTCTATATGTATACTTACACCTCATGTTCCACTCCATGAATTGGGAGAGTTTTAAAGTAATTTATGGACTGTTACATTAAGATTTTAACAGTAATCCTGAATGACTTCTCCTGTGTTTGAAAGTGAATTGTTGATCATTGATATTCATGAAATGAATTGTGTGTGTAGTAGGCTAGCCAGCTGCTTTCAATTACTGTTTTTTAAAAGTATTTTAAAATTGTGAGTTAATAAATTATATAAGAACCCAGTACTTCTGTTTTTCTTTTCCCTGACAACATCCTCAACTACTTGGTCATATTGGTTATAAATTGGCCAGCAGGTGGCGATGGTGTAACAAAATGTATTCATGTAAACAACATGTATTCCTTAAAGCAGTGATCCCCAACCAGTAGCTCGTGAGCAACATGTTGCTCTCCTACCCGTTGGATGTTGCTCCCAGTGGCCTCAAAGCAGGTGCTTATTTTTGAATTCCAGGCTTGGAGGCAAGTTTTAGTTGCATAAAAACCAGGTGTACTGCCAGAGTCTCAATTTAGGTTGACAATCCTCATAGGGGCTACCAAATGGCCAATCACAGCACTAATTTGGCACCCCAAGAAGATTTTTTATGCTAGTATTGCTCCCCAACTACTTTTACTTCTGAATGTTGCTCACGGGTTTAAAAGGTTGGGGATCCCTGCCTTAAAGGAACAGTAGCAACAAAAAAAAAGTGATTAAAATAGAATTTACTGTTGCCCTGCACTGGCACATCTGGTCACATTCTGGACCTCTACTATAGTTTATATACATAGTGCAATGTAGCCATGGGGGCAGCCATTCAAGGATTCAATAAAGCAGATAACAAAAGCACGGTGTAGGATACCATCGTATTCTATTACAGAGCTTATCTGTTATCTGCTAAGTGACCTGTGCCTTTTCTCCTTTTCAGGTTAAATGGCTGCCCCCATGGCTACACAGCAGCCTAATTGTATAAACTATATTAGTCTTTCTAAAGCAAACACATAACTTTTACGAATGCAGGACAATAGTACATTATATTTTGAATTACTTTAAAACTCTTTTAATTTTTGGTGTTACTGTCACTTTAAAGGGCACTTGTTGGTCAAAAATATTATCCCCATCCAAAGGAGAGGGCTAATAGAGCCTGCACTCCGGTTGGGGGTTACAGTAGTTTTTTCTTCAAAATAATTGCCCACGCCAGCTCTAGGTCACCCGCAATAGGAGGGAGATCCTGGTACGAGCAGCCATTTTGGGACACATGCATGCGCATAATGAGCAAATAATGCTGCTTGCTCATTATGTGCGGGACTTCAGAAACGCATTATGCGCATGCGTTATGTACGACATGGCTCCCTCCCGGTGCTGGTGGCAATTAAAAAAAAAAAAACTACATTACCCCCGACTGGAGTGTGGGCTCCATAGTATCTTATAATTAAAAAAAAAAAATAATGAAAGTAAAATGCAAAAATGCTTATAATAGCACTCTTAACAATTTTACATTCACTATTTTAAAGGAGAAGGAAAGACTGTATTTACTTGGGGGTGCCAAAAGTTAGGCACCCCAAGTGATTGCATATGCTTACCTGAAATCCTGGGCCGGTGCTCCTATCAGCAGAAAACTGCACTGGTCTGGGGGTTCTTCCAGTGAGCACCACAGAGCGATCGGCTTCCAGCTTCTTCTTTCTTCGTCGGCTATTTCGTTCTACTGCACATGCATCTGCCCCAGGAAATTTTAAGAGAAGAAAAAGGAAGCTGATTGCTCTGTGGTGCTCGTTGGAAGAACCTACCGGTGCAGTTTTCTGATAATAGGAGCACCAGCCCAGGGTGTGAGGCAAATATATATAATCACTTGGGGGGAAGCTAACTTTTGTTTACTTAGCCTTTAAGCTAATTGCTAACTGTTAACCAGCCTGGCAGTCTGTGTTTCTTAAAGCAACTATGTAATCAAGGAAAACGGTCCTAATTTAGGGACCAGAAAAGGAATGGATTTATCACAAAGATGGGGAGTATTTAGGGTGGATTACGGACATGGCTCCCATTTTTTGCCACTTTCACCTTTCAATGGATGGCCTCCCTTATCCACAGATGGAATATTTGCCAATATATAAAAATTATTTCCATATTTGCTGCAGGGCATGTGCATAACAAAAACACTCCTAACACTGTATGTGGGGCGCTACCACCCATGGGATGCCAAAAATTATTTATTTAACTGTCATATTGTCATAAGGAACATATTTGATTGAGTGTTAGCAGACTAGCAGCTTTTCACAGGAACACTCTGTATGGCTGGACGTTTCCAGTAATAAAACATTTCCTTGGACAGATTATACAAATTAAGAATTGTTCCAGGAAAGAAGGTATAGATGGAAAACATATGGATATGAAAAAGTGGGTCAATAGAAGATTTTAGGTCCAGAGCCAGCCATGAACACACAATCAAATATGGTAGGATACAATGAGAAGACCATTTAATGGCTCCCATGGACTGACAGCCAATAAAGATTAACATTTGGCAACCATATTGTAATGTTTAATATCCTAAACAGCTCCCCATTATTTAAAGGAGGCAAATGTTTTTTAAATACTGGCTCTTCAGTGATATTTGGCAGGAATTTAATGTCTCATTGGCACTGCATTAGAAAATATAATTTTTAAACTAAAAAAAACGGTCAATGCATAATTATCTTTTACTGGACTTACAAACTTTGTTAGGTCATCAAATGCCTCTCACAGAGCCCCACTCATATTATGTGACAGTGGTTATTTTAATGCAAAACGGTGGAATAAAGATCATGTTGAATGAAATAATACAGAGACATGAACCTTCTGAGACAAATCTGTAAGTGGGACATTGAGTGGCGGCTCCTTTCATTTTTTAAATCTTATTCTAATAATTGTGACCACAAGATGGGGATAAAGACTTAGTTACTCTGTAAATCACCTGTAACATTCTGCCAAAGCGACTGCTACATTTTACAGTATCTGAGACAAAACCAAAAAAGCTTTCTCTAAAATTAAACAGAGAGAGAGTTATTTGCACTGGATAAAATGTGCTTAAGGGGAGATATGATAACTATATAAAGAGGTCCATAGACTATCTGATACACTTTGAGATTCACCAGTAGGTCGTTCCAGCAGACGGATGGAATCCATTCGGATTGCAGGAAAGGATGTTCCATCCTAATATGCAGAAAGTGAGAGCTGTGAAGCTTTGGAATTCTGTCGCCGAAGAGGTTGTGTTGGCAAGAAAGGGTTGGGTGCCATTTTTAATGCCTTGTCTTACATTGTATCAACAGTCTGAGCCACCAGGGCAGAGAATAGACAGGGACAAACTCAATACATATACAAATTACTTGAAAACCATTGCAACACTGTAATGAATGTATATTGCAAAGTTGCTTAGAATTATGTTTTATTTTATTATTATTATTCCCTTAAATGGATAAGCTCACAGACTGTGGCTAAGGACACAAAAGTTAAGAGGCTATTTAATTTGGAGTGCATGAAGAGTTTACTGGGAAAAATATCCTTTTTAGCCCCTATGGGAAGATGAGTCACTTCAACCAAACAGAAAATAGCATGCACTCACAGAACCCACAAACAGGCTTGTAAAAGAACTGAGAACTTTATTTCAGGCCACAAAGTAAATTTCTACATAGCCTTACGGGTCTCATGCACTTAGGCACTTAATCATTGGCCAAGGCCATAGGGCAAGGTGAGTCACTTCACACATTACTTGTTGTTGTGCTGAACCCAGAGCTGGTTGTCTAAGAAAGGAGAGTACAGCTTTTTAGATCTGCAGTTATATGCCATTCATTCCCCTCATGACAGCTAATATGATGGCATATTTGGGCACATAAAATTACTCAAAACCTTCTCTGTGAGCATAATAGGGCTTATTTATTAGGGGTTAGGCAAAATCCAAAGAAAGGAAAACAATCACCTGTTACCCACAATGCATCTGCTGTGTGGAACTGTGCCTGTTGCTGCCCTTTATGCATTACTTCTTGCTCCTGTCTGTGTTAAATATGGGAGGGGAGACATATGAGTAGGACAGGCATTCCCTGGTAGGCCCCTTCCTCATGCATCATTCAGGAGGTGCAAGGATGTAGTGTCAGGGGAGACACTGACAGCTAGAGTCCTGAAATTACCATACTGAGGGAGGTCATTCAGGGCTGGATTTAAATAGCACTGGCCCCTAGGCTCACTGTCATTCGTTGCCCCGTCCCCACCCTTTTATTTAATCAAATTTTCATCATCAGGACCAGAGCAATGGGCATTGGTGTACAGGAAATTTTAAAAACTATTGTATCTCCTTTCTGAACTAATGTGGGTGTGGTTGGGCAGCATGCCGCCCCCTAAAATCCTGCCGCCCTAGGCCCGGGCCTTGGTGGTCTCTCCATAAATTCGGGCCTGAGCTCATTAAGTAGAGAAATCCCTTGCTTTTGTCACTGCTACTCTCTGTATCAGATTTTTAGTCCGATACAAGTAACAGAGATGTGCTTGTACTCCCCTATGGCTGTAGCACACATTTTTTATGAATGTACTCTAAGGGGGGGGCACTTTGGTGATAACTGAGGCTTCCTTCAATCAAGTTACAAATAGTAATAACTCCCATTAATCCATTTCAAACCTGCCATGGTTTCATCCGATAATCCTAAAAAATTTGGCCGTCAAATCTGAAAAATTTGTACGATTTGAGTTTTCACTTGATTTTATTGGGTCTTTTCCCAACCCAACTTTTTCAAGTTATTTTATTGATAAAATTATGGATGAGTTTGGTCGAACTTGGTTTAATAAAAAGATGAGTTCAATTCAAGTTTTAGTAAATAAGCCCCAAAGGATCCTGTTTGCAACATTTGTGCAAGGAGTTATTAACCCTGAAGCATAAATACACTTATTTTGGGGAGATCTTGCATTTTATGTTGGTTCCACTGAAAATATAATTTTACTAGACAGGCTAGTTAAACATTTAAAATTCCCCACATCTCTTTGCAGCATTCTGTACTTGCGATATGTTTATTCTTTGTTGGCAATACAAACTATAAATGTGATACTACTTTTCTTAACTTTTTCTTGTTTTGCTTTGGCTAATACAGAGCCAAATCCTTTTTCCCAGCTAAATGACTGAAGCTACACAGAGAGCTTCTGATACCGAGTTGACATGCTTCATTCTGATTGGGGCTTCTTTCACACCATCTCCCAGGCACCAATCACAATCAAGCAGTGCTTAATGTCTGCAGCAAGTTTTCAGCCTTCTTTATCTTGGGCTGCAAAAGGAAAAGGGAGATTAAAGACATCAAGGGAATTATATACAGCCAATTATAAACACAGTCTGTTTTCCCTCAAGAAAGCTCTTCAATACAGGGTGAAATGTTTAAAAACATGAAGGTCCACTTAGGTTTGTGTTTATGAAGGGGTCACTTTGTTCAAATATGAATGCTAAATGACAAAGAAAGCAATTTTCGAGGATTTCAGAAAGTTTAGCAAAAGCCATTCTAAACTTTGCATCAATTTTTCTTTCTGTGATAAAACATGTAGTTAGCTGCCTTCCTGGGAAGCAAACCTGAGATGTGTGGGGGCATCATGAGATAAAAATATTAAAAATCCTATTTTATCACAATAGTCAAGCAAAATGAACTTTAATTACACAATATCAATTATTTGAATCGTGTTTCCTTCAGTCTGGGAATTCATAATTATAGCAAGCAGGCAGGAGCCATTTTGTGGACACTGTTATTAAGACAAGCCTTGCATCATTTCAGAATTTTGTTTGTGCACCAGAATGGGGGACCCAATGTCCATCCCCATGCACTGGTTACACAATAAAACGGTGAAGATAACGACGGAATGTAGGGAGTGCAGTGACATCTAGGAAGTGCTGAATGGAAAGTGAAATTAATTGCCTGCCCCGACTCTATGCCTAAAACATAGAGGAGGGGCAGTCAAAATTTGATTGACAGCTGAGATTTTTAAACGAGCTTAAAACAGCTATGAATGCTTTACTAAAAAAATGAAATTGGATTTCATGTTTAATTTGAAAAGGACTTTTATTATACAGATTTTTGTGTCTGGGTGACAGGTCCACTTTTAGTTCTATCAAGTGGATTTTGACTCCAAAATTTCTCCAGAATTTCCTGGATTACTTGGGTTTTCAGGTTTCTCAATAGCATGCACATGATTGTTGTAACTGAACTCATCTATCTTGTTTCTGCCCATTTCCCTTTCAAACAAAATTGTGACTTAAGGTGACCATAGACATGCAGGTTTACCTGCAATATCGGACGAACGAACGGACATCCCCATCTGCCGATCTGCCACTAACCTTCAATTTAAATAAAGTAGTAAAAGAACAGATCAGACGATGTTCTGTCCTGACAACAATCGTATGAAAGTTATGTCAGACAAAATCTGGTGACAGTCTCCTACTGATATTGTCAGATAGGCAATGCATACAGAGATATTATCGGCAGCCGACACAAATCTTCTAACCTGCCCGATCGAATGAACGGGCGATCACCATGGCATGAAAAATGTCGAGATCGTCGAAAATCGTATGAATCGAGTGTTCGTACGATTATATCTGTACGTCTATGGCCAGCTTTAGATCTTCTAAAAACGAAGATAGATTGTTCATTTGATTCAAGTGGAAAGCAAAGTTTTGTTTGCTGTTCTCAGTAGTATCAGTACAGGTATGGGATTTATTATCAAGAAAGCTCAGGACCTGGGGTTTTCAGCAAAAGGGATCTTTCCATAATTTGGATCAGCATACCTTAAGGGGCTGATTCACTAAGGGTCGAATATCGAGGGTTAATTAACCCTTGATATTCGACTGGGAATTGAAATCCTTTGACTTCGAATATCGAAGTCGAAGGATTTAGCGCAAATAGTGCGATCGTACAATCGAAGGATTTTCCTTCAATCGAATGATTAAATCCTTCGAATCGAACGATTCGAAGGATTTAAATCCAACGATCAAAGGAATATCCTTCGATCCAAAAAAGTTAGCCAAGCCTATGGGGACCTTCCCCATAGGCTAACATTGACTTCGGTAGCTTTTAGATGGCGAACTAGGGGGTCGAAGTTTTTTTTAAAGAGACAGTACTTCGACTATCGAATGGTCGAATAGTCGAACGATTTTTAGTTCGAATCCTTCGATTCGAAGTCTAGTCGAAGGTCGAAGTAGCCCATTCGATAGTCGAAGTAGCCCAAAAAAAACTTCAAAATTCAAAGTTTTTTTACTTCGAATCCTTCACTCGAAGTTAGTGAATCGGCCCCTAAATCTAGTAAAAAATCATGTAAACATTAAATAAACCTAATAGGATTGTTTGAATTACGACAGGAGTACAACCTTAAAAGATCCACTCACCCTTCATTTATTACAGGCGGCAAAAGCTATTATTCCAACAAGGTGGAAATCAACAGAACCCCCAGGGTGTAAAGAATGGTTGTCTAAAGTAGAAGAAGTTAGACAAATGGAAGAAATTACCTGCTTAATTCACAACCAAAGTCAGAAATATTGGGCAATTTGGCATCCCTGGGTAGAATATATGAAGAAAATAAATTAAATTTATATGTGTATTCCTACTCGTAAGATTAGTGGTGATTACAATAATTGATAAAATACATGAATTCTTAGTAGACGTTGTTCATGAGTGAAGAAATGATTGACTGTTTCTTTGGGATAAATGTATACAATGTGGAATAGAACCACACATCCCCTTTCCCCCCTGTTTTCCTTTCTGTATACCTTCCCCCAATTTTCTTTTTTTTATTTATTTTTCTTTGTTTAAAATTGAAAAAATAAAGAATTGATAAAAAAAAAAAAAAAAAAAAAAAAGGATTGTTTTGCCTCCAATAAGATTAATTAAATCCTAGCTGGGGTCAAGTTCAAGGCAGTTTTTTTTATTATTACAGAGAACATGAATTATCTGATTAAAATGGAGTCTATGGGAGATGGCCTTTCATTAATTCAGAGCTTTCTGGATAACAGGTTTCCAGATAACGGATCCTATATCTGTACCAACATAAGTTTAAAGGCATTGGTACTTTTCCTGACCTGTTTCATCATTGTTCCACTTTCACATGAATAAAGATTAACAGAAAATACCAAAGCCTGGGCAACCCTAATCTTTGTTTTTATAGATGCATAAAGTTAAAAGTATTTTAAGACTTTCATCCCGGTTCAACCAAGTAGATTATTGATCAGATTCTTTGATTGCTTAACTCTTTTTTGTTAATAACTGACCTATTAAGGAGATGGATGCAACAGGTATGGGATCCGTTATCCGGAAACCTGATAGCTAGAAATCTCTTAATTACGGGAAGGCCATCACCCATAGACTTCATTTGATCCAAATAATTCACATTTTTTCAAAATCATTTTTTAGTAATTTTTGTAGTAATAAAACAGTCTTTATTGGATGCAACTGTCATTTCAGTATAGCTACTGTAGATGGCAAAAGATGCACATGCTGATATCAATATGCTTTGGACACAATAACCCCTATAGAGTTAGAGGTGATGTTATGATGCTGTCAGTCAGGGATGAAATTCTCAGAGCTCACATCTGCACCGCCATGCATTTCTCAATTAGGGGAATAGGATATTATCAAGGGCTATTTTATAGTTGGCTAAAATACATCTAGGGGCATATTTATCAAGGGTCGAATTTCGAAGTTTTTCAAATTCCGAAATTAAGTCGAAGTTTTTTGGGCCGAATAGGTCCATTTTCAATCAAATTCAAATCACGGTTTTTCCCAAAAAAACTTTGATATTTCAAAGTCCACCAACTGACTCCAAGTGGGTTGTAGGAGGTCCCCCATAGGCTAAAACAGCAATTCAGCGGGTTTTAGATGGCAAATGGTCAAAGTCGAATTTTTAAAGAGATAGTACATGATAAATTTTAATATTCGAATATTCAATTTTTTTTCAAATTTGAATCAAATTTTTTTCAAATTTGCATCGAATTTTGACTATTCGTTAGTCGAAGTACACAAAAAATTGCTCGAAATTTGAATTTTGTTTTAATTCAAAAATTCACCTAGACCCTTGATAAATCTGCCCCCTAGTGTGACATTCTCTTAATGAGTGTAAAAATCAAGTGTTTTCATTAAAAACACATTGCATATTTAACAATAACACCAGACCAACATAATCTGATTCTTTTTATTTCAGACTTGTTAAGCCTTTCATGGCTCATCAATATCTTTTTTACAATGGTACCAAGTCCTCATTACAGTCCTGCAAGTTTACAATACATCAAGCTTGTAGTTCTTTTAAGGCTAGGGCCAGACGGTGCTGAGTGAGCCTGCTGAAATCCTCATGCTTATATCAGCCCCTCACCGTGAGTGTATACTCTTTGTCTTACTCGTCCGGAACCCTTGTGTCATCTCCAGCGTCAACACTCTCTGCAATTTCGGCATGATATGCAAAGAAGATACAATCACATTGAGGGCCCTAGCCTAAAGGTGTCTAATTTTTTTAGCCCCAGGAAGCAAATTGCTCTTATTTAACTGATCAGCACTGGAATCTCTATGTGGGACTGAAAGACCAGATCCACGTTGTCTAAAGGATGATCTTCCATCTGTCTGTCTATCTATCTGTACCAGTGGGGGTCATTCAGCCTGGTCAGATTGCTTGTTGGAGTACCCCCACCACTGATGACAGTCTGGTTGAGAACAGCTAAATTGTATCAAAGTTCTGCCCTCATGCCCTACAGTTTAAATACTGCAGTTATTCTCTTCTTCTGTAAAACAGGGTCAAAATCCTTTCCTTTTCCCTACCTCCCCAGTCCTATAGATCCTAAGCTTGAACTTATATTTGAACTTGACCTATATCTCATGTATTAGAATCAATGCACAGAATGATGGTATTTCATGTCACTTGATTGAGGTAATGTTCCACAGTACTGTCCAGTATCTACTTTGGTTTGAAATATTCTCCCTAAGCTGAGGGACTGGGCTGATTCCCCATGGCCACCTCTATACACTGCTTATTACTATGTTGTTCTTCATATGTATGCTTGTTTTCTAGAATGAATAAGTCCCCAGACTTAAGCACAATAAAAATCTAAGCTAAGCTAAGATGGCCATGCATTTAAAGATCTGTTCATTGGGGGAGGTTGAGAACAGGTCCTTGTAAATGCAGGATGTATAAGGCTCTTCTATAAGGGAGAAGATGCTACATAAACTAGTGAATTGTAATCTGCAATCTGGCAGCTCTGTTGCTGAACTAGGAATCCCCAATAAAATAGAATGTTGGAAGCTGGTGGCTGCAGAGCGGACATGCATGAAATATCTACTGGTGATATCTAACAATTGTACCATACATATTCTCCCCATGAAACCTATCTGGTGTTTGGAGACAAAAGTAAATGTCCTCTATATTCTCCATAAGGGTGGCTAGGTAGTACAAAGTGGTGCTATGTAATCAGCACCATATGTTAGTACTGGAGGTTCTAATGACCTGACCCCACTGCTGACATCTAAGAGAGTGATAGTAGTGCCAATAATCACATTGTGGTCTCTGTACAGTGTTGGTCACAGGCTGGCAAGACAAGTGGGGCTTATTTATCAACACTGGGCATATTTAGCCACTAGCAACCAATCAGTGATTAGCTTTATACAGTCAGCTGCAGGTTGAGCACTGAAAGCAATGATCTGATTGGCTGTTATGGGTTATTACCCAGGTGCAAATTTGCCCACTGTTTATAAATGACCCCATACTTGGTTCCCAAGCAACTAGCAAAGTTTTCTCATGAAAATTGGATACAATGTCCCATAAGTATACAATAGTCAACACTCTCCCATCTGGATGTAGCCAACAAAACATGCAGTGGGACACTTTAAGTGGCACATAAAACTGGCCATAAAACATAGAGATTATGTGATACAGTAGGCCAGGGGTCCCCAACCTTTTTCATCCGTGAGCAACATTCAGATGTAAAAAGAGTTGGGGAGCAACACTAGCATGAAACAAGTTCCTAGGGTGCCAAATAAGGGCTGTGATTGGCTTTTTGGTAGCCTCTATGTGGACTGACAGCCTATAAGAGGCTCTGCTTGGCATTACATTTTTATGCAACTAAATTGCCTCCAAGCCTGGAATTCAAAAATAAGCACCTGCTTTGAGGCCACTGAGAGCAACATCCAAGGGGTTGGGGAGCAACATGTTGCTCACGAGCTACTGGTTGGGGATCACTGCAGTAGGCTATAGTACATCTAGCCTATTATCTACTATGGGCCTGACCTTCTACCTTCTACTGTAGACCTTTTAAAAGCAAGTTTTTTTTTCTTTTAAAGCAGAATTTTCTCCAAGAACCTGTTGAGAAATAAATGCAATGGTATTGTTTCAACCTCAAACGCATTTCCCAATGACACAGAAAAAGTTTATTAATAATAAAATAATTATAGCAATAAATAATGTGTTATGATGTCAATAACATTACAGGACTGTATAAAATTATATTAGGTCGCTTAACAAAATGGACTAGTGGCATAAATTATGTACAACACAAGGCAAGAAAGGTGATGGCTAAAAAAACAAAAAAATAAACAAAAAACAAAACTAAATAAGTTGGAAACAGAATGTATCTGTCTGTACTCGAGTAGGATAATTTGTGTGTGTATATGGGAAGTGTGTCCATGTGTCCGGATTCGTATATATGTATATGTGTGCTTAATGAAGAACAATACAATAAATATTGCATTAAATATGTACACTAACAACAATAACTGACCCAGTCGGAATACATGTAAACAAACAAAAACATTTAACATCACACAAACCAAAGACCCCCCACACATTCGGATGTATACGTCAATATATGCACACACCCTTGCACACATATATGTGTAAATCCGCACAAGCACACATACACACACACACACACACACACACCATGGCAGCAGTATTCCTTATATAAGGAAATATATCCTTGTTATATGAAATAATAATTATATATATCATGCATGCTGAGGTGATTGGTTGAACAAGACATTCAATGTTTTGCTTGGATTCATATCGGCGCAGATCATTCTCCTTTTTTTCCTTATTCGCTTGTGTTGGCTGTCAGGTGGGAACAAGGAAGACAATATAATTACCCTACTTGTTGTACACACTATTAGGTAGCTTTAGTGATAACCCAACATCTCAGTTAAATTATTTAATCAGCAGAGCCAAACGCCTGCCTGAGATTTTTTCGAGATTTACTATAATTAACATATAAAACAGTATTTAACTCTGTAAATAGGAAACTATGGTATCTGCTCCCTCCTCTCCTTGGGAGCTACTGATACAGCTGAGGAATCCCAGAACTTATTGCAGGCATAGCTTTGCCTTCGTGAATGGTTAATACCTTGGAATGTCCATAGAAAGAGTATGAAAGGCTTCTCACCAGAAGGGCAAATGGAGCATTCTGATCGAAGGCATTCTTTCACCTTCGGATGTCTGATAAACCGGCCGGCTCATCAGCACGTTCCATAGCACTAAATGCCAGTTTTGGACTATGACCAGTCTTGGCACGGGCATGGACATTGGAATGTGATTTGACATTTTTATCCTTATCGTTTTTGGAGGATTTGGCACTGTCGCGTTCTGCATCACCCTGGGAAAGAGGCTCACTGTGGCTTCGGAAAGGTTTGATGGAGTCCCCTTGCTTTTTAGCTGGACTGTGGCTCAGCCCAGCAGCGCTATCTCCCTGCATGGCAGAGGTACAAAAGCTCAGGATATAACACAGGCTCCCCCAGTTCTGAGCGCACTGTGCCTGCACACTGCGTGTAATGGCATCTCTCACTTCTTCTCCACAGGTCAGCAGCAGGTTAACTAGGTCAACATAAGGCCTGAAAAAAAGAGAAGGGGTTTTCAATAACTTCAGCACTGTAGGTGGAAAATATGCTCTCTATATAAGTACAGTGCAGACTATAATGGTAATAATTTATTGCGTGGAAAACAGTAGTCTGAATGAGTCTCATAAACATTACAGGGGAAGTTCACATGTGTGTAAACTTTCATTATGGAAGGAATGCAAAAAAATCATATATTTAGGACACTTTAAGAACTTTTATTCCAGCCCCAAAACAATAATTTCAGGCAAGCTTATCTCCTAGGATTGCAACGCCAAGGCCTTGATGTAAGAGGCTACACCACATTAACTAAATTGTAAATCTTTTTCCTCTTTAGGGATTGCTTAGAGATTCCAAAATGCTACAACTTGTAGTGGCTGATAAAGGAACATGGCGTCCTGCTCATATTGATTCCTACACTGATGATTTGCTGTCTCTCACGTAGCACCTACATCGGTCCCTTTGAAATTGGTCAGTACATGATAAAAGCCTTGTTATCCCATGATACCTTATACTCACAGTGGAAGTTAAGGTCTTATTGCTAGCACTTAGTTAAAATTATCCACAGTCATAAAGCGCACTTAACCATCATGATTTATTCCATCTTGTTTCCCAGTGGCATAAATCATGTTCTTTTCAAGCCTCACTCAGCAACTCAATATACATCAGGTGTCAGAATATGCTAAAACCTTTAAATACACCAGCGGGCCTTGACACAGGGAATAACGTGGATGCTGAGGCCTTGCTAATGACCACTCTGTGCCACCGGCTTAGAAATCCCTGTAAAAAGAAAACCAGGCTGCAGTGGCCAAGAATTGACCTTGGCAGAAGCACAACTCTCTGTGATCATCATCACTTACTCATGTAACAGGAGGTCTTTGAAGTGAATCATCTCCACAATCACTTGGACATTTTCCTTGGCAGTGGAGCAGAGGTCGTGCTTGACATAACATTCCCTCTGCAGCTGGTACACCATCTCCTTTATGGCGGGGCACTTACGGCTGATGCAGCTGAACTTGTGCCTCAGTGCATGAGCTTTGCACTTCAGTGCATCTTTTATAAAAGACTTCCCCTGCAAAGAACACAAAAGAAATTGATTGCACCAGTCAGTTTAGCTAGAAAGTTATCATTATACAGGAATGGGACCTGTTATCCAGAATGCTCGAGACCTGGAGTTTTCTGGATAAGGGGTCTTTCCATAATTTGGATCTCTATATTTTCCTGCATATGTTATATAAGGCACTAAGTTTGCCCAAGGGCAGTAACCTATGACGTCCAATAAGATCCTTGCATTTAAACAGGCGACTAGTAAATGCTACCTGCTAATTGGTCACTATGGGTTACTGCCCCCTGCCTTTTATTACATAAACCCATTTGTCTACTAAAAAATCATTCAAACATTAATTCAACCCAATAGGCTGGTTTTGCTTCCAGTAAAGATCAATTATATCATAATTCGGATCAAGTAAAAGGTACTGTTTTATTATTACGGCGAAAAAGGAAATCATTTTCAAAAATTTGGATTATTTGTTCCCAGGGGACACCTTGGTTATTAGTATGTGTCATAAACTACATTCATAGTATTATGATAATTGTTTTATTTACCTGAGCATCAAATTTCCCAGCATTGTGTAAGAAGGTCATGCAGATCTCATGCAGGCCTCGAATCTCGCATGAATTGTTCTCAAAGCATTCAAAGACCCCACATCCCACATCTCCTGCGGTCACCAGGCAGTGCTGTATCTCAGCTGGGATTAAAGCAGTCACAGATTAAAATGGACCCACAGCGTGACAACATTAAGATATATAGCATTTATTTACATGGAAATTGCAACAATATGAGACGTTATTTGCTTCCTCCTGTATTCAATTAAAAGTTCCCTAATCATAGAAAGGCAATACACTACACACATGGGAAAAAACACAGAGAGGACTTCTCATAGTGCGTACTACAAACAGTTCTGGTAGATAATTATTTTTTTTATAACACACCCTATTGTTATATAGTGATATTACTCTTATACTAGGACACCACCAGTTCAATTTCTGAGCCTTGTGCATAAACACTTGGCTTGTCATCTTGCTATAGGGACCACACATTTTCTTTCCATTTGTTATGTGGGATTGAAAGAAGAAAAGTATATTAAATAAATGATAGAAAATAGATAATTTGACAGACGAAGGAGCCAACAGGGGGTTCAAAAGGTTGAGGGATATAAAAAAGGGGTTATTAGAATTGCCATAAAGAGGTTTCTGTGTTTGGGTGACAAGAAGAGGGGCCTCCAGCAAATTTTGTAACTTTGTACATACTGTGGTGCAGAGGTGAGATAAAAAGAGTATTAGACAATAAAAAGTACAAAACGTGAACCTTGCTAAACATGCAAATGTCACTTTATTTAGTCCATAATTAGGAAATGGAACCTTACGAACAGGCAGTAAGTACAATATTGCTTTACTCTGTCAGTTTGCCTGATCTGGAGCGTTTAAAAATGTATTAGGTCAGTCTGCAGTCTAGTAACTGTGAGCTTCTCGTGTCTCTAGCATTCAGAAGCCTCTGGGCTCATTATATTGTTGTCCTTGGAATCCCAGGGTAACGTAATCTGTGCCCTTCTACTCACATTGCACTTGTACTCTCCCATTTCCTACAATGGATACATGCTGGAAAGCAGTCAGATGTCAGGTGATGTATTGTTAAGACTGGAATGCAAGCAATGTCTGGGGGCTCAAGGGACAGAACTTTAGCCTGGCTTTAGTGACATATTGTTTCCATACCCTGTTCTGAGCATGCAACTAGTTCCAGTAAAACCTATTTTATTGTTTGTTTTGTTTTTTGTAATCCTTGAAGGTCCTTGAGGTTAAGAAACAGAAAAAAAAAACTTGGATAATCCATGCATGCATGGATTTGTTCATATGGAGGTTGTGCCCAGTGCAGCATTTCTTACTCAGGTCATCTATATTTGTACCAGCATCATGAATTTAATTCCTGAAAGCCTGGTCTTTGTTACATAGACTTATGCACCCTGTTCACCCTGAACAATTGATTGTAAAACCAATGCCTATGTTCAGGAAAAGGGAGGATTGTGGCCAGTCTGCCAGAAAGACAATGGCTGCTTAGGCTGGTTGTCCTAGTGGTTAAGTACATAGAAAAATGGAGAAACAGATTCATATGAAAATAAATATGTGTTTTTTTTACAAAAACATCAGTTGATCGGCAGAATTCTGCACTGAAATCAATTTCTCAAAAGAGCAAACAGATTTTTTTTTTACATTTAATTTTGAAATCTGACATGGGGCTAGACATGTTGTCACTTTCCGAGGAGCCCCCAGTGATGTGACTTGTGCTCTGATAAACTTCAATTACTCTTTGCTGCAGTACTGCAAGTTGGAGTGATATCGCCACCCTACCCCCCAGCAGCCTAACAATAGAACAATGGGAAGGTAATCAGATAGCAGCTCCCTAACACAACAGCTGAGTAAGAGAAACAACAGCCTGCCAGAAAGCAGTTATATCCTAAAGTGCTGGCTCTTTCTGAAAGCACATGACCAGGCAAAATTACCTGAGGTGGCTGCCTACACGCCAATATTACAACTAAAAAAAATATTCTTGCTGGTTCAGGAATGAAATTTTATATTTTAGAGTGAATTATTTGCAGTGTAAACAGTGTAATTTAGGAATAAAAACGACATCATAAAAATCAAGACAGAATCCCTTTAAAGGACATGAAAACCCTACATTCTCCCACCATGTATATAAGTTGGGTACATCTCCCACACCCAAACTGCATCATTTGTACTGCATATAAATGTCCTTCAATATTTTTCTTGTACAAATCCAAAAGGGAAACAGAAAGTGAACGTTTAACAGAACAAAATGTAGCATGTTGCCCTAAAGAACTTTACAGCTGTGATGTCCTTTATGATTATAATGGGTTTCATAGTGGGGCAAGGACACAGAGGGTGTTTCAGAGTGTCTTGTTCAATGATATCCACCTTGATGGCCAGCAGTTGAATTCTTGGAATTGCCCTTCCCCATTTGATTTCAGTGGAAACAATTTGTACCTTCAGGTTTTGATTCAGATGATTATTGTTAAAAAATTAGAGTTTAAAGGGTATGACAACAGATGACAGAACTGTGATCCTTTAGCCAGTGTTGATAACGGGTATTACAAATATACCAGCAGTGTAATTCCTAGTTCTTCTGTACCTGGCCTGTACACTAAGCTCTTCACCCCAAACCCTTCGCACCCCAATCCCTGCTGCTGACTTCTTCCCTAGGCTCTGCCCCTAACCCACCCTATCCTCACTCCCATTTTGTCACTCTCTTCCCCGTTACCTCACTACTCCAACCCGTCAGTATGGGGCAAGCACTGGTGTTTCTACACCACTGGAGGATCACCCATTTGTGACATCATTATTATGCCAGATCCTGGGTGACATCTAACTCTTCTGTAATTTATAGAAAGTGTGAGCCATGTGTATGCCATAACACAGTAAGAGGAGAGCTTGACTGAGGTGGTTTCTACGTAACACAACCTCATAAATGTTTTAATAACATCCCCTACTCTCCCAGATTACTGAGAGGATGTTAAAGGTAATGAAAGAGGTTGGCCTCTACAAAACCTGACACGATGACCTATGGAATTAGTGTATGTTTTATACATCTGCTGGAGCTGTCATTCTAGCATGGAGATGGTGGTTACTAGTAGTAAAGATCAGCTTAACAGAAGCTGCTACATTCCTTGAGTGGCTCTCAGTGCAGCCCTGGTGCATCTTGTGCCATTGAATGAATAATAATCTCTTCTTCTTCAAAAATAAATGATTTTTTTAAGCCCAAATGTTTTGGTTTCTCACTGAATTCTTGGCTGCACATTGCACTGCACTGGCTTCTAACTAGCCTAATGAAATAAACATTGATAGAAATCAAATGCTGACAGTATGATATTACTCACTGGCTTCTGAAAGAGAATTATTTCTGTAGAGCAATTAAATAAAATAGCTCCAAGCAAATTAAGAGTGGTAGTCAACCCTTAAGTCTCCTGTGAGAAATTAATGCATTTTCTTTGGAAATCCTGAGGCCAAACACCAGCAGCATGGGGCCCACAATGGGATCTTGTATGCACAAAGTTGTCACACTGTTTCATAGCACATTTTAGAACACATGTTCTGTGGTCATATATGCAAATATCCTGCAGTCTAAATGTCCCCATACACAGGCAGTTATAATCTGCAGTGTATGGGGCCCTCTGATGGGCTTCTTTGTCGATCATGCAGGGTTTGTTGATCAGCTTGTTGATGCAGTCCTTGATCCGTTTGCCCATATTCTCCTCATTGTGAGCAGATCAGCCCGATATCGCGCACTTCAGGGAGAGATTTTCTCGTTTGGCAACTTTGCCAAACGAGTGGATCTCTTCATGTATGGCCAACTTCAGTGTGCCAAATACAGAATCCTCCACAAAAGATTTGACTGAATACCAAAGCCAGTCCGATTGTTGGGTTTTTTTTTTTGCCTGTAGGACCTCAGTACCAATCAATTGGGGGAATGTAATAAAAGTCGGTGACGGAAAAAATATTCGCAATGTGAAAAGTTATACCTCTTTGCGAACAAATTTGCCTTTGTGTGAATTTAATATAGTTTTTGTGAACCCAGAAACTGTTTAGCGACCACTTCCGACAGTGGAAGAAGGTTTGAAAATGTTATAGTTAGCGCCAGTGTGCAGTGAATGTAATAAAACTTCTTACTGAAAAAGTTATGTTTGCTCCAAAAGATTACGACACCTTTAAGCACTTCTTAAAAGTAGGCAATGCGCAATTACAATTCGTAATGCACAATTAAAATTGCAATGTAATAACAGTTTAAGGAAGAGTGCTGAGCTCGAAACATGTCGTGTGTTGGTGAATAAAGGCACCTTTGCAGTAGAATTTGCGCTCAATGGTATTCTTTACCCACACTCTACATTGTCAGTTTAAGGAAGAGTATTACATTGAGAAACAAGACTTTTTTTTCAAATTTGTGCTTATTGTTTTGCTCTTTGCAACTTTTATTACATTCCACCAAATGTCTTTTTTGCAATGTTACCAGCATACAAGAGAATTTGTAGACATTCAGGGTTGGGTTACAGGTAGGGTTGCCACCTTTTCCGGAAAAAATACCAGCCTTCCTATATATTTTTTTCCCTATTAATAACATTGGGATCAACCATAATTTTTACCGGCCAGGCCGGTAAAATCCGGCCATGTGTAACCCTAGGTACAGGTGTGGGTGCACATAGATTCAAAAACATGCATGCCCATTTAAAAGCTACCCCCATGCCTACAGGGTGCCACAAGTACCAAACCTCTTGTTAACATGTGCATTCTAAGCAGACACACACACACAGAAGATGAGAACATTGCATTAAGATTCTTTTGCGGAATAAAGCACAATTCAAGGAAAGGAGACATTTCGTCATAACCCACATGCCACTTTAAATCAGCTTGTACTTAGCAATGGGAACCGGGCTGTGCTGCTTGTGTTGGCATCTGAAAGGAAGCAGTTCCCAAAACGACGTGCTGCTCCAGCAAGCTGAGAAATGGACAGAGATCTGATTCACGTGTGAGTGTCCCTGAAGGGCATCGGTGCCAAAGCAACAGACAGGGAAGGGGAGTATTGGGAGAGGGGAGTGGCAGACACCATCCACCCCCAGAGAAATTTATAGGAGCAACATAAAAAGCTTATTTTGTGTCTATTTCTTATTGTTGATGGGCCTCCCAGATGCACTCCAGGAACCCCTTGTCATATTTGGTACTGCCAGAATGGTAGTGGGACTTGAAGTTTCACATCGGGAGGGATGCAGGTTGTCCATACCTGCAATGCACTGAATTAGTCATCTATTTTCACAACAAAGCAATCAATTTCATGACGATGATGTGCCATGTGCCTATGATTCAGCCAGTGCTAACACTATTGTCTGTATCCTGATCCTGTCTCCTGTTAGGTAGTGTTAATTTATTAAAATTCTAAACCAATTACCTTGGGCTATATAATCTATTGGGGATTCTAATTTGCAATGTAAATGGTTTCTAATATGAAATGCCACAGCCCAAAGAGAGAGAATATATTGCATGCGGGCGGAAATGGAATGATGAAACTTATTATGGGAAACCCCTTGCTATAAATACCAATTGCCTTCAGTGCAAGTTGGACGCATTCTTTTGTGAAATGTTTCCTACAATATTTGTCACTACTACTATGCATGATTAATCATAAGCTTGAGGGGCTTTTCATTTGCTGACTCATTTCCTGGGCCCCAGGCCAAAAGGGAAGCAAAAGAGAGAAAAAAAAGTGATTGCAAGCTCTTTGGACGTATATCATCCAGATGTCAAATTCCATTGCTTCAGTATTTATGGCTTTAGGCACAGGGACATGTTTCAAAGGTAAAACTGACTCACTGTGTCATCTCCTTGTGGTCTGCATTTCCCTCCCCTAAGGCACCCAAAATGTAAGCTCTAAGGGTCAGCAGTGTACACAGCTAGCAAGGCTCTATAGGAGTAAAGAGAAACGCTTTGTTACCTCCTCCCCCAGCTTCAGGGATAATGCAATACCTCCCTTCGGTTGCAAGAGTTTTTTTTTTTTTTATTTTAAAAAAAAGTTCATGCAAATACCTTCTATTAGTAAATAGCATGCATATTAATTATTATGGCATCCTCTATTAAAAGGTTTGTGCCAAAATCCTCTAAACATGCCCATATCCTGGAACTGAGAAATGTCACTGGCATGTTTTAGAAAGAGCAGACAGGACATTTCTTGTAAAAGTTTTTCTCTGCCTTGTTGTCAGACACAACACCAACATATTTACTACTCTGTCTGGGGACTTTTTTTCCTCCCTTGCAGAAGAAGCAAGACCATTAACCCTGCAATCCCCCAGTGAGGCGAGAGAGAGTAACATTCCTTCCCAGGCATCCAAAGGCAGCACGTGGTTTTCTAGAGAACCCTGTAACCCAACCGGGATGATACTGTAACATCTGACAATCGCATACATTAAATCACAGCGCTTGTCATCAAGCAGCTCCACTACTGGAAAGCATGGCTTTCTAAACAGGGACATATTTTGGGGGGCTCGATTGCAACATGGAAAAATTGTCTCTCCTGATCACTTGGGCTTATCATATCAGGCTTAAGTGTAAGGGAAGTACTTATAACCTGTTACTTTAAGTAGGGGTTACTTTTAGAGATAGGCAACCTGTGGAACTCTAGATGAGGCAGAACTTCAAATCCCAACATTCCCAGTTGCTGCTGTAGTTCTGTTACAGCCTGAGTGCTGTACGCTTTCCTTTTATGCTATCTAAAAACAACCACCTGTAAAGCGATGTGTAGGCAATAATCAAGCAGGAAAGGTAATTGACAGATTTCATCCAAGAAAATATTAACTACCATTGAATTCTCTGCATGTAAAAGTGCTTTCAAGTTACAAGATTTCTGATTTAGAAGCTAAAATAGTGTACTGGAAGATCAGTAATATTTGTTGGCATTGGTTCCTACAGGCAAATAAATTTTTCATGATGCCGTGACTTGTGACTTGTCTCACTTTTTTCTTTATGGAGCTACTGTGCACACAGCACTGAACATTTTTACAATACAGTATAAATAAATATAAATAATACATACACAGTAACTGAGATTAAGTGGCACACTGTAAATGACACACAGGAGAAAGGAAGTCCCTGCCCCATAGAGCTTACACTCTAAACATAATGGAGTTCCCCTATCATACCTGTGTTCTGCAGAGAAAGTCGTCCTTTCTGCTGGCCAGGCAGCTTGTCTCTCTCCTGAGCGTTTTCAGGCAGATCGGTAGCATCTGTTCCAAAGGCTGCACTGAAGCTGGCAAACACCAGCCCCAGAGTGACCAGTCTGTTTAGAAGTTCTACACACATGGTCTTGTGTCCTTTTAAACCTTAATGCTGTGCACTGGGTGCCTGTTAGAGGCTGAGAGAGAACGATCAGACTGTGTTGCTGCAGCCCTGTCCCTAGCCAGCCCTTCTCACTGAGAGTGCAACTTGATCTGCTCTCCTAGTGCTGGGAATGATTTGGGAGCAGGGAGGGATGGTGCCTCAAATATCCCCTGCAAGCACTGCTGTCACTTGAATGAAGGAATCAAGCAGGTGTTGTCTTCAGGACCGGCCAATCGGCGTGGCGAACGGGTTTGACAACATTAGTGGGCGGGATTCAGCCCACACTACTACAGAGAAGTGGCTTAGACTAGAGGTGTCAACTTGCTGCACAGACAGGGGTTTCATATCTTGGTCCCTTTCCTTGCTAGTCACTTCCTTCCCCTCTCTGTTTTATATGAGGGGAACAAGTAAATTATTTTCCTTTCAAAACAACCTGTTTAGTCCAATATATACCCAGGGGAGATCAGTAGAAAGGCTATATTGTTGCTGCAAGAAATTAGAATAAAGTAGTTATCATTCCTGAAAGCTCCTGATAGCAACATCAAAATAAGGGGGGGGGGGGCATCATTCAAAACCTTTTTCATTTGCATAATTAAAGAAAATGTGGTTTTATTTAACTTTCCCATATCCATTCATTTCATATGCTCAGTGGTTTTAAAGTTACTGCTAAACTTAATTTTTATTAGAAACTATATGTCTGTTTTTTTTCTGCCCTTTAAAAGTCGGTTTTCCTCCGGGTCTGTCAAGCGGCTGCCATGTAGCTTCCCTTGTCTCAGGAGTCAGAGCCGGGAGTGGAGAGAATATTAACAGGCAGACAGATACTGTTTTCAATTCCCATTACAAATACCTTGCAACCCATTGTAAAAAATAATGCATATTTGAAAGTTGTGTAGAATTAAATTTAGGGTGGAGGATATGTTTCTAAAATAACAACATCCCGATTTCCCCCCTCATTTATTGTTTTATTTGCATCTGCATTTTGCAGCATTATCAAAACAGTTAAACTATGATAGCGCAGTTATCCCCCAGCACTGCACTATTACCATGTACCCTGTATAGACCCTTTCCCATGAATTAGGAATTTTGATACATGAAAGGCATCTGTCCGTAGATGCTGCAGCTAGCCCTTGTCTCGGAAGAATTACACAAGGAATGTGATATTGAAACGGTATCTGTGCTGTACATGGCAACTGTTTGTACTGCTAATGAAATAGACTGGAAGGGCACATCTTTTCTGCAAAGTTATATGTCCTGTGTATTTGTGAATTTCCCACTTATCTTTTGGTTAAAGCATTTCATTCAGTTCCTATTATCCAGTGCATTAAACAATGGGATATTGGGCTTCTCTTACATATTAAAACAGGGGACCTTTGTACTATATAGGCTAATTGAAATTTTTTTTCAGACTTCACCCAAAAATATTAGAAAACACCAAACACAAGTAATAATACTGGTAGCAGCCTTAAAAAATAGCTTCATTATATAAAAAAAATATATAAACAGCATATTTTATTGTTCATAACTGATATTTCTGACTGTAGATGGGAATCCAGGATGCTGAACATCTTTTATTAAGCGCAGCTTGTGGACACCCTCTTTTGGCTCGGATAAAGCAGGATCCAAATAGACGGCTAAGAATTTTGCATAATATATTATTTCCTATAGGGGGCAGACTTTATTACATACAATAGATCATACCAAGTCTATAGTCTGTTACAAGTGCAACCACTGTAATCATTTGAGTGTATATTCAAAAACAGAGCATTCTATAATGTACCATGAGCTAACTGTCAGATTCAAAAGTTTACACTGCACCGAAGTTTACAGACCTTCAGTGCAGTGTAAAATTTTGAGTCTGACAGTTAGCTCATGGTGCAAATATACAGCTCCAGTGCCTTGAGCTGTGTCGGAAAAGCACAATATTGTGTGGGCAATGATGGAAAGCTGCTACAGTCAAGGAAGAGGAGAATGAATAAAAAAAGTATTCTAACTGATATAAAGTTTGATGTATAGAATACAGAGCAGTAAAACATCCAACACACAAGCATTGCCTGGGTGTTACTACTAATGAATGCATCTGGGAACAGAGAACTGCATGCAACACAAAGTATGTGTGTGTTTGATATAGTTGGCTGGACTGCTTTGAAGTGCAGTTAACAATAAACTCAGAGAAGTGCATAGGACTGTTGATCTTTCCATTTACAGCAGCCCCCACCTTCTGTTTTTATATTCTGCCCATGCTCCATGGTCATGCCTTGTGTGTTACAAACAGAATGCTGTTAAGCCAGAACTTGTAGAACTAAACAAGGTGTAGTTGAGGTCCAGGTACCATTGCTTCAAGCCTTCTGCAAGGGAAGAGGATTTCACTCAGAGACAAAGCAGGAAAAAATTAAACAGGACCACGTTGCAGAAAAAGCTTGGGAAAATTGTTTATCTGAAGGAGTAACAGCTGTATGTATTCCACGTACCTGCCAGTCCAATGTTTCATTCCAGAAACCACGGGTATTAATATGAAGTCGGTTCTCTCTTTTCTGCTAAAACAGCCTTTATCCTGTACATGCTTCCACTCCTACGTTAGATTTTGAGGCCTATTTACTAATTTGCTAGGTCCTGAAGAAAAAAATGAGCGCTAAAAAAATAAAACTGAATTGTATTCCTCTAATGCTAGTTTATTTAAGAAAAAAACATGACAGAATATTCCTGCATGTTTTTTTCTCAGAAAAAATCAATGAGGCTAAAAAACTTGAATGTTTTAATGAACTGGGAAAATAAATAAATATATATATACTGTATATATATGTGTGTGTGTGTTTTTCTTCGATCATGAAAAGAAGCAAAAACTGATGGTGGGTAACAGGTCTTGGTTGTATCAGTATTCCATTCAATCCCACCGGTGTTCACTTGGGTGGGTCAGAGCTCTGTGCAGTCAGGTTCATTCACTCCTATTTCAAAGACACATTCTGTAAGGTCCTTACTTTCTGCACAGTGGGATTACTGTGATGACACAAGAAAGAGCCTTCCTCAAACTATTGCAGGAAGCACAGAATTTTCAAAATTGTAATGCACAGCCACCCCTGACCCACCCACCCTTCTTGCTACCCACACACCTCCCGCTACCGTCCCCTGCTCCCCGTCTGCTCTAAGATAGGAGAGCGGCTGAGGAGGGGGCAATTCTATACAACTGCACCTGCGTACTCTATAGTTACCCCACTGCCTGTGTTGGCAATGACCAATAGCTTCAATAGCCAATTACAATGACTAGTAGAGGTGTCCAGTTACCTTAAAGGTAAACCCCCCCCTTTAACTCCTGGTTATTACTTTTTCAACAATGTTTAACCCCTTTAAGCGAATGCTGCTTTCAATAGCAATTGGTTTTACAAACAACTTTTATAAGGGGCCGATTCACTAACTTCGAGTGAAGGATTCAAAGTAAAAAAACTTCGAATTTTTGTGCTCCTCGACTATCGAATTGGCGTAAATTCGCCTGAGTAGAATGATTCGAATAGATCGAGCGCAAAAACGCTGCGACTATTCGCCATTCGATAGTCGAAGTACTGGATCGAGCGCAAAAACGCTGCGACTATTCGCCCATTCAATAGTCGAAGTACTGTCTCTTTTAAAAATACTTCGACTGCATACTTCGCCACCTAAAACCTACCGAATTGCTTTAAAAGCCTATGGGAAAGTCCCATAGGCTTGTTTTCCAAGTTTTTGATCGAATAAAAAGGCATTCGATCGAATGAAAATCCTTCGAGCGAATATTCGATCGAGCGCCTATTCGCCTGGCGAATATTCGCCAATCGACTATTCGCCAGCGCGTAAATTCGCCCGAATTGCCTATTCGATTCTATTCCCCAGTCGAATTTCGAGGGATTTAACCCCTTGAAATTCGACCCTTGATGAATTTGCCCCTAAAAGTACTGAAATTTGTTAATAAATGTATACTAGAAAATTGCTTAGAATTATATTTTCTTTTATAAGGCACATTTTTATTTTGGGGTTAACTTGCCCTTTAAAGATGAGGAGACTTTTGTTGTATTTGGTTGGCTGCAAGATCATACATATATTAACCGATGGCCGTTCCTTTGTTTACTGTCACATTAAACCCAAACCAATAAAGACATGCACAGTGAATGTTTGTTTAATTATGATTATCTGATTGTCCACGGCACTGAATTATTTAATCATTTCTTGACTAAAGCTTTTAAATGTGTTTGGAACAATCGTAATCGTGATGATGTGTTTGGAACAATTGTAAATTTTACGATCTTTTTCATCCCATCAATGTAACAATAAGTAGACGATTTCATAGGATCGTTCATATGATGAAACCTGTGTGTATATAGCAACCTTAACTCAGCTGAGAAGTAACTAACTTAACATTCCAAACAGTGTAAATAATTTCTCCTGTCATCAGGCTTGGGCTCATAGCTGTTGCAGCAGGGGTACAAAAGCACTTGGAGCACTTCGATTTCCGAAGTCGCCCAAGTTGCCTCACAAGGAACCTTCGGGCCACTTCAGAAAACGAAGCGATCCGAGTGCCATCCCGCCGGTGATTTAGATTCTAGCCGTCAGGAAGGCAGTTCCGGGAGATTAGTTGCCCAAAAAAAGAGGAGATTTGTTGCTGGCGACTAAATCTTCCCGAATATTTGCGTGTCTCTGCCCTTAAAAAACCCGGGTTCCAAATCTCCCCGTGTGTCACTACCCTAAAAGTATTTGATAAATATGATTTATAGATATCTGCTAGTTTGTTAGTTTAACTAAATTCTAATTATTGATTCCACATTAAATAGTGTTAAGACTATATTAAATACTTAAATGCTTTGCTCTGATACTAATGAACTTTTAACAGCAAACTATAGTAGTTAGGGTGGCATGCTTTCTCCATATGCCTAAACACAATATAAATATGGGTAAAATGCAGCTTACTGGCTGCCATTAAATAACATCTGAGTAGTCAAGCTGCGGTTGCACTGAAGCTCTCTACAGACTTGTGTAATAAATCTAAATGGTTGTATGTAAAAAGAAACAGAAATTCTATTTTTATAGTTACATATACTTTTGGCTAACTATTAGATACCGAAGCCAAAGAAGCAGAGCTAATATTGAGTACACCTTTGTTTTCAATCATTCCAGGCGACGCTTTGACCTTAAAAGACCCCCATGCGTACCTGCATTCTGGTAATCAGACTTCAGTTAACTTGACCTTGTTTCTTGAACACTTTTGCTATTTATATTCCAGAGCCTGGCGAGGTTTACCCTTCTAGTTACCTATGGACACTGTCTGCTTGAGCCTGTGTTGCTTTTGGCATAGAACAAATGGTTTATTTCTACAGGAAAGAACAAAACACAAATTGACTATATCAATTTGCATCCTGGGTTTAACCTAAGGTAAAGCCGAGGGACTTTTCGTTTAAATAATAAATAATTGATAAAACGAGGCAGGTAGAAAATATGTGTTTCAGTGGAATTAGAATCAGCTGACAACTGACATCTGAATTTTTGTGTTTTACCTTGCAAAGCTCCAATCCCTGTATGTAGAATTCTGAATAATGTACTAGTGACAGACACCATCTTGTGTACTTGCCCCCTACCATATTCAATAAGGGTTCATACACAAGCATGCTTTTTACACATTTAGCTCAGAACCGGGTCAAAATCGGCCTGGCGCCCTAGGCAATCTGGGCAGTCGCTGCGCTGACTGGGAGCGCGCATGCGCGAATTGCCGCTATCGGCACACGGAAGCGCAAATCGGCTAGTAGAGAGATGACCGGATTAGGGGTAGAAGGCAGGTAAGGTATGTGCCTGGCGCCCCTCCAGCTTTGCACCCTAGGCACGTGTCTACTCTGCCTATCCCTAGTTCCAGCCCTGGCTTGCGTTAGGGTAAAATTACACATTCAATTTTTAGTGGATTTTTTGGGTCAAATTTTATCTGCTCTTACCACGTAAAACCATGCGATTTTATAGGATGCTAATAAATATGATCCCCTATAGCGAGAATGTAAAGTCAGATCAGATAAACTTGGATGGTGTAGTTTGTTTATGCATCCACATCCGACATTCAATGTATTTCAATGGGAAAAAAAAGTCAGTTAGATTTTATCTTGTCAGATACTTGTATATATCCCATTATATTTTAACCCATGCAACTTAAGCCGGCTTGTAGGATGCGTTTTGTTGATTTGACACCAGCCTACAAAATCTCCAGTGGAGTCTTGAACTGGGCTTGGACAGTTGTCGGGCCGGGTGCAGGCACATGCTGCTTATTTTGTAGCTAAAATGTAAACTCGATGGCAGTGGGGCCCTACAGTTCCATGGTACGGCATTTATTGCTTGGGTTGCCATGTTACTGTAAGTTGGCATTAAGCATCATTTTTAGCTGCCAGACACTGGTGTCAAAGAAAAATAGGCCCAAAATTATCAAATTTGATAGTAACATAATTTTTAGCACACAATGGGACTTGATTGACGATTAGGGTTGCCACCTTTTCTGGAAAAAAATACCGGCCTTCCTATATCTTTATCTTTTTTCCCTATAAATAACATTGGGATCAACCATCATTTTTAGGCTGGTAAAATAGCAGCCAGGTGGCAACCCTATTGACGATACCTAGAAATGTCAGTTACATGCGTTTTTCAATCAAAAACTGCAAAAAATTGGCTTGGTGGATGTATTCATGCAGTTGAGCAGTGTGGGTGACTTGAAGCAGCTTAAGGTATGTGGACGCCATATTTTAGCGCGGGAAACCACCATTAATTTTATTTCCTTGTTACAGCTTATCACATTTGCCCCTAGCTTTATGTTCCACTGCCCTAGTAACAGGCAAACAGCAATTGAGCCCATCGAACAACTGGGCTGTGAATTGACAGTTTAATCTTCGGCTAATGCGTTGTTCTTTCTGTGGATGCGAGCGACCCAGTTCTCTTTTTCGCGCCACAGGAATTTGTCTCGCAGGGTTGTCGAAGTGACACGTGACCCCTCCATGGCAGCGCTCTGTAATACCGCGAAGTTATTTCATCACCCTCAAGTGTCGTCATTCCGACACAGCCTCAGGGAAGTCTCTGCGAGCAAAAAATCCTTGCGCTCCCCATTCCATTCTCAGCCTCCACGCCCCTTCACACTGATGCAGTGCAGCTGAGAGGGAAAGCTCGCCACAGCTGTCAAACGCGATTCAGGAAATCTAGTCGCACCTCATGAAATCAAGGGTTTTACTGGATTCATTCGGTGCCAAATTCCCTGCACTCTTTTTAAGCTACCGTATTTACGGGTCAAGCGCCCCTAGTCATCGAGACAATAGAGACATTCTTTTCATTTGTTGTGGCTACGTCCTCATTAATATACTGTCACTGAGAGTCCAGTTTTCCATTCTAAATCGTTTTAATAAAAAATGCATGTAGATTGATTGGAGTACAGCCATCAGCCCCGGCGGGAAACTGTGGTAGAACAATGTGCGACTGACGCAGCCCTTGTCTCCAAAATGTAACGTGGGCTACATAGAAGGATCCTGTGAGGAACACAACTGCCCTCGGGGTTAAAACCAGATACAGGGGGCTTGACATCTTGTGTTAGTTTATGATCAAAATGATTATTTATTCAAGGGCTTGTTCACCTGAGGCAATTTGCAACTGGTTTTCATTTTTAATTATTTAAGGATTTTGAGTTATTGAGCCTTTTATTCAGCAGCTCTTCAATTTGCATTTCAAGCAGTCTGGTAGCTAGAGTCCAAATTACCCTAGCAACCATGCACTGATTTGAAAAAAAGACTAGGAATAGGAATAGGAAAGGGCCAGCATCAGGGCCGTTCCTGCCATGAGGCAAGGTGAGCACCTGGCCTCAGGCGACGGAACGGCAAGTTACAAGGGGCGGCAAAAAAACGGAAATTCGGCTCTGCTAGTACAGAAAGCGCAGTACGCGCTCATTACACTAGCGATGCCGCACCTTTTGACCCGCTCCGAAGCTAAACTTTTAAGCACAGAGCAGGAGAGGAGGGCGGCATCGGGGTTGCTGTCTCAGGCGGCAGTAGCCCACGGATCGCCCCTAGCCAGCATAGAGAGATGAGTAATAAAAAGTAGCAATAACAATACATTTGTAGCCTTACAGAGCATATGTTTTTTTTAGATGGGGTCAGCGGCGCCCATTTGAAAGCTGCAAAGAGTCAGAAGAAAAAGGCAAATAATTGTAAAACTATAAAAAAAATAAACAATGAAGACCAATTGAAAAGTTGTTTAGAATTGTCCATTCTACAACATACTGAAAGTTACCTTAAAGGTGAACCACCCCTTTAAGGAATTCCTGCGTTAGTATGAGATATGAGGATTTTTTTCTACATGTTTGTATCACCAAAAAAACTTTTTAGTACTATATGAAGTAAAAACAAGAAAGGCAGGTCATTGATTCTTCAAGAGATATTTATTACCAGTGGATTGCTCAAGGGGTCCACAGACCTCTTTGGGTGATAGCAAAATGTCATCATTATCCAGACCCCATATCTTTGGCTTATGTAATAGGTAAACAGAAAATTAACTTACTTACTTAGTACTACTAACCATGGGCAACTTATTAGCAGCGATTAGAGTTTCCACCTGGCCGATATTTCACTGGCCTGGCCATTTCTGGGACGGGCACCCCTAGGCCTTGTGGTCCACTCCCGGCTGCACAGTCCTAGCACCGGCCCACACTACCCCCCTCCCCTCGGAAGCGCGCACGATCGCACGCTTGTAAGAGCCGGCAGAATGGGGGTGCACAGCTACCCAAAAAGCAGCTAGGCGACATACCGCCCCTAATTTTCTGCCACCCTAGGCCTGGGCCTTTGTGGCCTCGCCACAGATCCAGGCCTGCCTGGCCGGTAAAAATGATGGTTGATCCCAATGTTATTAATAGGGAAAAAAGATAAAGTTCCCTGCTCTAAAGGCAAACAGGCCTTGTGGGAAGCTACTCCCTTCTACCAATCCTTGTTGGAGCGACAACTGCCCTTACTGCTAAACCTCTCTGTCTCACTCTCCTAGAGAGTCTATTACAAAGTACTGACTAAGCTAGCTGTTCCTAGTTCACGGGGTTGCCTGGTCCCCGACTTAAGCACCAAAGGTGTCAGGTCCCTTTGGGGTAAATAATATACTCCAATAGATGAGGTGGTTACATTGTTGCAAGGGCTTTGCCCAATAACAAAGGATAAGAGAACTACATAAGAAAGGTAGGGGATTAACTCTATAGGGACTAGCAGAACCTATAGGTCCCTACATAGGTAAGGGTGCAAAAAACACCTGTTACTTGCAGCATGAGGCCTTTTTATCATGCTGTGTAAAACATCACCGGTGCTGTTGCCCATAGCAACCACTAAGCAATTAGATTTCAACAGTCATCTAAAGTTAGAAAACAAAAGCAAAGATCTGATTGGTTGATGTGGGCAAAATGTTTTTCTACAGTGTTTTACACAGCATGATAAATAGGCCCCTTAGTAGAGAGCACATTTCCCAAAGTATCATTCTGCAGTTACTGGGTCAGTGTCAGGTTTCCAGCATGAACATGCAGGGGAGAGGCAGGCTTTCAAAATGAGATGCCATGAGCTTCATTAATAACCATACATAGGAAGTAATTCTGCCATCACAGGAAGCAGTCTATGTAATGAAGCTTCTAACTGAAGTAATAAATGACAAAGGGATTTACCCTGTGCTACTGGGGATCCTGGTGATCATTTCAGATCTACAGGGTTTTCAGAAGAGAATAGCACCCCCCTCCATCTCAGCTTCAGCACCAGATTTTGGTGAAAGTGTTAGGTCTTGGCCAAAGGGAGTAACAAAAAGTGAAAAATGTTTTTCTAGTAGATACACCTGTATATTGCCCCCTGAATCTACTACCCTGGTGTTGGATGCCTATATAAAAAGTATGGGCAATATTTGGACAGATACTGTATCATCATAATAGAATAAATAATAACAAAGTGCCCCTTTTGGACTAAAAGCCTGGTTTCCTAGCTTCCTTAGTGTAGTGTTTTTTCCTGATGCATGCATTTACAAGAAATCACCTGCACCACCTCCTGTTACTTCTATAATTAGGGAATCTATAGGTTCAGGAATTTAGCCTTGGCTAGAGAACTGACAGTTCATTACCTGTTTTCTCTGTGGGCATTTATATCAGACATATAAGGTTTAGAACATATTAAATCAGACATGCTGTATATAAATCATACAGAGAAATACTGAACTATTGGAATTACCAGTGCTGTTAAGGTGGTTACTTCAAAATGTAAAAATTCCCTTTAAAATTGTGTGTGACCCTCCCTGGCATTTCAGGTACACAGAGGTCCAGTCAGCCCACTCAGAGGCCCAAACAGCCCCCACTAAATACTGACTTTCTATGGCACCTTATAGCAGCCCCTCTGGCATTTGCCAGAACCCACAGATTGCCATTCCGGGCCTGGTGACCCTTATCTGCACCATTCTGACTCCACACTGATCCAGTACTGACTGTTCCTGACTCCTGCCCAGCCCCCTAGTTCAATATCTGAACAAGTACAGACTGTTCACCCCACCAGTTCAGTACCTAAATATGCACAACAATGTATTCCTTTCTCAGTGGGATACTAGGGAGAAACAAAAGGATGAACAGGATTTGGGAACAGTTTGTTTAGCAGCTTCATTATTGCCTTGGAATCAATATAATTATAGTTGCACACAAATCATAAACAGGCTACAAAGAATGTAAAATCTGCATTTATTGTCTTTTAATTGTGTAAATAAGATTTTTGATTACATTTTAGGACTTCATATAATAAATTGTGTAAATAAGATTTTGATTACATTTTAGCACTTCATATAATATACTGTAATATTAGCCTTATCTAGTAATATAATTATACAGTGTATAATATGGGCTCATGTCTCCTGCCAATGCCCAATTTCCAGGTCAGAGGGCTCTGCTGTTATGTATCTTTTGCAAAAATGCTAATTCTCTCAGACATAATAGGACCATGTTTTACAAGCCAGGCATTTCCATAATGTGCAGGTATAATGTATACAATTTCCTTGAATAGAATACAGTGCCGCAAATCTGATTAAAACGTAGCAGGTGCTTAAATATTTTACTTGGTGTCATTCGCTGTGCCCCTTTGTATCTTGAGTGCATGAGTCTGCTACATTATTTGGTGCAAGCTGGAGCTTGCCAGCAGGTTCTTTGCCCTACCTTAATAAATATGTCCTGCCTACACCCATGTTATGACATTATGGATAGATTTAAAAATTGGTCACGCCTTACTTCATGGTTTTTTGTATTAATGAATCGGGAATATCTACTTATAAGAGATCTTTATTGTATTCGAAGCTGTAACTAATCTAATACTAAAATGTTAGAGGGACACTATCATGGCACCCAAGAGTCTACCCTTGCTGGCAGATTTATTAAAGGTCGATTTTCGAAGCTATGTGAATTTTTTTTTTAAACGAATAAATTCAAATGTACTCACAACTCAAATGGAAGAATTTTTGAAAAAACTTGAACATCTAATATTCGATCGAATACGAACAACCCGAAAAATTTTAATCCAATTTGAATCCAATTAGAATCAAGTTTTATCAAGAAGACAATTAACATCTTCAAATGGTTAGACAGACTTTGACTTGTACATGAACTCGGCAGGTTTTAGGTGGAGAATATTCAAATTAGAACTGTAAGAGGGTCGAGGCGTGATAAATCTCAAATTCAAGTTGGTGATTTAAAATTCGAATTTGATTAAAAAAAATGAAAATTTGAATTGCAATTTGTTAGAATCTTAATAAATCTGCCCCATGGTGGTCCTATTTCATGCTGCATTAGTTGGTTAGATCCCTGCTAAAGACTCTGCTTAGGCAGGTTGGTTGAAGTAAGGTATTTTATTTGTATTTTTGCAAAAGAAGTAAGCTGAGAATGCTTCTCTTGCTTCCCCTGCCAGCGATATCAATGCCTCTCAGAAAAGGTGCTTGGAAAATTTGTTACACAATACAGTCCAAATGTATTCTGGTAACAGGCAGTTATTTGATAGATAACATATCTGTGGCCTGGATTATTTTAAAATGATGACCATTCTGTCTAGATTGAGGTTACTGGCTATTTCACTTTGTGGTTTGTAGCAAAGGGAAAGGCCAATTTAAAATTTGCATGCAATCTTTTATTGAGTCTGTCCATAAAAAAAGTTTTCTGAAGGTTTCACTTCTAAAACAATACCAAGTAAGGCATTTTGACATATTTAATTGCTAACAGAGCATGAAGTTGGACCGCAAACTCTGAGAGAACTTATAAGTGCTGAGGATGAGCTTATTGTTATCATGCATGTCAGAATTCTATGCCGTTGGCTCAGGCCAGGATGACTTGCCCATTTTGTGTGCCTAAAAGCACATAGAAATTTAAGGATATTTATTTATGTGCATAAAATAATTTTGACTGCTTATTGATAGCTAGAGGTAATTTTTGAACTAAATGAGAGTAGTTCATCTCTGTTCTTGGTATTATTGTGAGGTACACATGATAATGTTAATGCAATGTGAATAAGATGTCTCTTTCTGCATCTGCTAAATATCTCATGCAATCCATTTATATGTTTAATCTTTATCTCTCCTTATTTATTTATTGTGAAAATAAGGCACAGATCCATGGGACTTTATCAGAGAACTCTGACTGTACAGTAATAGGTTGCAAAGAAGTAGATATAAAGGTAGCCATGGACTTCCCTACCGAAATAATAATAGACTATATGTCTCAGCTCCTGATTTTTATAGCGTTGGCAAGTACTTTGAATGGATATTCCAATCCAAGGCAGAATGATATCAGATGGTAACCCAACTTCTGTTTCTTCATACCACTGTCTTAACCACACAGAATATCAAAGTGTTAGAAAACCCCACATATTTGTCTGTATTTTGTTGCTAATCTACATCTGAAGGTTGGAATGGGAAGTCACACTGAATCCAAATAAACATGTGTAAGTTCCACCCCACCCAAAACCTGTGGTTTATCATGACATGGAATGTTCTCTACTTCAAGGTGTTAGCAGGTGTGCAAGAGAGACGAAAAAAGCTAATGACAGAAAAGCGGAACAGAGGCAGAACAGGAAATATATCTGAAATTACAAAAATTCCTTTCCTTCATTTCTGTGGTTAGCAATAAAAGGTCAAATACTTGAAAATTGGCCTTGACGGGGAGTTCCACATTGGAAATAAAATCTGAAATTGCCTGCAATGTGCTTTAAATACAGGCTGTTTGAAAGATTTATAGAGATTAGAAAGACTGGAGATTTGCTTATTATTTTTTGACAGCCGACACTTGACAAATGTTGATTATAGAACTTTGAAGGTTTAACTTAGCCTGGCTCCTCATGAAATGTTAACTGGCAAATGTGCAAGCACACTGCAGGGTGTCAGTATGTTTTTCTATAAAAGTAGTAAAGAAGATTAGCAGTCCTGCTGTTAATATATTTTCAAACAGTTTAATCCTCCTTTTTCATTAAAATGTTTTTTCTTAGTCTGCCTTGATACAAGCCATATAAATATATTGTAAAAGCAGGCGTTTGGAACCAGAGGCTCTCTAGCTAAACTGCAAGTCTCAGCATACAGCTCTGAACAGGGAAAAAGAAATAGATCATGAATTAGAAAAATTTGTGACTCAAAAGGTCTCGTTCAATGGCACAGGTGCAATGTGCAAAATGTAATTTTGGACACAAATTTCCATGCTTTAAATTCATAATGTAGCATTTTTTTTATCATAATCCCAGCTTTATTTCAGCCTTGCAAGGAATTCTGCCCCACAGCAATTTTAACCAATGTAACAAAACTAACCTAATTTTGATGCGTGTGGTAGAAAATTAGATGCAAGTTTCGGCTTATATTTGCAGAACTGGGATTGTGTCATATTCTATAACATTTGCATGTGATTCTTGAACCACAAATTTGCTAGGCTTATTGTTGCAACCTTCTGTGGGAACCTTGGAATTGCCAGGTTCAGGGTGGCAGTAGCTTTAGAGTCCCACAAGCACACTTGGGCATGATTTAGCAGAAGCAGCAGGAAGAACACAATAGTGCTTGGTTCAACTATAGCTATAGGTCATGCAAGGATCTTGTTTGGACTCAAGTACCCTTAATGGATGCCATCAATAAGAGCATGATTTCCACCCATTTTAGTAAGACCACACTTAGAGATATATCTGAATATCACTCCTAATAGGTTGCAAACTACCAGCATCCATATATCAGATGAGCTGAGGTTGACTTTCCTTTTAAGTCCATCAAGTTCAACCCCTCCAAATAAATCTCAGTGAACATAAACAGGGCCGGGCCATGCCGGCCAGGCGCCCTAGGCAACCTGTCCGGTCCAGCGCCTGCAAGCTGTGCTCTTGCGTAAACTGGCACTTCCTGACGGTGCGCATGCGCAAACTCCCACTTTTGTGAGCATGCTCAAACCTATGCTTTCGCGCACGTATGTGCCTTTTGCTGTTCGCTCGCGTATTGAATTGATGTTAGCGTGCATGCACGGAAGCACAGCTACGGGGCCAAATAGAAGAAGCTTTTGTAGAGAGTCAACCAGACATGGGGTAGGTGTCAGAGAAGGCATGTGCCTGGCGCCCCCCTAGCTTTTGCACCCTAGGCACGTGCCTACTCTGCCTACCCCTAGTTCCGGCCCTGAACATACATACACACACTTGCCCCAGTTGCATTTTTAAAACCATGCATTAGAGTGTAAATACACAAAATGAAGCCCTACTGAAAATATTGGAATACATACTATAACAATTCCCAGGGGGCATTTGCAAGCCCACCGGATATTCTCTAGCTCAACTTTAGAGTAATATAATAGACACTGGATTCTTAAAACTGAATAACTGCAGTAGAAAGTGTTGGCAGAAGAAATGTGAGAGTTAAAATTATTATTAAGAATCAAAACTGGATACAGATGGAGGAATTATACTGAAAGCTTTGATGGTAGTAAGATGTAGGGGGACTGGAAATTCCATAGGACTGTGAGACAGCGTTGGAAATTAGATGTATCAGAAGTTGTGATGAATGGACAGAGATTATCAGAATACATACTAAATCCAATTATATTTTGAAAACCAGCTGGTATCCTGTTGAAGATGTTGACCTAATGAACCAGACATTTCAGGTGGACTAGAAATGCTTATAGTGTTTAGTCTGGCCTTGTACACTAGATACATCCTTTCCTGCGTGGAATTAACAGCTCAGTACTCCAATTGTACCAAGTGGGGAGAGAAGCATTCAGAAACAAAAACATCTTTGCCAACAAAACAGCGGGAAAACTTTTTAGCAGAAGAGTACAATAACTTCCTGAAGCATGCACTTTTATATTCAAAGTTCAAAGTACTGGCAGTACTTTACTTACTAGTAACACCTTAACAGTATAAAGGATAATGTTTGAAGGCATTCATCTGCTTTTCCAAGCTACTACAAAAAAATTCTCTTCAAAAATGAACATGACAGCATCATGGAAAGGTTCTATTATCTTTCCATTTTTTTCTGCCTGTGTTCCAGTTTTTTGCCATTGGTCTAACTACAGTTCGCTGAACAACCAAAAATATATTTTTTTTATTGCTCTACAAGAGTAAAGCATGGTAACAAGGCATTTAATATAACCTAAATGCTAGAATTATAAAATATACATTACCAGAAGCAACATTTGCTTTGTTCCCAAAATCCACTATAACCAATCATAATTGTTCTAGGGTCCATGTCCATGTTTCAAATGAGGAGTCTGCATGTCCCAACAGTTCTTGCCAGAGGAACAGTAGGAGTGGAATAGCCAATCACAGCCCTCCAATGACAAAATCAAAGACATACTTCAGTTCCCTATCAGGTCAGCCTAGTTGCTGATTGGTTCCTATCCTACAGTGTCCTGAGTGCCCGGCTATCCTCCACAGCTTGGAAAAGGAGGCAGCAGGAAGTGGAACAGATGGGTGACAGATGGGTGGGACTAGTAGGATTTATGCAGAAATTATAAATAAATCAGCCAAAAGCACTACTTTTCTTAGCACATTCATTCTATATCTAAAATAATATAATGCACTGGCACATTCTTGTTTTTCACACAATATGTCTCCTTTAACATAGGGGCTTCCTGTGTGCATACATTAGAATTAGATCAGCAATGAAAGTTCTCTGTTTACACAGCACACTGGGTGTGCCATCATATAACTTGTCAACTGCTTGCAGCACTAACATACATCCCTCAAACCTAGTGTGAATAGTTTCCAGTGGTGGCACGCCCTCTAGTATTATGCCTAATCACTATATTATAATTAACTGTCTTACAGCTGGAGACATTGACGTCACCTAATGTAACACACATAATATGCTTTATAGAGGCTTATTTTGCTTATTGTTAATCTAAGTGTAGTGCATAAAGTCAGGAAAGTTTACATTAAGATGAATTTGCTAGGGAATCATCTATTCTTCTTTCTTTTATGGCTCAAAATACATCTATTAGTTCCTATGATTATTCTCAGTCTGCAGGTTATATTCTTACCATACAATGTGACCTCATATTGCATATATTCTAACCAAACATTTTGTTAGAATTGTTATACTGAGTAGTAGTTTGTTTTCTCTTACTTTTTTGATCTACTGAATACCAGTATTAAAATGATGTAATATTATTAGTATCATATGATTGCTCTTTTTGTAAATAGAAGAATATGGTATCATGACATCACTGAGAGAGGGTGTCGCCTCTTTGTGGGCCTCTAGCGTGAGTAAGGGTGTTGGAGCAGAATTATTTTATTTTTATCACAAGAACAGATCATTCTGTACAATGAAAAACTTAACTATGTCTAATTCACTCATGCCTGCTAAATTTTTATTTAGATTATCTTGCCCTTTAAGGTTTTTTTAATTTACTAATTTTTTCTAATGCTTAGTCTCCTGGTTTTTCAATTGTTTCAATTGCTGGCCAATCTACGTATTTGCATCTACGTTCACATGCCCTGCATTGACTCCTTTCCAGTTTTTGCCATTTCCCATGAGAATTTCCCCCAATCTTCCTCATTCATATTACGCATTAGCCTAATTGTGTAAAAAAAAAGTTTATTTTGAGGGATTAACCCAAAGACGTTAACCTGAAGGTATAAATAGCAGTGAGATGGTACTCATGGAAATCATGGCATCCTGCTGCAGTCAGAGAATGTACAATTATGGCAGAATATGATCTCCATTATTCTATTGTTCCATTATTAGTAACATGGCGGTGTGGACAAGAATTGTTAATAAATGTTAATAAATTGCTTTATAAAAGTAAAATATTCAGTTTAGCTTTTATGTGTATAGATTGCAAAAAAAAAAAAAAAATATATATATATATATATTATGCCCCCCCCTCAAACAAATATATTGGACTCTATATTGCACTCTATAATGCACTTTATGTCTACTGCAGATGGGGCACTTTGTTGCCTGCGTTTAAACTCCTTCAGCACAGGAGAGCAAAGGTCCCAAGTTCCATTCTTACTGGGATTTATGTAAATTGTTGTTAGTAAAACATATGTGTGTTGTGGGAGATGGTTTGTCTGCCTTCAGCCTTATCCTTTATCCTCCGGGACAGGAAAGGTTTTAAATAAAAATGTTCTTCCAGAAAACACAAGGACATCTCTTCAGATCAGAGAAAAGGGGTTTCCATTTTAAGGTGCTAAAAGTGTTTTTACAGTGGAAGCTGTGAAGTTGTGGAATGCTCTCTCTGGACAGTTTGTACTGGCAGATACATTAGATAATTTCAAGAGGATTGGATGGTTTTTTAGCAAGTGAGAAAATACATAGTTACTGAGATTAGGTTTTAGGACACTTTGGGGCAGATTTATCAAGGGTTGAATTAAAAATTTGCATTTTAGATTTTTTTTAGGGTCAAAACGGTCAAATCCAACTAGGGAGTTATCCAAATTCAATTCGAGTTTTTTGAAAAAAATTAGAATCCGATTTTTGAGATTTATCCTACTCTGGCTTTTTAAAAATTCGAATTTGACTATTCGCCACCTAAAACCTGCCGAATTACTGTTCAATCGGAGTGGTGCAGGGATCAATTTGGAGATGTTTGCAGCCTTCCTGAAATTCAAGTTTTTTTTCGGGGGAGAAAACTTGAATTGAGTTTGATTCGAATTCGAATAAATTTCGACTAGTCAAATTACAAATTTAGGGGAATTTCTGGGAGTTTTTGGAATGAATTCGTAATTTGACCCTTGATAAATGTGCCTACCAACGTTGAGTCAATAAGGAAACATTTCTTTCATTCTCAAATTTTGCCCTTTTTAGTGCAAGAAATGACAAAAATCATAGAAATTACATAATACATAATATTTAAAAAATAGACAATAATTATGTTCAGCACAAGCCCTATTCAACATTGAAAAGGAGACACCCTGTCTCTTTAAATCTCTTTTAGGTTTAGCTGATTCTTTTGTTATATACAACCAATACAGAGGAACAGTCATTTAACCAACAATGAAAAGTGATAGCGTAACATCAAAGTGTCCTTTACAAGCTTTCCTGTTGTGTGAATGTTGCTTCATCCTGCAGATAAGCAGGAGTCTTAAGCTGGCCATAGACGCAAAGATAAGATCCTCGATTCATACGATTTTCGGACCGTTGGTAGAGAGTCCCGACATTTTTCGTCCGGCGGAGATCGGTCGTTTGGTCGATCGGACAGGTTAGAAAATTTCGGCTGCCGATAATATCTCTGCATGTATTGCCGATTGTAGGATTTTCAGTGGGAGACTGTCACTAGCTTTGTCGGACATAGATATCGTGTGATTGCTGTCAGGGGCAGAACATTCCTGATCGGTTCTTTAAAGGGATCCTGTAATCGGAAAACATGGTCATGTGACTTTTGCCTGCATGTTAGGAGAGAAATGCTTTCTGGCAGGCTGCTGTTTTTCCTTCTCAATGTAACTGAATGTGTCTCAGTGGACATGGGTTTTTACTATTGAGTGCTGTTCTTAGATCTACCAGGCAGCTGTTAACTTGTGTTAGGGAGCTGCTATCTGGTTACCTTCCCATTGTTATTTTGTTTGGCTGCTGGGGGGGGGGAAAGGGAGCGGGTGATATCACTCCAGCTTGCAGTACAGCAGTAAAGAGTGATTGAAGTTTATCAGAGCACAAGTCACATGACTTAGGGCAGCTGGGAAATTGACAATATGTCTAGCCCCATGTCAGATTTCAAAATTGAATATAAAAAAATCTGTTTGCTCTTTTGAGAAACGGATTTCAGTGCAGAATTCTCCTGGAGCAGCACTATTAACTGATTCATTTTGAAAAAATGTTTTTTTACCAGGACAGTATCCCTTTAACTACTTTATTTGATCTGACTAGACTTTGAGCTGAATGGTTAGTGGCAGGTCGGGAGATGGGGAAGTCAGATGGTTCGATGATTTGTACGATCACATCTTTGCATCTGTGGCCAGCTTTAATGGAACACTGTTTACTGTTGTTTGCTGTATTTATATTTAGTTTTTTACCTATTTTTATAGTTTTATTTGGGAAAGGGAACAAAAACACGGCACACGGAATAATGCAGTGATTTTTTTCCCTTTCCAATGTTGGTTGTGAGGTGGCCGATACCTCTTTTTACTGTGCACCAGGGATTCATATCTTCTGAGCTCCAGGGTATGCAAGTGTAAGTTGCTTTTTACCATATAGTTTTATTTGCCCATAAGTAGTTCATGCCAAAAGTTTTTTAGAAGGTAGACAACTAAAATGCAGATGCAGGACTGATGGGGCTGAGAACAATTTTACATAAAGTAACATTTTGAAACAGATATACCTCTTTCGTAAAAATTGCAGTGGCCTATGGGTTAATTGCACTCCCAAGCATATGATGGCTAATGGGTGATACAAGTCTGGGACCTGTTATCCAGACTGGTCGGGACCTGGGATCTTTCCATACCTTAAGTCTACTAAAAAATAATTTAAAGATTAAACAAATCCAACTAGATTGTTTTTGCCTCCAATAAGGATTAGTTATATCTTAGCTGGGGTTAAAGTTGACCTGTCACCCTGACACAAAAATCTGTATAATAAAAGTCCTTTTCAAATTAAACATGAAATCCAATTTCTATTTTTTATTAAAGCATTCATAGCTGTTGTAAGCTCATTTAAAAATCTCAGCTGTCAATCAAATATTGTCTGCCACTCCTCTATGCCAGTGGCATAGAGGCGGGGCAGACAATTACTTTCACTTTCCATTCTCCCCACATTCCCCCATTCTCTTTACCATTTAATTGTGTAGCCAGTGCATGGGGATGGACATCAGGTCCCCCATTCTGGTGCACAAACAATATTTTGAGATGATACAAGGCTTGCCTTAATAACAGTGTGCACAAAATGGCTCCCGCATGCTTGCCATAATTATGAATTCCCAGACTGAAGGAAACCAGATTCAAATCATTTAAATAGTGTAATTAAAGTTCATTTTGCTTGACTAATGTGATAAAATAGGATTTTGAATATTTTTTTTGGGTGACGGGTCCCCTTTAAGTACAAGATACTGTTTTATTATTACAGAGAAAAAGAAAATAATTTTTGAATATTTGAATTATTTGAAGCTTTCAGGATTCGATTCCGGCTGACGGATTCTATACCAGAATATTAAACCCTGCATTCTGGTTAAAGCAGTTTGCCAACAACAAATTTACAAAATGTGTCAGGGTTCTTTAGAGTATCTCGCTCTCTGTGGAGTTCATGGGCAGAGCAATATAAGTGGAAAACATTTAGACCTAGGTTAAAACTTTATATATATATATATATATATATATATATATATATATATATATATATATATATATATATATATATAATGACTGCAAGAGAATGTCAGCTGTTTATTATTTCTTTTATCTCCATCTCACACACCTAATAGAATCAAGCCATTAAAACTGAAACATGCGTGTGCAGTTCATCGCTCCTCCCAATGTGTTAGCTGGAAGCAAGGCAAAGTTGGCTGTGTATCACAGCTGTGTCCGTGAAATAGCTAGGGTCAGAAGTGAATCTAATACATAGAAAGGAATTCTGGCTGAGATTGCTATACTAGCACCACATAAACATTTCTACCCTTCCATCCACCCGTGATCTGCGGTACGAGGGTTGGTACATGGGTGGTAGCTTCTATACTAGATTATCTGTTCTTTTGGGAGCACAGATATGGAATAATTACTCCTACTGCAATACCTATTTTATGGCTGATTTTTTTAAACAAAATATCATTCTAACAAGCTGTAAATATGTTATTTCTTCATTTTCTAATCGTTTCATTAAACTATAAAAAGCTCTTCTGGAAAATAACATAGTAACACACTGTAGTACATATATAAAGAGAATCTCCACCTAAAAACTGTTATTTTGTGCAGTGAAAGTAAATGCAATTGCCCAATATACATTAATTTAAGTTTGTTAGCATTGTAAGTTATTTGTAAATGTCGTAACAGAAAGTAGTGTTTGCTTAGCCCTTTCTGTCCTCTGGTTCTGAGACTTGAAACCAATATACGTAGCAGAAGTAATTTCCCCTTCAGTTCTTTTTTTCAGCTGCCTTTTGCTACATTGTTTCAGGAGCCACATACTGAAGTGTAGAGAATATAAACAGGCAGACAGATAGCAATTACATTGACAGTACATTGAAAACCGTTTAAAAATGATAAATGTGTATTAATGATTAACAGACAATTTACAAGTACTGCAATGGTTCTCCGCATAAACTACTTGCTTATAGCAGATCTTTACTAGACATAGCAATAAAAGCTGCTGACTCTGTGTCTCCATACCAAATTGTCTCAGAACCACCAGCCTACCAATATCAGACTGAACTTTGGGCAGATATGTATCTGGCTGGTTTGAATGTATTGTCAGGTAAGGACCCCCCCATCAGAATGTTGATGCAGTCCTTGCCCAGCCAGTCTCGTACTCCTGCGGTATGATTTGATCGTTGATCCCAGCCAGGCAGAGATCTGCTCTTTTTGGCGACCTAGCTAAAATAGCAGATCTCTGAATGTGTGGCCAGCTGTAAGGGGTTGTCCACCTTTGAGTTCACTTTTAGTATGATGTAGAGAGTGATATTCTGAGACAATTTGCAATTGTTTTTCATTTTTTATTATTTGTGTTTTTAGAGTTATTTATTTTTTTATTTAGCAGCTCTCCAGTTTGCAGTTTCAGCAATCTGGTTGCTAGGGTCGAAATTACCATAGCAACCATGCATTGATTTGATTAATAGACTGGACTATGAATAATAGAAGGCCAGATTATAAAGATAAGTAATAAAACCAGCAGTAACAACACATTTGTAGCATTACAGAGCGTTTGTTTTTAGATGGCGTCAGTGATCCCCCATTTCAAAGCTGTAGAGTCAGAAGAAGAAGAAGGCAAATCATTTCAAAACTATGAAAAATAAATAATGAAGACCAGTTGAAAAGTTGCCTAGAACTGGCAATTGTATAACATACTAAAAGTTAATGTAAAGTTGAACCATCGCTTTAATGTGGGTTGAAATGTACTCCAGTGCAATAATCCATAGAGATTCTTCAATGAGATTCTAGACCTATATCAGACTTATGTTACTATAACCCCCATAGATCATTACAATTTCTCTGTACTCATTAGTCTCAAAGGGGGTCAAACAATAGACATATGCAGAGGGTTCACAATTTCTAATGGGAATGCATGTAAATCTAACTTTTCTGTGTCTTATAAGGTTAAAACTTTGTGCCTATTCTGCTCATTGCATCATGTTCTCAGGGCAAAAAGAGTGTCTGACAGTTTATGCTGATATTGCATGTATGTAGTATAAGGCATTAGGCAACTACAACAACAACAAATTAATCTCTAACAAGGCAAAATGATGAAGTGTTCAAAGAGACAGGGCAGGTCTATCAGAGAAAGTATTTATATATAACAATATCTGTGTAATAAAGACCGTGCAATCAACTGAAAAGGCAGTAACTAGTGAAAAATCTATGGCTGCTTGCCTGCTGGCAGAAAATATTTTAGAATGAAAAATTATGGGATTTGTGTAGCTAAAACTTTAAATCTTCAAGGATTTAAAAACTTTAACTTAAAAAAGGACATGTTGTAAAATAGCAGCTTCACTAATTTAAGGGATTTGATGTCTTTAGATAGATTCTCTTTGAACAGGTTTATGCTAGAAGTGTAGAAAAAGAGGGGTTTGTAATTTGGTGTGCTGAGCAGATAATACGTCCCCAATATCGAATACCGGGTAAGAAAAAGCGTTTCTAGGGGGGGAGAGAGCCTTCCTCTCCTACGGACGATAATTGTCACTTTTAGCAATCGGCGAGCAGAACCGCTTCCTGGACTTGCGCTGACAGTCTGAAAATGGAGCGCTCCAAGGCCTTGCAGCGTGCGATGGACCGCTGACCATGTGCTGCTGCTGCCGGATCTCTTCAATGCTCTATCGGATCTTCTACTTAGTATCCCGATCTTTAGTTTTTGGGTGTAAAATCAATTCTACTAAGAAATGGTTTGTAAAATAATTTATTTATTAAAGGAAAACTATACCCCCCAAACAATGTAGGTCTCTATTAAAAGATACTGAGTAAAACAGCTCATGTGTAAAACCCTGCTTCATGTAAATGAACCATTATCATAATAATATACTTTTTTAGTAGTATGTGCCATTGGGTAATCATAAATAGAAAATTGCCATTTTAAAAAACAAGGGCCGCCCCCTAAGATCGTAAGATTCACTGTGCACACATACAAACCACATGTAAGGTCACATGAGCCAATTAACAGACAGAGTTCTGCCTTTTGCTTCCTCACTTCTTCCTGTTACAGTTAGTGTTGTAGTATTTCTGGTCAGGTGATCTCTGAGGCTGAACAGATAGAGTCATGAAATGGTGGCTCAAGGCAAGAGATGTAAAAGGGCAATATTTATGTAAATATATATTTCAGTTTGGTAAGATTCTTTAATATGTTATTCAATTTGATATAAACTATCTGTTGCTTAAGTATTCATTTTGGGGGTATAGTTTTCCTTTAATATAAGAAGCCCAAAGCGTTTCGTATATCATATACTTAGAGGAAGTATATGATATACGAAACCCATTTTAAAAGTTTACCTAGCATAGATGTTAATCTAACAGGTTCGGTTTTCTGTCTAAAGGTGGCCATACACGGGCCGATAAAAGCTGCCGACAGACCGTGTCGGCAGTTTATTGGCCCGTGTATGGGGGCCCCCGACAGGCTTCCCCGATCGAGATCTGGCCGAAAGTCGGCCAGATCTCGATCGGATGGGTTTAAAAACCCCGTCGGATCGCGGCCGCATCTGTTAGTTGATGCGGTCCCGCGATCCGACCGTCCGTTTGTGAATGCTAGGATCCGATCGTTGGGCCCTAGGGCCCACGATCGGATCTGCCCGATATTGCCCACCTCAAGGTGGGCATATCGGAGGGAGATCCGCTCGTTTGGCGACATCGCCAAACGAGCGGATCTATCCGTGTATGGCCACCTTAAGAATGGGATTACGGCACCATGTTATCAAGTTGCCAATCTCCTGGCACAATACCAAACATTAAATGATCCTGCAAGATTAAGTCAATTAGCAAACACAGAGCTAAACTCTTTTAGTGAATACCATCAGGTCCTGGACCTTTATTTTCTTTCACATATTATTTTATACTTTGAATTTAGTTCCAAATCAACCATCCGTTACTACTTAAATGATCCTAATTGGGTGTATTAAAAAGAAACATATAATTTAACAGTTTCTCAGCTATGTAAATAAATACTTTATAATCCCTGCTCTCATCAACATTCTCTGATACCAAGGGTTCTACTACCTCTTTTGTTTCTTTAATATTTACATATTAAAAAATAATCTGGGATTTTTTTTTACTCTTTGAAACAATGCCATTTTTATTATATATTTTATCTTGCCTGCTTTTTTGCGTTCTTTATCGGACTCCTTGTGCCTAATGAAATTTTCAGCTGACTCAGCTTACTTGAATGCTTTACCTGTTTCTCTTATACACCTCAATGCTAGCCTTTCTAAAAAAAAACCATAATTGCTATAATTCCCCTTGCTTACAGGGGAAATATACTGATTTGTTTGGTAGAAATTTAAAGGCATTCCATTTGCAACATTGCTATGAGCTAAGGTTCCATGGCCAAAAGTGGGGTTTTAAATTGTTTGTTAACCCATCCCTCAATCTTTGAGTTAAGGGGAAAACTAAAGGTATTTATAGGGTTAATTTAATTTTTGTTGAAATTAGAATACTAGCAGGTCAGGAGGATAAATAACTGAAATCACCCATAATTCTCCCCATTGCCTTTATGGCAACTGCCTAATGCCACTGGTACAGGTGGTTCTTGGCCTAAAAAAAAAAAGTGCATATGAGCATTTTCTGATGTGGGTATGGATGCAGGTCACTAGTCTTATCTATATTTCTTATATTATCTATATTTTTAAAACTTTTTCTGCCCCAACCACTTCTGATGATGTCACTTCCGGTTTGCAGCAACAGCGCTTACTGTTTAATGGTGGTCAGCGAATGGTGGATCTGGTTGCGAAAAAGGCATTTGGGGCGTGTGACTATTTTATGATGGGCAAATTATTTAGTCACAGTTATTCCATATTATCAAATATTCATCCAGTGGTCGATATTGTGGGGATTTTTTTATGCAAGTTATCCTCTTGGACAAGATCATGGACTGTGTCACATACATGTTCCTGAGGGAGAGTATGACTTACCTGGTGTGGATTTTGTATAAAACTGATAACATACAAAACTGAAATAAAAACATGTTCCAGAGAACATTTTATTTTAAAATAAATAAAATGCGCTAGACTGAATGCCAACTTTTTTTATTCTCCAATATATCAAAAACAGATGCTATTAAATCACAATTCCAAACAATTTGCCAGAATTATAAATTCCCTTTTATCTTAAATGCTCAGTTAAAGAATGCATGGTTCTTATTATTGATGGAAATAAACATAAAATGTTTTACTAATATAACTAATGCAGGCTAGATGATGGGAAACAGACCACTCCTTTGACTTGGAAGCGGCAGTGATGAGGGATGAATTTGTGTTTTCCTTTTAATGTTAGGAATTAGTTGCACCCTTACTTCACTTTTCAAGTGAACCTAATGCCAACCTAATTTAAAGATGGTTTCTTAGCACCCAGTGGAATTATGTAACAAACTGTGTGTACTGTTTAATGACTTTTTGTAAAATGTTTTTTCCTTTACAAAGGAATACATGGAAAACTGGTAATAATGAAAGCACTTTATTCCAATTCGGTCATTGTGACATCAAATTCTCTGAAGAATTCTGTAGCAGAGATCCCTGGTTTTATGCCAGTTCTTTATCATCAGAATCTGTACACTTCAGAAATGAGACAACCACAATATGTGGTGGAATTGGATGTCAAATTTTCAGAAGAGTATTTTTGAACTGTCATTAAAAGATATGAGGAGTCATTAATTGATTAAAGGACATGGTGCAGAGTACAGTGTGACCAAGGATGCAAGTGCTTTTTCAATGAGCAATAAATTATATAAACTCTGTTTAAATCAAATAATTACATTTTTTAAACATTTTGCCTTTTTCTATGTAATGATAAAACAGTAATTTGTACTTGATCCAAACTAAGATATCATTAATCCTTATTGGAGTCTAAACATATATCATATTTGGTTTATTTAATGCTTAAATGATTTTTAGTAGACAAAGTATGGAGATCCAAATTACTGAAAGATCCCTTATCTGGAAAGCCCCAGGTCCCAGGCATTCTGGATAACAGATCCCATACTAGTACTGACATAGAAAGAGGTAACCTGTAACCTTGGATCTTGGAAACATACATAAAATTACTATGCACATAGTCCATATCTGTGACATGTGAATAATCTCAAAAAGGATAGAATCAAGATGCCAAGCAAGAGCTACTTGATAGCTTATTGGCCAACAAATGTGGCCAAAATAATAATCTCCTTGACTCAGGGCTCAGATATTTATTGATTTGACTGAAATTCCGTCGGGCAGAGATTGCATTGGATCATGCATGTAGTCTTCTCTCTATAGTTCTACACAGGTCTCTAATTTTAAGTGATCAAATAATTGATTCAGCCCAATCTGGTCCATTCTGTGGCTGAAAGAACCAGAAAAATGTTCATACAAAGGCACAAACCTTACTGTAATCGCCAACTGGTTAAAGAAGTGTTCCAATATTAATAAACCAAAGCATTCAATCTATATGCATTTATTGATCTGCTGTAGGAAAGCAAATATATAATTGACTGGTATGATTTTGGACTTTAAGAGACTTTTTGTCTTAATGGACCCACTATCGAGTTTAGTAAATAACCCCCTGAATGTGGACATTATTGAAAAGACATATGTAGTATTTTTGGAATATGTGAACCTGAAATAATGAATGTTAGTTTGGTTTTAAATGTTCCATTCAGACAAATGTGCAGGATTAAGAAAAACTACGGAAGTAGGTGAAATTAATAAGCAGATCAATTTCATTAGTTAAAGATTTCGAGAAAGGGGGTATAAGTAAGAATGGATTAATAGGTCAAGAAATAAAGTTGAGAGAGAAGACCAAGGGCCCATTTACTTAGCTCGAGTGAAGGAATAGAATAAAAAAAAACTTCGAATTTCGAATGTTTTTTTTGGCTACTTCGACCATCGAATGGGCTGCTTCGACCTTCGACTACGACTTCGAATCGAACTAAAAATCGTTCGACTATTCTTTTTTAAAAAAAAACTTCGACCCCCTAGTTCGCCACCTAAAACCTACCGAAGTCAATGTTAGCCTATGGGGAAGGTCCCCATAGGCTTTGCTAGCTTTTTTAGGTCGAAGAAAAATCGTTCGATCGATGGATTAAAAACTTTATGTTCGATCGAACGAATTGCGCGAAATTCTTCGACTTCGATATTCGAAGCGGAAGGATTTCAATTCGGCAGTCGAATATCGAGGGTTAATTAACCCGCGATATTTGACCATAAGTAAATTTGCCCCCTAGTGAAGAAGAAAAGGATAGAGAAAGAGAACAACCAAGATAGAAATAGGACATGAAGAAAGTCCTTGGGCAGGAAAACTTTCTCTTCAAGTTCCAATAAAACAGAGTTTAAGATCAAGCACAGCATTAAGTGCACAACAAAAAATGTTGTATACTGTTTTCAGTGTTCATGTGGTCTGCAATATATTGGGAAAACAGAATGCTCAACAACATTAAAAAGGGAAAGGATACTCATAGGTTATTTATCAAAGTCTGATTTTATCTCAAAATTTTCTGCTTCAAACTCAGATCAAATCTGTTTGGGTTTTTTACGCTTATTTATTATTACATTTTCCCGAAAATTTTATCAAAACATTTTAGAGAAAAAATCCAGTGGGTTTAATGTACTGGGGGATAGAACAAGTGAGCAGAAAATGGAGAGGTGGTGATTTAATAAGATGTGAATGTAATTGGATTTATGCCATGGAAACCTTCAGTCCAAAAGATTTAAATGTTGATATCAATTTGCAAGCATTTTTATGAACTGCTTTAACAATGATAATCCAATATATATAAGCCTCATTGTTTGGTTTAAAGGACTGATGTATTTTTAAATTTATTTTTTAATGTATTTGTATTATTCATTATGGATTCATTATGGAGTAACATAGACATATCATATTTTTACACTGCTAAAAACTTTCCGCAAAAGAAGTAGCACTACAGTATGTAGTCCATGGAGCCTGTTAAAACAATGTCCGGGCTCGGTAGCTACGCACCCAATGAGTGAGAAAGTAAAGGAGAGAAAAGAGACATGTGTCCATGGTTACAGAGTAGGAAATCGGCCATGCGCTGTAGGAATCTAGAAGCGTGTATCCATGGACACGGAGGAGGTTAAATAGGACATGCGCTGTATGAGTAGGACAAGCCTTTGTTGAAGTCAAAGTGACGAAACGCATCAGGCGTAGGTTAGTGACGTCACCCAGGAAGTACCCAGAGTGAAACATGCTGTAAGAAACTTTGCCAGCATGAAACTGAGACACTAAAGCTCCACATAGACGTGACGATTCTTCTTGCCGAACGACCGATTTTAGGGAAGCCCGACCGATCCTTCGAAATTATCTTGCGGTTAGTGGTATTCGAACGATCGTACATCTTACGATTTTTCGGCCGACATCTGTCAGAAAATTGATCGGCCAGGTCAAAAAATCTTTGTCGGTCCCAGTACAATGTATCTATGTTTGCAGGGCCAAGCAGGCAGCTCCCCTTTGTTTTCCTCGCAAATTGGTCTTTTTAGTTGATGGTAAATTTGTACGATCGTACGATCGTTCTGAGAAGATCGTGGTTTCACGATCAGGATCTGATCTTTTAAAAATCTCAACATCTATGGCCAGCTTAACACAGCGGAGAAGGGAAGCATGCTGGGAACTGGGCTGACCAATAAGTGTTTTTTTACCGTATTTATATGAGTGCAATTTTAAAACTATTAGAAATTAAAAAACGATTTTACATGATGATCATATGTTCCTAGAAACCACAGTGGACAAACAACAGGAGAGAGATGTTATATATATATATATATATATATATATATATATATATATATATAATTTTTCTTGCTGTCTTTTCTCGAGCTTCTTAGGGAGCGCTGTTTCATCATTTTGGATTATATGGTATTAAATGACACAAATATTTGGTGTGGTATTGCTAGAACTGACCAAACACTTGACCATATTGTTATGTAGATGCCAAACTTTATTGGTGCCAGAGTGGAGTAGTAACATCTAGACAGAGAATTATGGGGCTGCAGAAAAGATGTCTACAATATGGTAAAAAGATACAAAACAAAAAAAAAAACAGATGTCAAGCTTGCATAGAAAACCAAAATGAAGTTTTAGCCTGAAACACAGAATACATAATGGAAAATGAGTTAAATAATGATTTATTTAGCATTCCAACCTAAATCTAATTTTGAGTTCCGCTCCAAACAAGCAATTTAATAAGTTTCTCTCTTTTGATCCATTGTGTCTCCTTGACAAAATAAGAACAAATGGATTTTGTGATGATTTATAGACTAGTTCCATGAAAGCAGCAGGTTCTGTAGAGGCAACGTTTCAGTAAGCTGCCATGTATTTAAAGGGAAAAGAGAGACAGATGTTCATGGCTGTAATGGTTCATAAAGTTGGCAAAGCAAAAAAAAAAATAATGCCTTGTGTTGGCACTTAGTGGATAGGGATATTGTCTTAAAAATATTTTAATGGGTTTAAAACATAGACAGACATAAATTTTTTGTATTAAGGAGATAATTATCATTACAAATACCAAATATATCGATATCCCTACCTAATATGTGTTGAAATGAAAAATAGTTAACCACCTTTCTTCAGCTGCATGGCAAGCAACCAAACCTTGTTTAATCCCATAGACATCATAGGACTTCAACATTTACAAAAAGAACACACATACTGCAGTTGAATTATTAAGCATGATGATTTACCCTGCAAGCTTAATAGTAGTGATAGATTGCCAGAGTATGCAGCCAAGTGAAAACAAAACAACATTTTATTTTAAAGGGAAAATATACCTCTTTTTTTGACATGAGCTCATTCATCCGGCCTTATGTAATAAAGGTCCATAAACACTATCAGAACTTCAAGATATAAATATATAAATGTATTTTCTGCCACACAAACATAGCTGATTCCAAAAGAATGTAAAAAAACCATTATACTCATTGGATCAGTTTCCCAACGTCCCTTAGACACACAATGTAATGTAAACCCCACCCTTAGCTGCTCCATTGTGAAGTGATAGATTCTGGCACTTTAAGACATTGCTTTATAAAGAATCTATGTACCACTCACTATGGAAAACAGAGGTACTAATAGGCCCATTTATAATTGCCCGAGCTTTCGTACTCAGACAATCGTATAGAAAACCCTGAATGAGTTTACTATGTTTCCTGAATGGGCTTTTGTAATGAAGAAAAACTTTACCGCCTACAAACTGCTGAGATTTTCTTTTTTGGCATGAAACCCCACATGATTAGTAAACTCATTCTAGGGGTATCTTTTTACAACTTCCTGATCATAAAAGCTTGGCCAATCATAAGTGGGCCCAAAAGTTCTAGATTCTATCACTTCACAGTAAAACACAGTATGGGAGCATTTGCATTATGTAAGAGGCTTAGGGGGATGATGAACAGGTGCCTGTGAACAGAGATCAGCAAGGAGATTTTTGTCCCCTTGACAAAGGACATAGTGTCCGAAAGGTTGGGGTATTCTCCCACACACCAGCTTATCTGCCATGCAAGCCTGAGTGCTGCTGTGTTTTTTTTGGGACACTGAGTTTTGTATGTACTAAATTATATGTTTAAATGACTTTGTAATTATACATTGTTGCTTTATTAAACCACTTATTTGCATACCTTAACTGTCTGTATCAATGTGGTGTGCAGAGTAACTTTTGTAGCTTGGAGTATTTTTTGGCTCTATTTGGGTAAGAGCCTTGACTCTTGCACCCTTTGTTAAATTTGTATAAAGGTTGCGCCCTCCATTAATTGCTGTTTTCATCACTACTGTATATACAGTACATACAAGTAAATCAATAATAAGTACACTTGGACCATAAACCACTATACATTTTGGGTTTAGATACAGTACTTGATCACTTCTGATATCTTTTTATTATGCCAGTGTTGGAGGAGGCGGTCATTTGCTCCAGTGATCCTGATAATGAAGGTCTCCAGTCAACTACTCCTAGCACTTATGTCACTTGTAATCTTGTTATTCAGCACAGTAGTGTTTAGACACTTTATACAGACATAGAATAGCATGATGTGCAGAAACATTTCAGTACAGAGAGTTTCCTCAACTCTGAATTGAACTGAAGCTTAGGGATAGTAGAAAAACACAGTAAACGGTTTTCTCCAGAAAAGTAAAACTGCTATGCCTATCACAAGCATTAAAATAAAAATGATTTCCAAACACAACAAGGGAAAGAAAAACTTTATGCCTTTTATCTTACAACCTTACTGGGCTGTGTTCAGATGGTTATCATGCATAAAACAACACAATTATAAATAATAGCTTTCTTCTAATGATTGAATAAAATTGTCACCAAGAAAGCATTGAGGGGAAATGGAATGGACACACATGCATAACAGAAATGAGTTAAGGTACAGCTTGCATAGTGCACAGATGGAGTGCGCAGGACTGATTACCACATGATACTGTATACATTATTATTTACAGGCTACCATAACAGCAAAAGTTATTTAAGAACTTGCAATTTGTGCAGCTAAATGGGGTTGGAAGTGACTTGCTTCCCTAGGGAGCTATTGAAGCAAGATTTTACTGTCCAATGCCTAAAACACAAGGTTTTCTTCTTCCCTGGGAACATACAAATGCGGTTATGTTCCCAGCCAGCTGCAGAATCCAGCATCTGATAAAGTTACAACCAGGATGAATATATCTGCATTCCAAAGAGAATAGAGGCAGAATATTGTGGCATAAGGAGCCTGTCATCATTTCTGGGGACAATCAGACAGCAAAGTACTGATCCAATTGTGAGATAAGAGATATAGACAATAGAGTCCTAATGGAATAGGACACTTTGAATAATTTTTGAGAAAATACATTTTGGGTAATATAGAAAGCAAAGAAAACAATATATATAGATAGATAGATGATAGATAGATAGATAGATAGATATAGATATTGCTGTTAAATTTATAGACCAATGCATGAAATGCTGCAACTTATTGTCATTGTGGATGTTTAACATTATGGGGCACATTTACTAAGGGTTGAATATCGAGGGTTAATAAACCCTCGAATTCGACCCTCGAAGTAAAATACTACGAATTCGAATATGGAATTCGAAGGATTTACCACAAATCCTGAGATCGAAGGAAAGATCGAACAATGAAATACTTCGGATCAAACGATTCAAAGGATTTTAATCGTTCGATCAAAGGATTTTCCTTCGATCAAAAAAACCATAGAAAAGTGATGGGAAGGTCCCCATAGGCTAACATTGTAACTTGGTAGGTTTAAACTGCCGAAGTATGTAGTCAAAGTTTTTTTTAAAGAGACAGTACTTAGACTATCGAATAGTCGAACAATTTTTAGTTCGAATTGTTCGAGTCGTAGTCAAACTTCGTAGTAGCCTATTCGATGGTCGAAGTACCCAAAAAAATACTTTGAAATTCGAAGTTTTTTTACTTCGAATCCTTCACTCGAGCTTAGTAAATGTGCCCCCATATCATTGCCTCTAAGTGAATGATACTGTTGGATTGCAGTTGTCTTTTATGTCTTCTCCAGTGTATTGGGCGGAGGTGGGTGAAGCTTGTTTTTGTACATTACCTGTTGGCAGACTTTACCTTTGATAGGCAGGAGGAATTACAGATAGTAATATCATTTGTCTTAAAGGAATTTAGTGTAAAAATAAAAACTGGATAAATAAATAGGCTGTGCAAAATAAAAAATATTTCTAATATAGTTAGTTAGCCAAAAATTTAATGTATAAAGGCTGGAGTGATTTGATGTATAACGTCAGTCTGATCACTACTTCCTGATTTTCAGCTCTCTTTGTTTACACTGACTGGTTACCCTGGCTACCTGGCAGTAACCAATCAGAGACTTGAGGGGGGCCACATGGGTCATAACTGTTGCTTTTGAATCTGAGCTGAATGCTGAGGATCAATTGCAAACTCACTGAACAGGAATGTACCATGTGGCCCCCCTTCAAGTCGCTGACTAACTCAGACTTATAGAGCTGAAAAGCAGGAAGTTGGATTCTGGCTGTTTTATTAGACATCTGTTCACTCCAGCCTTTATATATTAAATTTTTAGCTAACTAACTATATTAGAAACATTTTTTATTTTGCACAGCCTATCTATTTACACAGTTTTTATTTTCACACTGAACTATTCCTTTAACTGTGCGGTCATTTTATGCCAGTTCTCAAATGATCCCATTTGTTAAGAAGTATCAGCATCACTTTAAATTGCTATTACTTTGTATTGTCCAGTCATGAAATAAGAATTATATGTTATTGTATATCTACTTTTGCATGGGTACTTCATTTGTAGCTGATAAAACACAGGACAGGTGACAATGGGGTCAGTTTCTTCATGAGCCAATTAATTTGGCTGTAAGTTTATAGAGCCTTGGTGGTGTAGGCCTTGATGGGCCCAGACCCCCCCCCCCAATCAGACTCTGCTGATGACAGGGAGTCTAACAGCATTATTCTTTCTGCAAGGTGCACCATCCACCTGAATAAGGGTAGTGCAGTTTGTCTTTAGCTGGCATAAAGTATCCACATACCAACCCCCTGCCCCCCTTGCAGTTGCAATGGTTCAAACCAACTAACAAATACATATTTCCATAGGTCAAATTAAGCAGTCAGAAGAACACTTTCAACTCTTCTGTCACTCTGTCTCTGCCCCAACCACACTTGGGGAGGATTTTCTTATCATGTGTATAATGGCAAATAATGCAAAGATGAAGTGTATTTTATGATAACCGAGACCATCTTCCCTACAGGTTCTGCAAAGCAATGATTTTCAAAGTCTGAGAAACTTTTGTTGCCAGCAATAGAACAGCAAACCTGTAGAATTTGCAAAATGTAACACATTATTCTAGTTTATCTGAAGCCACCACATAATAATCTAATATTGCATATAATTATTCAAGAGGAATCAGGAATAAACAAGAATGGCCTATACATTCCATAATAACTCCCTCTTCTGTGAACTATATGGTATGGATTGAGTCTTACTTCATCGGTAAACACATACCCACCAAGATTCCCAATGCATGTGTTCTTCAATGATTGCAACACTCATATTTAAAATAAGGATAAGATAAACTGGAAATGTTGTAATTAGAAGAAGAAGATGGATGGGTCCACTTTCCAGCACCATGGACAGTGGACTTTGCTGCAGCAGTTCACTGTGCTACAACTGTACTACAACTGTGCAGCACAGAAAGTCAAACTCCAATGGAGCAACAGGCACACAGATTTTTTTTTTAACCTGTTTGTTTCCTCAGTTCTTTTCCTGTGTATTGCCATTAAAAAATGTCTGTTCTGCAACATGGATCACTGTTATATTTCTAAAGCAAGTCAAATAGATTGATTTTTGTTTTGAGGCACAACTGATTGGCTCCCAGGCTGAATGACCAAATACTCAGTATGTGTGTCACTCAGCACAATCTCTAGGCTGATGTGAGGTCCCACCTTGTTCAGGGTTGCCATAAATATACTATGGTAATGCTGTTAACACCATATACACTGTAAGCCATGGTCATGCCTGTAATCATGTTGATCCTAGGTTAGACTGTTTTGCTGGTATGGTTGACCAGTTATGGTGTGATAACATCAGAGCGAGATGATGCAAAATATTAACCAACAACGGTACCATGGATTTTAATTGTGCAGTACTTCATATCTAAGTGGTGCTATAGAAATAGTTATATATGCATGCATACATGAACCAAAGGCTATCCAATAAAGATGAAATTCGTAAAATTGGATGATCTGGCCCCTGTGTGTGTTGCTGTCATGATACAGACCAGAAATACATAGCAGGAAATACTGAACTTAAGCAAAGCACGTCAGCGCATCTTCAAGTAGATTTGGGCTAAGTTTCTCACTTTCAAAGCTTGTGTGAATTACACTTTTATTAAACTGCTTGACTATATCAAGTATCAAATATTTAAGATTATGAAGGCATTTGCCACACAAGAGAGAAGAAAAGTAGGTTTAAGTTAAAGTATGCTATTGCTGACAAAGAGACAGACCACATAGCTGTTAGCCATCAGTGATTTCTCCTATTTTTCGATTGTCATGGAAAAATCACCTGTGTCAAAAAATTTCGTATGCGCGTCCGAAAAATCGATCTTGTCAATTTTGACGATTGCGTTACAGTCAATCGGCGTCCGAATAGAGTTGATGCGTGGCGATTTTGAGGCACGTGACTTTTTGGACGTGCAGGCGAATAGTAAAAATATAGCAATGATGTTAAAAACAACACAAAAAACAGAGTAAAGGGGCATTTATGTTCAGCATGAGTTCAATAAAAAACAGGGCTTGCACTGAACATACCTTTTGCATGTTGTTTTAATCACTTTTTTTCACATTAATACATAATAGTTATTTGGTTGGAGCAAATTTGCAGCGAATTTGCCTTGTTTCACCTCCGGTGAATACATTGTCGCATTTTTGAAAATTCGCCGGCGTCAAAATCGCAGTTTCGCAACTTTTTCTTGTGAATTTGTGGGAAATTCGCGAAATTTGTGGCGAAGCATAACGGGACAAATTCACCCATCACTAATTATGTTCATCATGCCAACCCACAAATGTGCATTTCACAGAGCATTGTGTATATGGCTTAAAGAGCAATCCGTTTTCTAAATTGAAATGTTATAAAGGTGTAAAATCCACCCAGTGGTTTTAGAGAGTTTTACACCAGTTTCTACCAGGGTAATCATTAATCAAACCCATGGCTGCATGAATTTCTTCTTCTAAAACCCAAGTGCAAGGTAACCACTAATATTTCTGTGAATTAGTCATACAGGCCAGTGTTTAGAAAGCACAGTGCACTATACAGGATCCCTAAAAGTGGTTGTCATTTTCTGCAGTTTGAAAAGTTGTTGTTTTCTGCCATTAAAAAAGAAATGAATTAATGGTACCATCTAAAGGAAAACAAGTTTATATATGGTAATAATGCTCTCTCCTGTAAGGTAACCCATTGAAAATATCCTCTGTAATAACAAAACAGTACATTGTACTTGATGGTAACTAAGCTGCATGAGTCCATATTGGTGGCAAAACAATACTACAGGTATAGGATCTGTTATCCGGAAACCCATTATCCAGAAAGCTCAGAGTTAGGGGAAGGCCATCTCCCATGGACTTTTTTTAAAATGATTTAAAAAATGATTTCCTTTTTTCTGTAATGATAAAACAGTACCTTCTACTTGATCCTGAGATATAGTGAACACTTACTTGAGGCAAAACAATCCAATTGGGTTTCTTTAAGATCTAAATGATTTTTAGTTGACTTAGGGGCTGATTCACTAAATTCGAGTGAAGGATTCGAAGTAAAAAAACTTTGAATTTCGAAGATTTTTTTGGGCTACTTCGACCATCGAATGGGCTACTTCGACCTTCGACTACGACTTCGAATCGAAGGATTCGAACTAAAAATCGTTCGACTATTCGACCATTCGATAGTCAAAGTACTGTCTCTTTAAAAAAAACTTCGACCCCCTAGTTCGGCAGATAAAAGCTACCGAAGTCAATGTTAGCCTATGGGGAAGGTCCCCATAGGCTTGCCTAAGTTTTTTTGATCGAAGGATATTCCTTCGATCGTTGGATTAAAATCCTTCGAATCGTTCGATACGAAGGATTTTATCGTTCGATAGAAGGAATTATCCTTCGATTGTATGATCAAATTTTCGGCGCTAAATCCTTCGACTTCGATATTCGAAGTCGAAGGATTTCAATTCCTAGTCGAATATCGAGGGTTAATTAACCCTCGATATTCGACCCATAGTGAATCAGCCCCTTAAAGTATCGAGATCTAAATTATAGATTTTTAGTAGACAAAGGGGGTATATTTATCAAAGAGTGAAGTTAATAGTGAAGTTCCGCCACTAGAGTGAAATTCCGCCACTCTCCATTCATTTCTATGGGATTTTTATAGGCGTATTTATCAAAGGGTGAACTTTCACTTTCACCCATTGATAAATACGCCTTTCAAAATCCCATAGAAATGAATTGAGAGCTGCGGAAATTCACTCTAGTGGCGGAACTTCACTCTTTGATAAATTTACCCCAAAGTATGGTGATCCAAATTATGGAAAGACTCCTTGTCTGGAAAACCCCAGATCCTGAGCATTCTGGATAACAGGTCTCATACCTTTATAGGGTTTATTTCATGTTAAAATTATTTTTAGCTGACTTAAAGTATAGAGATCTAAATTATAGAAAGATTATTTATCGAAGGAACCCCAGTTCCCAAGCATTCTGGAAAATAGCTGTATTTTGGAGGGATGAGCGAAATATTTTGTTGTGTTTCACCTTGAAAAAAACGTCCATAAACTGTTTGAAGAATGTTGCTCAAAAAAAGCTTGTTGATTTCAATGCGTTGCGGTGAAATGGTGAAGCAAATTTGGTCTGATTTGCCCATCACTATGGACAGGTTATCAAACACATCTAACAGTGTTAAGATGAGAAATATTATGTCTAGGTATCTGTTCAGGTTAAGGTTCCAACAGAATCTTGAAACTATTCACACCATTACCCGCATATGTAATAAAACACACAAAGGTCACCAAAGAGAAGTAACCCCTAGCAATCAATAACATGTTTTTGATGAAACAGGTGACCAGGAAATTCTATTTGCTAATTGGGTGCTATACATAGCAAGAACTGTAGTAAACTTTGTACCTTAAATTACATATCCCCCTATCTTATCAACAGGCCTGGACTGGGATTCAAAATAGGCCCTGCCATTCCAAGTACGCAGAGGCCCAAACAGCCCCCTACCAGCCCACTCTATGGTAACTTTCTATGGAACCATACAGCAGCCCCTCTGGCATTTGCCAGAACCCACAGATTGCTAGTCCAGGCCTGCTTATCAATGCTATGTTGAGCAGAATACTAATCTAGGGGACATGAACATTAACAGTGCAGCCTGTGTGTTTCCACTAGTGGTTTGCCCAGCCAACAGGAATTTACCATGCATGCATTTTACATGCATGCGGGTCATCTGTAAACCTTTCTGTATCTGAATTTTAAATCTACATTCCCTTCTTAGTGTCCTAGTGGATTGCTTGCATGAATAAGTACCCAACCCTCATCTCCAGGTGAATTTATTTTGTTATTTTTTCTGTGTGATTTGACAACAGTTGCTGAGCAGAAACATAAAAGGGGAAATGTATTAGTGTAATAAGGAACAAAGTTTGTCCAACTCTAGTAACCTATAGCTACCAAATCATATGTGTGCTTTTAAACAGTTACCTAGCAAGTGCTGCTTGCTTATTAGATGCAATGGGTTACTAAACCTGTAGCAAGCTTTGCCCCATTTTATATATTGACCCTAAAATATATTTCAAAAGTCTCAGGAAAAAAACCCTATGCATAAAAATGCTTGCCAACCTGAGTGTAAATATCATGTATCAAGTATAAACCACCTAATTTGGCTTAGAGAGTATTGTACGACATGTTTTGATGAAATATTGTACTTTTCATTCTGCTGGCACAACTCATTCGCTAACTGTGGCAGCTTCAGCCTATGCCTATGTGGTTTGGCACAATATTATTTTATTCAATAATTCAGTTTGTTTTGATGTTATGATAGAAAATTCTAATGGTCTTTTATATTTAACATCAGATTCTGCAATGGCAATTCTGTCAGTCAGTCTCAAAGGAAATGTATCTATAATTTAGTTCAGCGCATTTAAATATTTCCTTAAAATAACCAGCTGGACAGAATAAACATAAAAACATGTATTTTACACATTTAAACATTCAGGTTGAAGCATGTATACAGTATATGCATGTATGAATATTGATTTCTCTTTAAAATAAACCTTTAAATGTTGCACCTATGCTCAATATATAAACAATAACCAATCCCAGGTATGGGATCTGTTATCCAGAAACCTGATATCTAGAAAGCTCTGAATTAGAGATTGGCCATCTCCCATAAACTAATTTTATCCAAATAATCCAAATTTTTTAAAATGATTTCCTTTTTCTCTGTAATAATAAGACAGTACCTTGTACTTGATCGCAACTAAGATATAATTAATCCTTATTGGAGGCAAAAACAGCCTATTGGGTTCATTTAATGTGATTTCCTTTTTCTCTGTAATAATAAAACAGTAGCTTGTACTTAATTCAAACTCAGATATAATTAATCCTTATTGAAGCCGAAATCGGCCTATTGGGTTTATTTAATTTTAATATGATTTTCTAGTAGTCTTAATCCAAATTATGGAAAGATGTGTTTCCTGGAAAATTATTATTAGAAATATGACTTCTGCACACACTTCAAAAAGCAGCCAATTTACCCCAGTGCTAACCTGTGGTTAAATATAGTACAAAAATACGGCACTCTGGGGCCTTGCTTCAATCCAATTCCTTTTATTTCATATGAATGTTTGGCCCTCACTGGGGCCCTTGTCAATATATATATATATATATATATATATATAAGTGCAAATTCAGCTGTAGGTTTATTTCTTTAGACCAGCATCTCATACTGTGATGATGTGTGTCCCCCCGAGGCATCACTTATCAGTACTTCCCACTGGCTTGCCTGTTCCTTTTCTTTTAAATTATTAAAGCACATATTTGTGAATTTAATATCCTTATATCCATTATATTTTGTGCTCTTGTTGTGCTTTTTTTTTTAGCCAATATATATTTCTTGTTTTTAGCTATCTGTGCAAGCTTGTCTCAGTCAAGAAAAATAAAAAAGTGTTATTTTCAAGTTCTTAAAAGAAGTAAAAGAAGCGTTAAGCTCCATCAAGAGAGCATTTCTTGCCCTTGCAAATAATCATGGATCATTCATTTTAGGATGGTGACAAGGCTATGAGTTCATGGTTTATTCAAGAGATGGGGTTGTGTAGAGAATCTTTTCACTAAGGGTGTTTGAGGTTTCTTACCACATTCCATTACTATTTGCCAAGAAGTTGCTTCTTAACTTTATCCTGGCAGGATTGAAGACCAGGCCTCTTGAATATAAATGTAAGGCATTTTACCAATAGGGCGTGGGCATTTATTGAGATGCTGATTCAACCATACAATTGGCTTGTTGATGTTTTTAAATAGATGTTTTCAGGAACAGCCCTGGACCACCTAAGTGGTCTTAAGAACTTGCACCTAAAATTCGCAACATATTCATCCATCTTAAACCACCTCTTAGCTAATGCTCTCATCTCCTTGCCAAGCAGACTAAAACGTTTTGTGGATTGTAACACAACAAGTTTTAAGGAAATTTTAATATATGAAGACCATATTTAAAGTAGCTGGGTATTACAAGGGGACATCTCTGTCTATGTAAATGTACAGCATATAAATAATACTTTATAACGGTTACCCCTGCATGGTAGCAGCACTACTACACAATAAATTAATCTCATATACAATATATTTTTTAGGGTTGTTTTGTCACAGATTCTGAAAGTTCAATACGAGCACAAGAAAAATAAATAAAAATCCTCACAGTCCTAACACCTGTGAAGTCATGTGGCTGAAACACTGGTTCTTTCCACTAATAATACATAACCATACATTCCATCATGCTTTAAATCATTTAAAAAATGTTGTACCAGTTCCATTGCCCAGGATTTCACAGCAATGGCTAGAGCAGGGTTCCCAACCCTTTTTAGTGGTGATCCACATTCAAATGCAGAAAGAATTGGGGAGCAACTCAAGCATAAAAAAAGTTCCCCAATGATACCAAATTGGATATTGGAGCTGTGATTGGATATTTGGTAGCCCCTATGTGGACTGGCAGCCTACAGGAGGCTCTGTTTGGCAGTACTATTGGTTGGGGATCACTGGGCTAGAGTAACCCCCATGACAATGAAGAAAGGTTGATTTTATGTATCAGAAAACTGCTATAAATGCTACAGTAAAAAACTGCCATATTGTTTTTTTATTAAAAGTCTGAGATTCACTTATGTTATAGTACAGTCATATGCTACACATTTATACAAAAGTAAATATCTCATAAAGATATTCTGATTTGTTAAAACAAAGAACAATAATGACAAAACAGTAAGATAAAGCAGAGATGAGGTCAAATATGCCCATTGTTTGCCTTAGATGTGGATATGTGGGATATCCATTGCCACCTATATTTTAGTGGACTCGGAGAGGCAGACAGTTACGTCATCAGGTTGAGGTCATTGTGGCTAGGATCAGGGGGTTGGTACCAACCTTGTAAGCTTTCCAAGTCATACCATGAAGTATAGCGAAATGTGGACAATATAAGTTGTCTGATGTCAGGGGGGAAGGCTTAAGATGTAGGCGGCCTCGTTTAAGGATGCCTCCAGCCAGTCCATATGAAATAAAAAGTGCAGTTTATTTTTCACTAGATTCATAGATGGTGGGTTGGGGGGAGAACCACTCCTGTATTATAGATTTTCTGGTTGCTGCAGCTATTCTTTCTGTTAGAGCTTTATTGGCTTTTGATACTTGTTGTACTCCTAATAGATATATTGTTAAAAAGAAAATCTTTTCATTTTAGGTTATACATGGGGAAATGTTGGGTAATTCAATTGATGGGCTTTTTTGTGGAGAATAACCCCCTTCATCATGTTGCACTTGCAAATGCTAAAATATTGTATTTATTCAGAATCTGGTACATTTAAAACTTGAAAAATATATCAGAAACATTTTTGAAAAGCCAAAATCTGTGGTTGCTCCAAATAAATTGCAGTTAGACAAATAAAACCTTTGCACAAGTAGTTTTGGTCCTTAAATATATTGCTACTTTATGGGGCAGATTTATCAAGGGTCGAAGTAAATTCGAGAGAATTTTCAAAGTAAAAAAAAATCGAAATTCAAAGTAATTTTTTGGATACTTCGACCATCGAATAGGATACTACGACTTCGAATTTACTTCGAATTCGATTAGAAGTAAAATAAAAAAACTTCGACTTCAATACTTTGCCAAATTAAAGCTGCCAAATTGCTATGTTAGCCTATGGGGACCTTCTACAAACTTTTTTCAAGTCTTTACACATCGAATTAAAATCGTTCGATCGATTGCCAAATTTGTTGAAAAAACTTCGAATTCAGTATTTAAATTCAATGGTCATTTTCAACTTTGAAATTCGACCTTTGATAAATCTGCCCCTACATGTCAAATCTGCTTAAGCAGAAAGGTACAGGTGCCAAATGCAGTAAGTATTATCTATTAACATGTAATGGGCCAGCATTTGCTTTGACAAAGACTATAGAGGTATGGGGCCTGTTATCCAGAATGCTCGGGACCTGTGGTTTTCCGGATAACAGATATTTCTGTAAATTGGATCAGCATACCTTGTTTGCTAAAAAATCATGTAAACCTAATAGGATTGTTTTGCCGCCAATAAGATTAATTAAATCGTAGCTGGGGTCACGTACAAGGCACTGTTTTATTACAGAGAAAAAGGAAATCATATTTGAACATGAATTATCTAATTAAAATGGAGTCTATGGGAGATGACCTTTCATTAATTCAGAGCTTTCTGGATAATAGGTTTCCGGATAACTGATCCTATTCCTGTACCAACATAAGTTTAAAGGCATCGGTACTTGTCCTGTCCTGTTTCATCATTGTTCCACTTTCACATGTTTAAAGATTAATAGAAAATACCAAAGCCTGGGCAACACTGATCTTTGATTTTATAGATGCATAAAGTTAAAAGTATCTTAAAAGGATACTGTCATCGGAAAACATGTTTTTTTCAAAACACATCAGTTAATAGTGCTAATCCATCAGAATTCTGCACTGAAATCCATTTCTCTGAAGAGCAAACAGATTTTTTTATATTCAATTTTGAAATCTGACATGGGGCTAGACATTTTGTCAATTTCCCAGCTGCCCCCAGTCATGTGACTTGTGCCTGCACTTTAGGAGAGAAATGCTTTCTGGCAGGCTGCTATTTTTCCTTCTCAATGTAACTGAATGTGTCTCAGTGGGACATGGGTTTTTACTATTGAGTGTTGTTCTTAGATCTACCAGGCAGCTGTTATCTTGTGTTAGGGAGCTGTTATCTGGTTACCTTCCCATTGTTCTTTTGTTTGGCTGCTGGGGGGGGGAAAAGGGAGGGGGGGTGATACCACTCTAACTTGCAGTACAGCAGTAAAGAGTGATTGAAGTTTATCAGAGCACAAGTCACATGACTTGGGGCAGCTGGGAAATTAACAAAATGTCTAGCCCCATGTCAGATTTCAAAATTTAATAAAAAAAATCTGTTTGCTCTTTTGAGAAATGGATTTCAGTGCAGAATTCTGCTGGAGCAGCACTATTAACTGATTAATTTTGAATTTTTTTTTTTTTCCATGACAGTATCCCTTTAAGGTTTTCATCCTGGTTCTACCAAGTAGAATATAAGTAGAATATTGATCAGATTCTTTGATGGCTACATAGTTTTTTTGTTAATAACTGACCTATGGAGGAAAGGGATACTACAGTTATGGGATCCCTTATCCGAAAACCTGTTAGCTAGAAAGCCCTGAATTACCTAAGTCTTCTAGAAAATCATTCAAACATTAAATAAAACCAATAGACCAATGGTTTTGCTTCCAATAAGGATTCATTATATCTTATTTGGGATTAAGTACACTACTGTTTTATTACTACAGAGAAAAAGGGAATCATTTTAATAAAATTTGGATTATTTGGATAAAACGGAGTCTATGGGATATGGCCATTCCGTAATTTGGAGCTTTCTGGATAACTGGTTTCTGGATGGGATATAATCAAATCCAGAATTGCTTGTAAGGAAATGTCTTTTTTCAAAAATTATCCACAGTAGGTCACTATTCAAATATGGTCATTGCTTTTTGGAATTCTGACAACTCTGCTGTCATACAGTTGAATTATTGCAAATAACTTACAGTTTCAATACTTGCACAGAGTCAGGTCAGTAGAATGAAACTAAAAACAGCTATCCCCCAATTTTAAAAATAATTTCTATTATTTCTAGGTTGTTCCTTTTCAAAAAGCAAACTGGGGTTAAATCCTAAATCCTGGCTATATTTATATTTGGAAAGACAAAAATTAAATACCTGGGTGTCTATATTCCAAGTGACCTGGACAAAGTATATTTTTACAATTATAAACCTATGGTTGCCTCAATAGCTGCCTTGCTGAAAGAATGGGACAAAACCCACTTCACGTGGACGGGCAGGATCGCTATTGTAAAAATGTCGATTTTACCTAAAATATTATATTTGTTTCAGACTTTACCAGTTTTAGTTCCTAAGGGGTTCTTTATCTCTCTAAACACTATTATTAGCAAATTTGTTTGGGCTAATAAACGTCCTAGGATTGGCAGGTCTATATTATACCTACCTAAGGGAAGGGGAGGATTGAGTCTACCTGACTGTTTTTCGTATTATCAAGCATGCTTATTAGCGAAGTTAGTTGAACATACTAATGCTAATTCAACAAAACAATGGAAATGTATAGAGGATAAAGGAGTCAATTTCCCTGTAAACAACATTCTCTGGAATAAAGGGAAACATGTGGCTCTTAACCTGAAAGGCAATCCTCAAACGTTAGCCCTGGATCAGTTCTGGTACAGATTTAACCAAGCATATCAGCTTGTTCCATACCCCTCTCCACTACTTGCTTTGAGTCAAAACCTTGACTTTATGCCGGGAATTTTGGATAAGGGAATGGCATCTGCATTTGGGGCACAAAACTTACAGCTGCAACATATCCTCAGAACAGACACTTCTGTGTCCTTCATTGAAAACTCCAAACATAATTGGGATGAAAGAGACCACTGGAGATACTGCCAAATCCAACACTTTTTACAACTAAACCCAATGTTCCAACAAGCCAATCGAACTTTGACTGAGTTTGAAAATCTGTGTGATAAAAAAACTGTTCCTCACCATTTAATTTCCGTGCTTTACAAACTGATCATACAAAAGAAATTTCCTCAGTTGCCACATTTTACAAAAACCTGGGAATCCGAATTACAACTAACTAAACTGAGGAGGAATGGGAGAAATGCTTCAGATTATCGGCAAAATGCTCTATTAATAACAGATTTCAGGAGAATTCTTATAAAACATTATCGTACTGGTATAGAACGCCTGCTAAATTATTCCAAATGCATCTGGTGCCAGATAACCTATGTTGGAGATGTCATAAGGAAGTTGGGAATATCTCTCATATCTGGTTTTTTTGTGAGAAGTTACAACTATTTTGGGATAACATAAAGCAGGCTTGTCGGGAGATTCTGGGCTATCAGGTTGATCTCACACCTCAATTGCTCCTATTGCTTCATACTGAGATGCCTGAACATACATTCAAATATAGTCTCCTCAACCAGCTATTGCTAGCGGCTAAAATTCTAATCCCAAAACATTGGAGAGAGATTACTTCCCCGACTTTAGATGAATGGGTCGCCAGTGTCAGAGATATTTATCTTATGGAGGAAATTACTTCATATTTATCAGAGAGTAAGGATAACTTCATATTGACCTGGCAGCCCTGGATCTCCTATTTGCATGCACATGACAAACTGTAACAACGTAGCACTATGTCCGAAAGTTAGCCTCCAAGCTTTACCCCCAACACCTGCTCCCCTCCCACCCTTTTCTTTCTTCTCTACCTTTTTCTTTCTGTGACATTATTAGTAATAGTTGATTTTCAGAATTGTATTCGTATCGTAATCGTATACGCTTTGCATGTCTAACTATTGATCTGATATAATTCTTTAATGTACGTGTGATGTACACTTGCTTATTCTTTTGGAATAAAGTTTTCTTGAAATACAAAAAAAAAAAAAAAAAAGGAAAGACATCCCTAATTATATTGTCTGTAACATATTGTCTAGGGTAAAGGCAGCACACACCAGTGATGCATTTGACTTTATTGTCATTCAAAATATAACTTATTTCAGAAACAGTCCAACATTTTTGATTGATTATATCTAGAAAGTTTCTTATTTCCATTTCCAAGCTTATATTTTATTCTTTACATGAAAGTTCCACTTAAAATGTATGTGTGCCACATATAAGGTATTTCTGTGTAATAAATACAGTATTTGTGTACTGAATCTATTGTTGGCTGCTACTCACTGCCTATAAATTGTGAGCACGGGCCTTTCTTTCACATTAATAGGGTGCAGTGCAATTGTACTCTATTCTTAACCAGTATTTAAAGGCAACATTAATTTATAGACCATGCTATGATTATAAACATTAGCAATTACAAAATTTTAGCAAATAGCAATTATTTTATATAGAAATAAAATGACAAATATGTACATTCTAGAATTGTTTTATCATTTAAATAAACATGCAAAATGTAGATATGATAATAAAATGCCTTTTCTGAAGTAGAAAAAAAAAAATGGTATGAAATATATAACCAAAAAGGTTCAACCTGGAAACCACACCCCAATCAATCCCAGATAGCCTCCCCTAACAATAACCAAATCAAGCAATTCAGGAAAGAAAAGAAATGAAAGTTAACATAAGAAAATGGTTTGGGGAAAAGAATGCACCAGACACTCTGTTGTTATGACATCAAGCCACTTTCATCTCAGTGACAAATAAACCCTAATCATCTGCAAATATTGTAAACGTTTATAACATCCTCTATTTAATTATTAGCCTACCAGTGAAATCAAATTTCTTCTGAAGACTAGGAGAGATTTAAATGGAAAACAACTCATCAGGAAGGCTTATTTTACAGCCGGCAGTGAAATGATTTAACTGAAGTTTCTCCACAAGAAATATTTTCGTTGTAAAAATGCCCTGTTTCCATATTAAAGAATGCCACTTTTTAGGCTTGTGAAATCTGCGAGTTATTATATTTGGTTAAGGCATGTATCTTCTGCCTGCTGAATAAGGTTTTCTGCAAAAAAAACAAAAACCCCGGTGCCTTGCCTTGCCTCACCAATTCCAATCATAAAACGCCCTCTCGGTTCTGTGCTGTCATGATTACAAGAAACAAAAGGATTTTACATAATGTAGCTAAAACATTCGGATATTTAGCAGCTTTGAGGTATAGTAAATCTCTAAAAATTCAAGTTTTTTCCCTCTAAAAACTGGATCAGAAAAATTGGAGGTTTAATAAACAGGTCCCTTAGTGTTTTTAGTACCTTTAAAGCATGGTGCTTCACATTATAGAAAGAATCCTTATGCAGAAATCCATCCCAGACATTTCAGATGGGGGAGCCCATAAGGCCTCCATATCTTTCATAAATGGGTTTTTGACCATACTGACTTTTTCTTGTGCTAAAATGCAGTTATATTATTTTCTTCTTATACCCCTCCTTATACCCACTCTGATAATACCTTTCCAAAAACCTGTCCAAAGATATAGCCTAGAAATAGGGAGTAGGCCATATGGCACTGCATATATGTGCAGTCAGTGTCTCCTTACACCCCTCTTAAAGACTCCAGTCTGATCATACCTTTCCAAAAAAACTGGATCTGCGGATACAGCTAGGAAACTAAAAGAGAAGACCAAATGGCACTGTAGTTATGTATAGTCGGTAGCATCATAGCAAAGACCAGAAAAGAAGGGGGGCTTTATGACGACCAAGCATAATTTTTAAAGCTGGGAGAGCTTAAAGGGATACTGTCATGGAAAAACATGTTTTTTTCAAAACGCATCAGTTAATAGTAATGCTCCGTCAGAATTGTGCACTGAAATACGTTTCTCAAAAGAGCAAACAGATTTTTTTATATTTAATGTTGAAATCTGACATGGGGCTAGACATATTGTCAGTTTCCCAGCTGCCCCAACATGTGATTTGTGCTCTGATAAACTTCAGTCACTCTTTACTGTTGTACTACAATTTGGAGCGATATCACCCACATCTCTTCCTCCCAGCAGCAGAACAATGGAAAGTTAACTTGATAACAGCTCCCTGATCTAAAAACAGCACTCAATAGTAAAATCCAAGTCCCACTGAGACACATTCATTTACATTGAGTTGGAGAAACAAAAGCCTGCCAAAAAGCAGTTTCATCGTAAAGTGCTGGCTCTTTCTGAAACCACATGACCAGGCAACATGACCTGAGATGGCTGCCTGCAGGCCAATATTATAAATTGAATCAGGAATGAAATTTTATATTGTAGAGTGGATTATTTGCAATGTAAGCAAGTGTAATTTAGAAATAAAAACTACACCATAAAAATCATGCCAGAATCCCTTGAAATGATACAATATCCTCTGCTACTGAAAGCTCAGATGGTTAAAGCAGGGAGTTTCCCAAGGTTCCTTCATATTAACTGAAGCCTACATATACTGCATACAACTATACAACATATACTGATCAGTTTTGTACTTTTTTTTAAAAAAAGCTTCCTAAACCTTAAAAGATCCTTTCTTTTACTTGACCCCACAATAAATTGGACCTTTAATATGTACCATAGCAAAAGTAGTTAAGTGAAATTTTCCTCCCCTGAAGAGATACTGGCGTCATGGAAATCTGTTGGAGCATCTGGAATTATGTACTAAGCAGCAGATGCTATGCTTTAAACATGGCATTTTCATTAGTATACTGTATTATGCCCTTTAAAATGGAAATGTTCTTTCCTTGCCGAATATATTAGGGTATGAGCTTAGAACCTACAGCCTCTCCGTTTAAAATGCATGACAATATCTGAAGCCAAAATGTGGTTAAAGTGATACTGACACTAAACATTTCCTTTCAAAATATTAACCTACATGAAAAGTTACCTATAGGTCATCTTGATTGTTTTTCGCTGATAGTTCTTCTTTTGTAAGTAATTGTTAGTTAAAGTTCCTAAACCTGACTGTTTGGCCAACCTAAAAATAGTAGAGCAGGCACTGAGGTAAAGGCAATCTTCCACCAGGCAGTAAATATAGGTAAAATAGTTCATAATGTCACATATAGGGGCAAATTCACTAAGATTCGTAGTTGCGCCAGGCGTAACTTCGCCGCACTTTGCCACACTTCGCCACACTTCGCCAGGCGTAGTTTCGCCAGCGCTTCGCAAATTCACTAAAATCCGAAGTTGCGCTCAGGGGTAGCATAAGGTTGCGAAGTTGCGCTAGCGTTGATTCGCTAAGTAAAGCGAAGTTATGCTAGCGAAGGCTAATTTGCATACGGCGCCAAATTCAAATTTCAATGGAGGAATACGTATCAGCACTACAAATGGCTAGAAAAGCTTCAAAACATCAAATAAAAATTTTATTTTGCCCTACACATGTGCCCACTGTCTAGGTAAGTTGCCATGAGTCAGGAAATGTAGGGGGGAAGGAGGGGAGCCCCAAAAAAATTTTTCGATCTTTTTCAGCCTATCACCCATAATGTAGAAAATACGCCAGCGTTTTTTGGGACTTAGAAAAAATTTGGACTTTTTTTGAAGCAATCCTTCGCCTGGTCTGAGGTGGGGAAGGAAGTCTAGCGTAAAAGGTAGCGTTCAGTACAATGCGCGCGTTAGTGAATTTGCGTAGTTACGTCGCTAGCGAAACTTCGCCAGGCGTAAGGGTGCGAAGTAACACTAGCGAAACTACGCCAGCGTTCGTTAGTGAATTTGCGCAGTAACGAAAATGCCAAATGCTAGCAAAGTAACGCTAGCGTTCGGCGCTTCGGCGCTTAATGAATTTGCCCCATAGATACACAGCCTTACGCGTTCCGTGTTTCCAACATTTAGTAATGAGCCTATGACTAAGTGCTGGAAACATGAAACGTGTAAGGCTGTGTATCTATATGTGACATAAAAAACTATTTTACCTATATCTACTGCCTGGTGGAAGATTGCCTTTACCTGAGTGCCTGCTCTAATATTTTCTGGTGGAACCGCTCCCCTTGCTGAAGGCACAGGGCGGCGCACCTGGGCTTCTTCCTTTATTTGTGAGTTACTTAGATATACAGGACTACTTCTATTTGTATACTTATGTTTTTCCAATCTGACTGTCCCTTCTCAACTTGTCAGTTAGAGTTTCTAATGCTAAAAAACTACTGCTGCACAACTATGGCAGCCCCCTCATAGGGAAAAAATGGGGTAAGAAAGGTAATGTAAAAGCATCAGGCATATACTTTATGGCAAAATTATAAATAGCATTCAAAGATAATGTTATGATAGATATGAAAAAAAGTTAATTTTCTGGTGTCAGTATCTCTTTAAACCCATGTTGCTTGGTTGATTCTCCTGTGGCTGAACAAAATGCATGATTATTGATGCCATCTCTGCATGTTTGTATTTACTATAGTTATGTTTAGTTCCACATGTTTGAACCTCATTATAGTTGTTCTAGCTCAACAGTTTGACTCAATCCCTTCTCTTTTGTACATTAAAGGGGTTGTTCACCTTTAAATTAACTTTTAGCATGATGTAGAGACAATTTTCAACTGGGTTTATTTTTTTATTAATTGTGATTATTGAGTTAATTAGCTTATTATTCAGCAACTCTCCAGTTTGCAGTTTTAGCAATCAGGTTGTTAGAATCCAAATTACCCTAGTAACCATGCCCTGATTTAAATAAGAGGCTGGAACATGAATAGGAGAGGACCTGAAGAGACAGTTCAGATATCGAAAGTAGCAATAACAATACAATAACAATATATTTGTAGCCTTACAGAGCATTTGTTTTATTATACGGGGTCAGTGACCCCATTTGAAAGCCCTTTAATTAGATAGCATCTTAGTATGTGCGTATACAGTATATACATTTTTTGGAAAACAGAGATACCTGCACATGAAGTTCTCTTCTCTGTGTTTTCCATGGTGATGTGACCAGTCGTGATAGGGCAACATTCTGTGAACCAACTCACCACTGACACAATAGAGACTACAGAGAGATCTGCAAATAGAAATGTCAGACTTATTCTGAGCCGTTGAAACCATGAAACCAATTCTAACACTAAAACAACCTGTGGTACCTGTAAAAGTATTTACAACTTATCCAAACCCTTTAACAACATAACTAACCTGGAATAAATATGTGCAGAAAAACTATAATTTGGTGGTCATTTCACAGAAAGGGGTACAGTATAAACCACCAGTGCCGAATTGTTAGTTGATGAATTTTGTGTATGAATGACTTGTAACTTCCTTAACAAAACTCGGGACGCATAAACTAGGGGAGAAAGATTTAACAATAAATTAAAAGGAAGCTATTCTTCTGAACTGACTGAGGAGCTAACTATAACCAGAATTCTACAGGTCTTGCTGTTGCCCACTAGAACTGATATATTATCAAATGTCCAGGTGAGGGAGCATTTGGACAGAGGTGATCATAATATTATACCGTTACTTTGATATCTAAAAAAATTAAAGAGATAAGTAAAATCTTGTATGTTAGAATACCTAACTTTACTTTGTTCAGGAAAGCGTTACAGGCCAACGAAAGCCTTGCCTAGCATTCTTTCTGTAGTTCGTACTTGGAACATGGGGTGGCTGAATCAGTTCACAAGTACAATATAGGATTACAAGAGATATATATTTTATTAAAAATAGGCTAGTTCAGTGCTGTCCGGCCTGCGACCCCTCCCCTTGTGTGGCCCCCACAAGAAAGTCTGCCTGCTGTGACTGCTTACCTTGTGTAAGCTTTAAAAGGTATCAGTACTGACATTTACTGACCCCTGCATTGTTCACACCTCGAATTCCTGCATTTTTAACACATGGAATCCCCCCTGCATTGTTCACACTTGCAACACCTCTATTCCTTCACTCCCCTGAGGCCCTTAGACCCAGACTGAAAGTGCCCACATTGATCACCTGTTCACACCTCATACAAACTGCTGTAAGGGCAACAAGCATTGTGTCACTGTTTGTAGCACAGTATGAATTGTTCATCTTAGATTGGTCCTTATAGGTTTCCCGTCTCCTGTTGTATTCTGCCTGCCCTATGCTCCCTGTGTGTGCCATACTTTACCTGTCCTTTGCTCCCTGTGTGTGCCATACTCTGCCTGTCCTTTGCTCCCTGTGTGTGCATTACTCTGCCTGCCCTAACTCCATGTGTGTGCCATACTCTGCCTGCCCTATGCTTCCTGTGTGTGCATTACTCTGCCTGCCCTAACTCCCTGTGTGTGCATTACTCTGCCTGCCCTAACTCCATGTGTGTGCCATACTCTGCCTGCCCTATGCTTCCTGTGTGTGCCATACTCTGCCTGCCCTATGCTTCCTGTGGGTGCCATACTCTGCCTGTCCTATGCTCCCTGTGTGTGCCATACTCTGCCTGCCCTATGCTCCCTGTGTGTGCCATACTCTGACTGCCCTATGCTCCCTGTGTGTGCCATACTCTGCCTGCCCTATGCTTCCTGTGTGTGCCATGCTCTGCCTGCTCTACTCTACCTGTGGGATGTGAGCCTGGTAAGATTTTTTTTGGGAGTTTGTTAGCATTTGGAAATTGGTGTTGGAATTGAGCACCAAGCATTTGGTTTTTGGTGTGCTACCACCATTAATGTGGATATGGTCTTACAAGTTCTTATGGTAACATGGGTGTGGGTTGAAGTGTGAGTGGTTTAAAAACAGGGAGTGGTTAACACTAGCTTCTATTATCAGCCCTCCACCATGTAGACTAGAAAAATTCCGGCCATCTGTACCACATAAGTTGGACAGCACTGGACTATATGATCTAATAATCATATATAAAGGTAAAGTACTATTAGAAAAGGACAGGTTTCAATTTTAATAACTCAGAAGTAGTGATGGGCGAATTTATTTGCCAGGCGTGAATTTCCACATTTTGCCGCTGGCGGAGAAATGCACGAATTTGCCACGAAAATTTGACGTTGTCAAAGTTTTTTGACACCAGTGACGGTTCCAACGCGGGCAACAATTTAGACGGCACTAAAGTTGTTGCCAGCATCAATTTTGACGCCAGTGACTACCCATTTTGCAAATTTCACGACAACGGGAAAAATTCACCCATCACTACTCAGAAGTGAATATAAGAAAATGGTTATATGTATTATAAAAAATTCAATAATTTGGTCACATGAACGATTGAATTATAACTAAGCAAAATGGGTACAACTGAAATCTGTTGGTGCTTTCCCCACTGGTGACTACACTGGCCAGAAAAAAACCCTGCTTTAATATCTTTTTGCTATGCTCTGTTTTATCTCTGGGCAATAGCAGGCTTTTATTATGGTGCTACTGTACAAAATATGTTTCCAAAGAATATCAACCAGAAAATTATTTCTCTGTTGTTTGTAAGCCAAAGTCCATTACTTGGCTGTTACCAGGGGGTTTTTAATTTCAGCCAATATTTATGCAACTGAAGTCAAGCCAAAAGCAGAGTGTGTATGAGTGTCACATGATGCCTCGAGACAGGCAGTAACATGTGCTTAGTCAAACAGGCTGCATCATTGCAGGTAAAGAGTAAAAGCACTGTCAGGCATCAGGAAACTAAGGTCAACAAAACAGACAATGACCAATAACTATTGAATGAAGGATTTTGGCAACTTGTCCGGTGGCATAAAAAGACTCCTACATTTAAAAAAAGCATACTTTTACAAAGATATGTACTGTTTAAACTAAAAGGGACAATGCATATTTTTAAAATTAAACAAATAAAAAAGTCTTCCATGAAACATGTTCTGCTTATTATTATTTTTTTTTTAAAAAAAAGTGGTTTCATTTTATCTTTAAAGGGGTTGTTCTCCTTAAAATGAACTTTTAGAATGATGTAGATTTGCAATATCATTTCTACAGTTTGCAAATTCAGTTGCTGGTTGCTCAACCATGCAAATGAATGAAATACATTTGAATAAGAGAAGCCCTGAACAGAAAGATGAGCAATAAAAATAGCAATAACTATAAATGTGTAGCCTTGTTTTCATATGGGGTCATTGACCCCCATTCGAAAGCTGGAAACTGTCAGAGGAAGAAGGCAAATAATTCAAAAATGATATAAAAGAGAAAATTAGGGTCAATTTAAAATAAGCCATTTTATTGCTTTCTTTTTGGGTTCTAAACCTGCTTTTACATGTGTTATCTGCTATTACTTATCTACCATTTTAAATATCCATACCTAGTTTGCTCTCCAAATTTGAGTCAATCCCACACACTATAGTCCAGGAAAGCCTGTTGAGTGATTGCTTAGTCAACTACCGGTGGATATATGTACCAGCGTCTCTCTGCATGTACATACCATGCCCTTTTGGTATATAACTTTCAGAGTGTGGTCATTATAAACATACTGGTGTGTGGTGTGTATGTTGTATTAATTTAAATGTAGATATATACATTAGTTAAGACTGCTCTACAAAACCAGCACTGATTTATGGCTGCACAGTATGGAAGACACAGAATAAGCCATGCGTGTTTTGGACTTATTTTATCAAGCAAATGCAAACACAAGAAATTGTTATGCCACACCTTATATAAACTAATGACATAATTATTTATTGCAGAAGTGTGTTGGCAAAGGGATCTCTGTAACAACACATCAGCAATCATGGTTGCTATGATACATCAGGGAATGGTTTAATATTTATATGGGAATCCAACCATTTGACCTATAACTATAGAATAATTATCAAGTGTCTGACAGCTAAGCATCGGTTGGCATTTAAATTAATAATAAGCAATTGAAGTAAATATTAGCAGCAAAAACTTGCAATGGTTTCATCATTTGCTTTTTTCCTAATGTGAGATTTAGTTACAGTCTGCAAGGAAATTTCTTTCTGTTTTTATATAATACCATGTTATGGCTTCTCATTCACATATATTATGTCCAGGCAGGGGAAAGCATAGCAAAGGGTGGGGCTATTTCATGATAAACAAAGTCAGGAAGCAAGGGGCACCAAAAGGTGGCTGAAATCTGTGGATCACAAGACAAGGAGATCTGGATAGTCACATGTAGCTCTGGCAGCCCCCCTTAAGGGTACACACCTCCCGGAATGAACCAATCTGCTGCTGTTTTGGCACCACACCTCCCATCCACTCTCCTTACACCTTAATCTCTTGCAATAATCAGGCCCAGAGGGCAGCATATGTTCCCCAAGCTTGGCCAGAAAGCAGGTGGCATGAAGGTGAAAGGTCATCTAAAAACATGCAAAAACAAAATCCGACAGCCTCAGGAGCCTATACTGAAGAAAGTTTTAACTTGTGTGTCTAATATTTAGAAAGGTTTATATTAATGTGAGTGTTATAGCTTTCCTTTATACTGCTTTGAATAAGACTAATATAGAAAAATACAGTGACTGCCGAATTTGCTAGAGATCATTATGACTAGGATTACACTAAAGGGCTCAGTGTAGGTGGTAAATTGCACAACTGCAGCTGCCTGTAGCAAGCAACTGATCAGCAATGATCAGTCTACCACCAATTAGAAAATTAGAGCAAATATCCCATTGGTTGCAATAGTCAACTGCAATTTGAAGACAATAGTAAACAGCGTTTGGGGGGGGGGTCCAGGGCCCATCTGGCTTTTCTAGTAATAAAAGGTCCTATACCTGTAACCACCACCTGCAGTATTTAAGAGTCGTCAGACAATATGGATAAGACAGTTTTGCATATTCTAGCTTTTTATACTAAGTTTGGATCACAGACTTCTTTTTTTTTTTCTAAATTAATATATTGTTAAGTGCAAGTTGAATATTTTTTTTTAACAATACCATTTTTTTCTCAATGTTCTGCCTAAGGCAGAGTGGATGCAATTATGTCCTATCTTGTTCTATGTGTATAGAGGTATGACCTCGCAGATAAATATTTTCAAGGCTCATAAGATCATTTTCTCTGCTTTTCACAAAGGAATATGTTTAACAAAATTGCAATGAGCATAGACAATGGTGTAAAACAAAAACGAATATCGTCAGTGTTTATGCAGATGTACTAAATTATTTGAACAAGCATTAGGCGTACTTGGCAAGCAGTGCAGAAAGGCATATTTAAGTACTTATAATTCCATAGGGTTGTTAGCATATGAAAATCAGGCTTCAAATCAAATCCTTTCATCATAGCAAAGTAACATGCTCAGAACCACGAGTTAATATGAGTACGTGCTGAAAAAGTAGCAATAATTTCATAATCAAAAGCTACCATAAAAATGCCATCTAGATAAATGTGCTCTATAGAAATAAATAAATTGGCACCCAATAAAAGGTGGAAAATGGTACAGAAGGCCACATGATCTTTAAAGATTTTTTTATGGCATTTTAACCTTAAGTAAAACATGGGTGCTTACATATTTTTTGGGTAAAGTCAAGGAAGAGCTTCACCACTTTTACAGATAATCTGGACACTTGATAATATTCCCCTTTCATTGGTGCTATTCGGCAAAAAAGGTGATATTTCGTCTGCTGTTCTTCATATTTTTAAAATACATTCATATGAGATGATCTGTTTAATTAGGACAAGTATGGGACCTGTTATCAGAATGCTCAGGACCTGGCATTTTCCAGATGAGTGGTCTTTCCGTAATTTGGATCTCCATACCTTAAGTTTGCTTAAAAATCATATAAACATGAATTAAACCAAATAGGTTTGTTCTGCCTTCTATAAATATTAATGATATCTTAGCTGGAATCAAGTACGAGGTACTATTTTATTATTACTACAAAGAAATTAGATATCATTTTTAAAAATTTTAATTATTTGAATAAAATGGAGTCTATGGGAGATGGTATTTCTGTAATTCTGAACTTTCTGGATAATGGGTTTCACATACCTGTACAACAATTTTTTATATTTTAATTTTTAGAAAAGGTTACTTTACTTAGACTATAATTTAGTGTTAAGAGGTAAGTGGAAAAAAAAAGTTCAGGAATATATTGTTAGTCCAATATTCTGAAAACCAGGGGGCTGGTTCACCAACATAGGTGCTAAATTGGTGGCTCTCAAACTGTAGGGTTGGACCATCTGGGGAAAACTAGGGATGGCAAGGGGATGTCCTCAGCCAGTTAAAAAGAGTTTTGGGGACTCTCTTAGATGCAGCTGAAATCCCAGCTTGGATGGCAATTCGGTTGAAATTTATGGTGAACACATATTTATTTGCCTAGATGTTTTTGAAACTATGGCTGAATGACTGATTAACTGATGTTATTCTAGATCTCTAACCTTATTATGAGCTAAAAGTGACCCTGACCAAAGGTTGAACCTCCAAGTGTGGCAGGAATTGAAAAAATCCAGCAATGATTGTGCTAAGTGCCATTGCCAATAGCAACCAATTAGCAAAATGTTTTTTTTACTGTCTCCTACAAGTTGAAATCAAAGCTGTCATTAATTTCTACTGGCAACTGGACTTTGGTAGGATAGCACTTATTTTCTTAATGAGCCCCACATTCTTTCTTGCAATATTCTATACACATAGTTGTTCTGAATGCATGTGCAATCAGTTTAGGGCTCATTCAAGAGCTTGGATTGGAATGGTGGCCTGCAGTTCCATTGATTTTTTTTAATTTGAATTTGAGTATGGGTATCAGTTGTGCAAGTAGGCTACAGACTTATTTTGAGTGGATAAGTACAGGATTGAACTGTCAGTCGTACATAATGAGATTATCATGTGTATGCTGTTTAAAGGGTCTTTTTTAACTTTACAAAATACTGTGGTACTGTAATTCTTAGATTAATTTGCCCATACACAACTATACCTTTATAGCACCCTGTCCAGATATTAACAACATTCTTAATGAAGGACTAAGCCCAAGCAGCAATTTACCGTAAAGTGATTTTATTCACACTTGTGATTAAAAGCACAAGTAGCAAAAATTTCATAATCAAAAGCTACCATGAAAAAATGCCATCTAGATAAATGTGCTCTATAGAAATAAATAAATTGGCACCCAATAAAAAGTGGAAATGGTACAGAAGGCCACATGATGTTTAAATAATTTTTTTATGGCATTTTAACCTTAAGTAAAACATGGGTGCTTACATATTTGAAAGAGTTTTTTGAATAAAATCAAGAAGAGTTTCACCACTTTTTTATCAGTTGTATACCATTTTATCTCAGAACTTTACAAAATACTGTACTGATCTTTTTACATTTCTACTAGCAATGGTGGTGTTAAAGGGCAGATTTATCAAAATCCTTAGACAAAAATTTGCCCATATACAACTATATGTTTATACCGTCCCGCCCAGACGTTAACAGTGCAACTACAACATTCTACAACAACTAAGCCCAAGCAGCAATTTACTGTAAAGTGCTTTTAATCACAGGTGTGAATTGCTGCTTGGGCTTGGTCCTTCCTTAAGAAGGTTGTAGATTTATCAAAATGTTAGTCTGAGTTTTTATTTATTAAGCTCTAAACTCACATTTTGAAAAATCTGCCCCTAAGTATAATCACGGTAAACAGGGAGGAGAAAAAAATAGGGTTATTGCCCTTAGAAATTGTCCCTTCTGAACCCTTTGCAGGACAGAAGGCAAGTTCACAAAGGAAACAAAACATTTACTATACATGAAAGTTAATCAGAACAAAAGTACAGATCTGAGTGATGCAAGAAGCGCTTTATCACATTAACAACTGAGCGAGCCAAAGTCCTGGTATCTGAAACATAAACAACTGGCAATGAGTGCAAAGGTAAATGAGCTATCCTGCATGGAGCAAAAGTGAACTGAGGACACAGTGGTTATGTAGAATAATGTTAATTCCGATTTTGCCAAATGCCTTAAAAGGTAAAACAATATCATTTTCAACTTTGTATTTGACATATTCATATAAACTCCCGCTTTAACTATGTTGGAATCAATTTTTATCATAGCTGAAATATATGACATCTTGAAATGAATCACTTTTACTATAACCCTTGATTATTACATATACAGCTAATCTATGGCAAGCAGCCAAAATCATCAGATATCTGCTGTTTTATCTAGGGTCGTTTTTTTGGGTTACTTTTTACCGGTTTTGCATTTTTCTCTAGAAAAATGCCCACAATGCAAGTCAAGAATGTACATGCATTGCATTTGCAATGTAGCAGGGGGGCACTGTAGCAATTCTGCCTTGTGTCCAAAATGGTAGGGCAAGTAATATGTTCTCAAGTTCCCTTTGCCATAAGTGGGGAGCATAAATCTGGCCTAGCTCTTTAGAGTATGGTATACATTAGGGGGCACATTTACTAAGCTCGAGTGAAGGATTCGAATGAAAAAAACTTCGAATTTCGAAGTTTTTTTTGGGTACTTCAACCATCGAAAAGGCTACTTTGACCTTCGACTACGACTTCGACTGGAATCGAACTATTCAAACCTGAAAATCGTGCTTCACCACTTTAAACCTACCGAGCATCAATGTTAGCCTATGGTGACCTTCCCCATAAGGTTTCTAAGCTTTTTTTGATCGAAGGAAAATCCTTCGATCGATGGATTAAAATCCTTTGAATCATTCGATTAGAAGGATTTAATCGTTCGATCGAACGATTTTTCCTTCGATCAAAGTATTTGTCGTAAATCCTTCGACTTCGATATTCGAAGTCGAAGGATTTTACTTCGAGGGTCGAATATCGAGGGTTAATTAACCCTCGATATTCGACCATTAGTAAATGTGCCCCTAGATATGCAACTTCTCCTTAGCATTCTGGGATAGTTGCTGAGCATGCTGAAATGTAAAATAAGATAATGCTAGTTTTAATACAGACAAACTACTGTTCAATTTATAAAGGAGCCTCATTATCTTTCCAGTGGGTTACAGCTTTCCTAACCATCCTATATCAGATTGACAGTCAACATCCTTGTTGTTGTTTATAGGGGTGTCACTATAGAGACAGAAGACCCACCAGATATCACGTGTGCAAAATGTATGATGTTCCCTAAGTGAAGCCTAGTGACTTCTAGTTACACCAACACACGTTTCCTCTAAAGATTATTAACTTCAGAAACAAGATGTCAACAGTAATTTTAATTAAGAGTACTTTAATTTACATCATATTTACAAAGCAAGAACAAAATTTGACAGACATGTATGCAGGATAATGTTTTTTAAATAGGCGTTTCCAGGCGCATGATCCAACAAAACGACTATATGATGAAGAAATACTTTCTATCGCATTGCGTAGTGCTGTATGGTTTATTAATAATATAAACTATCAAAGGAATCTGTCTTGTTGGTGCAAAATTTGAGACAGTTTTTCATGGACGATTCTGCCAATCACATTAGAAACAGGATTTTGCTGATCTCCCATTTGTCACTTTTTAAGGCAGAGTAGTCCTGATTTGTGGAGCAAAAAAGGGACTGGGCTTTCAAAAGCATAGGCAGGGTTGGGGACAGCTCTGGGTGTAATAATGATCATGGTCTTGATAAATCATGGAGGCATAATGATTTTGGTCTTGATGGAGGGGCCATGGCATAACACGTCCTTATTTTCCCATTAGGAATGTTGGAAGATTTGATTCTGCCAACATAATGACTCAGCTAACTTTACAAGAGTATAGTGACATGGTGCCAATATGCAAGGAAATGAAGTTTAAGGGCACATATGCCATTATAAATGTGAATAATGATGGTATGGTAAGTAACTGCAATTGCATGCAATATGCAATCAAGAAAGGCTGCAAATAAACATAAATAGAATAGAATATAGATTTACAAGTGCCTTTTTTGATGCCAACATAATAGAAACAATTCTATGAGAAACTCCAGGGAAGATTATCTATAATGCATCCAGTTGTTATATATTTACTGTATACAACATCTGTGTATACAAACACACACAAATAAATCTGTCCAGTATTGCAATGCAGAATTGTCGCCAATAACACAATCTGTAATGGTTTTTAAGCTGTTATCCACATTAGTACAAACAGACATTGTATTTTGTATGTTTATCATTCCTGTCAGTTGACGGCTCCATGACACAACAGGGAACAAGCCAGAGCAAGCAACATGAGGCAATGTGCTATGACAGTAATGCAAAGCTCAGAGTGTCCGAACTGTAGGTTCTGTTGTCATGACAGCCGCCATTGTTTTCAAACATTTTGCCCCATGTGTGTGTTAGACCAATAATGCCCCAACATGCCTATAAACGTTATCCAAATATGTTCAGCTGAAAACCTTAAATATATACTTGTATTAATGATTGCATACCTCGACAGAATATAATACAAGTAACATTGCAGCAAACGTGGTGTTGACATTGTACTTCTGCCCAGCCAGGGTAGGTAATGTATTACATTTTTTAACATTTACAGGCAGGGGTTAATTCTCGTTGGTAGGTGATACATTATGGAAATCACAGAGGGCACAAGCAGTCAAATAAGCAACAATTTCTGATAAACTCTTCTTGTTATTGTTCACTATACAATTTTGCAATGGATTTTATATTTTGGGAGGGTAGTGTATAATATTATGACAAAGTGAAACACCTATAATTTACATGTTTGCAGTAAGTGGCTCTACTTGCTATACAATGACATTGGAATTTCTATTTTACAGTATATATATATATATATATATATATATATATATATATATATATATATATATATATGATTAGTAGAACTGGAGCACTCATGTAGAAACAAGCAACTGTCTGGGTGCTGGTTATATATTCATATAAACCAACCTGCAAAAAACGCACTCACAGGACTTGATTAGGTGCAAAACAGAAAATAATTTATTTCAATGTTTCGGCTCCTATACTCGAGCCTTGTTCAGGAGGACACCTCATGAAGAAACGTCGAAATAAATTATTTTTTGTTTTGCACCTAATCAAGTCCTGTGAGTGCGGTTTTTGCAGGTTGGTTTATATATATATATATATATATATAAATCGGCAAGGGTGACAGCACTCCAAGGAAAGATCAGCAGGACAACTTATATAATGCCAAAAAATAATAAAGGTTTATTGTGTCCAACGTTTCGTCAGAACTTTCGTCAGTGATTGTTGGAAGTACAAAAGTGAACGTTTAAAAAGGTTCTAAATGGCGCATACAAATAGTGCCGTCACCTTTGCCGATTTCTACATATTTCTTCAGACTGGCACCCAAGCTTTTGATTATACATATGGTCGTGTGCTCCCACACGTGGCTTTATATATATATCTATATATATATATAGTCAACTACAAGAGGTCCTCTGCACTCAACCCATTATCAATATATTTAAGACAGAGACATTTTGTGCATACTGCTACTAAAAAATGCCTTACCCTTTAAACAACACAGGGATTGTTTATCCATATATTGCAATATATTTAAGCTGGCCAACTACGTCAAAGTCATCCCATATCTGGCCAGTCCTACTGCAATTCAGATTGCACCCCCGCCTAATGGTTTTAAAAAATAGTGGTGAGCACAACTTTCCCTTGTTTTTCCCTTGTTATATATATATATATATATATATATATATATATATATATATTATTCATATTTTTTCTCTAAAATGCTAAACATATGTGAATGATCAAGTGTAATAAAAATCTTTACTACAAAACTTTGGCAAATAAATGCAGTCGAGCTCCCATAGAAGTCAGTGGGAGCTGCACTGTTCCTGTTGGACCTCTTTTTAGCCTTTCAAACTTTTAGAACTTTTTGAATTTTTTCCCCTAGTATTTCTCCAAAAAAATTCAAGTTTTAAAAAATGCTTAAAGGGATACTGTCATGGGAAAAAACAATTTCAAAATTAATCAGTTAATAGTGCTGCTCCAGCAGAATTCTGCACTGAAATCCATTTCTCAAAAGAGCAAACAGATTTTTTTATATTCAATTTTGAAATCTGACATGGGGCTAGACATATTGTCAATTTCCCAGCTGCCCCAAGTCATGTGACTTGTGCTCTGATAAACGTCAACCACTCTTTACTGCTGTACTGCAAATTGGAGTGATATCACCCCCTCCCTTCCCCCCCCAGCAGCCAAACAAAAGAACAATGGGAAGGTAACCAGATAACAGCTCCCTAACACAAGATAACAGCTGCCTGGTAGATCTAAGAACAGCCCTCAATAGTAAAAGCCCATGTCTCACTGAGACACATTCAGTTACATTGAGAAGGAAAAACAGCAGCCTGCCAGAAAGCATTTCTCTCCTAAAGTGCAGGCACAAGTCACATGACCAGGTGCAGCTGGGAAATTGACAAAATGTCTTGCCCAATGTCAGATTTCAAAATTGAATATATAAAAATCTGTTTGCTCTTTTGAGAAATGGATTTCAGCGCAGAATTCTGCTGGAGTAGCACTATTAACTGATGCGTTTTGAACTGTCATTTTTTCCCATGACAGGATCCCTTAAAGAGGATTTCATATTTATTCAGATCATTAAACTGAGCCAATTTACTAAGCCACAACTTTTTGGGTCGGCTTTTTGCTGCCAAAAACCCAAAAAAGTTGCAGGAAAAAAAGTGTGACTTTTCTGGGATTTATTATGCAACAATTCTGAATCCAAAAATAACCCAGCTAAGACATTCATGGAAATGAATTTATTTGTGGTTTGAAAAAGCTCTAATACCACTAAAATTCAAACATTAATAAATAGACCTCTAAGCTTTTTATATTTGGATCTTTTAATAAATGACATTGCATTTGTGGTTTTAGAGAAAATTTGTTATTTTCACGGTTTCAAAAACCTCTAAAACCACAAAAATGAGAATGTTGATAAATGGGCCTCCCTGTCTTCAGCCCTCCAGTCAAATTCAAGTTCCATTCCATATTTTTATTATACCATAGCAGCAAAAGGAGCTACAAATGCCACAAGGATCGCATCTGCAATAAATGAAATAACAAGAGGTAGCGGATGCTTGCAATATTATTCTAATGACTCATCACTGATTTGTGAAGGTGTCATAGAAACGTGTGAGCTGGCATAATATTATTTGATTGCCAAGAGATTTGTTGAGTGATATTCCCTCAGATTTCACTGTTATAACCAACAGTGTGTGAAAAGTTGATTTAAGCTATACCTGTTTGGTCTGGTCTCCTAGCCTCTCTCTCTTTCATCCTTTCAAGATTAGAATTCATTACAATTCCATTATTCTCACTAGAGGGCATATTTATCAAAGGGTGAAAGGAGAGTTCACCAGAGTTTGCCAGAGGAGAATTCTAAAAATCCTATACTGTTAAAACTCCTATACTGTAATAAGAGAGCTGTGAAATTCCTCTCTTGTACTACAAAAGGCAGAACTGGCAGACGGATGCACACTTACATGGAAAAATCCCCTGTGATTTATTGTCTAAAAAATGGATACACACGTTCTTCTCTTGCCAACTGTCTGTTTCTCCCTATGGGGCATGTTTACTAAAGTGTAATTGTCCTTGCCCTGAAGTTCACCTTAGTACATGACATTATGAGACTTATTTTTTAATTAAAATAGTACACTGTTGCATGTGGTACATTTTCTACTGGTATATTTCCCCCATACAATTGTAGTGTAGTGTCTAGAGAATTTTCACTATGTGGGATATAACATGAAGGAGATGATGTCGATACTAAGATGCAAATAGTGGCTGCACTATTTCTCTAGTAATAGCTTGACAGTCTGAACATGGACGAACTTTGGTCAAAAGTCATTCTTGCGCTTTTATTAAATAGGCAAAGATTCACTGGAGAAATAATGTGTACGTTTGCCAATGCAATGTTTAATGCAATGTTTATTCCGATTTATTAAACCACAACTTTTTTGGGTCAGGTTTTTTGACGTCCAAAATCAAATGCAATTCCGAATATTAAAATACTCCAAGTAAAACTTTTTGAAATCATATAAAAGTCATTGGCAGATGTCCTTTTTACAACTAGAAGATCATTCTTTGATTCACGTTTTAGAGGTATTTTAGACACTGGATTTTGTGCAACAATATGAAATATTCGTAGTTTCTGTCCTGAATTACATTGCATTCATGGTTTTAGAGAAAGTGAATTTAACCACCTCTAAAACTACAAAAATTTGACCTTTAATAAATAGGCATTCACATGTGTCATATTGACCTTTTAGTAAATTGTTGATATTTTTACAAATGAATAATTTTGGTTAAACTACTCCAAATTTTAACTTTTGCTCTTTATTAGATATGCCTAGGGTTGCCACCTTTTGGCTTATATCATACCAGCTGGGGTGGGGGAGGATCTGTGAGGGGGTGGGTCAATGATGTAAGGGGAAGGGTTGTGATGCAAATGTAGGCAGAGTCATGATGGTATCTTCCGAATTGAAGGAGGCTTAGTGAATAAGGCAGGTGTCTGTGGGATAGAGGGGAAGCTGGGTTAGAGGATAGAGGGGATCGGAATCATGCTAGGAGCAGAATGGAAGTGTGCCGGGGCTAAGGACTACTTTTTAAGAATTTATCAGAAAGTATATTGCCTATAAACGTATAATACCACCTAGGCTGATAAAATACTGTCAGGGTGACACCCTAAATATTCTCCAAAGTGTTAAATCTACTCTTAGTAACTCTAGGGATTTTAGGGGCAGATTTACTAACCAGCAAATTTTCACACATGTGCAAATGTGCTCAGATTAAGACAATTCACTAATATGTGGAGTTTCGTCCTGGGCATTGAACACTGGTGACTTTTCGCTAGCGTTACTTTGGCAGTGTGAGCATTTCAAAGCGAAGATGCTTTAGCATTCATTTCTGCCTAGCGAAAATCCACTAGTGATCTTGTGATCTCAGGTCAATTTGCATAGGGCGGGAAATTTAAAGTTGTAAGGATGTCTTTATGTTGGTGCAAATACTTACAAATTCCACTTTTTAAAACACAGGGAACCTTAATAAAGACAATAGAGTTATTTTAATGCCCTACACATGAGCTCACTGTAAAATTAATGGTCCGTATGTTAGTAAATGTCTGGAAAAAACGGTTCCCCAAAAAAAAGGACTTTTCCAGGCAATCACGCTGAAAAAAGGGAAAGACAACATCGTTTTTTGAACTTTGATGCATTTTCGGCTCACAGGATATGATGTAAGTGACATAAGATTGATGAAGATCTAGCTGCTTTATAGCACTTCTCCTGGTTCAGTAAAATCCTCATTTTAGTAACGTCCATTTGCCAGAGGGAAAAGTGTGTGAATGAGTCTGTTTAGCTAGCGAATTGGGAACTGCGCCTGTTAGTAAATTGGCAATTGGTAAATTGGCAATGTCCCTGCGTGTGACAACGCTGGCAAAAAGTCGCTAGTGTTACCCATTTCGCACTTTAGTAAATCTGCCCCTTAATATGTTATTCCAAGGGAAATCATTTAATAAATGTAATATAGAATCATTTGAAGAAAATATTTAAATGTGCCAAAACTATGAATATACTGTATTATCAATGTCTGCTTCCTGTAATGACTTTGCATAGCAAGTTTGCTAAAGAGACCATTCCACTTTTGTCAGTGAGGTGTTACCTTGTTTTCCCCCTCTTATTGTGCTTAATACTAGTGCCCCATAGTGACAGTTACTGTATGTAACAGACTTAGGGGCCGATTCACTAAGGGTCAAATATCGAGGGTTAATTAACCCTCGATATTCGACTAGGAATTAAAATCCTTCGACTTCGAATATCGAAGTCGAAGGATTTAGCGCAGATAGTACGATCGAACGATCGAAGGATTATTCCTTCGATCGAACGATTAAATCCTTAGATCGAACGATTAAATCCTTCGAAACGAACGATTCGAAGGATTTAAATCCAACGATCGAAGGAATATCCTTCGATCAAAAAAAGTTAGCCAAGCCTATGGGGACCTTCCCCATAAGCTAACATTGACTTCGTTAGCTTTTAGATGCCGAACTAGGGGGTCGAAGTTTTTTTTAAAGAGACAGTACTTCGACTATTGAATGGTCGAATAGTCGAACGATTTTTACTACGAATCATTCGATTCAAAGTCGTAGTCGAAGGTTGAAGTAGCCCATTCGATGGTCGAACTAGCCCAAAAAAAACTTCGAAATTCGAAGTTTTTTACCTTCGAATCCTTCACTCGAAGTTAGTGAATCGGCCCCTTACTATACCATATGAATACATGACGCGTATCATAATTATATCCAGTCTTTTTTAAAAATTGCCTCTTATTTTACCGATGGAAACCAACATTCAATTAATTAAAATGAATCTATTTTGGGCTATTGCTGCAATTACAGACACACTGTCACTGGTGCATATTATGTGTCTCTCTTACAGCACGAATATCAGATGATTTTGTGGCACTAGTGCAAAACACTTAGCCCCAGATAACTTGATAATATTTATATGGAATCCTCTGTGGGTTTATAAGGCATTCCTCGAATTCCTCAGCTTCCCCTGTTTTTAATTCCTGTCTATCCAGTGTATTATATTCTCTTTGCATACTTCCCATCTGGCGTATGCATGGATAGGGTTTGATTAGTATATTAATTTTTAAAAGCTACCTAAGGTGATGACAAATATATTCCAGGCATTTGCAAGGCTCCCAAGAGCATTTTTTCAAAATGTTCTAATTCAGAAGATAAACACTTCTGCTGAAGCTAAGGGACATGGATTGTTTTCATTATAGCAGGTGTTGGCTATTAGTTCTACCAGAACCCAAATCTCTTAAAGCCAGGGTTTAAAAAAAGACACATAATCGAGCAGTGACATCATTGGAAGATGTACCATAAATGAACCTTGCTTTCCGAGACTGTGTCTTCTGTCTGAAACATCCTGTTTGGAAATCCTGACAAATCCCCCCAAGTGGGATACCAGATTAGAGATTTCCCTTCTTCCATATTGTTTGACTTTGTTCGAAGTGAGACAAAGATCTCAGATTGATGGCAGCTAAAAAAGATGCCGGAACTTCACCCCCTCCAGCCAAATCATGACACCCAGAATCACCCAATACCTTTGGCAGTTGTCATATAGTGGGAGCATTAGTTTGAAAGCAGCACCGCACTTTGGACACCATGAAGGCATGGTCAAGTAAAAACAATAGATTTTCAAAATCCTCACTGACAATTGTTTTCTATCAAATACTAAATTATCTAACCAAGAGTTTTTATACTTTATACAGTATAGCACCAACATATTCTGGGGTTCTTCATGAAGGACATATCATTCACATTAGTCTCTGTGGTTTATGAGAAGCCAGTTAACTGGCATTAAGAGCAAATTGGAGAACCAGGATTAAAATAACACAAACACATACAAACTTCATACAGCCACTGTCCTGGATCATATCAAACCCAAGATCCCAGTACTGTGGGGCAGTAAGGTTATGCACTGCAGCACTGTGCTACAGCAAGTACTGGACACGTAAAGATATTTTATAAGTAGGGTAGTGTATTCAATCTATTCCAACAGGAACAGATCATCTGTATTTAAATCCATAGCAACCAGCCAGGGTTACAGTCAGAACTCATCCCATAATACTGGTTTTTCCCTAGTGTCCATCATTTATCACGTAATAACCGCTTCTCATCTGTCCTCTTATTTTATAATCAGTCGTCTCAGTTAATTTTCCTTTCAGCCTTGCAAAAGGCTCAACAACCAATAAAAATGCTTTCCTTTCACCACTATGCACTAATCCAGTGTCAATTCATCTTAAGGGAAAATATAAGCTATTTATAGAAAGGTTAAACTTTCATTTTATGCTTTTATAACTTACTGGAATTTACAGGTTAACATATTGAGCAAAGATCATTCTTTTTTTCCTAAAGAAGTTTTCAAGAGTTAAAATTATTTCCCAATCACATTCCTACGAAATGCTTTTTTTTTCCATTTAATTCCTATAATGGAAGTAGACTTAACTAGTCTTAGCACCTCAATGACCAGGAGGCCTCTACCATACTGCTGTGCCCTTCAGGCCATACAGAGGTTTCCTTGGATTATCTGACTGCACAGTATCACAGACTGAAAACTGCCTGTAACTAAAAATTGGCTGTTTACATTGGATCTGAATCTTAAATGATTCCCCAGTCATGTAATCCAAGGCTGTGCTTAATGATTTTAGGCTTGTTCTGCATTCCAAAGCTTATGTTACGCAATTAACTCCTTTCACATTATGAGACAAAGTCCTATTTCTAGTTAGCTGCAAGCAAGTCCGGCTTACACATCACCTGGAGTCTGTTGAGTTCCTTATTTCCTCTCAACATAATTTCTGTTTTACACATTCCCAAGGTCCTTCCATGTTACATGTCATGCAGCTGTTGGATGAGGTCCCACACACTCACACCCCACTAGGGACCCCTCATCCAATCTGTTTAGTTCCAGCAGCTGTGCCTCTCCCTCCAAGGTCACACATATGTCTGTCACACCAGAAGACAACAGCCGTATTGGTTATATTAACCCTTCTGCTTTACGTCAGCAAGAAAGAACATTTGATTTTTTTTTCAGTGCACATTTTGCAAGACACAATACTTTAATTTTATAAAACTATATATTTTTTCTCAAGTACTATTAAAACATGAGCAGAACTAAGCTAAAAATTCATGTTCTCTTCTATGAAAAGTCTTAATAAATCAAGACATGGGTATTGAGAAGGGCCTCACATAGGACAACATTATTTTCAGATGTTGGTGTTGTTCACTAGCAGAAATGGAGAATGTATATGTAGATGTATGGGCAATGGCACAAAGGGCATTTTTCTGTTACTCATACAGGTGATCAAACCTCTGACGCCTCCCATGGATCACTGATATGAATATGAAGAGCTGTGGATAACCTTGTACAGGAAATTATCACATATAGTCCTAAATTAGATGGAAGACTGAAATAGTACTGTCTACAAACACAACTAGTGGTGCGCGAAACTGTCCCATTTCACGTCGGTCTAAAAATTCAAGAAACTGCAAAAATTCACAAAACTCATTGACGTCAACCAGCGTTTTTTTTCGGGAACTTTTTCCAAGCCACTTGACTATTTTTTTTTTATAGAATACATTGCATTTTTTTCGCACCAAAACCTGGAAAAAAGATCTTCCTGCCAGGTAACTACAAAACAACATACAATTAAACCAGTGGCGGAACTACCGGGGGAGCAGGGGGTGCGAGAGGGCCAAGGCCCGCACCCCCTTAGGGCCCCCCGGAAGCTCATGCACCACTGACAAATGCGGCCGTATGGAGGGGGCGGGGCCCGGCTGCGCGTCACGCACCAGGGCCCGCCCCCCTCTTGTGATGCTGCTGAATTACACTGACAAAAAATATAACTCAAAGGGGCCAATTTAGTCAAATTTGGATTTATGTTTTTTTTCACAAATCGATTTTTTCTTTAGATTAAAAAATCAAGTGTAAAAACCACAAAAAAAAAATTATACAAAACGTTTCCAAGGAAAAGCAGTTGAGGTCCCACAGAAGTCAATGGTAGCTTCACTGATCATATTGAACCGTTTTTTTTTTAACCAATCAGAGTTTTTAGATTAACCAAAACAGAGTTTTTAGATTTATTTTGCTTGGAAGAGGTTTTCATTTTTTTTAGTTTCCAGTTTTCTTTGCATTTGTACTTTTCATATTCGGATCTTTTATTACTTTTCATGGCATTCGTGGTTTTAGAGAAATATGGGGGAATGTAATAAAAGTCAGTAACGGAAAAACTATTCGCAATGTGAAAAGTCGTGCCTTTGCGTGAACAAATTTTGCTTTGCACGGATTTAATAAATAATTTTCTGCAGCAGGTTTTATTTTTCCAGTCTACCTTATAATCTTCTACCACTTACCTGTCCAGAGCAGTCTCCCATTTCTGGAACTCTCTTTAATGCCCCTAAGAATGGAACACTTGCTATAGCCCACATATTGCTTAGCAGTTTCCTACACTACTGTTCATTGTCATAAACCAAGCTTTTATGTTTTACATGTGCCCATAAGTCCCTAGAATGCAAGCACTCACTAGCAACTCACTCTGGCTCAGTGTCGGATTAGCCCTCTTAGGGGCAAATTCACTAAGCGCCGAAGCGCCGAACGCTAGTGTCAATTCGCTAGCGTTGGGCATTTTCGTTACTTCGCACCCTTACGCCTGGCGAATTTTTGCTACGGACGTAACTACGCAAATTCAAGTGCAATAGAGTAGATAGGGATTGCTTAAAAAAAAGTCCCAAAAAACGCTGGCTTGTTTTCTACATTATGGGTGATAGGCTGAAAAAGATCGAAATTTTTTTTGGGGCTCCCCTCCTTCCCCTCTACATTTCCTGACTCATGGCAACTTACCTATACAGTGGGCACATGTGTAGGGCAAAATAAAAATTTTATTTGATGTTTTGAAGGTTTTCTAGGCATTTGTAGTGCAGATACGTATTCCTCCATTGAAATTTGAATTTGGCGCCGTATGCAAATGAACCATCGCTAGCGAAACTTCGCTTCGCTTGGCGAATCAACGCTAGCGCAACTTCGCAACCTTACGCTACCCCTGTGCACGACTTCGGATTTTAGTGAATTTGCGGAGCGCTGGCGAAACTACGCCTGGCGAAGTGCGGCGAATCGTGGCAAAGTTGCGCCTGGCGCAACTACGTATCTTAGTGAATTTGCCCCTTAGAGTTTTTAGAGAATCTGATATTTAGGGCCCACTCTAATAAGTTAGCTCTAGATATAGTGATGTGGTACAAAATGTTACAGGTGTTGTATTGGTCAGGGTTAGACTGGGCTGGTGGGGACAATGGGTAAAAACCCATTTGGCCCCTGCTTTTGTGGGCCACACCCACCCTGACCCGCGCTTGTTTATGGCCCTGCACTACCCCCTTGATCTCTCCCCCCTGGCCCTGATCATGGCTTCAACTACAGGACAAGTATGCAAGGGGGACCGGAGGGGGTTGAGGCAAGGACAGGGGGCCTGTAGGAGGGTTGTGACAGAGGCAGGGGGGTCCCTGTGACAGAAGCCCCGGTGGGCCTCCTAACCTCCAGTCCAGATGTATATGGAAGAAATTAAAAGGGGCTAATGGGATCTGTCCTAGACTGAGGCCCACTAGCTCTAGAGCCCACCAGGAGATCCTTTGAAACTCTGACATACCATTCCAACCTTGCTCTGGGTCTTTTTTCTACTTGTAGCATTGTTTGTATTTCCCAGTGTATTGTACTGTACATCACTGTAGATTTGCTGTCATTATCTTCAATCACCAGTGGCTATTATAACAATGTTTGTGTTGTATCACTCATTAGGTCACTTCAGTCCTAGGGCAAGTTTATTGTGTGTGTTAAGAACAAAATGTTTCAAGATGCAATGGCATATCCTAAAAAAAACTACATTTACCCCAGCTATTCATATCACTGCTGCCCTGCAGCATCATTTTATCATCAGCATCCACAGCTCTATTTATTATGTAGACACACTAATCTTAAAAGAATGCCGTTTTGTATATTTTTACATAAAACATACAAAAGTGCAACATTTCCACATAGTAAATGAAGCCCAGTATTCCCTTAACATAAAATAAAAGCCACACAGCGTGTATATTTAGCCTGAAAGTACAACACTGTCAGAGAGTCACTGCTGTACTTTGTTGACAGCTTCAGTGTTCAGAGTGGACTTAGGTAAAAAAATTTGAGTAAATATACAGTGTGGGGAATGATTTATCTCAAGCCTCAATACGCTGGTATTTTATTTTTTTTTCCCTTTGCATAATTTTGCTCTAAATTTTAACAGAAGCCAAGGACATTCCTCTAAATTGTAAACTTGTTTGAGCAGGGCCCCAACACTATTTGTATATAGACATGTCATTCTGTTTGTAATTATTTCTTCCCATCTGTACAGCACTGGTGCACAAGTTTATAATACTTAAAATGTAAAAAAACAAGACTGTTAAGAGAATTTACCTTAAGATGTTAAAAATAAAATATGAACTCGAAGGGCTTTTTCTTGTTGTTTTAAGGAAAAGCAAGACCACATATGCACATTAAAGGGGCAGCTCATTTTATATCTATGTTATATTCACTGCAAAAGAAGAAACATAAGGGAGAACCCTTGTGATTGTACAGTAAACTAAACTGAAACTTTTGCATCAGGTAGTAAATTCAGAGAATCTATGCAACATGGATATACTTTTACATGCCCTGTAAATCAGCTGGTGTAACGAGCGAGCACCTAAAGGTGATACACTGAATGGGAGACCTTTACTTATTGCCTGCTTACATTAGAGGGGTATTTACCAAAACTCACATTTATCTCATTAAATAAAGTCGACCTAATGCCCATCCACGAATTTAACTCATTTATCAATAATTTGTCTTGAAAAACTCGACTTAAGTTTTTGTTTTCCTCTAAAAAATTGAGTTTTCCCTGTTCAAACTTGACCAGAAAAATTTGAATAAATAGGTCCCTAGTTGTTTGGTACTGGCCTATCTTGTACTGGAGTACTCTGTGCAAATTAAGCACAGCCAAAAAATTGGTAAGCAATAGATGGATGCAAGTATGTGCATATTGTATAGCATTTTGATGTGCATGATATAGCAGTATGTGCTGTTATATATATACAGTATATATATATATATATATATATATATATATATATATATATATATATATCAATCATAAATGACCTTGTTGTTTATATTATTTTTTTCTTACAGTTGTTTATATATAGTTTATGTTATATTTGTTATTTCTTCAACCAAATATTTTGTATCCAGCTGCAAAGTGTTGCTGTGAGTTGCTGACATATTTAACCTGCTGCATATGGCAGATTCCATTATAGTTAAATAAATTGTTTGCTGTAAGAAATATAATAATAATTATAATTCTAACAATATAGGACCTGTTATTCAGAGTGCTTAGGATCTGGGGTTTTCCAGATAAGGGAGTTGTTTTGTAATTTGGATCTTCATACCTTAATTCTACTAAAAAAACCCATTTCATTTAACATTAAATAAAGCCAATAGGCTTGTTTTGCCACCAATAAGGATAATAATTCTATCTTAGTTAGGATCAAGTATGAGGTACTGTTTTATTATTACAGAGAAAAAGGAAATACTTTTGAAAAATGTTAATTATTTGGATAAAGTGGAGTCTATGGAAGACTGGCTTCCTGTAATTTGGAGCTTTCAGGATAACAAGTTTCATATCCCATACCTGTAATAATAATAATTAGGTTAAACCATCATTATCTCAAATTCTAGAAGACAACATAATACAAACTATTGGAGTAAAAGAATCAGTCATCCATTAGGGATGAGGCACATATTGAGTGACATTTCACCTTTTAGCATTTTATTTTCTATTCTGGGCAACAAGATATTTATTAGAATATACTAGATGGGAAGAAATTCAAAGAGAAGCCATCACTTCTAAATGTTAAAGAGACCACGTATGACTATAATAGGTGTGAACATTCAATGAAGTGGATTTAAAAAAAAAAAAAAATAGTGGGTCCATTGGAAAAAAAGCTGGTCAAAGCTTCCTGCAGAATTTACAGTTCGATCAGTGCCATTGCACGCATGTGGATGTCACCAGGGGTGTACCTGTATTGTCACTTCTTCTGTGTCTCTGTTATAGTTTCAGAATCATTGAATTGCCCACTGTGATGCATCTGTTGGTACCACTATCTTGATCCATGTGTATAGCAGCTTTCTTAAAAGCCACACCCAGAAAGCAATTTACTGTTGAAACTAGGAAGATTCTGTTAAATTTAGGTAAAAATGCCAATATGCTCTCCCATTAGTAGGCATATGCTTATTATCGTGAGATTTATGAGTAAAGGCTTATATCTGTCCTAGACATACAGGTAGAAGATCTATTATCCAGAATGTTTGGAACCTGGGGAATCAACAGACTTTATGTCTGGTAAAAATCATTTAAACAATAAATAAGCCCAATAGGATTGTTTTACAACAAATGTGAATCTATCTACTGTATCTATCTGCTTTTCCCCAAAGAAAAATCATGTTCACTGAAATAAGTAACCAACTAAGGACATGGTAAACTAGTTCTCCGGTCAAAAATCTGTCGTTGATAGTTTCCTTGTTGCAGTAACAACAATGCTGTTGGCTCATTCCCACTGTTGAGCAGTCACAAGGGTCATTGTACAGTGGAGGAGAAAGAATACAAGAACAATGGCTTCTTTTCTATATTAAACTGAAGATATATGGTCTCTGGAAAGGTTCTAAGCCATTAAATATTAGGCTTGAATAACCTGGCACTATTAAAGGCAAAAGCCTCAGAAGCTGAGAAACAAATACCTATGATATCAAGAAGATGGGAATCCACCCAAGCCTTAACAATATGGGTTAAAACAGGCTTCTAAATCCAAGGCAAGCATACAGTATATACATCAATGAATCATCGACTGCTGCACAAACCAAGTAAAATTTATGTCTCTCCATTAACTAAAGACCCCAAAAATAGACAGGAGGTTGGTCACGCTGGTGAATCATTCTTTTTTATGTGATGGGCACTTTTTATTTTCTCGAAAATGCTGTCCAAGTCAATAAAAATGATGTTTCTTTATAGCACAAGTTCTTGAGAGAGGCTCAGCTTGATGTGACATGAAATTTTATAAAGATAAATTGGTGGAGTACTAACATTCAAATCAAAAATACCATATTCGTCAAAGAAAGAGCTGTAAACTTCTTATCTGAATTTCACAGAGGACTCTGGTATGAAGCCCTATTTTATCCCAAAGGAATTAATAGACCATACCATGTTCTAACTATAAAAAATCATATTACTTGCCAAAACCTCATGAAAGAAACATTTTTTCTTTTAGAGTAACACTTGAGTGCTATGAAGGGACCTACCTTTTATACCTCGCTGATTATCCTCCCAATGAATAGAATTAGTCATTGAAAGCATGGTAAACAAATAGTTCTTGGCTCAGCTAAACAATAAAACAGTCAAGTTTGAATTACAGTCTACACTGTGTTAGAATAGATGCATGTCCTTATATGTCCCTTATAAAAAGCACATGCATCTCAACTACATATTGTAGTTTTATTCTTAATATTTTCCTATTACACCCACTCTGCTAACGTTTCTTCATATAAATAAAAACACTTAAGCTGTACCAACTTGTTTATTGTGCCACTCGCAAAAATGCACATACATTGCAACAGCCCCATTCTTCAATATTTACATTATTTTAACTGGTGCATTGTCTTGCACTGTAAGAGGGTTATTTACTAATCCATGATTTTTATGGTCTGGGTTTTTTGGGCAATTGCGATTTTTTCACAATTTATTATACCTTGAAGCTGCAAAAAGTCCAAATCTGAAAATCCACCATCACAAACCTGCCGAGGTCATGTAGAACTCAATGGGAGATGTCCCTTTTACATTTTGAAGATATCATGGTTTGCGCGGGGGTTTCGTCCAAAAATTCAGGGTTTTTGGACAATAACTCCAAAAAAATCAAGCGTTTCGGTTGTCAAATCTGAAAATTCTGAGTTTTACTCGATTTTATCAAGTTTAACATCTAGCTTATTAATATCCTGTAGGTGTAAAAAATGTTTTCTTTGAAGTCAAAATACTGAATAGAATGCATTTTGTATGAGTTCTGGTATCTGCAGACATCTATATATGTGTTAAGCAAACCCCATTCCATGTGGTGTGTTTTCTCCATGGCATTGATCAAAAAGACATGCATAAAGCAAGTAAGATGAAAAAATAAAAATATCATGATCTGAAGAAATGATGAAGAGTTGTGTGTGTATATATATATATATATATATATATATATATTTATATATATATATATATATATATATATATATATATATATATATATATATATATTAGTATTTATTTTATTATTCTTTAGCAAACATATAAAACATATCACAGTAACAATTAAAACAAATACATAGTGGGAAATTTACTAAAGGTCGAAGTGACTAACGCTGGCGAAAATTTGCCAGCGTGACATAATTTCGGTACTTCTTCGATTTAGTAACGGTCACTGGCGTAACTTCACTAGCGAAGGAGATAGATCTAGCACTACTTCAAACTCTTACTCCAGGCAAAGTTTCGCCCTGTCGAAAGAGCGTTACTTCGCAAATTCACTAAGATGTGGATTTTAATGAACGTTACCTCTTGCGCCAGACTTGCCTTCGCCACCTCAGACCAGGGGAAGTGCAATAGAGTACATAGGACTTCCTCAAAAAATAGTTTACATTTTTTCTAAGTCCCAAAAAACGCTGGCGACTTTTCATTTTTCAGGGTGACAGGCTGCAAAATTTCCTAACATATGGCACATAAACTATACACTGGGCTCATGCGTAGGGCAATATAACAACTTTATTTTATTCTATTACGGTTCCCTGGACGTATATATGTTTGCTGCAACATATACGTCCATTCAACTTTAACTTCCCGCCGTATGCAAATTAGCCAACGCTAGCGTAACTTCGCTCTGCTTGCCGCAGTAACACTAGCGCAACTTCTCCAGCATTCGGCGCCCTGGACACAACTTCGGATTTTAGTTAATTAGCTCTGTCCTAGTGAATTAGTGAATTTACCCCATAGAGTTGCCAAGCCACATTGACCGTTATTAATTTACATACCAAAATTATATCAACCAATACCCTTGAATAACCAAGATGTTCTCTGCCACCCATAATCTACTTTTTCCTTTCCCCTCCCCTATTACTGATTCGCATCCATCCAAGTGCACCAGATCCTAACAAATTGATGTGGTATTCCTCTGGCTTTGTAAGTAAGTTTAATAACTGGTAACATCTTTTTTACTAAATTCATCCATCGGGAAGCAGTAGGGGGTTACATTCCACCCAATTCATTACAATAACCTTTTTAGCATAGAATAATAATATTTTACACAATATAAGAGTTTTACTTAGAGGCACTATTTCCTCCATGATGCCGAGCAAGCAAAATTCTGGTGTAACAATATAAGGGATTGCAAGATTGTCATTCAATGTTTTCATAATTCCTTTCCAGAATTTAGCAATCGCTGGGCAAGTCCCCAACTTATGAAACAAATCAGCTAAAGGAAATTGGCACCGAGGGCATGCTGCCCGGATATATTTTACTTAACTTAGCCTGAGTATAATAGAGCTGATGCAACATCTTAAATTGACCAACTTATCCCTCGTAATGATTAGAAAATTGTACAGGGAATTTATATTTTCTTCCCACTGTTCATCTGTCCGGCATCAGTAAATATGGAGCTAGTTTCAAAACTTTCCTAGTCTCTTGCCAAGCACGTATAGTATAGTATAGTATGCACCACTGATGGAATTGGGTTTAAGTCTTTCAATTTACATAATGGGACAATTGAAGCCTGTAATAATGTACTTGGATCACCCCGATTTTGAGCAAACCATGCATGCAAATATGACAGCCAAACGCCTTTAAAATTTCCCAAAGATAGAGCCATTCAATTGTATCAAAAGCTTTAGCTGAGTCTAGAGATACTACTATTCTAGACCCAGAATTATCATGTCCTATTTGTAAATTAGTATATAACCGCCTGAGATTAGTTGTGGTCAATTTATTTGGCATAAATCCAGATTGATCCAGATGTATTACCGAAGTAATAACTTTCCCTAATCGATTTGCCAATATTTTAGATAGAATTTTACAATCAGTATTGATCAAAGAAATAGGTTGGTAGGAACTACACAATTCTGGATCTTTGTCCATTTTATGTATCAATACAATAAGAGCAGAGTACAAAGATGGAGGGAGTTCCTGCACCTTAAATGCATCTTCATACATATAAAGCAAGAGTGGAATCAAGTCATCAAGAACTGATCTATACCATTTAGGGGGTAAACCATCCGGTCCAGGTGTCTTGTTTTTTGGTAATGACTGGATAGCTTCTTCAATCTCTTTTACCGTAATTGATCTATCAAGATATTCCCTTAGATCCTGGTCTAAATGCGGAATTGAGAGTGTGGCTAAATACTCAGCTATTGAGTTAAATGACTGATTTATGTTAGATATGTACAAACAAATATATAATTCCCTAAATACACTCAATATATCTTGTGGATTAGAAAACCCAATTCCCTTCATTCACCCGAATCCTAGAGATTACTGTGGTAGAAGTAGATGGAGCCGACAGAAGAGCTAAAACTTTTTTCCCCATAATCATAAAAATTCTGAGATGCATGTAACACCTTTTTCCTGGTAAGCGTAGTACCAGCTATTTCCAATGCCTGTTGGGCTTTTAGGAGCTTCTTATGAACTTCTATAGAGGGATTAATAGCATAATTAGCATCTACCAAATGGAATGCAATTTCTGCTTCTCTGCACTCTCGCTTCGCCTTTGCACGGGCAATAGAAATAGCATTCACAAGATTCCCCCCAGTCACTATCTTTAAAGCCTCCCAACAGACCGAAGCTGTTGCAGTGCCTTCATTTACCTCCCAATACTCCTTGTAGCCTTTTAGAATTCAGCTGTTGTTTTTTTGTAGATAGAGCAGAAACTCCTACATACTAAACAGAAGAATTTACAGTATAACAACAATAGACACCCCAAGAACCTCCAGGCTTTCAATCTATCAGTAAAAAACACCTTTTATTCAAGCCTATAACATAAGCCCTTAGTAACCTGACCACCTTCCTATCCACCTTTCCATTATTATTCTACTTGTAGCAGATAAATGCTGTTTCTTTACTATAACTTGCTATATTCTGGTTACCCAGTGTCATTAAATGATCCAAGAGTAACTCCTATTATGAAACAAAAGGATTTAGTAACCTATATAGAAATGTTGCTTTTATACTGGTTTGAGTGCAGCTATAAAAGCACTTAAAGGGTTTCCTGTGCACCCAGAAAACTTGTGCTTAAAGAACTGTGTCACTGGCACATCAAACACAAATAATCGCCCCAGACAGATTTCAACTAAGTTGCATGCAATTTGCATCCAAAAGCATGCGGAGTTGGGTTAATTTTGGTGAATCAATCGCATTGCCCCCTTGCAGCCACAATGATGCTAAAATTCTGGGAAAAAATGCTGCATTGTAGGACAAAAACATGGTGATTGCATTTGAACTTGCACTTTGCTCACTAAACTTGGTGGATATAAATGTGCCCTATAATCTATATTAATGGCTTTTTAAGTTATTAGCACTATATACATAAATGACTATAATAATAACAACAACAATAATCTGAACAGCTCTTCATTTGTAGCAAAATTTAGCTTTTCTTCAAAACTTATGTCACATGTAGAAATCTGCATTCCAATTTTTCCCAGTACAAATCATGACAGCAAAACATCCGTAACTGTATCCTAGCAAAGTTTATGAGAAGGAATTTATTCTGGTGACTAAACCCCCAAAATGGCTAATTGCCAGTACAATATATTGTTGTGTCTTAGACACCAGTTTTCCCATAGGCTTTGCTTGAAAACGTTTTGTTGCTGTGACTCGGCTCGGGAATGTTACAAATATACAAGTGTGACGTACTGTAAGTCTAATTCCAGCATGATGAATGGCCAATTTACACAGATAGAAAGACGTCAAATAACTCCATGTCATCTTGGAACTTTGGATCCAGTATTGCTATTTTAAGACCATATACTATTTTACATCACGTAGTAACATGAACTGCTTTCTTTAAAATGATAGAACTGTATTAGTATCCAACTGACGGCCTAAATTGATGTCCACTTATTTGCAACTTCACTGCAGGTTATCTAATATCACATGTTACATATGCCTGGGTTATATTAAGAAATGCGGTAACCCTTGTCGAACCTTAAGTGCTGTAAAGCAGTTTAACACTTCTCTCTATAAAACATTTTTCATCATCATATTAATTATCATATTGTTAAAAGTCTTAGATACAAAACATCATGGCTGACACAGAACATGTTTTTTATATGTTGAAGCAACAAGGGCCTAGGGCCTCATGGAACCAACCCTCAAGATCTTAGATAGATGAGAGCCAGGTCACTTATTATGGTTTTCTTAGATTTCCTTTCATCTAGTATGGTAGCTATGGATTGGCGAAAAATTTTGTCAATTTCATTATTTGGGGATTCTGATTTCAGCCTGTCAGTTAAAGGCTCATCATTCTGTATCTATTGTGAGCAAGTTATATAAATGTTTGCAAAACAATTTAAAGAAGAACTAAACCCTTAAAAAATTAATATGGGTAGAAATGTTGTATTTTATATACTGAACTAAACGCACCAGCCCAAAGGTTTAGCAAACGTTTTGCACCCCCAGTGATTGCCAGTGCTCCTATTAGCAGAAAACTGCCCCAGACCAGGGTTCTTCCATGGAGCACCACAGAGGGATCTTCTTCCTGCTTCTTCTTTCTTCACGTGGGTGTTCATGAGCAGTAGAGTGGACTTTCCTTCTCCTTTAACTGCTCAAGGGTTATGGATGCCATGTGCTGTTACCGAACCCCGAAATAAAATGTTCATCATTTTTACCCTACTTCTTTGTTATGCTTTACTTTACAGTTCAGCAAAAATGTTTGTTTTGGTCTGATGGTTTTGGTAATGCTATTTGTAGGTGTATAAAAAACGGGATAAAGGACAAACTATCCATCTGGACAGCTAAGTTGCTAAATGTAAGTTTCCTTGATAAAAGGAACTGATGGTGCTTGTGGTTAACACAAAATTCATATAGACAAATACAATAGATCCTCTGCACTCAACCCTTTATCAATATATTTAAGATACTGAGACATTATGTGCATACAGCTAGTAAAAATGCCTTACCCTTTAAACAAAACAGGGACTGTCTGTCCATATATTGCTGCGCATTTAAGCTGGCCAACTACTGTACATCAAAGTCAGTTGGAGTTTTAACCTTGAAAGCAGCTAGTAAGTTGCAGGTAAAACTTAGTCGCTGCGTAAAATGTATAATGAAGCAATAGAATTCTTAATGAATCAGATGAAAATTTAGTGTAGGACTGGCCAGATATGGGATGACTGACGTAGTTGGTCAGCCTTAACTTGCTATGCACTTTTTAAAATCCAGTGCGATGAGTAGAGCACTGCACTAGTGAGCACATGCAGAAAGCACAGGTCCACTTTCTATCTAGTCAAGGCTTCATGCTACCAGATCTCAAGGCTAAAACCAGACAATGGAAAAAATATTTCATCAGTTGCATACATAATCCCCATAAACATAATACAGCATAAATACAGTATTACTCCTAAATGGTGAGTGTTTTACCTTTTCTTTCTCCCCCTTGAAAGATAACATATTTGTATTTTCATTCCAAAAAAAAAAAAGGTATTAATTTTGCTTCCCAAAATAGAGAAGACTGAAACTAGTATGCCAAATGGAATATGCTCTAAAACCAGTTATTAATACATTTCCACTTCTATTTATTATGTAATTCTGAGAAGAAATCCATAACAATCCGTATTTCTATGCAATTAAAGCCTTCTCAAAACAGAATGTATATACACTTGGCAATGTCTTAAGACAGTAGATGGGTAGCATGAGGCATGTTCCCCTGTCTTTCACTGTAATGTACACTGGCTTCTTTTAGTTCACCTCGCATAAACCATTTTGGTTCCTCCATTTGCTTTGTCTTCAATTTCCATCACTCCAAAGCCATGTACTAATATTTTGCACAGATGAGTTCTAACATGACTTAAACAAGATGTCTTACTCAATGAGTGGTATCGGCACTACATCTGAAGGCACGGTTGACATGAAGCAGAAATTGGAATGTCTACACCCCTTATCTCTTAAAGGAGAAAGGAAGCTACACAGGCATTTTATTGCCAATAGATTAGCTGTATAAGTGCAAGCTAGAATGCTATATTTATTCTGTAGAATTCTTTACCATACCAGAGTAAAAAGCTCTAGAAGCTCTCTCTGTTTGTTTAGGATAGCAGCTGCAGTATTAGCTTGCTGTGACATCACCTGCCTGAGTCTTTCCCTGCTCACGTATAGCTCTGGGCTCAGATTACAGCAGAGATGGGGGGGGGAGAAGAGCAAACTGAGCATGCTCATGCCCAGGGCAATGAGGTTTAAGCTGAAGGCAGGACATCTGATACAGAAGCCCATGTGTACACAATAGAAGGAAAGAAATGCAGTGTTTCTTTTGACAGAGGACTTTACTAACATATTAAGGTGGACCTTTCTGATAAGGCTTACTTAGTTTTAACCTTTCCTTCTTCTTTAAATGGGGGTTAAAATCTTTATTTTTTTGGTCTTAGAGCAGAACTATGTATGTAGCATGAGGCATAAAAACACCTGTTTATTTATGGTACAGTGGCAACAATTTCAGTTTCTTATACCCCAATATATTAACACATGATTTAAATAGAAATATGCCAATTACAAACATTTAGGGGGTTATTTATTAAGATTTGAGTTGTGTTTTCCATGAAAAATTTCAGTTTTCAGTGTTATATTTTTGGCCAAAAATCACATTTTCGGTTAAAAAAAAACTTGATTTTTTTGAGATTTATTATACCCTGACCCTGGAAATTGCTTGAATCTGAAAATACACCATCAAAAACCTGTCAAGGTTATGTTGGAGTCAATGGCAGGGGTCCCTTGAACCATTTGAAAATGTTTCATGTTGAAGTTTTTTTCAGAGGGTTTTGCCTAAAAATGCAATAAATTTCGAGCAATTTCAGTTTTTTTCCCATGGAAACTTCTTTAATTCAAGTTTTAAGGTTGTTAACCCCGAACTTGCTGATTCAAGTTTTTTCCATTCAAGTATTTTCTTAAATATGATACCATTCGAGTTGCGAGTTCATTCAACCTTTCATAAATAACCCCCTTAATTGTGGTCTCCCCTTACTCAAAAAGGAGACAATCGTTAAATTAATTTTAATTCTGACAAGCTCAGTTTAGTATAGACAAACAATATCAAATAGTTTGTAAATATAGAGTTTTCTATGTATGTATGTTGTTTTTCATTTATTTAGCACTACTTCAAAATGCAGCAGAACAATAAATGAATATAAATTTTGGTCTTAAGCAGCTCTTTTTTAAGTCCGTATGTCTTTTAGTACAGCAGCCATTCATTATTCATTATCTTGTGATAAAAAAAAAAGAGTACTTGCTGCCCACTATTCATGGTGCTCTTTGAAGTAGAAGGGGTTATTATCTGACCAGTGATGTCCAGGGCCATGGAAAGATGGCCTGAGAATCACAGTAATTGGGTAGAGAGGGATATTTTTACCTTGCACAGAACCGCAAACAAAGTAATTTGGATGGTTTACCAGACAGCCTAAACTTATGACTTTTGGCACAGTCGGTCTGCCGAATTCCATGCTTGAAAATCACGCAGTCAATAATAAGAAAATTCTTAGCAGTCCTTCCTAAATAGCTGATCTGAATTTGATTTAGAAAATATTGTTTTTTGAGAATTCCCTGCCAGACTGTACTATAGTTCAGGTGACTCTTCTGCCTCCTTAGAAAGTTATTTTAAAAGATTCCATCACTAGCAACACATACTTACAATATCCAAGCTTGAGCATGAGAATTGGCCCAACATTCACATTGGTCAAAATGTTTTATGATCTGCAGCTATCGGCATGTGGTTCACATATCGGTACAGAAACCTAAGAGCTGCTGCAGGGTACATCAACATCAACAACAGCTGGCAGACAGCAAAGGTTTAATAGATCCGGCAGGGAGGAAATGCTGGTATTTTGGCACCTTGTCCTAGCGCCGATGTAATTGCTTCTCCGCATATTAATTTACAGCATCAGTCTCCCAGTTTCCCTTGAACTAAGCCTGTCTACTAAAGGCCCTGGCTTGGATAGGAAAGAAAATATATTTCATATATAGTTGTTCATGCTGCCTATAAACAACATTGTCAATCAGAAAATTAAGGAAGCCGCTTCAATAAATCTAGTGTGACTATATTATTACAGTCATTGATGCTTCTCAGTATGTAAGTGATTGTAACAGGTGAATAAACTGGAAGAAGGTAGAAATGTTATAATGAATGATTGTCATGGGAAAACTTTAGTTTTATAGAAGCCTGGAATGCAATGTAATATTGGGCCTGACAGTCTCCATAACTGATACTTGTCACCAGTTGTTATGGGGGGAGAGTGCATGGGTTGTTTAGTAGATGTCATGAACACTTTCATCATAAACTTTTGGGGAATTGCCTTCTGAATTTAAATGTACAGTATGTACTGGTATGGGACCTGTTATCCAGAATGCTCAGGACCTGGGATTTCCTGAACAAGGGGTCTTTCCATAATTGGGATATCCATACCATATGTCTAATTAAAGCCAATAAGATTGTCTTGTCTCCAGCAAGGATTAATTACATCTTACTTACGAGCTACTGTTTTATTATTACAGAGAAAAAGTAAACTATTTTTAAAAATGTGAATTATTTGATTAAATTGCCACGAGCCCACAGTAAAACAAATGTGCCGTGCCCCTCAAATGGTAAAAAAAAAAGGCTAAACACAAATTTTTAATAGTTACAACTTTGAAAGACAATACCCCTTTAAAATATGAAAAAACGCCAGCATTTTTTTTATAATTTATATGACTTTTCGGCATACAGGATATGATGTCACTGACATAAGATTGAGGAGGATGCACTGTAACTTCATCTTCAGGTCTAAGCTGGCTAAGCTGGTGAAAAAGGTAAGTTTAGTGAATTTTCGGAGTAACGATTGTTTGCCTAAGCGAAAATGTGCCTGGCGACAGTCTCTTTCCCTAGCGAATTGTCCTCTACGCCTGTTAGTAAATTGGTGATGTCCCTGCAGATGGTATTTCTGGTGAATTTTCACTAGCAACAGCCTTTAGTAAACCAATGTTAAGAGACCTGCAGGCCATTATTCCGAGGATTAATTGTTGATCTTTGTTGGGAGATCCTGTGTCCTTTAACTTTTGGACCCACAGTCACAACAAATTGTATACAATGAAGTTAAACTCACATTTATTATATCCCCTAATTTTGTAAGTTTAATTTGTACTAGAATGATTAAGGGGTTTAATTACTAAAACTCGAATTTATCTCACAAATCCAACCAAACTCCCATCCAAGATTTTATCTTATTTATCAAATAATCAGCTTGAAAAAAGACGGGTCAGGAAAAGCCTTGAAAAAGTTGAGCGAAAATCCGGATTGTGAGATTTTTTCAGATTTGATGCCTGGATCAATTACATTTTTTGAGTTATCACCTGAAACCCCCGAATTTCTCCAATTATTGGGAGAAACCCAACACATATCATAATGTCTTTAAATTGTAAAAGGGACATCTGTCATTGACTTCTACATAAGCTCAGCAGGTTTGAGATGGCGGATTTTCAAATTCGGATTGTTAGAAGCTTCGGGGTATAATAAGTCTCGAAAAAAAAATTTCTATGAAAAATTTGAGTTAAAAAAACCTTGACTAGAAAAAAATCGAGGTTTAGTAAATAACTCCCTAAATGTACTACCAGTCAGAACATATTTATTGGATACAACCTTTACAAGGAAACATCCCCTCCTATGTCTTTTAACTGGAGGGTGTATTTCACCCAATGTGTTACCCCTTCAGGATCATCGGGGCTTGTTCAAAATCTGTTACAGAAGATTCTATGGAAAATCTCACTTTGATTGTGGTATTGATCTACAAAAGTAAATTTGTGATTCATTCTCTTATTTTTCCTTCCTATCTCTGCTGGTTTTCTTTTAACCTGCTGAATTGAACTTCCAAGAAGGAATATCCTCTTTCTACCAGTTTAGACTCCATTATATGCTGGATAATAGGGCAGGGTCTTTAGTAATCTGACACTCGTAAATTGACTAATTGATATAGATTGCTATACTGCCAGGGGGACGAAAACTATCATAGGCAAAAGCAACTGATTTGGGGTATGGGGTCCATTATCCAGAAACCCATTATCCAGAAAGCTCCAAATTACAGAAAGGCCATCTCCCATAGACTCTATTGTATCCAAATAATCTAAATTCTTAATAATTATTTCCTTTTTCTCTGAAATAATATAACAGTACCTTTTACATGATCCAAACTAAGATATAATTAATCCTTATTTGAAGCAAAACCAGTCTATTGGGTTTAGATGATTTTCTAGTAGACCTACGGTATGTAGACTCATTATCTGGAAAACCCCAGGTCCTGAGCATTCTGGATAATAGGTCCCGTACCTGTATACATTTTTGTAATGAATTGAGTTCCTACTCGAGTCACTTCTACATCTAAAAAAGCAATCTTTTGGACATCCACAGTCATAGTGAGCCTAATGTCATTATGTGCCATAGTATTTGCCATATTAATTCTGTGTATACAAATAGCTTCTGTTTTAATTTTAAAAAATGTAACATCCTATCAGTGATGGTCGACTTTGTTGCGTTTTTAGCAGAAAAAAGTGTGAATTTCACAGGAAACGCTAATTTTGTCTCCCGCTACAATTTTGACGCCCACGTCAATTCACGTAAATTTTGAAACTCATGTCAATTCTGACACCCACATTAATGTCAATGGGTGTCCAAATAATGTTGACCCTGGAAAACTTTTGGCGCAGTTTTGCGAATTTATTCGCCAGTGCCGAAACACGGAAATTTGCAGCGAAAACGTCCCTGCCAAATTTATTTATATAAATTTTAAAAATATATACAGCTTTAATTGGACCATGCATACACAGATTGTACAATTGCCGGGCATGTTTGTCCCCTTAAAAACATTTTGTGAGATCATTCTCAGGTGCACCAGTGTAGTTAACCAATTTCTCACATTCACTGTATGTTAATTCTGTCAATCTCCCCAAAATGTGAATCTGTCATGAGCCATACAATTTTTTTTTTTGACCACAGACAATAAGAAGGAATAGAGCCGGAGATTTTAGCACAGTGGGATCATACAGTATCATGCTAGGCGTTTATTTAAATTACTAGGTCTGGAGATACATCGTTCTCATGAAATTATATGTTGAGTCAAAACAGGGTCACAGCCGTCTTTATTTATGCAGAGGAATGCAACTCAGATATCTTGACAATTAATACCATTACCCATTCTGAGCACTGCAAACTTTCTCATGTTCCCCAAAGAATTCAACAATACACCATTATGTTTCATGAGTCATAAATGGGCTGCAGCCCATGGAAAAGCATGCGTTTTAGGGCAGCAAGCCGCATAACACGTCCCTGTGGCATGGCTTGTTTCTGTAATGATTTCACAGCGCTCAGACATTTTGGCCTATGATATCTAAGTCTAATCACTAATATTCCTCATGTTATAAAAGCACTGTAGTAATAATATGTGGACCTGAATTGCATGCTGGTGTTTGTGCTCCAGTACAATACAAACTTCCATTTGAATATATTGTCATTTTGAACACTTCCATTTAACTACTCTGATTATTAAATGAGCTCAGCTTTCCCAGCATGCATCTTGCAGCAATGGATTAGCGCATTATGCAATAGTCTGTAACAAATGGCACACCTTGTTATTTATAGGGGAGGTGTTATAATGAAAATTTATCGCTGAGGGGGGAAAATACATCAGAAATGAACTACTATGTAATTAAAGGAGAAGTATACATTTTGCATTAAATGGATTAGTGGTGGAACACTTTCAAACTCATTACTGGGAGAAGCTTCACTCGACAGGTTTCAAACCTGTATTTCAAATACAGCAAATTAAATTGTTATTATGATTCCTTTGTATAAATGCAATGATGTTTGAATCTTCTAGAACTGGGAGACTTATTGGACTTGTTGCATGATTAAATTTTAGTTGTGATAGAAGCAGAAAAAACATGTTTATTGCTCCTTTTATTCATTAAAATGTTGTCAGTATAGTCAGTGCTTTGCACAGTAGGACAATAAAGACATTTTCTCATACATCCAAGATACGTCTTTCTACATGATGTAACTCTGATTCATTGCCAGCCTGGCATACATCCCACTTCATCCCAGCAAAGGACTTATAAGACACGTGTCCAATAAGGCAGAAAGTCTGTTCTGTCTCACCATATATGATAAGCATAGCGCCTCCAATATCTAGGGCCATGCAGAGCAACAATAGTATTCAACTCCAGAATAAAAGCTGTGCACTTGGAATTAAATGTATCTACTCTCATGCCTACTGAAAAGGAAAACATTACTTACTTGGTGATTTACACTTCTCTTCTAAAAAGAACTACAGTGTTTACTTTTGTTATAGGCTAATTTGTTCCCTCAATTAATCTGTATTCTTTTGTGAACAAAACTGTGTGTAGTTGGTAGCTAAAATCACCAATAATGGAAACTTCATGCAGGTTTGCAACATTCTTTTGACCCGGGCAGTGTTAAGGCCACCGTCTTACCTTGTTCCACTTGACCTTCCCCATTCTCCATAAAACTCATCACACACAATAAAGACACTTGAAGCACAGGATGGAATTTAAAGGCCGCAGCTTTGTTAAACATTAATAAAAGTAAATAACCACACGTAACTGTAATATAACAGTAACTCACGGGAATGCTTGCCTCACAGGTTACTCCACTGAGTGACCGAGCCAATGCCATGCCGGCCACCAGGGTGCTGCCCTTGGATGGGCAAGTAGTAGCAGATGGCCTCACTTAACTTACCTCCCGGGGCCCTTACCCAGAGAGGCATTAACCCATCACAGCTAGGGTACTACAGCCCCATTACCCCACACTGGCAAGCATTCCCCCGCCCACCATTCCTATCACTAAATAATTAGCAACTTAACCTCAACAATATACTTTAAATAGTCAAAAAAGGGGGTGGGAGGGAAGGATGCTGCTTCACCTCGCTGCTCCAGAAGGATGGCTGCCAACCGGTTCCAACTGGATTCACCCTGCTAGTAAGCCCACTTTCATTCCTCACCACCAATCCTGACCCCCTCATTTGACTATAGCCTGCCTAGCCCGTTCAAAGCTTCCCTCCCTCCATTAGGCTTGTCCAGGAAGCCCTAATCTGATTTTTGGTGGCTTTTAAACCAAAAGGTCATTTTTTAAGCTTTTAACGTGACTTTCCACTAAAAAAACCCTCTGCTCTTCAGTTCTGTTTCCAGTATTATCATGATTTTTTATCTCCCAATTTCCATTGTGAACATAGTATATCCTTCTACCTATTCGTGAAACTTACCCACCTCTTTGTATTGTTCAACACATCATACTTTTCTACATTCAACATGACATTTTCATCATATCATAGAAATCTACTGCGGAGAACTTTTTTACAAAAAAAAATACTAAATTTAAAAAAAAAAAAATCAAATATCTATGCTTTTTGCCCACAATATTCAATGTTCCCCGGTTGGCTTTTGTAATAGTGCTTGCTGCTTTAATGTGCAATTATTTGCCCACATCTGTGCCAATAAGTGTGCATAAATAGCATGGAGTTGCATGGTTGCAAATTGCACCCACTACCTTTGAAACACACTCAATTGGAAAACTGTTGGGGAGCCACACAAGCATGAAAAGGAATTCCTTGTGATGCAAAATACTTTAAAGGTCTGTGATGGTCTTATTCAGGGGTCCCCAACCATTTTAAACTGCGAGCCACATTAAAATGTAAAAAGAGCTGGGGAGCAACACAAGCATGAAAAAGTCCCTTGGGGTGCCAGATAAGGGCTATGATTGGCTATTTGGTAGTCCCTATGTGGAATGGCAGCCTACAAGAGGCTCTACTTGGCACTATACTTAGTTTTTATGCAATTTTAACTTACTTTCAAGCTTGGAATTCAAAAATAAGCACCTGCTTTGAGGACTCTGAGAGCAACATCCAAGGGGTTGGAGAGCAACATGTTGCTCACATGCTACTGTTGGGGATCACTGGTCTAATTGGCAGCCCCATGTGGACTTCTAGCTTAAGGGAAGCCCTAGTTGGAGTAAACCTGGGTCTTTATGCCTCCAAAACTTTCCTGTAAGCCATGAATTTACACTTGAGGCCACTGTGAGCAACATCAATCAGAATGGTTAGCAACATGTTTTTCACGAACCAGTGGTTGAGGGATAGTACATGGGTGTCTACAGGCACAAACTGAAGACTTGCCATCTCCACAAGGCAGCCCATAATTTCTTGTGCTCCAAAATGCTGCCTTACACCTTGCATTTAATGCGCTGATGGAAACAGGAAATCACTTCTTGACCTTGCAAAGTTTTAAAGGGTGCAATTTAGCAATTTTTTAAACCATGGCTAAAAGGGGACCTGTCATCCAGACATAAAAAGTTGCATAATAAGAAGTCCTTTTAAAATTCATAATTCTTTTTTTTTTTTTATTAAAACATCCATACCGGTTTAAAAATCTCAGCTGTCAATCATATATTGCCTGCCCCCTCCTCTATGACTTAGGGTATGATGCAAAGCTTGTCTTAATAACAGTGTCTACAAAATGGCTGCTGCCTGCTTGATGCAATTGTGATTTCCAAGACTAAAAGAAAGAAAATTTAAATAATTTATATAGTGTTAGGGAAATTTATTTTGTTTGGCTAACATCATAAAATAGGAATTGGAATTATTTGTTAGGGTGACAGGTCCTCTTGAAATTACTTGGCCTCACTATGTTGTGGTGCGTTTCTATTTGCAGTCATGGTGCTCTTGCTGTGTGAAGATAGTTCTATAGACACAATCACCCATCACTAGGGTAAAGATTTATCAAGAGTCGAGTTTTTTTGAACTCCCATAACTTTGAAATTCGAATAAAAAAAGACCAATCAAAATGTATTAAAAAAAAATCAAAGTTTTTAACTTCGGGTGAATAGGCTGTATTCGAATCGTTCAAATCAAAGTTTTACCACATTCGAATCGAAGAATTTGCCCCAAAAAAACTTTGATTTTTCCAAGTCCACCAAATGGGTTCTAGGAGGTCCCCCATAGGCTAAAACAGCAATTCGTCAGGTTTTAGATGACAGCACATGATAAATTTCGATATTCGAATAGTCCATTTTCTTTCAAATTCAAATCGAATTTTGGCCTATTTCGATTTTCGATTACTTGAAATTTTCAATTTGACCCTTAATAAATTTGCCCCTAGGTGTTATTGGGGGTTCATCCCTTCATCCCTTCACTATGCAGGCATATGTGGTTTCTAACTGCTCTTTTGGAGTGCAAATACTATACCCTGTTATTTTTCGAAAGCCCTTTGTTACCGTGTGAAGTAAAATTGCTTATTTACGATTAGCTTTTCACATCTGTCTGGCATCCCTACGTATAGCACTTTGCATGAATGTCCATTTACATGAGTGCTCTCTGAAGGGAACTGAAAACATTCTTCTTGGCCATAGTGCTGTGTTCGTGTCTACCTCTGCTTCCTTATAAATTGCCTTGTGCGTACAATATGCATTGCAGTAATCTAAAGGGACAAGAAAGTATTCTCTGTTTTTCTTAAGTGTACGCTTTATACAGAGTTTAATAAGGTGGATTTTTTTTAATACTGAATATGAATACAGCATGGAGTCCCAGCTGGATTATTATATTGAAGATGAAGCCATTTTTGAATACACTTGTCTGTTTGTTTTGATCTATTACTGTAGAGCATTAGTGGTACAAAAACAATTCCTGCCATTCTCTTGAATATTTCCTACTTCTCAGGTGCCAAGATTTTCCATGAGAATTCAGCCTGCTCTGCTTACTCTTGGTCTTTTGTTCATGGTTTCATAAGACACTATATTGTTTCTATCTCTGAAGGCATAAAACCAAAATATATCTGCCATCTGATGTCTTAGCAAAAATGGCACTGTAATCATACTATTAGTCTACACAATGACTGACATTATGCTATATGGAACCATTTGGAAGACTAGGTTTGCATATGAATGCATGCTTTGGAGAGTGAGAGGCACAAAAGTGTTCAAGTGACAAGAGTTCACAAAAGAGGCACAAAAGAGTCAAGCAACAAGAAATCATCTTAATTTAAACCAAGGATATTTTTGCAATAATGTATTATTATGAAGTAAGCCTCACTCAAACCGTTACCTCCCAGGACTATTACCAAAAAAGGTACCAACTAACTCTAAAAAATAGGGAAATACTGACCCATTCCCCTTAGCCTTTTAGAAAGCAATAGTGAAAATGTATAACGCAACTTTAAATTACAATCCATGGGGATTACTTAATTTCTGGCCCTCACTTTTATTATCACATTTGCATGTTTTTTTGCAAAGTTTTCTGAAACTGTTGACACAGCCCACAAAGGAAAGCCTAAAATTACAGCCATCTTGAACGGGGTAGCCGCTTCAGGGTTCCCTTGCATCAACAGGTGCACTTGCACATTATTTTGAAGAGGAGGTGACTTTACAGTGTCAAAATAATAAACTAACTACATTAGGACACATTTGCATCAGGCACAGATACAAAGATACATCTCTTAGGGCCCATACACAGAGCCCTTACATTTGTATACATGGCAAGATTATGCTTCACTGTTGCCCTGTGCCAGATGAAAAATCCAGTGCAATGTTTGCATCTCACATAGTTGCAAGGGAGCCTTTCAATTAATATCTTTCTCTGGTGTCAAGCACAGGGTCCTCTTGCACATTTTCTCTCAACGATAAACTAGCAGAAATCAGTTCCCAAATTCACTGTGCAGTTTTATAATGTAGGTAAACATGCAAGCAATGGTGTGTCTCTGTCCTTGAAATAAAAAGTTTATAAATCCAAAATGAAAAAAATAAAAGACTGGATTATAAATTGTAAAATAGTCCCTCATCAAGATAACCCCCAGTCCAAGGGTTGCCCATCTATTTTCCAATATGCAGGATTCAAAGTGGAGTGAGGCCCATTTTCTAATAAAGCAGTAGCTCAAGTCTTGTTAAGTTAAAAAGACTTATTAGGACATTCAAAAAGCCTGAAGCGTTTCGTGCCTGAATGGGCACTTACTCATAGGCGTCACTTCACTTTGAATACTGCAGTTTAATGTGGTGCAAAATTCCCTCTGGATTCCTGGCAGAGGATCATTTTAGGGGTAATTTACGACCACATATACAGTGAACAAAGTGCAATTTTGAGTGCAATCTTCACATTTTCCCCATAATGCAGCTTCCCCCCCCAGAATTCCACTATCTTTGTGTGCCCCATGGGGAATTGAACCTGAAGGAATTGCAGTTAATGCATTTTTGGTGTTGGGCTTATTCCTGACCTGTGCACCCTGTTTAGGTGCCTGCATGCTGTGCTCATTGGTGCAGGGTGCTTAGGGAACTCTGGAGCTACTGCTTGGTCTGATGGTGGTGGTAAATCCACTGTGTCTATATGCTTAACTGCATTCGGTACTATATGGTAGGTACGCATGCCCAAGCAGGAACAATTGTTTATCAACCAACTGCATTTTACATGCTTAAGTTCCATGGGACACTCATGTCCTATCCATGTACTGTACCTCCCTGTAATATGCTGCAGTGGCAGGTGCTTTATGCATAAATAAATGGAGACTACAAAGAATTACCCCTGTGCCCTGTGGAAACAGCTCTCCGTGAAAGCAAGGTGCACAGTGCAAAAAACAGGTACAAAGCACCTTGCTTCCCCCTATTATAATTAACTCTAGTGTTTGCCAAACATGTTTATCTCTTGCTTCTCATTTCCCTCTAATAAAAACAGATCCTCCTCCAACCGCCCATATCAACGGACACATAATGAAATATATTCTTGTGAAAGCACAGCACACAAAGCAGTGTATAAACTGAACTGTCTTTAATACTCATACAGGATATTAAGGTGTTTCAATTACCCAGTGTGCAACTTCCTTAAACATCCTACATCCTTTGAGATTATAAGCAATACTGTTTTTATGACAATTTGGCAGATTAGCGGTGTTATCTAGATGATAATATAATCATTAAGGCTTGCCTGTGCTGCCAAAAGCACATAGCAACTCAAAGGCAATTGCAGCAAATTATATATATGGTGTCAGGAAGTGGATGAAGATAAACTGCCACTTTTGTTCATCTTCTTAACTGTTGCAACATAGGTTCTTTTTGTAACATACCTGTAAGCCAATTTGGGGAAAATCAGTAAAGTAAAGGGTGGGGGGATTTTTTTTGTTTTAAATAATAGCATATCCAGTACATTAATAAATCAAACTGTCAGCTTTACAGAAAGCAGAATGTAAATATCACATAAAGATGGAGCAGTCTTTATTTATGCATTAGCATCATCCGAGTGAAATAAAACTTTTCTCTTTCATTGTAGTGGATACATAACAGCTATGCGAGAACCCGGGCATGAATAAGGTACTTTTTTACTTTAGCTCTTCACTCCACACAGGTGTGCGCCCTGTGTGTTCCATTGCAGTACAGCTTTCATGATCTCCACTGCAAGGGGATACAGGAGTAAATGCAACCCCATCTTCTTGCCATCTGTCTGCACCACAATGAGTACATAACAACTTACACTATATTACTACATAATTTTTTATTGGATAGAGTACTAAATTGTGAAGGTGCATGACTGATCGATGTGGATTAAAAGTGATATAAAAAAAAAGGACTATATTGAGGGAAAATACATCATAATGAAATGATCGATGTGGATTAAATATGATATACAAAAAAAAGGACTATATGGAGGGAAAATACATCAGTATGAAATCTATTACCCACATGTAAATCTTTATAATTGTCACTTTCTGACATCAGAGCATGACAAATATAAGCATTTTCACAGAATATTTTTATTTCACTCTGCCAGGGAACAATACCGTGTAATTTTAGAAAACAAAATTGCATTGTTCAGTTGTATCAATTATGACCAAGCAATGTCCCTAAGGCAGAAGAAGTATCACCAGCACCCCTCCCAAATCTACCACCTCTTGAGAAGTTTTTCTTCCATACAAGCAGACTGGAAGGACTTAAATATATGTTCAGGCTTTTACTGTATACTGAGTTTAATGCCAACAACATTTCCCTGGACACTCCATGTCATACTTACGGGATAGTCCCACCCTAGTGCTCCCATCAGAAGGACCCTTCCCAAAGCTTTAAAAGTTCAGCACCATTCCGAATCAAATGTCCTTTTGTCCTTCTACCCCAAATTACTTTCTTGTTCCAATTGGAAGCAAGTTTTTCTTTTTAGCTTTGGGAAAGCATTAGGGCTTGCTGGAAAAGCGTCCTGGGGACTGGGGTTTTTTGGTTCCAGAGGCCCCTTCCCCCCCCCAAGCACATTATCTCATTTGTATGGAGTCTTCAGGGTTCCATCAGGTAGGCACAGGGGTACAGTGGCTTATTGATCTTTGATCCATGTGCCCTCACAGCAAGTGCTCTGTACCCTCATTCTGTTACGATGCCCGTTGCAGATGGCATACAGATCCTTCAGTACTACCCAAACTGTCTTGTCTGGGCCATGGGAAATTAGACCTAGACTGCTTGGATGAGCAGTGAAACATCTTCAATAACTACTCAGCAAGTCCAGTTGTTTTTTTTTTGTTTTTTTTAATTTACTTGTATTAGACAAACCATGACCTGGATGAATGAAAATTTCCAAAGTCTTAGACTGCTAGAGGCTCCTGGGTACTTCATAGGGCAGGCATTGTATGCTCACAGTGGCAGCAATCAGTCTCAGTATACCTTTCATTGATAGGGTATGGTGTGTATGCAACTGGGGACCCTGCAGGATTGGAGTGCAAGGATTGTGTGTAGGAATCATTGGATGTATATAGTGCTGAGATATTGTACTTCCTTTGTCTGTCTGGTTTATCCAGTCTTATATGTCCAGGAAGTCTAGTCATTTTGATTCCGAACTAGATATTTACTGTGCAACAGGGTTTTCTACTTGTGTTGGCTTTAGAATTAGCATGTGGTATTCTTATCTAGTGTCCCCTTTCTAAGCTAGTGAGTTGTTCCTCGTGATTTATTGCACAATGCTTGGGTTTATGGTCCAAGGATAGGTACAGCATCCTCAGGTGCACTGTAGATTTCAAGAGAAAATGGTCTACACAAAGGTTTTTTGGGCAGAAACTTGACTTTTTCGAGATTTACTATACCACGAAGCTGCAAAGAAGTCAGAATCGAAAATTTGCCATCTCAAAACCTGCCGAGGTCATGTATAAGTCAATGGGAGATATTCCTGTTACAATTTGAAGATACTGTATTGTGATCTGCACTGGGTTTCTTTTGATAATCCGAAAAATTTTGGGGTTTTGGGTAATTGTTTCGGGTGTCAGATCCAATAAATTCACCCTCTGGTGTTGCATAGGTATCTACAATATTTAATATAGATCTTATGCAGGTAGAATGTTAACAATGTTATGTTTTGTTAATCTATTAAGCCATTTAATATATATAACTTGAATACATCCTTCCCAGAACTAATGGCCCCATGTTATCCTCTATCTCATGTGAGATCACCATGGGAAACACACAAGCAATTTAGAAAAATCGCACACCCTCAAAGAAATCAGCCGGTGCACAATATTAGAGGATCAGCAACCTCACAATTGGTCATAGAAGAAAGATATTGGCACACGAGGCAATTAGTGTTGCAGGGAACACCATGTTCGTTTATTGTGCGGTGATGCAACGTTTCGGGGACACTCCCCTTTGTCTAACATGCTTGACAAAGGGGAGTGTCCCCGAAACATTGCATCACCGCACAATAAATGAGCAGGGCGTTCCCTGCAACGCTAATTGCCTCGTGTGCTGATATCCTTCTTCTATCATCATGGGAAAACCTTACCTAGGTACCCATTCCACTCTCTCTCCCTAAAAGTTGTCTGGCACAACACAGCCTGTGCCCCACTAGCACTAGGTAATAATATAGTTTCCACTAACCTCATAGGTGGGGTGCCAGCTGCCAATGCTAACTTTTGTGGCTGCCTCTAACTTCTCAATGGAGCTATTACATTTACCCTATAACCAGCTAGTTTTACCATGACCAGCCTGCACCCAAAAGGGAAGCTCCCTGTGTCCAATCAAGTTGTAGGGGGTTATTTATCATGCTCCGAATAACCAAACTTTGAATAATTCGTAGTTTTCGGAGACTTAATAAATCTATTATCTAAAAATTGACGAAAACCGTCAATGGGGAAGGTTCCAGTGTCTGCGCTGATGTCCATACCGATATCAGATGATTTTGTGGTTTCTGCGCAAAAAAACTCTGAAAAAAACAATTCGTTTTTTTCGGGGAAAGCTCCGAAGTTTGCCCGGCCCTAATTTTTTAGGGCTTTTTTCTTCATAAATAAGATCCATTCGGGAATTCGGAGTTGCTCGAAGTTTGATATTAAAAATACTGAGATAAATTCAGACCTTGATAAATTACCCCAATAATGTCAGGCAAAAAGGGATCTTCCTGTCTCCCAACACCCTTTTCTACGCCGCAGGCCTTAGTAACTCCCTTCTTCCATAACCGTCAGCACATGAAAGGCAACCAAAACAAACAGAAATGAATTCCCAATTGTATCCCTCTTACATGGATTTTAGCTACCATATGCAATCATGTCAAACAGGAAAGGACCGTACACATACATGCCCAGCAGCACTGTTTCCTGAATGACAATTTCTGTAGTTTTTTTTATGTGTGAAAAGCTCATAATGCACCTAAAAATGAATAAAATCCAAGTCTGTGCTTGCCTTCTGAATGTTTGCATTGTATTTTTAAAGGCCAATAAGTCATTTGCTGTGAATGTGTTAAAATGATTGTCACTTCCTATCCTTGCCCTATGGCTTATGGGAAGGTATGTTTCACTGGAACTTAACTGTTTTCTTAACCTGAGGGCTTCAGGATTAAAGAATATTTTAAAACTACAAAGTTATGTGAGTGACCAAAGCCCTCAACAATGTTTTTACTCTATAAACACTGTGTCATAGAATTTATTTTCTACATAATTTGGGCTGGAGATTCCTGAGCTCTTATCAGGTGATTTGTATTCATCATATATCAGTGGCTTCCGGTCATCACCTTCCTTTTTATAGTCATAATATTTATTATGCAATGAGCTTTTCAAATTGTGCAACCTTTTTTTGTCCTACAGTGATCTGGCTGCTGTTGATGCACTTACCATAGCAAACAGGCAATGATTTGAATGGCAGACTATAAAATAAATTGGTGACAATACAGGTATGGCATCTGTTATGCGGATACCTGTTATCCAGAAAGCACCGAACTACGGGAAGGCCATTTTTTCAAAATGATTTCCTTTTTCTCTGTAATAATAAAACAGTACCTTGTACAGGTATGGGATCTGTTATCAGGAAACCTGTTATCCAGAAAGCTCTGAATTGTGGAAAGGCCATCTCCCATGGACTCCATTTTATCTAAATAATCCACATTTTTTAAAATGATTTCCCTTTTCTCTGTAGTAATAAAACAGTATCTTGTATCCAAACTAAGATATAATTAATCCTTATTGGAAGCAAAACCAACCTATTGAGTTTATTTAATGTTAAAATAATTTTCTAGTAGACTTAAGGTATGAAGAACCAAATTATCAAAACCCCAGGTCTTGAGCGTTCTGGACCAACATTAGAAATCACGGGGACCTGTACAACAACATTTTTGGAGCCCCAGGGGGCCCGACAACAACATTTTCGGAGCCCCAGGGCCCGCCCACCCCAGATCCCCCCCACCCCAGATCCCCCCCACCCCAGATCCCGCCCACTCCACATCACAGTTAAAAGACCACACAGACATCAGTGCTAAAACAGTAACCCCCCACACACAAACAATTTATAAAAAGCTATTGATGGTCAGCGCCCCCTTATAAGTTAAAAAAAAACTGTAGAGCCAGGGCCCCCCACAAAAGTTTTTTTTTAAAAAATTAGTACCCGGGCCTCCATTACAAGTTAAAAAAAATTGGGGCCCCAGAGAATATTTTTTGAAAAAAGCATTGGTGGCAGGGGCCTATAGAGTATTAAAATAATTCATTGGTGGCCAGGCGTTTAAAAAAAATAAAAAACACACATTGGTGTTTAGTAGAACTGAACTCGTGGCTTCAGGACTTCAACTTCAGGTCCTTTCATGACTTCAGGTCTTTTCGTAGCTTTGTAACTTCAGGAGAGGCGGCACTGCTTCGGCACTGTCGAGGGGGGCCTGGCTATTTCGAAAAGTGCAGCAAAGCCGGGCCCCCCCTTAAGGCCCTGACCCGGTACAGAAGTATCCCCTGTGCCCCCCACATGGCGGCCCTGATTCTGAATAACAGGTCCCTTACTTGTATTTGATCCCACCTAAGATATAATCAAAGTTTATTGGATGCATAACAATCCTATTGGGTTTATTAAATTATTTTTTGTTTTAATGATTTTTTTTAGCAGACTCAAGGAATGGACATCCAAATTACAGAAAGATCCCTTATCCGTAAAAACCCCAGGTCCCGAGAATTCTGGATAACAGATCCTATACTTGTAACAATAATAACATATTCTCTGGAAAATTCTGCTTTGTGCCGGCATCTTTGCATCCCAGATAGTTAATCAGATTTAAGAAATTATCGAGACAAAATAGAAAGGCAAATTGATCAAAAGCCATAAAATAGAAAGAAATTCTAATGTTGATATAAAAAGTTCAGATATTTGATACCATATTGTTAATAAACATTTTTAAAATATTCCCAGTTGTTGTCACAGCAGATAAAGTGAGGGCAGTCTGATTATTATAGTTTATTTAACTGGTGTACCACTAGGACACTAACACGAACTGAGGGGGATTCCTTTCACATCCCATGGGCATAACATTATATTCACTATACACAAGAGTAGCCGTGGTGCTGCCTAGGTTACATAAGAGCCACAACCCACCAAAACATGAATCAACAAGTAGTAATATGCTGGAATTTGACCCTGTACATGCAAGAGAAGCTGGTCAATAAAAACAACACAGTTATAAACGAGGTGAGCAAAGGCTATCATACTCCCACACACAGAACACTTTGATCTGGCCTTCACTGGAGCAAAAAACTATTCAACAGGTATGTCAATGACAAGGGCATACTTTGAATTCTGTGTAAATAGTGTAAGGCAGTTAAAAAGAAATAGAAGGTCATCAATGGACATTCTTGCAGTCGTTTCCAAATAAGGAAACTACCATCCCACGTGCCGACGTGTTTTTATATTTAGAGTGACAAGATTATTTGCTTTGCTAGATAAAATTTTACATGAATAACTGGATATTTACAAGAACTTTTGGAATTATTCTGAGCTCCATTAAACCACGATTTGAACTGAGCTGACTTACGTTTGCATCCACTCAACTTATAGAGCTTAAGATGGCCATACACATACTAAGGAAGCATTTTTATGTGATATTTAATAGATATTCAGTATCCTTGTACCATGGATTATAGTGGGTTTGCCAATTGGACAGGTTTATAAAATCAATTGGCTTATCAGTATGGGTTTTATGAATTGGACTATAACACCAGGAGTTATCCCTTTGTTTTTCTACCTTCGAATCTGCTAATATTAATGTTATCCCGCTTGTATTTATCATTGGAATAATTGAAATGTTTATGTGTATGGCCAGCTTTCATTTTGTGCCTTGGTTCAGATGGTTGACATGGAAAAACTGGTTTCTAATGATGGGCGAATTTGTCCCGTTTTGCTTCGCAGAAAAATTTCCTGTGAAATTCGTAAAACAGCAAAACGCAAGTTATATCGCCGGCAACAATTTTATCCAATTGCATTAAAGTCAATGGCGTGCAGTAAATTGTCGAAAATGTGCCTGCTTATTTTTTGCTGCAATTTAGCGAATTTATTCGCCGGTGGCGAAACGAGGAAATTTACAGCGAATTACCGCCTGGCGAGTAAATTTGCCCATCACTACTGGTTTCCCAGCAGAAAAAAGACTTAGGATATGTGCATTCTGTAGGGCCCTTCCCAAAAGGAATAACTGTTTCTATGTTGTGTCTCCTTTTTTCCTATTTGGACAAGTTGTTGATTTGATATGGATGGATATTGGATAGTTATATAGTAATTTAGATATGTTTTTGATCTGATATGGATGGATAATATATAGTTATATAGCAATTTAGATGTTGTTGATCTGATGTGGATGGATATTGGGTAGTTATATAGTAATTTGGTTTATTTGCAAGCTATAGCAAACCTGAAAAGAAGCTATATCCATATTCTGCATACAAACCACTTCCCTGGCTATGAAGTTTGCAGCTAGGTAAACAGGTAGCAATTTCCAGGCAGATAAGAGATGAGCAGTCTGACGCATGTCATACGTCAGAACACTTAATAATTTACAAACAAACTTACACCATTATACTGTATACCAGATACGCATGGCATATCAACTGGGTAAAATGTAACTTCTTAGAACGATTACCCATAGGCAAGGTCATATACCATATATTGTAAATTATAAAAAAAAAAATACACACTACAGATAAAACTTCAAAGAGAGAAAAAAAAGTAAAGTTACAATAAACCGTGCCACTTTCCAGCCATGGAAATATGTAGAGAAGGAAAGTAGAGAAAGTGAAGTTCCTACTGAGAATTTTTTGAAGACTGTAACCTTTGCTACCATTAGAATAAAGGTAATAAAGTAATAAAGGGAACAAGTAGTGGTGGTAAAGGAGAATAGAAGGTTCCATTGCAGAATTTTAGATAGGGCCTGCATTTCTCTTAGCACTTTTTTTCCAAATGAATCTATTATTATTTTAATATCCACCACTGTGTAGGCCCAATAACAAATTCTGGATTGCAGGGCATCAGTGCCTGTTGCTCCAATAGTAACTCTGCTTCGGTGAACAGGAAATGTATTTAGAAACAGATACGGGTAACTCATGGGACTCACTCCTCTGCAACCATCCCCTTGACCCCTTATTTACTTCCCCGGTTCTCCTCCATATTTCAATAGAGTACAGTGAATAGACTGGGCAGTACCTCAAAAGGAAAGATTACATCGTTCCCACTTGCAATAAAGAAAGTAGCATGAATTAATTCATTTGAACTGCCATTATATACTTGTTACATAATGACTCGGTATAAAAAACATATGACTGTAACTTGCATGAAAAACAATAAATATTCAAAAAAAAAAGAAACAGATACGGGATCTCTTACCTGAAATGCTTAGACCTCCTGATTTTCCAGTTGAGGGATCTTTATATACTTTGGATTACCATGCCTTAGAGCTACATAAAACATGTAAACATTAAAAAAAATAGTATTGTATTGCTGTCAACTAGTGATGCACAAATTTGTCCCTTTTCCGCCAAAAATTTGAATTTCCCTCTAAATTCATGAAATGGTGAAAAATATATGACACGCGAATTTTGACGATTGTGTTAAAGTCAATAGGCGTCTGAATAATGTTGACGCGTGATGGTTTTGACGTGAGTGACTTTTCCAACCGGCGTCCAAAATTTTTTGTGAATTCATTCGCCGGCAGAGAAATGTGGAAATTTGCCACTAATTCGCACCTGCCGAATTTATTCCCCCATCACTACCGCCATCATGCAGCTAGAACTATAAGGGAATCAGTAATAATTACAAGGATTGTTTCCATAAACAGGACTCTATAGAAATATATTTATATATATATTTATATTTCTGAATGTTGAGACTTTCTGGAAATTTTTTTTTGGATAATTCATCCCAATTAGCATTATACTGTAAATTCTCTAGTGCATATAATAACCCATATTTTTGCTACTATTGGGTAATGTGATAACAAGTGCAGCTATAGAACCCCCTAGCACCATTCAGATGTTTGCTTTCTAACTGTAGACCTGTTCATTCAACATTCTGGTTGGTTAATATGGGTTAATTATAATGTGCCTGTTACGTTGCTCCCCATTGTGAAATATTTATCAGCATGTCTTAGCATCATTTGTATTGCGTGTTGTTCCATAGTCATGGGTGAATCTGTCCCATTTCCCCCCAAAAAATTACTCCCAAACTTGGCTGCCCTTTTATTAGACACCAGTGGGATCACCTGACTATAGCCGGGAAGGGTGGGAGCTACAATATATTGATAATGGATTGAGTGCAGAGGACTATATGTATTTTGTGGTCACAGGCTCATTGCACCCCCGCCTAATGGTTATATATATATATATATATATATATATATATATATATATATATATATATATATATATATATATATATATATATATATATATAAAGATAAAAAAGACCAGCAACACCAGGTTTTTTTGCAAGTAGAAAAAGTGTTATTGCATATGTAACATATGCAATAACACTTTTTCTACTTGCAAAAAAACCTGGTGTTGCTGGTCTTTTTTATCTTTATATACTGGTCTTACCGAGCACCCAGGCAAAGGACTTGGAACGGAGTGCTGTCCACTACTATAAGATATATATATATATATATATATATATATATATATATATATATATATATATATATATATATATAACCAAAGGAATATATATATATATATATATATATATATATATATATATATATATATACCAGTGGGTGGGAGCTACAACATGGAGCTGGTCACTGCTCCTGTATATATATATATATATATATATATATATATATATATATATATATATATATAAATTGCAGGTAAAACTAGTCCCTTTTGTAAAATGTATAATGAAGCAATAGAATTCTTAATGAATCAGATGAAAATTAAGCTTAGGACTGGCCAGATATGGGATGACTTTGACGTAGTTGGCCAGTTTAAATATATTGCAATATATGGACAAACAATCCCTGTTTTGTTTAAAGGGTAAGGCATTTTTCAGTAGCAGTATGCACAAAATGTCTCAATGTCTTAAATATATTGATAATGGGTTGAGTGCAGAGGACTCTTGTATGTGTCTATATATATATATATATATATATATATATATATATATAATATATATATATATATATATATATATATATATATATATATATATATATATATATATATATATATATATAACATAATCTTCTTTTCTAGACTATACACGTGCCTGAATATATTCTGCTTTCGGTATTTCTGCATATTAAGGAACAGTTCAGTGTGAAAATAAAAACTGAGTAAATAGGCTGTGCAAAATAATAAAACGTTTGTAATATAGTTAGTTAGCCAAAAAAGTAATATATAAAGTGTAACATAATAGCCAGAACACTACTTCCTGCTTTTCAGCTCTATAACTCTGAGTTAGTCAGCGACTTGAAGGGGGGCCACATGGGACATATCTGATCAGTGAGTTTGCAATTGATCCTCAGCATTCAGCTCAGATTCAAAAGCAACAGATATGACCCATGTGACCCCACCTCAAGTCTCTGATTGGTTACTGCCTGGTAACCAGGGTAACCACTCAGTGTATACCAAGAGAGTTGCAAAGCAGGAAGTAGTGTTCTGGCTATTATGTTAGACATCCAGTCACTCCAGCCTTTATACATTACATTTTTGACTAACTAACTATATTAAAAACATGTTTTATTTTGCACAGCCTATGTACCCAGTTTTTATTTTTATACTGAACAATTCCTTTAAATGATCTGCTTCCTGAAGGCTCAGTGACAGCAGTGGTTGCCTAGCAATGAGTTATGGCGCCAAATTTGATCTGTGGGTTTATATTGTGGGGGTTGGTGGGCTTTCTGGTTGTTTGCTGTTTTTCTCTTGACGAAGATCCCTGTGGGGGATCGAGATGTTGAGTCCAATATAGATTTATTGTTTTTGCATCAAGTCCCTGTGAGTGCCGCATCCTGATTTATGTTCTATATATCCTTTATGCCTGTACATGGCAATATATATATATATATATATATATATATATATATATATATATATATATATATATATATATATATATATATATATTCTCACAAAACTGGAGCACTCATGCATACAAAAACAGCTGCCTGGGTGCAGTATTCAAAAATTATGTAAACCAAATACTGTACAAAAACCGCACTCACAGGACTTTATAAAGGTGCTCTGTATCGCCTTACTGAGAGGAGGCGCAATCCACAGATGCAGCCTCTCAGTAAGGCGATACAGAGCGAACTCCTTCTGCTACTCACGGTTCAAGTGATGATCAGTACCTAGCGCACAAGGGTCGCGGAGAGGGATTCTTTTAGCACTTTAATGAGCACGATCCTCAGCGCATTTGGAAACAAATGTGTATAATACCACTAAATGATTTCCTTGGACACTTTAAGCACTCCCCTATAGGAGGAACGATGTTTCATTATGCTATGTTTATACACCTTCACTTAGTGACGCCCACATGATGCTATGACGTCACGGGTTGTGTCTTGGCGCCATTTTTGTGTTTAAATATTGTTTGTTGTTTGCACTGTGCACACCACTTGAGAATGGCTTCAGTAATAGAAGCCGAAACGTCGTAAAGAAATAAACAGATCTTTTTTGCACCTTTATAAAGTCCCGTGAGTGCGGTTTTTGTACATATATATATATATATATATATATATATATCACAGACAATCCTAACGTTTCGTCCCTCCACAATAAACTAATCTATTCGTCCACTAAGTCCTGAGCGTGCGGATCATCTTTGAAAGAAATCCACAATCTATAATTTATATATATATATATATATATATATATATATATATATATATATATTTATATATATATATACACTGTACGTTCTTTTTACACTTGTTTGAAAAGACAAGACCAAAATTCCCCTTTTGCCAGGAAGGCTAGCTGGCTTAAAGGTAACAGCAGTGCCATCTATTGGTAAGAACAAACATTTCAGAGCCTTCTGCTTGGAGCGGGTAGTTAAATGCGTCATTAATACAAGCATGGTAACAATAGCTTTTTAATATATTGCATCTTATCATTGTTTTTGCTTTCTTTCTGTCATAGTCATACCTGGCAATTTGAATAGGCAGTTTGATACAGACATCAATGACAGTTATGTGTTGTTTGTAAACATTTCTAAGAGAGACCTTTTCTTGTACTGCTCTTGTGTGGTTCCTGTACAAGTGCGATATCTATTACCTGGAAACCCATTATCCAGAAAACTCTGAAGTACAGAAAGGCTGTCTCCCATAGACTTTTAATCCAAATTTTAAAGAATTATTTCCTTTTTTTCTGTAATAATAAAACAGTACCTTGTACTTGATCCAAACAATAAATTCATATTGGGAGGCAAACCCAGCTTATTGGATTTAATGTTTAAATGATTTTCTAGTAAATTTAAGGTATGATGATCCAAATTCTAGAAAACCAGGTCCTGAGCATTTTGGATAACAGGTCCCAAACCTGTATAAAGAGAATGTCAAAGCGGGTCGGGGACATGGAGAATAGGGCTCTGGAATTGTTAGCTATTGTATTTGCACCCCCTTCTCTTTCTCTCTCACTGATCTTTAGCTTTACCAGAACTGTAAAACCTGCCAGGCTCATACATTGTCTAATGCATAAGTGACTACGTGCTCCGTAGATACTGCCAAAAGTTAATGTTTGCTAAAGGTTTATTCATCTTTTGTCAGTTGTTAAATAATGATATGATAATTAAAATATATTCTTTCAAAAAGGTCTCGGAATGAGACCCAAGATGCCCGATGGCTGGTAAAAGCTTTTCTTTGCACTTCATTATTTCTTACAATGCAATCTTGTTTTAGAGTAGTATTTGTGAGGACTGAAGCTGCAGATGGAGTAAGCAGAGCTGCCATTAGAAATTACGGAGCCCCGTACAACAAAATTTTCAGGGCCCTCAAGCCCTACCCCAGACCCTGCCCACCCCACACCACAGTTAAAAGATCACACAGACATCAGCGCTAAAAACGGTAAATCCCAGCCACACACAAGTTCTAAAAAGCCATTGATGGTCAGGGCCCCCCTATAAGTTAAAAAAAAAATGTAGCGCCAGGGCCCCCCATAAAAGTTTTTTAAAAATCATTGGTGGTCAGGGCTTCCCCCATAAGTTAAAAAAAAATGTTGGTGCCAGGGCCCCCCATAAAAGTTGTTTTTTTTAAAAAAAAAAAAAAACATTGGTGCTAGGGCCCCCCTTACAAGTTAAAAAAACATTGGAGCCCCAGAAAATATTTTTTTTAAAAAAACATTAGTGGCAGGGGCTACCAATGATTTTGGCTAGGGGTTTAAAAAAATAAAAAAACACACATTGGTGTTTAGTAGAACTGAACTTGTGGCTTCACGACTTCAGCTTCGGCTCCTTTTGTAACTTTTTGCAGCTTCAGGACTTCAACTTTGGCTCTTTTCATGGCTTCGGGTCTTTTCGCGGCTTTGGGACTTCAACCTCGGCTTGTTTTGTGGCTTGGGTCTTTTCGCGGCTTTGGGACTTCAACTTTGGCTCGTTTCGTGGCTTTGGGTCTTTTTGTGGCTTCTTCTGCTTTTCGACAGGTCGGGACTTTGGCTTTTCGGCGGTTCAGGACTTCGGAAGAGGCGGCATGGCTTCGACTCTGTCAAGGGGTAGGGATGTAGCGAACGTCGGAAAAAAAGTTCGCGAACATATTCGCGAACTTGCGCAAAAACGCGAGCGGTTCGCGAACGGTTCGCGAACCCCATAGACTTCAATGGGAAGGCGAACTTTAACATCTAGAAAAGACATTTCTGGCCAGAAAAATGATTTTAAAGTTGTTTAAAGGGTGCAACGACCTGGACAGTGGCATGCCAGAGGGGGATCAAGGGCAAAAATGTATCTGAAAAATCTGCCTGTGTGTGCTTGGAAGAGATAGTGTAGGGGGAGAGCTGTTAGTGATTTCAGGGACAGATGATAGTAAGTTTGCTGGCTAGTAATCTGCTTGATACTGCTCTGTATTGGAGGGACAGAAGTCTGCAGGGATTTGAGGGACATTTTAGCTTAGGTAGCTTTGCTGGCTAGTAATCTACTGTTCTCTTTAAACAACTACCATACGTTGACCTTGTAGGCATTGTTTGCCCAGTTTTTTTGGACGCAGCCACTGAAGCACAGTTGCCATAAAAAATATGCCATATAAATGCTGAAAATAGTCATTTTTCGCCATACGTTGACCTTGTAGACATTGTTTGCCCAGTTTTTTTGGTTGCAGCCACTGAAGCACAGTTGCCAGAAAAAATATGCCATATAAATGCTGAAAATATGCATTTTTTGCCATACGTTGACCTTGTAGGCATTGTTTGCCCAGTTTTTTTGGTCGCAGCCACTGAAGCACAGTTGCCAGAAAAAATATGCCATATAAATGCTGAAAATAGTCATTTTTTGCCATATACGTTGAGTCAACGTATGGCAAAAAATTACTATTTTCAGCATTTATATGGCATATTTTTTCTGGCCTCTGTGCTTCAGTGGCTGCGGCCAAAAAAACTGGGCAAACAATGCCTACAAGGTCAACGTATACACTACTACAGCGGTGGATACGGATTACGTAAAATATATTATGGCTGCTTGAAAAAGTCACTCCGGTGTTTTTTCTGGAGACGGTAATATTATGGATATTTAGACAGAATGTGAACAAGGTCACACAGCTAGATGGCGGGTTGAAGAAAACAGTGTGCAAATAATGCCTACAAGGTCAACGTATACACTACTACAGCGGTGGATACGGATTACGTAAAATATATGAATGCTGCTTGAAAAAAAGTAACTCAAGTGGTTTTTCTAGAGACGATAATATTATCAATATTTAGACAAAATGTGAACAAGCTCACACAGCTAGATGGCGGGTTGAAGAAAACACTGTGCAAATAATGCCTACAAGGTCAACGTATACACTACTACAGCGGTGGATACGGATTACGTAAAATATATTATGGCTGCTTGAAAAAAGTCACTCCGGTGTTTTTTCTGGAGACGGTAATATTATGGATATTTAGACAGAATGTGAACAAGGTCACACAGCTAGATGGCGGGTTGAAGAAAACAGTGTGCAAATAATGCCTACAGGGCAAATAATGCCTAAAAGGTCAACTTATACACTACTACAGCGGTAGTAAAATAAAAAAAAGTAAAATAAAAAAAAAATGAATATTAAAAAAAAAAAATTAAAGTTGGTGCTGCTGAACTACTAGGAGCAGCAGATTAGCACACCAGTCCCACTCCCCAACACTGCTAGACTAATAGCACTGGGCTCTTATAGTAGTAGTAGTAGTAGTAGTAAAACAACAAAAAATAAATAAAAGCAGTCCTTACAAGGACTACTGTTATTGCAGCAGTCAGCAGATGAGATCAGAAGCAGGACAGCTGCCCACTGCAGCTACATACAGAGCACTGCAGTAGAAGGTAGATTACTAGCCAGCAAAGCTACCTAAGCTTAAATGTCCCTCAAACCCCTGCAGACTTCTGTCCCTCCAATAACAGAGCAGTATCAAAACGATTACTAGCCAGCAAACTTTCAACTGTCCCTGAAATCACTAACAGGCAGCAGCTCTCTCCCTACACTATCTCTTCAGCACACACAGGCAGAGTGAAAAAACGCTGCAGGGCTTCGGTTTTTATAGGGAAGGGGAGTGGTCCAGGGGAGAGCTTCCTGATTGGCTGCCATGTACCTGCTGGTCTGGGGTGAGAGGGCAAAAAAAAGCGCCAACAATGGCGAACCCAAAATGGCGAACGTCGCGCGACGTTCGCGAACTTCCGGCGAGCGCGAACACCCGATGTTCGCGCGAACAAGTTCGCCGGCGAACAGTTCGCGACATCTCTATCAAGGGGGGCCAGGCTATTTTGAAAAGTGCAGCACAGTCGGGCCCCCCTTTAGGCCCAGGCCTGGTACAAAACACAGAGGGAGAATTGTTTGTATAAAGTGTCTGGATGGTTCCACTTCCTGATATTTAAACAAAAACTGTCCACTTCTCTAGCGGCTTTAGAACAATCAAAAGCCTTCATTTTCACATGCCTGAGTATTAGCCTGAACAAAGGAAAATAAGGCCTCATTTATGAAGCCATGGCCAATTGCAATGCCTCCTGTTGCTGAGCAGGCACCCACAGATACAGCTCTTTGCACTCCTGAATGTTGGGTCTTACTCTGAATGCAACTCTGTGCTTTGCTGAACTGCGTCCAGAAAGGGAGGTACAGTATAAAAGTGGCATTAAGGGGTCCCTTCAATTTTTACATCATTCAGGGAACACTGGTGGCACAAGCCAATGGGGAGCCATGTCCATATCATCCTGCCTATGGTAGGGATTGCTCCATTGTGTCCAACAGCCCTGAATTCTGCACCTTACATCTAATTTCCTGCACAGATCATTGCCCAAGAATCCAGTGTTATGTGCATGGATCCTAAGGGGTGCAATTTTCACCAATTAGTGATGTAGCACTTGCACCATGAGCAATAGTAAATAATGAGGCTCATTGTGTTACCTTTACAAAACATTGCAGTACTCACAGAAATCTAATAGCTACAGCCTCAACACTCTCAGAATCTGTATAGCTGGGCCAATCTGCACCAGATTAATGTATTACTCCAACGATTCAACTGTTTTAAATGAGTCTTTGAAAAATCCTACATTTGTTGAACTGCTTCCAGCTGGTACGTTGCATCAGAAGTTGGCCAGAATTTCCTAATACATTAAGTACATAAAAATACATTCAGTGCAGGTACTATTCAGTTGTTAAAAATATACATATGTCATTGTTGAACGAGGAATGAAGTCATCTTTAGAGAGTCATGCAGTGGCATGCTGATGATTTCATTACTTTATGTTCTCCTGGGGAAGAGATGGGCTATAACCTTTAAATGTATTTAAATAATAAAGGTTTTAATCCCTATTTTTTTAAACAGTGTTGGTAATAAATGTGTCTTATACACACAGATATTTATGTACTTAGGACTAACGTTCTTTTTTTTTAAAGAACTGGCTTGAAAGAAAGCAATCACCGAGGCTTACAGATAGTTACAAAGTTTGATGAGATTGAGAAAAGTACAAGTTCATCACGTTCCTTTCGTTTCACCCTCTGTTTTTGATACAGAGAAAGATAAATAACAAATAAACGAATTGTCAAATTGAGCTGCAAACGGAAATTCCTGTCTCCAAGATGGTTGTCCGATTATTCCCTTAACCAATATCAGCCCTTTAAGTTTATGAGCTTTACCTTGGATGTTCTCGCAGACTAAACATGCCAAATGGAAAACTGTACTTTATGAGTTTATAGATTCTTTCCCTTGTATGGGTGTTTCTACTTTTTTTTTTTTTTTTTTTTTAAAAAAAAAATATATACACCTAAGCATATGTCCCATTTAGACTGGCAATAAAATATAAAGACCTAGCTTCATTTGCATATTTACTCATGAAAGATTGCTAACATAATGCTTCCCTTAGCTGAGCTCCATCTGTTGATAATTATAAAGTGGGTTGTTGGCTGTAGTTGGTGCCCCATGCAACATGGTCGTCAGACTGACCATCTTTTCGGTCTACAGCAAAGTGGGATATTAGCCAATGAGAACGAAATGCATGGCAAAATCAGGGCAGGAACTAGGGGTATGCAGAGTAGGTGCCCGTCTAGGGTGCAATCATGGGGCACACTTTTAAGGGGAATATTATTTCTTTTCTTTTTTTTAAACACTTATTTGCTGGGCCTTTAATAGTTTTTAAATTTTATATACCACCTGTTCCAACCCCCTCTTGCCCGTGATTAGTACTTCGGGCAGAAGCACTCCCCACCTCCCTCTTGGAGGGAGCTGCTGACATAGGTACATATTTGTGGGCAATATCTTGGCTTCTGCTTGCACAGGTACATATTTGGGGGCAATATGATGGATTTTTGGCTCCTGCTGGCACAAGAACATATTTGGGGGCAATATTTTGGATTTTTTGGCTGTTGCGGGCACAAGTACAGATTGGAGGCAATCTGAGGGATTGGCTGCTGCTGGCTCAGGTACATGGGGCAATATGGTGGCTGCTGGCACAGATACACAGATGTTTGTGGCAATATGATGGATTTTTGTTTCCTGCTAGCACAGGTAAAATTTAGGGGCAATATGATGGATTTTTGGCTCCTGCTGGAACAGGTACAAATTTGGGGCAATATGATGGATTTTTTTGGCTGCCGCTGGCATAGGTACAGATTGGGGGTAACAATATGATGGATGTTTTGGCTTATGCTGGCACAGGTACAGATTGGGGGCAATACGAGGGATTTACTGCCGTTGGCACAGGTACAAATGGGGGCAATGTGATAAGTGCTGGCACAGGTACAGGGGGCAATATGAATAGTAAGGTGGGAAATGGTAATGCACAACCAGATGGGGGGGCACTGATTGAAGCCCTCGCCTAGGGTGCCATAATACTTTGGCCCGGCCCTGTGCAAAAGAGCCAACATATTGCATACTGGTTTAAATTGTCCACTGCAATATTTTTCACTGGGTGCCATTTACACTCATCTCCACAAGGGCAAAATGACAGAGCACTGAATAACCAGCCAGGTCAAGATGCCACTGGGAAACACTGAAATTAGCAAGTTTACTTGTAAACCAAAAATGGGAAGGAATAAGTATTACCCATCAAGCCCAGCAGTACACACAACTGCATAATAAACTAGTTAAAAAAGATGATGGGTTAGAATAAAAATACCTGCTCTTTTGATTTACAGCAAAATGTTAGTTGGATATATACTGTTTTCCCTATAGTTATAGAGGTACTAATGTATGCAAATAGTATAGCTTGCACGAACCAATCAAACTGTTTTTTCAGTGGCCAAAGTGTGGCTGGTAGGTGGATAGTGCAGGGGTGTTGGCTGGGCAGAGGCATTGCACACACATTCTATGCCAAATGGAGCAAAGTCCTTTGCCTGGTGCAAAACCTACATTTCACCCCTATCAGACCTACATCCCCCTGGAACATCCAGTGTTGTAATGTTACTGAAATCCCTAGTCCATGGAAAATCCCTGCAGACCCATTATACACATATATACATATATAATACATATATAATACACAAGAGCCATGAATATCCTGTAAATGATATCCTTATAAACAGTGTTTAGTGATGTCATCAGTTATAATCTGAGCTTAGTGATGTCATTCCTGTCACATGACTCACTGAAACGTATGCATTACAAAATATGAGGATATTAGAAGTCACCTCAGAGTTCCATGACTCTATAGGGGGTACTTTATTTTAATATATACCTATATTGAACTAATTGTAGATCTTAAGATCGTAATTGCTTTGAATATTATGGTTGTCCAAGAAATCATCCAACGGCGGTGTGGAAAAAAATCACTGGTCACTATCATAGAAAAAGAAATTGCTGGCGAGTATCGCATGTCACCCATGGGCCCTTCTGATTGCCATGCAAAATACACCAGTGTTATTTATAGGCTCTGAAACCGTGGTGTAAGTACAAAGGAAGTAGACCCTGTGGCTGTGGGGGCCTGGGCCTTCTTCTTCTGTAGCTACATCCCTGTTCTTGAGCCTGTAAATAACACTGGTGAATTTTGTATGACAAGCAGGTATGGAAGATACAACATTAAGAGCCCGATAAAAGAGAAAATGACTACAATTGTGTTTAATATTTGCGCTTTACATACTTCATGGGTACTGTCAGTGTTTCAGCCCACGTGCAGCTGCACCTGCTGGTTCTGCCATTGACTCTGAAGGTTTCACAAGTGAAAGTGACATTTAAAAAGGTAACTGTAAAGACTTAAAAAAAAGTTTCTGTAAAAACAAAAATATTATCTTCTTGTTTCAGTGAAAGAAACTGCAAGCATGAACAGATACAAATACCCATTTCTGCCAAATGGGGTTTGTTTTCCTTCATGTGGATCAATTTTTATAGTGTTTTTTGGAAAGACTGAACTCAGTGAACGTATTACTCCTTTCATCCTGTTTTTTTAAGGTATTCGTCATGATTTTTATGGTTTACTTTTTATTTTAAAATTACACTGTTTACATTGCAAATAATTCACTCTACCGTTTAAAATGTTATTCTTGAACCAACAAGTTTAGTTGTAATATTGGTGTGGAAGTAGCCATCTCAGTGCTTTGTGCCTGATTCTGAACTTTGAGAAGGAGTCAGCACTTCAGAATGGAACTGTATTGAGACAGATATTGTTTCCTCCCTTCTCATTGCATTTAACCACAACCTCGGTTGTGCTGCTATTCTCATGTCTACCACTACCTAGTTTACCACTAGGTGGGGCTATGGAGCACATTTGCAGTGCAAACAATTCCTTCTGCAGAGGTGTCAGGTAGCTGCTGTCAGGTTAACTGCCCATTGTCCTGTTGATAGGCTGGTGATGGACTGCTGGGGAGGGAAGGGAGGTGGGTGTTATTACTCCAACTTGCAGTGTAGCAGTAAAGTGTGACTGGAGTTTATCAGAGCACAAGTCAAATGACCTGAGGGTACCTGGGAAACTGACAATATGTCTAGCCCCACGCCAAATTTCAAAATCAAATATAAAAAAATCTGTTTGCTCTTTAACAAAATGGATTTCAGTGCAGAATTGTGCTGTAGCGGCACTATTAATGCATTTTGAAAAAATGTTTTCCCTCAACAGTATCCCTTTAAGGTTCTATCAATAAATATCAAAACAACAGGGCAAACCACTGCAGGGAAGTTCCCATGCATTTACTGTGTCATTATACAATGATTCAGGGTTTTGTCAGATAGACCTGATGAAGTGGTTCGCTCCCTAAACATAATATAATGGACACAGAAACTATGATGTGCAGGGGTCTTGACTCCCCCAGGTACTAGGCTTTAAGTTTTTTCTGTAGGTGAGGGAGTGCCTGTCAGGGCCCGAAGGCTCTGTTGGGATTTTATGGACCAAGGAGGAAGCTACAAGTTCAATACAATTTACGGTATCAAAAGGGTTAGGCAAAAGAGTAAAGTCCAGGCAAAAGGGTCAATCCAGGCAGCAAGGTTCGTAATCCAAATAACAGGCCAAGGTCAATAACAAGAATCGTCCATTCTGACGTGATGGCGTCAAGACATTGCGCACATTAGATGCACGGGCATCAGAAAGTGCCATGAGGGAGTCCTGGAGGCCGCCATCTTGCCGAGGAGAACCGGAACCGCCATCTTGACCAGAGCGGAGAGTATTCCTTAAAGTGCCATGCAGAAAGCTATTTTGCATAGCAATACATAGGCTGTCAGCACTATTGTAGTATTTTGTATATAGATGTAGCGATTTACCTTATAATAAATGCATTCTGGGAAAATTTATGAAATATGTACAGTATGTCAAGTGAACATTTGATAAACCTCTGCATATATTTTTATTTGTTAAAAAGTAAAAGAGAGACTGTAACTCTTCCTTGGTCTTCAGTCACAGTCTTACCTTTATGTAACAAGGGACCTGGTTAATAAATACAATGCTGTCACCCTTTGCCAGAATACCACTTAATCTCTCTCTTTTTAGGAGCACTGAGTCAGTAGCACATTACTAGCAAATCCCCCTAGATAAACATTTTTTGCGCTCTGCTTAGTTCCTTACATGGTCAACATGATAGATTTCAAAATATACAAGTTAATTGCCTGTGTACAGGAAACTGGCCAAAATGTGCCCATGCCGTCTATGCAAACTTGCAAAAGTGTCAAGGCATCTGTCTCACCTACAGTACTGCACATTCAACAAGTTAGTGTCACTCATCACATGAAGATAAATAAATGTTTTTTAAGTGCCCAGATTATGAGACAGACAAAAGTTGTTTGCATTACATTCAATTAGAAGCCTTGTTTTAAATGCTGAGTGCATGAGTCATAAAATGGCACAATGGTACCCTCAACTAATTACAAAGGACATAGCTCTGATGTTCTGCAAGATTTTCCGCATTATAAATCACCTAGAGTGAATTAGGAGCACTACTCAGAAGCCAGCAGGCACATAGCTGAAATAACTTCAGCGGAGGGTTATGGGCAAATCTACAGGTTACAGTGAATTAGAAGAAACTCTTAATAGAGTCTTCCACATCTCGACGTAAGAGCAACGTTTGAATGGTCATATCATTTCAAAGTTAGATAATAAATATAAACACATGGGTAAAAGTGTGTCGAATTTGTTTAAACTAAAGGCAGGCATACATGGGCCTACTTTAGTGCAAGTCTGTAGGCTAATAGGTGTGATCTGGCTATCATATGGGCAAACAAATAACTCTAATTAATTTGATGACCCTTACAAATGTATTAAATGCTATATTTTAGATATATTATTTAGAGGGAGATTGGTAATAACAATGTGTCTCATATGACACTGATAACTGATACAGGTGGCTCCAGTAACAATGCAAGTCTCAAAATGTCACTGCTATTACCCCTAATAAGCTCATAATAGCGCTGGATAGGTAACTGGGTGTATGTTTATAAATATAATATACAATTGGGCTCATTTATAAGCACTGGGAAAATCTGCAACTTGGTAGCAATCCATGGCATCCAATCAAATGTTTGCTTTCATTGTTTATCCCCCAGCAGCCTGTATAAAGCCAGTCACTGGCTTGCTTAGTTCATGCCCAGCTGCAAATCTATCCAGTGTTTATAAATGAGCCCCAATTCCATGCAAAAGAATTTAGATCCTGAGCCAATTACTGAATAACAAATTCCATGCTGACATTGTTGTCTGTGATATTCTTTTTTTTTTTTTTGTATTTCAAGAATGCTTTATTTATATTGAATAAACAAGAAAAAATTATACATACGTTCTTGTGTCTTCTTTTTTTAAGCAGTTTTTGTAACCTTGTATTTACCAAGTTTACCTTTCATAAAGCGTCAAAATAACAAAAGAATTTAAAAGATTAGAGAACAAGTAAGAAGAAGAGAAAGAAAAGGGGGAGGGGGCTGTGGCTGAGCCTGGAGGTCGATTTTATTTTTATAATATCTTGTGAGCATGTAAATAGGAGATCCAGGGCTACCAAGTCATAATAAATTTGCCCCTTTTATTTGCTAGATATGATGTTAGTTCTTCCATCAAGGTCTGTGATATTCTTATATCAAAGCATTGATGGGATAGATAGATAGATAGATAGATAGATAGATAGATAGATAGATAGATAGATAGATAGATGATATGACAGACAGACAGACAGACAGACAGACAGACAGATAGATAGATAGATAGATAATATGACAGACAGACAGAGAGATAGGTAGATAGATAATAGATAGATAGATAGATAGATAGATAGATAGATAGATAGATACTAGATAGATAGATAGATAGATAATATGACAGACAGACAGAGAGATAGGTAGATAGATAATAGATAGATAGATAGATACTAGATAGATAGATAGATAGAACAGATGATAAATGATAGATAATAGATAGATAGATAGATAGATAGATAGATAGATAGATGACAGACAGACAGACAGACAGACAGACAGATAGATAGATAGATAGATAGATAGATAATAGATAGATAATATGACAGACAGACATATAGATAGATAGATAGATAGATACTAGATAGATAGATAATAGATAGATAGATAGATATAGAAGATAGATAATAGATTAGATAGATAGATAGATAGATAGATAGATAGATAGATAATAGATATAATAGATAATAGATAGATAGATAGATAGATAGATATGATAGATATAGATAGATAGATAGATAGATAGAGATATAGATATATAGATATAGATAGATAATAGATAGATAGATAGACTAGATAGATAGATAGATAGAGAGATAGATAGATAGATAGATAGATAGATAGATAGATAGATATAGATAGATAGATAGATAGATAGATATAGATAGATAGATAGATAGATTAGATGACAGACAGAGAGAATAGGTAGATAGATAATAGATAGATAATAGATAGATACTAGATAGATAGATAGATGGATAATAGATAGATAGAAGACAGATGATATAGATTAATAGATAAAGATAGATAGATAGATAGATAGATAGATAGATAGATAGATGACAGACAGAGACAGACAGATAGATAGATAGATAGATAGATAGATAGATAGATAATAGATAGATAGATAATATCTAGATATAGACATAGATAGATAGATAGATAGATAGAGATAGATAGATAGATAATAGATAGATTAGATAGATAGATACTAGATAGATAGATAGATAGATAGATAGATAGAGACAAGATAATGATAGATAATAGATAATAGATAGATAGATAGATAGATAGATAGATAGATAGATAGATAGATAGATGACAGACAGACCGACAGACAGACAGACAGATAGATAGATAGATAGATAGATAGATAGATAGATAGATAATAGATAGATAGATATAGACAGACATATTAGATAGATAGATAGATAGATAGATAGAGTAGAATATGACAGACAGACAGAGAGAGATAGGTAGATAGATAATAGATAGATAGATAGATACTAGATAGATAGATAGATAGATAGATAGATAGATAAATAGATAGATAGATAGAACAGATGATAAATGATAGATAATAGATAGATAGATAGATAGATAGATAGATGACAGACAGACAGACAGACAGACAGACAGATAGATAGATAGATAGATAATAGATAGATAATATGACAGACAGATAGATAGATAGATAGATAGATAGATAGATAATATGATAGACAGACAGGTAGATAGATAGATAGATAGAAAGATAGATGATTGCTAGATAGATAGATAGATAGATAGATAGATAGATAGATAGATAGATAGACAGATACTAGATAGATAGATAGATAGATAGAGAACAGATGATAA